>NC_039517.1:3390474-6040474 GCF_003672135.1 Ooceraea biroi | reverse complement strand
CTCCACTCTCCACTCTCCACTCTCCACTCTCCACTCTCCACTCTCCACTCTCCACTCTCCACTCTCCACCATCACAAGAGGATTCTTCTTTCGTCGCTATCAAATCTACTCTATATTCGTCTTACGACCATCTTCCTTCCATAACACACGCTTCGTCTCCGTCGTCTCCGTCGTCTCCGTCGTCTCCAGTCTTCACTTCACGCTCCACTATCAATACGGCCTGTATGCAGGGGGCATTTCGGTAACGTGTCAGCGATCGGTAGTCCTCCATACTCGTCGCTTCTCCATACTCCGAATAAACGTACATAGGCTATCTCTCTCTCTATCTCTATCCTCGTTCCATCTACCTGCTCCCATATCGCAATCCCTGCCACACCATTTCCTCTTTTTTTTTTTTTTTTTTTTTCCATCTAGTCCGTACTGCAGGCTTTTTTCACGCCCATCAGCCTGTGGCGCACCAACCAAGCAAATCTCTATTTTTCTCTTCCTTCCAATTTTCCCACTTTTTCAGGGTCAGTACCACATATGTTCTAATGGTTACTACCGCAACCTTCTAGTTAAGACCAACGAACCAAGAAAACAAACTTCATTTTTCCCCTCTTTCATTCTTTTTCCTCCTTAGTACTGCGCCTATTTATATCGTTAGTACGGCATTCATCCCCCGTTACGACCACGTTAGGCCGCCCGCACACACCGTTCGTGTAGATCCAAAATATCTTGTTTCTCGCGATCGGAGTGGGCGTATCACTTGTGGTATGTGGGGCTCGATCAGTGCACACGGTCCAGGTCAACTAGTCCAAGTGTCGCCGCATATCGATGCTCTGCAATATGTACATATTCTCGAAAACGTCTTGTTCCCGAGCGTTCGCACTATTTACCCAGAAGAGGATATGCCGACATTAAGGTTAAGCAATCAAAAATCTTGTTCAGCATTTCACACTCGTCCTCTTCTATTATTTTTTTTTTTTTTTTTTTTTCCTTTATCCATAACACGCTCCTTCCCTTCTTCTTGCCAACGTTTAATCCATTTGCGCACCGTTTGCACGGAACAAGGAATACGACGTGCGATCTCTTTTTTTTTTTTTGTTTTGCTGCACCACAGCTAATTACAAACGCTCCTTTTCAGGACCACCAATATATTTGACGAAGCAACACTTTCCTTCGCATAACTTTAATAAAACAATTTAAAACCCACACATTTCTCATACACGCATGTCGTTATCGACGGAATATTTCTTTCGCTGCTCATAACCATACGAGTCGATCAATTACCATCGTCGATCAATTCGGCGGATGGCCGCCATCTACCGAATATCCGCCGCTGCGTTATACGCTAGAGTGCCGGGCAACGTAGGAAATGCTCCGCCATTTGCGAAACGATTCGCTGCCGGTCAGTGTACACGTCGCGCGCTACCAAGTAGCTTATCCGCAATTTCACGTCAAATTCATGTCGAATCAACTTTTCCTTACCCATATCTTCTCACCAACTAAACACCTAATGAAAAATCTAACCATACTTTTATAACATAATGTCTATGCAAGCTTTCCATTCCGACCACTTCCAAAACAATTGCTGTACTCCATCCTCGGATATCCTAATCGTATGCTAAAATTCTCACTTTCATTCTTCTCCAGATTCACGTTCACACTCACCTACGTACGCTCGCACGCACGTAAGCAAAGCGACTTTGTCCCTAAAGGCGCGTTCACATACGTACGATAGGTTCACGTCGCCGGACGGCAACGGCGAAAGTCCAACGCCGAACGCCGAACGTCCAACGTCCAACGGCCAAGACGCGTGCTCGCGGCCCGTGACTCGCCAAATCAGCTCATGTGCCGTACGATACGGCAGCTGTCAATTCTGTCAAATTTCCATTCATCAAACACCATGAAATAAATAACACCTTTAACGCCTTTTTTACAATACCATTTGTCTTATTTATTATATAATAAATAATAGATCAATATTATTATCCAAAAACATTATTAATATTCAAAAATTAAATAGCGCGCTTAGCGCGCGCCTGTGTTGGTAGTAAAACTCTACATAATTATATAGAAACATCAAATTATCTATCAAATATCTCCATACATGTACGTACATACTTCTTTTCTCTTGTATAATTTCTCATCACATATATGTAGAACAAATAATAAGAAAAATAATTGAAAAATAAGTAGAAAAGTCATTTGCGCATTGTCTTTTTCTAAAATTGTCATTTTCTATAATTGTGACGTATAATTGTGAGATAATATTTCATACATCGGGCGTGCGCGTATGTGCGGGCGGACATTCGGGCGTGCGGGCGAGCGTGCGGGCGGGCGGGCGGGCATGCGGACGAATGACTTTGTCAGCTAACTGACTCTCTAGCTTGTCAGCTAGCTAACTCTCTAGCTCGCTTCGTTCGCGAGATATCAAGCATTTTGTAAAAACTACTTTTTCGCGATTAACTCCGGAACGGTGCGTGTGACGGAAAGTTTAATAAGGGCGTTGGAAAGGGCTCGCAAATCCCCGTCGAATGCCGTTTGGTACAACTCTCTCTAGCCCTCTCCGTTCCCGAGATATCGTCGAAAAACCATTTTTCATCACACAGCCGATATCTCTGGAATGGAACGTCCGATGGAGATCGTAAAAGGGCGCTGGATCGGGCTCGAAAAGTTCTAGCCATTAGAAATTTTTATCAAACTTTGATCTATTATCAATATATCTTTTTTATTACTCTTCTAAAGTCACTTCGAAAAGCTTCATTATATTCCTTTATTTTATCCCGAGGGTGGACGGGTGCAATTTTGTGCGTACAACTTTCCAAATTTTTATAAAAAGCAAATATTTGTGCAAATGGCAGCACCATCGCGAAGAAGTTCACTAGCAGCTCCAGCATCCCCTTAACTAATAGCAGAATGCACTCAGTGCGCAAGGATACAAGAGGAAACTATAAGAATTAAATTATATCTCGCGTAAGAATTTCACGAAAACATTCATTCGCGAGACACCCGGTATAAGCGAGGGCAGCACAGCGCGCCTGGTCAGTTATACGTGTCAATTATAGGCGTGGACATACAGTACGTACAAAGTCACTGTAGAGGAGTCAAATATCTCTCGTAATCAAGTTTGATAGAGCTAAGAGCGAAAACGTCTTTCACGCTTTCCACGAAATGGCCGTTGCAAATCGTCTTGCCTTTTTTGTGACAACGTTATTCCTTCTCTGCTGCATCCATCAAGGTATATCGAGTCGGATATTTCGAAATCTCCAAGCTTTTTATTGTACATTACACATTGCTCTCTCTTTCTCACGTTATTTCGTCAGAGATCCAAATAATGGCTATATGCTTCATAATTTCGTAATAATATCACTACGATGATTACTTTGTCCTTAATTCTTTTTTTTACTTTGCGCGCGCTTGTACACAATGCTAACCTCTATTTGGCTGAAATAAGTATTGATTGCAACGCGTGTGAATAAACGCTTGGCACAGCGAGGAAAGCATATTTTAATTTTTGGTTTTGAATTTGAACGGTATTTTCCATTTTCCCTCTCTTGCTGTTCTTTTTCCAGGAATGTCTATCAAATGTTGGGTATGCAGATCCGACTCGGATCCAAAGTGCGCGGATCCGTTTGACAATTCCACTGTACCTATTACGGACTGCAAGCAAGAACCCGATCTGGAACATCTTCCAGGCGTAAGACCGACAATGTGTAGAAAAATTCGTCAAAAAGGTGATCAACCTGTCCGCTTCTATGTGCTAATCATGTATCGCCAGAGACATGAATCTATTGTTTGCTCATCTTTTACTTTTCTTTTTGTTTCGTTGTTCCTTATGCATTTTGTATGAATCTTAATTTGCAGTTAACGGAGAATGGAGATATTTTCGTAGCTGTGCTTACATGGGCGAACCTGGAATCGCGGGTGACGAGCGATTTTGCCTGATGCGTACTGGAACGTACAACATATTTATGGAGTACTGCACATGCAATAGCAAAGACGGTTGTAATTCGGCGGGATATCAGCACGGAGATTGGCTACTATTGTTAATCGGTTTCATAGCGACCGCTCGATACGTGTTTCTCGTTCGCGTTTGATATGTTCTAACCAAAGATTTCTGACAGATCTGATTCATTGGATAGTATAGACTTAGTAAGTATATTTATAGGAATTCGCGATTTTCACTTGTACTTATACTCCTCAATACTCCTCACATCTTTTATACATCGAGCTTCAGCGAAGGAGAGAACGAATAAGAAAGATGAAAGAAAAAGAAAAAAGGAAACAAGCAAGATGTATTACAATGATATGATAAGTATATTGATAAGTGCTATAGTTTTTTTCTATGCAATTTTCTAAGTTTTGTAATTTTATATGCAATCCAGTGCCTTTTTACATCTTACTCTTATAGTCTGACTTCACGAATACGAAATTTGTATCTTACATTATTACGCGTTGGAAAAAGTAACTTCCAGTAAGCCAACGGTTTATTCTGGCGTACGCTCTATCGACGAACTATATATTTTATAAAAAGAAATATATTTTTACTACCTATATAAAAATATATATATATATATATATATATATATATATATATATATTTGTGCTATATTTCTGCTTAATAATACATAGTACAAATTATAAATCGTACTAATATCGAAATAGTCGAAATTGCTGTAACAATTGTTACGGATAAGACTGCAATTAAACCGTCCGGATTAATGCATCCAATTTAGGTTAGTTGGCGTTTCGCCATTTTCTCTTATACTCTTGTACATACTTGTTTCAGTAATACTTAGTTTCTCACTGCCATCAGATGAGACACGATACGCGTTCTATTGTATGTCATCATCGACGCATCTCATTCGTATGAAGCACAATATCGTTCCCATACGTTGTGCTTAACATTCTATGTACATCTTTCTCTTGCATTAATGTACGAAATGCGGATAATAAAATATATTCTGAACAACAGGTACTACTTTTAGGAGACCTAACGAACTGAATGCGTTTCTTCTTCGTAACAATAATTTAATATACATTGGACAATAATACACGTTAAATACATGAATATGAGATATACTTGTAGATAAATTTATTTTTCCTTTTTAGATACAATAATAAAAACAAGTACGAGATAAAAACTTTTTACTTTTTACACATATATGCGCGAAATTGTGTGCGTATTAATTTTTTTGGTGTCAGCATTTTGTACACATGTCCAAACATTCGTTGCAATACCGTATCGATGTATGTATTATTAAAAGAGAGACAGAAACATTGTAAAGAAAGTAGTTAATGGTACAACGTGTAATTAAAAGAAAAGAAATTAATTATTCTTTCGTTTTCAGTGGCTATCATACATTCCGCTATTATAAAACATTTCAAACGTTAAAGAATCGTTGTATTAAAGATATTAAAGATATTAATCCCATGTTATTATCTGCCTAATATATCCTGTCAGTTTATTATAGAGATGTGCCTTGCACGATTACTGTGTGTCATCTTAACATTTACTCTAAGCACCTTACGTTATCGAATGTACAAGTGATGATGGTAGAAAAAAAATTTTAATTTATCACAATCTGGAAAGTCTTTCAAGTATTACTAATACCAACTATCCGATTATTGGCCGCTTGTTTCGTTTCGAATATTTCGTGTCCAATAAAGGAATGAGCATTCTCAACATGTGCAATGTATGCAACATACTAGAAAAAGTCTTATATATATATATATATATATATATATATATTAATTATCTCGTTTCAATGTGGGAACGAAATGTCAACGTTTGATACTAACGTAACGTAACGTAACGGCGACCTCAGACTCTCGCGATCTTACCAAGTATAATATGTTGGTTTTGTAACGTGTTACAATTACTCGCTTCGATTACATACGCATCAAATGATAACTGTTACTTTACGGACGGTTACACTGATCCAATTTGGAGTAGTTCTCTGCTCCGCGGGATCAAGGACGGTTACAATTGGCGAGTGATCGGTACAAATATGATTGTACGTCTGTACGATTCGAATGATAGACGAAACTAGATATCCGATAATGGTTTTCTCTCGAGATAGATTGGCAACGGATATCCCAGAATATACATTTGCGTAGTAAAAAACAATGCACACGCGCAACGATGTTCGAAACGTATTCGCGTATCTGCGTAGGCGAATACGTGTATTCTTTGGAATAGGCATTATCGATCGGTGCCTGAAACATTTATGACGCGCGTATATCGTGCTCTCGTTTTCGTTGCAGTGCCTCTAGGTGTCCAAGAGGAAAGTACCTCGTGCAACGACTGCCGCGTTACTCGTAATACTCGTAGCGTTGAATAAGTTACCAGTTGCTTTGCAGCGGCGGCGGCGCGCGTCTTGCTTTTATTCGAACGCCTGCCATTTCGTTATCTGTTGTCCCGGTTTCGCTAAAGCTTGCTTCCACTGCTCACCATAAGTTCCACCAACGTCAGACCCGATCACAAAGTGGCCTACGGGGCTTTTCTTGCCTAAAATGTAAATATGATTGTGCAATAACAACAACAATAATACATTTAAACGATGGGATGTTATTACGTTGTTTTATATATCTTATAAAAAGAGAATTTTTATTAGATTTCTTTCTCACCCATTTTGTTCTTTGAGACAAATTTTACGACAAAACTGACATCGTTGAGCGCTCCCTTGTATGGATTGTCGGCGACGACCCTTGCCGTTTCCGGCGAGAATTTCATTGACACCGTCGGTGCGAATCGATCGCTCTTCCAAAAATGCGTTACTCGTCCATTATCGACGACCGACAGTTTTAGATACATCTGTCCTTTTAGACCCTCGTGCTCGTGCATCGTCTGTAACGAGCATCTCAGACGATGCAGAGACAATATCAGCTGGCCACCGCTTTCCTCATCCTTTTCACCCTTTGATAGACATAATGACAATTCCACCTGTCCTTTTTTATTCTCTTTCTGAAACAACATCGTGTCATACATGTATCGTTCCCTTTTTTTTAAATATTTTTTAACATTTCATTTGACATGATTGACACGATTGACATGTCACCGTTACACTGTAATCTGTATCTCATTTTTGCCCATTCAGAAACGAGACAATTGTTAATCCTACTTCTTGCACGCATCGTAACGGTATTGTATCGCGAGAATTTCTACGAAATTCTAGAAAAATGGAAAACCTACCCTTTCCTCGGCACCCGAGATACCACTGGCGATCGGTCGCAGCGGTTTCCACATGTCTCCCGTGGACACGTCGCTGGCGTGCTTCGATTTCGGCGGTTTGCAGGGAAAGTTCTTCGGGTCAAGCGGAATTGTTGTCGCGCCAACGGTTCGTCTCTTGTCGTAGGCTCTTTTTTCCGCGACTGTAGATTCCGCGGGTTTGTCGGAACCCTTCCCAAAGAACTGACCGAGCAGCTTGTTCTTGGTATTCGACTCTTGATTGTCGGACGAACCACCCTGACCTTCCTTCCTCTTTCCACTCTTCTTCGGCGTTTCTCCTTTGGCGAGTAAGCTCTTCTCCTTATCCGCATCTTTCTTCTCGGTCGCTATCAGAGGTTTGTCCTCGAGAATCGCGTACAGAGTCGCGACGATGAATCTGGATCCATTGATTTCCTCCTCGATGACCTTTGACTTACCAAACTTTTGCTTGGTTTCTTTGCGCAAAGGGAAAATAAATTCCTCGTTCCATTGTGGCCAGGATTCGTTCTTCGTGGTAGTCTCGAACTTTTCTTTACCAGGGATTAGTTTTACCTAGAAATCAAGAAATTATACATTTCTATGTATAGGACAAGAGTAAATTCAACCATTTTTTTCAGGAATTGCGATATATCAATATCGCGGTCGTCAATGATTAATGATTAATATTAACATATTTTCAAATATTTTCAGTTTGTATATTTTAAATCGTATCTTTGAGTACTGCGAAAATAAAATGTACACCGTATCTTAATTGTACCTGCAATAATAGGTAATCAGGCTACCAATCATGATGCTACTAGGAAGGGGGATTCATCAACGATATTACGTGACAACGATGAATATTACCATGTATTCCGTGATGTATTCCCGGAATACTTTAAAACGTTAAATCGCAGCCTTTTTGTCATATATATATATATGACAGATGTATCTATATACCTTCCGTTCTATTCGTGCTTCACGATACCGTCACGTCGTGAAGAACATGCTCGCCGGTCAATAAGATATTACTACAGTCAATGCCGGATTTGTACAATACGATGGTGTTACGTAATCGTAGATAACGCCCAAGAGTGTTGGGAACGTCTCCACCTTGTGCGTAATTCAGACTCGAGCACCGCAGTACGCAGAGTGCATTGTTGCTTAGCATCTACAGTCGCGACATATTTATCGAAAAATTTATTGAAAATAGAATAATGATCGTTACGATTGAAATTTTATATTCGTGCGGATGAAATGTATTAAAATATTCAATGTCGATGAGATTTGTAGACTTGGTATACTACACTTGGTACGTAGTAGAAATGGTATAGATAGATTCGCGATAATACGTCAAACGTACTCGTCGCTCTAGAGAATTACGAATGATCGATCCACGTTCCATCGATCGACGAACCATCTTCCGTCGTTCACTTTACCTTCACGATGTAGCTGTTGACTCGGGTGAAGCCAAAGTTTTGTGGCAAGTGTCTAGCGCCAAGCACGGTAACGTGAAGCCCCTTGTCGTTTGGCGAGTGCACGATCCTGATGCCGATTTCTGGCTCCAAGTTCACCGTACGGTCCAGCGGCGTCGACACCGTTTTCAGGCTGTTGTCGATGAAATTCCTGATCTTTGCTAGCGCCATGCTCGCGTGGTCCTCACGAAATCCCCAATTACGACTTATCAGAGAACGAGCGATCGTTCAGATAACGGGTACTCACCGTGCAGGTAGCGTTGGCCGTGAGCGCTGTAAATTTTATTCGTGAGCGATTTAACAACGAGCTGTACACGCACGCTATCGCAAAGACGCGCTATTAATATGCGTACGTAATATAATCTCGTGCCTATTTTCGATCGTCTAAGAGACACGGTTTTCGAAACAATCCCAAATAACTATTTGCGATGCTGATCTCTATTTTCATTTTTCCATTTCTTATTTCGAAAGTGGTAACAACGACTGTTGAAATGTCTGTTAATTATAATTAATTATAATCGCGTTCTCTGTAATTACTCAGTTTTTCTCCTGTATTTTTATCCTGTATCTTTGATTGGCGTGGCAAGTAAATTCTTGGATCTTTACGAAAGAAAGAAAAAATGTGTCCGTCTCGTATGAGATAGCAATGTGATGCTCACTCTTTAATAAAGAATTTTAAAAATGATTTTTTTCAAGTCTATAGTAAAGTTATTTTACTTGAATATTATATTCAAGTAAATATCGCCACACTGAGGATATAGAATTCTCTCGATAGTACGACCATCTTTAATCTTTAGGAAGCATGCTTTCTCTCACAACACGGTGTCATCAACGACGAGTAAGTAAGAGTAATTATCGGCGATTGTCGATTCTTGCGGCGATACGGCACAGCGGCTCGGCCTTTTCGTTCGTGTCGCGTTCAAATAGCAAATTTGCCGAACGATTCGATTGAATTCGATTTACACGCGTATGAAAAACCCAACCGCGTCAAAGAAACAACACATACATACGTATACGTATCATACAATACTCCTCTGCGAAGGAAAAAGAAAGGAAAAGAGAGAAGTTCGTCGTGACCATGCCGCGCCGGTGCTGTCGATTGATTCCAAGATCGTCGCGATTACGCTATGCGACGAGCCGCGGAATGTCGTAGCGAAAATCACGTTTAAACGAGAGCCGACCTCGATTATCGCGTCATTAACCATTGATGCTCCGAATGTCTGACGGAACACGAACGCCGGACGCATCTGCCATCCTCTTAATAAAGAGACTTTAACGCTCGATGTGTCATCCAAAGCAAGAAAAATAACAAGGATGATAACTTCTTTACTTAGGGACTGCGCCGCGCAGCTTTCATTCGAGTGACGGATCGCCCAGATTGAAATGAACCGACAGATATCTAACGACATCGGTAAAATGACTTTGTGTAAGTTGTGTAAGTAGCCGACGCAATCTCTCGTTGATTAGAGATCAGTATGTAACTAATTCGTTGCATCGTTCGACTTTACTCGGCACGAATACAATTTCGAGTGACGGATGAAATCACAACTCTTTCAAGTTTGGCAAGTGCATCCCTCGGTCCAAGTTTAGGAACACGTTGCTCAAGTTAATCGTAGATCGAGTCTCGACGGCGTGTGATTCCGACACGCGGCAGAAGTGATACTCGCGCTTATCATAATTGCTGAAAAGTTGTCGCCGATCGGACTCAACAATGGGAGATTCGTCTTTTGCTTTTTTGGCAACGAATGACGCTCGAAGAGAATCGTTACGCCGATCCTCTCTGGTTGCTGGTCATCAGGATGGTCGACGCCCGAGTCTACGATCGCTCCGAAACGATCGGACGCGAATACGCACCACCGTCACTCGCCGAAGAATTCACCGGGAACTTTCACCGCATCTTTCACGCACTTACGACACGATCCACCGCTCATTGCCGATGCGTCCAAGTCGCTACGTCATCGTAACGATCTAACGAGATTTGCGGGTTCCCATGAATGGCTTCGTACACTTGGATTGTGAATGTCGGCTGTACAAGCCCTGTGCAGCCGTCGACTCCGAAGCGTTGTCGTGCTATGCAGCCTAGTGCTCTCGCGTGGGTTCTCTTTATAAGAGGCCAGCGTGGCCGGTTTGCAGTGCCGGATGATAACGAGGTATCTTTCAATCGGCTCGAGTATCGAAGTAGCAACTTTTGTCCAAGAGACGCGCATACGTGTCTGTTAAAAGCTTATACTGTTATTAAACGCTTCTTTTTCCATATATTTTTTCTACTTTGCACTTTTGCAGATACGTATTAATTACAATTGTACATATGAAACACGTTAACACCATAATATATATATATATATATATATATATATATATATATATATATATAATATATATTATCTCTTTCATAATCACGTATCACATCGGGTAAGTTTATTGTACTTTGATTCCGAATAATTGCAACTTTTTTCAATTTTTACATAAATTTGGAAATTGATCAAGTAAAATTCTACACAACTACGGTACTGCTACAAGACTGGTCGTTGCCGCTCAAGTAGGGATTTTACGTGTATTCGTCATCAGTGTGGTTGTAAAGCGACGCCTGTTGCGCTCGCAAGGTCGCACACAGCTACATGTAGAGGCGTAGCGTGCGCACGTGTATAGGCTTTCGTGTGAGTAATACGATCGCACGAATGAAGGTATAGGATAACAGTGCCGTAAATAGCTGCCGTAAATATCCCTATTTCGGATAATGCGGAAAGACAAAAGAAAACAATGTAAGAAGCAAAGATAAAGAATTAATCAAAAAAATACTAAAAATGTTAAAATTAACATTGATATTAATGGTGAAGAGAAAAGGCGTACTTCGTGTATACGGAGTAAAAATTTAATTAATGTATCAGGGATGATGAAGACAACAGAAACGAGAGAATATTTTTTTAACACCGATTATAAACCTACTGACGGAAAAGTAATAAATCGGAGCAACGCTCAATATCTACGCTCTGTCATCTAAACACGTATTTCCATGATAAATCACGACGAATCGTGAATATATAGACCTAGGATAGCGTAATAGAAATGCATTGATGCGTAGAAACAACTAATTGTAATGTACGACAATCTCGTAGTGACAGCTCGAAGGAATGCGGCAGAGAATATCGCGTTGCATAGAAATTGAATTGATCGATGGCCGGCGCATTGGAATACGTCAAGTGTGTCGCACGGATAAGATCCTCGCAACTGTGGCTTTCGTTTGTGGAGCAAACTTAAAGTTCAAAGTTGCAAAATTCTGCATAGGAGACAAGAATAAAGTTTGGAAAAGAAAACGCGCAACAATAGTTATACGTTATAGTTGCAGATAAACAGTTAAAAGCAAATAGCCGTCGCAAACGTATTTAACAAGTACGCAGGCATCGGATAATGTTCTACGCACGTCTACTCTATTGATCGCGCGTGATGATATGCAAGGATAGCTTTACCGGGCATCGTGGCCTTCGAAATTGAGCTACGTTTGTCAATGTGTTTGTCGATCGAGGAAACTATACCTAAGAGAAACGAGAATAATCTTTCATCTATCACCACGTTACATTTTCCTTCAAGAGCGTCATTTGGTACTACCCTGTACAAGACAATTTATTACGCAAAAACGAACAATCTCGCGTGTCCCGCGAAAGATTAATTTTAAAAAGTGCAATATAGAACAATAAAGAACGGGGATTAGTTGGCATCAACGGGCAAACTTTGTCGACCAAGGATATTTTGTAGGGCGACAGTAACTGATGTTTTCCGCGGAAGTTAAACGGCGACTTCGTATCGAAAGGAAGGGAAGGTAAAGTTGCGAACGACTACTGGCACCCTGCGGTAGATGGCAATAATGACGATGATCAACCCCTTTCTCCCTGCCCCCACAACCCCCACGATTAACAAACAGCTGTTCAGCATGGTGCCGCCATGGCGCACGCGACGTCGGGACGTCAAAAATGCTTCGAACGATTTCAATTTATCGGTACCGAAAAAATCTTTCCGTGTCGCGATGCGACGTATCTCGTCGTAAACTTTCGATCGTACAACGATCGAATACATTCGCGGGAGTGTCTCGATTGGCGTGTTCGCGGGTGATATCAAAGTGACGTTTCGGAAATACGTACCACTCCACGCTTACCATGATCCTTGCCAGGTATAAATGTAATTTTTACTTATTTATTCCTCCGTATCTCTCTTAAGTACGTTTATACGTTAAAATTTACGCAGATGTCAGTATTGCCTAACTTTCGTAAGAGTATATGAGGCGAGAAGGCTGAATTGATAGGTCACACAACATAACGGATGAACATTATAGATGAAAAGAGATACAATACGATAGAGAATATACGATGTAAAATTTTTCCCCTTTTATCTTTGCGTGAAGATTAGAACTATCTCAATGTTTTATATTAATACGGAACCACCATACTTTTCTTTCTATTTTATTATGTAGCATATGTAGTATATAAATGAGATTATCTCAAAAAGCAAATGGTTTATTTTATAAACATTTTTCAATCTGTCTCGACTATTTTCGTTGAATACTGTTTTTCAAAGAACTCTCCGAGTATAATCATTTGCCTGTATACCATCTATTTTATTTTACATGCGTGGAATATGCTTTAAAGTGTGGACAGATTCCATTTCGATGTTACCAAATTTTAAGTTATCTAATTTGTCATAAAATACTTAACATTTTCATCGTAAGATAGCACCACGCATATTTCAACTTGACAAATATAATATAAATCATTTTGCGAATTATCGCTTACAGTTACACAATCTATGGCACGTAATCAACGAAAATACCTCGTCTCATTTCTACATCATTTCATGATATACATCATTTCATGATGACGAATAAATTTTATTTTATTGAGATACTTTTACACTCCATTAAAATTCATTAAAGCAATTTTAGAGAACTTGAACTGAATTGCAACTTGCTTATAAATTTTATCACGCACGATTATACGTGTCACGTATGACAAAACATATACAAATGCATACGGATATAATTACATCAACGACAAAAGCGTTATTGTCAGAAGAATCGGATAGATAAATGTCTCGCTACCTGCATATACGAGTATAATATTTTCTTCTAGCCGTCCTTTGATATCACATGTATAATATGTATATGTATATAAAATTACTTCTGAGTTATTAAGATAATTTATATATTTTTCACGAAAAATAATCCTCTCATCCTCGCTCTTTCTCCTTTCGAGATGGAAACGTAGCATACGATCCGGAAAATCGTACACTGTTTTTTTTTTCAGTTACATGTTCTTATTCCAGTCACGTCCCGACGACAAGGGTAATAGCTCTGAACTTTGTCTTCGTCGGATCAGCTTAACTTCCGCTCGTAAAATTTCACGAAATTCTCGTGCGGTCTGAGCGAAATATGTTTTCTGTGGTTCCTGACATTTTTCAGCTTGATCGATCAACTGCCACGTTGTAGGAAGCTGGAGAGACACAGCGGACGTTTTTATGAGTTCCCCTGAACATTACATCATCTCGACTAATTTCCATTACGATATACATACATTTCATGAAATTAAATTTATAAAATAATTCCAAAAGGGAGAAAAATGTTTTACAATTAGCACTTTATCGTTTCGGACTTGTTTAGATAGATGATGGAAAAATTGGGGAAAATAATATCTATAGATTTACAAGTCTTTGTCATGGTGACTAAATCTTTTTTAATAAGAATCTCTTTTAATATGTTCAAATAAAAATTGTCTCGTCATCGTCAACAGTTTGTATCTCTTTTTCCGACAAGTCTTCAGCGTGTGTGCGCGCGCGCTCTTATATATAAACTCTTTTACGCGGTGCAATTTTTAAGTACCTATAGCTCGCAACTTTGTGAAAGCAGCACCTTGGCAACGTCAGTGGAAGTATCGCCCAAGTTTAACTAATCGTTTCTCATCGCGGACGCTGATAAATTATTCAATTATAACCCCTTCTGCCGCCGAACCAACAGTCTCAATGTACAAGAAGAAGGGAGAAAGAGAGAGAAAAGTAATGTAACACGTAGTCCCTTCGGCTAACTGTTCGAACATTCTCGCGATATGGAATTAGCGTCGGCAGTGCGGAGATTAAAGTCAGATTTTCAAGTACTCCGTAATTCCCTGTACGTATTTCTCGCACGTAGTCGTAGCTTGATATATTTAACCTCCCTTTGACCCTGCGCACCCTTTTAAGTGCATCATTACGTATTCCCTTTTGTAACACTGGACTTTATGCAGACCACATTCGCTGCATCTTCCCATTCTTGATCATATCGCGCGTTAGCTGTGTGCAAGGTGATAATTTTCCTCTTATATTACACAAGTGTCCTTTATTATATAGCGAGACATATATACGCACAAGATAAATTCTTTATTATTCGCCTCGCAAAATTCTTTAGTAAGCATTTCTTTTGTAAGTAACGGCAAACAATATCTGTCATTACTCTAATTAATCTGTAAAATATTTAACAGTTTTCTACAGAAAGATACTAGGGGAAATTATCGTTGAGGAACAGGCTATATTCCAAGATTAAACGTTATATTACCTTTTATTTAATTACACAATTAAATCATAAACGTTCGTTTTGGATGTTGATGAAAAGATATTATAAACAAATCACGAATAAATCAATGCTTCGTTGTTTCTTTATTTATACGTAAAATAAAGAAAATTTAATTATGCTGGATCATGAATAGAGATTCATTCGTACACGTGTACAATAATTTTTCTTTTTCGCGACGCTCCGCATTATGAAGGCTCGCGTCAACAAGAACGCATGGCGAATCCATTTCGGTGTCAGTGCCAGGAAAGTTGTATAATCCGGGACCGACTTTGATTAGAACAGAATCTATTTGCATTCAGCGACGCAGCTCTCTCTCTCTCAACGTGATCCTGTTAATATCGCTTCTCTCGGAGCTCGTGTTCACCTGTACTATGTATGATACTTTGTCCCAGTTCCGCAGCGCGACGCAGAGAAAGAGGTCGGAAGTTTCTGAATGTCGGTAATGAATATATGAATGCGTAAGAGCGTGTCGTCGTTTATCACGTGGGAGTTGTAGACGAATCGTTTCACGAGCGCGCGTATCAAGATTACGTTTTCAATGCCGGCAACGTATTTAACATATTTAGTATTTAGCGTCTGCGACGCATTTGCTGGTGCATACATATGTGTGCTGATGTGTTATGCATCCTCCTCTGATCGAAGAAGATAGAGCTGCTCGTTTCACGAAACAATCATTCATCTCATGTTCACTTTTTCGCTAGTTTTAACATAGTTTTACGCATTTAACGAAAATATTTCATGATTATTCATTCGATTTGCATCCAAAGTATTCAGATATTTTGCTATTTCCCTCTCTCCCTCTCTCTCTCTCTCTCTCTCTCTCTCTCTCTCTCTCTCTCTCTCTCTCGAGTCGTTTCGAGAGTCGCGACGTGTTCCACGTGTCACGAGTGCACGCGATGCGCGTTACAAATACGGGTATTATGCAGTGTATAAACCTGATATAGATGTCTGTCCATGTCAAATCTGTAATTACGACGTCATCGGTGGAATGAGTTTTGAGTCGACGTAGTTACACGAATGCAGATTTCACTAATGGAGCAGGTAGTTAGGATGAAATGAAATCGCCCTTACTCGCGACAACTGCGGCTATGCAACTATGGAGCGTTTCGATTTGGCAGGCGGCAATTGAAATTCGTTACGTCACCGGTTTTGCGCGTCGGCTTTTTTTCGTGATTTTACTATCTATTGTAGATATTTCAAGATTCTGAATCGGCACTATTTGGCTGTACGGGAGGAAAAAAAATACAATTCGTTTGGTACACTGGGCTTTTCAGACCTCCCCGTTTTAATTTTCTATTTATCCTGCGGCAGAGACTCGACTTGAATGTAAATTCCTGCCGATTACGACTGGGGCGCCAAACCAAAATACATTTCGTGAAATATGTTTGTCGATCATGCGGAACAGCTTTTAAAAATCGAAACGCAAACAATTACTCGTTTCACGCTACCGAGTACGCGTATAATTTACGGCGCGTACAGCGCGAAATTGCTTGATTCACAAACACGGGAAAAATGTGTCTAGTTTTTGCTATCTTGCTATCAGGAGAGCACTAAATTGCCATGAATTTCGACACTTCGCCCCAATCGACGAGTCCCCCCGAAACTTGCAGACGGAACGGATTAGTTAGCGACCGTAACCGAGGGGGACGTAAATCGATTTCGCCGTGCCCTTAAATTCTATTAGCGCCAACTCCGATTGCATTCTTCAAATGGAAATAGGAAACGAAATTTTCACTCGACGGGGAAGCGATTTCGACAAAGCAAAGTTGCGCGTTCGCGCGTTCGCGCGTTCGCGCGTTCGCGCGTCGCGGTCGTCTGATTAGATTTTACACTCTCGCTTTACCTTTACGAGGGCCGTTGTCTTCGCCACGAGCCAAGTCCTACGTTGCATCGCGGAGGAGTAACAAGTGCCGCAAGCTGATATCAGAAAATAAATTCTGCGTAATCGTGTTTTCGACTATGGAGAGCACATCGTGGCTATTAAATGCAGGAAATTCTCGTCCTGCTCTGGCAGAGAACTAACAGGACCATTTCCCTTTTCAGTTTAAACTGCCATTTGTGAAACCGTCTGCCGCGGCGAACGAGTGTCCCGGTTTCTGTTCTATCGTTGATGATTTATTCAATCGCGTGCTTGTCGATATTTATCGTCCGGCAACCGTTCCGAAGGGGAGCAGACGCTCTCTCGGCGAGATAAATCATATTATCGTAGACAAGTAGCGTCCAGTACGTGGCAATCTGCGCTCATGCCAAAATCCGCGGCTGTGTGCACGAGCATGGAGATTGTGTTAGACTAATATCGCGTGTCGTTTAACGGAGACCATTCATTTCCAGCATCGATCGCATTTTTATATCGCCACTGTAATAAGGACTCTGTCAACAGAGTGTAAGAGTAATAAGGCGTCACTTTTCTACCATTTTGTCATAGGTTTCCCCTAATTCTTGGCATTGAAATCGAAAGGATTCTTGTTAGATCTCATGATTCGACCGATTACCTGTGTCGGAAGAGGCCATGTGAGATCGATGAGAAAACGAAGAGAGAGAATCTCGCGTTATTGTATTATTTTTCATACATGTCCAATATTCATATAAATACACGAAGCCTGTTTTCCGTCTTTTTTCCGCGCGCCATGCCGCGTAAAGACTTGCAGTCTGATTTGTCGAGGCGCGGGATGTAACGTGCAAATGTGATGAGACGTGGTAACAGCGCAAACGTCTCGTGCGGAACGACACTTGATCGCTGAAGGGTTAGCGCAGAGTTGGCGGGTTATCCCGAAAACTTTGGATCCGACAGCTACCAACGTTGTTGCGCGAACTAAAGCAGAGTCTTGCGAATTCTCGCGAGCGAGGAAGCGCTCTCGTGCCAGAACAGGTGTTGGGTAAAGGAAACAGGCAAATCCCATCCGAACGGAATAGCCGCTTCCGCGCTGCGACAATTGCTACGACGATTGAACGCATGCCACGCTCGATTATTTAAGCGCGCGCCTGAGATTTCCCGGTTGCGAGTCGGTGTGAGGCAACGGCTGCCACGGAACACCCCTCGCATGCCGCGAGACGACGGTGGGGTGGATGTATGGTATATGGAACAGAGAGGAGGAAAGAGAAGAGTGTCGGCTGCTTCGCCGCTCGTAGAGAGCGATATCGATCTGTCGAGCATGAGCGATTTAAACTCGAAAGACTGGGGAGATGACGCGAGTCTAACCGTTTCTCCGTTTCACACACACACTTGCCCGTGCATTACCAAGTCGATCGGATTCATACGCTGAGGAGTATTTCTATGATTTACTCTTCCGACTGATGCCGTCGTGACGGCACGATCTCGAGTCGACATGAGACGATACCGCTTAAAAATAGGATCCTTATAATAGGATTGTGCTTTTTTCTTGCTAGCTGTTTCATTTAAAGTGATAACGATAGAAAAGTAAGGTCAACATCGGGATTTCATCTTTGTGGAGATAGTATAGGAGCTGACACATGTAAAACAGATTTTTAACTTTTTTCACAAATAACAGACGTTATATTCTGTATTTTGATACTTTAAGCATTATTAAATTTCAAATTCATTTACTTGCGATTAAACGCGTTTGACTTGTTTCCTCTTGTGCGCAAAGATAACATCGCATAGAGATGCGTTTCGCGCAGTTAGTTTGAAATTCTCACTTTGGACAGAGTACACGTTAACTCTGCACTTTCAAAAAGACCATTCCGCGAGTATTCACGCGCGTTAAATCGAACGTCATCGAGAGGCTTCATCCAGCGCGGCTGTTTTGCGGTACCAAATATCGATTTCCGTATTGCAACGACAAATATTGAAAATATCGTTATTTGTATGTAGTCGAAGAAGCAAGCTGAGGTGTGTACGATTCGGCATTTCAAGTAACTAGGTAACTGTCGGTGATGTGCCAGCGTGGACTCGTTTGGAAACATTTTATGCGAGAATTCAAGAGCTTACGCGTGTCGGCAGGTGTTGTTCCACGGAGAGCGATATCGATTTCGCACCGTCGAGTACGAGCGATTCAAGCTTCGAAAACGGAAGAGTTTTAAAGCCACTCGCTCGCTCTACCGCAGAATCAGCCGCGAAATCAATCTGCAGTTTACCTACAGGCAACAGTTAAAACAGCAACGTTCGTTTATCTAAACACTTTAAAGCGGCCTATTTTAAAGGTGTGACGGGATAAATAGAGTCAGCGCGAACGGTCCGTAATGCCACGGTTAGCATTGTCGATTGATTCGCGTTACCTGCTCCGATCTCCCCAGTTCTTTACGGAACATCATTACGGCGCCAGAATGTCTCTAATCAGAGGTAGCGATCTTTCGATATTCACAGGAATACCTCCACATCACGCGAGTGAACGCGAGCCATTAGAGTTGTAGGCCACTGCGGATATAATCGCGACGTAATTACACGTGCGCGTGCATGTTATAAATGAGACATTGACTGTAAGCGAGTGTCGCACTTGTCAACAAAATTGATATAGGTAATACGTGACAGTTTTGTCGGGAAGCATTATCCTTACATACATATATTATCCGCATAAATCTGTTGACTTAAAACTGAAATAAAATGCAAAATTATTATACTTTTTCTCGGGCTAACAATTCTTAGATAACTACAAGGATGATTCTCGCCCGCTAATTCCAGGGCGACTCCTTGGCTAATTAGAACCTTCCCATGCGACCCAAATCGCGCCGTAAGAATAAAAATATTTCCATACCGGCGGTACAGCGCCTTCGAGCTTCCTTACAAAACACGACGATGTGTCGGGGGATTAGCTCGGCCAAGGGGACGTTGTACGCGCGCGTTAATGGAAGCGATGGCCGATAACGCCTAGCATCTTCACGAGGCGGCACCGCGCACGGAAGCGGGTTACGCGAACGATGCTACCTAACATCCATCGAGATTCCTCTCCGACAACGTCGCCTTTAAAACGGTATATTAGGCCGAGGGTTATAAATCAGACCAGGGAGTTTGGAGGGTGATAGCAGCGGCGGCGAGACGGTGGCGGTGACGGTGACGGTGCCGGTCGGCGGTTGGTGCTAGTGCTTAGTAAGTAAGTAAGACAGTATGCTGCGCTCCGCACTGTTACGTGTTGCGTTATATGCACCTGTATACAGGATGTATCAGAAATACGCTTGTTTTCTCTCTGGTATGGATTCTTGCATAAATTCAAATTTATGCAAGAATATCAAATTTCCTTTGACAAAAACTCCCTACTGACACATCACGAACGAAATGAAAATACGCGAGTCCCGAGTACAAACGAGCAAAACTTAATTTATAGAACGCGCTACATTTCCGCATTTCTCATTAGTTATAGTTATCTAGACGATTTTATCTAATCTTTATTTTGGGCTTAATGTATAACGCTCTAAGTAGGTCTACCATGAAACGTTCTGTTAGGGAAAATTAGCCGCAACTTTGCCACAAAGTACCACACCGAGGGATTGCGCGCGACTTCTGATGCATCCTGTACACACGCGCAACGTAGAATGCCAGCACGAGATTCCTCGGCTAGCCTGCTGCTGCTACAATATTGCTCTTTCCTGGCACCAGGCCAACTTCTCCCTACGATCGGGAGGAAAGAATGTGAGAGATACAAAAGAGCGAACGCCCGTGGAAAAGAGAGAGATCGAGTCAGATAGGCAGATCCCTATCACGCTAGATCGCCTTCACGGTCATACGCCGATCTGCTTTTAATCTGCTGTCTCTCTCTTTTCTTCTCTTCATTTTGCTTTCTTTTTCGCATCGATACTACGTTAAATGGTGTTTTATCCTGCCTTAGCGGGCACGGCTGCCCTTCAATCTTCGTCTGTCAGTCGTCGGATTTAACCGCCGCCTCAAAAGCATCAATGTGGATGACGGTGATAAAGGGAAAGATTATGGAGCGGATACGTGATCCCTTATCGCGGAGAGATTAGGTTCCAACTCGACAGTTCGTTTTTAAGAAGGGATGGCGCAATCTTACCAAACCTCCTTCTTAACGGGTTATATTTCATACGTTTATTAAGACAAAAGGTTGGTATTTGTTTCGGATACTGCTAACTAGCGCGGACAAAATTTTGATTTCCGTGTTTTGATCACGATGAAAATTCTGAGAGAGAGAGAGGATGATTATATCGTTACGGAATAATACGATCGACATTTTACGCAAAAATTTTGCGTTTTTAATGGACAGTATATAATTCACGCATAAACGTGCACGCTTTAAAAGTACGATAAAATGAAATCCAACGAGAATGCTTTTTAAAAAGCTGTGAATTTCCAAAGTCGTTTCTCCGAAGTTTGAGGTGCTCCTCTGCGATCTCCAC
Organism: Ooceraea biroi; assembly: GCF_003672135.1. NCBI lineage: Eukaryota > Metazoa > Arthropoda > Insecta > Hymenoptera > Formicidae > Ooceraea > Ooceraea biroi. Next base: position 6,018,927 of record NC_039517.1, on the reverse strand, counting down.
TACGATGTTACGTCAGGCGAAATGAACTCTTGAAATTATTCTACGATAAGTTATTTGAATAATCATAACTTGGAAAATTTATGAAACGAGTATGAAATTCGTTGTGCGAACTTTGGAACGCAAATGACTGCAATTCTTGATTTGCGGTTCCATCGAGGGTCTGTTAACTACTTTTTGTTGAAACGCAAAAAAACCTCAATAAAACATTTGAAAATGATCCATCTTTTCTACGCAACCTTTCAAACTTCGATATCGCGCGTGCGAATTTTTGATTAATTTTACAAAGTCGGTTCTACATATATATATATATATATATATAAACCGAGAAGTAATATCTAAACCAAAACATTACATAGAATATATAGACAAAATTACACTCAAAGACAGTAACATGTTTTGAAACATGACAAACACGATTGCATATCTGTCTAAAATATCGGACATGTAATTATATTTTTCAAATAACACAGATATATTAAATAATACCAATTGTTGTGTGTATTTCTTGAAACGTTCAACTCCAAACGGTGATGGGTATTCCAACAATGTGTAATGAATCGGATTCAACGATAAATCGCAGCAGATGCTACCTCTAACGGAAACATCGTTTCTCTGTGAGCAACCGCTACACATCGACCAGCGGTTACTTTATCCTTCTTCGTTACCAGGCTGAACTTTTCGGCGCGTACGCCTGGCTGAATTATATTTTTACCGCGGTTCTCCGGCCGGTCCGCGTCCGCGAAAACAGCCTGGAGATGACCGAAGACTCGTTATTCTCTTGCGGCGACGACTCTCCAACCGATCCAATAAATCTCGTTTCTTATTTACCGTGATTCACGGAAAAGAAGCGAGCAGCACGAGTACGAGAGTACAACGGAAGGAAGCTGAACGTGGAAAAATCGGTAGAAAGCGGGAGACGGACAAGCGATTAGAAAACGATGTCGTGGCGGCAGTCGATCAGCTGTTCGGCACCGTCAGCCCCCGGGGATTTGAACAGCCGCGAAAAATTAAGATCAAATTGAAGTGTGCGCGATGCGCGGGACCCCTTCGACCCACCGTCACTGAACGCGGGAAAATTCTACGCAAGGATAGGATAACTACAACCCTTCGTAGCGCCGAAACTACGCCACCCTCGACATTTTGCAAGAGGAATATTCGTCTCAGAATCACCTCAGAAATCTACCATTAACCGGTGGTAAATTTTCATGAGGGTGACAAAATAAGCGGGCCAGTATCGATAGTGGAGGTGCCGCGGTACTCTCCGCTCTAACTGTAATAGCGTTGCCAGCCCTTGTACGGAATGAATGGCATGGATAGAGGCAGGTGAAAATTAGGGACAATGAAGTAATAATCGCCGTCGTCCTCGTTGTCGTCGATGGCGGCGTTCCCGAGACTTTTGCCAGAGCACTTCGTCCTCAATTACTTTGATACGTCATAATTAATCTCGAGAGCTCGGAAGGTGTTTGTCGGAACTCGTTATACTAGATAGTAGGGATAGAGGTCCCCGAAAGCGGGTAACGAAGATGATAAAGAACGACGAAGGAATTCGCGAACGCGCCACCTCGAGACGCCTCAAGATATTAAGGACAGTCGAGTGTAGATCTGAAAAGAATCGTTGATCGAGCGAGTCCGCAGTGGCTTACCCTTATTGTTAATACGGAACCTGGTACTACCGATGTAATCAGGAGAGCGTTAATCGTCTGTGACGAGATTATTTAATTTTGTAGCGTCGTCTGCTTCTTGCTTACGATCGATTATCCGCGTATCCGCGTATTGGATCGGCATTTCGGGAATCCGTATCCTTCGTCCGCGATCATGGACAGTACTTTGTCAAGAGAAACTTTGAAATTTTTCAACGTAAACCGCGAAGTAAATCTCGAGTAACTTCCTCGAGTACGCACATAATGGAAATAAGAGAGAACGTGCGTATATCGACGCGCTTGTCGATACTCTAGCACTTTTTGAGGCCTCAAGTAGCAGGAGCGTCCGGTTACCACCTGCAAACGAGTTAAGAAGCAGCCTTTAATATTCATGTGTAACTCGAGAGATATCGGTTCATGTCGTCGTCGCCGTCACGACGAGACCGGTCACTGAGCAATTGTAAATTCAAATTTACCCGTTTACCCTCGCTCACAAGTTTAAAACGGGCCAGCGCGTCGTGACTCTTAACTGCGGTACTCTTCGGGTCTGACGAGGACTGAAATTTCGCGACGCTCGTCTTATCACCCGGAGCTTGCATTTTACCTCTCTCGGATATATCGTTCTCCCGCCACGCCGGGCCGCCGCCAAGACGAACAGGAGCGACTTATCGTTATCCCGATAACGCTGCTTGCCTCGGATGCACCGTCTACCGTGAGAGTAATCATGTCACACGATCGTAAGAACTTTTGCCTCGGTCGTAGATCACTGTAAACCACTGCACGTGACGCATCCTGAAACTTTACAAAACTTTCGTTTCCCTTAAACTGCACGCGGTATTAAACTCCGGAGTAGCCTGCCGGATAACGACCAAGCCGAATCGATCGTTCTGGGTCACGATAAACCCGTGTTTACGGACGAGAAAAAACAGTTCACGTCGCACTAATGATCGTAGATAGTTAGATCCTGCGTAAAGAGCGGCCGTTCTCTTTCTCAGATTTTCAGATTAATCGGATTAAGCGAACGGATCAATGATGATTAACGGTAGACACGTTGGCCAAATGGATATATTTACTTGAAGCAATTAACGGAACTAAAACGTTTCTCGATCGAATGAGGGAATGAGCGCACCGTGAATCGCGTGACGTTACTCGACAATTAGTCATCTTGTTTGCTTAGTCACCTTTTTGCAATATTAGCGATACGTGTAATCAACAATGACATTTTATTCAAGAAATATTATATAGGTATCTCCATATTGTCATTTACAATTATGAGAAAATTTTTCGAAGAAGGCAGGGAATGTGAATGTCAAGCTGGGACAAACCGTGGCAGCAATGTTTTCCGGCGGAAACGATCATCGTTCGGGAGGAAGAGGGAGAAACCAGACGCCGTAAATGCTTCATAAACTTTCAGGCGGAGACGACAAAAGCGATCCTATACGCGAGAGGGATCCTCGACGACGACGTGACGGAAGGATGTTGTAAGCATTGTCGCCGCAGCTTTATGATGGATGGACGGGTGAGAAATTCGGGGGGGGGGGGCAGGAAGGGGGAGGCCTGCCGCTCAGCGACGCCCGATTCCCGGGGTGGAATGCGCGCGTCCCTTAAAAATGGAGCTTGCGGATAAACTCGAGTAATTTGTCACTTCGCCGCCGTCTCCTGTACAACGGTCGCGACGGCACGCCCTTCATCGTTCGCGTAAAAAGCGAGTCGCATTTTCCGCCCCCGTTTCCCTCCTCCTTCTTTCGCATGCCGAGCTGCACGAGATACGACTTTCTGCTCGCGGCAGAAACCAAGGAAAAACCAACTACGTTCGCCAAGTAGAAGTCATTCCATTCCATTTTCGTGTACGGTCGTTTCCCGCGACCGATCATTTGCTCTCCATTAGTTTAACCAACAGTTCCTTGTGTAATTGCGTTTACTTTGCCATTAAAGATATCGATATTACGTCGTTTATATCACGAGATGCTGATAACGAGACGCTTCGTGAAACATTACAAAAATTCTCATTCGTAGTCGGACTACGAGGCACTGTAAACTCTTATTGACTCGCGTTTCGTTTACGAGAATTTATTGGAAATTAAACAATCCATCGTCGAGTGACTCTGTCAATTATCGAAAAACGGAACTTTTGCGATCAACCAAACGTTCCTGTTTTTACACTCAAGGTAGTCGATATCGTTCCGCGACGTTACGACGTACGACAACTTCGAGAATACCGAGGGTAGGAAAGCTGCGTTTGTTACCTCCATTCTTTCTTCTTACCCGTTCGTACGCGCGTTATCACGCCAAGGATGGTCGAATCAAGATTGCGCAACGTACGAAACGATACCGATTTTAGATCATTACTTGCCGGAAGGAATTATAAGAGCCTGAGATTCTATGACGAATCCACGGACGGATGGCGGGAGAGTAATTTTAAAGCTTTTTTGTTTTTCATTCCGCTCGACAAAGCGCAACCGCGTTTGTCGGTGGTGTGTACATTAGCAAAACTAATAAAGTGTACTTCGCACGATTCACTGGCGCCTATTCCCTCCCAGTTGTATGCGTTAATCCGCGACGAGGATACACCGATACTGAAATCTGGTAATTAAATAGATGCGTCATCTACTATATAACTTATATAAGTATTCGCGGGAAAATGCACTGTATTGACTGTTACACTTACCTATCAAACTTGGACATTGATCGATATTGCTCTTATCTCGTTGGCGGCGCGAGAGCGAGAGTATGTAATTCCGCCGGAACGCATGATCAAATGCGATCTAATCGCTCGGTACAAGTTGTAATTGCACGACGCGTGCAAGCGAAATGTCTTTGTCGAGTCTCACTCCTATATCGCTCTATATCGAAGCAAATGTGGACTTTACCTCGCGTCTATAAGGTGCAAATCTAATTGCAAGTCTCCGTGCCAAATGGATAACACCTTTTCCTCCACCTGAACCATCAACTTCGTCGAGGTCTCGAGCACTTTGTTTCTCGCCGTTGCGATTCGTAGCATTCTCCGATCGATTGCATCGATCTTCGCAAAAGACAGCTATGGTAGACAAAAAACAAGTATCGTGAACGAGAGTGCGATGAGGCGAGCTTAGTAAGACGGGACACTCGTTTGTCATCGCTGAATAATCACGGAGAACGACGTGAGGGCAGCGACATGGTAAAACGATGAGAGTTAAGTTTACCCTCGAACTTTCTCGCATAACGGGGAACCGCTCATCCCATCCGTTTTTCGGATGGATCACGAGTGCGTCGCGTTCGCAAAGAATTGGAATTCGCTTTGTTCCAAGAAGCAACTGCTTCTTTTAACGGATGCGCATTTTGACGTTAAGCGCGCTGGAGTTATGATAACGGCGACATGGGTTGTGATAACTAACAGCATCTTCTACCTGTATTTCCGAACATCAGCGCGTTTTTGTCACCCACTAATGCGATTCTACCATCCTTGCTGCAATTTATCACTGTCCGGGGGTACGCGCGCACGCAGCATACTTCTTCGGTATCGTGCTAGCAATAGCTATTTTATCACGCGAGACAATTTGGCGTAAACTAATTGAATTTATTATTCTTATCGGCCAGTTACTCGTTTTTGCGTTACGTTTTCTTTCGGCTTCATCCAAGCAGATTAACGAATGTACGTAATTTCTTCAATATCTCACGTTATATAATCTGTATCCCACGTGCTACCGCGTGTTGAAATTACCTTTTTACTTTATTCAATTAATCAAATTAATGAAATTGTAACTTTGCCTTAATAACTGGATAATACTGCTACGATTATTTCTGTAAGCTTGACTTTGCATTGTTTCTATCAGAATGATTTACGTTTAAAACGCATGTGACGTTTATTCTCCGTTTTGCTACTCCTTTGCGCTACCCGCAAAGATTATCCGAATCACGTATCGTTTTCTTTTACGCATTGATTTTTGACGACCGAATGTTGGTTCTACTTTCGCACTTGGCATCGGCATCGTAATCGTATTATTCGTCGAGTTCCGCGATTTGATTTATGAGAGCCTGCGATCGTTCCTGTCGTATCCTCAAGTGAGAGAGATATCTGTCTTGAATTTGATGGGTGTTGCTGCATCGACCCTTGACATTCTTCGATATCCGTGTAACGCGCATAAATTATTATATATAATACCTTGTAACGTAATCTCAGTATCGACAAACAATCCGTTGATTGTTATTAAACGCTTTCAAGATGACAACTTTTTTGGACTGAAGCATTTGCAGAACGGCCGTTTCTGTGAAACATTATTTCAAGCAATTTGATGCGATAAACGAGTCAAGAAGCTCAGCTTCGAATGGTTCACGCGGCAGGTGAATTTTTCGGAGAGCGAATTAATTACTCGGGGCGTAACGCAATTACAGTAAGACGCTTATGATGAGAAAAGATTGTTCATCTCTCCCTCATCCCCAGTATCAATAATCATTACGTAAGCCTTGTTGCATGCGATGGAGCAAGAAGACGCACACCATTCGTTCTAATTACTCAAGATGGGCGGAATATCAACATTTGCGCAGCAGAGTGCGAGTGCGCCAGTCGGGTCGATGCGTCGCATATGTACGCGAGGATATTCATGTACGGAGATGTGCGGGGATCGGTCAGGGAGACGTCTCGAGTTATGCCTAATGTCTAAGTGACCCAATCTGTAATGCTAAGCGCCACCTCAATGTGAGTGCGGCATGTGACAAAGGACTTTGACCCGGAGCCGTCACGTATTCAAGATGACGTAAGACCGATTGCAGAGGGTGAATTCTCCTCAGTCTGTAGCCTTGTAATTGCATAAATACTGCTTTGAGAAAACTAAAGATAAATCTAGGTACTTGTAGTATAAAAGATGTGTGTATTAAACCGGACTTTGATGCGTGTATTGATTGTGATCGAAAAATGCTCTCGACGATAAAACTTTGTTTTAGAGGTTACATTATTCCATCAAGAGGGAGAGAGCACACCACGCCAACTTGCGGTTATTAAACATTTTTCCTTTCCATTCAATCAATGAGCGCGCCGTCTCTTTGATCCACCTTCTTCGTCTGCGAGCGCTGCAGATTTTAATACGTTACCATCCTCGGACCTCTATAAAACTTCCATTTTAAGCACCCTGCCTCTAACGGAGAGAGATCCCTTTCACGACGCACAGATATGGTTACGCAGAAGCAGCAAAGTTACACGTACAATACAGAAGGGGAGAATGAAGCGAAATGATGTGCTATTTATTATGCTTAACTGTACGTACATTAGGAACGGTCTGAGATTGAGCGAGCACTATAAGTCTGCACTATAAGTCGTGGCATACGTTGAGCAATCATTTTTTCCCAACGCGTCTTAATGTACTGAAGGGGATAGATAAATCGGTGGATAAAGGCATCGTTTAAGGGGATAACTTGCCTAATAACCGGCTGGTCAATCTTAAAAATTGATGCTGTCAGGATTTCGTAGCGAATTACGCGACATGATACTGACGCTTTCATCTTCTCCCCTCGGGACATGTGATGATTACGAGTGTCACACGTTTATTTGATACACCTGAATGAAAAAGCGGCATGATGATTACTGATTGACAATTGTTGATCTGGTAGAACTCTCCCCTACATCCTCTCATCCATATTATTAATACATTTCGTTTGTGCGATAAACGAGAATGCTAGGTGTAATTATCACGACGTGCTAATCAATTACGCGGTCGCGTCTCGATAAATTTTGAGAGACGTGTTAGCAATAGTATTCCGTCATTACTGTCATTATTGCCAAAATTTTGCGAATGACAAGAATGATGTCTCTTCAAATAACAGAAATGACAAATTCTGGCGGTTTATTTCCAAAACAATATCTTAATATCTTCACTCATACACAATTATTTCATTTGCCTTTGTGAAATAACGATTAATTCGGAACACCTTTTATATTCGGTAAACCATTTATATCGGAATTCGAGTTTTAAGTTGCTACAACCAACTAATATCGGTGAATGTACATTTATCAATTTTCTTTTACAATATACAAATGGCATCATCCATACATTACGCAAAACCCAATGTATAATTGCACGCCAATGTCGAAACGTTCCTTCGAACATCCAGTTCGATTCTTCAGAGACGTTCTGCATGGAGGAACGCGGTACCAACTCTCTCGACTACACCTCGACAACGAACAATCGTTAAGCTACCTTAGATACCGACGATAAACGCGTTATTTACAGCGGCCAACGCGTCTCGAATCAATTGGAGCGACGAGCGAAATCGCGAGTCCGTCCGGCCATTTGCGAGCGGCAACCAGCGAGGGCTGGTTTAGAAGGGGTCGTTTCCCACAGGTTGCTATCTCAGATCCTACGAGCAATTACCGACATTACGTCATTATCTCAATGCGCTCTTGAATGCTATCGTTTGATTTTCCGCGCCTAAACCTCGCGTCGATCCGTCTCGGACTCGCGCTTACTCTCGATCCAACATCTCCGATACTGACTCCGACTATGTTGCGCGTTAAACCTCCAAAACTTCGTTGCACGACTGCAGGCTCGTTGTAAAGCACGCATACATTCGCATACGTGACGCGCGTTCACGCGTGAGATTCCGAGATGCGAACGCGTCCGAGAATGGAGGATGCAAGAAATGATTTCTTGAAGCTGCATCCTCACCGATAAAGGAGATCTCTTTCTACCTCTTTCTACCTGGTACGTGAATCTCCAGAACGATGTACACGCCAGCTTGGCGAATGATGAAACGGACGATGGTGAAATGCTCATTCTTTTCCCCCTCTTGCCGAAGCAGATGCAATCTACCGCGTCCTTATCCTATATCCGTACGCGTTTTTTATCTAGGTAACGCGCTGCCGCCGCCGTTCACAATGATTTATAATGCGACACTACCGGAGTCTTGGTCTTTTTTTCATCATCTTGGCAGTATTATGCGCGATATTGTTGTGCATAACACGCCAGGAATGTAGCCAGAGATAGACGCCAGATTTGAATTATGTGATATACATCATTCTGATGACCGGTCGCGTTCACTACTCCCTCGTCAACGCGTTTTCTTTCCGTCTCTACCTCTTCGAATATGATGAATATATTCGAATCGCTACGATTACGATCGCGTAACATTCAATAAAATCACAGGCGTGCAATGAACATTTTTAAAAGCGAGCTTAATTTCCTATACATATATATTACAACGATCCATCATGCAATACCAGGCGACATTAACTGTCTCCTTTTTTCCAGCCGCGCGTTCTATCGCGCAATACATTCGGAAAACGAGCATTGCAATAACTTTTGTTAAAAGATACATCAGCGTTTGCATGATGGAGCTGTAATATGATTACATTACTCGCGCAATTTGTATGCGCGCGAGCAACATCGCGCACGACGCGGTAATAAATTTCGCGATAATTGCACGGTGCGAAGCAATCAACTGGGAAGTCCTGGTCGGATCTCACGCGGCAAGTTCAAACCCGAAGCCAAACTGCGTAGTAGACGTACCGCTACTTACGTCAGCTTCCGTAGTTGTCGAGCTTGCGATTCAATCATAAATCGATACGTTATACGCGGATACGTAATTGGAACGCGAGCAATCTGTCACTGTATGTTACGTTCGTAACCGTACCCCGTTACACATCGCGTACATCAAGACTTGTCGTGGTCAGTGATCGTGGTAAAGGGAGAAAGGAGAGTGGATCAGCAATATTTGCCGCGCGCTAATATTGATCTTTGCTATCGGCTATTTGCCAGTAAATAGAAATTTTCCCCGTGATCGTGGCTATTTCACCAGTGGCACAACGATCCACGCTATCCCGTGTCTCGACGTTAGTCATACTACGCGACAATTCGGTACACGCAATCTTCATTATAAAAACTGTGTAAAGCTGTGCGGTAAAATGCAATATTAGAAAAAGAATTGGAACACAGCGCCTTCGAGTTTAATCACAATTGATAAGGTAAAGGTAAGTCCGTAACGAGAGGTAGAGTTAATGCGGAAGTAAAACGTCGTAAAGAAATAACGTAGAAATAAATCGCAGTTACGAGCAAACTCCGAGAATGTCACTCGGACGTTATGATCGCGTCGGTGGCTCCACGACTTGCCTGTAGCTGTACGACGGTGTGAACCGTCGTGACTTATTCGATACATAGGTGCCGGGACGACACGCACATACACGACGTACATACATGGATAGATAAATATAGACCTAGGCGCAGGCAGCGGTCTGTACAATGCGAGTACGGTGCTTCGCGAACGTCAAGATGTCACCACGATGGGTGCAATGGGCGACGTATCGGAAAATATCAAAAGCGTTTGCTGCATTTTTGCGTCAAACGTCGCTCGACCGTCCTTTCGCTCGCTCGCGTGACGCGAAGCTTCTCTCTGCACGTTTCTATAAAAAGAAATGCTTTGTATAGGACGCTTATATGACATAAACTGAGAAAAAAAGAGAGAAAGAGCTCTCTGACCGATATCTCTATCGGGGCAGTCGACATTGGTCACGCGACATAGAAATGAGGCATGAGCTATACGTCTTTATCCGTGCTGCCGCGCGATTAACCGCGATGTTTCCTTAACGCTGGTTTAGCCTTTAGGCTAAATGACTTTTCTGTTGATTGTTCCTGAGGAAAGGTAACGCAAAAATAAGTCCTAGTCTTGTAATGATCATGATTAATGAATTACAACGCGAGACGTAAATTATAAGTCATGTCGCGTGGAACGAACAGTGGACACTTAAATGCCGTTGGATACGGCGTACACCAGACTGACAACGAGTAGTAGCGTGTTACACGTGGTCAGACACTAGGCACGGCGCGCGACGCGCATGAGAGCGGTGTGTCTCGATACATTCGACATTTCAATTTGACGAGTCATTATGAATTATTACAAGCATAATTTAGACTGAGTATTGAGAAATTCTTTAGTCACATCATCACTTACGTGGCAATTAAGATAAATGAACATTTTAATAAAAATGGAATATTCAAATTGAAAACAAATCTCTTTTAAGGAATTTCTAGTAATATTGAATTGGAGATATTCGTTGCAAGGAGACGCTTCTAAATTGCGCGCGTAATCATTAGTGGTGCGATCTTTGCAATCGAATGTGACTATTCAACCACGTGCGATGAAAATATACGCCCGCGCGGGAAATATATATTCTCTGTGTAAAATATATTCCGCATTGGTGGAGAAGCAACTACGCGCATATTCGACTCCCATTCGATGGAATAAATATGTTTCAGGAAAATAACCTGTCCCCCGGGGAAACACAGTAGACGGAGTCCGTGATCGAGGAACCGGGGAATACGGATGATAATGGAATCAGTGAGACCGCGAGCTGATCGTTATCAAACTACGATACCCGGGTGAAAGACCGGGTGCAGCAGTCGTGCAATTGCATTGCTGTTATAACTAGACGGGGTTTCGCTGTAATTAGAGGGACGTGCGTCGCTTGGTCACGCGGCCGGACTGGGTCGGCTCATCATGAATCCAGCGTAAGTCTGCATCGAGACAGATTGAATGCGACGCGATTGGTAAATGCAGTAAACCGATCGACGAGATAGCGCAGAGAACAATTTTCAGTAAGCATTCTAGTTTCCATCCGAGTGTAAACACCGTTTTCGAATATCGAGCCCAGCATTTTGATAAGGATCGCGGGTGAAATAAAATAAACGGTATTCGTAACGCTGACTGCGATCACGGTCTCATTATTGCCCCGAATTGGCCAGTCCAGTCCTGTCGTTGCATCCGTTTGCTTTTACACCCATGCAGCGTCCCTCTCTGATCTCTCATTTGTCAGAGACAAGGAGACCGTCAGAGACTGGAAAGTGCTTTTCTCTTTCCTTCCCTTGACCTATCTCGAATCCAAAATCCTCTTTCATCTCGGACGAGATGAATAACGTTGCTACGATTTAATTAACACGACGGTGCATCATAGAAGGACACGCAGCGGCGATAATTACATACGACGTTTATCTGGTTTATCTGGTTTATCTGGTTTATCTGGTTTATCTGGTTTATCCGGTGCAATGTTCCCCGGTTCATACGTAAACTTTCTATTTCGTCTGAGCGATTGTATTTTTCATTCCTTTCAGATATTTTGACCTTTTCACACATTCATCATATTCTTTCATATTGCCGCATCGTGCAAACTTGCAGCGCGAGTTTCTTTTAATTCTTTCACGTCCAACGTGGTTTCGTAGCTATATTCCTATTGCCTGCAATATCGCGTCTGTTTGTTTGTTGCACCCATCTGAACGTTCTCAACATTTCCTGTCATTTACTGTTCGTTCTGATGCATAATGTTTACGTAGACCGTTTATTCTCGAGAACTCGCAGTCCTTATTTTTGGCCAAAATTTTACTCGAAAGCTTTGGGTGAGTCTCTTCGACATGGCGCGAAATTTTTGTTCAACTTGAGAGTCGACGTAATCGTTATCTCTGCACATCGACGGTTCGTACGTTTATGACAGTAGTAATTATGACATCACATTTAACTTTAGCGTTTCCTCGGCATTTCACCGTTTGCACCGTCCGTTTTCTCGTTACGGACGGTGTTAGCATCGGGGATGTGTATACAAACCGAACGGTGGTTCATGGACCGGGGTAATAAACCGGCCGATGTTACATCGATTACAAGCTCGAAACGGAACTTTGCGCGATCCGGCGGCAATAACTCTAAATATCAAGGTATCGGTCCGTACGCTGAATTCGCTGGATTAGTTCGATCCGGTTAGTAACGATTATTTCCCGGCACCCGTTACATGCGAATGGCGATGCTCTCGCTGACTCTTCTGTTTCTTTGCTCGTATTTCTCCTAGTTTACGTGACCTTGTTGCTCTGCAAAAATTGCAATTCATCCGTGAAATTTTCTACGGAAAAATTAATCGCGAAATAAGCGCTACCTATACCCAACGATTACTTTCCCAACAAACAGTTATGTTTTATTCGTTTTGCGATACAAGTAACGGTATAACCAAACCACGATAAAAGCTACTCGAACGCATTCTTTGTATTTTTGAGTAAATCATAGCTCGTTATTATACGAAGACACAGAGAACAAAGAAACACGCAGATCATCTTCTTGGTACACAACGCGATATTCCACTTCATACCATCCATTATTTCAGACATTTCACTGCACTTTTGTATGAATTCTTGTATTTTGTGTAAAACTTTTCTCTTTACTCGCAGATACTTTTAGTTTCGTTTTTCTTCCTTATTCTCGTTCCCATAGCAAGGATTTTGTATTGTTACATCATATTGTTTATCGTATATTTTTTACCGATATAATTCAATAAGGAAGTTAACGATATACGTTTAATTGTAGAAAGCTGTTATCCGAACAGATATTTCTCTATACGAAAAAACAAGAAACGTGCAGACAATTACGGATAGCTCCGTAAATTGGGAACGTTGATCGATACTCTCGAGAAATATCGACTCTGCAAATCATAGTAAAATAGACACGGAACAAAGTGTAATATTCGACCAAGTTATTTGTTGAGCATTCACGGAAATTTAGGAATGTGCAATACTTAGAAACGGTCTTGGTCGTGTCGATGTGTCTATTCACCTTTTCACACATTTTCCCGATCGCATATTTTGCCCCGTTCCTCGATAAAATTATATAGATACTGTTAAAGTTACTCATAGTTTCGTTGATCGGAACATTGTATAAATTAAATAGTACAAATTACATATACGCACAGTTACGCAATAAAATATAATTCAGTAATAAGAACGGGATGACAGAATTCTCGAAAGTAATTAAAAAATGGACGAAATAATTATCAGTCTCCTACTGAATTACGTTTCTTTTCTAGTTCGCTATCACTGCTTTCTCTTCCTTTCCATTGTCTTTCGTTATAAAGATGTTGGAGTCATTTGCGCATAGATAGAATAACCAAGAGGAAAGTTTCATCTTCTGTATTTAAGAAGTATTTAAGAAAGAGAGAGAGAGAGAGAAAAGATTGGTCAGTAGAAATAATGCTTCTCCTCGACAAAATGACAAAGATATAGGAAAGATGGAGAAAAAGTGGTGAAGAACGATGAGGATAAAGATCATTTCAAAGGTACACAACTTTCGTCGATGGAAATTTAGAAGCCCTTTTATTCGTTTCTTCCGCAACGGTAATCGAATCGGTCTTTGATGCTGATTGGATACAGAATCGCAGGGCGCGCGATAAACGAGCACTGAGTTTACTTTTACTTTTACGAATCCACAAAGCAGATTCGAGAACGTTAGAGGCGAATGTCAAGACTGACCGGAGAAACTGTGATTGGAGTCCATAGACGGAGCAACGACGGGTCCATCCTTTTCTTTTAACGAGCCGTTGTAGCGGCAAAGTTCTTTTTGCCGCTATTAACTTTGCTGCGAACGCGGCCTATGGGAGAAACGAATTCATGTAAAATTCATCATTGGAGTTGTCATCGACAGTTCAAACGCCGTGAACAAGCGAAATTTATCTTTTCACCGTTCCACAGGGTAAGAGCATCGAGATATATGGCATTTAATACCGATCACCTTCCTCGCCTCATCTGCGACGTACTCTTGAACTTGAGAGATATGGAGATTGTGACTTCAAATTGAAATTCATATTGATCGAGTCAAAACAGAGGGAAGAAAGGTTTAATTTGTGCACACGTATCATTGAGCGGTCGAGTAATTTTGAGATTCTCGTGCGAAATAGTTGTTATGACTCTGCAGACTGAATTTCGCGAGCATTAGCTGGCGAAAACCTATAACCTATCGTTCTCGGTAATAAATCAGATGATCTCTAATAATTTCTTTGTAAAGTTTTATTGTAAAGTTTTCTCTTGTTCACAGCATGTCAATAAAACGCTCTTTCAAGATCTGCTTTCCGTGAAGCAGTCGGTTTGATATGGAATGGTTTCTCGAAATGTCTTTTATCTCTCTCTCTCTCTCTCTCTCTCTCTCTCTCTCCTTTCACATTTCTCTTTTTTTGTTTCCCCGTTGGCTGAAGCTCGTAATAACTTTTTAATTCCCACCATTTCACTGACATCGGGTAGTTTTATTTCCGTTATGCATCGCGCTGTTTACAAGAATTCTTTTGGCTGGCCGCGTCACAATATTCTATGAACTTAAGACGAACGTCTCGAGTACGTCGAGGGCGAAAGGCGGCCTTGTCAGGCGTTTGCAGCGTTACCTCCGGGCAAAGGGTTGAACGAATTGAATGAAGAACGGTTACGGTTGCGGCTCAGAATTTACACGCTCTTACACATAGGTCACCGTTTTCAGTCACGGAAACGAGAGCGGAATCGTAACACGAAAGATATGTCGATAAAACGATCGAAAGTTTCCGCCGAAAGTTATCCGCTATTCTCGTGACTCGAGACGCAAGAAGAATCTCAATCATACGGAAGAATAAGAGAAATATTGTCGTTAGGTGAACTCTGAACAAGGGGGAACCAAATAGCGAGGAGTACGAGTGTGACTGCAATTACTTCTGAATCTCACTAGGCGAAAAAAAGAACAGAAATAGAGGTAAAAAATAGTATCGTTTTAGTGGACATCGTTTACACGTGACATTCCCGACGTCGCAGCCAGCATCGAGGAGACGCCTTTTCACGAGGGAGCGAAATTCGCTGGCTCGCCATTATCCCGCACACCGCGCCAATGCCGACACGGTAGGTTGGTAGGATCTACGGTAGGATGCGCAACCACCATTCGCTCCGAAATGAGGGTTAGATACCGGTGGGTACACCGGAAGTTTAGCTCGCCGCCCACACCTCTCCTCGCGAGCGCACACACACGAGAATATTTACCCCGATGGTGTTCGGCGCTTTCCGCGCTAATAAACCGTTCCTCTCCTTCGCTACCGTCGCTAATTACTCGACGAACGAGTCCCGAAAGCTCCCCGCCGCGTCTTGCCCCATCCGTCGAAATACCTCTTACGTCGCTCCTCCAATCTCACACCCCTCTAAGCACGAAACTGCTTACTGTTTCTTGGTCGTGCGAAAGGTATTCTCGGAATTTCCACGAGATTGATGCCGTTTGCAGCAGCGCGAGGGCTTTATTACCAGTAGGGACACATGTGGCTGATAATTAACAACTATACCTTTTGGATTGAAGCGATAAAACCATCCTCCTGTGTGGTCTATCTCGTTATGTTAGGACGACAAATTTATCGATACAGCACAATTAGACATATCATACAGATACAGGTAAATCTCATCCAGCCATATCAGATATATCTGTAACAGACAGACATTGACCAACGCGCGACGCGACGCGAAAGAGAGTTTCTCGGATATTGTCAGAGATGATCCTCGATCTTTCTGGCTTTTCGTTCTTACTTTGCCCAGTCGGCCGAAACTTTTGGCGAAACTCACTTTCGCTCGAGTGCAATCGAGAATCCTCTGACGGACAGATAGAGTTGCCAAGAGAAATATTATAGAATTAGAGGGTAGAAGAGTGAAGGATGTTAAACTCTTGTATAATTAACGAGAAGATAGCAGGTATCTTTAATTCGGTACGTTGCGCTCGTTAATATTAAATCCGACCGTTGACAAAGAAGGCGCGTCTCTAGTCACTCGGCTAATTGTCTTCCTCGCCAAGTGTCGGAAGTGCAAACTTGCGCGTAAACGGACGTCTCGGGCTCTTCATTGGACGTCGTCTCGAGACGATGCTGCCGTTGGAGCGTGGCCGTTTTGCGTTTGACAGCTCTCTCCAATGGGGAACGCCAAGAGATTGCGTCGTGTCGCATCGTTTTCCAACTCTGTGGATTGTTCAAACTTGGAGCGGCGACACGCGGGACGCGCGCGAGATAACGACGGGCGCAAACGAATCAGGGGAAAGGGAAAAATGCGCGCGTGGAAAGATGAGGCAAAGCAAGGGTGAAGCGAGATGAAGCAAGCTCGACTGGCGATCGCGCGCGGGTACGGGTAAAAGTTATTAACGTTCTGACGTTTCGAGCCCGCCCGAGGGCTTCGAGGAAAGCTCCACTCTGGCGAAAGGCTGTTCAAACTTGAAACGTCTGATCGTCTCCTGCGCTCGTCTTCGATGACGACGACGACGACGACGACGTCGATGGTCTCGCAAGATACCCGGCACTCGCGCCCGTGAACAGACGCTCGTCTCGTATTCCCAGAGGGTTTAATTAAGAGGGCGTGTTGTCGGTGCCTCGTCGTCGTTGATCAATAGCTCAAGGGGCACTACGTGCTATGACCCTCTCGGTTTCTATCTCGATTCCCCGTTCCCTTCGCGGCCTCTTACGGCGATGGCGGGCTCGGTCGACGTATCTCGATCTATCTGGCCGACCATCTTTCTCCCACCAACCTAACTTCGATTTCTGTCACCGATACTCGACGAGCTCTTTGATGTCGAGGACTAAAAGACACTGTCATCGCGTCGTCATGGATACCCAGGGTGCTTCGGAAGCGAAGGGGACCTCTTAGCCTCCTTTCCGCGAGGAATTAAGAGGTCCTCTTTTACGCGATCGGGAAATCGAGCAAGTGCTCTCGTCGATAATGCGTATTGCATCGCGCTTACCACTGTCTCGTGCGTTTTACGTACAGGTAAGTGTATGTCTCGTTTAATTGAGACTACGATGGAAAAGGTGCATGGTGGTAGTACAAGTGATTGAAACACAAGTGAAATAAAAAAAATTATTTCTCAGAAAATATTTTGATATTACTTAATCACAAGTTTTATCTATTTCAATATCTCGATTAAAATACAACAAATTCATTGACAGGGAAGTCATGTGGAATTACTTTGGTAACTCGTAAAAGCAGAAAGTATCTTTGCTTCGAGTATTCAAAACCTCATAGATGAAGATATGCTTGATAGAGGTAGATACGCTTGATCGCACGAAATCCGAGTATTCGTCGTTACGGAGATTTTTGCATAGTACTTACATTTGTGGCAAAGGCAATAAAACTGTCGTGATCACGAACACCTCCTTCCTCTCATCCGTTTTAATAGCAGTTTATATTGGAATTGGCAGCCCAAGGCTGATATCGGTGGCGGTATCCTTCGCTAGTATCGAGCACTTGAGAGTGTTGTTTTAACAGAAGCGGCTTCGAACGAATATCCTCTTACACTTCCTATACGGAGCGACGGACGAGACGAAAAATACTACATACGCTCTCCTTTATTCGCGAGTGGTATACATAACGGTAATACCTACTTACTGTATGTAAGGTAACGCGTGGACAAATCATGGGGGTGAAATTATCCGATACGTGGGAATTTCGAGAAGACTCACAAATAGAGAGGGGGAGAGTGTGTGTGTGTGTGTGTGTGTGTGTGTCTGTGCATTTATGTTACAGAATTTATTAATAACACACTAGACGATAACTTTGCCTTACCTCGTGTAGGATTAAACCGCGCGACAAGCGATTTCTGTGTTACACCGCTTAACACGCAGATTCAATTTCAACAAATTTATCCTAAACCGAGTGATGCGGCACCCCAGAGCTAAAGTAATCTATTTACAAAGTTTGAGCTAGTTCCCTGTACTTGGGACTCAATTAATAACAGAATTAATGTACTGCCTCGATAAACCGTGACATTTAACAACTGGAACAATGATACTTGAGGCGGCACCGTTGCCTACGAAGAAAAGTCGCACGATGAACTTTGACACGTGAGACAAAATAAAAAATATTTTTTTCAAGGACACTTTTCTTCCTATCGTAAAAAACACGCTTTGACCTGCAACATGTGACACAGTTTATAAGTGTTGAAAAGCAGTTGTTCATGTTTCAATTATTTAACCATCGTTGGTATGCCGCGGCGATTAAGCGTGCGTCAAAAACGTTCTCGCGACGGCGAAACTCCGGAAACGCCGCTAAATCCCAGTACTTTCGGAATTTCTGGCATCAACGTTCATCCCTGAATTCGGGATTAGTACGGCGCGCGCGCGCAAGCGACAGGCAGCGATACTCCGCTATGTTCGTTTGTTGTGGAGTTTAGCGGTAATCCACGTGAAAAGGAGAGCACTACGGATAATTTGCGACGTATTGTAAAGACAGTGAGATGAAATGTGGAATTGCTGCGGGATTAGCCCTCCACGTACGGATTGCGTACGATCGTCGTATCTTGACCATATATTTTCTACGCGTAGATAATAGAGAAATGTACGAAGATCCCTGACCTCGATCATACCTGAATCGATAGATCGTTTGATAGCTCGTAGGGATTGATTTTTCAGTGTCAATTAAATTAAATGGAAAGCAAAGCATTCAGTATTCTCTGATCTGGTAAAATTTCTCATGAAATCGATGAAAAAAAAGAGAAATGGTATCTCTTCTTCACTGATCAAACCGCTATTTATGGCAATGCGAATTACGATGCAAACGGTTAAGCAGTTCCGCCATTCGCAGGATGATCATCGATTATCACGGAATAGTCGCGCCTCTGACACGAGCAACAGGGAAGAAATAGATAATATATGCGACAGACTCGAGCGGAGCAGAGAATGATGCAAAAGACGGGAAGGATGCTTGGAGAGAGTAATATCGGGATTGGGAGGTCGATGGTGGCGGCGGAAGAATGAAACGAGAGAGAAAGAGCTGTCGAAATAACGTACAGAATCATAAATCGAAAGCGTACTGCCGACGCAGCAACCAGCTAGCATGTTACCGACACTATACGCGACACAGGGTGAAAAGGCTGTTTCTGCCGTACAAACGCGTTACGCACAACTCCAAGGTGTACACCCCTATGCAGTGCTATGATGATTGAATGCAAACGCGAACGGAAGATAGAGATATTAGTCCTGCAAGTAAACTGGGTGTGTACTGGGCGTCCCGCTAAAACCGAGACCCTGCCGAGACACTGATTTACGGTTCAAAGTCGCCGCAAAGTTCGCGGGGGCCGCGAGTTTACCGAGCTTTTTGGCACGTCCATGCCCCCCTGACTAATTGCCGGGCTCCTCGACGTGGCGCTGCTAATTCGGCCCTTATCAAGACTGGCACGTTTAAGGGGTAACTCACCTGCACTTTCAGCTGCAACGTCCCTCCGAACGGCCGTCGGTAGAGTCGTTATTAAGTATTTACGCGAGATGCAATATCGCTACGTCGAGCTACGAGAAACCGTGGAACCACGATGTTTTGTCCGGATTTATAATTAAGAACCTTGTACCGGCTTCTTTGACTCCAGAGGCCAATAGGAAGAAAAAGAGGGTGAGAGAGGGAATTGGTTCTTCTTTCTCTTGTACTCTTCCGTAATTGATATTGACTTTTTCCGACTTTTTCTGACAGAAGGAATAAGTCGTGACAAGTCGGCGGATAAGAAAGGCGGTGATGATGTCGTTAGCCCGTAGCAAGCGTCTCGGTTTTCGATCTGGGCCGAAACTGAGATCTATCTAAACGCTAGAACGTGATATTATTTTAGCGAACAATTTCTTAAGAAAAACAAAACGAAAGTAGAAGAAAGAAAAGACATGGTATTTTGCGATAATACCGATGTTTAACTAAGCAATGGAAGTTAATTTCTCGGCAATGTCTCTTTTTTTCCGCTGGTCTCGATTCTCTTCTTACTGTTAGCTCTCCTAGCCGATTAGCCACTCTCGAAAGCGCGTGACAAATGAATTGAACGTAATCCGAACGTGGACATTGTTTCGCTTTAACAACGGTCTCGTCGACGGGATTATCGATTATATGTCAGCAAAACGCTTTCAAATCTCCACGTCTTAAACGTCTTTAAACGCAACCGTTAGAACCGTACCATTAGAAACGTTGTGTCAGCGGAGTTCTACGACAAAGCAATGCAGTCTTCTCCAATTTCGAGGAATTTGCTTGATTTATTCCGGTATTGTTTTCAATTTTACAACATGATTCGTTACATTCGTAAATGAATGATGCCCTCCTCGGGGGATCAGATACGCTTCTCGTCGAGTACTCTTTGAGCAAGTTATTACACTAGCAGCCAACAATGACGTCGTTACATTATGAGAGTCTGAAGAAAAATAACTAACAATAAGATGTATTTATTTCGCGCTTTATCATGTGTTCAATGTGTCCAATTTACTGCTTCCAACAATTGCACAAGTATTCCATTTGTGCGTATAATCGCGCAAATCACCAAAAAGAATTCAAGTGAACGAATACGAGAAACGACATTGAGAAAATAAATTGCGACACACGCAAACAATAGTGCGCCGATAGACGATAATAAATGAACATTTGTTTCTCGCGATCTACTCGCGTGTCATCGGCATACAATTTCGATGAGCACGCCAATTCGCGCCATGAAAGTTGTTTACGATCACGCGCCGAAAAATACCGGAACGCCGGCGGGTTTCCGCGCAAAAATAAAATATTTTTCGCGGACGCGGCCGACCCAACCCATCGATGGGTCGGATTTATTGGTTTCCAAATCCTCGATTCTCTCGTCCTCGGATCCCTGCACGCTGCAGCGTGCGCGCAATTCTGCCATTACGTGGCATCTCGTTACTTTCTCGTTCCGTTGGAATAATATTAAAGCATCGCGCCTCGTTAAAATAACAAGTCCGATAATGATTCAACAAGTCAAAGACGCTCGACAAATTATAAATTTTCTGTAAATTGTTCTTTTATCGACACGTAAAAGCACCAAAAGCGTGCTCGTGCCGCGTTTCCAATTCTCAATAGGGTACACTTGATCGCTGCTCCGGAAGATTCTACGACTTGACTGATTGGCGGACGATTATCCGTGCCGCGCTCGACACCCCTTCATTAACCGCACGTTGCAAAAACCATCAGCAAGAGTGGGGTTGTGATTTTCCAGGAATGATTGTACAATTGTACATTTAACCAGCTGTACCAGGCACCAGATCTTTTTTTCGAGCAGCCGCGCGATCTCTCACGCGTCTTTCCCGTTCTGTTTGATCGATAACATTATTATAGACGTCTTGAGCCTTTTTTCTCCCGGACTTAACGAGCCCGGCGCGACGATGTAACTTTCACTCATGAAAATTGAAAGCTGAACATTGAAAAAGAAACAAAACGTTGAAGAAGGTGGGTCTCTCCGCATTAATATCATTACAGTTCTCTGATTGACGGCAATTCCGCGATCTGCTAACGTCATTATCGACACCCTAACATTTCGCTCGACCGCCTACGAACTGCTCAACTCGGGACGAATGGGAGACGCGCTTCTCCCCGTTGATTCTCTATCTGTCATCTATTGATCGACTTTAACCCGCGGATAACACGCGGTGAACGCTCGGAGAACGTTCAGAAAACGCAGAGAAGTTTAGAGTTAATTAACTCGATGCACTCTCTGATGTCGGCGACATCCAGGACACTCTCTGACGCCGAACGTCGTGATTTTAATTACGCGATGCTTAATTGCGAGCCGGACTTTAAGGATACGGGACCGAGACTTGACGAATCCGTGCGAAACTTCCCGCCAGCTGTTAATTTCACGGCGTATTCAGATCCCGCAGCGCAGTTTTTGCAGTGAAGCTTTACGGCAAAGCTCGTAACGTCACCGAGGCAAATATGATGCCACCGAGCGACACCCTTCGTCCCTTCGAAGGGCCACCAAAACATCGTGGCGCTATTCATCCGCTCGCGCGCTCTTTCAGACTCTGCGGTCGGTACGCAGAGATAAGGGTACCACACGGCTTTGATAGCGAGCTGTCTCACGCACAAAGCGTTTGAAAACTTTACCGGGTATACCCGACACTCTGTCAGTTTCATGTGTGTCACTTGTACTTGAATTAAAGCTTCCCCCGAAGCTGCGTTTCTAACGATTAGCAGCGAGACGAGTTCATTTAAAGGAGACCGGTTGACTTTCACGCTCATCCTCAAAGTCTCTCTGAGGAGCAGCGATATTACGTTTCGTTCTGACATAAGTGCGTCAAGAATCAGAGCGGATATCTACAATAGTAATGAGAAAATTGCGGTTACGTATTAAAGTATTATAATATTTGATTAGGGTAACTACATTCACAATCTGTTGCGCAGTTGGCACTAAAGCGAGTCCTACAGATGAGAATTTAAGGCACACAATTTAAGCCTGAAGCTCTAAGCTGTAAGAAATTTATTACTCACAGTCGAATGTTAAAAAAGAAATCGCCTGTGATTGGTCAATTTATTATGATTTAAAGCTTAAGTTTTATATCTTAAATTCTCATTGTAGAATCCGCTTAATGTATAATATGTATAATAAGAAAATGTTTCATATGCTGCAAAAATATAGCAGTATTTGCACGCTTGACGAAACGTGGATCAACTATGATGTACCTTTATCTCGCGTTTTCGATGCTACGTTTTTCCTCGATCGAGCGTTTTCTTCACCATGATAAAAAATAATCCGCTCTGCGGATTGCTCGAAGCCGGTTAGTAAAGCCTATGCTGTCACGACCCGCGTGAAATCACGTTTCTCTCCGCCATGGTAAAAATATTATTGATAAAAAAAGGATGGGCACTGGCGATTGACACGTACACCCCCAGTGGGGAAAGCTAAACGTCCGTTCGATTGTCGATTTTTACGTACACAATTTGACTTGTTGATTTAGTCCATAAAATGAAATTGTGCGATTTTCACGTGTTTGTGTTGGTACATTCAAACTCGTCGAAATTATCCCTTTCATTGATGTATGGTTGTAATTTATTAAAATACGCGCGCGTGTTTAACATTTTCAATCAAGGATGACTTTATGCATATTATAACATTTTTATGTCTATATCTATTCATAACCGTCGACAAATTCTGTTTAAGATTATCTCCTCGTGTCTTATTTCCACGTGTGACAAATTTGTCGGCGAATCATCACATGTATAAGAGTTGATACATTAATCACTCGTCGCAGAAATAATATGTAATAAGGACTTTAAAGATCAGGCCGTAAAAAAGCTGTGAGAATCCTGATTTCCTTCGACTTTTCGCGAAGTGGAGTGACGTAAGTGCGATAGCTTTATTGACCGCGAGCTATCTGTAACTCTTTCGATACTGCTATTTACGACACCAACGGCAGTAAACGAGACTGCATCGACTATAAAAGCCCACGTCGATTATGGTCGTTTCCTTTATTCTTCTTCCCTTGCGGTACGCTCGTGACGTATCGCGCAAGATACCTCATGACATTGTCCATATTTGCGCGATATCTTTCATCAGACGAATTAATTTCTTTACGCGATGTAGAATTCACGTTGTGCACTGAAAAAAATGTAATTGATCCAACGAAATGTCTTGTCACGGGGTGCCAACAAAATATATACTTGTTTCAACAAGTTATATATTGAATCGAATATATAATTGTTGGATTATAATTCTCACGTGTGTAATCCAAGAACTACATATTTGTTTCAATATATCCGCGGCAGGCTAATCGCCATAAAAATTACTAATTTTAATTCCGTCGATGCGCAGAACAAATTCCAAAATATACTTGGACAGAATCGCGGTTCTACTATCCAATTCCATCGAGAGTGATCAATGTTCCAGTGTTGAATACATTGTGGAAAGGTAAAACAAACCCAGTAGTAACTACAGCCATAAACCGCTTGTGTAAAATGCCAACATTATTTATCCATTTGTCCGTCATCGTGTCAAGATGCGACAAATGAGGTATTGTATCGTATAAGTGTCACCCGATTGTCATGATTGTCAGATTTATTGTGATGACTTTTCGAAACAGATAATTGAATTACTCTTATACTAAGAGCTAAGAGGGATAATGTACAGCGTAAACGATGTAAAGTTGCGAACGAAGCGTATGCAGACCATGGGCGCGTACACGTTGAAGAGAACCGTCAAGATCAACTAGCGTAGAATTGAAGGATCAGAGACTGAAGGAAATGCAACGCACGAATAATCTCGCGAGGCTGCTCGTGATCCTGATTCCTGAATGGGAATGAGCTATTGATGATTAGTGGCTCGTCTTGTTTACGGCGTAACAGCGACGTCTGTTTCTTGGGACGAGAGCGGCTGAACTTTGACGAGCGTCCGCATGATATTAAACCGAGGCTAAACTAACTTTCCTGTCCGTCCAACCTTCGCTTGAGCGCGGCGCACTTTGTTGGCCGGTTAATTACTTAGGTTCGGGTCGGACATGGGAGATTCTAAAGGGGTCTTCTCATCGCGTTACATGTAATGTCGAACAGCGCTTCGGCCTCTGCGCGCTCGAGGAAGTGAAATCTATTGTGGAGTGGACCGCGCGGCGGGCTATAACTATTCTGCCGTCTCTCGCTCGCATACATCTCGCATCCATCCCCTTAAGGTTTCTCCTTCTTCGCGGGAATCGAGTGCTCATCCACCCTCCGCTCCCGTCAATTTCGCGCGGAAACTCGGAAACTCCGCGGCACTTTGTGCTCCATTGTTTAACTTGTGCTCTAACTATCCGCACTCCCAGAATAAACCTAATATTTTACTTCGAGACCGAACGATCCGCCTCGTATGATGGAGAACTATTGGAAAGTGCTTGCGCCCGATTGATCCTCTCTCTTTTGCCGGGCGTTTCTTACGAACCTCCACGTTGTCCCTTCGTTCCTTCTGTACATCCCTCGCAAACCTCATCCCCGTCCGACTCGCGGAGCTTCGATCTGAAAAGTTGCGATCTGTTCGAGGTGATTCGGTGAGGTTTCACCGTTGGTTTCTTGCGTCGCGTCGGATGATATACAAAGTCATCAGAGTATAATTGCTCCCGTCCATCTCTGTGCTCGCGGAGCGGTGGATCTCGTCTCGCAACTCGTCCTAACGATTCGTTCGTATTACGGGCAAGGAAATACGTTTCCACGCGATAAAGATTTCAGCGCAGGATTAACGACCGACCGACCGATTTTTCTCGCGCGGAGAATTTTATTTCCGGGATCGGATAATAATAAAAATAATAATAAAAAAGAAGCGCAGAAATAAAGATGGAATTACGCGGTTGTAACATCGAGGAGAAGGTATTCTCGTCGAGTACAGCTGCGTCGCACCGCGACAAACGCAGTTATTGCTTGCCGCTTAAATCCATTAGCGCGTCGCGGAATCGTCGCCGGATAAAACCCTAACGTTGACGGAGAGGGCAAGACGGAGAAGCGCATTGGAAATGGCCCCGTCGATTATACCGTCGCTTCCACAGGAATCGACCGACGCTGCTCTTCCATTCGAACGGAATCTCGTCATTCCGAAGCGACGATTGCCGCGTCAAACTTGGAACGGCAACGCGGGCGTTTCCCTCAGCGCGTCCTATCTGGAACACTTTTCTCGATCCGAACCAACTTCCTACAGTGTGAATTCCACATGATGGGATGAGCGGCGGCGGAAGCGGGACGGTCTGAAGAACTCGGAGGGCGCGTTGAATCGATTAAATGGCATTCCTACGAGCTACGAAAGTTTTCTCTCCTGCAAACTCCTCTTTCGGAATTCATGGCTCACTCGACGATTCCGTCCGGGTTATGTCCAGACTGCCGGAGGATTAGCCAAAATTTGTCCCGCAAGTCGCAAGCAATACCGTTCCCCCTCTATCGTTCCCCGGTCACTTTTAGTCTATTAAAGGTACGAACGATTTAATTAACTCGCCCCATGGACCGCCAAACGTGCGAACGGTACGGTACTGACCAAAAACGGAGAACGAAGAGAACAAGATGTACTGCAATAGAAGAGCCTATCGCCATAGTCCATCCAAAGAATTCGCGTTAATAATGAAAATTCTTCTCTTCCTTTAACAGCCCTTTAATAGCCCTGCAGGGCTATGGGGATGAAATTCGATAGCTGACAAACCTGATAAACTCAAAGTCTCAAATGAACGACAGAGTCTACTAACTGCGCGTGCAATAATTAACGCGACAACCTGGCAATTATTAATACTCTGAACTTGAAATAAAAATGTAACCGCGTAATTTGAATTATCATCATAGACGCGCGTGACATATGGTCGTTATTGCGGATAGCGATCACAGCAACGTCGTTAAATGTCGTTCGTTCATTCAGCAGAGAGAGACGGTTAGTCCCGATTACATCGTCGATGATCGAGAACGGGCAGGAATTTCCGTCCTAAGGGAGATCCCCGTCGCAATTCCACGAAGGTCGAATACACGAGGTGGAGGTCGCACAAAAAGTCAGCTGTCCCTCGTCGATGCTGATAGATTCCTGATGTGTTCCTGGGGACGGTAGTTTTTGCGACGTTCACTCGAAACCTCTCGCATCAGGGTCGCCGGGACGGAAGAGATAACAAGTCAACGTGGATGTAACGTGGTGTCTCCAAAAATCCATTCAATGTCCAAGATGGAAAAGGGCGCTCGTTCAATAACGGCCTCTTTTTGCCGTCCTTTCGTAGCGTGTATCGTGACGTACGGCAACGATAAGAGCAGTTGTATATACGCGATTACGTTTTTCTTTTTTTCTTGTGGCCCGCTTTGAATGGCCGTTCTCGATGCAAATCTTCTTACAAATTACGTCGATGAATTAGAGCGTCCCTCGTGAGAGGTGGTTCTGTTACCAAAATAATAAAACGCCATCGCACACAGCCTCCGTTCTAACATTTACATTTGTCATTCCGCGTGCGTGTTATGCCATCACCGTGCGTGCCACGAGTGTAACGGATGGATTCACCGGCAGCTTCGGAAGTAGTAACACCGTAGATTAGTCCGAGGTTATCTTCGCGGAACATTTCTCATCTCCGCCGACACACGGTCCTGGACGATTCGACTCTTGATTTCCCGCATAGAGCACGTGGTATCGCGCGCGCGTGCATTGCAGCTCGTTCGATTAATGATCCTCACGTTACCGCGATAAACGATGTGATTTCTTCGTCTCATCCACAAGTTCTTCCATCTTTATTCCTAAGAGAAGTAATACTTTCGTGCAATCTCATCGGCATGAGAGTTTCATTGCGCGGTAATGTAAAGAAACGAGATTCAAAGTCCAAGTGGATCAGCGTCCTCGTCGATCGAACAAATGGACTCGCGAGTTCGTTTACTGAGGTAAATGCAAGTACGTATGAGAGTCCGTGGTCACTCGAAGCAGACTTAGACTGACTGAAATGCCAACCGCCGTGGTGATCCCATAAAAGAGACTCAAGGCTCGAGTGGATCATGCGTTCCGTTGCAAAAGGCGCGTACCTTCTTAAGTCAAATTGGCTTAACTCATCCGTGGTGACTTTTGCAAGTCATACGGTTTTACGAGAAAAGTATACACTGTCTACTCTCGTTGCTCCCATTTCAAAAGTACCCTCGGCGATCTCGGTTTACGACAATGTGCTCAGGGCAGATTGCACTTGATGGTGTTCGTACACGGATTATTTCTATATAAAGATGAAAAAAGAATATTTAGGATTACAAATGCGAGTTACATGCAACTGAATTACATAATAATTGTACAACGCAACTGCACGTGCGACGTTTCATTGTACTTTACTAAAACAAAATACTAAATACTAAAAATAATATCGCTTGACGAATCTTTCTCGCGATCGATGCTACACTTTCATTCATCTTGTTGCACTCCGACTTTATCTCTTTCTCCATCTCCCTTCCCCGTACTCTTCGTGTCAATCACTTGGAGCGGATTTCTATTTTTGGTCGGGCATAATAAAGTATCATCGCGCTGTTTCGCGAAAATGCGACCTCGTCGTAGAAAGTGCCGCGATGAGAGAGCAGCTAGATCGTCGCAAGCTAAATGAAGAGGAGCGCGCGACCACAAGATATCTCTGTGCGAGTTCTCCGGAACAAACTTGGTTCGTCATCGTCGAGCCGTTGATTCTTAGTACGCGCCGCAGTGCCCATTGTCGCCATTTTCCCGGCGATTAACCCGCGCGGCGAAGGCGGTCTCGCCTTCATACAAATTCCCTCGTCTCCGCAGCTCGGGCTATTTTTCTCGACTAATGTACGCTCGCATTAGCGTCACGGAGTCGCTCTTTACGAGAGGGAAAATTATAATTTCCCTGGGAAAAGTCGGCGCGAAATTTACTACCTCGTGATACGTCGCGCTCAACCTACGGAAAATTCCACCGTGTTCCTCCTTTTTTCACGCGCGCGCGCGCGCGATGGCGCGATCTCCTTTTCCTCTTGCTCCTCTTTCTCGTATTCACTCGCCTCAGTCCACTTTGTACACCCGCGCGTCCCTATTCTCGTTTATATCTGCGAGCATTTCCTGCCTCCGTCACACACTCTCCTGATTGTGCGGGTCGCGGATACTTACGATAAAGCATGGGTGTGTCAAGGGGCGCGACCGCAAAATTATTTCTGTACATATCGCGCACAGAGCTCGACCCGTTTACCCCCAGTAGCACCGATAAACCGAGTGCCCAAGCTTTTTTGCCGCGCGCCGCGTAAGATATGGTTTGCCATTCGAGGAGCGGTCGTTCCTCGCGCAAAGTACGGAAATATACGAGATTGGCGCAAACTCGACGGCGAATCGTCGATTCCTCCGTTGGAGGAGCATCGTCGCTCGTCGTGAGATGGATGAAAAATCGTCCGGCGGAGTTCAGCCTAGCGTCCCTACTACCACTACTAATATTCACACAGCCGTAAATAATTGCCTCGACTTGAAATATGGCGAGACCATCGCTGATTCGATTAAACCGCGACGTAGCTTTGAACATGATTCAACGTGACGCTAGGACGATCCCTAGACAAGCGGTTTCAGGCGCCAAAACGGCTGCGCTCTCGCAATCGGCGACGGTGGTGATTTGTCCGTTTTACAGTAGACCCGTAATTCCTCCGATCTCGCGTGGTATCATTGCCTAATGCGGATCATTGTGCTTTACTCGCTCGCGTTATGCGAGTCGGTGCATCCTCCGCCTGTAAATCATGGACGTTTGCGTCGCCTCGGTTGAACCACTCCGCGCATTCCGGCAGCAACGATGGTAGCAACGGTGACGCAGTAACGTGGTCACCGCGAGCGCGCGATGTACGGTGATTACTATCGTAATCGAGTGATTAAATTAGGCAGCGGCGCACGATTGTACATCGGCACGTCTGTCGGGATGTTTGAGAATTACCAGTTAACGCGGCCGAGCATAGTATAACGTAATTGTCGTTGTTTCCGCGATGTCGTGGTGAAAATGGTCTTCCTCATCGAGACGAGGCTTCGACTATCGCACCTCCGTTGATGCACCGTTCTAAACAACGCCGCTAATTATTTTACTTTGTACCGGTGATCAACGTGTCGCCCGCGGCGTTAACGTTACTGTAGCATTCACGCGGAAATGCACGACACGCGCATTTATTAAAACTTAATTAATGTCGCGTCTCGCTCACGATTTCCGAAGAGATTTCTTCGGAAAGTTGTTCCTTTTTTGAGCCTCTTTTTTTCTCTCGAATGTATTGCATTATATTTGCCACTTTAACGATTGATAATGCCGCCGCTACGCTAACGAGAAATCATCTGCTTGAAATTTGGAATTTTCTTCCTTCGAAGAGAGCGCGGTTTCGTAAGGAAAAGTTATTATAATAACCCGCAACCGATGAACTTGTGTGCGACTCACAAGTTTGCGGAGGAGAGCGCATTTAACGGTGCGCGACAATTACGAGCTGCATGCGAGACACTCTGGCAGACGGTGGCGGTATAAGGCTCCGTGAACCGGAACCGGGTATCAAAACTGGTGCAAAATCTCTCGCCTGTGGTTCCACGGTACTGCGCGCATAAACTCCTGCTGCGCTATTAATTCGACACCTAGACAGCGTTGCCACGGCTTTACATCGCGGGTGAATGATGCTTCATTCAAATTCGCATGCGATACAGATAAAGTCAGTACGGACTGTTTTATTTTCGTTCTGAATTTTCTGCCTTTTTGCATTGTATCTTTCTTATTTCTTTTGTCTCTTCTCCGATTCTCGATCGCAAAGAGTATGCCGCTTTATTTCCCACCGGGACTGAGTTATAACTTGATACATCTCACTTATCGTGCGAGACATACACCATTCTTCTCATCGTCTGAAGATGTATGCCAACATAATCGATCCGATACCGAATTCATTAAGGATGATAACATTATAATTATGTTACAACAAGTTTGTGTAGATGAATGTGCGCGCGCGCGTGTGTATGTATTAATAATATATTAATATACAATTGCATTATTCTTTGGCGCGTGAACATGTGCAATGTCATTGGTATTTTGCCCTAGTCCGCCAACTATTACAATACATGGTTATTCTCGTGGCCGAACACGACCAGAGAGTAGTCATTACAATCTCGCAGTAGTCATCACGTAATGTGGTCAGCCAGTAGTCGTGCTTGTCCACGTACGTCAACGTTCGACGTAATGTAAAGTGACGTGAAAATCGAATAAATCTATTAATTAGTAAATTGTACTTTACATTCCAAATAAATCTTTCTATAATTAAACACAATCGAGAGCACGAAGCGTAAAATTTAAATTTCAATGTTTTTTTCTTTTTTTTCCACTCGTTCAGCTTAAATCTATCTCCGCCTAATTTGGTGGTGTGCGAGGCATCCATTCCACCGATCCAATTCATTCCATTAATCGTTCCGAAAGACGTAGTCTCATTGTCGCGTAGTTAATTGCACGGTAATTACGAAGCGATGCTCGCGGAGAAGACCAGAGGGTTTGTTTTATTTCCGCTCTGACGAGTTTCGTGTTTGTCCGGTTACATCTCGCGTTCTCTTCCTGTTTTTCGAGTTTTCACGGTTCAAAGCATTCTCGAAGAATCGTCGCCAAACAAATATCACTTAATTTCTCATTGAAATTTCAATTTTATATCTGTTGCATGTGATCGCGTTCATTGTGTGTAAACTGCAGACGAAGATGTAAGAATATCTATAATTCTTATTTACGAATTTTCTTTAAATAAGAAAAGTCAATAAGAAAACCACTCAAAGGTGGATAACTTACGACACTGTACGATCAACGTGCAATGCACGACATTGAGTTATTTTAATTACCAAGGCAATTTAATGGCAATTGAAAACGATCATGTGGCATATTTTAATGTAGATACACGTTGTTACTCTTGTGCATTACGTTCGGCTTTATTAAGCCACTGTGGATGCACACGGTCATTTCTGTCGTTCAGTGTCTCGCGTTTTATGCCTTGTGCCAGTATACCTTTTATAGGTGCGTCTTTTTTGTTAGAGCCACGTAAAAGTTTTACGTCTTCGTCCAAGGTGATATCAAACTCTGGCGAATTTTGTAGGAAAGATGAACGGGAGAATACCACATCTTCGTTCGTGACCTCGTGGCCTCGTTCACGCCTTGCATCGAGTAATTGAATTAGATCGAATCGAAATACGTTCGAATCGAGTATTTGCTACATCAAATATTCGCCATCCCTAACATCCGGAGGTTTAGATTACGCGTTCTAGTGATAGTAAAACCTTGTCGAATTTGTGAGCGAGCAAACCGCGACGACGATCGGCGCAGCAATGCGCAATTTCCGTGACAAAATTTCGGTGTTGCGTGTGGCGTTGCCGATGTGAGACTTGGTGGGTATTGATAGACTGTGTGTGTGTGTGTGTGTGTGTGTGTGTGCCACGTCTATATCATTCGGCATACCGATATAATAATTGATACATGCAAAATCGCACGATCACAATCTCGTTAATCTTTCGTAATAAAACGATAAAAATGCTTGTTTACATACCTTGCGCATGCCTGTTTTTAAATAAACTTACCGTACACGACGGTACGTGTAATGTGTCGCATAATGATGTCCTCGTCGCTTACACACATCACCACACCTGGATATGAATATTGAATATAAACGTAGATAAGTACAGAAAGTATAGAAAAGGAAAAATATTCAAGGTGGAAAAGCACAAAGTTACAGATAGGAAATTTCACAATAATATAACGCAATAACGTGTTTGTATTCTGTATTTGTTGTTTGTACAGTAAGTAAGTGCAGCCATTCCTGGAACAATGGAACTTTAATTAAAAATAAAAGCAACCGGAACACGAGCTCCAGAGCTTTTGTTGCGCCATTATCGAAACCGGATATAGATTGATAGAGCCATTCATCCCGCGTATAAAACCTCGTCTAGGTGCCTCGCCTAGTGCTACAAGCGAGCATGTCGTACAGCTGAAATCAGCTTGCGTACGCGTAAGCTCTACAGCACGTAACTGGCCAATGCGCTCGGAGAGGAAAATTGCAACTGGGACGTGACAACGGTTTTTTTTCGCGACGAGGGATCGCGCAGTTGCAGCAGCCAGCGAACGGTTTGCTGAGCGCCGAACAAACAAGCGCTAACGACAAATAACAAGGGCCGTCGAGTTCTGACGGCGGAGAACCCGCGGGAGTCGCATCTGGCCAGCGAAACTTTTCACGCATTGACTTTTCCTGGCATCCTTTGTATCACGGAAATTGCAGAAATTGTCTCGTCCGATGAATATTTAGGTATACATCAAGATCGTCTTACGAATCGGATGCGGTCATGCGTGTACCATTTCGCATTTCTTGGCTTGTAAATTCGTCGACCAAATGTTGCGTGTAAACCCGTACTACTTGTTTCCGATTGTCAAAGGCGTCAAAAGATGAATGAATGAATGAATGAATAAATAAATAAATGAATGAGCGAAAACGGTGCAATTATTTTCGACTAGCTTTCGCGTGAATTACAGTCCGCGAATCTGAGACGAGCGAGAGAAGAGATCAATTTAAAAACTCGGTCACGCAGCAGTTAGTCGCACGATTTAATGAAACTCTTGCAATATGTAGAGTGGTCACGAGAGAAAAAGTAGGGTGTCTGTGGGCGGAGGGAAAATTACCGACGTGACGAAGTGGCCATTAATAACGCAAAATGGTCCCGCGACGCTTCATTACTTTCACCCCTTTTTCTAAATTAGCACCCGAGGAAAAAGTGTTAGACGGTCGGTACGCTCCTTGAATTAAACCTCCGTGCGAGTTTCATTAGAACAAGCAGCGTAATGGCCGCTTCATTTCGCTTATCCGTCATCGATTCGTCGAGATGGCAGGCGAAAATAACAGGATAAAAGAGACGAGATGAAACAGATTCAAACCTCGAGATCGTGCGTTTTAAACGAAGCGACTCAAGTTTCTTCCGTTTGATTTGCTTCTTCAAGACAGATCAGATACTTCTTTCGACAATTCTCGTATTGTGCGCGTAGTGTACCCTGAAATCAGTTTCCTCGAGGTTTTCAGATCAGTTTTTTAGAGTGACGCTAGTACAGTTAAGTTAATTACAAGTTTCGCCAGCAGAATATACCAGGCAGAGAATAAAGTTGCTAAAGGGAGTGTATTAAATTGCAGAGGACATTCGGAACTCGGATCGTGAAATCCAGAGAAATATTGGATATTAATTATTATTATTATGGCGGTACCGTCCAAAGCTGTCGTTGTCGATCGACAAAAGGATGTTTCGCGGAAAAACTCACGAAATTGCAAAGCGGTGCAGCGCTCGGTCTCATCATCTCATTGTCAGCATTCTCAGCTTACGCGCGGATCATTTTTTCTTTCATACTAAATGACAATGTGTATCGCAACTTACAAGAGATGTATCGTTCTGCGTTAAATCACAAGCTCGTCAAGATTAATGTATTCGAGATGGCTCTGATTTGAATCCAGAATTTCTCGATCCTTCGGATTTCAATTTAATATTATTTTCAGGAACGCTCCGTCATCTGTAACAAAAAAATTCAGACAAAATTAAAATAATCTACACGAATTTTATTCCTCTTATCACCTTTCTTTTTTCTTATCCCTTGTTACAAGTGTCATACTTGCTTTTCCTTCTAAACAGTTAAATATCTATCTTTGTCATGTGCTTACAAGGCAAACGTACACAACGCAGACAGCACGATTAATATTTTATTCTCATAATTATTCTCATTGAGATAGTGATGTATTAATTTCATTCTTAATTGTTGATGTCTTGCTTGGAGTTGAAATCAGGTAGAAAGAATCTGTCGCGATGGCATTAGAGAGGTAGAGTATATTTTCACATCCTTTGAGCATCACTACTGACGTGGTGAGAATGTCAGTTACACAGTAGTCGTGCCAGGTTAGCCACACGATCAAAGGCATCATGTTCCTTATACTATAATAATAGCATAGCACATGCTCCTGTTCGAAACGCAAACTTACCATTAAGAAAGCGTGCTATCACTATCGCGTACATTAGAGCGATAATTAAGATAAATGAGACAAATGAAGTAAACGACCATGTCCCCGTGAATAATCAGCAATATGATAAAAAGTGTATAAATTTCCTTTTAGTATTATCTAAGCGCGCAGTAAGGAGTCAAACAAATTCCTCGCATTCAAGTACGCGTATGCTGCCTTACATCTTTTTTCTCAAAAAAAGCATAGTATGGATATAGTTTGATTTTGATCAAACAATTTCACCAGTATTTAGAAACGACATATCAGGTAATCGCATATACACGCACACGATCAATCACGAGAGTTGAGGGTGAAGCCTTGCAAATGAGCGTTCCGAGCGTCTCGAGTTTTTGGCCAAGTGATTTCTTTGTCAAATGTTGCATTTTTTCGGCAGCCACACATAGCGTGACTGATACTCGACTTTGCGACACGTTTCGTCGCAGCGGAGCTGCATTGTCACACCCGGCTTTGGACATTTCTGTGCCGCTGGCGACCGCATTGTCCACCTGGGATCAAGTCGAAACACATCCAACCGCACGAAGAGAAAGGTAGGGATGGAACGAGCGAAAGAGGAAGAGAGATGATCCCGGTCGGGGTGCGTCAGAGCACCACAACTGCAGCGTAACACGTAACGCAAATACGATTCGCTGACATATACGCTGACGTAGGTGAGGCGCGATGTCGCGAGCGCGTGTTTCGCGAGCACGCAGCAGCCGGATCGCGACGTCGGTGCACCGCGGAAACCGTGACAGTCGACTACGGGGAATGGAAAATGAGGGAAAGCGTACGAGGACATGGGGTTAACGAAAGAGAGAAGACAGCAACCGGGGATAGTGGCAGGGAGATTGAGAGAACCCTGTTGTGCAGCCGTCAGCACTGAGAATGGCAAGTGAGTTCCACCGGCTCTTTCGCCCGTTGCAGCGCGGCTCGCGAGTGGCTTCCGGAGTGACAGAAATCTTCTCCCGCTGCCACCGTGCTCCTATACTGCGTTCCGACCGTATTTGAATCGCAAATCCACATGCCGTCATTGTTGGCCCGACCAACTCGATGGAATGGACGCGCAACGCATGATCCGCGAGGTAAGCGCTCTCGCTTGCCACTTGAATCTCCGAACGGGGGAGAATGGCCGCGTTCCAAGGCTACGAAGGGGTCCTTTGCAGGATCCTTCCGCCGAGATGGGATTATGCGATGTCCGTTTCGATCATGATGCCATCCAGTTTTAACCATCTTCGGTAGAATCGTATGTTACGATCGAACTTGCATATCTTTAATAAAAATGGAAAATTTACCTTGACCGAGAGATGTCAATATCATCTTCCGAGTAGCTATAAATACAATATTTTTATAATATTTTCCATTAATTTTAGCATTAATTTATTTTTCATTCCGATTGCTCTCTGAATATTTCTATGGAATACGCAAGTGTGGAATTTGGAGACCGAATCGAGGAAAGAATATACGACACGATGAACATGTTGCATATCGATCTCTTGGCGTGTCTCTTTGGCAATGCCACTTGCCTCCGGAAACTCAAGAGAACAAGTGTCGATATCGACATCGATATCGACGATAAAAAAATATCGCGTATATGTATAAAGCGTATATGTATAAAGTATGGCAGCACATTAATCTCGTTGTAGTCGTCACATAAATCCGCTCTGGGCATCACAGATGTAGTTGATTTACATGTTTCAACCTCGAAAGAGATTGGAAGCTGTTACGTACTTGCGGCATTAAATATATCTTTTTCGTGAGATATTAAATGTCTCAGTCACGCTAATTGTGCGCGGGAATGTATCCATCATCCATTCCGATCTGTCGTACATGATTCACGATTCACCGCACCTATGTGTATCCACGATGATCAAACGTGACGTAGAGAGCGATCTAATCATCCTCCAACCGGATACACGTGCGTGGTCCCGACTGCCGTAATTGCGTATCGATCTTCGGTAATGCACCGCGAAATTTCAATTTCGACTCGCACCTTTTTACGCGAGTTTCCCCCAGCTTCGGCTCCCACGCGCATACGAATTACCGTTCGGCGATTAAAGCCGGACGAATTACGAAAAATTGATGCATCGTCCGGTGGGTGGTTATGCCGGAGCTGTGCTGCCTCGCCTAATTTTTGATGACGATGTTGTACGCGCATTGCGTTACATTGCGGTCTCTCCATCCTCTCTTCCTCGTTGACCAATGTATCGGCCGGCTGAAAATAATGCATGTGCGTGAGCAAGCACACGGGACACAGGGTGTGCTCTCTCCCTTACGCATATATCGCGCGTTTAACGCGAGCCATACACGTACGATTGCGTCCGTATCGCCCATCGAGCGAGAAGCCCTCCCACCGTGCATCCAGCCACCCCCGGGTTCTAGCATGCACACGTGCAAATCAACGTTTACACAGAGATGGATTCGCAAACAGGGATGCTTCCAGGGGACTGGTTCGTTATGACTAACGGTTCGTTTCGCGCATCGCGCAGAGGAATGTACGATTTTTTACTACGGTACAGCCAGCCGACGTGCCCTCCTGCCCGATCGTCTCGCCGTCCTTCTCTTCCCCCGTGAGAAGAACGCGAGGTAACCGGGTGCAACGAGCTGTTATCCATTCGTTCCGGTTTTAATGGCGAATGCACAATGTTGGCCACTGGTAGTGTAGGCTTGGTAGGTCCGGTACCACGCGGTCTGTCGATGTCGCGCGCGCGTGTGTAGCCGAATCTTTTTTCTTTTTTCCATTTCCACGACGGTGACAAATATCGATACATTTGACCAGAGTGTCGCCGACGAGAACGGAATTCATCGGAGAGAGCAAAGTCGTAACGTACAGCTTTCAACATTTCCGCGAACGATGCGCGATGTATGGGTGCTGCGGACACGATGTTCCCGTGAGAAGAATTAACGTTGTGTAATACGGAATAGCGATTCAACATTACACGCACGCACGCGTCACATGATGAGTAAAGTTCGAAATTGGCACGTGTAAGTGAAGAATGTTGAAAGAATAGCAATCAAGTATAGAAAAGCCGCGTTACATAACGTTACGTAACGTTAGACGACGCACATGCGTGCGCATCGTGCTATCTGATACCATAAAGTCGGCATTAATCTGGACGTGATATCGCGCTACTATACTTGCAACGGCAAAAGTTTATCGACGGTTTTACGCAGCGCAGTACTGCTACAACTGGTTTTCGCTCAAACGCACCTAATTCGAACGGGCAACATGTTGTCTCGCGCGTTTCATGCGCGACATTTGCGCGAAACTGCGGCGAGCGCTATTACTGGGCCTTTTATTCGTACGTTGCTTCGGTATAGACAGCAGCAGCGAAGTGGAAAACACGGTGGGAAATCGTCAGGGAGTGAAAATCTCCGGACAGAAGGGGTGGGAACGCAAAGGGAGACTCGCGCGCGCACGCTGCTAACCGAGGAAGAACGGGGAACGGAATTTGAATAATTCAATCGCAGGAGAGTCGGACGCGCGTTAAATAAAATAACGCGGCAAAAATATTGGAATAAAGCCGGCGATGGCTCCCGACGTCGGTGCAATCGTTTTGGGAAGAGAAAAAGAGAGCTGCTGCCGACGGTGCCGCGATCCAATTTTCTCGCTGCTGCTTCGGGGACTTTGCCGACGTCCCCCCCCGCATTTCCTTCCTTCCTGTCTGTGCCCTCGAAAGGTCCCTTCCCCTCCTCCCACCTTTTCTCCATGCTCCAGTAAAAAATGCCCCACGGCAATTGGACGAGCGTAACGCGCGCGCCTCAACACAAGGCTCGTTCCTCAAGAAATATGCATAAACTCGTGCGATATACGAACACCGCGATCCGGTATCCGATATTACTCGGCTGCATTATTCACTCGCTTGCTCGCGCACGCGTTCAGCGTTTTAACAAGCCGATATATTGATCCGATCATTCGCTTTTTCACCTATACGCGTGATCGCGTCAAATCTTTATTAACCCTCTCACTATGGCGGGGATGACATGTATTTTCACGTCACGATATACCTATCATCTATCGGTTCTTTGTTGCATGCTGTTCGTTTTACCGTCCTCTTCTTATTCCATTCCAGGATTGGCAATTTTATTATCTATTATTTAAAACGCATACATTTTCCGATAAGTTTTCCTTCAGATATAATCGGTTTTCCTCATTACTCATAAAAGTGATCGTGCATCTCTTTCTTGTTAAAATTATAAAATCACAATAAAGTTTCCTCTGTCCTCGGTGTGAAAACAGTGTGTTGGAGAATTACTCGCCAAAATATATCTTATTTACCACATTTACGACTGCATTCTATCGACCGCATTATGACCATTCTCGTGATCTCGATATGCGTCGAGAGATACACGATTTCCATCGGCGGGAAAACAGCGAGCGCACTGCTCAAGGATGCAGAATTCGAATGTGCCACCAGTGGATGATTACGGTCGCGCCGAATGTGCGATGCATTGTGCAAGGGACCAAGAGGACAAATTCCGGCAACGTCCTAGCGAGTGTAAATGCTGCTGGGGTCGCTCACTCGCGCAATAAAACGGACTGAATTAATCCCGCGGTGTATTCGCTCGGAAGAGGCGGCAGATGATTATGTGGAGCTGAGAGTCGGGGTTACAAGAGAGATGAAGCGCCGGATGAAAGTAATGCTCGCGCGCGAGCCGATTGGGAACAGTGGAGAAAACAGTAAAAGAAAAAAATTAGTTTTTTTTTTGGTGAGTAATAAATTGAATGCGTGCAGCGCACGGTGGCATGAAATCACGGAGAAATACTCTCGTCGAATGTAACTTTGTTGCCATCTGTCATCCCGTCCGTTCCTTTCATTAGTTTACGGATAATTTTAGAGGTAATCACGGCCTCGGTCTTCCGAAATTTTCAGATTGCTTTTTGCTTTTCGATACTAGCCAGCCACAAAATAGATTGCGTTGTACGTGCGCGCACGCATACACATTGCAATTCTCTTTATATCGCACACATCGTAATGCGAATACGTCGAAGCATAGTCACGTCACGAATCGTCGTCTCTCTCATACATCACTCCGAAACAAGTCTGAAAGAACTGTTGCGATCAAAACGCTTTCGCAAGTAAATACAATTGAAAGACTTCAATTGAGACCGATAAGAATCCTTTTCCTAAGAAGAATCTGGAAATTGCATCCGCAAAAACGATATCCGTCAATTGTCAATTGCGGATACTATCTGTAAAATCTGTAGACTACTACTAGACAAGAACACTTTTAGCTCTGCGCTACTCTTCAATCGAATTACTATTCCAAATCAATATGACGTGACGTAAATGTACTCATATAACATGATACCGTTATATATCTTTTATATATTAACGGCTTTTTTAAGAGTGGATACATTTATATCAGGTTTGAAATATTTTTACTGATCGCGCGAACCAATTTAAATTTGCACCACACGTATCACAGAAATTTCAAATATATCCAACAAGTTTTGTAAGAAATTAATTTAAATCGAGAGAGAGAGAGAGAGATATCATATAATTAAAATTATGTGTTAGAAATTGTAACGCACTCATTACACAAATGATGTGTAAATTGAAATCTTTTGTTTTCGTTCTTTTACTTTTTGCGTATATGAGTCGAAGATACGCGAAATGGACACAAGTCTCACTATCGTGAATCAGAATTGTCAATTTTATTTCAAAATGCCATTCAGCTGTCTTGTTCGCTGATACGCTGTGTGTTTTAAGCTCGCCATCGTCGTGGAATATTAATAGTCCTCATCGTAATTGAGTTCCTTAATTCAGCGTCAGTGTGCTGATACGCAACAATGGTTGCGAATCGTTTTTCTCCTCGCTGCCAAGTAGTTTCATCGGTACACCGCAAGCGGATTATTAATTGCTACCTTAGCATTTTGATAAATTGTTGCAGTCGACTCTCGTTACTGCTCATTTGCGAGATAAGCACGTAGGGATGGAGAAAGGGGCAGGGTGCATTAAACTCAACTGATTTTGATACTGCTCCATAGTGGTGTGTTCTTGAATAAATTGGACGATTGAAAACGGCTAAATTCTTCGGTCTTTTCGACATTAGAGTTCGTTTAGGTTTTATGATTCACGATGAGACCCAAGAATCATGTACTTGTTTGTAACAATTTGTTATGTGGCGCCGATACACAGGGGGACCCATTCTAATTTTTCTCGATTATATAATTAATTTCTTGTTACTAATCATAAAACTGGCATGTAAGATTAATATACGCAAATAAATCTAAATCGCGGCGCGCGTTATATGATTGTCCAACTAGGACTCCAACTCGAAGAAAAGCTCGCGCCACGACGTCGGCGTCGGAGCTTCAAGTTTGTCTCTTAATTGCAACTCGCGACAATAATTGTGACACGACGGATTTCTCTTTCATGAAACGCGCTTGCTCTCTTTCGCCGCCGACCGCATTGTGCCGCTTGTTCTTGCTGCTCGAGTAAAGTTTTATCAAGGAGCGTTGCTGAAACAAAATTGCTCATTTCCGTGGTACCGCAACTTTTCGTTGAATTTATCGTCGGAATCCTTCGCAATAACAGTGACCGAAGAGCGAGAGACAGAGTGAAATATTTTCATATCATTTGCTACTTGTAGCTACGCGGCTGTGTTTCGTAAACTTGGAAGGTACTTTTGATGGAATTAAATTCATGGCCGTTGTAAGCTGGAAAATGTCACTTGATATTAAAAGAGCGATGATCTGCTTTTTCAAAGATTGTCTTTCTTTTTACTGAACTTAATGGAAAATAATGGAATCATGAAACTTCAATTTTGTCAATTTAAGATAATGCGAACAAATTGCGATTATTCCACGACGTTACATGGAAGTTTAATAGGAGAAAGTTAACTACAAGATCAGCAAACACACAAACAGAGATCGAAGAAAGCAGAAATTGTCGTAGCACATTGTCTCGAGTTCCAAGAATATCTTTACAAGTACATAAGATAGAAATTGGCTCCGTTCCAACTTGAGCATCTTTTTTTGTGACATAAAACGACATGAAACAAAGTGCAAATCGAAATGTTCTTTTTATAAACTTACACAAAACGGTCGCCTTATTTTCCCCGCACGTTCCTGCAAAGTAGAAATTTCATTAATAAGGATGTTTAAGAATGCTTGAGACTCGTGAAGATTTGTTAGCTGTATAATGCTTTATTCACATTGTCGTGTCGTGAAAGTGCCGCACTGTTGCGCGTATCCCACGAAACAGACACGTCGTTCTCGAAGAGAAACGTCATTTGATTTTGCGCAAGCAAGTCTTCGAACGTGAGTAATGTGTTTCCATGGAGGTAGAGGCACGGCGCTTTATTTCCGTCGATACGCATTTCCTTCCATACGATAACGTACACACATCTGATACTCCACTGCGGCTCCATCCGTTCAGTCTCTCCTTTATTTTCACCGACTTGCATTTTCCGTATGCCATGTAACGCGCCTTAACCGCGCATCGAGAAGCACATTATTTACGGTAATCCACTGGACGTACGTACGAGCATCGATCTCGCGGCTTAATCTGCTTTACCGTGTAGGAAAAACTAAAGACGAGTTTACGGTACATTGAACATTCAGTCGAAGCATAGTGAGAGTAGCATAAAGACACGATGTTTAACTAACAATTTAATTCATTGCCGCATGCGATGTCACGAACAGCTTCGACCCGTACCTCACCAAGATGCGTGCACGTGCTCGCTATGACAAATATTTGCGCTAAAGTCTCCTCTTACTTTGGCGACAGACATTGTACGGCTCCGATTCTCCCCTTTCTCTCTCTCTCTCTCTCTCTCTCTCTCATTCGTACCTTCTCCCTGTCATCTTTATGATCCGAAAGACTTTCCAAGTTTTCTAATTAGTATGGTGCCCCCGCGGATAGAGGCAAAGTCGGCCTCCCTCGGTTCAAAATGGAGAAAATGAGAATGGCATGTCTTTGAGCCTTGGCACGGAGAACTTTGGACGAGGCGTTTCCCGTCTTTCCTCACGGCGCTCTTCCGCTCTTGGCGCACAAGGAGTCACAAAGTCGATTCATCGGCTCGCGGCAAGATTTCTGTCGCGCAACGCAATGACTCCTCTCTCTCTCTTCTTCATTATTCGTTCGGTTGGTCATTCGTGTCTAGCTACTTCGACGTCACCGCAAAGTTTTGACCAGCAGGGAGAAAAGTCGCGTGATCGCGAACTCAGAGAGGATTATTCCGACGGCGCGACTTTTGTGCATGCAATTAAAGTCAACAGGTCCTTGCATCGAGAAATAATGGGATGTGAGATGAAAGCTCGCGTTGAAGCAAGACTGGATGAAGGAGATTAAGGAGATTAACTCGAAAATTTAAATCATTCCAAATACCGCGAAATGCATTTTGTAATGTTTCCAGGGGGAGGACGACTTGATGACACGGTAAAGAGAGAGAGAGAGAGAGAGAGAATTTTAACTCGTATCGTAGTTACCGCTCTTGATAGAAAAAAAGACAAGAATAAGTTTGGAAGACCTTTGTAATCTGTTCCGCACGATGCTTTCTTTTTGAAAAAAGGGAGAGAGGAAGCGTTACGGATGATAAAATGCGTCGATGGTGCACATACACACAGCGAGCAGTTTCCCGTTTTGCTTCGTTTTTCAAACGGCAATCGAGGCAGTCGGTGGTTCGATTTACGTTGAGCATGTACCACGAATATCTGCGTACTTTGCATTAACCGGTAAAAAGCCAGTGATTAATGGTCACGACGGAAAATAGTCTGCGAGTCGCGGTTCGTTACACATGATTTTAAAGAGAAACTCTTTTTTTTATCGAGAGGCAAAATCAGATTCGCGTGGCCGGGGATCGGTTTTACAAACGTATTTTCTAACGGGTTGCGTAGTACGAAAGTTTCTTTACAAAACATCGGAGGTTATAATAAATTAACATGTCACGCGACAGCGAACTAACGATACTTTTCACTTGTTGGTGCATGCTACTGGCCTACTGCCGAGGTGATGAATGATTGAAATCTAATTAATCATGTCGTACTTGGCGTACTTGGCGTAACGCGATTATTCAGATATATCGAACCGACACTACATGAGAATTCACTTTTTAATGATTCGCTCACAAAGATGTAACCGTCAACCAAA
The DNA here is from genome assembly GCF_003672135.1 of Ooceraea biroi. Taxonomy (NCBI): domain Eukaryota; kingdom Metazoa; phylum Arthropoda; class Insecta; order Hymenoptera; family Formicidae; genus Ooceraea; species Ooceraea biroi. The sequence continues at coordinate 5,975,247 of NC_039517.1, read as the reverse complement.
TACCTCTTCGCGAATTATCATCTTTTCATGAAATTTTAGCTGGATGGCCGTTATTTGCGTACGCTCCATCGTGCATGTCGGCGGCTCGATAGAAAAAAAGCAGACAAACAATGGCAGTTGGTTCAATTACGACGGCCCGTTAGAAAACACGTTAGAAATATTGTTCCCTCCGAATTGGACTTTAACAGGCAACGCGCGGCAAAAGGGGCGGGAAAAGCGCTGCCCCGTGGCTTTCATATTTTTGGCGAGCGTTCGAACAACGGGACGATAACCACCCCGAGGCGGGGGACCAGCAAAACGGGCTATTCGAGGTGGACCGATTCGATCCTAAATCGATTATCGTCCAACGTTCCATCAATTTCTAATTGACGCGATAATAAATTTTGCCGTTCCCCCGTCGTATACCCGTTGCCTATTCCCATGTCGCCGTCGATACGCTCGCCGCGCTCCATCCCCGAATTTCCACTTGCCCCTCTCGATGAAATTTAAGCGCTTTGGTACATATAGTCCTCCGTTCTGCACGCCCGAGCATCGCGCGGGGCGCTTTTCGACTGTTCCGGGGGAGACTTAATGGCTCCCGATGGCATCGCCGATGAGCGGTCCGCTATACGAGGCTCCTTCGAGGATTGATGAGTGTTTTCGAATCGGCTCGTACGCGTCGATTTGTCAGCGGTAATGAAGTACGGGGGAGTTTAGACGCGTTGCTCGTTTTTAACGAACCGCGATTCCGGAATTACAGATGAAAATCGCGCGCGCGAGAAATTGGGCCTTTTATTAAGCACTCCCTTTTTCCCTCTCTGTCTCGCTTTCCCCTTGGCGTAGATGATAATTGAACGTGCTATGCTCCGTGCCCGTTAACGACGCTTCGAGGAGGAATGCAGGGAATTCCTTTTTTCGCTTCGTCGGGAGCGCAAATTCTGTTTGGACGGAAAAACTAGTTAAAAATGGACGAATGAGTTTTTCGAGCGGGTAGATGGACCCGGCCGCGCTGTTCGTTCGCCGTCGGTTTTCGAAATGGAAATCGATCGAGTGGGTAGGAGATATGACCATTGCACATCCGGAGATGATTGGTGTTCACTTGCTCGTATCTTATATATCATGGCACATGCCGTATCTTTATTCAATTTCATCAAACATTGAATCTTAAATATTGAAAATTAAATGTTTGGCACACACGTGTGTGCCAATTTTGCTCTCTGAAATGGACGACGTCACGAGAATGCATCATACTATTCGAGAACTCGTACGAGAGATAGAGGGAAAGAGAGAAAGACAGAGAGAGGTCGATCTTAGGACAGCTTAATTCCGCGACGTGGTGTAGCAGGCGCGCTTGAATCTTCTAATCGAAATGGGAGATGCGAACTACGCGCGAACCTCGTCAAGTCCCCATAGGATTAAGCTTATACGGAAGCAAAGTTGGATCCATTTTGCCGAGGACGAATGCGTCGCGTATTACTTCCGGAAGTAACTGCTCTATCACCGTAACACAAGTTTGCTTGAGAAATTTTCGAGAAATTTCGAAACGCCAAAGACGACGAGACGGTTTCTTGATTACGAGACTCTGGCTTCATAAAGATTACGTCGAACTGAATCGTTGAATCTCGAATGAACTCCGCGGTTTTGACGCGGTTTATCCTCGAACGTCAACACGACAAAGCGATTAATGATTCTCCCGATCGCAATTTCGATGCGGTTGCAAGCGACGCGGCTCCCAAGGATGGTGGAAGAGACGCGCGCGCGAAACGCATTCGCATTATTATGGTAGGTGCGTCGTGGCGTGCACGCGGAAGCGTATTGTGAATTCAGCGTGTGTCGTGCACAGGCCGGAAATAATATCTATCGATCCAAAGTTCGCGGCGATGAAGCGGCCGCTTTTGGTGAAGCGTGGAGTAAAAGTGCATCGCGCGACGATGCCGAAAGCGCATCCACGGTGTAGTCGATCCGCGTGCATTGTCTCCATACGCCGAGGCGATTCTTTCCGATCATCCGCATTGATGGTCGGACACGTCGAAACCGCGAATGCTGCTCTTGAATATTATCGCTCATTGGCGAAATTTCTGTGGCTTACTTTGTTGAAAATGTTTCGATTATCTCATTGTTAATCGAGGGAGCGAATTTCATTTGCTGAGAGCGCGCGAGAAAGCGAGTAAGAATCTTTCAAGATACGAGAATCTTTCGAGAAAATACAGATACGGTGTTGTCGTGCGCGAAAACGCGAAATGGAATCGAAACGAATCGCGGATGCAACCATCGTGAAAATTCAATCACCGTGGATCGTCGTTGATCGATGCGCGTACGTCGTCGCTTCCTTGTACGATTGATTCGAGAATGCGAAAACGCGCAGGCCGTTCGTGTGCATACGTTGCATTAAGAAAAAAAAGGATATACAAAGGATCGATGGATTCGTCATGAATCCCGATTGCAAAACTATACGTACTGGAATCACCGTGTATTTTTGAAGATTCTCGACAATCATGAAGCTTGGATATTCACGCAAAATGAATACCCAAGTTGATGAAGCTCCAGATAAATATATATTTCCGTGTTCGGGACTGAGGCGGAACATTATAGAATTTTGACACGGAAATTCGATTATCGTTGCAAACGAATACGCGCGGACGAATGTACCCGTTTTTAGTCGCGTATTGTGGCAAAATAATTCTTTCAATTGATTTCCCGTCACGTTAAATCCATTTGGTGAGTATCCAGATGCAGAGTACATCATCCTTGAGGCGACTCCGCATCGTAGAAAATCGTTAAATCGTGGAGGTGGCGTTTTGCACTCAAGTTCGAGCGACTTTCGCGTCATTGTATCTCAACTAGATGAATGAATAGCTAGATCGCTAGAAAGAGGATAAAATTCGATCTGATTACGAGAGCCATTCCATCCATGCTTTGTATCGATAATTCCTCGTCGTAAACCACTTAAATTCCGCGCGCGAGCTTGCATTTGAGAATAGCGGTGTTAATCTCGAAAAGTGTTTGCCGCCAGACTCGAAAGTCTTTTTTTTCCATCTCCTTTTTTCGTTGCATTACGCAGGGAGGTCTTTGTCGAGAAGTAATGAGATTTCGCAGCGCGCTATCACTCCCTACGTCGTGTAAAAAGTCTCGTTCGTACGTTCGCGTCGCATCGTGCACGCGCGAGCGATACAAACGCGAAAAGAGTCTTTATTCGAGATAAATGTTTTCTCGTGCAAATTTATTCGCGCATTTCCATCGAGGACTCACGCCTTTTCTTTTACATGAGATTCCGTCGTATAAATGTTCGAAAAAACTATTTGTACTTGAAACTCTTTACGTGAAAGGTATCGTCAGTGCGACACGCGAGCAAGAGATGTATGATATGTACGAAACGTGGATGTGAGACAGATGGAGGAACACGGTCAACTCGTGTAATCTTGCTGATTTTGGTGGAAGATGTACACTTGGGAGAGAATACCATGCGCAGTCTATCCGATTATCGGCTAGTCGTTATTTTTTTTATACGGCAAACTTTCCTCTTAAAAAATCGGCCGCAAGATGAAAGCCTTCTAAGAAGGGAGAGTAAATAGCGCTCCCATACCCCGGTTTCTACCCTTCATTTAGCTCGTACACAACTCTTCCATTTACATTGCGCCTGGACGGAGACTTCCTTCTTTCCTATTTTTGTCATTCCGCGATTAATTACTCTCGAGGTATCAGCAGGTGATTATATCCAAAGACGCGAGTTTGCTGCAAGCTGTGACAATTCGAAGGAATCAGTTTCTTGAGAAAAGTATCGTCCATAACGTCGTGAGGAGCTTTCATGCGTTTCTAAGTAATTACACAAGACTATGATTACTCGTCAACGCGAAAGCACAAGTAAAAGATCATATTATTTCACGAGTAATATAACGTGATAAGCTTTCTTTCACAATCTTGATACTTGATTTGACGTTCTTCTATAGAAGTACTCTATATCTCAAGTACCGTAAATCTCAAGAAAAACACGACGTTTGTTTGGCCGATTGCGCCTAAAATCGAAATTGCGTCATCGAAATCCTTCTCGTTAAGACGTTCATTTCGAAGATGCGTGAGCTTAATTCTAGGAAACGTCGAGTTGCAAGGTGATTCCTAGTTCTCTGCGTTCTCTTTACGTTCGTTTCCTGAGCTCGCTTCTGTCGGTTCTGCGAGATGGAAAGGTCATCGTCCTGAGGAAAATTCTAATAACTCGGAGGGACTCCCGAGTATCCACGACGCAGCCACCAGTTCCATTTGAAAGTCAAACAAAATCCGAATGCGAGGACTGAGGAGTGAAAAGTTGCATCAAGCGAGGAATCACGACTTCCGTGTTTCTTCGGCCCGACTTATTTTGCCGCGCGTAGCCATTACGACGTGACACCGAGTCGGAGTAGCTCGTTTCCACGGTATTCGATACTCACGATTCAACACCGAGAGCTTATCAATTTACCCGTGGAACTTAATCAAGTTTACGAAACTTGATTTCAGCAAAAGTTGCAGCGAGACATGGCCGTTGTTTCGCTCTCACTCTGTGGAAGTTTCGTAATTAACGGATGGCGGTAATTAATTTTTATTCTTTTTTCGGCCCTCTCTGTGTGTGTGCGTGTGTGTCTTTGTCTCTCTGAGATTCGCACTGGTTCTTGTTGCTTCTTAAGAAGAAGAATAGTTTCATCGTGCGCCGTCGTCGCCATGCTTCTTCCGAGGCGACGCCGGTTACGAGCCAGAACTTAATAGTTAATCCACAAAAAAAAGCATTAATGTTACTCCATTTCCCGGAAATATTACAGCTATTGCAAAAAAGGGCTCGAGTTGCAATTCCTGTTTCGTTTAATTTATCGCTCGTTCAGAGGATCCCTTAATTAAGTATCGCGTGGTTGCTTTCGCTCGACTCGATAAAGACGGTGCATCTTGAAGATCTTCCCGTATCGGTGTTCTACCGGTCTGTTACCTTGGTTCGCGATAGGCGACCAACTTGCTAACAATGACGAGCAAATGAGGCAAACTTAGCCTTTGCTACGACTTCTCCTAGCTGTGGTAACCGTTGTGTGTTAACTAAATGGTAACGCGATGCCGGCTGAAACCCTCGAGTGACGACGAGTCGACTCCGATTTCCTCGACTGGTTCCCTCGAAAGTATAAATAAGCTACTCATCCCGGGATTGCGCTCAATTCACGACGAGACTGTCGTCGCCAGGTATCTCACGAATAGCGGCGAATGGCGGCGAGAACGCAATTCGGGTCGCAGTCTGGGAAGCGATAGACAGACGGGGAACCTTCCCGATTAGCCATGTTGGGGCAGTTGTAACGCGAGGATGCACGTCGCCCCAGAATCAGATGGGGAAGCCCTTTCGCGCGCGGCGGATCGATTTCGAGATTATCGTTGCGGTTGACCGAAAGAATCCTTTCCCTCCGAATCTCTCTGCGTGCATCCCTCTCTAACCGGCAAGACCGTGCCGCAGTTGCGTCGAGGATTGCGCCCCTCATCGAATCCCTTTCATAGCCATGCGCGATCTTCAAATACCATTTGCAAGAGCGTTCGTCCGTTTGACGACGAACGGGGCATGCGGCCGAGGTGGAAACGCTCCGAAGCGCAATCGGATCGGACGAGCGTCTAAGACAGCGGATTTCGAGGGCACAAATAACGTCTTTCCAAGAAGAGAGCACCTCTGGTGCGACATAGAGACATGTATGCATATTGTATTCGTCAAACGTCGAAGCGTCACGACGACAGTTTACAGAAAGTATGCGTCGGACCCAGTTTTCATAATCAATTTTCTTCCGAATCCGTGCCGACAGTGTCGCTTAACCGTAATATTGACGTAAGAATTGTATCGCTTTTCCTTTCTCCAGCGGATTAACGGCGGTTTTTGTCACGTGCGCAAAGTCGACCGCGTCGTTACCGAGATTATTCTCGAGGACTCCGAAGAGAGGATATGGAAAAATTCGTTCGAGATATATCCTCGATGTAGCTTCTATCTTTCCGCACACGTACATCTACTTCCCTTCGACGTCGTCAGTACGATATATTGCTCGAGAGATTCGAGAGTCGATGTCAGTGACCCGGAATTTGCATTTCCACGGAAAATACGTCAAGAGAGAGAGCGTGAGGGAGCGGGATAGCATAGGATCGAGGTAGTACTAGGTGGTTTACGGTGTGGTAAGGAACGGAGGATAGAAAATTTCTGTTGGTGCTCTCCCGACCAGAGGGGAGAAAGGGTGACGAGTGGTAAACGTACAAGTCGGAAGGATTTTCCTGCGGGAATAAGCATCGACAACCTCGTAATTAGATGCGATCTGGCACGATGTCAAGCGCCATGCGCCTTGCCCGCGGTATAACGTTCGGCCGTCTTCATTTACAGTCATTTTGCTCGTCGTTGCAGCCCGTCGTTGGGCGGACAGAAGAAAGGTCGACGTGAATTCCGCGCAGCCCGACCGATCACTCGAGATTTAACGCAATTATTCGCTCTCACTGCGCCTTCTCGTCGCGATGAACGGGCACGGACGAGGACCGAAATGTCCCACGCTCGAATTTCGAACGAAATTTCGATGCGAGATCGTACTCGCATTACGAGGAAATGCCGCGCTTGTAAATACCCACGAGTTATTTTTCAAACGCCAACTATACTCTATGAGCGGGGTATATCCACGAAGAAACTCTCGTGGTTGGAGCTTGCGAACACGGAAGACGCGCGACATCGATGAAATCGATCGCTCGTTGCAATGGTGCTATACGTTACTGTGAAGTATTAAATAACTTCACCGGCACTAATTAAAGGAACTTTGACAATAAATTACAGTACTTGAGCGTCGCTACTGCCGCGTGCTGTGTGTGTGTGTGTGCGCGCGCGCGAGCACTTTTAATCAAATTTAGTAGACTGCATTCCACGCCGGAAGGGCGTTCATCGGCGCGATATACTCGATTCTGACCGTCGAACGAGTCTGATGGACATTTAATGACGAAATGTGCGTCGGCGTAATAGGTATTACCAATACGCGTTTACGCGCTCGTCGCCCGGCATATTTCGCGTCGGGTGCAATTTCCAGCCTGTGTGCGAGTTAGCTACGTGCATATAAATCGCGCGCGAACCGCCACGCAGTTACACGGGAATCGAGAAAACGGCTTCCGTTCTCGCCAACGAGGCTGCATGACAATTTTCGGTTCGACGTGTCGATTCGTTTTTTAGTTCACGAATCGTTTATCTCATTGCTCTCGTACTCATTCGTAAACACGTTTCTTACAATTAGTACAAGATGAAACGCGTGGAACGTCGTTATCCGTGTGCATTATGTTATCATTGTTCGCGCGCCGTTAAACGGAACGATACGTTGAGTCGACGACGGGTGGAGTCAAATTGAATTCAGCTTAATCAAGTGCTTACGCAAATTCAGGTTTCACACTCGAATGATTGATTTAAGAATCAAACGGCGATCGAATCGATCTCCAAACTGACTTTTCCAACGAAACGGGATCCGTGCGAGTATCGCGCTCGATACATGCTCCTCTTTAGCGTTAATTATTACGACTGATTTTATTGGAATTAAATGAGCTTAATCTGCTTTAATCGCAGATACGTCGAATATACATTCAAATTGGAATTTTGCTCGACAAAATTTGTCAAATGGATATAATAATGGCGCGTAATATATGTATAGCTTTATATTAAAATTTTACTGTTTTGGGATAACGGTGAATTCTGATTTTGCGTTGAATGTGTCAATATATACCGGTTGTTTTACAATAGAATATTTGCTGTATTTTCAGGAAATTTATAATAAAATTTCCTTAAGACGAATAAAACTCGCGTCGAAAATGTGAAACTTATCATAGGGACGACTCGTAAAATTGTTTATTAAAGATATATAATTCCTTTTATTATTTTATTAATTGACTAGGGTATTTGAAACAGTGTATTGTGTGTGTTTCCTCTTTAAGGAAATGCTTGTTCTCGTCGCTACTTTCTGAACGATTTGCTCTCGCAGACGTTCGTCTTACAGACTGTTTTAGAGACGATGAAAGAAGAGACATGAATCGTCGAATGCTTTGCACTTGTCCAAACCTATGCGTAAACGTTCTTCTCTAAATGTAAATTCAGTGAGATTACGAGGGATCATCCCCTTTTTCGATGTAACATTGAAAGGGGATTGTACTCGAGATAACCGTCTTATCGACGCTGTTCGGAGAATGAATGAATCGAGAGCATTAACTGAATTGTTTTTTGTACCAAACATTGTTTTTTTAGTCGAAGCGTGACATGTGTACGTGTGCGTCTATTTATATATACAATTTATATATACAAGAAGAGAGAGAAAAAGAAAGAGGATTTTAGGAGAAGCAAAGTTCTTGCGTCTTCCCGCGAAACCCGTTCTCATAATTTCATCCGAGTACTCGCCTATCGTCGTGCATTGCAGGGATAGTTGAACGGAGAAGCAAAGAGACGGGGTTGGAGGTCTGCGCAATAAAGCTCGTCCCGGGGAAAAAAGGACGAGGAAATTCGGCGAGGACCAAGCCGCTTTTTATTACTACCGCTAATTTACCTTCCGCAAAGTTTCGCCAATTTCCGGCCGTAACTGCGACCGCTTTACTGTCCGCCCTCTGATCCCTTTTTTCACCTCTGCTTCTCTCTCCCGTCTCCGTGTCGTTCTCTCTGTCTTCCTCTCTGTCTTCCTCTCTTTGCTTTCCGCGTGGAGCGTAACCCGTACAATTTAATCTAGCGACAATCTACTCCGCTTTTTCCCCGAGAGTACGATCCACCTTGCTGAAAAGAAAGATATTATTTACAGCTATGCCGTTTAGCGGCGCGTTGATCTTGATCCGTTTGCTTGTGTCATTGCACGTGAGTAAATCTGCATGGGGCGGTCACGTAACTGAAATCTTGACAAAAATCGACTTTGAGTAGCGACTTGTCGTAATGTGGTAAATCTATCTTGGAGTGAGCTTGTTAAATCTCGATTGATACGGTAACGTTACGGTGATGTCGTTCGACTTAATTCTATCACTCTGGTTAGTCGACGACCATGCGCCGCTCGCTCATTGTGATTTTTCATATAGCAGCATAAATGATGCCGCAGATTGTTGTTATACTGAAAATCGTGTAAATGAAATTTCAGTTTGTTTACTATGTAAAAATTTGATTAATTATCACATTTGTATCGACAAAATTTACAAGCATTGCAGTATTATATCCATCACGATTATATATGTATGTATAATTGCAGTGCTCTGGAAATTGCTAATGTGTTTAACAATAATATAACCGCTACATAATTAAATCATAAATAAATTAAATGGTCGTTATTCTCGGTTAAATCTCAGGACGGAGCGTTTCATAAATATTATAGTGAGTTTATTGAAAGCCGTGTGTACTTGAATGTCGTTTTACGTCTATTTGCTCTGAGTAGCAGCATGAGGGTCGAAATTGCCGAGTTGTGCTAGATTTTGAATATTTTCCCTCGACCGAGGCTCCTCAGGGACTCCTTGAGTTTTTATGTAATGATCGATGTGGCACATCAGCTCACATGGATGCACTCTATAGTGCAGCCGACCGACAGCGTGAAAGTACATCGTTCGCGCGCACGCGGACTTCCTTCGTATTTTATTAAACTGTCTGAGGGTCTTACACGGGATCGATAAGTCGTTGGACGTTCACGTTTCACGACGTAAGTGCATTGCCCTTTGTGTGTACACCGATACGTCACGGTGGGTTTCAATGAATGATGCGATCGTGACACGTGGTTCGCGAAATTCCGAGTTTGCCGGTGCAATCCGCGTAGCCAAGTAGAGTTCTTAGATCGGTGGTAATTTTATCCATCGTTTGCATACTTTGTAAAACTGTAGTTACGTGTACAACTTTTCTCCGATGCAACACGAGCGAGGCCCATCGGCGAACGAAACTTGATACGTGCCACGTTTCAATATTTAAGCGACTCTACGCCAGATATAGCGCCACCGTGAGTTGCAAAGTATCACCTGTGCCAAGTGATTGCGGGTACTTCATATCAGATTAAAGAGCTGTCAGATTTCTTTGCTGTGTAATACGTCGTGATTCGTCGTGCCTCTCTCAATCTCTCTCTTTCTCTCTTTCTCGATTACTCTCGGTTTGAAACAGTTTTCGAAGAGAATTATTGTCTTAATAACGTTGCCTTTTGTCTGCACTGGAATAACAATTTTGTGACCAATTTCCGACGTCGTTATTTCCTTTGTAGCTTTTCAACTTACTTATGCTATTATGGAGGCAAAATGAAAATTTACACGTGCGTACCAATTCAGGAAGATTAATCTATAATCGTGTCTCTTTTGCAATCTAAAGTCTGAAACAGAAACTAAGAGGTTTATGATTTTAGAAATATTGGACAATTTTAGGAAATTTAGAAATTTAGGGAATGATAGAGAGTCCGTAATTGTAATGTAAAATATTTCGTAGCGCAAACATGAAACTAAATATTATGTATTAACGCGCGCATGCGAGCGTTGTATTACCGCTTGAAATTTTTATCAGTTTCAAAATTGGTTTCATTAATCGCTATCGATGTAAATCGCGTAGGTATCCGAAAACTTTTTAAAACGAGGATGTTTCGCTGGAAATGAAGCTTAATCACAGGGGTGGCGGCGAGGCGGCGGAAGAACGGCGAAGAGTTCCCGAGATTATCCTCAGCACGCGATCCACGGCTTGGCAGTAATTAGGGAAATAATTTATGCCCCATTGGGAACTGAGAAAGGTATCTGGCGGAGCACAAAAAGCTCTTACCGCAAGTAGAAATTTATGTGCAAGTGTATCGGTAAGCCGCGCGCGATTAACGTTTTTCTTTTACGCTCGCGCGCGTGTGGATGTTGCAATATGTATCTCGATGCATTATTTTCTGCTCGGGACAGAAAGATTTCAGCACTTACGCATAGGTGCGTAAACTCATGATTTCAACTCGCAGAATTCGACAGAAAAGTTGCGCTTACGATAGGACGAATTACAATTTGTTCGACAATTTGTTGCCAGCTTGAGATGCACGAGAGTTTCACGTCCGGCAGAACCAAGTTTTCGTTCATCACACTGCCTTCATATTAATGACTCTTTCCCGACTGGCAATTGGTAAACGCGCGCATATTTCATCTACGGGTAAAGCGGCTGTTGAATTAGACACGCCGTGCAACGTTTCACGTGACTTTGCCAATTATTCGTTTGCACAAAGTAAAATATTACGCGGCCGGATCCTTTTGAAGTCGTTCTTTCCGCCAGGATGGCGTGGTACCGTTATTTGTGCCATGAAAGCGAAAAAGCAAAATGAGTGCGCGTGTAATGAAAGAGCACACACTGCTGAGACAGATACACAAATGTATGCGAGTCATGTACATGTACACACGTGTGGAACTATTATCCACGAGGCTGTTTCCTATTTTTCAGCGCACTTGGACGCGATTGCGATCGAACGCTTTGCATCGCGCACAGTACAATGGTACTGTTCTGTACTTTGCATTCGTTAACGAACTACTTTCCGTGGAAAACATCACTTTACAAATTTCGCGTAATGTGGTAATTCCAGTTAAAAATCATTTTCTCGTTGAAACAGTAATAGCTGTATCACTGACGCATCGCCGATAATTTGAGGAATAGCGAGATACATAAAATACAACAACATAGATGATTTACATCGAACAAAAGTTGTAATCTCACGAGGACACTGAAATTATTTATTCTCGCAGTTTATTATTTTCCGTCGTTTAACGAGAATCTATTACGTGAATATGCCTTTAGAGATAATAACGGAATGCGCGATAAGTATGTTCCCATAGTGGTACAAAGGATCGTCTGAACGTAATAGAAAATGGGAAAGGGGTGGAGAGAGTATTAAATCGTGGAATTATTAAATTAATTTCGGCGCCTCGATGAATAATGGCCTGCCGATTCATACCTAGCCGTGGAAGGTTCTTCCCTATTGTCTTGGTTTAATTAATTATCGTGGAATCGTCCACGCGAGTAATCTCACCTTCTTTAAAAAATTCCACAGGTATCGTTGAGGAATTTGCACGATCATCGTGAATATTTACCGAGCTAATCTGCTGGAAAATATTTCTTCCGGAATACGATTGTATAGAATACCTTTATTCGCGAATTTACCTCCGCTCGATCTTATCCTGAGAAAGTAACGCAAGTGTACGCACGTTAACGTCGTTTGATTAATACATTTGTCCGTTTTATTACCTTGCTTCAAAGTTATTAGGTACATAATATTCGCAAAGACTGCGACGCCTAATGCAGTCACCGATAATCAGTAAAAGCAATTTTCCGTTAGTGTCTGGAAACTTGCCATAAACTAAACGACATCAAACCTAAGATCGATCTGTAATCCCGCGTTAACGACGTTCTAATTCGATCGAGAGACGCTACAGTGAGTTTGCTAAGTTGATTGAGGCGTTTCAAGGAAGGTAGTCACAGGAAGTGACCAAAGGAACAAGGTGGAGTAATCGATACTACGAGAGTAGAATTTTCCGCGTTAATGGATCACGGTAATTACTGACGAACATGTTGGAAGACATTAATCAAATGTGAAGAAAGCTTGTATCTAGGAGTGTAATTTAAGTAAAGAGATGCAAATTAAATTTAGATTAAACAATCGAAATAAAATGCAAAAGTAAGAGAAGACGGACAAAGAAATCAAACTTACGATTACACACACGTATCGTACAAGTGATGTTTTCCGAGAAACAAGAGACGGTGATATTATTAGTTGACGTTGGTGCATGATGAAGTATCACGACCTACTCTTCCAACAACCATCTATTCTTTATACATCTCGTATTCGAAAGTGCTTGTCAACTGCAGCTATACGCGCTCGTATCTATATACTCGCTATACATCTCGCCTCGCAGTCGCCTCGTAATTTCGAAAACTCAGACGGTGCTTACGTTGACGTTCTCTCGCGTATAAAACAAGCAAGATGAATTGATTTTACGCTTCCGCCCCTGCACGCGCGCACATGCCCCGTGTCTGCGTCGGCGTATTCCCGCCGTTTTAAATTATTAGAGCGCTCTCGTCCGTCGCAGTCCGGATGCAGCTTAAATCACGTGGCGTGCAAGTGTCCCAATGGATCATTGTGAAATTTTTATGAGCGAAATCGAGCCTGTTATCGCTCGTACCGTGTTTCGTGCGACGCGTCGCGACGCGTCGCGAGACGTCGCGACGTGCAGTTATTTGATACGGCATCACTCGATACGGTGATTTAACGCGATGATTTAACTTGACACTTCCGCGGAGAGAACGAATTAACGACGGTGATGACGAGAACACCACCAGGCACGCATTTTCGCGATGCTTTTATCGTGCGAACCCGCCGCACTGCGTACACGCGGCTTCGGAGTACATCTTACGATTCTCGTACGATACTAACGGTCCGTAGATAGCAGATGACGCTCCGGGGATGCACTAAGATGTTAATTTAGCTGTTACTTATAGCCCGACCGCATCGCCTCCGGGTCTGCAGCACCCGAGAGAAGTTGGATCACCTTCGTTGGCCGTGTCGGCGCGGTAGTTACGAACGGACAAGCCGGAACTACTGGCAAACTCGTTGCCCGTTCCTCCCGGACACGATCGATTCCGGAGTACCTTGCGCCCGTCACTCGATGGCCTGCCGTCGTAACGGAATATATCGATACGATTATGTCGCGTGTAACTACGGCCGGTACATAAATCGAATCGACGATTTTACGAGCGAGGCCCGAGAAACAGCCTCACGCGCTATACCTACCGCGTTGTTCGATTTCAGGCAGTCGCTTGTGGGTCACGTCGCGCGATAACATGACAGAAGCGTGAGCGAGTATCTTTACCCCTTTGGGTAGACGGCCGTCTGAATAATGTTAGATTACGATTTAACATCTCATGACGGGTTACGAGAGTTTCCCATTTTGTACAAGAGCAATTTCTCCGTAGCTACCGTGCTTGACGATGTGGCTAGGGCTAATAACGGTCTCAGAGATATCTGGAGACAATTTACGTGATTACTTTCGTAATCACGCGCTGTGTTTGATGAACCGCTCTCGGAAACGTTGAGAACAAATTATGCAAGAGTTGTTCTATTTTTCACCCTTTTTTGCAAGATTTCTCCGTTACCGTACTCTGAAAACGAATCTCCCACCAATCTTCCACCTGTCGATTTTCGAGAGAGTCGAATGCGAGAACCGTCTTGACACACCGGCAGACACGTAACCGATATGATGGTGTGTGACGTTAACGAGTGTCATCGCGAAAACTTCAGAAGAGTGCTGATATCCGCAATATAGTCCAAGCGTCCAAGCGTTCTCTCCATTTTCGCATATCGGCAAAGTTATCGACACACTGCTCGTTTCACGTAAAAATCTGTGCTCTTTTGCCGTTCATTTAATGTTTCATTTACCACTCATCGTTTCATTTCACGCGTTTTGTTAAACGCTGACTCTTGCACAGTCTTAATCTTCTCGCCCGACGTTAAAAGGATTGTGGAAAAGTGTGGCTGAAATTCAGCGGACGGTGCAACCGCCATATTTTATACACGCGACCGCGCGCTACCGTCCCCGAGAGTTTTAGAATTTCACCCAATGGATATCGTGATCACATTTTATTACAAATTGCTTGGTATGATTGATCATGGGGAGTATGAATTAAATTACGAACGCATTAGCGAATGAGATCCTATTATCGCGTATGTGCAAACTTATAAATGGTAATGTTCCGCGGGATTGCACGTCGGGCGAGCCGTTGGAATTAGTTACGGCAAAATTCTGCTGGATCACATTACTTTGCACGTGAGCGCAAATTTATAACTTTCTGCATTTTACGAGTTTTAACGAACCAACGATTTCGATGTTAATATCGCGATATCGCGCACAAGTCGCTTTTATAAATACATTTACGAGAGGCACGCGCGCTACTGGTTTTTTACCTCGTTTCACAAAGCTCGGAGCTTGAAGAGTTCCTTTTAACGGTCAATAAGAGAAGAGAAAAAAAAGAAAACGACATTTCAAGAGTCTTTGAGTTGTTCCATAAAGACGGGCCACAATAACTTCGTTTAAGTGGTCGAGTGCAGTCGAGAGTAGCCACGCGCCGACGATCGCGCAACGAATATCAAGTTGCCGCGCGACGAAGCTGCTGCTCGTAACAAAGGCACCACCGAGCGTTTGGCGTTGCGCGGAAACGCCTTTCCTCGTTTCGTCCGACCGATCGAACGTCGACCGATAAACCATGGTCAATCCTGTCGTACCCTCTAACATCGCAGGACAATAAAGACCCCGTAATGTGCTGGTAGGTACAAGGAGCCACGAAGGGGGCAAATAGAGAGAAAAGCGACGGGGAGCGAGATGACGACAAGGAGCATGCCGAGCGGGATGAATGAGGATGAGGATCAGGGAACAAGAAAGAAAAAGGTAGATAGAGAGTGAGAGGGTTGTCGAGCACCGATCAGATGGCAGTCGGAGCGATCGGTCACCACGTGGGCGGTCGGGAGACGACGATCTGAGAGTAGGTGGGAAATGAGACTCATCTGCATCCGGTAACATTGTTCCCACCATCCACCATTCGCGGGAAACTTTCCTGGTCGTGATGCGCACGGCCTCCTATGGATAATGGGGATAGAGAGGGAGGAGGGGGGGGGGGAGTACCGCCGATTTCAGAGTAGGTGAGGACAGGAAATGAATCTAGGGTTACTGCTCGGGAAGTTGCGAAAACCGTTTCCGATAATTGCCCAGCCGCGAAGTCGAAAATTCCCGCCCGCGGCCTCGTTGTGATTGCCAGGACGTAATTTGAATCACAGGGCCTTTGCGCTAGTATTTCGATAACAGGAACGACGACAAGGTTCCTCATTCGATGTATCAATGAGCCACTTATATCGGTGGCTTTCTAATATTTTTACGTCACACGTATTTATCTGGTATTTCACTGCATTATCAACATTGCCGATTATTTACGTGTGTATCGGTATTATCGACGAACCGAGACTGCACCGAGGGAAGGATATAAAAGATTCTCAAAGAGAAATGAAAGAAAAAAATGAAAGGCAGCGAGAGATCTACTTCATTGTTCTTCCTTGCCGTCCCACGTGGGCCTTTCGGATTAATCGCGAGACGTCTCAAATGTCTTTCTTATAGGACGCTCGCTTTCCTACCCGAAGACACTTTCTTCGTGGTAGCGTTACAAATGGCATGGTTTTTAAAGCGTCCGCCACCGACGCGCTTAACAAATGTTCGAGGATCGTCGGCGTTTTTAAAGGACACGGGCTTTCGCAGGAATTTTGTCTTCTGTTTCCCAGACTTCGTTTCCAAATCTCTTCCGTTTAATCGAACCTGTGCCGACCCCCTCGCGTTATTAATCGGTTCGTTATCGTCACGGAGGTCAATGTCTCGAAAGAAAAATTCCATTGAATGATCACTGTCGCGAATCACGATTACGGTTGCCAGAGAAATTAATGTACGAGAATCACGCACGTTTTTCCCAAATAGACAATTTCAAAAGTAGATAGTCTTTTATGCGAACCAAATAAAAGCTTAACACCTTTAAGCTGTGAAGCTGAAACGAGAAAAGATTGAGAACAGATTGCTGGTAGTTACCTTAGTTACGTTAACATTGATCAACGATGCTGATCAATGATGTAATTTAATCGGTTGGATTAAAACGCGGCAGAGTTATCTCGCTCGATATACGCTCACCAACAGCTTCGTGTAATACACTCTAGTGCTGATCCAAAGTCTATCCCAGCGTAAACTCGAATCCGCAGCAGCGGCGCATCTAGTATTGCACGTTGATAGTTCTAGCGATACAGATAACATAAACATCGAACGTTTACAACGCAGATATTGTTGCAGACTCTCTTGCCTCGTTCTGTGTATTCCTGTCATTAATTAGCATCTCGTGCAATGCGATCTATTCGCTACATTGTTACATTGATTCTAATGCGATTTCATTGTTACGTATTGAGAGCATGATCAAATAGCTATCGAAATATACAAGCTAGTTAATTAGTATGGAAATGCAATATAGATACTTAGGCTGAAATTGTTAGCGAGTGACTCCAATGTATCACTAAATGCAACATTTATAAACAATCTTGTTTCACGTACGAGATCACGCAAATTCGAAATTTTAAAGACGTAAATTAACATGAGATTGATCTCTGGCACATTCTGTAATGAGCCGCGAAACGAGGCATAGTTGTTGATATTAAATACCTCTTCCACAACGTGCTGCCCCTGGTTGCGAAGTAGAATTTCGTAATTTCGTGAAGGAGGAGGAGGGAAGAGTTTGCACCAGACCTTACTTGAGGTTACGCGAACCTGCTTGTGCAAGATACTAGAGAAAGGGGCGCTCTCTGCCCTTCATTCGTCTCGAATTCTATGCGGAGGTTTGCGTACAATACCATTCCTCTCGGAGTGCATTCTCTTGGGATTATAGAAAAGTCGTTTTCAAACAAGTTCCAGCTGACAAAGTGCGTCAACTTGAATTGCACGATTTGCCATGTCCTTGTAACGAGGATAATGTATAAAAATTTTCGAAATCTATGATGATTATTTTTGCAATTTTCATATTTTGCATCAGTAGCTGTCTGTCGGGGTCGAAATGTGCGCGCATTTGTGATGCATTTCTTTTATTTCATGTAGAAAAAATATCCTTTTCTCTTCTCTTTTTTATTCAATTTTTATTCGCAGACATTACGCAGTTGTCATTTATGCATGTCCTTTTTATATCCGTATGTCATCATACGTATTTGCAGCTGTATGCGAAGCCACGTGAATAACGTGCACACTGGTGTAATTTTATTCTATTAGATAATGATACGTCCGCTTTATTCACTTGCAGCTTTCACAGCCGTGTGTGATATCGCGTTGTTCAAAGGATAGGATAATTTCCGCGCGTAACGCCAATACTTTCCTCTGTCCTCCTCTCGTTATTCCTCTATCCGACATGCATTTAATCATCACATTAATTACCGAATTATTCAACAGGATTTTGATACGACGGGTACTTTTAGGCCAACGTTTGAGCCATTCTGGAACACGATTGCGTTGATAATTTTACTGGAATGTGCACGCGGTAATACCGGTACGTCCGCTCCACCGGCAGTTTATGCGCGTATGCTTATTGGACGTGTATTCGTGCGTGTATATATTGGAATATTTAGTCATCCACTTATTCTATCTCCGTCTGGTCACTAACTGGTCGAACGTATCAAATATTTATGATTATGCAACTGTGTGCGTTTCAGCCATGTACATATCGAACGGAACGTGTGTAGTTTGAAAATCGGAAGCGCGATGTGTGTAATTCCGATCATGTCGAACATTCGTGCTATAATTACCGCGGATTTCGGTTACGCCGAAGGCGAGCACTCTCCACAGCGTGATCGGAAATTCACTGGAGAACGGCTCGGACCTTTCTCGCTCTTCTAGTTGCTCATCTGCCCCATCTCTTTTGCTTCCGATAGCACCGCGTTTCACCCTCAGCTTCTCTCTCTCTCTGCCCATCGCTTCCATCGCTTTTTGCATCGCACATCCGCAGGCGTCTGTCCACTATCGTAAATATTGGATATCCATTATGAAATATTGGATGATATCGGGGATATTCGACGTGCGGCCGATATAGTCCGCAGCCAATACGTACTCTCCGCCGTTTCTGGCAGTCCAGCTCGTGCCGGGGGTAAAATTGCTTTGCCTGTGGTAGCATCTTCGATAATTAATATGCCTTGTTGGAATTCGCATTTGACAGAAAAATAACGAGTGACTGGTTGGAAGCGACGTTATTAGCGACAATGGAACCGCAATACGGACTCTGCGGCGGAATTAATATCAGCGTCAATAGCCAATTTACTCAACAGATGTATCCGCTTCATCAATATTACGACTAAAACTATGCAAGGTCTTATGTTGTAAACAAATATATGCATGCATATACATATATGTTGTAACTCTGCTTAAAAATGTATTCTTGATTTCCATATCGCGTGTTATTTTAATCAGTATAACCTAATAGTCGACACAAATATATATTAAAAATTTACATTATTGTTTGTAAAGTCACAAATTTTACTGTCACGTATGCATTTCATATTCCATTCGCAACAAATGTTTAACATCGAGTTTAACATTTATCGACCCATGACTTTTTAGAGCATCAATGTTGATGCAAATATTATGCCTGAACTTTTTTTTGTATCGTATGTGAAATCAAACGCGCGTTCAGCAGATGCATCTAGTATCGAGTGTTCCATTAGATATATTTTTTAACAAGTATCGTAACGTATAGGAAATTGATTAAAATTTTAAGTATTTTCAAGCGTTGATAGTATTGCACAACTGTATTTTGAATGCATCTTATCCAATCAAGCATGATAACAAGAGTACACCTGGTCGGTCGACGGTATGCGCATCCGTCACATCACGTCCACGTATAATGATGCAGGCACAACGCGTATACAGCTACTTGCGAATCGATCAGCTTTCCGTTTCGCTCGCTTCATTTGTCGCTATCGAAAAGCATACGCGTGCAACGCAGCAGGCATTGGTTCCGACGTTGGTGAGATTGAAAGATGCAACGTTTGTCGACATACGAGCCGCGCTCGCGTTCGCTGTGCGCGTAGATGCATCGACGAGCTGGATCGAGAGGGTTCACAATGCGTTTGAGTCCGCACGAGCGCCTGTATACAGCGGAAGGGAACAGAAGGATGTACTCGTGTGCACGCTCTCGGTGGAACATTTCGCTGTAGTAGCAATGCTTTGTGGCAACAATGTGCAAACAAACGATTCCGTTGTAGCTGTTGTAATTACTAGCGGTGCATGTTGGGCATTTCTTCTCTTTATCCATCTATCGTGTAAGACGAGTCTTGAAATTTACCGTCTGTTTTGTAATTCGTTTCTTCAAACTATGTTGTGGCATGTTTTTCAAATAAACGAACGTAGCGACCCGTTTTCAATTAACGACAATCAGTCTAACGATCTCAAGGATATTAGATGTGAAGTGTGTCTTTCTCTTCGCAATTCACTTGGTAATCATTAATTGCACTCTAATCTCTATCTCTCCTTCTAATCGGATTTCTTCAAGTGAAAAAGTAACTAAAAGAGAGATATACGGATGAAATGACTCTTTTAATGCATTATTAGTTGTAAAGTTTATAATTAATGTGTACAAATATCGAAACTGTTTTCCGAAACAAATTTTCAATTTCATTAAATTCAATGTGAGTGTATATTTCACATTTTGTAAATAGAGATGTTTCAAAAAATGTTCTGTTTTGCGTGGAATTTTCATTCTTACTGCATTGCGCGGATGTTCATGCAGATTGAAGTAATCTTTACGACTATTAATTGAATCCGCTTGTATTCTTATTTATAGGAAGATTAAAAACGTTCTCCAACTTTCCGTCGCAGATGTTAACATTGTAGATGCATTCCAATTTCGCAGACGTGCTATTGTTTGTTTCACGGCACAGACATACGGCGCTGTATTTGTTTTTTGAATAAAGGAATTCTGTTGTGATCCAGAAATTCACGAGACATGCATACGTAATTCTTTCGGTATGCGAAGCTCTCTTGTTTCTCTTCGTAGACAATATTTCAAGAGTAAAGCTGCTTTCATGGAGTTGAAGCTTTATCTGTGCGACTGTAGCTCCTACACGGCCGATGCATTATGTTTGTTTGTGAATTAGGCCGTTATTTGCCCCTCTAATGATAACATAGATTCGTTACGACGAAATCCATTTTCTTAAGTGGCGTACATAACATTGTACGTTATGTCACACACACACACACACACACACACACATTACGTGATAGTATTTGGTCCTCAAGTTGTTGCTATTAAATCGCCAAAACAGCTTTCGCTATATTAATTTGGATAAAATATATTGTATAGATGATGAAAAATTTATAAATGCTCAATGATTCTAATTATTTTCCAATTTTGATATGCCGTTAGCGCGATACTGAACGATGATGCTTCAGTAACCGATCCGTTCAAACCTCTCAATCGTAAAGAGCACTTCCGAATTCGCATGCCAGGCCAGGGGCAATTGAACGGAAGGATGGTGGAGCTTACGGAGATATAACTGGTAAGAGATAGCTTAATAACGGCACGACATCGCCGAGAGTGCGCACGTGCAACTACCCCGCCGGCATGTGTGCACGTGTTAGACGCGGCATTAGGACGGCGCTCCGCCATCGTCGCCGACGGTCGTGGACAGGAAGATCGTCGTCGTCGCAGGGTAGCATTGGGGCGGATACGTAGACGTAACTACGATGCCTGACATCGGTGCAATATTGAAGCAATAATCTGGTTTTCCTCGCCCCCCCCCCCCCATCTTCGTCGCTATTGCCGCCAGCATCTCGCGACGCGTTAGTGCGCTTTGCTACACGAAGATATTAAACTTACGTGCTCGATGTGTACGCGCGCGCGGATGGATGAAGGGGTACGTGCGTTGATGTCTCCTCCGTCTTTCCTCCAGCATCCTCATCAAATCTCGCTAAATGATCCCGTGAGATGATATCGACTCCTCATGCAACTTCAACGTCACCATCCCTGGAATAGATTGAACAAGTAAACTCACGATTCTCGATGAAAATGATTGCATGTATCACGAATGCATAATTATTCTTGTGAAATCTTAACAAACGCCGCCGTCTTTCGTTGGCGGCGTAAAACCATTCCTTGTGTGCAACACGGTAACTCAATTCGCCGTAAACGGTTTTTGGCGAGATATCTTCTCGTTCACACCCTCGTTCGCAAAATCGGTAACATAGGAGCGCTCTCACATAACGCTGCGACACTCGATTTCGATGTTAAGCGCCTCTCAGTGTTAACCGAGGGCTGATACAAGATGATGCTGACGCTGTTTGCTACACACCACGCATATATATAAACTTTACACACGAGGGAAAATAATTTACCAATCATGCTGATGTATTCAAATGAGATTCAAATTCCTCTCAATATTCAGCGCGCGCTGTATTACTTTCAAAACGATAAGCTCCTCTTACTGGCGCACTGTTATCGTTCGATACGGACGTCCTACATGCTCTGCTCCACCCCGACTATTATTCATTTTCCTTTGTGCTTCGGCTTTCTTGCGTCAACGCGTTCTCCAAACGATGTTCTTCTCACGCGCACTGTTACATCGAACCACCAGCGCCGGGCAAGTTTCTTCGTTTGAAAACGCGATACAATGGCACGTCGCGTTGCGCTTCGTATTGCCACTTGTGAAATAAATCAGGCGATCCATATCGTGCATTTCGCTTAACGTTCAAATCACGCCTGTTGAGAGCGTAATTATCTCTGCAGGCGGCTGTCACGCAGCATCACAGTGCTTGTCGTACTTTTCAATGAAGATTGAACCACGTGACAAAGCGATTCTACATTAAACACAACCAACCAAACAGAACCAAACAGAAAAATCGTCAATCGTCAAAACTCGTATTTTTAACGGAGGTACTTCTTTTCTTTAATTGTTTTACGGATCACATCGACGACCATTGATCGGTTCAACAGATTTTACATGATTTGAAAACGTGTTATTTCGATTGGGACGACACATAGAATCTCCTTGCTGGATTCGGGTCGGAGTCGTAATAATCTTCAGTTTGGGGTCAAAAAACTGAAAATTCATGATATCGATATTTGCGGTTTTGCATGCGGAATCGGGCGCATTTGGCGAGGCAAGGTGCAAAAGTCGTGAAAATGGCGCGTCGTGGTGAATTTGGCGAGGCAAAGGCGTGGCGGTGAAAATCGGCAACGATTTTCGCAAAATTATTCGCGAGCGGCGCCGAGCGTCCGTGCATCCGCACAAACGGAACCAAAAATTGTGCTCCGCGCCACAAGAGACACGATTCCGACCTTTTAGAGAACGTGGTTTCAGTATCCGACGGGTCTGGCAAGTTTATTCGACCTTAAATTCCCGGCCCACTTGGCCACCGCTTGTGTACACCGGTTTAACGTTCCAACTGCGAGGAAATTTCCACCCTGCCAGACGCGACGATACGCACGGAAATACGAATACAGCCACTTGTTCGCCTCGGCGAAACGACTAATCGTCAAGAACGTATACGGAGATTTCGCGAGCACTCTGGCACGCTGCGCACGAACAAATAAGCTAAATTTTCGTTTGCACGCGAATTCTTGCCCAAGAAATCTTTCTTTGGAAAACTATGGCCGACAACGTTGCTACGTTTGATAAGGAAGCAATTTTAAAGTTCTTTTGCTCTCTTAGTCTCTCTCTCTCTCTCGTCTGTCTGTCTCCCTGTCGAAAGGATATCGTACATCTGGAATTTAATTATACAACTTTCCCAGTGCGCATGCATTTTAAATGAGAGCAACGTTATCGTTGATAAAATTTATAGCTAATATCACTCGCAGGGAATCTGTACAGAGAAAGCTATACGTTCAATCTTTCATCGCGTTCGATGCACCGCGGACGCATCGCGCGCTGAAATTTGTCGAAACGAATGGCTCTTTCGCTGTATGGAATATCGATTTCTCTTCCTCCCCTGCGTAGACCCCCTCGTGGACTCGTCGATAGACCCGATATCAATTTCTATTATCATTTCGCATCCCATGCTGCCGCGCGACTCGATTACTCCGTATTCTACACCGAGGAAATTCTGGCAATGGGCTGGCGGAATTCAGCGAGCCGCATGACCCACATGCGAGAAAAGGATCTCAGGAATGTGTGAGTGATCACCGTGTGCTGGAGGAATATATTGGGAGTGACTACCCTGATTTTCAGGATGTCACGGAGATTACCCTATCTGCTTCCGTGGACCGTCGAATTTCTCTCGGACAATTCGTCAAATAAAATCCAATCTTGTCGATGCGCGTGGCCACGACCCACGACCGTGTAACACGCAAATAAAGCACGAGAGTGCATAAAGCGCTTGGAAGACGATAGTTTTCGATCCTATCGGCACTATCTTTCCATGTAATCTCTCGCACCTCCGGATCTTCTTGCACTATCCAATTTCAAAGGAAAAAGATAGCTTAATTAGAAAGAGACGAATTTTAATAGATTTGTAGGAAGATGCGATGCAAGAATGTTTATCTATTAATTTATTTCCAGATATCCAACAAATTAAAACAGTTATACAAGAGACATTCAATTAAAACAAATATTTACTATTACGATACTTACATGTACGTATCGTCGTAATTAACGATGTGTAAACATTTGACAGTGCAAGGATGAAGCTAAAATTAATCAGTGAAATCATCTGCATCATTATCACGATTAAATATTTCCGTTACGTGGGAATGTTATTCTCTTGCCGGTTTTAATCCCCAGCGCATAAACGCATATCGTTATTATTATCAGCGTGCATCGTGCCGACTGATAACTCGATTACTTATGAGATAAAGTTGCAACGATGAGTTGCGACGAAGATGCCAAGATCACATATGCCGCGAAAGCGCGCGCTTAAAGAATGACTCCAGGAATTCGTGAGTGATCACTACCCCGACATAGGAATATACGAAATCGATTGCTGCGATTTCCCACGTGTCACTGCACGCGATCCTCTGCTCGCGATCAATGCTGCGTCAGGTGGAATTTCCAGCTCCATTCGCCTCTCGGTTCTGCGGCGCTTTCTCACTGTCGAAATTGTATCGTATTCGCGATCGAACGCAGGCTGGCGAACAGAGAAGCAGGAGAGCAAGATCGCCGCTATACGCTACTCGAGGAGATCGAGAATCCGACGGAGGATCCTCTTGGTTCGCGTTCGTTTCTCAGAGGGTGGGCGCGCGCGGGGAGAGATTGAATCCGCGACGAAAATCCTCGGAGCTTTAAGGCACCCAAGATGGTAATCTAGTCACATATAAGCGCGAGAGTATCAAAAGAGGGTCACAGGAAGAGGAAGCGGCAGTGTGCCGGGCGAGTTCGTGAGAAGCGTGGCAACGAGCACGAGACTAACGGAAAGAACTGTCCCTCTTTCGCAACGGATTAACCGCGACTCGTAATTCGAGATCTCGTTAGAACCGTCGCGCCACCAAACGTAATTTTTTGTCTACTACACCGACCACGGAAAAGACGCAAGAGAGAAGCGCTGTCTCCTGTCTCGACAAATCGGTCCAAGTCGAATTACCTTGTTTCCCTTGTTTCCTTTTTTCGTCATGATTAATCGATCGAGCGCCAAATATCGTTCGCGTAATGGGTCAAACAAGACGACTGCTCTATCGCGAATATGTCAGAAGCGTTACCACTGTTGCAAGAAAATATTTAGCATCTGTGGTTTTTTTCCAAGAATCTTCCCAACTGTTAAAAATTCACGAGATTTAAGAGAGATGCGCGTCACGAAATTCTCGATATACGATGTCACATTCGGAGAATTCAGTTGGACGGAGTTTCCCGTGATGCCCTATCGTCTCTCTATCCGTCTCGCCGGTACTCTGGCAACCATCGGAACACGCTTCACGGGGCGAACGGGTTGAAAGATGGCCGACTGTCGCATGGTACCGGGGAGGACAGAACGCGCGGCTGGTATACGAACCAGAAGTTCATGGAACTTTCGGTGCATTGTTGTGGCGGGCACGACGGGTCGAACTTGGCAGCAGCTCCGGAAAAGAGAGATGCCTCGAAGGGGTGGAAACGACGAGGGAAGATCGGACGAAGAGTCGTCCGTGAAGAGCGGCGAGGGGAGACGGGGAAAGCGCGGCGTCGGTATACAATACGCGTGCAGACGTCGTCGTCGTCGTCGTTGGTATACGGGGGCGTCGCATATAAGGATGCGAAATTGATGGAAAGTTTCGTACTTTCGCCGAAAACAAAAGACGCCGACGAGAGTTATGGGAAGCGTTATCCGATTACGACAAGTCCTCTTTCCTCCTCCTGAATTCTTGGTGATTTATCGATGTATTTCCTTTGTACTCCTATCGAATGATTGAAATTCGATGCAGGTATCGCACGGTTTATCGTGGGCCTCTTTGTGCGTAGACTTGACGTACCATCGACATGACCATCGATGACAGCATTAACAAACTGGTGTCCAAGTCATACGATAAAATGATACCGCAGATTGGATACATCCGTGATGTGAATACACATTTTTCACTAATTAAAAAATCGGCTAAATCGTTTTGACATGGCATGGATACGAAAATATATAACTGGAACGAGAGCAATCGTAACAGTGTAATTATAATTTTATGCATTGGCGTAAAATTAAATCAGCTTAAATCGAATGAAAACGTAATATCAACGCTACGGGAGAATAATTGTCCTGAAATTGCTACGTTACGCTGCCGGACGTACATATCGGACGCGTTGTTTCTAATAATCTGTCGCGACATTAATATTCATGGCGCACGAGAATTCGTATATTCCGTGTTTTCTGTAACAGCGTCACTTGTAAATTACACGTAAGCATCGGAAATTCAATATCGGCGCACGACTGGCTGTCGTAGATATTAATCGCCCGACGTATCGCGACTGCGATGCACGTGCGCGTCGTAAAAACGTTGGTTTCATTTATTAATTTAATATAACGTTTAATTTCACCGGATCATTTTGTGTTATCGAGTCATTGATTATTTGTGACGTGCGGCATTAGTGTCCGCGTGACGTTCTGCACGCTACGATCGATCTATATATCTTCGTATCATTCCGAACAGAAAAATATCATAAAAATCGAAATAAATATTTCCCACTGATTCTGATGAGTCATAATAATATTAATTAAGAATTTATTGCGGAAGTCACTTTTTTATCGGCCAGTGGCCGAAGGATACGTAATCGATCGCTGTTTCTCTCGCTACAAACAATAAAGAGTCTCGATAAAGAGTCTTTCTTGGAAAGGGAAAGTTAATTGAAGCAATTCGCAGCGATGCATTACAGAACAAAAGTGAACGTGGAAAAACGAGGCAGTAACGACGAGCCAACGAGAACAGAATGAGAACGACGCATCTTCCAACGATGCTCGTCAGCGATGCATTCGAGAAAGAAACGTACAATAAAAAAATTCCTGGATAGGCGCTAGCGTTATTCTTTCTCGTGCCTATCGTTATTCGTGCATTTTCATGACGCTTCCCACATCATTTTCCGCTCCTTACGTTTGCTAATTGCTTCGTTACTTATTCTATTTACACTATACATAGACTCTCTTTAGAGGCGGCTCAGTTATGCCGCGCACGGGTTCATTAATCAATATTCGGTCGAACGCGAGGCCGTGACGAAACACTATTCGTTAAATATTCTCCGATTTCGTACAGTCGCAATTTCATCGCGCGTTGGAGCTACCAAATCCGATTAATTATATCGACAGAAATTCGAGTATGGGATTAGCTCTAGTACTCTAGCCGATAATTTATTCATCGGTGAGCTTTCGTCGATCGATGGTCAACCGATCATCCTGTCAGTTATGTTTCGCGACACTATATCGCGGTTCGTTAAGACTTTATTTCTCTGGGTGAATCTTGATTGGATGAGTTAAAGAGTTACAACGCCTGCTCGGGGAAATAAGTATTCAATATCCTCAGTGTTACGCGCGAATCGTTGCGTCGAATTAACGTTTCAGCATGTGATACCTCGTGCAAATTATTTGGACGCGTGAGGGTTAATATTAAACTGCAATTATTTTCGTGACACCTTTTGTGCGGCGTACGGTTATTTGTCAATGTCGATCAACCTCTTTCCATAATTTCTCGCAGATTATTCATAGAATAACGGCTGAATCTAGTCATCATATTGTCAACCTGCCGTCCCGCTGTCGTTCCGCTGCCGCGCTCGCAGACGAGCTCTCGCAGCTACGAGAGCACCCTTTGTATCCCCAATAACGAGCGCCAAAACTAAAACGGTTTTTAAATTCAGCGTTTCACCATATCTGCCTCTCGTCATTCTTTCTTCGTACAGCGGTCCACCTGTCAGTACCAGATGATTTGCTTCATTACACCTTCCATTTATCATCCGATGGTCACCGTAAATGGCAAGAGCAACGCGAAGAGCTCAACATGGCCTCATCGCGATGGGACATCCGGCAGCCTTATCGTGATATCGTGACTCGTAATGAGGGTTGTCAGTCAAGAGTGCACGAATGAAGGGACGTCGCAAGAAAAGAGGGATGATTCTCCGCGGTGTGCCGTTACTGGGCCGCGAGAAGAAATGAGGGAGGAAGAGCGACAGAGCGAGAGAGTATTTCGCATTCAACGGTTTCACGTTTTATTACGTTTGTTCCGGAAGAGAAGTCGAACGACTTCTGCCGGGCTAGAAAATTAACTTGAATAAAATACTGCGTGAATCCAAGCGAATGCATCCGAGACGTAAAGTTCATTTTCCTAGCGTGACAATTTTCGAAAGCACAATTTTGCACGGTATCCGTACAATAAATAAATAAGCAAACATTTCTCTCACATTTACACGCTGTTAGAAGCCTTACAATATGTTAAACGTGTAATTAGATGGTTTCCACAATTATTATCCTCGATGGTATCTAATTATCGGATATCAGGAACAATAAATGAGATTCGTAACCGAACAATAACTATATCCATGCGAGAGAATTAAATATAATCACGGAAACTTCAGTAGGGGTTTGCAACTTTTTTTGCATAATATTTTATATTACCGATTTCTCATTGTCAGTAATTTAATTTCATAGTGTTTCCCAACCGTATGATGTGCATACATAAGTCAAGTTTGCACGAAACCTATGTCAACGTGTTCACTATCGTTATCTTTTAATGTTCCCATTGCAATTGTGTCCAGCCACGATTATAACAAGCGTATTTATGCAAAGTATTTAAACCTGGATGGGTGTGTGCAAGATACGCTTAGACGTAAAATGCAACGGCACGATCCGTTTGCCAGCGATCTGACTTTTTTCCTTTCTTCTTTTATTTTCTCGCACAGCATATCGAATTTCAAGTGACGTTATGTATATCGTGCGGCGTTTAAACGGCTTCTAATAACGAGCGAATATACATTCGACGAATATCAATCGGAAACGCGGTGTTACAAGTTCCAAAGAGACAGATTTGACGAGTCGTTAATACGAGCGCTAAAAATTCTCTTTTTATAAAGCAAATTGTGTTTCGTGCAACTGAATGATTTGTCGCTCGCTAAGCGTTCAAGGAGCTCTAAATCGGAACGGATAAGATACTGAATTCTTTACTCGCGAGTGTCCCATCTCTGTTAAAGTAACGGCTTACGTGTATTGTGACAACCCGCCATTACTCTTCTTCGTACATGGCTCGCTGTTACTGGCCTCGGATCTCTTTTATACGCTGCATCTTCCAGATACCCGCGGGAGGCGCGAATAAGAACTCGAACGACAGTAGAAATAGATAAGTCGCCGACTATCTCCCCGAGAGTCATCGATGTGCTTGCTTTCTCGTTCGTTCTATTCCCCTCTCTTCCCCTCTTTCTCTCTCTTTCTTTCTGGAGTAAGCTGTGAATAAATTCATGTCTGAGAATGCGTCGTCCTACTTATGATGAGGACAAAAGTTCAATCTTTATGCACGCCTATCGACGAGTTTTGCGTGGCGCTCGACGTTCTCGATGAAAGGCAAATCAGACGACTCTGAGGAATCGAAGGAATCGAAGAGAAGTATAAGCGCCACAGCGCACTGATGCAACGCAAAATACGCGACACGTCGGGTTTGCGCTTATATATATATATATATATATATATATATATATATATATATATATTCTAATCGACAACGACATGTGTGTCAGAGTTTTATGATGGCATTCACCGAGCTGGGTTTGAATAAATGTCTTTTTCGAATAACGTACGTGGATCATATCCCTTGAAGTATTAATGCGTTAAATGCAAAATATTTATCAGTATCGTATCGATAAATGTTAGCGACGTGACATATCTTAAAAGGATATCATTTTTCGCCTTAGACTGCCGGCAGACTCTCGATATCGCGTGACTTTATTTCCCGAATCAACCGGATGGTAGTCATAAATAGAGACGAAGATGATGGTGCACGTATCGTCGTTCCCGGAGGCAACATCCATCGCACTATTCTCTTTTATTCACCTCCTGTCCACGACACATACACACACGCATATATGTATTATATATATTTCCGTTCTATTGCTGCTTTTGGTATTCGCTTAATTTTATTTTATGCCTGCATCGTTGCAGAGCTTTTAACATCTCAAAATCGTGCCATCCTCTCAATGTACACCTCTGATCGACCAATTTTGGTACGAAATTATTCGTAATGAAAGGGAAAAAAATTAAATATCCATTGTTCTTTTTATCAATCGTAGCTTTTTTAGGAAATAATGCATTCAAATTTCAAAACTTTTTCTCCATTTACAAAGTGCCTTCTACACCAAAGCATACATTTTTTTGGTTCGTGATAAAACGTGATAAAGTGGGTAATCCCGAATATCCGGGTAAAATGACGCTTACGTGGAAAATATAAGCGGAATTTAAAATTCTTGCGGTAAGGGAAATTTATGATGGCACGTTTTTTAAATCGATGCTCAGATAAGAAAGATCGCAGCGATATAATTCTGGATGATTTTTCTTCGCAACGGTTTGGTTGAGACTTAATAACAACTCTGATAAATTACTGCACGGTACTTGGATACCGAGCTAATTACGCCACGGCAATTAGAAGGGGATGTATATTCGACCCTTGAGATCTCTTGGCTATCTCGTTTTATTCCTCCTTCTCTTCTTTCGTTTTTCCGAAACAGAAACAAATGTTTGAAAGTGCAAATAAATAACGCACAAAAATCAATTACTTTACGCATATCTTATGAGAATCGCACGTGTATGCGCGAGTATGTGTATGTATGTGCGAGTGTTTGTAACTAATATGACTAATATATGTGGATTTCTATACAAGTCCACTTTTGTTGAGTTCAGTGATGGCACAGAGAAAAATTAATTACGGTATCGCAGTGCAAAAACTATACTCTGTCGATATTAATTATAAAATATTTTTTACAAATCGCGATAAACGCTTTTGCGCTACGTGACTAGAAATACATTTCAAATTGATTCTATTTAAACGCATGGTTTATATTATTGGCGGTCTATAAAGCGCGGGATAAACTTGCAGCGCTCACGCGATGAAGAATAAACGCAAAAACATCTGTAACATCAAACATGGGTTTAATAACGCAATTATTAAAAGCCAACCATTCGACGCATAAACAATTCGTATTTTACGTATCGATAAGAGCCGAAAGGTGCTTCCCAAAAAGTCGCAATCTGTCACTACGTTCGAAATTGTTATCGATTCCGCAGTTAAGCGCTTAAGCGTAAACGTGCCTTGGGCTCTAAATTACTTGGACTCACAAAGAGTCTTTGCTATGCATTTGTCCGTTATCGGCGGCCACTTTTAATTCAGCGGAATCCTACAATCGAGGGAGTACTTTACTCCGAGATCGAAGCTATCTGCAGAGAGAGAGAAAAGGTAAAGAGGGAGAGAGAAAGAGAAAGAAGATAGGATAGAGAGTAAACTCGTATGCCGTTACGAGCACGGCACTTGGTGCATTTTACGGCCGCTCTTTACGTCAGCCATAGGATAGTTTATTACGCCTTCGTCCTCCTTTTCGCTCTTCCTCCGCTCTACCACTACGTTCATGCTCAAACTCTCTTTCTTTCCATCTTCTCTGTCTCTCTTTCCTGCCGTTCGATCTTCTCCGACTCTTGATTGTATGCACATTCGCCCGACTTGGTCTAATCGCATTATGGTAATTTCCCTATCGTACCGCGCATCTTCTCGACTAAGTAACGACGTCGTGTACCCGCACACCGCTGCTTCGGTGCTGCCTGCCTATTCTCGCCTATACTTTGACAGTGTAGACCCTGAAAAATGCCACTTTACGACACGCTTGCGCCAATTACAGGCCAACGATAGGTGCATCTCGAGAGACACTACGGCATAAGGCCAAGTTTTTTATTATTACTATTATTATTATTATTACGCACGGGCAACGTGTTATACTTTTGCCTAGGAACATTCAGCCCAGCGTGGTTGTAACACATTTGTGGCAGTTGGTGCTCCTGATTTGAATTTTTTTTCAGAGACTGCTTGTATTTTGTATTTTCTCGCATTTCAAAATTTTTCGTCGTCCTTCTCATCAGAGAAACTCAAGTTAAGCTCAAATTTACAGACAGCCGATCGCTTGATCATACAATTTTGTCAGGTGTCCAATTTACGTAGAAAATGAAGAATGTAAAATTATGCGGAGAGAGCTTATATATTATACGCGGAAACACGCACATACGTTGTCTCTCTATATTCTCTCTCGGCTAGGATAAGTATTTCATAATGAATTGAAAATTGTTTAAGGTCGGGTGTCATGGATCTATCTTGGGAAGAAAGGTAGATGTATCTTGGCGATCGATAAAAGGTAATGAAAAAGCTTCATTTCCCCTCTCTCCTGTTGGTGAATGAAATGCAATTTTTCTGTGATATTATCGCCGTAAATTCAACCTGACAGCTGCTTAATCCAGATTCCCAGTTTCCTCACGGCTATAAAGTCCGCAAGTATAAAGAAGGTTCATTGCTACATGACGGAAAAGACATGTGTGACGATATTCATTGTCATTGCAGAAACATTTGACTCACCATGCTCGTGATATTCGACGAACAACGTATGCGACATGAATAAAACTGTAAATTCCTACCGCAAACCGCGCAGCGACTCCGACGTTATGGTGAAAATGTGGCGGTACCATTTGTCGCGAATACGTATACCTGTAAATCAGATTATTGTAAAATGATTGTTTACCGCGAAAAGATCTCACGTCGTGCAAAATCGCACGATGGCCGTGCGATGCTTCGGTTTTCAACGGTCGTTGGCCTTGTCTGATCCCGCGGGAACAGCGCCATCTCTTATTCGTAAGAAGATTAATGAATGGGCCAATTTTGCCGTAAACTGCGCAAGTTTTTCGCAAAATGCAAATGCGGCAAAGTATAAAAATGACGGTACATACGCGCGCTCTTGCACGGCTATCGATTATCGCGGCACGCGCGCGCAGCCAGCGATGAGGATCAACATCGCTATAAATTCTTGGTCCAACGTCGGCGTATTTCTCTGCGTACATCACCGGAATCCTAATATCGCGCGTGCATCCTTTGCGCATCTTATATCGCATTATGAGATAGAGGGAACTTGATAAAATCCACCGTATCTTGTTAAAAATTTATTCTACGACAAATGCGTGCTGTTTCCTTTAGATTCACTCGACAATTTAGCGTAAACTTGGGGCGATAACGAAATTAATTTTAATTTCATTTCTCGCTTCAAAATGGGTTTAATCGGAGCATTACATTATATTTTCTTCACCAAAAAGCAAGAACAAAATGTAAAAATACATACCGTGCGTGATTAGCGTTCTTACAACTCTGCAAAGTTGAGAATAACAGAATAACGAGAAATTAATTTAACCGTTAACGACAACAAAGACTTTTCCATTTCGGCATCGTATTATCACGAGGTTTTCTTGGAGTCTTTCGCCATCGTTACTTTGCACGAGCATTGTATCTTGAATTTGCTTGCCTGGCGTTCTTTCATTTTATTTAAACAATTAATTATTTAATTCAGGCCGGAGTTGTCTAGACGGATAGAGTTGGCAGCGAAAAGTTGGAGGAACAGTGTAAAGAGCAAGGATTTGCAAGATGAGAAGGAGATTCGGGGTGTAGGAAGCAGCAGTGGCGGAACGAAAGAAAGGAGGTCTGTCGCGGGTGGACGCGCAGAATACCACGGTGATTTTTCTCGGGCTAGATTAAAAGCGGAACCACCAGCCGCGGGGCAGGTTGCTGCTACTGCTGCTGCTGCTGCTGCTGCACCGCGGGTGGGTGACGAGGGATGATGGGCTCTGTGCATGGGCAGAATTTGTAGCGTGTGCAGGAACATACTTGGACGAAGGAGCGTGAGGAGCCAGGCGATGGTAAGAACTATAATAACAAGTCAGTAAGGGAGGTAGGGAACAATAACCGTGAAAGCGCGCCGGGAACACGGCCAAAAGGCAGAAATGTCTGTTCGTCCATCCATCCGCCGGTGAGGAAATAGTTTTTCAGTTCCTGGCGCGCTGTTGCGCGTCGCACTCCTATATCGTCCTGCACACGCTGGACATAGGTCGATGGTATCTTTTGTACCTTTTTTTCTCCTCGGTACTCGCCTCGAGAAGCTCAGAGGGCCACCGGGACCAGGGGAGGAATGCTCGGAAGGCTTGAAAGCTCCGGACTTCCAGGTCGGCGAGCTTCGAGAGTACGGACGATCTAGACGTTATCCGCGTTGTGTCTGTATTCGTTTTGGATGTCCGTTTAGTTCTTATTTGATTTCGAACGTTAGCGCATTTACACGACTGTTCCGCGGAGGATAAAACTGGTATTTTCGAATCACCGTCATGTGACACTAAATATGTGCGGTAAATTACTTGTATCGTAATTCTCATATCGCAATTACTACTGTCACTGCGAATGAAACAAATTGCCGATTTTCGATATGATACGATCATCCTTATCATTAAGCATATCTTAATCTAAATTATTTAGTTCTTTTACGTCAAATTTATATTTCTACCGTATCGAAAATAAACGTTCCTCGCGCGCGCATATTCCTCGTGCAAAAATTAAGTACGATCAAGTTGAATCAAATACATGGGACTTTTTTGATTGTGTGACGGTAATTAAATATTTACTGGACTAACATATTTAATTAATCCATGTGTGAATATATTCTGAACACGATGTGACATCGTATACGATCGGGTGTGAACACTTTATATCACTTTGTATATGTGTGTGCATGTGTGCGTATGTGAAATTTTTGCGATGCGCGTATGCACATCGTTCCATCGACACGCGGGCTACCACCGTCTCGTAACAGCACGATTAAAATGAACAAAGTAGCGCACAGCGAACGACCCTTTTAAACGTAATAGAAAGCGCTCGTAAAAGTCGGCCAGCGTCTGTCTGGTGGTAAAGCAGCACTACTGAACGAGATGAGGGGAAAGTGCAATTAAATGTCACCGTTTGTTCCTACGATCGCGTTATACATTCAAGAGAAATCAAGTATCATGTGCAATTTCATCGTTTAGAGGCAATAACTATTTCCCGACTTTTGATTCCTGACGAAAACCGACAGACCGAAAAGTCGACAAGAGTTCGATATATCAGATCAATTCTTGATTATTTTAAAATGCATATTCTTGTGTCGAAGTTTGCACTCTATTAAACACCGTATTACGATACATTCCTCGCATTCTGTACTTAGTGGACGGTGGAAAATTAACACCCTGTATATTCCGTATCATAATTCTGTGGCATCTCGATGGCCTTGCAGTGTAAAGAGGAAATCTGTACGTTTAAAGCTCGTGGCGTATATATTCTTGTACCACATAAATCCGTTTGTCTTGTGAAAAAGAAAACTGTTTATTGATAGTGCAGCAACAGCTGACTTCATCGTAGATAGAGAAATGAGAGAGAGGGGGGAGGAGGGAGGAAGAGAGGAATTTTCTCTGAATTATCGATATCAAAGATCAAGTTCATCAGGCGAAAGCAGCCAGAGGTAACAATCAGCGAAATGAGAGATGAGTGATTTTTTTAAGTCCTATTCAGATGTATTGCGGAAAAAGCCATCATCAAATAAAATAGACATCAAACAGTTTTATACACATGCTGTATTTGCGTACATATACATATACTAGTGTTACATTACTATTAACCGATAAAGATAGTTCTTTTCCCTTCCTCTCGAAAGCTTAATATCTCCTTTTTAACGAAATCTCCTTTTTACTTAGTTCTTATTTTAATGATTCAGCATTAACCAAATTGCGCAAATTACGTGAAAGAAAGAAAAACGGAAGAAAACCCTCGACGTTTTATAATTTATCAAATAATATTCACATCAAGTGTTACACTATTTGCGAGACAATAGAAAGAGCAGCGAAAATATAAAAGAAGGATAATCGCTTCACGTAAGAAAAATGTGCGCGTGCACAACACATGCGACTTGCACGCAATTTCGTATGTTAATGTGAAACCCGCATAATCGGATTACCAGTATCATTTCCGGCAGGAATGTAAGCAGAAAAATGCTTTCCGAAATACCGAGCGTGGAAAATATAGAATAAAAATGAAGTCGGCAACTCGTGCGAATGCGCCGCACCGCGTTCGGATTTTTGCTCCCTCGACGCGCGCGAGTTGCGGTAATTCTAAAATGTGGGTCGTCGATTCATTAGCAGATATGACAAAAATCCTCTCGCGTGCCGTAATCCAGGCGTAATTTTTAATCCGGCCTACTGACGGGAGGAGTAATCCCTACTGATGGAGTTCTACGTAATGTCCAGTGAGAGATAGCGAGGGTGCGCGAGTTTGGGGTCTCGACCTAATATATCTACGTACATTGTGTACCACGTGAACGATCAGACACCGATCTACCTTTTATCCGCGCTATAAATGGTATCAATTTCTCTTCTCCCTCTCCCTCTCTCTCTCTCTCTCTCTCTCTCTCTCTCTCTCTTTATTCCTTTTTGTAGCCTACAATGGATTCTCTCTATTACTTACTCCTTTGTTCTGCTCGCGAAAGAATGACAATGACATGTGTGCGCGGCAATTAATTGTCGTATCATCCTAGCTTGAGAGATCCCGTTACCGGCGGGACGTCTTTTCTACTTGCATTCCGTTCTTTTGTCATTTTGTCTTTCATTTATTTATTTCTTAACATGTAACTTGTGATAACGAAACGATAATAATGAGTAATTATTACATAGTAGCGATCCAGTTGTTCGTTAACGAAATTACCTACGCCAATTGCGTAAGCAACAAGTGCTGATTATGCGTTTAATGTTTCGCGGCCGATGTGATACACGTTAACGTTAGGCTGTGATTGTTTGTGCCGCCATCGTACAATCTGACATTAGTTGTCTTTGCCGCAAACCTATCGAAAAAAATCTGTACGTAGATATACGTAAGATGCAAATCAGTGATATTATCCGCACAATGCTCGATCTGTGAGTTTCCTTCTAAAAAAAAGAAGAGAAAATAACATGACGTCTGCATCGGAATTACGGAACCGCAGGTGGTAGGTAATTGCAGTTATGTCGCAACTTGTCAAGAGAAAAATGCGAATGTTGCACGTTCAAGTGCAGAACGGTTCACCGTAAAACCGTAACGATCGTAAACCTCAAGTATTATATCTATATCGCTCTTCTCTCTTTCAAAGTACTGAAATTAATATTAAAACGCTGGATTTGGTATCCGATTTCTATCAGACGTCAGGGCGATATGTTGAAATGTTGCATTAATTAATTAAATCGTGTATTTATCACACGCGGGACGCTATTTCGCTGCACGATGCCACGATACTATGTATCTAAAGAAATACAAACAGTAAATCGTTAGGATAAAAGGAAACAAAAATAGATAAAATTGCAGGCGAATATGATTATGGATTACGAAGAATAATATTGCGTTTCGCTTTGGGGAGCGCGATTTAATGTATTGAAATACATGTACATTCGTAGATGTGCGCGCGCGCGCGTTAACCATGCGACCACCGAGACATTCGACGCTAACTTTGCTACCGGAGGGAGCAAGAAATGCTGATGCCCGCGCGACTGCCTCTCTTCACTCGCAAGAATTATTCATTTTGCTCTTGCCGCTCTTGAATATTTTTCATAAATATTCCGCAACTTGCCCGACTGCGCCGCACAAATTCCGTCGCAGTTGTATCGCGTTTAATTACTCATGCATCAGATTTGATCCCGATATACAGGTTGACTGAGACGAGTAACGATTCATTAATATATCGCGTATAATAAATGACTCGCGACCTTAGCGCATCTGAGCTATTACATATATGCATAATTAAAAGTTATTCTCTACAACTTGTAATCTCGTGCGCGCATCGTCGTAAAAATATTACATAATATCTTATGATAAATCTATTTATCTATTACGTCATGTCACGTCAGTGTTCTATCATCGTCTCTGATATCGATTGTGCGCTGAAAGACAATCTTGCATTTTCACTTGTGACAGGTTTCCACATGTTTATACAGAATTGTAATAAATTTCCGCTGTGCATTATTAAAGAATAACACGTTTGTATAATTGGCGGAATAATAACGGCATGTTGATAATAATACAAACAATAACAAAATTAAACAAGCTCAAGTGCGGTGCAACTTTTGCAAGCAAATGTATATATATTAATATAATTGATATATCATATAATACATTCATTACTTGCGTGTAGAAAAAAGAGAAATGACGATCTCGTAAAATCTTTTCTCGCGGATTTTTTTGAAAGCTGCGCGTTCTCGAGAACTCGGGGATAATATACGACTTCGAACGTTCTTCGTGCCCGAAGCAATTTGGCGATAGTAAAGCTCAATCCGGATCGGGTGATCGCCCGTAGGAATGAGTTCCAAGATAAATTCTTTCTCGTGCATTCGACCTGTCGCTGCCGAGATTGCCCGCCCGCGCGGTAGTCGATAGTCGGCTCATTTTCTATCCTGTTTACTTTTCTGCAGTAACGAGAGAATATCGGACCATCGCGTTTCGCTATCGGAGAATATTCTACATGAATCACACGAGCAGCGGCAAGCCATTTCCTATTCGCGAACGCGCAGCCGGTTATTCGGTATTTACCTGTAAGCTTAAATCACGCGAACCGCATCTCCGCGCTTCGCTCGTCTTCTTCCGACCCAATTCGAAAGAATCCAAGCCAACGTACGTTTGCTACATTCGGCATTCGCGAGATGCGATTTAATTCAATGATTTCTTGATATTTTCAGTCTCTCGATATCAGTCGATATCAACTTTACAAATTCTTCCTTATTTCCTGACTACCTGCCTTTATTATTCAATCTGTGTAATCTTGTTTTGTGATTTTGATTTGTAATCATACTTACATCATGTGTGCTATCAATTGGACACTACTGTGTAGCTAATTTATTTATGTGTAGCGTTGTATTTATCAAAAAATTTTCAAGCGCAAGAATATGTGCGTGAACCTTTCAATAACTCAATTGCTCACTCGATATTTTCGCTTTTCATAACGTATATACAATAAAATATAGCAGTGGAAGAATTGCAAATCGCGTAAACGACGACTCGCGGTCGATTGGCTCACAGTAACGATACGTGAAATGTGATGAAACGTCTGAGATTTCTGTATGCTCGAAGCGGAGCGATTCCGTAGCATAGAAAATTTATAGACTGACATGTAGCAGCGAAGCAGAAACAAAGTATAGTAAGAGGTGGTAAAAGCAAAAATGTTATTTTCGCTTTTATCGAGTACCTGTACATGTCGAATGCATCGCATACAACTATAATAACGCAACGTATACAACTATATTCATTCTTTATGTATTATATTTTCACATGTTACATTTGAGACATTACAATTTGTTCGTAAAGATAGGCGTATTTTACCTCATTTAATGGGAAAGTGTACCATTCTCTGACATATTTGATCGTTGAAAGAAGATGGCCAAATATCGTCGGAAATTCCTATTCGATATTCGCTATCCTAATTCGATAGTTGCAAATAATTTGGAAATTAATATCGATGATAGATAAGCAAAGTATAAATAATACAAAATATCATTTATTGATAATTACTTTAGCACAACGCATGAATGAACGTAAACAAGTTACTTGGATAATTAATTTAACATTTTGTACGGATATCGAAGGTATGTAAAATACAACGTGATGCTCGCAATCTCGAAAAAAGTGTAATGTCCGAATTATGTCGATTATACAGGTATTTCGTCAGATACTTTATCGAGTAACGACAAAAATGCGGGAAAGGAAGCCGAATTCGTCGACGCATCGAACGATACGTTTGCAACGAGACGATGTACTCCGCGGAATCGTTCGCATGGAAAACTTTCAAAACAATTTTCAGCGCTGCCTGTCGCTTTTTTCGAGATCCCCCGGCTGTATCCGCGTATGCTCCTCGTTTCCCCATGCTTCACGATCTGGCGAAAACAAAAATCCTAGCCGCAAATAAATCCAGAAACGTCAAACGATACATCCACCGGACGACCGTTCTTTGCGAGTCACCTTTAACTCCAGATATCGCGGCGAAGTTTCGGTGGGATGGACACCTTCGGGATATATCCGTCGTCTCCGGGATCCCAGTGCCTTTTCGTTGTAGCTGTCGGAGAAAAGTTTCCTCGGGTTTGCGGCGAGGAAGATTTCCGTCTAGATGCCTTCCTGTAAAATGGCTTTTCGGGGTTTGGGCGTCTCGAAGAACGACTCTGCACTCTGCTCTAACGAGTTATCGTTGCGGGTCGTTGTGAGAGGCGCCTTTTACCGAATTGAGCTTTCCTCGTTTCCCAAATTCGCTGTTTTTACTTCCTCTTTGTACTACTGCCGCGAGAAAAGTGCCGTGGTCGTTCTCGCGTGTAAATCTTCCATCAAGATCTTTAATGCCTTTAATGTAATTTGTATAAAACGTAAAACAACGAAAATACTCGTAATTGTATTCCATCGGGAAAAAGTTGAACAGTGTTACCTGAATGAGCGTTAACGCGCGTTTCCAGCGGAGCGAGAGAGATTAATATTTATTTTATTTAAAACTACGTCGTGTGTGTATTTTATACGCGTTGTCAGGTACTGCACTGCGCCATATTAAAAAAGATTTATTTTCAACGAGTGGCATAGGTCGCGCCATTACCACAAATATAAATAATCGTTACAGAAACGCGGTAATGCATCGAAATTATACAGTTACGGGCGGAAGAAGTTTCACAGCGCCGTTCCAGCAGCATTTTTATCGCTCCCAGACTGCATAAAAATCTCTATCTGCTTTTATTATTATTATCGCCATAAGCGTCCGCGTATTATTTGCCGACGCTTTCGGATAGGCCGCGCTCATGATTCATCGCTCGGCAATAAAAATGCTCGGCGGGAAACGCGTTCCTCGTCGCGCGAGCTATTTCACCCGTGAATAAGATTCCTCGGCTAAATGGCGGGTGCTCGTGCAAAATAATGAGCAAAAGTGTGCAGAGGTGATCTTTGAGCGCCAAACCGATTGCCGAGTAGGTCTCGACTCTCGCGTGCTGTGTCGCGCGTTCACGGAATCGTTGCACCACGAGGGATGATTCGATTTCGGTCGGGCTCGTCCACAGTTTGCGGAATCATTGACGTGATTACTGTCCCGATGTTCCTGTGGAAAGTGGAAAGAAACGCGAAGCGGAACCAAAGTTTACGAAAAGAGAAAAAGGACAAATTTTCTCTGCAGGCAGAAAACGGCAAACTTAATTCCTGCTGTGGCGCGGCAGGAAACCTGCGCCTCGCGTCTTGCGTCTGCTTCTACTCTCTCCATCCCCCTCTGTCCATTTCCCCCTTCGACACTCATGATATCCCCGCGGTCCCACTGGCACTCAAATAAAATATGCGTTTTAATTTGCAATTTAATTAGAAAGCTCCCGTTGGACTGAGCAGGGTTCGAGCGCTGTCACACCTCTCGGTCCTTCTTCCTTTTCTGATGTTTTCCTGTATACTTTGCCTTTTCTTGTACTCTATCTCTAGAAGGCTTGGCTCAACCGAGATGGTCCGCGAGAGTGTAATGATCGTGTCCATTTTTTTCTTTTTTTTTGAGGTATTAATTTCGCTCTCCTGTTTATGGTATTACGATAATATGCGTCGATTTTCTCTTCATCCGGAAGAAGATCTCTCAAAGCGTAAGCATGTGTATGTGCGCGGAATCTCAATAGAAGCTATCCTTGGGAATAAAACACGAGAATTGTGGCATTGACGCGATAATACGAAAAATATGATATTATTATGATAGGTCGCAAGGTAATACGATGCAAGATTGACACGCAAGGTCATCCGCGCGTCCTCCTCTATATCGGAGAAAAGGACAACAAAAGGGCAAGCATGCCAAAGGGCTCTTTACCCTACGCGTTCTCAAGAAAAAGATTTCGTTTTGCAAAAGTGTCATCCGCGCGATAATACTCGGTTCATCGAGATTTAAAATGGATGACGCTGGGTCTTTGCTGTCTCTTCGTTCAGTTTGAATTCTGTGAATACGATCTGGCACTCCTAGAAAGTTTTCCGTTGCATCTCTGACAAGTTCTTTCTTCATACTTGGCCGGTCATCCAGAATAATCTTTTGCCGGACTCGTGTTGGCACTGATCGACGCGTAATCCTCTATCGCGACAGCAGTTTGGCTGGACAAAAGCTGCGCCACAGTTCTCAAGCGTAAAATCATTTCGGCAAAAGCGGATATTCAATTCTTGATTCTTAATCAAGTAGGATAAAGCTCAAAGTTTGTCACAGTGTATCAAATATTCGGGTTCTTTTTTTCGGTTTCGATATCATTATATGAGACATTACATGAGACGGATATACGTAGGTGCGATTTCAGGTATGTATAATCAAAGTTCGTTCGTGCTGGATGACTGCATTTATTACATCCGTAGTATATCGCTCCTTTGTGCGTGAGAGGCAAGAACTGGCAGCCTCAAATGGATATACGAATACGGCATACAGGCAGGGTCATAACGCTGGAGCGAACGCAAACATAGCTCGCAGCCAAGCACGACGCACCTGACATAACCGTAACGCGGTTTAATTGTACTGCCACCTGTTAAGGCCAACTAGGAATGCAGTAACCATAGGCTGACCATTAACTGCCATATTCAACACTACCCTGTTTGCTATGCCGCGGAAAGTAAGAGACCCGGTGGCAGGGCGTGGCGTGATAAAACTGTGCCAGAGAACAATTTCTCTGCGCCGGAAATGGGGAGCATTACGAGAGAATTATTTTGACGTTTGACGCACGCGAGATATCCGCACAAATAGAATAACGAACGAATGGCCAAGCCGGTCGATCCTATCGCGATCGCTATTTTTTGATAACGCCGTCGAAAAAAAGGGACGGAAAATAAAACGAAATACTGACCCCCAGCACGGCCAGTGCGGGTCGAGTCAGAAGCTGCGGCGGAAATGTAGGTGGATGCGCAATAAAAAACATTCCCGCGTTTGATCTATGGTAAATATTTTTTCCAACGTTGGAAAAAAAGGATTGGGAGAGGAGAAAGGGAGGGAACGCGTAACTCCTTGATCTCCAAAATTGTTATTGCGTACGGACGCGTTGCCACACACACACACACATACTCGATTCGGGATTTAAAGCGCAAGAGTACCATAACGGGAAACAGCATTTATACAACGAAGAGATTTAAATAAGAGTAAAAACACGTAACGAACGGAGCGACGGAGAGAAGAATTTTCAACGTTTGACGTTTGCAGCGACGCACAAAAGAACTGGGAATGCGAATGACATCGCAAATATATACACACACGTGTGTGTATGTGTGTGTAAAAACCTATATCTCTCATGCCCGCATGATCGGAAAAATGTGTCACACATTGGCCGACAGCACGAGTGCGGTTATACGGACGCAGGTAAGCGTACACGCGTGACAAATCTGCTGTAAAACACGTTCAATAATCCGTAACGTTTCCGATCATTCGTAGACTTATATTCCGTTTGATGTCGATGGCTCTCGAAACACGTGGCTTTAACAACGACGTGTCGTGGCTCGCGACAAACTTGGCGCATATAAACGAGT
The DNA here is from genome assembly GCF_003672135.1 of Ooceraea biroi. Taxonomy (NCBI): domain Eukaryota; kingdom Metazoa; phylum Arthropoda; class Insecta; order Hymenoptera; family Formicidae; genus Ooceraea; species Ooceraea biroi. The sequence continues at coordinate 5,931,764 of NC_039517.1, read as the reverse complement.
TTCCCAATAATTGGTCCTGCTCGTTATTCGCGTTATTCGTATTATTCGTAGAATGCACAAAAATGCGAATAAATATTCTCTGTGCGAGACGCTGTTTTCAACAATGCTGAATTTGACATTTGAATTCTTCGCAAGATCAGAAAAATTACACGCTGATAAAAAAAGAAAAAAAACAAGATAGATTTTTTTCGTCGTTTCTGAGGGTTTAGACGAATGACAACGGCAGCGATGATCTCCTGGTGTAAAGTACAGATCGCAGATGCGTCCGTTACGCAACCTTTTCCCCGTTCCTGGCCGGGCGAATAAATAGGGTAATTAGCCGGCTGACGATTTATTCTAATTGCCGGCGGCCATAATTATCATCGCGGCTTAAAGGATGTCTCGCGTTTCTTTCTGGTCGACCGCTCCGGCCGGGCCCGCACTCATTTCGTTCCCTCTCGGATGCATCCTCCTCTCGTAGGTCCTCTTCCAACACGCTCGTCGAGTGGAATGGCGCCGCGGCCATTCCGCTCGGCGATGCGCGGAAAAGCAGCCGCATTGTTACGGCACTGTCATCCGCAAGCGCTAATGCGACTGGAAAATGTTAAAGGCCAAATGTGTAACCGCCGGGATAAAACCGCGGGTTCGTTATTTATTCACGGCAACCCGGCGCGCGCTGGCGGTTGCAGTCGTGGCGTGCCCACCCTCGTCACGCTGCAACCCGTTTCACCACGTTCCGCTGTCCTTTCCTCGCGCGAATTATGCATCGCGGCGCACTACCGATCGTGTCATCGATCGATTCAAAAGTGCTGACGGATAGTCTGTGTCACGAGTATCAAGGCATCGTGCAATGAATTTCTCCTTGTTTCTCCTTAGATGAGATCATTTAATCGTAAATGATAATCATAACTGTCGGTATCTATGAATTTTCTGACGTTTTACTGTGGCTTCATGCCGCACTGATGCAAACGATGTTCTGCGTCGACTGCATAGCAGATAATTGTCAAGAATCGCGTAACTAGCTCACAAAGAAGCTTAGCCTGTAAATCGGCTCAACGCGAGCCTTTGATTAAAATTCATACTTTTCCTCGTGCATACAAAACTCTGCACGCGTTGCATAAAGTTATCGCGGATCTCTGATGTTGCAGCTAGCTACAAAAGTTAAGTTATTCTCATGAATAAATTGTTGTATACCAACGTACTGTACTGCATAATAGTATGAAATTTGTATCGATCGTATGATCGTTGAAAATGTTTTCGTGGCCGTGAACGGCACGTATCGGCAATCTGAGAAAGAGCTTGAAGCACGTATTATACCGCCTTCATTCACATGAACAAGTCCAATTAAAAGCGCGCGGCGTTAGTGAATCACGGCGAGCTACAGCCGATCGTCACAAAGAAATACGATGTAAAGGGCACTGCGGTAGTTGGCCGCGTTTGCACTCTCCAAGTCCCTTTCGCCAGCCATGAATCATTCCCTCGTGGCACAACCGGGGCCACCGATTCCGCGGTAATTAACGTTGACTGGCTCCGGATGCGCGTGTCGTTCAGTCACGCGATAACGCTGGTGCGCTCGTTCGCTACGCACGAGCTCTCTCATCCTCTCCTTTTTCTTTCCTCTCTCTCATACGCTTATATGTTCATCTCTTGCCTTTTCTGTTGCAAAAAGCATCACAGAAACAGAGGCGTTAGTGCGCTTATTTGCGCCAGTACGCCTCTTTGTGTGACCAGCGTTTTTCATTAAAGGAAAATCTTGCGGGATTTCTTTGTAGATTAGGTGGCGCTTTGTCGCCCGGACGATGACGATGAGATGTCGATCAGTTGAAGTAGAGAGAGAGAGAGAGAGAGTATCAAAAAAGTTATTGGTTTCAGCAGAAATGTTACAGATACGCGATTGCGACGTGTCTTCTCTGGATTTTGGGTGATTCCAGCATTTTCAGCTGCTGCAGAATTGCGAGCTACTCTTATCTTTTTGCACTTTCTAACAAAACACTGATTAGACTTTTCCAACTAAATACCACTATAGCGAGTTGCATAATTTCTTTTGAGAAATTTCTCTTCAACATGTCGATTATGACGAGTTCCTCTGTTGTGTCGTACGTGTATATACACGTTATTAACTCACGTAAAATAGTTTTCGATAAGGAAATTTCGAAATTAATTACTTTCGCGTTGATAGTCAACTAATTTCATCTCGACATTGTGCGCCGTATAATAACAACGTTTGTCTGAAATAATCATATGACATAGATTCATATTATTGTGCAAACTAAATGTTCCGATGAATGCAGCATACATGCATGCTGAATTCTACAACCTAGTTTGACGTCATCTGCCAGTCGTCTCGAGACAATGCGCGTCACTTTACGTCAAGAGAGCGTCAGCGAATTTCGAGGCGGACAAATCTGCAGTAGTAGCAGCTGCAGCAGCATCGTGAAACTGTTTATTCTCGTTGTTATTATTATAATTATTGTGCAATGCGTGCGTGTACAAACTTCCTAATTCAATTATAATCAAATTAATTTAACTTTAACCTGATATTACATGCTAGAAAATATCTTGATCGGTTGTACTCATTTCGAACTGTCATGATTGTCATAAAGCTCATCAATAATCATATTAATTAAATTTCTTGTTCTAATTCTTGGTCGAGAAGGATGGTGCATCTTTAATAAGATAAGAGATATAATGTAAAAAATATAAAAAAGAGGGAAATAAGTTCTCGCGATTGTTGGACGATGAGGGCTAACGAATGGCGCGATCGCCGCAGCTCTAAAAATTTATAGCAGATTATATTTATACGCGAGAAGACTCGTTGGTATCATTCGCGATAATTGCATTCACACTGACGTACAAATTCCAGCGAGCACATAGCAAAACTGCGCCTATCTCCGCGGCATAATCTCGGCCTGCGGAGTGAAATTTACACGAGCGCGTCTTGCGACTCTACGCGAGTAATGCGTATCAAAACTTGGTTCGCGAGGCGAAAAGTTTGAAGCGGAGGTATTAAAGATGCGACACTGTCACGTCGCGCGTTCCAAACTACTTATTAGTTTAAATTACTGACGCGTCGCGTCTAATGAAAACGTTTTGATCGCACGGGCATACGATTTGTCTATTTAACAGCGAGTATTTCACGCGTTACTCGCGTTATATAACTCTTCTCGAATTATTCTCTTGCACTTGTTCGCCTTATATTAAAATAACTCATGTGATAGCCACCCTCTAGACTGTAGTCGCCACTTGAATTGTAGTTCACTGTAATTCGACGAAAGTCGACGTAGTAATTGGAGATTGGCGCGTATACTCGCGTAACGGTAAGAATATCAAGGGGGATTCGACGCTCTTCGATTAAAATTAGCATCCGAGAAGCTATCGATGGTATCCAACGTCGTTTCAGAGACCGTAATATTACAAACAGGTTTCTGGCCGCGTTTCAAGGCGCGCGCGCGTGTTCGCATATCCGAAGAAGCGATATCACGGCGCAAATTTATGAAACTATGCATATGTAATATGTACTCTGCGATAGTATGCGGCCTCGAGGTGAGAGGGCGAGTGCGCGCGCCTGTTAGCGAGGGTTGAAAACGATCTAGAGTGGGCGGGGGCAAAACTATTCGCTGTTTTTACCAGTGCCGCGGCGTACAGGCAACTGCAGAATTCTGGCGCATAAATAGATATGCAAGTTTCTCGCTCGAAAAGTGAACAGAGAATCCGTGGGTTTAACGCGAGGCTAACATTGGACCAACGCTGGACTAACGCGGGACTAACGTGGAGCTAACACGAAACACTATCGGCCATCGCTCGACCGTTGTTCACCACCATTGCCCGTGACATTTCGTGGCGCGTTGGCACGCGAATCACGTTCGCGTTTGGCCACGGGACATGGGGCAAAACCAGTTGCCGCTTGTCCGAGGTGAGAGATTGTCGGACGTCACGGACGGAGATCTCGAGGAAGAACCGTCTTGAACCGTCGACCTTACTGAGGCTCCGTAACGTTTCATCCATGCGTGACCTAACAATTCAAGTTTCGCATGTCTCCTTCCTCGTGATCCAAACCTATTAAAAACATTGTAATTAAACTTGTTCATTATGCGATTACGGTCTACCAACCGACATTAATTTGTCGCGGTGCGCTGCCACAAGTCAACCCGATAAATATTCATTGCACGTGGCATTTAGCGCTCGGATATCCGAAAATCACCGGTGCCTGCTGTACCTTTCTTGCCGCGCGGCCAAACAGATTTTGACAGCGATCTTCTCGATCATCAGAGAATCTCGAACATTGCAGTAATAAAACGACTGACTGTCTGTGACATCTCAATTGTTCTGATTCTGGTGCTTTGTCTTGTCCATTGTCCATTTATTCAAGATGTAATAAAAGAGATGCTTGCTATCTCCATCATCCAAGATCGCATATTTGCCCAACTTTCTCCATTTTTGAATCCTCAGTAACTGTTGTTGTGATTAACATTTAATAAACGTAACGGAATGTAATTACAATTTTTATAATTACTGCGTGACTCTCCCTCCTCTCATCGTCTCGTCAATTGCGCGATTATAAATCTCCGTACTGGATAACGTTTCATTAACCGTTTCCTCAAATGTTACGATCGTGAAAGAGTGTAATTATATTATAATAATTGTATTATAATACCTTTCAAAGCTTTCTGTGTTACTAAACATTTTAATGTGCATTCATATTGATGAAAATTGAAAGTTATATATTACAAAGAATGAAATTTCAACGAGCTTCGCATAAAATTGACCGAGCGTTTGATTAGACGACGAACTTACATTTGTGTTTTATGTAAAAGTACATTATCTCATGTATGCCTACCCAGATACAAATTAAAGGCCAAAGAATCTGTTTGCGGTTAGTGCCGAAAAAGGGAAACGCGTATCACTGTCTTGAATACACGTCTTTACGCGTCGTGACGTTCCGAACGCTTCAAATTTCTCGCGCCACGGTGTCACGGAAAATGAAAGGGATCTTTATTCTCGCGTTTCCGGTTCGAGTAAGCCGGATGGTCTATCCCTCCCGCATTCTTCACCTTATCCGAGACGAGCTTCCTCTCGTCGGGACTGCTGGGTTGGTTCTCGAGTAAACTCCGGCGAAGGCGCGAGTAAATTTCAGAGGTAGCTTTTGTAAGCGCACTGTGTCGGAAAGACGCTCCGTGTCCTCGACGCTGACGGATCAATTAGCAACGAGCGGAGAAGAGAGAAGACGATTCACCCTTAAGAAGGGATTTCATGGTGTACGACGACGTTACTACGACGTTACTGCCGCAGTAGTCGTTACTTTTATCGTCCATTCGAGTCTGGAACACGGAAAATCGACCAGAGATTACGACGATGGGACGTATTATGTTCTGTGTCGACCTTGCTGCAAAAATTTCGAGAAGAGCCCGTTATGAGTCTCGAGCGAAAAAATAATATCGCCACTAACAGCTGTTGGAGTTTCGTGCGGATTCTGGATACGTTCGCGATGCCGTAAATCGAACCACGGCCACGCACACACCCGACTCGCTGTTATAAAAGTTTACGAGTGCGCTGTGAATATTATGTTATCGTTCCTGTTAAAAGTATACTTGTCACGGTTTACGATGCGACAGACTATTTAGAACTTCTAAATTAGAAGCCAGTACCAAGTGCATAAATTTTCATGTCCAATGCTTATGCTGCGATCGAAGCACACGTACACTTGAATAATTTGTTCTCGCGATTCTCTAGAAATAGCCGTGCTTTACTCGCGCGAGGATGCGCCATCGTCTTTAACTTTGCGTTAGTTGCATCGCGCGTAGACGTCGCATCTGCATAAATCATGCGAAAAAGCTACCCCCGTAAAAACACGGGCAACAGGGGCACTGACCCAAGCGCGGTCTATTTTTTTCTTATTCGAGTTAAATTAATCCTACCCTCCCAACAAGTATCGATTAATTCGAAAGTCGCGACGATCATTCATCTTAAAGTCATGCGCCGCTCATCCCCTTACGGGAACTTTGAACGACCCCGAGAAGACGACAGATTGCTTTGACAAGAACCCAGGGAAATTTCTCGGACGAGGGTATTAGTCATGCGAAAATAGCGAAAGCTTATACCGACACGATTTTCTTCCAATCCTTTTAGCAGATAGCAGCCATTCTCCACGAACCATCGAGAGGTAAGACGAGCCATGCAAGCGCTGTAACGCTGGAAGAGACGTGCCGGTTTGATTTCAGAATAGGCCGCGGCGCGCATAATTCCCTTGGTTATTATTCGCCTACCGGCTGGCCCCGTTATGACCCACTCGGTGCAATAAACATTTGTAATTCGCAAGTACGAGAGGATACGACGAGGCGAGGAGGTTGAGGCGGATTAGAGGCCAGCCTGGCGCGGGCAACGCCCAGGGGAGAGCGCCGAGAGCTAAAAGCTCGCGGGAAAAAATATCAGTAAATCTCACCGGCTTGTTCCGCCGACGTAGAAATTAACGACGCTTCTTCCTCCACGCCTTAAATGCTCGTGTAGCCCACTGGGTTGCGAACGTATTCTACTCACTTATCCGGATATTGCTCGAATAAACGTACAACATGTACATGTTCACGTACAAACGATCAGAGTACGAAAATGATTAAACGTGCGGATAATAAGTAATAAAAGGATAATTGTTGTCTTGTGGATGTAACAACGTAACGAAGCGATCGGCTACATTTGGCTTTTCTCGCGTACCTACGATGCACACGAGAGCATCAGTAGCGACGCGTAAATACCAGCAACGTGCCAAAACAAGAGCTTTCTCGGGGAGAACTTTACGCGCCGTGCACCACTTATAACACCGACAGAAGGGGAACGGAGGAAAGAGCAATTACGAACATCTGCTCACCGAATCTACGTACCACACATAGCGCACCGCGAGTTCCGGAGTGGCTTTCATAAGCTCGACTTTAATCCTTAAATGCGTCCCGACGCTCGTCAGCACCGGTAATGCCCGTTAACGTATATCCCGGGGATCGTTAGACGTGCCGACGACTACACGCGAGTGTTAAGACACGATTTGCCAAGTTTTTGCGCGTCAAATTGCGGTCGTTGACGCTTTATTCTCTACCGTAGCGTCACTATGCCGAAATGTTGTGAATGAAACGACAGAATCCTCGACCGATCGAACGATCGATCACCGACGACTAAATAAATCACAAATCAGTCCCTTTTTACTCACGTTCATTCGTCGCGCGATAGTTGATCTATTTTTCTGGCTATTTTCCACAGAAATTCTTTAGGCTCTGATTAATAAACAGTTATAAGTAGCGTTTCCACCAGTATCCATATGTGTCATATAAAACGACATATTGTACATGCATGATAAAAACTTGAGTATAATATAAAATTGGAATATTCCACATGGAAAGCTTTTGTGTGACGCAACGGCTAGTCAATTACACGAGAGCGTAACGCGTGTAATCATCCGTTTGAATAGAGTCAGTGATTAATGGGTAAAATGGAAACATTGTTACAATTACATTACGATAGGAATAAGAAGACCACTGGTACTGTAATCCTGAAGCAGAAACGCATATTGCGTTATAACGATATACATAGGTATATTATTAGCCAGCACGGTAATTAAAATGAACAGTAATAATTGATATCTATTATGCGGCGTTGCATTGCAAATTGACGGCAGTATCGAGGTTGCGGCACGTACAAGAAACGAGAAAATATCCAAGCTCCCATGTGTATACAGAATACACTAATAACCTGGCCGCGAAAGAGGAGCTTTGTAGATGGCTCCAATTCCTCCGGAGGATGAACACAACTTGACGTATACAATATGGCTTGTCGCGATTAATCAACGTCACTTTGTTAGCACGATTGCCTAAGTCGACCGTGATCCTCCACATTCCAAAATCATGAGAATTAGGCAAGTAGTTATCCCAATTTGTAATAGCAGCAATGCTTCGTGCGTGTATCGCGTGTGGTTATTAAGAAACGACGGAAATTTAGCAAAACTGCACAACGTTCAATAATGAAGTAGCAACATTTTTCACGTAAAGTATCAACTATGTCTTGTTTCGCGTGGTTTTATTTTCATAAAGTATGCAGGATCGCACACGCAGATGCATTTACGTACGCGAATTACGCGTTTCGTTCCGTCGCGAGATCTCGCGCGAGAGAATGCTATTTCTGCGTGGATGGTGCATCCTGCGAATTTTTAATCGCCCCTAGAAACGCGTCGGTTCCGCATAAATTACTCGTGTCGCCTTCTAAAGCAGCATTTCTCATAATGCGAGCGCCATATACAACAAACGTCCCGGTGGTTTCTTGCGCCCTCGTCAGTTTGCACATATTAGCGTGGCTTTTGTCCCCTGCGGTTGGTTGAATACACCAACGAGATAGACATGCTGCGAATGGGCGGGCAAGCTGCTTTGATACTCTAACAAGCGCGAACAGTGCAGCCTCTGATTTACGTGCATTATACCTATCTACATAATGTTGATTCTTTGTGCTGTCTAACAAGGTAAAATTATGGCGGAAAGAATATAGTTGACACAGTATCTATCTGCGCGTAATTATTGCAGGTAAGGATGCAGGTTGGAAAATTTCATATTTCAAAGTAATTGGCAACTTGGTAGCAAAAGTAACCAGAGCTTGCGTCCGATGTGGTCGCAAGCACGACTCTGCTTTAGTATACATATAATGCAGATACGTAATATCTGTATGCGAGAATGTGAGAATACGCGTGAGAGGGTAGTAGAGAAACATAAAATATTTTACTTGCATTTATACCGCATTTCCATATCGCGCAAGTACGCCCTGTACGTAGATACATCCTTTTTGTGCACAACGTAATAATTATTCGCGTCATTACTTGCCAGCAATTTCTAGGAGCCGCTGCTACACGTCGGAGATTAATCTCAGATAACTTTCGTCGTCGACGTTGCATCACACACATACACCGTTATACCCTCTACTCTAGTAACACGATTATAACTTAATTACGCTATGCGTTCCTCAAGAAAAGCCAGTTGATCACTAAACTACTACTGCTAACCTTGTTTCCATAATACAGTAGTTACACAGCTCGCGCGAGCATTAATCTTCTTTGTGTAGCAAAATAATAACAACTGATACTGAGCTTTTCGGGCTATACGCGCGCGCGTGCAAAGTATCCCGCAGTTAACGCACGTCAATCTTTCAGGTGTGAAATTGCAACAACCTTTCCGCGCATAATGGTATTTGCTGGTATTTGCGAGCATCCCCCAACGTGAATAACAAACACAACACGGAACGAGGAAATTGTTAACGAAGCTCGTCAAAACATTTTCGTGATATGCGCGCGAAAAAATATTATATTATTCTTGCGAAGTATCGAGAATACTATCTTGCGGAAACAGATTGCACCCCCAATCCTGTTGGTGTTGGCTCGACGTGGTTCCGAGTGATTTTACGAGATACTATTTTTCGTCATCGTGTTTCGCAATGAGAAGCGCATATCTTTGATTTCGTCGGATGTCATCTTACCTTACGTGGCATGACTTTTCGCGACTTGGATGCGAGTCGAGCTCGAGTGCCAGTAGAAGCGCTTTGTATGCTGGAAGGTGACAATAATGTGCGGCCGATAGCGAGAGCTCGGATCGTGCATCCTGTTCGAAAACCGATAAACCAGAGGGTGAAACTATCGTCGCTCTTTCTCTCTCCTTTTTACCGTCTGTTGCTGGAGGCCCCGGCACCATCGTGCCGTTCTTAACTCCCTTTCCGCTCTTTCTTCTCGCTTCGCTTTTTCACCCACGGTGCACCGCGCGCGCAACGTCTATTTACCATAAAATAGAGTTTCCAGCTCTCTAGGCAGCTAGACTTGCATTTGCTGCCACGCCGTTTATTTCTTTCCCTTCTTGTCGCGCCACGGGCGACGCACGGAGAAAAGTTTCGGACGTGCAATGGATAAAATTTCAAATGTATCTAACGTGTAACACGCCAAACACGCAATCCGCCGATCAAACGAACATTTTCGAAAGTACGTGAAACAAACGCGTGAAAGTGAAAGTATTTTCGTTCTCTCGTCTCGTTACATTACTCTTTTCCATAAAGTTCCATAAAGTGACAGAAGAAGCGAGAATATTCTTTCTCTCCATCATCATCTTATCGCTACTTTACTATCGCTCTGTTTTACAAGCACATTGCGAATCCCTTGCGCTCATCAAATTACTAGATTAAGTCAACAATTCGAATAATCGCTCGAGAGAAATTATACAAAGATCGCGCTCATCGTTTGTAAATTTCATTTTACAATTTGTGTTTACAAATATTTTTCAGAAAATTATTAAAAGAAAATGATCGCAAATACCATGTATAGTCTCCTTGAATCATTGTCTCGCGAGTTGTCACAAGTGACAATTGTTAGGGACAAATGGACAAATCTCGCGCGAGACGTGTTTTCCGACATCATTGTCATTTATTTTAGAGAGCTGCACATTTCAACAAGAGTTCTGACTATATATGTTCATTCAAAAATTTGGAGCAACTGGCGCTTAATCGCAATATCACGACACACAATGATACGAAAGTACACTGCAAAACATGTCCACTTTAAATTCCGCGAAACTATAACGGAAAAAGAGTCATTTTTTTCCGCTTTAACTTGCAAGTGTGAAATTAAAGCGGAATCATTGCGAGTTGTCATAGTTACGTTATTTTCGTCCGCTTTAAATATGTGTGACCGAAATCGTAACCGATCATCACATCCTTTATAATATCCGTTATAATGCTAGATTATTACCAGTCCTATTTATATAAAGGATTTTTGACCTCGGTCATACATATTTAAAGCGGACGAAAATAACGTAACTATGGCAACTCGCAATATGGCAGCAGTATATATATATATGATTCCTCTTTAATTTCACACTTACAAGTTAAAGCGGAAAAAAAGACTTTTTTTCCGTTATAGTTAAAGTGGACATGTTTTGCGGTGTACGTATAAGAACAAAAATTTTTCGTAGAAAAAGTGCGATTTGGACGCACGCTTGTATCAAGACCCGTAAATATCCTTCTCCCCGAGATATACGCGACGATAAACGTGTTATTTGAAAGAAATAAAAACTTTCAGGACACACACATTTATCCTGTATATACAGCTCCCTTGGACTTTTCACATTTGAAACGATCGCGATCATCGAGTAGACTATAAGTCTCTGTACGCTACGTTAAATATCATGGCAAAAGTTCCGCGATCGACCACGCGTTTCTTGCGAGAAAAACAAATCCATTTGATTCGCCAAGTTCCGCGTTGCACACGTTTCACTGTCACTGGTATATTCCGCACGAACAGAATCTCTTTGTAGCAATCTTGGACATTTACCGGTGTCTCGGACGTTTACTTTTGTAAAACGTAATACGTTATAAAAGTTATCCTAATGTAATTAAGCGATTCGAAAATACAACCGCTCTGCCAACCCGATCGATCTCGATAACTCATATATGGGATTTCTTTGAGCGTCACGGCGTACGATACTCCGTGCAATTCCACTTCCACTTTCGAGTAGGATCCTCGCGAGGAACGTGTAATTCGTCGTGTAAGCACGTCGACGAGGTAAGTCGACTAAACACGAACGGATCCCCAATATACGCGGCAGTCGTGCTGAACGTGAACTGGGACGTGACGTTTCTTCCGGTCCCAGAGTCCCGGGGCCTCGAAAATGAAAAAGAATATATTTAGTCACGTACTTGCTACGAGAGGGTTTGAATAGCTCGCACTCGGGCGAGGGATGGCTATGCAGGCCGCGAGCGCGCTACGAAATTCACGATCGTGCGCGACGTCCCGTTGTTTATTCGAGTTCGGAAGTGAAGAGGAGAAACGCCTCGAAACGCGCGGTCGAGACAATGGGTTTTGCCACTCCCGTATCCGCGCATCGACAGAGATAAAATCGCGCAAAACCACCACCGAGGAACACCACGATATTCGCGCGGCGAAACGAAGGGACGGTTGGTGAGACTTTACGAGGGCGCCTCTCAGATATCGAAGGTGAGATCGACACCCCGAGTTTCGTGAATCTACGTACGCGGCCGAGGATTTATCACTGGATGCCAGGAATATCTTCGGCAAAGTAGACGTTGCCTTGTTGCCGGCTTAACAGTAAGAATCGCTTTGAAAGACTGTCCAATTTATTATTGCTCGTACCAGCAAGGGGAGAATGTATCGACGATGTGTGTATACTTGATACTACATCTACCTATTTTTCGTGAGATGAGCCGCGCGATAAAATCAGGAGCGACTTTCATTTTGGAAATGCGGAAAGGTGCGGCCGAAAGAGATTCGAACGAACGTGCCACGCCAAGGGAGATATACATCGAAGGGCAGATAGGGCACACGGGGTAAATCACACATAAAGCGGATCATCGGAGCTAGTGTCGCGCAAACCTCATCGAGAGGACACTGAACGGAGCTTTCAATTTGCCGTTACCAGGGATTACGGCCGCACTCGTGGCCCCGCTGTTTACAGTTCACCAGCGGCGCATTGAAAATAAATTTTTGCCATCGCGGAACATCTATCGACAGCAATGTGTAAGAGGTAAAATAAATTGCATCAAACTTTTAAGTGCTTGTCGTCGTAACGGAAGATTTACCTGCTGTGGATAGATCATCAGGTGAATCTTTTTGCTATATTTATCGCTCACTGCAATACGCTAACAGTATCAACTTTTCTAATTGCGAAATTATTTTAAATGAAAGATTCCTATTTTAATGTGATTCTTTGATTATTCGTGGGATGGAATTTCTTGAATTAAAAGGATCGAATTTCTTACATTCGATTAGATCGCGTGTCGATCTTACAGAAAGAAATCTGAATGTGAAAACGCGTATTTATTTCGAACAGATATTTAAATTGCGCGTTAAACAAAAATAGAATGACATTAATCATGTAAATGTTGAATCCGTGTCCCGTGACGGTATAAATATAAAACATCCGCGGTATCGGAAATGGAAGATAAATTGCCCGATAACGATCGAAATACAACTTGAAGCACCGTCAGGTCAGCTGGTGTTTACAATTATGTCATAGACCCGAGAAAAAAGATTGCACTCGTTGTAAAATTGAATTTCTGTTGGTCGGCATCGGCTCAGAACGAACTAACAGCACGCGAGATTGCATTTGCGGCCATTCGAAAGTACCCGCGCCGCATAAGTGGAGATTTCATCCTAGAATTTCGATTGTGTGGCAAAATAGTTTGAATTCGAACGGCGCTATTATGTACATGCTTCCAGCAGACTAAATGCGCACGAATACCACTTGTAAAGTCCAACTCGAAACAGTAAACAGAGCTAAGCTTCTTACGAGCATAAATTCTGCTGCATTACGCATTAAACAGTGCGAAATAGTTTAGCGCTGAATACCAATCGTAAAGCCGCGAGGGAAAAATTTGTTGTAACACGACCGCGTATTCACGCTTTTCCATATTTTCTCGCAGCGTCGACAACAGCCGAATACATTTATTTGGAAAAAAGGAAAAAAAACTGATGATCATCAGCGCAATACATACGAGATGAAAATTACGACTACCGTAATGTAATTTTCATTCAGGCCGCTTAATCTTGTAGAGAATTTGTCGGATGAAATTTTTCAAAGACAGACTGAGAGACTTTGCCGTAACCACCACCATGCGCTTTGATTGAAGCTGCGCATGCTTGGTAAGGGTACTCCGTATCAGGAAGAAACTCTAACTCGCGCGTTTCCGCTATCCCGAATCCACGAACCACTTTGACATCGGCAGGACGTCACACAGTTTCCGTAGAGTCGAACGGCACGTGCAGTACGAAACCACCACGCCGTACGAGAGCGATTCGGTCTCCGGGCACGTATCGGCGTTGCGCTTGTCTATGGAGAGAGCAACGCGTGTATGCACATCCGATGCATTGCACATTCGCCCTTTCCTTCGATCCTCCCCCGAGGTCCCATACGCGTATGTACATGCACACTCTCCTCGCTATGTCCCTCTCGCGGTCTCTCGCCATCCCGGGCTCTTTCTCTCCGTCTCTCTCCAACTCTCTTCCTCGTACGGATTTCGCTCGTAGTCGGTGAACGATATAATAGCGAAACTACCCATGTACTCGGTCGCCGGTCTATCGAGTGGAATCGGGGTGTCGACGGTAGCGAGAGGAACGTCGACATAGGCGAGACCCGCGTCATGGTGGATGTGTACGCGAGTAAAGTCCTGGCCGCTGGCGTGTGAAAGTTAATTCAGCTGCAGCTGCACGCCCACCCAACCCGTTTTAGCTCCATCAGTGACAGGAGGAGCAAAGGCGCGAGTGATCAAGGACGGGGTGCGCTAAAAACGAACGCGCTCTTGACGCGATATAATTCCTCAGGGCTGCAATGAGACTCGCGATAATGGGTTGTTATTCGGAACGCAAGACTACGCGCACACGTGCACGCGCGTACACACACACCTATACTCCGAGAAAACGACAACTTGAAACCTTTAACGACCACCATAAGTTCTGCCGGGACTGCGGCGAAGGACCAGCAGAAAATACTACCGCTGTTGTAACTTATTTGGCTCGCTATTTGCAGCAACGCAAGATTTATAATGTCCGTTACGCGTGCGATAAGCTGCAAATACGTTAACCGGCTGGAATACCATACGAGAAGGACCATCCGATTTCATCTACGAATAAAGAGCGAACGGAACGGTTGCATTACGCTGATGTGTTAACTCGTAAAAGTTTGCCGATTTTTTTGGACGAAACTTGTCTTTTATATTATATTACATTACATTTTATCAAACTTATATCCATTTTGCAAGAGAAAACATATTTAACGAGGTAAAAATCAAGTGTTTTGTAAACGCACGTAACGTAACTATATATTCGTCAGGTTCCTGGTCACGCTGATACAGTGAATTTATGTGGTGCGATAAATAAAATGGCGCTATTTGCCAGTTAGCATGAGATCACGCGGCCGACGTGCACAAAAATACCGAGCTAAATTAAAGTAAAACGCGACGCGGGTAAAATCGCAAGAGATTATCGAGGGCAGCTGCGGTCGATGGTGCGCGATCTGTTGCGCGATGCACGGATGGGCGTAGCGGCGATAATGTTTGCAATTAGGCGGAGTTATAAAGCGCGGAACGGACAGACAATTTGTGTCGGTTGACTAGAAATTCGGCAAGTAAGTTATCGACTCGTAGATTATCGAACTGACGTGCCCCGCGTGCCGAGGAGTCCCCGACTTACCCACTCCGGTTATTGGACATTCCTTATCGTTCTCACGTCCGTTGCAAATTCTCGGACTACGCGGCCTAAAGCCACTGATTGCCCAATTAATTTCATTATGTATCTTGCCTAACAATTTTACTGCGCCACCGTGGTGGTGAATTGCTCCTCTTGTGAGCATTGTCATTCAACATTCCCGACCGGACTTTAAGAGTTTCTTTTTCGAAGAAATCGCCAAAGTGCATTAACGTGCAATAATTAAAAACGCGCGCACGCGTGTACATTACACAATGTATGGAACTTGAAGCATTTATATTTACATTTAAGGCGAAACACTGAAAAATATATGTGACTAGTTGCAAATACCATTTTCCGTGCAAGTTTATAATCAGCAAATGTGTATTAGCAAAAAGTGAATTCGGCATATGCGAGCAGGAGCAACTGCGAAGGAATACGTCGTGTGAAATTCCACGCCCTATTCCCGAAAGATTGTCGAATCTATCGAGACATCGATTCTCCTGGAAGAACGTAGAAGAGTTCTCGAGCTTGCAGTACCGCAGGGAGCTCTAGAGAGCCTTTCCAAGTCTCGAGACGCGCGTATCGTCCGAAATACGACTGGGAGGGTAAAGCTCGAGGCTTACGCGTTTCTTACCGACGAAAGATTTTTCTTCTGGACCAATGTGACACCAGACCGATGCAATTTCATCGAATTGTTTTCCTGCACGATCTCGCACGATTGCGCGCGCGAAAGACGAAGCAATATTGAAGCAACGATCTCGTCGCGAAACGGAGACCGAATCCCTCACGGCATCACCGAGAAACACTTAGGATGCTTCCCGATTAATACTGCTCACGATATTAATATGAGAGTCTAATTACTAAAAGAGGTCGGTACCGATGTTACGGATAAGCGATTATGAGACGAGACAATGAGATCGCAAAGTGGCTGCCAGTGGCAGCTTTTGTTCGCGCAGTCACCATTCATGGCATTCAACGCTTTGTCTGCCATTCATCTCCCCATTAGTGACCGTATTCCCATGATACCGAACAAACGAAAGGTGTGGATGAGTCATACTCATTGGGAAAACACAAAGTGCATTTACCATTAGGGAAATCAATCTCCGCACCCATCGCACCCATTTCTCAATCAATCTTTATGCTTTTATCTGTCAAAGATTGATTCGCGCTGAGCGGACATATGCAACGTTAACAATGTGCAGCACGCTTCGGTAATGCGGTGACTGTTTAGCAAATTGATTTCTTTGGATTCAGCCGAGTATTCGCTGCACGATTTCAAATCGGCAGAGCGCCCGAGAGAAATTACGACGACGGAGCACGTCGCGACGAACTCGCACGTCCAACGTTTATACGCCAGTCCGTGTCCGGATTAATTTAATGAACCGCAACGTTTGCACGCATGCCTACGTGCATTTAATGCCGATTCCGATAGCTAAAAAGAGATTGAAAAAAAGGGGGAAAATGCGACACCCGGCAGTGTATTCGCGCGCGTGCATAAATACACAAGCGCGCGCGCAGACACCCACACACGTTCGCAATCGCTCGGTCGTGTGCAGCGATTATCAGATTTATAGTTTGCTCGCGGGCGGAATCGTTCGGGCGAGTAACGTCACATCGAGCGCGGACGAGGGAGGAAAAGGGTATTTAGACGTATAGCAGCACGGAACGCGACGGCGGCAAAATGAAATATTTGCCGATATCGAATCTCGCCTGCGCGCGCGTCCAATCTCGGATTTATAAAATATAAATATCTCCGCTGTTTTTTCTAGCGCGCGTGGATGCGGGTACACGGTACCGCTGATTGAATTAATCGTCTCTGTCAAACTGTCCACGGATTGGCCGCGCTAATCTCGACGAGCAATGGGTCGCGTCTTACAGTACTTTTGTGTATGAGAAATATTGAGTTACCATCTTTTAGGTCATTCTCCGTCATACTTGCTATTTGCGCGGGAATAACGTCGACGTTGACGAACGAAGGAACGAGCGGATCGACGGGTGCATCGATAAAACTCGCGAATGTAATATTTCCTCGGAAAAGTACACCGAGCATGGAGCGCAGAGCTCGTGCGCGCCGCGCCGACGTTTTCTCATTATTTCCGCGAGATTGCTAGCTGTCCCTTTACGTGACTACTGTTCCTAAAAACGGAAAAAGGACGGAACCTTCTTACGAGCGAACGCAATTTGCCTCTTACAATCAATCCGAGCGAGTCGCCGGAAGGCTTGTTTTCCGGGAGATTGCATGCGACGAACAGCCATGATGAGTTTGCCTTTCGCCGTAGAGACGGCGGATATCACAGTCACAGGAATAAACACGAGCATAGGATATAGAGAAACCACAGAGATCATACAGAGAATAGTATGACTGGCGAGAGAAGAAAGAGAGTAGTTCCGAAAGGAAGAAAATAAGGGATAAGAAAAAACGGGAACGAGCAAAAGTGCGCTCATTCGTGATCCTGCCTGTTGACTTATCTAAATGTCTAAATGTAGCGTTGTTGGCCGGGACAGGCGTTAATTTTATCGGAACTCGTTTAGTAAACTGGAATGCGGCGTGCCGTGTGCCGTTAGCCGGGCTTGCAAGACCGAGAATTGGATTGAGAATTAGGCTGCGTTAATTTCGAGTTAAATTACGAAGTCACGAGACGGAGAGTCTCCGCGACGTGACGCACATTTCCTAACCGGGAAATTGTATCGAATGTAAGTACTATTAATCTCGTTATTGTCATTCTTGTTCGTTAATACGAGTTAAAACAAGTAATTAAGATTCACTAACGCGAAAGAGAGAAATGCGTGAAAATCCTATTAAAATTTTGGTCATCCAAATTAAGGCACATAAATTCGTGCAGTTTTATGCTTGCATGCTCGAAAACGCGTTTGTGTGCTATTGCGTTTGTGCGATGGAAATTTATTTATTATTTTCATGGGAAAAACATTTTGCACAGCAACTCCGTAAGGTAATTTCGCGCAAGTGACGAGACTTGGGGGAGAGAGAATTTACTAGATTAATTTAAGTATTATCGTCGCAATGTCTGTGGTTCATAGAAGAAGAGAAAGAGAGAGAGAGAGAGAGAGAGAGAGAGAGAGAGAAGAAGAAGAAGGGCATTGTCCTTGCTAGGAGGAGCAGTAGCAAAGTTACTCCGGAAACGAAGAAACGGTCTAAGGAAAGAAGAGCAGAAGCGGAACAAGAAAACTCCATTATGTTATGAAGCTGCCTTGTTTCGCAGAACGGTATGTCTGCCACACGAAAGCCGTGTCTACACATTGTTGTCGCACGCTAATTATCTGCGCGCAATTTTACTTTCATCACACTGCAAACAGAACAAAAATAGAATCTATAAAAAGAGAAGTAGACGATGTACACTTGTAGAATTTCTTTCGGTGAGATTTCCACTCGGGTCGATACTCGGGTTGAGATGAGGCTTGCAAATTATAGAACGGGCGTGGCGTATACCCTGGTTTATAATGAAGCTGGAAAATTGCGTACTAAAATTAACGTGCCATTACGAAATGGTACTCGGCTCATGAGACTCGTGAAGCGTTACAAACTTGGTCTGCGCGAGCTCAATTACGCTGATGAATTACGCATACCCACCCCATTGCGCGCGCTCGCGCCTGCTCGAGAACAAATTCGTCTTCGTCATACTCGTTGGCACACGTATCTGTCGGATAAAGTGGCATTTTGTTGGCTAATGCTGTCCGAAAATTTCCATGCTCAATAGAGTAAGAGGCATTAATTACCTAACGCACTGATCATGTCCAATTAATGAAACTATCCTTTAACGATCTC
Organism: Ooceraea biroi; assembly: GCF_003672135.1. NCBI lineage: Eukaryota > Metazoa > Arthropoda > Insecta > Hymenoptera > Formicidae > Ooceraea > Ooceraea biroi. The sequence goes on along the minus strand of NC_039517.1, from coordinate 5,912,799 downwards.
ACGATGCTTCATCAAAGTGATGACATAATCGCAAGAAACGTGCTATCCCGAAATTTGCCCGAAATTAGCAAACCTTTTCACAAATCGTTTCTTCAATTTTAATGATTTTCAGTGCAGGGCGTTACAAATTGAAATTTTTTCCCGTTGCATCTCATTTTTGGCGTGAATCGTTCACACCATCTTTCCGCGTTAACCGCATCGCGTTGAATAATTGGATGCAAACGCGAGGCACATTTCTACCAATCTCTCGATTTTCCCGTGACATTTATTTGCGGTCTAATTGAAGCTGATGATCCGGTTCTTTTATTAAGCGGTACAAAAGCGGAACGCCGGCGTTCTAAAGTCGCGGAACTCGTTACAGCTGCGACGGCTACGACGACTGCACCGGCGGAGCCTGATGAGAAATTCCAGAATGGAAACGATCGACTCGGCTCCGGGAGAATCCCAGGTCACGGAAAAGTGTGCTAAATAAAAGCGGCGCGTAAGCGCGCGAAGAAATATACGGAAAAGAGCTCTAGCGTTGCTCCTTCGCGGGCGATACCCAATATCCGCTTTGACGCCGGGATGCTACGGTGATCGTGTCCCGCATCGTTGTCGCGGGATGCATCGAATTTTGCGAGACCAAGAGGCAGCTCCACGGAATTTCGTAATACGCCACGTGAAAATTTCAACGCCGCCACCGCGCCGCCGCTCTTGCCGTAAAGAGCCAGGTGCGTCCAACTTTGTAGTACGACTAAATGGAGAATTTCATACTGCCGCGGGACCAAAGTGCACGGACCTGGTGCATGTCGCGTTTGCCTCCGCTCGCTCATTCCGCATGGGAAAGAGCAACGTATTGAAAAGTTTTTTTACAAATTGCAGTAATGCAACGAAAACATTCTGTATCAAGTGGCACGGCCTGCGCAGCCCGTGCGCGACACGAGGAAAATAAAGTAATATCTGAAAATACGCTACTGCTCGTTAAAATGCGCGGCGTACCTAGCAACTTTCCGAGAGGAAGCGTTTTCCGCATTATACGCACGAATACTGATTCCATTTCGTGCTGAGTAACTCTATATTATAAAAAAAAAAAAAACAGTGCCTAAAACAAAAAGAGACCGAAACCACGGGGGAGGGCACCCTCATATTTCCAAGTGAATAAAATCAAAAATCCAAAATGTATCACTCTTTCCATTATGTATAATACGATGGTAGGATATTCCTAGCAAAATGTGTAAGAGTCGATGATTATCGACGATATGTCAAATGAAATGTTTAATCATTAAAGTGGAATAACGCTTTATGTATTGGGTCGTCCGGAAAGTTCGTGCCGATTTTTAATAGATGGCGTTGGAACATGTCTGAATATATCAATGTTATTGAAAACATACGATTTATATACATATGCTTAAAGGTGACATTTCAACGCATCTTTAGGAAAAAAGTTGTTTCAGATAAATTGATTCGTGTCAGTTTTGTACTCTTTTGAAGATGGAAGAAAACAAAGAACATTTTAGACACTTGATGTTTTTCTATTACCGGAAAGGCAAAAATGCCTCACAAGCAACAAATTCGATATGTTCTGTTTACGGAGAAGGCGCTTTAGCTGAAAGAACCGTACGTAAGTGGTTCGCTAAGTTTAGAGCTGGTGAGTTTAACCTTAAAGACCAAGAACGCTCGGGCAGACCCTCTACTACTGATGATGACCAAATCAAGACACTGATCGAGAATAACCCGCGCTACACGACACGTGAATTAGCAGAGATACTGAAAATATCGAAAACCACTGTCCACGATCATGTAGTGAAGCTTGGTTACGTAAGTCGCTATGATGTATGGGTTTCGCATAATTTGGCCGAAAAATATTTAATGGATCGCATTTCCATCTGCGACTCGCTGTACAAGCGCAACGAAAACGTACCATTTTTGAAGCAATTAGTGACGGGTGACGAAAAATGGATCATTTACAACAATGTAGAACGAAAAAGATCCTGGGATAAGCGAAATGAACCAGCATTAACCACTCCGAAAGCCGGCCTTCATCCAAAAAAAAGGCATGCTCTGTGTCTGGTGGGATTGGAAAGGAATCCTATATTATGAGCTCCTACCACACAACCAAACGATAAATGCAGATAAGTACTGCTCGCAACTGGACGAATTAAAGACAGCGATTCAGGAAAAACGTCCAGAATTAGCTAATAGGAAGGGCGTCGTGTTCCATCAGGACAATGCCAGACCTCATGTTTCTTTGACTACCCGACAAAAATTGTTGAAGTTTGGCTGGGATGTGCTACTTCACCCACCGTATTCACCAGACATTGCACCTTCAGACTTTCACTTATTTAGGTCTTTGCAAAATTCTCTTAGCGGCAAGAACTTCAACTCTTTGATCGACATAAAAAACCACCTTGAGGAGTTTTTCGCCGAGAAACCTAAGAAGTTCTGGGAGAATGGAATCTTCCAGTTGTGTGAAAGATGGACAAAGGTTGTGAAACAAAACGGTGCATACATAAGTCAATAAATATTTATCGACATAAAAAAATGTTGCCTTTGAATTTTCCTTCAAAATCGGTACGAACTTTCCGGACGACCCAATATTTCACATTCTCGTTTTCTTTTAATCGAAAAAATTTCTTTACTTTATACATGTATCCGTTTCCTTATCATACATCAAATTCAGTTCTCCATTTGTAAATTAATAGTTGATTATCTATACGAAATTTTATAAATAATGTGGCTTGTAAAAAAATACGAAAATATATCATGAAAAGAAATAGCTTCGGCGAATCGATTAAATAATAATCCAATTAACTGACATTCGTTGTATTATTAATGCAATCCGCGCACGCGCGCACGTAGTATCCTTTAGTTTGAATATAATGCAGTAAGATTATCAATTGAACGGAATGGACATAATGTTGTCGCAGGAAAGATCCGTGACATTCGTGGGAATTTGTAGCATTATTACAATTATTGCTGCGATAAGAGACAGGCATCAAGAATGAAAATGGAAGAATCGAAATTGGATAGGCAAGTTGGATTGGAGGAATCCACGAAGCATCGACGAATAAGATAGTCCTTTCAAAAACTTTTCAACTTAAGATAATATATGCACGCGCGCGCGCGCGCGCGTGTGTGTGTGTGTATGTGCAGCTAGAGTATCATGCGATTCAACTTGGACCATCAATTTTCGAGGTTGCAGAGATCTATAATACGTCCGAGCATGCGATATTTCCTATCCTAGATTCCCTCTCGAACACACATAATCTGACGTTTAATAAAAAATAATGCGTTTGATGAAAGAAATTCGTCACGTAAACAGAAATCAGTTATTCGATACGTTGAGATATCCGGTACATCCGAGCGCTCCATTTGCGTTTTGCGAGCGTCGTCGAGAGTTCGAACGGAGCAATATCTATTCCTATGAAGTTCTTCGTGCTCTTGATTCCGGAGGAATCGAACACTCGTGGCATATCGACGAAAGTCGAGAAGCGTTGAAAAGAGGAGACCGAGGGAAAAAGAAGAAGAGCACCGGTCACTACATGGGCAATTCCGTTCCGCTTCAGATCGCCGTGACTTTCGTACGGACGCGCGCGATCGACCTAATTTTGCACGCCCCGGCGAAACGATCGTCCGTGGCCAATTTCTCCAACGATCGGTACTGCATCACCGACTACTGGCAATATCGCTTTCAATGGCGGAGACGCCGTTCGATTACCCCCGTCGACGACAAGGAACGACACGGTACAAATCCTCCGTTGGGCGCGAGGATGCGAGATGATCATCACCCATACGTGCGATAAACTCGCGCGAGCGGCATCAGCACCGAGAACTTCGCTTTAACGCCGCCGAGGAAGCACCCACTGATTCCCGGTATTAGCCTGATTTTGTATCCGAATCTCCGAGTATTGTGCAATTGCAGACCGGAGAGGGGGGGGGGGGGGAACGTACTCGTTAGTGCGGCACTTTTTACGAGAACGAGATACGAGATACGAAAGCAGTCCGCGACAAGGAAACGGGAGCAACTCGCGGATCTGATTCACAACTTCCGTTAAGTGTTTTCTCGCGTTAAATCCGAGTTATTCGCAGCAATTGCGAGTAACTACCACCCTTTACGTTGATTCTCTGGAAAAGCGCAACTTCTTCTTTGTCAATCGTCTCATTTATACATCTCCGACTGCACGTTTCGAGATGTTGTTTCGTTAGAAGCTAAACGTCGTTTAATTATTCCCTAAGGTTACGCAACACGGAGGAGCGATGGAAAAGATCCGAGCTTCCGTAGACTGAAAACGTGCCCCTGAAATAAGTATAAGACACGCTCGGTTTTTTCGTAAACTTTGCACGTACGCATTGGATTTACAGAACGCATGGGAAAGGAACAAGCGCAGATGGCAGATGATAGTTTCTTCGCGATTTCCACCGTTATTTCGCAGCCGTCAAGAACTCTCGCGATACCTCCTCACGGATTTCCGTATGCGAAACCTCATGCCATGTCAGCTGTGGGACGAGACAATGGCGCGTTAAGAATTGCGCCAGCGTAACGCGACCCTACTTTCGCCATTTCCATCAGCAGATTCTCCAACGTGCAACATCGTCTGCCTCGTCTGTCTTACTGACGATTCGCGATAAGATAGCGAACCGAGACCTGTCCTTCTCGAACCTCTAACGTTCGGTGTATTCTCATCGAACGTTATTTACGCGCACGCCTCCGTTCTCGGGGAGCAGCACGGACACCAGAAATACTACTTTCGGAACTCGGAGAACTTCTGACGGAAACCACCACGGACGTAGTAGAGCGGAAATTTATGGATTTTGTTTGGTGCCTTCGTTCCGGGCAGGGTTGCGTTTTGATTTACGATCGAATCGTGCAGCGCGATATCAGACGTCAACGACGGTATCGTCGAAGGGCGCAGGAATTGGGGAGAAGGTGGCTGGCGTGCGATTGCTTTAGCCCGTTTCGCGTTTCCGCCTGACCGATTCAGCACTGTCCTGGTATCGTTGAAATTGCCAAAGCTGCCACGCGTTTTCGTCCATACCTCGCCTAGCCGCGTCGCGTCTATCCACCATGACGACGGGAGATCGAAAGTTCCGAAGAAGCACGTGGAAAAAGGAGCTTACGACGCGCCCGGCAGAGGACCAACACGGTGATGCATGAGAAATCCGTTTTGTAATAGAAATCGTTACCGCGACGTATCGGCACAGTCGCTCGTGGGACTACCCGAACCTACGTTTATGGATTTCCGTTCTTTGGCGAGGAATCTCGCAGCTCAGCCTGGAATTTGCGACCGTGCGCACGACACTCGTCTTGTTCTTTTCCCGTTCTTTCTTTTTTCGTGGGACTTTCCTCGTGACACTTTTCAATTTTTGCTACCTTCGTCAGAGAGAAGCGACTGACTGTTTCAACTCTGCATCATTTCAGTTGTGTGCATTTTGCACAAACTAATATGCCGTTGATTTTACAAAGATCTAACCAATGCAGCGTCTATTATCAACGAATCCTGTCGTCGATCGGTTATACCAAGTCTCACCGACGAGATCGGTAACAGACCAAGCTTCGCAGTTAGTTTGTCTTGTCGTTGATCTTCGCTAACGTCGCGTCAGAGGGACTTAATTAAATCGCACATCGTAACTAACATAATCTGTCTCCGCCTCCCGATAACCGGATAGCAATGGCTGAATCGGGGGAAGCTACGGAGAAACGCCAGGCACTGCCAGGTTAAGGTAATTAGTTAATGTTCCATTGCCAACGGACTCCGGCTCCGGCGAGTGTGTGCGAGCATGAACTACGTCTATGTACGTATGCCACCGTTTCCACTTTCATCCCGCTGCAACCCGCCAGTTAATTTCCAGACGAGGGCGCCGCGAGTCCGTTGATAAATCAGACGCAGGCATGTACCTACGTGCAGGATGTATAAACATCCGCTTTCGCGCGACGGTGCTTAATCGATCGTCGCTTAATGACTACAATACGTTTCAGTCGGTGCGGGATAGCATAACCTGCTGGCCGTAAATTGAAGAGCTAACGTCGTACGTTAGACCGGTGCTGCGTACCACGCTGCTCTTCTCGTGCCGAAAGAGACTTGGCAAACGATTATTAATAGCGCTGACGATGAAACCGAATCGTTTCTGTGTGGACGATCTGCCAATAAATTTCAAGAGAATGCGAGATTTCAAGCGAACAACAACTTCAATTCCCTTTGCGTGAAGGACTATACTATACTGGGATTTACGTGAGAAACACTTTGTTAGCATCTTTGCCAATCTCATGAAACATACAAGACATAACTTTCTCAAATAAGTCTTACTTGTTAAATGCTTTAGCGCAAAATGCTGTTCGCTCAAAACTATCGCCACGTATTGAAACAGGTTAAACAAAAGCCGTATTATATTGGTTGTATATGTTTAAACAAAAGCAATTATTATGCGATAGTTTATATAGTATACATTTAATATTTTAGTGATATTCGAGTATCACGCACGTATCCTTCTCTCTCTATGTCTGTGTGCGGCCATTTATTCCAGCTATCGATCAATATTACCAAGTGTTCATCCAGTACGAGATGCTTCACGGACCTTGTATCACGTTAAAGGGCGCATTTAATTAGCACCTACAGTGTCCTTCGGTACATCAAAGCCTACCGGTACCTGTTTGATCACACATTTGTGGTATTCACAACAGGTGTGGTATGTATCGCGCTAACGAGTTGCATGTACGAGCGGATCATCGTCGCTTTAATAGTATTAACGTACGATTTGTCCCTAATGTCAGGAAATAATTAAATGAAAAGAGTCATTGATTTTATAAAAAATAACTTTTCCGTAGAAAATGAAAGGAGAATGCAATCTCAATGTACGATGTAATTATAATGATATAAAAGTAACGTCATCTCTTACGTTCTCTCTGTGCCTTGCTTACCTTAAAACTGTCAACTTGCAAGAGTTTATGCATTCGCGAGTTACAATCTTATTAAAGAACATCGCAAAGCATAGAAAATTGAATCGCGAGAGAGCTTGGTGGACGGAAAAGATGAGAATTCATCCGCGATGGAAGCTCGACACTGTACCATCGGCGCGTACTGTGTCTCGTGTACTTTTCGCTCTTCGATAAATGCTCCGAGTACAAGGCATGGAATGTCAGTTGAAAAGAGGCAAGGCAAACGAAAAGACAAGGAAGTCATCCACTGACAAAGCCGTCAGACGCCGACATGGATAGTGTACATGGATTCGATCGCGGACCGGTTTGAGTCCTGTACCGTTCGAGTCCATCAGAGACAGAGTTTCATCTTAGCTACGTCGTTCTCACTTTTTATTGCGATCAGGTACCATGTCACATCGCGCATACTAGCGAAAAAAACGCTAGAAATGACGAATGAGTTGAAAAGTTCTTTATTCCGTCTCGGGCGAGAAAAGTTTCGCGCGTAAATTCGCACGCTCTTGGCAATAGACTATCGTGTCAATGTTCTAAGAATTTTCTTTAATGTTTGTTGAAATAACTCAAGACATTTCTTTTCTCTCCCTCTCTCTCTCTATTAAAATTGCGCTAATATAACCGAATCAATTACTTAATGCGTCAATTCTGTTGAATGTTTCCTCTCGATGCAAAAAGGATGAATTTAAAAAATTTGTCGACAAGTCAAAGTACGGTAGAATGTAAAGTAACTTCGAAATAAACACGTTACTCCGCCAATTTATAATTTTTATTGATACAATAGTGCATCCGTAGTCGACTGCACCGCGTTTCCTTTGAACGATTTTAACATGTACATGTATTTACATAAGGACGGGATACATGCATATTTATATGATAAATATTTCCATCAAAACGAATAAGTTTCGATAAGAAACATACTTTATTCGCGGCGCGAAATGTGAAAGAAAATAAATTATAAATTTCAAGTTGCAGCAATAGCATCGGTATGCAATAACTGATAATAGACAACAACAATAGCCAATAACTGCATTGGATAAATGCATTAGATCATGCACAAAAATCGTAAATGCATCGTGAATCTATCAAAATCTATCAAAGTTTCACATTTCGCGATATTTGAACAATGGTCATTTTGGTAATATATTTTTGGCGAATTAAATTTAACGAATTTCGTACTTGCAATCTCCTTCATTTGCGTTATTTTTTCGCGGATGTATTTACACACCCACACAATATATATATATATATATATATATATATATATATAAACCGAAGAAACAAATAACATAGTGGTTGCAATATCCACTAACGCGACCAAAATGTTTACGAATCCTGCTTGCTGTAATTGCTTCACAAAATTCCAACATAAAACTCTGTGCTGCTTAATGGCATATAGGTAATCATGTTTTTTCCGTGGGAAAACCAAAAGTAATATAGTCAAACTTTACTTGAAGAACATAATACATGTAGGTGTATAATTAATTATGAGAATAATTATACATATTCATTTTTTTCTCTTTCATGAGGAAAAAAGAGATAAAGAAAAAAGAAAAAAAAGTTTGCGCGTTTTTTATTACGTTAAATGTCATTCAATTAAATTTTTGGTAGGACATTTCTTTATTAATTACTCCTTTGTCGGCCGCATGACACAATGCAAAATTGACTTTTCTTTTTCGAAAAACACTGCTCGGACATTCGTGATAATCATTCACGACCAAGTGATTCAAAACGTACCGCGAGAAAAGTAGAGAAAAAATGTCGCGGTAAAGGAACAACAATAAAATTCGATTCGACTTTACATGCCTTTTTAGGAGTAGGATAGAAAGGAAGAGAGGAATGTACGGACTAAGTTCCCGTTTCCAGCAACACGCCCGCGCGCGGCGAAGCATGATTGTACATTTGAAGAGCGAATAAAAAAGGAATTTCATTTCCTCTCTTAAACTCCTGAGGGGAAAAAGTGTAATACATACTTGCGCGCACTCAGCAAACAATTTTCCTCTGGCAACTATTAAACGTAAATAGTATTCAGTAGCATCGTAACATTAACAGCGCCTTAGACATGCTGCAAGAGTGCTAAAAACTGGATTTCTTTGCAATTTCTTCCTGTTATTCTTATTTACTCGGAATTGCTGGGATATTTACACAATTATTAATCAATCTAAATGGATGCGCTTTTAGAGTCAATCATTTACTTTTGCTTGATTATTGATGATATCTTTATAATGCTTATCACGGTTAATGCTTACCATTAAGCATCTTCGTTATAGCTTCGCGAAGCGATACAAGTTTATGGAATGGGAAATAATATTACTCCTAAATAGCTTAGGAGAGTTTGGCATGCTGTTGGGTAATAGACACACTTACATAAAACGGCTGAAACGTTGCCTTTTCTTTCAGTAAACGGGATTCGAGGAGGAACAGAGGAACATAGCAATTGAGAAAAACGACGTCCGCATCGCGATTTTAATTGGCCACGGCGATAAACGTAGCACTCAGCAAAGTGGGTAATAACGATTAAAAGTCTAATCGGCTGAAAACTTGTTAACTTTCGCGAAACTGCTAGCATGGGATTCCATCTCACGCTGAATGTTAGTTCTCGCATAAGAGAAAAGCTCGGAAACCAGAGGGAAGAGCGAGAATATGTTCTAAGACTGCAAGGGCTGGAATTGAAACCAATCGACCGTAGCTTCGCAGTGCTGATGGTTTGTTGGAGGAAAAGAATAGGTCATGTTTCCATGACTCCGACTAAACTTTGATGACTAGTAAATTTTGCGCCCTTGCAGACACATGGAATTTATAAAAGCTCAAAGAATATTCATTGCAGATTAGGAAATTACGTAGAAAGGACAGTAAACCGTAATACCCAAAATACTATTTGCATGTGCGTTTATATGTGTGTGTAAAGGTGCCTAAACTCTTTCTCTCCCTTCTGATATTTTCCACTCGCGCATGAATCCAAATATTACTATGATCTCTTTCCAACGATTCGCACCAGAGGCATCCTCGAACGTGATATCTCGAAATTCAAGAACATAATCCGAATCCCAGGAGCACAATTTGAGACGCGGCGGCTCGTGTTCGCCATAACGCGCGAGGAAGAACGGGGACACCAGAGTTTCTCGCCGGAATAAGATGCTCGCACTTAGCATCTTACGTCGACGTTCCTCCGACTCCCGGAGACTTTGTCTGCGGGAGACAAAGAGAGAGGAGGAGCAGTTACGGGAGATGTATAAGATGCACGACGGGAGACACGCCAGAGGTCGAGGTTTTGGCGAACATCTGCCAGGCAGGCTGATTTCCAGCCGACGATAAGACCTCGAAACGCAGCCGAGCCCGAGACGGGCAAGTATAACCACGCCGGAATTCATTAGTTAACATCGCGCGGCCCGGAATTTTCAGAAACTCATTTTGCGCACGCGTGAAGCAGCCTCGCGTCGCAGTGTCGCGTGCCATGTGTACACGGAAATGCATCGTTGAAAAATTCAGAACTCTGCAAATCTAGCAGTTGTATAATGAAAGAAGCGTATTCTCGAATGTAGTCAAAGTATCCGTTTTGCGCGATGATATTTGCACGATCGATCTTAAATTTATCGGCGTTAAACTACGTCTTGCGTATCCCGAGGCAATAGTCTCGGGATTAGTCGATCGTCTAAACTCGAAATTACATTATTATATAATTTTGTAATATACGATAGCTTGATACTTTTGCCACGTTGAAACTTGATTTACTGTATCGTAGATTATAAGCGGATTTATTGAGGGAAACATGCATTTGCTCGCATATTTCAAGATTCAAATTGAGTGTATTCAACAAAAACATACAGCCGAGAATCAATCGAGCAATGGGCGATTTGGTTGGATTTGGAAGCACAGGCCAATCATATTCGATCACCACTCATCCATTCTCTTTGTTGAAAGCGTTCATTGATACACGTAGCGAATACAATGTCGGAGAAATATCGCGCGTGAACTGATTTTTTGGAAAACTTTACTCCGGTGAACACCGAAAAATGTTACACCGCGCGGAACAATTGGACGAACACAAGACCTGCAGAGGATATCGACGCACGAGGATAATGGGCATAGAATCGTTATGCCATACTTCTTACCCAGTTTCTGGAGATGTTGGATATCGAATGGAGTCGCTTCAATTTCAATTTTTCCCGGAACAAAAGAGCATTTTGTAATTTATCGGCGAATATATTATTATATTGTGAATATTGTATTCACTTGGAATTTTTATGAAATATTGCCTTTTGGCCTCCATTTATCCACGTTTTATCAACAGACGTAATTTTCCAAACTTTATATTAGAAATTTGCGCGAAACATGAAGTCTGTTGTTACGTGAATGGCAACACATTGGGCTAATCGGTGCGCCAGTCTCGCATATGCACAAACTCACATGATTCGGAGACACATGTATGGATACATGGCAACGGTCCGTTCTCAGCATCCACAACATTGCCCAGATCTGCTGCAATCGGTTCGTTGCCAGTGCCGTAGTCCGTAGTACATCAATATGAGGATCACGAGGCAATGCATTTGGGCGCGACCGCGCACGTGCCGAGTTTCGCGTGCAGCGCATGCGCGCGCATTTCGTTTACTCGCGTCGCGGAAGGGTTCATGCGCACGGAATAAAAAAACACCAACACAATTGCACACGGATAATTAGGGACAAACGCAAGAGAGTTGCAAACGAGTAGAGAGAGGCTTTTCCTTTCCGCATCCTCTGTCTAAAAAAATCTAACCTAATTTAATGCAAGCTGAGAATTCGAAATGTTACCGTGTCGCGAATCTCTCGTGAGTCCCTGTTTAACCATGGGGACTTGGGTGTCGATTAATTTCGTGTGCATTTGGTTTCATCCAACATGCTATGCCCATTTTGTACGCATCTGGAACGCACTCTCACCGTCATCTTTTCCTCTCTCTCTCTGCTTTTCTTATTCATCTTTATCGCGATCCCCGTCCGACCAGAGCGTCTCTCTTTCTCTCTCGTATTACGCGCAGCTGGGACGTTAGTTGTTCCCTTCGCGACATCGTATTTCTTACTTGTAACGGTGCCCTCTCACACACACACTCACTCGCTCTTTCTCTCTCATTCTCACTTCACATACCTGCGGCCATCTTCGTCCGATGAATCACGCGCTCGCAGCCATCTTTGTCGGCGCAGTCTTCTTCTCGCCAATTCTCCGCAACTCGCTCTCGCTCTCATCCGTCTTCTCTCGTGTTCCCTTTCTTTCTCTCACTTGCTCGCTCGCTCGCGCGCGTCCGACCGATCCGACAATGGACCTCTTTCTCACGCCGGCACTCTTTCACTACTACGACTGCGTAGTGGGGAAACGAGTCATGGAAGAAGTCGCGGGCAACAACATGGCGGGGGAAGCCGTGCGATGGTCGTCGAGTGGGGATGAGCACGGTGGAAGGGATACACAGAGGTGATGACGAGGGCGCCACAGTGGAGGGGAGGACCGGGCGATGCCACTCAACTGGATAGTGGATCCCCGCTCCGTTCTCCGCGGCAGTCTAACGCCGGTCGTGCGATCAGCGTGGTTGGGTTTTGTGCGCGCTTTTTTTTCTGCCGGTCTTCCCGTGTCAGATTTTCGACTCTGTGGACGTGATCATGTACGGTACGTTGCTACGTCGTGCCTTGGTCGTGAACGCACGAAGCGACGTCTGATTCGCAAGCTCGCGAACCAGGAACCCGAGAAACGACGCCAGATGCTTCCGACCTAACCTCCAAGCACAAAGACCGAGGGAGCACGCTCGCTGCTGCGCGACAGTGGTAACTCGCGTCGCGCGTTTAACTTGGCGTGCTTCTTCTCCGTGCATCGCACACGTACGCTACGTCGTCGTCACGTTTGCTTTCTCGCGGTTGTTTCCACGAATTTTCTGCGATTTTTTACGTCGCGATCGATATCCGCGAGGTGCGTGCGCTAAGATCAGTCAAAATCAAGACAAAGAGAGAGGGAATGCGAGGCGAAAAAGTCTGAATTGTCTGCATCTTGTCGGGAAACTCTGCGAGACATCTCGGCTACTGCGTTGTGAGTGATCGACCGAAAGAAAACACACCGAGAGAGAGAGAACCAGCACGATACCGTAAATGACAGTGCAGTGAGGGGGGGGGGGGCAGCCGTCGAGCGTGCGTCTGGACAGAGGGGAAGGTTCTGCTTCGGAGCAGAAACTGTAAATTTTGATCTCTGCAGAAGAAGAGGGACAGAGAAAGAGAGAGAGGTCCACCTGTGTGACGTACTTGGAGCATGGACCAAACCGTTGAGTATGTACACGTTTCTGTATGCGCACCGAAAAATCGACGCTGTTCATGCGCACTTAGACACGCTCCCGGCGTTTCCTCGTTTTTTTTCTACTTCCGTTTACTAGCGGATGTTTAAACGTACGCTCAATCGGGCGAGACGATGCAGCGCGTGCATAAATAATGATTATACTGTCACGATCGTAAAACAAATCGCTTGATACTTTTCGCTCTCAACGTCCTATCCGACGATTCGTATTCAACGTTGAACGTTCGTCATCATCGATGTTGATTGTCGTCGAATCGAAATCGGACACAAAGTTGGGAGAAGTAGATAAGAAGACGGATGACCTTAATTTAATCGCCGATAAATATCATAGGCAGCGTTCTTGAGCGTTATATCTAATTATGTCGTACCTTTAAACGCGATTCTATATCGCAGAAACAAACTGTCAGAGCTGAACCGTTCAAGCTCAAACTTAAATACCAAAGGTCGTGTAAATACCAATGTCATGTACCAATTTTGTTATCAGAAAGAAAATCATAATCCATGTGTCAACACACACGTGAATAATATCGCTCAATAACTTTACATGTTTTGCTCACGATGTATTACACTACGGATAAATATAATCTATTGTATTTCGAAGAACATGAAAATTCCCCGACGATCGTAATGTGAGTTAAAATCACATTCGTTATATTTGAACGGAAAGATATTTCAGAAAAGGTTTGCTCATTTTTCACGATTCACACACTCTGGTTTTTGTTTCCTTAAGAAAATCCTTGATCCTTGATGATTTTTAATTGGCACGATATTCCCAAGCTTATAAAAAAGAGAGTTGAAGATTATGCGATTGATCCGCTGACGAGCTTGTCACGAAAAGACGATGTGCACTACGAGTCATTGATCGGAGATTCTTGGGTAAGGTCGACCTCCACGTCATCGAATCGAGAGGAACATGAATATGTCGCAATAATAGAACGGTATTTCCGCGAGTGTCACGCTATTGATAGTCCGTCTTCCTCGCGACGTATTTAATTAACTGTGACTTGCGTAATTGAATATTCGATCGTACAACTCGAAAGCGAAAAACACACTCTCAGTTTTTTGCAAATATTCTCCTGGTGGCGACGTGAATTAAAATGAATTCCGCGGTACGCATCACGCGCACGTATCTCATCTCGACCTCGCTCCATGGTATTTTTAAGCGAAAGAGAAACTTGCAATATCACGCGAGAACCGCAATTTATTTCTAATTACTCATCTGCCGTGACGCTTAATGTTGAAATTACGATCGTGCTCAAATTACTGATATAACATGGAAATTGATCGCAAATGGAAACTGAGAACGAAATTGTTCTTCATCAGTAAATTGAGACCAGGTCGAGATCAATTATGAGAAATTGAAACTAGCTCAACGTGCACAGGTTACATTAAAATTGCGCATCTTCGAAGGGACAGTGTGTACATATATACTTGTATGCATTTAGTGGATGATATGCAACACGGCTAGTTGGCGTAACTAGACGCCGTTGAACACGTGTAAATTCTCGCGGTGGTCGCGGCCTCTGTTTGCACTAACGTGCAATACGTTACGTCTAATGTTTTGCCTACTCGCATCTGCTAGCATCTTTTCCACGCCGGTGTACGGTCGCCTTTAAACGCCGTTCGCCTTTAATGCAACGTTCTACGAACCCTCGCCAGGGTCTGCACCGCGGGGAGTGCCAGTAAAAATTCCACGTTTGTAGAGTACTTTTGGGAAAGGGAGAGAGAGAACGTGGCGAGAGCGAGTAGTTTGACAATCGTTGAACAAAGAATGTCCGCGCAGAGAAGGAGAACGATGCTCCAAGCATCGTTTTTCATTGGGCAAAATGCGGATTCTGTTTATCGCGGTTACTTATTTTCTCGTTTCTCAATTCATTCGGTTCAAATCGCGCGTATGAGCGCGTTTTATTTCAACCGTTTTGAAAACTGGAATTAAGAATTCAACCGCCAATCCATGACGGCAAAATAAACACATGCGCGAATAACAGCAGAGTCTAGTTTGTCATTACGAGTTTAGGTTTTGATCCGTCTTGTTATTGTTATTGCTTCCCGTTTCGACTGAACTTTCGAACACAAAGTTAGTAGCGATATAGACGAAGATTCCGTTGCAGTGTCAGCCTATAAAAAGCAGTCGCGTCACCTGTCTCGATATTATGATGTAATATTCATATCGGCGTTGTCTTGAATTATAACGAGCTCCGACAACGATGGGGCTTTATTTCCCTCGATATAAATCGATACTCGGAGATTCAGTCGTGATGTCGCGTACTTGCCATTTGCCAGGAATTCTTAGCGCCACAAAACGCGAGATTGTCTCGCAACGTTATCACGAAACTTGGCGAAAATTCGTTATCGACGTTCGCGCGCCAATCGTTACCGAAAATTGTTTCCTCGCGCGCAAGAGACCTCGACGCCGTAACCCGCGTGCCATTGACTTGGAGCACCTTACCATGGAGTCGTGGAAATTCCGGAAACGCCGATTCCGACGCTACGCGCGCGTCAGCCGTTTTCGTTACATTTATCTCGCGGCAAGTTGCGCGTTTCTTGCGGCGCGGCGTGCGACCTGGCCGGAGACCTGGAATGCAATGCCCGGATAATTCGTATCGAATTAAGGAGAAACAGTGAGAAAGAGAGACGAACGAGAGGGCAGAGCAGAGAGCAGGACTCGTCCTTTTTTGGGTTTTGACACGAATTACCCGAGTTTGCGTTTCCCACCCTCAGGATTACCCCTTTTCACGGTCGCCTTCGGTGCGCGAGATGCGCTCTCCGCGTGATGCGAAAAGTTTGAATGGCTTTCGTTACCGGATTTTCCGGGCGACGCTTCGCTACATGCAAATTCGGGGTGTATCCCGCTTGCACGCTTGCGAGTCTCGAGCTCTCGAGGGACTCGCGAGGCGGTGCCCAAGATGGGCCCACGGGATTTTCTCACCGGTTAAACGAGGCACCATGTGATGGGCCGCTGTAACCCACATTACCCGCATTCGTCTAGTTTTTTACCTTTTACCCTCGGCGCGCGTTACCCGCTAATCGAGTAAAGCGAACGAATCGCGATCTTGCTTTAGGCTTGTGGAATCATCGTTCGTTCGTTCCTTCGTTCAATCATCAAATCTGTCGTATCTTTGTGTTATCCTAATATCGCGCGTTTATCCATTTCCGTATTCGTGCAGGATAATTGAGCGTATTTCCAGCGTCGCGTCGAAACGACGAGTTTAACCCGCCAATAGCACTGGCATTCTGCCGTGTCGATATTCGCGTAATGTTGCAATCGACTGCGACGCGCCACTATGTATGTTCGTCGATCCGAGAAGCGTAGGCGACGAACTCCTTCACCGCACCCACGGCATTATCTTAAGTTGGCACCGATATACACGTGAATTCAACGCGAAACAGCCGCGATTGCCCGTTGCGTGTTTCCCGTAAATCGATTCTCTGTGGTTGCCATTCATGTCTGTGCATCGCGACGAAACATCCCTCCCTCCATCTGTCCTATTTCTGCTTTTATCGTTTCATATTCGTTTCGTGTTAATGCGTCACGATACGTAAATGTATGTAAATCCGTTTTACAATTTTTAGCTTGCTTTGTCGAGGATACAGCTTTTTATCTGACGGAAGAGATGTGAATAAACTGATGCTCTACTTGGAATCGGAAGCTTTGAATATGAGGAATGAAAAAACCATTCACCTAACGTGCGATGTTCGATAGAAGAGAATACAAAGCGACTTTATGCGAACATTTAATTGTGTAATAATGTCTTTTTGCATGCAAAAAACAGTGAAAAGAATAGAAATAACGAAAAAAGGATCTTAAACCATTAAATAACAGCAATTAATTAAAATGAGCTGTCGATCGCATATTCATCTCGTCTATCTATCTTTGTTTCGTAGAAAAAAATGCGATTCCGGGTCCTCTTACACGATACACGCATACATCAATCAAATGCGAGATATTTCTCCTAGTCGCTGCCTCTCCTTACTACGGAAAACCTCGATTAGTAAGAGAGAAACTGTACACGCTTCGCAATATCTACACGTCACGCGGCATATAATTTTCCAATCGTCGGGCGCAAATTGTCGAGGGACGAGGTCCGCAAAAGGCTCGTTCGCGTGACGAGTGCAAGGACACGTAATTCGAAAGCGCACGGGTGCGAGCAATGGATGAAATATCGGGATTCTATCGCGTCAGGTTTGTCGGTCGGTCCATCAGTTTGGCCGGCCCTTCGAAGGTAACCATCTCGCTCGCGCTCGCGGTCGATCGCCTCTCGATCGGGAAGTAAACGAGTTCCCGGGCGAGCTCTGCTCGTTTAGTCCAGCAAAGCCCGAGAAGAGGGGAAAAGAAGGGAAAGGAACGGTTGGCGAGAGAAGAGCACGACCGTAGGAAAAGAGAGGCTACGGGAGAAACACGATGGCAGCGCGCATACCTGGCTTGCATTGACTACCTGCCTGTCTATCCTGAGTCAAACGATGATTACCGCGATCATCGTTACGCATTATTCGGGCTCTATCTGCACCTCTCGACGACCAATCGAGAAACGTGCTACGAATTTGGAGAAGTGATGCGTGTGGATTGGATTCTCGGAATTTTTCACGAATGGAAGTAGAGTTTCTCGTTGAGTGGTCCTATGTCGAGAAGCTAGCGGTAGCTAGCTAATGGGTCGAGTCGTGAAAAGCAGTGGTGAAAAAGAACTGGTAGAGCGTAGGCCTGCATCGTCCGTGATATTTTTAGAAATTCGTGGCAAGTAGATTTAACCCAACGACATACCACAGAATATGCTTGAATCAACGTATTAGACTTTTCTCGCGTGTACGTGCATCGATTAGTTGACTGCGGTACGTGGTTCAGTATTATATATAGTTACATATTCCTGAGAGTATCCTTACTATCTCGTCCTTAATATTTTGCGCGATGTTGTATTGACCAGTTTAAAATCGAGGTTTGTCTCAACTATGAATCTACTTCGAGCCATCTTAGTAGTATAGAAAAATTATAAACCGTTGCATATATTTACAAGAGACATCCAAAGTGCGTTATCTCGAGAGAACGATCTCGGAGAGGTTGTCGACCTACGAAGGTCTGACGGCGAAAGTAACGTAGCCACCGTTTAATTTTGGAATGCGACGTCCCTCCAAGACCTCGAGATACCGCTACGTACATATATTTTCGCTTTCATGTCGTAGGTCTAAATCTGCACGTCAAAGGGATGACGTGATACACGGTTACGATTACGATACGACGTCCATGGCGTTAACAACATGTTGAAACATTTCACGGCGGTCACGATTACGATCGTGAAAGCGATGAAATGATAGAAACGAGACGTGGTATTAGCTTGTGCGACACGTGAATCCGCAAATGGAGCGATCGGAGTGTTTCCTTTGCCAATCACAGTGGAAATATTTAATGCCCTTTCACGCAAATGAGCGATATTACGCAGCTGCGCCGTGTACAATGGAGTACACAACCGAAAGATGAGTCGAGTGAATCGCAGGCAAGGGTGGTCGTCTGTGTTATAAATCATAGGCATTGTGTAATTTAATTACGTTTTCGGTAATCGGCAGCTGCGATCGATTGCGCTCAACCGAGTATAATTTGCAAACCTAATCGCCCGTTGTGGTTTGCGCGTAAGGTATAGTATCAGTTTGTCAATTGTATTACTGTGTTTGATAAAGTTCATGTTAACATGTCCATTAATGCAAATCGCCCTTGAAACACTATGCGACAGAAGGAGACGCCGATGACTAATAATAATGTTTATCGAAATTGCAATTAAAACGTGCTTTTAAAAGCTAATTTCGATCCGTCATTTATAACGACGAGTTGTCACCAATGAAAAATGTACTTTGCTACTGCTTTTGTGGAAAGTATCTCGTGGATGCTTAATTGCACTGGGTTATTAAATCGCGAAAAACTGAACAGAATTGCCCAATTATCAAACTCTGCGATCAATGAACCTACTCAAAGGCGACCGAATCTATCAAATCACCCCTACTTTGCGCGAACCGACTGGACCAATGAAGCGTGCATAATAGACGGACGATGTAATCGTCTTAACTTTGATTTTCCGATTGGCTCTCTTGCAACGAACAATAGCGGATAGAGTTTCTAAATTGAACGGCACCACACGTCACACGGTTTGGTTTAGTGATAAGGGAGCGGTCTTTGTTCTTCCGTAGATGCGTTCCGATTGTCGCACATGCAATGAAACCTTGCGCCGAAAATGTACAGCAATAAAGGAATCGCAGTGTTCCAAAGGCAATTTTCTGATGATCAACACGTCGTAATGCCGCGGCACATAACTCGCCACTAAACCCTTACGCATCCAATATGCGGAAACGTTCCTAACGTGTACGTACACGTTTACTTATACGATCGCAGCGACGTACGTACTGATGATGATACTCGGCATTGACTCGACTGCAACGTGCACGGCCACGAATTCGAAATACCGTATTGGACACGAAAGTGTTATTAGCAGTGCGACGGTAGGACAATTGACGTTACGTGCGTGGGTAAATACGAAGGAGAAAGGCAAAGGTTGGTTCGCGAGCGAATTGCGCTCGAACGAAAATTACTCCGATACGTATTGGGACGTCTATTGTCGGCGATATTACTTGCTCGCGGAATGGCAATCCAGTTTGACGTATTATACCGTGTTGTTCGAACTTGGATGTGGCGCTCGGCTATGGCGAATGAAGGCCATATCGAGATCGATCATAGCTTTGAGCGAATAAACTCTCTCTTCCTCTCTCTAAGGCATCGACAATCACACAGCGAATTCCGAGAGGTAAACCGCTGACCAGAAACACGTGGAGAGGGTAAACCCGAATTATCGCAAACTGCACGGACGAATCGGGAAAGGAAGAGGAATAACAAAGAGCCCGCAGGAATAACGACGGCCGCAGCCACGATAAATAAACCGCAAAATTTGATCCGTGTGCTTGTCGTAGTAAAATATCGACTCATTTCCTTCGATAACTCGCTTTCGATGGTTCGCTCGCGATCAGCGCGCGTCTCACGCGTCCGTGTGCGGATACGGATGGATACGAAACGTCCGCGTGCAACGGAAGGATCGTTTTACGAGAAGGGATCGTTCGCGAGCCGAATTCGACGAGCGCGCTTGAATAATCTCCGCAATCTGCGTTAGCTCGCTTGAGCGATGCTCGGTCAGTCATTCCGCGGCTAAAATAGATCACGCGTGTAAACGGTGCATATCCGTTTCGTACACGTCATTGTCAGTGAGAGGCTTTGTAATTGAAGATGGGAAATTGTATTCACAATCCTGACAGCGGCAACGTATCTTTACGAAAATCCGAGAATTAATCTCTGCCTCGGAAAATTCTAAGTTCAATGCTGTTTAAGCGAAAAACTTTCAAGTTTCTTTAAGTAGCTAAAGCTACTTTCTACATTACGATTATATAAGACGAATGTCGACGAGTATCGTTTGCCCAAGGGCAAGGAATGTGTCAAAGGACTCTTGGTGAAAACGGGAGAAACAAGGCTACTCGTACTCGTGACGCTCCATTTAAAAGTACTATGAGGCCGATGGTACTGGATCGCTAACCATCTACGGTTAAATGATCGGTAACGATACAATTCAAGTTCTTCCTTCGTTCCCTTTGGTCCCCATTACTATCGAGAGAAAGAACCAAGTGGCGATTGACGAAGGAGAATGCGAGACGGACGCGAAACGAGTGCGACGGTCCATTGGATGCAACAGCCAGGGAAGTCGTTGCAAACGCATCGGGATGCGGCGTAAAGGCAACGCAGCTGCGACGATCTGTGCTCAACGAGGTGCAATGCACCAGGACATTTTCCGATTATGTCGGATCACACGCCCGTTTGCCGTTTGATTGAATTTGCGACGATTCTCGTCTGACCGCAACGTACTTGCACCACTTACTGTCATCGTCTAACAAAATCGTGCGAGTAGTTGGAGAATCTCTTTGCTTCTCATCCCTGACTGTGGCTGTTGGATAGCGGTACCTCGAGTTATCAACGTCGCTCTTTTTCATTTTTACTCTCCCTTTTTCGATCTCTTTCATTTTTCTCTAATGTTTCGTGGTGTTCCTATCGGTTTAACCGGTTAAAATCGGTTAATACGACCGTGGAAAATTTGTAGCTTTGGTTACAAGTAAACCGTGAAACCCTTTCCTCGAAATACCGCTCTCGCATTCGATGCGGTTTATTAACTTTTCGATTCCGCGTATGCGCGAGCAGTGGAGTATTATTTTTAATTCAAGCCAAGTTAAATATTCAGTTGCGCTTTCAGAACTATTGGTGCGCTTCGTAATGAATAACGAAGACTACTCAAAACTTTTCTGCCGCCGTTGTCGCGTTTTCTCGCATGTCATTTGTAGTGCTGTTTGAACAGTGAATTCATAAACTCGTTTTGCAGCATATTATTTATTTCTGCGTCGAATTGTTACGATTCTGATGTTCGTGTCAAGATGCATTTCACTCGTCCTCGAAGAATGCGCTTTAAAAATAATTACTCTCTTGCAGCTAACTAACGGAGATAACCAACTAAAAGGAGCAATGTTAATTCAGGAGAGCGCGTCATTCTCCATTAGGGAAAAAACTATTTCGCCATAACGAAACGAACAATCAAAAACGCGAGATCACAGGTGAACACCGGTCATATTGCCATGTCGGGTGAAATCGCGACGAGCATTTATACGAAATCGGATCATTTTCAATTACCAGTCGGCGCCAGCACGGTCGCGGCGGTCGCGAAAAATTTGTGCTCCCATTGAAATGTCGGGCTATTTTACGTTGTCTAGGATATCGCAGACTTTGCAGGGCGTTGCGTTACCGCGTGTGTTACCATGCATGCACGCCGCTCCGTTCATTGACTTCAATCAACGCGGAAGTGTCGCGAAAGCTGGTCTGCGCTCCAATTGCTGTTGGTCTGTCCGTCCATCGGTCGGTCTGTCGCGCCCACGTCGATCCACGCGCGTACGTACACAACCGGTCCATGGTCCACGGTTAAGCGAGTGATGCTGTAAATACAGTGATTAAACCGGTCCCCCACGCGCGCACCCACGCACTCGACGCGTTTAATCGAGTGCGCGTCGCGAGAAAGGAACGATCGGTGCTCTTCATCGAACTCGCTAAGGGTCGATCAAGCAGCATTACGCGATCCTAAAAGCCTCCTCCTAGCATCTCATTGTCAAACGTGCACGCATAATGCAGGACATCCATCAAAAGCACTTGGTCTGCGGAGCTACGTACAATAGTATTATATTATATTAGTGGCGCAGATAGGTGTGCTCCCCTATTCGCGATAGACGATCATGCGATCATTATCGAGCGTTTCTGAAAGAACTCGCTCGAGACGACGATGCATTACGATCGTTTGATCGTCAAGATGTTGGTTGCGTCGATTATGCGACCGAATGAATTATTTAGACTCTTCTCTTACGTAAAATCATCGAGAATCATAGTTAAGTACATGATACTTTATATGAATGAAACATGTATCACCAACGTAACGCGCGAATCAGTTTGGAAAAATTTGGTCCGTCCCGCTAACGCTCTGAAAATCCCGATTCTGCTTTCGTCCTTATCCCTCGTGATGTATGCGCATAATAAATTCTTCCTGCAGTCAATGCGTACCTAATGCACTACGAACTTTATAGATTATGCTGTCAAAGGAATTACCATCAGTGGACCGAAGCGCGTCGTTTCCGCTATACGGACTCGGGGAAAATGCTCGTGCGCGCTCGTGGATTAACGGGCATAAATCGTTGCGTTTCGTGTATTACCGCTCGCGGTACATGGTGGTGCATCGTACGGCAGTACGGAAAAATTCGCCTTAATGGTGTGGGATTTATTTATAACCGGTGTCCGGTGACGTGCGTACGCCAGACTGCGCCAAGTTATCCTGATACCGCCGTAAATCTGGCCTAGTGTATAACGCTTGACACAGTTTTCGCCCGAGCGTCATCGACGCGAGCGGCATGCACGTGTATGTATGTACGTATATCCCGGTCGTGTAATCGCTGAATGTCGGGAGTATAGGCACAATAATCTGTCGTAATTCACCAGATAAGTGAACCGTGAGCCACTCCTTGCCGCGAAATGATGTAGCGCCACGAATTATCGCGTGCGTGCGTGCGTACGTCGCTATATGCGAAATAATCTTTCTCATCATCGCGCTGGAGAAAAGAAGGCCTCGCACTTTTCTCTACGAGTATATGTAATACATTAATCATCGACACGGTGAGTCCAGGGCGTCATCGAGCAACCACGCTTTCTTGCAGAAGTAAACGAATCGAGAGGAACGCCGCTCTGATTGGACGGGGCACCGTTGGCTTGAATAGCTCTCGCCAACGAATTAAAGTCGTTCTGTTGCGCGATATATTCTGGTCCGGCGCGCTCAGAAACGTGACGCGATTTTCGTGCGACAGCTCGAATTGCGGTGAAATGCTGCTATTGAACCGATAGCGTGATGCAGCAGGTTCAGCGATGAATTTCGAACATTTTAGTCCATGTGTAATGCTCACGTCATTAGGGCATGCGTTTCGGCCTTTGAAAAAAATTATAACGAGATTTACGTGTATAAATCCAGACATATTTAGATTTAATCATGAATATTCTCTTGATATCTGCGTTATTGTATATTTTTCGTTTTGTCGTCTAAGACTAGAGAGACCGGCACTGAAAAGCGGATTAACTTAATGTACGATAATTTTGCACGAACAAGCTATTTATAATAGCTATTTATAATAGCTTGTTCGTGCAAAACACTTGTTGAAACACAATTTTTATCGATATTTATTGCAAACGCAACATTTCTCACCTACACATTATGTGAAAGAATGTGTGATTAATCTCGACACACATGGGATTAGTTAATACAATACATTCCGTACATTCCGCGTGAGATGAGCAGGAAAAGAATCAGGCCACGCGGCACAGTAAATTCGTTGTCTCCGTTATCTCTTTAGTTAGACGCAAGTTTAGGTCAGGGACACCCAGTATAACGAGCGCTTTTACGGGCTTGGTCGGTGCGGCGTATACCGAAATGCGGGTTTCGCGTGCTGCGCTCCGAATGCACGGACAATAGTTTCACGACGCGAAATGCAAATAAACGCGACAGACCCGTTGGAAGCGTTGTCGTGTCCGTGTCAGCCTCATAATACGACGGAACTTTGACTCGAATGGGCGCGGATCTTGATGCTGCAGCCTCAGAGTTGGCGGGAACAATTGTACCTTGGGACTCCCCTAATGCCCCGTCGAATTTCGGGCGGTAACACCTTTGTTGACGTGTTCGCTCCTCAACGAATTGGTAGCTCCTTGAATCTACCGTAGTTTCGAAAGTTTCAACCATGCATCACGTGCATTGGTGCGAGAAGCGGCTTCATTTATTTAAGTACGTCGCGTAACGGGTTAAACCAAGTAACGATTAAACCAAGATATCGATTGCGTATCTTGGCGTAATAGAACGAACGGAATATTGCACGAGAACGTAACAAAATAGTTTGACGCTAGGGACTACGCGATTCCATCATCTAATTTTATCTATGTCTGAACTACATTAAGAGTGCAGCTGCACCAATCCACCACTCTTAACGCAAATATCATCCGGTTCTGTAGACGAACAAACGAATAACACTGCTTTTTATTTGATGAAATAATTTGAAGTTTGTTGAATTTGTTTAATGTAATAAAGAGAGACATAAATCATAAATCATTTAACTGTATAATGATGAGCCAGCGTATGGTACGCCTCATCCTATTTGTCGCGATTCTCCAAGTGACAACGCCTAGTTAAGGGTCAAACAAGCAGCATCTGAAATTGCGAAAACTATTTCTTTGTTCCGCGCGAAGGAACAGAAGCTTCCGAGCGGTACAAAAGCACGAACTTTGTCGCACGAAAGTCCCGCTCGTCTCTTTCGCGAACGTCTGTTCCGTATTCTTCCGGAAAGGAAACTGCTGCGACACGAGCGGAGACGCGGAATGAGTGGGACAAAGTCGCGGATGTTTTGCCTGCAACGTGTTTCATTTTCCTTTTGCCGTATCCCAAAGGGACACCCATTTCTAGAGTAAAATAAATTCAGCCATCCATGAGTAATCGCTATCGCGTGTATTTCTCTCATTGTCAGCCGAAAAAGACAAATACCACTACCTTCTCGCGGACTATATTTGCCACATGCCTCGAACGATAAATGCACGAGTCACGGAATCGGTTCGATCGTCAGCTGGACCATTAAGCTCGACGATATCCGCGCTAATAGTTAACACACGCTAACAGCTCGGCACAGTTTATCAATGTGCTAACGATGACACGAAGAAATTTATTTCTGGAATAAAACGCCGTACTATAATCTATCACATTGGCGAAATACTCTGAGAACATTACATGAAAAACTAAGAGTTTTGCATTCTTGGATATATTAAGTAGAGAAGAAGTCTTAAATCTTGGATTAAAAATGATTGATTTTATTATCTAAGGGACCGGAAGATTAATAGCTGTATTTTTTTAATCACATCCGCGATTACTCGACGCGCTAATAAGTGTGCTCAAGGATTCTGCTGCGCTCTTGAGATTAAAGTGAAAGTTTTAATAGTAGAAAAACCTATATAACTTTATAAAGCTTGTATCTTAAGCTTGTAAACTTGGGTATGTTTACCGAACCGTAGCCGTTAACTCCCCGGAAAGTTTCCGGATTCCGTATCGAGGAAAGGTTTAGCTCTCGAGTAAGAATGCCAGGGTTTGTAACAAGGACGTAAGTCAGGCAACCGTGGAACGTGATTCATGGCGTATATCGTAACTCTAGTCGGCGATCGGATTAAACTTGACGCCTGGCGCACCGGGCGCTGCCAATACCCTGTCGTTATACAATATCGACGTGCCACCGATAATAGGTCCAAATTTACACCCTGCTACGATGAGATATGACCCTTCAAACTGGCGTATTCAAGACTTACGCTAGCTCCGTTAATCGGACGGTCCATCAACGACTGAATTTCAATAACGATCGAAGAAAATGAGTACGTGAGGTGTAATGGCTTCAATTGAGTTTCACGCTTGACGAATGTCTGAGACTTTACTTTTGTACGCCTAACTCGGACCTCTTGATTTACGATGAAATTACATTTTACACGAAAAGTCGAAATGACCATCGATGAAACTTTGACTGAGCTAAAAACCGGCCCATTCTAGAATAAATTTCTGTTGGTTACTCGCACTACGCGTTCTTGATAATTTGCGCGCTGATCCGGTCAAATATCGTTTTATGCCACAATGTTACCGGTAAATCTTTATCTCGGGGCCTGACATCGGTCCTTTTCTTCCTTCCTTGTCGCTGCCGATTCCATAATTGCGGTGCGTTTATCCTCTATTAATCCGGTGTTATGAAATTGGTACCGTTTACATCATGATTAACACACACGAGCAATAAATACCCGTTACGCCTGGCTAAACGCCATCGATCTCTCTCGCGTGGCCGAATTTCGTGATTAATTTCTAACGCGCACGTCCGCTAGAGCAAACCGACTCGACCGCCGCGCGAACCGCGCCCGGAAGCCCGGACGTCTGTTTCACAAGGACATTCAAGTTTTAATGGAGGACTCCGCGAAAATCGATCGTGTACGTCCACGTACGTTATCTACGTAGGCGCGGTCGTGTATGTACGTCGCACTCGTTGCGCGCCATTAATGACACCGAGCCGAAGTGCCGGCAAAGTGGTGGACGTGTGGCAGTCGTGTTAACGAGTCTCCGATAGCGAGCGGGTCGACAGCTGTTAACGTGCAATTAAAACGACGGAACAGAGAGACCGTGAGGACGCTCCGCGCCGTGCCGCGCCGCGACCGCGAACCGACGTAAAATCGGCGCATCGATGCGTCCGCATGGCAGTCGCGACTTGCGTCCGACGCGTAATACCTGCATCATTAACGGCGGACGCGTTGCGCACCGGACATGCCCGCCTAATTACGGCTGACTAAAGCGTTTGATTATCGGCACGTGTACCGAGATAATGGCATCGCGACGGCTGTGTGACGTCCCGCCAACGCGCGGTCGAGACCGATGTCTCGGCGTCAGCGTGATGGTACGATGCAATTTCCGATTAAAACGCCGCGTTCCGTTCGCGATGCCGGTCGCAACATCGCTCAACGTAATTCGAACCAATTGCCGTCTCTCTTCCGGCTCTCTTCCGTCTTCTCGGTGGACGAAAGAAGCGAGCGACGGCACAAAGCGCGGACCCCCGTTCTTGCGTCATTAAACTCGTCTAGATCGTCTATACTCCATTCGCGAGTGGACGATTCTTCTCTCTCGGTCCTCTGTCCTTTCTCCGGATATTTTTGGTCGAGATCGATCGTCCTTTGATGTCGTGCACTTCGAGCTCTTTGGTGTCGCGGTCCTTTGACCGGACTTTAGTAGTGATCATTAAGGGTATCTGACATAATCTCGGGATTGTACCGAGTTACATCAAAGCATCAAACCATACGATGATTTTTCGAATCCTGCGTTTCATTCAATTAATTCATCCAAGCGTTCCATTCAATTAATCCATCGTCGTAGAACAGTCCAGCGGTTTATCGATGATGTTCGTGATTCTTTCATTGGTTCCTTGAGCGAATACTTATCACGATCACCGTAATCGATCCCGATAGTCATACGGTGCCTTCTTGGCATTTCAAGACTATCGATGCTCTCTGGTGATGTCACGCGATAGACCTCTTCTTCTTGTAATATCCTCGCTCTTCCGATTCTCTTTCCTTTTTCCGCAAATGCTGCACATGTTCTCTGACGACGCCATCCTCCCTCGTTTTTTCCTCATCTTGCTCTTATCCCGTATGCGAGCTATCCCCAGCACCCTTTCGCATTTCCCCTCGTCGCCATCAGTCGGTACTTTATCACGGCGCAACGTGTGTGCACACGCTTTATCACCGCCGCCGCATTATGGCAATACGTCAGCGCGGTTTTGCTGGCATCAATTGCCATTCAAATCAGCGTCGATCGTGCCACGAACAGCGTGGCTGCTTATGACGAAGGGCGCAGAGGGGTAGAAGAAACTGCGAAGGCGTGCGATCGATGCGTCAAGGTTGAACGAAAGTCGATCACTTTCTGGATTGACGATCGCGGAAGCAATCGGGAAACGATCAGCAAATTAACACGCACGCGCGCGCGCGCGCGCACACACACACACACACACACACACACACACACAAAAGCTTTACAGAGCGCGAATTTACGTTATTTGTAATAATCAAACTCGACCCGGTCTTGAAATTTATTTGCGACACGTTGCGAATACCACAGCTAGAACGCTCAATGAACGTAAAAACGGCGTGAAAACGCATTGCGGATACAATAGCCACAAAGGTGTGCTCGGCTATTGTGAATGCTACGCGTATAAAAGCGTGCGTTTTATCGCGCCAGCTGTATTAAGGTTTAATAATTGTTTAAGTAATAATTCAAGCGAAAACCAGCAGCAGTCGAAAATGTATGATGAATAGATGATTGGACCAATTTAGGTACATTAGTGTAAAGTCTTTCAATCGATTTTCGAAAAATGTTCGAAAGAACATTGGTAAAATCGAATCGGATAGATATCATTGAAATGTCAGTTTTCAGAAACCGAAAATATGATTCGGAAAAGGAAATTTTCTTAATACCGTCTCGGGATTCAGAGATAAATTCGAGATGAAATACAATGATTAGAATACTCCATCCCAATCTCTATCGCATATCTTCGTTCTCTCTCTCCCCCTCTGTGTGTGTGTGTGTGTGTGTGTGTGTGTGTGCTCTGTCATTTTATTAAAAAAGAAAAAATGAAGTCCTTTATTATTTCCTTGTTATCTGATTCTTTCTGTTTAATAACAATTATCCTTAAAGCCACGTAATTTTTCATGAATGGAATGTATTCGTTACAATCACACCATATAGATTCGGGTTTATTTATTAAACGAATAGATATATTGAAAAATCGAAGAAGACAAAGGCCACGTTGCTCGTGGCCAAAGCTGCATCATGTTGCGGAGCATCGAAAGTTTTGAGAACGGGGAGAGTCCAAACGTACGGTCGATGACGCGTTTCCGCAAAACAGGAAATAATAGGAGATGCAGTTTTTGTTACAGTTTTGTGTCAAAACTGTCGACTGGACGCGCTTATATTTTCAATAAAATGGCAAAAGTTTCGTTTACGATAAAAGATCTTTTTGCGCATTACACATTGTGAAAAAGAAACACTGCGCGCGTATCTATCAATCTAGTAGCGATAAATCGTTTATTGAAATGAGTCAATATCACAATAGGTACACTGCTGTATGTGCAAGTTTTCTAACACGTGTAATCTTTTTGTGGGTGGCTTTGAGTGCGAAGCATGAATACAGGATTGGCAAAATGGAAAATCTTGTCTGTATAAATTTTTTAATATAAACCGATGATTTGGTATTTTGATATTCCCTATCGATTATTTCGATTCAGTCGCGCCTGAAATCTCATGGAAAATGATTCATTCATTAAAAATAACGGTCGAATAGTTATTGGACATTTCTGGTGAAAACCCAACTCGATGATAACGGGGCGTTTTAACTGCAATTTGCGGGACGGCCGCCTTGAGTGCGATTTATACTTATATAGAAAATTTAACGGTGCCAATTTGAATTCGGAGCATCATTTCGCGTAAATACTTGCAGAAATATCCGCGATATCACGTTGCGCGGTGCATCAATCGTAATTACGACATGGTAAATGAATTTGCGCGTGATCCACCATCTAATTGGATTTTATTTCTATCGCTACTTCCATCGTTCGTTTACATTTTTCGACGTTCGCGGAAAGCGCACGCTGAAAACGCCGAAAACGCGTTCAGTATATTTACTCGCTCGATGAAAATTGAATAAATCTGAAATCGGGACGCTAGCTATTTAATAACGCTACTCAAAATGTCCTGCACACGATGTACTAACGAAGGTGCGCACACGATCATAATTATCGCTTTTGTTGTAAATCGGGCAGCAATCAGGTGCTTGTTATCCAAGTGCACGGGCTTTTATTTTCAGCGCAACAATCGTGTTATCTCGCGTTTGCGCTCTCTCTCTCTCTCTCTTTCTCTTTAGCTACATTTCAATCATTTCACAATTATTTGGATCACGACGCGGAAAGATGAAATCCATTTTCGCATTAATATTCGGACAGCATTAAAAACAGCCTGGCTCGATCACCTCTATCATCGCTATTTATTTCTCGAGATACCGAATTAATCGTCAATTGATACACGTACCCCTCTCATTAATTATCCTAAAGGATGCGAGATCATATTAACCAATGTCACTGATATACCGAGGTCAAAATAAAATTAGTTGATAAATCAATATTAAATATGCATTTCAGGCAGCATGCATTGACAGCACGGCTCGCAGTTCTGGTACGCTCAAATAAATGAGTTATTACGGAAAAATAAATATGAATGTTCAAATAATATTAACTCGAATTTCCAATCTTATCGGAGCAATTACGTGACCTGACAACACGGAAAACTGTAATTTTAAAAATAACTTTGTTCAACTCGTAATACTATATACTTAATGAAATCTTGATTGATTTATTAAAGAACTAAAAGTATAATGTACACAAACGCTGATGAAGACACAAGCAGCTTTAAGTTTTCATATATATTATTATGATGTGCTGATCTCTCTAGATCACGTTATCTCTCTCGTAATTAGTCACACCCGTTATAACGGCAGTGTTATCACAACGAAGCGTACAGTCGATTTTTCGCGTATCTCGTAACACGGCTCTTTCATCCTCCGCGAATCATCAACATAAATGAAGAAAAATGTGGCGTTTACATTTATGAAAAGTACGATATATCGCGAGAGGAATGTGGAAAATCTCTGTTACGCTGTAAAACGTTGCAGCCAACGTTGCGCAGCTCGCAAAATAGGCGAGCTGGCTTTATTAAAATGGCCTTACTTAGGTGGAGCAAGATCAACGCTAATCAAAGCGTTATTTCTCATCGTTATTAAGAAAGCTCAAAGTTTCTTTTTCTCAGCTAGGTAAATGAAATTGGCGATTAGAATATGCTTTTAACCCGCGACTTTTCATCTCGACGGATTAAGCCAAATAACGGTAATAAACTGGCACTTGGAACTGTTAACCGGGATGGGGTTTGCCGCGATCGTGAGAGTATCATGTTGCTGTAAAATTAATAGTTCGAGCCGAAGAAACGCGATCATTCCCAAAGATAACGTACATAAATCGTCACATGCCTCGTCGCATTATCGGCTGGTAATTCGAACAAACGATCCGGTAAAGGCCGGTCCACTTAGCGGAACGGTTTTAACTCACGATAGCGGGATAACTTTTGGAAACTATCGAAATCTTCTGCCAGGACGTACCTGTGCCGCTTTTAAGACACGATAAGTCCTCGCGGAGTCATTGACCTACGCGGCGCGGAACCTTCGGCAAGGATCGATCATGCAGCCTGTATGCCTGTATGCCTGTATGCCTGTATGCCTGTATGTACGATTATACATGTAAGTACATACGGCGGGAAAAGAGCTCGGGCTTGTACTAGAGCAGCACTTGGAAGGTACCTTACGTAGAGCCAGTTCAACGACTTCACACGCTGACACACAACGGCAAGGACCGTAATAAAAGAGGTTTACGACTAAACGACACGCGTCGTCATTCCCGACGTTTTCGAATCACGCTCGTATCTTGCTTGGTGTATCCCACGATCTATCGGGATCCGCGAAAATTCTTTGAGCATCAAAGATCCGCGAGGATCTTTATATCTTCTCTACTAAGAAGCTTATTTAAACGAAACGATCTCTGCTGCTATATGGCTCGGTTGCGGCATCGTGCCGAGATTGTTTGGAAATCGTATCGTATTTTTCGTCAAAGTAGCGATACGATATCGCGCAGCTACCGCAGCTTATACTGCAGCTTGTGACCAATGTCGTTGCACTCCAAGTTTGTAGTACGATTATAAAAAGTCTATAAAAATGTGAGATGTCACATGTTGCGCAAAACAGCGCGTAACATGATGTAATATTGAAACAAATATCATATTAATAAAGTATATATTAAAACTTGTGTAGAGCTGCTAAATCGACATAAAAACTATTAAAAACGATATCGAAACAGTGGTACACTGTCATAATTAAGTTAACGCCATAATTAAGATATTTCCGATGAGCGATATTTGATTAAATCTTTCGAGTTTTCTAACATGATATATACGCTATATTATTGTACGTAAGTCTGTCAAAATTAGATACACGTCAGTTTATTAAAATTAATTACATTGTTAACATGTATTAACATGTACAGGTACGACAGGATAATGATAACGATACATCGCAACCGTATATATCACTAATTATGACAGCCCTCGATTATTATGCGTTATCGTAACTATTACGTATGATAATCCAAGCATTATTCCATAGTAATCGCGCCGTTACTTCATTTTAATATTATGAAAATATATTATGCAACGCGTTTTTGCGTTTTTGCTTTTGCCAATGATATCCTTAAGAATCGGCAAAGAAATTACATGTTGCCAAATACAAAGAAAGACATTTTCAAGACGTTTTATGCTTGTATGGCTGCAGCATCCTCATATGTAATTAAGCGCTAATAAGACCATGACATTGCACTCGTACACAACAAATTTTACTTCCGTGGCATATACATAAACCGCGAAAGCAGAATATCCTGCGGGTAAAGACGACGACGCAGCTTTAAGCGACGACGTCGCGGACGAGGGATCGTAAATCCGCGTCGCGGAAGTTCGAGAACGAAGCGGAGGTGTACGAGGTGAACTCCGGAATGCCTCGAGGCAAAACGAAAAAGAAAACGTCGAGCGTACCGAGAGTCGAAGATGCGTCGGTGCGATGGTGGCGAGTAGCGAAAGCGACGACGATGGTCCTGGAGATGGCTGCGGGGGTGCGCAGCATGGCGCAGCGAGGAAAGCGGGGCAAAGTTGGGATGGTAAACAGGGGAACCGTGCATCATCCGAGAATCGAAGTTCGCTCTACGACCTCCGGTGGGGTCTAAGATCTCCGCGCGAAGCGAAATTCAATAGGCCATTCCCTTTCAAGAAATGCATTTCGATGCCGAAATATCGACACAGTCTCTTTCCACGTCATACGCTTAACGAAATGGACGGAATTCATCGTTGTCGGCGAAAAGAACGTTTCTTCTCTAGTCCGATTGTCGAAATTCCATTTCAACGGAGAAGGAATGTCAAATTCCACGACACTATGGCTCGCGAAACTCGATGATATGACGCGCGGCGTTCGAGATGATAGAAACTGAATGTCAGCATAACGGAGGGCGGTAACAAAATATGGTTAAACGAATAAACATTGTTCCCTCGAAACCGCGAGTGATTACTGTGTTAATTTATTAATGTGAATTAATGTGTGATAATGAGTGAATTCACCGTTCTGCATCAATCAACGCAACTGTCTATTAAATTGCTACATGTATTAAATAAGCTCTCGCTGTGTTTACCTAGCGGTAGGCGTTTACGCATCGCTTCAAACGTTTCGATGGATCCGGCCGAATCGAGTTGATTAGAGTCGAATAGCTCGTTACCGCTGGCAATCTGCGGCGATGATAAACGATCCTTGTTGCACTCACACAAACTATACCAAACCATAAATTCATATTTCAAGATAAGATGGTGTCATGCGCTAAGAATTAATTTTTTGACGCGCGGAACAACGACACGTCAAGCATCGTCGTTGCGAAACGATTGGATCTCGATAGAGCTTCATCTCGCTTTTCGACCATTGCGCAACATACGGGAATTTAATTAGCATAAATCGCGCGACACGCCCGTTTACAGTGCACGCACGTCGTTTTACGGTGCCGTCATTAGTGCAAATATCGTAACCGGGCTCCTATCCCTGCAAGTCGGCATATACGACAGATGTTAACACCGAATTAACACGTACAACGTACGACTACACAGAACCGTGGCAAGTTAACAGCGTTGCCGGCACGTCGATATGATCGCAATTTCAGCTTACAACCATAATTAACGCGCACTGTACTAGCCGTACGCCTGAGTGGGTCTACTAAAACGTACTTTACCGACCATTAACCGCGAGGGATGCGAGACAAAGTCTCGCCGGACAATACGCCGCCGTCGCGAATATCCGCAATATTTTGCGACACGTGCACACGCGTACGTGTATATTTTCGAGAGACAAAGTATTCTCATTAGCCGCTGTGACGTGTGGTAGTTTGAGTTTCGTATAACACTCGTATGACGTTCGCGGTGCTCGTCACGCAAGTGTTTGGCGAATTTTTCAAACCGCTCGCGCTGCTGCTCAAATCGCGACTGGGTTGTTGCCGAGTATACGTGACTGGCAATCGTGTGCAACATTTACTGGATTTATTTACCTGGGTCGAGATTATCATTCAAAAAGGTGCAGTAACATGTAATTGGAGTATCTGTAATTAAATGTAAATTAAATCGAAAAGATGCGCAATATCAATTGCAATGTACAAGCAACGAGTAAAGTGGAAAACTGTTCGAGACGGAAATTCTGGAGGAAGTAGATTCATTGGAGTCGATGTGAAGGTTGCAAATTAACATTCAGCAAATAACAGATATTACAATGCCCTCTGGACACGATTATAATTACACGGGCTGACAGCATCGTTTATCACCGATACGCGCAGCGAGGAGTCGCTACATATAACTAATCCGTGTATAATGTTAATCGGTAATATTAATCGTTGTGCAAATATTGTAGTTCTCGTAAATTTAATAACGACGTCGATAACCCCTCCGTCTCTGTGTGCGCGCGTGCACGACCGTCTCCTCCGTGTTTGCACAAGTACTTCCGTAAGCGGATACAGAGCGCGTAATTAGACGCGCGGTACTCGCCGAGAGGAGCACTCGAAAAGTAAACGAGGGACGAGCGAGCAATAATCCGACAAAGACACGCGCACGTTTTCACATGGTCGAGCGAAACAAAACGTTCGTTCTTTATTGCGACTTTTGAAAATCTCGCGTGGCGTATGTAAAAATAGCGAGCAACATCGATTTCCGCGATTCAATCAAGTCAGCTCGTTAACAGTTTTTTTTCAGATGTTTTTCCCCCTCCCGGCCAAGATCGTGTACATTTCATTCGAGTAACGCCTCGACGAGCTCGACGCTGCATCACGTCGCAGTTATTTTCTAGGAAATTTCAATTTTAATTATAATTTTAAACGACTCGTAAATGAGACGTATTCATTATCCGCGCTTTACATCGCGCGCCTTCCCTGAACGTTCCCTGCTACGACAACGTGCAACGCGAGCAACGACGTCGCTAATTAATGATCAACGTTGCAGTTCAAAATACGATGCGTCATGTTTATCTTCACCTACAATTTTAACGAGGAAACAAATCATTTATTTTTGTCGTGATGTCGTGAAACTGATATAGGAAGAAATAAATCGTCGAGTAACGAGATCAAACGATAGCGATCGAGCGTCTTTCCGTTTTTGTTGTTTTGCGCATGTTTGCGTTACAATCTCTATTTCATCCGAGAAAACGTTTCAATGGAGATCAATGTTCTCTGCCCGGTATTTAAAGGATCAACTGCCACGCGCGAGTTTGGTCTCGCGGAGGGTGCGCGTGCAGGATGACGACGACGACGATGAACAGTTTCGGCATTCTTTCACGCTCATGCTTTTCACGTGCTTACGAGATTCCAACGGCGATGACTGACGAAAAACGAGCGACAGGACGAATTATGACGACACGTTAAATATCGCGCGACATGGCCGGCAGTCGTAAAGAGGCGTTACCGCGCCGCCGATATCGCGTGTGCATCTGTCCGTTCGTTTATCGCACAGCGTGTGCAACGGCGTCGAAATGACAGCGACGCCGACAGATCGGCTCTCCTGCTTGTGGTCGTGGCGGATAAAAATACGCGGGCGAAATTCCGCCGCAGCCGCGGATGTGCCAAAATTGCCGTGAGCGCTATGAACCATCATCGCAGCGCGCTGCGAACGAACGATATAATGCGACAATCGTCTGCTTTTATTCGGGGAATCGTGCGACGAGTTAATTGCAAGCGATGATGAGAAACGTATTCATTTTAATAGTATGGTAATCAGATCTGACTATCCCGTAAGAGTTTTGTTACAGTACCGATTCTGCGTATTACGCGTCTCCAAGATGAACGTTTTGATCATTAGACGGATGTGAATGCATGATTTGAATCTCAATGTATACTTAGATACTTATAGATACTCATGCAACTATCGATTTTCGATAGCCCGATATAATTTCAAATCAGGTCTGAAAAATTAATGAAAGTATGCAGAGAAATACGAGC
Source organism: Ooceraea biroi (assembly GCF_003672135.1). Classification (NCBI taxonomy): domain Eukaryota; kingdom Metazoa; phylum Arthropoda; class Insecta; order Hymenoptera; family Formicidae; genus Ooceraea; species Ooceraea biroi. The sequence goes on along the minus strand of NC_039517.1, from coordinate 5,876,283 downwards.
AGCGTGAAGCAGATTGGATGCTTGCATATATCTTTTCTTAAATGATAAGAATTAAATATCAAAGCGAACAAAAAGGAACGTGTGATTGCATACTAAAGGTACTGCATGGAGAATAGAGGAAATATTTTCTTATCACTGCACCCACGCGCACTTATCGCGCAGTTTTTCGCCTCTTCGTCACTCTATCTTTCATCGTGGCATGTCGAGTTTCCTCTCTCGTTCCGCATTATTTCCATAATTATATTCAATGTTTTTCCATCCGAGGCTGCGGAAACACGCGGAAAACAGGGGGTATTAAATTCCTTACGTAACACAGCATTCTCGGCGAGGCGAAGATGCTGTTGGACGCGTGCAACCTTCCTTTTTTTTTAATCCGGAGGATTTTGAAAGGCGGAAAGAGGGAGAGGGAGAGAGCACACGAGATAGCGGAGAGCACTAGTTTGCACAAAACGACCTTAAAAAGCGCATTGTAACGTGCGCGCGCGCGCTACGAAAAAATCTCCCGCGCGCCTCGTCAGCCAGTTAATTGCTTTTTAAGTCAGAGTAATATGCGGAAGTAGTGCTTCATCCGCAGCTTTTAAACCACTACCGCGCCACGATATTCCTAGCATAGCAGCGGCATATGCCGGAATTCCGTCTTAAGCTTTAATGCGCCACTTCGATGCTCTTCAACGTCGTAATAATCCAACGTGCTAGTCGTTAAGTTACCATTTCTACTTTTCGAATGGAGCCTGTTAATTATCGCGGGATTTCATATTGTTCACTTACTAATTTCGAGCATTATTCTCCACTGCAACGGTTTAACAAGTACTATATTAAAAATATGATGCTAAAGTATCGTTATCAATTTTTTAATCAATTATTTTTTCTATTATTATTATATACAATAATATCTAGCTTTTCTCTCATTTGATCTTATTTAATTTTTGTCGTGCCATGATGAACTCGCAACCGGTTATAGACACGTCTTCCTGATACTCGAAACCTTTTACGTAATCGTATTATCCTCGCGGGCATAAGTGATATGTAAATTCTTAGTTAATTTTCTCGACCATGTATACGTATATGTGACGCGTTTATTTCTTATCGTATGCTGCTTGTAATTATCGGGTAGAATATTTCATTTGCCTTCACGCGACCGAAGACGCGCTTGCATTTCTGTCTTTTCGAGACGCCTTACGTACGTATTTGCGCGTACCGCAAGGTACCTTGAAATATTAAAATATACAGCTCCAAGATCTGGTAGCGGAAATACGTCGCGTTAATTTAATCGATTATTTATTTCGCGCGTGTGTTACATTCCGTTGAACAGTAATACGTATGCATCTTCACACGCGCGAATGTTATTTTCATCGTGTCGAACTCTTGCTGATATATCACTTGGGCATTGAATATCACAACACGAGTTAATTTTAATTCCCGCAAAGAACGGGACCGCCCGTCGGATATGCATAAATAAAGAATTGCGCGAACGACTCGCGCGGGCGTGATTTGCAAAAGTTTTGAAAAGCGTCTGTTTTTGGCGAGAACCGCAGAGAGAAATGCTGGGCAAGCCGTATTATATTATATCGCAATATCATGGGTGGCACACGCATAGTCTGGTATGCACGGAGATGGGCATGTGTGTTGGATGGCGTGCGTGTATCGTGTGTTCCTCGGATTTAATTTCACGCTTCTATCCTGGCCAAAAACGCATACGTACACACACGCAGTGCGCGCGGACGTATACGTAAACTGCAAAGCGTGTACGTGCAACGAATTGCACCGGGAAGCCAGACCGCCGGCAAGCCGGGATAGCCGCTATAGCCGCTATAGCCGCTATAGCCGCTATAGGCGTTATTTCCGCCCGTTGTTTTTTCGTCGGGGGACAAACGGCCAACAGGAGGAGAAAAAAAAAGAGTAATACCTGTATGTGCGATGGATTATAATCCAAGGATCACAGCGCGATGTGACATATTGCGACTGGAGAAAATTTCGATTCATCCGAGAACGAGACGGAAACTTGAATTTGTTATTTGCGGAATTTTTCGCCGGGATATTCATATTCGACGCTAATTTGTGCTGTTAATCTCCTTATCGAAACTTAAAAATTCGACGAGACGACAAGACGTTCAGATTTAATGCGTTTTCGTCATTGGACGTGCTCTCTCGCTTAAATTCCTACTAGAATTGCTCGAATAATGCAAGTTACCGTGCAGGCGTTAACACGTGACGCTAAGTGGAGCTTCTCATCGATTACAAAATACTTCATAAACTCGCTATCTCTTTGGAATTAATAATATCGCTAGTAGCAAAAGTTGAAGATCTTAGCTCTTAAAGGAAAAAGTCAATCTTTCATTGCTAGGTTTTAAAGTTGAATAGAGAACGTTCGCTAACTTTCGTAAAATTTAAATGAGCCCGTTTTATGCTTTAATTCTTGCTGGCATTATATTGTATTTCTTCTTTTTTAGTTTAGAAACTTAAAAAATTGAAAACTTGAAAAAATTTCATTGAAGGAATGCCACGGTTATGTCTCCATCCTTTTTTCTGTAAAAGAGATGATAAATTCTCGGATTCGCGCGTGCTCCATCTTTGAAAAATATGTCCCGCTTGGGGGATTTCTATACTTACGAAACACCCCTTCGAGAAAAACCCCCACAGATTTCGTAGACCTTTGTTCTGCGACGAAATAAAAAGAAACGCACCAATCATGCCGCGGAAAACAGACGTGACATTTCGGAATCGACGAGACTTTTCCTCATCGGTCGTGTGACAAAATGTCCGGAAAAGCAAGATTGGGTTATCTCGCGTCGTTACTAAAGGAAGAAACTGAAATTTATTTAGACGGAACAATTTTTTTGAAAGATCGTCATACATAAAGGGGAATATGTTTGATTTGAAACAAATATATGTATATACGTATACATATAGCGAAATATTCTAGAGAGAACCTGAACGAAATTGGATTCACTTGGTCGAACACGGAGAACGGTTCGTCGAGATTCCTCGGCGAGGGCGCGGAAGAAAGATGGTTCCGTTCGAACGAATAATCAGGAGGAACCTTCCGTACTCATTTCGTGCCAATCGGGTAGTTTCCTCGTGCAATCTCGGCCCTCGTGCATCCATGTGGCTTCTCCCTTCAAGTCCGCGCGCGTGATGCATCCGACTAACGACCCTCCCGAGGAGCGAGAGCGTGTCTCTCGAATTAAGCACCCGGCACGGCGCCCGAGTAGATCTGGCTAGGAATCCCGAAGGAATTATTTCCGTGCAATAAACGAATCGACCCCGCGTGGACTCTCGAGTTTTGCGAGGGAAAACTTTGGTGCGTAAGGCGAGAAAATATTACGGGGTAGAATGTGCCGAGAAATGCGGGGAAATTAAAGCGGGGATTCTGCTGCGGATGTTTTCATATATACGAGTGAAAGCAAAGTGCCGCGGCGCAATAAATTTTACTTGTCGCTTTTGTACAACGAGACGAATAACCTTGGATCGTGTTAAAGAATGCAGAATGAAACAGTTCTACGCGAGTATATCTGCGCCTTTTAACGTCGTTTTGTCGTAACAATATATCGTTAAAGATAGATTTCGAGACGAGTGACATTGAACAAACGATGGTCCATTTTATTCTCCTCCCTGGCACACCTACAGTTACCATTGTTCAACTCTCGTGCATTCGTTTCGGCGGGCGCGCGTTTTATCTCGAAGCAACTATCCCATCATTACACGTCAGCAGGTCAAAGAGGCGCCCGATCGAGAGAATCGCAGGGTGGCAGAAAGGCGGGAAGGTATTGCCAAAGTTCGTCGACGGGTTCACCCCCGTCCACCCATTAGCGTGTCAGTCATTCCGGCCATGTAATTAAATTCCGTGCGTCTCGTGTCGTCGCGCGGGGGTACTCACCCCTCGCGAGCGAGTCCCTTTCGAGGGGCACTACTTTCGGTCTCCGCCGATTCCTCGAAATCAGCCAGGCGCGGGTACGCGTGGACGGTACGCGTGGACGGTATCAATATTTTCCCTGGGAAAAATGTCGGGTCAGCTCCCGGGAGAGCTCGGCGGAGGAGAGGGAGAAAGGAGGGCCTGGGTTGCCCTCCTTGACATCGATTCTATCCATTTCCACGTTTCCCCGCTCGTTTCTTGCCACCCTGCCGTCTCATTTTCAATTTATCCTGGGCGCCTTTTATCGCATTTTTCGTTTCTCCTCTCCGAATCGGAGGGAACGACAGCGAATGGACTCGCGCGAGTACAACAGATAAAACGAAAGTTTGTATCGCCGCGGGAACGCTCGTTCGCGGGGCGGGCGGCCCGAGGGAGGACTGATTAATGGACTTCTTGCCGAGGGCGGATGTATAACCGGCGAGAAAAAAAGATTAGTCGTTCGGAGAGGCGCGCGGTAGCGCGGCGGAAAGAGGGAGAAAGAAAAAGAGAGAGAGAGAGCTGCACCGCTATGCCTGTAGTACGCTCGATTAATTGGAGTTGTTGGGCGCCGTAATCGTTCGGCCGCTGCTTGTTTGATCGTTCCGAGATGACTCTCAAGCGTATCATTTTTCTTTTTACGTTGTTATTTCAAGCGCGATTGATGCTGTCAATATCGATTTGTCATCTTGAAACGATCGCGACTGAAAGGGAGTTTCTCGGAAGCTTGGTGCATCTTGCGATCTTAAATTCTCAAGCGCCTTACTTGAAACATAAATCAATGTTTGAGAAAGCTTTACGAGCAAGCGTTTTATCGTAACGATAACCGCGCCATGTCTGCACATTTTCCCTTTTTTCTTCCGATTCTAATCTTCTCTCTATTCTAATTGTTACAGAACGATATCATGGGATTTCCGGTGCTCTTCGATGTTGCAAAGCGAAAAGCGGGAGCCGCACGGAGATAAACTCGGAAAATTGTTTCGCGTAGAAAACGCCGCGCCTGTACATTGTTCCTAATTGACAGAGGAAAAAGAGAAACGGCGACAGGGCTAACAGAAACGAGAAGAGGGTCGGACGGAAGACACGAAGCAACGCTCGAAATTTACGAGTGAGCTGGTTTGCTTGCGCATCGCGAGATCCACAAGGGGATGGCGCGTATCTAGAGGCACTAACGGTGAATGGTGTCGTAACGAATAGCTCGTCTGCGAACCAGCTGATCCTCGACAACAGACGGCAGTTATCCAACGAGCGCGAGTAGGAAGATTCGCGAGAATTCAAGCTTCGAGCGTGGTCTTTGACGATCTGTTGCGAGACACACGAGAGAATCGAACGAGCATCACTCAGTGGCAGCATGATTCCGAATCGTCGACGAGGAGACGTTTCACGCTCGTTTTCCGACAATCGTTCCCCAAGATTTTGAACGCATTTATTCTGATCTGTTGCGATTATGAATGCAGAAGAATGACGCGGAGCAGCGCGTTCGCTCGACGTTGAGATTTCGATGTACCGGGTCAGTTTCACGATAGATACCCGGCCAGATGGGTTAAAGGCGTACCGCGCGATTGACGGCGCGAATTCTCGTGCTGCTTGCGAAATGGCGATCCTACCGCGTCCTCGAGAGTGCAACAAGTGGTGTCGGGATCCTCGGTGCTGAATCGTCATCGATGTTACTCGACAGACGGACGAGGGGATTTGATCCGGGACCGAGATCGGGTTCGCGCGACCTGGCTGGGATCGAGACTGCTTCTCTCGTGCGCGAGAGCCGCCGTTATTTCGTAGGACGCGCGTGATGCTGGCGGGATTAAGCGTGTCTAATGAACTTTGAATTCGTTTCTTTCGTCCCGAGCGCGATCGTCTTGAAATTTCTCAGTCGAGTTAAGTGAATTTATCTCATCGGAAGAAACGTTCGATTGACGAGGAGGTCTCGGTCCGATGTTGTTCGTTAACTTCGGCGAAAGGTACTTCATTGACCGAGTGGTTGGAAGTTAGACGAAGAGTAGCTTCGAGTTGGGATTTTAGCTCCATTTCCGCCGCTGGTATTTCGCGAACTTGTATGTACGTACATCGTCCTTTTTTTGTGGAAACACGTGGAAAATTTTAAGAAAACTCATCCGTATGACGCTTTGCCGAAAACTAGCAAATTGACGTTAATTGGCATACATATTACTGTATACGTATGAACGCGGACGCAACGTGGAGCAGAACTACACGCTGATGCTCGGAAAAAGTCCTCGGTTGCAAACGCGAATACATGGCGACGACGGCACTCAATGCTGAAGAAACGAAGAAAGAGACACTCACCGGGAGTCAGCGACGATATCTGAAGCTACTACCGGATCTCTCGGCAGATCCGCTGAATAACGTCGCAACACGAGCGTACGCGCGCCGCGGGCAAACACGTCAGCCGACTCGCTCAACGACGAAAACTATCCGATAATCCGGCAACGAGGTATTGTCATTGCATCTGCAGAAGCGCATTCGTCGAATGAGACGATGGTGATGAGAATAACCACGAACGAAGCTGGCGTTCCTCTATTAGGCGCCTTCGGTCCGCGCTATGTCGTCAAACAGGCGACGGTAAAGCGCTGTGTCCTGGCGCTGCTGCTTGTCTCCATCGGCAGTATATTCTACTACACTCACTACATCGTCAGTAGTGGATCGTTCTCCAGGTAAGTTTGGACATTACCCAGTTGTACCTTAAAATGGGAATGAAATAAGCCTTCAGTAAGCCTATTTCTATATCTCGTAAGTAATTGCAAAGAAATTACAAAGCATGCAATTTCTTCAGATTGTTGATTGTTTGCAAATTTTAATTTCACGTGGCTCGTTGAAGAAAAACTGTTTAACGAGAAATAAAGATCGAAACTTTGTCATCTGCCATACACGTAGCAGTGAAATTGTATCAAAGTTTGAGATACATTGGATGATAAGACTCATGCCACAATAGAGCTTAGATGCAACGGTTACCATTCAGGGGAAGAACACCGCGTAAGCGAGTTTAGTGCTGAGTAGTGGTTAGTATTGTCACGCGAGAGCGACGCGAGACGAGCCGAGAGTCGTTTGGCGGGAAGTGAAGTAGAATGGCGACACTTTTAATTACTTTGTACGTAATCAACCGGAGCGCATATAGCGAGCCAATTAAGACTGCGAGTTGGCTGACCGTTGCGCTGTCTAGCTCGTAACTCGGAAATTGCGCGGTCGCGTGCGACATTGCTACTAATGGTAGAGCATTATCCTCCGCAAGAGATCGCACATAGTAGACCATTTCCCGTGATGTCCTTTTTCGTCACGAAGCAACGACATGGAAAAGTGGAAGCGATTGAGGACTATCTGCGGAAATTGCATTATTCGTTTTTGTTGCAAGCGTGTTACCGAAGCAACGTCGTAAAACCGATGAACCTCCTCGTGAACGTCGACAACCGAAATATTTTTCGTTTTAAATGAAACTCAATTATTGATGACCGTCTCCTCAAAAAATCGAAACAACAATGACATGAGATAATACTATACATATAGTTAATACAGATAACGTGAATCATGAATACAGCAACGGCGTTGTGATCTCAATAATAATTCCGTGAAAATCATTATAAACGAGTGTCATCTTTATCTTATCATAATTCGCTGTCACGTGGAGAGTTTGAACATGGATAATAAACGAAAGAGAAGACATATAAGTACAATATTTTATCGAAATTTCGCATGATGATGATAAACGAAGGAAATAGTAACAATATTCCGTGAAAAACAATTTTTGTTGATGTGACATCGCTGGTAGTATCAAAGCACATTAATCTGGCTTAGCGGCGACGTATTTTCGTGTCCCGGAGTAATAAAATATTTTTGTCACGCAGCTAACACCGTCCGTTATACATAAAATATATATGCAACTGTTATCAAGAATCGCATTCAGCGAAATTACGCCAATTACGTCTGATAATCAAAGAATAAGAGACGCATAAAATTATCATTGACCATGTAGCGGGGTAATTTATATATTATATATTAATTATACGTTGCACGTCGAAATGTTGCATAATGCAGGTTGAAATGTTGAATTAGTCATTACAACGATATCTTTATCTTTCTTTCCTGTTGCGCAAATTATCAGCTCTCTGATGTTATCGACGAAAAACGATATTAAAGATTTCGCAGCGCTTTTTAAAACAAATTCACGGACAAAATGCAAAATAATTTTTCATCATTCTTTATCAAATTTCATTAAATGCGCAATGTGGAAAAATAATCGAGAATATTGACAAAAAACGAGTCTCTCGTACCGTTGTAGAGAATGTAGAGTAACCGAGTACCGGGAACATATGCAAAAAGCGGAATAACCATCAATAACCCTTGGCGCAAGGACGAAATAGTTTGTGGATTCAGCAAATTGGCAGGTGCCTTCGGTCTTAGAGACGATCCAATTTCAATCAGTTACGAGAGAGCGCAGTATATGTACGCTTATACGAGTGATACGCACATATGTATGACGCGACATGTAAATGTTCCCATAATAACTGGTCGAATTCCAGTTTTCTTCGAAACCCTACGGCGATCCTACGATGGTCGAACAAGCAAATTCGCAGTTAATTAGAGGCGACGAGCAGCGTCGCCACGAACCGAGACATTCGTTCCGTGTGTAGCGTAATAGCGAGGCGGCATGAAAACGTTGCACTCGCAGTATTTGTCGAGATATACATATATGTATAACAATGACTGTGCCTCGCCGAACATACAGTGACTAAAATTATGCGTGTCGCGTGAGTCTCGCCAATCGCTGATATTTCCAAAGGCGCGGAAATTACGTTTCGCGATCGATGATTCGATCATTAAGTACACGCGCAAAGTCTTGCGTTTTTTTCTTTTCTGCCGCGCGGGAATCAAAGTGATCAAAGTACAATTTTTCGGTGAAAGGAAATTTCCTTGGCTCTGAAAACCGAATGTCGGTTGAAAGTTTGGGGATGTATTTTTCACAGAGAGAGTGACACGGTGTTGTAAGCCGAGTTGCGAGGGTTGCGGTTTCGAGAATGTAAACCACGCGTTTACACGAACGGCTCTTCCATAATTTATCTTGCTGCGATACCAACGAACATATCTGTTAGTATAAAATATTCGTTATAATCCTGCGGCGTGCTTCATATTGGGGACCGTAGGGCGCTACATGTACGACTTGTTACTACACGATACGCTGCCATATCCCAGAGATCAAGAGACCACATCGTATAAATCCTCGTGCACGCGCCATCGAGTTAAATGATAATACCATGATCTTACGCGGATCAATCTTAGAGGATAACCCGCGGTACACATGCACCGTGGAATACCGTAACCGATCGCGGTACGTGAGGAGAGAGGAGGAGGTATCCATCCCTGTCGTCAATCATGGAAGCTAATGCACACCGGCGCGCGGACATTGACATGTAATTTCACATCTGCGCTGGCAGCTTCATAACCATCCATGTAGCCATGGTTGGACAGTCCTCTATCGGCGAACGTATGACGATATCTCTCGAGCTGTATTCCGAGACGTGGCATCTCGGTATTTATAATTGCATTGCCAGTACAGATAAGGCAAGACATACTATGTGTGATTTATTGAAATGATACGAAACTACTACTAGAATCGATCGGACTGGTCAGCCAGTGTCCGACTATGTTACATGTCACGTCTGAATATTATTATATAATATATAATATTAATCGTCTTATTTCGGGTTTCGGATTGTTAGCCAAATTGTGGATGACGATATGTGACAAACGTGATTTTACGTTTGCAACAACAATTCAAGTCTCTTTTTGCACTGCACGAAAATTTTTATTGCTCTTTTTATAGAGTGAGGATATTGCAGAAGCTGTCTACATGTCATGCACAAACAGTAGTCGTTATTTGTCTGATATCGCAGTGACATATGATGACATTGACCTCACGAAAAATCAAATATTTTTCAATTGACACTTTACGCATAGACACATTGCGGATTTGTACCGAGTATATATTCTAGCAACATTGTCAAAAAGTGTCGTGCAATGTCGCAGTAAAACATGTTATTACCGTAGTAGCAGAAAGTAATAAATTAACGGAATTCACGAGGCGCATAACGTTGCAATTTTAGATCACTCCGTAGGATTCTGCCTTGTCGCACCGCGACGGTGTCAGCTGTCGCGCGGCGTCTGCAGCTATGCATCGCCGGTTTTTATACACGGACGCGTTATCGCGCGATAAATCGTTGTTTTACATTTTGGACAGTGACGCGTAAAAGCTATTTAAAGTAGGATGTGTCGAGGCACAAAGGCAGCGGCAACAGCGGCGGCAGGAAATTTATCGTTAACGGCGTCGGGATCCTTTTGTTTTCTTTTCTCCACATCGCAATGCGAGTCTTTTTCACGAATCATAAAATATCCCATATACTTTCGGTCCTCTCACCGCCGATAAAAAATAGTTCGTCTACGTTGAATAATTCTTTTCGCTTTAATCTGAGAAGTGCGCGATTACGCCGTCGTGGTCGTCACGATCTTCTCGGCCGTGATAGTGACTGGAGAGAATTACTCGCGGATAACGAGAATAACGGTCTCCCGTTAATGAGCGTATGCCCGTGTTGAGACGTGGGACGTGCCGTCTCTCTGCTTCTGGTAAAGAACGAGATCCGATCTATCTCGCGACGCAAACCGTGCGCCGAGGAAAGAGGTGCGTTCCCTGTCGTGGGACTTGAAATGCGGCCGGATGTTTGTCGCATGCCCAATCAGCGTCAATTCAAGTTTCTCATCATACACACATACAGATACACGATGATTTCTTCCTATCACTATATACGCACTTTTTGCATGATGCATCTTGCGCGTTTTAGTGCTCATTACGTTTTGCTCATTGAACCAAACCGCGCCCAGAAAAATCATCGGACACGATGTGCTATATCACATTTTCGAATATTAACGGAATGCAATTGGTGAATGAAAACATCTGTGTATCGTGTCCGATGATTTTTCTGAGCGCGATTCGGGTCAACAACTTTCATTTCAAAAATCGGAGAAGCTACATTTCGTCTTAATTTGTTTAAAAGTTAATCGCTTGAGTTTAAATACATAACGATGGTGAAATTTCTTCTTGATGAAGAATACTGATATCCTGTATTTACGTATTTTGAGGAAAATTACACTTATACATCAACGCTCTAGCGCTGTAACAAATCTTCTGAAAGATTAATTTAATTTCTAAAGTTGCAACATCGTAAATTAAAAGTCTTATAGTCCGGCTTATACTCTGAAATTAACTAATTAAATTGCAAACGTCACGCAAGAAAGAGGAAGAGAGAGACAGACAGAGAGAGAGAGAGCAAGTTCTGCCGACACAACGATACCGCGAGTATCAAGAGAATAGTTTGTTCAACGTCACGATGCATTATTCATCGTAACATTTATTCGCCCGCCAGAATCTTCTCGATTATTTTTAACAATTGTCTTCGCGAAGCAGTATCGAATTATGAAAACTTTGGCCGCGAATTTCTTTGTCGGAGTCCTACGTGTAAAATTTATTCAGACGTGAACTTAAACTTTAATGCAGCTTGTGTATTCACTTATAACTCTACTTAATGTTTTCATACATGAATTGACGTACAAAAAGAAAACTGAGTAACTAAATTATGAAGCTGCAAACGATTTCGGTTTTAACCGAAAAGAACATTTTGGACAATGTGCGTTTCAGGCACATTCCTCTATGGTTGAATCGTCGATTTAATTATAAATCTCTTAATATTTTTATTGATCTGAACTAATATTTTTAGTGAACTGTAAAACTCGCGCGTGTGTATGCTTGTATGCTAAAAGAATACAATTTCCAATGGAAACTGCGAAATGACGGGATCTGCAAGGATTACCTGAAAGTTTGAAGAAGAGCAAAGCCGATATGCCCGCGATCGAACAAACATAATTTTCGACGTATCCCGATTTCGATGCTTGTTCTCCTAACAGAGGGATATATCGCGAAAGAAAGTAATATATCGTATGACTTTGTCCACGAAGGATAATCGCAAAGGACGACGACAGCGGACGAGAATCTTTCGTTTTATCGACTTTCGAGACCATCAGGGGAATGGTCGACGGAGGAAGTCACATCCCATGTTTGCTTTTGCGACGATCCAGCCATCAGTAAACCATAGCCTATTGCGGGCTTTCAGAAGACTCGCTTTATCAGATATGTAGGCTCTCTTTCATTTCTATCTTTTTGACGTGTCGCACACACGGCATTAGTACGACTTTGTGCAAAATTAATCAATATGATATTCGTATAACAAAGTATCTCTCGGTTCAAGTATAATATACTACAGAGAGTATACATTGAGGATAAGTAAACGAATTCCAACGTCAATTTGCGTTCTTTTTCTTCTTCTTCCTGCTTGATATCCCTCTCTTTCTCTATATACTCACCTAATCTCCATCTTCACGCACGACCGTACCCTAACCCGATCCTCGCTCTCGTTTGCGTACAAAACCCCGGCACGGCGACACTTCGCAGACGACATCGAGCGGGTAATTGCCGGCGTGTTGGCAAAAAGAAAAAAATGGATGAAAAGTAGCGCGTGCCCGCGTAACTCGCAGCGTAATTTCAGGCTGTCCACTGCGCGATGTGCCTCCCGCTTTTTATTTCTCCCCCGCGTGCACCATAGCGATTTACGCGTACAAATCGCGCACGTGTAGGTAAAATATATGTGCGTCGCGTTCTCTCTAGCGAAGACAAGAAGCAGGAGGAGCTAGCTCGTGGTGCGGTCTCATTAGCGATGGCAAAAACTCGAGAAGCACTCGACCGAGAGCCAACGGTCCGCCTTCATTCGAAAGACGAAAGAGAGCCGCCACCGTCGTCCTCGCCATGCGGGATTTAATCGGTGATCGTGAATACGCGCGTGCACACCGGATTGAAGGACACCGCCCGCATAAACGCACTCGGCAATTACGACGTTGCGAATTAAATGGAAAGCCGCGAGCACTCGCTGGTCGGTTCCGCTGGAGAAGCCACGTTAATCGCGACTCTTGCTTGACTCGCGATCGCGGCGGAAACACGAGTTCGTTAGTGTCGAGATTCCGCTCTTATTAAAGCAGAATCATGCTTATTCCGCATTTTTTATCTTGCTGAGATGATATGATCATGCGATCGTGACGCGTGTGCTTGAAACGGCAATGGTGTATAATTATATTGCATGGTTGTGATAATATTCTCGTGAGATATTTAATTTTTGGTATTTGTTAGAGAGAATAAATATGCGCAACTGAACAATCATCGCACGTGCACATAATATTTACGTTGAATAAATTCCATTTTTCGCGTGCTTTCCGTGTGAGTGAATAAAATGTATTTAATATAAATTACACCCCGGATCAAAAAGTGATCTTGATTCGCACCGTTCTCCAGGACTGATATACGTACTCTCTCCGTCGCGAGGAAAAACGCCCGACATTCGATTACTCTCTCAACGCTGGTATCGATCTTCATTACGACGAAAAAATTAATCTCGCTGAAAATCCAACGTAACGAAATAACGCGACGGTGCCGACACTCATACGCGGACTTAATTAAGCGCGTTAATTCATCGCAACGACAAAGTCGCCAATTCGATCGCTAAATAATACGTGTCGCGTGGCCATATCACAAATCGTCGCACATCCCCGGCTCGGACCGATGCGATACAATGTGTCGCGCGCATCCAGACCATTAACATTGTCCTGTTGCTTTCGTGGGTGCGTGAGAGGCGACCCTAATTCTGTCAATCCTGAGGGTTGCTTCCGGTACAGGGACTAGGGGGTCGTCAGGCAGAGTCGGCGATGTTAACTCGTAATTCTCATCGATTCCGGTGTAAATATACTCGGCAACATGTATACGGCCGTGGTGCCGGATTTCCGTTACCCCAGATATACTAGGCGTGCAACACGAATCGCGGAGGAATGGCCAGGTACAAAGGGGGACGAAACGTGCGTGTACGCACAATAGTTGAAACGCGAAACGCGGTTCGGAAGCGAGCCGATAACCTCCGCTCTGTCTCTCTCTCTCTCTCTCTCTCTCCTGCCTTCGAAGAATTAATAGCTACGAGTATCGGGGAGGTTGTCGATATCGTTCGGTTCGCAGCCGAAAAGTACGTATTTCGTTGTGCAACGATGTGCATCTATGGTACCGGTACCGGACTCGGTTTTTCCGTGGAACGTGGAATTAGCGAACATGCGGCTTGTATACATGAGGCCTCGATAGGGAGAAACGAATTTCCACTCGGCCACTGCGACCAGTGCGATTTCTCGTGCACTTGCGGATGTGTACCGGAAGCTGATGCGCGTTGGATGCATCGAAATCTCTCGATCTCGATACGTAAAACTGCCAAACGGACGCGCAAATTGTTCGCGAGAGAGAAAAAGAGAGTTTCCGAAACTCGGACTCCAGCTTGTATCGCGATACGTATAAAACAAGATTCTGTCAATCGCACATGGGATCTCGGCCTGATGACACGACGGTCGCGATCGTTAATCGCGTCCACTCGTAACATGTGATCAGACGCATCTACCAGGCGACAATCGGCATGATAGCCTGTCAAGCTCACGGCTAGTCCTCGATACGTGATGCCAGTCGAGCGTGTGCGCATATACCGCTGTAGGTGTACATATAACGCGCCCGTTATTGGGCGTGGGTGGTTCAGTGGATTTCGATGAATTAGCCATAGGATGCGACGCAAATGCGCGACCATAGTACAGTGTCCACTCGCGGATATCTGGGTATCGGTTGCATGGCCCTGCAAAGCTCCATTGAAAACGTTTGCGATACCCTTGCGGCTTGCGACTAGCGTGTACGTACAACCGGATGCCTTGTACCTAATACCACGCGCAGGAAGAGACATGCGTGCGTGCACCTCGAAGAGCCAGTCTCGCCGATGAGCATCGACGACGAATTAGTCATCGAGAATGTAACGTGAATGGGGATCGCCTTTAAGATCTGTCACGCCAGTCACATCGTGTATCGGACTATGACATCAGAAATGAGGAATTACGCGCGTGGCATTTCCTCTCGCGACAGGAGATCCAATTAAATCGCGGCTTCGTCTCGTTTGCTCGCTAACTGTCATTCGCGATATAATTGTACAAAGTTTGTTGACGGAGAAGACAACAAACAGAAACTCAACCGTACAATTTTCTCTTCAGCCAAAAGAGCATGCCTTGTACAGAAAACATTTTTAGTCACGTCCGCGTCGTAATTGTAATTAAATAATTGCAACTTTAATCAATACTGTTTCTATGACAGATAAATATACAGAATAGAGAACTCACTTCCTATGACCCTGTCCTTAACATAAGTTGTCAAGGACATTGTCCTGAGAAACATTCAGAATGTTTTAGCCGTATACCCTCACGAATGAGTTCTAGCGATGGAACTCTGTCCGGTAACTGCAGTTACTAACAGCATGGAATTCCGATCTTTGCGCATCAACGGGTCCTACCTCCCGTCCGAACAGGCGGTTTCGCCGTACTTGCTGGACTCGCGACACGTTGCGTGTAACGTCGGGGCGATCAATAAACGAAAAACGCCACGGGATTCACAGTGCACGCGTAAACCGTTCACAACTGCGCTCGCTCCCACGCGCGGAATTACAAACGGAGAAGAAATTCGCGAATGTCGTGCACGCGAGCAACGATCGTTGGTGAAACTGGGCAACGCGAGGTAACGCGAATCGCGCGACATGCAATTCGTCGGCAAGGGTGTGGCACACCCCCAGATTCCCATGAATTCCTGTGAATTAACCCTTGGACGCTGCACAAATCTCCCACGGTGTCGCAGTTATTCTCCATGTAGTTGCACGCTGGTATATCTCTGTCGTATCCCCTCGTGCTCTGCTGTTCAGCTCGTCGAGATGTTATACCGCGTGTCCCATTTAATGTATGTAGCATCTGATACTCGTTGCGGATAACACGTATACTCACAGATGCTGCAAAAGCCAGCTTGATATACCCGTTAAAAGACTAGTGCGGTTGCAACGCTAATCACGTGTTTAATCATACTCGAGGATAACGTATCTGTAACGTCTCCGCAAAGAAGGTAAGCCGAGCACGGGGATGAATCCCTTCGCCGCCGCACGAGTTTACTTTTTCGGCTGAAACTATTCGAGGTTGTCTCTCTGTGGAACGGGACAGACACGTCGAGAGAACGACTCGATAACTCGGCGTATCGATGTTTGAGCATCCGGGAAAAGTGTGAAACGCTGTCGAGACCAACCGGGGCTCAGCCGGAGAAAAAGTATGCAACAGTGTTGTCCATGGCACTCGTGTTAATACGAGTACTCTGTATCAATCCACGATACACGTTGGCTATCAAAGCGTTTAGAGGGAAGCGGTCGAAAGAAGAAAACGTTTAACGAAAATTAGATATTAAAGTGACAGCTATAATTACAGTTATAATTTATACAGCGACATTGACATATATACACATAGTGACGGTATAAATTGATGAAAGTTTGATATGTATTTCTTGTCTAACAATTGTCTAATAATTCGAATTAATCAAAGTGACGACTAAACTATCCACGCAATTGAACTGGAAAACGATCGCGTGCGCAGAAGTGATATATCGATTGGCCGGCAACATTCACAACAGTAATATTCGCGTAGGCGACTTGTAGCGACGCGAATGCGACGAAAGAATGTTATCAGACACGTTATCTTCCACTGACAAATATGTTCCGACGGCAATGTGCACGACGTGATACAAGTAATGTCGTACATATCGGACAAGTCAGTAGATGTATCGTATCGTTGTGCAGCGCGGCCAGATTTCTCCGCTCTTGGCTCTCTGAAGCTGGACCCAGGTGATTTCTCGTCGTCGTACGTCCTGATCACGTTCTCTCTTCTCTCATCGACCAGGTATCGAGGCAAAGGGTTCCGAGAGTGCTGCGCGGATAGCGATAAAAACGAGTTTTACGCGAGAAGAATCGGCAAAGACACAAAGGGGAAGACAGCGGCGATACGTTTCGAATTGTGCAGTGTTGATATACGGCAACGCTCGGATATAGAAGAACACAAACGCAAGAGTGGGTGGAAGGAAGCCGGATCGGGCAGACGGACAGACGCTGCCAGTAACTCCCAGGCAGAATGGGAGCCAATAATTCTTTGTGCCCAAGTGGATGACGCTTCGCATGGATAGAGATACGTACGACGCAGTATGCATCCATACGCGGTGTTTGCGCGCGTATAAATTGTATCTCTACACCGAACGGCGCATCATGGTCGACTGATTGCACTCTATTGATTAGAATTCCAATTATCGGAGACGCGCCCGGCCGTTTCCACTTTCCCGTACCTCTTTTTCAGGGACTTTGGCGCGACGCCTATGAAACCCTTTATTTGCCCGTACAAAGGAGACTCAATGAGGATGCCATATTGCCACATCGAACGCGGTGCGTCTCTTCGATATTTCCCTTCGATCGTTCAAGACCGCTCTCATTATCGCGAGAAAATCAATGAAATTACACGGCAACCTCGCGTTCGTTCTGGAAATAGACGATCGCTTGTTAAACGGTGCGAGATATTTTATCGTTCACACCTCGCGTGTTTCCTCGGGCTACCTCGTGGAATAAATGTCGCGAAATTGGTGTCGCGTGAGCGCGAACGAGAATCGATGAAAATCGATGAGAGTCATGTCGCGAGAAAAAGTTCGTGTATTTCAAAAAGCATTCATGATACGATCCGACGAGTGCCATCGTGCCGGTAGTTGAAGTACTTATCGATGTACACATGCTTGATATCGAACTGCATGAATGGATTCTCTTTCTGGCCGATAAACTACACTCTTTCTCGTTTCTCAGGCATGACTTTGCATCATCGATGCGCTGGTAGATTCCCGTTTATCAAACTGCTACTCGTGCCATCGTGGTAATTATTATATTTCATTATGTCATGTGCGTCAATGCAGATTAAAATAAGCGTAAAAATCGAAAGACATTTGACACTTTCGCGATAACGAGGATGATCTCCAACTAAGGTCAATAATATCATTCCATTTCTTGAATCATATAATTTTCATGAGATCCAATCCAGAGATTTGATTACTAATTTTATACTTTTATACTCTTATATTCTTTACATCTAGCATATAAATTTTCCATAGATTTAGAAATTGAATTTGATCGCTCTCGCTAAGGCTCGAAAGGCTAATTTATATAATTAATAAATTCACCGTTAATCAATTGGATATCAATTTTCTTTCGTGTCAATTTTACTCGAAACCCACATACGTGTATTTCACTCGTGTCAATGGTAAAGGCGAATAGTAAAAAGCTTATTGAGAAATCGTTTTTAGCCGCGAGTTTCTGCAGTGAGCTTTTCGCTGTGAATATATGAAAGTGGAATAGTTTTTCCCGGCTTTGCATTGAAAGCTTTTTGCGAAAAAAACTATCATTACGCGCGGACGTGTTTGCTCGCAAAATGTTATCGGCTCGGATCAAAAAGTCGTTCTTAAAAATGATAGCTTAATCCGATCTGTTATTACCTTTACGTATCCAATATACGCACTTGTACGGGACACAATACGCTGTTAGCAACTCCAAATTTCACTGATTACACGAGCAGGTCAGATATTAAGAGTGGAACAATTTCAGATGATGCTATTGCATTCACGGAATATCCGATATTTGTTATTCACGCAAATAGCCATTTTCTAATAATAACGATCCCGTAAACGTAAAGATAATAGAGACGAAAATAAGCATCGCCGACTGTAACCAATTTTTTGTCAGTTGAATAAATCCGTCGTTAAATGACCGAGTCGCTTTTGGATGTGCGAGATGTCTCGATAAGCCTCTTTTCCGAGCAGATCAGTGTCGGAGAAAGAGTTATTCGGTTAAACTTCTCTGATACCCCGTAGCACCATACAGATCCCTCTATGATGGCGTGAGCAGCAATTATAAGCGAATCTCGCTAAACGGATACGATCAATCTACGAGAAAACGACCGTAAACAAGGTAGACCGTAACAAGCTTCCGGGATGCTTCGACTACGACGTTTCTCAGAGGTCCGCCGTTAAATCTAACTATGTATAACAATTTTTCGCGATTGTTTGCCGGATAATGACCTCTTTGGCGGGGTGAGTCATGAATAATGCCGTTAACGCAGCCGTCACGTAGTTAGGCATCATGCATGCATTAGGCGCGGATGAAGATTGAGGAGAAATGCCGTCAGAAATTTTGCCAGTCAAATTCGAGCAGCTGCTGCGCCATTAGAGGCATTTTCCGCCTAATTGTTTGAACGCCCCCGGAGTGCTCGAGTGTCTGCCGCCGGCTCGCGTTTTCCGCAGACCTCAGAGATTGCGGGCGTACCAAAGTGGCGCGCTCCTTTGACGACATATTAATCGCTCCCGTCCTCCCCGGCGCCCCACTTCCGGCCGACTGTGATACGACCGCTTATTAACGCTTCTCTCATTTGTAATCTCGATTACTACGGCTGCATAGCAGCTCGCGCGCCTCGACTCGTTGTAATTATATTGTACACCGCTATTTTACGCGCTGCTTAATTGCCGCGAATGATCGCGCGCGATATAACATTAATAAGGCTTCCGCACGCGTGTTCGCGTGAGAAAGGCGCGCGTTCAGTTTCGGTAATGCGCGTCTTGTGTCGCTGCCTGATCGACATGCACGCGCGCGGATAACACAATTAACAGGAAGATTAAAATTATCGCAGCGCTGCGCGATAATTGGGATGCCGGTTCTTTTCCAGGATATTCCACCATTGCACCATACGGACGATGCCAATCGACCTTGCTCGTGGTCGTCTCGTACTGACGCGCGTGTAATGCAACGCGTTTACGCGCTCTCACAATTGCAAACGCGTATGTAAAAAGCTCGCGTTCACGTTCGCGTTCCTCCCGCGTGCAACTATTCGTACGCGCCGGGATTCCGAGTGTATCTCGCGGATCGGATTGGTCGAGATATACATATATATATATATATATATATATATATATATATATATATATATATATATATATATATATCCGCGCACACGCACACACACACACACACACACACAAAAGAGGTGTAAATCCAACCGTGCAACCTCCATGCGGTACACCTTGAGTAATTCTAATGCCGGCGGTACTGTGTAACCTTCAAGCCTTATAAGTCAAAAAGTACGTAAGAGAAAAAAAATTTATTATAGCGTTTCGAAAAGCTCTCGAGCTAAGCTACAAGAATATGTAATAAAAAATAGGGGTTTCCATTTAAGATTTTTATGTTGACCATGATCGGGCTTTCCAAGGTCATACTAAGGTCAAATAGATATCATCATCTAATAGATTTTTTTAAGCCCTATGCTTTTTGTTTGAAACATTTTTCCACTAAATTATTATTTTCCAAGATTTTTAATCGTTCCGGAACTTTTTGCCAGCACTGTATATACAGGGTGTTCAAAAAATGTGTTCCGATATTTTACCCACTGATAGTACTAATCATGACAAAAAAGTTCTAATCAATATAGGTCCGCAAATGAACCATTTCAGAGATAGGGTTTATTTAAATAGTCGATTTGATTTAATTTTAAAAATAGGTTTTTATTGAAACATAAATAGTTTTTGAACTATTAATAAGTGTTCTAATGTAACTGATTTAACAGTTTGTGTCTTCCTTCCATTTTGATTCATATTTCGCATCTTCGTAAAACTAAAGCGTAACTTGCGTGTTTTAAATGGAAATACAACAGGTAAACCATAATATCTACTATTTTATCTAATATTTTGCAACGGTTACATCATTAAAATTCAGTAACATAAATTCGTCAAGCAACTGCATGAGATATGATTAAAGCAACGACATCTCGCCGAAACATTAAATTACAGCACGTAGAGCAATGCACGTGAGTCGCAAATTTGTCAAACAAGTCAATATTTAAACCGAAGATAGATTGTTGAAGGAAGACACATAAACTGTTAAATCAGTTACATTAGAACACTTATTAATAGTTCAAAAACTATTTATGTTTCAATAAAAACCTATTTTTAAAATTAAATCAAATCGACTATTTAAATAAACTCTATCTCTGAAATGGTTCATTTGCGGACCTATATTGATTAGAACTTTTTTGTTTGTCAT
Organism: Ooceraea biroi; assembly: GCF_003672135.1. NCBI lineage: Eukaryota > Metazoa > Arthropoda > Insecta > Hymenoptera > Formicidae > Ooceraea > Ooceraea biroi. The sequence continues at coordinate 5,855,298 of NC_039517.1, read as the reverse complement.
GATTAGTACTATCAGTGGGTAAAATATCGGAACACATTTTTTGAACACTCTGTATATATTGATATCACGTTCTCTTTCATTAGCGCCGCACGAATTAAAACCTTAGGCGCGATTGAATACGGAGAATGTCGCATTTACGCACGGAAATGAGAAGTACGGACGAATTGATCCGTGAAACGCTCGATTATATAGCGGATCAAAAAATATTTGCACAGCCAGTTTTCTTACAATACTATGCAAAAGAATAATATATAAGTACGAATTGTGCCCATAGATAGCTTATTACATACAGAAACGATACGTTTTTAGACAATTCTTAATTATACGTCATAAAAAACTAATGCAAAGAAAATGAAAATTTGTGTGCAAAAATAGTATTTACGCACTTACGATTTCCATATTAAACATAAAACCGTTCGCTTCAAAGCACTATCGAGATTAGTAAATTAAAGAGAGTTTATTTACATAAATACCTCTTAGTTATCTATGAAGTTATTTTGTGTTCACACTTAGAGAAAAGATAGAGAAAATATGGCTGGTAAAAGTAGCGAAATATCTGCATCCATGCGAAATAAACTTATATTTTTACATAAACGTGGTCAAAGTTATAGAGAAATCGATAAAACGTTGAATTTAAATTTTTCAACAGCGATACATTGTTAAAAAATGAAGAAAACAAATCGAGATCAGCCAAAGATATTCACGACTGATAAACGGTTCGATAGTATAAGACAAGCATCGAAAAATCCTTCCGTAAATGCACAGAATTTATTTGCAAGTATTGCTTCATTGTCAGGGAGGAATGTGTGTAACTGAAATATCAGAAATGTTTTACATTCGACTCGAATATACGCGGCAGAATGGCGAGAAAAAAACTTTTCATAAGCGATATAAATAGACAAAAGCGACTGGAATGGAATCGCCAAAACATATTTAAATAAGCTAATTGAGACAAATTTGGAAAAATGTAATTTTCTCTGATGAAAGTAAATTTAACATTTTTGGATTCGATGGACGAAAATATGTATAGAGAAAACCTAATACTGAACTTCAACAAAAGAATTTACAGCCAACTCAAGTCAAGTCATGACAGCGGAAACGTCATGATATGGGGATGCATGGCGTAGGTATGAAACAGTGCTAGAAATATAGCGTTTATTGATGATATAATGAATGCCAAAAAGTATATCGAGGTATTGCGAAGTAATTTACCAGAAAATGCAATTAAATTAAGTATAAATGAGTTATCACTTTCAATAGGGTAACGATTCTAAACACACCGCTAAAAAACAAGGGAATGATTACTATATAATGTGCTAAGACAATTAATTACATTCGCACAGTCGCCAGATATCAATCTAATCGCCAATCTGTGGCATCTGTTAGATTTATAATACAAATAAGAAAAAGAAAACTTTCTAAGAATGATATAAAAAAGATTCTAGAAAAATGGTCTCAAATATCAACAAACACTACTACTACTAGGAAATTGAAATCATCCCAAAAAGATTAGAAGCTATGAAATTATGGAAGCTTTATCTTCAACAATATGGAATATTGAATATTGAAGCCAAAGGAATGCGCACAATAGTCAATGACTAAGAACCTCAGTGAATATAAATTTACCATTACAATCACAAGTGTGCAAATACTTTTTTTATACGAATTTTCATTTTTTTGCATTACTTTGTTATGATGTATAATTAAGAATTCTCTAACAACGTATGTAATAAGCTACCTATGAGCACAACATTCGTACTTATATACATATATATTATTCTTTTGAATAGTTATTGTAAGAAAACTAGCTGTACAAATACTTTTTTGATCCACTGTATCTACGTGGAGTACTTGAGCTCGCTACATTGTAGTCGCATAAGCGCCTTTGTCGCGACAACTTTTTTCTCTCTCCTCTCGATTCCTTCCGTTTCAAAGAGGTGAACCAGGTGTATCGTATCGCTAGTTACCGTTAAAGATGGTTATCGCTGTGGAAATTCAAGCGAGTTCGCGCTTTCGAGCTCGAATTTTGGGAGACACAAACTTTTTTCTTTCCCAGCTGTTTCCGAGTTTCAATTTGTCTCAAATGGCGTTGCATTATTCACGCTCGAGATAAGCATACGTCGACACCCCCGCCCGTCCGAAACAAAAGCTGCACAAACAAACAAAAGGTGAACGATTTTAAATTAGCCAATTCAGACAATTATTTAATGGCGAATCTCGGCGAAAAGATTGCGAATGAAATCCAGGCTGTATCAGTGCCCGGCGTCGTAACGAAGCGAAAGCATTTTGCTGCAATGTTTATTTCGTTCAATTACATTTGGCAGCCATAGTGCAACTACGTTGGAGAGTGGATTTCTCCCGAGCTTGTTTATGGTCTACCATATATCAGCCTTACGAGTAGTTAACAGAAAGAAATGGCCGCAATCCTTTGTCTCTAATTCAGTCACTTAACTGCTAGTTACGTTTGATGACAGTCCCTGCCGCCACAATATAAATATTTTACATATATATAAAAGTTATTTATACATGTACCTATACACGTTTATCTTGATAGTTGTATTTATTTTTTATAAAAATTTAAGGAAGACACCACTGTGTAATATTATCTTGTTTAACTAGAATATTCTTTTTATTTTAACATTTTGCATCCATCACTCTCTTTTGACATTATTGACAAATTTTTAGAAATATAGAAAATTGGTTAGAAAATATCATAGATGTAGAAAAATACTTTTTAGCTTTTTTGCTCATACATCGCCGCACGCGTATCGGGAAACTTAATTAAGAGTCAACGAGAAGAACGTCGTGTGGCGTGAGTCAGATATCGGCACGCTATTCCCGAGAAATGTATTACGAAATTTACCACGACTACCGCTAGTTTCAAATCGATGCGGCCACAATCCAATCCCAATGTACCGGCCGCGAAAAACCAATAGGAAGAAACCAGCGTGCTCGCTGCGGCCGAATTCAATTGAAGAATATAAAAGCAAAACTCACGTTGCCCATCTTCCGCCAAATTTCTGATAGAGTCAACTAATATCTGTGCGAGAATAAATTGTCAATAAAACACTGAATTAAAAACATAACATTGGTTTTATTAGGCGTATTTAGCCGACAATAATGCACAGTAAAAGAAGATTGTATCTCGTGCTCAATATCGAGAGAAATTGGAAAGGACGAGTTCTGCTATCGCACAAGCCACAATTCCCAGTGCCGTATCGCCATTCGAACGAAATTCGTCGCAGCCGCTACAAGCGTCGATCGAGTACGCGGTACCCTGGAGGCGAGTCGCACCGGAGAGACCGGAGAAGAACCAAAAAAGTTTCGAGTATGAGAGAAAGCGCGAGAGAGACAGAGAGAAAGAGAATGCCGCGACTTCCTGAAGAAGTAATTTCTGTCGCCTCGAAATCAGTTTCGCCGGACGTCCGTAAATTGCCGGATGCCCCGCGCATCCTCCCGAACCGATCGGGATTCCGCCTTCTGGTCACCCTCGCCACTCAATCAGAAGGTGGAAGCGCGCGCGCGAGGTCTTTCCTCCAAGTTTTTTTTGCCATTTCGCCGCGACCAAAGGAGCATCCCCCGGTGATTCTCCACCCCATCAGATCTCTGTCGATTTTCACCACGTCCCGCTCGTCCCATTGCCGGTTGATTGACGCAGCAAAGTTTCAGCCCCTTGGATTTTCGTCCACCCTCTCCTCCCTCCCCCTTTCCTCCACAGAGCACGAGGAGTAAAACCGCAGAAGCAATTTACTATCGTGTGCCTTTAGTCACGTACCTGATGGAGAGACGCGCGTACTCGCGCACGAAATGTGAGCACCGCAGGAAGGCCCGATCGAACCGAAGCTGGACACGAAGGGTTGTGCGGGTTTTGAGAGCTACGTTTGGGAGGTCGCGGCACGATATGCCGGTGATATGCGCACATTCGAGACTAAAATCAATGCACCGGCAAAATGCATTACCTGTACTAGGATAATTTTCCGACACGACAGAGAATAAACTGTGCTAGCGTATCAAAATCTGTAAATTTATCTTCAATACGACAAAATGTTTATACAGACAAACATAACAATAAAAACTTGCATATTCGAAACTGTTATTTATTTAAATATTCAAAAACAGGAAATGAAAAAATAGGAAACCAGTGAACATTAACAAATTTTCATTGTTTCGAGATATTTTGGTTTGTCCAAAATCCGCGGAACATTGTTTAACCCACTTGAGTGCATCTTATATTAATGCTGATGCAGCCGTTTCGTCAATGCCATTGATGGTGCCGCCGCAAATAGCTCGCTACTCCATTAAGCAACTGCAGCCATTAATACGGTGTAACGGTGTAGCCGAAATGTCTCAAATATGGATCGCTTCGTAGCACGATCGCACACTGACGCGGATATAATTAAGTATGTAATCAAGTTTCGTGAAACAATAAATTAAACGGTATTGCAGACAAACACATACGTACATACACTATAGATGTTTCATGCGTGTTTTACATTTTCTTTCAACCGTAGTTCTCTCTCTATCTCAAAAAAAAACCTGAATATACTTTATCCTCTCGTAATCCCAGTGTGCACAAAATAAAATAACAAAATCGAAGTAATATGTTGGACGTAAAAACTTATTAGCAGCTTTGTGAGTGATAAGGGAAGGAAGCACACGTAGGTAGCATATAACCACCCCAAGATCATAACTCCGCTTACTGCGAGCATGATACAACTTTATTATGCGAGATGAGGAACATTTGGAAGCTGTTTTCGTTTCCCTGCGTTGATGCTTCCATTTGGCGGTCCCTTTTCGCCGTTCGCGAGGAAGATTCTCAACTTTTGAGTATAACGAGACCCGAAACTTTTTAGTCGTATATGCTGCGTCGATACTTACCAATCACGAGACACGAGACACAGATCAATCGCGAAACGAAAAATATCTCGGGTATTTCCACGCGAAAATTATCCGGGGGAACGGTTAATAATATGTAGATACTCGTGAAAACTCGGCTAGTTAGATGGTGTTATCTCCGCCGTGATATAACTCTATTATACACGAAACGGTCAACGCTTATGCCGGGCAGCTCTATCTTCCTCGTGTCTCGGATCTCGCTCATGTTCGTGCTCATGCTCGTGTTCACGCTCGTGCATACGCTCGTGCGTTCACATTCACGTGCACCTGCGCCCGTGAGGTGAGATAGGTAGATCCCTGGTGGTAACTCGAACGAAGGCGTGTGCGTGAGGCTTAAAGTCGTACAGGACCCCCTGCACTGTCGCGTGATAAAGAAAAAGAAAGCTCTCGAGAGCTTTTATCACCCCGGCGCGGCGTCGTGAGCTCGCGTGCCACGGACACATTTTCCGCGGCCAATTGCGTCCGCAGAACTCGCTGTCGAATTGGAAGGAATGAGAATAAGCGCAGAGCTACCTTCTCCACCGTATCGTCCTGATTAACGCGAGGATTATACGGGTGTTCTTTTAGAGAACTTTCAAGGCAAACCCGATCGTTACGCACATGCTTCTGAATCATCGCGCTGCTATTGGCCCCGCAGTGTTCCACGCGGTAGTTTGAAACGCGATAGTTGGCTCCGCAAACATCAGCATACAATCGCTGTATCGAATACAATCGGTAAACGGCAAATTTTTATTCTAAGCGACCTTCTCCCCACACACACACACACTGCGAATGCGTACGCTGAAACGTGAAAACTCCCACGATCCTGCTCGATATCCGAGTCTATATGCATATTCAAGAGATATCGCGGCTAAACGTTCGAAATTCTAACGTTTGTCATCACGCTTTTAGTTAGCTCTGAAAATTCGATTAACATGATTGCGAAAATAACTGTTATACTAACAAGAATTCTGTTTATCGTAAGCATTTCATTAGCCGCTCCAGATATTAATACACATTCTTGTTTTCGAAACGGTGGCGCGTTATTTGCAAATATCTCGCGCCACATATATATTTTCCGTATTTACCTCACACTGCAACGAAAATACCGATCGTATATTATTAGCAAGCAAAACATCGCGAACGACGGGGCAGCATCAAGTGCAGAATTCAGTTGGGCGAGCATGCTAAATAAGCATTAAAAAGGGCATTCGCGAGAGATCGCGCGCCTGTCGCTAATCGACGTGTGGTCTGCCGCGGCTGGCGTTTATGCTAAACGAATCGTGTAACGTTCATCCCTATTATTCTTTCACAAAGGCGACCGCGGACACCTGTCGTTAATTAACATGAGAAAGAGGATCGCTGGATCGTCTACCAGAAGTAATTCGAGTGACGGAAGCACACAAGGAAGAAGCGAAGAAGGTGGCAAATACGAAAAGACAGAAGGAGTGAGAGAGGAAGAGGAACGGACGGGAGAGAGGGAGAGAGAGATGCATCAGGCTTAACGAAAGATGATTTCGTTTGTCATTTGACCAATTGACACCGACTCGTGGATGCAACGCAGTTGCGTACTCGCTTTGCGTTTAGCAGTTGCAACTGCGTTCGTGCAGCGTTGCATACGGACACATTTGTCCAGGTTTAACCCGACTAAAGCGTTTCACGCGAAAAGTACCGATTATGATTCATTAGCATCGCCATTCTGACCGAGGGATTCTCGCCGCTCTAACGAGAAAGTATGCGCGGAGAAGCTGCTACGCGTTTGCGGCTTTGCCGGTGCTTTTGAATATTAAGGCACGTTCACGCCGCATTGTATCGCCGTGCTCACGGAAAGCAAAGCACACACGCGGACTGCAACAATAGCTTTTCCCGACAATGTATACTTGATAAGTGGAATTGCGCATTAAACGCGAGCGATCGCGTTAATCCGGCGATCTAGTCTCGGAAAATGAACCGTAATATCTGCAGCGTAAGAATTATAGAACGTGATCACGTAGCACGTGGGATAAACTTAGAAAACGCAAAACAAGAGAAAGGATTGGAGACAAAAGGATTCCTCTGCGCGTTTTCTTCGTTCTTATAATTTCAAGTTACAAAGTGATATTATCTTCGTTTTTGATGGTGCGGATACATCGAACAATGCGCGGGAATAATTTTTGTGGCTACTTTGGTAACTCGCAAAAATGTGCAAGTTTGACACTAGTCTAAATGCTGGTCGTTTCGTTGCCAGGTTTTCAGAGACAGCTCGTAAAAGCGTGGCACAAAAGGCAGACAGACGCGTCCGCGCTCGGTAAGACACGAAAAGTGTCGGCGACTTCGCCTGTCATGGCCAGGCAATAAGGGGAGAAAGCGAAAGGGGATCATAAAGACGCATCGGACGTAACTCGATTATCCGCGCGGAAAGTACGAGACGTCGAGCCGTTATACGAGGTGGTAATTCGAGAAAGCTCCCTCCGCCCCGGCGCTGCTTCCTCGTGTCGAGAGCAATTCTCTACTGTAATTTAATCGGCTGTCGATAGGCGACAATGGCGGCCATAATCTAAAATTACTTTTTAAGAAGGGCGCGTCTTTCCTCCTCTGCTTCTCGCGGCGTTTATTAGCGCCAGACGGCGCTCAAACTATCGTTATGAATCCCTATTTTCTTTTTCGCTGCTTCACCCGAAAGCCCTGTGAGATGGGGAGAGAAGCTGGCGCCGCGACTTGATTTGCCAGAGAGCAGTCTCCCTCGTGATGGCTCTCTTTTCTTCTTTGACGTTTCATAAGATCGCACTTAACGTGACCTACCAAAGGTTGACGCAAGAGAAATGAAAAACTTGACTCGGGGGTGTCATTAGGTCTAATGACTCGCGCACAAAGTTTTAAATTTGACTCTCATTCTCTTTACTTGAGTTTATTGTACGATAATAAATATCCCGGAAATTTTCTTGCTATTCTACGGATGCTGTAGGAGTTTTAATCAGTTTTATGAAAAGCTAATGATTATTAAAGGGTCTGACATGAAGAAAAGTATAAACATTTGTACATCAGTCATCCTTTTCGTACAGATGAATATTCCTGTAATCATCAAAGACGCATCGTCTCTTTGCAATCGCGAACTTTGTGCAACTACTTGAGGGCACTCATTGCTAATGTTGACACGAGTCTCATCGACTATGTGTACTCGTCATATTACATACGACGATATTGCATTTCCGACGGTAATCGAAACTTTCCGATCTCATTAACATGTAACTCATGTAACAAAACGATGACGATCTTTCCATCAAACACCATCAAGCGCAGTTACATAGTCCTCGTTCTGATCGACAGGTTACCGATCATTCCCAAGCGTATCGTGATAGGATAATGACTAAAGTGCGGTAGTTTCGATTGAATACGCGTCTGAACAGTTATTACAGACAGGTTCTCCGTTCAGAAGTCAGAATAGCTACGTGCGTGCACTTGGAGTCTGAAGCGTTATCGTAAATTCGTATTAAGGGTGCGTACGCACGTCGGTGCGCCTGTAACCCGGAATTCGGGTCAGATTGTATCCTCTAATAACCCCTCGCCCTAATAGGCTTACTCGCGATCGCGTCTGATGCGCGATAGGATGATGCATCGTATCTCTTCCGTCCCAGATTACCGACGTACTTGAAAGCCTCTGCGCGGACACGCACGTGCGGATTCGTGCGTCGTATACGCATTTAACCGAACGGACTTTACGTGCCCCTCGATATGCGATGGCATTGCTCATCGTTAACATTGAGATTCATCTCCGTGTGCCACATCTCACGATCATATCGATCGACGCGACGTGACGACAGATGCGCGAAAACGGTTGTATGTAAAACGGCTGTTTCTTTATGGATTTTGATGGAACTCGGGTTTCAATCGCATTTTTTCGTATCGGTCTCTACCGAGCTTTGTTATTGATCGTTATTAATTAACATTAATTATGTAATTATTACATTATTACATTGTGTGGGTAACAGTAGTGTCAGTTTCATAAGAGAAAATGTTATTTATTCAACGCGCTTTGAAATGCAAATATCGGATATATTACAGAGTTATCCAAACCAGAATGCACCGGAATGAACGCTAAACCAAACAGTTATTATAAATGTGCCAGTTTGGCAGGCAGACGAAGCGTTTGCAACGTCGCATCTAAATATCGCATCTAATGGAATGGAGGAGAAGCTAATATCAACTGTTTAAGAGTAGAGACACGTGCGCGCACGCACGTACGAAACCGTTTCACATTTCTGACTGCGAGTAGGATTGCAGATCCTCGATACTTACGAATGATCCCGTGTGCGCGAATAAACGACTTCGGTGCACGCGAATGTCAAGAATATTGCATCGATAACCCGCGCATGAAATGCAGAGGAGCCATTCGATGCACCGCCGCCGCATACGCGTATGCATACGCGTGCGGAGCGCATCGCGCATCGCGATCGATACCTCTGTTTCCTACCATGAGCATTTCCATATCTTTATGGAAGCGATTGCAAAATACGCGCCGAGGACGAAACGAGAAATTTTGATAAACGGAAATCGATCGTCGACGGCCTTTGCGGAGTAATCGCGAATGCAAAGCAGTAACGCGGCTCTAAGGAAACTTGAGCGGACGTTTCGCGTCTCTTTCGCGCTCCGATAAACCATACTTTGCGATGGATTATCGTTATGCACTTCGAAGACCTTTGCAGCGCTACAGTTTACGTCTGAACCCGTGATTACGTTACGTGGAAAATATTTGCTCGGAGTTTAGTTACGTCAAACACTCCGAAACAACGACTAAAGCAGTATGCTGCGAATGTAAATGTTAGTTCGACCGAAGCTCCGCCTCGGTGCACGCTCGTCTACTGACGCGACGCCTAATGCGCATAAATTGCAAACCGTAGCAGATAAGAGCCGCGAAGCGCAAGTGCATCATCGATAATCTGTTTCGCTTCCATCTAGAGTAGAGCTCGCCGATATCACACGTGGCCTTTTCCATCGATTCGGAAACTCTGGCGTCGACGCGCCCTTCTTGCTTTCTAAAAATTTATCACAAAATTCAAAGCATATTCCATGGAAACGAGAGACAAGTGCATTTATAACTGAAAATATTTTCTTTTTGACTACCGCAAAAACAAAGTATCAAGCATTTCAGGCGTTTGTGAATCCTCTCGAAATCTCTTTGCATTTGCGAGCTCTGAAATTAATAATACACTCGGTACATAATTCCGTTAATTGGTACGCGCTTATAATATCCGTATTCATTTCGTCATGATTCGACGCGTTGCACGATAAACGTTTTTACGCGTCAGTGAGCGTTATGACGCATGTGGGTAGCAATTATTATGAGAAACGATTGATCGCGTTGGCGTTGCAATTAATAATTCGACAGATTCGTATGCCGTAATAGTTGCTATTCTATTATGAAAACGCCCGCGCGTGTTTGAACGCTGCCCAGCGTTTTGGTTTGTCCTGCTTCATCATAAAGGTGCAATTTTCGGTGCTTTGTACAGGGAGAAGCTAGGACGCGTGCTGATTCGACCGATAATGTACCGCGGGATTCTCTCTTAACAAACACCGATAAAGGAGCTTAACCGCGAGGATTGTGGCAGTCCCGCTATTATCGCGATTGAAACATAAAGTAGATTGCACATTATTTTATGTAACTCAGCAAATTGAAAATTTCGAGCGAAACGAAAGATTAGAGAGATAAAAGGCAAAATCAAGAGTCGACCGTAAGGAAATGTTTAAATGTGCGAGATACGTCGCTTAATTTTCTAAAGGCATTTTCCCGCATTTTATACGTTTTTGATTAATCTTGAATATAAGATCTCCACGATTACATAATATAATATTTCCTTGAAAAATGTCAAGCGTTTATGAATTTTTGACAATTTAAAGCGAAATAATAATATTTGGCAATAATGTTGAGACGAAGAAGTAGAAGAAGAATCGCTTTCATCCTTTCATCCCCGAGGAAGCTTCGCTTACACGCGATAAACGCCAGGAGACTCGTAGAATGCTCGATGCTAATGGCTGTCCGGAAGGGCTCGTTGCAACGGCGCTAAAGGCCCCTTTGTGCAGCTACGCATACGTCCCGAAATTCCTGCGTTGCTGTTGCCGCTCGCGTTCTCACGAATACACCGGGTATCCTGTATCCGTGTATAGTCTGAAAGAGGACCTTTGAGGACAGGCTGAAAGAGCTGCCACGCATTCTTCGAGGGTTGCTCGTTACGAGGGTTCCGTCGCGAAGAATTCGCTCTCGCCCTCTGAGGCCAATCGAAACGCTTCTCCTGTTCTTTGAGCATTTAGTATCATCATGAAAAGTGTAACCATGGGATGAAGTAACGCATCTATGCGCGGAGCTCAGAGCTTATAGCAAGAAAATATGTCATAAATATGTAAAGCTCTCGAGATATGGGATATGGTTCGGGAGAATATGTCGCGCATGCGATCAATAATCCAGAAATACTTGAGACTGCTCGAGTATATGGCTATTAATAATTCAACTCAGCATTGTAAAAGCATTGACACGGTATTATTGATACCGATTGGTTTTTATTAATGCTCGCTTATGCAACTCGCTGTGCTTTAATAATTCGATCGATGATATTTAACTGATGATTTCTGTTGTAGTTTGATACATCGAGATACGAGGCCGGAGCCCGCGATACGATGCTCGACTCTGAGAGGAGCAACCAGACTGCCATCAGCACCAGACCATCGCAGCGAAGCTCGATTAAGGATAGACCCGAAGGTGTTGGTCTTCGTAGAAACTCTATACTCGAGGCTAGGCCGAGAGATAGCGGAGCTGTTAGTTTATAATCGAATAAAGTGAGTACAATGCATCTCTTCCCTCTTTTATGAATAGCTAAGAAACTGTGAAAGAAACCGAAAACAAAGTTGACTACAAGTTTAACGCAAACGCGCTTGCTCGTGCATTGGTTAATTATAAAAAATAAATAATTTAGCTCGATGAATAAAGCTCGCTCGCGTAGATGCCTGACCTACTTGCGCGTGCCGCATTTCGCAACGTCTTTTATGCGCACCGACCTGATTCTGAAAAAAAAAAGATTTTCACCCTCGCACGAGGGTGAATTCTAAAAGTGGGTTACCAACGTAAGCTTTCTTCCGAGTTCCTGGGCCTCGCGATAGTTCATACTATTAGGCAAAAAGTATAACGACTAATGGTACCCGGTTGCTGAGGTCGATCGATATCGTGACACACTCCCGAACGAGTCGTAAGCTCGCTATTTCGTAACCCTTTTTATCCGCAAAGTGCAAACCTTTACCTCTTTCGTGAGGGAGGACCAGTGAATGATGGTGAATTCCGTGAATTCTGCGAATTTCAAGCGAGCACTTTATTCTCGTATTTTTAAACGGAAGACCGATGGTAAATTCGCGTGTTTGCTTTAATTCGATAAAATCGCCCGCCAAAGTTCCATGTGCTCGTTCCCCATCGACGATTCAAGAGAAATTTGTAAATTGTATTTTACACACTCTTGAATTTTTACATTTTAACAACAATTCTTTTGCCAACATTGCAAATGCTTCTACTGGGAAAATACAATATGATAGTTGTTGCTTCGCAAGAAACTGTGTCACCTAGATCTTGTAATTCTCCGTACCGACCGATTTTAATTTTTCGAAAAATTCCTGACGTTATAATTCCGCAACGGAGATTCCGCAAATCCCTGGTTTTACTACATCGTCGGCGATGTTATTTCGTGAATGTCGGTATAAAAATTAGAAATGCAGATTCCTCGACCGTCGTAAAGTCCAGACAGTTTTTATGCCGTTATACGCGTTCCGCGAATATTTTAAAACCATTTTTCCTCCTGTATGTGTGTGTGTGTATGTATGTATGTATATATGTATAGCGAAAATGGGTGCAAACTCGATGCGAAAATCGTGGAGAACGGTTATCTCAACTTCTAACATAATCACTTTATTAGCTTCCGTTATTTAATTGTATCACGTTCGAAATATATCGAAAAGTCTAGCAATTTATATAAATTTATGTATTTAAAAAATTGAGATGTCCGAGTTGCATTGCAATTGATATGACCGCGAGAACACGCGTCGATTGCAATTTCAAACAATGCACGCTAATACCAGAGACGAGCAAAGGTAAAGCCGAGAATAAGCGCTATCTCTAACGCTGAAATAGCGTAGCGATGGAGTATATAATTTTGCATGGTTACATATTGTTAATACATGATGATATGAATTGTTAACATGTAAGCGCATAAGCTGGTCGGTAGTGCGGTGCTCCGATATTCGGATAACTTGTTAAATAAATATTAACGTTGTTCATAGCGCAATATAACCACTGGCAAAGCTACATAACGTGATACAGCTGTATAAATTATAACGAATCTATATCGGGCGATACAATTTCGGTATCTATTTGCAGCGACGCGGAAAATTGTACGCTTCGCGAAAATCGTCACTGCGATAAGGGCACCTGAAAAGTTTAACGAATCCGCTATCGGAGACACGGTGTATCGGAAAATATACTTCATTCATGATATGCGCATTCGTTATGCGGTAATAGTCGAGCCAAGCCTGTTATAGGAATCGAGCGATGCGGACCGCTCGAAACTTTGGCGCGGTATGAGAGAAAGAGAGAGAGAGAGAGAGAGAGAGAGAGAGAGAACTTGAGCCGGATGTATCTTTGGGTCTTCGAAGAAGATCCTCAAAGAGGGAGAGAGGAGGAAGGATACCGCCCTATCTATTCTCTCTGTTAGCTCGCGATTCTTCCGCGACTGATCAAATAATAATGCCGGGGTAATGGGATCCGATGCCTGCTTCCGCAGGCTTCAGCGACTATCGGGAATTATGGTGGCACAGCCGCGTGACACGGTGCAGGGCGAGCATATTGTACTTTAGAGCATAAAGCTCTCGTGCTGATAGAGACGAATGGAGTGAATCCTCCTCGTCTATCGTGCAGGGAGAAACAAAGATGCGCGACGTACAACGCGATCGCATAAAGTGGCGAACGGAGTAATTCGCGTGCGCGTATGACTCGGTCCGTGTGTCTAGAGGGATGGAGCATTGACCGATATAATCAGAAAGGCAACCAACAGTGGTCAGCGATATACGCGCGCACGGACGAGAGCGCGAGGGGGAATCACCACCGACCGAGCCCGGTCGCGGTGGTGGTCTCTCGTTTGCTTTATCCGGTGCAATTTCATAATCGATACCGGCGCCTGGGGGTGACGGGGGTTGAGGGTCGCCGGCACTGGCGGGACAGCGTTCACCTGTGTGTTGTGGCCGACTGCGGCGGCGGGCAAATTTTGTTGTCGGAGATTGCGAGGCGCAGATACGGAAAACAGCGGATCGTGCTCGCCGCGAGCTGCCACGTATACCACGGGCATGATTGCGTATCGATATTGCTCGCGTAACGCGTATATAATGAAATATTAAATATTCGCATTGGTGCACGCCTTTCCTCTGCCAGTGTGTGCCAGAGTATCGTCCCGCTGTCTGTCTTGCTCCGCGTACACGTGTACGTAATGCGATATAGAAAGTTTTGAATCTGGGATCCAGCTGCTTCCTAGATAAAATGCGATATCTCGCCCCAGGATACTCTCTCGAGCCAGGACGTAAGAAAAATAAAGATGAAGTAGAAGAACTTTCTATAAGCGGATTGAATTTTCAACGCGTTTTACCGTGGATACTACGACGAGCTTCGTCTGTTTTATCTTGCCTGCAACCTTTATTGCTTATTAACTGCTTTTGTGTGCACTCGTATCGCTTTATCGATTATGCTCGCGTTGCGAATGATGAATAATGCAGATACGAAACATACAAGACGTGTCAAACTGACAAAGGTCCAGTCTATCGGAAATTTTTGCACAAATGAGGATTTTATGAAACATAGAATATTTTAGAATAAAAGGTCATTTCGACTATCCCTTTAATAGAGACATCAACATTTTTTACATTTAAATAAATGTTATAAATGATGCAACGAGGGGAACGAGAGCTCTGAAAGGAATACAAAAATTTCGGAGTAGGCGAGATTTCTACTGCATGCCCGCGAAATCGATTGCACTACCGAACGTCAATTGCGTTTACCGCTGACGTGCGTCAATCAAACGAGATCTTTTCATTCCTCGCGACGTTTCTTGATCCATTCTTTACCGATTCGCGTATTTGCCGAAAAACCTTTAACAAATGGTCGTACGTTATCAGCATGGAGGAAAAAGTCTTTTATTTTTTTCAATAGAGAGCAACGATATCGATCTCGGTTCTTTAGGTCTGGCATACCAATCCCCGTTTACGGTTCGATAATAAAACGCAGTCTGCGACACGGTCTTCATTACTCCGACAGGATCAAAAAACAAGAGGAAGGGTGGTGACCGAGCAAAGGGTAAACGTCCCGCGTGTCACTGGGGCGGAAGCGCCGATCAAACCTTTCCATGTCGCGTTTTTTTTTTTCGTCGGACGTGCTGACGACTTTCATTTCGAATTCGCTTTTTCATTTCGCAACTCGTCCACCCGTCTCTCTTGTAGCGCGAGCAGGTTGTGTCGCAGTTTTCTTGATCTCTTGCCTCTTCTGCCATCGCCGCGGTACTCTCGCGCACCCGTTGGCACATAAGAAAAATAGATGAACAGTGCCATCGCGAATCCGGGAGTAGCTCGCGAAAGACGGCGCGAATGCGTCTCCGCTATCTCCGTCCTCTCGTGCACGAATTACGACACATTTTTAACTTCTCCATTATTTACGGCGGAGGGAACGGCATTAGGTAGTCCTCCTTCGCGTACACAGCGCGGGGTTGCATTTTTAATAGCGGCTACACCCCCATCTCTGTGATTTCCGGTACACGCGCTATAATGTACTCGATATGGCCATTTGCGCGGAAGTAACATCTCACGTGGAGGAATGTGTTTCGGAATTACAATGAAAAATATGTGGCGTTTATTTAGTCTTTCGCGGGGAATACCGCCGGTGGTGGTATTCCGAAGAATCGTGCGCGCTATTATTTATTCACGCATTGTACAAAAAAATCAACGCTTGTCACATAAATTTCGCTGTTTATGTCGAGTCGAGCTGCGTACGACGTGTACAAGTGCATTGCGTAATTACTTGAGATACTACCGTCTTGAATAGGATAAAGAGGTACATTTTCTCGAGATGGTACAGCGCTGCTCGCGCCAAGGTTTGGTCCATTTTTTAGTCGTTACAAATGGTAACAGCTCCCACCTAATGCAGATGTTGTACGGAAAGTCGGAAAGTCTTAACGTATTACCGACATAAATTGTTGTACACGCGAAAAGTATGTAAGGTGTAGTTATACGTAGTGGTCTGCGCTTTAATTAGAAAGTTGATAACAGAGCAGAAACAGCTTATCGAACGTTACATGAGTAATGCAAGATATAAGCTCGAGGAAACTTTTCTATATCAGGAAGATGCGCTGGGCATTGATTTAGCTATGGTAGCGGATATTTTAAAACGCTTTAATGTATTCGATTATTTTTAGACTTTTATATAGAGTTTTGTGTAAAGATATAAAAAGGAAATCCATACATTGCTTATATATATCAACAATTACTTATATATATGTATATCAACTTACAATTGCTTATATATATCAACGTGGAACATTGAATATAATTTCTTATATTAAGAAGCGATTTTTTATTGAGTTTCTCATTGATCACGAAACGCTCGTTTAATTATAAATTTGCTAATAAAAATATTATATTATTAAATATTATATGTTGTAATTGTAACTACAGCCTGAAATAATCTTTGAATAAATCTTATGAAGATCAGAACGCATAAATCAGTTTTCGAATTTGTCACGCACTTGCGTGACAGTCTTCACTCGTTTGTATTTGCACCGTAGGACCATTAGAGATTTCTGTCTGTCACCTCGCTAGCCTCTTCTCCTTTCAAAGAGTCACACATCGCTGGACGCATATCGGAGCATTATGCACGTATATCAACGGCATATATGTACACTCGTGTGCGGCGCAACATGACGTACGAGCGACAGCGACCGGACTTTGCGGATTTCCGTTCGAAATAAATATGTATCTGTTGGACGCCATCGTGACATACGACATGACGAAGGTTTGGCTCTAGAAATATATTTTTCTTCCCTCGTCATAAAAGAGAAACGTCATAAGGGACAAGTGGCAAAAGTATTACCTTTATGTGTTGTGCCGCGAGCAAATCGTTTATTAAACATCTTTCAATACGTGTCTCAATTTTATTTAATGTATAATTAACGAAACAAATTTTTGTTATGTAAAACTTTTGTAAACATTTGTTTGCCTAATATATCTCAAACATCTATACTATATGTATATCTTTTTGCGAGATATAAGTTTGACGTCTTCCGAAAACAGATGGTAAAATATTTAGCCCACGTATCATGATATGATACGATAAAAACCAATGCAAGCACATCAAAATTACTATTATGCTAAAGATATTATACCAAACATTAAATAATTAATTTCAATTAATTAAAGAAATTAAATAATTCGTATCAAGGCATCCTATGATATCTCATCGGATTTTTCCATTTACAATCGCAGAGACTTGTTATTTCTAAAGATGCTTTATGCTGAATAATTTTTTATTCCGAATAACCGAAGCGAAAAACGGCGAGCAGAAATGTATGCCGGAAAAGTAACTTCATTTTCACGTTGGATTCGCGCCAATGAACGATTTCTCTGCACTCTCTTGCCGTTAGCACACCGGCCGCGAATCGTTAGACAGAATTTGTAATCTCTGCTGAAATAATACGCTACACATGGAGTAAATGTGATTCAATCTCGACTCGTCACTATTTCCGATCGTGAATCATTAGACAAACGGACTTTCATAATCCTTCCTGAGATAATGGTATTAAACAACGTATGATATAATACATGAATAAGCAATGCGATTATTATACATATAATATAAAATGTATTCATCGAATTTTATATGCGAGAAGCATATCGGAAATACACGAAATAATGCATGCGTGACTATATAATGCAGACTATTTGTAAATCGACTGACTGTCATGCATTAATGCGTCTTTTAATCGAGCAACGAGCAATCGAGCGATCAATTGACATTTCCACGTGTTTTGTACGTACGCACGAAAAGAGAGAGAGAGAGAGAGAGAGAGAGAGAGATTAAATTGCATTTATTACGTTTACATTTTTAATATTTTTTACTAAATATTTCGGCAAGCTCACGCACGAGATTGCAGCACGAATTTTCGTTAAAGGATTAAATTGGCTGGCGAAAAAAAGGAAGGAAAAAACAAAACGAGCATCGCCGAAATAGTGGCGGATGTAAAACAAGCTACCTGAGTACTCAAGCAGCGCGAGGAGTGGATAGGCGCGCGCGCGCGAGGGGTAATCGCTAAATTAAAACCCTCATCGAGGATTCAAACAAATTCCAGCGCCATGTCGAACAGATTAAGGGCCCGAGCCATGCCAATTCGGGACTGCCGTTTTAAGCCGGCGAAAATCAAGCGACTGAATTACCGACTTGATTAATATCCCCAGTGGTTTGCGCCTAATTATTCCGGGGACCTTGTAATTAATAGCAGTCGGGGGAGCTCCTGGCCGAAGCTAATCGTATTTTTATTTTACGTGCGCGGAAAACCGCAGCTTTCGGATTGATAAATCCTCGCGGGACGGAAATTCAGAGGACCGCACGGTGGAAAAGAAGATAAGCAATAATTAATACGAGAAGCAAGGAAGTAATGAAAGTCGAATATCGCCCGATTGGAAAACAATTACGGCAGTGATCGATACAAAAGTGTCGTGAGAAAAAGCGGAAAATTTATCTCTTCTTAGGTGAGAGATTGATCGAAGCCCACCCGCCTCCTGTTTCGAGAGTCGTAATAATGATCGCCATGCTCAATTACTCCATTGCAGAGCTGTCCGATTATAAAATCCTCCATTTGTTCGGTCTTCCAATCAAGTTGCTGGTCGATTCTTGGGTTTTTCCTTGGGTTATTATACGCGTCGCAAGTTTTTTTCTCTCTCTTTGATTTACGTAGCACGCGCGATAAGTTTATTCAACTAGAAAAATAATAATACCAATTAGACTATATAACAAAGGAACGTCATCTTTGGAAAGAAAACTGTACATGCCAATACATCTTTTGCACTTATCATTTGTCAACAATTGTTAATAACGTTCTTTTCAAACGAGGCTGCATAAAAACGAGAAATAAAGGGATGCATCGAATAGTATATCAAGTTGCTGTTTGCAGTAACAATCGTAATGGAAAATATTTGAGTAAAACATAGCAAACATATAGCAAGGAGAAGAATATGTAGAATCACGTGCGACAAGTGAAACAGAAAATTCCAATAGGGTATATAAGCTTTATAAATAATAAATTGAAAATTCGACAGGACGCTGTAATTATTACCGCAATGGTCAATTATGTCCTGGGCACACTATACCACCGCGCCGTTGAACCAGCAGCAACCGGCAGTATCCGCAGAATTCACACATTTCCCGCGATATTGGCTCCATTGCTAAACCGTGTACATCGCAACTCGTATCTTTTTCTGCCTATAAAATTCAACGCGATTACGTGATTACGGTTTCGCGTGCGTGGAGAATTTCGCGTCGCCGCGCCGCACCGTTTCGTCGTACAAGAGACGTCGTCTTCTCGGCTGACCCGCTTAATTGTCTTGACAGGTCTCGCGAAATTACCTTGCGGTTGCGTGTTTCGCCCGTCTGTCCCTCGCTCCCTCTTGCAACCTACGGCGGTGTATAGAGTATCGCGTAATAAATACGTCTCTGAAATGCCACCCTGTCTTCGGATGTTGCTTCCGCTTCCTGCGACAAACGTGGAAATTCAGCATGTACGCGCACGAGACGCGGCAGACGCGGAGCATTAATTCTACGTGTGACGCGTCCGCATGCGTCGAACTGTGAATGTTCCTCGGTCGAATCGCTTTGTGTGTCTACCTCGCTCCGGTGATATCCGCGAGTAACTTTCCGTGCGAATAATTCTCGAAGGATTTATTAATTACGCGTTCCAATCATTTTATGTGCTTTCCGCGCATTTCGTGCTTCGATGGACGACTGGCATCGGGGAATTTATTACTTTCATGCGATGATGGCAACGGGGAGAGCACGAGCCGACGAGAATGATTTATTCGGCGAATTAATGAAAAGGCAACAAAAGCGATAACTACCTTTCACAAAGATACACAATTTTGATATCGCATGCCGCGGTAACAAAGTAGCATTCGTCGGAATAACTCGTAATAACCAGTTCCATCGCGCAAAATAGCCTTGAGTCTCTTCAGAGATGAAGGAAGAATTGATTTGTTATTACGTTGTAAACCTCTTCAAAGTACAATATACAATAAAATGCGATGAAAGATTAAGTATTATAAATGTTATACATGTCTATATACGTGTGTTACATGCATGCACATGTATTATACCGATATGATATACAAAATGGAAATGAGACACGACACATGTGTGTACACATTAGCACGGTATGTGGTCATAAGAGCACAGAGAGCATTATTACTCTTTGATCTTTGCTTCTCCTGCAAATGGAGCTCCATAGGTGAAACGCGTAGATGACAAAATTCGCATCTCTTTGTGATCCTTTGCTCCGCGTCGTCGATCGAGTCTCAAAACGCATTTGCAGCGACGCGATGGGGCCCCTGGCATGAGGAACGCGGGGCGAGCGTGTAAAGGGAATCGAGGCGCAGGAGAAGCCCGAGAAATTCATAAAGCGCTTCTTAAGCCGGCATAGAAGAACATCAGTCAGTGACCTCGCGCCGGCGAGCGATCCGGCCTGCCCTCAAGAGGATTCGCCGAGAGTTGGTTCGGTCGGAGGCAACCGATGGCTCCGCACGCCCGAGTTCAAAGCTCCCTCGGAACGCCGACATCGGATATCACAACCCCCTTTTTGCTAGATATCCCACGGAACTTCGAAGCCCGCCGCTTCCGAGTATCCCTCTTATCGACCTCCATTCAATCGACGGATAGACCCTCCCCGCGGATCCTCTTCTCGCTCTCTTTGTCTTTAGCTAAAGACTGGGAGAGATAATATGATTCGGATAATACGACTTGTCTCTGTAACCGCAGTCGCGGGACAGGGAGAACGATCTGAGAAACTAAACACTGCGTGGTTAAACGGCGTATTATCCGTTTCGCGCGTGAGATTCGATAAATTGTTCGAAATAACGCGTACAATCGATGCAAGTTTCGAGTTTAAATGCATAAAAAGCCAGAGTATTTCTATATATTGTCAAACCTTCTGTGACATATTTATTTCTAAGTTCTTCATCCACAATTGTAACAAATACGTGCAATTCATCATTTCAAAACCATTAAATTACGATATGCTTGGGCTGAAATATTGCAAATGATTAACAATTAATTAACAAATTGTCGATATTTAGCATACTATTAAAATAATATACAGATATTATATATTATGTATAGTGGTATATACTGATGGAAAGCATATTTAATATTTTTCAGTTCTCTCTTCGGTGCAATATTTTATTAATTGTATTTTATTAATGTTTAAAAGAGGAAGAGAGAAGCGGGTTTAATATCATAATTTATTAACAAGTGGCAATTTCAGTGAACTAACACGTGGAAATAAATATAGATGCCATCACCAATTTCCTCCTTGATATCTTTTTCGATCCAATAACGTTTCGTTATTTTTATTCTCTACGTATTTTCATCTCTTTATTGTAGTTACAAAGTGGCAATATATTTATCAGAAAAACTGGGAATCGTTAATTACGATATCTTGTATAGAATTTTGCTGCTTAACAAAAATATTAAGAATGCAATTGCATGCGCGTGTTGAGTCATTAAATACAATTTTTCTAAAATGGTCCGTTATTTTTGAAAAGAGAAGAAATTTAATTTAAGAGAGATTTAATTCGAGCGCATCGCCTGTTGACTGATACTACAAAGTTGAGAGCGATCAAACACGATCTACCGTACATTTAACATTTCAATCGATTGGATAAATCGAGACGAAGATTGAAGATTAAATTTTCATACAAATCGGGGAAAGTTGTTAAGAATCCGGCTTTTTATCGTTGCGAAAGAGTCGCGCGAGTCGGACGTATCGCAGCACGCAGGCGCTAAAGAACGAAAAGACCGTCATTACTTGTACGAGGTGGAGAGGTTTACGACTGTCCATCAAGATCTCAAATTGCTTGCAGCGTGCGCGAGCATTCTCCCAAGTTTCCGTAGAAAGCAACTTTTGTAGGAATACGTAATTTCGCCCCCGGCAGCGTGCGGACCGTCGTCGGCGAGCTACACCCGGCAACCTGTCGGAACTCTTCGCTTCCTCCACGTCGTGTATACATGTATATACATCTCGTACTCGACGAAACGAGTCGTATCGAGTTGCCAACATTCGCGAGGATTCAACGGCAATATTGCTGCTTTCTCGGACTGCGCCTCCGTACGGAAAATATCGTAAAGCGGCGCGAGCCATGAAGTTAACTTCCGCTGCTCGTCCACGCCTCGCGGATAAATCGCGCGAGACTGCATCTCACCAAGATGGGGAACGTATCGCGTGAATCATCGGAAAATCACTAATTCACTCGGCAAACTTTTCTCTTCGCTTTCCTTTCCGACTGAACTGACGAGCCACATTCAGCGCAGGATCGAATTTCAATTGTGCGTGAGAACGGAATCAAATATCGTTTTCCGATGCGTAAATGTGTCTCTAGAGCGGGTTTGAATAATGCATGGAAAGAAGCGCAATACCTCAGTTATTTATCCTCAATGTATCGCGTCTCTATCCACGATGTAATTAATTGTTTTACTCTTAATAAGTGTCGATGATTGCGCGAGAGACTTAATGAAATCGTTTCTTGAAATTGACGTGGAAAAGTTTACTCGTCAATTTCCGTTTCCTTAGACTCGCCGCAAGCCCTTTTACTTGAAGCTATTTCGACAAAAGTTACTCGAGATAGATACAAGCTGTTTTCTCTGCCCGCAGCTGTTTCGAAAATATCACAAGGCACGTCTCCGTTAAGAGATTAAATTGCGCAACTGGCGCAAAGTGGCAAATTGTCGCGAGAAAGAACTTTTCGAAATCCAATAAGCGCAGTGCGGGAAGATTGAAACATCTGGGACATTGTAAATAAAACGAAAAGCCAAATGTACAAACTACAAATCCATGCACGCTTGAGAATTACGATTGCAGCTTTGGTGAAAATTGCAATTTTTGCGCCATCCGATGTAAATTAAATATTTGCTTATATAATTGTGTTTATTCTGTGAAAATATTATCGAGAAATATCGTGGACAATTCACCATTCCTAGTTTCGTCTGTTACTTGGGAAATAACGCATACATTCGCGAGAAGGATCCTTCCCTCGGCTAAGTCTACCTGAAGATCTCTCTTGAAGCTGGAAGCACCCTTCTTCCTATCGTGGGTTTCTATTCAATTCCGAATGAATTCTGGCCCTCGCACACGCCCTCTATTTAGCGCTCTACCATTCCCTGCAGAAAGGGTCGAATACAGACAAAACCGGATAATAAGGTCTCTGTACGATCACATTCCACGAAAGGGGTGCTTTCTGGGGTGCACCCTGACCGTTTCGCGGCACAAAGCCATCTACGGACGTAATTATCCACCGGCTATGTATTAAAGCTATTCACGTGTGTTTTTCAGCTCTTCGGGCAAAACAACTGCGACGAAAAATGCAGTAAATATTTCTGAAAATTATTCTGTCGGCCAGTAAATCTGTATTAATATAGAATTATTACTTTCGCCAGTATATTATTATCAACGAAAATTGCTCATTTTTAAGTCGATCTTATCTGGCATTAATCTAGATGTTCAGATTATGTATTTCAAGTGTGAGTTATAACATCCTCCAACACAAGTAACTGCGCGCCAACGGGATTTGTCAGTCTTACAACACAGCTATTTTTCCTATGCTAGAAAGCAATCTCACCTAATTAGAAGCTATTTGAATGAATAATATTCACTGTTGAATATTACTCACCCCAGCCAGGGTTCGAACCTGGAGTTGGAACCTCCCTCATACCGTGCGGGCGTCTTACCAATTGGACATTCTATATTAAATCTTTATTCTATATTAATTCTCTACACCTCGGATCGAAAGTAAGGTGTTTACTGTTTACTGTGATTAATGTCACCATATGCCCCGGTTGTCGAATTGGTAAGGCGCAAAGGCTTTCGTCACGAGTGAATTCAAATGCATATAATAATATCGGGATACTTGATGCGCTGGGAATACGACAGGATCAAATCACGTAGCGTAGACACAACTCTGTTTGGTCGCTTCTCGCGGGACAAGCTTGATTCAGAAGGAGGAGGAACGGCACCACGATGAGAAGTCATCACGGTCTTGGGACTCTTATAATATTCCCTTGGGAACGCCCTAAGTCTCTTCAGTTCTGCGCCGATCCGAATATCCGGCTGTCGTCGCATCCCCAACTCCGTACAGTTCTCGCAGTCGCGATCGGCAGCCTTCTCCGTAACTTTGTTTCCCAATTTCGTTGCCGCGATCGACCGACATACGGCATACGGACTTACCGGACCGTGGACGAAATTTCGCGAAACTTGTCGCGGCGAATTCGAGTTCTCGCACGAACCCAACACGGCCAACCGACGCGAAGAAACGCGCACCGGCAAATGTTTCTCGCCGCTGTCTTCTCTCACGGTGACATGATTTATTCAAAAGACGGGCTGCGTACACTCGGTAACTCTCAAAGCGCAACCAACGCCCAAATAGACGTTCTCTCGAACCGGCCCGACCGACTGACTCGCTACTCGTCGTACGTATTCTAATCAAAGACGTATTCTGGCACATTCTACTCTAATCTAATCTCGAGTGAAGCTGAGGGTCGACGAGGAGAATGATGGACCGTTCCTCACGACCTGACGCGGATTAACGAGTAAGCGATGCTTCGAACTAAATGGCGATTCGTTACGGTCGTATAATTGGTCCGCTGGTTGTGTCCAGCTAGCTTCTCAGAGAGAGCTGGATTATTCAGCCGAGACTCTAACGGTCTAAATTGCCAGGAACATTTGTTGCGTAAACTACCGGAATTGACGCCGCGTAAAACAAATATGGACACTCGAGGAGATTGATTGGCGTAGCGCAGAGTTTTCGACATTATATATTTGCTCGAATAAATGTGTAAAAGACTTTAGCAGCTGTGATTATCCGCGCGGGACGTAAACGTGAATCATTCGGGATATTTTCGAGAAAATGGACAGCCCTCGCGCGTTCGGTGAATACTTATACACAATTGCCAAGAGCGCACGACTAAGACATCGCATACGAAATAGCGATGGCGAGACGAACGTCCCGCGGGGTCCGAAATTTTCCTTCATGAATAATTCTCGATATTCCCCCGTGCATTCGTTTTGTCGAGTGGGCTGAAAGACATTTCAGAAATGTAGAAATGTGGTTGTTGGTCAAGCCGTGGCGCGTTGGTGGCGCGTTCGCCAGGCAGGTACGCGGAAAGTCTAGTCGCGTCGATCATCCCTGTTTTGGGGTTTCCTCCGGTTTGTCTCCCTCTCATCGAAATTCGCCGTACGTACGCGTGTCCTTCGAAGAGCACGGACGAAAGTGTAAATGGGCTTTAAGAAGGTTTATACACCAAGACGCCTGCAGGCATCGTCCAGCAGAGGCGATGTCTGTATTATGGATTTGAGAAGGTAAAGATCACTCGAGGGAGAAACCATTTTCCGAAATAACTGACGTTGTTGTATGCAAAATTTGCGAGCGAGAAACGCAAAGAGCGCGCAACAACAATAAAACTATGCATGGATATATTTTTGTATTTAACTGCATATGCGAATAATCCTTAATTAAGGAGAGTTGGAACATTCTGTTATATTTCCCAGGTAAAAGTCTACCAATTATCAAAGATAAATATCGCGTTTCAATTCGCGTACAAGTTATTTTATTCACATTGGCGCGCGGGCTCTTTGTATAATATATAGTATTGTGTAACGAACATATATACATGTATATCCCCGACTGGTAATGCATGGAATGAAACATAAGGGATGGTATTGTAATCCCTCCATTACGACGTCTCTTCCATTCGTATCCTCGCAGTTTGCAAAACGAAGTACTCTGCAATATCGATATACTTCTATCGATACTTCGCTAATGGCACTTGTGCAATCGTCGAATCTTCAGGGACAGTCCCCCCAACGAGAAACTACTTAGTCATTAATTTCGAGAGCATTCGCGATCGATAGCGTCTCGCCCTCGGCAACTTTTCAAGCGCAATCGGACTCGCCGATCTATTTTACAATCCGCCATCATGGTAATAAAATTATGAGAGATGAGCATGGAGATGCTCGTCCGCGATAGTCGTCGGTCGAACCAACGTAACCCTTTTACGGAGGAGGCTTTTAAAATCTTGTACTCGCGGTAGAAACGAAAATTAAATATCCACTAAAAAGCGGACGCGGTTTCACCGCGGGAGCGCTAGTGATCAATTTATAGGAGGAAAGCTGGAGGGAAAGAGGAAGAAGGGAGAGAGGATGACACACGTCACACAGGAACGGTACTCGTATGCAGCTACTCGCCCAGAGTCCCCCTTTTTTTCCACGCGCTCGCAACAGAATGCAAATCGAATAGGAGAGGGAATTTAAAATCCGTACGGTTCTGTTGACGAACCTGCAAATTAGTGCGCGAGCGTCGCCGACATCGACGCCAGCGTCAGGCCGTCAGCGCCGCGCGGCGTTAATGAGATTCCCCGTAGATGAAAGGGTCCTGGACGAACGTGGAATTAATGGAATTGTCGAGTCTACAGCGCGAGGCTCCATCGATCCCTTCCCGCGGCACCGGAAACAACCGGTGGTGTTCGATCGGCACGTATCGAGAGACAACTGTAGCATTGGCATGCGGCCTTTCCTTCGTTATGTTCCATCGGACAATCCATCGATTTAACGGCCATCGTTCGCAGCGCACGACTGTTTCCCGAAACGACCGGCCGCGAACGTGATTTGCATAGTCGCCGATAAGAGGACCGATATCACCGTGTGCGACGATAATACGGCACGAGCCGTAGGAAGGTCCGAGGACCTTGACCGATTAACGACGAATTAATGATGCTCTGATAAAAATTTCATCGATTCTCCGATCGGTCAAACGAGTCTACACATTTTAAATATCCGTTATTTTTAATCACTTCAGATTCCACGGCTGCTATGTTTGAATTAAAGTGGATATATTATAATATACATGTATCGTATCGTCTAATCCATTACTCGAAGAAACGTCACGCGGAAAATCAATTTCGCTGTCACAGACTTTGAAAATTGGCCTTTTGTCTTGCACTAATTACATTACTGGTGTCTCTTGGCGTCTCCATTTGTGCTATCATCCTGGAGCAGAGTACCAAAACGGAGTACCTTACTGTGCGTCATTTGCATCGCCGATAAGCGACGTCGATGAAGCCGTGCGACGATAATTGAGCTCCGTCGTATCGACACTCGGGGATCTTGGCCGATTTAATGCGATCCGACGAATCCGATCGTAAACGACGACGAAGCTCGCCGTTTTGCCATTGTGGAGAATCATCGGCATGGTTAATTCGGCCGTTGGAGGTGCGCGCGATAACCAGCCGGGAAAATATTTGCGTTGCATTATGCAGTCCGTATGTCGTACGCGATAGAGTCGACAATCAGTACATCGTGCTGTCACACCGTCGTAATTAGGCAAATGAAGCGGCCGCGAAGTACATCCGGCATGAGCTTGTTTTTGTGTTCTCGGATGTGACGACTCGATCGATTAGCCACGTGCGTGACAATGATCGTCGGTCGTGGATTTTATGTAGTTCGGACTGGGCGATGTTCTAGAAACGGATTAAAGAGTCATTTGTCAAACTGAAATTTACTTTCCGCGGAGTATACCTACTTGAGAATACATTCGAGAATTAGCGAAATGACCACGAGATACAGCAGATAATTCGAAATCAAGTTGAAATGAAAATAGTACGTAAAAATGAGAATTTTCGGATTTATATTAAGCTGCGGAAATGTATAAAACGTCAAGTGTACGTAATGCTTTTATGCTAATTGCAGCGTGGTTTTCCCTTTTCAAATTTCCATCCATCAAGATTAGCGATCTCGCTCATTTCGTATCGCAGCGTCGCAAAACGTTCCGTCCGTAATAAAATGACGTGATTTGCATCGTACTCGATAAACGCGCGTGCCGATAGCACCATGTGCCACCGATAACGTTGATCGGCGGGGAGCTTCGAGGACGTGGGACGCGTAATCCGATCGACAAATTCGAACGAGCGACTTGGCTGACATGCCAGTTTCTCGATGCAATGTTTAAACGCTATTAATTCTTACTGATTGTAAAACTCATTGTGAGACACAGAAAAAGCACGTAGAAACGCTTTCAAATATGAAATTGTACAAATTGTTAAAAATGCGGCAAATTTTAATAAGATTCTGAGATACTGTGTAACATGGACTATGTTTATTTCCTAATGTATTAATTGACTTTCACGCTTATAACTCTTTTGCGTAACGCAATAATCTCCGTTACGCTCGACGGCATCAAAGAGATTTAAAAGTATAAACGATGCATAGTACATGCAATCCTTATTATCGCGGAGGTAGCCCGCTTTGTCTCAAAGGGGTAGATTATAAACTGCCTTTGATCTAAGAGGATTAATAAGAGAGCTTTGTAATTATGGTTCCCCTGCGCTGTAACGCAGTGAAAGAGGACGAAATGCAATTATTTGTTTCACTATCATGTTTCGTGGTGCTTTGCAAATCGGATGGCTATCTGCGCACGATAACGACCCTGATTTCGTTAGTATCTCGGGAATCTGGAGAACCGAGACTAGTTTAACGTCCAATTGTCGGAAGAACAATATGTCGTTGTAACTATCTAAATATTCGTAGATGAAGGATAGTGCGCGTAATGGAGCGCGGAGATTTGTTACGATCCTAAGCCGATTATTGGATTCGACAAACCCGATAGAATTGTATGAAGCCGATTAATGGTATTGGAAAACATTACGGTATATATCGCGAACTTTGACACGCATTTGTACAGTCGATAAAGATGAGACGTACGATTATTCGCTCGGTCGGCTAAAGCGTCTTTTTTTCAAAAGATCAATATTCGTTGTTTTCAATCTTGTTCATCAAATATTGTTAATTTGAGCGCATCTTTCGCGCTCTTTATTTCCCTCGCACTCGCAATCTGCAGCCGCTTTTTTAACACATATTTTTTAACACAGATATTTGACAGGTTTGTCGCGCTTTTCAACACGCAAAGAGATCGACGGACAGAATTCACTAATGATATTTATCATAACGTAAATCATCAGATTTATTTTTCGGCACGCAAATGAATGAAATCGTGTTATTCGTGCATGGCGCGATTTCTTATTGAAATCAACTGTCACCGCGTATCATGAATACCAGAATACGGCATACATTTCCGACAAGTTGGACAGTTCGTTATTATCTTTCGCCGCAATACATCCCGTACACAATTAGCAGTTTTACAAGCCAGGCTCTGACAGTTTTGAGGTTTTAACAATAGGGTATCGCAGTTAAATGGAGAGATGATTATCACGTTCGCGGATAAACCGAGGAAAAATGTGTTACATATATACGCTCCGACTTTTCCTACGCGAAAACAAATGGTCATCGCGAACCGATCGATCAATCATTCATCGGTCATTGGCTGTATGGCGTAATCGGCATTTGCCGTGTTACATTATTGTCACCGCCATCCAAACACAGAGACAGTCGCACCTGACGATCTATCTTATGACTATGCAGATT
This sequence comes from Ooceraea biroi, assembly GCF_003672135.1. NCBI lineage: Eukaryota > Metazoa > Arthropoda > Insecta > Hymenoptera > Formicidae > Ooceraea > Ooceraea biroi. Next base: position 5,825,650 of record NC_039517.1, on the reverse strand, counting down.
CGTCGCAAGCTCGCTTTTCGTGCGTCATGTCCCGACACAGCTTGACGATCGATCGATTAACTGCTAGTGGTCATCGCTTGCCGTCGTGCCGTGCCAGCGTTACGTGATTTGCATGCCCGCAGAGTTGGAAATCTAAGTTGATAGCTTCCTATGCAATCGCTCTTGCGGAGCGACCGAGCCCGTTGGCAATGCGAGTAACGGCTTTCATGGCTGCTTCAATTAAGTACATATTCAGTATTGACTCTCTCTCCCTCCTTCCCCTCTCTCTCTCTCTCTCTCTTTCCTTCCAAGTCTTGAGAATTTACGCAGGTGTATGGTATGTGTGGAATTTCAAAAAGTTATGCAAATTTAAGGAAAGCGTAGGTGACGCCGACAGTTAACTAGTTAAGGAAACTTTAGATAGAACGATGTTAAGAGTTCATGCCTACTTAAGTAGGATCTATATACTCAAGTTGGGAAAATACGTCTTTCTGAACCTGTAGCTGAAAGGTACAATAAGAGGGAAAGCATAAATTCTCATTGCATTCATCTAACGTTCTTACGTAAGAGAAAACAATGATAAAATTTCATAGCTTTTTATGAGTGATACATCAAGATCAATTAGAAAAATTTACGCTAAATTTATTTTATATTATTAATATAAAAGATATCACAAGCTGTATTTGATAGAGGCGTTAGACGCGACGTTGCATCTGACAATTTTGGCAAAATAAACGACAAATTTATATCACTTGAATGCGCGAGTCCTCTCCTTTCTTACGGTCAGCATAACGTTGATGGTAACGCGAGGTGGAAAACACGTCGGACCGTGGCCGATTAATGGTGGGGCTAACTCGGGTGGAATTAGCAAACTTGGAAGTCAATTTGAATCACCACGAAGACCACAAAGTCCATGATCGAAGCGGCTAAAGTTCGAAACTCGCGGCGGTAAGTTATTGTTGGCGATTAAGCTAAAGCATGCCGCATCGATGCTCGCGCCCGAGATGTTGCTCCGAAGCGCGAAGAAAAATAGCACCGGGGATCTACGGAGGAGTACGGCGGGGTAACGTGAAGCAACGAAGACGGATTACCGTGTTGGGATAATACAAGCGGAGGACAGTGTGCTACATCCGTGCAGCACAACTCTTTCAATAAATTAGAGAAAAATCCTGATGTTGCGAACAATGTTACGCTTGGCTCACAACAATGCGTTTTCCGTGCTTACTCCAAGATTGCACAAAGATTTTCGGGAAAATTCAATCTCGAACGCGTTTACTCCGTGAAGTGTGTCGAGTTGACGCTTCGAAATTTGTTTCTTCATGTATATTTCAAAGAGATCAATACTTTCACATACTAAAAGAGAATGGACGGAAACTTGTATTTCTGTCACCACGTAAAAGAGCCTCGGTTCTTCATTAGTGCTGTGGAATTCACAAGACGCAAGACCGAGACGCTGAAACCGAAAAATGTCGTGCGTACGACAGAACTGGTGATTTTATTTGTAATTTGTTAGCGATTAAGCCTGACGTCGCACAAAAGAATAAATGTGCGCTACCAGCACTGGGAAACCACCGCGGTTATCTGGACGTTGCAAATGCGAGCGAAAATTTTTTCGCAGCAATCTCTTTATGCCCCACATTTCATCACAAATTTGTGCTCCGCTAATTAAAGATTATTATCAGGCAAGTCACATGCTTTTTCAGCTTTTTTAGCGGTAAAAGCTAGTCATTACGAGCACGTCCTGTATAAATACGCGCGGCCTTTTTCATCGCTAATTAACGCAATAAATTGTACCCGTAATGCAAAAGCCGAAAAATATTACCAGCCAAAAGTCCTAAGGGATATTAATCGTATCCACGAATGTATCCCTGGCTTTACACGAGTGTCGTATTATTACAAAATTGTCGATTCGATCATACGCGAAAAAATAGAATATATCTCGGATTAAAACGACGAATTTACACAGTGAAGACAAATCTTTCCGATACATATATATGCATACATGGAGTCAATGGAAATTGTGCTTCATTGCTGAATTGAAGAAAAAAATGATGGCGATCGGCCAAAGAGTTAATCTCCCGCATCGTGCCATAACGGCCGCGTTAATTCCGCTCGCATCGACGCGAGTTACGTGCCCATTATACAGGATAATTGGATTTTTATCCAGATACGGATCATCAGCGCGGCTGTCTGAACCACGATAGAAAGATCGTCGGAAAATGGTCTGCGGTACCGAGCGCGGGCGGGAGCGGTTTTATTCGCCTCGGCCTGCCTCGCCTTTTTACATTCTGCGCCCCAGCACAAAAGAATAAATATACGTATACCTATCTCTCGCTGAGAATTCGCGGAGGATCTCGACAATACGCGAATGCGGATCCCGACGCTTCTTCCGTCCTACGTGAGGCACAATGGGCCAGCTGCGGTGGATCCTTTCGAATTAAATCCCATCCCAATAAAACGTTTTTGTATGCATGCGTAATCTCGTCTGCGATGAAAGGCGTGAGGCGCTCGAGTAGATTAGACTTTATGCAAGTACGCCTCAGCGAGGAAGTCCTCGATCGTAGTACCATCGTAATGCGATCTTGACAAATCATCGATTAAGTCGAAAGGTACACGTCCGAAAAATACAGTAATCGTTATCCAAATTATCACATAAATCATTATCTGCTCTAAAATTGTCATTTTACATCTCGTATGTTACCTGAATGTTATCTATCACAGAAATTTAGCTTTAATTTTTAGCGCTATTACTGTTTTTATTATATTACGGATTGAAAGCAAGTATAATCGGATTGAAAACGTAATTTTTAAGTTAATGCGCAAACTTACATTTTTGTTTTTTGAAAATAGTGTGCAGTGTCTCTGAAATAAATAATGCGATCTGCAGTGCGGCATAGACGATTTTCCATTTGTATTCTTGCACGGTAGTCACTGGAGATAGTGTTGAAACCCACTGGTTCGCTGGAAAGTGTATTTTCGCCTTATTAGCACTACCTCCCGAGGAGTTTATTAAAGCTCCTAGCGAGAATGCGAGAGTGAGGAAATTTAATCGACGAAAATTTCCTCCACGATATTAAACGGTAGAGTAATTATTTTAACAGTGATAATGCAACGGACGTTTGTGCCATGAAAATGGAAGAATCGCGCCTATGCTATTCCACGATTTGGACGTGAAATAATCTGTATCTGGATCTGGATCTGTATCTGGACGTACGAACATAGAATATACATTTTAGAAAAATAATTATTCTGCAGTTTGCATAATATCATCCTCGTAATCTCTTATTCTTAACTTATAAATCAAAATCTACCGGTATTTTTAAAGTTTAATCATCAAAAGATACTGCATTTTAAATCGTAACGTAAGTTTGTAATGTAAAAATAAATCCTTCAGCGTTAACGAAAAATCAATTCGAGACTCAACAAGAACAAAGAATTCGCAAATGGAAAGCAGCGCGGTAGATTCGAGACCTCTGTGCATCCGCGAAAACAGCTTTTTGTGTTTCTTTGAAGGTGCGAACGAAGCGTTTCCGCTTTGCCAGCTCGACAAGCGTCTTATTTTCTTATACTCGACCGCGCGTCGCCGTTCCTCTTCATTCCGCGGGATGCACTTTCGGTAGATCCGTCCGGAAGGCGACTTTTCTCGTTCGTGTTGGTTCCCACCGGCACCGTATTCTGTGTACCGGATGCAACCGTCGCCAGGTAGAGGAGGATAAGTCCTCGCGGGGGTAGTGCGCCGAGTAAATCGTGTTTGCCCACCTCGTCTAGAAACGACGCTCCGCACCGAAGGATGGTCGGTTTTCCTCTTCGTTTGCGCCTATTCCCGACCCTCGTCTTTGCGCTACTTCCTGCTCTTAGTCCTCTCGCAACGAGAAACGACAATGACCGTGAGGTACGCATTCGCCTTTTACCGTTTACCGCTGCGAATACCGTTGAGGAAACGGTTTTTACGGGCAGATCAAAACGTTCCGCGCGAGCAAGACGCTCCCAGAATATCGGATATCGATACTTGAAAAATGCATATCGCGACGATTCGACGTTCTTTTTAAAAAGTATCAGATAATCTGCCCCGTAGCGAATAGTTACCTACATATTGGTGTCTGCGTTACGAAGTATCGATATTACAAGGCAATAACCAGCGAAGTGTCGGTGAGGTCGACTAAAAACGCTTATAGTCGATACTTTTGAAGATCCCTAGTTGGAGTATCAAATATCCTTACGAAAGCCGCCCCTACGATGAGGGGCGATTATCTTTCATCTTCTTCTTTTATCTGCGCGCGGAGACGCGTGGAACGACCAATATGGATGCGGTTGCTACGTGGTACGATGACTGTATCTCCGGTGGCGTTTAAGCGCGGATCAACGTGAATCGTTTCTCGATAAACGATAATTCACGATACGCGTGAACTGATAATGTGAACTGAATGTTTCGTTTGCCAGGAACCTATTCGTTCCTTCCTGCATTCCTGCTGTTTGTTTAGTGGCTTACGTGTCCATTCGCTTACTGTAATCGTGATTTCTCGTTCCTTTTTGCGAACGGGACAGACGGGAAGAGTGAAAAGCCGAGCCTTGGTTAAATCTGGAGGTGCGAAAATACCGGTAGCGAAGAATGAAAGATTCAGGAAGTCCGTGAGCACCGGATTAATTCAATATTTTGCAATGCTAACGTGTCGTCGGCCCTTGTAAATCCTCAACGAAAACTATAGCGCGTCGACACGCCGAGGGATGGAGGAACTTCAGACATTCATTTTTGAGAAAAACACCCCGTGCCCGAGAGAAAAAGAGAGGAAACAGCGGGCACCGTCGTTGTAACATCCGGCGGAAAGCACATGTGCAAAACTGGATTCTCCAGCAATCCCGTTACAGATCTACTGCAGATTGCGGTGCAACTCTTGAGATTAAGAAAGTTGGAGACATTAAGAAATAGGTTCACCCTCGTATATAACGATTCTGCACACATTTGTCAACTAATTTCTGTTTTTTTTTTTACAAAAGAAAACGTTAAACTAAAAATCGACACATGTGTCAAAGTTTGCAGTAAATTGATTATTTAAGCAACAAGCGGCTTTATGAGATCAAGTCACTCAAGTGTGAAAATATAACAGAATAACTGATATAATTTTGTCAAATGCTTAATGAATATTGCTGAGTAGTTTTAATAATAGCAAAACGTGAATTTATTTCGTTATCGATTTACTCATTTACTAAGAATTGCCTCGACATTCTTCATAAATTCGTCGAATCTACATGTTATTAGTCCGTTTAGGATCACCTTTTGCGTGACTGTCGTGTCACCATGTCGTAAACGTTGCCGCGCTTTTGGTCCAATTTACGTCAGCTATGCGACATAATTTAATTCAAGAAGCAATTTAAAAAGTTTCGCCCGGTGGCATAAAGCGAAACGAGAAGAAGGCGATTCGCCGCCGCTCGGCAGCTCGGTTCAAAAGTAATGAGACGTCGTCGTCGTTGAAATTCCCTCCTCGCGTCACTGACCTATCTCGCATATGCCGGATCGGAAAGGTCTCCCCGAAAATTATGAAGTTGTTTTCCCGGAGCTGCCTGCCTTCTGTGAGTTTTTCGCTCGCGGAAAAGCGCTGGCCGGTATGGAGCAGGACGAGGGCGAAGGCGGCACGCGTCGCGTCGGCCAAAAATTTACGAGTCGAGTACGACTTCTTTGGAACACGCCCCGGGGGTAAATTATTTCTCTCCGGGGGCCACCGTTGCTTCCTGATGTTGCGTCGCTATATAAATATATATATATATATGTGTGTGTATGTATGTATGTATGTATGTATGTATGTATGTATGTATGTATGTATGTATGTATGTATGTATGTATGTATGTATAATACATATACTATGTACATATATATACTATATATACGGATACCGAAAAGTCTCTTACCGTTCCTCCGTCTCGACCTGAAGAGATAACGTACGGTAACTGCCGCGAGAGCGATTCGCGATTGCCCTTCCGAGGAATACTCGCGTTCGCTGTTACCCAACCCTGTCACTTAATCGGCCTAATTAAATTATTCTCTTTAATGAAAACGTATCTCGACCCCGTTACGCCATTACATTTTCGACGACCTGACTTGTAATATTCGTTTCGTGTGCGAATTTCCGCGAGTTACATTTGCGTTTTAATATGAAATTCATTGACGCGCTTTTACTCTCAATCAAACGACGCGACGAAACGTCGAGCGAAAGATATTTGAGAAACAATTTGAGAAAACACTTGGACTCTTGGTAAATTTCAGATTACTGAAAATGCCTGATAGTGCCTAGAAGTCAGATCAGAGAAGAAGAAGAGAAAGCTAGCTAGTATTATTCATTGAAGAACCAAGCAATGTTCTACATGATTAAATGATTTAATAAAGAATCTGTTCGGACGCTGATATCCTTTGTTTCCAACTTTTAATAACTTAAATTTCAAATAAAATTACAGCGAATTAATTAGACTGCTAGTGCGGCAGTTTTATTTTCAGAAAGCTACTTTGTTCCTGCAGTAATAATGCGATTTACTGCTTTCTTCAAGGTTCAAAAAAGAAAAAGCATAATTGAGATAATAAATCGTTGATTCGAACATTAATTACATTGCGCTTCCTCCATGCCTCCATTGCGTTATTACATAAATATATCGCAGATTGGATATCATATCATTTACGTACGTTAAATATTCCCATTTGCATTAATTTAATAATTATCGAGGAGAAAAAAAAGCGAATAAATTCGCATAATATTGAACTCGCGTGAGCGATTAACTTGGAAAGGCCAACGAACTTTGGAATATGTGCAGCATTATCCATTAACGTTAATCCCAGCCAATACAGGAGACTGAATGGATACAGCGTATTAACGAAGCCGGCAACGTGCGTAGAAAATGAAAGCACCGATAACGACGAAAGCTCTTGCCAATCTCATCTCCGATCGATGGCGCCGTTCGTTGTAATATGATCGATGCGATATCGCGAGACACGAGCCACGTCGATTCGACCTTTCCACCTCCGTTATTAATTAAATCGAATTGAATTCGTTTCATTGAATTGCTCGGTCGGAGAACGAGACTGAAAAGTTCGGCCGGTTGCGAAAAGTGGAACGAACTTTGAAATACGCCAACTTTGAAAATATAATTAATGGCGACGCGACTCGGTGCGGCCGCGGCATACGAAATTTTCCATAGTGTCCCTCAGTATCATCCCGGGCACGTAGACGCGTCGTCTTTCATCGTTTCGCGATCAGGAACCGAGCGTCGATCGATACCCTTCCCTGAATTTCGCTTTCGGATTCTTCACGCGATGTGTGACGTGCGCGATGCCGGCGAACTCGGCGATTGTTAGCCAAGAACAAAAGAGCCGTATCGGGGACGAGGGGTAGTTCGTTATGACAGTTCGTTAGTCCCGTAAATTGGCTAACTCACCCGTTAATGGGCGGTTACCAATTATCGAATCGATTACGTCGGTAAATTATCCGGCATTCATTAGTTAACTCGAATTTTCTGTCGCGCGAGCGAATGCGCACGAGTGGCGGCCGTGAGAGAGGCACGCCGACACAATCCGTTAACGCGAAAATAAAGTCAATTACGTCGCGCAACCCAATAACGTTCATCTAATTATAAAACTATTACATTGGGCGGATTACTCTTGGCCCTTAACTCTCCGGAACGCGTTCGCTCACCGCCGCGGCCGTGTCGTTCGTTGCACCACGCCGGAGTCATTTGTCTTCATTGCTGCGCGAAACTGCTAAATTGCGTATTAATAGCGCGAGTGCTAAACTAGAATGCTAACTAGGTACATACGAGAGAGAAATATTCGTGAGAGCGTTTCGCGAATCACGATGAGATTTGTTAAGATTTGTTGATTCATATATTTAACGAATCTGGCGTTGGAGTTTCTCTTGTTCAACGAATTTTCGTTGTATACGCATTTTGCCAATTCTTCGCGTTCGAGAATACTTGTCAAGATACTATCAGACAAATCGCGATACTGCCGTACGCAGAAAAAACGCAACGAATATTTTTGCGGGACGTTCGACATACGTCGCTATCAGAATCCAGGCGAGTGGCAATCTGCCATTTTAGCATGCTAATGCGCTGATGTTTATATGCGATTAGAATCAACGGTGCTGAATGCTAACACCGATATGAGGCACTCAACTGTCGTTGATATTGATCCGTATGGACCTAGCTAGGGGTTTCCAGCTACGTCTACGTTTGCATACGCGACCGAAAACTGTTTGCCGTGTCTCGCGAATGTTGTTTTGCCATTTCCAGCAACGATATTGTAGATAGCGGTTTCGCGATATTATATCATCGCTTTTTTTCTCTCTCTTCTTACTCGTTTCCATTTGTCAAATCTGCACACGCGCGTCCGTTGAGAGCAGGATTTGCCAAATATTCGTATACTCGCGTAGCTGCGATCTGGGTCGAAACAATACCTCGCATTTGCTATGTTTACTAATGCATCAAATATTTGCCGTTTGCGAGAACTCTATGATTTGACGTAATCGCTGTCAGCCGTAACGCGGTTACTAACGGCCAGAATAAACGAGTGGAGTGATTTAGCCGGAAGTAATAAATTCCGTCATCTCGATGTCCTGCAAATATAACGAATAGCGCGACTTTACGCTCGTTCATCGGATATTTATTTCATCGCGACTTTTCCACGGATATGTTTTTTTCCTCCCCGAAATCTGTCAAAAAATCGGACGCGGACTTATCACCGGTAGGTGGAATATTTTTCTCTCCTTCTTTTTCTCATCTTTTACATCGAACTGCATCTCCAATAAATTTGATATCCGCGCCACCTCTTTATGACGCGACAGGATATGAGAGAAATCCATCGGTACGATCGACGAGAAACTCCGCCAGTTTATTTCCGCAATAAAATCATTTTATGGCGCGCAGGACAGAAGTATGGCCTGTCGATTTCCTTTCCTTTCCTTTTTCTTTTTTTGCGACTGAGAGGGTGCACCGAGAATAAAAATTCAGGTAAGGCTAACACGCGGCGGAGGGCAGCTTGATGGATCCAGGATATAATTTCGAGAAAAAAGCATTATAAATCTCCTGAATATCGCGATGTGGGAAGAGAAGGTTTTGCGTCATACGTGTAATTGCTTTATTATTGGCGGAGCTTTTTCGGGTGCACTACATAAATGGAATTTCGATATAAAGCGTCTCAGTTTTATCGCTTAACAATACCCAGCAGTCTCCACCACCGGTGGCTACTTCTTTTATCGATATTCCATTCGACTTCTATTTACTATGGCTCCCACTTTAAACATCCGATACGCCATCGGATTGAAATTGTCAAAACACACGTTGACGGCTGTATCTCACGCGAGTGGCGTTCGCGTCTAAATATTTGCAGTGAAATATTTGCGCTGGCAGGAAAAGCGAGAGAAAGATTGCATGTAAGAGAGAGAGAGAGAGAGAGAACGAGATGGTATCGACTACCGGAGCAGGGGAGGACGAAAGAAAGATGGAGAGGAAGAGAGAAGGACAATTTATTCCATTTTAAAGAACACGTTAACTCCGAGCGCGGTGCTTACCTTATATAGTAAGTCCCGTAAGAATAATGCGTACCTAAGCGGAGTTTGCAAAAGTCTACGTCTCTTCATGTTCAATTCTTAAGTAAAGAGACCTGGAGGCGATTAGCAGAATATATATCGCTGCAGCTCTAATGGCATTCGCAAACGGTGAACGTAGAACGTGCCACATATTCGTAAAAACTGTGGTACTCTCAGTGATATTTGCGGTATAGAAGAATTATAATGCTTACATATCATGCGGTATCTGTATTACTCTATAAATAAAGTTCTCGATATTACATGTGGTCCGTAATTAAAAAAGTTGCCATGTTTTTCCTTTGTTGAAAATTCCATCTATAAAGATATTAAAATTTACTGGATGAAATTTAATGAAAAATTTTTTACAATTTTTAATGAACAAAATAAAATTTTTAATAAACATTCATTAACGTACTGTAAATTATCTGCCGCGTTTTGGTCTTTACGAGAAAGATGAAACTTTATTTATCTTTCTCATAAAGACCTCTCGCAGTGCAGATAGTTTTTTAATTTTATGTAAAATACTAAAATATTATCGGTATGCTTTCAGGTACAAAGTGGAGGTGGCCGGCAAGTCGTTACCGGTGCTAACGAATCTTGACAAGGGTCGCTATGGGGTGTTAATCTTCGAGAATCTAAACAAGTACTTGCAGATGGACAAATGGAATCGTGAGCTATTGGACAAATACTGCAGGGAATATTCGGTCGGCATCGTGGGTTTTGCTCCTCCCGGCGAAGAGAGTCTAGTTGGTGCTCAGCTCAAGGGCTTTCCACTTTTTATACATACGAATCTTAGATTGAAGGTTGGTATCCGACGAGCTGCGCGATATTCGCACACGTACGTCAGCATCAAAAAGCAGATTTGCTTTTCAGTTATTAAGATTTATATAGATTTTACATTTCTATACGTTTTATATTACGTTTTATTGCATAATTTTGTTTCTTACTGCAAGGTATCGTGCAACTATTTCGATAAAAGGTAGGGTAAAGGTTTTTAATTTCTCCTTCTCAACATCTTTATGAATTATATTGTATATTCCAGATATGTTTTCGTTACAATTTTATATCCATATTTATTACATTTACCTAGTTTTGTCAGACTTGGACACGAGATATTTTATTATTATTTGTTTTAATTTTAAAACTTAAATTACGATATTTTACGGGTGACGATAAATTACTGCAATTTTATCTCTATGTCACTACCAAGAACAAAATATAAGAGTTGCAACATAAGGATGTCACGGCTTTTATTATGCGATAGAAAAATGTCCTTTTCTACAATCAATACTGGAGATTACCCGAGAAAGATGTGATCATAGAAAAAGCCTGAGTGGCAATCTTCATGGCTGCAATCAAATTTATATCGCGGGAACTGGAATCGAAACGAGAAGAAAACTCTCGTAAAAGGCAGTAATAAAAAGCGTGGTTCTCTGCAGCATTAGAACCGCAGTAATGACGATCGATATTACGCGTTTTTCTTTTTTCTCTGAAAAATGTATCTCTATACTCATTTGTTGTAACATGTAGCCTTAAATTATCTCAATAGTACAAACGTAAAGTTTGTAACGTGTAAAAGTACAAGTTACAATCTTGTTGGAACATCGATCGAGCCCTGCACGCGTAACATAACATATTTTGCGGCATAATTATATTTATAAATAACTAACTTCTGCATAAAAGGAATCTTATAGTTTGTAATGATACAAAGTATCTCATTGCTGTTTGAATAACGTGTAACCAAAATAGTTTTATCGATACGATTTTCGCGATACGATATTTAACTCATAAATATAGAAATTTAATGTTTGAAACAATTCAGTAATATATCTTCAACTTTGAACTTTTTCATATAAATACATCTCATACATTTGAATAATTTCTTGTGCAATTCTATCATTATTATCCTATATATCGTCTTTCTGTTGCACACGTTGCAAAGAATTGTTTGAATTTCACGTGGCATTTCGAACATAAAAATCGCGTTTTCTGTCGCGCGACAGTATTGACCTGAACAATCCTCTTTGAACACAACACCAAAGCATGCGTGATGCGTCCGAAAATTTGATTTCTCCTCGGCAAAGCGAGAGAGAAGCTGTGGATAAGAGCGACGAGTGAGAACGCGACGAGACTTTTGTGTGGACCGTATAGAATCAGGTCGCTCTTTCTTCCCTTTCTAGGATGCTCAGCTGAATGCGGCGTCTCCCATTCTTCGATTAACCAGATCAGGGGAAACGGCCTGGGGACCACTTCCCGGCGGTGACTGGACTATTTTTCAGGCCAATCACAGCACCTACGAGCCGCTCGCTTGGGCGCATCGGGACAGCCTTGACTATCCAGCCAACAAGAGTCCCCTGGCTACCGTCATCCAGGTGAGTCCGTCCACGTTTACCCGCTCAACGTTCCGGTCACGTATCCCTTCTCGGACAAGCCGGACGACTGCGGAATTAATGCACCGACTCGCGCGTCTATGCGTTTCACTCCTTCCCCCTCCCCCGACGACGAAAAACGTTTAAATCATTTTATCCCCCGCGCAACGGACTTGATACGCTGCTACGTTGGAAGCCGACTCGATCAACTTGTAAGGAGAGATTGCTAATGAGAGATTTTGATCCTAAACATGAAATGCTCTTGTGACATCGAGAAAATGTGTAAAACCGTGATATCCCGCGAAATCAAAAATTAAATTATCCTTGGATGTGAATATTCAAATACGATCTTTACGATGTTTGCACAAAACTGCGAGCGCATCCTTGGGAAATCTCTGATTAACTCACGCAGTCCCATACCCACGGCTCTTATCTTTTCGGTTACGCGAATGATTTGTGGAAGAAAAACGAAAGCACACACATGGAGTATCTACGAAGCGCAGTTGCAAAAGAGTGCACGGAACTAGGATATCATAAAAATAATGGAGCAAGTAGAAAGGATATGAACAATTCGCGAAGTAGTTGTGTACTCGACGTTTATGCGGGCACTAGCACACAGCAAACCTGACAACACCCGACTCTCTTCCTCGGGAACCTGCGATTCTCACGAGAGCTCGTTTTATTACCGCAGATGTCACGGAACATCACCGCTCGAGTGTCCCTCGTCGGGACACGCGGTTTGCGCATGATAATTCTCTTAAAACGATGATTCGGGAATATCGTTATGTCGGCGAGGGACTCGGCGAAATCCGTGTAAATGAAATTGTCGCGAAACACGCATCGCTTATACACTTATCTTTCTCACACGAGAGGAAAAGGGTCTCTCGGCTCCCGTGTCTTCAAAGGGCGGTTACTCTTGCGATTTTCGACGGTGACACCGAAAAAGAAAGCCAGCCAGAAACTTCCCTTGTACGCTACTTCACTTTGCATTTGCGCGTGTAACGAAGAGAAGAAAGGAAGAAAGACGGCCGCTGGGAAATAAGAAGCTGAATGGCTGTGTAAGATCCGCCGCTCGCACACGGCGGAGAATGAAGGGAAGCTCTGGAACAATACGCACAGTGTGATTTCATTCCGCGTGCTTGTGTCGGCATGAGTATTCCTCTCCAAGGAGAGGAGTCTCCTACCGACACTCCACCGAATGTCGCACGATAAGAACCACGAACGGGTTCGTTTGTCTTCGCTGCATTAACCCTAAGTCGACATGATAAGGCCTTATACGTGTTTCCACTAATTAATATTAGTAATTATCAGATCCGTAATGTTACTGTAAAAACGTTACGGCAGTTTTACGGGCACCTCTTATTGCTTTCGATGTTAATTAAGTCAATTTTATTAATTTAAAGTTTTACGATATATGTGCACATTGATCAGAACATTTTCAAACGATTTCCGCTTTCATCTGACATTGTTCCCTCAGGGAGTTGAATAATTTTTATGATACGGTAAAAAACGATTACGCTTTCTGTGAGAGGATACTTATTACTAATTAATTCCGTATTAACAGAAACCGCGAATGTGCACACGACATTCTCATTCACTCTCCTTTATTCTTTCCTTCCGCCGTTTCTCTTGTCCTGACGATTTTCTCTATTCCGTTTCGACTGCCAGCGGCGGTGCCGGAAAACGAAAACAAATGTGGAATTTCCGCGATACGGCTCGTAGCCACGTACATGGGGGCGAGACGAAATAAAAGAGAGAAAAAAATAAAAAGGAATGGACGAAGGTAGGAGAAAGATGTAGGGAGAAAAGGGAAAAACGGCGGAGCAGAGAAAGGATCCGCCGTCGGCGGAGGTAAACTGAAACAATTCGTAAAGCCGTCCCGGCCGCGGCGTTTACATTCGTGTAGGAATCCGCAACTGCAAGATTCCGGATGTAACGGACATGGAAGAGAGGAAAGTTACCGTGCGACAAACGTGGAGGACGACGAATCTACGAATTACGGATGATATAAAGGAAACGGCGCTCTCATCCGACAGACACCCGAGATGTCGTCCGATATGACGAAAAGTGCACCGTCCCGACGCTACGTTTTTCTATTCCCGGGGTACATATCTCGCATCCCTTGTCTTCGCATCAATGAAACGCACCTCATCGCAATATTTTATTATACGCCAATCTTTCTCAGATCTTTTTCGACACAGATTATAATAGCGACAGACACGGAATTTACGTCCCACATAAAACTAAGCTAAAATCTCATAATGTAAATGCTTCGCAGCGAGCGGTAAATTGAGTTCCCGTGGTGGTGCGAATTGCACAAGGCGAGACAAAAATCTCGCCGTTGGTTGGCCGGATTCTTCGTTTAATTGGACGGTGAATTTCGCCGGTTGTAAATAATGAAGCAAACTTGGAGAAATGGCCTCGCGTCGCGCGGCAATTTTCCCACGACTCGATTTATCGGGACACGTTTCGCATTCGCGGCTGATCTCGAAATATCCCGGCGACCCTCCGCTCATCATCCCCCGTCGCGTCGTCGGCGCTGTTAACGTTCGACCCGCTTCTACTCCGACATAGGGGCAGGACTGCGATATTTCTCCCGAAACGAAATAAATTGGCGGTGCCAATGGTAGCAAATGAAGCGCGCCGCGCAGTCGCTCATTAATCGCGTGAGCCTACGGCTGATTGGCTCCTGATTTAATCACCTGGCTACCTGCACGATCCACGCATTCATTCCGTCACCCACCCCCTTGCATCCCGTGGAGTAATTCGCGAGATTATTATTGTTGTTTACTGCTAACAAGCTCCGGTTCGTAGCCGTCGAACTGCGGAGTTGCCGGTGAGTTCCTATCGAACAATGCAATTAACACGTCGGACGTCCGCGATTACACGTGCCGCGCACCACCGTGCTCGTTCATTGAGAGAAAAATAACGATGCTCGTTAACGCGCGATGATTAGATCGGTCCACGACCACGTTCGCGTGTACAACACCCGCGTTTAATGGGTGTTTACATGCACGCGTTCGTATTCGTTCGAGCATTCATCAGCTAAGACGATGACCGTTTCAACATCAAAGGCAGCGAAAATGAGAGAAACCTTAAGTTACATAATACTTATGTAGTTGTGTATAGTTGTCCTCTCGAGCAAACAGTCTTGAATCACAGACCGCACATGTACGTAACGCGATAAAAGAGGGTCAGAGTTAAGAAATAGATTTTCCGAATGTAAGATGTGGGTTGAGTCACGAAATATATTCGTTCAACAGGATCATGGTAGATACGACGGAATCCAGAGAGTCCTTTTCGGTGGCGGACTGCGGTTTTGGCTGCACAAGCTGCTGCTCCTAGACTCGTTGTCCTACTTATCGCACGGGCAATTGAGTCTCAGTTTGAATCGCATGATTCTGGTGGACGTGGACGATATATTCGTCGGCGAGAAAGGCACCCGGCTAAGGAAAGACGACGTAATGGCGCTGCTAGCCACTCAGCAGAGAATTCAGGCACTAGTGCCGGGGTTCAAATTCAATTTGGGGTTTTCCGGGAAGTATTTTCATCACGGGACAGCGGAGGAGAATTTGGGGGACGACATGCTCCTGGAGAACGTAGACAGGTACGACAAATAATGTTAATCGATGGCAAATGCCGGTGAATATTACGTTACCCGCGATAGAGATGAGTGCAGAGATACCGAATAATGGAATATTATATCCGTTATGTCACGAATCGGAATACTCGCGCGGCTTTAAAGATACATAATTGCGACAGTCGTTACTCTATTCTCATTAATCAAACGCGCTGTTATAAAGCAATAACGTAGTAATGTGTGTGTGTGATATACATATATGTAAACTAAATTTACAATCTCGTTGACATTATAGCACTGCTTTTATTACATAAAACGTCACACGATAGTTTATTGTAACGGCGCGGGCGCGACAAAACGCTGCGAAGCCTGGCGTATCTAAACGTAATTAATTATGGCTGCAGGATACGAGATGCGAAAGAAAATACATAGTGTCGAGTACTTTAATGAATTATTCTGTATGACGTGCTTGGCACATTCGTTAAGATTTCCGAAATCGCGGGCTTTTAGATTTACGTGGTTTTCCCACATGTGGAACCACCAACAGCCACATCTCTACGAGAACATAACTCATCTACAATTGGACATGGCGCTGAACAAGCAATTCGCAAAGGACCACGGTATACCGACCGGAAGCGGGTACAGCGTGAGTCCACATCACTCCGGCGTTTATCCGGTGCACGAAGGCCTCTATGAAGCGTGGAAGCGAGTATGGAACATCAAGGTGACGAGTACCGAGGAGTATCCACATCTGAGACCGGCTCGTTTGAGACGCGGCTTCATTCATCGTAACATTATGGTAGAAAATCATGTATAATACCGACGGTACTCATTAAGCCATCTCCCCCGAAAGCAAACACCGCTTCGAAATGCGAATACGATTCGCGCGCAATCACATCGAAAACGTTATTTGTATCGACTGCGCGTGTCGCGCATAGGATATTAGTTTATACCGCAATTTCCGAGACACGAAAACCTCGATTTAACATTAATTTGCACAAACGTTAAACACGCGTAATTTAGTCGCAAAATTCCATCAATAACTAATTTGCTAACTTGTTTACTTGTGGATATGTGAAACGCGACTGTATTTTGCTGGAGGCAATAACTGCTCCGCCAGAGCTAAATCCACCGTTTGCTTTTGCAAAAAATTACATTTTTATGCCCGAACTGAATACTTTACATGACGCTTTATGTTTTTTATCGGGTTCCTCCGGCGCATAAGTTGATAAGTTTGACGCATGTTGTCCGATGAAAAAACGACCTTTTTATTACGATTTCAGGTCCTACCGAGGCAAACCTGTGGCCTTTTTACTCACACAATTTTTATCGAGAGATATCCAGGTGGAAGGGAGAAACTGGACGAGTCGATACAGGGCGGTGAACTCTTTCAAACGATCGTTTATAATCCGGTAAGTCAAATGTCGCGGAGTTAATTTTAGTTTGCGGGCATTGTTACCGTAATAATCAACAACAATAACTCGAGAAACTTTGTCGATTCGAGTAAAACTTTAGCTATTCTAGCTATTTAATCCTAATTTATACTATTAGGTTGTTCATTAAGTTCTGCGGTTTTTTTGCTCTAAATTAAAACATAAATCTATTGTACTTACACATTTATTCAATCTAGAATGTATTGTTCATCTTGATCGACCACCTTCTGCCAACGTTCTGGAAGAGACATAATGCCGCGTTTGTAGAAGTCGCGCGACTTCTGCGCGAAAAAGTCCTCCAAGTACGTTTGAATATCGTCCACTGAATTAAAGCGCTGCCCGTCGAGATTGTTTTGGAGTGACCGGAACAGATGGTAATCCGACGACGCAAGGTCTGGGGAGTACGGTGGGTGCTGCATGACTTCCCAGCCAAAGCACTTCAACTTCTTCTTGGTCACCAAAGCAGTGTGTGGTTTGACGTTGTCGTGGTAGAAGACAACGCCCTTCCTGTTCGCCAATTCCGGCCGCTTCTCCGCCACTGCCTGCTTCAATTTTTCTAACTGAGCGCAATACTTCTCGGCGTCGATGGTCTGACCGCGCGGAAGCAGCTCGAAGTACAGGACGCCTCGCCAATCCCACCACACGCTCAGCATCACTTTCTTCGGATGCAAATCCGCTTTGGCAACCGATTGCGACGACTCACCCGGACCGCACCATGACCGCTTGCGTCGAATGTTGTTATATACCACCCATTTTTCATCTCCCGTGACCACCCGTTTGAGAAAGGCCTCCAGCGAGTTCCATTTCAGCAGGGATTCACAGATCATGACGCGGTCCAAAATGTTCTCTTCGGTGAGCTCGTGAGGGACCCAAACATCTGCTTTTTTCGACATCCCAAGTCGTTTTAATCGCTGCGCAACCGTTGTATGGGCGATGTCGAAGCGCTCCGCGATCTCCCGCGTCGTCAGGTGTCGGTCTGCTTTGATTGCGGCCACGATTTGGTCGTCGTCAGTGGTGGATGGACGATCGGAGACGTTCACATCTCCGGAACGAAAGCGCGCAAACCAACGCTGACAAGTGTCAGCGCTTATGGCCGAGTCCCCGTACACGCCACATATCTCACGTTGCGCGTCCGTCGCTTTTACTCCTTTGCGGAAGAAAAATAGCAAAATGTGCCGAAAATGCACCTTTTGATCCTCCATTTTCAATGAATAGCGCGTGCACACAACACGTCAAAACACAACAAAGACTCTGGCGAAATGTCAAGCGTTGTCTAACCTGTCACGGAGTATGCGGCAATCCGCGGTTCAGGCGATGCATGCTATCTTTTTCAATGGACAAACGCTATCTATCGAGAAAACCGCAGAACTTAATGAACAACCTAATATTTTATATTATTTTCTATTATTTTATATTATTTATAGTTGCATTATTAAAGAATCTTTATATTATTAATAAAAATGATGGCTCTAGTTCTAGCTTCTTTTTAAACTACTTAATGTTTTACAAGATCAGTGCGATTTATACTACTACATGCACTACTACTTTGCTGTCTACAAATATTAAAACACTCACCAATGCGCGATGAAAATCCTCCGAATCCATCGTCGTTCGTCCATCAACGAAATCGGCTGTCCGGAATTTTCGCGTTTTCTTCGTCGTGTATCCCTCGTTGATTGCACTTGATTGACACATTCACTTGCACTCGCGACATGAATTTGTTAATATTTACGCCGGTATTCACGACTTTAAGTAACGATTACTTGTGATTGAATAAACTTCCGCACTGCATCTTCCTGCGATACTTTGCTTCACTGTAGTTTGCAACGCAAAATGTGAAAAAATAAAAAAATTACAAATTAAGAGAAAACTACTAAAAATTAAAAACTTAAGAAAATGCGATCGCATAAACTGTTTGCGCGTACATGAGAAATAATGATTTCTCATTGTAACATTATCAACTTTGTTACATCTTGGCAAAGATCACTTTTATCGTATTTCCATAAATTCAATTTAATGAAATTTGTATTTGTAATCGCACAAAAAATCGCAAACCGTTTCAATGTTTCAAACCGCATCGCGAATGCAAAAATGAAAAGTTATCGCGATGTTACAGATTATAAATATCCCTGAAAATATTCTCGAATTTCGCGTGACATCAAATCTAATGGAATAACGTCGCATTACAAAGTGTCGTATTTCTCTCGGCACTTGGACAATCATGTCCATGACAGAAAATTAAATCATCGAGTGAAACAGTGGTAAAATTGAAATTTTGCATAAAATATCATGATTTCATTCGCTAAATATTTTTACTTTAGGAAGACGTGAGAAGATTTGTATAAGTAAATTACGATTTATACATCACTGTTTACTCAACAAATATACATGTCTGCGAATCTATTATCTACTCAAATGCAAAATAAATCGCACTGATAATGGAAAAAAGTCCCATCACCAATAAATATATTTTCTTATTCATGACTCACCGAAATAGCTGCAAATCGAAATCGGCCGCATTCTGCCACCGTCTGAAACGCAATAAAAGACATTATGCGGATTACATTTGAAAACTTAAGACGCGTTATTCCTTGATTCATTCCATTTGGCGGCGAAATGCCGGCAAAGAATCGAGGACAGAAATTCAAATCAACTTTAACATTTAATCTGTGGGTAGGTTCACTAACCTGCAATCCGGATGCTCCGGAGCCGGAGCGGATCTTTCGGTACATCCTCTGGCCGATTCTTGCGCATCTGAAAAATACAATTTTCTTAATTAGATTTCCACTCGATGCAGCTGCGTATCGTTATATCGCTGCGAGGCAGTACTACTTAATAACGAAACGTAAAATACGTGTGCATTTCAATTAAATGTACCTGCTCTAGTTGCGCACGCGCATAGAGTACGATTTTCAAGCATGATCGCCATTGCGGAAGGTTATGTGAATCTCCGCGATCGCGAATTCGATTACGCAAATTTTCATAAAATCATGATTGAATCGCCATGCCGAATATCGCTATATAGGTTCGCAAGATTCGCGGGTACATTTTGATGCTACCCACCGCGTATGACACGCTGTATAATAATTAGGAAATCGGTACATGTACGAAGCGCACTGTAAAATCACTCTTCACACGTTCAAGGATCCGCGGTAACTGAGGCGCGGCGCGATTTTTAAACGCGCGAAATGGCGCGTAGATCGCGAGATACTTCATTCTACTTCATGATATTGCACATGTTGACCAGAAAGTCCGTGTAACAAATTATTATTACAAGATTTTCTCTTAACTGTTAGCGCAAGGTTTTGCCTTTGAATTTTGCTAAAAGAATCCGGCAGGGACTTTCCGATCAATACATATAATCAATAGATAAATGATTTTCAGTAATCGTGTAATGTCTAATAACGTTTTGCAGATAAATATTTTCATGACGCACATGTCGAATTATGGAAACGATCGTCTAGCATTGTACACCTTCGAGTCGGTTATAAAATTCATTCAGTGTTGGACGAACTTGAGGCTGTCCAGTGCACCCCCACTGCAACTCGGGGAACGTTACTTTCAGTTATATCCCGAGGAGACCGATCCAGTGTGGGGAGTAAGTAGAGGAGTAGGGATGCCCAGCAAGTTGTGCTGTGCTGCAAAGTCCCAACAACTGTCAATCTGTATGTGTATCTTGTTACAGAATCCATGCGACGATCAGAGGCATCAAAAGATCTGGTCCCGTAATAAGACCTGCGATCAGCTACCGCGATTCCTGGTAATCGGGCCCCAGAAGACCGGCACCACGGCCCTGTACACGTTCTTGTCCATTCATCCAGCGATAAGCAGCAATTTACCGAGTCCCGATACCTTTGAGGAGATACAGTTCTTCAACGGGAAAAATTATTACAAGGGTCTCGATTGGTAAGCGAGCGGCCAGGAGAAATCTTCTTCTTCTTGCGACGTGAAACGAGAATGTAACGTCACGTGGTGTTGCTCTTGCAGGTACATGAGCTTCTTTCCGGCGTCGAAGAACGAGAGCTCGCGATATCTCTTTGAGAAATCGGCCACTTACTTCGACGGGGAATTGGTACCGCGAAGAGCTCACGCGCTTCTGCCAAGAGCCAAGCTGATCACCATATTACTCTCTCCAGCTAGACGCGCGTACTCGTGGTACCAGCATACCAGAGTGCACGGAGATGCAGTAGCGAACAATTACTCCTTCCACGCGGTCATCACGGCGAGTGATTCCGCACCAAAACCTCTGCGAGATCTTAGAAACAGGCACGTAATTCGACTTTGCTTAATAACGGACGCAAGAGTCGAAAGTCGTAATAACGAACTCTTCGCTTGTTCTTCCTGTGTAGTGAAATTCTAATGTAGCAATTGAATGAAATTATCGTGCTCAATTGCAGGTGTCTAAATCCCGGGAAATATGCACAGCACTTGGAAAGGTGGCTGTCGTTCTATTTGCCCCAGCAGTTGCACATCATCGACGGCGAGCAACTGCGGCAAAATCCCGTGGAGACGCTACACGAGCTACAACGGTTTTTAAAGATAACGCCCGCTTTCAATTACTCGTCACATTTGAGGTATGATCCGAAAAAAGGTTTCTTCTGTCAAGTAACTAACGAGGATCGCACCAAGTGTCTCGGCAAGAGCAAAGGTCGCCAGTACCCGCCGATGGAGGATAGATCGTACAAATTGTTACAGGTGAGACTCTTATTTTGTTTATTCAACGTTTCATTTAACTGGCACGTAAGAAATGTAAACGTTTTAAATCTCTTACAGAGGTATTACCTGTCCCATAATACCGCACTAGTGAAATTGCTGAAGCGACTTGGGTCCAGAACGATCCCGCAATGGCTGAAGGATGATCTCACCGACACGGTGATGACCTAGCAAACGCCGATTACTTGATGAAACTCTAGTGTTTCCCGCCGGTTACTCGCTTCCGCTGTCAGCGAGATACATCGCTCGTTGACGGAGGACCTGTAAATTAATTGTATTATACATTTGAAACTCTCCACATCTTCGGAAGAAGGACCACGCTGGCCTACCACGGTGGACTGGCCTAAATCAAACGGGGAACCTGCAAAAGCTAGTCACTACGAAGCTACGGTTGTAATTGTCGATCATTGTTAAGCTGATAGTTCTTATTATTTTTATTATCAATAATTATCTTGAATTTTCTTACTATAAATATGTATATTGATTGCTATTATTATCATTACTATCATTCTTACCGCGTTGTAAAGATCAGGAATGTATCGCTCACCGGTGCCATTGTCCAGCAACCGCAATTACGCGCCCTACCGATTTCGCACAAATTGGGCCAAAGGAAAACCAATCAGTGCGACATATTTTGCGCTTGGATCTATATTCGCTCGATCCAACTTGTATCTAATAGATCTGCTTTTATCATCGTAATGATGTAACGACAGTTTTTGTACGTAACAAGAACAATGTCCACAGTATTAAAAATTTAATTGCGGAAAATTCGATTTCCTCAATCAATTTGTCCAACTTGTCCAAATCACGCTGCGCTGAGAAATTTACTTTTCTTGTGTAAAGATCATCGCTGAATGACGCTGACGAATCGATTGAATAATTCATTCATCGATGATTCTTCCTGCACACTGATCGTCCATGCAAGCGTGAAACTATGGGGCTACGAGCTTCTTTCTTGAGCCCATCAACTTTCGGAGATACAGTGTACGTTAATTATCTTTATGTAAAGCGTATTTAATTACTAAGCACTATGAGATCGATGACGATGATGATGACGAAAAGTCTATGTATATTTTGACAATACTATTCTTGGTACCGGTACCGGCCAATAAAGGGTGTACGATCGAGTCTGTTTGTACATTGATGTAACGCATTATTTTGATGTTAATATAGATGTATCATAATAATTCGCGAAAAGAGTAGAGAAAAGAAAGATACGGAGTATTTGATGTTAGCACGCGAATAAACGTACGCCCATTTGTGCGTATCAATTATCATTATCAGATTGGAAATTCACGCGACTGTTATGATAAACGACTATTTGGCATTTTTTTAGGCACGAATTATTCGCTGACAAGTTGTATGAAATTATGAATGAAAATTGAGACTCCTCGACTACCACCGTATATCATATATTGATTTGAAATGACAAATATTTGATGAATGTCGTATAAAAAGATTGTAAAAGCGCTAATCTTTCGATCATGCGTCCAAGCGATGATCATGTAATGACTTTTATGAGATTAATTTTTCCGCATACTTTTAATCTTCAATTAAAAGTACAAAGTTTATATGGAGTGTTTCGAATTGCGAAACATTTCAAAATACGCCGTGTATATATATATATATATATATATATATATATATATATATATGTATGTATAATACAAGCATTCAATTGCTCGTTTTGGAATGACATTACAACGCGATTTCTATTTTATTGTACAGTGAGAGAATAATTGCATTAACCCGGTGTTTGCTGATCAGAAGAGCGATATAATGGATCTGATTATCACACATACATATATATATTTTTTTTATTTATTTTTCATTTCATACATCATCTATAAATCTATAAATGTGAACTATGTACAAACGTTTTTACAATAGTATATTTTGTGTCCTGCGTGAACAAGACACTTGTACATTTTAACGATATCGTGGAATTTTAAGAACGTGACACAGTTACCTGCGCATAACACCTGCTTGCTACACTTTTTACAAAAGAAAAAGACGTAATCATTAGAATACTAATATATAAATGGTTCGTTGTGGAAAGATTTGAATCCAAGACGAGCAATCCAAGGTTTCGAGCGAGACAACATTTTTACTTGCATCATCAGTGTCACTACAGTTGTTTCACATGTTACATTTAAACAGAAGCTTCTGTTATATGCGTAGAATTTATTCTCATTTTTATACTGCCGTTGAAGTTGTAATGCCATCTAATGTTTAACAAATCGTGTACAAAGTTTATTGTTAGTACTGTAATAGTAGTTGCTATAACAATGACGATTGTATCGATTGATCTGTTTTGTCGAATCGTGCCATTTTACAATGTTGTATATACGATTACGGTAATTATAACGCGACCAATCGCGCCGTCGGATCTTTAGAGTCAATATCCTTAATTTCGTTCGGTATGGCAGTAGCAACAAGTGTCCGGCTTGCTACTACCTGACAATAACATGATGGCAGACAAAGATAGATAATGAACCCCATGGGATTAATCAGAGTGGCATGGAAACAGGCAGCTAACAATACCTCATCACTGATCTACGTCATCAACGTCTCTTAACTGCGGTTTTCTTTCTTTCTCTCTGTTTCAAAATTTTTCCATTGACACAGAATTGTGATTAAACGTTAAATTAAGCGATAAAGTAGAATTGTGTGAGTATCAATGGTTGCGTGTCGATGATAGGAGCTACAATTAAATTTTCTTAATATTAATTCCATGTTTCATCGTTATGATCAAATATATTCACAGCGATACGTTAATTATAAATTAGTGATGACGTACTGAATACTGCTGGGAAATTTTGCGAATTACATTTGTTCGCGTATGAACGCACAGAAATAGCGAGCATTGTGTAAATATTCTGTTCCGAGAAATAGACTGTCACGCAGAACAAATGATGCCATGATTGCGCGAATTAACGAAATCGTGCATATAGGAGATGTGTGTGTGCGACACTTGGATAGGAACTTTTAATTATTCAACTTACAACTACTCTATTGTGTAAAATATTGTATGAATAGCGTGTAAGTTCTAATAAAAAGAAACACTGGAAATCCTTTGATTGGACCGTTTTCTACTGGCGATGTATTCAAATGAAATGCTGCGTAATATTATTATATTATTATAATATAATATATGATACACCTTTTGTACCACACACGCTATATATCTCTCTTAATTTCAGAGTATCACCTTTTATTTTGTTGTTACTTTATACACTCTACTCTTTTCATTTTCTTCGAGTACATAAGTTATCTCATATGTTATTACTATACATATTAGTATCTCGAAATGGAGGCAATTTTGGAAGCTCGCAATAGTAGCAGCGTTATAATATAGCTTCAAGGTATCTTCCCTTCAAAGCTTCAAAGCACTTGATTGTCCTAGTTCCAAGAAATTGACAAAGCTTAGCCCTTTGGTAACTTGGCCAATGATGAGATTGCACACAAATGGCTTCCGCGTTTGAGTCAAATCTAATTAGTAATTACGACGGAGCAAGAAGCATCGTTAGTTGGTGCCATGAATTAACGAGTCATTGCTCGTCATGATATCTCTAACAGATTCATTCCTTGCGAATATGATATCCTCGTCGCACGAATCGCTGGACGAGGAATCCACGCGTTTCGGCCCAAACACAACTCGCAAATCTTCCTTACTGAGTTCATGGTGTAGGTTTATCAGTTTTGCTGTTCGCCGAAGTTGATAATTCGATTCGTTTGAGTCCCTCGTCGTCGCAAATGCGTTAATGCTTTTTCGAAAGATTGAATTTTCATCACCAGCATTGCAGTCTTCAATGTTACGTTGAGGGTTACTCGGTTGCACTTCGCATTCCTTCGCGTGCTCTTCGTCAATTTCTTCGATAGGATCCAGAACATGCTTTATTTCTCTTCCAAGAAATTGTTTTCTTACAATTTCCGGAAGATTATGGTTAATCGATTCGCCAGTACCGCCTTGATCCTCCATTACTACGGGGATACTCCCAGATAGAGTATGCACTTGTCTCGCTTTCTTTATTCTTGTTCCTAACAACAATTTCCTATTATTGGCTAACAATAAGTCTTATTTCCTCGTCTTAGTCTAAATTGGATTGTAAATACACTAACATAATAAACGAAAATAGATTCTACGCTAAAAATCATTTCAAAATTTATTAAGTTTTAAAATGTATCAACCTGTCGGTAGAGGTTGTGTAACGCTGTCTTCATTTTTGATATTCATCTCTCGTTTACTCGTGAACCTCCCTTTTTCGAGTTTGTCTATCTCCGTTTGATACTTGCAAAATCTCGAATCTGCGCTTGGACGATGGTCCGTGCTAGAGATCGAGCCCGGTTGCAGGTAAACGGAACCGCTGTCAGGAAAGAAGAGCCTTCGTAAGAACGATCTTGGTGGACCTCTGTCAACGGCTACGTTGGCTCGCACGTGATTCAGCCATTCTGATCTATTACGAAGTATACCGCAGAGTTCCAGCATGCCAAAGACCAGCAACATTGCCGTACCGACCAGGGCGAACAATGCAGCCAGACAAATTAATTGCCAGGAGAAATTCAATAACAGTGTTGTGGTATCCTCGGTGTCGAGGTGCACAGCGCAGAAAGGTGCCAGAACACTGCCGAGGATCGCGCAAACGAGATGCACGGCCACAACGTTACAATAGTCCTCCAGGGCACTGCGGAAGACTTGTCGGGAGATTAGGTAGAACGCAACACCACCCAGGCAACCCAGGGCGATGGCTGTTTGCGGCGAGTACTCGTTGGCTGCGGCCGACACAGTAACTACGCCGGCGAGCATGCCTTGAACGCATCTCATCGCCGTCCAGTGGTTGAAGCTTTCGCGGCTGAACGCAGAGTGCAGAGCCACGACTAACAGCGTGCAAGAGGCTGCGGCTAGCAAATTGTTCACGTATGCGTGCGATGGATCCCGCGTGGACATGCGAAACTTGTCCCGTTCATACGTGCTCGTGCATAGGCCCTAAAATATTAAATCAATCTGTTAAGTACTTAATACTTGTTGGAACTTGCAAGTAGATCTATTGAGCTTGATAACATTACGAAAATTATGGTTAATCACTTGGAGTCCGGCAAGAATGAGCAGCAGACCCCCGAAGACGGTGCCGGCGGAGCCGGCGGTAATGCTCGCATCGTCCAAATCCTTCAATCTGAGCATTCTCCTGCCGAGGGTAATACAGCCGATCAGACCGGAAAGTCCCCCAACGACATGGACCACTGCCGCGCCAGCATAGTCTTTGAAACTGACGATTCTTCCACCTAACTCGTTCTCGGCCATCCATCCCTCGGCGGTCCAGGCCCAGTGGATGAGCAACGGTTGTATCAGGCCCGATAGCAGAGCACCTACCAACAGGTATCCTGCCGCGTGCATCCTGCCCGCGACAGCGGTGGTACAGATCGCCGACGCGATCACTATCGCTTGCCAACCGGTAATCGCCTCGTTCTTGTCGACCATCGGATCGCCGATCCAGTAACCTTCGCCAATCAGACCGGCCAGGTCGCCATTGTAGGCGACGAGAAAACCCGTGAGGAAGTACATGACAGTGACGCAACAGAAGTCGACTGCATTGTGCAGAAGGATCAAGTTGACGTTGTTGACCGGCACGCTTCCGAGTTGCACGAGCACAAAGCCAGCACGCAGCAGGATCGTCAGGACGAGACGAATCAGCGAGTTTCCGTTCAAGTGTGCGATCGGAGTGGCGGTATTGTTGTGCAGGGAACGCGATTGCACGGCGTAGTCGTAGTTTTCGGCGTAAAAGTAATCGGACGGTGATGAATGATCGGCGGCTGATGACATTCCTTCTTCTGGGAGAATCTCTCTTCCTACTCGTTACGTTATCATGTCGCTTGCGGTGACCAAACTGCGGTTCGAGATTATAGTGATTATACACATTTTGCATACAAGGATAACGCACTTGTTTTTGGTTAGAACAACTGAACAAGAAACTCAAATGAAATAGCATGTACACTTCGATTACTTGATATTCCGTTGTTTTGCAATTCTGATTTGAAAACATGATTAGTGAGAGAGAACATCGAATAGAGGTTGATTTTGTTACAATTTTACGCGTTATAAATTAATTCTCTGACATGTTTGCAGATGCTTTTTCATTCCCCGTTTTTCATCTGCGATGAAAATCTATCTCTCTTTACGAATATACAGGCATCGCGTTTCGTCTCTGCCGAGTTTCTCGGGAAAGATATTTTTCAAACGATCGAAATGTGCCGCGAACGGACATAGACCAATGAGCGTAAAGCGCAGCGCGGCGCGGCGCGCATGTCGCATTGCCGGCTGTCGCAGCGCGGCGTCGCGGGTTGCAGTGTTGGTGCCGCGGTGAGCCGCGGGCGCAGGGATAAGCCGGTGGACGCGCGCGATGCTATCGCTCGGTCGTGGATAGTAGTCGCCTGAAGCCGGTCCGTTGGCTGTTCCTCGCGTAACGGTGACAAGTGTTGTTTCGGTGACTCGCAAGAGAGATCGGAGTGATCGCGTGCACGGCGTACGTGACCAGAGGAGGAAAGAGCGTGCCTGATTTCGGCGGTCCTCGACGGTATGGCAGCGGTGTCGTGTCGAGCGATCTTCGTCGTGAGGTGGTGCGAGACGAGCCGCGGCGCGCTGACCGCCACGTCCCGCCTGGCCTCGACGAGGAGGTACCAAGAGGTGGGTGCACGAGAGTTATTCGCACCTGCGGCTTGTTCCGCGCGCGCTGTAACGATAACGCTGTTGTCAGCGCCGATGTTCTTGTTTATCGGCGATTATTATTAAATTTCTCCCGCATCGGCATACATTCTCAGAGTACATTCACGTCGCTCGCGATTATCGGCGGGATTCGATTATTTTGAACGCTCACGCGTGCCGGGTTCACCCCATTCGACTCGTAATCGCGACAGCGTGTTACACGTACACGACAGATCTCCCGAGGTGTCCTGCGTCTCCCACCTACGTCCGAGCGAGCGTATCGCGCTGCAGGTCCGCGATAAAGACCCCTTCTTCGAGTCGCTCGCGTGTACAGCTGCTGCACCGACACGTTATCAAACACACGCGCTTCTCGGAACACGCAACGGCTTTGGCGGCACCGCGTTTCCTGAATCCCTTTAATGCTAATACAACCGGTATTCGTGGAGAGATGAGATCATGATTCGAGTGCCTCAAGGTTCCGAGAAAGAATCTTCTCTTTCTTCTTGCTGCCGTTTGATAGCAAACTGAATTGAATTATTCACGGATGAGATCGAATGATTATTGAATCAGATTACGTCGAGTCAAATTGAATTGAATTGTACTGTTTAACATGATCGTATGAATTATTCGTGTCTCATTGCTTGCCAGATAATTTGATAAATTATATATTTAATGTAATTTGATAAATGTTAGAATTCTGTATAGTTAAAAATTAAGTACTAAGATGAAACGATATGAAAGATGCAAACTTTATTACATTTGTTACTCAAATATTTGGTGCAATCATCAAATGTACACGTGATCACTCTGAATAATTCGTTAATGGAAACTTGTAGAAAGAAAAGTAAAGTGATAACATTCGTGTCTCTATGATTAACGCGAAGCGCGTTTATAGTATCACTAAGAAAAATTGCGAAATACTCGTAATCGAAGTGCCATATAATTACCGTGAAACATGATATTCTATCAAAGTTTGTTATAGGGAACCGTGTTATCTTACTTTTAATTTGTGATCTTACTTTTAACTTGTTCCATTGCAAATCGGGATATAATAATAGTAAGAAAGATATATCAAATGATTATATTAATTTTCATTTCGTGGA
This sequence comes from Ooceraea biroi, assembly GCF_003672135.1. Taxonomy (NCBI): domain Eukaryota; kingdom Metazoa; phylum Arthropoda; class Insecta; order Hymenoptera; family Formicidae; genus Ooceraea; species Ooceraea biroi. The sequence continues at coordinate 5,796,206 of NC_039517.1, read as the reverse complement.
AAAATTGCAATATATTCCAAACGGGTTCCTAAATATAATATAAACATATTTTTGAAAAATGTTATGACTACAAAATTCAAACGATCAAGCCATGTCGATGCATTTGCAAGATGAAGTATAAAATTTCCTTGTTATATTTACTTAATACTAGTTCAAACTCTGCCACGAGAAAGTCTGCAACTTGAATGAGAAATTTTATGCTAACGTATTGTTATCGTTGTACTGGCTACCGTCACATCGTGCGGTTATAAGATAAAGAGTGACACGCACATCGGATGCGTATATGCGTATATCGCGTATATACGCGTATGTCGCACGCCTTCTTTAGGCAGATTATATCTGCAATACATCAACATTAATTATCGTATTCTAATTATGAAAATGAAACATGATAGAGAACATTCCTATGGCTTTTTTCATTTCTAATGATCTAAAACCTGGATATGAATATATCCCAGCGTTAGCGTGGCACTAAAATAGAATTTATATTTCTCAATAATCATAAAATATAATGCGAAACATAATGAAAAGTATAATTATAATGGAAAATTATTGTGAATTATTGTAAATTAAAATTTTTAGTATTTTGAAACAAACTTATTTAAATAGTCACGAAAATTACTTTTCTAGAGTTCGTATAATAAAAACATATGAAATCATTTTCATTTATATTAAACACTGCGAGAAATCGTTAATACAAGATAAACGTGCACATTCTCTAATGCATGACGTATGTGAACCAGATGTCCGTTCTAATTCCGTAACTGAAAAATGATTTGATTAAATAAAATAGAGAAAATAATAAACGAATATTGTTATGGACTTTGTCGCACTTGTATGAATAATTAGGTAAAGCAAATTTAAAGTTGACGTTTAGTTTGACCATCAGCGAGCCACATACACACACGTGACATTGCGTTCAATCGATTTTTAACATTTCTACCTGGCTTAAAATAGACCGCTCTGGCAAAATTCCATCGAGCTGCAAAAAATACAATACTCCAGCGCTTCAAGTACTTGAACGATGAATTAACGTGACAGGTTAACTTCAAGAAACGAAAATCTTCGATGTATCGTCAGCGATAGTTTATATTGTCGATCGAATTATATAATTAAGCTCAATGACTTTTCCGGGAGGAACGTGTTCATTTGTGTCTGTGCTGGGGCATAACAAAAATTCAGTTTCTGACGTTTTGCGAGCAGCGTTTTATAGCGCAGGGTCATCCGACTAACAGAAAGCTCGCGGGAACAATATCACCTTGCATCCAATGTACTTTATATACGTTGCAATTTCGATAATGCCAGTTCTCGATAAACGTTTCCAGAGCTCCTTGCGTTGGCATTTTAGATACAAAAGCGAGGCTGGTATATGTGCTAAACCTCCCGGATCAATTTTCTACTCGTCATGACAGGGAAGAGAGAGAGAGAGATCCCGGGGCGAAAAATAGATACTGTCTGTGCGCATAAATCAAGTAACATGGTATGTGTGCTTTAGTGCCGTTCGTCCACTAATATTTCATTCTGCTAATAGCGTTCTATTTTGCTACTCCGTGTACATGCATTGAAATGCGCAGAAATTCGCGGTGCTATCATGAAAAGGGTGGAACCAGGGACGGGAAAAATACAGGTCACAACAGTTACGTTTCTAAACTAGGCGAGGGACATTGCGGATGTAATGCTACTTAAACGTGAGCTAACGCTAACGCTACTGACCACGGTTATATCTCCATAAAACCTGCTGCATAATAACTGGCATGCACAGCTTCTGTTTGTAAGTTAGAAATAAAAGAGAATACATGCACGCGACTGAAGTAAATCAAACATAAGAGATGAAGAGTTTGCAAGATTGTTACGCAAATAAGAAGAATGCGCGCCGCGCTGCGTTGTCCGACTCGCGAATTTGCATCGACAATCTGGCCGGAATTCAAAGTCCTGCCGGTGATATACCGTAACTCCCTGGAGAATCTCAGGATCGCGGAGGCTCGCGATCTTGGTAACAGCATAAAGGTAGTACACGAGTACTTACGCGCATCAATAAGGTACCGCGACGTGTTGGCTCCTCTCAGATAAATGTCAAGTGAGATATATTCGTCTCCAGGGTCTTACGCCGTCTTCGTCGCGGCATTTATAGATATTCAATGATCCTCGGATCGTCACACCGAAAATATACATATATATGTCGCTTCCCGACCACGGAAACGCCCTACTCATCGATGAGAGCGACCTTGCAGGACTAGATATCTAGTTCATCTGAGAATAGCTTCGAGCTTTTCGACAGATTGGTTTTAACTTTTTTTTAACCGGACTGAAGCGAATATGAATTTATCCACGGTGGTCCTCGAGTCATCGCACCAAAAATATAACCGATTCTTACATCATCATGCGATTCGAGAATGCCTTCTGCCATTACAAGACGACTTTAAAGATAAATCATTTATCATACTGGATGTTTGATTGTTACGCGTTAATATTATAATACTCGATAAATTAATGATTTTTTTCGATTTTTAGGTTAATTAATTATGATCAAAATTTCTCTTTAGTTTACAAATTAAAAAAAAATTAAACAACATAATGTCGCTTTGTAATAAAAATCTTTCTCTCTTTCTTTTCTCTCATAAATTTCTTCCCCTTCTTCAAATAATATGATAGATAAGGAAAATTACTCAAGAGATAACTAATGATATGACAGACTGTAAAAAGTTCACCAAGCTTTGTGCTCGGTCTTTGCTGATGGTAAGCACTGTCGTAAATCCGCGTCACGAGTTCAAAGAGAACCGCGCTCCATTTCATATTCTCGTCGCTCGTGTCAACTTTTTTCTACCATTGGGTGACATCGTGCAGAGTTAGCTGTGCTCATTTACGAAAAATTAATAAGACATGATGTATCATGTTAATGACTCATCAAGATAGTCGCGGTAATCACACGCGCGTTAGATCATCGCGAGACGGAACTCGATTGCAATTTTCCAGATGCTCATCTTCTCAGCATTCCATTGAGACTCGCTGGTCTCTTATATCCTCGTTGCAAGTTGTCTAGCGTCTCGCAACGCGATCTCGCATGTGATCACCGTTCTCTGGAGAGAACGCTGTTCGATATTGTATCCCAGATTGTTCCCGCGTTGAGAAAAATAAACGAGACGATAAATTGAACACGTTAATTAATAGAACGCGAGAGAATATGTAACTAGACGTTAACTCGAAGCCAGGTCAATCTATTTCTCGATTGGAAAAAAATTGCATTCGTTTTATACTCACGATCAGATTGCCTTTAGCGTCAAGTCAACCGTGCCATTTCGCGTACAATGCGGTGCAATATTCTGATAGAATAGAAAAAGAAAACGCTGCGCGAGTTTGTCATACGGTTTTTCGTCTGCCGGTTCTTGTGGACATTGGTACGCCCAGCGCAACAGCTGATCTGCATGAAATCGTTGAATCACTTGACATGACAGGCATGTTTGAAGACGTGACTAGCGTCACATACGATGTCATCGACATCGTTGCCATGTAGTGACATTACTTCCGTAAGCCGAGGTCGATGACGGCACATAACGTTCCATTTATCGAAATAACTCGATTTTCCGCGAATTGATTACATCTGAAATGTAAATTTATAAGCTTCCAGAGCGTACATGCGATATGCGAAGTACGTGAACTTTGAAAGCTTTCAAGTTATGTAACTTTTATTTCATCTACGTGATATTCATATCTGCCTTGATTTTTTCAAAAAAGATTATGTCGAATTGTGCGGAAGTTTCTTTTGCAAATTTTGCGTACGAGTTCTCTGTACGGGAGTGAGCTAAATGTATAATTAACTAGTTAATGAGTTAATCAATTGATTTAATTATTAATTTAGAATGTCATTAAATATTTATTAATTAAATAGAATTATTATGATATTGGTATCGAATTTAGTATATTGTAATATACAAGATACTATTATTATTATTATTTTACTGACTATCCTGCAAATTGATTTGCAAATGAAACATCGATATATTATATTTCATTAATATCTAATCGTAGAGAAAAGGAAGAAAAAATATATATTAATAATCTGAAATTTGAGGTTTCTATGGTGTACAATAGATTGCTACAATTGGATTTGGCTTCCGAGTTGGAATAGCGTTTCTTGCCGCTTTGATTCCAACGTTTGCCAACATTTTAGTCCATTTCATTAAGGAACAATCTAACAGAGGACAGCAGATTGCTTCTCTCTTAATAAGAAACACGCTAGCTCCGAAAGTTAAATTGTATTAATAATTACTTATTTGTAATGTACTTTTTAAAATAAAGTTGCAATATTTTAAATAAAATATCTGTATGACAAATAATTTTTTCATGTCACTAAGAGATTTTTTTGGTTCACACACAGAAATAATATTTCTGCTATAGGATACAAGACGTAACGTTATAGGTTTATAATTTATAACATGTGCATTCACATATCACTGAATTTCTCACAAACACGAATTACCGGTTTATTACCACATACAGTTATTTGTTTTTAGTAACATCCTGGTGTTAAAAGATTGTCTATGCGTATTTCAATATCGGAACAGTGCGGCAATTACCGTGAAAATATTGTCTCGTTTATTCATCAATTTGTATGCGGAAAATTTAAACAATAATTTCCAAGTCGCCCAAAAAGTTTCATCACTTGTTCAGAAAACAAGATATGCACAAGACTATATTTTTATAACTGAAAATAATTTATTCAGATCTTCTCACTTTTTTAAAGTTGTGGAAAGTTTCAACGGAGTTCCATTAACCTACTAAACGATTCGACGAAAACTCGTTTGACCAGTTGGGCTATAGATTCTCGGTTTTCGTTATAATGTTATCGCTTCTCTGAAATATCCAATTCAGTTCATCGCATATTTAAAACTTGGATTGGAAACGGAAAGAATTCCAAACATCTCCTCTTGAAAATCTTTGATTTTTTGGTTCTTTTAGTGAAACTTAGTTTCGTTTCGATTCCTTCTATGCTTCTCATTCATTGTGTGCTGGTAAAGTGAGATTTTCATTTCGGATAAATTATGTTTTATCGGGGATAACAACAATAACTTTTGTGAAAAGTGTCATAAAAAGGGAGAGATTATATGTATACACCGATGTGAAGGATAACGCATCCACTTGGAAGCAAAAACAATCAATCAATATACCTAGCTTAGCATAAACATATTCTTTCTACATGTATCGCAATATTTTCATTAAATATATATAATATAACGAAAGAGAAGCATTTACAAATATTAATCATTAACTTTGATGCTTCCGTAATACGCTATCGAGAGGATATTCATCAATTTTGAACACACTTCCTATAAATGACACTTTATTATTACAATGGACAGATATCAATCGTTATTTCCGCGTCAAGATGAATTTCTATTAAAGTTAAAAGTCCATTTTCCAACGGTGTATACGATATATCACTTTTCCGTGCAGTTTTTATTAAAGTTTCATGTCCCATTGCACACGTAATGGCCTGTATATGTTGCCGTTTACGTGTTCACGATTTATATATAAGTCGCTTTTTGCGCGGTCTCCCGTATCTCCCGACACATTTTACATTTTTCGCGTAGCGCTTCAAGTAACATCTCGTTCTTCTACAAGAACGCGGGTATTCGAAATAGATGCTATTACAGGCTGCATTGAACGAATAGCATGTATCCCAAGGAACTATATCAAAGATTGCCCACTATAATAGAACTTTTACTTTCATTGTACCACGTCAGTGCGCGATTTCCATAAAGGAACCGCGTCTCGCCATATTTCGCGACGCTGTAGTCTCGCAAGTAGGAAATTGCGTGCTCTTTGGCAAGCTTTATCCAGTCACTTTGCCAAGTAGGTCTGTATGGCTTTCATATACTTTAAACATAGCGATGTTTCTACATTATGCTATAAAAGCACAAAGCATTCTGCAGAATTATGTTTAAATTTTTGTACTATCGAATAAGAAAATTTCTTGTAGAAAGAATGTTTTGATTTCAGATTATATAACGAATTATATTATCATATAAACAATCTCTTCTGAGAATCGCAATAACTGGTGAATTTTCCAGACCAGACGTTGATTATAAATAGAAAAATTGACAACTCCAAATTCTTTGAAGAACAAAGATAAAAGGAATTACTGGCAGTGTAAAACAACCAGTATTCCAGGAAGACTACAGAGAAAATTCATGTATGCGAGTATTCTTGCTTTGAATTTGAACATTATTAGAGTTTAAGGCTGCCTAGGATGAACTGAGGCATACTATGTTTGTCGTCGATCGTTGTTTCGCACGCATCAGCTATTATATTAATCCAACCTTAATTGCAACATCTTGTTTACCAGGCTTTGTGCTTTGATATGAACGTTTTAGCAAACAATATCTCGTTTAGCTAGTGAATCTCATTAGCAAATATCGTTCTCGTTAATCTTCTAGAGACTCCTCGGCGAGCGGCCAATATTTCAGTTGCCTCGTCATGCTCTAAAAATTAGAATTGAGATGATCTTAATCTGATGACGATAAAAATGCAGATACGATGCATCAAGCTGACATTTTACTTCGAATACGTGATTCTATTATAATTAATTTAGACATCTCATACGTGCACTAGGTTCCGTGTTTCTCGCGTATTCAATTGTTTCGACAAATATTGCTGTCATCTACCGCATGTGGTTGAAAAGCCGAGATGAGAACGGAATTAGCCGCGTACCGTTGCAGAGAACTTCGCTTTATTGTATCAGTATTGAACATTACGTCAAGCAAACGTGAGGGGATGCACTCTGACACTTGCGTCGTGAAAATAAAGGTCTTTGTTGTAGCTGTAGGTCTCCTTCGATGTTCGAACATGAAGACCGACTAAAATATTCGTTTTACGACGCTTAATTTAATTAAATCAGGACCTGTTTCTCGTCACATGCAATTTCTTTTATTTGCTTAGCTAGTCAGCAGCTTCTCGTTTGACTCAGTTAGATGACCATAGTTGAAGTCGTTTGACTAGTGTTCTTAACGTTATACTATGTGCCGTATGGGGTCGTTAATTTTATCCCCGCACTGCATAATTACTCTCGCATTACGTAATTTAATTACTCGCTAACTGCGAAAATGAAATATCATCATAAATTCTAATGCCGATGATGCTCTGCCAATTTTACCCGCCGCTATGACGTTTAAACATACATAAATACAATTTTAACGCATTACGCAAAGCAGCAACGGATCGTCGAAAGAGGATCAATTAAACTTGTCAAGTTTTTGTTCAAGTAAAATGATAAAACTTTCAAGTGCCATTATTATGAGAGAACGTTGTTGTATCCATGCTGTAAAAGTCATTAACAACCATCGACTAATTAACACCCAGCACTTTATTGAGTGAAAAGTACCAAGCACCCGTTGCGCGAAACTTGCTATTGCTTCCACTATTTGACGTAATCGTTACTGGGTTATCCAAGGGGCTCGAGACTGCGGAGGCTGCGGCAGGCGGGCGCCATGAGCATCGATCTGCTCCACTGCACTCGCCCTCCGTCCCAGCTGGTTCCGGACAGCGGAGATGATTCTTGCTACTCTCACGCTCTTTAAACGAAACCAACATTTTCCTCGTGCCATGATAACGTAATGATCGAGTAATTGTAAAACGCAATTATCTTTCATTCGTTCGACTCATTGTTCTCATTCCTCGCTGTCTTTCTCACTTTCTCCGGGCGGCGCCCGGACACATTACATTAGGTATATCGTAGTCCGCGCGGAAAAATTCCTTCGTAACATGGAAATTGCGCGAAATATTTTCCTGCAAATCTCGGAACAAATGCTACGGACGCTGAACAGCTACAGTAATTTCCAAGATTGTAGCCGAGGCATGAGATTCATTCCTTCTCGTGTATAATTGAAAGTTTTAATCTACTTTAAGCTTATTGTAATTAAATGCCGCGTTACATGAATATTTGTCCACACGATGGTGCATTTGTTTCCAATCCGATGTTAATTGTCATCTCGCTCGAAAGGACAACACGTGTAAGCCTTTATCTTGCATAATTTGCTTGTGTCTAATAATATATGAGAAATATACGCGAGAATAAAGCTGATAACTCTGTAATATTGAAAGCTATTATTGAATATGATATTGGAATCTATTATTCATCGAGATTCAACAGTACCGATGGTATTCTGCAATGACCCAATTTGCAGCTGGCAAGCATAATTACTGACAGATGCTGAAAATTTGCGACTCTCTTCATTTCTGATTGGCGTGTATTCCGAACGCATATCAGTGAGATTTTTCCACATCTTTCTATGCGAAATGCATTTCTATTAACGCTGATAAAGTAAAGTATATATTCTCTGAATAAAGTAATTAAGTTAAAGCAAGAACACAGATAATTGAGTTGTACAGTTCAAAGTGCCAGTGAGCGCAGTTATTAATAGAAATTCCAATTTCCCCGGGGATTAGCGCAAACTCAAACGAGTGCACAATATTCCATTGATCGATTTCTTCAATATCGTACTCTGAAACTTTATCGAAAAAAAGACACTTGCCATGATGAAACTATAGTAAACAACTGAATGAAAGATACGAATATCCGGATGTATGTATTTATTTCGAGATAAAATATTTAGAGATTTAGACTACGCCAGCTCACCGACGAAACATCCGAATCGAGTACCAAAACCACTGTGAATCGTAAACATATTTTTATGCCACACGCAAACCCATAATCAAGTTAGTGGTGTAAATTATATGAGTATGACGTAAAACTCGTGCAACATACGTACAATGCATACCTATAATAATTGCTTTAATATTAGTTTTTCACTTTGTTTCTCGCGTGACGGAGGAGTTTACTAACTGTGCAGTTATACAACACAAATGTATTGTCAACGGCAGCATTAAAAATATTCGTAAAAAGATTTCTATAGAAATATACGTAGAATACCTATGAATTTATATAGAGACTATCCTTGTTTGAAAGGGATGCATTTGAATGAATCATGACACGGTTATTCATGCATGCTAGCCGCAATCCCTGATGGGTCGTAAATCCTTATGTATCGCGAATTAGCAGGTCTGCCCTGATGAAAGCAAAACCTTTTTCGATTACGTATACGCTTCGTTAGCACTCCTGGCGTGTTAATGACACTAATGCTCTTTTATTTACCATTAAATTATTCCTTTGCTGTTAATTGCGATTTATGTATATGTTTTGATGTTAATGAACTCTTGTAATACTTTCTGAAATTTAATGTACCATGATAAAATATCGATGGTTTTATTCTGCTGTGCAAGCAATTTCGAAAACATTTAAATTTTATACTTTATAAACGAGAATATATTTTTCTCTATTTTACCATTTCGTGCGACTGATTTTTCGTCCTGCATTTTATTATGTCTTTCATAAATTTGAGCATCTCTACAAAATCATACGTAACATACAACTTGGATTTTTAATTAGCGGACCAAGCGTGCAGCATCAAATTTATTTAAATATCATAGCGAACTTCACTCACTAAAAAACCCCAAATTTCCGCGAGAAATTTTACCAGTCAATTTTAAATACCATATTGTTAACTGGCCAAGCCAGACAGAACATTCGTGTGACGTGCATACGCGTTTTCATTATTTTTAACTACATCAGTTATCGTTAATCAAAAAAAGGCAATGTTGTACGAAATAAAGAGAGAAAGAGACTTGAATATATGTATAATACAATAATGTAACTCACTCAAAATGGATAATGCCAGGAGAGAAGATTACACTAATAAGTATGACGTTGATACACGTTTACTGCGTTGTAAAATTGTTTCAACTCCATCACATAGAAGAATATTAGTCGTATGACAATAGATGCTGATACGAGAACTACAGTTCTCTAATAATTAAGTGTTCGCAATACGCGTAACAACGTTCTAGTACATAATGTAGCAGTGCATGCCGCGATATTATCTGTAACGCTATTTAAGCTTAAGCGATAAAACGTTTAACGGACAGAGCAATTTACCGCTGTCAATTCCAACCCGGCAATGGATTTATCGATATCCCTTTAAGACTCAATCGTGGTATTCTGTTATCAAATTCCCTTTCCGGTTTCCGCTTCATCGAGAAACGTTCCTTCAATTTGTGCAAATGATAAAAGTTCGTTTGACAGCGCACGAATTTGTCGACATACGCACTGCGGAATAAATGCGGAATAAACGTTGTCGACAGTTATACAACACAAACGTATTCAACGCTGCGCAATTTTTCAACGGAATCCGAAATTCAGTAACGTAATGGGATTACGGCTCGCTTTCGCTATTCAGGTGCGCTTTGTAACGACAATTGAGAGGTGGAATTCGATCCGTATGCGCGATATGAGCGTGTACACGAGATGATGCGTACTTCGAACTAATGACGAACTAAAGCGGAAAAGCCGCAAGTTGGACAGTTTAATGCTGCAAACTCCGATTTAAACGAATACGAACATGCATTTAGCTTTGGCTTTAGCATTACCGCATCGACCCTGTCCAGCGTTTAGCTCCACTCGACTGCGGCCGCGGCGTGGAAAATGTTTTCAGCCCGCGTAATGATGTTTCGCACGATGTTGATCGAAAGGGCATATTATCTCACATTATACATGGGATTGCATGACGAAATAATGAAACGCTGATCCTCATTTGTATAAAAGTTCATTTCTACTTTAATCATTCGAATAAATCGAGAAATGTTTGATGATAAATTGTGTTAATTTATTTGACTAATGCATTGAAGCGGCTGTCTTTTTTGCTGCTGCAAAATCAGTTATTGCGTACCGAAGAAGGAGAGAATAATAGCTTTCTTTATAATTGCTTGTTCCTACGGCTGCCTTTCTTACGTCGCAAGAAGGACTTTTCCTGTAAGATTTCCTCTTTTACTACCACATCTCTCAGTACTTTTCCTATAACCCATACAATTTTATGTCACGTACGGAGAAAATGCAGTTGAAAGTACGTCGTATCTTTTGCAAGAAGTCGCAAACTCTGCTTCTCTCTCAAGGGCTAGCACAGAGTTGCAGAAAAATATACATTACACCTTCCTCGACGTTACTTGATAAAAACCCATGACCCGGTTTAAAACTCTAACAAAGTTACAATTAGATGTAACACGAGAGCCAGTGGAAGGTGAAGCGAAGGATGAAATCAAATGGATTCGGATATTAATTAAGAACTGCGGTACACGTTACGCGGTGGTAGGTAGTGTTTTCAAAGTGATAACGTGCACTGTGCGTCTGGTGAAAATTCGAGAGCTTCGCGCAAATTTGAACTAATTTTCGTACGTGTAGATATGCCCTATCTCTGGACCGTTAATAATGCATGAGACAAGAAAACTTGCACCGGTGAATATGTATGAGTCGTAATGATATTAAGTTTCGACCTACATGATTTGCGTATTCACTGGAAATTGAGCATTTCAGGGTGGAATCTGCAGGGTTAACCGTATACGCGAAATTTGAACGTTTACAGATAAGTGCCAATTAAGTTACGCTACCGTTGGCCTAATCGAGCACCGAGTTAGCATTTATTGAGCATGTAAATGCACGCATCATTGTGCGCCTCCGAACGTTACTGCTATGAAGACTAGAACTCTCTCTCTCTCTCTCTCTCTCTCTCTCTCTCTCTCATCTTCATAGTTACTGCTTTCAGAAAAATGAAGAAAATACAATCTATTTTTGCCCGAGTACAAACTGTGAAGACGATTTCTTGCAGTCCTTGCAGACATGTGACATGCATGTTGAGCGCTCGTAAAACAGACGCTATAATTAGAAGTACCACTTAAATTAAAAGTATACGAGTGTATCTACCTGCGTCCCGGAAGTTGTCACATTTTACCGAGTTTATAGGCACTCCCAGCTTAATTTTCAGGGAACAAACGTATTGCTGCGCGAGTTTTCGAGATCGTTGCAAAATGGATCATTGTTTTACCTGTTTTTCAAATTCTGAGCTTATTTTCGTATTTGCAGATAAAAACGAATCAAATAAGATTGTACCGTTATTTACTTTCATCTCCTCTCAAATTTCCAACAAATTTTCCCTCACTCGCTCTCCGTTATGATAATCTAACGCCATTATTATCGCAAAGTAACTGTTCGAAAATTTGTCGCAGTAATTGTGTATATTACTGTTCAATTGTATCAAAAGGGAAAAGTCAGTACTTGTTAGAGAATAATCAATGACAACGTATTTCTCAGCGCGATTTGCGTTAGCTTTAATAATAGTACACACCAGAGTGTGTATTGATCGAATTTTCAATTTGCACTATAGACATTCCACGAGCACTTAAAAATTCATGTCATCGATTATGCATACGTAACGACAGCGACTGAGATGTACAGCGGACGCTGCACAGTGATAGCGTCGACGATATAGACCTACACGCCAGACGCCACATACAACGTGCTGGAAATTTCAAAGTTGTCCGACCGGTTCGTTGCACAATGCAAATATTGCATAATTCCGTGAATGTGCCGCAACAAATCGGTGACCCGCGGGGATCGTTTGGAAATAAGTGCATCGCAAGTAAGAGAACACCCAGGAATAAGGAAACTGGGCCATCGGAACAAACAGCGAATGAAATGCGATACGATACGAGAATCTTAAGGTCTGACTGCCTTCTAAGATGAAAAGATATTGATGGATGTAGTTTTCAGGACTCTGTGCGTCCATTTCTTCGATGTCTCTTCGGTCGGTCTTAGAAAACTCTGCCGATTCCACACACGTAGAACTAGGCATCTATAGTTCGTTCACGATTCGCATAAAACAGGAATGATGTTGCCTGGCGAAACCTGTTACATAACATTTGAAAAGATTGCCTATATTTCCACTACTTTGCAGTTTTATATATCTCGTTCTTTTTATGATGTCGTTTTAACAGTGAGCAACAAGATAATTAAATGTAGAAACGATTATTATGCAGAAAAAATTATATTAGCTTTTGATACCTACTACATTTTTAACGATAGTTTTTTCTAATTTATAGTTTATTCGGCCATAACTTTATTTTCAAAGTTTGACTTTCTTGCGGGTACAATTTATAATATCTAATAACATTCAATGAGCACATAGTTTCATATTTGATATTTGCAAGCAATCTGAATATTAAATATTTTACATTTATACTTATTGCGAGTTATTTTTGAGAATAAATTATTTAAAAATATAATATATGTTATTATATGTATGTTTTGTTTTAATGGTTCAGCTCACACCTGCACGGCTTATCTATAAGAACAACGATTTTCCTTGGAAAACCGATACAATGCTATCGAAACACGGAATGGGGAATCAAATTCCCGGGGGAGTTTGAATCCACTTCGTCTCATCCAATTTCGCTTAACTCGGCACCGGAATTTATGCACTTTACGTTGCTTTATGACAATACGTTGCTCATGGACGTAGGATGAAATTTAAAACTCAATTTTGATGCTAAAGAGAAAATGCTTACGTTACGAATTGCTGTCGCTGTTATGGAAATTCGATCATGAAAATTGTAATTTCTGGATTTACCGTGATTACATTTTTACGTTGAGTCCCGTTGTGTAAACGAGATATTTTATATGGAATTTTCAGCTCTTGATGTCGCGTTTTTATGCTACAAAGTATTTCATAACATCATTTGTGCATGGTTAATACTGTACGCATGTTTTAGACGCGAAAACTTCTTTAGCAGGTTTTTAATTACTTTCACGTAAAAGATAATACCAAACATTATTCCAAAATGAAGTAAAAATGTATCATTACAAATTATGTAAATTATATAAAGATGACAATTAAAAATGAGGTTTTTTAGTGAAGCGTAATGTTAATAACTTTTTTGAACTCGTCAAATCAAAAACTTGCGTCTATATCGTATCAATAAGAACGGAAATTGCTGTTGCACGTTTCAGGAAACATGGTGCAGACGATGGTGGCACATTTCTCAAAGGAGTCTTTCATTGTCGGCCGGTTCCTACTCGCCGAGATTAAATCCGCTTCTGATGAAGCAACTGAAGGAGCCTAAGATCACGGAAAGACAAGCGAAGAAAACTGCGAGGGTCACGTCTGCGGAAAATGTGGAGGTCGAAAGCGTCCCATCAGCCGGTGAGTTGTATCCCATTTATTAAAAACGAGCTGCAATGTATTGCACCGTATACCAGGATACAACGCAAGATTATTTCTCCCCTATTGTCACCTCTGCAGCATCTCCGTGCGACATTTTCAAATATTACTGTCATGTCTGGAATTTAACACAACTCGTAAATTTTAAAATACTGCTACTATCGCACATTGTTCTGTTTGTAATTGCGATGACATTACACAATGCGGATATCATATAAATTTATCTTGAAACATTTTAGACCGCGTGATAGAGCTTTGTTTGCCAAAATCTTTGAAACTGCGTCTTTCAGGAGAATTCATAAAGTTACCAGCGAATATATGCAATCGCGAAAATAACAGGACTTATTTATCTTGAAGATTTTGATCTGTGATTTCGGTCATTTAATTCGTCTTTCGCAATATATGCCATATGTTCGAATCCGTTTTCGTGGCTCGACATTTACTCAGAGTTTCTGGCTTTGCGTGATTACTCAAGTCGAGATCAGAGATAGAGAACGCTTAAATTTTATAATTATAAAATTTTTCCTACAGGTCAGGTTGTACGATAATGAATTACAAGAAGATGTCAGTTTAATTTTTAACACGAAAGGAAAAGAAAAGAAGGTTATACAATTTTTCGCAAATTAGATACATGTTAATAGATGATATTAATATATACGATTATTTTTAACACGTTTAATATATTTCATTCATTTGCGATGCACGAAACATCGCAAATGTGATGTTACAATGAATTTCTTACATGTATACACGTACTATAATTTTATGTATTTTCGATATTTATTATCACTTGCTATATATAAAATATGACTTGTGTGGATTTATCCACCTGTAAATATAGACTAATTAATTAGTATTAATCATATATCCAATAAATTATCTTGATTATCACCAATTTTGCAATGTTTCATTAATTTTATATCAGAAAGAGAAACATCCATTAACATATGTTTTAACAATTCCTTTATCCAACAACGTTTACTCGATCATTAGTTCGATGACGCCAAGAATTCTTACAAGTTTGCTAAAAGTAAATCGAGTTATCTCATTTTGCAATCGCCCTCCATCCCAATCGCATCAAAAAGCAATAAATATATTATACAGAGAAATTTCTCGTTCACGATGCTTCGTTCTGGCTTTCGATCCCATTGAGACTATCCTCGAGTACTTCAAACTCCTCAAACTCCATTTTGCCGAAATCATTGTCAGTTTTCCAGTTGCTGGTGTTCACCTCCCACCTCGTTAAAGCGCTCGGCGTGAATCTACTCGGATAATTGGATCTCGAATCGTCCAGACCCAGTTTGAAATCAACTTTAAAAGTCCTCGAGTCCTTGTTATCCTCCCTCTTCGGTTCCAAACCGATCACAACTGGTGGTTCCCTTTTCACCCGCTCGATCTGCTCGATTTCTTCGTCCTTCTGTTCCTCATCCTCCTGCCTGCTGTCAGTCGTTGTAATTTCGATGCTGGGAGTCTCCACGATGGTACACTGTCTAAGATCGGCGCCTCTGAGATCGCGATTACAACGCGACGATCGTCCCTCGACGAGTCTGCCAGTCAGTTCAAGCCTGCTATCGCAGGAGTTGCTCTTCACCAGCTTGAATTTCACGTAGTCGCTCGATCGATCGAACCGATTGAAGCCATTGCCGATCAACGGTGATATCAGCGGACCGTTGTGCATGTTCACCACTTTTCCACCGTAGTAAGTTACCGAAGTACCACACTCGCGGATTCTCCTTAATACGTCCTGAGACACATAGTGCCCGGGACCGTTGGTGTCTGCACCGTCATCGTCATTACAATTTACGTCCTCGTCATCGGATGATGTGCAATGAGCACCGCTTCCGGGATCGGTGTCGGGATAATCGCTCGATACGCCGGAACTCACGCTGCCAGAGTCCCAATTTTGGTGATGGTGGGGGTTAACATGATGATGATGATGATGATGATGCTGATGGTAACCAATCTTGTTCTTGGAGTAGTTTGAGCCGCTCGGTGACGTATTCCCGCTTTTAGCTTCGAAACTTTGCGCGAGGATCCTCGTTTTCGACTCGCCTCGCGGGCTTCCGGGTTCCTCTTTGGTGACGGAGGCGGTTGACGACGCGGACTTGGTCTCGAAAAGTCTCGTAAGATCTTTCGCCCTACTGGAACATCTGGATCTGGACATAATACATTGATTACGACAGCTATCCACGAATGACGTTGCTTGTGTCTCGTGTTAAATTAGCTTATTCTCGACTAAAGTTCAATTTTAATAAAATTCCAGAATTTATTATCTTAGCCACGAGTAATCGAATTGTGGACTGCTCGTCCCGCCTTCATCGTATTTCATGAACGTATTAAATTATCTAATCGCGCATTAAATTATCTAAAGTGCTCATTTCATATCTAATTCATCCACCGCAACCAATATACTAAAAGCGCACCTGGCCTAAAATAAAGCGTTCATTGTCAAGACACTCGTGCTCGTATTATAGATAATACAAGCTTCCTGTCGATGACACGTTCAATATTACACTACCTGGATTCCTCGCGTGCCTTGTCGGACATTTCGTCGTATTGGCTGTCATCGATGCTAGTCAGGTCCTTCATGCTCACGCTTCTCCTGCCTTTGCAGTCGCGCGTGAACTCGGCGTCAGGCGCATTCTTCGTTTTCTTCAGAGTGTCCTCGAACATGCGTCTCACGTTCTTAACGGTATCCGGATCCGGCAGCTCCTCGTCGATCAGCTCGCGATTCACTCGTATAGGATGATAAAAGAAATGCTTTTTGATGGATTGCTTGGGATTCTTAACAGTACTGCCGCTTCCGGTCTGCTCGCCTTTTCTCTCGCGATTCTCCGATTTCTTCTGGATCGCACCAGCGATTTTACACGACGGTTCCGTCCGGATTAGCGGCGACTTCCGCTCCACCGGCTCTGCGCGAATCGGCTCGATGATCACGACGTTGTTGTCCATCAGTAATTCCTGGAACGAGTACTCGCGCAGATACTGCATCAATCCTTCGTACGTGACGTCGCCGCGAGCGGTGCTGAACATATTCTTGCTAAAGATGTGCGACTTGATGATCTTGTAACGCACGTGATCAAACTCAGGCGCGTCGTCTTGGCACTTGATCGAGTCTACGCAGCTCCTGGACCTCGTGAGGTTAGTGTGCGGTTTTTTATTATCACTCGTTTCCATGGTGGAGTTACCAGCATTTCGGGACGAGTGATCGTCCGCAACGCCGTATCCGTCCATTGATCTTCTGCGGGATTCGCTGCCTGAATCAGATCCAAGCCCAAGATCGGAGCTCTCTGATCTCGCCTCGAAGCCTAAACTGCCCTTCACGACGCTGCACGCCTTGCCAAGGATATTGGATGTCTCCTTCACGATCCTCTCGAATCTGCCCTCGTTCTGTTTATTTCGCGTCGCTTCCCGCTCAACATTTTTCTGCTCGAAGAAATTTCTCGCGTCCTCCACCGTCGCCGCATCCTCCGCATTCCCCGCATTTTCCGGTATCACCGCATCCTGTGAAATTAATTTGTCCATTTATTTAATGCGCTTCCACTTCATTTCCGATGCCGAGATGTCAGGTTTTATTAATGGAAAATATGAGAAGAGATGAAATTGTGGAATTTCAAGCGCGACCGCGGTACAAATTGGTAAATTGGTATAATAATAAATTATTCATCGCAAGCAACAGCACTGGGTATTTAATGGGATCTTGCAAAAGTCTAGAAAATGAGATTATCACGCAATGTCGCATACACTATTCAAAATTTCATGATGTTCGTGTAACATGCGTGCAAAGAGTTGCAAATCTCTGTCTGGCACTTCACCAAAGAAGCTTTCGCTTTTGAAATACTTTGAAGAAAATACCATTCATGCCTTTTCTCGCATCTCTGCTTTAATGTTTTATTCTTCTCAGAGTCTCTCAGAGTCTTTGAAGAACTTTAATACAAACTTATTGCGAAAAAGAATAATTGAGAATACTCTTTTTATCGATACTCTGATACATCATCACATTTTATATTAACCTTTGTGCTGTTTTCATGAGCTTTGCCCTCCTGGTTCACATCAGTTTTAATCCGAGTCACGTCAATGCGCTCATTTGCTTCCTTTGTAATCTCCGACAGCTTGTTATCCTTTGACACGTCCTCGACGATGGCATCAATCTCGACGACGGAGCGCCGATGGCGTCTCCTGGTCACGTCGTTGTCCACCACTTTGAGAACTTGCGGTCTTCGCGACATCTCGCCCCGATCTTGGTGATCCGAGATCCAGATCGATTTGTAGTCTTCCACCTCCTCGATTTTACGATCCTCTTCACAAGGAGTCACGAAATCTTCGACATCGGCCAATCCGTGCTGATCCTGATCAATCTTAGACGACAAAGAGGACCCGCGCAGATCCACAAATTGATTCACCGCGTTAATCTCCAATTCCTCCTCGAAATTGTCAGGTTCTCGATGTTCCAGATTTTCTCGTTCAACCGAGACCTGCCGACTCGAGGTTGTCTCCCTGGAGGAATCGAGATCCTCGCGTAGTTCCTTCTCAGAATTGTCGTCAACTCGAGCGAGATTAATCTCCTCCTGCTCCTTACATTTTTTCTCGTTCGTAACGTTGCCGCTCCTCGTTGGCGAGACTTCCTCACGTTCGCTGCTCAGCTCGCTGTACTCGAGCGCTCTTAGATCGTGCGCTCGTTCTGTATTTTGTACGAAATTGCCGTTTCTCGTTGGATCAGCCCCGCCGTATTTCAGCCGTACGTTGGAGAGAGGCAGTAAACTCAGCACGTCAAAGTATTCTAGCTCCGCATCGTCTTCGAAGAGGATGCTGTCTAGACTCCGGTGTTCCTTGCGTTTGCGCTTTACCTGAATAGAAAAACATGGCTAAACACGTACTCGTACGTACTCTTTTATAAATGATCTAGCTTGTTTCTTGTACATTTGCTACTTTAGATAGTCTATCCAATTTTCAAGATTAATTATGTAAATTTTCTACGGTTTTTTACTCAAGTATTTTTGCTGTATGCACAATACAATGGCATTTGAGGCAACTTCCAATTTCAGGAAACACGCAGGAAAGCATGTTGTTATCTAAGGTGCAGAGCATCAATCTGCCTGATGCCCAGTTAAAATTTAATTAAGCCACCGTCGAAGATAACAGCGGTACTAGGAAACTCGGTCAGGACGCAATGATCTCTATCATTTTAATTAATATTGGCAACAAACTTCTTAATCTTACTATCGATAATTTCGACATGACCGATCTCAAAAGCAATGCATTACTGCATCGAGTAAACTCCAAACAAAAATTTAAATTAATAATTAGAAATTTCATCACAAGTCGCTCGTAATTACATATAGTTACGTGTGTTACATCGCAAATTATGTCGATACGCGTTGTAAACCTTGTTACGAATAAACGGCTTAATTAAACATGATGAATTGTCATTTTCAACATCGGTTACAATTAAACAAATTTTCAGTGACGAAACAGCTCATTATTCCTCCCAATAACGAAAGTTCGACTAAAAAACCTTTAGTTCGTCAAAAAAATAAATTATAAATTTAGAGCTGTGTTGTCATGATGATCTGTATTGAACATGACCTGTAGTCGGGCAGAGATGCTTTACCTGCGTATAGATGCAATCGATGCTCCGATTGCCTTCAATGGGCCAATTGTCTTCGACGATATCGACCAACCCGCTTACGGTATCCAAATTTTGCACGCTGCGATATCGCCTCGGAAGATCCGGCCAATCGAGGATATTCAACCGGTCAGGATCGGCACGATTTCCTCGAGCATAGGGCAGCGGATCTGGAAGAGACACGAGACCTGACGGGATCGAGTGAAGGCCACACGTCGACCGCGAGTAGTAGGATTTTGCCTCGTTGAACCTCTCGTAAGAGTCTGATAGATGCTGCTGACTCTTGGAAAGCCTGCAACAAGCAATTCTTGTTAACCGATTGCCTTCGCGGAGCGAGATTTGCATTTAAAAAGTGCTAAGGGCACTCGTGATCAGCAACTGATCGGATCAATTTCGTTAAAAGCACGTTTCGTCCTTCTGCAGCATCGCAGAAAGATATTTTACTACGGTATTCCTATCCAATTTCGTTATTTCCTTTGCAGACTTTTAATCGCTTCGATGTTACACGAGTTGTCTTGCAAAAAATTATCTGAGTTACAGCGGTCCTTTTTCACCTATGCAGCGAATTAGATTGCTTCCAGTGGACCGTAAATAGATGATGGAACCGAGAAAGTTTCTCCGTCAGTCGTAAGCTGTCCAGTTAAATTCGCAACGAGGATGTTAGCTGGTCTCTTATTTGAACGTAGTTACTCCGCACGATTCTTACGTCGTTTTGAGAAGAAATTGAAATCGAGTTTTTCAGGCGCACGCTCGCTGCCTGCGATCTGCCGATTGCCGCGAGCGGATAATGTAGATTTACGATCGCGAGATTCAAATTCGTCGCGCGTAAAGAAATTTAACGACCCGCATAATTGATATTGATGGTCAGCAGTTTATTATTATTATCTCAGAGATAATCATTGACGAACATGTTTGCAGAGTAGTTACGCGTTTCTTACAATTACAAAGCGTGAAACGACACAAAATAGGAAAGACTTTAACACGTCTATGATTTACGACGTGTCTAAACCTTCATTTATTTGAAATAAAATAATTGCAGCAACAATCTTGGCAGATTCTTTATACTAATCTAATAATTTATATTACACGGTAATGTCTTGCCGAAAGTATTGCAGCAAATTTTTACTCTTTTTTTATTTCCCTTGGACTATCGTAATCTATTAAAAGGTAATAAGGTCAAGAGAACGCGGCCTATGATCTGTTTCGTACTTGATGGCAACTCACCTGTCCTTGAGGGAATTCCGATCAATCAACTTAGCCCTCGGTATTAATTGATGCCTCTTGGGCAAATCGAAGGTCGACTGGCCCAGCCGGAAATGCCGTGCTGCCTCTCGATCCTGTCGAGAATCGTCCTCCGATATCACTGCGAGGCTCCTCGTGCGTTTCAGCAGTTTCCTGCGATCCTGCGTCGACTGTGCCGAGTGGGAGTCGTGGCGACTGGCCTCTCTGCAATTAAAATTGCATGGAAACATGATAATAATAAAATCATACGCTGTGACAGGTTTCCAGTCGGTACAATACGCGCGTAATTAGCATACTTTATACATACTGTATCGTAGAAACCGTGTACTTTCTCTCGGTTGAGGACCTTTTAGCCAATTCGAAATTTTCTGTCGCAAAAACATTACGAAAACGTAGCTCAAAAGTTACATAACTTAATTTTAATCTTAAAGTTTCAAACATCATGAGGGTTTGTGAGTGAATTAATCTTGAAGTCGCTACGAATAACGAAATTTTACTTTCGAGATCTCATTTAGTTAATAATTAAATTAGGTATTCTGGTGTACCGGACAAGAATTTCTGTTGAGAACTTTATTACGAGGATATCTAATGTTAGAAATGAATTAACATGTCGTCACTCATTGTCGCGAATTAAATTTGCGCTTGAGAGAATTCAAATTTTTCACAACCATAATATTATATCCAAGATTTATAAATAAACGCACGTTGTTTTTAACATTGAATTAGTTGTGTTCAATTATATATAACTCAATGATATAAAACTCAACATAAACTCTAATATCATATCGAATGCTTACGAAGCGATGGTGCAATTGTTGCATATTTAGCAGTTAATAAACCTTCAAGTATCGCCTGTGCCGGCGCAGTTAGAAGCATAAAATAGCGTAACTTTTCAATATCCCGTTAATTACCACAAGTATCTCGGCGGAACCGCGACGTTCATTAATGTGCAGATATATCGATGCATATTCATCTCTTCCGTTATCGCGGGCTGAGTCGTGACATTAATGTCGAACCGTGGAAAATTACCTAATGCAAATGAGCGGGTTGGAATAAATCCGGAAAGATCTCTTGTGCATTAAACGTCGAGAAAAAAAGCACAAACACGTAACAGCACAATGACGTGTTTTGACTTCCGGTGTGAATCAAACAGCGAATTTCCTCGTTTCATAAAGAGAGGATTACCGTGCATAAGTTCTTAAAACGCGGTTTATCGTTAGACATTCTCTTTCTCTCTCATCCTCTTTTTAAGAAAAGAACACATCGCTAAGTAGCATCGATAAAGTTATCGCGCGCACCGACTCAAGCCACAACTCGCGTTATCGTTTTTCTCGCGTAATGTTTGTCGTGATTTACCGTATCCAAAGGTGCACATGTGAGCACATTCATAATGAATGTTAATTAAACGCCTCGTAATTATATTACGATGTGATATCAGCGCTAAGCGTATCTCCTATTTCATGTGTTCATTTCACGAAAAGATTATTTACGCCGGATGCTCTAGAATAATGTGCGACTTTAATAACTACTAGCTTTTGATGATTTAATACCTGACGAGTGCAAGCTTCGATTACAACTGTAAAATACATTCTGTTAATCCCAATCGCAAATAATTTCTCGCATTAGATTAGATTTATCTCACGTAAAATAAACATCAGACAGTCTACGTCCTTCGAGTAATTAATACTCTTATTCCACGCGGAATTAAATCGCCTCGCTCGATTTGCAGTTCATAGTTCACACATTTTCATTGGCAAATCTCATGGTCGTTGGCACGCGAAAGCAACGTGATTTATTAAATAACTTCAATTCCAATTTGGAGATATTTTTATTGAAATATTCCAAAATGATATGATTTGTAATTATATATCACGTAACTGAGTTCCAGGAAGCTTGAAAAGGAAGAATAAAAAATATTAGCGTCATTACTTTTTTACATTTCAATTGACTGATTATGCAAAACTTATTTGTTTGTACGGAGAATCGTTACGCCTAATTTGCTTACTTAATAGTGCACGAGCGTATCTTTAAAAAAAGATGTTGTCTGCGTGCTAAAATGGTATCCTTTCAACCAATAGCGAGTAAGACTCATGCAATGCGTTTCGATTCATTGTTTGATTATGCCAACTGCAGATATAACTGCAATATCGAAGTCGAAGATGCACACTGATTGTATAATTATCTTTTCCAATCAAAGAAGCTGAGATACAGAATGACACGTGCAAAAGTGCGAAAAAATCTTGCAAAAAGATTTGGCATTGTGGCAGAAAAATTCAAGAAAAATCCGAATGACACGTATATGCTACTGAAAGAATTTGGAATTCAAAAAGTATTCTTTCTTTAACGAATTGCATCGCAGCTTACAAGCCAGTTTATAAACGTGCAACTTTTTCCATTTGAATAATCGTGAACACGAAAACGAACGTGTCCTTTTGACCGACTGACCGTCTTAGCGAACATGAATCCTTGAGATCCGAATGCAAACGCTGTATCATCTTTTCTCATTGTGTTCGCCTGAGTACGGCAACTCGTTACGTAAGATTATCACGAGTTATCTCGGGTAAGTTTGCACGTCGTTTTCGATGCGTGCAAGAAAACCATTCCCAGACGCTCACTTTTTCCTTCCTTTTCGTTCCACGTGATATACCGCATCGCATTTTAACGAACAGTTTTCTTGTCAACGGTTTTATACGTATACGATTAAATCGTTTTATTAACATGGGACAAAGTCTTCCAACACTGCGTAGAATTTTTCATTTTTATCATGTTTACTATCCAGGAGGTAATCAGGCTTTAATACTGTACTTCTCTTACGGATTTTACGATCGTTTTATGACTGCAACTTTCGTGCGTCACGATTTATTGGTCATTTTAAAGTTTTACCTCTTTTCTTCAGAATTCTTAAGCGAAAATTGATCGGCGATCGATAGCGCGACAGTGCATGCTCGAATTGTAGCCAATGAGCTTATCGTGTTATCCTAATTAATCATAAACACGTTGTTGCTTGTAAATCCGAAACTGCATCCAGTAACACTCTCGCGCTCACGAAAATCAGGGAAAATTCCAATTGCTCTGATTCCATTCGCTGAACAATTAATATTCGATCGTACCAACTTGATTGTTTCGCTGTCGCACGAGCGCGGAAACAAAAGCATTCGAACTGAACGATCCAATTATCGAGCGATTACCTAATGCCGGTCGAATTCGTGCGTGAATTGTTTAAGCATCCCGATTATACGTGATAACATTAAATTAGATAAACGGTATTATGCAATTGCGACATTTCTAAAATAAATCGCAGAGTGCAAGATATATATGTAAATTGATGGAAAAGAGATGCGGTGATAACATTTTCCGAAGTAGAGTAAACCCTGGTGTAGAACGTCAAGAGGAAGCACAATTATCTCAAATATTCCGAGCGATATCTATTCTGCCTGAGCAAGCAAAATTCCTCTTTGATATACTTTGATATATCAAAGAAACAATAGCCGCACTGCTGCACTTCAGTGCTCGCTTGGTCCAACTTTCAGAACTCTTTGCGTATTCAATGTAAGAAAAGGCAGATGAAAAATGCAGGCAAACGTTATATATCGCCTTGTGCGCTTGTTCTACTGCGGTTCCAACTGCGGTAGAATGAAAATGAATCGCTATTTCCGGTCGATAGGCGGACGCTGTCGTTGCACCTGCAGCCAGGTCGCATCGCAAAAGGAAAACGCCATAGGCTTTGCACGTAGTGAAACGCGACGGGAATACCCTACGCGACCTGGCCGGAAGAAGTTCCGCAGCGTGAACAGTCGATGGTTAACATCCGACTGACAACGACCAAGTTGCTCGTCTTCTGCAAGAGTTTACGGGTCGAAGCGCACCATCCTAGTTATATCACGGCACTTACAAAATGGAAATTGCATTGAGATAATCTCGCGTTCTGATTTGCGTCGACTCGCGCGCTCCTGATTATGGAAATTGAGTAGAATCTACGACATGAATTACGTAAAGCGCGATATCCTTCTGACGTTGTGAACGCTCTTGTTCTCGATCTCCATCACAAACAGATATTGCGAACATCTTCGCGAAATAATAATTTGGTACCGATAATTTCTCCGAATTCAAAGTGAATGTAAAATTGCAGTTTTATAGGGAATATATTTTTATCTATAAATTATCTATAAATGCGACTAGCTTTGAAATATTATTTATTCAGCTACAGTTTTTCAAGTTTCAACAAAAATGAAATTACCGCGCGTCTCCTCAATACATTCTCATTTCGTCTGTCTCTTTGCTATACCACGTCAATTGCAAGTGTTTGCGTTAAGATAAATATGTTCTCGTTACTCGGTTATTCAGCGTCGTCGAGACAGAATTGCGCTCCGAAAAGCTAAAATCGTATCTGATTATATCAAAGATGGAAGGAACAAATCTGCATTGCTAGTATGTTTACAGACAGAACGGCCTCAATGACTCATCTTATAAATCTTTTTTTATCTTTATCAAGTAAGAAACTTGTTGCAACCTTGATTCTCAATGCGACTCGCGCCGCGTGCTGACGAAAACTGATTATGTAATTTCCAGCAACCTAGATGTCATGAACAGAACCCATCACCATGACTAATGACAGTACGCCCGACCTATTAAAATGAGGATCAAGATTAACCAAGATTATTAGCTAAGATGTCCAGCGACACAAAAAGTAAGATGTAAAATGCAAGTCTCTCTTGGAAAATTTCATACTTGATATCACACAGATATCTCATTTGAGTTACGATTGTGCGTTATGCAGTGAAAAATAACAAAACGTGAGATTATAAAAATTTAGAAAATTATCGTATTACTGGTTCAACCTATATTTCTATTCGTCGAGCAAGACCACACAGAAAGATCTCATTTAACATATTCGCCATATGCGAAGGATCAACCTGATTTTTACAGTAGCTGCGATATATATTAGGTAGATCAATCGAGATAACTCACGGATTTCCAAATGACTCTTGAATAGTTGCTGACGCAAGAATGTCGATCCGTATCCGCTATCAATAATGGCATCTATTTTTTTTCTCGGCACGTATCGTATCAACGAGATTCTCGGCTATTGAAGGGATCAAAATATCGAACAAGCTCGATCGATATCAACCCCATTTGTCCATAAAATGCTGAGCGCCCAATACGCGAAAGGAAAGAAGCTGCCACACTCGCGATTGCACGCGATTGCTCCAGACGCTGAGTTTTGGCACTCGCTGGACCAGATCGGGAACGAGCGATCGTTAATCTCGAGATGCGAGACGTTCTGTCAGGTTGGACGCCGACACCGGCTCTTCACTTTCTCGTTCGCGCATCGACTGACGGCGAGTATTGTTGTACATGCGATCCGATCGCCACACCGGGCACCTGTTCCCGCCGATGTACCTGTCCTATTCCGTAGTGGGAGCAGGACGTACTTTAGTCAGACGTTGACGTCACTCTGGTCCTCGGAAACACGGCCGTCTTATGAAAGTAGACACGCGGATAAGCCACGGCTTCGGAAGTAAATTGCCTTCGTAAGTTGCACGCGAACTGCATTTACGTGACAAATTTTGGAAGCTTGTTGCGCGACAAGTTATGATAAGGAAAATTTGATTACCCTTCACGGAAATTTCATTTCCATTAAAGCACATCTTTATGCTAATTGAATTCCTTATTATTGTTTCAACGCGATATTTAATTTAATTTAATTCGACGAATCGCCAGAGAACGTTTATCATCCGCTTACTCATTCATTAATGTACACTGAGAAATTATTATTATTGTATAATAATGTCAGATTGCGATATTACAAAATTGTTATGCTGATCAAAGTTTCATCTACTACGGTACTTTAAAACAATCATTATTATTCCTTCCATGATGGATGACACATCAGGATGTGTCTAACTATCATCGAAGGCTTATACGAGTCTCGAAGGACTAAGCAAGTTACGTGTCTAGAAACGAGGGTTAGATGTCAATGACCATGTGCCGGATTTGGCAAGGACTTTATTATGTAAATTCGCAATAAATACAACTATTGAAGTATTGAGCAATATACATGATCGTAGATTAAGCAGTCATTTGATTCATGCATATTCAATTTAATGTATCTTAACACAAGTTATTTCTAGTTCTCGTCAAGTTCTGTAAATTGCGTTGTATTTTTTAGTTTCATATTTCTAAGCAAGATATGATTCATTTAAAAGTATGGAGGTAACACTTGCAAACTTATTAATAATATTATAATTTAATGATGGTATTGTAAAAGCAGTATCACGCAAGTGTGCGCGGTCGCATGCTTATTATGTCGTTTAAATTTCTATATTTCTAGATTTCTGCATTTCAACGCGTCAAAGTATTTCAGGTCAAACTATGATGTTATCACATTTAAATCTAGATGAAACATCGCCGAGAGATAGAGATTTTTCTGTGACAGCTTTATCTCTGCCATTTTAATTTACCGGAAGCCTCAACGGCTCACTTTAACGCGTTAGGACGAATCTCGTCGATTCACAAAACGTTGAGTTATCTCTGCAAAATGGCAAAATCCGGAATTCCAAATGATGGAAGATACTTTATCTCAAGTACGTCATGTCGAAAGTTCGCACGTAGAAGGATACTTCTAGAGGTATCCTTCGAGGATATCCTCTTCATTATCCTTCGTTACTCATGAGGGCCAGAAATACCATTTCTCCTGTGTGTGCATGTTTTCCACGTCTCGGAACTCGGTTTGCCATTTTCGAGAGACTTAAACTCACGACATCGTGTCAAGGCCGTAATATTTCAAGCAGAACGGTACTGCTTTATACCAGCGTGGAATCGAAAGAGATTTTTCTCCTACGACAGATCTGCGTCAGTGAATTGACCTATTAAAAATCAACCGGTATTGCGATCTGGAATTAATTCAGGCATGATACTGACAAAAAGACAATTCATGCGGTGTGACGAAATTGTATTTAAACATGAGTTCTTTGTGCGCTGCAGGTTACTTTAGTATGATTCGCTTTTATCAAAGTTTACTTGAGGGTTTCATTGATTATATTTCCATTTATTATTGGGGAGAGAAAAGAAACAATGTACCGAGCGGGTGAATAAGTATGTGATTATTTAAATGTTGGATATTATTATGTAAATGCTGAGGATTTCCATTTTCTTTCCGAGGCGAGAATGTTTTTTTTCCGTTTATGATTTTACTTTTTTATAAATTTATATATTCGAATAATTAATACATTACATTACTTATCATGCATTAGATAAGAATTGTAAAATTTATTAAATCGTTTTATACGCTCGTTTTATACGCTCATATTTATCACAATCTTCTTTTTTGTATGCATTACAATGTACTCTTTATCAATTGACACAATTCAATTTTCCAAACCACAACGTGGAATTTCATACCTGCTCTTTCGTGAAAGTAAAATCCATTTTTCTATTAACAGAAATTCAATGAGAAGAATTTTTTTTTCAAGTATTTAAACCTAAAATAATATTACTGTTTTAAAAAAATGTTATTATTTGCTTCATATAACTTATAGAATCGATATCCGTAATAAATATTAAATGAAAATGAATAATGAATGAAAATAAATAACGCAGCAAATGAAAATGAAATAAAGAATAAGCCACTGCCGCGGATTAATCTACCTTCAATCCATCATCGGTCTGCGAATCACTTTCTATCACGATTTTCCTGCCGGTGGACAAGTCATCGGCGGGTGGCACATACGAGAAAGAAGCAAAGAAAAAAGGCACATTGAATGCGTCGTGGCACAACGGATCTCGTTTTACGTTTCCAGTCGAAAGGAGCATCGCGTGAAACAACAGAGAAGAAAGTGACCATGGCACTTGGCCTAGGTGCCACTTACACACGTAGTCGTTGTTGTACACGAGCACTTTTCTCGGATAAATGATCTTCCCGGCTTCTTTCCTGATTCCCTCTGACTCCCATTACACTTTACCCACACATTTCTCCATAAATCTTCCTTGTGTCACTTACTCTTCACGAGTGGCCTAAAATGGCCGTTGTTTACAAAATAAATCACGTAATATGCTTGACGAATCGTATTATTAATTTGTTTCGAGGACGTGAAATCACGAGGTCGTGATCTTCTCTGAAGGCTCTATGATCTCGAATAATGCTTTAAAAACCATTTTGTTCTTGAATACAATATACAGTTCAAAAATATATTTACTGTACATTGAATTGCAGAAATTATATGAGCTTCAAGAAAAATCTCTTTTAGCATTTATTATTTAAGATACTATATTATATGTACTATATTATTTTCTGTAATTTCTGTATGATGTTTTTATATTAAAAGACAGATCGTGCCAAAAATTATTATATTTTGGACTATAAATTAAAACTCCTTACGCTATATCGAACTGGAACGGAAAAAGGCACATTAGAGTTCGTATCGCAAAAATTGTGCAAACTCTCAATTTAGGTTTCATCAAATCGAAGAATTGCGGCATGGAATGAAACTCCATAGTTTCATTAACTTTGGCGTAGTGAGAGCAGATTGAACTAACATCGATCAATTTTTTTCGCGCGGAAGGAAAAAGCATATTGGATATCAAACGTCCGGAAAATTGGACTCTTACTAAAGTTCTGTCAGGATTCTAGCTGGCTATACAAAAGTTTTCATGGCAAAACCGCATTCTGACAGCAAAGTTGAGAACACGAAAGAGCTGTGAGTGACTTTTATATATTTTTCTGCAATTTCACGCAATTATGATATTAAAGCAAAATACTATTATTCAATATCGCCGAAGAATATCCATTAAAATCAGCATCTACAAATAACACTTATAAACTTTCAATGTCGTTTGCAATCCTTCTATACTTTATCGATCGTAGCTGCTATTAATGTCTTTCTATTGGTTCATTTTTTATGAAATTAAAGAAATGTTATTTTCTTGAAAGTAGATAGCTTGCCATTCAATTAGATTTAACGTAAGTAAGAGCCAAGCAAAAAGCATTATTTATATTCATGAACAGATTTGCGAGGCGCAGTGCATTTGCGTGGAGATCTGATCATACTTTTGAGCACGAAAAAGCTATATCAGTTAAGGTAACGGAATTTGTGCTATGTAACTTTAATGATACAGTGGCTTTTCAGCGTATCGCACGCTTTCTCTGACGCTTTAATGTAATGCTTGGTTCTTTTTCGTGTTTCTCTTAATGAACGATGCGTGAACTATGTGAGAATAATAATTGTAGAAATGTAAATGTCTTTAACGTCACGAAATAAATTGGTCAATAGGTTTTTTGATATATAATTGGGTTAGCTAAATCATTTTTAAATGATATTACAATGAAACGCATGACTTAATAAAATTTTAGATGCACTTCAGAATAGTGTCTCGAGAAATTGTAAGCATGTGATTTCAAAAATAAAAATACGTAAACCTCTTAAAAATTCTTAAAGAGAGTTAAATGATAACTTTGGTAGTACAATACTTATGTAAAATACTTTTGTGAAAATATTATCAAATCATTTTCGCAGGCGATGGTCAATTTCGAAACGATTTATACACGGGATACGATCGATCGCGAGAATCGACGATATCGTTTCCGCATTGCCATAAATACCTGGCCCAATGTGTGGCAACGATTTCCTGAATGTCCTTTCCGGAATGAGAATAAAGCTCGATAAAGGATATCCTTCGTACAGGATATGCGTATTCACAATGGAAATCGCGATCGAACGGCGCTTCGACTTGTCGTTGAATGCAGTCAATAGTGCAACTGGACTATCGAGTCGAAAAAAGATGTAAACAACCGCACCGCCACTCCATCCCCTCTGCTCGGTTTAAAGCTGATGAATCACAAGGTTGTCGAGGGAACTACTTCACCACGTGTGAAACAAAATGTGTATACGAGACACAATTGAATGCAAGTGACCCCCAGGCTCACCTGCCTTCAGCTTTCGACTCACCTGGCCCCTGATTCACGCACCGTGCAAAGGGTTGCAAGCAAACCGCACAATGATTTCTTTCACTTATATTTGTATCTTTATTCTAGCGTCAAGTTTTATTCCATCAAAGTGTTTAGATTTCGACGTTTTATTTGAAAATATAATTAATTTATACATTTTAAACGAATCATCGAATAATTATCTTATTCTTAGTGTTCATATGTTTGATAATTTTTATTAATGCGATGAAATATTGCCAGTGTAAGCGCAGTTAATGTAACAATTAGAATATAATAGCATAGCTATTATAAGATTAAACTTTCGCATAGGAAATGATCTTCACTAATCCTAATCATCTCTCATTGTTCTTCCGGTTCTCAGCGTTTCACCCACGACTGAACCGTGGAATTTTCATGAAGCCTCTTGAGAACCAATTACAGACTAAGTGATAATACGCACGAATCAATTACCTGAAACATCGTTAGGGATTCCACGTGATCGACGATGCGCATTTTATCACGAGAGAACTCTGGAGAAATTGATGCTTATACCAGAAACGCGACGTGAAAGCTGGTAATGCGAGATAGTACGTGCGTAACTTAATCCTAGATCATCGATATCAATGAAATTTTTAGTTACTTGATATTCACTTTCCATTAGCTTTATTAAAGAATTTAGTTTTATTATCTTCGTTATTTAAAATATAATTTATCTCCATTTTTCCGTCACTCAATTATTGACACTTACGTTACAATTTGTGACATTAATTTTATAATTAAAAATCTCATAGTTTCTAAAGAGAGATTTTTACCATTTTTATGACTAAGTGGACACACTAGGTATTATATTCTTTATAAAGAAACATTTCAAATAGTTTAGATTTATTCAAAGGTATTCACGATTTCTATATTTATATTTCTATATTTATGAATAGAGAAAGCAGTGTTTTCGCGAAACTAGGTCTTGATGGACCAGGAAATCATATCTGATCGAGAAATTGCTCTTACCTAATCGAACCGACCATCGATTTTAACGTTACCGCACTTCAAGGATGCTTGCCTACTTTACGTAACATATCGTGCTAGTGAAAAAAAAACACCGCCCATGTAATAAACTTATTATTACGTAAACGAAAATCTTTTACGAGGCCGATCGCAAATTGTGCCTAAGTCGAAGGCACACAGCAGGATCCAGGACTCCATCAATCAGCCGAGAAGCCTTCAGTATTGACGAACGCTCGCGTCAGCATCTTGTTAGAGCGATTTGGCACGGAACATCAACGTGCATATGTTTAAATTTCGAGATCGAATGAGTGTTCATTGTTTGCTGAACAAGACAGAAAGTAGGACCAATTATTCCATCAGCTCTATGATTTTTCCACCCCGCCAACGCAGAAAGGTCAGAAAACGAGGACGTGAAGCGACAGGAAGTTATACAATAGAGAGCACGTTCCTGTTCTCACGATGGAAATCCTATATATATATATATATATATATATATATATATATATATATATATGCTGATAAGGCTTTTAATGAGGACTCTCGGCTCTCTCGTTATACCGATCGATGGATTTACTCTCTCATTTCGCGGAGGCGTTCGTCAAAGCCTTGGATTCTCCACTCCAAGTTATGAAAATAGGTCTCGTTGTAGAATAAATTGAATTGCAAGACACTGGAAAAGCGTCTCCGTCTTCTGGTTTGCAACGCGGAATTACGGAATTTCGTTCCTTTGATGGTCGCAAAATGGCCTGTATCTTGGCACGACGCCATGCTAATCCGATCACATCACGTTAAATAAATAGACACATTTTCTGCCACCACGCGGAATCTAACGGATGCTCTGTCGTGAAAATGGAGATGAACGAGAAAACGTTGTGACCCAAGTAATCTCTCGATATTTCGAGACAATGATAAATATCGTAACGTGATCTCGCCGATGAACCGAATAATGAATAATGAACTTTTATCATGGACAGATACGCTATGACGCATTGCAAAAATGAAAAAAAGAGCTGATGATCGAATAATCAGTATAAATCTTTATTTAATTCTCTGGAATTTTTCTGTTTATTATAACGATGAAATCGAGTTTAAATTTATCTGCAATAAAACCGTCTTGTGCATTTTTTTCTACGTTCTACTACATTATGTATATATACATTATGTATATATACATGTATATATGTATATATATTATGTATATATATTATAAATCAAACTCGCAATTAAAGAATCTCCGATTATCTCCATTATTTTGACCTATTTACTCTTCCAGAACATTTAAAAAGACATTCTTATTACTTTTCCAATATTCTATGAAATGATTTGCATGACAGTCGTTAAAAAATGTATAATTGAGGAGTTTACCTCAAAGAGCTGTATAAAAAGCGTCAAATCTGTTTTCTATCTACATTTCACCATATCTTCTCATTAATCGAATTTGTTGAAGACGAAAGCCAAATGAACAAAGTTCAAACGCGAATAAATCTGACGGAATTTAATTAAATTAGAACCGAGAGACGATCCTTACTCATTTATACAGCATCTTCAATGTAAACATCTCGATCGCTTGATATCTACCTTGCTGTTTCGAAATCATGGTCGACGAACTCCATCGTCACTTGGCAATAAACAATCTTGACGACGTACATCGCGACGGACGCGCGTTGCAGAACCCGAATCGCTGCGGCACTTTGCACTGACGACACTGCGAGTGATTTCCGATGTGCGGGTGACGTCCGCGATTTGTCAAAGCCCTTTGTTTCGATATGTGTGTACGTACGTATTGCGAGAGAAACGGGGAGAAAGGGTCGGAAAAGAGAAGGGAGGGACAAAGAGAGAGAGAACGAGAGATATTCGGACCCAAAGAGACGGATATCCGGTGTTCCGCTACTACGATCACGCTACAACGCAGTACTACGCGGGTTTTACGCTAATTAGTGATATTCCGGTATTGCGCGGATTGTTTGATCCGAATCAATCCTATCAAATAATTATGCGATAGTATTTAAATACCGTCCTGTAACGTAATCCTCGTTGCTAAAGAGCCGGGAGATCTTCATTTCATAATTAATTATCGTGGTTATCGCATACGTTTGATATCTCGCAAATCGTTCATCGCAATGAAGATTACATTTATTAATATATAGATATCTTGATACTTAAAATTTATAATTTTATAAATATTTTACACACTATTCGTCTCTCAATAAAATATATGTTTGGTATTGGAATATATATAAATGTAGTTTCTGTGTGTGTAATAATGTAACTGCTGATGCGGTGTACATGTCGCACGTAAATTAATATCTTAGTTTATGGGAAACTTAACTTGATTTAACAGTTTGATATTTCCGGAAACGAAACTGGCTGAATTTAATTAGAAGGTATGTCCAAGGTTTAGCCTCAGAAGCAGGTCACCAACGTTACTCTCGAGTGCCTCGGCATATTGTACCCAAATTAATTATCGGAAATTTATCGTACGATTTAATTGGAACAGCTTACGCAGCGTGATATAATAAATATTGCGCAATTGGATGATATTGCAAAATTTCGATGTGCAAACATAAAACGCGCTTCCTTGTTGTTCCTCGACATAAAACGGGAATTCGCGGGCAGCGTTCTACGGCCTCTTGTATTTCTTGTACATAAATGGACGCCCGGTCTAGATGAAGTCACGTAATCAGACCACAACCGTGTTAATAAGCGCAACCCGACCGTGACAATACGGCAGTAATTAACTATCAACTATTACTAATCGTAAATCGCCTCCTCTAGGGGAGATCAACGGGACTCTTGCGGTCCTCAATGCGAGCCACTCGAAGCAGCGCAAAAGTCTCGTGCGATCTTTGACTCATAAATCGCTCACGGCATCCTCGTTCTAACCAGTTATTTTATTTTAGGTCACAAACACCCGACACAAGCGCGGCCGCTAATTATTGTAATCGTGAAAGAAATTTCGCTGAACGAAAACAAATTGAAATGGGCCTAAAAAAACCGTATTTTCACAAGCGAGACCGTCCCGTGATTTCTCGACTTTCTGGCTTGTCGGCGCTTGAATAATTGACAAATTGTTGATCCAGATTAAAAAGTATTCTTCGTCGTAGACATTAAGACACACCATTCGATTATTAAGATACTCGGTGAGACTAGAGACGTTACAAGTAATTAATTGGGACGCGTAACACGAAATTCGTAGTTTCGGAGTTTTTCTTCAATCGAGTCAAGAAGATTACCGTCGAAACATCCGAAACATTTGCCGTCATCCTTGAGTGCCTATCAGAAACGTGTCGG
The DNA here is from genome assembly GCF_003672135.1 of Ooceraea biroi. Lineage (NCBI taxonomy): Eukaryota > Metazoa > Arthropoda > Insecta > Hymenoptera > Formicidae > Ooceraea > Ooceraea biroi. Next base: position 5,761,021 of record NC_039517.1, on the reverse strand, counting down.
TCCCGAGTATCAGTATCGATCGCGCATCTCGCGTGCATTATTAAGAAGCCTGCTACTCACCGATGACACTTCTGCCGCTGTCGCTCTTGCACCCATAACGCCTCGCCAAGATTATGAGCTCCGCTCTGCACTCCACCCATGATGATCGACCTCGTAGAGACAGAAAGAGAGAGAAAGAGACCTGGTAGAAATTGGCGTTTAACGGCGCAACGAGGTCGGGTGCGCAGCACGGCGCTAATATTTCATTGCTAAATATTTCGCAGGCGCCCAGAAGCCGCAGTGATGCAGGATTCCTCGGCAGTGCGCATTTCTCCGTTCAGCATGATCTGTTGGAATGATAAAAATTCCGCTGAATACACGACAACACATACTGGATACATGCTGAATACAAACACACGATAGGAATGCATGTATTGGTGTTGCAGTATTAATGACACACGCGTTTCTAATTAGATTATTCATTATCGATTACTTATTTTCGAATGTATCTCACACTCAAGTTGTCGAATAAATATGCTGGATGAGTGATGACGTATCGATATCGTGAAAGTTTATAACGAAACGTCCAATCTCGGCAATCGTTGCAGACCGTTAAATGCGCCTCGTCTGGAATCGTTATGAATTTCGATAAAAGTTTCGTAGTGCACAGCTGTGTGCGTAATTTACACTACATCGAAAATTGCGCTAACAAGAACGCGCTACGTGTAGCGAGAACTTTCGCCATAAAAGATTCAAAACTACAATTACCGCTGAGTAAATGTACACACGAGTTTCTTACATCGAGATTAACGACGTCTTGACTCGCTTATTAGTTTACATTAGGATCCCGTCAAAGCTTCGTGATACCGTTTTTTAATAAAACGGCCGAATCTAGCTTTCTTGGCATGCTCGGCAAGGAGACACGTTCGTGAAATTGACAATCCACTTGCGCGATGCATAAAATGGCTAGCTGAGAATTTAAAGTTTAAACATTTCGTGCATGTTTAAACAAACCGGGCATCATTGCAACGATATGACGTAATTCGATTCTCTTTCTGCACTGTTTAGCCGCGTAATAACAGCCTGTCGCATACGTGGTCTAATATGAAAGGCACCGTTTAAGTTACATTGTTAACCCCGTTTTCAGCATATTCAGAGCTCGGCGTTTGACGAATACGTCGAGGATTATCCAATTTTGCCAGAGGAGCGAGCACGGCGTGACGGAATTTAACGGACGGACACGTGTACTCGAGACGCACCTACTCGCGCTACATTTAATTCATCTCTCACAAAAAGAGAGAATGGCTTTTTTTATCACGAAAAAATGCGAAATAGGAATAAAAGCCTGTCTGAGGCAGAGTTGGAAAAAGGCATGCGACAAAAGTTAATAAGGCCTGGCCTTATCCACGCTCTCGCTATTTCACTTCCTGCATGCATAGATCTCTGGTTGAGTTTCAAGCATCAGCAGTACCAAGACCCGCTGCTAGATGACTCCAGCGTGCGCGCTTCTCGTGAGTAAAATCGATGCAGAAGAATATAAGTACAGAAGCAGCAGCGATATGCGGTATGTTTATTGTGAACGAGAGATGTTCCGACGTTAACTTTCTCCAGAAAAGGTCTTAACCGTCAGGTTTTGACCTAATCATTAATGAAAACAGAAGCGTGTTAATTTTAAGTGCCTTGTTTAGAGTATTTAATTGCAAGTTATTACTCGTTTGAAATTTTTTCTCGATTAGCTTTTATTATTCTTGCGCTTAACTTTATAGTACTATGTTTAGTTTATGTTACTGTAAGTCCCTTTTCATGATTAAATTTTAATATTCGAAGCAATAATTTTGAACACAAATGATTATATACGAAAATCATGCGTTTCGAATAAAATATAATATAAATATTTGATGCAAGAGAATTCTCTCTCGAAGCTTGTGCTTTGTACATTCGAGGTAATTTAATCCGTCATTTATATGGATGTGTTATATATATGGGCAAAACGGCGTTGGGTCAATACTTAATCGAGCGATCACGTACATCCATCTACACCCGCGAATACCCTGGAGCCATATATTATCCATGCACCCCAGGTGCTTCAACCCATGAGGATCCACTTCGAGAGGGCCGAGTTGACGTTTACCTTGTCGTGTCCGCATTTCGCACGCGGCACGTGTATCAATCAAAATAGTAAACTTAGCAATTTAAACATCCATATTCTCATGTTGCACGTAAGGTGTCCAGCGATATTGAAAAATAAAAAGTATGTGCGTGAGCGTACTTGTTGAATGCTAAAAACTTTTAGTTTGAACACGAGCACGAATAGTTAACATATTTCACATTATTAAAAGTATAATACTAAATTGTTTTTTATGTAACTCCACATAGTGGCAATATTTTTGTAATATCAGTGCCATCTTAATCGCGTGTGCGATTACGATCGCTACATCCAATAAAACTTGGCACAAATTCTAAAAGAGCAAGTGAAACTGCAGCATGTCAAGTTACATAGTTACACGCAAACTTACCCCAGTTAAGACAATCCCGATTCACCCTAGAGATTTCCTCATCATCCCCGTTAACAGCATGGTACACGAATAACGGATTCGTAAATATTCGACGACTGACGAAGCAATAAATAATTCTGCTCTTAATTGTACGCGGCATCTCTCAAGAGTAAATTTAACTTGTCCGACATTTATTAATTACTCAAGAATCTATATAGTCTCCCTTCATTTTCACTACATATCAGCAGTCTTGAAGGCTTTCCAGGCAATCACCGGTGCGTCTGTTTAGAATTCGATTTATCTCGAAAGTTTAATGATAATTTAAATAAGAATAGAAAAGCGTGGACGTACATAAAAAAAACTTTCTGCTAATACCAAATACATTGTTTATCAATTCTTAAATTAGTGAGAACAGATAAAGTTGAAAAGAGGACTGTATTTTTTCCGTGCCCTATATCTCACATTTTTGTATGATAATTATACAACAAAAATTGCATATTTTGAAATCTTGATTAATATTTGGATAGTTTAAAGCTAGTTTCGCTGCTCCTTTTTTGTTTTTCCAAGCGTATACGTGCTTGGTCCGCTACACCAAAGTATTCGGAGCGTGTAATGCTCCGGAGTAAATTGGATTTCACAAAAGCGGCCATAACTCAATTTAATAACGCGCATAGTTATGCGAAATAACAATATCTAGATCGAAGGATTCAGTGCAGGAATAAAGTAAATATACAATTCTAAGGTCCGCTCTGAATATAAGATGATTTCGAAAATGAACCTTACGTGTTCAAGCCTTATGGCCTTTCTTTCGCACCGAGCCCTTCAATTTACAACCCAAGGGATCTGCGTGAATCCCGCACGATTACCCCAGAACTAACAGCGATGATTCTTTGGGAATGCCATAAACTAGCCCACGCGGTCAATCTGACCGTCACATGAATATCCACCTACCTCCCTTGGCGATCGTTAGTTTAACATGTCCGGAGAATAAACGAAATCTATTCGTGAACTTTGCGCACGAGAAGAGCACGGAGAGGCTCAGAATATTGTCACAAAAAAAAAAGAGAGAAAGAGGAAGAAACGACCAGGTCGGCTTGATGTTCCACGATCACATCACTTATTAATTGAGCAGGATCTCATTGTGGACTGTGGAGGCACGGCGAAACTTCACCACCACGGGCTTTTCGCGAGACGACAAAAGAAGGGAAGCGGCTGGCTGGGTGGTGGTAGATTTCTTGCCACTTCCACCTGTGTGTGCCAATCCACCGGCATGCGATGCAACACGACGAGATACCGTCCATCGCGTGGGGGATCGTACTAATTGTCGGACGTTGCCTGTTTATTCAAGAAACGCGCGATTATTGTACGGGAAACGGATTTCTATTCGAGCGGCAGATACATGTCGCCACTGATCGCCTCTTGAACGATTGATGATGATGGATGATCGGTTTTACTCGTCCAGCGATTTCCCTTTCGGGACGAGAACTCTCGATGACAAACGACCATGAATTAGTCAGCAGTTCGTTGAAAAGGAAATTACGTTGCTCCTGTTGATTATGCACATGTATAAATAGTAGACTTTATAGATATGATATTGTCCGATTGCTAGAGGATTTGCTATACACACGGTTTAGTCGTGAAAAATGTTTCTTATCACAAATAAAAATAACTATATAGCAATAATTCGAACTTTGAAGTTGCGATTCAATTCAGTGTATAATTTTCACATTTTTTTATTTTCACAATAATAATCGTTTCGTTAATCAAATGTGTATTTAGCATAGAAAGCATAAATACATCTTCTACGAAGGATTTAAATATTAGAAATCAAGATGAAAGATTTTATCGAAAACAACGTAAATTCTTTCTGTCCATCAATCATGCATATTAATTTCTTGCATCATCTCATTACATTGTTTCGTAACAATTTCGAATTTCAAATGCGAGAAATTCGCATTTCTATCACGGCGTTGTTCATCCACTGGAATTGGCAGTTTCCGTGAAAATTATTTTCACGCTTTTCTTTTAAAAATACTCCTGTAATGCATTTTTTGCGTTTATGCATTTATTTAATTAAATCAAATACATTGGCTCATTTTGTCACGTAAAAAATGAAACCTAATTTCCGATTAATTTAATTTTATAATGCAAGAAAAATGTAGTATGTAAAATAGGCTATATATTATATTTTTGCTAATCTTCCATCATCTCGTCCCGCGGCGCGGGCGGCGGCCTCCACATTATTCAATATTGCAGGATAGCGTGACTCTGTAAATTAATTCCTTATTACTTTATCAGTTTAACGGTTTTAACGACGAAAACTTACGATGACGATGTTTCGTGCATCCGAAGATGCATTTTCAGAGATTGTTAGCGCAGGCGAGCTAACGCGTGGTTCCGTTCTGCTTACAGCGGAAAGATCCCCGGTAGTCGTCTCATTCCGTTCTCCACACTCTAATACCTTCTTCATATGAACGGTTCGTAACCAGGTTAATACAGTCTAGCTCTCGATTGTGCGATTATCACGCGAACGAAGTCGCGGAAGCGCTTTGCCTACAGACACTTCCTCTTTCCCATTTTTGGATATATATAGATTTTAATGAAAATGTTTAAGAACGTTGAACAATTGCACAAGATTTACTACGTCATTTTATATCTAAGCACTTGCGAAATTGACAGTATTTTTATTAATTTGGATACTCTATAAAGTTAATTCTCATAAAATTATTAGATACCAACCAGATCTCGAGTAAGTTAATTAATCAGATGCAGCAAGTTTTACTAAAAGATAATATTGTTCGACAATGTTGTGTTTGAAAAGATTTTCGTTAGAGACTTATATCGTACACGTAAAATAAAATAAGTATGTAGCGTGTAACTAATGTTTAACGCGTGCTTTTATAATTGCGTGCATTCAGTCGGCAGCATTTCCGAGTCGGTGGCGGAACATTACGTTCCGTTTCGACTACGTTACAATATCGACTGCTGCATCTCGTTAGTCTCCTACGGAAATTTGTCATGAAAATGGCATTATTGATCATAATCATAGGAAAATAGGTAATCGTATTTTCTTTTCCCTGATGCATAAGTATTAAGTGCGTATTACTGCGTGCAGGTTCGGACGTTACTGTGGCGTATCACCGGGGGCTTCCTAGGATCACGGTGCCCCTTCCATCCAGAAGAGAGCATTGTTCGTTCACCATGAAGCCGATTACGAACACGGTCGGCAATTTTCTAGAGATGTTGAAGACCGAGGACCGTGGCATCGATCGAGCATGTTTGACATCGTTAGGTGAGATGTCATAAATCATTAAAGAGTGATTAATAATCGAAGGTGCTTGAGAGCCAGGCGTTAGGTATAATCAGATCAGATGAATCTTTGCACACGATAGCGCCAGATAAAAGCTCTGATCGTTTTCAGATGGTGTCAGGATAGCTTCCAGTAACACGATAGAATCGCTTTTAGAGGAGGATTTCAAATTGATAATAAACGATAACGAATACACTGTGTCCCCGCCGTTGCAAGAAAGGTGCACGATAGTGAGTTATCACATAAAGACGAGTTTTCCAACCGCTTTATGCTTCTATATACCATCATAGTTTGGAAATATATGCGCGGTTGCAGCATCTTATTTACTATTGATCGAAGGAACGTTGAATGAGCAATATTTCAATCGTCCTCGCTTCTCGGCAATATCTCTTGATTCATACGGTTCCTGTACATGTACCCTGTCTCACATATATCGCATATATCTCACGAGTATCGACACGTGCCTCTTACTCTCTCTTGCAGGAGGATTTGCAGAAGCTCGGAGACGTGCAAGCTCTCGTCAGCCAATTGCACGAGGCGTTCCACGTGCGAGAACACAACGCCGAGATGGAGAGATCGGTCGTTGCCGAGCTGGAGAACATTAGATTGCAGCTGGTGCCCCTCGAGCAGGTAAGAATATTGAAATGCTAATCATTCTGCTCTATATACATGGACAGACGAACGCGAATTATGCAATAAGGCACGCGAGAAGATACGCGATATAATTGGACTTGTTAACTGATCCGATGATCAAGCGAAGCGCACGCACCAACGAATCAGCTTTCCATCGAGCAAAACGCGCGTAAAGCACGCTTAAACGCGGACACATTTCCATTGTCCGTTTTCTCTCACCGCATCCCTGTTATGGTTTTACGACTCCTTTTAATTGCCATATTCCTGAGCGTTCCAATTAGCAGCGCTCCTCGCAGTCGTATACTTACTTTTCTAATCCGTATACGTATCCGTATAGTTTTCTGTGCGCTGCGCGTTCGCAGTTATGCAACTTGATACGCGAAGAGAATCTCGATAAAATGTTTCTCGAGTGTTTTCTTTTCTCTTTTCTTACGAAATAATGAAACAAGACAAGACACCACTTTGGTTCTCTCGATCCTTCCTCTTTCTTTCTGTAGAATATAATAAGAGTTAAAGCATCTTTGAATAGAAAACTTGAAGAGATAAGAACGTGAGTAAGAGAATCGAATGATGAAGCAAGAACTTTGCGATTTTCTTCATTTTTGATTTCAGAAATTGCAAGAGATACAAAACGCGGCTTACAAGAGGGCGAATTTTTTTGTCTGGACTTTCCTAGTTATGATGTCTATCCAATTCGGGGCTCTGGCCAGATTAACCTGGTGGGAATATTCCTGGGATATCATGGAACCCGTCACTTATTTCGTCACTTATGGCACTACTATGATGTGGTTCATTTATTATCTCGTGACCAGACAGGTTGGTTTTACAATTCGAATAAACGATTTCAGCCTAATACTAAGACAAATTAATTATCTCCATTTATACATGTAATCTCTCTTTGTACTCATGCAGGAATACATGTTGCCGGACGTGTTAAATAGACGTCATCTCATAGTGCTTCACAGAAGAGCGCGAAAGGTCGGTCTGGACCTTAACTTGTACAACGCGCTGAAAGACCGGGCCTACGAACTTGAGACCACTCTGAAAATTATTCGCGGCCCCCTGTACCAGTACAAGACGGAAATGCAGAGAAAGCAACGCTCCCGGTCCAGCTCGAGCAGCTCAAGATCGCCAAGTTCCTCTCCTAGTCCGAGTCCTAGTCCCAAAAGAGACGTTCCCAAGGCAACGTCGGAACGTCTCGAACGCTCCGAAGAGATATCTCAACGAGGGGTTTGAAGTTAATGTCAATTCGAGAGAGGCATGATGACCGCAGTAATGGACTCAATGATCGCTTATATTGACGCTTATCCTTTTATCCTCTTCCAAAGTATCGGATATTCGCACCCCGAAGAGATTTCTTCGAGTACGAGAGCGATGCACTCAGGGTAATTTTTAAGCCGATCGTAAAGTCGATGCTTACACGGTCGAACGATGCGAGACGAAAGAAAACAGGTAATTTATTTTTATGTTTGCGTGCGTTTGGGTATAAAGATGTTCGTGATATCTCAGATCTCGACTAAGTCTTCCAAGTAATACCCATAGTAGGCGGCAACCAATCCTCGTCGCGCGACGCGATTTTAAAGCGCGACGATTATCGAGTGCTCAACGCTGTCGACTGTGTTTGGAAGACATTAGAGAATGGTGTAGGAGACAAATTACGTTGGGCGTCATAAATGTTTTAATGCTGCTATCGCTAGATGAGCACCTTTCGAATCAGCTAGCACTTGGCAAGAGTTACATTTTACAAAGATTTTATAAAAGTGAAAATGAAAATAATATATATATATCTATTTGAAGCACGATGTGTGTCAAATGTTAGTTGTTGTCGCTCGGCGTCATCTTTATCATGGACAGTTTTGGAGTCATTTATTTCCACGGCACGTTCTTTCCGAAAGTGCCTCTAGAAAATCTATCACAAGCGTTGACGCATTTATGACGCCTGGTACACACGTATGCTATTTTCACTAACTCTCTGTTTAAAGTATTTAAAGTAATCGAGGAGTTGCTTCCTAAAGGATGTCTGATTATTGTTGTGAATTATCTTATCACTTTACCGGCCGATCTTAGCCATCACCAATTCAACGTGTCATAATCGATATCTCCCACGCATGGAATTATACAGTTGTAATAACGTTAGTAAATCCGATTGAATTCGTTGTATAAGTAAGAAATAGCAGTTTAGAAATAGATGTATAATTAATAATGAACAAGCTATGAAAAGATGAAGTCTATGAAACGGTAAAGTGTTAAGTCAGTTAAATGTAAATTATGTATATAATTATATCATATCTGCACAATTATATACAATGATTGTGTATATAAAAAGACGTATATGAACAAACTTGAACAAACAAGAATGTATTATAAGAATATTGTAATATATCAGGTAATTCAGGCAAAAACAAATAAGAAACTATAAGTTAATACACAAAGTAAAAGCACATATTTTTTAATTCTATTTTATTTAATGTTATGCGAATATATTAAATACTCTACATATGATATCTGAAGACGAGCGAAGATTGTGCAAACATTCTGCAAATGTTAAAGTAAATTGCTTTGGTAATTGGAAATTCTATAGTTCGTAATAATTGCGAATCGAATTATAATTCAACAGCAGAGTTGTCGATATTGAACTTATTGAGATACTTGAGCCTCTACTTGAGAGTATAGTATCGAAAATAATGCCGTTGATTGTTCACAAAGTGGTATTACGATAAACGTTAATGTTATTGTATATACACAATTTTTCATAAAATCAACGAAATAGTGTACTAATGTTTAACAACGTAACGTAATTTAATGTATTTTAGTGACTCGGTCACACTATAAAAATAGTATTAATACATAGGCATTATTACTGATCTTTCTCTCATCAATTTTACATCTAAATCAATCTAAAGCATGAGCATGAGTAAAAGTCTATGCGAGAGAACGCTCTAGAAATCTAGAAGTATAGTGAAAAATCATTTCTAGTTTTTAAATAATCAAATTCTATTATAGAGAATCAACTCAATATATGGTCCAAAAACTAAAAAGCACTTACAACATTTATCACTTTAGCACTGTTGCTCTTAATAGAAGCAGTACGAGTAACACTAGTTACTATTAATACTGTTATTTAGCTATTAGCGCAGTTTTCATGAAAGTACTGTAACGTAAGAATCCACTTTAACGTAGATTACACTTTAAAACCTACGGAACTTTTTCTCGCTTTCTATCTGAAATCTATCCGTCCGCTTTAAGATAGTTTGTTAAATAAATAGCTTTACTTGTCTCGTACTTGTTACAATTTTTCCAGATTGATGGCATCGTTCTCTTTCATGTTAATACGATGCAAAATCTATCTTTATGATTATCTATTTTCTGTTAAGATTTCAAATATATTTTGAATTTCTTATGTCTTATGTGAAATTATCCTTATATCATCTATTAAGAAAGAGAAAGAGAGAAAAAGATATCTCGAAATTAAATAATAGGCAACCCCAAAATTAAGATTAGGCATAAATTAAAACTTGACGCTAACATTAGATGCCAATGCTTTTGTACATCAAGAAAAAGGAGCCGTAAAAGACGCGCATTTACACGCGTAGAGCATTTTCATTACTCTTTATCGCAAGTTTATCGAATTTTTCGGAGAAAAAAAAACATACGTTTCGAGCGAAGAGTTAGTAAAATTTACAAATCTATAAATATATATATATGAATAAGAGAGAGGATAATTATCTACAGTAGCGTAACTGAAAGTATTGCTTTTCTATTTCTCATCATCTCACCCATGCAATTATCTTCCTTAAAAATATTCGTAAAAATTTTATAGATATATTTATGTGTGTACACACACAGCCACACAGGTATTACGCATACAATATTTACGCACACGTTATTTTGCGAGTGATACTATTGTAACGCATATTCTATAAGCTTCAACGCCTAATTCTCGATTGGTGCATCAATAGATAATCAAAGTTAGTTGTATTAAGATATTTAAGATATTTGCGTACACTCTACACTCATAGCCATAAAACGTAAAGAGAAGGAAAGAACTAGTCGAAAAATGTCAACGTTGTTGACAAATTTAATGCCAACTACTTTAACGCTACTACTTTCTTCTATCACAGAACGAAATCTGATTTAAGTCATGCAAAATCATTTTGACGAGTTACACAGAATCGTTTATATATATAAACGATTATATATATATATATATTTTATATCAGTATATCATTTTCAAGTGTTCAAACCATCGAAATCTGTGCGTCCAATCCGACGAATTTATAAAGATCTGACTCTCTGTACATATACATATACAAAAGAAAATTGTTAAATTTACCTATGACATGTCATCGAGCAAATGTTGTATCGAAATATATCTCGAAGAATTGTGCAGCAATTTGAAATAAATATGCTGAAAATACACGTGTACACAAACATGTTTATTTGTATTTTAACATGTACATATATTACTACGATTAATGCATGAGTATTTATTCAAGGCGGAGATGTGCTGTGATTTACGTCCAATGTATTTACTTCCATGTGAAGAAACTTGGAAATATAGTAAAAATATAAATATATGCAATATTAAATCGAGAGTCTATATTATATTATAATATCCTCTTAAATTAATATAGAATTATATCACTAAATGCCGTCAATAAGCATGCAAGAAAAATGGAAAATGACATTTTTTCATAATTACTATCCCATTTTCCGATCAAAGATAGTAGAGACTCGTAGCGGAGGTTTATTCTAACTAACTTTTTCTGCAAATAAGCTAAATGCTTCCCAGCGAGTAGAGCGCCATCTACCAGAGTTTCTTGAAACTATGTAATTAAAAATATGGTATATAGTAGTCCAGTTAGCACTGCAAATGCTTTGATGTGTATGTAGCTATATATATATATATATATATGTATATATGTAGTTTGCAGTCTTTACTCTATATACTTTCTATAGATTGATTTTAATGTAACTTTACGAAAGTCCAACTTTTGGCGGCATTTCACGTTTAACCTAATAAAGATGATTGTACCAATTAAAAGGTAAATTTATTAGTAATTTCTACGTATATTTACATAGTTATGATTAGATATTCCATTTATCATATATAGAAATTTACTGAAACATTTGGTTCTTATTAAATGTCGAATCAATTTTCTTTTAGAGATGGAATGATAGAAGATTGGGCCATTATAGATTTGCAAGGTGACTTGAAATTTGAAAAGGTCGAAAATTCAGAGGATCAATTGGTCGGCGATCTTCATTTCACAAAGACTGGAGTACCTATTTTAATCATTGGGATTCATGTGTTGCATGGAAAAGAAGTAACGCTTGAAAAGCCACTGTTTGTGCTGAAAAAGTATCATGAAAATGTAGAAAATGATACACTGAGTGAGCAACATGGCACAGAAACAAAATACACTGTAATGGCAATTGTAAGAAAAAAACTTTTATTTAGATCAAGACCGAAACCCATAGTAACAAATGTTCCAAAACCATGTTGATATAAACTCGTTTATGAGATAATTGTTTGTACAAATAAATCTTTATTTAAGTAACATTGTTTCTATTGAGTTATTAAAAGTTTTTATTAAAAGAGTTTGATGGTACAATTAAATTAATGTGAGGACTTAATAATATGAAATTATCTACATTTAATTTTCGATTTATTGTGCTAAACCTAATCCTTCATTTCGCCTTCTTCATCCGATTCTTCCACCCCTCTTATATACATGACATTGTTGCATCTGATTAACACCTCGCCAAGAGTTCCAGTACAAGTGCCTTCTATATGTTCCTCGGTATTTGCAAGCTGCAAATTCATATATCCATCAACTGAAACCAGGTAACCCTTGTATTCATGACCCCATTTCAGCTTCACCATGACTGGTTTTCCAGTCAACCCATTCAAAAATGGTTTGGGATTTATTGGCATTGTTGTCATGATGAAAATCTGAAAAATATGTAAAAAAAACATAAGATATACATCAAGTATAAGCATTTTAGTAAATTTATAAAAAAATATAGTATATTCCTGTAATATATATTACTTGATATATTTTTAATTATTTAAAGAAATAGTTTAAACATGTCATGTAATTCCTTGAGACTTTACTCTCTTTCTTTCTCTCTGTAGATATATAAATTTTATACCAAAATATCTTATGAATAAACATCATTATTATAAATTAATTATCAATTAAATACAGTATTCCTGGTAATAAATATATATGCATTTCATGCAAGTAGCAATATATCCGTTCGTGTAAGCCGCTTTGATTAAAACACTGCGTTGACATAAACGCATGTATTAATAAACACAATGATGCATGAAACAATAGTACATTATAATGTCATACTTTTATAAAAGTATAAATTTTATCAATAAAAAAAACATATGCATTTACTTACCTATTAAAACAAGCCGAATATAAATAATAAATTTATCTATTCGCAATACCGCTAACCTCAACCAGCGATCGTTAGAAATAAAGCGAATAGTCCTCTTACGGGTCGCCAATCATAAGAGGCAAAAGTCACTATATCTAGTTACTTATATATATATATTGTAAGCAGAAGCCAATCAGAAAATTGTACATAAATTACCATTTCAATGCGTTCGCGAGCGCAGAAAATTATTCAATTTCAATTCTCTGACAAGCAAACCAAAGCAAACTTAACCCAACCATTTTATCACGAAGATTGTTGTTCCTGTGCACCACTGACAATGAATATCTTACCAAAGAAAAGGTATAGACAATTTTTATTAAATATATAGCATGATTATAAGAATATACTTTCAATTTATTCAGGTGGCATGTTCGAACGAAGGAGAATATTGCTCGCGTACGTCGAGATGAAGCAAAGGCTGCGGAAGAAGAGAGGATCAAACAAATACGAATTCAAAAAGCTGTATGTAGCAAATTGTTTAAGACCTTACAGATATAAATCTATTTTGTTTGAAACAAATTTCTACTGATTTACTACTCAAACTTTCTTAACATTGTCTCTCGTTTGAAATTTTTTCTTTAGGAAACGGAAGCTAGGATAAATTTATTAAGGGATCAAACAAGATCAAAGTACGATGGCCGTGCTGAAACCAATGACACCAAGGACAAGTTGGAACATGTCAACTTCTTTGCTGAACTTGAAAGTGGAAAAATTGACTACAATCGACCTAATGTGGAACATGAGAGGGAGAAGAAGGAAGCGAAGGAGAAATATGAGAAGCAAATTGGATACCTGACATATCTAGGACAAGATACTAATGAGGCTACTGGAAAAAAGAATTGGTACGAGGAATTACCAACGAGATTGACAGATACGCAAAAAGAGCAAAACATGGAGATAGAAACAAAGAAAAAGATCTTGAATGATCCAATGACAGATATAAAGAGATATTTGAGCATTATGCGTTCTCAACCTACTGAAGACCACCCAAAAGTAAAGACGGAGAGTATCAAGAGGAAACACTGTACTTTTGATAATTCTAACTCTGATCGAGAGAGTCAGAGTTCAAGTAAGAAACATAAGAAGAGTAAAAAACATAAAAAGCATAAGAAAGAGAAGTATAAAGAGTCGATAAAGAAAGAAGCTATAAGTGGTGGCACAGATATTGAGAAATTGAGAGCTGAAAGATTGCTGAGGGAGCAAAGCGAGAAACTTAGAACTGAAGCTTTATTGGCCAAAGTGAAGGGTGAGCCAGTGCCAGTCGTAGCACCTGAGACTCTTAAACCTGTTATAAAACAGAAATACAACTCGCAATTCTTTCCCGAAATCGCTAGGCAGAATGCAGAAAGGACACCTAGATACACCTGAGCCAACAACGAGTTCTTAAATTGGCATTTTACTAGAATTATGTATCGTGATTATTATATATTTGTTAATATATATTACAATGTCTGTATAAAGTCATAAAAATGTACATATATCGTAGATATGTTGTAATAGATCAAACAAATCAAATATTCAAGTCGAGTTTCAACATTTATTATTCATGCTAAATTGAAAATAAAATGCACGTAAAGAGCATGTTTCTCTTGGCTTTTTGAAAAAAGGGAAAAGCTATGAAAAAAGTGTACAAGGCAGAACGAGCAGAAATGAACAATCACGTGACGCAAAATGGCAGAACGTCACGGATCTCGTGGCTGATGTACCGAAATTTGACGCTCATGTCATTCTTTTCCGTACACCTCGCGCACCTAAATAAACGTAAAATATTTATTAACTTGTAAGTTTGTTTTTCTTGCATTCAGCACTTTGTCAATGACCCTTACTTGGCTACTTTTACGCGCGCGAACATGGTCAAAAGTCTCGAACCAGACGCTCGAGTGCCTCTCGCGAGATACGATTTCGAATTCGAATATTCACGAACGCGGGCTTTCTACTTGTTTCGTGAATATCGTTGCGTGGAAAAATTGATCTGTTAACGCGAGAATATGTGAGTCCTGACTTTGACCGTCGTATGCATGTATCATTAGCTGTATCGTTAACCGCCCAGAGAAATAACCTCATTATTCCAAGTTAAGGTTGTGCATTTCATGTGTCGTGACAAAATGATTTAAATAAATGATGATTTAAATGTCAACGAATGAAATATGCATAAATGTAACATGTTGTACAGTTATTAATATACATATTACATTTATAGATGTTGAAATCTTTTTGCCTTGCAGGTAATATGAAGTCAATTGTGTGCGGAAGCATTTATTGATGTATGACTAGATTGCAATACTCGTCAACAATGAACGAAGAAACGAACGTGGATGTGTCTTA
Organism: Ooceraea biroi; assembly: GCF_003672135.1. Classification (NCBI taxonomy): domain Eukaryota; kingdom Metazoa; phylum Arthropoda; class Insecta; order Hymenoptera; family Formicidae; genus Ooceraea; species Ooceraea biroi. The sequence continues at coordinate 5,745,826 of NC_039517.1, read as the reverse complement.
TCTGAGTTGTGACATAAATGGCACAAGATACATTTATAAAATCGCGGCAGATCCGTTGGACGTTGCGAAAGATGCAACGTCCAGTGAGGAGCAAAATACGATCGATGTCGTGAAGGAACCTGAGCTGGAGAAGGAGGAAGAGCCAATTTCTGTGGTTTGCTTGAATGGACAGATGTATGTGTTCCAAAACGGAGTGCTTCAAGAATTGGATACCACTCAGCCTATGGAGCAGATGGATTGTCACGACAAAACCCTGCTGGTGTCAAAAGATGTGGAAAACTGTGAGAATGAGTATATCGCTAATGGGAACATAGTAGTTGAAAACGCAGCGTATGAACCATCTGAGGAACAATACGAAGTTGTTACAGGAGAGGGAGAGAAAAATCTCGCTATAGAGGATAATACAGATAATATTAACACGGATGATTTTATAGAAATTATAACTGCTCTTAAATGCAAGCTGTGTACTTACATAACTCAAGATAAGCTACAACTGCTGGAGCACATTCAAGAGATACATTTGAACGCTACTATAAATGCTGAGGTAAATAGCAATCTTTATTACAACTTTGTATGGTATAGTAGATACTTTACTAGGCCTAGCTGAAGTTTGAAGTGAAATGTAAAATTTGTTGTTACAGCCAAAAGAAGACTCGAAGAATGTGGATGAAGTAAAGATAGTTTATATGTGCGCGGAATGTTCCAACTGTTTCCCTTCGTTTGCAAGCTGCAGAGAACATATGATTAACGTAATAATTTTGTAGTGGAAATTTAATGAAATTTAATTTAATTTCTAATAACGTGCTAATTTCCCTCAGGATCATCACTTGACGGACATTGGGAGCGATGAAGCTGGAAAAGAAAATTTGACCGATGACTCGGCGAATCCTGATTTGATGACCGAACATGCGGACCAGCACGTCGAAAGCAGCGAAACTGAAAGATCGGTGAAAATTTCGAAAACTTTAAGTTCGGAATACATGCGCAACAAGAAAATGATAGAGTTAACTGAAAGGAACGTCAAGTATGTCTTAACTTAAAGTAATTTTATGAGAATATATTCTAAAGAAATCTCTCCTTCATTCTAAAGACTTGTAATTTCTGGCAGGTGTTCGCATCAAGGCTGTCCGTACAAATTTGCCACGGAGGAAATAATGCAGCAACATATCCTTTGCCATACGGAATCTGAGACTGCGACGACATTCAAGTGTAACGTGTGCCGCGATATGAAATTCACGAAATGGCGGCAATGCAGCTTACACTTGTGGAAGAAACATGAGATTGGTACGTAGATCTAGTACGTAGAGCTAGAAGAATAACATTGAGTAAATAATATATTAAAAGAATTGAACAATTTAATATTTTCAGACGTAGGTTTGTTTACCTGTAAGATATGCCAAGCGTATAAGAGCGCGACTATGGTGAAACTGTTGACACACATGCGGGTGCATAGTGAAACTCGCGAATACGAGTGTCCCGAGTGTGGAAAATGCTTCAAACAAGCCAGCCAACTACGTAATCATCGCGTGATGCATTTAGATCGCAAAGCGTTGGAAGTGACCAGGTGGTACACCTCGAAGAAGTGCGAGATGTGCGGTAAAACTTATGCAAACTCGAAATGTTTGAAGAATCACGTTCAAGCTGTGCATTCAAAGTTACGTCCGTACGTCTGCAACGTTTGCGGTCACGCGAGCGCGAGGAAGGCGATGCTGCAGATGCATTTGCGTCAGCATACAGGAGACAAACCTTTCAGTTGTGAGATCTGCAAGTACAAAACCGGAGACCACAATACTTTACGACGACACATTATGCAGCATACGGGTAAATATTCCAAGTACTGAAATCCTTCGAAACTATCGACTGCTGTGTGGCGAAAAATTTCAATTTAACACAGCTTAGCTTTCTATCTTAGGCTTCCGACCGTACAAGTGTCCACATTGTTCGTACACCGCGATACAGAGCAGTAGCTATAAAAATCATTTGAAATCAAGGCATCCTCTGTTATCTGGTTTATTTACATGCGACCTATGTTCTTTTAAAACGGTGAAGAATGAAAGCTATATTCAGCATGTGAGAGATCACGAAAAAGGTTTAATCAAATCGAGTGTGCAGAAAAAAGGTAAGACGATACAAACCCGTTTATTATTAATTTAATTTAATAATCATTTCATTTTCTTTATCACTTTCCAGATAATGAGAATGTCGAAGTGTTTCCCGGCAACATTGCGGCAGCGCAATTAGTTTATAGTTGTCTAGGTGCCTTTTCGAAAGACGGGGATACGTTAGAAGCGAATTTGATGTCTTCCTCAACATCGGCCGATGGTACATCGCAAACGATCACGATACAGATACCATCGAAACACCTCGAGGTTTCTCTACCAACGAAGGAGTGTCTGAACAACAAGAGTAATTCTACGATCGAGCAAGAGGACGACGAAACGATGCATTGCTTTTTGAAGATTCCTAGAGAAGAAGAGGAAAGCATAGACACTGGCGGTATAACGATACCTGCAGAGCCTGAGGAAACGAGTGTGATAACCAGTGATATCGAAGAAACAAATGTCACAACCATTGACATCGATTCATGAATATGCACAAACTTTCTATGTAATAATAAAATGATCTTCAAAGCAAATTGAAGTTTATACGAATGAAGAGATACTAGTCACTTAGTAATTACAGTTTTTCTTAACACACGCGAGACGCGAGATGATGCGTAGAGTTAATGTTAAACGAAAATTCTTAATGTGATACCGTTTTCGGATTCATGCTAATCCAATTGTAAATATGTCCATTATTTCTTTAGCTATACGCACAAAGCAGGTTATATATATATATACAATATATATTTATATCGTTATTCTCTCGCTAGTTCAGACTGTAATTTACTTCAACAATCTGGTTACTCTGAACAAGTATTACAAATTAATAGTTATGTATAAAAATCAAGTAATTTTTATATTATACTTTCGTTTGTAAATTTATGAAATAAAATAATAAAGTTTCACAAGGTGTATAATGTAGTATCGCTAAATGCTCATTTCTGCAAATATTTTTATTAATCATTAAAATTACATTACAGAAATATACATTAAAAATGTAAACTGATCACTGAGCTTGTAAAAGATGTGTAAATCACTGCCTGTGATTTACACATTTTAATAGAATTAAAATACTGTTTTCAAAAACAAATGCATGGAAGTATCGATTTTAATAAAATCAAGTAAAAACAATTGAGAGAGAATGTATATGAAAATGAGATCTCCGTATCAATTTGCTTAAATACACAAAATTATTGGAAGTTTCATGATATACTACAGCTAAGTATCAGCTCAAAAATAGAAGAAAATGTAATATTACAAGATGATTTTTACAACATTGTGATGGTCACTGTATATATGTGGTGCGGACTTAATAATAAAATTTATCAAGTACAGATCTAAGCAAATTGATACAAACAGTTATTTACAATTAATGGAAGACTCTACTAGTCCTGTCCATGCTGTCATTAATTATCCGTTTCCAATTATCAGATTTTTGCCTCCAGGAGTTACACGGAGACGTAGCCAGGTCACCGCAGTACAGCGTACAACTTTTGAGTTTGCCGTCGAGCTTGTACTGCGTAATCTCTAAATGACCAACATCTTCCACTAATCTGATAAGCTAAAATTTGATTTATATTATAGATTGATTATTATAGTTTGATTGGAGCATTTATGTACAAGCACTATCGTATGACAGAAAGCTGTTAATAAATAAAAAAGAATATATAACTTTACCTGTAGCATATCCGTGTTCCTAGGCAAATAATAGGCCACGTTGTTTGTGATTTGCCTCGCCATATGAAATAACATTTTGCCACCCTGCGGAGGCAGAATGGTATCAAGATTAAAAACTTTCTGTTTGATATAATCTGGCCCACCCCACGGAGGACTTAAGAATACAACGTCCCCTCGCAAGCTTGGTGCCAGCGCAAAAAAATCTCCAATAATGAATTCTATCTTGTCTTCCACACCATATATCTCTGCGTTGTGTCGAGCCATTCTAATTTTATTGGGATCGATGTCTATTGCAATCACTAGAAAACCAAACCGATTAACATAGTTCATGAACTTTTACACAGCGAAATGTAATCAATTATACCACTTACCACGTTTACACGTAAATGCAAACTGAATGGCGTTGCCGCCTGCACCACAAAATGCATCGATGATTGTATTGCAAGAACATACTTCAGCTATATGCCGTGCAATCTTCTCTGGAGTGACGGAAAACCAGCTCTCTACAAGAAGAGTATTATATGATATCATAGATGCATGTAGATACATGTACAATATATGAATTATCTAAATAATCTTACAAGATATTTTTATCAATTTTTAAGAGATCAAGTACCTACCACTATCTAGTTGAATCCCTTCATTATATCTGCTAAAGAGAAAGTATCGTTTGTTGTAATACTTTATTAAGTTCTTATTTTCTTCTATCTCTTTTGGGTAACTGTGCTCCTTGTATTTCTTGAATGATTTCCTCTTCTTCTTCTTCTGTGTTTCCTTTATGATTCCTTTACAATTTTCATCGTCGGAGCTCGATGTGTCTTGTCCATAAGAATTTTTAGCGTTTGACTGTACATTAGGAAATTGTTGCACATCCACATCTGATTGATCAACCTGTAAAGCAAATTATACAATTGGAAATAATTATAGATGATCTGATCAAATAAAACGTTACAGGAATTTTACGAATAATATTTATATACATTGTATATAAATAGTTCAAAACAGAATCTTTAATTAATAATAATAAGAATAATAATAATTACAGAATAAGAAGGTACATTGACTTCGCTTTCTCGTATATTGTACCGCCTAATCTTTTCTTTTCTCCATATATTATACAAATTTATATCACAAATAAATTGTAGCGTGCTTTCCACTAATTTCCTATATCCTCTAAAGGATTGCACGTGTTTGTTAAGAAGCCGTATATTATACTTGTTTTGTACAAATTGAGTTATTTACAATCAATTCTAACGTGCTTAAGTTTTTACTAATTTTCTGTATCTTCTAAAAACTTGTATCTTAACAAAATATTGCAAATATCTATTAAAATATTGCATATTCTAATATTACTACATATTCTAATATTACTATTCTATCACTTACGAACACTATACTCTTACTAAAGTACCCCTAATGTAAAGAATGGGCAATATGGGAAAAACAGGCAATATGGAATTCCCAGCAAGTTACATACATAGATAACGCGGTGTAACGGTGTAAAGGTTTGTCCTTTTTCGCTGCACTTCTGAACCAGTGCAATAAGTTAGAGTGAGACACAGTAAAAGGACTGGTATTTCAAAGTCGAATCTTATATTTAAGACCGTCTTAAGTTTATCTGCAGATGCTGTATGGATCATTTCATTGGCTATGGAGTAGCCAATCTGAAGATACACTTAAGACGGTCTTAAATTAAGATATCGTTCTCATCACTTTTTTCGTTTCATGAAATTTCATACCTCTTGTATACCATCAAGATCGGATACGCAGCAAGCACGTTTGGATCGTCTGTATTTTTCAAGATCTGCAGCTTGTCGTTTAAGATTACGTTTCCGATAAATAATTTCGCCTTGTAGATCTTGCTCGTTATCTTTCTCACACGAGTAACCCATTATTGAAAGACCGTCCTTCACGCTTTCCAAGCTGTCCCCGCTGGAGAAGATACCCTCGTCCGTGCTACATTAAAACAAAGACAAACTTTTACCTCATATTGTTAAATAATTTTACATAATAGACTAAATGCATGCGTTGAATAAAAACAAAATTAAGAACCATTCCTTATTAGGTGCCTGCAGAATTCATAATAAAATCACCAATAGATGGCGGTATTCTATTTTGGTTCCTTTCATGTGTTCTATGGCGATGAAACTATGACCGACACTTGAAAATTAATTTAAAGGAAACCAATTATCAAATCGTTGCCATAGCAATCTATGTGACCTTACGACTTTTAAGCAAGCACTTAAAACGGATTCTATAATGAGAATTTAAGGAATACAATTTAAACTTCAAGTTTTAAGCTGTAAGAAATTGACCAATCACAATCGAAAATGTGAGAGAAGAAATCGATTATAATTGGTGAATTTCTTACAGCTTAAATTGTATACCTTAAATTCTCATTGTAAAACCCGGTTAATAGAAACGAAAAGGAAAATATGCATAAAATTGTATTGGCCGATGCCGTGAAAGCTCTTTGCAAACATAAATATATCGAACAGTATTAATGGAACATTTGATCGTATGACGTTTCTCGCTGCGTCTTGCACAAGTAATCTACCTGCTTTTTTTATAATCAGTCCAACTGATGGTGTCCACTGGTGCTTCGTTCAGGCATTGCTCCGTGTCATCTGTTTTTTCCGTGATTTGTAGATTCTTTATTAGCATGCCCACTGAATCTACGATTAATCTCTGCACTCTTGATTTGTTCGATTTCGAGTAGCACGTGTTGTTCTTTTTCGTATTTTTATTTCCGCTTGGTGCAGGTTCCACGCTCTTGTTTCGTCGCATCTTAGGAACGTCGATTCCTAGACTATCGGGCTCTGATAACTCCTCGCTATTTACATCGTCATGCAACGGTGCTATCTTGTCTTGTTCAGTCAAGACTGAATCTTCCCCCGTTTCGGACTCGTTTAAGCTCAAATACGAATGTTCGTAATCCATATTGTTCTCCCTTTTATAATTCGCTACGAACAATTCGTAGTGCTTTTGATATTGCATCTGAAAGTTTTCTCTCCACAAATGCTGCCAATATTTATCGTTGTCCTCCATTAGAAATTCATTCTCTTGATCGGAACTGCTGCTAGTTATGCTACTTTCGATCGAGCTCGTGACAGAAGTCATAAGATTAGACGAATGAACGGAATTCGAATCGCAACTGGAGCTGGTCAGCGTCATTTTCGTCACATTTGTCATGGAATCGGAAGTTGCATTGGTTTTCGCTACGGAGCCATTAATCGAGTCGCATCTCGTTAGTAGCCTCTCGTCTTCCGCATTCGACGGTTGCTCGTAATTTTCTTCCGTACTAAACGGGCTCAAGGGATTCCAGCCGTTACCATCTTCCGGTGATATCTCAAGATTGACGATCTTCTTCCTATTTTCGTCCGCTTCTTTGTCATTGATCTCTTGTCTGTTCGTGTCTTCAAACGAGAAGTTAGTGTTCAAGGAAGATATCGGCGCTGGCTTAAGCTCGCCATCGTTCGCCATCGAGTTACTTTGATCGAAAAATCCTGCAAAGTTAGAATGTACAAGTTCGCAACGCAAGTTCTCGCACGTTTCACTCGCGAAACGCGTATTTCGCTCAAAATATTTTTCTGTCGCTACTTCATTAATCTCTGCGTCCTGTGATTTTTCGTCTTTCGCCGTGCGTGCATCATTCTGGAAATAATCAGGATTGATATAATCCGCGTATTTTTCTATCCAAGATGCCCAGATTAATTTCTCTCCGTTTTTGGCCCAAAACTTTTCCCACGCAATATCCATTGCACTCTTGTTGCTTTCGTAATATACGGAATACGGATAATTGTACGGATCACAATCGTACTGCGAAACGAGATCTTTACTGTTACCGAGCGCTTCTCTGTTCGAGAAAGTGATGCTATTTGTTAAACCTTCTGGTATTGATTCTTCGTCACCTGATATAAACGAAATCGAATTATAATGAGATCTTGGAAGCTCTCTTTTACAGCTGAGCCTTCCCCCATCCATAAACCCATATATAGTAGTGGAAAATGTTAAGTAATGAAGTAATGAATTAATAAAAGCACGGATATTTGGACTTTCCGTATGCTTGAGTGGGGCAGCCAGATGTAAACAAATTCATTCATTCGTATATAATAGTCTTTGGCAAAAATTCGGTTACCTGAAGCTTGATTATATTCGGTTAATACATCTACGTTTTCATATTCGTTCTCGGCTCGAGTTTCCGCAGCTTGGAAGGTTTTCCCGTATGACGCTACGAGATTTTGTATGCTCTTTGCTTCGTGTTGATCGTAATATTCGGACAAATCTGCACCAGAGTCTGACTGATGCAGGCCCAGTTTCTGAGTGAGGGAGTGCGCGGTGGGCCAGTGAGCCGAGTCGCGCACGGAGTCATGCTCGTCTGTAGAGTAATTGTTATCTGTGTGAGATGCGCTGCAATAACAGCTTACTGGTTCTTCCTACATCAGAGAATTAACGATCGACTTAAGACATCGATAGAGACACATGATAAATACTAGCCGTTGACGTGTTATATATATATAACAAATTGTTAGTAAACAAACTGTCCATACATCGTGCTTCTCTATAGACTGCGTCTCTATAGCAGATGCCTTGTGAAGATCCTGAGTCTCTTCGACATAATCTCCATTAATATCTTCTCCTTCATTAACATCTTCGGAAGGTAAGACTGTATAAATTTCCGGATACCTATAAAGTACAGGAAAAAATTGGCAAGAGACGCACGAGAGATCGAAGCTTGCAAGTTTCGATCTATTGGATACCTAGATAATCGCGCTCGGATTCTGATCGGCTAATAGCGCATGATTAAGTAATTAAATATTTCTATTTTTATTATTATATATATACATATATAAAATTGTTTATTATAGTGAAAATTTCACTGCTTGATGTTCAAGAAGATATACAAAATATCAACTTAAACATATTTCATGTCTGTATTTGCGTCTTCTTTCCTTGCTCTTCTCAAAGGTATAACTTTGAAAAGAAATGTTTTACTAGCAATCGCTTCTTCCATCATTCGCGTATATGTATATCAAAGTTAACAAAACACAAGATTTGTGCTTTGTGCCTGTATCGTGCTGAATTGTACACCGCAACAAAATATCGATAAACGAGAATTGTAGAGAAAAAAAAATGAGAATGATCAGGATGAAGGAACGGTCCAGAAGATTCAACGAAAAAAGACAAATGACAGAGATGAGAAGTACAAGGATACACAAAGAAGAGCAAACAATAATGAAAATTGTTTACATAGATCTGTGAATTTATAAGAGATCTATGATATAAAATGACATTTTTGTAAGAGTTTTATAGGAGTTTTTGATATACGTCAAAATTCCTTTTGGCGTATATAATTTTCAAGGGCTTCCATTTCAATCTGAAAGGAAGCTTTTCACAAAGTTTCATCGAAATCGAAGGTGAGTCTTTTTCGAAACTTTATCCAAAACAAACCTATACAAACGCAAGATAGTCGCCAACTAACTTTCTCGATTGTGAAATCCAACGTGCACGTGTGTATGCACTTGTTTTCCGAGCGTAACCAACGTTTCACGTTGCCGATCGATAAGCGCGGTAATTCTTTCATGTTTTATTTTACGATTTTAACAATAAACGAGTGCGAGTAAAAAATAATTGCTTGCACGAAAATCGACGCAACTTTGCGTAAACTGATGTAATTGACTGGGCATGCTTACCGTATATATAATCTACTACACAGGCAATAAATGTATGCGTCCGGATCGGCGGATTTCTTATTCCAGATGTAAATCTCGGCCAATGGTTCCCAATAATTATCGCACATCACGGTGATGGGTTTCTCTCGACTTACCCCGAGCTTATCGTAACCGATCTCAACGTGGCTCAGGCCCGAATTTCCGAGTGTTCCGAGTCTAATATCCTGCAGCAAAAGTTGGCCATTGTATCGACATCCATGGTACAGTATAGGTATAGTATAACTAGTAGCGGCAGTAGCGGCACTTGATGGAAATAGCGTCAGAGAAATGCTTTTCAGTTTTAAAAACTTGTAATAAAAATTATCTAATACATTATAATTTAATATTATTTTCATTTTTTTTTAATTCATTTTGTCATTCCTTATGATTACTTGCGTTATTTTAATATTGTATTTGCAAATTTACAACATTAAGGCCCAATTTCTTCACCTCTCGATAACTTTATCCAAAAGATATCTCGTAGGCCGGTATTCATAAGTGTATCTTCAGATACTCCGTAGCCAATGAAATGATCTATACAACATCTGCAGATAAACTTAAGACGGTCTTAAATATAAGATCCGACTATAGGTCTGTTCTTTTTAGCTGCACTGCTGAACTAGTGCAATACGTTAAAGTGAGACAAGTATATTTTTTCTCACTCTAACTTATCGCACCAGTTCAGCAGTGCAGCTAAAAAGAACAGACCTTATGAATACCGGCCGTAGAATCAGTTTTCTTCACCTTTGTAACCAGACAGAATATGGTAATTTATAGTAACATTCTAGACACTTTGTGCCAAAAGTGAGTAGTATAAAGAATAGCTATCCGTTAGATACGTAATCAGAGGTGTCAATGAAGAAAACGAATTTTTAGTTATCTGGAAGATAGCTATGAGAGATATGAAGAAACCGGGCATAAGGTGATCCTGGAGTGACTAGTGAAACAGTGTTGCCATTTGCACAAAAATTACAGTTTGAATGCTTTTTACAAAAATTTGGCAATTTATACGCAGAAAATTTCGACCATCCGCACTCGGGATAAAATAACAGAATATAATGAAGCTTTTCAAAGTGACTTTAGAAGCGTAATAAACAAGAGAGGTGTATTCTGTAAAGGAGAATACACTTTTCTTTTTTATTACGCTTCTAAAGTCACTTTGAAAAGCTTCATTATATTCCTTTATTTTATCCCGAGTGCGGATGGTCGCAATTTTCTGTGTACAAATTGCCAAATGTTTGTAAAAAGCATTTTATTGTGCAAATGGCAGCACTATCGCCAAGAAGTTCCCTAGTCACTCCAGGATCCCCTTAACCAGTTCTCCTTAATTCCAATAAATTCTGGTAGATGGCGCCACGACTCCCATTTACCTCAAGCATGATTTTAACATGTTCTGATAGATGGCCCAATGATCCTGTTTTGCTATTTGCTTACTAATTATTTCATTTGAATATCTAGCTTACTACTATATGACAGTTAGTTTTAATAAAGTCCGCTATGAGTAATATACTTGCTATTGAAAAATGAGGTAATAGTACGACTTAATGACTGGTCAAATGTAATTAATATTTTTGAGTAGTATAATTTCAGAACTATATACATCCACATAAGTGTGACTTGGTGTAATTGTTACATTTAGTAATAAGTTTATATTTCTTTACCAATGATAATTGTAGTAATTATTGTAGTATCGTATTATATAATTATCGTTCAATGATAAATTATCGTGTGTAAATCTTGATTGGAAAGTGGCGCCATCCTAAATACTCTTTTGTATTTGAATAATATTAATAAATGCATATTGTTTTTCTGTACATTTCTTCTTAGAAATTTTGATACAAATTAAGAATATTTTGTTCGCATATTCTTTTCTTAAATATTTAACAATAGTGAAATATTTAAAAATAGTAAATATCTCTTGAATTCTTTAAGAAAAATTTTATACATAACGGTCACATACATATGCATCTTAAATACATATACATAAAATATAATTTAATGTTATTATTTTATTATTATTATTATATTATTATTATTATTATTATTACAGAGAGAAAGAGAGAATAAATATGACAAATTTAATTTTATTGTTTATTTCGGATAAAATACATCTCCAAGTCACAAATTTACATAATGATATATCATAATTATTTAATTTTATATTTGTTAACAAAAGTATAATTTGCGAACAAAAATATATATTAATTCTTTTTATTGAATCTTTCTCTCTCGCACGATTTTGACCAAATCGCTCTATGGCCAGACTCTTATTAGAGGGTCTCTAGGAATACCCGACAGATAACGCTATCTCGCGGTATGTTGCGAAATACTATGTGCGTGAACGGAGCAATGGCGTAGGCGGTGTGATCCATGTGATAAATTAATTTTTATTGCTTCGTGGGTGGCGGCTCTTTCTATTGGTCGTTGATCGGGTACCTCCCACTTTGCGCAACGGGGCCCAACTCTCCAGCTTTATTCCGCGTAGTGACGATGATAGAATGGTACACCATTTGTCTCATCTTAAGGCGAAGCAAAAAAATTAAAAATGCATGTAGCTGATGATGGGATGGATATTTTTGCAAAAGTGCAATTCACAGATATCCCTCTGGTGATCTGATGATTCATGATTTCATTTATTTGTCCAATCACCTGTACAAATTCAATATCAATCAAAACGAAATTAAATTTGCATGCATGACAATTATTGTTATACAATTGACAACTACGAATAATGTTTTCAATTACTAGGGATTCAATCCTATCCTATTAAATCTTTTAAAGCAAGTTGCATTTGTTCTTCAAAAACAAAAATTTTTTACTGTCAGAATAGCGCATTTCCAGATCATCCGCTTCATCAGGGGATTAATTGGGCAATCGCAATATAGTGAAAATCCTAAAAAAATAATTATACTTACTAAAAAAAACTTCATTGATTGATATTTAGCGAATATGGATATTTTAATGATTCTCTCTACATGATATTACATGATAAGCAATCAAGCTCTGATTGATGCACGCATAAGTCACTAGGATGATTTCAGTACGCGCATTGCTTGAGAACGAGTGGGCGCGCGAACCGCTCAATAACTGCAATTCACATTTCAATGCGCACATTGAAATCACCGGACGGTTCGCGCACCACGCTTTAGACTTTAGACAATGCGCGCATTGAAATCGCTAGGCTATCCGCGTGTGGGGATACTTACTCACTCGTCTTCTCCCCGATACTTCTTTCCTATTCGCAATGTGTAATTATACTAATTATGTAGATCGAATATCTGATTTATCAGATAAGATTGCCTCATACCATACTCCCAATATGTTAATTGGCTCATTAACGTGATATTACGAGGCAACAAAATCTGTCAATGTGTCGAGAGAAAAATTGTACTTGTGATAATTACTAATCTGTTGCTACTTGGCTTCTTGGTTTCCCTTTGTACAATTTATCTATTTACATAGTAATAAAGCGATAGGTGACAGGTCGACGCTCCTGCAACGAGAATCAAAAAATTAAGGATACAAATGACGATCACATAATTTTTCGATAAAGCTGCGATATTACGGACCGCGGAACGGAATTTCTTTTTCTTTGCTGCAGGCACTGCTGGATCATGCAGAAGGGTTGATTGCACGAGCTTGGGGGAGAGGAAGCGCGCATACGTGCGTCTCTCGAGGGTCGCGGGAGAATCGCAGCTCGTTGCGAGAGGTGCAAGTTGCAGCTCTGAACGGTAAGAGAAGAGAGACGATCGCGAGGCGGATAGACGACGATGGGACGAAACGAACAGCTGGAATGACGGAGAAGAACGAGCGCGCGAACGAGCGAGAGGCAAGTAGCTGGACCGTGGTGCCTCCACCATGGAGACGGATGCTACGATGCGGCAGATCGAGAGGGAGGAAGAGAATCGGTTGGAGGGAGAGCTCGCAAGAGGGGGAGGAAGGAATGGAGAGAAAGAGCGAGAGCGCGATCGGCCGCAGTAAGGAGCGAGAAAGACGACGAGAGAAGGCCGCGGTAGTCTTTCTCGCCCGACTAGGTGAGATAAGGACGAGGCGGACAAACGGACTGACGAAGGTGTCTAAGGTAGGGGATACTCAGTCTCGCGGCCACGTGCTATACGAGCGCACGCCCTGAGCCGGCCGGCCAGCCAGCCAGCCAGCCAGTCAACCTGCCAACCTTATCTACCTTCCAAGAAGCCGTCCTCTTCTTTGTCACCTCGTATAATCTCACGCGCCTTCCCTCAATCATTCCATCTGATCTTGTCCGTCCATCCTTTGTTTTTCTTCTGATAAGCTGAAAATTGATCGAAAAGTCAAGTGACGTGGTTGCCAGCGTGCGGTTGCTACGATTCTCCAGTGTACCCTTTACAAAAGAAAAAAGCGTAAAACATAGTGATTCCAAGAAGAAATCACAGTGATTAGAAGAAAAGATACTTGATTTCTACGATATCAATTAGCGTGGTCTGCGTGGCAACAACCCCAAGGTAAATTCTTCCCGACGGACTATCACTAATATTTTCAACAACGCGAGTGTGCATCAGACGGATGCAATTTGGTGCAATGACGTTATCGCGACGAGGACGATCGTGAACTGTTTGATGATACGAATAAAGTGTACGAATAAAGAATGTGTGTTTTCTGTGTGAGAGGCGACATGATGCATAGTGTCGCGGCGGACTGACGTTCTCACAGACGTAATAGTGCGCAAGACTGAACGCAGGATTCATGTGTAGCAAGAAGTGGAGTCGTTGAGAGAAGGATAAGCGGAGTTATCGGTGGAAAGTTTCCCACGCAGGTACTTAACAAAATATGCATTTTTCTATGCGATGATCCTAAATCTCGTGATTCTCGAATCGAACCAGAAAGTATCTTTCTTTCAAAAACAAAAGAATAAGGATTAGGAATGTGAGACGAAAAGAAACAATGCGTAGTGCTTTAAACAGTTCAGTGCAAAATGCCTGCTGTCGTATTTTAACATTTTTGTTACCGCAGAGAAATGATATAAAGAGGTGATGAAATAAGTTTTTTCCTTTCTTCTAATGAATATATATATATTCATCCAAATGAGATAATCGAATTAATATATATATATATTAATATATATATATATATATTGGTGTCTGGTAACTCACGACTCAACGCTCGTGAGTGGATAAAGAAGAGGACTGAACTGAGTGGAAAAGTCCTATACCATTTTGCAATTTTCACAATAGTTAACGAGTTATTAATTATTAAAAATCGCTATATTAGTCCGGCCTACCGCCGAATGCAAGTGCGCGGCGAGATGCGACCGCCTAGCGATCAAAGTTGCTAGGCGCGAGAAGTTGTTTATTACAAATGGCATGCCTAGCCATTGCCACTGCGATCGCTGCGAGTGATAGCGAGTGATAGTAAACTGAACAATTAAACGCGCCACACAAGATAAAATTGATAATCGATTTAACAATTTACGGATTTGACCAAGAACTATCGACGTAACGCGAAAATAACTTCTTCTTTCTATTCCTTTTATATCGCAAATGCGATCTATTATTTTCGCCTAATAAACGCGAAAATCACGGACAATGTAAGAGTAATAAGAATTTATGAAAAGAATGACATTATTGATTGTGATACTTGAAATAGAATACCACATATACTACATTTTAACGTTTTTAAATACGATGTTGCTGCGTTTTTTGTAAAAAAACGTTTAATGACTCGATGCATTTATCACTCCGATGTATTACATTAATTCGATTATCTCATTTGGATGTTTGATACGATCAAATTTCTATTGATACTTGATATAATCCTGCGAGATTTGAAACGCGTATCGCGCGAAATTAATAGGTCTTGTCTCCGACGGTTATTTATAACATAATTTTCTGGTATAACGTGAATGCACAGTGTCCCTCACTTTTCTCACATTTATCGAGCAACACTTGAGAGAATCGTGACGGTACACTCTTGCAGCGAGTTTCAGTGTCAGATGGCGATGCCGCGATCTCTTATTTGGACTGCTATTAAATAACGTAACAATAATCTCTCGTGTGAGTGAAACCTTTTGTGTTACGCTATTTATCGAAACGCTTGTTGTTACCTCGATGTACGATTAATCCTGTGCATTGAAATCGAGTTGTACAATAATAGTTCCCAGAAGTTGGAATTCTACCTGTTACCAATCACGTTCAAGCTCGCGTGGTAAAAATGTGAATTATTATTGGAAGACTGCGAAAAGTTGCGAATTTTACAGTTACAGCGTGAGATCTGCTATGCTTGACCGCAAATCCGTATACGGAATCGTAGTCGACGGATTTAGTTCTAGTGCTCGCGATTAATAATACACGCGCGTGATCGCAAATAGTTTGGCAAACTGGCGGCTGGTGCCGTTACACGAAAAATTGATTTGGACCTCGCGGCGGTTTCGATTAATTTGTCACGACAAGTGTGGGGGGTAGGGAGAAGGCGCAACAATTTCAACTGTCTGCAACCGGTACGGTGATATCCGTGTGACGTGCCGTTCACAACCGGTTCATTAAAGCTGCAGTCCGCTCGTCACTCATTGGCTGCCAGGGCTTGGCAGCGATCGAGATGTTCGCCCGGCGAAAAGAAGATACGGTAAAAAAAAAAAGGAAGAAGAGGAACGGCACGCATGTATACACATATATATATACACGGCCGATGCTTTTGACCACGAGTGTTTCACCTTTCAATCATTATTACTACAGAGACGAGCAGAGGCAGCCGATCGCGATCGCCGTCACGTCGGCCGCGCGCGTCTGTCAAGCGGAAAAAAATATTGCCGGACAATCGAATTATTAATAGTGACTGTAGGAGTGGCGGTGGCCTTTCGTAAGGCGAGAGGAATCGATGGGAGAAACGACGAATTAGCGACAACGACGAGATCATCGCGGCAGACCGTTAGAAATTGGCCGCGCGTTATCGTGAAATAAATTTGCGAGTCTCGATAGATGTCTCAATGGAAATTCACGCGCGTGAACTTTCACGGTTTGATATATGTCGGATATCATGAGAAATCGTAGCGGGAATATTCTAGAGTGCAAAATGTTCGAACGCCTCTCAAGTTTTCTGACCGCATGCTGGCCGCAGGATAATTAATTGATCTTTTCTGATTTCGATCAGGCAAACCCGTGGAATGCGATGTAATATGATCGAAACGTTATTCTGAGCTTCAAATGTCAAATGGCGGATCGTCATCGCGGACAAATCGAATCGCGCAGCGATGATTCAACATTTACGCCCCATTATCTCCCGTAGAGCCGTCAATTATGCTTCAATATCCTAATTATTTCACGAATTAAATCGATACCGCGCTCGTTTGCGCGAGAAGCAAATTCTTTTTCCTCCCGTTTCTGCAAAGACGCATTGCTATTCACGTGAATACCAAGACACGGAATCCTCGCGTCGAACAGATGACAGCTGAAACATATATCGGCGATGACGACGCGACAGTTACAGCTTGAAGCGCGCAAATAGGAACGGCGTTCTTCGGTGCCAACAAATGAAATATATAGGTACTCATGAGTGATACGAGCCACAGCTTGAAAACGCAAATCGGGAAAACCCTGATGATGTTGAATCGTCATCGTCGTTGTCTTTACGTCATTGTAACTGGGGGGGGGGGGGGAGGGACGTGTGTCACCGCGTTACAACTACGTTACCAGCTCGACGAACGAGCGCGCGTGCGCGTGCATCGGTTAATCCGTGAAAACAAGGATTTATCGGAGCCGGAACCCGGCGAGGTGACGACATATTCAACGGAACCGGTCTTCCGCGAGGATACACGGGTCTTAATTAATTTGTCATTAGTCGGCGAAGAGATGACGCGCTGTAAAATTTATCGACGGCTGCCTCCTCTTTGTCGCGAGGTAGCCGATTGTGCCGATTTCGGAGAGCAACGCAAACCCGCCCGCTTGTGTTTCTCGATTAGCACAGGAATATAATACGTGCAAGTATAGTCTTTACACCGGATAGCAATTATTCTCAGGGGGTGACGTGGAGAGCGCGCAATCTCACGTTACAAATTATGGCGATGAATTGTATAAACGGGGATTCCTCTCTTTTTTAAGCACAAAAGTCATCGATTATACACCCTGGCAAATCGAGATAGTTCCTGATATTTTGCGCAACGTCGATACAGTATTGTATAGTAGCTGCACGCGGTTGCAAAATGTACTTATTAGAAGCCACATTCTTGCTACGCAAAGTGCTACTAGAAGATGAGAAGCATCACTGTTATTTCAACGTCGGTATTAAGATTCACGCTTTGATAGTTACGTATTATTATTTCCCCGATTAACGACTAAAGCGGTTTGATAAATAAAGTTTTATTAACCGTACATTTTAACGCTTGTTTGCCGATATTCATTAGAACTCCGCAGTTAAGTGCATCGGTTCTCCTTGGTACGTGCCGTTGCAACTTTGCAACATTGTAACGTGTTACAGCTCAAGCTCGTGGTTTAATCACGGTACCATAAATCCACGGCGTTTAACGCAATCATGTGCTTCAATTATAATCGGCGAACGCCTGAAATCCCACATATAATATTTACTGCTATAGATTCTCGAGTCCTGTATCGCGCGATCGTGTTGCAAAAACTTGCGGAATATTATTGACATAAACATGTCAATAATATTCCGCGATCGTAGATTAACCCGACGGCGCGGCGGCGCCAATTACCGCGTTCTTAATCGCGGCTTTGTGATCGAACCAAGAAAATCCCGAATGTCCTCAATTAACATTTACTTTCGAATCGCATCGCGAAACTGGACCGATTCCTCGGGCTACCGATCGTTATCCCCGGCACATTGCGATCGTTCCGCGCGTGAGAGCCTCAACGTGGAGATTTGCTCCACGAATGATTCCGCGGACGGACAAATATTGGTTTCCCCGACGTATTTACGACGTTCGCTGTTCCATCTCAGATTGGTGCGGCCAGCGCGAGTTTCTCCCGCAACAAATTGAAATTAAACCTCGGCAATCAGAAGCGCGCACGTATACGCGCGTCGGTTGAGTTCCCACGTGGTGCGCGGGACGAAAATTAATACGTGGCAGCCTCTGTAATTAGCTCTCGTATTTATGCGTCCCTCGCAGGGCGGGCTGCGTTAACATGGTAATGGCGTTACATCGTTGTAAACACGACATGTTATCTCGAGCGATACCAGGCGGACCCGGGGGCCCCGGGGTGGACGCTCACCGATCGCGATTTCGGAGGACTGCGCCTCCTCTCTCTCTCTCTCTCTCTTCTGCTTTCGTGCCTGCGACCTGCCGCTCGTATTCTGAAATAATTATTATACGCCAAGCTGATACGCCGTAAAAACGTTCTTTTAATAGTGGGAGATATCCGTTACCGTACATTCGGCTGTTTGTTGCCGAGAAGCGGGCCGTCTGTGTGTTTGAGCGCGAGTATCTTACCTCTCGTGTAGCGTATCGATGAATGAATCATCGATTGGAGCATCGATCGTGGCCTTGATTCTGAAGGCATCGCACGCGTGCATAGGAAAAAGATTGCGTCAATATCATAGCCATCTACGCGATACAAAAGTACTCGAGATTTCATCATTTGGAGTAATTGATCTTATTGTTGATTGACAATTTAGTCTTGAAAACTATTGATCTTTATTCTTATTATAAAAGTACGCGTTGGGTAAACGTTTTAGTGACAGCCACGGCAAAGGCACGGAGAAGACGTGCAATATGTTGACTCGCTGCGTTGAACGGGAGGAGGGCAGGTCAGGTTGTAGGCCAAGACGGCTGACACCGAAGGAGTAAAACGCGTCGAATGGACGTGGGCGATTTATCGGGCACGGCAGGATTGGTAGGGAGCGGATCCATCTCGGTTGCGACGGGTGTCGGTATCATCGCCAACACGACATCCGCCACCCCAGGGTGGTGGACGCCTACGTCGACGATCGCCTCGGCAGCGGCCAACACTGACGTGGTGAGTCTTCTTCTTTACTCACTTTTTTTTTATTCGGTCATTATTTCGTGCACAAGCTTGTCTCCCATCTATTTTGTAAGAAATAAAACACGGGAAGCTAAGGACTATTAACACGAGGGAAATTATAGTTTTTTTCATAGGAAAAAGATAGTTGACTGGTTTTACTTTTTTAATATTTACTTTGTCGTATGTATTCTTCAATTAAAATTATGTTTTAAGTGATAAGAAAAATTTTGCGTAAATCGTTGAATTAATATCGTAGAGTTAATCGGTGAACAAGAATTCCGCGTGTCACATGGCCTTTACTGTGAACTACGATGTTTCTTATTATTCAAATATGGGTATTTCTGTGGCATTTAGTGCTTAATCACGGGCCTGGCGGTTCGATTAAATTACGATGTCTCCCGCGAACTGATCGGATTGAAAGCATGCAAGAATCGCGCGAATTTACGCTCGTCGTTGCTTGCTCGGCGTAAATGTGAGTGTGTGTTGATTGTGGTATTTACACGGACTGAGTTGTTCTCGCTGAATCGAGTGCCCGAAGTAACGGTGTCGAGGAAACGACGTGGGAATCCTGAAAGAGACGAGAAACGTATCACGCTCATTCTCGCGACGCAGAAAGGATGTCCTTGCGCCACCCCTCGACACTTAATGAGAGATTCCCACCGTTCCCCCGTGTAGAACGTGGGTGGGCGATACCAAGGGATGGAGAACCAAGGCGGCAGACTCGTGCAGCGATGTAGAATATCCGCGAATGCGAGAAGAATCATCGTCAAGGAGAGCGATGTTCCGTCGATGCGTCGGTGGTCCAGGATGCTCGGATGGGGATTAGAACCGAGGTGACATAGCCACGTCATCTGTTAGACGTTTAATCTTTTTTGCTGCCTACCTCGGTAGGCTCCGCACTCCTAGCTCGTCGTTTCCACGAGAAGTCATCAGCTCGTACCGCGCATACGTCCCCGGGTTAATGAGATCGAGAGTCCTTTTCGAGTATCCTCGCACGTGATCTCGCGTTTCGCTCAATAATCCGCTCGCGGAATCCGACGGCCAGGGGTTTGTATTCAGGTGTAAGGGTGACTAATCGTATCCCGATGAAACGCGTGAAGTAAGAAGAGAGACCGTTCGCCACTTTGAGGTTGCACGACGCGCCACTCACTGAGCATCGATATTATGGTAATACCGTGATGTCGTCGTGTCGAAACATCCCGACAATTCAGGTCGCCGCAGGTGGAAATCTCGTCGTGAACGCTCGCTCGCGCAACCGTTTTGTAAGCAGCGGTTACGTTAGGTGCTGCCTAAATTCGAGCAATTTGCGGCGCGCAAGTTCGTGTTATCCCAGACGTTTATCATCCACGTGACGAACTGAAACGTTAATGCTTGTAAAATCTGCTTGTGAAAATTGCTACGATGGAAGAAGAGGATTCACGAGAGCTGGAATCCAGTCTGGATCAGGCTGGAATCGCGCGACCGCGCGCGCGTCGATCAGCTCCGATCACTCCCGCTCGTAACGCGCGCACGATCAATTTCACGTCGTATTACGAAAGAGCGGCGACCGCTCGAACTCAACTCGGCCGTTACTTCGGTTCACCCTTTTCGTGTAGGAATCGGATCCAAGCGAGTCACATCCTCGCCGTTTGCCACAATCCGCATGCTCACGCTCACGCTACACACATCGTGTAAAATAATGCACCGTCTCTCCTCTTCTCTCCTCTCTTCTCTTGCAACGACTTGCGTGGAGAAGCCGTGCAGTCCGGTAATGACTGGCTAACTAGGTTTTAATAGGAACGCAGTCTCTCGCAACGGAACCCCCGCGTGCCGCTTCTCGCTGATCCTCGCGCGGCAAGAAAGGGTCCCCTTTTCTTTTTTTCTCTACGATCCCCGAGTCGAGGATCCTCCAGCGCGAAGCAGATGTGCGTGTGCTGATTGGTGACCGCGATACGCACGCGGAACGCTCATGATCACACAATTCGATTCACGACAGACTGCACTCGGGAATGTGAACGCGGAATCGAGTTCCGTGGATCCTCGAGATCCCTGAGTGACCTCGCAATAGATCGCGATCGTTTGCGACGAAAAGTGGAGAAATAAATTCCGTTTTACGATAGATGGGTTATTTACGATTCGGCATACGGAATAATGCGAAATGTGGAAACTGACTGTGCAATTGTTTAATCAACGCTAAAGAAATAAATTACGAGCAACTAATAGATGCTCTTTTTTGTATCACAATTGCCTGATTATAGTGTGCATCCTCGTCGTTGTAATCGAATGTGTGTTAGGTCGGAATCGAGGAACCTTCCTGATGTGATTGGCAGACATTGTGCGGGGGATCGGACGCAGGGCACAGTCTGAGCGTCCTCGGGTCCCAAGCGTAACCACATGTCGTATCTTTTTGTTGCAGATGAATCAGCTCTGCAGGGTTTGCGGAGAGCCGGCCGCGGGTTTTCACTTCGGGGCCTTCACGTGCGAAGGCTGCAAGGTCAGTATCTTTGCACAGCCATTCTTCTACGGCTATTCATCCGTATCATTATTCTTTCATGAGAAAACAAAAGAAAAGAAGAAAAAACACGAGAAAGAAAGGGACGATCCGCGATCATTACGTTTCTCGCGATACTTACGTCCGAGATTACGTGAACCGTCTAGACCGCGCACGTCCGGGCAAAAACAGTCACGATCGTGAGTCTTTGTGCGTCGGTCTCGCGCGTCAACGATAGTGCAAAGATATTCTGCTGCTAAAGTCAGTTGCCAGTAATTAAATTTCGTTAAATTAAAAATTACCCTTGAGATAGCTCTGTCTCCACTCCGTTGTTGTTTAGAGTTTCAATCGATTGTCACTGACTATTGCGCGCCTCTTTCGCTTTTTGTTTGCACAGTCTTTCTTCGGACGCACCTACAACAACTTGGGCAGCATCTCCGAATGCAAGAACGGTGGCGTCTGTGTGATCAATAAGAAGAATCGCACTGCGTGTAAGGCATGCCGCTTGCGAAAATGTCTGTTGGTGGGAATGTCCAAATCTGGCTCGCGTTACGGTCGACGCTCCAATTGGTTCAAGATCCACTGCTTGCTGCAGGAGCAATCGCACCAGGCGCAAACCCGCCTGATCAAGGATCCCAAATCTGCGTACGAAAAAGCCTTCGGTTCACTGGACGCCGCAAACAACAACAACAATAACAACAACAGCACCGAGAACGCCAGCAGTACCAGCGCCAGCAGTATCGCCGGAATCGTCACCACGGCGACCACCACGGCCAACAGTTACCATCATCTGCATCATCATCACCACCCGGACCGGTTGCCTAAAAGGGAGGATGGTGCGCTCAGGCCGCCGGAAGTGTCGCCGGTGCAATTGCGGTCACCCGACGTGCCGCCCAGGACTAGTCAGGACGCGATCCTGAGGTCCGGCGATCTCTCGAGGGGTCCGCACGAGCTGCTCAGGCCCGAGGTCTCGAGGTTCCCCATGTGGCGAGGTCCACCGTTGTTTCATCCAGCGCTTACGCACATGCAGCTGCTGAACACGCCGTTCTTTCCATTCCAGCAACGTTTCATCGTACCTTATGTGAATCAGGTAGGCCCACCGCAGATGGTGGCCAGTCTGTCGAGCACGTCCAGCGAGAGCGTGAGTCCGCGATCGACCCCGTCGCCGACCAAGAGAAGCGAGGAGGCGCGGGAATGCCGCGAGGTCAGCCGCGAGGCAAACACCGAGCGGGATCGGTGTCCGCGAAGAGGATCGATCGAGGTCGCGTACGACAAGAGTGTGGCGTTCCTGCGATCTCTCGGGCCGGTGCAGGAGGAGCCGATGGATCTCAGCATGAAGGATACGCGGACGGACGGACAGGAGGCGGACGCTGGTAGCGTGGAGGAGGACGAGGACGAGGAGAGGTCGAGCGACAGCGAGGGCAACGAGCTTCTGCAGGACACCGGACCGCCCCTGGATCTCACCCGGAAGACATGACCTCGGATACCGAATGGTGCTCGATAGCTGCTTATTAGAATTTGGACTCAATTGGGACAGAATCGTCACTGATGTCGCGAAGAGGTAACGATGCGACGTCATCGAGATGATGATGGAGGACCCTTATAAAAGAAATGAAGGTTGCATGATCGAAACTCTCGACGAAGGAAAAGAAAGATGGACGTTCGAGAGCAGAGACGTATGAGACGGGTGGGAAACCTGCAAGAGATGAGGAGGAGTAGGAGGACGGAGGGAAGGAAAGGTGAGGCGAGGACGATAATGGAGAAGAACGCGCGAATCTGCACGAGCTACGGAGGAGAGAAGGAGAGAGAGACAGGGACAGAGAATGAGAGGAGGTACAGTTACATCGTAATAACGCGGCGAGCAAGCAGCGCGGCGGCCAAGTGTCAAAGGTGCCTTGGCGCAAGAAACGAGAAGACGACCCCAAGGGGAAAAGAGGAGTAGCCGAATACGATTACACTGGAACGACACGAGGGAAAAGCGGGAGAAGAGCGCGCTGTCGACCGACGTTCGAAGAGGAGGAAGAGAACGAAGAAGGAAAAGTGCCGCGCGCATAGCCAGCCGGTATAAACGGCTTTTACGATCGGCGATCGTCCGATCGATGAAAATTGCTCAAGCCGCTCGTGTATCAGCCGACACGCAGACCCTTTTGCCCGGGTCGGCAAGCCCGGCAAGCGGCAGGTGTACGTTGATGGGGCGGCGAGGATGTTGGCTCGCGACACGTTCTCCCGCGTCCGAGGAAAACGTACGACGGACGATTGTGCCTTGAAAGCGGTGCCTTTAAAAGTGTGCCGGTGATAGTTTAGCGACGATTGAGCGACGTATGTATTAGCGTTAGCGTATAAGCGTGGTGACACGCTCAGCGATGGCCAGTGAGTGTTCCGCGCCAACGTACTATCGCGCCAACGAAGCGGTGTTCGGTGGGTTTACACGTCCATTCGCCAAAGTGTCAGCGTTGACGCGGCACGACACGGACGAGGACAACTCGGGCGTCGGATAAATTGTGATTTCGCGAATTTTCTATACTTTTAGCGCATAACTTATATTTTTCTCGAGTCTGTCGCGCGGGAGAACACAGGGACCACGCGAGCACAAACGAAGAGGTCACTTCGGATCGTGCCAATCGTCCGCGCGGTGAGATTATAATTGTAATCGCACAAAGTACAAGTATAACGAGAATAGAGAGGATGTACAGGAGAGATCGCCGCGATCGGACGATACACACGCGACCGCCGGGGTACCGCCGCTCGTGTGTCTTGTCCGAGAGCGCCAAGTGAAATAAAGAATATTGTATACCTGAATGCGATGCCTTGATCGCCGTTCATTAAGTCCTTCCATCGATTCCCGATCTCTCGCGCGCCGTTTCAAACTCGAGACGGTATTTGATTACTTTCGTCTCTCGCGCGTCTTTCACATTCCTCGTCGATTCCAGCACGCGCTCGCGCGCGTTATAATATTACACATGCGCGTGTAGACACGTATCATCGTGCCTGCAATGTTATTTATCTAGCAATAAATTTGTCCGTCTTGATATACTACGCAAAACATGTTTTTCCGATAGTTTCGCGCCGCGTCGCGACGCGATGCTTCGGGAAGAATGATGCGATTCCCGTCCCGAGTCGAGGACGTCGAAAACGCTTGACAATAAATTTTCTTAAAAGTTCAGCAATAAACACGCGAGTATATCGATCGTAAGGTTTCTCCTCCTAAGGTCGTTTGACCGGGTCAGCCGGAGCTCCGTTCCGTGTTCGCGCGCGAGACAAGCCTCGAAGAAACGGCGCCGAAACGAGCTGCTTCACGAGCGCGACGTACCAGGAAGCGCGTGCTCTTCTCGCGAGCGGAAGTTTTATTGCTAATTACGTTACTCTTCGAAATTGAGGTGGTTGCCGTCGACGATCGTCACGATTCGCTCCGTTCCCGAGTACGCGCAGTCCTGGATAATTTATGAATATCCGCGTCGTCGGGAGGATCCGCGCCGCGATCGTCGAAGAGAGATCGCGGCCAGACTCGCGTTTCGCGACGCGTTACACGACTCGTTCCTAGAGATTTGTCTTGCAGGAAAGTTTTCACCTGTCTCGGAACATTTCCATCTCTGTGGCCTCCTCCTTCATGAATGTCTTTGCGCATTCTTCACCAATGTCCTATTATTAGCGACTTTATGATGATACGCTTGTGGCATCTTGGACGCGCGAGGGATGTGCAAATATTGCGCGATTATCTGCGAAATATGGCTTCGGGATTATGATAGATTCCGCGAGAACAATACGCTCCGTATTGAACGGACACGAGTATTTTGAATTTCAGCGACTAGACGGCGGGATATTAATGCGTGTTTAATTTATGCATGGTCGGTCAAACTGTGCCTTTTCGCGAGTACTCGCGAGGAATGCTCTCACAGTTAGACTCTGGGACGTAATAAGCCTAGCAAAATAGAGATTGTGCAACGTGCGATGTGCAAGTTCACAAAATCGCGTAAAGTTGCCCGTGCAAGAGTTCTCTGTCAATATTCTCGAGAACAAAATGGTCTTTCCCGTGTTAGAGCTCACAAATAAATGTGCTTCGCACATATTGCGAGCACTTTGGTTTTGCATATCTCTGACAGAGGAACCGGACAATTTCTGTCTCGCGTCAACAATTAATATTTGATTCATGAAAAAATTATTTGATTGACTCGACGACTGTTTGAGGCGCACGATTTCCACGCTGCTGCAATGTATTTTGATGCAGCAGTTTAATTACCGCGACCGTATCTTGCAAACTAATCGCTATCGCATTTTCGGATGTGAAAGCACACGATATCCGTTTCCAAAATGCGATATCATCGAACATCACCCGAAAGTTTATGCTCCGGCCAACATTAAATTACACAATATGGGTGGCTGCTTTTAATGTAACGAGCGCTTTTATCCTCGTCTCAATTCCGGGGCACGTACCGACCCTTTAATTCGCCGCGCCATTACGGCACACTGGATATTAAATAACATTACACGGGATATTAAATAACGCAATGATTCGCGCAGCGGATTACAATTATTATCATTGCGGCATTTAATAACGGCCCGAGATGTGCGGGCCGAGTTATCGACAGATCCCCTCTTCATGCCACGAGGAAGCGACGGTGGGCAAAGTTTCTCCATGAAAGCCTCGATGGTAGTTGTTACATGAGAATTAACGCATCATTTTTGCATTATCCCTTTGTATTTGGCTTCTCTCAATTGTAATAATCCACGCATTTGCGCGCGATTGCATAGTCTGTAATGACATGCATCTGCGTGCGTGCGTGCGTGCGTGCGTGCGTACGTGTGGCATGCTTGCAACGAGTCGCGACCCGTAAAACACCATGGCCGAGCCCGAGTTTGTTGACTTAGGTGGGACAAGAGTGACCACTCGATGTCCGCCGCGCGAACATTTCCTGTTGGACCTGATTCACGTTGTTTCAAGGGGCCGTTCTCGATACACGCCAAGAAAAAGCGTGACAGTATCGCGCGTCGTTGTCTTGAGTTCCGTTGAAATTCGACGATGATCATTGCATATTTTTTGCGAGTGTCTTCATTATTTGTCTGCATCTCGATTTCGTAGGGCGCACAATCATACCTACGATTGGTCATTACAGGATAGCGTAAAAGAACATCAAATAACATCATCACAATACAGTAAGGATTACAAACGTGAGATGGTAGCATTGCTGTAGCGTGCATCATTTTTGTCGCGGATGTACGTGTATGTCTCTACATGGTTTCACTCTTTCCACGCCTTCGTCAAGTTGTGTTTCAACAAGTTTCAGATAACAAGTTGCAAGATGATGTCCTTTTTCATAACTGATTCAAGAAAAAAACTTTCAAAAGGAAAGGGGAGGAAGAATAGTTACCGGCATTGCAGGTGGTGAAGTAACGCGCGTGGACGCATGTCGAGCGGACGGACGAAATTTGTCAAGGCGATAAGACGCGTCGTATCATCAGGAGGATCCTGAAAAGTACAGGCGGTCGACCGGTTTAATGCGCTTACAATATCGGAAAGCGCGCAAAGTGCACGTGTAAATCATTAATCACGTCCATCCGGTTGACGTTGTCGAAGAATTCGATCGCTTAATCATCCTGACACCTTGTCGAACTTGATATCCGAGGATATCCGTTATCCAATCGTCCTTAAAGCCACGGTACCTCTTGCTTCGATCTTTTTCATGAATTTTTCGTTCCTCTCACGTTGAATCACCGCGCTATTCATTTCGCTCGTGTACATCTTTACTTTCTGATCGTTCCAAAGACACTTCTATTTACGATTTAAAAAAAACTGTTTTCGTTTATTAAGCACAATGGATACAACGGCAATGACGCATTCATCGCAATGATGGAATCGGCGTTACTTAATGTCAGTCGTTTCTATTTTCGTTCGCAAAGTCTTGAAATTTTACGCTCCCTGTATAAATTCCGCGTTATATTTATCGTTAAATATCTTCGTAACAATTCTTTTTACGCCATATATCTTCCGAGCCGTAAACTCTTTCCCGCACGTACATTTTCTTATCTTTTTTCCTTCGCGGTATGTCATTTACTCAGTGTTGCTGATTCGCGCAACAACGTTATAAATTATCCATCTATCTACCTATTAATCCGTCCACTCTTGCTCGGTATTTCCATCTTTCCGTGTTAAACGGACAAAGCTGGAACTCGATTGTCTTCTCGCACGCGTGCCGGCGCGTCCTCGCACCTTCAAATTGAGATACGTCTCGCCATTTCTCATAACTCTTACGCCATTCCGACTAGGTACAGTGAATATTCTTTCGACCGGATCCTTTTTACACGGCGAGACGTTTTATTGCCGAAGACGGTAGGCGACAAGTCCGTCTTTTCTCATTCGCACCTGCTCGAATAATAGCGGGGTGTTACCGGTGTGTTACCGGATCGCAAAATAGACTTCGTCTCGAGGTCACCGGACATCTAAAAATCGCGGCTACGTCATCGCGCGATCATTCGAAAGAGACGCGCCTGATTTTTTTTCCTGTCCATCACTCGAGAACCGTTCGATCCTTGCGAGACATCTCTCTCGTATCATTCAGAGAAAGAGAGAGCATAATGGCGTATTCGCCCAAGAGCGTCCTTTTTCGCTACCACTTTCGTTTCTTGTCTACTAGATGAGTTACGTAAACCTCGACATGAAAACTGTACAGCGGAATCGTCCAAGTCCTCTGTCTTGTCATAAATTAATAAAACATCCCTCCCCCTCTCTCTCTCTTTCTATACATCTGAGAGCAAAGAAAAAGAAAATCGCATGCAGGTAACCAGAAGGGAGCGAGGGACAGACAGACGCAGGGAGAGAAAGGGCGGGAGGGACGAAGGAGAGAGCCCGGAAGAGAAGAAGGACCGGTTGCTTGTTCATTGACGGGGCGAAGCCCTTCGTTCGTGAATGGTGATGGTAGTGGACACTCGCGCAGAGAGACCAGAATAGGATTTCCTCCTCGCGGCGGTCTCGAATTTTTCTGCGACGCGTACACGAACTCGCGCCACGGCCGTGTCACGTCGCGTCCCCGTTCTTCTCTTCCCGTCCCCTTCCCCATCCGGGGGCCGTGGTTGTAGTTCGCGACGCTGATTAATGCACGGATGCCGGCGACAATCTTGATCGAGTCCGGCAGGCAATCAACCTCGCCGCTCGCTTCGATTTCCGGCAGCGCGTGTCGCGCGTCTAACAACTGCGATTGTTTTTGGTGCGACTTCTTCTGGAGAGGTCGCGGCACTTCATCCCAATCGCTCGCTTGTCACGTTCATCCGTACGATTCGCCCAGTGACAAAATGATGATTAATCCGCCTGGAGAAATTGAAGGATCCTCGCAGAGGCGTGATGTTTTTTTAAATTTCCAAGCAAGTGACAGGTCGAGCCTTCTGACACGAGAGCCATTTATATAACGGCAATAGCCTAATAGAGTGTACTCTCGTCTGTGACGATTAGTCGTACTAAGTTTGTGCTATTGTACAATTGTAAGTCCCAGGAATATATTTTTATTTCACCTGGACTGGATGTCATTAATCTCATTGAAACTTCAAGGAAAACTTTTCCATCCTCATTCTTTTTTTTGACAATCCTGCAGTGACTCAACTATTAACGAATGAGGTGACATAAACTAACGGTCTACGCAGAAAGGGCAGCCTCCAAATCATTTGCTATGATTGACACTGTTACAGCAAAATAATAATGCCGTTGACCGCATATTTTCGGGGTAGCATTTGTGCATTCAGCGAAAAACCACATTCATCGCCTACATAACGGATGGATGGACCGTTACTACATTGCTCTACGGCGCCATAACAAAGTACAAGTCTCAATGAACGGCGGGAGACTTTTAGCCTGCGAACAATAGAAGAGCGTGTGCCAAGTGTGTTGTACGTGTCTGGCAGATAGAAGTAGGTAGTCGGTGGGCAAGAGGACCAACCGAAAGAAAGAAAAGGAAAAAACCAAAGGACCGCAACAAAAGAAGGAAAAAGAACAAGTGTGCGCGGGTCGTGGCTGGCGAAGGTAGCGCGATACACACTAAGGTCGGCAGATGCGCGGCACGAGTGTAAGAGGGGCCATTACGCGCGAGTGCGTGAGGTAAAGAGGTTTACTACACCTGTGGTCTGTGGGCTTGGCCAGGTACGCATGAGAGAAAGAGAGGAGAGGGGGGGGGAGCAAAGGAAGAAGAAAGCCGGCCGCGCCAGAGGAGACCGAGAAGAGAGGAGAAGAGGACACGCTTAAGGTTGACAATCCGGGGTCACCGAGCGAAGCTATCCGTGCTTCCTGCGATTGGCCGACGGGAAATTCATAATACGTTTTTCATAGATGCCTGCTCCGGCGGGGCTGCCCCCCTCCGGGGGAAGGTAGAGGTCGAGAGTCGAGTCGATTCTCCGCAGTTAAGACGAGTCGAGTCGAGTCGAGTTGAGCTGAACCTGGTCTCGAGTCTCGAGCGTTTCGCCGGACGTTTACGAGCGTTTGACCCTAAGTGTACGGTGGGAGCGCGGGAAGTAGAGGAGGCGGAAGAGTATAGACGAAGCGAAGGAGAGAAAGGAGGAGAAGTCGCTCTCTTGCGCGGCCCCGCTAATTGGGTACGTTGCGCACGCATCGTCGTAAGAGGATCCTTGAGTGGACGTAAACCCAATATCGCCGCCGCCATATGAGAAAGGGATGCGTTGTCTCGAGCGACGAGATGCGCTGCTCTTCTAATGGGCGATTTGGCGTCACGCGTTCCTCCGCAACGTCGGTTTGTCGTTGCCCGTCGATCGAGCACCACCACCACCGCTGCTGCCGCGCCGCTTGTCACGCCGGTCTCTTTATAAATGCGTCGCTGATCAAATACAGAAAGACGCTTGCGAGATTTATAGAACATTAAATATTTATGGCAATATTTATTCGCGTAACGAACCGTCGATATTTTTATTTATTTTGTAGCGAACAGCGTGGCATTATTCACATTGTTTGACGTTGTCGGGCAGATATATCAAAGTATCGCTTATTTTACATTAACGTGGCTTCACTCTGTAAATTCGACTTTTCGAGAAAATTTGGAAATTTTGTCCGAGAGACCACGAACAGAGAATTCTTCAAATTAATTCTGCCAGGTAAAATTTATCAAGAGTTCTTCTCACAAATTCGGTTCTAAAAATATTATTGTCGAGATTTCAATCTTGCTTCATAAATTTCATATAAATTTGAGAGTTAGATCATGACAAATTTTTGTTTGTAAAACACGAGAGTTATTGAGCCATTAATCAAACATTAGCACAAAGTAAAATTGCAATCGGTTGATTTCACTTGGAAACAATTATTAAAAAGAAGAGTCCACAACAGCCGAGACATGATAATATTCGCTTCGATTATTAAAACTTATATTACAATCGTGAAAAAAAATACTATCTATCTACTTTTTTTTATTTTTATCTTTGAGGTTTTGAGACATTTGCTAGAGATATGGTGCCAACTAGGGCGATTGAGCTATAAAGCTCATCAAGATTTCGCTCGGCCGTTGTTACACGCTAGAGAAATAGTTTGCGATACACGTGTAGGCGTTTAAAAATGGGACGGCAGTCGTGCTAACGTTTTCGCATAAAATTATCATCTTTCCCGATTGATCGGCTACGTCGAAGCATCACAGATAAGAAACACGTTGGACCGGCAATAATTATAATACGCTCGAGAGTACGATCGTCCGTAACGCAGTTAAGAAAGGCCAGTCAACTGGTTTCGCCAAAAACTATTCGTAAACCTATTACTCATTGTACGAGAAACGTGATACTGTCTTCCGCGATTCAAACGGAAGAATTAACGGCCGTTATGGTGACGGTATTCAGTCCGTCGAATTTTATTGGCGACATTTGTATGCCCAGGCATAAAATAATTCGCGTCTGAAGTCATCCACTCGCGTGTGTGAATAATATTTAGAAACGATCGCTTTGTTGCCCAAGTTCGGTCAGATTACGTGAAACGTCTCGGTGATTATTCGATACGATCGAAGATCCGTTCCGTAAGAACATGAGAGAGAGAGAGAGAAATTATCGCGAATAGATATAATTTATTAGACGAGCTTCATCGATTGCGCAAAACAAAGCAGTCTGTGCTATGGAGATAATATTCAGTTTTATTTCTTTACGTATCTTTCTGCATACTTACCGTTGCTCGGAAATGGCATCTCATTAAAAATTTCGGCAAAGATCTTATAGAAGATATGATAAATCATAAACGTTGCTCCGGACATGATTACACCAGCTTATGAATCGCTGTTAACATACAACGTGGATTTAGATGTAAATCTAACGATTTATTCGTGTTTGAACTTTTGGTCCTCATTCTTTAATCTCTTCAATTTATTTTTGAAATCTTTCAATGAATATTTATGACTCTTCCGCAACAACGCTACAACCATCCAACCGTTTGTATAGTACTATGCTTGACCGTAATTTCCATTTAATAGGACAAGATACTTCTTTAATTTATTAAATTATGTTGTATTTTCGTAAACAAAGTTGGCCATAGCATTTATCGATTCCTCAGGAAATACATTTTATTATCCATTTTTAATAATTTATAATCATAGTCTTTAGACTGGAATAATTTATCGATTTAAACAGCTATTTTTTTTCAACGACAAGAGTGTTATATTCTACTTTCCTCGTAACGTAATTAATTTATTATTACACATGTCTAATATTTTTCATTAATTATGTAATGTCGACGAGCAACAGCCAACGTATCTGAATTATGCGGAAGTGTTGAAGAATTCCGTAAGATCTCGCAATCGATCACGATTCGCAGAGAGTCATCGAAGACTCGGAGCTTATATATCTTCTCGCGTGAATTTTTCTTTTTTTTAAGCATTAGTAGTATGTTTAATGACGCGGTCGATCGCGTCATCGAAAGTTTCAGGATCGAAAGTTACTGCGTAGGCGCGGGTACCGCTTTCGAGGAGTCGCGCGCTCGCGTGGCCATTAATAAAGCGGTACCGTACCTACGATAAGGAACGTCTACGATGACCGAGAGATATTTTATCTGTCGAAACCCGCGCGTGTCTTGCTTGCATGAGGCGAGGCGTGAAAAAGGAGGACGTCTCCGCGCGAGAAGATGCAAACGCGATTAGCGTAGGACGCTGAGAAAAGAATTAATGCAAGGCACGCAAGTCGCCCTCCTTGTCGTTATTTTTCACGGTTTGCCGTAATTAAGAAGACACGTCCTTGCATTAAAAAAAATTATAATGTTGCTTTCCTTTGGTTAGACAGCTCTTTATGTGTCGCTGAGCGTATAAAGAGACGCTGTCGCTACACGAGTACCAAGAATTTACATGTATCTGATATCTAATATATTTCCTGAATTGAGAGACACCTGATTTTCCCAAAAAAACGCTAGATAATTCCAAGAAATTACGGAAAAGGGGTTGCATTTCTTTCTGCATGTTGCCACAAACGTAGTAAGAAACCGAAGGTGGACACACTTTGAGTCGAGAGCGAGTCGTGAAAGGGTGCGCGCACACAATTTCGAGGGGTCGTTGATGCTGCAGCGAATTCTCATTCGCGTAACGCAACCATTAATAAGGCGGCACGTCCGGGACTCCGGACACGATAAGGACCCTTCGTGTGCCGCGGCGCGACCGATGCGCCGCCGTTAAGGCCCCACGCCTGGGCCCGTTGCGCACTGCGCACGGCGGGAATGCCGTGGCGCGTCCTTTCGCGCGGACTAAGGTAACTTATTCTCTGTCTTTGTGGGCGCCCTTTTTGCGCGCTCGCTCTCTCGCTCGGCCGCGAGATGGGGTTAAGTGGGTGCGACCCCAGGACGCTAAATAATATCGAGCTGTGCCATCTACCGAGCACGTAGCTCGCCATCCTGAAATATTACGCCGGACGCTTTATTATTCGCGTGCGCGAGAGTTCGTCCCCCCGGCGACGCCGGATTTATAGCGCGCGCGAGTGGGGCCCACCGTATGTCGCAGCTTCGTTACCAAAGTTGCGGAAAAATGTGACGTTGGGAGAATTTCAATCGGACCGACAAAGAACTGACCAGAAGGAAACACTGAAAAGAAGAACACTTTGCGAGCCGTAAATCCGTCATCGCAATCTTCATCATGCGATACAACTCAGTCTCAGTTTATTGGATAATACGCATTGCATTGCATTATTACGCAATCTTGCGATTTTGCCTCCTGCGGTGGCAGCGCTCGAAGAGCAAGAGCCTTCCGCTCCTGGTAGCTTCCCCTTCGACTTTGGGAATTAATGAGCGCATAAATCAAAATTCGCGTCGCACTGCACGTCGAATATTTCACGAGTTAACAGTCTTACCGCCTTTGCGGTCGATAGCGGCGCGGTACGGCGATAAAATCCTTTACGTTAACCCCTTCGGGATAGGGATTTTATCCATTTTTCCCCTTTTGTGAAGAATTTTAATTACGCGTGTAGCTCTCGAGGCCGCTGCTAGAGGCAGACGCGGTGAGAACATTTTTCTCTCTCGACATTCCAACAAATGCTATTCTGTTCATTAACGAGACTTTAATTGGGTGCATAAATGCGACAATGCGTATAGCTACTGAGATAAATTTCCTAGCATACACCTTTTTACACAACAGGCTCAAAAACGGGCGTCGAAATTTTAAATTAGCTAGTCGGTTTCTCTCCTGCGTCGTCGAGCCTGAAGAGACCCTCTCCATTACACGCATACCAGTGTACTCAACGACATCGTATTTACCGTTCCCTCTCGATTCTTAAATTCTTTTTAATCGGAGAAGCCTAATCGTCTCTACTTCCAATTCCACTGACGTATAATCAGCACTTATCTCCGCTTGTTCATCAGGCAGATGTGTATTTTTATAGCCTTCGGTCCTGTGTCGTACCTTCGATGGCGACACGTCACTGCCAGTCGTCGCGGAGGTCAACCGTGGACGTGACAAGAGGAGATCTGCCCCGGAACCTAGACTCGCGTGTTTGCCTGACCAGCGTGGCTATAAAACAACACCGACAGGACAGGACGGAGGCGCAGCCTTGGAGTTTGAGATCCTCGTCCACCGAACAGTATTCGAGAGCAAACATGGGCGTGATCCGGCGACCGTTTTCGACATCGCGAGGGACGCGAGAGAAGCACTCTCCGCGCGTCCGCTCCGCGGCTCCTCTCGCCACTCACGTGCGTGCTCGTATCTTCTCGAGATTGACATTTGAATTTCAATGAGCCGCACGTTGAGGATATGCTTCTCGCTACACTCGAGGCGGCGGGCAGGAACGACCGACCGGGGACGCGCGGGTTGCGCGTGGATTTCGAGCGTAGAAACGAGAATTGGTGGTAATTTCGACGATTCTGTGGAAACTGGTGTGTTTGTCAGTTTCGTGGAGGGCGGACAATGTCACCGCTTGGGACGGTGTTAATCGTGCTAAACGCCCAGCCAGACGTCCGCGTTCTCCACTTGAGATTCCATGCTTTCATCCGAAATCGCTAGTGTCAGCCGACGTGGGAGTGAATGGTACCTACATCAGTCTATCCATTCTGGGTAAAGTTATGCGGTGCCGACCACGTAGAATTTTCCTTGCTCGCGTAAACGGGAATACGTGTTGCGGCTTACAAACGATGAATTTATGCAGGAACGCAAGTCTCGTCAAAGAATGTTAACTTTTGTCTTCTGCATTAGCGCGTAGGAATATCCGCTGGTAATCTGAAAAGCGAACTAGACCAGCAATGTGCAGAAGCACGCGGGCAACAGATCATCAAAGGTGCTAGGCCCATTTAAGCGTTCAGCTTTATTTTCTCCCGTTGAGATTCTTGTAGTTCGCGCGCGGTGACACGAGATCGCGGGCAAACAAATGACAAACCCCGGTATTGCGGTACTTATATACGCTTACCCGAATGGCGGGCAATTAGAAAGACGGTAATGAAAGTGCCAGTCGAATCGCGCATTTCGCTGCTTCACCATAAAGAACACACTTTACCGTGCGCGCTGAGCTGCGGCGGAGCTCGGGACCCTTCACCTAAATTTCCCGCGATCGGCCATTAAATTCGTGCCTCCGGTCGCTCGCGCCCGCGACTGGACGCGCGCATCCCCCGTCCCCCGGTTAACTGGATACTTATTAATTAGAGATAATTGCCAGAGTTTACGATATCGCCAGGCCTCACCAGGGACAACCGCGATGACTCGCTGTCGCCTCATTGTCTGCCGTGGATTCCCTTCTTCCCTCTCTTGATTCGCTACACATTCGCGGTAGCGTTCTGAATAAATTTCATGCATTTCCTCCATTTTATTCACGCGCCGACCAATTTTTTTCTTCAATGGGCAGCTCAGCTGAATGGAGAACGTCGATGAGTGAACGGTTCTCGCTGACGTTCGCCATTATCGTATCCCGGGGCAAACAATGTCACTCCCCTTCTGCACGTGGACGGTTGCGCGTTTTCGGAGTTTACGGCAGCGTCTGAGCGTGCTTACCGTATAAAAAAATTCGGCAGTTTGAGGGTGCAGTCTCTACCGACAATCTCCGCGACGACGACCGATCGCGTGATTTGTTCCGCACTCGAAACTGCCGTGGAGTTCGCGCCCTCGTCGTAAGTCTCAAGCGCGATAAGATCGACTCTCAAAAGCTCCCGCACCCCGATAGGACCCGCAGGCCTCGCGCCAGAGCCGTTATCGTGAATTGAGGCGCGTCCTACAGGCGCATAAGCGGTCCTGGTACACCTGTAAACCCTCTTCTTCGTCCCTCCTCTTTCTCCTTCTCTATCGCTCGCTCCTGTCCCACCGTCCTGCCTTCCTGTTCCTCTCACTCGCTCTTTCTCCATTCGCGTCTTCGGGGGTATCAGTTGCTGATCGATTCAACCCGTGGGTGGTCTTGGCCATGGGTACGTGCGCTGTAATCCTACTCCCGGCCGAGGCTACCCGGTGTCCCGAGGATTTCCGTCGCGCCCGTTGGACTCGACGCATCGAGCTCGATATCGCGAGAGGAGCCACCGTGTATCATCCCCGCCGACTCGCGAGGGGATGTAGTTTACGACGTCGTTGCGCAGCACTGAGTGCCCGAGCGTCGAGAGGTAGCTCGTGCGTTGGCAAAAAAATGGTGGCTGGAATAGCTACCATGCGACGCGCGAGTCATGAATTCGACGGCGGCAGATCGGAGAGATGCTCGCCGAACTTCGATGTTGCTCGCAAAAATATTCTTGTCAGTAGCGTCGTTATAAAAATCAGACGTGTAAAGCAGCGTGCACAGAACTGAAAGAGAACGGAAATCACATGGAACAAGGATTGGAGATCACGCGAGATAAGAACGAGCGGTTCCGTTATGAAGATACTTACGCCCTAATTGTTTTTTACTATAGCCGAGCAGATTTACGGGAAGGTTTCACCCGGTACGTAGAGCGGTATGAGATGGGGGCGTAAAAGAGGTCTCGAGACAAATGACGTACAGAAGTGGTAACCACCGAGCCCTCCGATGATATCGGATCTGCCTGGGTCGTCTAAAAATATCAGTTGGAATCGCTCTTGAGCGCTCTTGGAAGTATGCCGGTATGCCAGGATCGTTAACACTTTGGAGACGTCAGACACAAATCACGGCGCGACGCATAAAACGACGCGTGTCCGTTGAAGCGTCGCGTCCTTAAAACGTCAGGCGTGTATCATAGTGTGTGTCGTCCCTCGATATTTGATATACCTCGATATCCTTCCCTAACAATAGACCGAGTGCTCGCGCGATTTTAACGGCACGCCGACTAATGACCGGGAGAGGCCATAAATCTTTGGTTCGCCTTTATCGCAACGTGGGACCTCCGGTCGCTCGCGCCCGCGACTGGACGCGCGCGGGGGAACACATGGGGATCTATTACATTACCCGATAAGCATCGGTCGACGGGGAAGGCTGAGAATATTACGGACGCGAAAGTATAACGAGTCTTTGCATTTGCGGGCGTTATAAATTAATGCCGCTCGTATGGCCGTTGCTTGTATTGTATATGAAGCCGCGCGCGCACTCGGGAGATATCGTCTCGCCTTTATCGAGTTTAGATCAAACCGTAATGTCCCGCTAAGACGTATGTGCCTCATTAATTCGCATTTGCAACAGATCGGTCGGAGCGGTACGCCACGCTTTGCCGGCCCAAGGGGTCCGCGCGCGGGGGACTTCTGTCATTGTCGCGTTTGAGATCTCACTCTCAGGTTGCTCCGCGGATACCTGGTAGCACGTTCGTCCGCCGATTAATCCGCGCGAGGTCGACACACCAAAAGCGACGTAGATACTTACGCGCACTTACCCGGACGCTGATGTATCCCCTGCGCGCGCGATTTTTCCGAGGCAGCGCGTCCGCGATAAATCCGCGATCTCTCCGATGCGTTGCATCGCGCGCACACACACACATACATACACATATACTTGCCACCTTCATAAGTGCCGGGAAGATAATCGAGCCGAGATAAATCGGCGTGTGGCGAAGCTCGCGCAGTCCGAGATCGCTGCGTGCGTTATTCGCAAAAATGTGGGACGCGTCTCAAAATCATTTCGAGAAATATCACCGTAGAAATAGTATCTCTGGAATCAGGTTTACGATTAATCCAATCTCGCGACAATCTCAAAATCACTTTAATGCGTAAGACGCGGAAGAACGACTGTTCGCGAGACGCACGCCAGCAAATAACCGGAGATGAGGAGCCCCGACGATCATCGAACGCGAGTCCTCCCACAAAGATTCCACGTGTTCCACGCAAATCCAGCGATTTTACGTGGTCTTTCGCTCGCCGTCATTAGCACAATAGATTTCCTGTCGCCGTGCGAGCTCGCGGCGTGAAATGTCGAGGAGACAGCGAGCTCCGCGCCGCGGATTAGACGTCGGAACGGTAGACTTCGCCTACTTCCATCGCTTCTCGTCGACCAAGATGCAAGGCGCGAGGAACGATACGAACATGAGATACGACGGAAGTGCGACACCCCGGTCGTAAGGTAGTCTACCTTATGAATTCCCGCGCTGGCGAAGCGCGCATTGCGCCTCTACGGGGGTGGTCCGCGTTTCTCGCGCCGCGGAGACCAACCGCTAATCATGTTCCCCGTTATACGCATCGTCGATGTATCCGCCACATCTCCTCACACGCTGCTACCCGTCCTGGTCGCCGTGGTTGGTGGTAACACGGCGATGCATTACCCGCCAGCGGCTACCTGACTGCGCCTGTCAACCTACGCGCCGCGTCGTTATCGAATTTCAGCGAAATGTTTCCCCGTAGCTTCTGTGTTCCGCGCCTCCACATGACTCCTTTGTAAGCTACCCATTTGTGGAATTCGATAGGAACCGCAAAACAAGTTCATTACGCTTGACAATGAATAGACATCTAACAGCGAATAAAGATACAGGCTTGGCATTCAGGGCCGCTTGCAGTCAGACTTGGCTATAGAAATCGTAAAACTCGAGGTACACATTTGGCTGGAACCAAGCTCTATTGCGAGAGACAAAGAAAAAGAAAGAAAGAAGGATGCTTACTAAATCTATAAAAGAAATCATTTTTGAAACGAATGCAGCATATTCCAGGATGATTGCACATAATACAGGAAGAATTTCGCGCGCAGAGCGGCGACGTCTCTTTTGCGAAAGACGTTAAATTGCTTTCGCAGACTTGTAGCACCTCTGCGGCCTCTTCGTTTTCTCGTTCGCACAGGTCTTCGATCAGCCGCGGTCGATTCTCAGGGAACGGAACGTCGGACACGTGTCACGTCGAACGAGCGAGCGACACTGGCGCGCCTAATCACACAAACGTTGGTCCGATGCGTGTACTCGCGAGTTTCTCGCTCTTAGGTGGTACCGCACGGTGCGCACACAATACCTGCAAATCGTACACGATGCAACGGTGAAACCCGGCAGGCAGGGTTTCACGGCGCAGAAATCTTAATTCCTGGAAGAGTGAACGAGGAGAAACGACCTGCCGAGGGCGAGCGAGAGAGCGAGAAACAGGGATCAAAGCGGGGATGGAAAGAGAGAACGACGCGAGAGCTCCGGTCGATGGTGTGTACGAAGATAATGCAGATAAATCGTAATCCCAGCGCCACGAAACGAGTGTCGATTAATTCCGAGATGAGCCCTGTCAAAATACAGGCGCGTCGTGAAGGCTCGGCCGCTCTCCCGCATGTACGAGAGCTAATCTTGACTAATAACTGTCGCATCTGCGCGCAACATCCAGAGGCGGAAGGAGAGGGAAAAGAAGGGCCTGTTGCAGGTCGTCTATGAGAGAGACGAGTACCTTTCCTTTCACGATAGATACGTCTATCGATCAGAGATTAGATCACGGTTAACCAATCGGGGCCTTCTTTTCCTGAATGTGAGAAATTTCTGATTTATAAAGATTCTGATTTAGCTGCCTCGATTTCCTAGAGCGACGTGTTCAGAGATCACAAGTGAGCGCGCCAATTCATGATGAATCGCAATCGAGATCACGTTGCGCGCGGCGATGCGAATGCATGCGATTTACCGGTACCGAGAGATCCGTTCTAAATCCCAGATTGGGCACTTAGCGAGAGGCGAGAGATGTCGGCCGGCGTGTACGCGGGCTCGTTCTCTCTGCCCCGATATTTCCGTTGGCTACGTGACCGACCATCATTCCCCCAATGACATAATGCACCGATCTCGGCGTGCAGCCGATCCGCAAAGAGCAAAAGATGGATCGACCGATCTATTTCGCGGTTTGCAAGAAAGTTAGCCACTCGACTCTCAGTACGATTACGCTCAATAAGGAAACCCTTTCCGCGCGGAAAGCTCCAATCTCGTTCGTGGGAAAGTCGCAATGAAAAAGAAAGAGAAAATACTTTTCTCGGAGATCAACTTGTCGATGAGTTGCCGCAAGATCGATCGCTGAAGGAATGGCGTGACCGAAAGGTTTGTACGCCTGCTTAATTGCGAGGAGCTCGAAGCTTTTTATTACATCGCGTTGCGTTCCGCCACGAAGCACGCGAGCCTCCGCGAGACGTTAGCAACAAAGTATTACGATCATAAATAAAGGTGGCGTAATTACTTTGACAATTACCATTATCCGTTTCACTCTCCTTCCTTCCCTTCCTCCCTCCTGACGCCGTTTGCTATTTAAACCCTTCGTGATCCGACTCGTTGCAATGGATCTTCCCTCGAGAGCCTTCTGCGTCAATGGTAAGTAAAAATCTGCTTCCTGCTTCCGCATCTTGATATCCTGCGCTCTGACGTCGTGATTGAGCGGAAGAATGCGCCGCGCGCGTTTTGTTCATTTTCACATACAAAGTAGTAGAATCCAACGTGAGCAATATCAAATCTGCAAATCCGCCCATTTTCGCTCTTAAAATTTAATATTGAAATCTCGTATTCTAATTTCAGAGACTACTGATCGATACTGATTTATAAAGAAGCAAACTTAACTTCCTTTAGCTCGATCCTTTTTTTTCTTCTTTCGATCAAAAGATCGATAGATTTTTTATACAAGACGCAAGTCTGTAGTTGCTCTCCATAACGAAAGAACTGGAACAGCACAATTAGCGGGGATTGTGCGATTTAATAAAGCCGCTCGTAAAAAGCGACATTAAGCATCGTGCGTGCGATCGATCTGCAAATCCCTCGAAGATGCGGCATCTACGATTTCCGCGGGCATCATCTGAATGGAGCGTACGAGAGCGAGACCGCAGCCGAGGCGTTCGGGCCAGCAATCAGCGTTAAGTACAGCGATTCCCCGAGAAGCATGACGCCATCTTGTTACGTGAGCGTCGTTTGTCTCTGACATATGATCCAGGGAACCCGTTGGTTGCCTCACCTGTCGGCTTCTTGCACGTATGCCGATGCGATCGTCGCTGGACCGAGGGGGAGGGGAATCTGTCGAGCGCGGCGGGGATCTGGATCGGAGATGGATACGCTCGCGAAACAAATTGATTCCGATGATAAGCCTCGATCGAATCCGTATCCAATGCGCCGGCAATTTGTGAAAGAGCGCGCGGACCCGCGCGAGCGCATCACAGCGTGTGCGTCAAATAGATCCCCCGATTCTTCTTTCCCTCCCCTCTGTCCTCCCTGTGAAACGATCTTTTTGCTCGGTAATTGCGCATTAATCCAGGTCGCCGTGGCGAACGTTACTTCGAGGCGTCCGTCTTGATGGCCGACAGTGCGTTCTCACGTCCGCGTGATCTCGCAGATCCAAGTGTCAATCAATCGCATTCACGTCCGCGTCAATCCCCGTGCGAGTGTAATCGGTATCGGCCGCTCTTGCGTTTAATGAGCTATGATCGCTGGCGGGCTGGAGTGGAAGCGTTAGACCTGTAACGCACTCGATTGGGGAAATGTCATCGCGCGTTTAAAGGTCGGCCGACTGCAGTGGAGATGGTGTTTTTATGGGGAAACGTTAAACCCCTCCGCGCGCGAGACTTCAATCTTTCGATCGCTTGGACTTTTAGTTTCGATGGTGCAATCTGGTCACGGATTATTAGAGATTATTAGAGACCGAGTGTTACCGTTCGCGTGAATCTCACCTCTCGGATCGCCATTCAGCTCATTCTGTGCGTGCGGAAAGCGAGTAACGCGCCGCGTCCAGATCCTCTGAAAATCCGCGGCGTGAGAATGTCGTAAACTTTAGCCGCGCGGACGAGATCCACGCCCATGCTCCATTTAGCGTCCCTCTCGATACGGCGCGGTCCGCTCTCACATCACCATCTCGTTCTCCGCTGCAACACTACGAGAAACCATTTGTCACCGGTCGCACATCTCGCGCTCGGACGCGGATCGCCGCCCCGAAGAAGACTGTCGCGCCCATAATCGATTCGTTACGATTGCTCGATCGATTAGCATGCAGGGGCGCGATCTGCACGATCGGAAGAATGAGTCTATCTTTGGAATAGATCTGAATGGCCGTTCTCTTGAACGGCGGCGGCGATCCAAGTGTCGGAGCCACGTTGCCGGAGACACGTTTCGCAGACTCGATCGAGATCGCGATCTCGATCCCGATCCCCCACCTTCGACGGCGGGGCGGGTAAAGGGTCGCGCGGAGA
The DNA here is from genome assembly GCF_003672135.1 of Ooceraea biroi. Classification (NCBI taxonomy): domain Eukaryota; kingdom Metazoa; phylum Arthropoda; class Insecta; order Hymenoptera; family Formicidae; genus Ooceraea; species Ooceraea biroi. Next base: position 5,702,976 of record NC_039517.1, on the reverse strand, counting down.
CAGAAGACGAGAGAAGAGAGAGGAGAAGTGGTACGGAGTACGGAGAGAAGGGGACAACGACGGGACACGGAGAGTCCGCGCGTCTCGGCCACTTCCCATGTTAATATCCGGTTATGCGTAAGGTATGGAGGCGTACGGCCAGTTTGCATGGAAACTAAGGCATTACCGTCGCGGACCACCGGAGTCGAACCACTCGTCGAACGGCCCTGTTTGCCGACACCTCGGTGAACGAGAGAGAGAGAGAGAGAGACCCGTCGGAACACCCTACCCCCTTATCTCTCTCCCGTTCCTTCTTCTTCCCTCTCGCGTTCCGCCTCTCTTCCACGCGTTCTCGCCTTGGTCCCCATTCGATTCCGATTCCCGACTGCTCGGCGAGACGTTCCGTTCTTCCTCTCTGTCTCCTCCTCTCTTTTTTATTCATCGCAGATGTTCAGATTACGCCGAGGTATCACCGCCGGATCATTGCGGTTTTATCGGTACCGGCAGGACCGAGAGACTACTCAAGATCTAGCGGCCGTGCGACTTATCGGTATTAACGATCGCACGGCGGTATCGCCGATCGGCGGACTTAAACGGCGCGGCCGAATCATTCGCATCTCCCGCGCTGCTTTCCAACAGATAAAACTTGGCGCTGGGAAACCCGCCGAGAAGCGATAGCGCACGGATGTCTGGCTCGCCGTTCTTCTAACTATTGTTTATCAGGAGGCAGTGTCTCTCGCGCGCGTGATAGTTTTAGCTATTTTACGATATTCGCAAGAGAATCACTCCATGTGTAATCTTCTTTTGATTCCTTCCTTTCTTCTTTTTTCCTTCTTTCTCTCGTCTAACATTGCTTCTTCTCTTCTTCAAGCATTTACAAGAAAAAAGTCTTCTTTCTCGGTCGATTGGGTGTCAATTAGACGTGGGCGGTCGATCACAGGTTTAGGTGGACTTTTTCTGCAGTTTTTATTTCGAGTCGAAGATGCTAGAGAACTCGCTTCTTTCGTTTCTCTCTTTTCTCTTTCTCTTCTTTTTCGTTTTCTTTGCGAAATGCTTCAGTGACATAACATTATAACGTCTTATAGTCACAGAGTGATCGAGATTGACATTCTAATTCATAACAATTATTTAATTTAAAAAAATTAAAACATTTAAAAATGTTTAGACGTTGAGTACTGCATTAATATTAATCACAGGTAGACTGATTATTATCTAAATCCGAACATTATTAAGGAAAATTTATTTTGTGATAAATTATCGAGGCATTCAAGATTTAACAAACGTCTCTCCATAAAAACAGGGAGAAAAACAGGATCAGAGGACGCTCGAATCCCATTGCGGCTTTCTCGCGTCTTCTCATCCATATCAGTGGATCGCTCCTCCGTACAGCTCCGTCACATCCGCGACGGGTATCTATGCCCCGCACGTCGGATCTAAAAGTTGACCGGCGCCCACACTCGGGGTTCCTAGGCTTAAGGAGGTTCAAAGTTCCCTCCGCGATCGTTTACGCCTTATTTATTCTCATAATTTACTCCCACGCGGCCCCTATGCGCGCCAGCAATTTACTTTACGACGATCATATCTGAAAGCGACCGGTGAGGAGTGCTGCCCGGATCCACTAGGCCCAAGACCGCGCGGATCGGACCCACGGGCCCCCGTCCGCGGTGGTGGGCCCTGGATAATGGGCACCGAGGTAAGGAAAGGGGAATCGGCCGATGACGTCGACGGGAAGAAAAAGAAATTCGCGGGAGTAGCAGAGAAGAGGATCAGCAGGCTGCATCTCTCCGCTTTCGTTCGCGACGGCGTTTATGGACTGTCGGAGCGGAACATAAAAAGCTGCGCCGCGCGCCGTGCTCGCGTGGTGGATACTTTATGATTCTTAAACGTCTCGATCGCGCGGAAAGGTCGCCATTTCGGCGCGACGTTGTCGGCTTCGATCCCGTCTTTTTGCCATTCCGCCGCGATTCGATTCTGGACTTTGAATCGCACGAGCGGACAGACAGGTTCCCGCGCGATGCGACATCAGGAGAATGTGCATCCTCGTCGATTAAGATTACCAAACGTGTTGGAGGTGACGAACGATCATGCCCGAGTGTCGAACAGTGGCTGGAACACACACTCGCGAGGAAGCGCGCTGACATCCTACCGATTAAATGCATAATCGGTTTCCACGAGACAGGCATCTCTGAAATGCGACCTCCGACATGCGGAGGACATCGAGGACAAGTGGCTGAGCAGTGAGACCACGGAGGAGATCGCAATTACCGCAACCTTCGCCGCGCTTTTGATTAAATTAATTGAAAGCCGAGTGTCGCTGTCGATGGAATAGACTTGCCGATTTGCCGAAGGATATATGAATGTCTGAGCACTCGTCGTCGAGGTGAGCGGCTCAAAGGTCTGAACGAGATGACACGTGTTGGATATTTTTCAGATCAAGATTCAAGATACAGATTTACAATCAATTATAATTATAATAAAAGATGATACTGATCAGTCGATAGAGTGACGTCACGTCGCTTGCTTTCCAAGAAGAATCATTCAAAGATACATCCACACTCTGGAATAACATCCCGTAATGCTTGCGCCATCGGAGAATTTAAGGCCGAGTTCCTATTTGTCACGCAGTGCAATTATTTAAAAACTCTTTAAGATAACTGATTGAGAGAGAGACGTTTATTTGCGCCCTGGGACAGGTCCCCTAAAGCGTTCAACTCAAAATATATACAGACTACAAAAAAATACAATGCAATAGAATACATACGTATAACAATAATATCAACACATAATATGAAATTAACTAAGATAATAATAATAAAAAGAGAAAAGAAAAAGAAAAGAAAAAGATTGAGAGAGATAAGAGGAGACAAGACAGAGAGGAAGAGAGAGAGAGAGAGAGAGATTACGTATCGATGGACCAGTTGCACTCTCTGACACTCTCGCTCTTACACAATCCCCCGCTTGTGACTTGCCCAGAAAGACTTTCTCTTATTCTATTCTTAATTGCATATACTACTCGTGCACTCCACTGGCAAATCTCTTACCATGTACTCACTTATCTCTTCCCGTGTTATTATTAATATTTATTATTTTTCTATAACGCTATCACGGATATCTCCGGCACACGGTTCACTCGGCTCTCCCTCACGCTGTGCGGTTTTGCGCGCGAGAATATTTATTCCAGGGCGCCGCACGTGATAATGATAACGTCCATCCTGGAATAACTCGCGAGTTCCACGCACGTGACGGAGAGCCACGTGTCGTACCTTCCTTTCGCCGGACGCGGTGTCGCATACCCGGCGTTTCCTTCTTTTTAAAAAAGACGTACGTCGAGCACATGTATTCACGGAATGGAATTTCAAGCACTCGTAGCCTGGCCCCGAGGCTCGACGTCCAGGTGGATAACGTTCGATCAGACACGAGTGCCGGTGATGGCGTTAGCGCGGCAGCGTAATTGGCGCTAAAAAGGACCCTTAAATTACAGGCCGTGTCGCCGATAAATATCGCGCGCACGCGGGGCCGCACAAGTCCATCCGGATGTGACGGTCCAATTATGGAGCTATATTTATATTCATTGGCCTCGCGCCCCGTTCGCTGGCACTCATTTTCGGTCGCGTGCGCATTTTAACGAGGACCGGAGGTTCCGCATCACGCGAAAATGCAAACGGAATTTATACGTGAGGACTGCGCGTGGTGTCCGCTTGCCAAAATCCATTACGTTTCGAGTGTCCGGCGTAAATAAATCTCCGTTTATCGTACGGGAGACTACAATTGGATCGGGACATCGTGAGAACCAAGTGATGTAGCTGTTTTTGAGACGAGTAAAAGACGAGAAGCGCTATACCGGTACACCGTTCGAAAAAGCTGTTAAATAACGTTAACCGCGAGTACATCGTGCGAAGTCAAAGGCGGATGAGTTAATTAGACGCTCGAGAGAAAGAGAGAGAGGAGAGAGCCTCGCCTCGCCGTGTGAACGGGCGATACCGTATCAGCGGGTCGGCGCGACGATAATTCCCGCAGGAATTGAATTTGCCAATTAGCGCTCGCGAGAAGGCGGGTGTAATTCGGGGGCGCATCGGCGCGACCGGCACGGCCACAGAAAGCAACCGGCACGGCCGAGCGTTAACGGGCGTAAAATGAATTATCGTTTATACGCGGCGCACGGCGAGTCGCGCGCAAATTTGCATTGGCGGACCCAAGACTCGGCCCGGCCCAGCTCGGCTCCGCGCGGGTTGTCCGCGCTCGTCCGGCCGTCCCAATGGAGACGCGCAGCCCCACTTTACACCTCGAAACCTCCGCATAAACGGTGCCCTGTGTTCCAGCCGCGTGCGAGCGCGCGCGCACACATTTATTCATCCCGTCGGCAGCCAGTGGCTTTATGGCGGAAAATTAGCGAGGGTTACACGCGAAAATGCCGCGACTTGTCGCCACTTAGAGCCGCCGATGCATTGAGCGCTTCTTTAATGGACGAGACGACACGCCCTCCTTAGCGCCCTTTTTAACACCTCCAACCGGCCACAGTGGACGACAGCGCCCGCGCCAAAAGGCACTCCTTAAAGGTGTCTTTAAGAAGCGGGACGAGGGGGGAGAGTTACAGTGTACGGCTAAAAAGGAGAGGAAGGTCGATTAGCGAGTCGCGCGGCTCGATTTCATCCCCGCTCGTTCGCACAAGTGGACGCTTTTACGACTCCTTGACGGTCAGTCGCATTGTTCGACGGGAAGTGGAGAAAGGTGAGCGTAACGAAAGCGCGCGTCTTGAAAGCGGAACATATATTGCTGCCTGTTGAATGGGACGCGTGTTCCGCGCCTTTGGAGAACGTGACGATTCGTTTAATTGGATAATGGCTGCGCGGACAGTACCTCCTTTTTTACATGTGGGAGCACAAGCCGAAAAGTGATTCGAATCGTCTACACTTCTTGGACAGACCGTTCTTTCTTTCCCGTTCCATCTTTGATTCTCGAAATCGCAGAATTTGATGCTTATTGGCTCATTGGTTAATTATTGGCGCAACAAATGTGCGTCTGGTTGATTAGTCTGCATTGACAATTTCGATACTTACGAGGAGATGCTCGTTTAACATCGTGGAAAGCGACATATCTAATCGCACGTCCGCTTAAAGTTCTTCCACTTCAACGACTGAATCATTCGTTATTAATGGAATACCCGCGACGACTTACTCAGTACCGTTAATGACTTCCGACGTTTGAACGTCAGCTCATCGAGAGTCGCATATTGGAGGTGCTTGTCAACGCGTTCGATCCCCAGATGGAATTGGGCGCGTAAAAGACGAATCACTCTTTCTCGTGACGAACTTTCTCGTGGCTCGCACGCTCGTCCTCCCTTCGAGATCTTGGACACGGTGAATTCTCAAGTGCGCCGTCTCGTCTTCGAGATTTTCCTCGAGAGTTCTCCATAACTCCAACGTGGCGAGTGGACAGCCCGTGACGCGTATCTACGCTGTTACGCGCTATTCAGTCCCGCACGTCGACGATTGCCTCAAACTAATTCAGTAAAAGTCGCTAAGATGCGCATAGAACGGTCTCCCACTGATGCATGCTTCATGTGCCCGATCCCATACGCGATACGATTAACGCAATAGTTTACAAGTGGCTGGATTGGAATATTTTATTTCTGCCCGTGAAACAAAAATCCAGAGATGCAAGATGAATATCTTGGATGAAACTGTCGACTTGGAACACTTCAAGTACATAATTTTTAATCTGTATCGAAAGTCAGTCATTGAAATATCACAATATTTAAGTATATGGAAATTAACGTTTGCAGGATCATTACAAAATGCAGTTATTTAATTGACGCTGTTGTCATGGCACATAATACAGTGCCATTGAATTATCTCGCGTACAATGATTCTTTCAATAGTCTTTGGTGAAATCAAGATACTCAACGGTTGGGGCAGAAGACCGTTCCAGGCTTTAGAAACTCCTGCAGCCTACGTGTCGCCACGAAATTGCGAGGCATCATCGTCGCGATGGCTGTGAGCGGCTGTCGTTGGCGATAGAAACTATCGAGTAGCCGCGGGAGAGCTCGCGAAAAATCACCTCGTTGGTATTACGTCGGCGACGCGGGATCGAGCGTACTCGTGAAGGAGAAGCGCGTGAAGGAGAAGCGGTGTCATCGGCGGTTCGGCGGCGCGTAGAAGCGTCTCGCTTTCGAGATTTCCCTCAAGAGTACTCCGCGAGTGCTCCGCGAACTACTCACGAGAGTGGGAGAGAAGGAACGAGACAACGAGAGAGACACAGATACAGAGAGAGAGAGAGAAGGGGGGGGGTACCTGCGTCTCTCCGTTAAGTTACAGCGACTGGCGCTTAACCCTTGACACGACGCACAATGGCCGGACGGGACTCCATAATTGTTATTTTAATAAGCTAATTTTCGCCGCACTCGACCGGCGCGAACCGCGCGGCGAGAGATACGGCAGGACGACGGGAACCGCACGAGCGGGGAAAAATGAGGGTTGGCGCGAGAGCAAGGAAGGAGAGAAATGGAGAGGACAGGACAAAGTGTGAGGGAGGAGGACACGGAGGTGCTCCGGGTAAGGCCTCATCGACGGCCGTGTCGGACGCGTCGAAGATTAACGGCCGTACTTCCTGGGGGCCCCGACGATTTACCCGTAATAAACGTAGCCACGCTTCTTACGCCGCACGACTCGTGGAAATGCGGGGAAAAATGCTTTTCTGCGAAAACATCCCTCTCCGCATGATTCGCGCGCTCCTGTAAAGGGTTACTGTTCCTCGCGGTCGGTGCACCTTCTCGAAGGTGAACGAGTTGAAAGCCACCCGGAGTCGCGTTGCATCATGCTCCACGTGAAACAGGAAAAATGTCTGTAGTAGACAAACGACAGTCTGACTTGCTTTGCTTCGAGAATAACGTTCGAGAGATAATTCGATTTCCTTTTGGAGACACTTGTGCGAAAAGACCTGAGGTCGCGCACACGTGTGACTGTGAAAAGCTGACTTTCTCTGTATTCTGTACTCGAGTCGACCTCTTGACGCGAGCTTTAATCAATTTCATCTTTATGGCGCATAAATATTTTTCCCCGAGCTATTCGCAGTTTTTGCGCGTTGCATCAATTAAGCGGGAAGGTGTCGGCGCATTTAGCGAGCGTTTGGAAACTCCGCGAAGCAGCCGATTTATAAAAGCGTATGTTTTCCTCACCGCGAAATGGTTCTGCTTCGTTCACGAGTATCGCGAGGAACATTCTGAATAAATTATGCCGTATTAACTTTTCGTTAGGAAAGCATCGGCTTCGAATTACTCGAAAAATATTATCTATTTGCATAAACAGTGCGAATTTAGCACTCTCGTGATATCCGACACTTAACGTGTCGGCAAAGACATCCACGCTATCAATCTGAAGGAAGATTGAGAACGAGAGAGAACGCGGGGAAGTGCGATTAATTCGGTCAAGATAAATTGTGACGAGCTTATCGCTCTTGGCTTGCCGCAATTCCGCTTGGTCCCGAACGCGAGGCGGGCTTCGCAACGGCAGGACGCCGTTCACTCGCATTAACGGCTTATGGGATTCTCGCGTAACGTATTTACGACGACAAAGAAAAATCCGGGTTCCCTTACCGCGCGCATAATATACGCTCAAATCCGCTATTCTTCAATTACGCCTCTACTCGCGTCCGCGGAGTCGCGAGTCTTCCTCGCTGCGTATGTGAGTGCGTGCATATGAGCGAGTGCCTCACGTGTGAGAGTGCGTGGCTCGCGGGTTACCACCCGCGGGTCAGAGGTCGGGTACCTCGTAAGAGAAAGAAACGGGGTAGAAAAGGATGGGGCGTGGCTCGTATTTGAAGTAGAATCGACCCTCCACCTCCTATTCCTGTCTTCGGAGGAGGCGCAGCACGTAGACCATCGAGAATACGTCGCCGCGAAAGCACCGGGAAAGATTCAAAGGAACTCTCACCGTCTTACCCCGCCATTCTCGTGTCGCGGCATAAGCGACCGAGCGGGATGATTCTTGTCTCGCCTTCCTCGCACGAGTCGATTTATTAATTTCCACGTTAATCGGCGCGCAGCGCACGAGATGGTTCGGTTTCGTTCATCCGTTCGTTGGTCGGGGCGCGCTCGTTGCCTCGGATCGAAAGGCGGAATTTACGGCGTTTGTCGTGCTTGAGGTTTTATTAGCAGTGATTAAGCGCGGTACTGGCGTACGATTAGCTGGCACCAAATTATATACACCGTTGCCGAGCTTGAGACGACGGCATCGCGAAGAGCGATTGCGTGCGAGCATGCCATCGAGAAATTAGACAAAAGCCCGATACGCGTTTATAATCGAAGAAAGAGTCACGGTGCGACCTACGACGCCGTAAAGTCTCACGTAATTTCTTCGCGGACGCAAGAAAACGCGTTGATATTGGATTGATCGTACGCGAGATATTCCGCCGCCTATAAATTAACAGTGTTAGCAACGATGGAATTAGAAAGGGATGCAGCTCGCGTGAATCGCGAGATGCTGAGGATCCTGAGCGTACAAATTCTTAGGTGTACTCAACCCGGCGAGTAAAAAGTCTCGCGCGCTTTGATCATTGACGGCGTTTAATTAATGCCCGATCTCTCGGCGGACGTAAATCAAACGCGTCCATGTTCCAAGACGACACCCGAGAACGATAGAATTGTTTTTCCGACCATTGCGCATTTATATAATATATTGATCGCGTATATATTGGTATTTAGAGAAGCATAAATTTCCGTGATGCGCGCCGATGCGTTAATCACTCACCCTTGTTACGAATACACGAGACGGGCGACGTGCGCTCATCGTGATAATTGTCGTAATTCATTATCTTAACGGTGTCCATCGACACGAAAGCGGGGACCGACGGATGCACACGGCAAAGCGTAATTTATGAATTATTGTTCTCCGCCGTGTGCCGAGAGAACGAGGAGAACAAGAAAGCTGGCTGAGAGAAAGAGAAAGAAAAGAGAGAGAGAGAGAGAGGAGCGCATCACGGAGACGCGAAAAGCAGCCCGGCGATGGTAGGACGAAAGAAGGAATTGCGGCGTGCGTTACGAGTTGTCGAACGTAGTCGTAAAATAGCGACTGATTGACGGTCGATGCGCTAGGAATTTCGTAAGCTGGTTAACGCGCGCGCATTTTCGCTAGGGGACCACACGATGCGCTTTCACACATGTCGATTTAATACCACCGACAAACTCTTAAAACCTGATTGAACTTTGTGGTGGCACGACGATCGTTATACCTTTGCGCCTCGTGCTGAAGAAAAAAATGCAGACGTAATAAATTATCCCCGGAGTCGTAAATGTAATCGAATGAATATGCGAATTGTTTGATGCTGGAAGGCCGTAGAACGCCAAAGATCCGCGATTTTTCGCTGCCGCTGAAATTTCCATTTGCGGAGGCTACCACTCCGCCGATTCGCACGACGATTGAACGCCTGAACAATTACACGTTCACCGTTAAAGAAACACGTGAGGATTTACGTACTTGTAATTTCAATTTTATGACGTTATTAATGGGACAATTTGTGAGAGATATATTGTTCCGCGCACAGTAGAGGAATCCTCGCAAGGAGTTTATCATCATTTTATTTGCATTAACAGGGCCGGTAATTTATTTAACGACATAATATTTACACAAATATCTTTTCCGAGATACACAGCGAACCGTCCATTTTCACATTTTTTAAATACTGCAGCGTCGTGAGGCGATGTGATTCGATCGATAATTACCCTACAAAAGCGTGTTACAAAGAATACATCTCGAGGCGTGGGACATGTCGTGTAATCGCATAGCTGAATTCAGCTGGAAAGAAAGATCTCACTGAAGATGCCTCGATAACGAGAGATGATCCGGCGCGTCCGATTATAACGCGCCGTTCGAAACAATTAAGTCGTGGCAGGCGCGCGTGCGCGTGCGAAATTGGCGAAAGACGCAAAGTCTCCATGGAACGATTCATCATCTTTCCTCTCCTTTCCTCTCCAGTTCTCGACTCGGCCCACCGTGACGAGTACTAATCGACGGCCATCACTAATTTAATAAAAGCGCCGCAAAAAAAGGCGGACGTCCCGACGACGAGGTGGCTGCGCCTCGCTTTAAACGTTCTCGCACCATCCACCTCGTATCGATGACCAATTTAGATAGCACCTCGATCGCGGCCTTGGGCATGCCAAACTGTCAGATCGATCTCATTGACGTGCCGGGAGGAAAGGTTCTTCTCGCCGGGCGCTGTGACGGACACGTCTTAGTCATCGAGTACCGCTCCGGAGCGAGCGATTTTCGAGCAACTTGCGCGATACGATAGACTCGAGGGCATCCGAGATAAAAATGCCGTGGGAACGTCGATGAATTTCGAGCAGCGAAAGATTCCAAGTCCCATTCGGAGTCCACCGTGAGCTTTCCAAGTCGCTGCTCGGGATGGGCGCAATAAGATCGCGATTTAATGTCGTCGGGGGATCCGGAGGAGGCTCGTTTACCGTACTTCCTCGTTGAGGACTATCAAGAATTTCGAGAGATGGGTTTCAGAGATGAGGCGCGATTCTATCTCGCGCTGTCCGAGTCCGAGAAAGAAAAGGAATGAAAAGCCCGCAGCGATTTGCGGCGCGCAGGCCGAGGCGGTCTGTTTATGAGTCGCGAGGAAATTCATGGGGTGGGTGGATTCCCGATACTTTTCTCGGGCATTAAGATAATTCTTCCTAGGCAACCGGCTCGGTGATGTCGGCAATTAAAGCCTTATACCCTCCATTAATCCGCGTAGAAGAGAGAGAATGAGAGAAACGGATGCAGGGAGAAACAGGGAGAAAAAGAAGGAAAGGAGACCCGGGTGCCTCTCCGCGGGGGTCTCGCTTCACGATACGCTGTGTACTTCCTTTCGGAATGACACAAAACGCCGGGCGGACGATAAAAAGGGGAAAACACGAAGCTCCTGTCACCGAGGGATCACCGCGGGTGGGACGGCAATGACCTGCGTGCAGTCCCTCCACCCCGATAGGTCCTCTTGGAGACGACCTCTCGGCGGTCGCGACTGAATGCCTCCGCACAAATCCTCTTCCGTGTTTAAAGATTGTCGTAATCGTGAGTTTCCCCAATATCAATCGCGAAAGCGAGTTCGACGATAGACGCAACATTGCACTGGTACCTCTTTCATCGGTCTCTTTCAATTTGTTAATTTATAGATTTGGTGGATTTTGAATTTTGCTGTAACAACAGTTTTAATAGAAGTATGACGTTTCCAGCGCCATTGTTGCAGGACAAAGTGTCTCATGTCGCGCATATATATACTTTCTTCGAAATTGTCGAGACTCTCGACACTCGAATTAACAGGTCCGATATCCGAGCGACCGCTTTCACGAGATACCAGTTTAAAACGTGGACAATTCCTCCCAAACGGCGACAGAAATAATCGGTTAAATATTACCCGACTGGCCCTCGTGGCCGATAACAAGATGCCCGCGCGACGACGATTTATCATAATGCGACCGATCTCACGCGCGATTAGGGGAGAAACAAGTCGAATAAATTCCGTGCGGCTTCGTTACGTGGCGTCCCGTTTTTTAACGACGTTTAGAAAGTGGAATATCATATTAACGCCGTCACGTTTCTCAGCGTCGCACACTCGTGTGACGGGGTTAATAGCGTACGGAGGATTATCGCCAACAGCTCTCTTGCTCTCTCTTGTCTACCCATATTGGACGCTCGCTACACGCGCGGTAATGACAGATAAATTAGCGATGCTCGCATTGTGGATGGGGTAATAGACGTCGCGTAGAGCTGACATTTAAACCGCGACAGTGCAACCACATCTGTTGTAATCCTGCGTGCGTGCGTGCGCTTCGGCCTCCTGCTCTTGCCGCTTCCATTTTCTGCTTCCCTGTCGCGTCCTAAGCCGCGGTGCATAATGAGCCGCGGCGAATCGTGGCAACGAGAAGGATAAGAGCGATCGGCGCCTGCGGCTCAAGGAGAGATCGTCCCGACCTCTTAGAGCCCGCCAATTGATATCGATCGATCGGATCGCTCGCGTCCCGCCGTCGCAGCTCGCGCGCTTTGGTCCATCGTAAGATTAGCGCGCGAGATGAAGAGAGTGGTAGAGGGAAGTAATCGCTATGTACGCGCACGCGGCACGTCTGTCTCGCTAAACTTTGCGCAACTATACACGCGACTATAAATATTCGTGCGACCACGTAGCACGCACGCCACGTCTGAGCCACCCGCTTCATCTTCTCTTCATCCTCTTCATCGCTGCGCGCTCCGAAAAACTCGGCGGGCATGGCCGACTGCAACTCTTCTCCCGTCAAAGTACAATCGAGAGGGGGAACAAAGTGGAGGACTAGATCGCAAAATCAGCGTGACCCGGCATGACAAACGTGCCGCGGAAAGATGACGAGCAGGTGCGAGCGAGCAGTGAGAGGGAGACGCTAGAAGGACGCGCGATACAAGAGGAGGTATCGAGAATCGAGAGAAAAAGAGGGGAGCATAATCAGATGAAGATGAACGTAACGAAGATGCGATTTTCCTCGGTTTTTTGCATCGTTTCAAAATCGATCGTCAGCGGAGTTGCGCGAGCTCTATTAAAGCGGGACGCAACAACAGACGCGATTTGATTGATCGTGATGCGCTTCGGTAGCACTTTGCAATTATGAATTTTACAGAAACAGCCATTCGGCAAGTTGATGCAACAAACAATATTATAATAGATTCACCTAGAAGCATACACACGTGAAATGTATTTTTTCATAGAAATAAAAACCAATTTTGTCATTATTTGTCATTATAATCAACGGTGCACCGGTGCACGACACACCTGACCATGTCCTCGTGACGAGGCATCGTTGAGGATGATCTAATTGTGAGTACAAAATAATAAATGTAACATGTGTCTTTAACATGCCGAAATCCAAAATTAAAGAATTCCGCGGCTCGTTGATATTGGACGCTTCCTGGCATCTCGGGAGAGAAAGTTCACTCCGACATCCAGCCTGTGGACGGTCTCTCGTTAAATCGGTGAAGTGCTCACCTCGCGGACAAGAGTGAGGAAAAAACGATGAAGATTGGACGACGTCCCCCTCCGATCTCTCGGACTCGCTCGCTCGCCCTTATTTCCGCTTACGTTTCCCGTAATCCGAGCGGCATGAGCGCCCGTAGATCCTCCGAGATCTTGAGGTATCGCGCGCAAGAAATACGATACACCGATAAAACAAGGATACCTGCACGTCGTCTCTACGTGAGAATTCCGCGGACGGGGGCGGAAGGGAGGAGGAGACTGGGAATGCGGCGCGAGGGAGTCGTCGGAAATAAAATAAAATGAAATAATCGATCAGACGGCTCGTAAAATTCCCGGGGGACGCAAATGAGTCGTTAAAAGGCCGGCACGAACCCCTGCTGCGACACTGCTGCTCCCCGATCCTCCTCTCAGCGACCCTCATCTCGCTCGCGTTCTCCGCGCGCTTACCAAACTTTAACCAAATTAGAATATATCGTTCCGGGCATCGCACGTTCGCGTAGGCCGGCCCCCAACTCGCGTAAATCATCGCCGGGATATAAAACTGTAGCGTTCGCCACACCGCGGATGCTCATAAGGGTGCATACTTGTACTATGTGTGATATCTCGTCGGCCTCGGCGGACGCTTGCTGTTGCGGCGCCGACACGCCGCATCGCGGGATTCGACACGCTCGAATTCGACACGCGAGTTTATTACGCGAGCGTCGGAATAGAATCGCGGATGCGTCGACGAATCCAAAAGGAGATTACCGAGACCCCTGTCACCCTCGAATCAAACTCCATCTACAGTGTTATCTTCCTGGCGTTGCGCTACTGATCTGAATCTATCGCGACACGTTGGTCCCGAATAGTCGTTTACGATCTCGTGCTTTCGGGTGTACAATTTCGAGGGGATGAAATAAAAGGATAAAAAAAAGGTTTTATTTGCTACTTACGCAATGCGGCAAGAGCGTCGCACGATCGCTGCGTGAAGATATCACGCGGGCACAATTTTATAGTCTGCGCCGCCGGGTGTATTTGCGCTCCCCCGGCGGGAAAGTCTCAAAAGGCACCGCCGACCGGTCGTTTAGTAGCGAACGTTCGCGAAATGAAGTCGATCGGGACGGTAAACCGACTGACGGACGGACGGACCGGGCGATTCGAGGCGAATCGCGCGTAACCTTCGACCTGGCACCGGTTGGGCTCGGCAGTGTCACGGGGAGTCACGTGGCCGGCATAAAACGTGACGTGCCGTGAAATACCCTCCTAATGGGCGAGCGGGTTGCGTTCACGCACGCGGCCACCGTCATCGACGTCGTCGTCGCTGTTGTCTTTGTCTTCTTCGTTTCCTCCGGATCGCTCCTCCCGACATTGTCGAGCTCTTAACAGACGCGAGGCGATGCGTTTCCTCGCGTGAATAAATTTTCTTGCCTTATTAGTTACTGTGAATATGATTAAAAATTTCCGCAATCGTGTAATTCCCTTTTCATTTGAAATTAAATGAGGGAAACAGAGAGGATTCGCGTCGACATTAAAAAAAAAATGTTTTTTGCGTCCATCAGGATGATGCTGTTACTTTTCCGACGCTTTAAAGCTGACAACGTACTCGTTTCAGATCATTAGTGTGCTCTCTACCGCGCTAATGTGGTCGACAAAGACGGAAAAATGGACTCTATGTGTATCGAAGCACGGGGCACTGTAGTGAGAACAGAGAGCTGGCTCGAACGCGAACACTGAGATAGTCACTTCCCCTTCGCTTATTAAATGACACGGTAACCATGGCCGGGTCTATAAAGAGCTCCATAAAGCCGCGTTCGGCGAACGAGCACAATTATATCTCGATTAAGGCGAAACGGGAATGCGCCAAGCTGCGCCCCGGTCATTCGTTCGTGGAAAAGCGCGAGCTCCCTTCGCGCAATATCACGTTTCACGTTCGTTATCGTTATTACTCCCGCGTGACTGTTATTTTCAATAGCCCGGGCTGCCATCGGCGCTACGGGCGCTCGAAGAAGCGGGCATAAATTCCGCCGACGAGATGATCGTCTCGCCACGATACGCCTCACATTCTTCGTCGCGTCGCGTTGCGTCGCGGCCACGCTGCGCTTTTTTCCGAAGGTGAAAAACAGGCCGCCGCGGCCTCATCCATTACCGTGCAAATGCAATTATTATCGTTTCGAACGGACGCGAGGAGTCCGCAAGAAGGACGGTACATTTATCCTCTGCCGCGCGCGACTACTCGCAAAAAGTGACTTGCAATTAGCAGATGGGGAGAGATTGTAAGCGCACCCTTTCTTGTCCTCTTCTGTTACCTCCTTACTAATACATGTATATAGATAACATACTTGTGTAAACATATTTCAATATATTAAACGTAAAGCAGATGTACACGTGTAGATTAACGCAGAGACAAAGTAAAAATCAATGTAACCGGAAACTGTAATAAAATGTCCGATACGAGAACCGATCTGATCGACATCGTGCGTTGCTCACCTAAGAGCAACGTTGCGAGAGCATCGTGGGGTCGGCTGGAGAATCGATTGGATGCGTTGGTGCGTCGTTACGAGCGAGCGCGCACGCGAGTCAAAGAAATATAAGAGTAATAAGGGATGGAGGGACATTTGAATAAACGGACATGAAATATTCATAGTCGTGCACGGGACGGGAGTGACCCGACGTATATACACGCGCGAGGATCACGGCGGCGATCGACGCGGTCGCGGTAAACGCTCGCCAGGTGAAACCCACGTCGAGAAGGGGTATACTTTCGAGCGTGCGCGCGCTCAGAACCCTTCCCGCGCCTAATGGTCGTACCGAGCACATGCACACGATCCCGCGGGCGCTCGGCAATTACATTATTAATAGAGATATTACTCCCTACGCTCACAGGCATTACGACATCGTAACGCGTCGTAAGAGAACGCGCGTACTTCGAGATTGGCTCCTCTTCGCGGAGGGTGAGGGGGAGCCTGTAGCGGGAGGAGGCATTAAGGTGAAGAATAACAGGAAGAAAAGACGAGTGGAGACGCGAGGGGAGGATGCAACGACGACGACGAGGCGCGGGATGAAACCGGGGGATAAGGGCGAGGGAAGCGGGGGAGAGAGAGAGAGAGAGAGAGAAAGGGAGGCTGCTGCGCTCGGGATCGGCGCCGCAGATTGATCGCGCCAATCTGTTTCTGCCGCGGACCACACATGACGCTCGGCGGAAATTTTCCGTAATCCGTTCGCGGTAGCGCGCGTCGCCCGCCGGTGCATACACGCTAATATCGAGAACGTCCGACTATCTGGCGTGTGCGAGCGGCAGGTGGATGAACGGTGGACGAAACGTTCGCCATCGAGAGACGATCAGGTCTCAGCAGGACCGTCAACGGGAAGAGGCACGTTACGGGGGTAATTGCGTTACGTCTACGTTAAACAAAGCTCGAGACTTCCGGATGCGCGCGACTTGATCGATGAACGTCGCCGATCGTCTACCGGGTGCGTGAACGGGTTCAGCGTCTTCGAGACACTCTACGACATTATCACGAGCAATGACCTCGCTCATGTGGGCGTTTGGACTCGTGTCAGATGATCGATGATCCCCGCAGCTATCCAAGAGCTGTCCGGGATCGCTTGAGCTTTCACCCGCAGTTGATAAATCCAGTGGGATTTTTTTTCGCCTCCGAGTGAAAATTCGATGGCGGGACGTCATTGGCGACATCCGACGACGCGTTAACGGAGCGGTTCCTCGTCACGTCGATCGCGGAGCAGATCCTCGCGATGTCGGCGGCCAAGGTGGTCGCTGGACGACGGGGGCGGTGGCGAGGATGGCGGGGCGAGGTAGGGATCGCGCTTACCGAGACGGTAAAGATTATGGAAAGGAAAGGAATGGAAAGGTAAGGTAAGAATAAACTAGGCGCGGTGGGAGTGGGTCCGGATGGCCTCCATTCTCGTCACTGGCTGCGAAGAGGACGGCGCCGACCAATCGGCAAACGTTGCCTCCGGCCTCACCTCCCCTCGTCCTCCGCATACCGTGTGCTTACGGATATCTCGGCGCGTGTGTACACATCGCGGGGGGAAGATCGTCTGAAAAATCGCGCCTCACCTGCCTCGTGCAGGTCGAGGGTCACACCATCACCCGGGTACCCCGCCGCCGCACACACTCCATCGCGGACGCGGTTGAGCGCGTGAGCGCGCTCGCGACGAGCGATATCGATGAGGATCGCGAGACGAGGACGTCCCTATAAAAGTGGACGCACACACATGTATTCTCTCTTCACCTGTACGTGCAAACATTTGGCTCTATCTCCGGATAGCTGGTTGAATGTTCGTCAGCATCTCAGACTCCGTGATATAAATTTGATAATGGACAAGTGCGATTGATCGGCGACTCCCACAAGGTTATTTTGAATTAATTTCGTGCAAATTATTCCGCCCAACGAACGTCAGATGCACGTAAGTCTCGGTGGTAACGGCACTTTTACGCGACAGCTCCGTGAATAACCACCCACGTGGTACCGTATGAGGTTGCGAGTCTCGTGAAATGAGTCTCGGTGTCCTTCCCATCTGGTTCGACGCCCAATAAATTCCTAATACTCGATTTAATACGTTATCCGCGTCCGTGATCCCGGCCGCGATACATCTCGCAGCCGACCGCTGCAATGCTATCCGTGCGAAATGCACAGGCATAACTTGCGATCCACGGACGGCACGGACGCGAGAACCAATCGAGACGTAAGAACAGGAAGATGAAGGAAGGAGTAATAATAAGCCAACATCTGATTTTATGCGCGCCTCGTATAATTTCAGATTATAGACACTACGATTAAAGATTTCGCAAACCGACTCTCGAACGTGCAAGTGCGTAAAACAAAATGCCAAACGTTAATGAGATCGCGTTTCGAGTCCCCTCACTCTTCTTACAAGCGGACTGAATGGCACTGTCATAGTCATGTATTTTTCTCAATAAAAAAATGCATATTAAAAACGCACGTGTCAGTTTTTTAATCTGCTAAAAAGGCGATCGATCGATCATGCGAAAACTATGCCAACATTGAGAGACTAATTAATAAGTTTATAGCGTGTAATCTATATATATATATATATATATATATATATATATATATATAGCGTATATGTGTGTAGAATACATAATACCGTATGTGTGGCCTCGAGGGATTCGTTTCGGAAGAAAATAAATCGCCTCTTCGCGCTGTAGAACGGCGCGTTATCTTTACAGCGTCGCCGGCGAGTTTCTATCTTCGTCCATTCGCGCTTGCCTGACAATTTTACAATTCCGCACAGCCGCGCGGGAGTGGTGTACAGGTTTATAGTACATGCATTTATAATACGTCCCAGGCTTTATGACCGACCCGCTGCGCATCTCGCGCCAACGGCTCCTTCCGCTCCCGTCGAACTTTGCTCCGCGCGAGTCATCGCTTATGGAAATTGGCATGTCTCCGCGTATCGGTTTATAATAAAATGTTATTACATTACCATGCGAATCTATATAGAAGAGCAAACGCGCGAGCCGTGCTTTTCGTTGATCCTGCATAAGCGATTTGTCATCGCGCGAGCCCATTATGGAAACGATAACAGTAATGCAGCAACGAGAAATGAAGAGAAATTTCTCTAGAATATCATTACGATGGGAATCAGTGTGTGCTTATTCCATATGACATTTGCACGATTGCATTACAAGTAATAAACATTGCAGGATTCTGTACGTCCACATGTACTAGGAAGAAAATTATAATGAAAAATATATTACGTTACAATGCAAATGAAGCACGAATCGCTAATGATAAACGAACGGAAACTACACACAATGTGTTCATCGCAGGACATCCTGCAAAGCGAAATTTAAAAGCGCGTGTTACTCGCCGCGGTATCAGCGCAGTTTGATTTAATTATTGGCGATCACGCCAGCACAATCGACTTCTCCGAAGATTAATGTAATGACTACTCCACACGGGCGAGCGATCCATCATCGATCGCGCGATTGAACCGCGACTCGAGATTTTTGTTTCGACTATCACGAGCCAGCAGAACCATCGAGGATGCCAAATGCGCAACGAGACGCGTGATGATACTCACTCGGAACGCTTGTCCAGAAACTCGAGAGCGCATCGGCGTGTGGACGCGTTGCTCTCTCGCGCTTGCGTTATTACATAGTTGGCTCTATCCTCCGCGCGAATCATAAATCACACGGGGTACGATCCTCGGCGCTAACGGTGCTTCGAAAAATTGCGCGGACGTGCGTGCGACCGGTTGCCGGCGCACGAAAAATTGTTACTTCGAACTCATCAGCGCGATCAGCCTTGCCGTGTAACGTCGTGAGAACGGTGACTCTAATTGCGCAAATCATGCGCCTTTGTGCGACCGCCACAGATTATTAATATTCTCGTAATTACGTATTGCGCCTGCGGACTCTCGTCGCGCGAAGGACGCCTCCATCAGTTGTACCCAGAAACCAGCGACTCTTGTTCCGATAGGGGAAATGGCGCGTTATCGCGGCTACGGCGGAGAACGTTGATTTTTCAAAGGGATGAGGGGGAATCGTGAAAACAAGCGCGAAGAAAGAAAGAGAGGGAGAGAGAGAGAGAGAGAGGCGCTTTTACGCCACTGTCGGTGTGTGCGCCAGTTGTATGCAAATAAGACGGGATAAAAATTGATCAACGTCAGCCACCCGATGAATCTCCGGAGCCAATCAGCGTGTCTCATTAACCCCCGCCCCCGTCGAACAGTGCCTGTCAGTTTGGTGGCGAGGCGTCCCGCTGCTCCGGGCTCCGAGCGGAGCAGAGAGCAGCCGTCCGCACGGCGTGTCGCGAGCGTGAGAATCACTGCATCCCAATTGATCCTAGGGTCAATGAAGCTGTTGAATGATGACCACTGACAGGTGCATTCACAGGATTGCGCATAATACCGCGCGCAAGAGTTGCCTACGGAGTTTTCAGCCGCGCGCCTGTCCGTTCCCTCCGTGCGCGCCTTCTCTCTTCCCTATATCGCCCGCTCCGACACTTTCCATATGCCTCTTTCTGCCTCCCTCCCGATGCACCCTCCCCGATACTGCGCCGTCTCGAGTCCATCCTGCCTCCATCCTCCTCCTCCAGCAGAGACGAGAGAGGAGAAGACGAGCGAGCGCGCATACGCGCGCCCGCATTATCCGCGCAGCCGGCGCGCACCGCGATCGCTAATTGTCCATAGAAATCGAAACTGCGTTCCCGCGAGTCACGCTCGCGGCTTGCGGCTTGGTCCCGGCAACGTCCATCCGGTAAGGTCCAACGTGGGCCTTTGTTGGCGTCGGGTCTCAACCCTTCCGTCTGCGTCGCTTGAAGCGCGGGTCACTAGCAATCGCCGGGTTCGCTCGGTGGTACCGCTCGATCGACAAATCGCACGTCTGTCTCTCGGGCGTCGAGCGCGCTCGTAATTGATTTATCAGCGCCTGGTCGCTCACACAGGCTTCACGGCTGCGCTTTTATATCCTGGCCGTTAAAGGCGCCAACGCTTAACGAGCAGCCAGTCAGCCAGCCAGCCAGCCACCCCTTACCGCGTTCGAACGTGCGAACGTGCACACGCGCACGCTCTTGAAGCCTAAGTGGTACAAAGCTGCCCGCGATTGACGCTACGTTCGCACCCGCCGGGCGTTCGCGCACCGCTAAATGCGCCCGATTCATCACGGAATCATTCGCGTCGGGGAGAATTCATTTATATTAATGAATGACTTATTAATCACGGCCCGAGAGAGCCGAGAGAGTTGGCTACGTGCGATGCCCGGGTCGGCCGTGGCGCGCGTTCCTCCGCGGAATATCAATTATTGTTCGTGCTCGGCTGATCGAGGGTACATCGAGGGGTCGGTCGTACCGAGCGCGGACTGACGATTCCGATCGTGTCTGTCGGCGCGCGATACGGAGAATCACCACCAGCGAGAAGGGTGAGGGACACGGGATCAAAAATCGGCATTATGAAATTGATTTCGCGGCAATGGCTGTCTCGCGAGTGTAAATTCGACTTGACAGCTTCCTGCGTTCGAGTACCGTTGCAACAATATCCGCGCGATGTCGGAAGACGACAGCGGGCAACGACGTTCCTGTCCAGAGACGCAAAGTAGAGATAACAGGAATTTTTCAGTCAAAGGTGCCGTATTATATATCGAATACAAGGATCTACGCAGGATTTAACGTGACCCTGCCACGTACTTGGAAGCGAGACGCACGCGTCTGCCCATCGACGGCTTCGACACCGGTTCATCGGGGTTGATTAACTCTCGATGCACCGTGAGAAATTGCAGGACTCAAGACCAGATGCTTAACTGAGTGACGTGATCTAAACGCGCGTGCTCAGGCCGCTTTTCCACTTTCCGCCGCGCGGAAATATTAGCAGATGCGGTTGTAAAATCGCTACGCATAAATTTCGACGTGACGATCAACGTCTCGGCCGAGCGTCGCTTGATTATAGCCGTCCAACGTCCAATCGATCAATCGAGTTTCCAGAGTGGTTCACGGTATACGCGCGTGTTACGCGCGTTGGACAGCGCGTTGGGACCGAACGAGTCTTTCCTCCCCGAGAAACAAAGAGAGCGTCTGTTGCACTCGTTGGGCTGCTGATGCGCCTTGATGGCGAGCGAGCGAGAGGAAAGTTTCCGATCGCGGTCGCGGTGGTCGAATTGTAACGGACCGCAATTATCCGTGCGTCCATTCACCTTGCCACGGTCTAAAGAGACCTCATTATGCGCGCCTCTTGCGCAGCGAGAAAAGGGTTGCCATGAATTACCACTCGCTTACTTGGCGCGCAAGGGGTTGACCGCTTCATACAACCGGGAGCTGATTAACGGTGCCCCAAGACACTAACGATCTCGCGTTACCGAGATATAAATGATGATATTAACAATCTTATAAACCGCATCGTGGGAGTCGGTCGAAGGTGAAACGCCGTTACCGGCCGGAGTAATTAAGATCTTAATTAGGTATTCACTCGCGCGCGCCGGCTTCGATCTTCCATTCCTCGCGCTCGAACCGGCCTGTCCATTCGAGGTACTTGAACGCATCGACGTCGACGACACGCTAAGAGTTCCATAAATCTGCGATCGTTCCGACGCGGAACGAATTACGCGCAAGCAGTCCGTAAACTGCTCGTTTTCCGATTCCCAATATGCTCACGTAAGCAATTACGCCATGCAACTTGCATGTTCGATTGACTATGTTCAATTCGCGAGATCGGTGTCCAGAAAAGTACCCAGAAAATATGTCGCGATACTACTCAGACACCATAAGTACTGACAATACAGGCAAGACCTGGAAAGAGTGGCGGAGCGCGTAATGCCATGGGTCGGCGCCGAAACTCCGGGACAATTAAAATATTTAGACGATCGCGAGGAGGGTAGATTATTAGCGTACGTGAGAGTACGCGAGGGCCTGGAAGGCCGTTCATAGCGAGCCAGACAATAAAGTACGAAGCGGAATGCCGCTCGATCGTATCAGAGCGACTTTTATGCTGCCTTATGCCGACCACCGCGGTGGCCACGAGGAACGTCATGACTGCTGGACGTCTCATAAACAAGCCAATCCGAGTCCGGCAGTCGCCTCGGTTCGAGCGGATAGAGAGACTTTAAGAGTAACGCGATACTCGCACGAAATCGAGATCAAATTCGAACACTCAGCGTAACGAGGAAGCGGAACGTCGCGAAAGCGTTTTACGAGCATGTCGAGAGTGCCGAACAACGCGAATGGCTCTTGCGTTTGGGATAAATATTATGTAATAACGTAACATTACAATTTTGGCTAAATAAAAATAAAAAATAAATTACACACACGATCTGCTGTAAATTTCATTCGGTTGTAACTTTGAAGTTTGCTGCGCGGATTCATTCAAATTCGGTGTCGTCGTCTTTCACCTGGAGCGCCATTGTGTGCAGGTATTTCTCGGTCGCTACCGTTCGCGTGAATTGTGCAGAGAATAACGATGCTGACACAGACGTCGTCAGTATTACCCATAATACTTTCCTAATCAAGCCGAGTCTCGGAGCTCGGAGGTAATTCTTTCTCCGTGATTGTAATACTTTTTCGTTTGCTTTGACGAGTGCTACCTGTGTTTCTACGCGCGATCACGATCACTATATAGCGATAGCAAAAGGCTACGAGAAAAGTGACACATACGCGCCGTGCTGTCAGAGGCGTGGCCGCGTGTGAATCCGATGTTTGAGCTGCTCGTACACCTGGTCGTTACCAGGTCCGGTCCGTCTCATCGGCTGCCTCTTGACTGACGGCTCCAAAGAATCAAGCGTACATAAACACAGATATACGCGCGCGAGTCGCGCGCAATCCCGCGCGGCTAGCGTGCAACTCATCTCCTGCGCGCGGATAATCACGTAGCGCGCCGATGAAATTCAATTTCCGTCACTTCCGTGGAAGACGCGTATTCTGAATCGCGTTCATTAGGCACACGGCGTACCCTAGCCCCTTGTCCATTGCGTGACGGAGCAGAAGATAAGGAGGCGGCAGGGGTGCGCGATGCTGCCTGACGTAATAAAAGGATACATTGACGCTCGTATTATCAGATCGCTGGGAAAAGGGCTCGCGTTGCTTCTCGGAACGAACGCCGCTACGGCGCTCTTGATGCTTCGGATAGATGTACGAGGATAAAGGGGTATAATTGTCACCCTAATTATGCAAGTTGCGAGCCGCTCTTGGTGACGATGCTTTCATCATTGTCGATCGTGTGCACTGTTTAATCACGAAACATTCATAAAAGTGCAAGAACGCTCACGTTTATCTGGAACATGTTATCCGGCAAATCGACATGTTCGTCGAGAACATGTTGGAAAGAAAGGCGATGAAGTTTATTCGCATCCCACCGTCATTGCCGGCGTAATTTCAACGCCCTACGTCATCTGCACAGGCACAGGGCACGACGACGAAGGGGGGCATCGACACGTTAAGGGAGACTAGATGAGTCCAGCTCGGCTGCGATTCGCGAGCGGCGATTATCGGGATAACGCGAAGAGTCGTTAATTATCCTTGGTTCTCGCTCCCGTCCGTGGCCGACGCAGGGCCCTCGCTTTTAATTGCCCCACGACCCATTTCACCGACAGGTGTTTAGAGAGCCGTAATGGGCAATCGAGCCAATGGAGTCAGACTTACGAGCCGCGAGAAGTGCGCGATAACGCCCTCAAGTGCTTAAGTCGAAAGAATGCAAGAGCGTGCACGGGGGAGTCCTACGCAGCGTGAAGAACGCAAGAACCGGTAATGGGATATAACTGTTTCGCCATCGTGAAATCTGTTATTGTTTATTAAGAATTGCTTTTTGCGAGTGCTACGTGCGCGAGCACGTACTGGCTAGTTAATGGAGAAAGAGGGATTCGACGTTGCATAGCTCGGCGAACTCGCGGACGATTGAGACCCGTCTAGTATTTTTCCACCTCTGATCCATCTATTGTACCTCGTGTCATTAAATGTTATTAAAACGATATTTTTTAATTATTCTAAGAAAATATTTCACATTCTTGCATTGATAAAATTCTAAAAATCACGAAAATGTTCCCTGCTGTGCAATGCAGTGTTTTTTATCTTAACGTGTTTTCGCAAATGATTGCGGACGTTTATTCTCTCCGCTTTCAAAAATTTGCGGTGGACGACAAAAATCGTTTGCAACATCGATTCTCTCGCAGTCACATCGACCATCGATCCACCACGAGGAAATTGATCCGAGGCGCGCGTAGGTGTGCGATCTTTTGAGCAAAGCCGCTCCAGAGATTATCTCCATTATCTTGGCCTATCGTGCACGATCCTAAGATCTCACCCCGAGATACGATCGCGAGCGCGAACGATCGGCCGTCTTTGCTCACGCGCTGTACAAGGCTGTACAAGGTACTGTAAGAGGATCAACCGTTTCATTACAATCTGACGAGTAAACTCGTTCTTTCTGTGCTTATCCCTCTGAAAACATAATAAAATAATCTTTTCAGAAAGAATCATGTCTATAATTTTCCCAATTGTCAACAATTTTGCGCGTCGAATTGAGAATCAAATTCGAAATCTGGTTGTATACATTCACAATTTCCTAGCATTCGTATACGAATAAGCTCAATCAATCCTGATCACTTGCACTTCTGCGAAATACGTTGCAGGTGCACAAGGATATTCCAATGTTCCAATATCCACAAATAATTACTCCATTTTAATGAAAATAATATTTCATCCATTTTATTGAAAATAATATTAAACAGTGAATCGAGGTTGCCGAAAATACGGTTCGCTCGATCCCATGGCTGGGGAACGTGCTCTCGAATCGTCGGTGGAGGATTTAGCCGATCCACCGTCATGCATCAGTGTATCGGCGCGTCGTCGAGGTTCGCGATATCTGGCCGGCGATCTCCCGACGATTTGTCAGCGCTCGACTGGCCGTGTACCCGCCTTATCAAATATATATCGAACACCGCTCCCACCGGTGTGTTTGCTGCGGCAACGTGTGCGCATGTACGTGCTCGATCGGATCACCAGCGCTCGCGTGGAGCGCATCGTCGACTTCCCCCTATGATCGATTCGCATCTTTGGCCATTTCTCGTCCGGCTAATCCGAATTGTGTAGCTCTTGTCCTTTGTTCCTCGCGCAAGATCCAGTGCCTCGAAAGTTTCGTCTACCGATTATCTCTGAGAATTCCTGACAATCGAGAAAACTATAGTTTCTCGTAAGCTACCACGCTGAGCGATTCAATCACGCGAATGCATACCAGCGGATATGGATCTGCCTTTTTTCCGACTGGATTTTAATCTCGTGGACTTACGATAATGCCACTTAGCAAAATGGGCCCTCGGCGTCGATCTATTAGAGGACGGTCGCCGGATTCCACGGGTTTCGTAATTAAAACCAGTCGAGAGTAGGGCGCGCTACCTAAAAACTTGAGGAACAAGGCGCGGCCTCCCCGACCGCTCGTATATCTGCTGCACGGCCGGGGCTCTTGATATTAAAACTGGTCGTACGTTTTACTGTTTAATGTAGTCGGTCGTGGTTACGTTTCCCGCGTTACGGCCTGAAATGATTTCGAGTCCACGCGGTACGGAATGCTCGCGTCGACCGGTTCTCGTTATCTCGATTGATGCCCCGCGTGCGACGCGGAGCTCCTTCGATTTATAAAAGATCCGAGGCGGCGCGAGAGGAGCACTGCTAGGATTCTAGCCCTCGAAGGCGATCTTAGAGCCGCGGATAAAGTGGTATCTCTTGTAAGCCTAATTTTCTCCGGAAGGCAGCTCATTTGAAATTCAATGTGGAAAAAAGGCCAGACCAATATTTCTCGGAGGGAGATATCGCGTCCGGATATTCCGTTCACCCGATCGCTCGGTCGTGTCGTCGTTCGAAATTTCGAACCTCTCGACCTCGGTCAGGAGTTCACGGCGAGTTCACGCGACCGCCTTTCTCAATCGCGCTTTTAAGTCGCCCATCGCGCTCGTCTCCACTGCGTGGCCCAAGTTTAGGGAACGAAATCGGATTACGTCGCCTGTCGCATCAAACATTCTGGTAATCCTATTTCGAGAAGCTAGGTAGGCTCTTACGGCTGTCCGGTCGCATCAACAGCAACCGACGAAGCAGCCATAGAGACAGGATCCTCACGGTGTCACGCCCAGGAGACGGTCAATGTATCCGACTACCGGTGGCACGTGCGAGATCGGTTTTCATCGTGAAACACCTTTGTAAATCGAGTCTCTTCTTCATATATAACGTAAAAACTCAAAGACTAAACATTCAATAAGCTTCTCGGGAGGGTATTTAGAGTTGGAAAGTATCTTAGTTCGAGAGAATCAGAAAGAGATGTAATCTGCGACAAATTAGAACTGCACTCGCAGGAAACGCCTCGCGTCATACTCTCTCTCTCTCTCTCTCTCTCTCTCGAGATCACGTTCGATTTCCGGGCAACGAATTCCCGGATTAATCCGCATCTCGTGGTCGACGATCCCGATAAGGCGCACGAGAGCGTTGCACTGCCGCTTCTAAATACCGGTAATGGCGCTTAATATATCGCTGGCAGATAACAATCGTCGGAGAAACGCTGCAATACGCGCCTACGAAGTTTTATCTGGCTCTATCTCGCTGAGGGCTCGTCGACAAAGGGTACAGTCGAGAAAGCTGACTCGAGCATAGAAAGGAGAGTCCTTCTGCTCAGTTCGTCTTCGATTCTCGGCGTCTCCTCGTCGCTCGTTGTCCTCTTTCATCTCGTAGAACAGATTCGTTTCGCGTGCGGGTCACGATCGGCTTTTTAGATGCGCCTAGAACGACAGAACGACAATCGGAAAACGATGGAGAATCGATCTTGAAACTGTGGATCCCAACCGTGGATATCTTGCCTGATGATATGGCACATCATACAGATTGCGTCTCCGGCTTTCGCCCGCGCGTCCACGTTATCGTCCGTTTCGCGTGGAATATCGGAAATCGATCTTGACCTTTTGAGATTTATCGTCCAAGTCGAGAGCTGCGGCAGTTATTTGCACGGCTCCTCTCTCGCGAGCACATCCTCGACGATTCTTGCGTTCACCAAAATCGGACGCGACTTGTCGTTATCGCTCGAGCGTTAAGACACCCACGGCGACGCGGAAAGCGCGGCTAGTCGCATTTCCGTCGCGGCGGAAAAAGAGAGTGACGCGTTTTGCGCGCGGAACAACGACGATGATCAGGGCAGTTGACGGGGAAACGATAACGGCGTGGCACAATAGTCGAGCCGCGGTAAATTATCGCGCATGTTCCGCGTTATAGTGCCGGTCGCGTTCGGGGAATCGCTCGTCGCGGCCCGTAATTTTCGACGTAATAAAGAAACGCATATATGGAGATTCCATTACCGGGGCTCAGCTGTTTCAGGGTCGCGGTGCATTAAACAAATTTATACGGCACCTGACTGTCATAAAAGACACGCGGCATGCCGAGGCGCGCGTCATCGCGATCGTGCTTTCGTCGCCGTTAAACGGATACGCGCGCCGCAGGCGGATCGTTTTCATAATTTCGCGCCGCACCGATCCGCCGGGGAAAAGAGGCGAAAAATATACAAACGGGCAACAACGAAGGGGAAAGAGAGGGAACGGAAGAAGAGGGGTCGATCTCGCGCGAACGAGCGACGAGAAAACCGGCGGCGACGGTGACCTCGTCCTCGTCCCCGACGACGAGGAAGGGTCACTGGGAGGTCAAGAGGCTGCCGGCACGCGGGGTTGACGGGTAAACATAATGATTTAATGACCATTTCGTACGCGAACGACACGAAATTCTATGATCGTGGCGCCTAATGACACGGCACTTGCCACGAGGCTGCAATTATTTCGCGGCACGTTGGATATACGAGTGACGTCACTGCCGGTACCTTCTCACGCCCTATGACCGACCGACCGGGGAAAGTACACTCCGCCCTAGAAGCTCGCCCGTTAACACTTGGTCGAGTAGTAACAGTTTTCCTTCCTGATGTTTCTCATCCATCATTTTTTCGAATATCTACCTTACCTTCATCATCATAGCGCAAACTCGTTCTCGAAAGCGAAATGTGGTTGCGTTTGATGATGCGTTTTACGTTACGTTACGGAGCGTCACGGAGCTTTCCCTCGATCCCGGGAATGCCAAACTCGACCGAGAAGAATCACCCCGGGATTTTTAATCGGCTCTCGCATCTCGGCGAGGAGCGTTTTTGCGGCGATCGCAGGGTTCACTCGAGCGTCGCGACGATGCGCGGCATCCCGGGCCTGCTTCCCCGATACATTGGCTGCACGCTTGTAGATGGTTTTCGAAACGCGTCCGTGGTCCACGGTTGCATCCGCGGAAGGTTACGATCCAGTCTCGACCCCGCCCGAGGAACGATCGCGATTTTCCGCGCGCGGAGGAGAATGCCAGCTGCGTCGAGAATTTCCACGCGGCCGCGGGATAGCGCGAGTAATTCGTCGTGATCCGAGAGCGTTATCGCGCGACGAACCGAAGAGCGAAGAGTTTCATTTTTCGAGAACTTTTTTTACGACGGTCAATAAACGATTAGCTATATATATATATATATACCGCTAGCCGATTAATTCTGCTCGTAAACGCGGCCGCTTTTAATTGATTGCGTGATCCGCGGCGGGAGGGGGCCGAGTTTAAGAGCGAGGTGTATCGTAATCCCGATTTCCGTAGCGATAGACCAAGTCCGTCAATTTAAATAATTAAAAACGTCAATTAAC
Organism: Ooceraea biroi; assembly: GCF_003672135.1. Lineage (NCBI taxonomy): Eukaryota > Metazoa > Arthropoda > Insecta > Hymenoptera > Formicidae > Ooceraea > Ooceraea biroi. The sequence goes on along the minus strand of NC_039517.1, from coordinate 5,673,881 downwards.
GCTGGCATTGATCAGCTCCCGGTGTTTGCGATGCAGTTGTTTAAAAAAACTTGTGCGGCTAAGCGAACAAGTACTCCAATCATATTCAATGTAAATAAGATTTTATTATGAGAGAGAAAGAGAGACAGAGAAGTTCGTTTCGCATCTGCCGGATCTCCCGATTCCGATGAGGCAATTATTTGCGATCGACGAAGGGAAATGTCACACGTGTCGACCGAAAGCGAGAGGTATGACGGAGGCGCGTCGTCGTCGTGATCAAGGTCGATTGTTTTGCGGATAATTGCGCCTCCACTCGGTAATCTCGATTTGTCTCGATCGCCGGGATGATTATTCGCGGCGCCGCGGCCGTGCAGAAAAATACTCGCCGGTGACGTAATAGCGGATTTCTAAATCGGACGCGGAACTGGAGACAAGATCCATCGCGGATTTATCGCGGGCCCTGTCGGCCGAAGATACGAATGCGCGATCACGAGGATCGTCCACGCGATGCTGCCGGACACTGATAAATAGTCGACATTACGGCAGAAGTCAGTAAACACGTAGAGCTTAATTTCAATATGAATGAAATGGCGATCCCGAAGCTGTTTCGAAATGAGATATGCATGTGCGACACGCTTGAGACTCCCAAATCTGCCACATGATGTTTTAATCAAAATTCTTTGATCATTTTCAAGCCAATCTTTCGTCCTCGTAAAAATCAAGTCGAAGGAACCGTCGTTTTTATGAGAATTTTATGACGCTATTTCCGTGACAAGAAATCAAGAAGCATTAGATAGATTTTGCGCAGAATTGTAACGCGTTCATCCACACACGTTTTTCGACACCGCGCAAATTGGTCGACCGATTATAATGATTCTAATTGTGAGCCGCATGTCAGACCACTTCCGCCGACGCCGGAAATTCGCGACACGGTCGCGTAGGAGAACCTGATTGAGTCTTGAAGTTCTTAAGTTCAAGACGAGATCAAGAGTACTGTAACATTTGCATCGTTGACAATTACAGGGACGCACATCCGCACTAACGCTACTCTTCTTGAACGTTGCGTGTTCTCGTAATAGAATTATTCAGTCTTGTGGAACCGTTTACGTTCCCCTCTTCTCAGAATTGCAGAGTTTGCGAGAGAAAGAGCGCGAACGGAATTCAGTTTCGACGTCCGAATTCAAGCCCAGCTGATTTAATTTCCACGCGAGCAAGATCTGATCCTATCGTCGAGGATTTCCTTTGGTACCGGAGAATCGGTACACCATGAGAGCCGCTGCTAGCGTGTCCGGTGAAGCGGATCGTAAAGCGGGCGTGCGGATGGGCGAGGTGTGCGCACCCGATACCGTCCGTCCGTCTGCCTGTCTGTCTGTCCCGCCGATGCCGATCCCGTGGCACGATTCCCATGGCGCCGGGACCGTTACGCGCGCGAAACGGAGGAATAAATTAGATTGATATCGAGCTAAACTCGGGCGTGATACCAGAGACCCGGGGGGGCTATCATCCCGGTTCGATGGGGTCGTCCGGATCGAGCGGTCCCGCGATCTCGCAATCTCGCGATCCACATTTGCTGCTCCGCAGGAATGCGCGTGCCTCATGCGATTCCGTAATCTTCTCACGATACGCACATAAAGTGGCAGGCGGGGGCGCAGGGGGATGCAGGGCGGGTGTACTCCGTCGAGTATCTCGCGCGGGATGATCTCGCTGGGTGCACGAAAGCGCAAATACATCGGAAACGCAATTTTCAAAGGTTAACTATGAGATTAATTACAGGTCGGAGCACGGAACCAAGGCCAACCGGGCTAGACAATTTTCTATTTAATCGAGATAATCGCGTCAGCGGAGTCTGCCGAGACTATTCCTGCGTGTGCGAGCATGGCAAAATTGTGTTCCGAACGTGGATATTTAACGGCCTTCGGATGATATTTAATATCATAATATCGGCAAACGACTGCCTCTCGCAGTGGTCCGTAACGTGACTTTGGTTTCGCACGCGTCATCGTCGGATGACGAACGAGCGATATCACGCGCTCGCGTGTGCGCGCTTCGCGGTTAATATTGATTCTAATTAAAAAACGTTAATTACCGATAGATCGAGCCGCGGCGAGCCGCGGCGAGCCGCGTGGAATCAAGGCTAATGACGCTAGACAATTTTCTCTCGTTGCATACCGATCAGCCCAGTAGCCAGCTCGCTACACTAACGTCATCCCTCATGATTTCATCACGTCCACGTTAAGCGTGGTATCTGGGGATCATCACAGTGGGTCGCTGCTTTTCTGTCGATGAGTAACGCCAGTTGTTGGTTGCTGGCGAAAATACTGCGTGTACATTTTATTTTTCCGCGTCCTTCTTTATGCAAACCTTCATATCAGAATCGATGGACGAGGACATCTAACTAATAATCTTTACGATATACGAGATACACGCTTCTCTCATTTATTACACTTCACCCGAGCTCGAGACGCGATGACTCGCTGCCGCATACAACGTATCAATGTTACGCGATAATCGCTGCTACTCTTTAGCAGTGTGCATACATGACGTCTCGAGCTCATTCGAGCAGCGATTCTTACTCTTGCTCGAGAAAGTTCATCAACAAGACAACCGTTGTCCATTGCGTGGTAACACTTTCAATTCTTAATACTGCCTCGTGTGAATGATTGGCAGTATCAAAGTCAATGCAGTGATAACGGAAAATTCTTCCACTCAGTCTTCGCTCTCATTTCGGCGTGTTTGCAAAGATGTTCGAGGGACAACCATCGAAGGAATAATGGAAACCAGCGATTCCTGGCAAAAAACGAACACCATTGTGTCCCATCGGGACTCCATGGGACCCCCGAGAGGAGACGATGTCTCAAGTCCGCCATTGGTGGGCGCTCTCTAGCGGGACGGTTAATTTTAATTCTGATTTAGCCTCGGTGCCTGGGTGATTTTCACGACGCGACGTTACCGCTCTAGGGGGTCGGTCGCCTCCACCCTCCGCCACCCGCGCCCGCGTCTCTCCGCCATGGCCTCGTTGGATTTACAGGGAACCCCTTATCCAGCGGTGATCTCTTCGGGAACGCACAAGCTCATTTAAAACAATAAACCGAGACAATTTCATAAATTTCGCCGCGGAAATCTCGCCGGATCTCGGCAGAGTAATTTTAATCAGGAGTGCCGGACCGCGCCGCGGGACGCCCGGAGAAGCATGGACTCGCCGTGGCACGAGGGAGAGAGAAGAGAAAAAGAAGAGAAAGAGAAAGAGAGAGGGAGAGAAGGAAAAGGAGACGATGCCATGACGACGATCCGGGGACTCCCCCGCCGTGGAACCATTCTCCTTTTACCGCGGCCGAAATTCGGGGCCCCACGCTACTAATTTACCGCTACCTGGATACATACACGCTCACGGGCGTTGTTTTCTAACTTGAGTTACGACGACGATGGACCGGCTGCGGCAGCAACGGTTTCTCGTTTCGGCGAGGGAGAGAACGGCGGGCCCGGTTATTCATGACGCAAATTTGCGGATCGTTTCGGTAATCGAGATTAAGGGAATTCTCGATTCGTTTGCCATCTTTCCGTTCCAAATTCTTCTGTAATTGATTTGGTACCTTTCTAATTAACTAGATTATTAATTAAACTGGGGATAAGATAGTGCCGAAAGATGCGAGTGCATCCGTTGAACATTAAAATGCTACGAAGTAATACATACTCAATCACGGTATTAAATATCTTATATGCATGTATATTAATATCAATTGAAAACACTCACATAATCCAAAAAGTGATGCAACTTCTTCACTCTAATCTCGCTCTAGTCCAAATCTAACTAAAAACTTTTAGTTAACTTTAGTCGATAAGTCTATAAGATCCACACAAGAGCAAAATACCAATAGATCATCGAGTCGACTGAGCGGCATGCGAGGTCATATTTTGAAACATTGTCGGATTGGCCGAACCTCAAGGTAGCCGGTGGTTACCACGAATCGTCTCAATGAGAATTTATCGTCCCGATCCTCAATCGACGCCACACCCACGAAAGGCAGGAATTCGGTCGATCCTAGTGGATGGCAAACGAGGGCGGACGAGATCGTCCGGGACCGGCCGATAAATAATCGTGAAACGATGAAATATGCGTGACTTTCACCCGATGGTTTCCCACGTGACGTCGTACGAACCGTCGATTACTCAATGACACGTGGTCTACAGAGTACAAATACGGGAACATCCGAGCTGTACGTGGCATTAATGGCTATGATTCCTTCGATGTCGTGACGCGTAGGCAATGGTTCGCGTGAAATGTGACCGCAAACTACTGTCACGAGCCCATGAAACCAAAACGACCGTCGCGATCTTGCTGGAATCTCTAATCGACGTTTATAGGTATTCCCCAAATCGACATCAATCTGAAAATCGATGAGTGACAATTTGATTACTCCGAGACCAAGTTGAGAATGATTAAAAGTGAAGTTGGAAGAAAGGTTGGCTACCTGCTGATGCTAAAGTTATTGGCGGTTTAGGTTTAGGTAAGCGGTATCAAATCGATAAAAAGGAAAATCGAATTGTGGCGACAATACTAGATAGCCGAAATGTGGAGATAGTTACGTCATCACCGATATTTTAATTATTTTTAAAGATGCGAGACGTCTAAACATGCACATTGGATGCGCCCGTAGATTAACTATCTTGTATAGTGCTTTCACGCCAATTGCAACGCATATCACGATAAAACACGGGGTTGTATACCTCCTAAAGGTATTTGTAACAAACGATAGCCATCACAACGCCAATAGCCATGGAGCAGAAATGAAATCGGAATACGAGCGAGCGATGCTTTTTGTCGGTCGACGCGGATTGCGACGTCGACCGACGCTCGAGGTCGAGCGACGCTCGCGTTCAATCGAGTTGAAAATCGTCATCGTCGTTTGAAGGAAGCGAGACGCCTCGTGGCGAACAGGTTGATGCCGCGGAGAACCCTAGGCTCGTTAGCCTTAAGCCGGACGCTTAGGGACCGTGCTCGCTCTCCAACCCGGCGGGACGCCTCGGGGATTCTTTATTGTTGATCCGAAGGCTCACGACAACGTTACTCACGTACAACAACGTGGGCAATATTACAGAAATTGCTGTAACACCACACCGATCACGGAGCCGCAGCGGATGGACTCTCGACCTCACCCGGCGCGATGATGATGGTGCCCCGGCCGAGTCCCGCGCGAGTTTCCGAGCTCGCGCGGTGTGAATGAAGAGGAGGACCAGAAATTACGACCGTCAACAAATTGCTGTCAATTTTGGGGATTTTTCGAGGCGCGCGCCCTTCCATTTACCGGCACCGGTAAATATACCGGACAGATCTCAGCATGCTCGCGCACGCGATAATTCGCCAATTTGACTCCTTGCAAAACTTGTAATTCTTTCACTTACGACAGATCGTCGTGGATGATGACGACGTTTATCGCGCACCAGGTCGTGCACCCGACGATCGTCGCACCGGGCATGTCATGTCAGCCTGGCGTGTCATGTGGCGTGGCTCGCGTTACGCGCACGACGATTCGGTGCCGTCGTCGATGTTGTCGTCGCGCCGATTAATCGCATTCAATTAATCTACATTTCTTGTTCACCTCTTTATCGTTCGCCACTGAGAGCCGTGCGGTTTCTCGCGACGAAAAAGTGTAACCGTCGCTCGATCGGCCGACATTGCACGCGCGCGATCAGCCAAGCGTGATGCATCTCGGCCTCCGGTAAGAAGTAACGTCGCGATCGCTGGCGGTAACGAACAACCAGAGCAACGTAACGCCACGGTTCGATTCGGCCAGCGTGGAGGCGCGAGGAGGAGAAGAGGAGGAAGAAGGGAGAAGGCAAGTTAATGCGACCGAAGGAGATGGTGCACGAAAGCACGGCGGTGCTCGCGTACCCGGTGCAGACAGCGTGTAGGATGAAGTCTTCCCCGCGAAGCGACCATTATCGTTATGATAGCGGCCGGGTAGATGCCACCCCGTGATTACCGTATCGGCCGGCGATCGACGGCGACAGGACTCACCATTATGCGATCGACACCTTCCGAGACACGTTCGCGCCGTAAATCATCGGCTAAACGGAAAACCCCCTCGGCTGTATTTACGGGCGAACGCCGGGAATGTGCCGCATCGCGCGGCTAACTCGCGCCTCGCCGGTGCCGTGCCTACATGCACGAGCGTGTCGAGGCACGGGATACGTGTCGGTGTAGACCAGGAAGACGCAAAAGCTTCAGAGACATCTGAAATATTTCGATCGATGCGCCAGTCAACGGATGACGATGCCAGGTACGCGATTAAATATTCGTAAGAGTCGGAGGATCGGTGTAATAAAGTCTCGAATATGTATAAGTAATCGTAACATTAGGTTGATGCATAAATGTACGTAATAACATGCTTTACGGCATTTCATACGTACCTAATGCACGTATCTAATGCACGCTGGTAGCAATAGAGACGTGCAAATGCGATAGATCGCTAGAATCTATAGATAAAATCAGCCTCTTGCAGGAAAAGCTCAAGAGAAAGCGACTCCGTTTGTCGCTGATCCATGAACAATGGACTGAACAATGGTTATCTTTTTAAGCTAATTTGTTCTGTTACCTGTTTCGTTATAAGGTTTTGTGTAAGGTGTTGTCCTTTCATGGTTAATTTGGTTTTAGAGAACAATCGCTGGTTACAACCAAGAGAATTGTCAAACATAAATCATCCTAATCCGACAGAGATAGAGTAGTCATTGTCTCTTTGTATTTAAAATGCGCTGAAAAAAAAGAAAAATGAGATAGAATATATTTCCATGGGATATAGAATATATTCCCTAATATAGAGATACATTGCTTATATATATATATTAGTTGTTCTGGGATTAGAACATTCCTCTTTCGTTCCGACAGCACATCCTATGTTAGTTCCGCAGTTTGAAATTTCCTTCAAGGCTTTCAATTACTGAACATAAACAGCATGACTACAGGATGACTATATAATATATACTAGTATAACTCGTCGAGCATCGAGACACCGAAAAGGATCCGAGTACTCGAAATATGATGAAGGACCGCAAAAGGCCAAAATAAAGACCCAAGGCGTTGTGCTTGTACACTAATAAATGGCATAATAGATCGTTACATTCTAATCCTCTTAAGTAACACGTGGAGACACGCTCGCGGTGGGGGGCGGTAGTATCGTTAATCTTTTTGCACAGGCGGGGAATCGAGTCGCGATCGCGTTAGCGCGAGCCCAGGCTGCGCGCTCTTGGCCGTGGATACAGATGTCTCGTTCATTATGACACGGAACGAGCGAAAGAAAACCGGCGAGGTGGATAGGAACCTGTCGCGACGGGAAAGGCATGAAATTCCCGCCATTCACGATGTCAGCTATTAACGGACGTGCGGCACTGCATCCTTTACAAGTCAGCCGCTTTGTAGCCGGGCGAGCTCTATGGGTCCCGGCACGCTTTAACCGCATAATCATCGGGGCTGGGAACCGACGTTATAATAACGTTAACACTTCGAATTACATGTTAAGGGCCGGTTGATTCCGTCCGCGCCGCACTGCGCCGCGTGAAAGATGCAACGACTTTTCATCGCGTTCGCGCGCGTCGATACGCTCGTCCGCGAGCGTGTGCGAGCAAAGCGCACGATCACGGACTCTCTAAACGCGATCGCAATGCAATCGTTCTATTTTCGTACTGACTGGCGCGTATTACCAGGCACTTTTGCCTGCTCGGGTTCTTGCAAAAAATACCGCGTCAAAGGGCGCGTACAATCGACCATTGCAAGACGCCGCTCGTGCAACGCCAATCGATGGTACCTTCCGACTAATTTCTCTTGCCGATTTCTCACCGTGTCGTGAGTAAAACTCGCGAGATGAATTTGCGCCACGCGTTTAAGCATCGTGACACTGAGAACACGGCGGCGGGGAGAGAAACTCTCGCGTGGGGATCGCGAAACGGAATCGTGTGCGCGTTTCACCGATCCGTCGTTCGTCTCCTTGATTGCACCGAGCCGAAGGCAGCGCGATAAGACGATATTATACGGCAATTAAGATAACCCGCGGTGTGCGTGAGCAACATTAGCAAAGTCGTAATTAAGCTGGATAAGCGAGGAGGAGAAGGAGAGAGTCTACCTGTCTACGATCTCGAGATACCTCGTTGGCACTTCCGGTTGCCCGTGACTCGACCGCACCTGTGTCACGTGTCTATCGCACGTTTTGGATGATACAGAATTTCCTGATCCCGGTTAATTTCGCTAATCATATTCCGCGAAAACGAATTCCGAGAGATCGTAATACACATGATGCACACAGATAAAATGCAACTAATCGTTTGCCCATGTGTGAATATTAATGTTTCATAGCGGTAATACGACGTAAGAAAAAGAAAGGAGGTGTTCATCACGTTGATAAAGTGCGCGTTTGTTTTGCACGACGCGACAACGATTCGCATGTCGCGCGAGATTCCTTTCCAACGATTGCGAGATCCAAATGAGGACGATCGCGATAGACGATCGCCATGTGTGATTGAGTGTTTCTAACATTTCTCAAGGCTTCTCGGGGCGGTAGCCAACGGCGTTCGCCGAAATCTGGACGGATCGTAAAAACCTGAACGATCACGCGTAAATCGCCAAATTTATAGACAGCCGCGAGCACCGGCCACAAGCAGGGAATTAGAAATCGACCTCCATCTCACGATCGCACGGGAGATCGTTTTATGATAATTCGGTGAAACTGGAATTGGAGTATGGCTATACACGCCCGCGAACCACGGGGCGTCGCCTGGCGTCTTTTAATAGCGCAATCGACGAACCTTAATAGTCGTGCCGAATGGCCACGCTTCGGTAAAATCGTTTCGCCTCAATTATCGGTGCTTCATTCCGAGTTTAATAAGCGTGAAACGTCATAAAGACCGAGTTACTGCAAAACATCACGAGATTCAACGGATCAGAGATATTCTTTTACTAACTCTTCAATGTTGTTTAATATTACTGACAATGAGTATATCCTTTTCCGGATATTTCTTCAAATCAAACTGAAGATTGTTCAGGATCGGAGGGGCACTGGATGTTTGCGGCAGTGTCGATATTGAAGCTGCGATTAGTAGGTATCTGTCCGCTTCATCTGGTATTACCCGGCAATTTTTACGTTACTCTCTCATCACGCGAATGCCGCGCGACTGTCAATCCGTCCGTATTAATGAAGACGTTACGAACAAGTCCGTCGTGATTAATATTATAATTACCGTCGCACCTGAGACATATAATTTTTAAGTATACCCACGTTTCTCGATGCCGATCGCCTCGCCACCTTTCGAAAGCAACGTGACGCGAGATCCGGGCGTTTTAAGCGGGAAGAAGAGGAACGCCGATAAAATTTATGTTTTCGCTGGCCTAGAGCAGTGGGGACGAGTGCTCTCTCGACGTCGCGGTCACGACGGGTGAGAGGGAGAGAGGAAGGACCGAAAGAGCCGAAGGGACGAGGCGAACGTCGTAATTTGTGACGGTCGGAACGCCCACGGCGACGACCCTGATGTCGGAGCGCACGAGTGCTCATACGAGCGTCGATTAAACGGAGCTTCGTCGATTTCTAGGACACAAGTTTCCTCATCGGCATTATCAAACGAGGCCCGGGCGAGACCCCACGGGAATCCGCTCTCCCAGCGCACAGATTAAAAGATTAGGAACAACGTGTTCGCCGGGGCTCATAAACGTGAATACGCCGCGAGCGCGGGGACACGCGATGGCGAGATTTACCCATTTGCCGGTCGCATAATCACGTTTTATTGTGGCTTGATATCGCGTTAGAACACCGCTACAACGTATCTCGCCGGTCTTGCTAATTTGTATTCCTAAACACGGGACTTTATGGCAAAGGTGACGGAGTTCGGGCCCCGGAGTTTAAAGCGCGCGGCGCTGCCTATCGCATCAATCAGTCGTAAATCTCTATCAATGTCCATTTTAACGAGAGCTATCAACAGCGATTATATGTCACGTTTTTCGACAATTGACCGCGCGTAATCTCGTGCGAGGCGCGCCGGTGAAATCTCAAATTAACGAACACGATACTTGGATTGGATCAATGGCATTAACCGATCTCTAATCAACGGCGTAGTCGTAAATTGACTTGATCATATCGCGTATCGCATATCGCATAAAGTCGAAATAATTTTCCGAATCGTCCATCGCGCCAAGGGAATGCCAAGTATCACGCTTCACGTTCGGATCTTACACTTGTCAGTACAAAGTCACGAGGTCATGTTCCCAGCGGCTTTTTCCATGACCGACGACGACGACAGAGCTTCTTGCAGAGCGCAGCCTAGAGGTACCAAGCAGTTACGAGGAAGCACGGAAGGGGAAAGGGAGACAGGTGGAACGGAGGGCCGATTAATAAATTCGCCGTGGCCACTTCCGGTAACCTTAGCGCGTGTCTCATTAGTTTCTTAAGTCCGGCTTAAGGAGAAATTAAATACAGCGTCTCGTGGATGGGTGTCGACTCTGCGGGGACCCCATGCCGAGCGCCGGGGCTTATAATGAACGCTCGCAACATCGTGCTTAAGCGTAATGCTCGTGCGCGCGTTGCGCGCATGCTTTGAGCGCGAGTCCTGCTCGAGCACTTGCAAAGTTTGTCACATGGCCTCCTGCATCGCGCGAGGAGATTTAAGATTACGACGTGCGAAATTCTTCGGAACGCGGCGATTTAAAGGCGATCGTTCTGTTTGCGCTCGATGCAATGCATACGTAAGATCCCAAATGTTCGCGATGACACTGCGCGTGTCGATCCTCCGCGATATCGTTAATGCGCCTTGAGAGATGCACGGCTCGGTCTGATAGCACGTAATTGCGCGCTTTCCAGGCAGCTCGCCGCGCGCAATCCAACGAGGTGTCATAATTTCTTCGTTTCAGATTGCAGTCGCGTGCACGTACAAGGAAAGAATCAAACTCCCTGCCCTCGAGAAGATGTCATCGCGGCTATTAAATGACGGTAACGATGCTGATAGCGCGCGTCATCGATATATCTTGCTGTCATCGAGTCATGTACGTGTCCATTTTTTCTCGACGCGCTCTCCGAGGCCGTCTTATCGGCACGGGATTAGATCCAGTCAGGTCAGGTCAATTTACAAGTCGCTTACGTACGCGCAGATTACGCGCAGCGCGAGTGCAGCACAGAGCTGCAGAGCGGCGTTTTTTCTAGCCGGCGGTCGGCGAGCCTTTTAATGCCAGGAGAATCCAGCTCGCGGCTGAAAACGATTTACAACGATTGCGTGTCCCGCGTGTCATCCCGCGACACGCCGCCATATAATAACGCTCAATTAACCCGAAAGGTGCGCGCGGTTTCACAAGGGTCTCGCGGGCTGCGCGATTGCGAAAGCACCGGCCCGGCTTCGTATCGATGCCTCGGCGCGAAATGCCGCGCGACTCTGAGGATCGGGTAATTAATTTGAAAAATGAGCGCCGCTCTCTTGTAATCCTCGCGAGAAAACGTTTCAATCTCGCGGAGGTAGCGGTGCGCCTCCCGTCTTCGAAGCGCGATTTTAACAATGTCGATAAATACCAAGGATATCACAAAGCGATCGATCACTTCCACTTCTTGGAACATCTATGGAAAATTATAATTTTTGCTCGCACGCGTGCGAGTAAATAAATCACGAGGTCGCAAGCACTGAATAATTGCGAGTCTTTGCACGACTTGCAAAAAGCACAGGATACAGTCGCGTAAGGCAATCGATTACGCTGCGGTACCCGCGGTAGTTTGTCGCCGACTCATTTCGCCGTATTTTATCGTCGTGGACCACGTCGTCGGCGAGCTTCGTCTCCCGCTGACGATTAATACCGGATCGCGCGGCCTTACCGCGTGTTCACAGACGCAAGAAAATTCCGTTTTCATCACGAACCCAGCTGTTTTCGTAGGGGTTGGTGCGCGAGCGGGGGACGCCGCCGGTGCTCCGGTATAAATCACGGGGGGACCGTGCGCGCGCGGAGGTTTTCCATTGCCAGCAGGGCATCGGAACCCGTGGCGGCGCAAATGTATAAATACCAGTCACAAATCTGCCAACCGGGCCAATTTATAAATTTCACGCCGATCTCGTAAATGCATTTCTGATTTAGCGCGTTTAAATTATCGCTAAACCACTTCTAAGTGCCCGGGCGTATAATCTCCGCCGGCACGGGGCCCCCGTGGGGTTTCGCGCGAGGACCCCGCAAGGGGCGACGTTGCATCGCGAAGCTCACGCATCGGTACGCACGCTCGCACGCACGCATGCTCGCAGCCTTCGACGAATGGCGTCCGGCATAATCGCCAATGATACCTACTTGCTGCGAGCTCGCGCGAGGAAATATGGAGATAGCGAGATAAGGGGGCGACACAGCGCGCAGTTTTCAGTATTTACACACGCCGGCCGTCGTAATTTTTCAGTCTTTGCTCCCGGTTCACGCCGTACTTCATAATTTGCCACCTACTACCACCTCGCACCTGGCTCCCGCGCACGTTACGTAAGACGATGGACGATCATGAGGTCTCGTACGGCGAGAAGTGTACTTTACTTTAATATCGCTTAATTTACACACGTGACGCCGAGACCGCCAGTATAACCTCGAATCGGTAGCTCATAATCAAACGATCGCTGCTCGCTAAGCGCACACGCGAGAATCGCGCACGAACAATGGCGTTAAATCGGACGTTGAACGCTCGTTTGAGACTTCCCGGGGTTGCCGTTATTCAGTATCGTAACTTCATTGTCAGCGTGCGCGCGCTCACTCGCTGCCAGCTCCAATAAATTTATCGGTCTCGGTTTCGTTGTTCGTTGACGCCGTAATCGACCGACGGAGGCGGCGAGAAATCAAATCCGAGCTGTACGTTACGCGATAGACGGCGGCCCATAATATCAGCTTAATAAATAGTCGTAATAAAAAGGGAAGCTCATAAATCGGCCGAGTCATATCCGCGCGCCTAAAGCGGAGGCGGGATGCGATCGCGCGCCGACAAAATCCCGCGCGTACAATCGATCACCGTCGGATCTGGAAACCTTTAAATGTCACCGCGGGCGCTTTTCAGCGATCGTTATTAACCGGTCGTTCCGCGATGTCGGTCCGTTGATCCGCGCGATCGTACGAGCGAGCACGCCGCACGTACATGCGCACCTCTCGTTCTCGATTTATAGACGATAATTGAAAATTATTTGGTAACACGAGTGATCGATAGCGACCCGTTAACTCGTTCATACATCACCCGCGCCCGCGGCCCATCTTGTTCTCTTTCTCTCTACCCTTTGTCCACAGCCCCTGCGGTCTCCGGGCCCTCGCCTTGGTCCCGTCCCGCACCATCTGCGGGCCCCATACGAATCCCTCTCGCCTTCTTTCCTTCCACCCACCCGGAGCCGAGACCCGAGCGAGGCGTCTTAGTGGGGTCAGGTCGACCAATAAATCCAATACGCCACGGTTCGTCCCGCGCGAGAGCAGCAGTTTTACAATTCATGAATTTATTATGGGCACCACCGAGGATACCGCGGGGCCTCCGCTATTGATTTATCGTTACGCTTACCCGGCTTCACGAACGGGCCCCGATCTTCACGAGCAACGTAACGCACGCTCCTGGTGGGGCCCCGGCTCACGTACACGCTGAATCTGCGTCTCTGTGTGCGCCGATGCGCGAAAATTAACCCCCGACGCGGCGAGATGTTTGCACAGCTATTTTTTTATTTTCCAGATAGAAATTACGTCTCGAGCCTTTACAATCGGCCGTACAATCACTCTTCCGTGATAATGTAAACTGTCACGTTATTTATCAAGCACGATGAAACTTTGCAAGATTTTTCATCTTCTTTTGTGGTCTGAATTGTTGCTCCGAATGTTTCAATCTTTCTCTTTTAGAGTCGTTTAGGGACGAATCTTTGTTCTTTCCGAGATCACCTTTGCGCAGAATTGATTGGCTCCAGTTTTAGCTGGCAAGCCGGAAGTGATATAGCGGATCGTCTTAGCGGCGCGCGAGGGGGCCTAGCCTCGTCGTGGATGTTCCTCCACGGCTGAGGGAACCCGAGAGGTCGATCGGACGGGGTGCGCGGACTTACCGTAGAAATCCCGTAGTTCATTAATCAAGTAACGCCCGGAGTAGGAATGCCTTCGTATTTCGAGAGTTGCAGTCCATTTATCACGGCGGAAACGTATTTGTAGGCAGTGGCTGTACCCGCTTCGCTAACAAGTGGATACGCTGTCCCCGCGGATGATGTAGCACCGGCTAGGCTCGGGGCCCCCTACGGCGTCCGACACCTCCAACCTTACAACCTTCGACCAAAGTCTCTCAACCCTTGCACATGCACCCTGCATGCGTTCAACGAATTTTCCGGACGGGATGGACGGTGGGAGTTATCGCGCACTTGTCGCTCAGGCGATCCACGTATACCTGGACTCAGCGCGGTTAACGTTTCCGCAACAGCGGGATAGTCGACTCGACAACGTTAGCTCGTGTTGGATTTTCTCTTACAAATGTTGAAACAGACTCGATAACGCGCGAATACGACTCGCGCAGCGCGTATTTTTGCTCGCGTGAGTTATCGCCCGAGCGAGCACGTTTCCCGCTTTTGCGCGGAATTCCCAAGCATGGGTCCCGTGATTCCAATCTGTGATTTACCGCGGGCAATTAAAAGGATTACCGTTGCGCTTGCACGGTCGCGAGTCGCGGATCAGCGGCGACCTTCGATCCCGGTTTCCTATCCGCCCGCGCGTCCACCAGCGAATTCTGTCAAAGACGCACGGAGCGGGGTTACGCGTGTTATCGTGGTTTCCGTCGATCCCGCGGAGGCAATTTCGCCATGGTGGCTATCGCGCCTACGTGGAGCAAACGAAGCGTGTTCGAGAGGAGGACGACGGGATGTGATTTATCGAGGTGAGCGGGAAGGATAAGCGGCGCGCCGTTGCGTAAGCCGCGATCCCCGGCTGATATTTTTCCGCACAAGATCTGAGCGCAGTAAATTAGATATTAAAACGTCACGGGGCTAAAGAGCGATTAAGATACCCATCGGAGAGAGATGTGTTTCACGCACAATGAACGGGACTTATCGATGATCCAGTAATAATTAACGGCATGTTCTCTTGCGCTTATTACTCCGCGGGATCTATTGATAAATCGGCTTCGATCGTCGGGGTAGATTAATATCGTGTGATTTTTCAGGAGGTTGTCGTTTTTCTCCCTCAACCAGGGAGGTCAGGCGAACTTATTGCGACAAGAGGAGGAGAAGGGCGAAGCTTACACGCGACGCGAATGAATAGTCTTATTACGTGTCGCCCCCAGGTGGTTTTATCTAGTTGAGCGCTCAATCGATCCCCAAGATTTAAATTGGAATAGCAATACTAAATTTCGCTTCGAAAGATCGATTCAGGGAGTGGTTCCCATGCGGTTCCTCGCGTCTTTGAGTTCTACACGGCTCGGCGGCTACGGAGGAGCCTGCTCGCTGCGTTCGACAAGCAGAAATTACACGCGTCACCGCAAATTAATAGCCCGCGCAATTTGCGCGAGAACAAACGCGAACGCGGAGCACTCCGCTTCGCGGCAGCGGCGGGAGGATTAATTTTGTTTCTCTCCAGCGGGGCGGAATTTGATTATTACCTGTCTCGGTGAACTGGCGGCCCCTTAAAAATAAAGCGGCCGCATCGAGTCGGACGAAACGCGAGCGCGTTACCGTAGGTGCGAGAGGCTCACCCCTCGAGCCCTACGGCGATGGGGGTGCGAGGGCGTACAGAAGGGGCCCCGTTTGCGATGTTCACATCGTAGTAACGCGCACAGGTGTCTCGGAACTGAATTCACCGCGAGAAGCGCAAAAAGGTAAGCCGATCCGCGATGGTTTTCGCGAGGCACGGCGCACCGGCAGACGTGCAAAAGGCCATGCCATCACCACCATAATTCGTAGCGGAGGCACGACCGAATTGGAATCTCGAACACGCTCTTGTCCGCCCCCGTGGAGCGGTGCCGATCACTCTCCTCGTGCGCAACGTGGCACGAATCAGGTGAGAAACGAGCTCGATAATGGGCCCGCGATTTCCTCCTCTCGACAAAACAGTTCGCTCACGATGATTCGCCGGGCACGGCCGAGATTGAATTTTCGATCGACATCGTGCGGCCGGGAAACCCGGTCGAGATCGATTCGTTCCGTCTGACTGATTTCCGGAGATCTGCGGCCTCGCGACCACCCCGAAGATTCCGTTTCCACTTTACACTCCGTTTAGAGGTGAGTCGGAGGACTATATGGAGCAAAATGAGATAAGATACTTTTTCCTTTCCAAGTTACAAACGCTAACGAATAATTCCGACGTGACCGTTGGATCGATCCTGCTGGAGCATTATTTCAGCGGTTGATGGTACATGAAATGATGAAGAAAAGGATCTTGACCGATGAAACTAGTTTAAGTTTATATCGAAACTTTTCCTATGTTTTTTTTTAATAGGCATAAATGAAAAAAGAGTTTGCTAATCTGTCTCTAAAAGAATGCTTTACTGGAAGCTAGAACCACTCTTTGAAAGCGACAGTCGATTTACATAGATTCTTAAAAACCTGAGTTTACACATATAAGCATATTGTTGAAACTTGAAAGAAACATCGTACATATCTTAGACAAAAGCATAGCCGTTTTGAAAAATTAAAAAAATTGCGGGGATCTATTCTGTACAACAAGGCTTAGAAAAATAGTTTGTATTTAGTCGTCCACGCTTTTGTCTCTAGGTAGGAAGGTGTATTAAGGTAAATACTTATAAAGTAGAAGTATTTAAAATCAGTTTAAAATCTTTTGCAAGAGTAAAGGATGGCTTTGCTGTAACACAGTAGTCGAAGCTTATACCTGTAACGTAAGTACGTTGAAAGTATCACGTTAGTACCTACGCATCAAGCCCTACGTTTACGCGAATGTGATACTCCAATTTTCTGGAAAGCATCGCGCATCGGGCAAAATATCTATAGATATTTCCACTATGAGAAAAAGACCCTCAATAATTCCGCTGTCTGACCGGTCCATTACAGAATACAAAATTGCCAAGAAATCGCCGCGAAATTATACCGTGCAGCGATACATCCGCGCTGCGGAGTGAGACCAGCGACGGGCAGCGCGTCCGTGCTCCAATGTTAGCTTACAATGCAACTTTCAGCGAAAATCGAGCCCTTCGAGTACGAGGAGGAGGGCGAAGGGGTTGCCCTGTCAGTCCCATGCACACGGGCGCGAGCCTGATCGTACAGCAGCGAGGGCGTACTAAGTCCCGTCCGCCGCTCCTTTTGCCATGGTCTCGCCTCGCCGTCTAATCCCATGGACGACGCGGTAATGGTAAGGTGTCCGCGTTATAACGCGTTGTTGTATGCCTCTCGTATATACGGCAGTCCCTGGCGCATCTCTCGCCCTGCGCGCATCAGCCCTCCGAGAGGTCTCAGCTCTGCAGGGCACGAGGGGCTCGGGCAGGGCAACGAGAGAAGAGGCGGCTTCCTCTCTCTCTCTCCTCTCCTTTGGGCTATGGAAAATAAATAAAAGGCGAGCCACAGGCTTCGCTTATTGAAATCGGCCCGCGCCGCCCTCACCTCGCTCGTTGCCGCTTTTGACGGGGCAACTCGTTGCTTTAAAACGTAGCCGCGTGCGAACCTGACGTACCGACCCCTCCCAGCCTGTGTTGCACTGCTCGCTCGCTCACTCGCTCGTGCTTTCAAGCCTGATTTAGGCTAGAGCGCGAAGAGACGCTCCGTAATGCCCCAACCCGAATATTTAGCTTATAAGTAAACATGTATCAAAATTCACAATCAAATTGATCACTCGTTGGACACTCACTTTTACGTAAAGTTTATAGCAATTTCATCAATGAATTAAAATATAAAGATATAATCTAACTTGAAAGACAGTTTCAAAGAATAAAGTTGAATAATTAAGAAACAATTTCCTTATTTTCTAGTAGTGTCCTAATATCGTATCCTGTTGCTTGTACTCTTAGCATATTTTTGAGTGCGTTTACTTGCCCCGTTGCACACGTGCAAGGATGCATACTTGTACTTGCCGTACGCATCAAGTCGTACGCGTAAAAGCATCTGCACATTGCGCCGGCCGATTGCCGAACGCTTATCGTTTAGCAATTTTCTAGCAATTAATAATATTCGCATCGAGACACGGGCGATCACAGCGAATATGGCACTGCGTCGTAACAGCCGCGTGAATTTGCATCGTCGTTTGATCGAAGGCGCGAAATTCTGCCAAAGGCGCCGCGCGAGAATTCAGAATCGAGACTCGCAAATATGTCGCGAATGTCACACGAATCGTTGCGCTTTATCGACACTTTGATGCGATTGCGCGTCGCAGGCAACAGCAGATTCGTTTCTTTCTCCAAGCGGTAATCTTCGTCTCATCGAGAGGATGGCCCGCGCAGGACGGAATGTTCCGATTAATGCCGCGCGACGCTGCTTAACGCGAGGAGAATCGCGCGGTCGCGAGCGTTCCGCTCGGTAAGTTGCAGTAAAAACGGATTGGAAAATCCTCGATGACGTCCCACCGACCCGCGTAATGCACGTATCCGGCGAGGCCAAGTCCAGATTTGCATTCCCGTTAACGATACTTCCAGATCTGTTCGGTCGGCGTCGGAACAGTGCCGCATTCCGCTCGTGCCGGGCCGAGCGGGAGATCCCGTCGGTGCGGCGTTATTAATTAACACTTAACTTTTTTTTCGCGGCGCATAGATGCTCGCGGTTGCGCGCGCGCGCGCGGTATCATGCACACGTGCGCTTTTAAGGTAGAACTTGATGTAAACTCGGGCGTAAATTATAATCGGGATGGCCGATTATCATCGTGCCGAGGCACCGTAATCTTTTATTACCCCGAATTCACCGCGACTCCGCGCGTAGAGCGGCCTCCTCGCGCGGCCACGGGCCGCAATTACGCGTTTAAGATATCGCCGGAAGGGAATGCAAAAGGAAATATGCTTAATGGAGCGAAGTACATAAAGCGAATCGTCATCCGCTAATGTTGCCGACGAGCCAACCGTAATTTATAATTCAAATAAATTTTCTGCCTGGTATTGCGCCGGTCTAGCTATCACACATCGATACTGTTACCTGATGCTATCGAATTTTTCTCACAAATGATGGCCGCATTACACCAGATACAAGACACTCGCTCCAAAAGTCTACTCGAAACCATTACAGAAAGGAGAGAGAAGATGCTACAAGTACCTCGAAGCTTTTATCGCGCGGGGATACGATTGATGAATACAAATGGAGAACGGGACTAGAAAACTATTACTTCTATCAGGTCAGGTCAGCTTTTCAGTTGGATCTCGGGATCGAACGCCAAACACATAACTAACGCCTGACGGATATTGGAGCCGCCAAGCTCTCTCGCCCGGTCTCGTTATAATCGGCCACGGCCGATCTACCTGCTGACCTCGTCCGCACGGCGAGGTCGGATGGGCGCGCGATTGGCGCGGATCGATCGATCGATCGATCGATCGATCGTGACGATCGGGCCTCGGAAGCGGAGGGCCATGGATTACCGAGAGCCCGCTCGATTCACGAGGCGTTTCAGCCGCCCGCACCGAACAGAGAGAGCACAACGTGGGAATACACGTCGCCGCGAATTACGCCCTCTCTTCGGCTTGCTCGTTCGCTAATACATATACACATGCACACACACACACTTGCACGTAGCGCGATATGCACGGCTGGTCGGGCGAGCGTGTGCGCGCGGCTTTCTGCGAGGAAGCAACGGCCAAGTATTCACTTTAGCCCGGTTCGTGACCTCGTATCGCTGGGCATTACAGCCGCTTTTTATCCGCGCGCCCACCACGTCACGGAGGCTGCAATTACTAATTTAGAGGCGAGACCGAGTCGTGCCAAATCCCTCGGCTTTGCCGCGCGGCCGCCCTCTTTCTCATGTTATTTGTATGAAGCGGGTCCGGGTATACGCGCGCGCTCGTCTCTCGCTGGCGAACAGAAGGGAAGAAGTGCGAGAGACGAGAGATCGAGGGAGGCTGCCAGAGTGGTCATCGTAACGGGAGAACACGATGCGGGTATCCTCTCGACGTGTCAAATTCGAGACATTTTTGGAGGAGAGTAATCGTCATACGTTTTTTTACGCAATCGAAGCACAACGATAAACGTAAAAGCATATATATCGGATATAAAGGAAACTTGAAAGCCGTCTCGAGACACCTGCAAGCGTAACACCTGCGCGTTAGCGACGATAATTTTACGTGATGTACGATCGAGAAGGCAGATAGAAATGCTACGCGTTAGACAGTCTAGTGGCTCGTTAGTTGGCGTGGAAAATCCGTCCGCGACAGGTAGATATAATAATAATGTCGCTAGAGGTAATCTTAATGCATAGCCAAGATCTGTGTCGGAGGATTTCGTGGGTCCGAGTCCGGTCAGGCAGAGGGTAGGTAAGAGGTAGGACGACGTTCAAGTTGGGTTCAGAGCGTTCTCTCCGCTCGCGGTCGGCGTATCGTAGAACAATGAGAGGCCGGCTATTAATATTAGTCGGTTATCGCGGCGTTATCGCGCGCTTCACACTACCCACGCACTCTCGAATAACACGGGCCGCGTAGGGACATTTTCATTGCATATTAATGGCCCTCATTACCGCCACTCCGCACCACATTACTCAATGCTACGCGGCCGGGCCGTCTAGTGTTTCAAACGGGATCGAGGCGGAAGAGATATTGACCGCCTAGGTTCAAAGTACGAAAACCCGCCCTTTTGCCCGATCTCCCTTTCTCTTTGTCTCTCTCTCTCTCTCTTGCAAGGCTCGACGCGTTATCCTTTGCAGCACGCTTCGGTGGTCCCAACCAGCGCTGACTGAAATCTCGATCATCTCGTTTCCAACAGCGACCGCAAATATTCGCTTACTTTTTCGCTTCTTTATTCGAAACAGCCACCACACGCGTGTTCAGTGTGATACGTACCCGATGGTATTCGCCTCTCGTCTGAATTCGCAGAAACGGAATACCGTCATCGCGTGTAATCGGCAGGATGAGACCGCAACACGGCGATTAGGTAACGGAAAACGTTATCGAGAGGCGGCTACCATCGTCTCGGTGACACGCGGGGTCACGGGGAGCAAAGGGGCGGCGGAGTTGCGGCGGGAATGAGGCCATGAAAAATAGTGTAATTTAATCGAGCGATTCGACATGGCATCGTCGACGACGTTCTTTTACCTGCCTAAGTTCTAAGAGGTGAGAAATGCGGCTCGTCCGGTGACCGATGTCTACACACCGCGCCGTCACGCGCTGACATATCGCTCTGATAAAAGCACGACCCGGCCAACGGTTTCTCCCTCGCGTCCGACGTTTAAGTATTTCTTACACGTAGCAACGATTCGATAGCTAATGTCCTGGACGTCTTCGCGTGTGCGCGAAGGCGTCGCGCGGGCTCGCCCTTGTCCGTCTGGGATGGCCTCGCGTTCAGCCCGAGCCGGCGATATGAGGGGCCCGCTCGTATCGAGTTTAACCCACGACCCCGCGTCGTGCCAGACGATTAATCGAACGCGCCACCACGCATTTTTCATGCCGCTCGGATATGGTCGAATTTTTCTGCGACGCCAAAATGGAAAAATTCAGTCAGCGTTAATGAAAGGGAAGATGAACCGTTACGATAATGGAAGCCTCACGTTAAGCGCGCGAATAACGCGCGCGACCGACGAAAACATATCGGCGAATATGGTTGATGATGATATAGGCAGGATATATGGACGTACAGGTGACATCCAAGATCTACACGTGAAGGCATTCCTCATAGTGTTTTCTTTATGGCGGACGCTCGCTCTCGCGACGCCGCTATCTCCGTGACGTGGGCAAACGTGACACCAGACACCGGAAGATTCTTCGACAGTCGATTATCGGACATGCGTCGAGCCGCGATCAGCAACGCAGGTGCATCGCTACTATACAGGCACAATCGCGATGGCACGACGGCGGCGGCCGGACATTGTTGCTTAATTGCGAAAAAAAGATGCTCATGCGGGCGTTATCGATGGAGCGCTGTCTACAAGACCGACTTAACAAATCCGATTTTTTCCCCCTTTGTTTCTTTTTCAACCGTACTCGCCGTTATTTCAAGTGTCACGGGGTCTCTTCCATTTCCAGATATTTAGCCAAATGCGGGATTCCCATATCTCGATGGTGAATCAAGCTCTAAAACATAATGGATTGTCTTGGCAGTGTGCGACCACCAAGTTGGAGATCAATTACGTCATCACCTCTGATCCATCAAGCTCCCCGTTTCCTCAACAGACGCATCCTCCTAGATTATATGCAGCAAAGAATCGACCTCCATTTCGCGCTGACGTATCTATTTCCCCCAACCTGCTGATCCTGCCTCTGACCCTGCTCGGCGCGAGAGATTTGAGAAGATCGATGAGTGACTCTGGCGCGTAACTCCCGACGCGCCATCCATCCCGGCTATCCATCCATCTATCCATCCACACGCTATCTCCCGTTACCCATTCGTCGTCCGTAGCCGTCGCATACGCGTCCCCTTGGCGTACCGGTCCTCAATAGAGGAAGGTCAAGGCTCTCCATAAAAAAGAGTGCGAGGCAAGTCGGGGTCTTTCCTGTCTCCAGGGGAACATGGCCCCGCGTAGGGACGTACGCAGGCACATCCCGGTTTGCTCTCGACTTTAACGTCAGCGCCGTCTCTCTTCTCTCCCGCCTTCGCCTCGTGGTTCCTTCTCTCTTTTTCTTTTGCTCTCGTGGAGTCTCGCGGCGCGTTGCGTGTGAGCGTGCAGGGGCCTCCGCATGCGCGTCCCCGGACACCGAGACGCGGAGATCGAGATGCAAAGGAGACCCGCGCCGCTTTTAAGCTCGCCGCCGCGAAGCGGATAAATTCGCGTGGGTCCCTCGATCTATTAATTCGAGCCGCCGTTGCATTCCTACGGGGTCTCGACCGCTAGGCTCTCCTCGACCTTCCTGCTTTCTCGCGATCGCCTGCGCCACCTCCTCTCGCGTATATCCTACGAGTGAGACGCGCGCGCGGCCATAACGCGCGATCCGCGATTTTTACGGATTTCTTTCCACTCGTCGCCGCGCCAGCCGCGCGATCGATCATGCCGCCGCGATTCCGATCGGTTTACCGTTGATCGTCGTTGCGGGATGAAGAAGGAGAGAGGGAGATGGATCTTTTCCATGGTAAATCTCGGTTCGAGAAACTAAGAAAGACAGATGATTGATACTATCGATTCCCGCGGCACGGCGGAATGAATTGAATGTGTCGCCTTCGCCTGTATGTCGTACTCGTTCCCGAAGCGAGTTGACGCTCGCCCGCACGCGCGGCGATATAAAATACAGTGTTGTAGGTGCCGCGCTATCGCATAATTACTGCGTTTTACGGCGGTCTTTACACTTGTTTCTGCACCACCGTATCTCGCGCTCATCTCTGTAACCGGAGATCGTAGGAGAATTCGCCACGTACACGCGCCGCCGCGGCGCCGATTTTTCCCGGTTCCACCGCCGCCGACTAGACTGGATAAGAACGCGGCTATCGGCAATATAGTATTAAGGGCGCCGTAAATAAGGATAATGTAACGCAAGGGGAGGATCATTCCTGCGCGTGGGTGTATCAGCGCATGAGGAGAGACGCAGATTAGATTGGCGTTGCCGCGCAGGCTGTGTGTTTTGCGGTTCTCCAGCCGACCAATAATATCGATATCAGAGTATCCGCGAAAGGACTGTCGAAGCTGACTCTCGACAGCTTCGTCGGTTCGGTAAACCGCGAAAGCTACCAGGAAGTAATCGAAAGGGAACAAAGAAAGTGATTTGTCATTGAACGAAAGTGGATGGTACCAGACCGTGAGCGTACTCGTGTTGAATCTTGAAAGAAGATCGATTCTAAATTTCGCAAAACCGCAACAAGCGACATGAGATCCACTCCAAGATGCCACTAGAATTATAATGAGAATACGAGGAGACCTCTTTTGCCTTCGCTTTGGCTACGGAGACGCTGGTTATTCTACCGTCAGATATCGCTGCTAGCAGCCGCGTCGACCTGCATCCACGATAGGTCGCGGCGATTAAATTTACTCGGCGCTCGTTCGCTCGCTCGTTCGAAGACGGCAAACTGGAAGCGGCGACGCCGCGACAGACGCGCGATACGACCGCCTCCTTTCTCAGGCATCCCGGTAGATCACGGTTACGAAGGAGAGGAGTATTTCTCAAAGTACCCTACGCCAGAATGCCAGATCTCACCGCTGATCACGCCGCCGAGGACTCGGAAGACGGGGAGCTTTGCGACGTCGCGAGGCGCACATGCGGAAGCACACGCGAATGCGAAAACGGAGATGCACGCGTGCAGATCGTCGGACAAGCGGATCTCTCAAGAGAGAGAGAGAGAGGGAGAGACGATGCTGAGGAAAGGGGTGCGGAGGGGGAGATTGAGGAGGAAGGTCTTCTCTCGCGATGTATGAAGCTATAAATCTCGCGCGACAAATCGCTAGCTCGCCCGTTCGTTCTTCGGCTAATTGTTCGGACATGCTCGAATACCGCGAGATGCGTCTTCCTTCCTTGCCTTGCTCCGCTACCCTCCGCTCCTTCTCTTTCCATCTTTTTCCCGCCGGCTTCTCCGTGTGCGCATCTTTGCCTCCAACTGTCCGCGGCTATCTCCTCGGCATCGACGAATGTACAATCGATTAATCGATTATTCACCCTCGTCAGCAGAGAGACACGGCCGATGCACCTGCGCAATCACTGTCGCTTCATGTCGCGCGGCATCGATTATCTATCGTCGTTTCGTTTTATTTTGCCACTACCCACATCCTGGAACCGTTTCGCAATAAAGTGCCGATTGATAAAAAGTATCAAGCTGATCCGTAGCGAGCGAGCTCTCAGTTAAACAAATCGTCTGCTACTGCACGCTAATATGAATTTTCTGTTCGCAATTATCGAAACTTGTAGATACTTGGTTTTACATTCAATTCACTTTCGACAGAAATCAAAAAGGAAGATATATCGATTGAAAATAAGAAAAAACACTGAATCTGATCTCTTTCTCTTGGAGAAAGAGTGGAGAGAGAGATCTGTTGGTGGTGACTCGAGCCAAGATAAAAAAGATCCGGAGCACGCCGGCCGCCGTGCGCGCGGCAGATTCGTAATCCACTTAACCGTACTCAGCATTCCACGGGGACTTTAATCCCGACGTGCACGATAAATATCGCGTTTTCCTTCTCCGTTCCCGCCATTGAGCATTGCGATCCCAGCTTACAGGCGACCGGTGACTTACTGCGGCCGGCTAACGATACCAATCCTACTATGGTTTGGTGCACAAACTCGGAAGCACGGTTCTGGACCTGATACGTGGTGTAACGGTGCACACCGTGCCGTGATTACGTCGACCATATTCCAAGCCAAACAACGAGAGGGCGAGGAGCGCGAGAGAAGAAAGGAACGTTTCCTCTTTCGGCTAACAACCGGCGACGATACTCGATGCAAGTACACGGGGTGGCTTTTCTTTCACCGGCACGCAAGATGGATGAACGATCCGGTCGGCGAGGTTGTCCGGCCGCACAAAGAAACTCGCGAGAGATTATTTAAATCTGCGGATTGAGCGGAACGCAATTCTGGCGCGCGCGCGCGTGTTGAAAATGGACAAGTAAATGGAGTGAAAGAGAAAAATGCCGTCTTATTATTTGATTATTATAGGCATCGGCATTTATTCAAGTGACACATTCAGAGAATCAGCGTCTTTGCACAAATACTTTACGGCCAATACGACGCTTCGGTAGCCCGCAATAATTGCGGCGACCGATCATGATTTAACAAGTTGTCCGGGACTTTCGCGGAATCCAATACGTCCAGTTTCCCATTCATCTTCGTTCGAAGCATGAAGTACAAATCATTTATATTCTTACAGCGCTGGCAGCAGTTGACAGCGACGATTGGTAATCTCGGGCTTAGTTAAATTTAGCAACCGAGTCTACTTACGTAAGCGCACAGGTAATACAGAAATTAAATATCCCCGCGTTCTTTCGCTACGATACGCCATCAACTCTCCCAGAAAATCGAGGCATCGGCGCAGGGAAGTCTGTCCATTGGTCGCGCATACGACCTGCTGGGAAAACCACCGTTACATATTTAGCAGTTTGGTGAAAAACAGCCGCGAGGCGACATCCGTTATCTCGCTGCTGGACGCACACATGTAAGAAACGTAGATAGATCGACATTAATTTGCTAATCACGTTTATGAAAGATCGTCATTCAGTGTCCGCCGTCTGTGTTTCCTTCAGCGGCACTTAGCACCGATGTACCGAGGCGAGAAAGAGAGAGAGAGAGAGAGAGCCCGACGACGTTACCGCTGTAAGGGATTAACTGTATTATGCGAATGACTGGGAGATAAATTTTACGCGGGTAAAATGCTAATCGTCGAGCGAGCGTAAATCCGGGAGCACCTGTTGTCACTCAGTAGAGTCGGATCTCGACGTCGATCCTCCGGTGCGGTTTTTCCTCGCTCGCACCGAGCTGGCTTTCTCGAAAAATCCTGCGCGAACATTAAGCGCGGCGCGCGGGGATCGTGACCTGCAATTCGACTTATCGTACGACCACCGATAATAGTATTTGCACTACCCGAGAAAGTTTCTACGCCTGAGAAGAAGAGGCGTATTATAACGGAAACGGGCCGGCTTCTCTGTGTGATTTCTCTGCTGGTTACTTTGCACGTTCGTCGTGCAACGTCATCGTCGGAGGTGAGAACAGCGTCACTCGCGCGAATGGCGCAATTTCAGGCCTGGACGATTCCGTAGGTTTCCACGGTGGACGCGTCGCTCGTACGTGTTTTCGAGGGCTCGCGATGCCGCGGTTCGCCATTGCGCGCGAAACTTTCGTGTAAACTGAGAATCCTCGTAACACGTATCGATGGTTTAAACGCGCGTACGCGATGTAAACGACAGGGACATAAACGCGCGGTAATAGCGCGACGTCTTGCTGCAGTCCATGATGCAATCTAGGAAATATGACGAAATCTCGAGTGCCAACATGGATTGCCAAGAGCGGTGATGTATTGTCCTGCTTGGATTATTTATTTCAACTCTCATCTCAAGCTTCTCATAATTTTGTTAAAATAGAAACATTTAGAGTAATATCTTTGTAAAATACCGATTCACGCAAAGAAATTGCGAAATTTTTCTTAAATAGATATAAACAAAAAATAATTTATTTGTATAATGTTTTAATATATGAAAAATACCGTTTGATCTGCTACATTTAACGACTATACGTAATAAACATAAATTAACAATTGGCAGATTTGATACTTAAACTTTCAACCGGATTTCAGACGAGTATTGCGTTCATTATAAAATTATTATACTTCTTATTCGTACGTGAATTGCAATTCACTGTAAAATTTATAATTTATAGCACCGTATGAGTGTGTGTGTTCACTATCTACTGGCAATACAACATACATATCTATTGTCTACTTATGCATAGCGAAACGTACTTAAACAATACAATTAGCAATAAATATTTCCCATTTATCACTCACCGAACCGTCGTAACCGATCGTAACTCAAGATCAGCCATTCTGTTATCAAACTCTGAAAAAAAAAGAAATATTTGGTCGATTAGATTTAAACATTTCAGAATCGATAACTATTTCTTTGTCGTCACACTTCATAATATTGCAATTAATTTGATGAATACATTTCAACTGTGGATTGCAACGAAATAAATAATATAAAATAATAACAAAATAATAGCTGAACAAATGTATTATTCATATGTAAAGAGGAAAATTCGCTGCCCACGGTAAATGTCATACCAAGGCGTCGTTTTCCGTCGGTCAAGTGTTAAGATGGCAAAATAAATAATATATATCGATTTAGACAACTATCAATGTACATGTTCAAATACGATCGCTCGGACATCGCCCGATTGCTTGCTCCTCTCGGTGGTCCATCGATGGCACACTCCTATTCCTTCGCGACACTCACTCACTCACGCACTCGTGAAGATGCGATCAATTCACGCTACGTCTCATCTACGTCTCATTAACGCGATATCGATTCTTAAAGACACGATTAATTACTGCCTGATTAACAGAAGAAAAAATGGCGGTCGCGCACTAATTAGCAGAATAATGAGATGGCACTCGCGCGACACTTTAAACGACACTCCCGTCGCGTTAGCAATAGCCGTCGGTTCGATCACTTTCGCGAATAAACTCGCGAATAAAGATACGACACATCCCGCGCAACGAACAATCGCGCTTGCAAAGTTGGAGGTTAACTCGGAACGGAGGACCGAGGGATACGCCAGCGAGAGACGTCGAATAAGTAAATCACGCGAGATATGCACTTGAAACGTTGCCATCGCATCGATGCGTTCGTCAACTGTTCAGCACTCGCGGAAGTTTATTAATAAACGTTCTCTAATTGCGAAAGATTCTCCGAGTGACTGTCGTCTGTCGCAATTGAGTTTCGCGAATTACATAGGCGGGGCGGCCCGCGCTACCAACCTCACTACGCGAAGGACCACGAAGTTAGCTGCGATAACCATGTCATATTTGTGGTAGATGTAACGAAAAAAAAGTATTTTTTAAGTATTTTTTGGCCACTTTTAATAAAATGTGAATCTTATTAATGAATAAATTGCAATTTTTCGCCCGAGATGTTAATCTATTTATTAAATTAAATATTTATTATTACTCAAAATTTTCGAAATGTTGAAATATGATACTAGATACATGTACTTGTAAAGTGTATAATTGAACTTTAAACAATTGAACATTAATTTAAAAAAATTACATGTAGAAGAATTGAAGAAAGAGATGGACACTTTGTGTATCGCACTCGATCGAATCTATAAACGAAATTTAATCTTAAAAACGAGCCAATGGTTTTTCGAAAAAATGCATATTTTTCCGCAATTATCCAATAGAGATTTTGAAGGAACGCTACAATTGTAGGATGGAGATTAGTACCGATTGCATCTTATCGTGATAGAATCGGAAGACAGTGACGAGGATGGAAAGTAAGGAAAGAGATCAATGCTCGTGGGAGTAGTCCGTCCAGTACGTTGAATGGTGAAATATAAGCTGATTCGGTCGAGAGCTGGGAGAGATGGGAATAAATGACAAAGCGTGCTTTGCATGTCGAGGATCCTTCCGGCCGGTGCCTTCGGGAGTAAATAAGGAATGCATGTCACATTGTTTGACTTTCCGAACGTCCAGGGCGACCTGTTGGAGGGACAGTAAAGGGACCGACCCGAGGCATGACACGAAGAAGCGGATTTGCTGTTTTTGGAAAATTCTCGTTATGCTTACCTTATCCGCCCTGTCACTCGTGATCTTTAAATGTCAGGATTTTCGCAATCATCTGTCAATTTTCTAGGTACTGAATGTAAGGATTATAGTTGTACGATACGATAGAAATTAAGATTTTGGACTCGCCAACGGAAAAGCCATTTCACTTTCAGTTTTTTTTTCTCATTTCCATTTATAACTGTAATTTACAATTAGAACGATGCTCTGACTTTAGAATGAACGTAGCAATCTATTATCTTTAAATCATTTCTTAGAATGTCTATACGTGACAAACTCACTGTGACAAAAATTATCATGTTACAAAGCAGCATCTTTTCGTGACTCTTGAATTTCCCACGCAAAGTGTACGTCGCTTATCGGATTTCTCTATGAACTTTTCCTTGTTACTATCGATTTACGAGACGCGCCCGAACGAGTAAAAACGAGGTCCCTACGAAAGTCCCGCGGGGTCTCGCAAAGGGCGCTATTAATTCCGATTTAAGGTCCCGTTACGCGCTTTGTGTGGTCCCCATATATCAGCCAGTGTTATCGCTCGTTGCAAAGCAACGCCTTTACGCGTACCTGACTTCTGCTCGTTTGGTATCTTACGCGCGGGACACCTACCGGATGAATAATTTGGTTACAATCTTAATCCAATGACGCATGGGCTCGATGGCTCCTTCGTTCCCTTCGCTCCCATCCTCCTCGCTACCACCTTGCGGTCGATCCTCCCTTTCTCCACTTCTGCTGCGCACTTCCCCCGCTTAACCAGGCACTCTGCTTTGCCCTGATTAAAGACCGGCCGCTTCTTTAGAGTCCCGTAGAGTCAGTCACCTTGCCTCGTAAATCGTGCTTTTTATTTCGTCACCATGGGAATCTTCCTTTCTCTCCTGACGTAGTTAGTCAAAAATGATTTGTAAAAGTGAACTAAATCAGTATTATTTTTATGTAAATTCCATTTTGATTTTAAGTTCGAGAAGTTACATCTGTATCATGCATCGAGTTAAATAATAAACTATAAAGTAACTAGAGATTCTATTCACGATGTGTAACACTAGCGGCCTACATTGCTGTACTCTATAAACGCTATAGCCGACTACAGGGAAAGGATTAAATAAGCTCGGAGTACAACGCCAACACTAACGGGCGAACAATGCAATTTGTTGTTGTCGTGGGGTGGTCCCAATCGCCGACGCGGCCGTCGGTGCCCCGCGTTACGTTTTCCTACGGCATGCGCGACTGCGAGCGAGGACTCTGAAACTCCCGCAAAATACTACCAGCGAGATGCTACACGGTCCACCGGCGACTACCGACGGCACACCGCATTTCTTTCGTTTCCCGGCATCTGATTTATGGCACGAATTCCGCGCACGGTTACACACCGCCCGGGAGAATTCCACGCGTTGACCCTGCGGAACCCACGACTTCCGAATCGACCTACGCCCTTTTCTCCCGATTCTTCCTCGTCCTTGGCGAAGGAAGAATCTGACTGAACGAGGACGGTTGTCTCCGAATGAGTCAAGGTATTCTGAAATCAGAATAATGAAATCAAAATTCATTACGTAGGGAAAATTCCTCTTCCATCAGCATTTCTTTACCCTTCTGCTGTCGATTAGATTCGACAAAACTTGGTTGAATTTCGGAAAATGTGTTGCTTGAAAATGGATCAGCGAGTATGTACTGCGCACGGTTTCTACATTGCCATTCTAAATGCATAAGAAGAGGGAAAGACCGAGGTAGGGCAGTGGTTGATCCAGTCATCACATAGCGTTGCGTGTTCGAACGTATTAAGGTACAATTATCAGAGTTACTGTAATTAGAGCCATAATTATGGTGGCGTAGAGTAACAGTGATAGCGATGGTTATGTAATCGCGCTCTCGGTGCATGGTATCGCGCAGAAACGGGGTATATAGATAGTTAGCCACTGTCTATATAACACTGTTTGTACGATCTGTGCGCGGAGAACGAGGCGGTATGCGCTGTCTGCATTGCCCTGCTGCCTGTACTCGCTTTGATGTGCGCGACCACATCCCGGTCACAATGAGGAACGTCAAACGTCCGCTATTACAATGCTTTCCAATTTCTTATCCCGCAAACTCGCGTCTCCGCTCGCACGCCCACGATTGTAATGAGTCAATTACCTGAAATGCCCCAAGCTCTTACCGCTCTAATCGCTCGCTAGATACCTCGAAACAATTAACTGTGATAAATTTGTAGATATGGAATACTCGAGAGCTTGGGACGCATCTTGCAGCGCCATGATAAATCACATGAGGAATCGGTGCGACGCGACGTACGTAAGAAATCGTGTGTGTCTCGAGACGATTTACACGCATGGCAATCTGTTCGACATCATTATTCAACATTTTAATCTCATCGGCCAGTTTTTCATGAGTGAACGAAGCGGATTGCGCCGCGCTGCTTGCTCTCCATCTCTCTCTGCCATCGAATAATTCAGTTCAAATGGCCATCACGCGAGGTCAATGGAGAAATCAGGTTGAACGTCGTCGGGCCAGCGTTCCGCGTACTCGGTCGCGCGAGGGTCTTAAGTGTTCTGCGGTCTCAATCGCTCTGCCTAGCTCCGGCAGCTCGACTACGTTAGTAGCCCTATAGGGTGGAGAAGGGAAGCTCGCGACCGACGGAGGTCGAGCAATAAGGAACAGAACGGTTTTGCGGTTCGGCCTCGTGGTACTCTTCAAGGGACCCGGCGAACCCTCTGTCCCCGCGCGTACGCGTTCCTTCGTAGCCGACCGGGGCCGGCCATCATCAAGAAATATGATGATTGCAGGCTGCTACCATTTACAGTAGTGCGGTTTTGTCTCGTACCGCGGCGGTCGCCGGTGCAGCTGTATCCTCTCATGTGCGCTCCTTGTTCTCCGGCATCCAGGCCCGTCCCGAATTTTAAGTACCCTGCGTGTAACGTACTCGTCCCTTCCCTCGTCCTCGTACATTTATCTTTCACGCTTCGACTTTGGTTGAACTAAACTTCTTTGGACGTTTCAAAATGCTTTGTTGAGACATTCGCTTAATCTTCGTCTTATTGAAATCCCAAATGTTAAATTGATCTTTGATGCGTTCGGATCGTTAACGTCTGAGACTTTTGACATCTCGAAATAAGACTTTCTGCATTTCGACTGTCGTAGGTGCGCGACATCCTTGTACCAGCGAGCAGACGTTACATGCGGATTAGCGGACGTCGCTCAACGTCGCCGGGAAGCAGAATAAAGTCGACTTTACGGCAGTCTCCCTGGAATGACACGTGATGGTGTGCCTCGGCGAGACGACTTTCCGTTTCGGAACGTCCTGCGTGAAGGTAGCGATCATCGGCGGGAGAGTCACTCTACACGCGTTTTCGTATGCGATAAATCATCGCGTGCCTCCACGGTGCTCGCACAATGCCGTACTAATCTTCCATCACGCACGCACGATATAACTACGCCCGCATGGCGTCTCGTGATTTACCATCCTGCGGCTAGCCTCCATTATGTATAGCGCACGGTGGAAACTGTTGAGAATACCGTGCACCTTGCACTCGGATACTTGCGTACAGTGCGTCTGGAAAGTACGCGTAGAGACCGGTGGTTTCCGTGCGCATAGTTTTGCTTGATCCCACACGATCTCTTCTCTTTTTACGATATTAATCTGACTTGTTTGATTATCAAACTTTGATACACGACTGATCAATAAGGCGATCGTTATTATGCCTGGACGCCTCGGCGCAAGACGGTCGTTGCATCTGCAAATCGTGGAACGACCTCGTTTGGAAGCGCGCGTGGATTCCAGCTCACCCACGCTTCTCTCACAATCATCGTGCAGCTTCGTCGAGATGACAATGATGCCGGAACTGAATCCAGAGGCGCACAGCAAATTCCTGTTTAAATATTCCCGGTGGGCATCGGGCAATCGCTTTGTCCGCCGACTGTTGCAGAGTCACGCGCACTTCCACCTGCAGATTTCTCGCGATATTGTGCCTGGAGAGTCCTCGCGGCGCAACAGAAGTAACATACGCGTACATTACACGGCCGAACCATCTAAAAAGTATTTCATTACCAGGTGTACATGTACGACGCCGTTACCGTTGCGATAGCACGTACGGTTTCTTTATCGGCGCGAGTCGAGTCCTACGACGAGAAAAGAGAAAGAGATAGAGTGTCTCTCTCTCTTCTTGGTGTCCGCAGAAATAAGGGGGTAACGATATTCGTGCGCACATAACTCGCAGTAGATAGGAATAGGTCGCAGCAGTTAGTAGCTCGGCGCTACTCGAAGAATGGAGCAATAAAGGACGTCCTCGTATACGCGTCGTGCGAGCCGGAAATTACAACAATTAAGCGTCCATTCCGGAAAAGTTACGAGGTACTTGCGAATCGAGAGCTCGGATTAGAGTGCCGTCGAAAGTCACGCGCAGCTGCCCGCATTAAAATTTCATACGGCAGGCTACTTGACGGAAATGGAGAGAGCTGGCAGAGTGCAAAGTTAACACGTTAGAACGCGAGGAGCGTGAGCAATATTCAAATCACGTGAATTTACATGGTCCTCAGGGAATCGGCTTGCGCAGACATCTATTTGATTTGTGGCCATTTAATATCATTTGTTAGCCGTTACGAATTTACATTCGGAACAACGCCGCAAGGCATCGTAACATGCACGAGTACACAGGGACGTTTAAATGCGACAGAAGTATTCCTGAAAGTATCTCTCATCCTTCTTGACTAACAATACAAATAGAAAGAGATGTCTGTGATAACCAAAGATCTGTTTATCGGATAATGCAATGTACCTATCATCATAAAAATCAACATTGTAATAATACATGTGTAATACATCCAACAAGAGATGATTTGCAGAAGAGTGGCTGTGCAACGCGCGAGGACTGCCTGTTCTCCAAAAGGACAATTTTTAGCGCGCCATGGCGACCGAGGGAAAATCGAAAGCCGAGTGTAGGTTATATCGAAGCGAGATAAGATTTACGCGAGTCACATCCGATACGAATAGGTCGTCGCCGCGCCGTCGTCGTTAGTAGACTAGCAGCTCGGTGGAAGAATGGAGCAATAAAGGATCCCGACGTATACGCTTACGAGTCTGGCACCGGGTCTTTACGAGCGGTTTTCACGGAGTAACGGTCGTTCGATAGAGAATTACGCCGGCGCGGATCCGAGATCCTCTCTCGTGCTAATAGCGTACAAATCGGGCGGCTGGTATTATTCACCGGCCGTATATGTATCGGTGCTGGATGCGGGGACCCCTTCTCCCCTTCGCAGCTTCGGTGAGATTTGCGACGATGCTGGTTCGCCGATCGCGGAGAAGAGCGTGAGTTCCTTTTAAGTTTCCCTCGCGATGCGTCGTATCGCGACTTCCGGAATTATTAGCCCGAATGAATCGGAGGACGAATAAATCCAAGTTAAGCCCGCGCCTTGGCGATCCTGCAGCCTGATGCGATTGAAATTTCTAATTAAGGGAAACGGATGCGTACATGTGTACAATAAACTACATATCTTTCTGATTTAAGAAAAAATCATGTTTTTAATGAAAAATATTAATATCCCAATTATATCTCTATGCAAATACTTTTTATGAAAAAGCATTTTTGTTAAATCGTGGATAATTGTATCATCTCTTGTTGTTGCACTTATTGATACATGTTTGCCATTCTGTTCGAAAATCGACTGTACATCTAGATCTCGCATGAAGCAGGGAAGCTGCAGAGACCAAACGAATCCCTGCCCTAGCAGAATGTAATTTATGGCTAACGAACAGGCCGCGATATCCTTTCCAACGTATAATTTATATCAAAGATATCCCCCTCGACCGTCGCTCGTGGCTGTTATTACGCGCATTAATGACGCGATCGGTTCTGATGAAACATACAACAGATAAACGCGCACACAGCTGAAACATAAAAGATTAAATAATAGTGTGACATAACTGGCTGACACGTCGACAGATGGACCCGCGTGATGATCCCACGATTGATCAATCGCGTTAGACTGACCGATCGATCGGTCGAGCGAACGAGCGAGCGAGAGACCGTCCGGCCAACCGACCGGTGCTGTAATGACGCAATCGAGCGAAAGGAACGCTACTCACTTGGGTCCGTTTTGATTTCATTAATGGATCGGGTGCGCACTAATGCGACTCTGTTTGCCGAGCACTCGGCTCGCATTAAGAGGACGCTTCGCCGCGCGCCGGACACACGCGTCGTTTCGCGCTCGAGGACGACACCGATACTCCTTTCGCCTCCTCTCGCTGCCACCGCCGCCGCCACCGCTTCTCGCCTCTACTTTGTTACTGGTGCTCACTTTTTCGTTCCATCTATACTTTTTCTCCTTTTTCCAACGTACCCCTCTTTAGCACCGTTAAACTCTCTTCATCTGCACAAACATCTTTGCAGTAGCTCAGGAGAGAGGTGTTTGAACAACGTCCCTATTCCTGGCTACTTTATTTCGATTCATCCCAGATATTCGATAATTTAGGACCTAGCGTCACGGACCACACACCCTTCGCTCCTTCTTTTCTTTCTCTTCTTCTTCTGTTTTTTTGCATATCTTCCATAAAAATTTACGACTTTCATCTCGCTGTATTCTCTCGCTGTGGTCTCTCGCGATACCGCCGCCTTCGCTATTCGCGATTCATACCGCGCGGTGTCCTATTCACATGAGGAACTGGCCAGGCCGCTGCACGGCCTAGCGAAGAATTAACACTTCTAGCAGCGCGCACGAAAGAGTCGCCTTGCCGGGTTTGCTTATGCTAATCCGGCCGAGCGGTCGGTCTCGTACACCGTCCCGCGAGCCAACATCGCCGACGTTTCAAATATATTAATTAACATCGTCATTAAGCACGGCTGCCAGTTTACCGGATCTCCTCCCGCGTGCCCCTCCACACGGAGGAGACGCGTTTCTCCTTATTCCCCCTCTTTCTGCCTTCATTTTCTTCGTTGTACCAGCAGCCCGGGGCATCCTCCGGTCGAGCTGGAGGCCGGACGCATAATTCCATCCCGCAGGGCCGTGATTGCGGGACGCGCTCGGCTCGGCACATTGTCGACCCGCCGTGGCATCGGGACAAGAGACATTTCGCGGGGACGTGCTACATCGGCCGTCCGATTATGCTAATGCGATCGAGTAACGGGGCCCCGGCGGCGACTTCCGTGTCAAGGATGCACAGGTGTATTCGTAATCCAGAACCGCCTCCGTCAAGGCGGAGGATCGAGCGTGCGCGCACGACTCTGAGTGCCGGCACGTTTGATCTGCATCGCGAATCAATTCCGCGCGACTCTGCGACCAAATTCGACTAATCATTCTCGCTAATTATTTTCGCCGATGTATCGAAAGTCGCGGAAGGAAAATATGTCTCACCGCCACATGGCGTGCACCGCTCTTCAGCTCAATGTTTGATGCAATCGCTCTGACGAGACACGATCGTCCTAATTAGGAGGTAATTAGATTCTGGATGGTGATTCGAGCTCGAGCATGGAGCAGACAAGGACGGCGGTGAGCTCGAGGATCCTCTCGCGGAAACAGCGGACGGGAATTCTCGAAATTCATTGTATTACCAGAAGAATGAAATTATTTCACAGAATGTTACCAATCGAGAGTGCGAAGAGAATGCAATTTTTATGAACACGACGCGACAAAAGAAGTAACGTTGTCAATTCAATGGAGACCCGAATCCCGAATTCCATTCCGCCGTCGACTCGCCATTCTCTCTGCGCCCTCCTTGGCTTTGTGGCCGGCCGTTATTTACGGCGTTCAAGCGCGGCCGCGTAAATTATGGCGAACCCGGCTTTCATAAATTTCGAGACGAGATATGGAGCGACAAATTCAACTCCCAGGACCCGGCGCCCGGGTCGCGGCGGGCGCAAGTTACACGCGCGCGCGGACCACGGCCGGGCTTCAGATTATCATTTGTATGCCGACTTCCTGCTGCGATAAATGCACTACCGGTGCCCTTGACAAGATTCCGAGATATCGACCGATCCAAGTCGCTCGTTCTTCGAGAGTGAATGAATTTTGCCGAGGAATAATTAATTAATCAACCAGAATGCCTGCGATTAATTAATCGCAGTTTCGCTGGTGAGTTGAATTTCAGCACGTTGTAACGTTGCAATATTATTTGCAGTGTCGCAAAGGACTGCGTGAACGACTTTGCCTAATGCCGGCGCGAATTAATCGATGATGATTTATCGAAGATTTACGAGATATACGCGGGACAAACAACGCCCACTTCCGACACGACACTAAATAGAGACCTTGTTACAAAGGCGCGACTACCTCCTGGTAAATCCGCAGGCAAGAGGAGTCTTATGGTGCATCGAATCGGTGAAGAGCAGTTGGACGAGAGAGAAAGGATATTGGACGTCGCACGCACCCGCGTGGACCTGGGACTTTCGTAAAAATCGGTAACATCGACGAGCACGAGGCGGATAGGTGGAGACTGAACGATCGTGG
This sequence comes from Ooceraea biroi, assembly GCF_003672135.1. Classification (NCBI taxonomy): domain Eukaryota; kingdom Metazoa; phylum Arthropoda; class Insecta; order Hymenoptera; family Formicidae; genus Ooceraea; species Ooceraea biroi. Next base: position 5,636,243 of record NC_039517.1, on the reverse strand, counting down.
GTATAACGGTGGAGGGCCAAGGTGGGAAAGGGCCCGAACGACACCGTGGAAAGAAGCACGGACGCGGAGATCCCAATCTACGCGTGGAGGCCTCTCGAGCAGTGAGTAAAAGGTGGCTAACATCTCGAACATCGTCCCTGTAATCTAATGAGCACCTGCTAGGAAGGCCGCCTACACTCTACGTACAGAGAAGAGACGGACGCTTCCACGTGAAGTCGCGTATGTGGTCCCAGGGCCGTATCCAACCGCCCACAGTTCGGACATCGTTTCCTCCAGCCTCACTCCCCTGCTCCCGAGACGGCCACGTTATTCGTATCGTGGGAAATCATTTCCGTCGATTGTAAACTGTTTGCAGTCCGGCTATCCAGGAATGAAGAGTTTAGAAGATTCAAGGGAAGGTTTTCTTAGATATCTGCAGATTGTTGAACGTCGCTCAATAAAGTGCAACATCGGTAGGTCATTTCACTTGCGTCTTTTCTTCTCTGGTCCTTCATCTCCCAATCTTCCCATCTTCTTTGAGAGCGTTACTTTTTTACTTCTCTGTACTCTGCTATTGCACGTCGTCGCGTCTCGAGCCCGCGAATTACGCGGACGTTGGGTTGGTTGAAGGTGTCGGATCTCGCGAAGAAGACAAATCGCGAGTCGCAGCGAGAACGTTCTCCTTCCTCGCGCGAAATCTCGAATCGCTGATGGATGGCTTCCAGGGGCAAAATCCACCGCGAACGAATCACGGACACGTCGTGCGACGGCCCTGCGCCTCCTCGCCATCAAACAAACGGCCAACAGTACAGTCCGACACCCGCGGATACGTATACACGAGGATACGTACACTCGGACCCGCGAGAAATAAAGAAGGAGGGAACGAGAGGGGGCGAGAGGGCAGGGGGCTCGGCTATATGTTATGAGGGTACAGGTGCCGGTTTATTCTCCTTCCTCGCCTTCGTTCCTCCTGCGTTCTCGCCGACGTTGTCTACACACAGACGCGGTCCTCTCCATTCCGTTCTCCATCTTCCTGCTCCTCTTTCCATTCTTCTTCTCCCTCCCTCCTGCCTGCTTCGTTCATAACTTTTTTCTGCCTCGTTCTCTCCTCCTTGTCTGTGGCCGCAACCGTCCTCGTCGTCGTCGTCCGTGAGCCGACGTTCAGCCGACGAGAGAGGATCGGCTTGCGTATGCGTGAGGTCGTGCCGAGTGCGGGTGAAAGTCTAACCGCGGGTCACCTACCGCCCTATCCCGCCTGCCGCTTATGTAGGTGCACCTATATCGCCGAGTGAGCGAGCGAGCGAGCGAGCGAACGAGCGATGGTCAACGTAAACTATAAGCGCGCTCGCACTCGCCTCTCTCTCTATCGAGACGGAAATGCTGTACACACTCTCGCGCTACCATCGCGCCGATGGATGCGATGAAGCGGCACGACCAGACGGCTATCCTATTATCTCTCGCGCAGTGGATTCGAAAGATGCGCCGCCGCCGATAAACCCGACGGCGAGGTACCCTTCCGCGATGAGGTGGACCCAAGGGGACGCGAATCCGCCGCATGAACGTTATTATGATATCGCGAGTGATAGACGCGTGCTTAGTAGCGGTTGTTACGTCTACCCCGCGCGCGCGTTGTGTTCGCGCAGGTTTCAGCAGCTCGCGGAGATTGTACGCGGCTTAATGTCTATTTAAGTGTTGCTTGCTACTCGGGTGCTACTCCTCGTCCGACTTTCACGCGATTCGTCGCTGAAAAGTTTCGACATCGAACGAAAATAGGAAGCGCAGTGGGATACGGTCACCGCGATGCATCTTGCGTGCACTCGGGTGCGGAGATCGCGAATCCGAATCGATACGTCTACTCACCGTCGAGACGATGGTATCCTGTTTCTGTTCCTGCTGTCCCTGTTCGTAGTGACGTATCACACTCGCGAACGTTCTTCGCCGAGTGAAATATTAAGGCCCAGAGTTCGAGGAAACTTTTATTCGATGGCCATTCCGATGACCTTTTCGAGTATTCCCGATTGGTTCCGATTCATCATTCTCAAGGGTGTTCCAAAACTAGACTCTCATTTTTCTCATGCGCTTCGGCTAGTTTACTCTCATTTACCTTCAGTTTCCCCTAACAACAGTTTCGGAACGTACTCAAGAAATAAAAAACTAGGGAATTAAATTTCGACCAATAAAAAGCCGTGCATGCGTCCACTAATTCGCATTCATAGCTTTTTATTGGTCGAAATTTAATTTCCTATTTTTTTATTGCTTGTGTTCTATTCCGAGTTCCTTATTCCTGTCATTGTGTCTGGGCCCTTATACTAGCGAATCGAGCGCACGCTCGCGGATCGTGCCACTTGCCCTGGAAATTACGCGATCGGACAGTCGTCAGGTCGAATACCGGTGAATCGGTGAAAGCGTCGGCTGTAACATTGTCGCGAGGCGTGAGTCGCGGGGTTAGGCGATACGTGCGATTTCGCTTCGTCGACGAGCGGAGCGGAGGAGACACGCGCACGGTCCTTTCCCCATGCCGTGCCATCGTCGGGTTACGTCGGCCCGAGATTCCGCGCGTACGCCGTAATCACGTTTGATTGATTGCCCGTTGATTAATTGGCGTCCCGACTATGACGTCACTGCCGCCTGTTGGGTGGGGCGCCAGTCGCTGTTACAAAACTCTGATACATCGCGGCCTCGGAGTAACGTGTCGCGAACATTCCGCGCTTTATTAGCAGATTACGTTTCGCTACGTCGAGATTTGCGCGACGGATTAATCCTGCCGACAAGTTTCTCCTTTTTTTACACGACGACGTCGGCTGTTGCGAAATGTCGTGATGGAGGAGCGAGATGTCTGAATGAACATCATCCTGATGTTCGACGGATTGAACACCGGACTGACAATGAGAATCCCAACTGCATAACGTTACGTAATTCGTAAAGTCCTCTTTAAAAAATCAAATCCCGTCTGAAGCAACAGATTACGCCGATTACGGAATTGCCGCCGCGTTTACTCTGAATCCTTCGCAGGATGTTAGCCTCTTGCGTGAACAACTTCACGTTGGATCTGATACGCGCGCGCGATACTCCTCGTTGCCTCATTTGAGTGAAAGTAGAAATAAGAAAGCATCTCTGTTCCTCGACGTGACTCGAAACACCGTTCTCGGTAAGATGTAAACTTGCAGCGGACGAATTGAATCTCGCCGGTATCGAATAATGGAACTCGCAGTCGCTCGCTCGCTCGGAGACAGTGCTTTCACGGGGCGTTGCGCTTTGGTCGCGCGTAACTCGCCTCATTCGCCGCTAGTCACGCGTCGCATAGCCGGCGTTAACTCGCTTCAAAGCTACTCGCTCGAACGTGTCCGTAATACCACGCGGATGAGACGGACGGCAACGGGGAATACGCAATGAAATATGCTTTTTAGTGCTCGCCGCAGTTGCGTCTCGGTGACCGCTCGCTCGCTTGCGCGACGGCGATGAGCGTGCAATTACTGTATCTCGCTCACGTTAATGTGGCGAGCGCGCGGCACCGACGCCAGTCATTACTCCCGTCTAACCTAATTAGCGATTCTTTGGCCAGTAATTATTATTAATATTATATAGTCGGGCATGCCAATACGCGCGATTAACGCGAGAACACGCTCGACTTTACTCAGGCCAAGAGTGAAGCGAACGACCGAGTGCTGGTAATGACTATTAGATAAGCGATTGACGCTTGGTGCAGCCGAGGTAGTATCCATTTTTCAAAAAGAAATTAAAGAGCTTTACTAAATATTTCGTTACGTGATTGGACGTGTTGCTAGGTACTTTTTTTCGATAGCGTATGCGCTTATCGCAGCCAACTTCAGTTTGATCTTTTTTACTGCACTTCTGATTTTCTGAACAGTGACCGCAGCGGAGCGTTCCGTCCGCTACATAAATTAGTGCAATTGTGACGAATTGTTCGGAGAATCGTTCTTTCCTATTTCGAGATCATTTAGTGTGCACAATTAATGAATGCACTGCCGCGAGTGCTGAACAGTTGGCGAACGCATGCGACGGCAACGTTTCAAAGTGTATATCTCGCGTGATTTACTTATTCGACGTCTCTCGCTGGCGTATCCCTCGGTCCTCCGTTCCGAGTTAACCTCCAACTTTGCAAGCGCGATTGTTCGTTGCGCGGGATGTGTCGTATCTTTATTCGCGAGTTTATTCGCGAAAGTGATCGAACCGACGGCTATTGCTAACGCGACGGGAGTGTCGTTTAAAGTGTCGCGCGAGTGCCATCTCATTATTCTGCTAATTAGTGCGCGACCGCCATTTTTTCTTCTGTTAATCAGGCAGTAATTAATCGTGTCTTTAAGAATCGATATCGCGTTAATGAGACGTAGATGAGACGTAGCGTGAATTGATCGCATCTTCGCGAGTGCGTGAGTGAGTGAGTGTCGCGAAGGAATAGGAGTGTGCCATCGATGGACCACCGAGAGGAGCAAGCAATCGGGCGATGTCCGAGCGATCGTATTTGAACATGTACATTGATAGTTGTCTAAATCGATATATATTATTTATTTTGCCATCTTAACACTTGACCGACGGAAAACGACGCCTTGGTATGACATTTACCGTTGGCAGCGAATTTTCCTCTTTACATATGAATAATACATTTGTTCAGCTATTATTTTGTTATTATTTTATATTATTTATTTCGTTGCAATCCACAGTTGAAATGTATTCATCAAATTAATTGCAATATTATGAATTGTGACGACAAAGAAATAGTTATCGGTTCTGAAATGTTTAAATCTAATCGACCAAATATTTCTTTTTTTTTCAGAGTTTGATAACAGAATGGCTGATCTTGAGTTACGATCGGTTACGACGGTTCGGTGAGTGATAAATGGGAAATATTTATTACTAGTATTGTATTATTTAAACCAGCGCGATTTACTTTGTCTCTGAATCATAGATCGATAGACTTGTATGTTATATTATTGTTGACATAAATCATATTATATCTAAATTCTCACATCTAAACCTTGTTATGATTTTGTTAAATTATAAACAGTCAAAGTAATAATAATAATCTTGGCCAAGTACCGTGAAATCGCTTTTGAAAAATACGTATTCATAAACAACGCGGCTGCAGTTTGGGGAGATCGGGGACAGGATAATGGCTCCGACGAGCCGCTTGAGGGGAATGTCGTATGCGAATCGCGAAATAAATCCCATCAGACCCCGCGACGATTTTTCGTGAACCGCGAGCCGGTATGTTGATTGCGAGCAGCGATGCGCATAGAGACGCGCGTAGATGCGCCTCTCGCATAGTTCGCGAACGAATGCTCCGGCTACAACTATGCGCGCGTATAAAGCCGCGCGCGCGGCGCAGTGTGCTTCTCTTGAGCGACATCGGTTAAACGATGCTCCCGGGCGCACGGGACATCGAGGGATCGCCGGGCCCCGTTGCCGCTGAGAAGAGAAGAGAAGAAAAGAGAGAAGGGAAGAGATAAGCCGTGGACACGTGGGAAAATTACTGCGCGGCCACTCCGCCGATTCCTTATAGACCCCGGCCGTCCATTGTGACTTCAAGATCGCATACCGCTATTGATTTATTCGAAATCGTATCCCGCGCCGCGGTACGCTTCGCGCCGCGTATTTAAGCAAGATCGACCGGCACGCGGAAAACACCGGGGAAATATAGCGCTCCGATGGGGAGGAGATAATTAAGACGATCGGAGAGAGATTGAAAGATAAAGGGGAGAAAAACGAAATCCATCCCTCGCGTGTCGCGCAACCCTCGCGCTCGGTATTCAGGTATTTATCTGTTCATTTCCTGTTAAATTTTCTGTGAACTGTATATCATGGAGGCAGTTGTTCATCTCTTTTCTATCATGAATGATGTGGCAAAGATATCATTCAGACTTTTTCTTCTATGTGATCCATTACGTGAGTGTTTGTTTTTGACAAAGAATTTAAAATCTTCCCATAAAATTAGAAATTTATGGAACCAATACGCGTTAAAGCTTTTACTTGGTTGTCCGTTCCATTGTCGCTCCATCTTATCTTCTTTTTCTTCTCCTCGTACTCGTATCTTCTCCGGCGACGGATAGCGGACCATTTCTCCGACTGGTTTATGAGCGAATTCCATTCCCCTCTTTCACGTAAGAGACGCGATCCTCTCGATGCCGACGACGACAGCGGCAGCAATAGCGACAGCGATAGCGGCAGCCGGCGGCCGTGCGCGCGCGCGAGGACAAGCGAGGACAAGCGAGGACAAGCGAGGACAAGAGGTCCGAGAAGGACCAAAGCGGGAGGACGAGAGGCAAGAGGCAGATGTTCGCGACGCACGAAAACGAATGTTCAGAACGCGCACGGGCGAAAAACTGGTCGTGCCACCTACACGAGCGATATGGGGCCGCAAGGCGAGGTCAAGGGTCGAGCCCCCACCGGCAGTAAACGCAATTTTTGCATGGCGACCGAGTGCCAATGAAAACCGGGTTATTAATAAATCGACGTAATCGCCGCGGTCGCTGCCGTCGTCGCGCGTCCAGGACAAAGGGCGCGAGAGGACGAGGACCCTCGAACGAGTGCGGCCATTCTTGAGCTTTTATAACGCCGGTGGGAGGAATAAATTAAAAATAAAATAAACAGAAGAAGGCCAAACGTCGCGACATTGCATTAATAAACTCCCCGGGCATCGTGCTTAAGGTTCGCAGATCCTCCGCGTGTCTTTTTCTTCAGATTCAGTGCTTCTTTCTCTCTCTTTCTTGTTCCTTCTTGATCTTCTCATCTTCCTTCTCTCACGCGTCTATCGGCGTTCTCTCGATTCGCGATCCACGGTGATATTCCTCTTTCTCCTTCGGTTCTCGACGATATCCCTCGCCTTTTGACCGTGGCAAGCGCTTAATTCCACCGAGTCTTAACTTTCGGATTAAAATACAGATTAGCACAAATCTGGGTTTTGCAAAAGTATTCGTACTACATGCGGTGCAGCATCCCACCCGCAATATAGTCAACGGCTCTTCCACTGGTCACTCTTGAACATTTGTCAGAATTCTTTTTCCACCTCGTATTATTGTCCCAAAGAAAATGGGACAAATATATATTATACAACACAGAAAATATGCAAATTGATAATTTATTTATTAACGTAATCAACGCAATAACAGTGAACGTTATCGTTTCAGCGATAACAGGCATTTCGATATCGTTTCTCCAATTTCTAAAAACTAACTTCATTCATAAGAAAAGTATTCGCGCTTGCAAATAATACCGTGACGTGACAACGCTTTCCACGTGAACCGTCAAATTTCGAAACTTGTTTGGCAACGTGGGGCACGATGCCATGGCGTAAAACCACGAAGCCACCAGTATTCTGGATACACAGGCATCTAGATACTTCCTCGGTCAGCTCGAGTCCGGTATCTGAGCGTAGATCGGAATTCAGGTACACGGTAGCGCTACCTCGAGGCGCACACAGCTCGTGAACACACCACCTCGATCCGCCGCGGGGGAAGGGAAAAAGCATAAAGGACGAAGACAAGAAGCAGGAAAGACGCACGCGGCGACGGGGCGAGGAACGGGGCAGTCGGCTGGACTGAGCGAGTGGAAACGAGGCGGGAATCGCGCGGCGGGAGCGAGATGGCGGGAATCAGCTTGCGAGAACGGCCGTGCCGCGCCAAGCGGCTTCGGCCCGCTGGCTCCGGTCGTCCGGTGATCTACCGTCCCGAGCCAAGCCCCTCATTAACGCCTTTGCTAAGAAATTACACGCAGTCGGTGGCAAACAAGAGCAAGAAGGTGTCGGCCGCGCTCGTTCCGATACACGAAGAGACCAGCGCGCGTTCTGTCGTCCTCTCTCTCTTTCTCACTATCTCTCTCTCTGCTTCTGCTTGGTATCTTCACCTCTTCTCGTCGTTTCCGTCCCGTTCTCGCGCGGAGGCCTTTCCCGGTACACACGGTGTGTACTTCCACCTTCGCTCCGGCTCTCCTCCCCTGCCGCGGAGCGTGCGAAAGCACCTTTGCAGCGCCAATTCGATCGAGATTCTGGTCCAGATAGCACGTGCCCTCGTACGCGCCCAACAGCCTTCGTCTCGGCAGATCGCGCGAGATCCATGCCTCGGGTCACCGATCGCACGCTTCCGCCCCGATCGATTCTCGCTACTCTCGCACGTTTGCGTGGCTCGAAAGGGTGCGTAGGATCCTAGAAAAGGCAGAGAATTAATTACAGCTTCGGATTAAGAAATTTTCGTGTATCTTTCTCCTTCGAGGAAAATAATTGTCGTCGTTGCTTTTAACATACATACTTATATTATGGAAATATATAAATGACAAGATCGTTTCTGCCATGCCAGTAATAATATAATACATTTTTCGCCGTTCGAAGCGATGAAAATCGCACTAAGCGTATAGTCGAAGATCCGACGTTCCTCTCGTTAAACTAGGCAACACCCAAGAAACATCTCCCGGCCGAGCCCGTCCGCGTGAGTCGAGAGCTCGGAATACGCTCCACACATCGGCAATCGTGAGACCAAAAAGTCATGAACTCGATCGTTGTACACGATCAGACGCGCGTCGGCCGAATTCCTGTAGGGTCGCCCTGCCTACACCTCCCCGCCGACCTCTCGTTCTCCGCGCTGGTACCTGGTGCCTGGACGTGGTCGGTGTTACGATCGAAATGACTGACATACTGATGGGAAACATTGTGGCCCCCCGCTGTCGAATGTCGTCGGCTGGATCGGCCGAGTGACCGATGTGGGTGAATCTTTTTCAGCTCGAGCGAGTTGTGAGCAGTTGTGAGAAGCGGCGAGCGACGAGTCGAGAAGAGAGTGAAACGAGCTGAATTTCTCGAAAGGCAGAAAGTCGCGGACGAGCACTTGTTTCGTTCAGTCCGGGAATGAGTTGAGACTTAACGATCGCGCACAGATACACCTCGAACGCAAGGTTGATTTACGCGGGTAGCTCGCGGATTGCTCGCGAGAGTAAGCCGCCAACCCCTGAAAAATGCGATCGCGAGACGATACCGCGCGCCCAGAATGTGCGAGCCACGTGGCGATACATTTGAAATTACTTCCGTCACGTTTGAACTCTGACGATCCGTGCGAAATTCACGGGCATCCTCGACAATAAGTAACGGTTGTTACGGGCTAACGGTCGAACGTCAACGAGCTAACAGTGTAGAGAGCCGGCCGACGTCGTCTAGCTGAGGGCCGATCAAAATTTTCACTCGGGCGATGCGCATAACTCGGTTGAGTTGTTGCATCCACCTACCCTGTCTGGGATGCCCATCATCGCGGCGCGGTGCCGGCTCGCGGTGCACCTGGGATGACGGCTCTGCAAGATTGTAGATCCGTTAAATCCAAAGAAGAGAGTAGAACTCGAGAGAGAAAGAGAGACCGCGGCTGAGCGGCACAGAGGTGACGTCGGAACCGAACAGAAAGGTACACAGATGAATCGGCTGGTCTGTGCTCGCGCGCGCGCGTGACTTATACGTGACTTCCGCTTCAGGTATCGAGAGTAGTAACGTCGGCGGGGGCCTCGAAAGTTTCGAAGGGTCCGGTTCCGGCTGAGGACGCAGTCGGCATAATCAGCTTCACCATGCGTTATCTCTCTCTTCTCTTTGGTTCGCTGGCGTGTAGCTCGTCACGTCACCGCGAAGCGGAGCACGCGCGTCTCACGAGAGCGCGCGAGGCGCGACCGTGTAGGCGTGCGGAGAAGTAAGAGAATGTCTTCCCGTGTCTGCCAGATGTCTAAATGTTGATAAGCCTCGGCGAGCGGCTAATAGCCGTTTAATAAGATTACGTCTCCGGGCGGACGGACTTGACGTGGCCGGAACACGCGGGCTCTCGGGCCGGGCCCGTTTGCGTCTTACGGCCCGGTTTTATGGTCTCGCGGGTACGTATGCGGATTATGGTCGTACACTTATACCGTCGTCGTACCATCTTGCAACGTGCTCGCGTACGCGAGCGTTAACGCGATCGCGTCACGGCGCGGATCCGTTTTTCGTCGAGCGCACGAGCACAAGTGTCGTAGCGATGACATGATTCGAGGGATAATTTGTGACGATAATCGAAGAGTATGTGCATGATATTGTCATGCCGATGATGGTAGGTGTTATTATATCGCGTGGTGTGACGGTACGCCATTTCCTGGCGATGATCGTTCGCGCGCGCAGTGTTCCCGGCCAGCAAGACGGCTTTCCAAGTCCGGGTAATTTCCGGGGATGTTTATGGAGATAATAATTACAAAACGTAACGTTGTCGCGCCGCCCCCGATATTGTACAGCCTGTTCGCTTGTAAACCTAAACGATGAGCGTCGCGTCGCTTTATTGGACATCGTTACGTCGCACGACCGGTTCTACGCGCGATATCGCGCGATTTATTGATGCATAACTCACTGTACTTTATTAGGTCAATTCGGTAATATAAGTAATTAGCGGCATAAATAATATCCAGCATCGCGAGTGCTTTAAATAAGTGTACTCTTTTCCTACACGCGGGCGTCATAAACACGCGTTCGCGTGCAACTTTATACGCGAAGACACGGTTTGAGAGCCGAATGAAAATTGCTTAATAGCTCAATCAATTCAGTAAAAAATATTAACACCGCCGTACGTAACGTAATTTAATCTGGAAGTGTGCTGCCGTTAACCACGTATTGTATATCATCTTAATGAGATTGATCCATCTGGACATTGCATGAGAGCTGCATAATATAAGATGCATATAGGACACAATTTTGTATAAAACATTGAATAATGTTATAATACACACATAAAAATACACGCAGTAAAAATGCGACAAAAATGTGACAAAAAATACATCCGTAGCCAGATGCCATGGAGGACCCAGCATCCAAGATTTCGCGATAGGTATCGATTATGACGATTCAGTAGAGTGCACTGGAACAGGGTGCTCCTCCCTCTCGGACCCCGGGTCTAACGTGGCCATTTGCATCCTCATTTCCACCGGTGAGCGCTTTCACGGGTAATATCGCGAAATTTATCGGGGTGCGGTTTGCAATGATATTTTACGCGACGGGGCCGGCATGTTTGCGCGCGCGCGCACGTACCGTGGGGCCCACCCATGGCGGGGCCCCAGCGCCACCCCATACGTTTGGTGCCGTAGGTGGACGGGGTGGCCCGGCCAAGCGGGAGACGGAGGAAGATACACCGTATAACCTCGCTATTATTCTGGTATTTATACCAGTGCGCCCGCTGCTCTCACCCACCTAAATCTTCTTAATACGCGGCGGTTAGTGCACTTTATTAAACTCGGCGTGCATGGTGCGCGCGCCCTTTCGCAGCTCTTCCTTCCACCACTGGAGCTGGAGGGATGTAGGATCGCCACAGGATATCGAATCACCATCGCGCCGCACGTTTTCGCATTTGAATTCACAGTAAAAGTCCGACTTGCGCGATTGTCGACATTCTCTCGAAATTGTCCTCGCCAGCTACGTGTGTTTTAATTATGAATCTTTGATATCGACTCTTTATTATGCTGCACTTATTTCGCCATTTGTAACGTCGGTTGTTAAACCTTGCGACCGCGTTGTTAATCTCTTCTACTAAAAACCAATCACATATCAATGCGGACATTAGAGTGAAACGATTACCACAAGATCGGAGAAGAGATAAGTACGCACGTTGTTCCGTGACCGATCTAGAAATAAAACGGCGATCCCCGCGGGTTATTCGATCGGGACAGGTACCCCTGTTCGGGGCTGGGTCGGCGCGTCCACTCTCCTGAATTAAATCTGGAATTAAATCCTTCGAGGTCGAAGTTCTGCGTGCTCCTGAGGTTTTCGAGTCACCTCGGCAGAGTCGTCTCATTTGCATACGCGACCTGACCCGGAGTCACCCGAAAGAACGAGGCGGTCGAGGCGGCTTTATAAGACAGTCGAGGGGGAGACGCATCTTCCTGCCCTCGTACCATCGCCCTCCGTTCCCCCGTCGCCTCGGCGGATCGGACCACGTCGTAGCCTACCACGTAGGTGATTGCCGGCTGAAATTTATACTCTCGCAAATTCCATGAAATCGTCGGTTGCTCGGTCGCTCGGTCCTCGGGTACGTTCGACAAAACGGTCGCGGGCCACCAGATTTATATAAAACTGTAATGCGGCATTGCGCGTGTAACGAGCAAAACCATAAGCCCTGCCTACCACGAGCGAGGTCGACGTTAAAGGGGGATTTTTATAGCGGCGGGTCCGCGCATCGGGGATCGTTATACTTGCCGGGATTTATAGATTTGCCCGGCTCCCCGGAGCCGAGCGAGCGCGCCCGGTAGTTTAGGGCGCTTTTAGGACGCCACGAGTAACGATCCCTTAAAATCCGTCGTTTAACGACCGTTTTAAATTCGTGCATACGCACGCCGCGCCGGTCCGTGACTTTCTTGCAGAATGTGTTTGCTTATCGGGGCTTTGGCGACCGACACCGCGAGATTTATCGTCGGCCACATCGACTTACGTTTGTGCGAATCTGCCGTTATAAAAAGGAGCGATCACGCGTGATATTATTCTTCGCTGAACAGCGCAGCAAGAAAGGATATCGAAATTATTACTTTTCCAGTTGGTCGTTCAGTTAACGATCGCATTCGTCAACTTGTAGTGCCATTCATAAAGAGCGCGCGAGGAAAAAGTTCGAGAGGCTTGAAATACCTGAGATGCATAGCGTGCCAACCTACAAAGCGTTACGTCATAGCGATATTTACTTGATTACAATAGTATTACATAGCGCGCTACAACGAGCTAATTACTCGCTTGCGTTTATCTCGTTACGGGCGTAAACACGTGATCCATGGAGGATGCACGCGCACTCCCAGGGCGATCGTTTTACGATGGAATCACGCGGCGCGGGCACTTCGTTATTCCCGGCGATCATTTCCCTCGATCGATGAATATCGAAGCGACGAGCGGGAACTCCTCGGAGCGGAGGGATGCCCCGGGGAAGGGTTAGGCCAGCCGGCTGCAGGAAGAGAGGTCTCCTCGTCCCTCCTTCTCTCTCTTCCGAGTAGGAGGAATAGGTAAGGCCACGTACGTGGAAGTCGAGTCAAGGCGGGTCGAGTAAGCACGAACGAGCGAAAGACAGCGTCGTAATCACATTACCGCGATTTTTTCGCGGCGACCGGCTATTAATTCCGCGGATGTACATGTATGCGCGCCGCGCCGAAGGAAAGAAGGTAGAAAAGAGGAAGAGAAGCGTGAGGAGGTGGAGGAGAATGGGGGATGAGGAACGGTAGGAAAGGGAGAGAAAGGCGCGAGGGGGACACGGGTGAGCGAGAGAGGAGGAAGGGCAACGAGAGAGTCGGTGAGAAGACGAAGCAGAAGAAGGAGAAGGAGGAAGAAGACGAAGACCTGCCGGGTATAAGCTTGGGACCCCACCTAAGCATCTGCGAGCGCGGCCCCTAAGCATCGGTGTACGGGTGTGGCGAATACGTGCCGGGGTCGACGGGTCGGACCTCGATGGACCCCTGGACCTCTTGGAACCTAGATCTTCGTGCCCGTGAACGCACGCAGCGTGCACGGACGCGAAACATACCGTGCACATACACGCACTCACGCCCGAGCGGATGCTGGAGGATGAGCGCGAATAGGCATAGGCGTGGGAGAGTTCATTCAGTGGAGATACTATCGCCGATTTTATTTCTAGGCGGATATATCCGTGTCCGTTAACCGGTGTAGGAAAGAAAGGGCGCAGGGGGTAGGGAACGGGGGAGAACGGATTGGGGGACAGCGGGGGTTCGAACGGGATGCTCGTTCGTAAGCGAGCGCGCGATGCATCGCGCCGTGCCGCGCCACACCGGACGCGGCATTTAAATTAGGGAGATAATTTTCTATTAGTTGCGCGTGATAAACGCGCCGTTGTTGTTTCTTTCGCGGTGATACCGCGCCGCTTTCTCGGTCTTTTTTCACGGCCGTGGCCAGTCGCCCGAGGGGGCTCGCCGCATCGATCCGTGGGCGAAGGATTAAATCCTATCCTCGTGGCGATGCTGCGCGACCAGCGATTAGACACCTGTTGTAAACAATCACCTATAATTCAATGGGATTACGGTGTATCTTGTTAACAGTAAATTTCCCGCAAATTAAAACGCTCGATGATGTCTCGATATTTATTGTATCTCGCAAATGGCAATGGATGTGTTCGCAGGAGTGCGAGCTTTCTGATGGAAAAATGAAGTTACCTCTCAATAATACTTACACCGAAGTAGGCAATCATGGAAAGATCCAGACAGTTTGATTGAAATTATCGACGTCGACGCATACTGGAAAAGTAAATTATTTTACGTGTGATTGCTTCTGGATAACAGGTGAAAGCCATAAGCAGGTATAAACTTGCATAATGTCGTATGGGCGACCATAAACGCGGTACCTATAATAATCTTGTCAAAAAAAGGAAAAAGTGTCGATGGAAGTTCCCTGCACTCCGATGCGCTCGCAGCAGCTTTTAATAAATTCAAGCCTGCGTGACGTGAATCTATTGGGTTAAGTCTCGCTCGAAGAGATCAGTAATTTCGCGCAATTTTGATCGCCGATAGCTCGAGACTTTTCGCCCGGCCATCCGAAACCACCCGGGTCTCTGTAGCGCGTCATGGCGCGGCGACTTTCCCTTGCTCGTGGCGAAAGAAATCGTGACTCGAGTGCGATCCCGCCGCAGGTGCGCAAACTATTACCGCGATATTTAACAACGCGAAAAACAGTCGGCGCGCGTGCGAAAACGCCGACTCTCACGTCGCACGCCGAGCGAAGCGGACGAGTGTAGCTCTGATTCACATCGCGCTCGCGGGATCAATCATCCCGGCGCGTCGATAATCGATAATACGTAACCGTGCCGTTGCGGAAACACAATAACTCGGTATCGGCGTCGGCCTTTGCGCCTGCCAACGGAGCGAGCGGGAAAGAGCAGGAAAAGGGACCGCGAGCGGAGGAGAAACGACGGAACGCGTTGTCGGCGTTGCGCTCGCGGTGCGTATTCAATTCGCGCGATATTCCTATTCCTAAATTATGCGCTGGTATTATACGCGCAAGGAGCCGCGCGGATCATGTATTGTCCGCGCGCGCGCGGATTTCTCTCACGGAGCGGCGCGCGCTTTTCGCGAGCGGACGAAACATTCGCCGCGCGCGTTCTCGCGCGGACGGCGCCCTTGCGTCTCGGGCTCCTAATGGTATTGGAATTGCTAGTTAGACGCATAATCGAGTTACGACTTTTACCGCAAGTGATGAAGGTGGATGCCACGGCCACTCGCTCGCGAGCGCGCCCTGATCGTGCGAGCGCTCGCCGCGCCGACTAATGAAAACGAAACTCCCTTTAAGAGAGGCCCTCTCTCGAAACGACTCCTTCCGGGGGAGGGAGAGACGCGGCTATTTTCTTGATTTCCTCTCACGAAGACGGTTACCGCGAGAAACCATCTCGCAATGGTGCAATTTTCCGCCCCTGCCTTGCGTAGCATCGCGGCGCGTTAATTGGGGACCTATTGACTTATGATTGATAAATTAATAAGTAACTTGAAGCGTCGTTAACATTGAGCAATTCAGGGTTGGCTGATCCATCGAGGAAAATCAAAGACCTCACCCAGTTGCATGGAAATGTGAGAATAGAAAAGCTGTTGCAAGCATGTTGCGACATTTCTTCCTTCTCCCGCGGTCGCGAGAGGAATTGGACGCTCGCACATAAAATTCGTAGGAGTATAGGCGCGTAAAGCGATCTTTCACCTCCGCGGCACGACATGACGGTGAAGTTATCGCGCGACTCTTTGTGGCGGCTCCTCTCTCGTAACGCGGCCGCTTCGAAGAGGAAAAAGAGGACCGGCGAGCGACACCGATCGTAGTCGAGCATGGACAATGCTTCATTAGAGCATTGTCGGTGCACAATATCACACAATTAGCCCGCACCGGCCGTTCCGAACTTTTAAAAGGTCTCGCGCGGCGGCGATCCCACCACCGTCGAGGCGTCACTACCACGATCGGACGATCGAGCATCGATCGGTGCGATCCCCTCGATCGGCCGGTTACGTGGCGGCATTTATGTGCCGGGTATAATGCTCTTCTTTATGCCGTGACTCTTACCGCTGAAACGTAGCGTTTCACGAGCGCGTTAGCGCGCGCGTGCGAGGTCATGCACCCACGTGAACCCGAATCTCAGGTATCGCCACGTCTAATCGTATCAACCCTCCCTTCCTGGACCTCATGGTCAACCCTCGGGATCGAGCGGGCGGAGAGGGAGATAGATTCAGGGATACATTCACGGAACGGACACATGGAATCGAGTACAAGATAATCTTGATTTTTCACGTGTTTACGCGTTGCTTGATTCCATCTACCTGCGTCATGCCTAACCGAACCGTGTACTTGTCAGAGCCGCATATACGGGGATTAATGTTGCGTATAATTACACGATTAGATACCCCGAGAATTTTTCTCGGGCTCATCTCGAACAAGTTGTTTCATCGCGTACGCGTCGTGCTAAATTAGGAGTAACGTCAATTCGTCACGGCGATTGGAGAACACGAGTCTCCGCGATCCGTCAGATACCGCAGAATCGCTTGACAGCGCATGACTCGCGCGGACACGAACCGATTTCGATCTCGCGGACCTCGAACGAACTCACAAGGTCCACGAGGTTCGTAACGACGAAAAGAAAAGCGACGGCACGAAAATGCTCGATGACTGCGGGAAATCTACGCAGAAATCGTTCCGTTAGAGCGAATGACGCGTCTCTACGCGCCGCGCCACGCCGGCGATAGCCAATCGAGCCATAACTCTCGCGTAATTAGGGAACGGCACGAAGCGTGCATTAATCACCATCGAATTGATTTGTTACCACGTTAAAAGATGACTTTCGTGGGAGAGGCGGTGAAGCGCGAGGGAGAAGCGTGCGCGGCGCGAGCGAGAGGATTCGCGCGTGCGAGCGTCGTGAAGGAGCACGAAATTAGCGAAATTGGAATCGTATTTTCCAGTATTCCTCGATGTAACAAACCAATTCTCCGGCTTCCCACTCAACCCTGTGTTTCCACGTGTTTCTCGTCTTCCGTTCTCCGGGAGAGCGATGTCGAACCGGGCTGCAAGCAACCCTTCCCTAATTGGACCGCATTCCGCGGAGCCGCTTTCCACGTACGCGTGTACATATACTTTACCGGAATTTTCATTAGCGCGGCATTCGCTCGTGACGGAAGGTCCCCGATACGCCGACACGCGCGCGTGAATCACTATCGCGACGAGGGCGAGTCTTCCGCCGCGGAGAGGTTCCGCGATCGCAGCTTCTCACTGGTCTTTCATGGAGATCAGCTAGTACACGTTGGCGAGGCGAGATCCCACGGGTCTCCGTGCGCCTATCTTCTCGCGCGGATAGCTAGATAATTTATATAATACAAGTCCGTATGTGTGCGAAGCTTGAATCACTTCCCGCGATAAAGCTCCGATTGCACTGCGACTTTTGTAACTACGCGGCGTAAATCTGCCCGAATCCGTTCGTTATCAGCGTTAACACGAGTAACAGAGAGATTACGAGTTGCTCGTTTCCCGCTTCGCGATCAATCACTCGCGCGACCGTTCTTCGTGGCGAAGAGAAGCGATCGACAGAGAGAAAGATGTCAAGTCAAGAGAGTCGACGGGTACGCGCGATGACAGTCCAGCGAGATCGGAGTAGAGTTCCTCGAAGCTATTAACGCGAACCGTGATTCATGACGCGGAGCCGTTGATCGCGCGGGAGAGGTCGCGGCGTCCGGACCGAAAGCTTTTAAAGACGGTCACGGGGAAAGAGGAGACGCGGCGAACCCGTCCGTCACGTCGCGGCACCCACTTCTTCGTGGCTGCTCTTCGGGGCACGCCGCAGACCCCGGTGGGAGGTGAGAGGTTAGGCAAACACGGGGTCTTATCTGATGGCCCGTCAGCGGCCTGCTCCGGTCTCTACCTTCCAACGCGCGGAGAACCGGACGAAAAGTGGAGCCGGCCTTCGAGAGAGCAAGAGAGCGCCTCTCGGCGCCGTATCTCTTTCGTTCTGATAGATTCAATTTCGGCTGATGTCCCTCGCTCACTACGTGGCGCCTGGGAACCCGTCGATCCGTTCCTTCCACAGACACAGGTAGTCTAGGTGGGTACAGTTGCACGAAATTTTCAAACCCATTTCGATGTGAATGCACACTGAAATTGACATGTATATGACTAGAAAAAGGGAAAAATATTAATATTATTTCATTCGGTTTTCAACGCGGTCCTCGTTGCAAGGCGACGCGCGTCCCCGGTAGAATTATAAATTTTTCAGATTGATGAACACGTTCGATAAATATCAGCGAGATAACAGTTATGCGTGTAGTCTTAATATCCGGCGGGTTCGGCGTGAGGTTTATGGCGTTTGCGTCTCTCTTCTCGTATGCTATCGGGAGTAAATAATTTGTTCATATGCGATGTCGACGCGCGCGCTGCATCGGGCATAATTTCCAGTAAATGTATGCACTACGGGAAATATACTGAGAGGAGAGCTCCGCGCGGAGTTATGTAAGGTCAAAGAGTAAAAACGATATCTCATCCGTTTTAATAGAGTCGGTCTCGCGCGCGTTTCAAGAGGTGCGCGAGGATCGAAGATCTGGAACGCTCGCTGAGGAATTTGTGGCTCGTGAGAGCACGTCGTTCCTCGCACGATAAAGGGCGCGCGTCTACTTTCGACAGATATATCTACCTGCTAGCACGCCTCTCGGAGCCGCTGCTCCGTCCATCAATATTCTTACCCAACGTGAGACCATTTTGCATCGACCGACGCGTGATACTCCAACGAAGCGTGAGTGAAAATTATGTTCAAGTAACGAAGACAGTTTCGTTACGGAAAGACGACGGAAAAATAATTCTACTCGATATTCGTCTTCCTCGCGATGATGGATTACATAATAAATTTTTAAAGAGTGAATTACGATTCGGGAATTATTTAATGCTGCTGCTGCTGCTTTTAAACGAAGCCACCTTGTTCATCTTACCGTAACTTCCGCTACAACGCTCCCGCGATAAAACGAACGTAACACCGTCTAAGCCGAGAATAATCGCGGCGACCGTTCCGGAGACGTGACGTTCGGTCTCGTGAGACAGAGTCTTTTACCGTAAATCGTCGTGCTATCGTAATTGAGACGACGACTCTATCGAGGGGAGTCTCCACCACACCACAAGGTTGTCCCATCTACCTTGCAACGCTTGCGTCCCGCTACGCCGGTGACTTACTAAGGCAGAAACGTTACCTCCTGTACCCGAGAGAGAGAGAGAGAGAGAGAGAAAGAAAGAAAGAACGAGAGAACGGCAGTCTTCGGGAATGCATTAACAAATTAATCCCGGCCGCTATCTCGCTCTCTCGCCGCCGTCAGCCCGCCTTCTCGTATTCAGCCGCGATACAAGCAGAAATCCCCGGGCAGAAATTCCGGGAAGAGCCGTGTCCCGGCTCCGCAACCACCGCGTCGGCGGCCAAATTTACGCGCACCGCATAAATACGCGATGTGATCATCGCGGGGCTGATTCAGGGGGTGTGTGTGTGTTGGCATTCCCGCCTTAAGACAAGCGGCCGCGCCGATTTAGGATCCAATCGGCCGAGTTTATGCGAGCTTCGCAGCTGGGTGCACGACCGGTCTTATTTCACGGCAACGTTATTACGCGAGCGGAGCCCCGGCTACGCCGCCGCTCGTACGCGCGTGTACGAGCTTACGTACTGCGACGCGTATCCTATGTGCCGGGGTTCACAGGGTGTCTCGGAAACGTGAAGGAGTCTCCCACCGACTCGAGATCAAATCACGAGATTATCATCCTAGTTGTAGTGCCCTTTGCGATCATGGTTCTCGTCGGCGCTTTATCGTATCTTGATCGTGTTCAAATAGAGCATCGTCATGTTTCACGTAATTCGGAGATGATCACTGTACCTGATGCTTTGTCCTAAAGTAACGTGATCTTAAATTGATGTGATGCTACGCAGCGACTGATCCGAAGAGATGACTGTCATGTTTCTCGCTTTCTTGCTCTGAAATTTTCGTTTTAAGTTTCTCGTGATCGTCGAAGAATCCCGTTGTTGATAAATCGGTGCACGAAACGGTGCCGGAACTTGATGGGGTTCACGTCGGGACACCCCGTAGACTCGTGCGATGGTGCTGGCAGCGTCCACGCTCGAAGATAGGCTTGTTCGGTAATTAGGCGGTCGGAAAGAAACTGCGGGGGGTCCGCTTTTGCCTCGGGCGAGATCGCGTGGGCGTGTGCAACGTGAGCTTAAAATGTTGCCGGCGAAATTGACGGCGACTCCCTAATTAGACATGCGAGCGAATACTTGCATACATCTCCCGGATAGTTTTCTCACCTCCCCTGCCTTCCTCATTACCAGTTCCGACCTGGAAAACTCGCTGCGATGAACAGACTACACACAATTCGTATTTTTATTAAATCATATTTATATAATATAGTGTGATTTAAGGCAAGGGCGCTCGCTTGCACTTGAAATCGACATCGAACCGTTCTGCTATCTCGCATGTGCTAATCTGATGAAGTAAAGATATCACGCGCGATACGAAGGTTCCGCTCACAGTATGCGGAAAGTGAGCGAAGGTGCTCTTTGCAACGGTAGCATCTCGATGAAGGACAATTGTCGGCCTCAATGCTGATGTATCATAGAACGGAATAGACTCCTGGCGCGCATCATCGCGCCGCGAGAGAAGGCGTCCCTGCGCGCCCACGCGCATCGCGAGCGTCCCTCGTATGAAGACATAAATCACGCGCTTTCGTGGACGATGCTCGCAATTACATACGCGTAAGCGTAACGTAATATATAATGACGCACGCACCACGGCTTATGTACCGGGGCTCGTTATAATATACGCCTTGCTTCATTCCCGAGCGAATCTCGAAGGGCGCTGCTTTCCTCTTTCTTTCTTTCTTTTGCTTGTTCTCTTTCTCTTTCTCTTGCTCTTACACGCGGGACACCATCGACGTCCTAGTGTGGGAGTCGTGCCAATTTGCCCGGTATTTGGACCGCCCTTTTACATAACGAGATGCCCTTTCACCTTCGCGAGACGAACGATCGAGTTCACTCTCGCAGTCGCGACTTTCGACGGCCCTTCGATATCTCGCAGCATTGATCGTTGAGAGATCACCGTGCTCGCGCGATCTTATGCGCCAGGAGAGCATCATGCATTACTCACTCTTCTCGGCCTGCTTCTCTTCACGAGAGAGACGGGAAGAATTTCCGCGAAAGAAAGAACTTGATACGTGATCAGTAAAAATGCGATATTACCGGCTGCCATCGTTATATCGGATATTAATGTACGCATTCAGGAATTCGAAGGACGCGCGATCGACATTTAGATAATAGGTACTGCAATCATCGCGATAGCTTCTCGAACGACTGCCAATCCAAGAGAAATGCCGAGACGCGCGTCGTCCGGCACGCAGATGAGGACATCGCCGGCGACTTTCTCAAGCATGTATATTAAATTCTCGATCGAGTCGTCGAATTCATATTTAACGTTAACGCGCTGACGAGCCGGCGTTTCTATCTGACTTGTCGTGGCCTCGATTATCTCGTTACGAGTTTGCGCTGTTACTATCGCGCGATAAAATCTGGTCCATCGTAGATCATCGGAGAAACCTCGGTAACGGCTTCACGAAAGCCGTGAGCTCTGCCGTCTTATCGCGTTCACACTTTCGTCTTGACGTCTCTGCGCGGTCTGGTCGCCGTCTCTCTCGACGAGAGGTCCGGCACGCTCGTGCCGATAAATCATTCCGCGATCCGATCGATCTTGCCGTTCGTGCGGACGGGTCTCATGAAGACGATATTGTCCAACAATGAGGCCTCATTCGGGATAGGATGCCATTCTATTACATTAGCATAATAAGTCACATTCTCGCCAAACAATGTAACATGCTAGCCGTATTTCTCGCATCAGTTTTCTGCTGCAGCGTCCAGTTTTCACTGCCGCGATGTAAACTATATTTCTGTTGAAACTTTCCGAACACAATTCTATTACGTAACAATTTATCGTGACAAAGTGAACGAGAAGCGCTCGATCAAAATCCGACGTTACGTCATTGTCGGCAAAATTCCCGCCTGAAAACCCTCGACTCGACGCGGACGTAGGTAGCGAGCGAGGCGAATGGCGAGGCTCGCGGATGTGCGCAGGTGTTTGCCCTGCTTTAAGGTGGCCGCTGTCGTCGAAGACAGTCAACGTTTGCTCGGCAATTATGTAAGCCCGTCAAACTGTTTCACCAAACAGCACGGCACTGCGGCGTTCACACGACTCTGCAGCGCGGCTTGCTGGGCGGCGACAAAAGCCCGGCCCGTTACAGATCACCTGCCGCTCGTATTTGACTATCTCACGATGGGCGCGATAAGAGGCCTCGCGCAAATGACTCGCCACCCCTGTCACCCTGACTCGCCCTAGCCGGTCTCTCGCGCGATTATTCGCCGGTTACCGTGCGAATCTCATTAACCGCCAATTAACGGGCTGGTTTCGCAGTTTTGTAGCTTTGCACGAGACGAAAAGTTGCCTGCGCTAATATTTGCGGCTGCGTCACTTTATCCCCGACTACATTCCCGATTTGACGAACGCCGCCTCTGGCGTCGCGACGATTCTCACGATTGTCCGGAATCAATTGGCGCGAGCGTGGTTTCCAGCGCGCGGTCGCGTGATCAAGACCCGTATCACGTGTCGTGGTGAACAACGCTTGAGAGAGGCACTCGAGATACTTTCACGGCGAACGTTATGATTCACGTGGTTTGACAAAAGTAGCGCGCGCGGGTCTTTCCGGGTTCGCACGAATCTTAGCTCCCGGGGCCGGGGTCGCGCCGTTAACAACAAATTATATCAATTTGTTAGTCGCGCCGGAGCGAGAGCGAGACCGTGGGTCTGCGAGGGTGGCGCGTTGCATGCGTGTTGCAGGGCCATAGATCAAGTCGGGTCGGCCTGGCCCGGCTCGGCGAAGGCGTGGAAGAAAAAGGTGCGCGGGGAGAGGGCGAGCACGACGCCGGCGGGATCGAAAAGCGTTCGCGAGAAAAGAAAAAGGAGGAAAGTGGTGCAGCGGAATGATGGACCACGCCGACGCGCCGTAACGTATCGCCTCGTTTATACGTATAATAATGCGGCGAGCATAACAACGCGCCACGCCGTGCGATCGATCGCGTCCGATCTGTCGACGGTTAAAAAATCGTATCGATTTGTCCTGGCAGAATAGCCTGTACATTTTCAGCGAGATCCGTCGACCGCACCGTCGATCCATCAGGCCGGATCGCGCTATCCCCGACGGACGGTCCTTGACGTTTTTCTCGTCGGGCCTAGTTACGCGCGTGAAAAATGACGGGCGCTTCATCACGCCGGCTAATTTCAGACGCGACAGTGATCGAAGCGTATACGTGTTATCTGTCAGCCGATGAATAAGCCCGGAAGAGACCACTTTGTTGCGTTATTACGTCTCGAAGCGGGCAGAAATCGGCAGGAGCGAAGGGACGAAGCTCGCTGCTGGCGAGGTTGGTGTCCGTGTGTGCGAGGAGTAACGAGAATCGCGAGTAGAAGAAACGACAGACGAAAACAGGACGAGGGTACGTGCGTGAGTGCGGCGCGCCTTGCGCTCGAAGGGGCGGAGAAGCGTTAAGCCGAGAAATATGACGACGAAATAGATCGCAGGTGCGTGGGTGCTCGTGAAAACGGCGTGGCGGAGAGCAGTCGGACGGCGCGGCGGTGGTGTTACAAAATACGAAATTGAGCCCATTTGTTCCAGTGGCCTCTGCGCGAGGCCGGGACCACGCCGTGTGCCGCAGGGGACCTCGTGTTCGAGTCCTCTTCGGGCGCACTTGGCCAACCCCTCGCGTCTTCCAGCGAGTGCGCTTCCCTCGTTGCGCCGTAAAGGGAGAAAGAGAAGGAAGCCTGCGCGGCTCTCGATACCATAAATCGTTGGAGGTGTTAATACGTTCACACACTCGGCGGCTCTTTCCAGCGTGGCACCCACCGGATCTGGGCCCCCACGTGGAGAATCATTCCGAGACCTCGCCGTGGCCTTTGTCCTCGCGATATACCTACCTTATTTGTCTTACGGCGCGGGGAGTCACGAGCGTGGAGCGCAAATCAGCACGAGGCAGGTATGGATACTAATTTTCTTCGGCGATCATCGTGCTGCCGTAATATGAAAAATAAACGTGGCGCTGCAAATGTAGTCACTTTTCTACGCTCTACGCTCGTATCGGAATATGGCCGATAACGGATTACTCTCATTAGTAGGCAAATCAATTCAACTGCGGAAAAAGAGATTAATTTTACCTCGCGGATTTTTAAACGTTTTCAGGTAGATACGATGAAAAGGGGTATCGTTGAAAGCGCTATCGACGCGTGCCGCGCATTTCCAAGATGGCACGAGGGCAATCGCGGAATGCTTTTTTTTCGGGGATGGGTCCCCCTCGTGCATACACCCTCCTCGCACTCCTCGTTCCGGTCTCGGAATTTTCGCAACGCGCCATAATAATTAGTTACAGTTTAGCGAGGTAATGAGTGCCGGGCATCATTACGGTGCCTCATAATTGTAACCAAACCCCTATTAAAATCGACCTTATAAACGTGCGCTCCGCACCCTGTCCCCCCGTCTGCCCCTCCTCCGGACGCGATGCCCTGCTGGACCAACTGCACAGGTTGGCCAGCACTATCTTCGTTGAATCGCATATCCTCTCTCGCGCGCGCGCGCTGTGCAACGCGGATAACACCCTATAATTTCCGACATACTATACCGCCGCGGCGTTATCCGAGCGATCCCCACGAATCGTCGGCCGATCGTCCGGTTTCACTAGATTCCAAGATGGAATTTCAAGTGGGCGCGTCGATGAAGCGCGGCTGTTCTCGCCGAATTTCGGATTCTCATCGGCGAATCAGGCCGAAGAAAGAGAGAGAGAGAGAGAGAGAGAGATAGAACAAAAAAGAGAACGAATCTGCCGATCGCTCTCCAACTCTCTAATTTAGAATTACGCGATTGCATTGATTAGTAATTAAAAACGGATGATTAGTTCTGCACGCGGCGAAAGCGCACGCATCTCAGCTCGGCGATATACTTCATTCTCAGTTTTCAATGGATACTATAATGAAGAATTTGAGAAAATTTCTCAAAGAAGACGATTGTGAGCTTCGAGATGGTCGAGGCGAGATATCACCAGTAACCATCGCAGACGTCGTTCGCGAATCGCTCGTGATCCACGGATATCAGTAATTATCGTTAACAGTATCTAATGATATTTATTACGCTCGTGCTCCGCGGCGATTACTCGGGAAGGCACGGATGAAAATTTACGAGCGTGAAAGCGCGCGACGGTGATAACGAGAAATTTTGAAACGAATATGAGTTACGAGGTTTGGCGTGCGTCGCAACGAGGGCGATAAATTCGTCGGCGAGCATCGCGCTGGAGTTCATTTGGTAACGGAGGTTTGTTTTTGCCCCTCGCCGCTCCGCTCTGATCCGCTCCGCTCCGCTCGCGTACGCCGAGCACTAACTCTCACGACTTATGAGTTAGTGCTCTGGGAGAGGCACGCCGGAGCCGTTAAAGATTTAGTGCTGGCCGTTAACGGTCCCTGGCGATTTGCATGAGCGAGTCGCGCGCGAGTACCCGCGAATTTCATTTCCCCCCATCCCCGCAAAGTAAATGTCTCCTTGTGACTTTGCCGACATATCTTTCCCGTGATTCTCTAATCCGTGATTTCGAAATTTCGGCTAAGGTAACAATACATCTCAATTAATTAATTTTAATTAGAAAAAGGATTAATTTTCCAGTCCATTATGTGTTCGCAGGGAGCGATCGCTCCCCCGTTCTTCGTCTTACGAATACTCGTAGCGGCATTTCACTGCTCGGTGAAACGAAGCGACGTGCGTGTAGATGGCGGGAATCCGAGTCTCATAATTTTATACGCGATATCGCGAGACATAAATTAATACCAGGCGGAGGGCACGATCGGCGCGCGTAGCCGGGACGGACGGGAGATCGGATCGAAAGCTCGTGCCCGCGCGCGAGGATCGTCAAACCGGCGAGCGGCGATATCTATCCGCGAACGTTCATCGGCTCTCGTGCTAAAGACTCATCGGTTTATACCGACTTTCCGACGATTAATTATTGTCCTCCTCTGCAGATCCGCGACCTTCGCAGACGCTCATTTCCGCTGTATCGCGCGTGCGATTCGACGATTCCTTTTCGTCGAGGCGATCGCAAACGATCGTCGAGGAGATCGAGCGCGATTGACAATGCGAACGACCTCTTTGTCAGGGGAAACGAAGAGAGCCCGCGACTTCCGTACGGACAATAAGTACTCCACCAGCAAGAGACACGCGATGTACCGCCAATAGGCGACGAACAGGGGTCAAGGGTCATCCGCGATCCGTCGAGATAAGAGCTGGAGCCGCGATTTTACCGCGAGCGGCGTACTTGAAAGCGGCATAGCGTAGTGCCGGCATCGGCCCTCGCGTGAGTTTCCGATCCGGATTATATTAAGATAAAGACCCGTGCGCGAGGAGATGGGCGTTACGGAGATCTCGTTACATTTTCGGAAAGGCTGAGAAGAGAATACGCGCGAAGTGGCGAGATGCGAGCGAAATAATCGCGCGAGGGAGGAGAAGTACCTTCACCTCCGCGATGAAGAGGAATGCGTGGACCTCGCGTCGTGGATCTTTAATGCTGGAATTAATCCAGCGTTAATACGCAGATGTTCAGGAGAGCGTCGGAGAAGGAAATGACATTTTGCACAGTACAAACTTTCCTTCACTTCCTAAACAAGTTTAGAGTCCAATAAATATCATCGAGCACGTAGAAAAATTAAGCGAATGATAATTTCCCAAAGCTACATCCAATCCAAGAGAGATCGTAAATATACGAGAGATCGTAAATCTTATTTAAACGAAGGCAGAATATTCAGCTTTATCGCGTAGAGAGACGCGAAACCAATTTATTCTAGAAAAACCGAAAAGAAAGCTCGCTGCACGCCCGCCTTTCCGTACACGGCGATTCGAAGATTACGCGGCGCGATCTGAAGAAGCACAGATTTAAGAGCAACGCGCGCACGCGCGCGAGAAACGGCTGGAATCTCTCCAACGTGTCCACATCCTCGGGAAAATTTACTCCTCGGGACAGCATTACGCGCTCGCGCACGTGTGGAAACATTCCCGGTGCATAAATAAACTTTGGAAGAGCAATTAGTTACTCCACACGAGCGGCAACACCAGCGGACGTTTGTTAGCGTTCGCGAGATGAGCGCGCGAGATTGCGGGCGGTGCGACGAGATTTGCGAGGATCGCGAACATCGAGCAAGAAACGTGCCCCGATTAGTGTAGCCTGGTCCACTTTACGAGAGTTCCTCCTGCCCAGGCGCGAGATAAACGCCCGATTTTACGGAGGCTCACGGAACCGCGCCGCACTCGCTCCATCGGCTTCGATCCTGCGTGCTCGATCGAGAGAGGGCATAAAGGGTGCCGACGGGTATTGTCTGGCCTTTAGTGCTGCCCCGACCTCCGCTGCATGTATCGGGGACCCCCTCAGCATCCCGATGAGCCTCTTAAACGCTCGGTTCTCCAACACGCCTCGCGCGTGCTCGCGCTGGAGTCGTACGAGTAGCGCGCTCATAAGAGTAGCAACCGCTCGTCCTCTCATCTAGCCGATTCGACGAGTTGCTTTTCCTATTACACAGCACTTTATGATGATTAAATAATTCAAGTATAATATAATAATTATATGAATTAGCTTTTGTATAATTTCGAGGAGAGTCGTGATTAAAGTCCAAGGCAAAGTTGCATCGCCGACGACATTTTTGTTTTTGAGGGGAAAGTTTGGCTGGATCCTGATCGCGAAAGTTAACTGCGTTAACTGGCGAGTCCCGGTCTCGGAGCACCGCGATATCCGGCGATATCGTGACACATCGCCAGCATACGAGCCATACGTCGCGCGGCATTAGCATTTTCGCTTTAACGCCCCGTCGTCGTCGCGCGTCATTAGAGGGAAAACACTCCCGGCGTCTCCTCCTTTTGCTTTAACGGTCCGATAACGGATGGCGGTTTTTATCTCGTTAATTCTTTCCGATAAACCCATCGCGCGCCGCCGTGCTTATGCTGGCCCGGCCGGCCATTTCGCGTGCGCATCCGAGAATTCCTTCCTGGGAAATTAAGCGGACTTTCAGAAATCGACGTGCACCTGGGGGGTCGTGGCAGGACACTCTTTAGCGGGGAACGTTACGTGCACCGTGCAAATGTAAACGGCCGTTACTCCCTGACCTCGTCGTATCTCTCCTGTTTCCCAGTTGACACCGGCGTATATACCGCGTTAACTGGAGAATAGGATAAAACCTGAGTCTCTGTGCGCCGTTTTATGGATTTGCGCCGTCGAGTCATAAAGGATAACGTCGCGCACGCATGGGGAACGTATTACATTTATGTATGCGTATATCACGCATCTAATTGTAGGGAAACGGTAGGGTATTATGTCGATTATTAGTGTCGCGATAATGCGAGACGGCCGCCGCGCCGCCGACGGGATTTCCTTGCCGTACGCAAATTATCGCAGGCTCTCGTCTTTACTTTACGTTCAATACCCCGGATCCAGGTTGCGCCTTTCCCCATACCGAGGGGAATTGCGAAAATGCAATAAATAGCGACTTTCACTAATTGCGTCCGGAATCGAAAATGATTATTTGAGATTCTTCCGTGCGCGAAGAATCTCGTCTAATGTTCATTCAATCATTTTTCGCTCACGTAATATAAAAAACTGCGAGCGAGCAGAAACCACGCGTTTGCTCGATTCAATCCTCGGCCATCACTTTTTCCTTTGGCACTACCAATTAAGCGGCATGGATAATTAACTGCCTTTATGAGGCGACGCGCTTCGACGGAGCTCGATCAATGACGCCCCGATAAATCGAAGACGCGGGACGGGCCATTACACGCACGCACGCCGGCAAGATGTCCGGCTCGGCCGGCCGCGCGATCGGTCTTAATTTTTCCCAATTGATTCGCGCAATTACCGATTATTAATGATCTCGGTGATTAGCGCGGTTGCGCTTCTCTCCGTCCATGTGGACGCGCGTCGGCCGAGCAAAAAGCGGCGTTCGCGCGCGAGGCATATCCCATACGTCAACTTATTTAACGCTGACGTACACGCGCGAATGCCGCTCGCGCGGACGGAACATGCGGGACGTAATAAGGCGTTTATGGCGGATACGTGGATCGCGTTGCCTTTATATCGAATTTCTTCCGAGCGCGCGAGCGAGTGTAGCCGCTCGCTTACTTTGTCAGTGTCGTTGGTCGCGAACGTTCAAGTGCACGGTCCTCCTGGGCACGGCGTGCCGGCTGCCGGTCGGCAATGCATAAGCGCGCATTACCCAAAGATTACGATTATTTTATAGCGCTATACGCGCGAGTCGTAAAATTCACGTGCCATTTTAACAACTGGCTTCCTGCTGATGCGGGTCCGTAGTGGTTGCGCACGGCGAGCGAGGGGGAGAGGGCGATCGCTCGGGGAGGAGACGCGCGATGGATCCTGGCGAGGTGGATGCTTTTCAATTGATAAATAAATCACGGCGCGCTCGCGCTCGCGCGCGACACTGATTGAGATTCGCATTCGACATTCTCAATTACCGCCGCCGACCCCGCAGCCCGCCCGCGTGTTGGGCTCCATCGGGCCCCATTTCTCGCCGTTCGAAATCTCGTTTATTGCTCGTTCTAACGCCGCGATCCGTCACCACCCAATGGACGGGACGTACGGCCGAGGAACTGTCTAACCACGCGCCAACCTGAGGCGTATGAATAAATATAAAGTTTCTCTCTCTCTCTCTCTCTCTCGCATCGAGAGATCTCTAATAGGACAGATGATTTATCGGGCGAGCGAGGAAGAATGAGAAATTCGTCGTCGTGAGCCCCGTGACGTCTCACTGTCCTTTCCGCGCACATAAATCTGCTATTACGAGACTTTTCCTTTGGCTGCACGGGAAACTATGAGTTATCAGGCGAACCGTTATGCAACGAGATATATCCTCGCGCGTTCCCCGTACAAAATGATAATTAGAGCCGGCGTTGGCCGATAGCGCGCCATGGGAAACCGCGGATGCTGGATAAGCATCAACCGCTTCGTTAAGGCGTCCCGGAACGAACACGAATTTTAGGTCAACTCCCGAAAGGGCCTCCGTCGGAGAGGGCCGCGCGCGTTCATCCTCGCGCTTAGATAGAGGCTTGATAAACGCCGGTGATTAAGCACCGCCAGGCCACTCACAATGGCACACCCGAAAGCCCACATAAATAGCAAACACACGACTGTCGCTACACGGGCGATATGGCGGAGTTACGGAAGTCGTGCGGCGATCACTGTGGTCCCCTCACAGTGGGAGTGTTTACGTCCTGACGATTTCCAGCGAGCTTTATAGGAGCCCGACCGACTCGTCTTTTGTGTGTCGGCCGATGCGCTCGTCGTATGTCCCTACGTTGCCTACGATGCCCGGTAGTCCAGCTATTTACCTACTTACATCCCGCGCACAGGAGCGCGTACGCGCTGTCGGAACATAATGCTCGAGAAATATGAGCTCACGACCCCCCAGCAGCGCGGATTCCTACGGCGACGTGAACAAAACGCGCTCGCCGCTTCAGGGGGAACAATCAGCATTGCGTCGCGCATCAGAAGCGGCCGCGGTATTCTCTGCTAGCGGTATCAGTCCTCGGACAAATGTCCCTTCGAAGGGAGTACTTCTGATCGGTAGAATCTTTCTTTTTTACTCCAGAAGCGGAACAAGTAATGGAGAGAAGCGTAGAAATTTAGCTCGAAGCGTTGAAGCTCGCGGAAGCGTTGAAGACTTCAAGTGACCGTCTCCTGACAGATCGTCGATTTTGGCCCGGACGGAATGAATATTGCCGAAATGTGCGAATAACGCACGATTGTGTGACGTGCTGGTTACCATACAATGCGTTCTTGGAGATTACGTCACGCGATAAGCGAAAACTGATCACTCGCGAAACAACTCAATCAACGAGAGGCGATCGCGTTGTTCGCTGTTTTCCCTCGTGCGACGCTCCGCTTTCGTGGCTCGCATTATCGCGCTGCGTGCGTAGATCCTGTTTCTACCTGTGCGAGCCACAGGAACAGCAGCGGTCTCACTGCCGATCGTCCCAGCGTGCGTGAGAACGCGCGCGTATGCGTGAGCGGAGATAAAACACGTCCGATGCGCAATGTCGCGGCTGCTACACAGGTGCACAATGCACTCTCGGGCACAAACGGGCGAGCGGGAAGGGGGAGAGAGAGAAAGAGGTACCGTATAGTAGACTACTTAAAATGCATTGGCAATAAGCCACGTCGCGTTACGCGTCGCAGGCCTGCGACTAGTCCGCTGCGCGCAGCATCCAAGCCACTCTCGGCGGAGCTATAAGACTTAAAGTCGTCTCGTCTAAGTCGTGCGAGCGGTCGCACCGACGGCGGCATTTACACAGAGAGAGGTTCGTAGCTCTCTTCTGCGAACGGGGTCCACGACGCTGCCTGTGTGCAGCGCAAGAAGAACGATGCGAATCGTAGCGCAGTTTTTCGTTCAAGCTGTACCCGATGAAGTCGAGATGAGAATTGTATGGATTTGTATGTATCATCGTGTGTTAATTAACATTTTGCATCTATCGAAACATTCTTTAACATTGAACCACCAACTGAAATTTCCACGGCGACCCTCCCTGCCTCCCTCCCAATGAGCCACGTGACTCACGCGTGGAATTCGCGATCATAGGGGTTGGTCGCATTAATGTGTCCGAGTTCCTCGGCGAGGGCACCGCGCGCTTGAACGAGGTGGTTGAAACGTAATACCGGTAACAAGTACCTAATTCAGCGTGGCCGCGTCATAAGTCCAGCAAAGTGCGCTGTAAGTTGCCCCCGCTAGCCGTAATGGTGTTTATGGGCCATTCCCGGCTGTCCGTGGCGCAGGTAGCGTCCGGTAACTGCGGCCGGCTACGCAGGCACGTATCCACTCCGGAAAACCATCGATGGCGGTCGCAACCATCGACTGGAATTCCGCGATGAATGGAACTGGCGTATACGCGAACGGGGGGCCCAAAGAGCATGAGCCCGAGAGCGAAGAACGGCGTCCGGTATTGTCTCAAAGCCGCGCGTTGAGGTCGCCGGTTCAACCGCGGGAGACTTTAACGCCTGAGCAAGCGGTGCCTCTCGATGCGGAAGCCGCCACGGCAATATTTCCCGCTATCGCTTTGTCCTTTTCAGCTTGAAATTGTCCTGACAAAACCTGACGCATTTTTCCGAAGTTTCTATTGTACTGTTATAATAGTGAAGAGATTTTAAAGTGTCGTGAATTTTTACTTGTTGAATGTACGCGTAATCGTCTTAGCATAGAATACTCGATGTTTAAAGATAGAGATGTGCGTTATGTGTTTGATATTTGAGCATAGATATTTAACATTTTATATATAATATTTTTTTTAACAACGCGACAAGGAGAACTGAGAGAGATTTATAATGAGAAAGATTAATAATGAGATGACAAGATATAAAGGCATCATCCTTAATATTGACGATCAGCTAACGTGTTACCAAATCAATTAATGATTTTAATCATCGCGGATTACAACGACGTCACAAAATGCATGAAAAGTTCTGAATTGCGATGCGACTCTGCTCGGAACGCAGAAACGCCACGAAACGCATAAAGGAGCAATCGTCTGTGCGGCATAACGAAGAAATGAACGGCGAGGCACGCCTGAAGCCCGCGCCGCAACTTCCAAACCGGGATGCGGCGTATGCGCGAGCGCGTTCTCGCTTTCGTTCGCGCGATCGTAAAGAGCACGCATTTGAATATGAATAAATCGTGCGCAGTCGGATTGCTCGCCCGTTTCGTCCGTCCATTCGCTCGTCCATCTGCCCGTTCGTCCAGCACAACGTCGACTGCGGTGGCTCACGCATCCGCTCGCTCGTCCGACTCTCGACGGAGTGTTTTATACATGTGCGTTTATGGATTGCTTAACGGCGGCCGCCTACAAATTAGACGAGCGGTAAATCAGGCATCGAGTGGACCACACCGCGTCCGCACAATACGCGCGGTCCACGGTGGGCCATTGTGTTGCGGGGACCGTGACCAATAAAATATTGGGTGCATGAGGCCGTTGGTGGCGACGAGCAACGCATTTCCTACGTTGTCGAGGACCCGGGTCTCTCTTTTTATTTCTCTCTCTCTCCCTTTCTCGTTTTCTCGAAGCGCTCTTTGGAAGATGATGAGCTGTAGCAGAGCCGTATATCACGAATAAAGTGCGCCTCGCAATGAAGTAACAGGCCGTCGTGTGGAAATACGTGAGAAAATTGTCGTGAGACCATTGTCGTCGTTAATGCACGGCTGGAAGAAGAAAAAAAGTATAGACTGGCAGCTCGATCGTCGCCTCGCTGCGTGGTAATAACGATGGATTTTCCTGTAATGTCAGTGGGTTACGCGCTGCAGTTGTCTTTCTAGACATCCGAGCATTCCCGAGAAGTTTCCAGCTCTACGAAATGATCGACTCATCCAGCAGTTGCTGCAGCTTGATGTAAATAAATGTCATAAAGAAAAATCCAGCTATGCAATTTGAAAATCAGTTCGGAAGGCCAGGAAGACCAGGAAGGCAACGGTCTCTCTGCTCTCCATGCGACCGAAAACCGCAACGCGCGGACACGCTGCGGTGGTCCCGGCACAAACGCAGGATGTGCCACTGCGAGGATAGTGCACTCTCTCGTGCTTGCCGAGGCGACGGCAAGCGATGTACGCGCGCGGCGAGTCGCGCAGGAGCATTAAAAGACACGCACCGAGCGAGCGAATGCGCGCGCGAATAGTGATTACTACGAGGCCGCTCGGAGCTATGGCCGCAGGTTGATTATCTCACCTGTCCGGACTCTTTTACTCTCGCTGCTGCTATAATAGGTTCCTCGTCCCCCATGCCAGTGGTCTACCGCTCGCTGCCATACTCTCGCCGCGCGCGCGCGATTATATTTCTTGCTCCCCTATACGCATCCTCCCGCCCGATCGGGGCCTCCTTCCGCGTTGCTTTCGCGACTTTGTTTTTCCCTCCTGCGCTCCTTCTCTCTCTCTCTCTTGCCTCCCCGCAGAAAATGATCGTCGGCAGCTGCTTAGACGCGATTTATTGCCGATCGGAACGATTTCCCGATTCTTCAGCCGGCCGTAACGAGAGACGGCGAGCGCGATTTTCTACGCGCGCCGACCGCGGCGGTCGGCAGTGTGGAGGACAGCGACTCGGTTGATCGCTCATTACTTAACGAGGGATGATGACTCGAAAACGATCATCGAATACAGCTTTGAGAGTAGGAGAAATCTCGTCCTTAATGAATCTTTAAATTCTCTGCGCGGTAGAACGCGGTAATGCGCTCCGATGTGCGAGAGATTTCCTTCGCGCAGGAGATGCGTCATTTATTGCCGGATCGTTATTCTTGTATCTTGTTGAGTCGCAAGCTCAATAATCCCGTGCAACTTTCTCGTGTCCAGACTTACGGCATTAATTACGGCAAATTAGCTGCGTCTCGAATTTCCGAACCAAAGGGCGATCGCGCGAGCGGAAGGAATAAATCGCGCGATAAAGCAGAGTAAACGAGCCATCGTGCAGGTATGATTTACGCCGCGGAATCGGGCCGTTTTTTGCCCGCGTACGTGTCGTGTAGAAAAATCCATTGAACGTCTGATCTGTGTTCCTCGTGAGAGTGCACGAGATGCAGTGGACGACGAACCAACGTCGCATCCGCACTCGCGGCATTCGATAAAGCGAGACGCTCGGGACGGTAGGGGCACCCGCGTTGGAAGGGGTTGCACCGGACACCGGAGGAACGGAGGAATGACCAGGTAGTCAGAAGGGAGAAGGGGCGACTTTGCGGCAGCTGAGACCGCGGTGCCAGAGAGCAGAAGAAGCGTCGCTTTTTTGTCCAAGCCAATATATCAGCGCGGGGGCCATGTCTAACGGGTAATGCACTGCTCGATCCCTTCTGTACAACGAAAGGAAGCTGCTGCTGCCGTTGCTGTTGTCGTTGCTCTGCGGCTGTTACTCGCCGCGAGACGCTCCGGGCAGTCGCGCGATCGTCGTTGTCAGGGAAGAAAACTACTTCATTTTCCGCGTCGCCGCCGTCGCCGCTGCCAGCGGCTGCTACGGGGGTTAGAATTACCGTGGTGATTATCGTGTTTTTCAACCCCCGATACTCGCCAATCCCCCCCTTTGCTCCGCTTCGGCATCGCAAGGCGACGAAGGGACGGTCGTTCTTGCTTGCCGGCCCTGTCGGTTACAATGCGCGCGCGATGGGGTTGACGCTCTCGCACGTCGGAAATTTCAACGAACGTGGAATACATGGGAGCGCAAAAGTGCAGTCGCGGCCAAAGGTAAATAGCATAAATCTCGGAAGCGACTTGTAATAACTTGATAACGCGCCACGGCGCGATCGCGCGAGCAGACGATGACGACGACGACGAGGATGAGGATGACGGCGAACGAGCCACCGATTTGACAAATTGCCTCCATCTTGCCGCGAGCAACTACTAGCGCGACGATATTGTAGAATCGCGGGGGGAATTTTTGTCTCTCTGACTTTTTCCCTTCGATGCCTAGGTCAGGTCAAGACACTCCGCTCAATTAGCCCCGCATTCCGCGGCGGACGGACGCTGTTACCGCCCGCGGTGCACGACATGCGAATTTGATCACAGAGTTATGGATGAGTATGCGTAATATATTCAGCGGACGAGCGCGCACACATGCGGATGTACTTTAACCCGTCAACCTGCGGCTTCCAGATAATTTCGAGAAATCGATCGATGATGAATATACGATTTCCATTTCCGCCTTGGAAACGTTACCGACGTCGTTCAACGCAGCAATCAATTTCGTCTATTTATAAGCGTCTCGTGAGGATACGGGAAAATGTGCGACTCGAAATTTCTTTCTCGAGAAGTAGTAAAAACAATGAAACGTGAACTCGTATCTCGTATGTGACGTCACGAATAAAAATATTCAATTTTAAGCTTGTACATTTTAATCGTTTTAGGAAAACGAGATTCGTGCACACATTGGCGAGAAGATTGGATGTTTCTACGAGAAACATGCGATTGTAGGATAACGATGACTTCTGGTGAAACACAGGCTCTTGTGCTTCATTAACTCGTCTCCTCCGCTGACGAGTATAAATAATCGCGAATCGATTGCGTAATGGGC
Organism: Ooceraea biroi; assembly: GCF_003672135.1. Taxonomy (NCBI): domain Eukaryota; kingdom Metazoa; phylum Arthropoda; class Insecta; order Hymenoptera; family Formicidae; genus Ooceraea; species Ooceraea biroi. Next base: position 5,600,146 of record NC_039517.1, on the reverse strand, counting down.
AAAACTATACGCGAATTATGTTCTACGCGCGATTCTGCGTAATAGCGACACGTAATGCACGCCAATTTCACCGCGGAAGCGTTTTTTAGGCCATTCTCTGAGTGATTATCGTCATGTTCCTTGCAAATCCGCACGACGTCAATCGATTAGCATTCGAGTGATTGCACGCGGCAATGACAAATTATTGTCAACGCGCTTCCGGGACACCGGGAATATTTTTCTTGTTCTCTTTTTCTTCGCAAAACGATCGTCTGGACCATCTCACCCGACGAGCGAGCCGCTTGTTTCTTTTTTCTCTGTCTTGCTTCTCTCTTTCTCTTTTCCGTGTCTCGCACATTATCGGAGCTTCTCTCGTTACACACGTCGTGATTTACAGTCGCGCTGAGCCGGAACGCATCGCGAGGATCTGCTCGCGAAGATTAGAAATGTCCACGAATTACTGATCGGTCCAGCCGAGAGAGAAAGACAGAGTGAGAAAGAAAGAGAGGTCGTTGTTGTTGAGTCCGAGAGTTGCTGTTGCTCTCGCGCGCGAGTCCAGGAAACACACTCTCCCGCGAGATAAGTGCGAGCCCATGAAAATGATAATTTATTGCGATAGCTCTCGCCGGGAGGTATCTGGTTCACACATACACACACAGCGCGCAGAGTTGACCTTTTACGCAGTCTCTCTTTACCGGCCCTCTCTCGTCCCGCTGCCCTTGCGAGCGTGTGGAGGAAGCGGGAAATGAGTCTGGTTTTGCACATTAACCGCAGGGAGGGCAGATACGCGCTATTTGGAGCGCGGGGAGAGCGGAGGAGGGCCTCCGCTTCTCGCTAGTAGAAAGCAGCTCGCTAACATAAATCGTCGGGGGCAAGATGAAATACGCCAGTACCGATCCGCGAGTCTTTTATCTTTGGGTCTCGCGCAGCTCCTTTTACGTGAAACACCTTGCCGAGTGTCGAGATCTGTTTGGACCTTATTTTATACGCGCTTCTTATTGTATTCGCTCACTCGCCTGGCTTGCTTCGCCGCGTGGAAACAGAAGACCACGGTCTTACGAGGCTTGGCGAAGCTCTCTTGTGGATAAAGAGGTTCTAACCTAGGGTCAAGCCGAATTAATTAATTCCAGATTAGCGGCACGCTCTTTATGTTAACCGCTAAACGCGCACGGGGAGGGAGAGGAGGGCACCTTCTCACCGTGACGGCCAGAGGGCCCCACGCCGCCAGTTAACGCCGCCGATCCGAATCTCCCAGGCGATATTATTATCGTCATTATTGTCGTTATCATTATTATTATACGATGAATATGCAAAATACACGAATGACTCGGCCAAGTCATTCTCGGCTCCGCCGCGGGTGGAGGTGAGGAGAAGGAAGCAGCAGGATGGACGAGGACGAGGTGGAACGAGACGTGAGGAAGGATGAGACGAGAATCTAGAGGCCTTCACACGTCTCTTTCTCTCTCTCTCTCTCTCTCGCTTTCCTTTTCTCTCATTGCTCCTTTCCATCGGCATCTCGCTCCTTCGTTCTATACGCCGTCTCTATACGCCGTACGGGTATTCGCCAATTAAGTTCTATTGAAGCAGCCCAGGCACCGCAAGGTGGCCCTCCCCCTCGTTCCCCCGGAGCCCCTCGCCCCTGTGGCCGGAGACCTCGCCGTTAAATCCAGATTAAGAGCGGCGCATGACACGTTGAATCCGCGGCTCGTCGATCCAGAAACATTTAATTTAGACGTTACCGCCTGTTGCCAGGAGGAGATATCTCTCTATTCACGAGACACGCCGTGTCTTCCTCTACCCCGCCGATCCCTTCGACCGTTCAGGAGTGGATCGCTCAAGACTCTGACCGCGGTCTGACTCGGAGGAAACTCGCCTCCTGTAGTCGTTGTTATTGGTGCAGCCTGAAAACGCGGAGATCTCTCTGCATAAGGTGCAATATGCGATTTGCACGTTCCACCCCACTTCTGTATCTCGTACATTACAAACGCGTACTTGGTGAAACTTGGTGAATAGAACAGACACAGGTCTGCAAGACTTTTTTCTCCCCCAGCAGCAGGTACGTCATTACGGGATTACGATTCGAAGCCGTTGGTCTGTGCGCTGGCGCGTGTAACCGGGTGCCCCGTCGCTCTCGCCGAACTCTATCGACCTCTCGTTGCCTTCGATGTGTTTATCCAGCGATAACAAATTACCGAACGAATGTGTACAGTCATACTCTATAATTGCGACTACCGGCGGCGCGGCGGCGGCGGCAGGTCGATGAAGCGTCTCACCGCTGTTGGAATCCGCGAGAGAGTCGAAGGTGAAGAGCGCAGCGTGCACAAGTACAACGCAGTCGCGGAACAGAACGCAGAATACTCTTGCATCCTGGCGCTTTGCGAAAAGGGCCGCGTCGCCTCCTTAAGACGCGCGCACCCGTTCCATCTTCTATTTCTATCATCGTGCAACACGCGGCAACCGACGTCGCTCCCGCGACCCTTTTCCCGCAGCTCGTAACGTCAAATTACTACGTGCGCACGGCCCGACCGAACGGTAACTGCGAGCGATCGAGCGAGAGGGGAAACCCGGGGGAAATAATACGTCGGACAGGTATTAATCCCTCGCGGTTCAAATATTTCCCCGCTCGGTAGTTCGCTCCGAAGTAATCTCGTCGGGATTCTTTCTCTTTCTCTCTCTTTCTCTGCGAGAACGATATGGGATTTCGAACCGTTGCCAATTTCCAAATGAAGCTATCTCGTTGCTGAAGCACTCGCCTCGAGAGAAAGAATCTTGATATTGCTTTCGACTGAGATATACTTTCCAACCAGCATTCTCCATTTTCCCTTCATCAAGAATTGCTGGGGATCTAATATAACGCATCCAACGTGCTAAATAAATTTTCTGTACCGAGACGACGTCTGGACGTTTTCACGATCGATATAACGATTAAAATAAGAAAAAAATAATGAAAAAATACAATACTTAAAATTTGAACAATCTGCGAATCTTGCGAATTCCACGCGCCCTCGCAATAGTCTGAGAATCCGAACTCGCCGGCGACTTCTCGGCTGACGTCGCCGATATCTGAAAGTGTAACGTTGCAACGGTTCGCCACGTAGATGCTCCAGACTCGAGCAGAGTCCCGAGCCGCGGAGCCGGCAAACTCTCACGGCCTCTGAACTCGCACTCGTCATAACTGCAAATGGAATGAATACCTGCCTGCCCGCCTATAGTGGTAGCCACGAGTGGCCATTGCCGGTGGATGGTTACTGGCATTTACGGCACTAACCCACTGAATGCAAGCTCTAAGATTGGCTCGAGATATTAAGCGCGCTGTACGTACACGTACACGTACGCGCGAGCGAGCGAGCGACACGCAACGCGCACGTAGACGCGCCGCATCGATGCATACGTGCACGCGGACACAATACACGCACACACACACTACTCGCGCGCAAGAACATCGAGGTGAGGATATACCTATCTACCTGCGCGTACCACGGTAGGTAGAACGTAGCCCCCCGAGGCAAGTCGAAGCAACGAATTACGCGATGACCCGGCGACGAAGACGATGCGGCGACCATCGCGGAGAACAGAGCACGAGTATACAGGGTGAGTCACGTTGCGACGATCGTGCTGGAATAATTCGAGTGCGCTACTGCGATAGAAATTTTCGCGACGAATGTCGCGGCTACGTGTCTCGCGTCGCTCAATCGCGAATGTTGGAGAACCACAAGAGACGAGAATGATCGAGCGAGCGAGCGAGTAAGTCACATCTCTCTTGAGTTATTTATTGATCATTTATTGTATGGTGCAATTTGTAGTATCAGGTCATTAACTAACAATAAGTAATTCTTCTGTCGCGTCTGGGTAACGATACAATTTAATGTAGCGATGTTTTGAAGAATTTTCTTGTTTGCTTTTTAAAGGCTGCCTTTCCTACTATAAAATTAGTATAGTAGTAACAAGCTACGTTGCGCCGTTATGAATATGTATTGAGTTTGATTCACCGCCATCTAGACACGATCCGGATTGCTCAGTTAACGAGCTAATATTATTTATTAGAAAGAATTCATTGGAGCTTGGAAGAATACAGGATGGATACCATCGCGAGGTCTACTCGTTATCTCGCTCTTCCTCGTCTCGTCTGGCTCACCCTGTAGATCCAGGTACGCGCACACGCGCGATGTGGTAGGCACGCCGACGCCGGCGACTCGCGAGGTGCGAAGGTGGCATCGGCTCTCGCACCTGCTACCGTCATTATCATCAGGCCGGCACTCCAGAAAACACGGGGAGCAAAGAGACGAGATTCGAGTCTAATTCCTGCCTACGGGCGCAATCCGCTCTCGTTGCTCGCTCGCCGCCGGTGCGCCAGAGCCGAGCTAGCCGGATCCGATTTACTTTGCTCTCCTGTCCAGGCCGACCATTACTGCACGCCGTGCCGGCGACAGAAGCGCGCGTACGCGCGATTTGTTCGCGGACTCCGCTTCCGGCGTTTCTCGATCCGCCGCGCGACCGCTAATTCCCCGCGACAGTTGCGCGATTATAATAGCGAGCTAATAAAGCCGGCGAAGGAGGGAGCTCCGGTGAATCTAATCATGATTTTTCAGCGGCAACCGACAATGCCCACCGAAAGGTAGACATCATTGGCTTGATTGTTCGAATCGAATCACGAGAGCCCAGCGTGTACCCAGCAGTAGTAGTAATAGTCGTGTTTATTGACGGCCTAGGGCAAACCTCCCAACGCCGCATGAAAGGCATACATTAAGCAGTACAATGCGGGATACAAGCTTCGATTAAACAAGCGAAGGCTGAGAAGCCGTCGGAGGCACGAACGACGCGGAGGCGTAAATTACGCACCTGATGCTTGCGGACACGTCTGCGAGAGTCAGCCAGAAGTTGACGCTTGGAAAAAAGCTGTACGGTAGTTGCGAGCGAACAGATTATACTTGATTGGCCGATATATCGATGAATAATTATTGTAATAACAATGATTTCGAGTATTCCTATTCGAATTCAGTTGAGAGAGTCCACTTTAGGAGCGACAAGTGATGGAAAGTCGAGATTTAATCGGGAGCGCCGATTCGAACGCGTGCAACGCGGCTCACATATAAATCGCGAATAGATTGAGATCTCGGCGGAGTACCTACTTTGCGGGAAATATCGCGCGAAGAATCGCGAGAATTCGAGCGGAACGGGAGAGGAATTACGTTTCACATACCGCATCGGCGCAGTCCGCCGGAGAGAAAGGAAAGAGGGAAGGAGACCCTCCTTCGTCGGCGAAACGAATGACTTTGGCGAGCTGCTCGATTTATCGTGCCACTGATCGAATTCAAATTATTCTACGCTTACCCGAGGCACCGAAATCGATGGATCGATTCTAATCCGCGAGACCGCTTGCTCAATCGGCCTTCCGAAGGTGCTGCCAGGATGTCTCTATTAGGATATCTCTTTACATCTATCTAATCGAACGTGTGGCTTCGGCATTTCGTTCAGAAACTCGTGCTTTTTCTGGATCGACAGAAAAACCCATATAAATGGAAAGTTTATGTCGCTTAACCATATATACTCGCTGGCAAACGATTTCTCGACACACTTGATTTTTGTCACGCGGATCCAGGTTTAATTAAAAGATTCTACCTCGTCATTTGTAGTTTTCATTTGAATTTTTTGACTTCTTTCTCTCAGATCATTGTTGCTATTAGTGTTACTTTTATTGTCAGGATTTTATATTAATCTAGTATCTATTTCATAATAATTTGATTTATATTCGAGGGCTTTTTCCCATTAAACTCGATTAAATAAATAAAAAAATTAATAAATATAAATGTCATCATGTTAATTGCATTCTTCTGCGGTATAACGAATATTATATCCTTGTTTATTAATAAATTAATCTTCGATTAATAGCCATAGTTATATATCGAGTGTCATTATTAAAAGCAAACGGGAGCGTGAAGCTTTTGAATCGACGAGTGTGCTACGAGGAAAATTCAAGCGTCCAGCTGCACTTCCTGCGGGAAATGCATGTGTGCACGTTAAAGGTGCCGTTCACACACACTCACGTGAAATTCCTGTACGCGTTTGTGCGGAGGTTCAGGCCGGGATAAAGAGATGGCAGTAGATGCCCCACTCGCGTGTACCTTAAGCTTCAGAATGATCCCTCCTCTTCAGCTGAAGCGACTGAAGTGGCTTTGCGCGAGGAAAGGAGTAACGCGTGGTGATGCGGGTTACTCAGAGATGATGATCGTGAGCGCGAGTTTGCCAGGAGTCTCGTCACTGGAGAGGACCACGTGGATCTTCGCCAGTGTTGATCTCTCTGCTCGAAAACCGTCTTTCCGTGCGCGGCTCTGCTCGGCTCGAATTTCAATTCTCGACGTGCTCAATAGGCGATCGCGCGCATAAAGAACACGGAAGGAAGAGACGCGGGAAGGCGGAGGTGGACCGTCGGGATTTACCACCCAGCGAAAAATTAATAAATCCTGCTCTTAAACAAACAAACTCCACCCACCCGCGGATCGGATAAGAACCCGGCTATTGATTTATTAATTTAGAGCTGCCCATTCTAAGACGCGGCCGGACAAGGAACGACCAGGGGTGGAAGAACAAGGAGAGAGAGAGAGAGGGATCGGGGAAGCATATCCGCTCGCTCGCTCGCGCGTACAAGCACGCTCCTCCATAGCGCTTCAGGACCCGAAGTTAGGGATCCGCTATCCGACGTGGTATCGGTAATTATAGCCCTGAACGCGGGCGCGCGTTGGTTACGTTCATTACTGAATTATCGGCTTCGCTCGGCAAACAATGTGCCTCTTTCAACCCCCCGTCCTCCCCTTTCGTCTCGGCCCCGCACATCCCTGTTCCACATCGCGATCCTGTTCTCTCGTGGAAGTCACTCTCTCTCTCTCTCTTTTTCTTTCTCTTTCTCTTTCTCTCCGATTCTCGCCCTCCTCTCTCGCTCCCATACGAGGCACCTTGTGCTGTACCTTCCTCTCGCTTCACCCTTGAACGGAATCAGCGTCCTATCTGATGGGCCACGGGCTGAACTACGACCGTGCACGTTCTCTCTCTTTCTCTCTCCCTCGGCCTTTCTTATTCCGGCTGTTTGCCGGAATATATCGCGCGCTCTCGAGAGGCATCGAGCGCGCGATCGCGCGATTACAATGCGCTACGAAGTAGATATTGTTACCAATGTAATGGAGCCGAGCACGATTTTTCGGGACTGAAGTTTCGAAGTTCGTGAAGAGAAAGGGAAAGAGAGAAAGAGAGAGAGAGAAAGAGAGAGAGAGAGGTCGGTTCTCCAGAACCGTCAGGCGGAATTTATCGTCGCGCCGCTCGAAACCGAAGAAGCTGATAGCGCCGGTGTACTATTACTTCCTTTCTCACAGTGCGAACAGGAACTTAATCTCTCTGGCCGATGCAGCACGTGAAATGCGCTTTAACGAACCGGAAGCGCGAGCTTCCCCGCGCTTAATCGCACGGGCGCCAAGCGAAATACTGGAATCTCCTACAGGTCCCTCTATTTAGACGTCGCGTTAAAGGGGGTGAAAGCGCTACCGGCGGATGTGAATCTACCTTTAATTCAAAGGCAACAACAGCAGCAGCCCGCAAACGAGCAGCGGGCAAGAGCTTACGGTATACCACGCGGACTCCGCGCGCAGAGTCCTATGAGGACGCGCGGCGTGCTCTTTCGCTGCGTCATCCACGATGAGGAACGCAAGAACGCGCATTACCCACGGATCGTCTCAGCTTCTCCGGTCCATCGTGTGACCGCTCGAGCCACCACCATCGCGCTTTGCTCCGGGCTTTCTTTTCCGCGGCGCTCCGACCGTCGCGGATTTCGCGATTCGCGGTGTCCGTTTGCCGCGAGGTGACGTGACGCGAGTGACTTTTGCGGGCAATCAGCGACAGCAGAAGTCATTTCGTTGGAACGGACGTTAGGCCTTCGCGTGATAGTTGCCATCGATGATAAATCTGATAAATCTTCTTTCCGATCGATGCGGCGACGAGACGTGACGCGCTCTCTTGCAGTGATACTTGATGAGTGCGTGCATCAGCACGCGCGATTAATTACACGTTTGTTAATTGAAACATTGAGACGTGCGTCGAGAGAGCACGTTATTAATCCGAAGGAATTTGTTGGGATCACGGTCCCCGACGATTGTAATTATCGTATCATCGAAATAATCGGAACCGATCAACGGAGATGAATAGCGGCGCGTTTGGAGGAACGAAGGTGCCAACCGGGGCCAGACGTGGTGGCACGTGAACAATCGGGGCCCTTAATTCTCGAGCACACGGCAGACCCCGCAGATGATTCACGGCGTGGCCGGTTATAGGTGGCCTCCCCGCTCTTGCTGTTCCCGTCCGGAGCTATTTCCTCGCGGTGCTATCTCCTGGCCTATTCGAGGGCGAAACTTTATAGGGTGCGCCTAGCGGGGTCGCCACGTGAAGATCTCGAGAGAAGATTCCGCGAAGCCGTAGCTGATCTCGTTCGGAATCGTTTCTCCGACAGCGGGTTTACGATTGCCGAACGCGGTTGCGGCTTCACCGATGAGGAAGCGAGGCAGCGGAGACAAGACGAAGGAGGACGAAAACGCGTCCACACGGAGCGCACACTGGCTGACCTGACTGTGTCTCTAGTTTTCGAACAGCAGGCATCAAGGATATTCCAGACATGCGGTCCGGTTGCGTCGGCGAGTAATTTATGCCGCAGCGATGCCGCGTGTGACGCCCTGAGTTCGCCCTAAAAATTATTTATTTGATTGAACGCCACTTCGGGGAAGGCTATTCTTGGTCCCGAATCTTTTCTTCTGGGGCCCAATCGTTCGGGAACGAGTTCTCTCTCTTTCTCGCTGGTCGAAAACAGAGAGACAGAATACGTACGGTGGCGAACAGATGACCGAAAAAAAACCGGCTCCTCCGAAAGACGCGCCGCGTCGATTGACGTCGCGAAGCGATCACGCGCGGATGGATCGAAGGAAGCCGAGAGATCGGCGGCATTAGTGGGTAATAACTATGACGACACGCATCACACGGTGAAGATATTATCTATTCGGACATCAGGCACGCGGGTGTCTCGACAATACCCGAGTTTACGTACGCAATGATAGCGGTAACGGTTGCGTCGGTTGCGATAGGCAGCGAATCGAGCGTGGCGCGATCGATGGGCGAAGCACGAGCGGGTAATGAACGCTCGCGTAATCGGGTACACCTGCGGCACTAGAACGATGTCGAAAGTGCGAAGTTCATGTGTGAATGACACGCCTGATGCACCTACAGACTCGGATTACGTTACGATCGCATCGCCGGAGAAAAAAGGGCTCTTCGCGTCTCGCAACCTGCAACTTTCTACGTTACGTCTCATTACCTTCCCACACTTGTCGTCGCACACGTCCCCGCAAACAATGCTGGGCATTGTTTCCGCGCGGTCGTAATTCGTAATTAGCTCCCTGATTAATTACCGATTTATTGGCTGATTATTATAATTATTCCCGGCGCTGCGCTCTCCGTTGATCTCGGGCACCAGAGTACCCCGCCTTATCAGATAGGCCGAAAGGTCTCCTCTGCCCTTCGTTGCACTTGCGAGAGATGATCCCGCAGGGGCCCTTCATAGTCTCGTAGATTCTCAAACGACTGAAAGAGCAAGAGAAGAGAAAGAGAGAGAAAGAGCAAGAGTGAGAGGTACCTCTCGATATGCCTGGCAATCCGCGCGCGTTAAATTATATTGTCCGGCACAGTTACGTTGCTTGAATTAATCTCGACCTACCGCGGAGCGAAAAATACACGGCTTAACTCACCGCAGCGAGTACGCGAATCGCATCATCGGGACGTACGTCGCCCGCAGTTGCCTCGAGTGTGAGTTCTTACTTTTGTCTTGGCTCGGGCGCGATCTCACGGTCGGTCGAGCATCTCGGGGAGACAAAAATGAACGACCCGCCGCGTCCCCCTTCTCGGTATTCCGCGAGATGCGCGCGTGCATCAGGACCGAGGAGGACGATGGAGCTGGATGCAGGAGAGTCGAACGGTCGATAGGAGGAGTGGCCGATGCCAGATACGAGGGTCGACCTAACTTTATTGTATTTAATTAATTACTCCGCCCGATAGCCGATCCTGCAATTTGTACCCTCCTCGGATCGCCGCCGCCACCGCTGCCGCCGACGTCGTCGTCCTCTTGGTCGTCGTCGTCGTCTTCTTCATTCTCGATCGCCTCCGCCTCCACGATCGACGCAGAATCGCACTCGCCCGAGTATCGCAACCACTCGATAGATCCTCGTGCTCGATTCATCCCGGGTCGGCATTCCGTTTGTGCGCGTGTGGGAGGAACGCACGCCGTATAGGTATTGACATTTTCTTTGAACTTGAATTATGCTCGTGCTCGCGCTCGCATAATCGCGGAATACGCGCCTCCGCTTTATATTCCACTCGCTGGTTTATCGCGCTTGTACTCTCGTTCAGTATTATACTCGACAAGTATCTGTTAACAAGTGCGTGCGCGCGGCCATTGTCGCGTATGCAGATTGCGAGGATTTCATATTCCGACGCGGCCACGGCAGACTGTTCACTGCAAACAAAACGCGTATGAATTTAATGCGCGACGCATGAGAAAAGACTAGGAAACATTGATGGAGGATTATCGCGTGGCATTCCCCATTGTGAAAATCCCCATGGAGAACGCGAGAGCGAGTTGACTCGAGTGACTAGTCGTCCGTTCGAGCGAGGACGCGGAAATTCGTTCTACATCCGCGACCGGTCCAGTGGACTGCTCCGCGATGCTGTGCGATGAATAACGCGCATAACTCGCGCGTAACTCGGTGCATGCCGAAAGCGGCATAAATCAGAGTTAGAGAGAGCTGATCCTGAGAGCGTGCGCTGCACCGCGTCACAACATCGATAATGCGATCATAATGCTAATTTACCGCAGGTGCACATCGCAGGAATTCACCTCCCCCTGCGTCTCTGCCCACCCCTGGTCCGCCTACCGCTGCATTAACGTCAATTTCTTGCGCGGAGACTTGACCTTGACCCTAGTCGCGACACGGTGCGCGTCCTCGCCGAGTGCGACTTCGACCTTACGAAGCTCGATCCTCTTTCTCCCTCTCGGTCCTTTATGCGGCGAGTAACTCCTGAATTCATAGCGTAAATTGTACTTAGCGGTGAAAATTTAAGACTTCGCCAGAGTGCGCGTAAAGTACGCTGGGTTTTCTGAATGCGATGGACTCCTCTCGCCACGTGAGAAGCATGGAAATACGTTTGAACCTGCGAGAGACGCGAGGCTCACAAGAATCGAGACTCGTCACGGGTAGATTCAACTTGAACTCGCGATGAGTTCTCTTCGCGATCATAAAGAAAAGACTTTATTAGAAAGTTGATTCCGTTTCTTCGGTGCTCGTCACTGCGGCCGTTAACTGCGGAGTCTGTTGGTGGTAGATGGTAGGTGAATCTCACCGAGTAGATAGGTAGGACGAGCTCCTCCACGAGAGTTCATCTCCTGCTCGCTCGAACGTTTCGGTCCGCGTGCAACCCCGTTAAGTACACACCCGTTGCAACATCCTCGACGCTCGCGCGAGCGACCGATCACGATAGTGTACCGCCTATTAGCTCGAATTTGGAGCTCTTCATCCGTTCGAGCATCCGGGAGTCCGCCGCGCGAGTAGACGCGCTACGATAAGATGGAGAGCGCTGGAGAGTCCAGGTCGAACGAGACTTTCCAGCGCGTATAAACATTCGCCTGGTCGACCGGTTGAGGCTATCGAGCTTCGAAGCCGGCAACGAGTGCACTCGGGACATGACGTCTGCAAGTCATCCCGTGACCGTATCGTGGGAAACACAAATATGTAACTGGGCGTTCCTTCCTCCTCCTCGTCCGCGTCGTCGTCGTCGTAACGGCGACCCGTAGATTTACGTCCGACTTGGAGAACGGACCAGGATTCTTTGGGTGTGAACAAGACCTCGCGCTCTCTCGATTCGTAGAGACCCACGTCGCATCGGATTCCTCGTTGAAGAATCGTCGACGATCGTTCGTGTAAAATATGACGATGAGCAACACGCTTTCTGTTACCGCAAAGAGACCATTTTCCGGAGATTCCAAAAATTTGGAGCCTGAAGGTTTGGGTTTTCGAATACCCGTGTTTGCAGAACTATCGCCATTTCCTTTCGCGTCCTGGCACAAAGTGCTTCAGAATTCTAAATACATTGTCAAGTCCTCGGACGCGTACGTGCGTGTATAATGTGCCACGCCGACCGGCTGTTGCATCGCGGTGTAATTACACGCTACCCGGCGTAATTCTCTGTATTTTCTGGCCAAGTGTAGGTAGTCATTAGGGCGTAGAGGCGGCAGTTGGCCCGGAATACGAAATAATCCTCTCCACTCGACTAAGTAACTCAATTTTCCCCGAGATCCCATCGCGCGACGGCGTAGTGTCCTCGCTCTCTACCTCTCCACGCGCTATGGGGACTATGGGGACGGGTAGAAAAAGGGGGGGAGCAGTAGATCGAGGGTGAAGTCGGGAGGAAAGCGCGCGGAGCGGAGCAGAGCCCAAGCCTCTCTTGTGCCTCGGAGATATTAACATTATAAATCGTCCAGGCCGGCGACACGCCCGGGGCGGAGCCGATTGTATCGAGTTGATACCCACCTCCGGGCCCCGATATCGATTACACTCCGGTGATTGGCAGGATTCGTAACACGCCACGGGGAGTCTGCGGGGACCCATTGGGCCCCTTCGCGCGTATTTAACACGCTCTCGCGAGTCGAGCGGTGCCGCACCGCGCAAGAAAAGATGACGATGACGACGATGACGACGACGACGGCGAGGATGATGATCAGTCCGGAATCGTGCAGAGTCTATGCATGCGAGAACGCGCTCGCGGCGAAACCGATTGATCTCGATCGACATCGAGAGCGATAACGGTGCGTGATCACGGTGCATGATCGCGAGTGATGATTCGCTTCGCCGAGAGCTTCCGGCACGCAGAATGCGTCGCAATGACAGCTCCACTGCGGATGTTATTTGATGTTTTTCTCCCGCGATTATATAATGCAATAAATCCGACGATATGAATACTTAATGCCGTCGGATTAGTACTTAATTGCACGACGCCACATTGCGTGATAATGTATTATTCCATAAAAGTGATACGCCAATAAAAAGCACGAAAAGTAATGTAGAGATTAAAATTAATAAATTTCATCTCAACTTTATGGTGCATAAAAGTCCGGGCGTACGGCAACATTTTCTTTCAAACTTGCATACAGATGGTTATTATCGGCAGCGATTGCGCCTCGGACGGGAACGCTCGGCGAACGGGAGGGAATGCCGTAACACGAAAAAATTAAACGGAGGGGAGGGCATGCGTCAGGTGTTCTCCACGATCAGTATTAAATCCATTTCCGTTCGGGATCCGTTGCGGCTTTAGATCGGGCCGCGCTCGCGGTGTCGTTAAAAAATCCGGGACGACCGCAGGTCGGTCGTAAAAATCTTGGCCTCGTCCTCCTCTTGCTCCTCCTGCTCCTCCTCCTCTTCCTTGGGGGGAGATTGGTGAAAACGCCAACGAATCTCGTGAAAAGTGCGCGCCGGCGATCAATGCCGCCGGTAATTTATTGGGAGGTCGAAAAGGAGGTGCTTATCGCGCGCGCGAAGCGTCTCTTACGCCTTTACTCGCCTCGCGAGAAACCTCCTCCCTCCTCTTCGAGATCTTCGCCTTTCACCATTTTTATTGACACTAAATGTGAAAACTCGTCACCCTGCCGGCGACATCTTCGGAGATCCTGTTGGAAGTGGCGCGCGCGCAGGGGATATCGGTGGGCGACGCCACGAGAGGAGAAATCGCGACGAATCCAGGCGGGCGCGAGCGAGCGAGCGGATTCGTGCTGGTTACGGCATCGATATCGGTTATTCTGACTTTAACTGTCGAAATGTCGCGCGAGAACGGCGGTTTTACGGCCGGTCACGCACCGGTTCGCCGGCGAACAAACGCGGAAAGCCACGCTGGAAGAGTACTAATTGTGAGCAAATACGCTCAGCGATGCGCTCTCCTCGCTTGGAACTCGCAGCCTCGAGTGGTGGCCCTTTATCCCGTTTGCTCGTCACTTAATTACTTGACCTCGCTCGTTACTACCTTCCCGGAATACCAGCCGCTCTTGCCGCTCCGCGATTTGCTCCTTCAGTAAAGTCCTCCGCTCTACATTGCTCTCTCCGGCATTCCGTGTGTTCCTTTCTGTCAATGAGTCACGAGAATACGTTCTTCCCTCAACCTTTTTTATTCAATTTTCTTTGTTTTTTTTATACAAATATGCAGAGTACTTTATGAGTTTAAGGATTTTCGGTACTCTTGTCCATCTCTTAACTGTACCTTACGTTCCACACCTTACGTCTCGCTGCAAATATTAATGTTGGCTCCTGGAAATTAATCGTCTAGCGCGAGCAGCACATATGTAGATTCGCCGGCTCGTCGCGCGACGCGTAAAAGTGTCATCGCACGATCGATTTTACGATCGAACGTGACAGATTGCGCGAAAAAATCGCTTCTCGTGCGGGATAACTGCCGCGTGCACGTTTACAGAGACCAAGCTGGGGATCATCGGGTCCCGTCGAACAATGAGCGGACAGTCGTCGAGGGACTGTGTCGAAGTGCCTTTTATTGGGCCGTATTTCACTGTGCCGGTATTCGACACCGCTAACGATTCCCCGGGATTCACGATGCTTGAATCGACCGCTGCCGATCAGCGGAGGATCGATGCGCTAATCGTTGCCATCGATCGCTCTCGTGTCTCCCGCGAAACGCAACGCTCACCTCGGATTCTGATCGCGCCATTGGCGATCACCACTTTGTCCTTCGCGCGAACGATCATGCCACGATCGTCTCGCATCACCGAAGGATGTATCGTATAGTCTCCACGACGCGATTCTCCCGACTTTAGACAAATGCAATTTGCAGAACCGTAAGGTTCGCTCCGTGCAGCGCTACGCTTTGTCTATACGCGTGGCTTCCAATTTTATTATCGGCAGTTTGTGATACGACAAGATCGAGTGGCGAGTACTCTGATTTATGTGGAATGGAACGAAACGAGGAAGAGACGAGGATAGTCAAGTATCTCGACGTTGCACAAATGCACAAATTATCATGCGATTCTCATCGATTTTGTCGCTCCTCGTAGTAACGCTTCCGAGACTTTGCATTTTCCGCGTTGGTTCTCCTCGCGTGCGTCGCGTTTCGTGTTTGTACAATGTCGGAAGGCATCTCAGAAATGCTGAAGCCATGCGCACCGCGAGTATGTACACACGAATTGAGGCGTTTATTAATACAGCTCTTTCGCTGCGCAGATGTGCATTAATTGTCCGGTGAAGTTCTAGTTAATGGCACCGTCGTGTGGCTGCCAAAGGCCGCGGAACGCGGCGATCCGCGCGTGCGATAGCGGCGCGAGAAGTCTCGCTTGCGCGAGCGGAGAAGACGCTTGCTCGTTCGTTCGGTCGCGCGGGAACACAGGACGTATGGGAATGCGAGTGTGGGCACGTCGCGTCATAACTCCGTGAGCGCCGTAAATCAAGGTGGACGCCTCATGCACCCATAGAAACGGTTATATTCGACCGTAACGGCGCGTACCCACCGCGACGACGACGAGGCTATATTTTAATGGTAACGATAAATTACTTAGGAGGAGAGAATCGCGTCGCGAGCGGAGATGGCGGCGATGAAACCCTCACGCGGCGAAGCCGCGATCCTCCCGTGTCAGAGCCACGTCCAGCCTCGTAATCCCTTCGCGCGAGCGAATCCCTTCCGCTTGTCCGCTCGCTCGCAGGCTCGCGGAGAGGAGCGCCATTGATCGCGATCCGACGCGTCGGCGCGCAAGGAAATTACTTTGACTTTGGCGCGGTCTACCGGAATCGCGATAACGTACGATCCACGGATCGTCGGGATGAAATATTAACTCGTATAGGCTGCCTCGATACCCTCGATACTCTCTTTCTCTTTCTCTTCTCGGCGGCAAGAGTAATTTGCCCGACGCTCGGGAATGAGGAAAATTTATATTAGGCGCGCGCGTCCGCCTGCGAGATTACGCTCGCGCGAGCAAAGGCACGCCGGCAAACTGTTCGCGAAGCAAAGAGCGGCTTTTTATGCGCTTTCTAGGCAGTTATCTACGACCTATCCTCTTCCTCAAAGAAGAATCGCCAAAATCCGCGAGAGACATTGCGCGAGACGTCGCGGAGAACGTTCTAGAAAGCACAACTCGTTCCGCGCGCGTGTACGCTCGCTAAATCTCTCTCTTTCTCTCTCTCGTTGCGCTTATCCGCGCCGCGACCACTTTGCAGAATTTCGCTTTTAGATATCGGCCTGGGTGGCGACCGCTATTACGAATCTCGGAGATTAATGTCCCTCCTCTCCTCTCTGCGGGCCTTCTCATTAATACGCCGCGCATTCATACGTGCGTACGTCTGCGTGTTACATTATGATAACGGAATGGATTTCAATGTAATACCCGCGTGTCCGAGTGTCGGCGCCAGTGGAATAGACCGTGTGTAATAAATGCAATTCCTCTGTACGCGGCAATGTATTAGATTGCTACGCTGCTCGTTTCTTTCGCTCTTTCCCTCTCTAGGCTTAGTTTACGAGTTGAATATCTAAATCGTCATCTTATACATAATTTAGGCAGATAGGTATCTGAAAGCAGCCTTTGTTTTATGTGCTTGCTCTCGAACGAGAAGATACGTGCACACCGCAAGATCTCATACCTTCTCACATATCTGACACGAAAAAAAACGAAAAAAACCAAAGTCGTTAAAAATAAAATAATTACTTCGAAGCAATCCCAATGCTGAAATATCCGAGACAAAGTCGGCAAACGACAACGTTTGTGGGAAATTAATCAGGTTTTTCGCGTGTTTGTAAGTCATCGTCATTGCGGCTACCGAACGCTTAACCGGATCAGCGAGCAGAGCTTGCGCAAGCTCCGCTAACTGCTCGCGAGCGGATCGCCCACGCAACGCGCAAGGTGGTCCCAGCACTTGAGATCTTCGGGTCTCGGTCCCCGGACACTTTTATGCCCCCGACGACGAGCGACGACGACAATCACCGGGCACCTTCCTCGCGTGGCGTGGGCGACCCATGGGAACTTATAACTGCGCGTTCAGCTCGTCGTTTTCTGAGCGTCCAGTTGCTCGCCTTTCATCGACACGCGCCTCCCAACGCGCTCGTTCGCCGAACATCGGGAGTTTAATCGGGCAGATTTATAATGCAAAGCCATGCATCGTCTCTCACAGAAATAAATATCAATGCCAACATTCTGAGCTTCGTTTATCTTTCTTGTAGATTTCTTCAATAAGAGTGCTTGCGTTTTCGAGCACATCAACATTAAAAAAGGAGCCGTCTTCGCGATAGACTTTCCTGCATTCCATACTCTGCATCGATTCCAAAGTCCACTTTGGCAAATTAAAATTGGCACAAACTGCCGCGGTTCCAGCAATGTCCATCGACGGAGATGGTCTAGGCAATCCGACGTGATCTTCAAGAATTCAAGACACGTGGCCATACCATCGAGTACCATCGGAGAATTTATCATCGTGCGAAATGCTGAATGTGCGAGATGAAGGAACACGAGGAGAGCGAGAGAGAAAGAGAGAGAGAGAAAGAGAGAGAGAGAGAGAGAGAGACGGAGGCGCAGCCTCTGCTCATTCGAGACGCATCTGTGTACCACCCGTCTCGTTGTCTCTGCTGATCCTTCGCGATGATGCTCTCTCGGCCTCGTCTCTCGTTCTCTTTCCCTCGTTCCCCGATTCCCTTCCTCCGGTCGCAACGCGAGTACACGCGAGTACGAGTGACGCGTAATACCATCGAGCGTATAAAACGCGTCTTTGTGCGCTCCGGCCAGCTGTTTGTCCAACACCTCGTACCTGTACCTCGGGGGTCAGTGGCGATTCTGTTACGAGCCCAGGAACGTCGCTCTTTCGATTCAAGGGTCATCAGGTCAACGCCTCGATCGTGGAGGATCATTTACGCGACGCGCGCCAAGCGTTCCAAAGACGTTGCTTGCATCTAATCACCCTCAGTATTCGAATGTCTCGAGAAGTTCAAGACAGAACTCGGTACCTTGACAGTCATGCGAGGGTGTATGCAGTTGGCACAGAATTGACCTTTCCTGCCGCTCATTGTATTGTTCTACATGTATATGTAGAACTCTAATCAGAACAATGGAATTCTGATGTCAAGATGCCAACTTTGCACGCCCGCCATGCAATATTTCCGAAAGCTATAGAAGCCAGCCCTCTCTTGCCAACTTTTTCCGCATTTTTTTGTATTTTTGTATTGTTCTTCTCGATTTCGCTCATCGCTTTTACGCTGCTGATTCGAAGACGTCTGGGGATCGCTCGATCTACATCCTTCGTCGCGTAGGGCACGGGAAAAAGTCGATCGAGGGTAATAAATACATCGCGGACGGGAGCCGACCATTGATATTCGCGGTTAGGTTTTCTCCCTTCGGTGCCGCTAATAACTTATCCGGTAGACGGTGGCTGGCATCCGCTTCTTGCGCGTCTATCGAGCACGTTCCCCCAGGCCCTTCCGTAGGCCGACGCTTGCAGAAGCGTTCGTCGCCAAGCGGATGTTTTACGGGCGGGAGCACTTTGTGTGGTCCTCGTGTCAAAATGTGTCAAAACTCGAGTTCGTGGTCTCGCCGTGTCCGGTAAAAAGCGGTTCGGTCGGTCCTACAAATTAACGGGCTGTCTCGGTGCGAGACACGTCTACGACATAGGCGTGGGGAACGAGAAAGAAAGAGAAAGAAAGAAAGAGAGAGAGAGAGAGAGAGAGAGAGAGAGAGAGAGAGAGACAGAGGTGAATAAACTTTGCATTACGATTTCTAAGGATCTATCGATGAGGCTGATGAATCCTGGCCGGAACCGATGAATATCGAGTGATCGAGAAATGGTGTCGCGGACGAACGTCAGTCTTATTTCGCTCTGTGCTGATTGTCGCAACTGCAGAAACCGGTACTGGAATACGAATGCAGGTCGCACAACGAGCGAAATGAAACCTGACATTTCAATGTCTGACGTTTAACGATCGATGGGAAAAAAATAAGCTATTCGCATTAAGGATATCGCGTCACACCGTTGCAAGTGAGAAAGAGACAGAGAGAGCGATGCTGCTCGATTCGCTTCCTACGTCGCATACGAACGATCCTCTTTCGCATTTACGATCGGGCAGACAGACGGACGAATTCTTCGAGAGGCGACCGTCCTTGGTGATTATACGATCGTGCAAACGCGGCATGAGATATGCCGCGAAACTGTGGCGAGTTTTCCACGTTGCGAGCGCGCGATGTGTCGTCGACAGCTTCTTCGTTTTCCTTTTTCCCTACGATAACGCTAATCTCGTCGGACCGCTGTGGACAATTGCGCGAAAATGATCGCTCGAACGCGAGCCGATTAGATATGCAGCATTTTCCCGGTAATTGCGTCGAGCGCTGGAACAATTCTTTATGGCGCGCGTAGCTATCCGACAGGAAGATATATGTTCCTGCGAGTTTCGCGTCAACCTTTAAAATAGCGCCGTTACGTGAACAACGACGACGTATCGGTCGAACGAAACGATCGAGAGAATTGCGAGAGCCAACCATCGCTCAATTGATGCGTCCGAGCTGATGTTACAATCGTCGTCGTTCTTTACGATCGCGACCTTAACACTTAAACGCGTGCGCCTACGTGCGCGAGTACACCGCTCGATTACGCCGAATGAAATTAACGCAAACTCTCGAAAAGCGCATATAATCGTGAGTATTACAGAGAGGAGACGTGAAAATTGCGGACATTGAAGACACACGCAGGTGAATCAAACTATCGCCGGCGATAGTTGGTGACCACTTAAAATGCAAATGCAAGAGACGCCGAGAGACATCGGCTTGAGGAAAGGGCTTGAAAGGGTCGAAGAGGGTACGGTTACGGCGTAGCATGGCGAGGTTTCGTTGTGACAATATTACGGCAGTTTCGTATAAACGGATAACGGGAGAATCGAGAAAAAGGGCGTGCGCGGCCACGCGATTGTTGGCGTTTGTCAGCACATTTCCGCGAGGATCCTCAGAATTGATTCTTTATCCTGTCAGAATGAGGAAGAGACATCTCCCTTCCTGCCCATGTCACGTCCCACGGTCCGAGATCGTGTTTGATTGAGATAAAATCGCGGGTTTCAATTCGCGGCGCGCAACGGAGAAGCCGCGCGCCGGTCGGCAGAATCGGCCGCTTGATTTTCTATGGGAATGGGATGGGATGCGACGTGAGCATTGTGCCGGGTGTTGAATATATGTGGATCCAATCGCGGCACAGTTTGCGCTCTCAGCCGTCGCCACTATGGATTCCCATCGATAAAGTCGTCGAAAGAAATGAAAGAATCCGAGGTTGGATACCGTATCAGGCGAGGGAAACGGTAACACGATATGCTATCGTCGCGCTCATGATGCAAACATTTAATTGCGACACGATATTGCACGCATAGCTGAAGAATATGGATGCAGAGAAAAATATCAGCGATAAAGATATGTAAGCAGCGATCGAGAGTGAGCAATGAGAGATCATATAACGATGGATATTACGTACCGTATACTTGCAATATGTGATATTCAACAAGATCGTCCAAGCATCGATCGTTCGGTGCGAGAGTTCTAGTGGTCCGCTCGAATAATGTTTTGCGACAGTGCATTTCCACTCAAAATTCTTGCGTCATTCGGAAATGCTCGTCGAATCGTCCGGGTCCGGGCATCGCTACGAAAAAATGCAAAAAATGCAGCCGTGCCCGGTAAATTATTACAATTACCGTGCGCTCACGGACGCGTAAATTCGTGCACGCTTGCATTACGAGCGCGGCTCGGTTTGGATTAATTAAAAAGCGCTCGAGCATTTCACGTGCCGCGCGTGCCGGCATGGATTCTTTTCGGAATGTTGATCGATAATTAACTAACCGGGGTCGGGTCGTCGGTTCGGGTCAACGGAAACCGCTAGAACATATCACCGTTCGGTCGGCGATACACAATAAACCGCGCGCGCGGGTCCATAATCCGCCGCGCTGGCAGCTTCCGTACGCTGAATTCCGACAAACTGCATGGACCCATCTCGGGCTCGTTATTACGAGGCGAATGGGACGACCGCACGCACCGTCGGGACGAGGCAAATAGCCATTTTCACGTAAAACGATCGGCGTTGCCCGGCTTTCTGTCGTAAAGTAGCGCCCACACGCCCGAGTGCGCGAGCGAGCGAGCGAGCGCAGCCGGCAACAACGTGAGAATGTCCGCGTGACGATAAAAGTTACGCTCGTGAATTTTACGTTCCGCCCGGTGTCCCCGATCCCGTCCGCTCGAGAACGCTCGAGAACTCGCAGAGAGAACTCGCGGCGCGCTCGCCCGTATATTAACGTCGCCGCCTCATTTTCCAAAATTCCCTCGGCGACGATTTCGGGCCGCGCGCTGCTGGCCTCAGCAAATTTACAGCGACGATAAAAATGGTATCTTTGTATTGATCATGCGGTTGGTGGCCGCATAACAGTGCATTATTTACAACGAGTATTAATTTCGCCGGGAGAGTTCCACTTTTGATGCTGCGATGTGCATAAAACAAGATACAAATTATCATGAATCTTGCTGTCCCCTCGCCTACCGTTATTAACAACATAAATGATGGATTTTAGGTAGTTTGCAAACTGTCAGAAAAACCATAGTAGCTCCCGTGTGGGTTCCTTCATGGAACCATTGAACGCGTTTGCGAGGAGCCCGCGGCGCGGATTGTCCGCGTCCCGCGGAATCCAGCTCGATAAATTGGGATTTTTGCGCACGGACGAATATAGCGTCGACCCCTCGCTACTACAAGAAGATTGGTCCATTCAAGAGTTAACTTCGCTGAGTTACGTCTCGCTGTGAATTCGCACGTGAATCCACGAGCTTTGCATCGCTTGCTGCCGCCGCGACGCATTGAGAAACATTGGATATGCACGGTGCATTTGCAATGTCGCTTTTTGTGTGCACTATTATAATATCATTACGCCATTACGCTAGGTTGTCATTATAATATCATTTCCTATTAACGATTGCGTGGTCGGGGCACTTGGCGTTCCCGATAAATTATCGCCGCCTTGATTATCACGCGTCACCCAGTTATTGAAAGTGACGAGTACCGGCGGCATCTCTTCTCTCTCTCTCTCTCTCTCTCTCTCTCTCTCTCTCTCTCTCTCTCTCGCTGATGAAAACTTTTTTTCCGCTGGAGCATTACCACGTTAGCATCGGTGAGGTGCCGCGATGGAATCGCGCATAGTAAAGCACTTGTACAAACGTACGACGTATTCCGCGACGAGGAGAACGAGAACGTCGGAGGAGAGGGAGCGTAATGGAGGACGTTGGATGGAGAGAGAAATGAGACACGAGAGCTCTTCTCTCGCAAGGAGGGACGATTACCGATGACTTACGTATGCGAGGCAATCTCGCGTCGCGTTTGCGCAATTATTGGAACACCGTCCGTAATAAATGGCGGAATATGTCCGGAAAGGTGTTGGTTCAAGATCACCTGGCGATACGGGGGACACAGCCGATCCTCGTCGTTTCGTCACCGGCTCATCGACAACGATCTCCTCTCGGCTACTTGACGCTTACGTAATCGCGCGGGACGTTGAGATTATCCCTGATCAGAGGAGATCTTTTCTTCAATTGGGATAATCTATCCATCTGATTTTCCTTGTCGATGCCTCTTCATGTTCCGCTCCTCTTCGCACCGTTCCACGCGTAAAAGTCGATCGAGCGAAGCATCATCGCTCGGCTCCGCTCGCGGACTCGCGAGCGAAAGGTCGCCGATGTCCGAGTCCACTCGTGATTACGCTTTACGCAATTATTATGCGCACACCGTAACGCGCCTCGAAATTCAATTACATGCGGCGCACGTTGCAGAATCGCGCGTCGATTCGCGATCGACGTGGCGCATTGATCGATCGTTCTGCCCGTCGAAAAGCGCGGCCTTGATCTTAAACGATCTTAAGCAGCGTTGCCGTCCCCCATCTCCGCTGCTCGTGCTGCAATTTGAATTTCGATGCGCAGCCTCGTGCGTAGACACAGAAACGGGGTCTTGATTAAAATTTTTCACGAGAGATTGCTCAAACGCGTGTGATTACTATTCTCCTGGACGGTCTGATAAAGGAAACGTGATTAACCAGAAATTCCAGACTACATTTGAATGTCTGTCTTTTCGAGGATGCTTCGGTGAATAAATCTCTCTCGAAGTAGCATGTACTTTTTCTTCTTTTTTTTCTTTTTAATTTGTAAACGGTGCTAGCCAACTGGACGCTTCTTTCTCTCTTCTTCTCACGGTATCTCTGTGTGCGTAATAGCGTATACACGCATTCTGTCGCTGGACTACCGCCATCCCCAGTACGGAGATTTCAATGCTCCGTGACGTGGGAGTAATTGCGACACGCACACACGCTCGCGCGCGTACACGTGCAAACGCTGCGCTGTCGTCGACCTTGCGCTCGTCTTCCTTATAAGGCGCAATCGAGCACTTTGCGCCTACGATCAATTACCGGAGATATCCACTTTTGTCGCTCTCGTTGCCTAACAACGTGGCCCAATTAAGGTACGACGATTAATGTTACGATATCTCTTTCGCGGCTTTTTTTCGCCGTCTTTTCCCCTCATCTTACGTCGCCTCGCCTCCTCGACTCATCTGCGAAGAAATCACGGGGTTTCGTGGTCGTGTCTCCTTCGTCGTCGCGATAAATGCAATGGAGCAACAAATGCAGCGCGCGCGCGCGTATGTATTAATAAAGATGTTCACGTTCTTTGATGTCTCTTTCTCTTTTTTCTTCTTAATTTTTTTATCCCTCGTCTGTGAATCCGCCCGTGTCGAAACGCCTGGGAAAGCAGGGGCGGGACGAGACAATGATCTCGCGCGGCTCGCACATCCCACATTTAACGCTAAACGTGGTCATACAAGTGGCGGCCCACGCGCATGACGTCTCGTACACGCCGGAGATACGTTCGTATTAGATGAACGAAACTCGCACTCGGATGGCCACGTTTACGGCCATTCGTAATGCGGACTGTAAATAAGGAATCTGCGCGATGGCTCCTCCTCGGCGAATCGTCATGGACGCGCGTACCTGGACTCGCGCGGAAACCCTATCCCACGCCGGCGATTTTTCGCGCTCGAGGAAAAAGAGTCCGCGCACGATCGCGGAGGTGGATCGCTCGCTCGGCGGATCGCGCGCCGAAGATGATCTTTCGAGTGAGAGGACGGTCCGTCCTTGTCTACCAGCTCTGGCTGGCGGATGGCGCGGCACCGCGCATACATCATACGGCCAGGCCGGCTCTCTCAAGATCAGTCCTTCCTCTTCTCGCGTGTGACCACACATGTGTAATTCCAATTAACATTGCAGCGTATGTGCCCGCGCGCGTGAGGAGTTGCACGCACGGATTATTCCGCGCTAAAGTTAACGCGCACAACGTCTAACTGACTGACTGACTGATTTTTCTCCTCCTTCCGTTCTTTCGTGCATCCTCCGCCTGCCTCTCCTTCTGCGAACTCTCGTTTGCCGTGAAACCGTGCAAGTGATTTGCGTTTCCCGCACCTCATGCGCGGAAATCGATCCGCCGTAACGTGCAGATGAAAGTGACAGATCGGTAGATGAGTTAATCTTGTTTTTCGCTTTGTTTTTGTTTGAGAAAAATCACGAATCCACTTTTTCTTCTCCATTTTCCTTCTTGGAGGAATGGTACTTAGCATTTCATTCGATCGAACGCGAGGATTAGAAATCCGCTCGCGTAGGCTTTAAGCGCGTCCTGATGAAATTCCTTACGTTCGCGTCTCATCAATTGACCACTTTGCTCGCCGAGTCGCGCGCGATTCAGCGCATTCCAATGCGAGAGAGCCGAATTAAGCGAAGCACACCGCGAGAGTACAGCGATCTCTAGGCACAACGTGCATCGCACCAACGAGTCCATACGATCAGCGAGTATCATCCTCTCTCGTTATCTCTCTTCTTTTCCCTTTTGGAAAGCACTCGCGTCCACGCTCCGGACGTGGACCACACACGACGAGGCAAGTGCATCGTAAGTAGCCTCTATTTCGAGAGAAAATATTATCGTAACGCCGCCGCTCGTCCGCACCTGCGGACATGTTATACCTCTGAACTCGCCTCTGCCACTCGCTCGTATCGCCAGCTCGAAATAATATTTGGCCATTGCGATCGCGCGGCCGATCGTAAAGATCGCGATACCGCGGCGTGGCATCGTGATCGTCCAGGTGCGCTCGCGACCGGCTCATTCGTTCATCGTTTATCGTCGTGAGATCGGCGCCCGGCCGCCTTCAAGGGAGTCTCGAATCATTGTCACGCGTCATTGACGAACGCGACAATTATCGGCATAAAAGGAGCGTCCAACGGCGTTCATTGTGTCTATCCACGGCAGATCGTGCCGAAAAATCGCGCCACTACGAGAGCGCGACGATCCTTGCCGGATCCTCCCACTTTCTTTCAAGCGCTCGCTCGTCGCGCGTGGTCGATCTTCCACAAATGCGAAATTTATCTTGGATCTGGACCAGGGAGAACTCGAGCGACCAGGACCGCTTCTGACTCGCCATTGTCCGGTCGGGCCCGGTCAACGGGTCCGTCATTGTCCGTGCCGCTCGAGAATGGATGTTTTGGGTTTCCGTGAATGCGTGGAGTGACACCTTCGAGTGCTGTTCTTCGATCCCTTTTTACATATTTCTTTTCGATCGTGCTCCCCTTCATCGAGCCCTTATGCCGCGTTTCCGTCTGTCTCCCTCCGTTGGATCGGCGTTGTCCTTTTTCCTCTCGGCTCGCAACGAGTAGCTGAAGATGCCAGACGATCGTTTACCGTTCGAGGATGGAACCGGGCCCCGGTCATCCCGAGACCGAATCAATATATTACCACCTTTCTCCCTTCTCGTCCGCTCGCTCGGTGGCTTCTTCTACGAAAGGCTAGCGACGCGCTCCGATTTATCTAGAGTTCGGATACAGGTTTTCGAGATTTGTCCTGCGGTCAGCTCGCCCCAGGTGCGAGGACTCGATTAGAACGGTTTCGCCGCGAACCGGACGTGCGCATCTATGATATACTTCTTCTAGCATGAGGTCAATATGCAAATTCGTGTCACCGTTTTGAAACGAGAACACTGTCGTGATTTCGCAGCTCGAAGGTGAAAGGATCGTATCTTGCATTCGTGCGCGTGCGATTAGTTGCACACATTCGCGGAGAATCGGCGTATTTGCATTTGCATTTCTTAAATTGCTCTTTTTTCCGCAACTTGGATATGTGAATCCGGTTTCTGCTTTATTTCTCTGTGCGAGCTAGAAATATTCCGATCGAGAGATCTCTTGATTAATCGTACTTTTATGCGGAATTGTTCTCGATGAATTCCGACATCGCCGCCATCGAGAAAATGGAGGCTGCGATGAATACGCCAAAGCAGCAGAAAAAAAAGAGTCACGGGAAACACACGTCTTTAAGGCCACGTCAGTCACGCTCTGGTTACGTCATTGCACTCGCGATTACAGTACGCGGATAATTGCAAGCACGTAAGTGGTATCGAGCGAAAATAGATGTTTTCCATAGCGACGATAATACGCCACGTCCATCGGGAATAAGTAATTCATACGTTCCGCGAAAACAGAACAATTTTTATCTATCCAACCGTGCAGCGCCTCAAGCACGAACAGGATTCGATTATATCCGTCTTGCACACAATCTTCCTCTCGATGTTAATCATTATTCCTGCCACGTGTGACGATGTTGGTATTATTACTTCTTCCACTCCTTCCTCTCGCGGAGTACGCATTAAATCTGACCAAGTATTTGTTTCCACCGTGTTATTGCTGTTTGGCATCTTTGCATACTTGGTGGAAATCCAAGAAGATTAAAAAAATACACGCCGCCATTACAACAATTTTAATAATTCACGTAGCAGCGCGCAAGAGAGAACGCAACGTAGAGAATGCATATTCAATTATTGAAATCGGATCTGCCCTCTTTAAATCGAATTAGATCGAATTAGAAAGAACTCTTTAAATTGAATTAGCGTATTTTTCTGTCACGGGCAATTATTAATCGACGAATTTTCTCACCGATGTCGATTTCTGTCTGGCATCTCCGGGAAAATTTCCGGAACATCTGGCGTCGAGTTTTCCGCGATGCGACCGATCATTAGCACAAATAGGCACGTGAAATCCCGAGATCTCGTTATGCGTAACCGAGTACACGAAAGTGGTGGCCCTTTAGAGGGAAAGGGATTAAGGGATTAGGCTGCGATGCAGCCCTTAATCTGACGCGCACATAAATTTGCAGGAACAAGTCAGTTTCCATCCGACAGAAATCCGCCGCGTCTAAAAGGGTTTTGCCAGATGTTCAACCAGGGTTCGTCACGGTTTCTCCCCGGGATGGAGGAAGAAGCCACCAAGATCCGATAACGAGTACAACCGATACGCCAAACTAAACCGTTTGCGATTCGCAGACGACGCGGTTGCGCGATAATTTTAAATACGCAACTCAATTAGTTCTCGCCTGTAAATCCCTTTTCGGTTCTCTATAAGAAATAAATAAGAAAGGCTGTCGCTATTGCGGCAGCGCTATTAAGGGGTGGTTCACGGTTGGTCGGTGTTGCATGTCGAAGGGTTGGCGCCGTAATTCCGCCAGCGTGGAAAATGCTGGCGGATCTCGTCGTTACGAGCAACGTTACGTGTTCCTCGTCGTGGTAAGCGTCGATGCTCGCATCGAGAACGACATCGAGGGTCGATGTCGGGGGCCGGTTCCGGTGCGTGCGCGCGCGAGCGCGCGCGTTGACCCCTGGTGCACCGGCGGCGCGGAGGTAACACGCGCGCGGCGTGACCGAGTGCCCTTGAATTGAAATGGTAATAGAAATGTACGATTTGAATTGCGAATGTCATAGCGTGCGCACGGCAGCCGGGCTCAGGGTATGTATATGCTAAGCAGCGTCTTGTTTTGAATTTAGAACAGGCGCCATTTTGCCGGCGAGTGGTTTGCTCTTTGCCCCCTTCCAGCGAGTAATTCGTGCCGAAGATCGTCGCGGCCAATGGGGTTGCATCCAGGAAACCACGTACGGCAGACGGTGCTTGTAGGGTATACGCGTGCCTATTTTACCGGGCACATGCACACATACGTACAAGAGCCGTGGCTCTCACTACCGTTCGTGACAGGCGGCAGCAAACTCATTAACCTCAACCTGAGTCCGTGATCTTCAATCTGTGCTTGATTCTTCTCTCTCTCCACCTGTGCAATGTTACTCCATTTGCAACCCCTTTCATGAAAAATTTCAAACAGCCTTACGTCAGAAAAATTAATTTTTATCGCATCACGCGGTTAACATAATAAAGAACCGAGAAAATTACCGTTCAACATTCAACTGATGGGCTAAAGATCGTGCTCTGAAATTAATTATTTCAGTGTAACAAAGCAAAATTTGATATTAAAAATTCCTTTTAATGAAATCTTTTTAGGCAAGTTTGGTACTTGGTGCAACAGAAATACGAGTCAGAAATACTATGAAATTATTTTGACAGGATTTTGATATTCCAAGTCTCAAAGAATAAATAATAATTAAAACTGCGGCGCAGCTACCCAATGGGGGAAGAGGTGGGGTATTCTTTCCTATTCTTTTATTTATTCAGAGCAAATAAGGAACGAGCGCACTTTTGGGCTGATGAAGAAGAAGAACGCGGGTGAAAGAGAGAAAGAGTAAGAGAAAAAAAGATGTTGAATGAGAGAAGAGAAAGAGCAAGGGACGATACCGCCTGAATCCGTAGGCACGAATCACTACCACCCCGCTATTGTTCGGACCTTTCTCCACGTCGTATTATCCGCTCTCCTAAGTCAACAATTCCTCCTAAGACGTCGACGTGGTGCATTCTTCTCTCCCTTTGCTCCCTTTTGCTCGTCGACACCTTGCGATCATCGCTCGTGATCATCAGACTTTTCAATGAGCGTGGCATTCGCCGAGTTAGAGCGGGATTCTGAAATTGGTTCGACAGTTGTAACACGACAGGAAGTGTATCGGTATTGTATCTCGATATTCCAGAGTTGCAGATACTTATCGGTCGGTTACAAAAATTAGATTGGTCCAAAGCGTAAAGGAATTAACGATTAACGTCAATCGCACATAAAATTGAATGAAATTAAGTAACATCCTAGCTTTAAGTCTGCAGAATGTTACCATTTTTAGTATCGAGAATGTAATGAATAATTTTGGTCGAAGAATAGCAATCGAATAAACGAGAATTAAATTGTTAGCAGTTAAAGTAGGATAGAACAGTAATAATCGCAAGGAGAAATCTCATACTGCAAAAGTTATTCTTACATAATAACGCACTATTATACAATATTTATGAATACTTTAATGTTCACGTTCAGACAACGTACGAGTGCTCCATAAATCGGCAAAATATGGCTGGCGTCTAAAAGATCAAATATACGGAATATTAACGAAACGGCGCTTTCGGAGATTATTACCTTCCGTCCGTAATTTCCACCTAATTGTATGATCTTGATTCGCGTTATTCCAGCGTTACCATAATCGGGGTGTGTCGCAACACGTGCAATGTTCAATCTTAATTACGCCTCGCAGTTTGACGGGTTACGTAAGGATAATGAGACAGGGATCGATTCCGTGCGGATCGCGCCTCGCTCGCGAGACGTCGCGCCGGTAATGGCAGAAAATTCCATCCGTCTATCCTCGCGGAAACACGCAGCGGGTTCCGAGAAGAATGATTCTTCCGGGAAACAGATTCCACGGGAGATCTAGGAATCGGCGAGCGGTCGCGCGGCCCGCGTGTCTAATTGTTCCTCCGCACGCGAGTGCGGAGTTTGCCAAGTTTGCGCAAGCCTTGTTCGCGCGCAATCGTGGAGCGGGCGCGGGTATGCGCAGAATTCGCGGCGCGGGTTCAGAAATCGCGACTCCCGGTGATCCCTCGGCGCAAACGAGGAAATGCTTAATTGGCGCGTAACGCGGATTACCCGAAGCTTTACGGGGATATCGATCGCGAGGGATGTCAATAAACCAGGAACGGAAGAGCGGGCTTCTCCAATGCTCTCGTTCCGGGACGATGACGTCGCCGTACAATCGGCATATCGCACCGGGTCACTGCCTGCCGGTGAACCCCTCGGCCCGCGGAATCGTGCGGGGAATGCCAATTACGGATGTTCCCTCTTGACCCCCGCGCGCGGAAGGCACATGCCTGGCATGTCGTCGGGCTGAAAAAAACGTTAATACGCTCGCGTCGCTGAGCGTCATGCCTTAAATCTCCGGGACTTGTGCCGCGCCGCGCGCGAGAGCGGAGGTCTAGCGGAAACGAATAAAGTCTGCTAGTTATGAGATATGTATCGCGATGTAGTGTTAATTTCAGGGGTATCGGATACTTGTATCATACATCAACGTCCGCGCGCGCGCGCGCGAGACATCGGCCAACGTTGCGTTACGAGTTTTAATTTCATTACGAGTATTGGATATCGACTATTCTGTCGCACATGTTGCGCAACCACATTCTACCCTATTCCTCTCCGCACGACTCACGTGATCTTGTCATCTTCGCTCTGAAAATTAATTAAAAGTCGTGCCGTACTCGCGAGCAGGACGGTCATCCGTCTCGCCACGTCGTAAACGTTTGTCGCACGAAATGTGCGCTCCCGGCGCCACGCGACCGGACATTCTCGCCGGAAATCGTGCGGCAAGGTAATTATTTCACGTGCAATTTTATTTAAACGAGATAATTCGATGAATCCCCCTTCGCGAGGAAAGTATAAGAGAATAATAGGCTCTAGGAGATCTCGTGCGTGATCTCAGCGCTCAGCAGTCGTATTGTACGGTCCAAAGCTGTGAATCCAGCCAATTACGCGTTTCTCTCTCCTGTGGGCGCGCCACGCTGCCGTGTACCGTCCGTTTTCGACGCGCCGCGCATCGACTTCCGCATCGATGGAAACGTAGTCATATCGATGCGCGGCCGCAGATACAGCCGGTGCCCCGTGTGTGGAGCGTTGTTCGCGATCAATAGATCGCTGTACCGGCGATCTGGTGGGATCTAGCAGCGGGAGATCGTGTAGCGATCGTTCGTTCCGCGATCGCGCACAATACGAATCGTACGTTCCGGGGTCGTACCGGGGCCGACCGTCTACGTACACACCACGTTGGATCCGTGAGAAGTGCTCGCTCACGGTACCGCGTGCACGGTACACCGGTATTGCGCCGCGTTGTAAAGGATACCTCTCCGTGATCGGCGCCATCGAAAATCCAGCTGCCCGGTATCGCCAAAGTACGATAATCTGTGTTTAATTCTTCTCTTTTTTTGTGTTTTTTTTAAGTAGTTCTTTGGACGCCAAGTCTCGGTTGACTTTGGTCGAATCAGCCGACAAACACTCGTTAGTTATAGTAATTGTTGTCGTTTTTGCCGAAAATTCTACAGATTATTCCTTCTCAGTACGTCAGAGTCGGGTGCGTTGTCATTTATTACTCTCAATTTTTACATTTTACATTTGGCACAGGAGATAGTCAAGGTCCATATTTTTCAATTTTTACGACTGGCAATATAATCTGTTTGATTTATGATCTTTATATAGAATCCGGGAATGTGGATGAAATAATTATTGATTTTGTGCGTAAAAATCATTGTTTATATAACAAACACGATGTGGATTTTAAAAATAGTATATAATAGTACATGTAACTGCGACTTGCAACTGATTGTAGAACAAGTCGGATCCTACATTCAACATACTAACGATTCGCGACATCCGACTTCGACATACGATTTGGTTGAACTGGCCTTATGTCATAAATTACAATGCGAAATACACATGGTACACATGGTTATTGTTGAGATAGCCCAGATTTTTGAAAAAAAATGGAAAAATGGCCTTTTGCTCTTTTGCCTTGAACAAATGTGATACAGAAAACACTACCTGTTTTTGCTTTTTTATGTAATACAATTGAGGAGTAATAAATCGAATAAATCGAATAGTTCCGTTACTTTTACAATTTCCGTTGGAACACAAATACATTCGAACATAAATGTGACTAGCGTTGGATCGGACGTATATCATATTATATTTTCTGCGGAAATGTTCTCTCATCACTATACCGTGGAAGAAACGCGCGGCGCATTGGTCGCACGCGAGAAGCGTAAAGTATCTCGCGGACGTTACATTACGCCAGACGTATCTGATGCTGGGTACGTGTATACAGGGTGTCTGACAACTCGCGCCTCGCCGGCGTTTTCCTGCATGGTGGTGGTCTTTCCATGGTAATTCAAGCGATGCGCAACCCCACGCTTCCGTGGCCCTCACCTCACCGCTTTTCCGAGACGAGCTTTCCTCGTCTCATGTCTCGAGCGATCGTAATGACGATAAATCGCGCGGGGACTGAAAGCCGATCTCGATTTTTATTTTCGCTGTACTGCATTCGTAACGGCGAATCAAATCGTCGCAGGCCGTGCGCGTAGTCGGACACCTCGTATACCTGCGTCAAGTACGAAATAATGTAAAGATCGGACAAACGGACGGACGGGCGGACGCCGGCAGCTGCCGCCGGTGTGTGTGACGTATCAAAGGATTTGCTGATTCAGACCCGTGGAACGAAAGGAAGTCTCGTTCCTCGACTGAGAATCGGAACATCGATCGATCATCGAGGGCGTAACGTCTTGCGCCGCGTGTATCTGGCGCAGACAGCCGGTCTTCGGAGACCGACGCCGGGAATTATATCGAGGATTTATTCCGCGCGACGGTGTTGCGTGGGAGCAAGCACGGATCTTTCCCATAAAACGCGTCTTGGAACGGCGTACGAGATCCGCGTAACGCTTCCAGCGTGAACGATCTTAATCCGAGAACGTAGCTCACAGATAACTCGATCCTTCGAGAAATCAGATTCTGCTGGTATCGCATGTTTCATCTCGCTCGGCTCTCGCGATCTCGCGAAATAATTTCCCGTACGCAGCGAAGGAGATGGATAGCGCTTTTACGTGCGTTTGCTCGCATCTCAAACGCGCATAATGGCAGTTTCCGTTCGGATCAATCGCAAACGAGACCATTAACAGCACAATGTGGCTCGACACCGACGATTATTCGTCAAACACGATTTTCTCTCGACTATCTCAAAGGAGAAATGCGACTATCTGCGCGTACCGATCGCGATCGCTATCCCGCAGTCTCGTTTTTCATGAAATCAGTTTTCCCTCGATCGCGCGGTATGACAATCCGTTTCCTGGCGGCGATGCGTGTCCTGAATGCGCTTGTTTCGCTCGATGCGATCTGCGGGGTGTCCCGTGCACGGTCGGGGACGTTTCGCAACGCGATTTATCGGTTGTTTAGTTATTTCGGTCGGTTCCCGTCAGACCCCGAGGTGGCGATACCGTGTGGTGCGATCGCTATCTTAATTTCGTATTGTGATCGGTCAAACAGGCCCGGTGTTGCGCGCCTCGTGTGTATATTATAATACCTACGCGCGATGTTTGGCCTCTGTACTCTTTGTACAATTCGGATTGTAAAGGGAGAGCCCTTTGAGCGAGGAGACATAATGCCGACGTGCCTCGACGTGGTTCACGTTCACGAAACGTCCCGTGAAACCGCGCGTACGTATCGCACCGTGCCGAGAATCGAGTAATCAGCGTGCCACAGGATACAAAACGATTCCGAGGATCACGACGCGCCGTCCCGCAGCATCGCGTTTCTTTCCTCCCGTGTCAGCCCCGAAGACGCTGCCAAGGTATCCGGGTTGCAACATGACCGGAATAGAAACTGGTACGAATACCGAAGTGTAAGAATACTCTTATACAAAATTATGGAGACGTTATTTTCATCAGTGCACGGACGTGAACGAGACAAATACGTGACGAATACGGCACGGGTATGTCTGAATCGACCTTAAACCCGAAAATAGAAGGAGAGCACGGCGTACCCATAAAGCTGATAATTTATGCATTCGGGGATATCTCGGCCGAGAGAGATCCGCGGTGCCTGCCCTGCCCGAAAATTCCCGAGATGACAGGCCCAGGTAGAGAGAAGACGGGGTGTGGGTCGCGGTGAGTGTCCACCGGTTCAGATGCGTCACGATTAAGGTCGTGTGGGCGGGTCCTGCGATCAGATTAATGACGTCATAAACCTAATAAAATATCACCGTGGACGGCAACAATGCGGGCGAATCCCCCGGGGAATCGGGAGCGTAGGTACCTCTCGACGTTCTGCTCTTATTTTACGCTTCTCGCCCGTCGTCTCCTCCTCTCTCTCGCTTTCCCTCCCTCATGACCTCCTTTTTTCATCTGATGGATGATGCAAATAACTACGCGAGCGAGCCGGTCACAGGACACTTTTCTCAGCAGGTGATTTCGGTGGCAGGTTCTCCAGGAGGGAAGAAACGTGGTCCGATGTAATAGGAGTCAGGATAAAGGAGGGAGAGAAAAATGCCTACCACATCTAAAAAGAAAATTTCAACCAGAATGCGCCGATCATTTCTTCACTCTCTTTCTCTTCTGCCACTCTTCTCTTCTCTTTATTTTTATCTTTCTTCCTTCTGTTCTTTGAGGCTAAAACCAGAGCGACAAAGATCAAAAATGTGTATCGCTCAAGGTATACCCTGCGAAATTCTTTTTTCTGGCATCCTTTTTTCCCCACCCATATCCAGAAATCATTTTGGCTCTCTCTGGTACCCGATAACCTGGTTTCTTCGTTCTTTTTTGTTGGAACTGTCTTCGGGAGACAATGTTTCACATGTTCTATAGATGCGTTCTATAGATTGAAGTCTATTCAAGATCAGACTTGCTCTTATTATCGGTGATATTTGTCGCGGTAATGTGTTTCTGGATTGGAAGAACTGTAAAGGGTCGAAATTTTAAATTTTCTGAACGTTCTATACATTATATTTTAAATTGGGAAACGAGAGAGCGAGTATATCCAATACACCATCACGAGTGTTATATTAACTTTGCGCAAATATCTAAAAGTAGTGTACACCAAGTTACAGCACTTCTCAGAACGATTTTTAAAATAAGCCACTCAAGGACGATAGAAACTCGGACATGAGGCCGATGAGTATAATGATCATTTTAATCAGACAAGATTTTTCGAAATATTACCTACCCTCGATAACCTAAGAGGCAAAACGAGCGCACATGAGTCCGGCGTTAATCACGATCTACGCGAGGTGAAATCAGATAGTGAATCCGATAATGAGCGAAAAAAAGCTAGTCGCGAGCAGCCCAAATAATACTGTGCCAGAGATTTGTTGATCACTTGCCATTTCGGCAACCGTTAACGTTAAAAACTATGCGCGATATGGTCGCGCCGTTAAACTTATGCACTGCAAACCGAAGAGAATTATTTCTGCATACTCTACAAGTGCGTTTCGGCCGAGCCACGTACGCGAAATTTCAGACACATACTCGAGATTCATTGGAATGCGTTTATTTGATATATCTACAACAAATGACGATCGCGCTTTGCGCAATCCTCGTGACGCGCGCCCGCAGAAATCGCGTACGTACGAAAGGCGCAAGAGCAAGGCGTTCCGAAAGCGTTCGCGATCGCGTCGTGTATGATCTTTATCCCAGCATGTCGCTTACACCCGTACGTACCGGATTCTGCGATCGAGCACGGTATTCAATCGCATCGACGTTTATCGCACGAGCGAGCAAACGATGCGGTCGTCGAGAGAACGAGAATCGATCGACATCCGACGTGGTGGTACCGCAACGCGGTACCGCGGGGCATGCAGGGCAGGGCGGGTGCAATCTCCTAGCTGCTCTGCACGAGGGGGTACACCGACAAATTCGTGTCCCGTGGCGAAGGGGGCGGATCTGTCACATCCGTGGAGGGCAATCAGAACTCGTAGCCTCGCCGTGCGTACGTTTCCCCCTCCTCGTGTGCTCCGTGCAAGAAGCACGACAGCCACGGCGAGCCGGGGTCATGTGGGGTCGAAGGATATCGATACCTCGAATCGATGGACGATGTCTCTCGTCGTGCTCATCAAGAAGCGACAGGATAGCGCGCAGGTTGCTGCGTCATTCGAGCCGGGGTACAGGATGCACGTCTGCCGTTCGGCTCGTAAATCGCCTTCGTCGTCATGCCCCTTTGTTTCCGGACCCCGCGCGCGGTATGGATATGAATGATGTTGGTAGACGCAATTTGTGTCATGTCGACGCTAATCTGATAACGGAAAAGCCATGAGCATCATCGCGTACGACGGACGATACTTTGGGGTCAATTGACGCAAACACGCTTCGTGGAAGTGAGAAAATGAATATGGATAGCCACGAAAATAGTCGTGTATTAACTGGCCTGGGTATACACAGGTCTGCGTTATGCGAAAAGTGTTATTTTTCGGTATTTCGACGCAAAGGAACATTCCGTGGGGGACAATGCTTTTCGGCGCCGTTTTAGAGATATTGTAAACTCGAGAAAAAGAAACTCTCAATCAACTTTCATTTTCATTTAATGTTATTACTGAAGATAGGATGTAATAAAGGGCTATGAGATACCCAAACACAACTGAATCTCTTTTAGCTCTTTTTAACAAGTGAAAGGAACTGTGTATATACAAAAAGCATTTAGAATAGAATAACAATGTTAGCATTCAACATTTTATAAGTTCTTGCGATTATTACCCCGGCGAACTAAGCAGCATATAAGATAATAAAAAAGAAAGCTCGGAATGGTTTTACAAGGGCGTTTTTACAAGGTTGTAACCGACACCGATGACATTATTATCCTTGAACCTAAGGCTGCATTCCTACGAGGCGTGAACCACGAGCGTGAATCTTGCTGTCTTGCACATTCTAATTATTGGAGTACAACATGATTCATGCTCGTGATTTACGCCCCGTGGGAACGACGGCCTAACGTTTAGGAAAGAAAAGAAAGATCGTAAAAGTAAAACATCATGTTTGATTATTGACGAAATTTGAGATATTTCAATCATACATTTATCCAAGTCCTGTATGAATGTATAATATAATTTTTCCAAACAATTGAACACCTCGCGCTACCCTATCCAGATGTTTCAGCGTACAGTTTCAGGATGATGACGACGAGCCGCGAAGAAATCTGCGGAGAAATCATTGCTTCGGACTGCAACTCGTGCAGTTCGTGCCACAAAAGTGGAATTATAAAGTGCATTCACGTTAACAGGAAACTTCTTCTGCGGTCCATGTATAATATATTGCTATATTATCATAATTATAATCATATTATAATGTATTCTTTTTCTTGGCATGTCTCTTGAACGTGTAAGATGTGTACATTGTCTTAAATATTGGTTTGTAGTCATCCTTCCCTTAATTCCGAACCTGGTCGAAACTTGTTTGCCAGCAATTCTTACCATTTGGTACGGTATCGTGCGAATTTATCTCTTTCTTCTATCTTTATCTGCTGTAAAAATAGAATCCTGAAGGTTGTTCAGCTTATTCAGGTTATTCGGTTCGGATATTTCAAAGGGACCTCATAAAGTTCTTTTTCCCAAAACATTCTGCTAGGAAATGTATATTGCTATAGTGAATAGTGAAATGTTTGACAAACTTTTGTATTTTTCGTCGGATCTGTTTTTTTTATGTATAGCAATGGCTAATATCCGTAAAAATCCCTTTTTCCTGTTCCTTTTTCAAGAAATGACGTCATGTTGCAGAGCGTTCAGCGGTTAAGAAAATTGTCACTACATTCTAACTAATGTATAATATATCAGGAATGTCATAAAAAAGAAGAACAGTTTTTCCTCTCAGTTTAGGACAGTAGTACGTTAATTCTCTTACTATTTCACGATCGCAGTTTTTCATGCTGCGATAAAATCCGAACTTTATGTCAAAGCTAAAGGCTTAAGCAGATTCCTGCCATTTTTCTGCATTTCCACTTAATTTCCATAATTTTCCGATCAAGGTAACGGAAGAGTTATCATCTTTGTTTATTCTCACTTTTCTGTTCGTCCATTTCTGCTCACAATCAGCTAAGAATAAGAATCATACAAGGATCGATCTATTGTCGCAGCAGAGAGTCATCGTTAATGTAAGGATTACCGCGTGTAATAAATGGCCAGATACACGAGAGATGGACTCGCGCTGGCGTCGCGCGTGTAAATTCGCCCGAATCACGACGGAAGAGAGGCCCCCTCGGAATTGGGGGCTAAAGTGGAGCGGCCGCTCTTCGTGGTAGTTCTCGGGGCGTATCGTTGCGTGAAACCCGACATCATCGTAGCACAACGAGGCCCTAACGACGGGCATTCACGATGCGCGCCCGTTTGCCCACGTGACATGCAAAAATCACCCTCTCGGCACGGTTGAGGGTCCCTGCGGCCGTGGATGACTTAGTCCGTGATTGGCTTCAAGGGTGGCAGAAAGGACAGAACGGCGGGAAGGAAGGGAGAAGGGCGAGAAAGAAAGAAAGAGACATCCTCCCTCTCTTCGCAGTCTCGTTCCCTGTCTGTTCGAGGGCCGAGGAACTTACGCCGGGCTAATTCAACCAACAAAACGGACGTTTACGCGCGTTTTGCATAAGCGCCGAGTCATGTCGGGTGTCCTTTCCCTTCCTCGCTCTCGTCCAGTTCCTTGCACCGTCTGCCTTACTCACGCCACGGGGAAAGAGAAGAGCCTCGACGAAAGGGGACCATGATCGTCAATGAGATCGGGGAGCGTCTTCCTCGAGGGTTCCCTGAGGAGGAACAGACACCATGCGTACGATAATATTATCCTTTTCCCGCCATAAAATACCTCGCGCCTAATGAGTTGTTTTCGGAGAGCTAATCGATAAGGAGAAATGTCCTCCGCATCGTGACGAGACGGAACGGGACTTTTAATCGAACGAGAAGGCGACGATCCTCCTCGCATTTCCGTCATCGACCGACGAATATGTGCGCGTGCACCACGATCGGGGGATCGACGTAATAGCGGCGAAGGGTAAAACCTGATCAGTTTCTCGCGTCCGCTATACGTAGCGGCAACGTCCAAAAGGAACACCGGCGCAGCCGGACGCAGATCGCAACGCAGAAACAGGAGTATGCAGAAGAAGAAGAAGAAGAAGAAGCGAGGCACGCGGGCTTGGGACGGGCTTCCCCGCGCTCGTCCCGCTTCGTTCTCGTCGGCAATCGCTCATTCGGGATCACGGTATATCACGCTTCATATAGAAACCCCGGGACCGATGAATTATTGACCAGACAGCACCGTCCCGGGCCGCGTGCCGGCTCGCACGAGCAATCGACCATACCAATCCCGTTCGCGGCAATGATGAATCCAATCATAATTTAGTTACATCTTATTAGACTCCTACCGCGCCGGCTCGCCGTGAGACCGCCAGGTATATAGCGTTCTTAATCCACGAAATGCATCTCGCTTGCTACCCCTTCGCCCGTCCGTCCGTCCGTCCGACCAGTCTCTGCATTGCCTGCCTCCCTCAATAATGCACGAACGGCAGCAAGAACAGCGGCTCGTATTCTGCCCCGTTCACTCCCAGAGACAGAGAGAGAGAGAGATAGTTGGTATTCGTGACTATACGAGGCCCGATCGCTTTTTGTCTCGTTCGCCGACTCGCTCATGAGCCCGCTCGACTTCATCGAGGAGTCGATTACGGTCGAAATCCGTGCCTCATCCACGTCGTACAAGGGGGAGGACGGAGGATGCAGTCGGTAGAGACCACCCGCTGCTTGTCCACGGAAAATGTCAGATCCCCGTGGACCATTTGCTTTGTTCCACCCGGGGGGAGGGGGATCTAATTGGACGCGGATGCGCGCTGATCCGAGTCGTTCCGAGCGACGTTTGCTGGCGTCCTCCTTGTGGACGCGATCGCGATCACTCAGATCACTGTTTGCGAGCGCACGCTAATCAGATGTCGATGCCCTTTCGGTAGATTTCTGAACGGTACACGCGTTGCAACAGCCTTCCACGTCGAAAGTTTCGATGTTGGTTGATGATTGCGAGACCAAAACATCTCGTTCTCCAGCGATTTCAGCTTCCGGCAGTCTCAACCATGAGTGGAAACGAAAACGGAATGGCTCGAATATTTCTGCAATAAAACCGATAATTAACTTTGAATATTCACGACGACAGGTATACGTCTCGAGCGTGTTATCACGAAATGGAAAGGTGCTCGGCGTAAAATGTGGTATTACAAGCCGCGCAAAGTTGCATCCGATTACGTAACATTTTCGCTGGCGCGTTGCCGCGTGTGTCGCCGGCCAATTAAACGCAATATTAATATTAACGAGGAGGTAATGGTTCGCCAATGTTGTGGCGCCAAGTCTCCTTCACGAGACTACAGAACGCTGTGCTTGTTGGCGAATGTCGCGAGATGTCTACACCGACAACTCGATTCCCTGCGAGCGCCGTGGTCGACCTGACCCGACGACCCCGCGTGGTTGCATTCTAATTTGCGGGATTTCGAAAACGGGTGAGGATCAAACGAGCCTACCATTGACGTGCGCCGCCGCCGACATCGCGGCGGAAAATATACACCCGCGCGCGCCTTCGTCTTCGAGCGGCGATAAACGCGGCGGGCGTTAAGGCCCGCTTTAAACCGCGCTCGATTACCGTGTGCTCGTATCCGACGGGTTTTCTCCCCCCCCCCCAGTATCGCACGCGGTAACAATCTGTGCGCCAAACTGCGCGCGCCGCCTGACTCACGGATTTTATGGGGCGCGACCCCACATTTCGCGGTTCTCACGCTGCCTCGCCGGCGTAGGAATGCTAAAAAGCCGTTCCTCATTAAACGAACTGGAACGGAATTCCGGAACGGTACTGCGAATACCGAACCCCAAACGAGCGTTAACTAGAAACGGGTACGGATCGTGTATCGCGTGCTCGCCTCCGTGCCTTTCTTCTCGCGTGTTGCTTCTCGGATGTTCGATGGTTCGACGAGGAGGAGTCGCCGTCGAGGAAGCCGGCTTGCTTCGCCTCCTCCTCGCGAATTCGCACTCGCGACTACGGGGATCCACTTCCGCGAGGGAGTCTGCGAGCAGAGCGAGAAACACGCGCGTCGCTTGTACTCGCGACGAAAAGCCTTTTGCAGAATGCATGTCGGAAAGGCTAAACAATGGGGACCACACTTATGCACGAGCACGTTTCCCTAATCTGCCGTGACTAACGATCTTGAGATCTTGAGAGACTAAAGATCCAACGAATGAAGACTACGCCGCAGAAAGTTCGAGGGAAATATTTTGACGCGGTTCATCGTTTGCATGTCGATGTGTTTCTCTCCCTCGATGTGCACCAATACATTATTGGCAAAAGCACGGCGCCACGATGTTATTATAATATCTGTAGATTTATCGACAACAGCCGATCATTTTGCAGACTCTTTTTCGTACGCGTGGCCCAAACTTGATGAAATATTCATGAACCTGAAACAATTATCTACAATGTAATATAAAGTAGCATGCAATCCGCGTAATGTAAAGATTGTTATTACAACAAGATCAACCTCGATAAAAAGAGATTAAAATGCTTGTTTTAAGCAATAAATTGTAAATTACCGACTTTCATTCTGTGACGTTCATCTTCGAGCTTTAGTCTTTCCAACATTTCACCCCACTTTTAGCTTGACGCCTGCTGGTTAATGGTTGTCCTTTCGGGCGGAGCAACCAGGAAACACGCCAGTGGTTGCCATTTAGTGTATCGGTCGGTGCTGCTCTGACATTTAAGAGAAACACGCCCTGGCCGTTGTCCAATCCGCCTGCGAAAAGGATCGGAATGGTCGGTGATTCAATTTCGAAGCCATCATGTGTGACGCGTGACGTTTGCTGTGTTTTGACGTCCTTGTACACGCAGGTATACCGCAATCGTAAAAGGACACTCGTTAAATCATAAATTGAAACGAAATGACAGATAATAATAGATATAGGGCACTCTTAAGCATTTTATTGTTGTGAGATGAAACATTGAGGCAGGCACACGCCTGTCGTTAGGGTAGTTAATAATGTCGTAAATGTTTTATTGAAGGAGCTACTTCTCCAACGTGTGATTCTTGAAAACTCTAAAGATCTGTCAGTCCTCGCTTGTACGTCCAATAACTTATAAACTGTCTGAACTGCGCAGTGACATTCTCCAATGCCTTTCCCTTCCGCTTTTGTCTCGCCAGAAAGAAGAAGACGCACGGTCGTCTATCGACCTATCCACCAGTCAATACTGTCAATAGACAACCTGCGAAGGAAAAGATGACCAGGGTTGTGTTTCGTACGTCAATGGTCATCTTTTCCTTTGACAAAATATTACGTTTTTCTAGAGGTGCAAGATCGGCGACGCTGCAATTTCGCAAACACCCATTAAATCGCTCGCGAGTACACATCAGTCGGTGGTAATGACAAGTTCATCCGGGAATCTCTTAGTGCACCAACGTTGACTAACGTGCAACACCTGTATTATCGAAGCAACCGCGTCTCGGTTAACCGGGGGGGCGTCGTGCTCGCGACGCGAAGGCAGGGAGGAGCAGGCCGCTCCAATTTCGTGACCTGCGACCCGGCCTTGCCGTTGATTTACGGTTTCAGCAATTCAGCTCGTCGATAGCGGTAAGACGGAGGAGGGGGGATGGCTCTTGCCCTGCGGGGCACGGGGGATGTCGAACGATGTCGAAACCGAAGCCGCTCCAGAATCGTGGTAGTCGTGCATCCGATAATGAGGCTCGCACGGCATTTTCGATCCCGTGCCGCAAATAATCCCTTTTCCACATGGGAGGCTCTCATTATCGTGTGGAGGCAGAAGAAACGTTGGAAGAAGAAGACAGAGAAGAGGAGGAGGATACGGAAGAGAAAGATGCAGAGAGTAGATGAGACGAGGGAGAGAACCGAAGGGAACAAGCCGTGGCGGGGAAGGGACGCTCGACGATGCCGTTTAATTTTTTTCGGAAGCTGATTGAGATCGCTCGGGATCATTTACCGGTCGACCTGTGCCGAGGCTTGGACTAATCAGATCAATCAGAGAGAATCGCGAAATGAGTTCGGGATCATTATCCGGTCGAGATCGCGAAGGGTCCGCCGCCGCTTGATGGGTCAGGTCTCCGCGGCCGCAAATCGAATCGCGGAATCGATTTCATACGCGCTATAATTCACTTAGATATCGGCGGCGGTCTGATAATCCTTTATTGTCTCGTATGTTATATATATGTATATAGAACGCCATTTTGCGCAATTAGACGTTGCTTTCCGCGATTACAAACCTGTTTCTTCATCTCGATGTTTGCAGAATTTTCCGAACGCTGATGTAGTCACTTTTGCTAATTTGTTTAACGCATTCGAGGTATTTAATGGTGTAATTTAACTGACTGTTTGTTCGCGTTAATTGAATTATTAAGATTCACTGTAATATGTATGTTCGTTATACCTTTCTATCATTATTAAAAATTATCGTCTCACAAATGAAAATAATTGTATATTATCACGTGTCTTAACACATTTATTGTCTGCCGGTCACCGGCGCTGAATATGTTAAATAAAAATACAGAAATTTACATGATGAAAAATTCTGACCCCTAACAAAAATTTTCATCTCTGGAGAATAAATGATTGCAAAATCACATGTGTTGTCTTCAATGCGCTTTGAATACAACGCGTGTTCTTTCGGCAAGAACTAATTTATTAGTTCCGTGATTTCAACGTATCGTGAACGAACGCCGTGACAGGATTCGCCGATACGTTCAATTACGTCCATCTGTTCAGGCGTTTTCTGCTTCCGTGACGTCGTCGCTCGCCTACCCATTATCGGAATCGCGTGATTTCACGCGCACGCCCCTGACACTTCAGCGTGTCTTGTCCCGTGACGAAGACGCGAACACGCCTACGAACCGTTCTACTCTATCCTGTCCAATCATTCGCTCATTACCACAACGGCTGCGGTAATGATTCGAGAAGGCCCTGCGCCGTTAATGTCTTTTTTAACGGACTTTCTGTCGGCTGCGCGATGTAACTTGCTCGTTATCTGTTGTTAATAAAACGTTGTACCG
This sequence comes from Ooceraea biroi, assembly GCF_003672135.1. NCBI lineage: Eukaryota > Metazoa > Arthropoda > Insecta > Hymenoptera > Formicidae > Ooceraea > Ooceraea biroi. The sequence continues at coordinate 5,556,255 of NC_039517.1, read as the reverse complement.
AGGATGTCACGTTCGGGCAGATGGATGAATATTATTAATTAAATTACGTGTTTGGTAGCTGAATGTTTTTCACTTGCTTCCCTTTGCGCGTAGAATAAGAAATATAATAAGAAAAGGCAAAGTGAGTAAAATTAAGTAGTTAAAGAAAAGATAAAATGAAAAATGAGAAACCATTTTCCTCAGTTTTAATGTTTTCTTTCTCACCTATTGTAGTATCAGTGACGTTTACACCCTGCAGTTAGGCCGCGGCCTATACCTCAAATTCGACCTAAATTATTTTGGCCACCTGTTGTGAAACTTGGTGGCAACCTGCCCTAGCTGCGGATGCCTTAGCTTTTGGATTCTGTACGCAGAGACTTTTGCCTTAGACTTTTGCGAAGCCTAAAGTTGCCATTCTACAATGGCAGTAAGCAGTAAGAAGTGACCAATCGAAATCGATTTCAAAAACTGACTAATGGGAACTCTTACTTCTTACTGCTTACTATCATTGTAGAATGAGCTATAAATTCTCTACGTGGAGCCTTAAATTCGAGCAAAAAATTAATAATAATTTTTCCGAAAATAACAGTTATCGGCGCTTTTTTTCCGCTATTCTAGTGTTAAGTCATCGATCTAATTTCAACAAAATGTCTTGCGCAATGTATATTTTGAGACAATTCGATGAACCTTGTAATTCGGTTTACGCGTGATCGCCCGATCCTGTTTCCAATCTGACATTCGACAATCTTTATCGACGAGCCCTGTCTCTTTTTTTTATAACGCGTGTGATTTTGTGAAGCGTATTTCGTTTGTCGGTCTGAATCCGCCTCATTCATATAATCTGCGGAAGCCTTCAATTTTCCCCGCGCTAACAGCAGTATCTGGTATAAAGCCAGAAACTGAAGACGGAATCGTCACATGAGAGCGTCTGTTGGAAAGCCGCGTTTAGGGTTGGAGAACCCTACATTATAAGCGAGAATTCAGGCCTGGTATCGCTCTTACGGGAGCGTCCAAAATTAGAAAGGCAATATTGGCTCTGGAATCCAGCGCAGGTTTGAACAGAGCCTACAATTATCCAGTGTCACGTGGCAAGGGTCCCTTTGATGAATGTTAAACCTGCACGGAATCTTTCGTGTAAAACCATTCCAAGAAAGTAAGGGAGAATGGATTGTTTATTACAAGTTCTGTGGCGTGTAAATGCTATGTATAGAATATAATCTAAATAATAATAAATAATACTTTGAAAAAGGTAGACAAGCTCTGTTGGTGACCGCTTTTGACATTTTTTAACTATGACTAATTGAAATTGAGGAAACATTCATTTATTTCCACGCTTCTTCAAGCTTCGTCTATCACTTTTTATTTTAACATGAGAATAATTCTCTTTTCAACAATTCTTTCTTATCCCACCCTTTGTCCATGTACATGTATGATACATGACTTCTGTGGATTTGTCACAAAGGAATCCAGCATAAGAATGAATCGTCGAATCTACACAATATGCCAAGCATCAATTAAAATGCCTTTTTGGGGAGACTTTCGCCTAACAATCCTGTTTCCACAGATGTGGTATTATAGATAAGTCTTCGATGCGTTAAAGATATCCAGTCAAACTTTAAGACGGATAATCTCCGCGCAAACTCTTTTGTGGAACTCTTTCGTCTTTTAACGATATAGTTCGAGTTCCCGGAACGATGCTTGGTCGTTTCTTCGCAAGTGAGGTAATTACGTGACGAGGTCGGGAAAGTCAAACGAAGTCAAAAGCGAGGGTAGGATAATTACTGCGTAACTGGCCGGTCGGGACTTTCTCCTCTAGCATTAACGCTCTGCCCGGCCGTTTACGCGCGCATAAACGCAAATGCGCACGAGCGATGCGCCGCGCCGCGCCGCGAAATTAATGTCATGCTAATAATACGCGCGGGATTTGCATCATGCGCATGATTCGCAATGCGCCGAGGCGCGATGACCAAGCTCATGCTTCCCGCGTTTTTCCGTCTTTGCCGCTGATAAACTACTCGTCATGCTTCAGTTCCTGGATGAGCAGAGAAATCGCTAAAGCTAATCATGTCCTTTTAGGAAAAGGAAAAGCACTGTTAATTCCTCAAAGAACCTAAAATTTGCATACATTAATTTTAACAGTTTTGAGGTATATTATAATCTTCGATTACGCTTTTTCTCGAGTTACTTTGATATCCAGAGATCGCGTCCGATCGCTCGCGATTTCCGCGTCGAAATCGCAGCCGGTAATCGAAAAATACATCGAGTTACGCGCGGACGAGCACTTGTCCTGAAGCAAGAAAGTCAGTAAACGATAAAAGTCACGGTGAAGTATCAGCCAGTGCAAGTGCGGCATAACGATTCGTTCGTGTTAAACGGCATCATGGAGCTTTTTCTCCCTTTCGTGGCGTCCTTGATTCCCGAAGGACGTAGTCGAGGATTTTCAGGCGGGCTTCCACCCGTTCGCTGGGAAAAGGCTTTCGGATCGGAACGCCGCCGAGAGCGCGGCAGTTGCCATACCGGGCTCATTTTGATTGATCGGGCAATATAGCTTGCTCGCCCCCCGCGGTTCGTGCATTACCCGGCGCGACGTGGAAAAATTGCCGGATTGAGATGCACTCATTAATAATCCCCGCGTGTTGTGTGCGCGCGAGCTGAGGGTCCCGCTCGAAGATGAGAGGCGAAGTTCTAAATGCCGTGACGTGCGCGAGTAGTTCTGTAAGAGACTGCTGAACGTGCCCTCTTCCCTCCCGCGTCCACCCGCGCTGACGCGTGTAATTGTTACGGAGCGCCGAAGGGCGTTTTCTTAGGAAGGCGAGGAAACCCGTGGAAAAGAGCACGCACGGACGCTCCCTTCGGATTCCTCCCCGCGGCGAGATCCGGACGTCTAACGGATAAGAAGGCTGCGGAATGCAAGATATGTAGCTTGAATGTTCGATCGCGATTTGCGACGATAACCAAGATATGGCGACCGTGTGATCGATGAAATTCACACGCGCGTTTACTTTGTCCGGTTTAATCGATCTTGCGATAAATTGCGAAGTGGGGAAGACTTCGCCAAGGTAGAAGGAGGCTTCCGATATCGCTGGTAGCAGTCTTCAGCACTTGCTGAGATATCGAGGCTCGACTTAAGCGGACTCCAAGTCTTACAATTCGCACACATTCGCTAGAGTGGGTAGACGACACGAATCGCATCTTAAATCCATGACTAAGAGCGGCGTGCGGTGTAAAGCAACGGTTTTCTGGCATCGAGTCGTCGGGACTAGAAATGACGATGGTGCGCGGATTCCCGCGAAACTCAATATTCGTTTATCAAGGATCCGCTCGGCTCCCCCGGATCCGGTGAATCGCTCGCTCCCGGTCTCTTGTCGCCGATCGGGACGTAAAGTAGGCAGGTACACGCGGCCTGCCCTCAGAACCACCAGATAGTTTTATGGCGGCCCTCTGCCTCTCCGGTAATGCATTCGGCTAAGAACTCGCCCCCTTCGAGTGCAAGCAGGAGGACCACGCGAGCGAAGGGGGAGGAACGATCTTAATATCCTTTGATTTATCTCGGCTGGGTCACGGGCGTCCTCCCTCTGCCTCCCTCGGTTCGCCACCAGCGCTGCCAACCTTCCCCCTTTCCTCCCCGCGTCCCGTTCCCCGCGTTGGCCTGCATTGGCGCATGGGCGGGCCAATAAGTTTTTAAATAACCATAACTCCTGGTTTTATGGCCGAAACGGCGCGCGATGGCCCACGGCCACTCTCCCTTCTTTTCTCTTTCTCTCTCTTTCGCTCTCTTCTGCTGCTCCTCTCTGTTCCGCGTAAAGTGTAGCGAAACAACTTGTTTGCTTTGTCCGCGAGCCGTCCGATCGGTTACGCGCGGATAATCGCCGAGCGATCCGGCCGGGGCTGTTTTGCGAGCGGAGATCCTCGCCGCGCGATTTCTCCCGCGCGAAGCTCCCTTGACCGGACCTCGGGGGCCCCATCGGGACGACACCAGAGGCATAAATAGCAGCGTGATAATATCTATCTGCCCATTTGCGTGTCACCCTCGCGACTCCACGCCGAAAACTCCCGGTGCACTCGCAGAAATAAGAGGGGTCTCGCCGTTTCTTGAGATAAAACCGATAAGCGGTTTTCTATAAGGAACTAGAAATGGCGGTGGTGCGCGGATTCCCGTGAAACTCAATATCTTGCGCTAGTTTAGCTTCAATTTTATATAATTTTATCTATTTATTAATATTTTATATCAATAATAATTTATCAATCAATTATTTTATCAATGTACAAACCTTTCTGCCTCACGTCAGGCTTACGAGACTCGAAAAAATGTGATCGACGAGCCCGAAATCGCGCTCGTGCATCAGGAGTCGTGTAGGGCATCACGGAATGGAAGCTAGAACAGCGAGGTGTTCGTTTATCTCATTTGCTAGACTTATCGGTCTGGCGTTGCAGTGTGCGAGTGGAGTACCGTGTACCGGACGTGCTCCTGCCACGCCGTCGTTCTGGTCGCCGTTTTGTGATGGACGACGCTCGTTTGTCGTACGATCGCTCGAGAGCACACGTCACGAGGATATCGGGGCTCTCCTCGCGAGCTCTCCCTCGCATCGCCCCGTCCCTCATTCTTTCCGTCGAAGAAATATCGGAGCGTTCCCGGTTCACGAGTAACGTCGTGAACGAGCGATACATTAATCTGTCCGGGACGAAGAACCGAGTCCTCGAGCTGCGGCGGATTAATCCCGATGTCCCGATTAAATGGATGGACTCGTTCCTAAAAGAATTATAAAATTCTTAATAGTGGAACATTAGTATCATAGTTGGTGAAGTCTTTCGTTTCTAACACCGATTATATCATCTATAAAATAGCCTCTGGACTAAATGCAAGTTTAAATAGATATTGGAATTATATCTTTGGAAAGTCGTTATATCTTTAACGCTTAGACTGATTGAAATTAATTATATTGAAATTAATTTCCCACTTAATTTCGAGCGATCCTATACATTGTCGTACTCCATGATCTGTTCGGCTGTTCGGCCGATGCTAAAAGAGTAAGGGCGTAAGGAAGGAGCTAATGCTGTCGATGGGCGATTACATATTCCACGTTACGCGATATGATCGTCAGTGCGTATACAGTGCTACTTTACACCGAACGATTGGGAGTGGAGTGGAAATAATCGCGCGCGAATTTTTGCTGATGCGACTCGCTGCTGGCAGGTTCAAGGTGGTCCCGGCGAGAGCGAGTGGGTGGTTGCAGCACTAGTCGTGAAGCAGGTTGCACGGCGATCGAGGGCGACCACCAACTACCACAAACGCTTTTCAGGCCGCGCGTATGCGTGGAGGTTGGAGCTAAATGTCGGAGCTAAACGCGCGCGACTGGACGTGACACCCAATGAGTTTAAATCACGCTGACTGCCGACGAGGCGCGTTACCGGAGCGGAACAGTCGAAGCGAGGCGCAAAGGCTGAGGCTGAGAAGAAGCACGAAGACAGCAGCGCGAAGGCAGCGAGCTGTGAATCTGATTTCTTGACGTTTCGGCAGGAGCGACTTTTGCTGGACTGTTTTGCTGGACAAGTGGACGCGTCGCAAAAGTCACGGAAGTTCCAAGTCGCGAAAGAAGAGAATGCTAAGGAGATACGAGCGGGCGAAGAATGCGAGCGTGGAGTTCAAAGGTGAAAGCTCGAGCTCTTTTTGATGCAGCCTTCGAACCGCGCTCATTTCTCTAATCTTCCGGCTTTCAATGAACGCCCGGTGACTCGCGCGCGACACTTCCGCACCGACGTCGCCCTTAATCCTAACAAATCGAATTTAACCGTCGCAACGACCGCCGCGCACAAGAGAGCCAAAGAGAGCCGAGCTAGACGGAAGAACGAGGAGGAGATTGATCGCGCGAGCGTTACCAAGATAGAAACGGAACAAGGCAGAGCGAGAGAGTTGCCGAGCGGCGGCAGGGGGTCAGGCGGGGAAGTAGGAGAAGAGAATAATAAGGCGAGTCAGTGCCAGGTGCCCCGTTGGCATAAGAAGGAGGCGTCCAAAAGCAGTGCGTGTCATTAGAGACCATGAAAAACGTGACAAATGACAGTCTGTCCGATCTTGAATGCGCATTGGCGCCCCCTATCGCTGCCATTCGTTTATTTGCGGTCGCATATTGTCGCGCTCCGAAGAAGAGGGCACGTCGGACCACGTCTTCCTCGTTCATCGTGGAACCTCCGCCGCTGGCCCTCGGCCCGAATGCGACGCGACTGCGTGTGAGAATATGATTCGCCATGGATCTTGATTCGCCATAGATCCTTGGGGATGTTTTGACGGCCGCTTGACGAGCGATTGTCCTTTCGATTTCTGCGGCCCTTCGAGTGCCCTCGCCGTGCCCTTTTCCTCCTTTTTTTATTTCTCTCCCATTTTTTGCCCCCGTTAGTCTTGCCAACCTTCCCTCGTGCGTGCGCGTCTCACTTCCGGAATAACGATAATTGGCGACGTCCCGTGCGCTCTCTCCCACCGATTCACCGTGCCTGCATTTCTGAGGGATACAAATCGTTCCACGTGATCGCGGCTTCTGCCAGTGTCAAAACTCTTCAAAATGTCTCCGTTATGCTTGGAATAAAGTATGAGAATACCGCGCTGACGAAACGGCAGTTGCTCTTTCAAAGAAAGCGTGCATCACCAAACAGGATTGTCTGACACGACCATAATCGTTACACCGACCCCTCCGAGACATTTCTCAAGACTCAAGACAAGTCGCTTTGGGTCCGATTTTCTCTAATTACCGGGATATCCGCGGATCATTCGGCCACGACGTACTCGAGATGCACATCGCTGGGCGTCGTTGGTGGCCGGCGATAATCGCGCGATACGCGCTCGTCCATGATCGGCGAAATTGATCGCGACCACCGCGGAGAGGAAGCGATTTTTACTGGAAACGCGCGGACATGCGTTCTTCGGGAGCCGATTGCAGCCTAGCCGATGGCGTGGTTCGAAACGATCCGTGTCGCGCACGGATCCGCGTGTTAACACAGATCGCCACTAATCGTTCACGTTTTCGCCATAACGCTTGATTCACTACTGGCCGTGCTTCTTTACGGCATTGTTCGACGCCGCGCTCGGATCGCTATCTTAACTAGCCGGGCCCCGCGGGCCCCCGTGGCAGCATCCGGTAGCTCTCGAGCGAGCTTCTCTAAGCTCATAGACACGACCGTTCTTTCTCTCATCCGTGTTCCGCGTCCCATGTGCGGGGCCTATACGTGACGGCAGTAAAGCAAACGGTTCAGTGCGGACCTCTATGGCCCAACAGTATCGCGACAGCGACAACGGGGACTCGGAAAACGTTCGAGATCGAGGCAAGATATGGTGCCGAGCTTGGCCGCCTTCCCGCCTTTCTTCGCAATCGACGATAGGAAACGCTATGAGAAATGGAGGAGCCTCCTGGAGAATCTCGCCGATCATTGTTTCGCTAGCTTTACGATTCGTGGTTATACAGCCTTGAATTTTTTAGACTTTGGTAACTCTTGGCGGGATGATTGCAGTTATTATAAATAAAAACTAGAATAAAATAAATAAAAATTATTTATCGATCGCTTTATTCAGTACTAATAAATACTGCAAATGTACATTCCATCCGTGCGATAGAATAGGTTTTGATTCTAGCCTTGGAGATTATGTTTCAAAATAGGAGAAAGAGAAGAGAAACAAGTTTTTACATACATATATATAATGTAGGTAGAAAAATAAATCTATTTCTCGATTTGGTGTTGTACCGGTGCTGAAAGAAGGGATCGCGCATCTTTCCTCTTTTTCGACGCAGCTATTGTTGCGACCCTCAAAGGTGCGAAGGGAAGCAAACTGATTGAGCGAACTCGGCGGCATCGCCATGAAATGAGCAATCCCTTGCGAGTAAAGTCCAAATTACGTCAAGAGCCTTCAGCATAGCCTGTGATGGAGGGTATCAAGGTCTTTTCTCGTCACGTCCTTCCTATGCGCGACGATTGGCAGCGGAGACTCGCGGCGGCCGAGCAGATACGAGCAGTTTCGTATTTTGTCCGTTACTCCGAGCAGTATTGCTCATGACTTTAAATGTATTAACGATCGTGGAAGTCTCTCTCATCCTTTACGACAGTTTCGGATCGTAAAGAGCACTCGGGGCTCGATTAGCAATCTAAATGATTGATTACTTAATCACATCACGTCCTGCGCTCCTAATTCCGTGGGAGATAACGAGTTTACGATATTTATTCCACCGATAAATCTGTAAAGTTCTCCGACAATCCCAGATTACGCCGTAAGCGACTTAAAACAACCTTTGAGAGGCCGCTTAAGGTCCCCGCGTGCTCGATCACTCGGAAATCGATCGGCGTGAGGCAAACATGCCGGCGACATGAGCGACGAATGGGCGACAGTTATCGATCTTAATAAATTGTCCATCGAGCGTCATCAGTCTTCGGCCGCTCTCAGTGTACGCAGCGGCCAGCGGGTATCGCTTGATTTTCAGCTAAAAGAGCGTCGTATAGAATCGTGCGGACTAACTGCAACGTACGACCACAGACAGGTAGACCCGCGACAATCTACGTTTGCAGAGAAGCAGACACAGACGGCCATTCGTCTCTTTCAGCGTCGCTGGGAGTGACACGCGAGTGACGTCGTATTAATGGCTACTTAGCGTCGAGATACACCGCTCAAGATCACGGCCGGTCATCACCACCGGTCGAGGCGTTTTGTCGTCGCGATCCGCTCCGCTCGATCTCGATCTCTCTCGTTCTGTGACCAAGAGATTCATCTCACACACGTCCTGTCCTGTCGCGATTATCGTCATAGGAATATAGGAACGAGTATCGGTTTTTCCGTGGCGGAAATTGCGCGCGTGTCATCAATAACGCACGCCACCGGATGAAGCCGCGACTCCAAGCGGTATTTCCAAACTCACTCTGCCCTTATATAATATCAGCAGCGGACAAAAAAGCGGCCGCGCCAAATATGGCACGAAAGGGCATATTGCCATGCACTCTGTATCTGCCACCATATGGCGTGGCAAGCAACGCGTGTGTCTATAGCCGCCATCAATCTCCCGCAACGGCGCAACCCCGCGAAACTCGCGGATCGCGTCGTCCTTTCTTACATCATATCCGCTCGCGATCTCCCCGGTACCGTTCCGCCTTGGAACGGTACAAGAAGAGACGCAGGATGGCTAAGTCAAGCCCGATTAGATCGAGGGACAATTACGCGGCCGAAGCTCTCGAGTTGCTGCTCGCTCAAAAACGCCGCGCTTGGTGATTAGCAGCCGGTTCACTTGAGAGAGCGAAATCAATTTGTGAGTGCGAGGTGGTGCGCCTAATGGAACGCGCGGATCGATTATTATTCATTAGAGTGAAATTCCCGACGGTCGCCTCTAATTGTCGAACGCGGAACTCCGCGCGCGCCGGGGAAAGTCGCTTCGACGAGATCCGCCGCCACAAAAACGTTAATGTTAAGAACGTGGCGGCAAGTGTGCGATACGACTAGCAAGCAGCTCCATTCTCGAAATGAGTGAGCCGTTTCTTAGTGGAAGAGAACTTGCCACTAGGTGGATCAAGCGAGGAATTAAGCTGTAATTAGCGTCCGTGTATCGTAATGAACGCTGCATCAGCTGTGATTGAAGACAACGCGCACTTACGAATTTTCAGCGATCGAGATTTCCTAGTTCGAGTTGCGGAGAATCAGAAAAGAGCCTTCCTCATAATAATAATAATTTTTGTAAATTTGTAAACCATTATGGAACACAATTTATTTAACAAATGCGTCAAACTTATCAGAAATTCAGTGGACCAGGAATTCAAATCAGCAACTGCACGCATTATGCGCGTTTACTCGTCGCGACGATTTCAGACGGAAGTATTCAAACGATATCAAAGCTAGCGGAAAGTCGTAATCACTAGACAAGAGGTCGCTGGTCAAGTAAAGAATCATGTAATTCCCGATATCGCAATCACCGCGCAGGAAACTAACGCGTCTGTAGACTAGACTGACTGCGGAAAAAGGTTTTTCCCAAATTGTTCCCACCAAATTGGACCTTTTTTAACAAGAGTGTAATGCTCTGCTTGCCATCTTTAGGATTCGACCATGATACCGTAACACCGTCAAGTTACGCTCTCTCTAAGAGATAATTGCTTTGTTATTCCGGCGTTCGTAACAGCTGTCAACTGAATGTTCTTTCTTAAATCTTAATACATAATATATTGTATAACATATATCGTGCAAGTGATTTATTCTAATTTCATTCAACATCTCCATGTTAATAAAATCGATCCTGCTTGAATTATTAAGATCGTCACCCATATATGGATGACGCAGCAGTTTAATTGTGAGTGCTAAACCGTCGTCGTCGAGATACGATCTCTCGAGGCCAGTTTGGATCTCGCTAGGGAATCCCGCGGTTCCATCGGTCGAAAATACGACGGCGGCGGATCGTGAACGGGATCATCATCACACGGCGAGATCCGACTCTCGCACACAAGCGCGCCCCATTAAAAGAGTCGCTTCCCCTTCCGACACCCCGAGAACTCCTCTTTTCTCCCGCGTCTTTTCTACCTCCCGGCGACGAGGAGACGTTCCGCTCTTCCTCGGTCTGTCGTAAGCTGGCCCAATTTCTATGGTGGCGCGCCTTATAAATCGCCGTGCCTTTTTTACGACCTTCGCATAAAGCGCCGGGACGAGTCCTCCTCCTCTCACGGGAGAGGTAACGAGTACCTCTTTTTTTCTTTTCTTCTCTCCTCTCCCCTCTCTCTCTCTCTCTCTCTCCTTCGTCTTTTACTCTCGTACTCTCGCGCGAACCCGTCGCGGAATTCGTTCGCTCCATGTCCGAGAATCAGACGCGTTCGCGGGTTTACAGTGCGGCCTTGCGAGGGAACCGTCATTAAAAACCGCGCACCGGTTCTTGTCACCGGCGAAAGACCAGAAAATAGAAAGAGAAAGAGCGAGGACACTCTCGTCCGTTTTATTATTTTCGACAGGCAGCGTCCGCGTCGCGGAGACCTCGCCCGAGAACGGAGACGGACGGGTTCGTGGCATCAGCTGACCCCGAGTTGGCCATAAAGCGCAAGCAAGTGGTCTCGGCTCGGTCTTCTTAATTGATGCAGCACGCTGGCGATTGACACGTTGGAAATCCGGCTCGCGAGGTGCGCGACCCGGTATTACCGGGGGATTGAAAAAGGGTAGAGTCGCGCGGATCAACCGCGATTATTTGACCGCGTGGAATCCCCAGCAGGTCGGCCGGCGCGCATTGTAAAAGGCGACGAGCTAATTTGTCGGGTAGGAATCCTATCTAAAGTTTGCCGGCTCGGCGATAGCAGCACGCTGAGCAATTTAAATGCTAATCTACGCATCGCGGAACAAAGCAGCAACCGAGAAAGTTTCGCCTCTCTCTCACCGCATTGTCTCACGTATTCGCGGTGCGTCATACGGCGACCATTAGCGAACCACGACACGATTTTCCGGCAGATTTGAATCAGATTTGCATCAGGGCCAACGTGCCGCACCGTTCGTTAGCTATCGCGTTACGCGATAGCTCTCGATGCTCAAAGCAGTCCGTGCAACGCGCATCGAATCTGTCTCTCTTTCTCTCTAGAGAAAGTCAAGTTAACATACATATCGTCGAGGTAAAATGCTGGAAATTAAATGAGATCTCGTGTGAGATCTCGTTGCATGCGCTTGCATGTCGCGTAGCTGCTGATTAATATTTCGTGCTAGAAAGTATCGGGTACAATCGATATTCCATCGTCATGTTTCAATACGATGCTACAAGATGAAATTCAGAGAAGAGGAAACACGAGTGCACACTGGACCAGAATCATCTCGATTGTCAAGATCGACCGAAATGTTCAGAGACAGATTATCGAATTCAACACAGTAGTCCGAAGTCGGAGAAAAATCCAGCCGAGCGATGACGTAAATCTTTGGACTGGAAGATCGCAGATACACGAGCTGAGCAGAGGCTGCTGGAACAATCGAATGAGAAAAGTATCGCGAGCGAGAAGAGAGATGCAGGCAGATGATACCATCGCTTGTCCACGAGTTCCCGAGTTCTTGGGTTCCCGAGGGTGCGCAAGCTCGTAAACGCCGCTCATTCGTCGTAGCTCGGCATGTTCGCCGGGCAATTCAGCGAGGAAATAAAAAGGGAAACGCGCTGGCGGAGATTCGACTCGGCACTCCCCCAATATTTTGACTACCGTGTCAACGAGCCGGTCTGGTCCAGGCATTCAGCATGTTCTTCGGCCCGTGAAGCCATTCATTCAACCTAGAACGTTAGCGCGCCGAGCAGATTTATCGAACGACATGTCGCCGGTTCAGCGCCGCACGGTTAAATTTGTGGCTGTTGCGGTTTTGTCCCGCGGGATAATAAAGGGGACCTCTCCCCGGCGAAAAAGCCCAGGCCAATCGCAACCAACTCCGCGTTCAGTCACCGTTTCACCCGAAACGCAATTGCAAACTGTCGAACTGAAGCATATGCTTTGCGCGTCGCCACTTCTCATCGATGAGAAATCACGCTGGTATCTTCACCGCACGGTCGGCGGATTTCTGGGAGTTTCTGGCTGCATGATGATGAACTATTCCTTCCTGGAAAATTTATGCATTGTAAGCGATGGAAAGATCGCGACAGTGCTTGTGCAATGCGTTGGATGCATGTAACAAAACGCGAGTAAGCCTTGATGATGTGCAACGAAAATGAGAGATTTTTGTAAATATGTACGTATAAAAATTGGAATATTTACGAATATTTCGGTTCCTATTATATGGAATGTGTTGCCTGCGTTACAAGGATGTATGCTGCTAGATAAGAGAACAATCTGAATTGTAATATTTTCTTCATTTTATAAGCGCGCAATTATTGTTAACAGATGACTATGATTATCTCTCTCTCTCTCTCTGTTTCTCTCTTCCTCTCTCTTTGAGGTGTGAATTAGAAATAAAGAATATACGATTTCAGAAAACATTTCGATTCGGGCAACTCGACAATACAACCTGAATTGTTAACAATCGGAACTTAGAAACTAAAGTCGCGCGATGTCTCGTCTTCTTTTCCATTCGTCGCATAGAGACGTTTCACCATTATTCTTCTTTTCTTTGATCAAACTCCAATTTTACTTTAACGGAGCAACATCCTTTCAGATACAATAATGTAGTGATAAATACGTGTCGTGTTCAGAGACATCGGTATGTCTTCCTTGTCGATCCATGCAAGAGGAAGCGGTTTCATACGGGTACATGATCAGGTCAGACGTACCTCTCACAAAGATTTATGGAATGTGCTTTCGAATTTAAATCACCGTGCACGAGCGAGCTGCCATCATCAGCGATCGGGACGCGCTGGGATACGAGAACGCGATGATGACGAGCTGGTGATCGAGGGTCCTGGTGATCCAGAAAGATCGAGTGCCACGTCCTCGAGGGAGAGAGGGAGGAGGGACCCGTTCAATCGTGCGGAACGACATTCGTCCCGTGGTTCCGGATGCGTTATGTGCCTGCGGTAGTTTATAGTTGTCATCCATTAAGCGCATTTAGACAGCGGGGTACCTCGTCACCGACGGGACGGATCGTTGCTTCTTGTCGTCGGCATTAAATCGGCAAACAGTCGCCGGCTATTACTGTCGCTAGGCATTTACACGCGCGTACAGGAAGAACCGCAAAGCGTGAAGCCCGCGGGAGATTTTCCAGAAATGCTCGAATCGGGCTCGAGTGCGGGCGGCCGATTGTTTTATCGTGAAAACTCAGAAAGGCGTATCAAGCTCGATGTATCAAATCCGATTTCATGATGGAAAGATATCGATAATTTTGTTCCCTTTCGTTGGAAACGAACTTTGACGTCCGTTGTCAAGATTGAGCACCAGCGATTAATTAAGAACACGCAAAACTGCTGATGTCGGAAAATTCCCCCGGTATTGGAAAGTCGGAAAGAGCGTTGGAAAGTATTCGGCGAGTACGCGCCGTACTCTGATCGACTTTTATAATTGAGATGGACGTCGGGTAGAGCGATCGCGGAAACTCTCAGTGTGTGGCCAGACTTTCACTCGATCCCCGAGCGCAAGAAAATGCGCGAACCACTGTCGGCGAATTATCCGAGGGTTGTCAGACGCGTTCTCTGTCTTCCGTTTCCAGGTGCGTCCCGCGCGAAAGTGTTTTCCGCCGCGCGATTCGACATGGTCTCGAGAGTGCGGCCGAATCCGCCACTAGACTCTCGTTAGCGGTATTCAGAAATTATTCACAGCGTTGGCTGGCTGGTCCGCCTCGAAACATCGCGCGGGAAAGAAACGCGTTCTATCGTGACAAATCGGCCAGATGTCGAAGTCTTGTTAGGTACCCCTATGGCATACCTGGCCGACACTCCAGTCACTCGACGCACGTTAATAATCGGCCGATTCCGATCGTTGTTGATTCGTCATCCGGGGTGATCGCTTGTCGATATCCCGGGCGTGCCCCGACAATTTTTTCTCCACGATTGGCACGGTGCACTCGTTAGTTTAGGCTTGTATTTAACAGTGGGGAGCACACGTGGAATCTATACAGATCTATACAGATAGACATACAGACTCTTGCTTTGTGAACAATTACTTACGGTCTCTACAAAGAGTTGCTTATGTACATGTGTACCCATGGGACCATGATAGTCACGTTACAGCTACAAAACGAATATCTACTTCGCAAATTATTATCTTGATAGTCCACATTCATGTAACTAGCGGTTTTGTTTCTCGTTATAAATCATAGTTTTACTTGCTCATGAAAATATTACGCACGTCGACATAGTCGCAGTCGGAGCGAATCTTTTCCTTCACAGCGGAAAACTTGACAAATTTGCCTGCGAAAGTTCGTGGACAAAGATTACTCGGAATTCGATTATTCTGCGCGAGTCTGTGAAATTTTGCGATCCTTCTGAGTCTCTTCTAGCTTGATTGCTCGCGATTGCTCGCGCTGTACACTACCGAAACATCCTCCAGATTGTTCATCATCTTTCTCTCTTTCTCTTGTTTCAGAGAGAACACAAAGCAGATTCTAAATACGGAATCGTGCTTCCAGTTCCCACCAGGTCGTGTGCCGAGAAGGGTCAACTTCCAGAGGCTCTCGTGATCAAAGATTCGCCTACGCCCTTCTCGCATAGGGAGAATATCTGGCCTCCCCTTTCTGAGGACGCGCGTACAAGAGATCCTGTTTCCTCCCGCGACTCGCTCGAGATGATCCCTTGGTCCTCGAGAAATCGATACGCCACCATGTGCAATCACGAGTCCTCTCTCTCTCTCCCCCTCTCTCTTCAAAGTATTGTCAATGACGTCCTGAGTCTCGCGAATCGATCTTAGATTTCAACTGCGTGCAAAACAAACGTGCCTCGCATGACTGTAATTGACGCGACGCTGCTTGGCGTGTCGATATGCGATGTACACAATTGTGGATATTATAAAATGCCGGATGGAAGGTGAAATAGCGTGATACCTTGGCGATATCTTGATCTGCGATGCATGGATAATGCAATTTATCAAGCCGACACTTGTATTAAAATGCTAATGGTCTCCATGCATGTCGTTATCCTATACTCCTAAGGTTTCATAAAAACTAATAGTCCGTCGATGCATAAACCGTCCGTGAATCAACCGCCGTCTCTTTCTAATCGCTCTCGCATCTTCGAGTTTCCGCGAAACACCGTACTCGGCGATCTTTCGCTGTCGAGTTTACGATTCAACCGTTCTCGCACTTTGAAATCATTAGGAATTCTTCTTAAATACTCCAGCGATAGCTATACAAGGTTTATGGTTGAAAACGGTCTTGGACAAGTAAATGCGCAGATGGGGACTATCTTACAGATTTTACAATTACACTTTCCTTCATTTTTAACCACTTTGTACTGTGTATCGTATTGTACGTGACAAAACGTGTTAAATTAAACAGTGAAATGTGTAAATTTATGTTTTATATGGCGAAGTGTGTAATTGTTTGTACTAGCAATCAAGTCACAAAATGTATAACTGTGTTCCACATTTGAATCCAGAAATATGTACTTGCTACACATTTCGATTTGCAGTATGTTTTAGTTTTCCAAAATTAATAATAATAACAACTTTTCTTTATGTGTGAAAACTAGACATTCTGATCAAAAATAGGATTTCCAAAAATCACATATAGTTTTACAGTAGGCATCAGCCTCTCCAAAATGGAGGTTCCTTTCAATATGAAAATGACAAAGGAACAAAAAATCCTTTTGCACTTATAACACCACATTGTAGCACAGAGGAATGCTACATGATTTGCAATATTCACCAGTCAACCGACGTTGCCACAAAAACGACAAGTTCAAACAATAGCTCAAGATTTGAGAAACTTTGAGATCAATTGTTTCTCAAAATAAAGGTTTCCTGAAAACCCAAACCCAAAATCTCTGTCCCATCCCTATCGCGTCGTTGATTTCTTCGTGGAGACCGCCGGAACCACTACAAGATGCGGCTAGCAAGATTCACGAGGATTTTCACGGGGCGCGCAGTCTGCGCCGCGGCTGTGTGTCCCTTTGACCCCGCGGTGTACGATGAGATTTCTTCGCTCGATGAGGCCGACTGCGTTTAATAATCTTCTCGTGGTAATCGATTACAGCAACGACGACGATTCGCACGCCGTCGCGTCGCTCGCTCGCTCGCTCTTACGACATTCCGCGTCGTGTTTTCGATTAATGGAACCAAGCGCGCCTTGGCAAACGCTTTTCAGCGCGCCGGCATCCTCGTCGCGTTCCTGAAATCCTCTGAATGCCGCGCCACTTTTTCGCCGGGGCCAGGCGCGACGTCGCAGGCTTCATTTCTTCCGAGATAGCATGGAGATCTCGCGCGTCCTCCGCGTCTCCTCCCTGACGAGTACATCATCCCGGAATCCAGGCTTAGATGTGAAACGACATTAGAGCCCGTGTCGCGCCTCTCTCCGCTCGAAGGGACCATACATCTTATCTCGAGAAATCACGCGTCGCACGATCGCGCGCTTTCGTAAAAGCCGTTAAAGCCATCCTTCTTTCCTCATGGACCTGCCTTATTTGGCGAGAATGCTTCCTCATTGCAAAAAACGCGTGAGATCCTCGTGATTCGTGCGTATATACGTACACGCTTGCGTATATATATGTGCAGCTGGCGGATTTGGGATTCGTACAAGATCGTAACACGCGTGTACATAAAATAGAGATGGAAATGAGTAAGAGAGTGGAATTCTCTCTGAATAGCATGATACTTCCTGACCATTTGCAAGGAAATTTTCGACAATTTTAAAATAATCCTCTCGACAGATAGATACGTCCTTCAGATAAACGGGTATCCTAAACAGCTTTACATTATAATCTCTTCGGAGAAAAAAGGTCAAGCATTCTCTTTGTTCTAACTGCTGCTCAACTGTTGCTGTCAAGCAGTTTGAACTCTTTCAAGAGTTTTCCATAAAAATGATCGTACTGCCTTTCAGTGTCTTGGACCGCCTTTTCATTAAGATGCATCAAAGCGAAGCAGCGACACTATCCAGCCAAATACGGCATTCCACGGAAGGGGACACGTAAAAGCATCCGTGAAATCTGGGACACGCGGAACGATCTGGATTTTACGCGCGGCTGTCCGCTCTTTCGTCCTCCGTCTCGGCTCGATCCTCGTGAATCGCGAGAATTATTGCGGCACCGCGGCCGTAACTCCCGCACTCTAATTTATTCGCGGGTCCCCCAGGCGTAATGTCCGATCGCGGATCGTATTTTTACGCGGCACGTTGACGGGAAATACGATCGCGCGGCGAAATTTCGTGGTGCCGCACGCGTGCAGAAAGGTTTACGAGTGTACCCGTTGTCCGCGATACGGCCGGTATCACTGTCAGCGTGGATTTTAGTGGGCCCTCGCGATCGCGAAAACACACGTTTGCACTTTATGTTTACGAGTGCGGAGGTGCCACTGTAGATTTATAGATATTCCGCGATCGGAAATAATCGGCGCGCCTCACGGAAAGCTTACCATGATGTCTTGAATCGTTTTCCAGATCGGCGCGATTTTCCTGGCCTTCGCGCTTCTCGAGAGGATACGCCAGAGGAGAAATGCATATTCATACGAGGTTTGATAAGTCCTTAGAAAATATATGAGATGGCAGCGCTAATATCAAACTGACAAAATCGTTAAGTTAAACGGACGTGTCATATTCTAATTATGCGTATCCCTTGTCAACACTCGCGAGCTGGGAACAGCGACTGCCGCGCAGGCTGACGCATCGCTTTCCTCGCTTTTTTTTGTTTCTTTGCATGCCGAGCGTCTTCGTGCGAGGCCGAAACTGTCGCAGGACACAGAATAAGAAAGAGAGAGACAGAGAAAGGAAGATCGTTTCTCGACGAGGGATTTCGGAGCACGGGACGATAAATCTCGTTTGTTTCCGAGTCGATGGGCAGCTCCGACACCTCCAGGAGAATGAGTTCATATCTTTGGGGGCAGAATCGAGTTCATATTAGACCCATCTGCCTCCTGCCGAAGGGCTTCTGCATGAGCGGGTAGACATACTAGGACGAGACTGTGACAGACAAAACGAAACGGACGGCCGAACGCGCCGGATACATCCGGATTATACGCGGCCAATTGATCACGAATCTGCCGGTGTCTGGCGTGCCTCTCTTGTTGCCATACATCGGATTTACACGAGTTCCTTTCACGTTCAGGAGCATCGGCTCACCGTTGTCGTCCTCTCCGTTGCCGTTGTCGTCATCGCGATGAATAATGACCAATGAAGCATCAACGAAACGGAGAAAAAAGAAAAAATCTTGTCATCGAAAATCCCGTTAATCCTCTTAAAGCTTTACTTAATTATCATTGTAAACTTGCTGCCGATTGATTGATTGGCTTTGAGAAAAATGAATAATTCGCTTCTCGTAAAGTGAAGGCACGGCGAAGGGTGCGAATGAAGAAAAGGGAACGAAGAGTGGTCACAAAAAGCGATGAGTAGCGGGGGAGAACTGAAACAGAGCGAGTACAACCGAGAGGAGGGGAGGGGGGAAGAAGGAGCACGAGAGGAGATGCGTTTTACGTTCGAAACCAGTTCCTATGGTTTAATTTCTACGGGTGGACATCTCCCTTAATTTATGGCGCCGTCCTACCCCTCCCCCCGTCCCGCCGTCCTCCCGTACGCCACTCGACATTTTATTGGGGCGGCTCGTCGTGACCCGCCAGGCTCCTAATACGCGTCGCGTCGCATCGTCGATGGCAAGAGAAGTGTGTTCCCGGCGCGCATTCCTGATAACTCGACGAGATTCTTGACGAGTTCGTCCTCGACTGGTATCTACGTTTGATTCGTCCCTTGCGTCTCGTGCGTTTAGAATCATCTCGCGATGAATTTTTCTCAATTTCAAAAATACGAACGACATGGCATGACCTGGACACGTAGACAAACGAAAAAGAAATTTTGAGAGAAAGAAAGAAGTTTCGACAATGATAGAAAGAGATTGAAGAAGACTGTAAATCGAAACGCGCGACTAATCGCCAATATTAATCGCGTTCACTTGTTAATGGAATGCTCGGGCGAGCGGGCAATAATCGTTATTAAGAACTTTTACTTCTTACAAATTAGCGGCGAGACTGAATCGTTGAGTTTACACCTAGAAAGAGTTCGGACTTGTGTATTTGGGCATTGTGTATTGGACACCTGCCATTTCGGGAAACGACTTGCTTTTCTTCGCACGTAATTACACAGAAAAAAGGACATTCTTGTTTTGAAAATATCTTTAATTTCAACGTGTAATCTTGAAATAAAGTTATTTTGCGTTAAACGAAGAAAACGTGCTTGAATAAAGCCATTTTATATAGTTAAACCAAGAGAAATATATTCTAATTATTTAAGAATAATGTTTTTGAATGGAAAAGAAATAATGTTAGATAGAAAACATATTTTCAAATCGAAGATTATAATGTTATAATTATATTCCATTCTTGACAATTATAATATTGAAATAAGATCATAATATAGTTGAAATTTAAGATTATTAAATTCTTCTATGAAAATTATAGATTGTTGCGTATATGCAAAACAATGGACGCGTTAATTTGAGTATACAAGTTGTGATTTGACAGTCACTTTTTTTCTGTGTAGGCAGAAAAGTTCAGACAACATAATGAGAACGCAAAGTCTGTTGCATGCATTGCACTGCATTATATTGCATTACATTGCACTGCACTGCACTGCACTGCACTGCACGACTTTTGTAGACGGAAGAACGGCAATAATTATTGAATCATATGTTATAAATGAAGATTTTAAACAGCAATCTACAATTTGCAGATTAATCTTCACGCTGACGACCAGTCGTCACCGAATGAGCATGGACATCCGAAGCAGTGCCACGTGCAGTCTGCATCGAAGGGAAAACTCGTAGCTGCGTTTCTCATATCACCGAATCGACAATCGACAAGAAGCCGGGATATCTACTACTGGGAAGCAACTTGGTCCAACCCGCTACGTCACCTCGTCTACCTCCACCACGTAGTTGTTTGCAGTGCGATTAGCAGCCGAGGCAACGTGAGGATCATGCACATGCACCACTTACGTACATAAATAAAACGTCGTATCGGCGCCGCGTATGTAGAATTCTCCAGATGCTCGTTAGAAAAGACTGGTCGGATTCTGAAGTGCTATAAGAGGAAGTCTTTCGAGTGTCTACGAGCAAAGCGGGGATTTAGATGTTAAAGGAAATTTTGCCAAACGCAAAAATGCTCAAGGAAGCTACGAATTTATATCCCTTCTCTGAGTTCATTTTCCTAAAGTTTCATGTCGCCGATATGTCTGAGCGAACAATGCTAGTCATCGATGTTGGTCATCAGATGCGGAATATATTAGAGAAAATCGCTATTGGCTCGAGGATTTGGCCTATAGGAATCGAACAATGCAGCATCTCCGGTTATAGCAGGCAGACGCTTTTTCCTTTCGCAGTCGGCGTGTACAGCGGCGGACTGGCGGTATTTGCGGCCGGCGAGGGTCGGTAGTTAGGGGCCAAGAGTGGTGGAGCGATACAAGTGGGGACGAATGGGTGGCACTTGGACAGCCTGGGTACCGGGTACCCGTGCACACCGATTGGTCGGCCGATGGAGTCCGGACTGGGACCGTCGCTGGGCCCGGGCACAGGCGTGAACCGATGGGTAAGAATCCCCCAGATGGCTCTTACTACACGGAGGAAAGTTCACTCGTTTGGCACGTACCGCTCCGATGCAGTCGAACAGACTTCAGCGATCGTGCCAGTCCTCTCGCGTCCATCGTCGCAGTCGCACCGTCACACGTGACACGCGAAAGAGAGATGGATAGACGAAGAGAGAGAGAGGGGGAGAGAGGGAAGGAGAGAGGGGATCCAAAAAAGGAGAGAGGGGGAGAGGAAAGAAGAAGGAGACAAGCGAGCAGGAGGATGGAAGGGGAAGATAGAGTCAGAGAAAGAGACAGAGAGATAGAAAGAGAGATAGAAAGATAGATAGAAAAATAAATAGAAAGATAGATAGAAAGAAATTTAATTACTAGAGATTGCGGACGAAAGAGGTATATAGTTCATGAATCGGGATCATTTTTTTCCGGCTGGTGTGTGATCGAGTACGACGTCATCGGAAGCGGTCTATGATGAGGCGAGATCGATGATTCGTTCTGAAAGAAGGGACAGTCTTAAGAAAACCGCCAGCCAGAACGGAAGTGAACCCGTTCGCGAAACAGGCAGCTTCCTATTGATTTCGGCATTAGATCACTGGACAGCGAGCGGCAGCGAGAAACAGACGGACAGTGGAGCACACACCTGACTAGCATATAGCGCGAGAGTATACAACGTGACGTAGACGAGCCGGATCAGATTGCTTCAGTAGAGATACCGGCTTCTTGTCGATTGTCGACTCGGTGAAGAGAAGCAGTTTCAGCTATCGTTCAGCTGAGGGTGAGTGCTCTGTTTCTAACACTTACTCCTCTGTTTGGCGAACATGAATCGTTGATTGACATGTTGCGATAATGTTATGAGAGATCGATATGATTTTACATGCTTCAAAAAATCGAAGACGTCATAGCATGGCACCCGTCATTATAGTAGATTGATGTTGTTTTTGTCGTTATTGCATGTACTGGATATTTTTGTTTAGAAAAATATTGAGCGACATTATGCTGATAGGTACAAGATATTGCTACGATGTCTGTTGCGGGCATTCAAATCTCTCTGCGGACATCCGCGTACCGCGCACTGAAATTACTATTCTGCATTCCGTGTTCACCGTAAAATCGTGCAGTATGGATGTACAATAAAATGTTTCAATGATGTACAAAACACAACGTTTCGACCTTTTATTTTGGTCCTTTTCAAGTGTCGTTGGCAATATAATACTTTATTTTCTAGATATAAAATAAAAATATAAATATAAAAAATAGAATTATTTACAATTATCTTATCACAAAACAACATTAAAAAGGTTATTTACTGACAGAAAATGACTCTTATTATGTCAATTAAGACTCTCAGAAAGTACGTCCGATAACTTGCCTGTTATTTACGACATCTTTCTGAACAACACATAAGTTCCCTCGGTTAGATATTTGTTTGGTGATCTTTGAAGGTTGCGGACGTGCTTTCTGAGAGTCTTAATTGACATAATAAGAATCATTTTCTGTCAGTAAGTAACCTTTTCAATCTTGTTTTGTGATAAGATCATTGTAAATAATTCTATTTTTTATATTTATATTTTTATTTTATATCTAGAAAATGTCTTTATGAAGTATTATATTGCCAACGACACTTAAAAAGAACCAAATTAATAAAATGTTTGATAGTTTACATTTTTTTTGTGTCGTTCCCATGAGCATTGTTTACCTGTCTTTCCGTATATGGAGAATTGTGTTTTATCGTAGGAAAAATAATTCTCGAATATCGCGAAAATAGGAGAAACATTAATTCATCTTTTTCAATCTCGTGTCGCTTTTTAATTTCTTCTTTGTCTTCTTTTTTTCTTGACTGCTCATATATATGTTTATGAGGATCGTTTGATAAGTCCTTAGAAAATATATGAGATGGCGGCACTGATATCAAACTGACATGATGACATATGTATATGTGCACACGTATATATTTTGTAAGGACTTATTAAACGATCCTCATACATGCTTGCTTATTACATGTATTACATATCCTTTTCTCATTCACCACACATTGCATTCTTAGTTTTTACTACAATATTTAGAATAAAAAAGTAAACATGAATTGCACGAATTAATTAAACTTTGTAGTAAACCGAATTTCACGTGGCAAGCTGAGCCCTCTCGGAGTCCGGAGTCTTTTACGATCCTCGATCCCTTTTGTGATCGCCTGAAAGTGGAAGGGCGCAGGCGGGGGCCCTTCGCCCCCCTCTGCAATGCACAATCCCGCGTGTGGTTGCTCGAGGTTAGTCGTCGTCGAATGAAAACATTATCGTCGCCCCTCGTCTCTTCCGCTTGTTGCTATAATATTTGCCTACCGGTGGCGAGTACCAGAGAGCCACCGTAATTCGGTAACATAAAGGGCCCAAAGGGCCGACGACGATGTTTTGCCCGCGCCCGTACCGTGCCACCGTACGTGAGCACGACAGAGACAGCCGTTACAATTATTATGCATAAGACCGTCGGCGAGGCTCTCCCATGTCAAAATATATTTATTGCTCTCCCCCTGCCCGCGCCTATTCCCTCGCCCCTCTCCCTCCTCCTCTCGCCCTGCGTGCTCTTTCTCTTCGCGTCGACCGCGGTGTGTCAGCCACCTTTGTTACCCTTTCATACGGTTATTACCCACTTGTATATACCCGGTAGATAGAGCTCTATGCTCCGAAGAGTGCTCCGAGAGGAGAATCGCGAGTCTTTATTCTCTTTCTCTCTCTCCCTTTTTCTCCCTTTATGTCTACCGCTTCTTGCTCCGATTCATCGCACGCGTACACTCGCGCGACGAGTTGTTTGCGCGCGTACGCTCAGGGACGCGTCTTCATTTCGAAGTTAGTAGGTTAAACGAGGAAGTCTACGACGACATCGAGACGTCTTCGTGAGACGAACGGAACTTTTAACTTGCGGCATCAAGCCTTCAGGCGATTCCGAAACGTTGGGTGCCACTTTATTCATCGCGCAACTCTTCTCGCGACCATTCGTCATCGCGGCCGTTCGTTTCAACGTAGACAAGAACGAGAGCAAACTCAAGTTAACTGTCTCCCATTTGAATCTCTGGTGACTAACTCAGCACGGAATTGGGAAACTAAAGAGTATCGTTCAACGTTTTAATTAGCGTTCCTGGCCATCAATATTTAATCGACTTCTCCATTTGCATTAATGAGACTTTCTTAATAGCGAGAACGTTTATCTTTTCCCGAGAGCGACTACGAAAAAGCCTGGCTAGTTTCTCAAGACACGTCAGCATCGAAATGCGTCCAAAATGCCCATGTTGCCTTCATCTATTCCAGATCATGCAGATTGACGTTTTTATGCTCGCATTACGAATACATGGAGCCGTAATTGCCGGAGTTTGTCCCGTCGCTTGATCTTCTGATCTCCCGATACGCACGGATGGGATTTGCATCACGGTATTTTCGTACAACGGGCGTCGCAGGCTTTTATGCGTGTCGACCTAAGCGTCGCGTCCATTTGCATATCAACCCCTTCCGGTACTGGTGGCGCGTCGTCGTCGTCACGGGGTCGTGATCTGACTTAACGCCTTTTTGCCGCCGTACGACCCTTTGTACAGTGATGCGGGAAGTACCGAGAATCGTGACAAATACGCGCATTATCTCTTTTTGTCCCGCTCCGAATGGAACCTAAGACCCTGACCTAACTGCGGCTGGCAAAATGTAGATGAAACACATTCGATTGAGGGTTCTGTATCCTCCAAGTCTAACCCTCTCATGCGGTGGTCACGTAGCGTCGATCCTGACGGAGGACCTGCCATAAATCTCTCGGTGGGATGCGAAAGTGGCTTGTGCTTACGATTCCATTATGCCTCGGACTAATTCTACGGATACGGATAAATATGGATAAAGGACAAACAAGACGAAATGAAAAAAAAAGCGAATGCATAAATGTGGAATGTGCCGGATTTCTTTTCCCAGAAAGGAGAATAGTCGAGCGAAACGTGCGAATGCGTGGAAACGTCTCTCTCACTTTATCTTATCCGGATCGTTGAAGAGGCGCGTTTAACGGTGCGCATGCAAATTGCCCGTTACTCTCGTAATCTAAACCGATGCTCTTTGTTCGGTGCGCACTCGTGGCGATAACTCGTGAATTACACCGATCCACACTCGGTCCCGCTTCCGTTGGCACGACGAGGACGTGCCTGCGAAAGGCGACTGCGTTGAGTGGACAATTGGATCGTCTTATCGCGTACACCGTGAAACTCGTCGCTGACGAGAGTGAAAGATAATCGCGAATATGTATTCTCCCAAGAACAGTGCCTGCAAAGTCCTGCATGGCCGACGCAGTTGCCTGAAACGAACGTCGGATTACAGAGCGAGAGCACTCGCTAACGGTTACTCTCTCGCGGACGCTGAATGAAGCTGCGATTATGCAGCGACGAGATAATTATGTGTCAATGAGGCCTTTTAATTTCTTATATGAGAAGGCAGGTATAATTAACGTACGCTTGCATATAATGCTAAATATTTTAGGTGTATGCAAAAGTTTTAGTCTTTTTGTCAACGTGTTCTGGTATTATTATTTAAACTATGAATAAATTCTCGCTCTTTTACGGCTTTGAAGAGTTGGCATCAAAGTTTGTAAAACGTGTCATGTGTCATGATTTAACGATGAATATAACTTTGAAAAACAATAGTAAACATGATAAGCAATGAAAAGCTATACGTGCTTTTCGTATTCAGCAAAGTATTTGACTTGAGCTGGAAAGTTTTTCTCACACGCGGCGTATTGACCCAACTTGGCGCCTTCGAATTACTTGTTTTAATCGATGCAGTACTTTTTAACGGGATAATACTTTCGAGACGTGACGTGAAATACAAAGAAACTTTTTTCACAAAAGAATTCGAAATTTACCTGAGAGGCGGCAAAAAGTCGTAAAAAACGGGAGCGAATATTTTCATGACTGAATTGTATTGCATATATTAGGTAGCTAAAGCGAAAACATGCAAAACATGATTAAATCTTTCGCATACACCTAATAAATAAAATCGTGCTCCAATTCACGAAATTCAATGTAAAAATTGGACGATTATCTGATCAACGTCATCGCGTGAATCGAATTAACAATCCGGGAACTTCTGAGATTTATTCAACGAGATCACGTAAAATCCGAAATGTTGCTTTCGTAGAAATCGTATTTGTATCACGAGCGCATATACACAACACTATACATGTGTGAGAGTCTCCCGATGCCGTTTCAGTTCGCGATATTGCCGGCGTCGTTACAGAACCGTGCCTTCAGCCTTTTATGAGATTATAAATCAATGGTGGCGCGCTTAATCGCCAAATAAAGGGAGATTAAATTGCGGCGGCGAGGCATGCCGGCTCGCATCTTGGGGTAAGCATAAGGCAGATATAAAACTTTTTATTCGAGAGAACGGCTGATTTTTATATAACGCTTGTTTCACCAAGTCCGGACGATTGTTTCCTCCTCACGAAAAATGTGTACGCGCGAACAATATCTTTCATATAATTTTTAATTTTTTAAATTTAAATTTAATTAAAACTAGTTTAATTTTTTTTCGTTCCGTTTCGATGACTCGCTCATCCAGCTCATCGTGATGTTACGCTTGTGTCGTCTAAATGCTCTAATGGCACGGTAATATGACGTGTCTTTGGCTTGCAAAAAAATCCTGAATAAGTAAATCATCACACGTATCATGGCTTGGATGACCGTGCACGATCACGCGAGCGGCGAGACGCAGATCGTCGTCGCAATCGCGTGCGAGTGCATGCGTGCACGCTACTCCAGCGTGCATAAATTATCCGCGAACGCGGATTCCCGACGGTGTTCCTCGTGTTTTACGAAACCGCGTTTACCGGTAAATTCGCACGCTCAGTTCGATGTAAATCGATGACGCGACCGACTGGTTTTCCTGTCGAAGCCTGTCGAGTGAATATTCTTTCTGCTTCGAGCCGGCTACCGTATTCGTCCGCGTTACCGTATCCATTCGGAGCTCTGCGGAACGTGCCGCTCGCAGCAGCAGCTGTTCTGGAGGATGAAGCACGTCGTGCATTCACATGCACGTGGACGTGTGTAACGCGGGCATAACGAATCACGAGGCACTTCCGAGCGAAGAGCATCCGCCGCGAAGAGATTCCCACAAGTGCGAGAGGGTCGCGCGTTCCCGATTGACTCTCGTCGAGTGGCGGACGAAGCAAAATCGCTGTTAAAAATCGGATCGGTCACGGCTCGAGGAGACAGACAATGTCGTCGTCTGCGACGCGGCTACCTGCGCCACGGCGTTTATGCGCTCCGCGCGCCAGCGAGCTGCTCTTCTAACGCGAGGCTAAACTGTCGCGATAAATGATCCTCCGGAAGGTTATTAATTGTCTTTGGCTCCCGGCCGGGCGCATTGTGGATCGCGAAAACATATTAACTGAAAAGGAACTCCGTCGTCTACCCTGCCATATGTTCGCGGACGGTGTATACCGGGTGTGATGGGACGTCGCGTATCGTCAGCTGCGAATCCTGACGCTTTCTCGTCCGGAAACTCGCGGGCGAATTCTTCAATGATGTTTCGTTGACGTTGAGTTTGCTTGAATTTGTTTTATCGTTGTTTGGATTTTTATCCATTTATTATTGCAGAATTTTATTCAGATTTATATCGGACGTTGAGGATGAAGCTAATCGTTTTAGAGATCTTGAGACGGTGTTTGCGGCTTCTAATACGAAACAAACAGTTGCCTGCTATCGCGCGATTAGTAGTTTCGAAAAGGCACCGTTTGCCTCGTAATCCAGTGTTATAACAGCGTGCTTCTTGATACACCCTATATATCGGTGCATCGCTACGTCTATATACTCCCGCTGAGATGTGTGCGCACCGATGCGCAGGATCATTTTTCAGGGATTCGATCGACGCATCCGTGAATGAATGGCCACCATCCATCAAACAGATCGTTAAAAACGCATCGACGCCAATACAAATTGCGCCGACCGCGCGTTGCATTCTGCTACGTTTTTGGGGCGTTTCTGGGATTTTCGTGGATCGATGCTCTCGCAAGTCGCAAGTCGCAGGGTTTCACCCCACTTCATCCCCACAAAACGGCGCTCTCGTATTTTGCTACTCGCACTTGCTTGCTCGAGAAATTTTCATCGACTCAAATGCAATCATTTAAATCGAAACAGACTTCCGCTACACATTCCGATGTTCCGCCACACGGAGAACCAGTTTCGGTTACGACGTTGCGCCAAAGATTTCTTCTGCGCGCCCGGCGAATCATCGTGAGACTTTTGCGCTTCAGCACTCGCACACAGGATCCTGTTTACTTGACGTAATATTCGATTATATACGGGCGTATGCATTTATTTGCGCGTAATCCTTCCACGCATAATTGAGCGCCGATAAGCATCGGCAAGTTTGACGCGCGGAACTTTTGTGCGCAAACATGCTCGCGCGCGCAATCGAGCGGCTGAAATATCGACTTCTTCTTTCGAGTAGATTCATTGACTCATTAAAGCACCGAGAAAAATCGCTGGCCGTATATCACAGCGCGGACAGTAATCAAGTGCTCATTCTTAACGCGGTGTGTAATAAATATGCGAATTAATACACCTCCGATTAATTATATCGCGCGAATTGCGTTTCTAATGTGTACTCTCGTTGCCGCGGAGAATTATAACTGTGAACGTGCGTGGAAACTGATTATACCCCGTTGCGCAACGCGCCCTGTAAAGCGAGATTCTTTCTGGTATCAAAGTTCGATCGTCGAAATTGTCGAAATGTTTCAAAAATCCCTCCTCATAAACGTAAATTGTTGGTATTATTAGGTGTTTGCAAAAGTTTTAGTCTTTTCTTCCAGCGCTCTGCTATTATTACTTAAACTTTACATAAATTCTCACTTTCTTACGTTTTTGAAGAGTTGACAAATATCATGATTTAACAATAAACATAACTGTGAAAAACAATAGCGAACACGATGAGCAATAAAAAGCTATATATGCTTTTCATATTTCAACCATTTTGGATTTGAGCTGGAAAACTTTTTCGCACGCGACGGTATTCGTCCAACTTGGCGTCTTCGGATTACTTGTTCCAATCGCTTTTTATCTGGATAATACTTTCGAGATGTGGCTGAAATACGAAGAAACTTTTTCCGCAAAAGAATTCGAATTGACTCGAGAAATGACAGAAAATCGATAGCAAATGTTTTAATGACTGAATTTTTTTGCATACATTATGCACCTAAAGCGAAAACATGCAAAAAATGACTAAAACTTTTGCATATATCTACTAGAAGTGGATCACGAGGAGCAAACGAAGAAAATCAGTGATCTAATTCGACGCATACATATCTCGCCTCGCCAGAATAAATTCTTCTTCTTATTTCGTAATCTTTCTCTTTTTTCGTTCCACTTGCATCCACGTGTTCTACCTCGCGCGCTCGTGACCCTTATAAATCACAGGCGCTTTTTACAAGCATCCAACCATCGTAAATATTATTCCAACGCGTGCACTTTGAACTGATTATAAACTAGATCGAGGTTCAAGAAGATTATTTGTCGCAATATAAACCGCGTTACGTAATCAGTCGGCTTTGTTCGCCAACGTCAATCTGTGTTTCTTGCGTCAGAAAGATCTCTTCGATCAATTTCATACATGAATGAGCCACATTAAGCTGCATTGCGTATAATAACTTTTTACGCATAAATTCGGTCTTTGGATATTTTTCTTTTTAACCGCGTGGCGTAAAACGGAAAGAATTCCACCGTCAATCGCCGAAACGATTACGAAGAAGATGATCGAGCGACGCGCAAAATCGACGCGGAGAAAGGGGTTGAGACGACGGGTAGCGTAAGGGATAAGGGCGACAAAGGGAGTGCTGCCGACTCCTCGGTCGGTCGGTCGGTGAAAAAAGGCCTCATAAAGGGATAAACGTCACACGGGACTCGTGTTTAATGGCGCGTAAACTGCGATATGCCCCCGTGTGCAGGTATACAGGTCGCACGCATGTGTATATATGAGCGTGTGTGAGAGCGGACACATATGCACAGGCTACTAGTACACGAATCGCCGTGATGAGGGCTCGAAGGGTCGCGCGTGACCCTTCCGCTCTCGTCGGTACTCGTCGTCGTCGTCGTCCAGACCTCCTCGTGAGCTGGTATTTGGAGCAGGTACGGCGAACCGATCAACTTCATTAACGCACCGGTGCCAGGCAAATATTGACTCTATCCACGGAAACTGGGGTACGGGGTACCGCGTGTTTACACTGCCGACTGCCCTGTGGCAGCCTTTCTCTCCCCGATCTCTTCTCTCGTTTCACCTGTTGCGTGTGCTGCGGTCCAGCGGAGTCAGTGACATCGACAGCCAAATTGGGAGGAGTCGTGTTTTCCTTTCTGCGTCTGCCTGAAACGATCATATCGGACCACTCCGTATGCGAAATGCGTTGTCCACAAAATTTCGAAAAGCATTTAAGACATGACGACGTAGATCAATCTTGATCTGCGTGGATCCGTCGGACTATCATCGATATACGATCCATCGCGATCACTTTCGCGGATCAGCAGACTCGCGGGTTAGCTAGGCTACGTAAATGATGAAGTTTGCGAGGCAAAGGCCTGACTTGTGCGATCTCCGTGATTTATCGCGGATCATGGCATGCACGCCTCGAGACGATCTATTTCCTTTCGGTTATTAGGAGACTTTGCGGACCGGTCGCTTGCGATCGACTCCACCTCGCATCTTGATCTTTCCTTCTCGACGTGCCGACCTTTACGCGTTTATTTCCTCCGAATCGCGAGATGTATGTGCCGATGTATCGTGATTTCTGCGTCTGTTTCTGCGTCTCTGGGCGATCCGCAGTGGCTCCGTTATACGTGTACACCGCTTTGTTTGCTCTCGCGTTAGAGATCTCTTCTTGCCCGAGCTTCTTAGACTCACTTAGAACGACTTAGACCGAGTCTCCGGTGATCTTCTGGCACGTTAGAAATATCGGAAAACAATCGACCGGGATCCGTGTTGACGCACCGGCAATTTCAAAGACGGTACTACGAAAGTGTTCCTGCAAACGTGACTCGGAGAACGATGTGGATCAAGAGAAGACTCGGAGAGAAACTTCGTAACTCGTGTAGATGACGTGCTTCAACCCGTCCTCTTCTCGACTAGTCGAACTACTGTTGGCACCTGTATTGACTTGACTGAACTCTGTTGATCTAGTCTTGCAAATTTTCCGTGACCTACATCAACGTGGAATCTCTTGGTTCATGTAGTAAAGTTGGATGCTACGGTTAGCGTTGATTGGTATTGGCGCAGATGTGCGCAATAAAATCGCAGACTGATTAGTCAGTCGTTCCGACGATACATCATGAAGTAGTCGATTCTTTGCAGTGCGCTCGTGAAGAAAATGTACTGCCATAAAACGAAAGAAGAATGAGCCAGAAAGAAAGAGAGAGAGAAAGAGAGAGGAAGAGTCGATCCGTAGGTTCGTTTTCTTCACGAGCGCACTGCAAAGAATCGACTACTTCATGATGTATCAGAGTTTACATTAATAATAAAAAGAAAAAAGAGCATCCTTTCGAGGCACTTCATCTCCAGATCGACGCATCGGCCTCGCCGGCTACCAATCGCGTGGTTGTATTTTCAAACCAATCAATATTCACAGGTGGTCTTTCGCTTTGAATTGTTTTGCGTGCATTCCTAACGTATCTCTGGAGGCGCGCAGCTTGTAATCATTCACGAGAGACATGGACCAAGTGTTAAAAGTGCCTGCGTTCCACGACGACCACTTTGAATGAAACTCCCTCTCTCTCTCTCTTTTTCTCCCTCGAGCGTAAACCGTAAAATCGCGTCTACATCCATTACCATAGGGGAAATGGATGCATAGCGGTCCCAATTCAGCCGATCATTACGACTGCCAACGGAGGTTTCTCGCACGTGAAATACAATCCCATAAAAGACTGTTCGTAAATTCTCGGTATCGACCGCGAATCGGCGCAGCTTCGATGCCGCCGATGATCGAAAAAATAGGCGCGAGCAACGACATAGGTGACTTCCTTATCGGGTCATCTGTGTGGTCTAATTTTATTCCAGTTTACTCGAAAAATAGGTTCCATGCTCTCCCGACACCGAGTTCTCGAAGCAGATGGTACCGTTCGCCGAGATAGCGCTGATTTATGACACGCCGGTGGGCTAAAACGGGTTTCGATTCGAGCGCGTTACGAGAGGGTGGGGAAACATAGATTTGGTAAAGAAAGGAACCTAATGATTCTCCGGATATCCATTTCGTGCCCACGGGCGAAGATCTAATCGTCCCCATGGCCGAAAACTCGACCGAGTCCACCGAAAAGATACACACGACACTCTCGTACGGACGATATATCATCGCGAGTTTACTAACGTTCACCAACGAGTTTACGTAGAGTCGCGTAAAATGTGGAGACACGCTCGGTCGACTTTCAAAAAGAAGAAAAGGGATCGCGCAGGGTGGCGAGGGGCCCGCGAGGTCGCCCGACAATAAAACGGACGTACTCGCGTAATCCGAGTATCGCTAAGTATCTCTCCAATGATTCCCCATCGCGTACTCCAAATCCTGCTCCAGCATCCGTATCGTGGGAGGAATAAAAATTGAAGCGAATGGAGAACCGGTTCGCCGCCCCACCACACACACATCCAAGTATCCAACTCACTGTCGCGCTTCATTCTTCCAAGGATGAACCGAGGCGACTGATTCTCTCTTTCAAAACTGACGTCTTATTACGCGTTATTTCTGAAATTGCAGATGGAATATAAAAAGAAACCTGAAATATGCAAAATATGTAATGAACCTGCAATTGGCTTTTATTTTGGAGTGTTCACGTGTGGGGGATGCAAGGTAAGAGTTTTGTAGTTTGGTCGATTGGCCGGGAGAATTCTGCGAGAGTAATCCCGAGATGAATTTCGGACCTTGGTCTGCGACGTAATTCGTCGATGCCGAGGATTCGCACGTTTGACGATGTCTCGACGAGACACGCTCTGCTCATCGTTACGTAACACTTGTAATGCAAATTCTGCACGCGCGAAAGAGCGACACAGAGCGCGAGGGACTGCAAAGTCGAGCGTAACGATCGCGTCGTGTTTTTCAGTAACAGCTGAGCGCTCCGTTTTAGCGAGTGTTATGAGCGTGTGCATTATGCGATACCTGCAATTTGCAGAGAGCTGATGCGATCGTAAAATGGATTTCCAAGCACAAGAAATATTGAACGAGAACCTTTCACGCAATTCACATTTTCATCATTCATTTACGCTGTAAATGCACAGCAATTTTTCTGCTACGTCTTCAAGATGTAAGCTATTAATAAATCGATCGATTAACGATTTTTTAATTCGCACCATCGGTGGGAGAGATACACGTGTTGGACAAGTTTCCAGAACAACGGAAACTTATACGCCGACTCCCGACGAAAATTCATGCGTAATTTTACCGGCGAGAGGGTAAAATTACACTTGCGGAGCAAAGCGGGACAGTGATTTATTGGCGTGTCGTCTCCGGGGAGACACTCTTCGGCAAGAAGTGAACGGAAGCGGTCTCTGCCAGTATTAACCCGTCGCGAGGTCGTAAAAGTCGATACGCGGTGCGTGCACGCGCGTCTCGTACTCCAGTTTAAAGAAGAGACGGCTTAATAAGCCGTGACCGATGCGAGGCGAAAGGAAGAAGAGGCATGCCGGTAGAGAACCTACCACCTCCGTCGTGGTAATCACGGTCGTCGCGCGAGAGGTGGTGAGAAAGTCCGGCGCGGAAAAGGCGAGCAGCGCGCGCGAGAAACGGCCAAAAAAACGATCTTCAGCCCGGCTCGAATCCGTAAGTGGACGAGAGACCAGAGCTCGACTAATCGATTGTCTCGGATCGTCCTCGTTCGCCGAGTCCGCGGCGAATCGCCGCGAATGTCCTGAAAATAATGACGTATCGATGGGGCGGATAGCGTACGGCGAGTTGTGACGGGCCGTTGCTTCCTTTACCGTAGACTCGTGAAAATCGTAATGTGGAATAGCATGACTCTTCGGCTTGTTCCGTCATTAATTCATCACGTCATTTCTCTGCTCTTGCGAAAGAAATTTATGTTTTTCTTTTTTTTCTGATGAAGGGACCAAAGTATCCTCGTTAACGCTCGTCACGTTGATCGCAAGGCGAATCAGTCGCCTGATTCAAAGTTTTCATGATCGTTGAAAGTGCTCCTCGAGAGAGTATTGCCTGGAGGGGAGCGTTTCTCGACACAAACGCGGGATTCGCGCTGGTTCGGGAGGCCATCTAGCAAGAGGGATGTCTCGCCTCGATCAAAGTTCGCTTCCGTGTGTTGCTCGGCGCAGTAGCAATATTCAACAGGTGGATTCCCGTGGCAGCGCACGTGCGCCGGAATGCGTACGCTGGTGCAGCATATCGTACCGACAAACGAGGACGACGACGACGATGAGGACGATCGCGAGGATCTCGTTAAGGTCTCCGAGAGGAGTTGACCCCTCGCTCGCGTCCTCCTGTCCTCAGCACGGTGTGTTACACCGGTGGAATATCGGTACCCGAGTACTAAGTGACCCATCCGATAGTAATTGGACCTCATTAAGGCCGCAACACGGCCGCACTGCCTCCGGTCGCCTTTACAGCGCGCGCGTTCAGTTTCCCGGAGACGGAGTAGCAGATAACGCCTTTTAGGTCAATTAGGTCCTCCTAGAGGAGTCTCGTGAACTAGAATGAGCCTCCGAGAGTGAGAAGGAGGCGCTCGAGGGAGAAAGAGAAAGCAGAGAATACCGTCGCGCGGGGATCTAGATCTGGGAGCGCAGAGATCTCAGCGGAGCGGTTGCGCATCTCAATCCAATTTGTACTCTTGCAGTATTCTTAAATAACGGTATAGCGATTGATTATGCACGTTTCGCGCACCGCGCGCGTCGTAGGAAATTTTATTATCGGTAGCGAGGTGACCGATTGGAAATTTTCGGCTGACGAACCTCTCTTGCGGCTTTTGTCCACGTCTCGTGCGCAATTACGGTAATCCCGATCCGCGAATATAGTTATTATTACCCGCGCGTAAGTAGAATTAATTGACGACACCACGGCTCGCGCGTTTAATTAACGAGCATGGACGAGCCGATACGATCGCGATACCGAAACGCGATACCAGTCTGGGAAATTAATATCGCCGTTGTATCGCGCGTACGTCACTGCCGGTTGTATAACTATATACTTGACGCGGGAGGGAGGAAGGGAGGCAGGGGACGCTGCCGCTCTCACGGGGTTTTGATGTTATCGCGAGATATATAACGGCGCCATCAACGGGGTTCCTGATATCGAGGGGCGCGGGACGGAAGGGAGCACGAAAGTGCAGCGGCGAGGATTAAAAGTGCTCGCTCGGGCGACCGATTTTTCACGCACACACGCGCAGGTCGCCATGCTGTGCTCGGCGATCTCTAACCTTCGGCCCGATCCGCTCTCCTCGACGGACGTTTGGAAATATTTGAGATAATTTAGCGGTCGGTCAACGGCGAGCCACGGACGAAGAAACCAGGGACACTCATTAGCATACTAACGACTGCCTCGAATTCCCCGCGTAACATCGATTCGAGCGAGTTCTCGTGTCTCCCCGTGACCCCCCTCGCGTGAGCAACGGCGACAACGATGTGGCCCCTTTTGCTCGGCGCTCCGAATCTTTCTTCAACGGCTCTTTTCCATTTTTGGTGCGAGGAGGGACGCGCGCGTGCCTTCTACGAACGTGAAAGATTGAAAGCACGATGTTACATCGGGCGCGCGGGATCAGAAGCGGGCGATCATGTAACGACATGACCGACGATCGTCTTCACGATTGCATCGATCCAGAAATGCAATCGCGGTGATCGGTGATCTCCTCGCCGATAAAGTCGAAACGGATCTCGAGGGAAGCTGGCGCGAGTCTAAGTTTGATGAGGGAATTAGGCGAGGAAAGAAGGCGCCAGACCGAGTCGAAATGTCAGCTTCTGCTTCTTCTTTCAGAGCGACTGCTCGTCCACGTGCTCACACGTGATACGCGTGATCCGAGCCGACGAAAGTGGCGCGGCTAATTGCACCGTGATCATCGGTGCTTCTTTGTCCGAAACGCGTTGATCTTTGACGTTCCGAATTCCACGTTGGTCGTCCCGAATGCGTTTAAATGAAGGAAAGCCGAGCTGCTCGAAGGTCGAGCATGAAACGACAGCCGGAGGCAGGACCGCCAAAAGGCAGCGAAATGCGGCGCGTCGCGTATGAATATTAACGCGAGCGACCTGGGGCTCATGGTGCTCCCCTTGGTGCCCCCCATGCTTCTCCTCTCATTTCGCTTCGCAGTTCAGGCGACCCCGATGCACTAATTTGCCGAATCTCGCTCGCTCGTTAAGAGAAACGCTCGCGGGGGGAGGCAGTCGCGGGGAGGCCGAGATTCGGGTCAGACCGGTCGCGTTCGCTTATGATGCAAATGCCATTGTTTTTCGGGGCCTCAACGGTCCGCATTATGTGCGACCGACATTGCAGAAATTTTTCGGCGCCTTCCGCCTCGGTCGAAAGAAGAGGCACGTGATTCAGGGGACGCGGTTATTCATCGTTCGACAATGAGGCCTCGTTCGAGAAGTCGAAGCCTCAACCTGCCCGCGATCGAGAACACGGTCGGCACAAAAGCATGGCTCCCCAGCTAAAGTAACCCGAATTACTTTCCGCTTTCTCGCGTCGACTCTGATTTTCTTTTTATCACCTTCCTCGACTGGGAATCTGTCCAGCTTCCGGTGACGACGACGACACGGAAAAACACTTGGCCGAGTAACGACGACTTCCGGCGTACGGTACACACGATCGGTCGGCGGAACAGAATAGAACGCTTACACAAATATATGCAAATCGCTCTACGCTCGCTACGACAAAGTTGGATATTTTTTAATACTTTTTTTGCATTCTTTTGGATTCTTTTGGACACTTTATGACTGATTTTACTCTTTGCTTCTGCCAAATTGGCGGAGCAACTTGTCGAGATAAAGTCACGCACGTGCAGGCGAGAGTGAAATGGAATTTGGGAAATCAAGTAGATATAAAGAAAAAGAAAATATCATCGCTACACGCTACGCCAAAGATTAAAACATGAACAGGTGGGCAGCGATTGAGCGCACGTTTAAGGAAAATCAGGGAGCACATTTGGAGACTTTTACGTGCGTGCGGAATGAAAGCGGCAGTCCGGCGAAGGAGGTAACACTCTGGGAACAGCGTGGTAAAAATTGCTCAGCTTCCTCGAGCGCCGACGATTTCTCGAATCGCGCTGGATTGTCGGAGTCACGTCACGAACGACAGATTAAGCGACCAGTTTGGATTTTCCCTTTTTCGTGCCGGCTCCGCCAGTCCTCTTTCGATAGGTATGTATCGCGACGCCCTTTAGACACCGCCACCAGGTTTCAGAGATCCGCGTCTCACACGTGTCAACCGTCGAAAATAGCGAGCTGCGTTCCGCTCTTGTCGCAATCGGTTCGCCTCGTGAATCACGGCGACTTTGCAAAAGTTGGGATAGTCTCGGTCGTGTTCTCTTATTTCCGCAATAAGAAAAGTAGACACGAGTACATATGCGTGTGGAGCGTTTGGCAGTAGCGAGAGAAAAAGAAACTGAAATGCACGAAATGTAGGAGGAGGCAGAGAAGCGGATTTAAAGCGGCGAGAGAGACGCGTCCACCGTGGAGCGTACTCGCATTTAAGAGCGCCGTAAAGAGCCGATTATGGACCCAATCTCCACGCGATATCTCTCCCGCGTACAATTAGCTCTCTCGTAAAGCGACATTAGGGCGGGCATATAAGACGGCGCGCGTGTTAACACACGACAAGAATCCGCGAGCGGTGCTCGAGCGGGTTCCTTCTAGCTCGCGTCGTACGCGCGAGGCGGATCCACCGGCTTCGGCTTCGTGGAAGCATGACCGCAAAGCACTTCTTAACTGCGGCTATTACGTCGCCTAATTACCGGCCATTTAAATACCGTCCAGATACCGGGAGATACCAGGAGATACCAAGAACCGCGCGAGAGTCCGGCTTAGCTAGCGCCGTTCGCGCGAGACGAAGCGGCCAACTCGCGAGCGCGCTCGCGATAATTGCATCGGGTAAATTGCACCTGGACGAGGAGGTTTCGGGTCACGGTGCCGCCGCAAGCGAGCTGAAACGCGCGTGGACAAACTCTTGAATTCTCTATTCTGGATCTCGTATCGATAATGTCGCGTTGTGGGAGCGGAGTTACTTTCGCCGCGCGACCCGTAGGAGACCGACGAAAAAATCGTCGGACCGATTTGGTCCGGCAGCCGATCGGCTCGACGATACACCGACTTTATTCTGCTCGCGTCCTCGCACGACGCCCGTTTGCACGATGGAACGCACCGCTGAAACGCGCTCCGGGAAGGAAACCGCGAACCGCACCGCGCCGATCGGCTCGAGCGTATAAAGCGGCGATTTACGATCGGCATGGGCGGTACGATGGAAGGGAAGAACCGCGCGCGTATGTGGGCCAAACCGCACGGCGACTGTCGGCTTTACGCTCGGTTTACGAGCCAATAAATTGCGATCTATGAAAGGAAATGTCGATCCGACGACGCTCCAAGGTGCTGCCGGGGCACCCTTGCGGGCACTCGGCGCTCCGAATTGTCGCTGAATCTAGTCGCAATCTCCAGATTTGTATTCTTGTCCGCCGTAAACTGCCATTTTCTCCTGACGCAGGAGATTATCGAATGTCGCTTGTATCATTTGCGAACGTCACGTAGACTCAATTCTTCAATTTCTAGATAATCAGATATCAATAAAAAGAACTTGAGATTTAATTGTTAGCTAATTAATAATTAGCTATATAATTTATAGTATATAATTATATATATCTTTGTATAAATTTAGGTAATTATATGAATTAGATAAGTTACAAAAAATTAGTATAGTATAGTATATCATAGTACAATAAAATATATATTGTAAAATGTTGTAAAATAATTAGTCCCTTTAGGATATAAATCCCTTTCTTGGCGAAATAAATTGATTGATTGAACTAAGCAATCCTGTTTACTTGATTCATTCGACGCGACCCGGATTACTTAGTTAATGATCTAATAAAAATACTCTTGCAATTGTAACAAGTTGCAATCAACTGTAACACATCCCGTTGCTTCATTTATTGCTGAAGCATTCTCACGCAGCCACGAGCTGCATACTGAGACCTCAAGCGCTCGGGGGGAGCATCCATTGAAACGTTGAAGATTCGAATGGTACCGGCGCGCGCGGCACCGTAAGAAACCGGCATCGGCATCGGTGCAAAGGGTCGATACGATCACGCGAGTTAAATAGCAAAGTCGCAGAGGCGGTTAGACGCCGACGTCGCCGTTCTCGCATGTGGCCCAGTTCACGCCCGAGCGATCGCATCGCGCTCTTGCCACACGGATGGCGCGCCCTTGGGGAACGACATTTAGCATTCAGCGCAGCTTCGCGGGTCGTCTTCGTGGTCGTCGCCGTCGTCTTTCTGCGCAACCGGCGCGACGCGACGCCGACCTCACGTCCGCGAATGCGGTCGATCTTTTCAGAACGATCGTGCATTACGCAAACGGAAAGAGACCAACCGATTCACGCAACCGACGCGCGAATTCGTCGCGACTAACCGCACGACGAGGAAAGCGAGACGCGTCGCGACGACCGTGTCCCAGATGCACACGCACGCGTAATTCACACATCGCGCTCGTGCTGTTCGAGGCATACGATGGACACAGATACGGAAAGGGCTGCGCGGGTACCGGCTACCGTTACCGCGCGGTCAATGAGGATTAACGAGCGTGCCCGGCGAGAGCCGGACGTTCTCCAGATGTCTACCGTCTTTCCTGGCTGTCGCGGCTGTGCGCGACGTGCCACAGGACTAAATTACTCGAGTGCTTCTGTTTTCGATTCGGCGATTTTTATTGTCGAGTGTCGGCCAGAGGCTTGAGCCCAGCGCGATCGTTCTCCATGGAATACGCTCGACTGGGTAAAGAGCGAGTAAAGAGCGCGTTTGTCTATCACAGCGCGCGGTTTGTCGTAAACGGATACCATTATGGCATCGTTTGCTTGAAACTTAACAGTACACGTTCCATTACTCTCGCGTTACCGCGGCGGACAGCGCAATAAAGGACTACCGTTTCCGTCCGCTGTGCACGCCGCGTCGCCTTTGGATGTTGGATTACATAATTGCGTTTTACGCGCTGGAGCCGGCGCGAGCCGCGGCGGTGCCTGTGTTACTGTAGAATAATCCAACGAGGTGTAACGCGCGAGGCGAGCTGGAAAATCCGCAATGTCTCTTCCATTAATTCCGCCTATTAATAGTCCTGATCTGCGATGGCGCGCGGGAAACGGTTCCGCGAAAAATCCCGATTTTCATTATTCCCCCGTATCCGCGGGATTCGCAATTAAACGTAATCGTTCCCACGTCCGGCGTTAATAGGAACCGAGTTAACGGCCGAGCGGAGTACCGTTCAAATGATTGGCGGCGCGTTATGGCACATGGGATGATTCGAGAGACCCGAGAGACCACTCGAGCAACCAGAACGCTCGCGCATGCACACTCCGAGATGCAACAGCCGGCAGGAATATAATTCCCGAGTCCGCGGCGATTCGTTTTGTCGAGTTTTCAGCTGTCTCCGCGAGTCGTAGCTCTTCTCGCGCGTTCCTCTCCGCCGAGAGGAGAGCTTATCTGCTCTCCTGGGAAGCAGATCCGGCCAAGCATAATCGTCGTCCCTCTTCCCTCTCGGAGAGCGCACGCGGACCGTCCCCGTGCATCAATCCGTTCTCGTCCGGAGAACGGAGAGCCTCGAAGAGCGAGCACGTTCTCTCTCGGGTACGCTTCCTCTTTCCCCCCTGAATCCAGGCGGATTCTAATGTAAGCAAATAGCTCCCGAGGACAAATCCCCGCGACCATATCGGCGCACCGTAAAAGTTTCTAACATACGATCCTGCCGTTCGCGAGGCTGACCATAAAGCGTGGGTAAGGCGAATGCAGGACGACCACCGCGACCGCCGCAACCGATTCACCGCAGTGATTAACATCGTATTACGAGTCATTTTTTAAGCGCCGCTCTGGGAATTGCCTCGTGCGATGTTTGAAGCTTATTCGAACATTCGGGTATATTAGCTACTTATTAACTAAGTAATTTCGGTCTATAATAGGCGATGAATTAAATTTTAATCATATTCTACTTATGACAGCACAACGTAGTCGTATTTATGTCGTTAATTTTATAGCAAAATAGGCAGTTGGAAAACAATAAAATTTTCCAAAACATCGCTGCAGTATTGGAATCACCATATAGACACGATTACTTAATTAATGACTTAATATTAAAAACTCTCAAAAAAATCTTCACGAACGAGCATTCTCCAATTCTTATTCCAGTTTCAATTCTTCCAGTCTCTTGACAAATCTCTTAACACTAACTAGTGACTCTTGAAGATATTTAATCGATCTGAAGATCGTTTGCTATTACATCGATTCGGATAAATCATTTCATATGAACGGGGTGATTCGACGTACTTTATCGACGCTATGAATGAATTTCCATTCCTCCACGTTTTCCCACGACTTACCCGCGACACCGATGGAAAAACCCAAACTCCGTAGCAGAGAAGGAAGCATATGTGCATACGTGCTGCAGCATGCGTGCTCGAGAGCGGTCCGCGTGATGCTCGCGGCCTGCGGCGGCATCAAATATCGTAATTGTTATGTCAAGCCCGGCGTGTCAGCGGTGAAAAGCACTGCCACGGAGCACACTTGGTACACCGGATACCGGTTTATTAAACTTTATTGCGGCGCGTGTGCTTACACTTCGGAGAAACGGACTTTCAAAATCCGCGCAAGAGAATCAGCATACAATAAACCGACGCCCATTGTTTCTGTAGTTAGGAACTGTCGCTTGCGCGGCTATCTGCAATTCAATCGGCGCGATACCGTAGGACGTGGAAGCGTTCCGTGTCACGCGTGATAAACTCAACTGCGTGTAACGCCTCGCCGAATCGTGTCGGAAACGCGCTTTCCTCCGAGTGATCGCGAAACACGTCCATAAAATTCGCCGCAATTTGTTACAAACTCGTTGCAATTTAACTGAACGCTTATCAGTCTCCTGATGTTTGGTACGTGCAATTTTTAGATACTTTAGTTTTTCTGTAAACATTGCTATTCATCATGAATCTGTCTCCATTGCTTCGTTAGACGAGTAAAAGTGGCGCAGAGACGGTGCTTTTTCATTCACCACCGTGACGGTCATCGGTGACCGGCACTGAACCTTCTATTTGCATCACAACGGTCACCAATAACCAGCAGGCAACAAATATGTTGGAATTGGACACGTGAATAATATTACAACACGCAATACAAATTTGCATAATTTCGTTATTTATATAAATTGTACATATATATAATTAAATCATTTATTATTATTATTATGTTATTCATATAATTTATATAAGTTATATAATTCACATAATTTGCAACATTTGTTTAATAACAGCAGAAAAGCATAACGGATAAAATGCATTTGCAATAAACAATTGGCTTTTACTTTATAAAAGTTATGGAAAGGATTGGTTGCACGGGCGTATCACGCCATCAAATTACGCTTGTCAGTGATTGTATTAATGGAAGACAGAAGCGAGAGTTTCGACGTGCCATTCGCGGTAGAGCTGTCTTTTAGCTCATTGTTCCTGCGTTAAGGCGCCATGCAAATGATCGCGCGGACGTTACTTGCTCGACGGAAGGCGGGACCGATCATCAACGTGCATTTGCATCGTTGATTTCGATTCGCGGGGAAATACCCGCACCACTCGAGTCCGATCGTTCATCAGCGTCGACGCTGCTGACTCGTTCGGATCAGAGATCGCTCGGGAACGAAAACGAGAGTGCTGCCTGCTCGGATTAAGTATGCAGAGCACACTCGAGAGGCTCAAGGTCCGTGGCACCGGGTGACGTCAGTCTGTCTCCGTCCGTCAATCCTCGTCTCGTTCACGGTTTCCACGATCTCGTTTCGCTGGATCCGTTGGAGCGCCGCCAAAAATCCGGAGCGACTGCCGACAGCCTCGCGGCAGTCCGCACGAGTACTCATGAATATCACATATTCGGTTGGAACGCAATTCCATGCGGAACGCGAGAGAGAATAATAATCGTCTGTAATGCCGTCGTCCTCATCAGTTACGAGCACTTATCGCGATAAAAAAGAAAAAAAGGGGAATGGTAATCTGGATAGACGCACGCAACGTAAGGTGCTCAACGATAACAAGAGAGAGAGAGAGATGATAATGATCGTGCCTCTAGGAGTAGCTCTGCGGTTTCAGGTTTTAATCGGCAAGAGAGAGAAAGAATAGGCACGTCGATTATTCAATTATTCCGCGAATAGCGTTGCGGGCGGAGCGAACGTTCGCCGCGCTACGCGCTGTGCAGGTGCATTTCATTAGCGGATACGAACAAATTGGGCTTGTCCCGCGCGCCGCGGACGTGTAATGAAGCGAATCGCGATTCACGCCTACGTAATCGCGGCCGGATGAATGCGGATCTGCCGTGAACGAACGACTAAAAATAACCAGACGGATCTGGATGCGTTTGATACGCGGAACGCGTGATCACCCC
This sequence comes from Ooceraea biroi, assembly GCF_003672135.1. Classification (NCBI taxonomy): domain Eukaryota; kingdom Metazoa; phylum Arthropoda; class Insecta; order Hymenoptera; family Formicidae; genus Ooceraea; species Ooceraea biroi. The sequence continues at coordinate 5,512,600 of NC_039517.1, read as the reverse complement.
CCATTCCTCGAGTCGCGGAAAGCTCCATCCGGAATCTCGGAGCGAGCAAATCGCTCGAGATGATCGCGATTCAGGGAAAACCAGGAAAGACAGACGCCGCGGCGCATCACGCCGGCTGTGTGTAATCGATTATTATTAGCACGACCGTGGCCGTGCTCGGCGCGTTAGCGTGTACACGCAGCTTAGTGCCACGTAGTGCCACGATGCGAAATCCAGATCGTCACGTCATCCTCATCTAGGAAAGTCGCCGAGGAAGGAGCATGTAGAATTCTGCGCGAGTTCTGCGCCGCTGATGTATCAGGGTTACTCGCCAATCCGCGCATTCATGTGCTAATGTCGCACTCGCTCGACGTTAACAACGAGTCGCCTGGAATGCCCAAAATTACTCATTCTTCGCAGGTTTCTCAAATTTTCAGAGGAATCAGAAATTTTCGTGCTGGAATCTATTAACTCCCTCAAAAAAAATGTTTGGACCTTGCATTTCCCAAGCGTTACGTACGGGATTACGGTTTAGGATGTATACGGATTCAGTCAATTAATTCAATTAATCTATTACATCGCGATTGTCACGTGGTCGGCGACATAATTGCTCGCGATTACAAGTAACTACGCTGGCGTGCGCGGATCACTCGTGGCGCAATCTCGCGAAGACGCGACCACCGTCGAAGCTGGCGACTCTGCTGGACCAGCCGCGCTTTTTCTCTCTTTCTCTTACTTTCTCGCTTCAGAGAGAAAGAGGAGCACGTCCCAGAGAGGCACCTGTGTGCCTTTCTTCCTTTCTCGCATCCGGCGCGCGGCGTAACGCAACCGCGCGGCCGCTCCTCGTCGCACTCGCCGTCACAGCATCCACAAGCCTCTCTCGGTCCATTTCTTCCCGTCCGCCGGTCGACTCCGTTCTCCACCGCCGCGATGACCCTGCGAACGCGCGTCTGTCCTTCTTCCTCCGCCGCCCGCCGCCTCCGTCTCCGTCGCCCCTTCGTGCCATTATGTAGATTCCCGCTCGTCCCGTCTCGCTCGTTCGCTCGCGCCTATCAACAATCTATATTAAGGACGTGGGAATGTGAAATGGCCTGTCCGGCTATGCCAGCGATGCTATTGGAGTCGCGGTGTGGCCGTGTCGACTGTCTCGACTCTCCTCTTCGGTTCTCCTCTCCGCGCATCCTCTTCTCTCCTCATCACCTTCACACGTACACACGTATAGCGTTCCTTCTCCACGCACGCCTAAGCTACCCTCCACCACGTCCATTCCCTCCTTCCTGGCCGTGTCACGCGTTCGTGTGCCGTGACCTCGGATTCGTGCACAACGGATGCTGCACGCCGAATCCCATACGGGATTCGCACCGCGGACTTTCTCGCGAAGCGTTTACGAGAAATCCGGTAATGCCGCGTAAGGTCTTCGTACCTTCCGCCAAAAGTAATTTTCGCCTCTTACCCCGCGGCAGCCTCACGTTCGCGGGGGATAATCGTCCCTTAAGGAAATAGCGTGACCAAGGCGCGTTTTCGTGTGCCGCGTAGCGTGGGACCGAGTGTTTGTTTAACGATATCTCGTGTGACAAGAGCGACAGATACGTGTTTCGTGAAATTGCCCGTGAATTATTATTAAAGCGGCACGAAGTTCTTGGTATCCAGGCGCTGGCACATTGAATATCTCGGCGGGCATTAGTGTACCACGATTCTAATTATGTCTGATATCTAACATTGATAAAGTACCAACATCTTGTGGAATTTATCATAAATGTCTATCAATGCAGAAGATGCCTATAGTTGTAATATAGTTGTAAAATCATAAAGACCTCGTTAATGTCTAGCCAACTTTGCAACCATGAAATCAGCAAAGTTGATAAAGCAAAACCTAGCATCATCGAATCAACATAAAAACTGATCGCTCAGGGAGAACGATGTCGTGAAAATCAGCGCGGCATCTCGCAGCAGAGAGATCTCGGTCGATCGCGATCGCGAATGTGTGCATCGATCGGCGGCGCGATGCGAATTGCCGGAGCGAAAATTGCCTGTTCGTCGCGTCACTTAGAGCTCGTCGCGCAGAAATCCGCGCGAATAATGGTCGCGCTAAACGCGCGTGTAATTCGTTCGCGGAATCGTCGAGACGGTGAGACGGTGAGAGATCGCGAGGCCGAGGGACCAGGCCGATTTCTCGTCTTCGGGCAGGCGATTTCCCGGGACCGATCGTGCGGATCGCCGCTGAAATCGCGCGCGATCGATTCTCCCCTGGGGAGAATTATCGTCGCGATCACCGCGATCGACTTGCTCGAGTGTCATACCGATGACATTCTCATCATCGCGCCGGGAAAACATTGCCTTGTTCGCCTGGTTCTCACCGCTCGAGTCGCTCTCTCCGTTCCGAGCGCGATCTCCTCGAGCTGAATCTCCAATCGTTGTAATTATCGCGCAATTTTGGACATTACGAGCTCCACGTTCTTATGTAACCGCTTGCGAGGATGATTTGTCGTTGCAAGCGTCGATTGATCATTTCAGGGATTTCAGGATGCGTTCGCTTTCCATCAGCCATTCTCTCTCTTTATCTGTTGCTCGTTGTTTCCGTCTCTTTTCATGATCACGGACGGTTCCGATTTCTCCGCGTAACGCTTTAAGGTGTTACAAATCGCTTCGGGATTCCGGGCATGCCGGCTGATTTGAGATAATCGCAGCTTCCCTCGACGAATTTGTAGCGCGCGCCCCTAAATGGCGCGCGTTCCAGTCGCCGCTGTGTGTTCTCCGCGACCAACCGGTTGTCTCGCTGTTGCAGTTGCCGTTGTTGTTGTTGCCGCCGCTGTATCGCCGGTCGTGTTGCGGTCCGTTCGCTGATCCTGACCGGTACCGCGCAAAAACTTGAAAAGCCAAGCGAACACGCGCTCGCACGCACGCGGTGCGTTATGCAACCCGCGAATCCCGTTGTTCCGCTTCTTCCATGGGGACGAAGGGGGCAAGCAGAGGAGAGACTGTCCGAGCACACAGCTAACCGAGTGAGCGCATGGTCAGCCGACGACGACGACGCAATTGCAGCCCGCGAGAAACAAAGTCATTCGCGGCGCTTCAAGAATGTCACCACTTTTCTCAATCGCGATACGACGTCCTGGAAGCCTTGATATGGCAGAAGTAGAGGTTGCCTGGATCAATTATGAACGCGCGGACGAGCGCAAGCTTAGGCATCGCTATATATAAATCGCGTCGACCCCCCTGACGCAGCCGACGTGTCGTAAACCACCCCGGAGATCTGCTGATTTACGCGTACCGGTAATTATGACGTTTACGAGCCGATATTCGAGCGCAGCCGAGCGATAAACTCGCTCGCCGGCGATGCTGTGTGAACAAGTGCGCGAGTTCCCGCACTTGAGCAGCTGCCACCGTGTAATTCCGGGTGATTCACATCGATCTGACGATCATCCGGAAGTCGCAGGAGTCATCGAGCGACGTGGCCCGCAAATTAGTGGAGCGTCTCGTATCATCGTTGCTTACCGATCAAAAGATGTATACCGCTAGCGAGCTTTTGGTATTTTGGATCGTTTAACTTGTCCACGCGGCGATACTCTTGCGTGATCAGGTGGAGATTGGAATCGGTGTCCTTGCACGACAATAATTCTCGCACGACGACGGCACTTCAGCTCGATGACGCCTTCCGCTTCCAGCGAGCGCGTTACGCGCTAATCGATCGTGACGCAATATCGTAACGACGGCGGAAGCGTGAGAACGCGGATACGCGGATCTCGTAATCTCGTAACACCACCTAACGCAGTGATCGTGTCGCGCGAATGAGGTATGCGATGACTAGATTTCAACTAGGGCACGATCCAAGTGCTCGATCTTGAAGCGGAATACTAGTTGAGCAGTATTACGCAGCGCGAGTGAATATCTTCATCTATTTCTTGCTAATTGAAAAGCATCGCGTGTAAAACATCGCGAGCAATATTCTTCAATAATCTCGGACAGGTTAATGATTGAACAACGATTGAACAAAGATTGCTGTACAGATTAGTCCTTCAGAATGAGGACAGAAGCAGACTCCTGGACAGCTCAGGAAGAACAAGACGAAAAGCAAATTCCTTTGAAGAAGCCTTTGAACAGCCTGCAAAGAACTCTCTTCGAGAAGCAGAGAGCAGCATCGCAGCTTTCCGGAACGGGGAATTCCATTTATTATCGCGTCGATCAAGAATTTCCCTGGACGCGGAAGCCTGATGAAGCTGGCTGGCGTTGCGTCCCTCGAAATTTCCGGAGGGTGCGAGCAGCGAAAAGACTGCAAAGCTGCGTCGTAAATTAGTGCTCGATGACCGTGCGAGCGAGACCGCGCGCGCCTTTCGAAGCAGCGGGTCTTCTCGAGGCAGTTTTATCGTCGGCCGACAGGCGTTTAACTTTACGAGCGACCACGCCACGTATATACTCTATCTCCTCCTCTACCTCCTTCTTCTTCTCCTCCTCCTCCTTTTCCAGCTCCATCTCCTTCACCCTTTGCCCTCTTTCTCTTCTTCGCGCTCTCGCTCCTCGCCACCCTCTTCTTCTCTCTCGCGCCTCTCTTCTAGGCGCAGGCATGCTAATTCACGTGACGCGCGTAACATTAAACCCTGACGTTTAATCCGGTAGAAACGCGCGTGGCTTACACACGGGCACCGACCGTCGACCCTTTATGTGGTCCGCTTGTACGGAGGTTTCTCCGTGGTCGTGGACGTATCTGGTAATATCCGGCGCGAAAGTACAGCGCGGGCCTCTATCGTGATAATGCTTCGTTTGCCTCGATAATCCGATCAATTTATATGGATGAGCCGCGGGGCCGCGGCGCGCCGCGATTCTTTGCCGTGTCGAAGGTCGGAGGTCGGATCGGCGAGAGAGCTCGCGCGCGCGCGCGCGCCTGCGGAAATTCATGGCCGTCTAGGGATCGTAACCGCGAGACCACTGGACGCTACACACCGGCGTGCGTTTGTAGATCAATTTAACGAGCGACGGACACACATTAATTTCTACGAATGCGTCAGCGAAATGTCCCGTTCCTTAATCTCGCCGCGCGATTCCCATTGACGTGGATCAGCGGGCGCTTTCGAATCACCAACAATAACGCTTTTTGCCCCGCCTGTGCGATCCTCCTGATCCTCTTCCAATTCACGAACAACGAAACCGAGGCATACTCCGAATCTCGTTGTCACGCAAGCTATTAATTAATACGAACGCCACTTTTTGTTACAGTCGTTCTTTGGTCGTACGCTTTACAATAGAGCCTACATACCGGAATGCAGGAATGGTGGTAACTGCAAGATCAACAAGGAAAATCGGACGTCTTGCAAATCATGTCGGTTACAAAAGTGTCAGGCAGTTGGTATGAACAAGAGGGCCTCGCGCTTTGGCCGACCACCTCATTGCACCTCGTTCAAGAAACTGTACAATATTGACCAGCAAAAAAGGCAAAGAGACAAGAATACAACACAACGTTAACAACATGTCGGCGAGGATGTCCTACATGAGTCCCATGTTCCATGGGATACCTTCGAACGTGTTTGGAACATTATCCGCGCAATGGGCCTCCTTCCCGTCAATGAGTACTTCTGTGGGAGTAGCACAGGAAGTGCTACATCCATTGGTAGACCAGCCGATAGATCTTAGCATACGAAACCAAGTGAGTGACGATATGGATGTCTCGACAATCTCGATCGACCTGTCGCTGTCAGACTCAAATCAAAACTAAATCGAAGCTCGCGATTTGATTCTCGGCAATCTTCAGTTTCATCTGTGAAGGTCACGCTGGTTCTACTCCAATCACATATGGATAATATCATGACGAAAAGGTGTTTATTTTGTAATGTGGAATCGATGATAGTGGGCACAGAGAATATTGAAGAATATCTCGCATTGATGATGATAAACATGACGAAACGACGATTCACTAGAAGTTTCAGGGATTTCTTATCGATCTAAAACATTTTTAAAAGTTTGCAACTATTGTTTCGTGTCTGATGGCATGTAAAAAAATCTCTAGATTTTCAGATGCGTTTCGTCATATTTACATATCAGAAGACAGCATTGCATTAAGTATATTCTTTTGTGACTCCTTTTGATCAGTATGAGTACCTGAAAATGCCATTTGGGCTGAAGAATTAGCAGTAGCACGTTTTTAGTGAATGAGATATTTAGCGATTTAATTAAAAGCGAAAACGTTATAGTTAGTATGCATGGATGGACTTTTGGATAGTGACGGATAGTTTGAAAAAACTTTTTGAGGTGCTTGATCAGGTATGTTAATTCTTCGTACAAAACATACTCGAGTTACGTTTGGAATGTCAATTTGAAATGTCAATTCAATTCAATTCAATCAAATACAATTCTTTCTATTTCTAGAATTTCTAGGATACGATATTAGGTGCCTTTACCTTATGTCTGTGAATCTGTAGTTTGTAAAATTTAAATTGTTAACGTTGCGTTCCGAGAGCGGCCTTTTGTCAGGTTGGCTGAAATTGCAGTAGAATAATAGTAAGAGACTGTCATGGTAACATGACGGAATGATGATCCGCTTGTGATGGAGTCGTTTTCGATTCGGCACATTTTATAAGACGAAGTGTGGTTACTGAACATGTGAGCTTTATAATTTTACGATAACTAATAAATGAATAAAATAATAACTCAAGGTGATTCTGTGATTTATTCAGAAGCGAATCCAAAAACTATTCATCTCCTTCAATATATTAAACTTTTATTCGAGCACGAGATTCACGGGGAACACCAAATGATTGCGGTTTGGGCTTTAGGGGAAGCGCTTTCATTTTTCAGCACGATTCGCGGAAGATGCGTCCTCCGCATGGCGGTGACAACAAGAGAAAAACGTATAATACACATAAGCATGCACGTGAGCATAATGCAGCACACGGAATGCCAACAGCTCTCTTGGAACTCGATAGACAAGCCAAGCCAAAGCAGGCCAAGTCAAGTCAAACGAACCGGTGACGATTGGCTCTCGCTCCAGACAGACGGTTAAGAAGTCGTCGTCGATCCCTCGTTCCCTTTCCGCTTGTTCGTTTCCTGATCGAGCAAATTAATAACTCTAGGAGACAACCGTAATGACGTCTAATTGATCGCGCGAAACCACGGCGTTCGCGTAAAACCACCACAGCGGCCGCGCGCGGTCGTGAGTAATGAGCCGTGTCGCCGCGTAATTATTAATTCCCGGAGCCGTTGACGCGTTTACAAAGTGGCTCTATCCATTTCGTTCGCAAAAGTCTGCCTGAGAAGGACAGGCCGGCGACAAGCGCATCCCGAGCGCGCTAAAAAAATCGATTTCGCTCACGGAATCGCGGTGCCTCTCGGTCTTTCCGGTATTTTTACCCCCGACGCACGAGCATATATCATAATCCTGATGGCTTCCGTACGTCGAATTAATTTTCGCAGCCGCCGCGGCGGCCGAGGCTGGAAACGGCACACGTATTTCACGTACGTTCTACTTAGACTGACCCCCGAGGCCATCGGGAGATATTATCATCGCTGTTATCCCAGGTATGCCCATTACAATAAAAAGTAACAGCACGAATAGCCGCGCGTAACTGTAATAATGAGCCGCGCTCGATTAACTTCAGAAACAAACGCGTTGATGATTACGTCCGCGCCGTCAGCGTCAGCGTGAATTAGATTTACGATCGCGAACGAGCGAGCGCGCACACTTGCGCAGCGTGTTTCGTAAGCCGCGGATGGGATTACCAGTAATACGCACTTGCCGATGAATCCAGGAACGATCTTTCCTGTGAGAAAACACGATATAATTCCACCGCGATCCTCCTATTTTCACACATGTGTTATGTCATTAGATATAATAACCGAACGACGTGCAAACGCAGTAAATAAGGCAACTCGGGAGGGAACTTGCATCCTGAGTCGCGACTTGTTCCGGCATAATTATTGAAATAGGATACATTTTGCTAATCTTCTCTATATTTTGGTTGCCCATTTATTTTGCACATTTACTGTTATCACATCTTGTTGAAATTCTAACCTCGATAATTAACGAAGTACGATTTAGGTGGCGCGTTTGATACGCATTTGGCAAATCTTCCCCATATAAGGGCTGCCGCGGCATCGTAGGACGAAAGGGCCGAGAGCCATCTCCGGTACCATAGAACACACCTTGAAGAACAAGCGCACCGGCCTGTACGGATCCCTAGCGTGCACGGAGAGCGTTAGGGGTTAACGAGGGCCGATCGTGCGATCGGTCGATCTTTCCCAAGAGCCGAGGCGGCCCAATTAGAAGGCACATAAAAGCCGGGCGCATAATCAGCAATTTGTATTGTCGAGGAGGATAAGGGAGTCTGTGGCCGCTCGCTCGCGGAAAGCGAGCCAGTCTCTCTTGCAACCTCTCTCTCTCTTTCTCTCTCTCTCTCTCCCTCTATATCTCGTCCTACGTCCTCGTTTCGTTTCCCTCTCGCTCATTGTTCCCTGCACGCCCACCCTTTTCTGCTCGCGAAGCCACTTTGCAAAATAACTTCATACACAAGGCGAACACTGCATCGGAGGCTGCGCGCTGCGTCTGTCGATGGTACCAGGGCTCACCGAGTGGCGTTCGAGGGAGGAGGGTGCGGCGAGAGCCGGGGAATGGCACCCGATTAAGCTATGCAATCGCCAATTATCGGCAATTTGATCCGGTTATAACTCAATTTAAAGTAATTGGGCCGCGTCGAGCGAGCGCTCACTCCTCGTGAGTCGCTCGTATGTATTAAGACGCCTCGCGCACGCACACGTACGTGCTACGTGCACTCGTCGGTGTGTGTACACACGAGCAAAGTACGTGCAACGAACGACAGGTACGAGACGAAGAAGACGTGGAAAGCAAAGGGAGAAAGGGAGAGACCGCGGGCAGGGTAGGGAGCGAGAAAGAGGGATAGATGTCTCGAGCAGAAACGTTGTAACGGCTCGCATTTAAGAGACTCGACCTGCTGGATGCTTTTAGCGCCCTTCGATGATCGTAAATTGCTGATCGGCCGCGCGAGCCTGCACGTCCACGCGGAGCGACGATCCTGAAATCCTTCCTGCGGCCTGGACTTGATGGATGCACGTACGCGCGACCGGACGAATAGGGCGGGATAGGGGAAACGTGACTTCCTGAATTCCGTTGCCCGTCGTTGCACACTCCTGAATCTACCTGAATCTACCAAAGAGATCCACACGAGGCGGTTGCACTTCAGTCTAATTAATTTGATCGCACCAACAGCTGCACTTGGGGAGTATCTACTGCTTATGGACTGACACACGCGGATTCACGACGATTCCGACGAAAGAGGAGCAAGATCGGAGCACAAATTAATCGGTAGCAATGATAAGAAAGTGCCATTTACTTCCGCCGAGTGTTTCTTCGCAGATCCGGCAGATCCGTCGTAATCAGCAAGGTCCCGACTTGCCATTCGACTGCGCTTCTTGCCAGGCGCTTTTTATCCGCGCCAGTCCTTCACTCATGTCACAGACAAGCGTGGCAATTTGTAACGTCCTTGTCGTATCATGCGTTTAATCGCCACTTTATTCCCTTTCCTCTTCCCGCTCCATCGGGGTTCTTCGTTTTCAATCTTCGCTGTTCGTTCCTGCACTCGCCGAATCTCGAAGCAACGACCAGTTTCACAAGATAATCCGCGACTCCGTTGCAACGTGAGATCGTTACGGCGGTAGCTGGTTCGCGCCCGCTTGACAAATTTGACGAGACACGCAGCCAATCGCTCTCGAGCGTTAATCGATACAGCGATCGGTTCATTAGCCGAATTGGGCCCTCGTTTCTTCCTCGCAGCCAAGTACGAGCGAGCGTGTATCGACATATTGGCTTTTCGATCACGTTCAGTCCGCTGGAAATCTGCGCAGCGATCGGCGAAGCTTTCTTTCTCTCTTCCTCGCCGGTCTCGCGCTTTGATCAGAATATTCGATCGATGACTTCTCATATTTCCGTGATCTTGAAAGCACATAATATTCTTCGTCGAGGAATATTTTTCAACGACGCGGACACTTGGAGGGAACAATTTCCGTATACCTGATTCGAGAATTGGCAATTTTTCAGGGAACGTAATTTCGAGGAAGAGAAACGTATTACCGAAGCGTACAAATAGACAATTCTCATTCGGGATTCTCGCGGCTCGTAAAGCAGCCGTGTAAGTGCACAATTCTGTTGAACTCTCAACTCGGATCATCAGTCCGCGAGAAAGACGCTCAGATTGACGAACTTCACGTTCCTCGGCATTATAACGGCTCCTCCTCTTGCTGAAGCTCGCTCGTCGCAACTCATCGTATTGTTCCTGATGAGAACCTCGTTTCGCGGCGGATTTCGCGTGCGGTTTCTATCCGTCGCTAGGCGCGAAGCAATTTCCGCGAAACCCCATTAACCCTTCGTAGATGAACGACGGGGAAGTGGAGGAGGCGGCGCGAGGGTCTCAGAGGAGGATAAAGAGACCCGTGCGGGCAAGGGGAAGAAGAGGATGAGGAGGACGAGGGGGATCGCACTTGTCGCTTGGCACGCCGGTGTGTTGCACGAGGATATCGGGGTCCTGGCTGTGCACCGGCCGCAGCGCAGCGCGGCACGATGTTTCACCATGAAACAGAAGGGAGGCGGAGTAGGATGAGGAGGTGGAAGAACAGAGGAGAAAGAAGAAGAAGAAGAAGAAGAAGTAGCCCTCGCGAGGCGAGGGGTCACAGTCGCTTATGTAAACCATATAGAAGCGCGCACTATCTAGCGGTGCGCCGTTTATCTAATAATATTATGGTGCGGCCCATAAGAGAAGGCGCCCTCGAGATGCACACGTGCACACGCGCGCGCGGATATTCGTGCGAAACGCACGTATACGGCGGGGGAGGGGACAGAGAGGAGAGAGACGGGAGGAATCCGACGCGGAGGGTAAATCCTCCTCGCGTCTTCACGCGAAGTGTGCGAGGTCTTTGCGTTTACGGGGGTGTGCGAGCACTTGTTCCGATGCTATCGGCTGATATTCAGCGCGATAACCCGTACGCGCGCGAAGCCACGATATTATCATTGCGGAACCACACGTTTTTCCACGGCGCGCTGGGAACGCGCGGAAAGCGGGTACTCGAAGGAGAGGAGGATGAGAGCGAGTATCTCGCGAGAGCGTAGGCGATACGTTTAATTTCAGCGACGGGGAGGTCTCGCGCAGCATGATAATAATTAATTACGATAATCGATTATCGCGTTCGCTCGCTTCTCGCAATGTGCATTTAGCGCGGAAATCAGCCTCGGCGAATACCGTGGCGAGCTTCGTCGAATACATTACCGTTAAGAGGATGCTGGAGTGCCTCCCAAACTTCGACGTGAAAACATCATCGTTTAGAATATTAAAAATATCCATCACAATGTACTCTGAAATTCGCAGAAAGTGGCAAGATCGCGAGTATAAAGCATTAACTCCTCATCATTGTTCCTATTTTTTTTCATCCTTCAGTCTGCTATCCAGTGGATTCACGAACTCACCGCTTCCAAGCTACAAGGGAAACGTTAACATCAGCAAAAACGAGCCGCACAAGCGCTCATCGAAAGTCTCGCGAGTGCTCGATGGTAGCCGCGAGGTGCGTCGGCGATCATTAGATGCTCGGAGTTACTCTTTCTCCGCGAGGAGCGCAGTCATTTCTTTTTTCCTCTGGCGGACCCGCGTCGCCAGGAATGGTCATCCAGCACGCGAGCAGCAGCACACGCGACGCATTAATTCCAGCATTTTTCCGGCGTGCCGGCATTAACCTTTAAAGCAGGCGCGTGATTGCGACCGATCACGCGTGCTGTCCGTTAAATCGCCCAACGTTCCACTTTGCCTGCGCGCGGCGAGCGAAGCGCGAGCTCGCAAACATTTTTGCCTCCTTAATTCGACGCGGTCGTGCCGGAATACAGCGCGATCGTATCCGCCGCTAACGATCTACACGCGGCCGGCATCTCTCGGCATCTCCCGACCTCCGCCGTGTAATGACGGTCGATCACGCGTGCCCGATCTTAAATCGTACCGCGCCGCTTCTCTTCTCGCGGGGCCCGCCACCATCTCCAATTTCTTGTCCCGCATTAATACGGATTGTCTCGTCACGATCAAAGAGCTGCGCCATAAGAGTTGCTCCACGATCGCTAGCGACGCTCCAGCCTCCGCATCGCGCGTTCCGCAATCTCGCGATTCGCGAGATCATCTTCTCCCCTCGTTTCAGTATACGCTGACAAAAACGGATCGCACGGCGGCGCAATCACCCGAAAGTCATTGGATCCGCTATTTTTCTTTTTTTTCTTACAGGCCGGCGGGTTTTTCGAGGCAGACGCTTTTTCGTGCCTCGCGTCGAGCGATCGAACGCGAGGGCAAAGCCAAGCGGAGGAAAGCTCGATCGCTCGTCCAGGCTGGATCCACGAGGCGTGATGCTCCGTCGAATTGATGGACGACTTCTCCCGATGCGGGAGAAATAAAAGAATACGAACGCCAGATGTATTTAGCGAGGTATGCTGCAGCGCATGCCGTTTCCTCGCGAGGGAGACTCGATTGTCGTACGGTACCGAGATAATTGCGCGCGAGGCGGCAGGAAAGGTCGTAAAGATCGATGGTCCCTCGATGAAGTCCCTGGCCGGGCATCTTCACGCATCAGACCCGTGGACGATGCGTCCGAGACGAGATTAACGCGCGGCGAGGCGAGGCGCGGCGCGATCAACCGATGGATGCATGCGCGCCGAGAAAGAAAAGCGAGAGCTATCCATCCATCCGCGACGAAGACGAGCGAGCCGCGACGACGTTCGCGTGTAATTCAAACGGGCAAACTTAATTACGCCGAGTGGTCGTCGGAGGATCGCCGAGGACCACGATCGGGCGAGCGACGCGTTTCTACTCGCCCGCGCCGAGCAGCTCGTCGTCGCAGCGTAATTAACGGCGCGTCCGCTGCCTCAACGCGCTCGAAATCGGCCAATATTGCGTATCGGGCGAGAATCTCACGGCGGAATCGTAATCGCGAGTATCATCGCGGCGCGATTAAGTGCGCGGCCGCATCGCCGAGCCGGCATTATCGATTCTGAAATCTCGCGTCGCCGCTTCCGGTCGACCGAGAGTTCAGGCTGCCGATCGGCCGACCGGCGACACGATTGCGGCGCGCGTATAATGGCCACTTTGTAGAAAGTCGCGCGCGCTACGGAGTAGGGGCAGTTTAAATATTTATCGAGAGGTCGTTTCTCTTTGCGGACAATTAGCGAGGCAAAATCCAGCCAGGCTCTCGGCGAGTGCGTTTATGCCGGATCCCGCGGTGAGAAGCCGCATGTTAGCCGACGGCGATGTTATCGAGGTGCCATTCGGCGTTCACGTGTACGTAACTGCACCCATATGCTGAATAGAGGACATCCGCGAATTGGGGATTCACCTGGCGGAATTTGCGCTCTCGAGTCTCTCGTCACTCGGTCCGCCATCGATAAGAATGAGAGGTACGCCTCGTAATATCGGCTTGAGCGGATCAGGATGCCACAAAGAGTCCACCGATGCCTAATGGGAACGCGCTGTAAGATGCGAGCATCCTCGTGGCGACCACCAGACTTAGGATCGAGGGACAAGAAATGGAGAAAGAGAGAGCAGAAGATTGAAGGAACGGGATAGACTAACGATAAGGAGAGCGAGCTGCCCCATGAATATTTAGGGCCCCGTACGCCCGCAATGGAGTATTTATTCGCGGATGCCGGTTTTATATCACTCAACGAGAGAGAGGAGTGAGCGAGTGCAGGAGTCTACGCTTACGCCCAGGAGAACTGCCGGCTTGCTCAAAGGGGCTTTCCCGATGGGGGATCCGCGAGGCCGGGTCCCCGGCAGCGCGTTTCACCGCGCTCGCTTAAAATTATTGCGACGATCCGCTGACATTGCAAGGCGGCATTAAACGTCCGGATGTTGAGAACTTTGCGCTGCCGATTACCGTTGCAAAGCTCGAGTTGCCGCTCGAGCGTAAGAGCTCTTCACTTATTGTTAGTGCCATAAAATTCTTAAAATTTTTAAGACCTATGACTGATCAGGCTGGCTGATGGAGAAGCACTTTGTGGATTCTCGATAGCGACGAGTGCAACATTTATTCACGGTCATCGCGGAAGAGAAAGATATCTTTCGAAGGAGTCATTAATTTGAACAGCCACGCGGTTTGAAATGTAATCTATCTTGGGCATGAATGGGACGAGCGTCAAGAGTAATTAATCCGGAGGAGCGCCCGTTCTTTCACCAGCGATTAATTTCGTCCGCTCGCGCGCGTTACCATTCCGCGCGAAGAGAATAACAAAATGAAAGGTACGGGCAGAAAAGCGGTGATGGCGAATGAAACCGCTGCGAAAAGAAGTATTCTGTTCTCACCGCCTTTCACCATCGTTAATTCTTCTTCTCGACTCACCTCGCGGCCTTCTTGCACCCCCCCCCCTCCCGGGGCCAACGCATCGATCGCGTTTACACGCGCTCAGTTGAAATTCAAATTTCCAATTGCCGTCCCATTGCGAGGTACTAATTCACGTAATTTCGCTGATGGAGTTCTCGAGAGGCGAGGGATTTCATCACCTTGACACCTTCGGATCGCCGCGATCGAGAACTCGCACGCAAAGATCCGAGCGCCTTGATCGCAGGTGTGCCGCGAGTTCCCGCGACATCCGTGGATCGTTTCAGAAAGATCCGAGGGACAGTTGAGCAAATCGAGTTCAGATCTAAAATCCGACGAACAAGAACACGGCAGCGAACACGAGAAAAGAAAAATGGAATTCAAACGGGTCCCGCGAGTGAATTTCGCGGCGCGAGCTGCACGAAATGTCGCCGGCGACGAGGTCTGACCTTTCGGATCGGCTCGATTTCCGCGATTTCTCAACGAGCTCGCGCGCTCGTCCCTTTTTTCCTCCCGTCGTCGGCTGCACTCGAGATGCTCAGCATCGCGATCTGTATCTGTGCGAGGCACGACCGCGCGCGTGTCGCGCGATGAAACGCAAAGAAGTTGCCGACTGTTGGCAGGCTCTCGCTGCTGCTGCTTGGAGGCTGTGGATATTAGCGAGATCGGGCGACACGAACCGATAACTGGGACCTCGATAATTAAGGCGGTAATAATGGACGCGAAATTAGAAAGCGGAGTATCCCGCGAGTACCCCGAGAAGGAAGCGGGAAGGATGCTGGCGAGATACGAGAAGAGGCAATCGGCGAGAGATCGCCCGTGAGTGCTCGCGATCATATACCGAGCGGATTCCCGATCATAATATCGAGTTAATAAACTCCGTACGTATGGACGCGATCTTTAACTCGGCTAATAGTCGTGCATGAGCGCATTTTCCGAGCCATTTTCTCGCGCGCCTGCTAAGCCGCATATTAATACTCTCGCGGACGGTACACCAGGAGTGTCGTCACCGACGACCCGATAACGATGCCAGGAGACTCCCTCCACGTGCGACCTACTGTGCTCTTCGTATAACTGGAGAGTAACGGGATCGGCGATGTTCTCTCGATCGCGCTTTTGTCGCTCGATTCGGTCGTCGAACGTGACGCATCCGCAGTACGCAGATTAAGATTAATGCCGTTAATACCCGTTGGAATTTATTTGGCATGAGCTGCGCACAGTCGCGGCCGAATTTTCCAGATGGTTGCTTGCCGCTCGCAAAGTCGCGCGAATTCCTCTGCCGCACGACGAGTTCCCGCGAGCGGTCGATCGATAAATTGCAAGGAGGAGGAGACAGTTCGGGAAGGCGATTCAATCATCGCTTATCCCGTCACTAATAGTCCCGCGAGCCGTCTCTATGTGCCGTGGAAAATTATCAGTCATAAATCGAAGCGCGAAGGGAGAAGCGAAGGAGGAGCGGACTATCCTCGTCCGTCCGGTATCCGCGCGGAATGCAAGCGCATTGCAAGTGCCGAGCGCACGACGACGCGCCCGAATCTGTCGCCGTGAAGGGGAACGGATCCCCGGCACCCTTCCGTGCCCCTTTCCGTCCCACCCTACCCGCCACGGTCCACGTAATAATACGTTGCCGCCGTGGCCCGACCAATATATTAATTACCGCTCAATATATTAATTACTGACCCTATAATCTCGCCGGGACGCGCCGTGGGATCGCGAAACGCGTTTCTTCAGCGTGCTCCAGCGTTCACCGTGATTTCGTCTCCCTTCGTCACGCCCCTTCGGTTTCTCTCTCTTATCGTCATCCCAGTCTTTATCTGTCTATACGTTCTGCGGGTAGACTCACCCGATCGCGACGACACAGCATCGGCAGCCAATTTCTTCGCGTACTCGAGGTGCTCCAGGTGCAAGACCAGTCGATCTATCAGCGAGATTGTTAGCGATTGGACGATTGCGTTCGTGTTCGAAAACACTCAGTGTGCAAGGATATAGGAGGAATCTATAAGAATTAAAGGTTGTTCCTAGCTTAAATTTCGTCCTGGAACATTTTCTGAATTTGTTGCTTTCGAAATATCCCAATTTAGAATTTGTTGCTCGCAAAATAAGTTCGACCGGCAACGCCAACGTTATCAAGTATACGTGTACACTTTCTGCAGAGTCCGATCGAGGATTTAATTGGGCTTCAGACACAACGGAGCGTGCACCAGCGGCAGGCGCTGTTGGAAACGCGCTTTTTCTCCATTAGTCAGTCTCGTCGACGCCCGACGACAGCGGGATAATGCATGCTCCAAACAGGACTCCCACGTAACAGGCGCTTACACGCGCGCGCGAGTACGAGCGCATAGGATAATGATTTCGCAGGCATACACACATACGCGGATCCAGACGTCTAGCGTCCTACGAGCGCTGTCCTTTCTCCGATCGCATGTAATTCATGTATAAATGTTTATGGCTGGAAATTATTGGAGAAGAACAGTCGATCGAGCAATAAAATCGCGCGCGCGCGCGTGCGAGGCTTATTCATGCGTCAAAGAATGCATTACGTAGGTTTCGAGATAACTCGCTGGTGAATAAGAAGACACTCGGCAAAGCACGATATTTCACAATGACGGAATGGAAGGAGGCACCGGCGGATTTCGCGGTTGACGATGACGATGATTTGCGTGAAGATCCGAATATCGCGTTCTCCGAGAGCAGACTCGACGACGAGCTCGCCGACGTCGATGGCAGCGGAGGATCGCGGTGAGAGACGGCTTTACGTAGCTCGTAAACCTAAAAGGAGATCTCGCAGGGTTCGCATACCAAGAAAGACAGAGAAAGAGAGAAAGGGAACTCGCGGGCCCTTCGATGGAGCGAACGATACTCGCGCGGAATTCAAATGAGACGCCACGAATCCCGCGAGCCGGCCAGCGCGCATTCCACGAGCGGATTCGCTCGCTCGAGTCACGAGCTGCGCGGAAAGCCGTGGAAGCGAATCCTCATCGTCGCCGGTCGTTTAAACGTTCGTCAGGACAGTAATCGCGCGGGGGTCTTATTAAATCAAAGCGAGCGATCCGTCGGCGCGATAAGGGCGTCGGCCCGTCGACAGGTAGATTCGTCCGCTCTGAACGGAGGAAGCGTACACAGGAGCGGCCACGATGAGGTCCGCGACGGGCTCCGCGATGGGGTCCGCGATAAGGCGGCTTAAAAACCCATGGGGACGTCACGAGTGTCACGCGCGGCGCTTGTTCCCGCTTGTAACTATGAGCGATTAACGCAAACTCGATACGACGGCTGATATGATTAACAAGCTGCGCGCGGGAGGAGGGAATTAGGCTCGAACGGTATCGCCGATATACCTGTGCTTCGTTTAATGGCTACACGCCGGGGGATAAGTATACGTTTCGTCGTGCATCGCGAGGGCAGCAGACAGGCAGCGCACGCTGAAAGACGCGATACGCGCTCGCGCCAGCTCTTGCGGAGAACCGCATTCGTTTCCTTCCGATTGGCAATTCCGAGGGGTGAAGCGTGGCGTTGCGTGGCTCCGCGAGGTCACCGTGTATTAATAACGTGTCGGCATTGATAGATCGGTAGATCTATCGGTAGATCAAACGCGCCGATACGACGGAAGTGCGGTCTGGTAATTGTCCCTTCTTTCCCTACTGAAATATGTGAGGTACATTAGAGGCCGATTTTTAACGGTTCCTGGGCGGACAGGAGGGATCGGCCGTAATTCGTGTTTAATAGGCGGAAGGCTGTAGATAGCGAAATCAATTAATCCGCTAATCGGCAGCGCCTAAAACCGATTCTCGACGAGCGATCGAGCGCGACTCTCGCGCTGTGTAATAACCGTCACTTATCCGTAATTACCGGCGCGAGTAATTTTAAGTGATCTTTATGACCACGTCGTACAGGATAATGGTGGGTTTAATCTAGGACCACATGCGACCGGGCGCTCGTATCCGAGCGCCACGCAATAGGTACCGTTTTCCACGCTTTGTTCGCCGTGAGAACGACCTTCGGAAGCGCCACGAAAATTAGAGGCGCAATGCGCCTCGTGTATGATCTGTGTGAATACGACCGGGAATTGCCCCGCCACCATAGGTAGCCCTTATAATTCGGTCGGCCCGCGCGCGCCCGCGAACCTTCAATTATACTGGATGATTCTCGCGTCCGGTAATCTCCGGCGAACCCTACCACGCTGGATCAGGACTCGGAGAAACTGGAGATCAATCATGAGAGGTCGAACGGGCGAACGCGACAGCGATCGTCGACATTCGTCGGATCTGGACCAGTTCGGAAATTGCTCTCGTCATACCCGGTAATGGCTCGTTTGTTTAGGCTGGGAATAATGTCGAGCGCGAGTTACGTAACGTTAGAACTTTGAAAGAGAGAGAGAGAGACGCGGACGAAGCCAGATTTAATGGCCGATACCGCCGGCATCCAGAAAATGCAACTACACTTTCAACGTTCTCGGAACGCCTCGGAGAATGATTTCGCGCGTACAGCAATTTCCGCTGAACGATGCTGAACTATTTTCAAACACCCAGCTACATCATCGGTCGAGATTGCCGATTGGAGGGTCTCTCCTTCCCGCGGCGGGCGCCCGCGACCCCAAGGGTCGCCGTTTGCCCGGCCGAATTGCGAGGGGCAGTTTTGCGTAGAGCCGGCAATCATCATACTTTTCGCACGATTACTCCCGTGATTATGGATCAACCGGCTCGCGTGCAGGATCCGGAGGATATCGCCCCAGATATCTCCGTCGGGGCTGCCGCGAGAGGAGGCCGCAGGAGCGAGAACGAGTCGTGATCCAGCGCGCGGTCGGTCGGACGGAGACGACGGTGGGATCTTTTGCTTTCTAATCATCCTCAAGGTTAAACCCCGTTGAACCTGCCGGCTCCTGCACGATGTCGGTTACAGCCTCGTTCGAGATGTGCTCTCCTCCTCTCCGCTCCCAGCCCTTCTCCAGCTCGCGGCCGCCCGTGTGTGTGCCATATAGATCGTCGTATAAGGGTACGGACCTTAGCCGCGGGAATAAGACGTCGTCGACCTGCTGCTGCTGCTCGCACGGCCCGCGATTGTCTCTCTGTCGCTCGGCCAGGGATATTTCTATACCGTTAAGCGATCGGAACGCCTTGCGCGCGCTCCATTGTCCCGCGAGCGCATATATACGCTCATCCGCGCAAAGAATATTTATACGCCGACACACCGGTGGAGGAAGGCATCCCTTCTCTTTATGGGATATTCTCTTAATTACTGTCGAGCAACAGTACTGACGAGGCAATCTACAACGACAATCATGACAACTCGACTAGGTGACAGAAGGTACGATTCTTCGTAGAGGTCAATCAATCGCTCAAGCTCTACATCAGGACGAGGTGAAAATGTAGTCATCGCTTCGCGAGTACGTGCTTCGATGTCGCAAATTACGAGAATTGCGTCGGGTAATTAATCACTCGTTGAAGTGATCAGTAGACCATTGCAGTCCATTGCGTTTCTTGTGCAATCGCGAAATGGTATCAAACTGGCTAACGCGCCAGTTTCGGAAAAGTACTCTACTTTGAGTATTTCTCTCGGAATGATCACTCGCGTCAGAGGACCGGCGTGCAAGAGAGAATGCGCACAGGGGATGCTCGAGGAAGATAGCGTCTTGAGTGTCGTTCGTCAGCGCGTCTCTTTCGGACGTCGCGGCGTCTGGAACCACCCAAGTAGCCAGCCGGGTGTAACGAATCCTCGGAGCCGGAGCAGGCCGCTTGAATAGGCGAGAGCGAATCCCGACGAATATGTGCGTCGTGTCACGACAAAAGCTACGGCGAGCCGCGCTATCGGGGCCCGCGCTCGCGCAAGATAAGTAAGTGCTTTAATTTATTCGAAACACCTCGGTTATTAATCGTCCGCCTCGCGGACCGGGACGGGCCTCGGAGGTGGTGCCCGCCGAGGCCTCAGGTCGGGGCAGAGGGGGTTGGGGGCGCGACGAGAAGGGTTAAAAGGTCGGTCCCCGCGTGCGTGCGTGTGCCTGTGTACTCGTACGAACGCGCGGATACAAATAACGAACACGCGGCCGTGTCTCAGCTGAGCTCGTTGCGGACGACGCAACGTTGCGGGGCTGCTCGGACTGCTGAACCAGAGAAATGTTTTAAGCGAGGCAACTCGCGCGGCGCCCACGCTCATCCGCACCAACAGACGCGCCGACACGCGCGCGCTCGCGCGCGCTGGGCCTCTTATTTCAGCCATAAATTAATGTTCTGTCTTCTGCGTGTGCATAATTGTGCGAGCCGCGTTACTCAGGGGGGGTCTCTCCCTTTCTCGCCCCCTCGCTTTTCGTGTCTACATGGACCGGACGCGACACCGCCGTTTGATATCAATGCCGGTGACACGTAACGAGGACTCTAATGGACACGCCGCGAGCGCAATTTATCCCGCGAACCGTGTGCGAATCGCTCGCGACTGGATACGCTCCCGGGTGACGCGTTACTCGCGCGAGGACAATGCTCCGTCGTCCCACGGAGCGATATTTCGTATCCCTATGCTGAAGACGAACGACGGAACAAGCCTCTTTTGTTCCTTTTTATAACGAAATAATAATATTTGATATTAAAAGAAGTAATTATATTTGTGACAAGCACACAAGACTTCTCTCTCGCGTTCCGCGCATCGAGCGAATGATTGTGATAAAATGGATGAAAGCAACAGCAAATGCTTCTTCAACTCGATCGCCTTGACAAATTATCTTGATTAATGACTCGCCTTTTTTTTGTAAATTGCAACCTTCGACACGCGTAGGAAAACAGATTGGCTCACCGTAGCAATCGTTCCGCGAGCGGAATGGACGAGGCAGACGCTTCCTTTCGGTTTCGGTCGATCACAATTGCTAAAAAGGATCGCGTACACTACTGCCGAGTCCTCAGCATTGAATTCAGCATGACTAGGGACGTCACTTTCCGCTCGTGTCGTCGTGTACACGCGGGGACAATCGGGATGGGTGTCACGTTCCCGCATTTACATTCGACCCCTATTGTCTCCCTCTCTCCGGCTGTCTCTCGTCGCTCGATGAAGCCGAGGCCTTCGCTCTTGAACTCGCGACGATTCGCTTTCGATGATATTTTTGCGCATCGTTGCTCTCTACCTATCCCGGTGCCCCGGTTACTCAACATCCCCCACGGTCCCCGAATACCAAGATGACGAGACGAATGCTATTCTCAACAGTGCTCTGAATAAGCATCTCCTCGAGCGAGACGCTCGTGCTCAAGCTCTTCAATCTTCAATCGAGTATCATCAGTGTCCAGTGAAACCGGCGAACAATTCTTCCAATTCCAAGCTAACGTCGCGAAAAACTAACATCGCGACCAGCGGAAAAATGGATGCAATTGTTTATTCAGCTGTGCGCGACGTCGAGACGTCCAGGAAGCAGCGCGATCGCGCGCGACGTCGCCGAGGATAATAGAATCGCGCGTAAGAAAGCGGCATGTCGTCGAGAGGACCGCGGATACCTCGGTGCTCTCGACGTACGTGTCGCACAGCTCGGTTCCCCATGGGACCCCCTTGGTCTCCCCGAGGTCGCACTCTCGCGGGCACCTCGTTACGTCGCGCTCCAGCTTTTATCTCCCGCGTCCCGCGGTGACGAAGCCGACCTGTCACTCACGTACCGTATGTACGCGGGATCTGATTTTATCAGGCGCATAGCTTGCCTTTGCATACCTCTGCATACCCGGCGCCGGTGTACCCACGCTGGTACACATGTGTCGCCGCCTTTCGCGACGCTGCCCTTTCATACATGCCCGTCGCGGAGGCGACGGATAACGCGCCGTTTATCTCGCGTTGGTGAACGCACGGGAACGATTCGGATTACGCTCTCGGAGATGCGAAAAATTCCCACGTTCCTGAGCAGCCGCGCATGCAGCCCTTTACACCGTCTCCGCCGTCAGGCTTTCAGGGAGGAAAAGGAACAAAGTGTCTTGCAGAGTTTGATCTGAATTTTTCTAGAGTAATTTGACGCAGCGATCAGTTTCCCAAGCATAGTTTGGGATAATTGGAGAATTATCGTAAAACACCATATCGAATGTTATATGTGCATTTGTCAGATATATTATACATATTTACACGGTTTATGGAGTCTTATAAAATTACAAGGCTACTCCAAGGCTACGATACGATTTTATTCACGGTTAACCGTCGAGCATGTGGTCTGCTCGTCAAAGAGAAGACAACGAGCGAGTGACTTGAATTACTTTGGCGGATGGCGATCTATAAATCGTGGCGATTTTAATAGGCGGTGCACGTCGGGTGCCACCATTGAAAAGGCGACCTCCGTATACGCATCACGGTCGTGCACCAAGTACATATAAGAGCGTACGACTCGCGTTTAAAACGGCGAATTAGCGTGTCGCCCGCCTTAATATCGAGCTGCACGACTGTTTTGCATCGTGTCGGAGCGATTCGTTCAAGGCCGGTCTAAAAAGGTACGAAGATCGACCAGTCCATCGGCTCGATTGTAACCGTCGCAGTGAAACACACGAATTTCCGGTGCGAATCAGCGAAGCAACGGAAGAGAAGAGAAAGAGCCGCAATTTCAAAGATTGACTGCCGTGTAAATTAACTCTTGGACCGGCCAGCTAATTTCGGACCCATGATAATGTGAATTTTATTTCTTGCATTAACTGCGCATTATACAAATGATATTTAATTTTATTCTTATTCAATGCCTCATTTAAAATATATAAGGTAATAAGTAGTATATAAGGTGATAAATGGCTCTAATTTTGCTACTGGCCATACATACCTAAAGCGGGTGGTATCCATAAAAAGTGCAGAGAAAAAGGTTTAAAAGGCAACTTTTTTTCACGTTTTTAAAATGAAAGATAGTCAAAAAACACCATGGCTCTTTATCCTGGAATTACGCTGGAGCCTGTGCGGAAATTTCACGCGTTACCCATACACGGATGACGATGCTGTTCAGACGTTAAGGGAGACCGTGCGCGACAATGACGATGACGCGACTTGGTCGCGATGATCGCGAGAGATCGAAGGATACACGCGGTATTCCACTAAAATGTTGGCCAGAGATGCGCGCCGGCCGGCCGACGAGCGAAAGAATGCCACGCAGAAGGGAAAGTGAAAGATGCGGAGTGCTTCAAGGATACGCCAGCGGGATACGCGCTCGCACTCGCACGAGCTCGTAAGCGAGTTACTAATTATATCGATTAACGGGCTAATGCATCTATTCCGCGCGGTTAAAACTGCCCAAGGACTCGCGTATCCTTGACTTTGCCGGCGTTTCTCGAGCGGTTTGCGCGCTACGTCATCTCCTTCCTGCTGCCTCCCTATCGAGATCGGCGATAACGATCATCTGGTCCCTCTTTCCTCCGAACCCGTTGCTACCGACACGCACCTACGCAGACCATGCCACCGTGAACACTCTGAAAAAGGAGAATCGGGATATCGGTCTTCCCCCCATTGGGGAATGGAAAGTGAGGTTTAATTAAAGCAAGATAAACCATCGCGACGTAATTTAATAAAGTCTCGGAGCTTCGGCCACGGCGGCCGGTGGAATTCTTCCTGGAAGGGAGGCCCGGAATTTAATTAAAAAATTTAATCATCGAGACAGAGACTGCGTTGATTTCTCCGGCTCCACGAAGCTTCCGAAATTGAGGCGAACGCGAGCGTCGTGAACACTGCCGCCCTCTCACGCGTCCATCATCTCCGTATCGCTGTTCGGTTTCGTAACACGAAGACCGATGGAGATGAACATCGCGGCGCGATGGAGAACGAACAATCGCGAGCCGCGGAAAAATGATCATCGAATGATCGCGGATAACGAGACGAGACGCGCTGCGCCGCGACGGAGGTGCATGCGATTTGCGTTACTTTTACTGGCGCGAGCGATCTCGAGGTTACACGGGAGAAAAGAGTCTATTTTTCTCTCCGCTGGCTGAGGCGAGATACGTACTCGCGAACGTTCGGCCGAGGCTAATAAATCCTCGACGCGTCGTCCTGGACTCGCCGCTCCGCGCTCTTAGCGGAGTAACGCGATTCTCGTAATTATTGATTTCGCAATGAATCGCCGAGACGATCGAGCGTACGTCCGAATGCGCCGCGCGAATCACGTCCTCGCGTACTCGCGCATTAAAATCTCCATTAGAGACAATCGCCGGAGAGGATGTGCTCTCCGCGAGCACACTTAAGTGTAATACGTTCTACGCTCGAGCACGAAACGAGCGGGACTGAGGATTCAGCCGATGATTGATGACGCGCTCGATGACATGGGAGGCAGATGTGTTCGACAATAAACGACGCTAGGAATCATCACTTTTGTCCTGCTTCCAGCAGCAAACTCGCGTGATTACGACGCGGTCGTTACGAGCGAAAATGTCGAGTTGCAGAGTGTTAAAAGTCTAATAAATTTATTCAAAAATAGGATTTAAAATATTAGCAAATAAAAAAAATTAAACGTGATGCAATTTGCGCGCGTTTTGAAGAACGACGTCGCTAAAGATTGTCGCGGAAAAACGAAATTGCGGAAGCGTGCAAGGGATTAGCATCTCTCATGGCTCCGTACAGGCAGTTGAATTCGTTTGATGTCTGCAATACACCACGGCGAGAGGTATTAGCCGTCTCGTCCGCTTGCGATTTGCGCATCCTGCTTCCAGCTTGACGATCGGTGCCGATCGTCCGCGTCGACACTCGCCTATGAGAGAGAGATCGTCATTTCGCCGTGTAATTACGCCGCCGGGGTAATTTGCAATACGCGATCCTCTCCCGCCACCCTCCGCCGGCGCATTGTTTTCCAACTCGGTCAATCGAGATGGCCTTCGATCGAGTATCGAGCCGAGATAGGATCGAAATCTCAGGGTCGCTCTCGCGCGCGGATTCGCTGCTCTCCCTCGCCAACGGTTCGCAAGCATCCTCGGAAATTTGCCTCGAGATCGGGTGTAACTGTGTTCACCTTCGGGGTGATCATTGCCGAGAGGGTGATTATCGATCCGAGAAAGATCGAGCGTGTTGGTACTTTGTCGAAAAAATTCGTCTTTAATTATTTCCATATAACAAGCGGAAACGAACGAATCAAGTGGCAAGAAATTTTGCTAGCATCGGTTATAAATGACTTAAACTTGAAACGAATATAGATCTAAAAATAATGGATTTACAAAAAACATTTATTATTTTATTTGTCAAGATATTTCGGGAGCAGGCGAGTCCGGTGACTCGTTCTCTCTGATCGAAGAAGAACACGTCACGATGATGCGCAGTTGCAGCTGCGATGCGATCGTCGCAATAAATCTCGTTTCTGTGCAACCCGTTAGACGATACTTGACAGTGGTTCGTTCGTGCAAGAAGGAGGGAAGGAGGGAGAGGAAGAGACAGTGTGGGAGCTGATGCGTCGCGCGCGAGCTCGCGTGTGTCACCTCTGGCACCGCGGCTCCACCGATGGCGCGTCGTCAACTCGTCATTATCCGCCGACGATGATTACAATTATTATTCCGGTCAGCCAATAATCATATCCCGTACGGCGCAACCATTCGTTCTAGGATTGCGATCGGCGATCACGTACGCGCCGTCCCCGTCTTTCGCGGCGTCGCCGTTTTACTCATTTTACATGGCCCTCATGAGTTTCCTCAACTCGCGGTTCTTCCAGGCTCGAACGAGCCCGTCGTACAGCATCACGATGATCAGCTCATATTATTCAAGGAATCTCGCATAACGATCACAGTAATGTCGTTCGCTAATTGTAACTGCTCACTTGTTCACTCAGCTTCGAGTACTTGGCGAGTTACGTCGTCGCGGAGCATTATGCCGGGTTCGACATGGAACCAGAAGACGAAAGATCGCTCGGAGATGCTAGAAATCGCGCGAAGTCACTTCCCATGACCGCGGCGAATCGCGGATGGTCTCTGCAGCAACAAGACCCCATATCAACGTCAGATCGTTCGTCGTAAGGATCGGATTTCGATCGTCGAGGGGACCAAGTCATCCGGAGAATGACGAGGAAACGCACGCATGAGTCAGACATCCTGCGAGTTTCAGCGTGCCGGGTCGGGGGTCGTCCGCGTTTGCTCCATCGCCGCCGTCTTCTGCATCCGTCGCATCCATCGTGTGTCTCAGTGTCCTTGATATTAGAATGGTCCAAAGGAACGCGCATCCAGTGACCGTTACAGCGCTGCACTGGGCAGCCAGGCCGATCACGAGCGGACGAGCCAGATCGTCCGGTGACGGCATCGTCTTATTATCATCCGACAGGTTTCGTTCAATTTATTTTCATGTAAAATCGATAATATTATAGTTGACGAAATAATTTGACAATATTTTTCGCACTGATCCAATGTACATTGCATATTCTGTATCAACAGCTACAGATTACGTCTTTATCTCTGTTTTCGGAAATGTTTTTTTTTGGACTTAAAAATCGTCGTTACCTCAGATTTCGAGAATGCCCTTCAGTACTCTGGTTTTGAGACTCAGCAACACAGGGTTCCAAAAACCTCGTTAACCAGATATCAAATATTATATAAAATATTTCTCTCGCCGAATTTGTCATGCCAATCTCTTCCTGCAACTTTTGGACTTGTCCTTCGTCTTTCTTACGATTTCCGCGCTCGGTTTGATGGTACGCAAGATCGTCATGGATTGCGATCCATGTTGCATGTGACAGCTTCGCTAGTGTTTCCGGGAGGCAAACAGAGCTTGGAGATACTTGTGATCCTTGCTGCGTAACGCTCGCCAATCGATCACCTCGCAAGGCGAAACGTCTGCTGCTCATTATTAATGTCAATACGCTCGCTCGCGTGTATACGTGCGTGACAAATCCCGTGCTCTCTCTTCTCGCGAATGGCACTCATCGCGCGGCCGAGATGACGATTGCCCGGCAGCTTTTACATATTCATCGTGCATTCTGCCAACGACAAACGTGCGAAAGCACGGCGGCCGCGTTACGCCAACCGGCTCGGAGTCGCCATTGTGTATCGCGAGAAGACTAATCGTCGGGAGATCATCTCCGCTCCGTAGCCGAGCCCTTTACTCCCGCGAGTGGATATATTGATGGATGAATGTTACTGACAAATGGAGATTGACGTGTTCATCGGGAGTCGTCGCGCGTGACACGGAGAAGATATAGACGTGAAATCATCGACTCTTCGTTCAACGTTGCTCAGTCCTCTTAATCAGTCGTACAAGCAGCAAACGGCCAAAACAGTGAGCAATTTTCACAGGATTGCGTAACATGATCAGGCGCATCGAGCGCGATCGAGAGGAATCAACGAGTACAAGCGGAGCGAGTCGCGAGGATCGGAGCAAGCGGAAGCGGCGAACGCGTGAGCTAGATTCAGGATGCGTAGCGACGGCAGAATCGCGTGAACGTGGCTGCAAAAAACGCATAATACACGGTTCTTAGAGAAAACTGTTCCGAGGCGCCGCAGGCGGGTGGTTTGCGAGCGTGGAATCCGCGCCGAGCGAGCGCGATATTTTCGACCGGTCGCGACCGGCGCGACGGCGATTACGCAAAAGGCGCAGGCGGGTTGAGAGATCGTCGTGGCCCCGCGGCCGGGCGAGACCCAGTTCTCATCTATTAATGCGCAATTACCGCGAACAATGTGATTACGGGCGCGTTTAAGTCGTTACGCGGCGCTCGGCGATGCGCAAGAGTTTCTTTCTTTCTCCGCTTTCCCGTCTCTTTCCTTTGACGATCCGTCTCTCTTTCATTCTCGCCATCGGCCGCTTCTGTCCGGTTTCACGATCGGTGCGCGAAGCTGCGATCGCGTCACACTCGCGCGGAGATGGAGCCGGACGACGGAAATCAGCGACCGGTCGTCTAATTTGATACGAGTCGAGCGTTTAACGAGCGGCACGGTCGGCGATCGGTTCTCCGTAAGGCCGATCGATCTTGTCGCGGAAGATCGATGGACCGCGCGCGGCGGTGGAACAACTCGGCCGTGTGCATTGTGCATTAGCGGAGGCGAGGTTCAAGGACGCGCGGAGAACAGGCCGCTCGCGGAGAGTCCGCGTTCTGCCGAGTTCCGGTATCGATCGGTCGATGAGTCACACGAATGCGTAATAAGACTGCGAAATAGGTGGGTGATCGGAAAGAGAATACGAGAAATGGTTTCACGCCCGTGAGACTGACAATCGAGGAGAGCTCGACAATTGGATTGAAGCCGAGTAGAAACAGGAAAGATGCTTGCTGGGAGAATCGCTGCTCGGCGCGTTACAACTCTGTCCTCGCGACTTCATCGTGATCCGCCGGAAGCTGTGAGCTCCGAACGATCGCGCGCAAAAACTGGATCGCAAATTGCCGTAACGTGCGTTCCCAGCGAAATTCAAGGTTTTCTGCTCTCCTGCTCGGAGATGCTTAATGATGCATTAAAAGAAGTTTTATTGATGCGACCTGACGCATCGCTCTCGAGAAGCAGGTATCCATTTTCGCGTTTCGCCGGGGTCACTCGTGCGTTATTACGATGGCGGAATCCGCGAGGGGCAGCCTCGGATTACGTAAGAGTATGCGTGTTACTATCAAAAACGGATGCCGAGCTCACGGCTGTGAGAAACTCGCACCGTTTAAAACCGCTTTTGCAGCTTGTCGCACCTTTTTATGCGCCGTTCCATAATCTTAATCCTCGTCGCTCTGAATGACTTTTATTGCGAGACGTAACGTAATTAGGGACCGCGCGGAATCATCTTGCGACCCGAATAGCAGCGTGTCACGGTACGTCATACGCGGTCGCGAGTGCCTGCCGAGAGAGAGACAAACGGTGAACCGTTAAACAATAATAGTTTCTACGAGCGAACGTTCACACGCTCGATCTGCACGTAAATTCGGCGTTTAAGCATCGTCGCGTCATCGGGACAGCATCGGAGATATGACACGCGAGCGTCATATCTCCAGACAAGTGCAATATTTTCTTGGATTCCGGAAAATTCACAGCGACTCGTGGAACGAAACGCAGCGGATCTCGAAGATTGTGAGAAGACCCAAGGGCGAGTAGATTGAAGGCTACAGAGGAGAGAGTCTGCTCGCGCGGATTGCAGACTGATAATGTATTGGCCGGCGATTATCTAGTTTCGATCTAGGATTCACACTACCTTGCGAGTCCATTTGTACCTGTCATCTCTACAAATCCATTTTCGGAAGATTTCTCTAATTACAAGCCGAAATTGAAGCAATTGCTTCATCGCGCTGCCAGGCTACGCGTTCTATTTCGCGCTTTCACAACGCGAGGAACGTGTCAAATGTCGAGCGCGCGCGCGCTATTCGCCGGACCCAGAAATTAATTAATTAGCATAATTAGCACATAAATCCGCGGAGAATGCCGAGACCGTCGTAATTAATTGCAGCTGACGGCCGGGATCGCGTACACAACGTTCTCGCACGACGCGCTATGTCCGCTCGATTCCACCGAGCGATCGCGTCATTCGTTCAATATCGGGGATCAAAAATCTACTCTGGTCCTTGGAAAAAATTGAAACATACTCTTAAGTCGACTCCGGAAGCCGCTCAGCTGCGACTGCCGTCTCCTCTCGCGGAATCCTCTCGCTAGGCGAGCTCACAGTGAGCGGCCATCTATCTGCGTACGGATCTAACGCGCCGTGCGTTCTACGGTTATTAATAAATTATTATTAATTACTCGGAGAGCGAAATATCACCGACTAATTACTAATTAGGCATCGCACGCGGTAATTACCGCCGCGACGGGATGTAGCGCACGTCGTTCATGCGACGTGCCGGCAGCGGCGTCCGGCAGCCTTTCTATGCAAATGACCGTGTACTCGCTTGTAATTACGTGCAATCAACGAAATTTATTGATATCCCGCTCGCTCGAGCGGCCTGCTGCCGATCGGCGCGGACCATTTCGGGAGGCGACCTGATTTCGCGCGTCGCGCATCGATCACTGTCGCCGGCACGTCGCTGATAAATCGCCGTTTAATCGCGACAGAATCCGATGGACCGCCGGCCTGACACGTCGTCGACGTCGCCGTCGTCGAGAAAAAAAAAGGATTCACTCTCCGTACATCGGCGTCGACTCGCTACATAAAAGGCCTCCTCTTCCGGACTTTCGGTCGGTCGCCGCGGGAAAAAGGCTGCTCCAGTTTGCTTGGCGCTCGTAAAAATCGCTCGCCAGCCAGGCGATCTCGAGCGGCTACCGATCTCGAACACGAGGACGAAGACGACGACGACATAAACGGCGGCTTCTCGCGCGGAAAAAGCGCGCGGCTGTTTAGAGCGGCCGCGGAAATAAATCAGCGCGGCGCTTCTGCGAGTACTTTCGCGTTCACGAGGCAGGCCGACAGGCAGAGAGTGAGCGGAACGTACGAGCGCAACAAAACGGCACCGGCGTTTGCGCCAAACAAGGTTTAATTGCCGGAGCATTGACATGCTCTCCGCGTGCACTCCTTTTGTCTTGAGCTTCGTGGAAGTTCCGCGCGCTTCCATGAGGAAACCGCTCCGCTCTGGCCGGCCTCCGCAGGAGACCGTGATTTGTTCGCCGCGTCGTAAGGTAAAATAATATGTTACGTACGCACGCACGCACGCACGCACCAAGCTGGGAGAATATCGTAAAAGCGGTGGCCGAAGGAGCATGGTCAAGTGTGTTACTTTGTGAGCTGCACGATCCTCAAGCGCGTAAAACATCGCGATTATGACGTGGACAAGTGTGACGTAAAAGATATATCCTCTAATTAATTAACTAATATCGCAGGAAATCAGGATACAGTTCATTGTATTGTACATTTATTGTAACATAAAATCGATTGCATGGAATATTGATATGTATATTGATATCAATATATAATAGTTATATTATAATAGTTGTATATATAATATATATAATAGTATATATATAATATTATAATAGTTGTCGAAATAATTTTTCGTGATGCCCAATATACATTATTTACCTTTGTCAACCGACATAGACTCCTTTTAGTTCTGGTTTTGGAATCCTTCGGACGTTACCTCAAATTTCAATAATATCCCTTAGTACTTTATTTTTGAGACTCATTGTCAGCAGCACAAAAGCCTCCAAACAAAAGTTTCGTCAATCTATTAACAAACGAGACATTTCTTGTCACGCCAATATATATAAATCTTAAAATCTGCCACTTAAAAGAGATCCGCGCCGTCGGTCACCTTCTTCCTCCATTAAATCTGAATATTGTTCTTTTCTTGGTTTTTTGAAATCATTTATCTATGTTAACCATGAATTTTCAATTTGCATAGATTTTTTAAGCTTCTTATGTTTCTCAGTGGATTTTTAATCTACGACCTGAGTTCCTTTGTTAAAGATAGACGAAGATTTATGTCGAGACCAAATCCTTTCCCAAACTTCTTACACGAAAAAAATATTTTTGCTACCGTAGCTAATCATGGTTTAGGAAACCTGTGTTTGCTGCCGTAGCTATAAAGGACCCCGCACATTTTATAGGAAAAGATCGGCTTCGGTCAAATTGGCTGAAATTGAAATATGTTGTAGTTTAGGTGATGCTGATTAAAAGTTTCCTTAGACAAAAACGCCAAAAATCAAAAATATAAACGATACGACGATTTAAAGTAAGTAAAATTGGAGTTTAAAAAATGTTTAAGTCGTATCTTTTATATTTTTTATTTTTGGCGTTTTTGCCTAAGGAAACTTTTAATCAGCATCACCTAAACTACAACATATTTTAATTTCAGCCAATTTGACCGGAGCCGATTTTTTCTTATAAAATGTGCGGGATAGGAAAAAATTGGCTGCGGTCAAATTGACTGAAATTGAAATTAGCTACGGTAGCAAATATTTTTTTTCCGTGTAGAAGATTTGCAGAAATGCGCTGGATTGGATTAGACTTTTTTTGGGCGGGCCTTCAGGTTCCGCTCCTCCCATGCTCCCTTTATTCTTTCTACACAGTATATTCTTTTTGTTAAATTTTAATTTTAATAAAGACTTGCTTTCTGTTAAAAAAAGGTAAATCGTTTATTTTTCGTTTTTCAATATTTTAATTTCATTAAAATTAATCATTTCCAACAATATTTTATTCCATTTTTTAGCTTTAATATTCTAATATTAAATATTCCTCTATTCTAATACTTCTCGCATCCTCGAAAATTTCAGGCAAAAACATCTCCCCCGAAGAAAATTCCCATTTTGAGTGCGAAACATCCGTGTGCAATTTCCGGTACTCTTTTCACGGCAACGCGGACTTGCGGCAGGCACTTGCTTCGGCTCTGAGGAGCAGGCGTTTTATTACTCGCACAGGGTTTGTTAACGCCCGCCGCCAAAGATTCAGGAATAACGCCACCGCCCCCTCGAGGCCCGGTAAAGATGCCGCGGATTACGGGATTCCTAACTCGTCGGCCGTTGCCGCGTGCATAACGTTATATACCTGCTTTTAACCAAGGTCGATCGTGCCTCGACAATCGCCCCGCAAGATCGTGAGATCGGCCGGCCTGATGATGCTGGACGGAAAGTTCGCGCGATCGTAAGCAGCCGGAGTTCCACTTTTGAGATGCACGTATCACAATACTCGTATTATATACCGGCTGGCATTAAGCATTTATCGCACGCGGATCGCGGATTACGATAATTCGCCAACACAGAAGTGCACTCGCGATTAAGTAAGGATGATTAATGCGGCAACGGCGTAATTCTAATCGCGAGATTTACAGCGCGTCGATATGGGCGTATACGATCGCCTTTCGCGCGAACGAAAGACCATATAACGATCCTACGCGCAGAGAAATTTTATAACATTTTTAATCCTGCAACACTGTGCGTTGATCAACGGATCGTGCAAGATCGCAACGCAGCGAGGACAAAGTTTGGACAATCCGTTCGCACTAACGTTAGCTGTTTGGATGATAATGGACGTTTACGGTAATATAGCGGGCCGGAGATCAGGACAAGATACAAGAAATCGCGATCGCGTCCGCGAGTCCTTGGATCTTTATTATCGCCGCGATCCACTCGCCTGCAGGGGGATGGGACGACGCGGTAGCCGTCGAATCGATAGGATCGCATCCGTACACGGCGACCGACCCCGTTTGAGTTTCTCATGATGCACCGTTCGCAGATCTAGCCTCTCAAGGAACTTTCACGGCCCTGAGGAGCGCGGTCCTTGACCGTTCGCCGTGATCCCCTTAATAAATTACGGCGATCGGCGGCACGGAAAGCGCGGGAGGATCAATTTTATCGTCCCTGCCGCTCATCGACTCTTATCCTTATCCTTTCCTCCCCCTTTTTGCGCGATATCAGCGTCGTAAAAGAGTGGCATTTTTGTTGCGAAAATCAACAGATCACGCGCGCTCGATAAATGCTCCCATAAAGATCGAGACGCACTCTTTAATGACGCCGTTTAATGACGGAATTTCTCCGCGCCAAGTTTCTCCTTATGCGGCGATAATGATTGACTTGAGCCGGAGTGAAACGGGGCGACGGGGAGTGCGAAGGTCAGGGCTGTGTCGTCTTCGACAATCCCGAGAGACCACTCGGAGGCATCTGCGGATGCCTCTCGCGCGAATTACGGATCCGTCAAGGTGGCGATCCGGAGATTTTGATCGACGCTCGCTCGCGCGCGCGAATCTGCGGGTGAATAGGATCGATTTATGGTCCAGCGACTGACAAGAAACAACGTCGCCCGGGGCGGGGTCGAATTGAAAAGCAATCGAGAGAGTTTTGGGACGTGGGAAGCGCTCGTTTTCCTCTCCGTGTCTCTCTTCCTCTGTTCCTCCGTCTCTCTTTCTCGCGTGTACGACAAATACGCCGTCGCCACCGCCGCCACGAGCGTGTCAGTGAATAGTGAAGTGAGTGAGTCACCTGTAGGAGTGGTAACTCGCCCTGCGATCGGCGTGATCGGCTCACCGATCGTGTTCCGTTGGTTCTTATTGCGAGCGGCGGAGCTCTCCTCTCTTGGGTCATGTAATCGTCAAAATGGATGACGTCCCGACGTTTTACACGACGAACCAGCCGTGGATTCGTCGTCGTCCCCTTGCGGACGCCGAACGTGGAACGTCGGCGTCGCCGATCGCGTGCTCGGAATCGCACGGCAAGAAAGTCGGCCAAACGACTGTATGAGTACGCGCAACCGGGCACAAACATTAGCGAAGACAAGGTTTCAGTACTTTGGAGAAAATGAGACATTCGAGAATTATGGGGGATGAATGGGAACGTCTTAGTTTGAAAATGAGATTATGTCAAAACGAAAAGCTATTCTTTTGTGATATATAAGTTTCACAAAAAATTGGAATAAACCAGTGCTGCAGTAATGGAATTCTAATGTAGTTAGGGGAAAGGTCTCATTTTTCAGAATGGAATCAGGATATTAATGTTTCAAAGGTTCTTTCGTTTACAGAAGCTGTCAAGAAAATTTCATTTTACCTACCTTAATCCTACCTAGGCTTCTTTGAAACTAGCTTTGTTGAATTCTTCTTGGTAATGTCACATGCAGACGATACCAAGAAAATTTCAAAAAATCGATTTTTTGCATTTTCTTAATGCTTGGAGTCCCTAAAAAATTATATTAAAATTCGCAATATACTTAAACTCGAAAAATTACACATGCGCGCATACTCTTGTAATTTATCGAGTTGAAATGGAAAGTCCGCGCCGATTGTTTTAGTAGAATTCAAACGTAAAGCTTTGTATAATATTAAGAATTAAAACGAAGCTTTGCACTTGAATTTTCCAGAGGAAAGAGATCGCTTCCTCTTGTATACATTTCCCTAAAGTGTCATGACTCGTTTAAAAACCGGAACAAGTGAGCCCCGAGTTTTCGTGATTTCTCATGGGCTCCCATAAATTCGCCCTTGCCGCGCGGACGAGAAACGATCCCGCTGGGATCGCGTGACGGTAATGGGCCTCCAGTTAGCCGTCCGGGGAAACGGAACGGGATGACTCGTGTGAACCAATCCTTCGATTAAGCAAACCTTGTAGTGACATTTAGCCACGGTGTCTGTCTTTGAGCTCGAGCCATTACGAGGACGATCGAGTCTACGAGCGGAGACGACGCAACCTGCACGCCTGCCGACCACCATCGTCTCGCCATTGATCGATCGCTTCTCCGCTCCGTCTCGAGCGGAGAATGTCACGGGAATTGTATTGATCGCGCATTACTAATACGAAATCTCCAGCTCTGGAGGAGACAAGCCCAGCTCCAGCGGACAACCGGCTCAAAATAGGCTGATTAGAAAATTCTGCATCGATCCGTCAGATTTGATCCCGCGAATTTAAATTCCGGGCATCGTGCGGACGCTTTTATCTCGCCGCGATCTCGATTAATCCACGAGGAAACGAAGCGCGCGTCGTCGCGGATGCAGACGGCCTGCTCTCTTTGCTGTACTTGCGCTCGCGCATTGTCCATGATGGATTCTGATGAGATGTTTCTCGTGAGAGGTGATACGGATCTAGTCGACATTTACCGCAGAAACAGACATCTCACGGAGCCGCGCGAACTCCGCGGACGCGTCCGACGGACGTCCAACGCGTCTCGCATGAATCACGCTTCGAGGCTTCGCAGGTAGATATATAATAACTGTTGTTTCTGACATTTGATGACATTGCGGCAATTGCAGTGAGAAAGATCATTACGATTAATCTAAGATCGCTGCGGCTTCTTAGAAGCTCGGGTATCCGCGAGCGGAGAGCGGAGAGCGCGACGTGTCTGAACGTATTCTCGTTCAGCGCAGAGATTCGTCTCTTACAAAATCCCACTGCGTTTCTCCTTGCGTTTCATGCGCTTTCGGTCGAACTTGCGGTCGCGCGCTGCAGCGTTTGCATAGAGGATACAATGAAATCGCTAGCGAGCACGGTAACACGCAACCAGTTTAATCTTCTGCTATCCTCTTCTAGGACGTCGCTTTCGGTTTGATCCCCGGCGCACCTTAAGGTCTCTTTCCGCGGCGTTCTCTGCTCCGAGCGAGGCGTCAGAGGATCCGGAGGGCGCGCGCCGATTCCGTGCCGCAGATACCGGCGACCGATGAAACGATCGTGGCGCAAAAATCGCGCGGATCGACGTGCCGGGCCCGGTCCGATCTACGATCGAGAGAGGACGCGTTCTAGCGGTTAATTAACGTCGTTTGGCTTGCGGCTTGCGCTCCTGTAACGCCGATCGGCGTGATCGCGAAGGCGCGATAGCGGTCACACCGAACGCGAGAGAGATCCTCGTCTCCCCGCCGACTGTGTCGTCCTTTTTCCTGCCTCGCTCGTTCTCCCGTTTCTCTCTCGATCGCGACGATCAGCGAGCGAGCGAGCCGAGCGGTCCGCCGCGATGGGTCGTGCATCGATAAATTTCGAAATTGGCGCCTCGCCGACCCGGGCCCGGCTAATTAAGCGGTTCGCCCCGTAATTACGGCCAATTAACGTCAAACTCGACCGTCAAAAGCGGACGAGGCGATCGCGATCGCTCCGAGATTGCTCGGTATCGCGTGCACCTACACACGCGCGCGTTACGGTACGTGCGTGTGTCTCAATCATTTTAATATTATTTTATCAGGATGATCATCATTTTCTCGCCAGCGACGGTGGCGGTGGTGCTCGTCGCCTCCGGGATGCCGAAACACCATGGCGGGGATCACCTGCTCGCCAGCAGCGGGAAGCAATTGGGACGCGAGTGTGACATGGTTCGCAAGCGGGCGCGTTTTCTCCTTTTGCCAGGCGAATGATACGACCCGATCCTCTTGTCGCACATTTTCATGGTCCACGAGAACATTGGGATCCGCTCGCTCTCGCCTGACGCATCAATTATCGTGGGACTCACGAACCACCCCCCAACGGAAGCAACCTACCTGAAGCGATCATCATGCGTAATCAGAACGTGTCCGTCCGTCCATCCGTCCAATGAGCAGGTATCGCGTAAGAGCGTAAGCTGTCATTTAATCATAGATCACTCGCGCGGGGCGAGCGGGGAGCAAAGGCTGCAGTGCTGGACCCGTGATCTCGAGACATAATAAATTGATTCTTCCCGTCTTATTTCTAAATAATAATCAAGTCGGCCCTCGAGCGACGTATCCTCATTCGGTGAGCGGCGCGGAGCGCCGCGGCGCGATTAAATGCGCCCAGCGCGCGCGTTCATCGCGCGCTGCTTACATCGTGGAGTGTTTTAATGATCGCGGAGACGATTTCGTCGGAGTCGGGCGTTCTCTCTCGCAGCAGTGGCCTTAATATCTCGTGCTCGACGACGGGTTGTTGCATAACGCGCCGCGACGTGTACGCGCGCGGCATCGAGCGGCGAGGAGGTAGGGTGCGCTTATGCGGGTCGCTCGAGACCAACAGAGGAGACGTGACCACGATGCATGGAGCGGCGAGCGAGCGAGCGATCGTGAGCGAAGCGGGTCCGTGCGGGACCGCGCAGAAAAATCCCATTAATTGCTTCTATGGTGATAAATTTCCCCCCGGCAATGCACGATTCCTCGCTCGGGCTCGCTCGCGACCGTGCGCGGCGCGAAGCGAACTTTGCTCGTAGACCATATCTCCCGCTATGTTAATTTCCAGTTTAATAAGGTGCACCAGGAAGCGATACGGCGCCGTGCCACGAGCGGACCGGACCAGCGATGGTGCTCGCGTGCTGCGCTCTTGGCGAACACCGGCTGAAAATGTCGCGGCCAGGGGATGACATTTCAATTAATCTCTATCGCCCGCGCGTGGGAAGAAGTGTGTCAGGTATCGTGCGATTGCTCACCGACTCCCGTGACAGGTGCGAGAACTGGGACGGAAATCTGACGGTGACTTTGCGCCATGACCTCGTCAACCTGGAGGAACGTGACGAGTCTTGATCGCCTGTGCGGAATCGAATGGATTCTTCGGAAGAAAGAGAGAGGGAGACTCCGCTCAGTTCTCCATCACATATACCTCGCTCGTCTCTTCAACCTGTACAATAATTCATATTTCTCTGGAGAAACCATCTTTGCTGGTCTCTCACGAAACTTTCAAGACTGTCGACGCTTGCTTCCTTTTTTTTCTAGAGAGACAATCTCGTTCTCACGAAAATCATCTCCAGCAATTGCAGGAAACTTTGCTGGACGCGAGCATTCCCGATTGTACTCATCTCCCAGCATTTCTAAGCGACCGGGCAATGTCATTAGTGACGTACCACCGGGGAAAACCTGTGGTTACGTGTTCGCGCGAGGTGGGTCCGCTCGTATTAATTTAATAATCTCGCTTATGAGTTACGAGCGGCGCTCCTATATTACTCGTCCGGTTACAACTAGCAGCGCGGTATCGTCTTGTAACCGCGGCCCGCAGGCTAAACTCGCCTCGGAATCTTTTAGAGCGGTACTTTGCGCCCCGTGCCTTAATATACTGCCGCCAGGCGGCCGACTTGCACTCCGAGGAAGATTCCACAAGAGGACGATCTCAATGGACCATCTTCTTCCTCGTGCGAGCGGACGTCTTCCGCGCCGCGACGAAATGATAGATCAGGATCAGGACGCGAACGATTAATGTATCCTGATCGGCACCGATCGGCGGAGCGCGCGAGCGAGCATTCATCTTCCGTCGCGCGCGAGAAACGTCGTCGACGATCAGGTCGAGCGTTGTTGAGCAAGATTGATGCCGAGACTAATTCGAACGGTCGCTTAATTATCATCCTGGCGTGCAACGGCGATGCACTCGTTCTCTTACTCTCGCGCCGATCGGTAAAACGCTCTCTAGACGGCGAGCAAACGAACGCCGGTCCAATTTCGGCGGCAAGCAATTACGAGCGTCGCCGCATCGGGAGGGCTTCGGCTGCCTTGATGTTTCCTTTTTCTTCAGTCGTTCGGACCTTATCGTTATTATCCTGGCCATCGGCATACACTCGCCTTGATACTTTCGACGTGTGACGCAACACGCGCGTGAGGAAAGCGGAGCTTCTTCTCTCTACCTCGTTTTGCTTCTTCTTCTTCTTCTTCATCCTGGGGCGGTCTAGCACTCCCCGCGTCACGGTTCTCACGATCTCGATCGTGCGTTTCGTCCGAAAATGGTAAAGCCGGGCGAACGCGAAGCGGCCGCGCGGTGAGAGCCCGGTCTCGTCGAAAAAATCAATTAATCTCAATCTCGCGGCGACCGCTCACGAGAGGGTAATTTCCAATTTGTCGCGGCACCGAAAAGCGGGGAGTGCCAAAAGCGGAGAGAGGCCTCCCCATGTACATGCCTGGACCATCGGGTGACAGACAGACAGACAGAGAGAGAGAGAGAGAGAGAGAGAAAGAGAGGAGCTCGGGGTCGGAGGATGAGCCTCCGGGGGGATTCACACAAGTGGCGAAAGTAATATTTCGGTCGGATAAGGGCATCGCACGCGGCACCTCATCGCCGCAGGTGAGACTCTCCGAGAAAAGAGAGAGAGAGAGAGGGGCCACTTTCTGGCATCCGACTCGATTACGATCTCGAAAACTCGAGCGATCCTTCACTCTTGCGGACCAGAATGGTCCGAAGCTGTTATGATCCAGTCGTTGCACGCATTAAACGCGACTTGAAGGAGCCTTCCATACATGCCTGCGACGTCTGTACACGTCTACGACTTTTTTCTGCTTGGAAGATGATTGTATTTTTCTGCGTGTGTTTGGATGAACAAGTGCTTTCTATTTCGAGGCGGAGAATCGGCAGCGTGGATGAATATGTACGCGAGTCTTTTCTTAGAGATGGTCACATTACAACCGCAAACCGCAGCGTACGAGGAATAATTCTCTTCAGGATAATTCTCACGCAGTTAGACTCGCGTCGGCAAGCAAGCGACTTGCGGTTTTATTAACGCTAATGATATTAAACAGTTAGCGCCCAAAGTACAAAAACTGTAATTACGACGAGCGATAAATATGGGCGGCGACCAGTATGGAAATATGAGTTGACGCTGCCACACGGGATTTGCATAATTAATGGTATAAATTTACAGATTAAGAATTCGATCTGTTTTATTCATTTCTGCGAGATTCAATATACAGAAGCATTTTAATGACATAATTACTGAAGCTCGATTTGCAATCTTCTCTGTTCCAATCACCTTGGCTCCAACACTCGGCATACTTCACCATTTGTTTTCGAGTCGACGGATCGGCGTGTCCGCTTCCAGCATCACAAGGTGATTGACTCGATCATCAGCTGATTGCTGATCAGCACACCGCTTTCACGGTGTGCGATTCGATTGGACGGGCATTAATAGAGTCTTATCTCTATCTTACCCTTCACCCATTCCCTTTCCGACTCGAGCGTTCGCCAAACTAGATCATCGACTGGTGATTAGTCCTTGATCCAGGAATCAGATCAGACACTCGAAACGTCGCGATCTACTTGCAGCAGTATTACGGTGTCGGCAAGTAATCCGCGCGGTAGATAGCTCGATCTCAGCTCGCGATGGAATACCGAGATTACGCGTGCGGAGAGGATTACTGTACGCGCGTCGCTCGGCTACGTGCTCGCTGGGAGAGTGAGATGCATGCAGCCGTCATTAATGACTCACCTGATCGAACGAGGGACTCGAGTTCATCAGGTCTGGACGTGATCGGTGTCAGATGTTGAACCGCCGCGTCTGCAAAGACGAGAATAGTCAAGCAAGAGAGACTTGTCAAGACTTGTGCGACATCAGGAAAGCTTGAACCTTGTCATACCTTAAACTTTGCGTTGCGTTATATCTCTTCCTGGTTTCCAAGTTCCCGGGAGAGCAGTGCACTACACGGGTCAGAGCTGACGAAGCGCACTCGTAAGAAACGCGCGAAACGGGTAAAGAGCCCGCAGCGAATTAAGACATGAAATAAATTGTACTTTTAAGTGCGACTTGCCAGAGAGAAAGAGAGAGAGAGAAGGGAGACCCAAGGGTACCCTGTAAATCGCGGGTATCACGAGCGCCATACAAAAGGTAACAAACGCTCGCGGGTCTCGCGGAACGAAAAATCCGTGATACGAATTGAGCAGTCCCTTTTCTGTGGCGGCGCGCGAAAAGTGAAAGCACACGTTAAGAGAACGTGCGCTCTCGAGTGAATCCTTATAAGAGCTGGACGCCGGATTATATCACAATGATATAAAGTGCGTTTCGATGCAGCGTCCTGTTGCAGCAGGTACCTCCGCAGATCCGCTGGGACAGCGGCGACTCGCTTCTCGCCCATATACGGGCCGAGAGCGGGCGAGAGCGGATCGCCGCATCGACAGGCGGATCTTGGGTCTCTCCGCCGGAGATTCGCATGCAAATTAATAAGTCCCATGACACGGCTAACGGTCCCTCGATCGACACCCTCGAGGGATCGCCGGTGATGTCCTCCGTATGTGGATCCGTATGCGGCGGTGGCGGCGGTCGCTTTCCCATAAAATGTACACGTTGTCATTGAACGATCGACCTCCTAGCATGACGCCCTGGCGTCGCGGCGTGCGCCCGCGTGAGCGTGGCCGATCCGCGTGCAATGCTCCGCGTTCTCCGATCTCCCGATCGCGGTGGCATCGATTTGAATACATTTGAATAATGCGCCGCGCGGGCGAGCGCGGAACAATGCTAAATCAATTGTAATTGTTAATAATCGCGAGCCCAGCACCGCGTCGCCGCTCCTCTCCCCTCCGCTCCGCGAGAGGCAGCCCCGCGCCTCCTCGTCGTGATCTGGTTACATTGCTACCCGTTATGTCGAGAGTTCGGAGTACATTCTTGCCCGCTCCCCTTGCCCCTCCTGCAAGAAATGCACACACACACGCGTATGTTCTCGTATCGTACCCGCTCCTCTGGTTCCCTCTGGTTCTCTCTGCTTCTCTCTTTCTTTCTCTCCTGCGTCTTTCGAGCTTTCTCGCTCTCGATACCCGCGCAGGTACGCGTCGTACGTAACGTACATCACCCCTTTCGAGCTTCCTGCTCTCCCCGTCCAGCAATACGGATCGGTGAGGTCCTGATTCCTTTGCATGAAATTACATCTCTACCTGTGGACTTTGCGTCTGGAGAAAATACAGTTCGATACATCGCGCTTGGGCCGGTAATCCGTGTCGTTGTCCTCTCGCTCTTTCCTCGTGTTCTCGGTATTAATTTAAGGTCATAACAAATTCACGCGAATATCTGTATCTGCCGTGCCATGGCGGATGCATATTTTAAGCCTGAGCTGTAACGTACCGGGCTGCGCAAGAGGTTTCGTGGAAAGAGCGCGGCCGAATTTATGCGCTTCGCGTGATAATTTTTTCCCGCTGACGCAGCACCCATTAAAATACGAAGAATCAGAGGCTGAGAGTGGCCGCGCTCGCGTAACGCGTTGTTTTCTCCCGAGGAATCGGTCGCAACTGTTGCGAGCAATGGACGTCACCGCCACAGGTATTACGACAGCGACATACATATATTATAAATTGCGTCCCGAACTATCTGGTCTATTGACGTCAACGAGATGAATTCTCGCACGAGAAGGAGGAGACTGCACGCTGACCTTTGCGGCGTTCCAATAAATTTGTCGCTGGCGAACGGTTTAGCATTTTAGTTTAGCTTCCATTAGAACGGAGGCCGCGATTCCCTGATTACGATTCGAGACGGAACATTGTGGCTGAGCGCAATAAAATCTCTGCGAAAGGACACGCGGAAGATCGGCGCCCTTGAGAGCGCTCGATCGCGCTTTGATCATTCGCTGCAGCAGAAAAAACCAGAACTTCCGCCTCCATCCAACAGGGAAGCGTACGTGGAATCGAGCGCGAGCTAAACCGGCTTGCCGGCAGCTTCAGCGATGAAAAGTACCAGTGAAAGATGACGGACGCGCGTCGAGAATCAATCTTGAAATCTGGAGTACAACGCCGAGATAACAATACATCACTCAGATTGCATTGTTGTATCAGCCTGAGTGTGGGAATAATTTAATCGATTATTTACGGAGCTACCAAATGCAAAAACCAATGAAATAAAATACATCTGGATGTTACACGTTAACTCGATTACCGGCTCACGCTGGAAATTAGCTGGGCAGCCAGGGAAGCGTAATCAGGCTAATGAGGCTCAACAAGGCCGATAGATCGCTGCGTGGCACCGTTAATGTGCCATCCGCGTTGTTCACGGACGAGAGGCTGTGTTCGAGCCTCTCTGTGCTTGGTCACCATAATTATTCTCTCAGCTCTCGGGCTCAGCTTCTCTCGGCTCAGCTGAGTTTCGGGCAACAACCCGGAGTCATGAACGCGACGTCGCGAGATGTATGTCGAGCGTAAAGCCGGTGGGGCGTCCGCGCACGATCGTGATGCAACGGTCCTGCATGCGCACATACGACATCATTGTAAATATCAGTGGCTATATGGCCTCGTAAACAAGCCCCCGGTATCCGAGAGGCTGGCCGAGAGTCGTCTCAATCTAGAATGCAGCGACGGGGCCGGCGACGACGGGGCCGGCGACGACGGCGCCCGGCTCTCTGCACGCGAGACTCTCCGAGAGAGAGAGAGAGAGAGAGAGAGAGATCTCCCTTCCTCTGCCTCAAACACTGCCTGCCGTTTGAAAACTAATACGAGACCCTTTCCTCGAGGTCCCCGTGCAGTAAGCGGATGCATACCGCTGCCTGCAGCCCGCGGGTACGAGCGGTATTGTCGCTCGCCGCGACCGAAGCCTGAACTTTCCGCTTGGGCTCGCGCTTCAGCTTCTGAAGCGGCGCTTAATTTCGAGCGCACGCTAATGGAATGCTTAACGATTATTCGTGGGGACCAGAGATTGCTTAATTGGCCGCGATAAATGCCAGTCTCGTATAATTTTTGGAAAAATTGCATGGGGTTTCGACGGTAATCTGCATAACCGCATGCCACCACGAACGCTTGAAGCAGCGAAGTCATTCCGGCGAAGCAACAGAGGAACATTCGAGCGTGTACATTTAATTGAGAGTGCAGGTTGCAGGCGACTCGCTTTCCTGGCCGCGACCTCATAAACAACACCATAGCCGGCCATGGAGAACTGCCTCGATCGGAGCTCCTCGCACGAAGCTTCTTTCGGAGGAGAATGCTCCGCTTGCCTCTGAGATCTCTCCTCCTTTCCTCGCGATTAAAACGCACTTTATTGGCCACGAAGCCGGAAATTCCA
This sequence comes from Ooceraea biroi, assembly GCF_003672135.1. Classification (NCBI taxonomy): domain Eukaryota; kingdom Metazoa; phylum Arthropoda; class Insecta; order Hymenoptera; family Formicidae; genus Ooceraea; species Ooceraea biroi. The sequence goes on along the minus strand of NC_039517.1, from coordinate 5,468,377 downwards.
AGTGGCCTCGCCACATTAGACGACGGTGTAATGATGGTGATACAAATTGTTGCTGTTAATTACCTATTACTACGTTATATTACGTGGCCGCAAACGTCTTAACGAGCCATTGCTACGTGGTGCTAATGAAGCGATTAAATTGCTGCTGCCGCTTGTTACGATCATCTCGTCCTCAGTTCTATGTTCTACCGGCGACAGCACGTGCCTTCTTCGCGTCACGGGAGCCTACACAATCTTCTTTTCACAAACGGAAGATTTAGAAAGCCCGAGACTTATGGAAATAAAATCGATATTATTACAAGGCGAACGTGAAACGACGAGAATTAATGGCGCGTCTATAAAAAGGCGCGAAGCGGGCAGACGAGTTTGGCGACCGTAAAGGCGAACGGGAAAAAAAAAGAAAGGTTTGCGATTTATTGTATCATATAATCGGCCTTTTCCAGTTTCTCGCGCGTGGAATTAAATAAATGCCTGATGATATTCCGCGCGCGAGGAAACTCGTTGCGTAATTACGCGTGCGAATCTGACGCGCAGGAATTCGACAATCCCCAAACGGCGGACTGCAGTCGGACCTGTAAATTAAGCCCGGATAAATAATAATATATGCGTTTCGCAGCCCGGATCAACAACCGTCGATCGGCTGGCTGCGTCGGTGTGCGATTTCTTTCGCATGTCAACGTAATATGTCCGCGTGGACCGGTATTCCGCATATTTAGCAGCGGGATACATCGCAAGAGGAGGAAGAACAGCAGAACGAGAAAAGAAGAAGTACGCGACGCAGTACGATCCGGGTTGCGTAACGCGCGCTTAATCCAAGGCTGCGATTAACTGTAAATTTTATTGGATGGATAATCGCCTCGCACGAAATTTAACGGAGACGCGACACTTCTGCTTGCCTCGCTGATTTATCGGCGTGTTTCTTTCTCTGTTGCTTTGTCACAATTTTCTGTGGAAAATTATTTTGCTTTAATAATCGAATAAAGAATGAAGAACGACGCGAGGAGAGTCTTGTTAATCGAAAGCGTAACGTTTACACATTTAATTAACAAGACTCGCCTCACGCCGTTTTCTATTTTCCAGCAGATTGGAAAATCCCAACGTGTACTGAATAACGAGCGCGCGCGAGATCATTAATTATAATCATCGAGACTAATTATTTCGACGCTATCATACATCACCCACATCTCACTCGCGCTTGATCGTAGATCTTATCGTTCGGGCTCCCGCCCGCAGATAAATATTTGCTTATCTTAACGGGACAAGGTGGGTCAAAATAAAAGATTTATCTCCACGTATCTGCCTTAGATCGAGCGGACGGATTGCCGCGTCTGTGTACACGCGAGTACAAGCGGAGAACGACAGGCGGAGAGAAGAAAGTGCGTGCTGCAACATATTGGATTATCCCATTGCGTGCGGATCTCACATACGACGGGCCTTAACTCTGGCTAATTAAAAAATATGCATTCACTCTTGCGACAGTGTCTGATTTGCGCGCCCGGCGACAGTTATAATTTTTCGGCGCGAGCTTTTCCCTCGCGAGACGCTCCCGGGAGGAACTTTCTACTCGTGGGCGAGCGAAATTATTCTGGACTTCTCTTATTTTCGGTGGAGGCGTCCAAAAATAAAAAAAAGAAGAGAAAAGGAAGGAAGCATCTCTCAGAAGACCTGGATTGGCGAAAAACACGATCGCAGATTTTCTTCTGGAGTTTCGAGGTGCGTGAAAGCGAGCTCCGCGCAGCGAACGCCTCGGCTTCGAGAGGATCGAACGCTCAATAAATTTCTGCTATCTTTACGAGCTCGTGAATCGGCGGATATCGCTCAGCCATCTCCCCGCCTCAAGATCACAGGATCAGATAGTGTTACTTGCCGTCTCGTTGCAGGAACGCCGCTTGGCCGTCTTAATCCCACAAAAATGGAAACGCCGTAAGAAGTCGTGAGGCTGCGCGTGAAATTACACCGACGAGATAATACTGGTGCTCGTACGCGGATCGGTATCGTGTCGGTGCTTTAATCGCGTCAACCAATTTTTCATTCGCCACCATCGACGGCACTGGACACCGAGATTGCAATTTAAAGGAGTTGCATCGAATGTGTAAAACTTGACAGACGACGTTCTGATCGATCAAGTTTTAATCTCCAAATCGAGATATAAATTTTCAATGCATTTAATCAGATGTCACTTTTATATAATATTTACAATATTTTTGTTACATAATGACAACATTTCTCCGATGATTCTTGTAATAATGCGAGCTTAACGGCGTTCTTGCCGGAACCGAGAGGAAACAAAGTAGCAGCGATGCTACCGATTTTCTAATTTCGCTATTCGCGGCACGTTTGCGTGGACGAGAGTCTAATTGCCCCCATGATCCGTTCTCGATTCGAGGGGAAATTAACGTCGGCGGTGAACACCATAGGAAAAGGCCGCTTATTCGCGCGCGGCGCACGCCCGCAATATTCCGCGATACGTGTCCCGTATAACTTGCTGACGCGATGCAACCGATCGCCGCGCTCGAGAGGATCGAAGATCGGCCTGCTCGGATAATGCTTTCACCGTGCCAATTTCCGCGGGACATCAATGGCACCGCGGCTCGCATGCCTTGCATTTTATGGGCGGGCGCGCGCGTGCGGAGTTCGGAAACGGGAATACGAATGACTGCAGGTTACTCGATCGCGTAAAGCGGAATTCACAGTACCGAATCGAGCTTTATATCGAACCAATTGAACCGACTGATGCACATGTGGTCCAACGGAATCTGGAACCACGAGCGTTCTGAAGCGGCTCGCGGCTTCGACCAAAAATCACGATCTTCTCATCACGTTACGAACGCTGTTACATAATGAGATTCTCTTGATCGGCACTGCGAATCGATGATCGACGTCGTATGCTAAAATTTGGCTTGGTGGGAATTTTAATGCACGCTCGTGAGGTTTTCGAACTCTCTTAGGGAACCGAGTGGCGATTCAGCTCAACACTCTACTCGATAATGTGGACTCTACTTAAGGATCTAAGCCGTCGGACTGTGAGAACAGGGCGCTTGCTTGGCGGTCGATACGTATGTACGTGCGATACGCGGATAAGCCTCGAATGACTTCATTCGAGCGTGACAGCAGCGATCGATCGCGAATTTGAAAAAATGGGATCGGCCGTGGGATCTCGCGCCTCCGATCGTTCACGGTACGCCCGCGCCGGTGTGAAAATCCGCACGCGTACGATTTTCCGTTTTCGAACCTGATCGAAAAATGCGATTCTCTCGAAAACCAAAGAGGGAAACCAAAGAGAGAGAGAGAGAGAAATGGAGAATGATCTCTAAACGATCTCAACAGTTCAGTCGCGGCGCTGCTGAATGTGCTTAAGGCATTTTGTAAATGGAGTATATCTCCCCCTTCACTCTGTTAAAAAAGAGGATGACGTTAGGTAGGTTCCCTAAGACGCTTCTGATAAATCGAACGAGTAAAGAAGATAAAGGACGCGAGCGATCGCTTTCGGTATGAGCAGCGGAGGGTGATGCAATTTGGCACGATGAAAAACGCACAACGGTAACGTCCGGTATGCTCTGCTCCTCTCTCTCTTTCTGATCTTTCACGGCTGCACCGCGCGACGGGTGCCGCGAGCATCCGAGTGTCCTTTGATTAATGTAACGCGGTAGACCGTGCCGCGTTCATTATTTAGCCGGCTGTGCGGCGCGTGGGACGCTCACGAGGAACAGTCTCGTAATCAATTTTAATGATCGCTTTAAATAACTCAAACGCTTAAACAATCCGATCGCCGACCTCGGATTGCAATCCCGGACTGCTCGCTGCTCAACCGTCGAGCGCTAATAACGGCTGAGAGTTGCTTATCAAAGGGTCTCCAGTTTAACGAAACACTGCAGGCAGATCCCACTCGAATGCTGCGCGAGGAAGGAAAGCAATTAAACTATTCACCGGAATGTAATTTAGCTGACTTGCCGTTCACGCATTAAGTGGATTATTCAGATCCGCCAGCATGTGTCCACACACATGTTAATTGTTTCCATAATTTTACCATAATAATAATTAAAAAGAAATGTCAAGTCGCTCGCAAATGCACTTTGCCCGTTATGCTTTTCTGTTATTAAACAGCCATTACAATTACAGTCTTGCAACTGTAAGTAATTGCGTGTTGCAACATTACGTGTTTCGACACATCTGTCGGTGACCAATCACGGCGGTGCACGTGTTAATTAAAGGATACGATTGTTTCAAAGATTCCATTTCGCTTTGGCGGAAGTAACGCAGTTATCTCTGCCATTTACATACTTGTCACATACTTGATGCGAGGTGCTACCGCATCCCTCAGCATCGGCTTCACGCTCGTTTTTCTTCGTCTTTCGCCCCTCGCTTCCTACGAGTTCCCGTTCGTAATGTGTTCGCCGTCATGTAAGTACACGTAAGTACGCCGGGAACTCGAGAGGAGATCAGAAAAGGAAAACTCGTTGCCCAGCGCGGTGATTAATGTTACAATTCCGCGAGCCGCTTTGCGCAATTCGATTAAGAGCGGTTAATTACCGGCCGCTTTCATAATTTGTTTTTACGTCCATTAACGTTGCACGTGCTTTCACGCGTGTCTTCGCCCGTATCGCGCATATTTCATCACCTGTATCGGCACGATCGCAGCCTCGGACGTCACGTCGCCCCGTCGCTGAGCCATAATAATATTGATATTATCACCGCCGTCATTATCTCTCGCCATATACGTCCCGTTAGCTTCGAATATCTCGCCGAGCGAGGCCACCCTTCCTCCCTCGTTCGCGCGGTGAAATACGCGCGGCCATAATCCGCGCGCGCTCTGCTCCGTTGCGCTTCGCATGCGGTCCAACTCGACTCGTCACATCATACAATCGCATCATCGATTAATAATTATTCCGCGTAATCGCGGTTTCCCACAATTACTCAATCGTTGCGATCGGGCGCGCCGCGCGTTGAGTTTCGCTCTTTCATAATTCGAATCGACCTGAGAATTGATAAATCGCCAGGGCCAAGTAGCGGCGCAAATTGTAAATAAAGCAGACTCGCGTCACGTAGATCCCGTGCGCGGATGATGCGCCGACGGATTCGTGTTTAAATTAAAACGCGAGTTTTGCAAGGCTGGATGGGAATCAATTTGTCGGCTCTGCGAAATTGCAAATTGCGGCAAAGTGGACCCGTCGGTTTTTTCCTCTCGAACCCTTTAATCGCCGTCATTCGCGAGCGAACGAACCAACGAACGAAGGGCCGAAAGCGCTGTCAGACGCGATCGCCGAGGAAATTGTAATTAAAGCCGCGAAGAGAGGAGCGAGCGAAATCTCACGCGTCTCGCGGCTGCATTTTGCAACGCAGGCGATCTCCGGACCGCCTTGAACCGACGTCCGTCCGTGACGACGATGCTCTCGCGCGAGCGTTAATATCGTTAATAACCGTGACGCTTCGAAGGCATATCGCGGCGAGGGTAAATGAGACGCGGCGGTGGGACGATCGCCGATTTCGACGAGTTCGAGCGCATAATTATGCGCTCGCGCGAGCATCTGCGCGCGAATGCGCGTGAACCTGCCTGCACAATGTAGCATCCGCTTGCGCTCGTGTTGTGCACATCCTCGTGCGGGAAAGATTAAGCTCATTAGATGATTTTTAGATCCATCCACCCCCGTGATCGATCTTGCGTAATCATGTGGCGTGGAAAAGGAGCGTTCGTCGAGCGAAGTTGAATTATTGAATCAATCAAAATGTTTAATTCGGTTTTCAATTTCAATTCAAATCAATTCCCCTGTAATACAGACAACATTGTTGATGATATCTAATCATAGACGACGAAAGGATCACTTGGTTAATGAATGATTTTGTTTTCACTGAATGCAATAAAATAAAATTTGATAAAAAAATCGAATTAAACGTTTTGAGTGATTACTCGTGGATGTGCGACGTTGTTGTGTCATTTTGTCGCGTAGCTGTATTCCGAAAAGAGAGTTTTTTTATTATTATACTCTATGTGTAAGCTGATAGTCGTCTGCGTAATTAATGAACGAATCGACGGTTTACGAAGAAATTTTTTCGTAAACGTTTAATTTTAATGGACGTCCCGCAATAAAATTTCGGTAAACTGCAATAACAGAAATTGTTGGGGTTTGAGAGATTGATATCTTCTTCATTAAGCAATGGACATTTTCTTATCTGTCTTGAGCGAATGCTCATGTATCAATTAATCGGACAACTCTGCTACGAAGCTGAGAGCTTCGAGCGTAGTACCGAGGCACTGCTTAGTTCTCACGAAACTTTACGTCAACTTTCGGTCCTAGCCATTAAATCTCACCACGGGGAAGGTGATTTTGATAGGGCCCGGAGGCACTTTACCGGCACGCCGTTCCCGGCAGTATACAGCTTTTTCGAGCGCGAGGTAATAAAAAGATTCACGAAGCCGGACCTCTCTCGGACGGACGTTATCCAAATGTATCACGCGACTTTATGATATTCCAAAACCTCAAGATGCATTAAGCACGAGGGGCCGCTTGATGCCTCTGAGAAAGTATCAAAAACGCGAACGTAGAAAATCATATTATTTCAGTAGCACTAAAATCTCTGAAAATCTGTCAAATTTATAATCCAATAATTCTTTTTTTTTTGCAGAAACTCCCTTGAAACTGGCCTCCCTTAATGATCGATCTACAGCATCGAGCAACACCACTCAGACTGAAAAAATAAGAGTGCTGCAAGCAGGATGCAAATGCAAGCTTGATCAGCGATGGAAAGACGAAGCGAACAATCGATCAGCGAAATCCTAGGCGCGACGCGGCTTGGCGAGGAGCCGCGCCGGTAGCGCGAGGCGATCGATCGTCGAAAGAAGGATCGTCGTATACGGCGAAGACTCTCAGGTCACGACGAGTCGTCGGCGGTAGCGAGTGGTAGTCGGTCGGCCAGGCTGAATCATGCCTCCTCCACGGTATATACGGGAGTCAATTGGACGGTTACGCCGTCCTCGAACGAAGGGAGCAGCTACGAGCGGAGGCGCCTTCATCTTTACGACGAGGCGTCCTCGTAACTCGCGTGGTCCCTCTTCGCTGTCCTACTCGCTCTCCTGCCAGGCCAGTCTGCTTTCGGAGAGGTCTCTCCTTCGTTCTCCTCTCGCTTCCTCCCTCCGGATCTCCCACAACACGTATAAATGCGCGAGATTCTGTCCTTCTTCCTCCCTCTCCTCCCGTGTCTTTTCTCCCCTCGGCTGGCTTGCGCAAAATGGATCGAGCGATTTACGTCGGCCCGCGTAATCGAGACGCGCCCAGCGAGAAAAGAGCGAGCGTTTTATTTATGGCCGGCGAGGAAAAATCCTTGTGACGGCGGTGTGGTAAGTGATATCACGAGGAAGGTGATGGAGCGTACGCCAACAGCGTTGGCGTATCGCCGCGCCGCTCGCGAGCAGAGCGGTTACCTCACGAGCGTTTGAACTTTCGTAACACCCGGCGACTAGATTATTGTTATGTCCGCGTAATTTGACGCAGATGTGATCTCTGGCCTGGCAGTGCGAAGAGAGGGCTGCCCGATCGTCGGAACGTGAGTCACAACTACCAAGGCAAAAAGTTACCCAGTGAGACGTTTTAATCGAGTCCAATGCGTGTCTTTTCACCGATCGCCTGCTGTACGATCCTTTGCAACGCAAAAGAGGAATGTAAATCGTTAATAAAAATATTGAAGATATTTATTCGTTTCAAGTGCATTTCCGACTTATCCGTACGCCACGCTGTAGCGAAAGCGTTAATCAATCAAATGACTAGACTCGCAAGAGAAGGCAGAAATCGTCCACGTTACAAATGCTAACGACGTCGCACGACTCCTCTCTTCTTCTCTGCTCTCTTTCCTCAACATCACGATCCGGCGCCAAGGAAAGAATCTGCGGTTGGAAGGTCACGCGGCTCGTCGAAGGTCACCGACCGAGGTCGTCGCGCGCCGTGCGAAAGCAAGTGCCGATCGCTCCAATTACAGCGCAGACCGATCGCGCACGAAGTCTGCGCTGCGCCTGCCGGCGGGTACCCCGTTGGGGTACCCCATGACTCGCAAGCAGCAACAAGCGAGCACCACGCCGCTCGTCCTTACACGCCACTCGTGAGCGTGCTCGTGCTCCGCTGCCTATCGCTGCCGTGTAACGCGCGGCCGATAGCGGCGAGGGTGAGGTTGCACTCACGCGAAATAGCTTTCGCACGGTGACCGGAGCAACGATCGGAGCTGATCGCATGTAGACTCTGCCCGCGCGAAATATACGTGCCGGCATCCACGACGGCCGCGTTCGAAGATATAATTTCAGCCGTTTAATCGGCCGGAGCGGCACGTCGCGATCTCGGCCGCGTGTTGCTGGCGGGGCCTGATAATGGCGTAATTCTGATGAGAACCGTTCCTCGCCGTGGAGTGGAGCCCCGGCTTAAACGCGCGTCTTAACGCGCGGCAGCAACCCGTGGCTTCGTGATCTATGGATCGCAGATCGCGCCTGATCGCCGACGAGCTCAACGCGGTGTAGAGCAGATAATGGCTGCAGTTTTAAGCGATTTGTGATTTCTGCATGTACCTATCCCCGAGAAAGTATTAAGTATTATAACATATATTCATCTCGGTTTTTGTTAACGTTTTTAATAATATGGGTCGTAACATATAAATCCAATAGTTATAGGGTAAAGTTGCCTAATATGAGAGCCCAAGCTATTTTACAAACGCAAATGTTACTGCCTCACGTTGGTAACGGATGATCGTCAAATATTTTGTTAGTTGCAGCTGCGTAGCGCATGTGAACGGTTATTTTTGCAGCCTTAATGCACTTTACTGGAAAAACTTGAACGTTTTATCTACAGAAAACACGTAAAGTTCTCAAGTTAAAAGTTACAATTAAAAAAAATATAAGTTTTCAGGAAAAGGTATCTCATAATAGGCACCTTCACTCTATGTGATATTAATCCTTATGTGTCAAGCAAGATCATTTATCCGGATTATTTATGTTAAACTAAGGACTATGAAAATGTGGTAGTGGGCTTGGAGTAAGCAATAGGCCTATCAGCCTAACGGATAGTCTGGCTGCGACACGTCTACGATATTTACGGCTGTAGAAGCACGCAGAACGACCGCCGTCTCTTGTTCATCTCGAAAAATGGTAGGCCAATCTCGTTAAGTCGGATCAGCGAGTTCCTGGCGTGGCTCCGGATGCATCTGTCGTCGTCATCGTCCTCGCCGTCGTCATCGTCGTCGTCGTGATCGCTGGTTACGGCGAGGAGAGAGAGAGACGCAGAGAGGCAAGGGGAGGGATGGAGACGATGGAGCGCGCCAGCAAGAGAGCAATTTGGTCCGGGTCTCGGCGAGGGCGGTGGGCTCCGGCGCTGACATCTCATTTGACTCTCGCGGGTAAGCTATTTTATTTAATCCGTGATTTACGGATGCGAACGAGGCGACCGCAAGGTATTCCGCTCCGTGAACGGAGCGGTTCTCGAGCGGCGCGCTGCGGGCACGTAAGCGGCTGTGGGGAGAGGAAGATGCCTCGAAGATAAGTCCCTATCCGTGGACCTGGACGGGAGGGGAGGCCCCGACCGAGATGCATAACTTAACCCTCCCGTGGTCGCGCAGTATGTAGGGAGAATTTAATCTCCACTCTTTGACGCGGCTCTTCCCCGCGCCTCTCACGAGCGGATAAAATAAATAAATAGCACGCCCCCTCGAAATATGTCCCCGTCTAGTTGAAATATATGTAGAGCGGCCCGTCCTCTCTTCCTCCCCGTTCCTCTCGAGGAATTCTCTCGACGCTCCTCTCTCCATGCGCTTTTGTTGCTGCACCCGGCCGGCGTGTTCGGCGTGGCCCCTTATTTCTTATAGGGATCGAGGATTCTTAGCTGGCGCGACTCGAAATCCCCCCCTTCCGACCGCTCAGATGTGGTTGTGATATCGATGCGCGCACGCGACACGACTGCGGAGAGAAACGGGCGTCTCTTTGTCCTCGACATTTTTGAATAGCGATTGCTTTCCATCGGATTTCCATATATTGTGTTATTCTCATCTCTGGTAAATTTCGATAATGATATTCGGCATACTAATCGGCAGCGGTTTCCAGGATACGTCGGCTATAATCGTTAGACGAATACATCATTCAATCGAGATAAGACTGCAAAAGATGGATCGGCGTACTAATGAAGACTGCCGCGATGAATCCGAACAGTTTAAGCGCGTCGCTTGTTTTAGAGATTTATAATACAATCGTAGCGTTTAACGTAAACTTGTCCCATTCATTGAATCATCGTTTAGACGATCGTCATCGCAAATAATAGCCGACGCGTTTCGCCGAGCACGAAAATCGCGGTGTCGCCTATCAAAGTGCTCGATGATTCGTGAATCTCGGCGTCGTTGGTCGCATCGCCGTTATCATCGTCATCGTCATACTTGCCGCGCCGGTAATGGGCGCAAGAACAACGTGCGAACAGGTCGCGCCGGCGTCCCGAAGATTACAAATGTGGCGTTGACCCCGACGGTTTCGGGGTCACATGAACGCTCCAAATTATATGGAGCGAGTCGACGGATGGCCAGAGCACGCCATGGACGTGATGGTCCGATCGTGGCTAGGTCATCACCCGCTTACCAATCGCTGTACACACACGAGCGACCGGCGTCTTCGTCGTTCTGCTCCTCGAACGCTCCTCCACGTATCTGCACGAGGAGATCAGAGCCGTCCCGGCGTATCGCAATCTCCGTCGATGATAACCAGAAGAGATACGCTCGGTGACGATTACGACGATACTCCAGGATGAGGGGTTTTCTCGCCTCCTCTGGATCAATCTGCGGTGAATCGCATTTTATTTTGACGGTTTGATTTTTTAATATTAAAATAATACTAGCTCATTTTTTAAAGATTTTTTAAAAATTGAAAAACAAGATATGCATTCGGTAACCAAAAAGAACTGTGGTCGTCTATCCCGGAATTGTTTTATTACAGAAAATTTAATGTTGCTAAAACATTAGTAGGTAAGTGGAATTTATTATCGTTGATTGTTATGAGTCGATAAATCGATTTAATTAGTGAAATATGAAATTCGAGTCCATAGATCATGAACTTTCGATTAAAGTTGGCTATAAATCGTGCAATAATACGCGCCGTTCCGCCAAGTTCCTCCTCTCGTCAGATTCTAAAAGGCAAACCGTCGTGTAACGCGAGACGATACCGGGGACGCGATATCGATCTATCCAAATAACGTTACTTATGAGATGACCGTGCAGCGCCGTGCGACTATTAAATCTAGTGAACATCTGGTGGCTCGAAATGTTCGGTCATTTGCGTAAATCACGATGATAAATAATAATCTACGCTGTTTAAGAAAGCTCTAAGCAATAATTTCGATCCCGCGCTCGCGCGGAAAGAACTCTCCACAATAGATGAACCGTTGTGAGGGAGATCAAAGGTTACATAATCCCTCTACGTGTCTTGTGGGAATACGATTCATCTCCGTTGCAATAGTAACGGCGCGCGTTCGAACGAGCTCGCTCGCCGCGAGATGCTTCTGCTTGCGATTTCCCAATAAACGGTGCGCGCCGATGAGGCCTCGTAAAATCGAGCGGAACGCCGACGCCTCGCGCGTGCTCCCGTCCGGCGAACGAACCTGCCTCCCCTTCCCCCGTGATTAATTGACTGTAAAGCTGAGAGAAAGCAAACGGAAGAGGAGCTCCTCCTCGAGATGACTCGTTTGCTTCCTTTTCCTCTCAACCGGACCTTGTCGCTACTAAATTGCGAATCCGTACACGCGTTTAAACAAGAGCGTTGCACGCTCCAGCTACAATTTATACTTACATATTGTTTACGCATGTATTTCGGCATTTGCTAGCGAGAAGTGTTCACCAACACGCTCATTGATATTTTACGGAGCGATCCATCGAATATAATCACGCGAGCAGCCGCGTACGCGAGCGGAATGTCACTGCGCTTACTGTCGTAACTTACATGGCAGATGGCGATCTGAGAAAGCACCCAGCGGAGATTAAATCGATTTTTCATGGCTGCTGGGAAAATCGCTCCCGTGCGCTCGGCCTAACAAGCGCCAGATGCAAATCGCGGCCGCGCGCTTCGTCGAGAGGCAGAAAGAGAAGAGAAAAAGAGAGAGAGAGAGAGAGGCAGAATGAGAAAAGAAGAGAGAATAAAACGGAATCTCCGGCGGTGTGATCCAGCTCGCGCATGAAATCGTCGGAAGCCGTCGCGCCGCGGCGGGCACGCGGAAACCTCCGGGGAGCGCGATTTACACGCCTCGCCGATATGTTGACTCAATTAATTAAGCGCGATTTATGAGTACGCGCGCTGGCCGACTAGTCGGTGAGTTACTAATTCCCGGATAACAGCACAGTAACACACGATATTTCAGCGCGGGCACTACATCATGTCCGCCGCCGGCTTATCGGACGTATGCAAATAGCGATACGCGCGCACGTGATTTGTGGAGCGTTAAATATTCATCGCGATTCAGTAATTCGCTGGATTATCCCGGCCCGCGAAGCGGGTTGCGCGCCGTGTACATGGCCCGATACGTGAGGCCGTTATCGTGGAACGTGCTCGCTTATGATGAACTCGACGGAAATCGATCAATAAATCGGTTAGCGAGAGACAAATGCTGCGCCGGCGAGATGTTGCGCAGCATGTCGCGTCGGAAACCGCGGCAGAGCTGGAATCGGCACCGATTCGCGATTAAAGAACTCGTAAATCGTCCGCGCTTTCCATTTACCGCGAATTAATTCGTTTTTCCGCGTAATATTATTTATGACGTGATGCATATTCGAGTTACGCCACCTTTCATGGACAGCATGAGATATTTACGCTTCCAGTTTGTGCCAGACGTAATTCCGCACGCGATCGGAAGTAAACTTTTTACAGTCAATTAGTCCAGGACTTCTCTTTTCCAATACATGCTTGAATATTATGCGTTTTGGTTCTGCGAGCAAGAGAGAGACCTAACTGCGGATTGCGATTTGCGAGACGTGGTAAGTGACTAGTCATCCGTTTCTGATTCAAGGCCTACGAGAGGAATTGATTTAATTTGCGTCTCTACGCAAAGCTTTTAGCGATCCGAAAGGCCACGCACGTCTTGATTAGTCCGTTTCGCAACGCAGAGCAACTGCATCTGCCACGTGATGCTCCGAAAGTCGTTCAGCGAGTCCATTGATCAAGGTCCATTGATCTATTCCGATAACTTTACGTCATCAGAGTTCCATCGGAATACCGCAATTCCTCCACATAACAAATTAAAGACCGCGCGCTGAACCGAGTCCGCTTGGAAATCGGCCGAGAATCCCGCGCGATCCCGCAACACCGATGATCATCGCCGCGATCGATCACCCCGCGAGCGGAATGCAACACGATGATCGCGTGCTCCACGCCTCGCTCGCGCGCGTAATTTATTGCGCGATAAACGAGCTCGGGCGGTAGATCCGCGCAGACTCTCGTCTCTCGGAAGTCGCTCGTCGGCGTAGCGCCTCTCAAACGCGATTCTTTCAAACGCGCCGAGGGATCGCGTCAGATCGGGGAGGAAAAACCCGTAGCGGCCCCATAGATCTGTCGCTCGCGCACCGGTTTTTCTCGTCGCCCTTGCGCTTCATCGATCTCACTTCTCTTGGGACATCGTCGTCTTCCTCCTCGTCGATCCACTTCGTTCGCGTCGCATCCACGCGTGCAGGAAGCTCCCCTCCTGTCGTCGCTTCTCTTCGTTCTCGCGGCTAATAAGCCGCTTCCTGCTTCAATGTTCGTTGAAGCTCGTGTTACACGTACGGCGGTCCCGTCGCTAATTGGACGCACGAGCGTTTAGCGAGCTGATACGCGCGACGACGATCTTGCCGGGAGCATTCTCTGCTCCGAGTTTCGCATCTCACACGGCCACTCGTCTCGGAATAAATTAATTCCGCCAGTATCGGATTCCGCTTGCGGCAGCAGCAGCCGCTACCGGAATCATCCGATCTTGATCTGCTCCGGGAAGATCGACGCGTAATTTCGCAAGGTGGAAACAGATTGTCGCCGAGTAGTTTGCCTCGCAGTGATCATCCAAGGGAATTGATCGTGCTGTTTATGATCTCACAGGTATACTTAGGAACCTTGATGGCAGATCGGAGGAATTTATGTGACTCGAGAGTTAGTATAGTGAATAGTATAATGAAATAGTATAATGGTTAATATTACTAGTATTATAATAGAAATTACTATAAAAATGAATATTCCGACTATAATTTTTTACCATACAATTATAGTCAATTTTATTATAATCGATTTTATTATCGGCGTGGGTACCGGCTCGAAAAGAAATAACATAAACAAAAACGAAAAGAAAAAGAGAAAAAGATAGTCGACCAGTCACTGATAATTTCGCACCGTGGCATATAAATCGGCCGCTAATCCGATCGACAAGTTCCCACGTGGCATTCGAATGAGCGGACGAGTTTTTATCCGATACTCTCCCGCGGAATCTACTCGGTGGTATAATTTCGCTATTAATCTCCGTATTGCGTTACTCGGTCGACGCGTTACCGGGTGCGAGTGTGTGTCGTCCGTCTCTTTCTCTCTCTGTGTATGCGCAGATATACGCGCGTATATTGACGTATAGCGTGTATAACCCACTCCAATTATGCGCGATTTGGTCGGGATTTAGCGCCGTTATTCGCCATCAATTTCGGGCCTTATCCGCGCGTGGTTCACCGATCACGCTCGAGCAGCTTTAAGATCCGTCAGGCCCGCCTCGCTCGGATTTTACGAGCGGTTGTCCCAATATCGCACGCTCGCGGGAATAAATAATTCGATTTCGAAACCGTCTACGGGGGAGGAGAGGACGATTCGCACTTTCTGGTTTCTCCGCTTTTCCATATGTCTCTCGTGCCATTTTAAATGACAACGCTCGTCCTCGTCGATAAAGATCATCGCATTACAACGCGAGGCGGAGTGAGGAAATGAGGAAAGGAAGGAAATGGTCTCTCACAATGGTCTCTCGCACCGAGAGATAATTTCTCTCATAATCATTTGTCTGAAGCTTCTCTCTGTGAGATTAGTGGATCGCGGTAGACCACCGTGCTCGCAAACGACTAGACCCGAAACAGCGCCAATTACCGGGCTACCGATTCTGAAGTATTATAACGCGCTTGTTTGCCGTAATTATACCGGCGCAGGATTGTAAAGCACGGTCTCCCCGCCGCGACTTCGGGACATTGAATTACCGTCACCGAAATTACGGCTGGAGCCGCAAATCCAGAGCTGCCGCTGGCAGTAGTGGATCTATACGCGTGAGCCGAAATCGACAAGAGGCCGTTAATGAGCCTCATAGTCGTGGCGGGATTTTCATGTCTAACAAATGGATCCGGCGTAGAGCCGCGCTATTAAGCATTATTTTATTCGAACGTTGCGGCAAAACAATGCGTAAAAAAGAAATGGAATCCTCGGAAATCGCGTTGCCGTGGCTTAAGGTCGCGCTTCTATCTCGAGTAGAACAGCTCTCGTTAATTTACGTGGCTGAAGTGGGATCCTCGCTCGAGGACTTAGCGGGCGTCTCGCGCGAGAGCGTGAATGCGTCCCGCGAGGCTGAAAATAAAACACCGCTCGCGGACGATTTCGCGGGACAGGGCCCCGAATTCCACGGGCCGGAATTCTCGCTCCGCTCCGCTCGAATTCCTCGTTTATCCGGCTCAGTCGCAGAGGGCCCACCGAATATCTTGATCGATATCGTCGGGATTGTAAATCGCGGATCACGGCCGTGGGCCCGTTGGGACTCTAATCGGCCTTTTTCAGGTCTCCGCTTGGACTGTAGAGCGCGACGCGCCCGCCGGAGAGGAAGATCGTATCGATTGCGACACACGCGTGTCCGGGAGCGACTTGGAATAACGAGTTTGGGGATTTATCCCGCGTAGATCACGCCGCGATCTCGCCATATGGCCGCATGACCGTTCGCCAAACTGAGTGATTCCCACGGTCTCGATTTCCGAGCGCGAATCTAGCACGTACGTAACCGTGTCCTCTCATTTATTAACGTTATCTCATGAACGGGCATCTCGAGCGTTAATAACGAGCGATAATAAAATTAATCATCGTACACCCGTTTAAACAAATTGCCGGCGGAATGTGGTTTCGTGTCGGTCGACCGGCTTGAGAGCCGCTGCTTGTCGATGCAACCGCGAGGGAATTACAAAACTATTCAAATTAGGCCGTCCGATTTCCGAAACGCCATTAGTTATTCGGACGTTCGAGAGAGAGAAAGAGACCGAGGAACGCTCATTTAGAATTCCGTTGATTTCGTAGGAAACGATCGCGCGCGTATGTCACCGGTCCAAAAGCGATAACTATTTTTTTGGTAGTCACAAGACGAGTTCGGAGAAAGGAGCAAAAAGAGAAGAAGGACGAGGAGGAGGAGAAGTGGTCGAGATTGGGAGACCGAGCGGCAATTTTACGTGGATATCGACGTGGAAGCAAATCAGAATTAATTCTGAGCGTATAATCGTCTCTGCCTCCACGAGGACATGTGTATTCCTTTCGTTCGTGTCATTCCACACAATTATGCATTGTTGATTGTCGAGAGAGAGAGAGAGAGAGAGAGAAAGATAAACAATAAAGTGAAGGAATATAATAAAGAAACAATTTGCTGCGTTATGCGTCATTGCTTGTATCCGCTCTCTCTCTCTCTCTCTCTCTCTCCTCTCTCTCTTTTTCTCTCCTTCTTTGAGATGCATGTCATACTGCCACAAGTACATATGTGTCGCGCACTCCATTACACGTAATCGAGCGAAAGCCGACGTTCGTTTATATATAATAAAATACTGGCTCGCCCACGAGGCGACATAAAAGCTGCACGTTTAGCTACCACAGAGAGTAGCCGACGCAGCGAGCGAGCGAGCGAGCGAGTAGTAAAACGCGATTTGCCACGTGAGACCCTTGGACTTTTCCGTTGCCTCGCATTACCGAGAGTAGATCGAGTCCCGATTAGAAATCTACTCGACAAAGATTACAACTTGATTTGTCTCATTTGTAATACTCCCTCAACCACGCACGAGCTTGTGAAGCAAGCAGCGCGGAAATGCTACCGATAATCGAATGTCATTGAATCGAATCAAGCCTCGTTATTAAACGTTTCACCTTTAACACTCTTCTCCAGGCTCGATTTATCTGGAGCCGGAGTAAAAGGCAATTTTGGTCGTCCCGTTGAATCGTCCCCGTGGTAAAGTGGCCAAGAAAGGTCAATGTTCCCCCTCGTTTCCCCCTTCGGGGTCCGATCTACTCCGAAAAAGCGAGCGCGTCATTATCGCGGCCGGATGTGTCGTTTACGGTGACGGCCGAAAGTTCTCCCTCTCCGGTGGGAGAACTCTACTTTTAAGTGGCAGCACTTCGCCCTTAAGGGCGGGCCGTCCTCCGCGCAGCTGGAAGGTGCTCTGGACGCGACTCCAATCGAATCGGTAACGAACGATTCGAGATACGGGCCGGGACGTTATGTAGGACCACACACGAGGCGTCCGCGCTATCCTCGACCCGGTCCCACCAGGTAATGTTTCTTTTAAGTGCGAACACAAATTGTAACTGAGACGATGGGCTGCCCCCCTGGCCCTTTCAGCCCGCCCCCCCGGCTCGAGGAATATCTGGCGGATCCGATTTCAAAAGCCGTACATTCGGATCCACGATTATAGGAGGTCTGTACCGGTCGCTCGGTCGGACCACATCGCGATCCCGCGACTTGAAAATTCCGGGGAGGAAAGGGCCAACGCCCCGGGTCATCCTCGTCCGTCTCGCGCCACCTGCTCTTTCCCCTTCGTCCCTGGATCGGGGATCGATCGATTCTCACCTCGCAATCGATCGTGCGTACAAATAAATCTGATGCAGTCTAGTCGGATTTGAAAAATATTATATTTTTAGGAGAAGTAAGAGAAATGAGACTAAAATTCAGCCCTTTGCCTTCCTCCTTGTCCTTTCTTCATTTTCTTTCTCTCTTTCTCTCTGTCCGTGGCACGAATGTGGAACGATGAGTTAACGTCGATCTTTTTCTTCAATAACGCAACGTTTTACGTAAGACGAGCGGATGCCTGATGCAACCCCGATCACGATCGGAGATCGAAATCTCGTTACACGTAAGCTGCAGAAATTAACGTGGCGGCTGCGCCTACGCCGGGGCGATTGGGGGGATGAGGGACGATCGGATCGCGGAGAGGATGAGAACCCGCGCACACACACATGTGCATCCGCACAATTATTTTTATCGAGCTTTCTCGAGCCGCCAGTGAAAGCCGACGAGTATTTATGCCGGTGGATTGGTTATCGATCCTCGGCTCTCGGACGAGTTCGCCGATGCCGACGAAATAACTCACAGAAGTAATCGTCACGCGAATGTTCGCGATTACGTCGCGATCACGGCGACATTTAGCGCAGCGCGCCGATGGTGGCGTCCTCGATACGATTCCGAATAATCTTGGCAATTGATCGCCACGAGCCCACCAGCCGATTAAATCGCGCGGTTTAATGCTGCCCACCGGCGTCAGCCGGTTTCATAAGTTGAACGTGGCCTTCCACATTTTACGGTAACGGCCACCGCGAAATTATCGTTATACCCGTGCAGATCCAGTGAATTCTTTCGGTACCGATCGGACTTTAAGCACGACTTTAATTAAGCGGACTTGTCACTTTCCGTAATCTGCTTGGCACGAGTGACAGGAGAGCCTCGTCGGAGCTCTCGGATTTCGAATACAGGTGGATGATTGATTTAAATCCCAATCATTCTTCGGAATTAGGAAGAATACACTGGAAGAAGCAGCACGCTGCAACGACGTTACGAAATCTGAAATTTACTAATGTATTTTAATGTTATTTTTATGTAGTAGATTTTTTCTAATGCAGAAGAATCATTAGGCGCGAAATCGATTATAACAATCTTCCAATGTCATAAAAATGTGACGAACGAGGATCGGAATGGAAAATGATTCGAATTGGTCGGTCTTCAGAGAAAGTCGTGATCGATCCCAGATATTTAAAGTTCGACGAATATTAAGTGACAAGTCTGATCTCATGAGAGATCTCCGTAAATTACCACAATTTCTAATAAATAATAAACGTGCATAAATAATATCTTCAAGACGGTGATTCTGCAATCCAGCAAACTGCAGAAGCGATACGACGACACACTAGTAAATCTGTGAATATTAATATCAAAGCGATTAAGGAATAGAGACTCGCTGCAGCTTCTTTTCATCGGACTCTCCGTTCTCCAAGTTACGACCGATTCTCTCCATAAACTCGAGATCTGAGGACGATTGCTCCGAAGACGCATCGATCGCGCCTGACACGTCTCGACGTCTCCTTTCTACGAAATTTACATCCATAAGATAGCAATCAATTTTCGTGGATGCGCGCAGCCGCGTCCATTTCTCATCGCGCGAGCACGCTCCGATAGATAAAGCCGTAAAAATCGTTTTACTTTGCGACTGTCATTTGTATCAACCGTCGCACCGTACGTTCCCCGAGCGAACTGTGCGATAAACAAATGCGTAATGTTCCGCATAATGGACTCGAATTCTAAACGACAATCCGATACATCTAATTAACGAAATTGCCGTAAAGGCGCGTAAAGTAGAAATTCGAACAGCGAGTCCGGATCGGGCGATAAAACTAGTCGTGAATTCTTCGGAGAGTCGATTTATTATGTAAACAATTTAACAGCGACTGGACGTGAGTCACACTGGCGATCCTCGTGTGCTCGTCGAAAGTCCTACGAGGTGGACTAAAGATAAATCCAGTGCGGCTATCCGCGAGTGGCGAATCCGCCTCCGTTTATGCTACCACGCTGTGCATACGCGCGAGCGGAGCGGAGTGGAGCGGAGATACGATCGTCTTCCGCGCGCGGGTACGTGGGCATTTAATCGCGCGTCTTACGCGGACCACACCGGAGACGATACGCCTCGAAGGATATCATCGGAGCGCGTTATCGCGACCTATTAGACACGCTCGTCGCCTTACGACCTGTCGTAACCGAGCCCACTCTCTACGTCGCGTTACCAGTTCTCGGCTTACACCCTTGGCGAGAGGGAGATACACGGGGAGGCGCACAAAAGGCGGCGACGAGCGAGCGAGGAAGCGAGGAAGAAAGAGGGGGACAAGGGAGATGAGCTATACAGGGGTCAAGGGTCAGCTCCTCTCGCGGTGCTAGACTACCAGCAGGCACCACGACGTCGATGGCGAACGAGACGTCAGGTGTCCTTGACCATCGGCGATCGCGAGGAGGCGATCGACTCCGTTGAGGGTAAAGATCGCGATAATTAACCGTCGATGAAGCGTCGCAGGTGCGCCGGTAGCTGCGAGAGCCTCCGCGAGATCGCGGGAACCGGCCGCGATATCCTGTAATCGCATCGATAAATCGGCACGCTTGCGTAACCGTTGCGCAACGTTGCGCAAGCTGTCGTTCGCTGCATCCCGTGCGCGCCTTTGACATCACGATCGTCGCGCACAAGTAACTAAATTATAACGATTCGCATCTGGGCGGACGTATGCTTCGCTGGATGTCGTTTCTCTGGTTACTTTGTGCGCCGTCAGCGCCGCGGAAAGTGCACTCGCGTATGGATGAGCAAGGAGCAACCTGGAGGCCAAGATTGCTCCAGCCATAGATACACGCGTGCATCTCCGTAACGAACAATGTACAGATTTCTGTCGCGTTATTAACAAACAAGCGGGGATACTCTCGGCGTGATTTATATAATTATAGGTATTTGTCCATTGTGCGTGCGGGTTGTTTCAGCGTATCGCTCGCAGACACACGCCGTCGCCGCCACCACGCATCGTTGGTGAATAAAGCCGCGCACTCGCGCGCTCGCGCATACAGGTGTGCACGCATACGGAGCGAGGAGCTGACATCGAAAAAAGAGGAGACAACCGGTTGTGCTACGCGCACAGGATCATAGAGCCCAACTCTCGAAAGCGACCTCTCCGTGACTCCGCGCGAGAAGATGACATCGTGGTTCTCAACCTGGCTGGGTTGAGCCGAGCGGGAACACCGGTTCAGGAACACGTCGGCGACACCGTTCATCCGCATCGACGGCGCGAGTGGAGGTCACCGGTCACGCTGCAAGCATCTCGCGAGCGCTCTCTTGCAGAGCGAGACACGCGCTCTTGCACGAGAGGCACGCCATTTATTTCAGCGCGATGTAAATCGCTAAAAGTGTACCGTGTATTGCCGCGCGGAAGCTGTCCCTGTTCGCCTTTCTCCTGATGGAGATCAGCGAGCACCACGTTTCTACCATCTCGTCATCGTCGTCGGAACACGCGCGACACTGATGGCGATGATGATCTGCCGCGCGTTCGAGAATCCATCATTCCCCTATAGAAGTGACACGCTGTCAGCAAGATGGTCTGCGAGTTTCTCGCGTGATCGGCAGTCGCGTAAAAGTACTAATTTGCACAAACCGAGGCAACTGGAAAGCATGAGTTTCTATTGCCGGCGAGGGATCTCCGCGCGCGATCTCTGGAGCGTCGCCGATCTCGTGCGCGCTCCGGGGACAAAAAAAGAGGCAACCCGCGCGCGTGCACACGCTCGCGGAGGCTGATCCTCGCGAGCGGGAAGATCGCAGCCGAAGCGGAATCGTCGACAAGGTCCCCTCTGACCCGACGGCGATGGCAAACGATTGGCGCGCAAGAAGCGGAGCCTGATTTATGGGCCGGTCGCGAGAGGCCCCGGCACCGTATGTACATGCGCGCGCGAGTATTCGCATAAGGCGAGCTCTCCTTCCGGTCGGCGCGGCTCCGCTCGGGGTTCTATGGGGGAAAGCTCTCGCGCGCAGAAAACGCGATCCCATCGCGTCGTCGTCGTCGGAACGGACCGGCGCGTACACGCGCTCGGGTAAGTCGATCGATCGATCGGTCGCACGCGATACGTCGCGCCGATTTAACCGGCGAAACGTACCCGCTCGCCGATGAATCTCGGCTCGGCGTTTCTTGCACGAGCGTGCTTTCCCCGGTCTCGCAGCTCGGTCTGTTCATCCATCTCCTCTGCGCTCCGTTAGAACTTCTTCTTCTTCTTCATTTTCTTCTGCCCCTCCTCTCGCAGTCCATCTCCCGTTGCCATCGCCAAAGGGCCGAGCCGACTCGCGTTAGCGAAGAGCTCCCAGCTCTTTCTCCGGCGCTCTTTTTCTCCTCTCTGCCTCTCTCTTTCTCTGTCTTTCTTTCTTTCTTGATCCGCAGCAGCGGCCGGCGCAAGAACCGAGCGTTTACATTAATGTATGAGGTCAATCGTAAAGCCCGACATACATACGTGTGTACATACGTAGCGCGTATATCGGGGTCTCGGGGCGATTTTCTCATTCCCCGGGCAGGACAAAAAATGACGGCGACATGCCGCGACGACGTGTACCCCGATCTAATGCACTCGCCTAGAGCCGCTCGGGGACGTGAGGCCCACGGCGGGCCACCGTGCGCGCACCGGGAGCATTATAATGTGAAATCGTGACGAGAGCCCGAGCAGCGCACGCTGATTGTCCGTTTCATTATGCTGATCGCCGGTTTCGTCGGTTTAGCGCAATTAACATACACGTGGGACGCGGGCCGGGCCTTTCTCCGACCGCGCACTTTGCGAGACGCTTCGCGGAATGCGGCGAGCGGAATCGCAGATATGCAGCCGAGCAGCACTCGGCAAAATGGATTCAGATAAGCGAGAGGCGGAGAGATAGAAGCCGCATGATCCAACGCCTCCTCGTCGCTTCAGCGTCATCAACTGGACGTCCATCAGCGCGATGTGTCTCACGTCGTGCCAAACGCAGTTTGTCAGCGCTAGGCGTGAATAAAGTCGCTGAATAAAGGCGCGAAAATGTCACTTGGAATCTGGACAACTGCAGCGAAACTAGCTTTCCATCTTTTTTTCTCTTTCTCTTTCGCGTAATATATCTATTCGACTTGATTCGCGAGCGAATTAACGCAGCTCTCGTTAGAAAGACTTCAACATCAACGAATCGCGGCGCTGGCTCATTAAGTTTACTCACGCGTTCGCACGGGCGGTCTCGCGCCTCGTCGTTGTCATCATCGCAGCTCGTGGTCGTCCACGGTTGCATCATCGCGTCCACCTCGCCTTCATCGTCGCTCACCCGTCGAGACTCGGCGCGGCATCGCGCGCGAGACGTGTACGCCACGCGAGAGCGCGGGCAATACATCGCGGACGGGATATATATTTGCAGGGTACGTGTATTACCTGCGGAAAGGAGGCCTGCGCTGGAGAAGAGGTCGGCCGAGAGGTCGCACGGTAAATTGGTCGCCGCGGCGTTACCGTTGATCTACGGCAACAGACGCGATAGTTATGGAAAGGTTACCGCGGTGCGCTCGATAAAGCGTCGCGCTGCGTGTCCCCGGGAATCCGCGGGGAACGAATCGTAAATCGCGGAATCGCAACCGCGCTCGTCGCGGTGGAGGAATCGAAAAAAAAGAAACAGGAGAGGAATACCTGCACAGGTCGTGCGAGAGGGTGAGGTCCCTCCCGCGCGCTCGCACGAGTGGAAGAACGTTGCTTGCCGCGTTGTTTCCGTCTTCCTACTGATGCTGTTGCGACAGCGAATTTTGCGTGATCGCTGACACGTTCGCCAACGCCGTTCTCGAAGAAGAACGGTTGCATAATTAGCCTCTCCTCGCGCGCAACACGTTTCTAGGTAGATAAGCAACTGGCTTCCTGATCGTGAGCTCTTGCGATCTCTGAAATTTATCGCACGCACTTTTCGGATTCTGATACTCGTTACTGCTGTTGGCGGTGTATTACTTCACGAGCGATCCCTGCGAAGTGGAAAGCGATGAGATTTTCCAGATGATCATTATTATAAAATTCCCGTGCGCGCTCTCCCGCCGAGAAGGGAGTCTCGGTATTCATCAAAGAAATTCGCGCTTCGGAAATTTAATGCGAGCCTTGCGAAACGTACGCGTGCACGTGTACATGTGCATGTGCATCACCCGCGGATTACATTGAAACTTCATTTTGCACGGAGTCGAGACGGCGAGATCTCGTGTAGTAATCTCATCCTGCGAGGCAAATTCTTGACGCAACGTACTCCAATTCCTTACGTTCTAAGCGTGAGAAAACCTTTTGTTTAATAAGTGCGCCCCTCCCCCTGCCTCCGCGTTCTTCGACCGCGCAGATCGACTTTCCGGTACACACACCTACGCTCATGTCATCGATATATCACGCGAGCGCATCCAGGCGGTTCGGCGCGAGCGTACGATGAATTTGGCCTCGGGCCCCGAAGATTCCACGATGTTCTCGATTTACGAGGGAACGGGCAGTCCTTTTTTGGAGCGAGTTCCGAGAAGGGGCACGACGGCGCGAACGAGTTAAGAGACTCCTCGACCTTTAAACGCGCTCGCGAGCTAAGTTTTCCGAGTCGGATTGGATGAGCGTATCGCTCGAGCGGACTTTATCGGCTCAAAGTGAGATGAAGACGGAAGTGCTGTCTGACGTGCGCTTTATTGCGGTCCAAAAGCACGTATACATATACACATATATGCACATCTGTACATTCTCTATCGTCAATCCACACGCGGATAAAACGCGCGGCCCTCAATGGACACAATTGTGGTATTTTTGCGTCCCAGGTGCCGTGTGTGAATTCTGCGAACGTTTTCGCGTCAGACGCCTGTCAGGGATCGTTTACGCAGTCGAGTTATGAAACTGCAT
Source organism: Ooceraea biroi (assembly GCF_003672135.1). NCBI lineage: Eukaryota > Metazoa > Arthropoda > Insecta > Hymenoptera > Formicidae > Ooceraea > Ooceraea biroi. The sequence goes on along the minus strand of NC_039517.1, from coordinate 5,443,742 downwards.
GCCAACGGGCATCCACGGTATCGCTCGACATGCCGCGGTTCTCCGGGAGATACACGACGAGCGATATTTTCGTACCACAGTGCACCGTGAGGATCGATATTGGTACCCGCGTCTGTCCGCCGTGACAAAAGTCGGATCGCGATAAAATGCGATCGCGTAATCCCGCACGGGGTCAACTACCGTCGCGTAGGAGTTCGACACGGTCGCTCGACGTAAGCGGGGCACTCGGATTTCCACACCGAAGCGTGTCGCAGCGACCGCCGACGCACTCGCCGGGTCCTTGATCCTCGAACCTTGCGTCACCTATCAGCGTTTCGAAAAGTGCTTAGAAAGCATAAGTAACACACTCGGGCGACGAATAAAACGGGGGATAATAGGGTAAGTGCGAGATGGTGGTAATATTTCTGATACTCATACGGAAATAGTAACATATGAAAGAATCTTCAGCAAGCAGTAAAGTTTAAGATGGACATATTTTCACAATTGTGATATTTTTCTGCAGAACATTAGACCTTCTGTTGCAAACACAACTAAAGTTCACAGACTGAGTGATAACACAAGTGTGTTAGTAACAAAGTTAGAGCAACTGGTCATCTCTCCCTTATGGCCATCTACCCCGGAATCACTCTATACATAATATACAGAAAAATGACGCAAATGACACGATACCGAGTAAATAATAGGGGTGTTGATATGCAATGCGGAAAATAAATTCCTGCGATTTTGGCGAAATCCGTCCGCGCGCGAGTTCCTTTCGCAGCGGCGACGCGCGTCCTCTTCCTCGCTTGATCATCCGCGTCTCCGATCTTGGAACGCGCTTGAATAAACTCGGTCCATTCGCGCAGCGTGTACCGGTGAGCAAACAACGATCGAATGCCCGCAGCGAGAAGAGCGGCGAGCGAGCGAGGCAATATCGAGGCATCGTCGTAGACCTACGCCTATTCCGGATGCGATCGGATCGGGACGCCATTAATAACGACGCACTTACCGATCCCATGGCAGGTGGTAGACCGCATGAAAGTCACGACCTGACATTTGCCTGGGTTGGTTGCCCGCGCCCGATCGCGCGCGCGAGAGCGCGTCTCGTCGAGAGAGCCGATCGGGATGCGATTTTTGCGCGCACTAGTCCCGGCAGAGAGAAAGAGAGAGAAAGAGAGAGAGAGAGAGAGATAGATGGCTAGAGAGAAACGAGAGAGCAATTTCAAGTGTAACGGCCATCGCCATCGTATCGCGATGCGCCGCGCGAGCTGCGTACACCTTCGCTTTCTCTCCTCGCCTGCCGTGCCCCCTGATCCCCCTGGTTCCCCTGGCTCCTACGGCTCCTAATCGCCTTTTCACTTTCAGCGACGTATCGACCTCTCCGTGTTTCCTAGAGATCGGTTACCTGCCGTTTCGGAGCACCCGCGCTCAAATTTCGCTCAAATTGCTACATCGCTCTTCGCACGTTTAACGCGCGCTCCTTTCGTGCCCCCCAATTTCTTCTCCATGATCGGCGCTGGTACCCGAGTCTGCGGTAATGTTATAATGATGCTGTGGGTTTATGGATCTCCGGAACGTAGGAGACCTCCCTCACTCCCTCGATTCCTCCTCGTACCGAGGTGGAATTCATGCCGCATAAATTCCGCGCGGTGTAACGTTCTTTTTACGATATCGCCTCGGCACAATGCTGCGGATTACCGCGTTTTAGTGGATCACACAGCGATGTCCCGAGGTTCTATCTCTCTTTCTCTCTCTTTCTCTCCGTCTTGAGAAGAAGCGAAGGAGCGAAGGAGCGAAGGTGCATCTCGGACGAGCGACAGCGGGTGGTGGTGCGTATCGGAACCGTTCTCGCGCGGCATGCGCGCCAGTTCGCGTGCTCTGAGTGACCCCCGAGTGATTTTACAAGTTTGCTCTTCCTCCTGGCAACTCGGTCGGCGTACCCCGCCTTTCTCCACCGCGCTGAATCCGCGCGGGGGTCCATTGAGCACGGAGGAAGGATCGCGGCGGACGGAAAGAGACAGAAAGAGACAGAAAGAGAGAGAGAGAGAGAGAGAGAGAGAGAGAGAGAGAGATGGAAACGCCGGGTTGCTCGCTCCTCTTCTCTTAAAACAATCGCTGCCTTTCGTTTCATCAAGTCGATCGGAGCGGAGCACTCGCCAGGGGCGACGCCACGCACACGCGCGCCGGCTTGGTATCCAAACGGTACGCCCGTATGTTGCAAGTACGTTTACCATAGCACGGCATGACGGGATTACTCGCGAAGCGGAGCCTCGCGCGAATGCAAGTGCACGGGCAGATTTTTGCGCGCTCGTTAACGGGTTCGTCTCGTCGTTACGCGCGGCGCGGCGAGCACGTTGTTTTAATATCAATTAATTGCCGGCTCCTCCAGATTAGCGTACGCTAAACATGAAATCGAGCGGGTTGATTCTCCGCGTCCGTGCGGAATTTCGTATTCCCATTAACGGAGAAGAGAGCCGCGGCCAGTTTCCTTCGAAGCCCATCCTGTCTCTAGCGGTACCGGACGTAGGAACGATGCAACGATGCTCGGGCGAACGGTAATAATAACGCGCCGCATCGTATTAATTGCCACGTGTCCGTGCGACTGATTCCTCTTGGCTCCTCGCGCCGTCATCGTCACCGCGCGGCCCGATATCCGTGCTTTTTACCGCTGAAATCTCCGTTAGGGTTCATTAAACGAGTCGACGAGTATACCTTTTCCTCGTTTAACCGCCAATTGTGCCAAAAAAATGTGAGAGAGAAAAAGGGGAAGATCAAGGGGGAGGAAAGAGAGATAATCACCCGTCAACGCGGGCTTTGCCACTCGCTCAATATTACATAAGAAACGCGATCGTTGGAAAAGCCGAGGAGAACAGCGAGCAAGAGCGTGAATGTTCATCCCGAGACGTCGAAAACGGAGGAGGATCCAGCTCGATCCTCTCGAGAGGCTGCGCGAGAATTACATTGGGAATTAATAAACGGCGCTACTCTGCAATCTACACGCGTCGGGCCGGTCGCGTTTAATATTTCATCGGCCTTTCGGATTCCGAGCCGACGATCTCGCTCGCAATTCGCGCTCCCCGCAATGCAGGGCACCCATTTGCGAGAAATGGCAACGGGCACGGTTAACGTGGAGCGTCCGTGGAGGCCTTTACGTCGAAGCTGACCTTTACACATCTTTGGCGGCTAACGCGGAGAGGGAAAGAGAGAGAGAAATGGACCCGCATAACGCTCGGCGACCTGCGAGTGGATTATCGTGGCAGATCGCGATCGCGCGCTGGTTACGCGACGAGCGGACACTCGCAGGACGAACTCGCGCACTCACGACCCGCCGGCGCCGGCTCTCGGTCACGAGGGATTCGAGATCGCCATGCGCGACGGATTTTCGCGCTCGAGCGAAACGAACGCTCGCGCCGCCGAGATCGTCTCCCGATTTACGAGCCAATAAAATTCCCCGTCGAAACGTCTTTACGACCCGGAGACGTGAGAGCGACCGCCTCGCGAATCGAGGTGGCCACGCACTCCGCGAGTTCCTCGGCTTTTCCTGGCCATCGATCTTTCGTACAATCGGCACTTTAATCCTCGTAATAATAATAGAATACGCGAGCGATTGATTATTCTAGTTGTCATTATGTAATACTAGTATTCTAGTTATTCGTCAAGACTTTTGTCTGAAAGTTCTTCTCGTAGATGGAAGTAACTTGCGTAAAAGGAACTTGCGTTGCATATGTGTGCGAGGTAAACCGCGTCGAATCGCGCGCAAGGGCGAACTCGTAATCCACTCGCTCTCGATGATCGCACGCGTAACGACGCATGCAACCTCGTTGCAACGCGCAACTGGGGAATCGTCCCTGTAAATGGCACTCGCGATTAGTAATTATGCGGTGCCGTGCGCGCGGCCTTGCGCGGAAAAGACGCTTGTCGATCGACGGAAAGTCGAGGGAATTATCTCTTCTGCGATGAGCAGAATGATGACAAGCAGAAATGAATTGATCAGGTTCGCCGGGATGATAATAATGGTACGCTCGAAACTGTCAACGAATGAATGTCGATGAAAGAAATCGAGATCTGCGTGCCACCATGAGGCAGTCAACCGATCAAAGCACCAGGCGTATCATAATCACCGCCGCGCATAATAATTAAGAACAACGACTTCCGTCGGTGACTAACCCGAGAACAGGCCAACGATGATTACATTGTCATGAATGAGACACGTTTGTTACACCTGCCGGCTGCGAGTGCACGTGTATAACTCACGTTTCAGTTAAAACGATCATTCGCTGATCGATTCGAGGAGCAAACCTTTAATTTTGAGGAGGAACTCGCAACAGTGTAATGAAAACATCAGTGAAATCGGTCTTTAGGAACGTTGGAAATTTGAGGTTCTCACGCTGGTGGTTATTACAATCTGATTTACCTTTCCTAACGTTTCGTGAACATTTCAGTCCATTTTTTCTGCCGATTAAGTGAACTGAAATATTGACGAAACATGCGGAAGCAAAATAATAAGAAATGCGGAAGCCAAATCAAATTTAGGAAAACATTCTTCTAATTTTAACAATATTTATTTAAACTTGCAGTTAGTTTACGGGTCATTTATTATACGGATAACGACTACAGTCTGAGAGAGTTAATGTTTCCGATATCACGTCATTAGCCTGCGATCTTTCGCGCTTGGAGCGGAACGAAACGGTCGCTCATTAAGCCGCGTTGAAATAACAGACGAGCCGATATTGGCGGAAGGCCGATTGTCGCAGAGTATCGAGTTCCTGGTCGGCACGTGCTCCCGCACTTCCTGCGTGATCACACGCACGAGACACTCGGACGTCAGAGCACTCCCACGCACTCTCATGGCACTCGCGTGTGCGTGTTCACGAGATCGCGCGTGCAACGGATGAGTGCGTATGGTAATGACAGACCGAGAAACGCCGACGAGGCGCCAGTGGAAGCCCTCGAGCGATGCTGCTGCCGATAGACTCTCTTCTGGAAAGTTGCCGAGCTATGAGCTTGAATAAATGGTAATTTTGCGCCGGGGCGACTTCATTAGCCGAGGTATCCGGGATGATGGTGATGGCGAGCGATATAAGGGGAGTCAGTCTGATCGGTACAGGTGATAAGGAATCTCTAGTAGTATTTCAAAAAATACATTGTAATTTCCGGATACGAGTTACGCCAACGTGGTAGAATACCTATCTAAATTTAAACAAATATTTATTATGCAAGTGTATTGCTTGGGGAGAATTTGAGAAATAAGACCTCGAGGCACAGTGCGAATGGTCTATAAAAGCAGACAAAGAGCCGACATGATCGGCCGGGTGCAATCGCGGACCACCGTGACAGAGTCGAATCCATTAAAGCGGGGGACACAATCGCAATCGGCGCCGAGCAAAACATGTCGGTAGGTAGATAACGTAACGTAACCAGACGGCGATACGAAATTAAGATTTTTCGCTGCTCGGCGAACCTCACATCCGCTTGTGCTTTGTGCATTCGCCATCCGCGATTCAATTGGCACCGCCGGGAAGTTAACACCTACGCCCCGCGACTTTACGAGCGGACCATTGCGCGGCGTGCTCTCTCGCGCTCATTCTTTTCTCCCCTTTACAATGTAGGAGATCGATATCGGCATCGACAGTATATCGCGTTTCACGATTGCGTAGAGAGACCACTCTCTTTCCTCTCCGCGGCACTTGCTTCGCCGCGCGCGCAGTTGATATTCAATTTCCGCCTACAGGAAATATGTCGTACGAGCTAGCTGGCTCATCAAGAGAAAGAGAGAGTCAGATTAATTCATCGCTTGAGAATTTGAGAATCCATCAACGGACACCACCAAGTCGCTCGCTAAGAAAGGGAAGAAGAGATCGAGCGACAATTCGGGAACCAGCGCAAGGATTTACGGCGCGTTTAAAGCTTTATAAGGTATGCGCGCACCAGGAAGAGCCGAGAGGGTACGAGTAATGGTAAGGAGAGTCCGCTCGCGCCGGTGCAAACTGTACCTACATAGTGCCCGGGGCCCGGCGGTAATGCCGACTTCACGAGTTCGCAGCCATAAAATCGTGAATTATTAACACTAATATGTAACACCGTGCCTGCCGGTACAATCGCGTCGCAAAATCGAGGACGCTAAGCGCGTCCGTGCCTCGGCATGTGCATCGTGTTGCGCCGCATTGTATCCGTAAAACGGCAATCCTGTTCCGCTCGTGAACGTGAGGAACCGCGAAGCTGGAGAACCGCTCGCTCTTCGAACGAGGTTGCGTCCGTAAAACGCGACTGCTCTTGCAAGCTACAAAGGAGACTCTCCCAAAGACAGACCAGGGAACCAAGCATCACTTGTACGACACTTGAACGTCTCATCGAGATCTCCTCTACGTTGTCTGAACGCATGGAGAACAAGGGGTCGTAAATTCGCGCGGCGCCGATCGCGCGCGGGAGCCGTCACGGCGGACGTTGATTTCCCGGTCGAGAGGAAACCTCATTAGAGTTATTGAAATCTAATAATCCCCGAAGTGTTACACCAGGAAACGGACCCCGTCGCTGATATGGGATCGTCGAGGGAGAATCGAGGTCGAGTTTGTACAGCCGACTGTACCGGCTCGCCGTTGGTGGTTTATATAGCCGGTCTGTTTACGCCTCTCTCGGGTCGTTGCAGAATGTAACGCTGGCTCATCGTGAATGTTGATGCGTCACGTATGCATTTAAGTCGCCCCGGAGTCGCGCGGGGCACGAGGACTTTGCTCCGATTTGCGCGATTGCCTCGACTGCTGCATCTCTGCGATAGATAGATCTGCGATCTGTAAAGGCGTGCGTCCGCATAAAGGCCGCGCTACGATGAGTGATCTGAGAGAGGATCATTGGAAATGGCAATCGTCGATGGATCATTGTGTGCTGATTGTTAATCACGGTGAAAGATATCGCTTTGTTCGAGTCAGGGAAGACTACAATCGCAAACGAAAGAGTTACTGGATATATTAATTAAATATCGAAAATAGCAAATTCTTTCAGCAAACTTTGAACGCAAAACTTTGTATAAATTTTTAAAAAATCTGAAAATCTTAAATTTTAAAGAAATCCGCACGGGAATTTTGCGGTCAACGCAACATATAAAATATGAGAATACTTGTAATATTTAAAATCACAAATTTTATAGTGCATTAATGAGAATTACGATCGCGGGAGAGAGGCGTGCGGATAAGGTCGAGAGCGAATAATGAGATTCTACATGCCTGTTGTCTCCTGTAACAAATGACGTGGCATTAACGTTCTCCCCTCGCCGCGAATTGATGAGAGCGCTGGAGAAATATTTAATCCATTTAGGTGTCACGTAAACGTGCCGCGCGAGGTACCTGCTCGTCGTACAACGGACTGGCTAATTTAATTTCGCGCATCGTACCACTGGGGTATTAAGATCGGAGATGCGTTTAGCGATGCTACGGTGCATCAAGCATAAGTGGAACGGCGCGAAAGCGGTGCATTGTGTCGGTGCGCGGGGGGATCGGAAGGAGCATGCCACGGCAGAAACTGTCTTCCCGAGGAAAAGGGAGAGAGGGTAAAGGTGGCCAATAAAATCGAGTTATTATCCTTATTATCGTCGGCATTGCGAAAGAACGCGGCCTACACGCGGCCGACACAATGTGCACCCGCTTTGCGCTCCTCGCATGTCGCTCGCCTCCATATCGATCGAAGGCTATGGCCATCTATCCCGAAAATTATCCCATAAGATATCCATAGAACAATTTTTTTTTAATTAAATTTATATAATTAAAAAAGAATTTCCGATAACTAGAGTTAAAAAATATTTCAATAAATATTTTAGTAACTATTTCCATATTCTCTCTCTTTTACTTTCCGTTTACTTTATCCCCGCATGTTTGTTCCGCGGGACGGAGATACTTTCGTTCAGCTTCACGATGAAGATCGCGGCGTTCGCTGGACCGAGGCAGATGGTATCGCGCGGTAGGCAAAGTTATTCCGATCGCGCGACGGAGCGAGCGGGTTTATTTACTGTAAGTAGGAAACGCCTGTGTAGAATTCGAGCGCGTGTCCCCGCGAACGCGGAAGACGTCCACTCGTGAACGCCACTCGTCCCCAAGAATTCCGGGACAAGTGGCACGACTCTACGAGCGCACGATGTAGCCGGGGCCCCCGTATATGCAAGATGACCTAAAGTACGCCGCTCTTCGTATCTCTTCCTCCTCTTTCCATCTTCCCACCCCCTGCACTCTTCTACCCCCTCCCCTCCCCTCCCCTCCCCCGCGTCGCCACGGGCGGAGAGAATCGCGAAGACTACGCCGAGCGTTCAGGTGAAGCGGGTTAATATCTCGACATTGTGGACACAAGTGATGGGGGACCTCTGTGCCTCGGGATGGTCCCCGTCTCTTCTGCACCCCGCCGGCGATACTTTCCGCTATCAGTGATTCTCATCCGTCAATGGGAACCGGTGCTGCGTAGCTGTAGAGTGCCCTTGACTCTTCATTGCGCACGTGTCGTTTAAAATCTCTCATCGACGCTAGAGGTCCAGAACTGATGAATCAAGTCATCAAATTATCATGAAGCAAGAATTTATTTTTGAATGAGGAAGGAAAATTGTTTTACGGATAATCTCGCGAGTCATTGGACCGTGACCATGATCGAGACCAGCCGAATCGATCGCGCTCTATGCAAATCCTATCGTCGAGTGACTTACGGGGGCGTGGGCGCCTCCGCTCGCGTGAAATTCGCGCACACTTGATTTGAACTTACACGTCATTCGCTGAACGCCAATTCAATGACATCTGGTCTGGGTCGCGGCCGATAGAAAGCTGTCCCGCGTATCGAACGTATGTACGTACATGTATTAAAACAGCGGCGCTGCACAGCGCTTCAGACCTCTCGCTTTCAGCTCCGCGTACACGCTCGAGCAGACGCTGAATAAGTCATCGTTAACAAACCGGATTCGCTGATCCGACCATTTCGATTTCCGATTGATTCCGCTCTCCGGCGCGTCGCAGGCATTCGATTTCCGCTCGAGCGCACGCGTCCACTTGGAGGCGCCGTCTCATTTACCCATCCGCATCATTACAAACCGTTTGTTCGCGAAATCGTAGCCGCGAGCGCGCATTACTTTCTCTCGAAAGAGGCACCGGCGCAGCCTCCGGCCATTCGATTTGGTCCACGAATATCATTACAGCTTGCGAGCTTCTAATTACGCGCCGATTATGCGTCGGCATGACCGGCAAAGGCTTCTTCTTCTATTCTAAATCTCGTGCCTAATGAACTGATTAATCAGCGCGCGTATCGGACCTGTAGCGCCGATATTGTCGAGCTTCCTGCCAAAGATCGCGCACTCGGCTTCACAATGAAACGCAACTGACTGCAAATTCACATAAAGTGCCGACCTGTCGACCTTTCCTCGGCGGAAGAGCGCGATGACGTTGAATGACACTCGCGTTCCTCGCGTGGAAAAATTTGGCGGATCGCACGCACCGGTGGACTGACGCGCGGAGTGATTATCCGAGCGATTAATAACGCGGCACTGTCAACGGCCGAAGACTGAAAACTCCACGTGTCGACTTTCACCGTTTAGAGGATTTTGCTGTTACCCGCAACCGTCTTCCTACGCAGACGCAATGACGCTTCCTTTTCCGCGGCGCGACACGCTCGCGCGCATTTATAATATTTACCTTTTCGCACTGCAAGACAACCGAGTAATCAGCGCCGGTGGTAATCACTCGATGCGAGAGCATTATTACGACAACGACGTGTCTGCCGGAGCAGCGTTCCGCGCGAGGAACACGTGCTGAACGACGTGACAGCGGCATCGCCGAGGAGAGAAGACTCTCTAATGAAAAAGCTATCTCAGCGAGCCTCAAATTAAATTTCCGCGACTCGGTCGCACCTACGGCCGAGCGAGAGAACCGTCTCGCGTTTCGGTTACGAAAATCTCATCCTGAACGTGGCGCGCGCGCTCGATAGGCAGGTAAAAGCGGGACACGTTAGACAAGGATGAGATCCGTGTCAAATGGACCGCTTTGCCGATTTGCTGGCTAAGCTACGTAACTAACTCTGCTCGTGGGAACGAGAGGTACCTTGAACGAGTACTCGCGCGGAAGAAGCCACGGCCGCGAAGGGAGAGGTGCTCATATTTTTCTACGATGATAAATGAGCTCATCATGTTCGGAGCGAATGTCGGAAGGACCTTCACCATCGCTTCGCTACATTTTCAGTCACGGCCGAGAAGGGATAATCCGGGACTCGCGGACTGAGGGGATCGGGCAAGAGAGACGGAACGGCGCAGGAAGAGGAAATCGCTCATCATCAGAGCGGTCAGGAATCGCGAAGAAACATTTTTTACAAAGTTCGAAACGACGTCGGTGACCCAAATCGCGGGACAAAATCTGCCTTTTACCGCCGCTCGCCCATAAATCCTCGCTTTTTTCCACCTGTTTCATATTCCGGAGGCGAAATCGTAAAATCGACCGAGGGATCACTCGAGCCGCGCGACGGAGATTACATTCAAAGCGAGAATTCAGAGTGATTAGCAAACCTCTTGGAACACTGCCGGATCCTTGAGCAGGGGTGAGGGGGTCACGCGCGGGGCGACTTGCGTCATGATCCGAGCATGATACGGAGCGCGGCACCAAACGTATTACAAGATGCTCATTAACGTCGGGGAGAGTCGCCTCGTCTGAAATTAGCTGACCGCCGACAGCAACGGCGACGGAGCACGTGTCAAATCGGGGCACGAGTCAATCAACGCTTGGCGCAGCATCGTTAGCCCCCCGTTCAATTCCAGCCGGACTCCTCGTTTTTTCGACTGTCGCCCAGTGTAACCGTTAACGTCGATTAATTAGGTATCCTGATCGATACGACGAAAATATCCTTCTCAAAGAGTGCCATTTGGCGCACGCAATGGTAGACGCAGAGCATGATTCAGAGAGAAAGAGAGAAGGCATCATTTGTTATGTGCATTGCAGGGTGCCTCTGTTGAAACGCGAAGCTTGACAGAGAAAACAACCAAAAAGCTCATTGCAAATACACAAAAAAACAAGCAGGAAGAGAGAAACATCCGGAATGTGAGGGAGAGGGATGAGCAAACTTGTAAGTTTTCCGGCACAATTCTTCTAAATGAATAACTGTACAATGCATGAACGAGCTGCGTACCTGTATCGTTACGTCCGCCTCGTGCTTCCTCGATATACGAGACGCGGAAATTAATTAATTAAGAGAAGAGGAGTCATCGGGGGTCCAAGAATCCCGCGTCTAAGGCGAACGATAATTACATAGGAAACGCTCGATGGAATTCCTCTCGGAGGGAAGCTTCTTTATTCTCTCGCGGCGAGAGCTCTCGTAATTCCGTAATTCCGTATCATCTCGGAGAGGAGCGATCTCTACCCATTTCCATCTCGGCGCGGGCGCAAGATTTCATCCGAATCGCCGGGAATAATCTACTAGCAGAAGTAAGATAACCCGGGCGCACCGTAATGGCACCGCCGGCTAGATTAAAGAAACGAGAACGGATTATCGCGAGAATGCTCCGCGTCTCCGTGACCGTAATAACCAGCTAAACGTTTTCGCGACCGAGTTCACGGCAGAGGAAAGAAAGAAAGAACGAGAGAAATCAAGAGAGATCAAGAAAAAGACAGACGCGAGGGGGAGAGGGGTCGAAAACTAATATCGAACAAACCCGGCAGGCCCCCGGCAATTGTGGTCACGGAGAACGACCCTGGCTACCGTAAGTCGCTCCGGGCCCGGGAAACTTTGGTCCACGACGCAGGCGCCGAGGCCGACCGCCGCAGCCACGGATCGGTCTCAATAATTCTGCAACTGGTAGGACTAATTTTGAATGCCATTAGTTAGCACACGCCGCCTGGGATGATCCGGCGCGACGGATTGTTATTTCGTTCGTTCCTCCTCGCTGCCCCTCTCGCTTCTCGTCCATCATTCGACTTGTGCATCGAGAACCGCGTCTCGCCCCCTCGAAACTGCTCGCTCGCCTCTTTGTCCGCGGATTGGTGCCCTGCTACCGTATTATCCCTCGTAAAAAAGTATAAATGAACAAGTCGAATTAGAGCTTTCGTGTGTATGATTTGTTTAAACGGTAGAAAGAGAAGTTAGGTTTGCCGTCTATCTCTCTTTCTCTCTCATGTGGAGCGCAGACTTGTCTTATTCTCAAGATTCACATCCTGCGAGTGAAGCAGGAGTCTCTCTGATCGATAAAGGATCTGTTTCACAAAGCTGCCAGCTTCTACAATATTCTCATTGATCATAGATCAGCTTTGGAACTGATCTTGGGAACTTATCCGCTAAATTGCATCTACCTTTTGCAAATCTTCTTTGCAAGCTTCTTCAGCCTTCCTCTACCTTCACTACCGGCAGGACGATCCTTACACACCGCGGCGATTCTTATAATTTGTTTTCGCTTCTTCCTCATGTTTTCCTCTTCGGAGTCCGGCGCCACCTCTGATTGAATCGGTCGCGATATGGCCGACGATTCTCCTCGCAGTTATGCGTACATCCACGCACTGTCGGCTGCAAATTCCGCGGGATCGTTTCTGGCGAGCATTTCCCAGCATCGACCGGTTGGTACATGCGGTATTGGGTCAGCGAGCGCGCGAGCCTCAGGCCCCTTTGTTCTTCTCTGTTCCGCGTAGGTAAAATATACCTCGTCGCCAGCCCGAACACGTGTCGTCCGCGACCACTCTGCGAACATCCAGAACCAGACAGTCATTTAGGATGGGTACCGTGGGAATATCCGCGGTAATATTCGCGGCCCACACAAAACACGTACATTCCACGTCGTCGACACTCACCATTGAGACGGGCGCGAACGATCGAGCTATTAAATAATATAAGTGCTTAATATTGTTATATTCATTCAGAAATTGTAATTAATAAAAGAAACTTTTAGTCAATAAAATGTGAAAGAAGAATATACATGGCAAAACCATTTTCTGCATTTCTGTTGAAAATGGTCTCCGTTAAAATTTTTATATTAAAAGCGCAAGATATACATGTGTGTAAGTTAATAAATTATCGTTGTGCTAATGGAACTTTATGTTTTAAATTGATAATCAACTAACTCAAATGTTAAAATAACGTATTTTATATGTATATATTTTATATAATAAAAATTTTACTCTACAGCAATCACACACACATACCATATGTTCAATCAACCTTTTCCAAACATTAATGTAACAATCATGCGCAGTATGATTCTGTGTGAATTGTACAAATAACAGTTTCCTTAAATATTTGCTTAAATAAAATTTGACATTACAAATATATTTATTTTATATAAAATTTACTTTTAAACATTGTAACTTTTCTCCTAATTTTATGCCAAATTATCTATACATATAACATTAATGTTATTGTCTAATATATTCGCATTACGTTGAATGCAAAACTTTCAATGAACCGTTTAAGACATGTATTATGAAAGATGTGTATAAAAGAATTTAACACAAATTTTATTGCTGTACATCTCTCATGCAAGCGATGAATGAAGACCAACGGAATCTCACACACACGTAACACACATACGTGACGTAAGTCTTGACTCTTCCTCCGACAAAACGTTTCAAGCAGGACCTACACAACCCTCTCTTCCACCACAAAGAGAGAGATTTCCTTTGAACAAAGACGACGTTGGCGATTAAGCTGAAGGAAAGAGAGCATGAAGACATCCCGCGGGCGTCGAACAATGTGTTATTCGGTGGTCGTGCCCTATGCAACGTACACTATATCGACAACGGAGCAAACCCCGAGAAGTATTCGCTGGCGCTCTCTCGCTCGTGGTCGCTCACGTAGCCGCGGCTTTGATGTGCACCGCGCTGGTGCATTGTTGATGCATTATAATGCATACCCGCTAAGAAGCACGCGGGTATGTCGGCATTATGGCCGCGCGAGGTTCGATAATCAAAAGCGTCCCCCCCGCGCGGCCAAGATTATACGAATAGAAAGGCGCCGTGATACGTGATGGGCGTATGCAATTGAAAATTGTATTACGTAAAGATGCGAGAGAAGAGGGGGAGGGCGGGGGCGGCAGCAGCGAGTGAAAATTTGCCGGTTTCTTTCCGATCGTTTATCCGCGACCCCTTACCCTCCCGCTCTATGATGATCATCTTCCACTCCCTCATTGGTCCGCGCGGGTAAACGGCGGGACCGTTGTCGTATCGGTCATCGGCGAATCACCATGCCGATCACCAGGCTGATCTCACTAGGTTGATCTCACCACGCTCTTTGAGAGGAATGTAATCTCTGGCACGGCAGTGGCCCCAGACGTGTACTATGACGAAGGAAAATGAAGCGCTTGTAGTGTTCAATAGGGCGACATAATGCGCGAGCGGCTCTCCTGCCGTCTTTTACGTAATAATATTGAATATTATTAATGACGCGCGTGTCAAACACCATGAACGATTGAGTCTTCCTTCGACCCGCGCGCGTATACCGATACCTGCCGGCGTGCACGTGTAGATACACACGCGCGGCTCCGTAGCTCGGAGCGCACCCTGACATCTCGAGTGCTGTTCGCACCGCTAAAAAATCGCCTAATGGCACGTCGTTCCAGTCGATCGAACCGTTAGCCATGCTCTTGATTGCTCATTGAGCGATGCGCTTAATCGATCGGAACGTCGGACCGCGGGCGTCGTTAAAAAGCCGTTTGCTCCGTCGCTGTAGACCGCGAAAGCTGTACATCTCTCCAACACTGTGCCAATGTACACAAAATTTATGAGCAACTCCACAAAGGAGAAAAAAGGCAAATTGCACCGAAAGTGCAGTTTCCTTAAAATCTCTCTCTCTCTCTCTCTCCGGATCGGAGATAATAGTCCTCGAGATCACTATGTGGTGCAGAGATCCCCGTAATCACATCATCGGCAAGGCGATGCATATTGCTGTCCAATTAAGCGGCTCCTCTCGCGCGGGGAACGTCGTCGCTATGAGGCTGCGAGTCCACGAGAAGAAAGAGAGAGAAAGAGAGAGAGAGGATGCGGAGGAGCGTGGTCAAGAGCTTCCGTGCTACACCGGCGCTACGCTACTCTTGCTGGCTCCTTCTTACTGGCTTCTGCCTGGCGCTGGCCTGTAATTTGCGCGGTCGTGCCCCGAGGATCCACGGCATCGTCGTCCTCCACCTTGCCTTCATCGTCCTCCCGGAGAATGATATTCCCTCCGTCTCTCCCCTCTCTCTTTCTCTCTTTCCTTCTCTATCTATCTATCTATCTATCTCGCTTTCTCTCTCTTTGTCTTTGAGGGTAGGACTCAAAGATTCGTACCCTATTTGCGCCCCTGTTGCCGCCCGGTAGCCGGCCACCGGGCTACGCCACCCCCGTCCCGCCGCGCCGGCGCGATCGCTCGCAATTACAACGCCCCCGGCCGTTTTTAATCTCGGACAACCGGCAAAAAACGTAATAACCTTTTTGCCGCTGAGGACCGTCGAACATTACGCGCGGTGGGGCCCGCTCCCCGGCGGGCCACGAGTTGAACCCCTGATACCGAAATTGGGGACTCCGCCCCCGCATTCTGCTTGGCCGCGCAAGGATAACAACCAGGCGGTATGCAAATGCAAATTCCCGCGCCGGGAATCGTTCAGATTTCGCGAGGATTATTACGGTAGTCGTGCGTGCCGCGGGGGCACCCCCTCCCCCATCCACCTACCCCTTGCTGCTTACGGGAATTACGTGCACGGAAATGGGCAGTCGCCGGCGGCCCCGTGCTAAAGCAACAGTCTCGTTGCAACAATGACATTACTCCCGCCGGGGTTATTCTTTCCCCTCGCGGAGGAGTCGCTGACAAGGCTTTAACGAGGGTGGAGTCCGCCGCTTGTTTGACTTGTCGCCCGCTCATTTCGTAGTCAAGCAAATGCCATCCGATCACATTAATCTCCAGTTCCATAGTTTCAGCGTATGAGAATGCACTCTTTTTCCTCGCTCGGGGCGAGATTCATAGAACGAACTAAGGATGACTCGGAATCGCGGTAATTATGCATTGCAATATTGCATGACACTGTCATCGAAACTCGCAAACGTGGGCGCAATGTCTGTGATTTCAGGGGGGCGTTGATGTGCGAACAATCCCGCTGGGGTACGCGAGTTATGATATTTCCAGGCGCAATAAAGTATCCATCGACAGTCCGGAGATAGCGGCGTTTTTCCGTCGCATCTGTGCCGGCATTGTTTCAGGCCGGCACCCTGATAGCGCTATTTCTGAATCGGCGGGCGTGAGACAGGAGCCGGCGCGGAGGCGTCATTGTCGCTCTTTTCCTTGGTTTCTGCAATTGCGCAATGGCGAGCACGAGTGCGGCGGAGTGCCTCCAGTGCATGGATGGGAGGCAATACAAATCGAATCGCCGACGATCATTTGTCAAGCCGAGAAGACGTCCGCGGCGCGTTGGCGCGGATTACCGAAGAGGAACACGCACGAGTGAGCGAGGAGGAGCAGGAGCAAGTAGGAAGACGAGGACGAGGAGGAAGAAGAGGGGAGGAGCAGGGGTGGCGGAGGAGGAGTGCGAACGATGCTGGAGGCAGACGGTAAAGTCTCCCTGCACCTACCGTATCTCGCCTGGGAGAGTGATATTTCTATCGTGCACGTTGAAGCAGGTACGTGTTAACAATCCTCGCCTCGGCGTTGCGCGATTGATGGCCGTGGAAAGCGGGATTTATTAATCTCGACTATTATCACTGTCCGCCGTGCGGAACGAGCCGGCCCGCGACTCCATCGACATTTCAGTCTCGGGTGCAGATGATGCTGAGCGGTGCTCTCGTAGAATCCACTACCTCGTCATCGTTGCGCGTTCTCTGAGTATACACATGTGTGTAGCATTCAAGTCTCTTCTGCAAATACCATTTATCATTATAGATTTCCGAATATCCTTCTTTTCGATTTTTCGATGATTGACTTTTTGGAGGACTAAATACGTCTTCTCCAACTATTTTAGCTTGTTTCAGGAAAACTGGAGAGGAGAATTGGACGGTATAAATAATAGAGTACTCTCACATCGTCTCCATATGATTATTACATAATCGCTTGATCATACGAGTCTCATTGTTCGGAAGAATTTTTAATTTACGTGCAACATTGCTCTTCACGTTCTGTAACACAGACTGGATGCCAAAGTGTCCAATTTTCTCGTAGGCCGGGCTATTTCATCGGCGCAGTTGCGCAATCGCGACACGCGAGCGGCTACTTTGATGGGCGCGCGATCGCGGCGTCGGGCGAGATTACACGGGATCGGGATGTCGATGCGTGGCTTTATTAAATTTTGCGCAACGCAGATGAGATTTTCCAGCGCGAGATGCCGGCGACGCTGGCATCGCGCGAGAGACCAGCCGATAAATCACGCGCCACAATGACATCGGCATGACGGTTCCATCGGTTCCCCGGCCCGTCCATCATTCCTCCTACCATGTCTCGATCCTCACAACGTGTTCTCGCTTTTGTGCCACCTCTGATCTTGTCACACCCAAGTGTAGAGCTGAATTATGCCTATGGGAGTCGTTCGCGCGCGTTCCGCTATTAGACTACAAACAAGCTTACGTCTCGCACGAGCAGTGTTCTCCACAGAGAGGCGAGATTGTCAAGATTCCCGCATATTGCAATACAAAATATTAATGTTAATAATAAATGGAATAATTGATGTCTACGAGTATCGAGGGCGTTAATCGATTATTCAGATGAGCGCAGTAAAGTGCACGCCTCGCCTTCGCGTTCCTTCCTCGCGGGCAAATCGTGCATCATTTACCCGCTCAAGTGCGTTTTAACGCGCCTGGTGGCCAACGGGTGATTGGGTGAGAAACACACAAAACCCGCCGATCGGGCCGCTAATTTAAAAAGCGAGCTCCGAAACTGCGATGGCCGGGGGAGCCGCCACCCACGACGATCGGATTTTCGCTGCGCGTTCCCTGGGATTATGCATTCCGCGCGCAGACTGTAATACAAGGATCGAGTAAATTATCCCGGTACACGCGTAAAATCAGGCACAAAGCTCGCGTTGCGATAATGTTTGTTCTTTCGAATCATTAGGAAATCGTTCGTGCGCCGCGCAGTTATCCCGGCTTCACGGCGCATTAAAATCGGTACGTTTGCTGAGAAACGAAGCGAGGAAACACACGAGCAGCAAAGTAATGTACCAATGTGCGCGCACATTGTGTGTGTATCTCGCCTTGGAATTCATCCCCAATCTCGCGGAGAAACTGCGCGGTGCACGGAACCGCATCGACGAACGCATTTAGAAGAGGAAGAAGTAGATACGCGCGGAATCGCGCGGTCGCGCTTAATATTCCGAAAAAATATCAGACGAGCGATTAATCACGACGCCCGAAAATTAGATTTCTCGGGGCTCGCTGATAAGATCCCGGCGCTCATCTCGTCGGGGATCTCGACAGCCACTTTATCCCGATCGACATGGCGGCTCGTTGAGCACTGGAAACGTCTATCAGGAAACGTCGAAAGGATCCGAGGGGTCGATTGGTCGGTCGAACGATCGCGGGGGTGGAACACCCCGCGGGCCGCTCCTCCGCCTGGTGCGTCCTCACGCACTCATGTACGTACGCACATGGTCACGGCGAGTTGCCGTGTGTACGTGGCTCAAGTGGCGCGCGGTAGAATGATTGATAATCGATCGTGCCGAACTGGCTGGAGTCTCGCGCATCCAACGAAGATGAATTCGTTCTGCGCCGAGGCCTAATTGTGCGCAGTCAGTGGTCCACCGTCAGTGGACTCTGCGCGTACCGGGTTAAAGCACATCCGCACCTACGCCGAAGTACGAGTGAACGAACGAACGAACGAACGAACGAACGGACGGACGATGAAGAGAAAAACGAAGATCGCGAGGGAGGGCGGGAAGAGAGAACGAGAGAGGACGACAGGAATCCGGAGGTACCGGAGAGGAGATGGAGGAGCCAAAGCGAGCGAAAGACGGGACCGAAAGAGGAAGAAGAGGAGGTCGCACTCGAGGAAGGAAGAGATCGCGCCGGAGGAAAGGGAGATGAGAAAGGCGGCAGCGTCGGCTCGTGCGTGGCTAACTAACCTCGGGCTGACCCCCTATCGATATTTCCACCTGGAGTTCGACCCCTAGGAATTCCATTTTTTCGCGTGCGCGTACGAGCGCGAGCGGGTAAACGAGCGAGCGAGTCGGCGAGCTCTTCCGAGGTGCAGCGTTGGGATTCTTTCTTCCGAGACTCCTCGTTCTCTCGGCCGCGGCTCGATATCCGCGCGGGGTTAATGCACCGCTATAAATATAACGCCGTTGAACCGTGCTTTGCGCAAAATTAATTACGTAACGTATTTACGCCGATGAGGTGCCGTTAGGCGTGATAGAGGACCCCGTGCGGCGAAAATGAGACAAGTCCGCACCGCAACGGAGATAATGAATTATCGGCCGCTCGGCTGGTCGCGCGATTCCGTACGGATCGCACGCGCGTTACCCTATTGCTTTCGCGTCGTCTGAAATCAGCGTATCGTAACACCTTGCGCTCAACTGCGAATGCGGCTGTGAATCCTTCGTGAAACTGCAATCGCTAAGTCCAATAAAAAGTATTGTATGCAAGATGTATGCAAAAGGTCTTTTCAGCGCTCTGGTATTATTATTTAAACTTTAAATAAATTCTCGTTTTTTTTAAGTTTTGAAGAATTTTGTAAAACTTTTGCTTTAGTCATTTTTCACACTTTATTACTTTAATATGTCTTCAAAACTCTATAGCGTTATTTCTATTCATACAGAATTATATTGATTTTTTTTATTTCTATTCCGTCCTGTCGGTTTTGCAATGCCGTTGTATTCGTTGACGATACTGTTGCTGAGACATTTACAAGTAACACCGGTCTAATCTAAAGAGTTTAGCATACAGTTGGCTAACAGGACAGAATCGATTCATCAGCCTGGCTGTCGTATCGGGCGCACTTTCTAACGCCTCTTTAACAAATTCCTTCTTAATTGAGCAGCACAGAGCGACCGGTTCGCCGTGCGGGTTCCTCTCCAAAAATTTCTCCTCACCTTCGACCTACCCTGTCCGTCTCTCGCAAACTGGCATATGCGAAAGCAGGCGGCGGACTGATCCCTTTAATCAGATAATAAATTAGAATGAAAAGACACGCAGCGTGCGTGCGCGCGCGTGTAAATTGCGTGTCAGATGGAAAACGAGGACATCGCGTCTCATTGCAGGGCCAAGCTGTTAACGCGAGGCAATCTAACGAACTTTAACCGACGATTCTGAGTGCGGTGACACGCGGTGATCGATAGCCGAGTTAATAGATCGGCTTGATCGATAGATCGACCACTCGCGTTTAGGGAGAGAAAGGATTTATCCGCCACGGCCGACAGCTCATCGCCTGGAGAACAAACGGCCACGTGTCGTATTTGTCTCTGGCTTCCATTCCTGGCGAGGACTACTTTCGAATCGATGACGACGCGAGCGTTCCCCACGGCTCGGCGATCCCGAATTTTTCCGACGCCTCTAATCCGCTTAGCTCGGCGAGACGCCTTGCGGAACCGCTTTTCCCTGCCTTCTCTTCCGTGTTTACAATGTGAAACTCGCGCGTGACAAGTTTATTGCACGCCGGGGACGAAGGGGAGAGAGTGCTCTATGTGCAACACGCAGGATTGTGAGTTTCCATGCTAACGCACTCGCGAGGATTCCCTCTTAAAGGTCGCGCCTCCCTTGCGAGGATTCCGCTCGGACGCGCGAACGTTACGAGCGTTTTAGCACGCTGCTCGCGGTTTCTCCAGCCGCGGCGGTGATCTCAGCGGCTATTGACGGCTGATTAGTTTATGGTGATAAGACTTCACAGCCGACAGGCCTTCTTCTGGTCTTCTCGCCACGGGACCAATGGCATTTGCGACCGAGCGATGTGTAACGAAGGAGCTGACTCGCGCATCAATCGTTGTGGAAGCGTCGCAAAGTGTCTTCTGTTGGCGTAATCTCCATCGTCGGCTAGATGAATGTCGACGAGAGCTTCGAGGTGAATCTCACCGTTACACGCGACGCAAGACCGCCGGATCCGGAAACCGCGCGAGAGATCCGATTAAGAGAGGACGATTAAAGTTCCCGGCTACAAAGAAAAGGAAGGAAAAAGGGAGAAAGGACAGCTGTCGGTTGGCCGGTGCGACTGCGAAATTTCGATTGTCAATCAGACCGCGCGGGCAGCCTTTGTCACGCGTGGAAATCACCGCAGGCTCTCGCCAATTTCGCCTTTCATCGTGATTGCTTCCTTGTACGGCGCCGTGGATCACCATGGACCGCCATGGGATCGGTGGCCATGCGGCGAAGCTCAAATTAAAATCCCCGCCGGTCGATAATGATAACGAAGCACGTCGGAGGTGCTAATAGCCTGACAGGCGAGGATCATCGATTTCGCAGCGGCGGAAGCTCCCCATCGACTGTTTGTGGAAGGAGCTTGTCGTTAATCAGATTGCTTTCATCTCGCGCGCATTCGCCACGGCCCTGAGATGTTCGCAATCGTCGCGCGATTATTTTTTCCATGCAAACACAAAGTTTGCAACTTTACAAACAGCGAAACTTTGCTGTATTAGGTGTATGTAAAAGTTTTAGTCATTTTTATTTTGCGCTTTTCGCTTTATACATAATATATGTGATGCAATTGAGTCATCAAAATATTTGCTCTCGTTTTTTTTAAAAAAAAGACTAAAACATTTGCACACGCCTAATATTGTCAACGTTTATTAAAATAACAATCGCTGAAATAAAATTAGCAGCTTTTCCGCGAGGTAGCTGAGCGGCTTTAGCTCGCGCTTAAAAACCAACGAATGAAATGTAATCCCATCCGATCTGATCGACCAAGCTAAATGTCCTAAACGCAATCAAGTAGAAAGCGAGACGCAAATGAACGCGCGACTGCGTTATCTCTGGGAAAAGAGCCGTCGGCGCAATTTCTCGGCTCTGCAACTGATTATGCACATTCTTCAGGCCGCGGTCGCGGAGGCGAGTGCACTTTCCATGGAACTTTTGGTCGCCGGCGCCTCGGAGCCGAACGTAGTGTACACGAATATGCCGTGTACGAGCGGATTCACATGATCCGCTCGCGGCGCGGCGGTACGTTGCACGTTCGTGCCAAAATAAATCAGCGGTCCGGTGCTTGAAAAATTACCCCGCGGCGTCGTAAGTGTAGGTGTATATATATTCGGGTCGCGAGGGGGCGAGCGATCCTAACAAATTGGTCCCGAAGCAAATGAGCCCCACGATGCCGATTTATTATTATCTATTTACGATGCGCCTTAAATCACGCGCGCACGGCCGAGAGCCGTCGGCATCTCGCCGAGGAAATTGTGAAGGGAACGCGAGGAAAGAAGAAGCAGATAGTAGTAGTATCCGAGGCGCATTACGAACCATTTAACCGGCCGACCGGCCTCGTAACTCGCAACAAAGTGTAGCGCTTCATTGTGCCAAGGTGTTATCCCTTCATCCCGGCCGGAGGACGTGCAATCTCGCGATAAAGATGTATCGTTCACCTTCAATACGAAATTCGCAAACGCGTCGTCATTGGAAGTGGATTAGAAATGCCTCTCTCTTTCTCTCTATCATGCGAATAAAGGTCTTCGGGACGCGATTATCACGCATGACATCATGGATCAAGGCGGAGGCGTCATATCAGTTTGATCGCGCGTCACGAATAAACGCGACAGACGTGGCTTTCGCGTTCTCCAGGGAGCGATCGCAAAAAGCGCGAGAACGCGCCGGTGGGTCCCAATTTATGGGGCACTCCGTGCGCGGCTGGGTCGCGCGAGTTTCGGCCTCGAGACGAGAGTATCCCGCGAGCGGACAGCGAGGGATCGGTGCACCGATCGGTGACGTATTGACAGACGTGAACAAATGACACGGTGCGCAGCCGGGGGGATGCCCATGGCGAGCCACAACTAACAAAGCAAAGAGAGAGAGAAGGGGGGCCCAGGCCGTGTTACACGGGGCTCGGCCACGGGACATTATCATATTATACTCGTTTGTAACTACAAATTGAGTTACCCCCGCGCCGGGCCCCGCGGCAGTCCGTCCTCGTGTGGGCCCACTCTCATTGTCAGATACGCATCTCTCTCTCGTGGAAGGCCGGCGCGAACGTCAATCCGCGAACGATACCTTCCTTCACGTTCACATGCGATGAACCCTCGACACGCGTTGGAAACAGGTCGACGGGACCGCCAGTCGCCGGCGGGTGGCCGCCGGGCCCCCAAACAACCCCACGAGAGCTCTGCAACAGCGGCTCAGGTATGCAAGGTGTCCCTTGAGGTTCGCGTGAAACTTTGGCACGGGTACTGCCAACTGCACGTGATCAGAGTGGAGACTGCGAGGCTTCAGACAGGATTCTCATGATCAAACTGAACGGAAAATGAACCAAACTTTGTTACGGATCGATGCCGCGTCTACATCGTCCAGTCGAATCTGAATTTGTGAGCATTTCGACGTTTCCCGACTTGCATCGCATCTCTCCTCGTCGTATTAGCTAGGAATCGGCAATCATGTATACACTGATAAGCAAAGTATAGGTGGCAAGTGTGTTTAACATACGTTAAACGAGAAAGTCTGACTCGACAACCGAGTAGAGATTCGACTGGTGACTCAGCTGGGTAATGTGAAGCCTGCTTTACGAAACCTGGCTGGCAGCTCCTGAACGAGTTTTCCGTAATCGCGCGGAACGAATCTCAATTTGCCAGTTTTAAGAGTGACGGCGATTAACAAGTCGCGTGTTTGCGCGACTTTTGCGTGTTTATGATATCTACGAAAGGATCGACAATCGCCGGACAATTGAACGACATTAATACGCGGGCCCGTTACAGTCTACATGCGGCCATATCTGAGTCACGGATCTCTCGGGGCTAAATAATGCGGGCCGGACAGGCGGCGCGTTTAGCGCTCGATGTAGATTACGAATATGCGTCACGGTGGCGTGCCTACACTTCCGAAGGTGTGCGAATGAGTTATACTTCCGCGTTTCGACGAAACCCGTCGCGTACGCGCAGTATATCAAAATCGGAGTTACACTATTTCAGATTTATGCGCGCGCGCGTCTGCGCTGGTTCAAGCGCGTTACATAAGGCGCGTGCGAGCCGGCTCGCTCGATTTCCGCGCGTATGTACACCCGTGCGATTTCGCAAGCGCCGTAATGAACTCTCTCGGTTGAATAATAAATAATGCCAAAAGCGGGGACGAGCGACTGAATCCGGCTCGTTCCCGGCAGATGACTAATCCTTGATTTGACGGGACAGCCGTGAGGAAACTGTTACACATTGTTCCTCGGCAAGCGGCGTGGGCGATTCTCGCCATTAGGCAGATGCCCGGTTGATGTCTCGTTATGTATCCGTGGACGACGACGATGACGTTGACAAGGTTTCATGAGATCCTCATGAATCCGTCGCGCCGAAACGCCGATTTTACGCTCCGAAAAGCGCGCCCGTAAACGTCGCTTTTTGTTTACCGGCGTTTCAGCGGTATCGAGGGGATAATTTATCGTTGACTCGGCTCTCCCTCGCCGAAGAGATAATCGTTAAGCATCGACTCGCAATTCGCGCGCAACGTTTTACTGGCAATATTTTTCGGCGCATGAATTGGAGCCGTTAATTGGTTATCCGCTCGCGCGACTTTCATTCTTATTGCCCGCTACTCCTCAAAGCTGTGTCGGTCATCGAGAGACATCAAAGTATCCGCGGGTAATGCTCGAAGGAGCATTTCGCTGTCGATCATCTCCGCCGAACGGTTCTCCAAACGATGCTTACAAAATGTGACGTCTCAGTATTGCATCAGTATCTCAAAAGAAACGTTCTTTTAGAAGGATTCCTGGTTACAACATTTTAATTCGCCTTTAATGGCGGATCCATGAGCCCGCCGACAGAAATGCCTTCGAAGACGATCTCTGAGCGACGACCGGGGCGGCAAATTGCTCGCGATATGTCGCGACACTCCTCTGCTATTTCCGATATCATCCACGCGCGATGTCTCGCACGCGGAATTAGCATAAATCGTCGTGGGAGGACAATAAGGATGAAGAAAGAGGGAGAAAGCGCTTGCAACGCTCGTGCTGCAGCAACTGGTCCCGCAGTTGGTCCACAGTTGGCAGCTGCGCCCGAGAAGCACCGCATCTGCATGCGGTTGCGCAAGAGCTTGCGCGGCGGTAGCTTCCTCCACGGTGCACGGTGCACGGTGCTCGTTTCCGTTGACCATTTAGGGCCGGCGGGGGTTGACGGAGGTCGTGTTCCAATTACTCAACACTCGGGGGCACCCACCTCCGTCTCGTCCACCTCCACCTTCCACCTCCGGCGACGACGTCGGGGCCGACGTGCGCATCGAGGATGCAACAGAAACTCGGAGACGCGACGACAATCGGCTGGTGGGAGGACAAACGATCGTTTACCTACGTGCGAGTCGCGCCCCGTTATGCCCTTCCCGGGTCCGCTCATGTTACGTTATTTCGCCACCGCTTCTCTTCGCGGGTCCAACCCGCGCGATATCGGCACCGCGGACATTATTTGATATCATATCCGCCTCATTCCGCGCGGCCTCGCCAGGGCGTAGCAGCTCTTATCCATGCCCGCTCGCTCGGGCGTACTTGTCAATTAGCGGGATTTAAATTGCTCGACGCGTCTGGTATCTCGGTGCGCGAGGTGTGTTTCGCACGGTTCAGCGGAGAGGGAAAGAGGGAAGCTAGAAGGAAAAACAGAGAGAGAGAGAGAGAGAGAAAGTGAGTGACTGGCGTAATTAAACAATCTGTGAAATTTATTATTCCACGCACATCGCGTGGTAATATCGTGGGCGAACAGTTCAATTAAACGCTGTCAATCTCGCTCGTCTTGCGTAACGGGACGACAAAAATAGCGGATGTTTACGAACGATCGTTGAATTCGCGATCGTTTTAGAAATTTCATTATTCTTCGTTGATTACTGTGTGCGCTCGACTATTTTATCCAGTTTAATTAACCAGTTGTCCGTCGAGCGAAATCCGCGAAGCGTTCCGCAGTTTCGTTTCGGAGCACATAATTCGTTGGGAGATAATTAAAAGCGTCACACCTACACGCGATCTCAGGAGACTTGCGCAAGTAATCGCGCGCGCGTCCTTTCGCTCGTCACCTATCAATTAAGAGATCGAGCGCGCGTCCGCTTGATCCCGGGCGCGGAGCATAGCGAAAGTACCGCAGGAAGTGTTGCTTACACGCTCGAGAGAAGGCGGCAGCAGCCGCTTTGGGGATAGCGGAAACTTACGAGCTGGTTCTCGCCTTATCGCCGACGCCCGCGCACCGGCGCGATACGATCGGCCGCGTCGCCATCGCCGAGCTGATACCAATCAGCCCGTGTTACACGCGCCGCACCGCGTCCGCCCGCTTCCTCCGCTCGCGTTAACTTATGTACTTGCTTGCGCGCTTCGACCTCGCCGGGAGATATACGCGCCAGCAAGCTGGTCACCAGGTAATTACCCGAGCGGATTTTAGAACGGCGGGTCGCTGCCTCACCACGCGCGTTCCACTAGCAAGGTCCGCGCGCACTTGTTCCAATTCCGCCGCGACTGTCTGCTGCAACTGCACGTTGTAACATCCGGCAATATCCGGATTGCCGAGGACTGAGTCTCGAGACTAAAGTCACGACCCGGCCGCGTCAGCGTTGTGTGCTAGCGTGAAAGAAGAGAAGCGCGTGTCCGCCCGCCGACCCTCGCGAGTCCGCGCGTATGAGTCACTCGGTTTGCACGCGTTCGACTTCCGGTGTCGACCATGAGAGGCCACGCCGAGAAAACCCGCCCCGAGGGAGGCGCGGAGCGAAAAACAAGTGGGAGCGGAATGAATCTGCGTGGTATCGTGGGATCAATGACTGGAATCGCGCGCGATACGTCATCGCGTCGATATTATCGATCTTCCACGGATCTCCCATGGATTTTCCATGGGTGCTGATACCACCGAGACGATACTTTGTAGCGGCTCTCACGACGGAGAGATTGGCCGGTCGCGGGGCGATCTGGATCTCGATACAACCGCTCGTTTGCCTGCTATCGCTCATGAAGAAGAGACTCCTCGCCGGAAGAAGCGGCTCCGCTCGCGGTGCGATGCACTTGGCACGGAACGTACGCGAACACTGTAGTACATGTACAGACGTGTGTACACGTAACAACGCGCGTACATGCATACGAATATATAATATGCGCGTATAGACATAGTACCTCCTCGCCAGAAGCAGTTACACTGATTGCCGTGTTTTCAAACCCGAAAGAACTCCTCCCGGGCCCCGTCCGTGGGAACCCACCGAGCCCGCACACACGTCACGGGGCTGCGTACATATACATACGCGCATACAGCACGTACAGCTGAACGAGCGTGGTCCAGCGTGGAAGGAAGAGCAGGACGAGAAGAAGAGGCACAGGCGACCGGAGCAACCGAGGGCAAGAGGGACGGAACGGGAGCGGCGGGTGAGAAAGGGAGTCCATTCCGGGCAGCTCATCACCCGCGAATTAACCCGCCGCTTCCAGTACCACTTCTTCCTTCCACTCGCACAGCATTAAGCGCGGCCCGATTCGATCTCTGATGAGAGTTTACGAGCGCGTAGTGCGGCGCTCCGAACGGTAACGAATGGATTGCAGGTGTCGAGGAGTGGACGAGCGGAATTGCCGAGCTCGTCCCGGCAATTCCGGAAAATCAGAACGGTCGGTGGCGATAACGGGCGATTCATGGGGGTCGTATTCCTGCCTCGGCCTCTTCATCCATTACCAGGGTAGATTCAGAAAGATCACGTCGTGAATCGTCGAGTCGTACATATAATGTCTGGAGAAAATCGAGTCTGACACTCTGAATGCTCGCTCGCGTTTTCCGAGAAGCAGACGTCGACGTGCGAGCAGCGCGAACGTCTCGATTGATGAAAGCGCGGAGGCGGATAAGCCAATCGGAAATACGATCGATACGCGGCGCGGTGGACTCGCAGGGAGCTCAGCACAGTGCAGATAGATCGCAGATAAGAACGAAAGCAAGGTTGACGCATTTATGCATGAGCGTAGCCGGTCGTCAAGCTCGCAAGCGAGTGCGCACCTTTCCGTAGATCGGAGCAGATACGAATCCGCGCACATGTATACGACCCCCGTAGCTACGGTGATGGCGTTACCCTTTTGAACGGTCCTTACCGTTTTATCTGGAGATCCTATTGTCTCGCATCTTCGCCAAAAACACGTCGTGTATACGCGTCGGCATAATTTTTCAATTTGCTAGACCCGCCCCGAGATTTCTATCTGCGATCCGAGTCCTCTCTTCCTCCCTCTCTAACTCTTTCTCCGTCTCTCATCGGGGTTGCTCCCTCAAAGTGGCAAAGGGAACGTGGCGAGGACCTCCGAGGCGCTGGAAAAAGACGGAGAGAGTATATACGGAGAGTGTGTTGGGAAGGGTGGTCAGTTCCTTCGTACGTGACCTTTCGCACGAGAGGACAGGAACCCTTCGCAAGAGGTATCTCGCAACCGAGGTTGCGCCATAACTTTCCGTGCACGGACCCGTATTGGTTCCCCCCGATGCCCACGGAATCTTAAAATTCCTCGCCGGTGATCCTCTCTGTGCAGCGGAATCCCTCGGAAGGCACGAAGCGCGCCTGCTCGGCCTGAACTCCATTTGGATGATGGACAACGTCGACCAGCATGAGACACGTGTGGTCCCCATATCCATAAAGCAGGGCCAACGGACGACAAACGTGCAAACCTCGCGAGTCGCTAACAATAATTATCATTAATGCGCCGATAAAGCGGACGGGCGGAGAGAAGCCGCAGCATTAATAAGGGCCGTTCAACCGCACGCGACTCCCAGCACGAGAGAGGTCACTCTCTCATCCCGTTCTCGCTCTCATCCCGCGGATCATCGCCTCGAACCGTGCTTGAACCACATCGGTTTTCTCGTGACCCCACCGGGAAGTTTTCCTGCGCGCAACCAACGCGCTCTTACCGCCGTTATTCCAATTTACACGTAGCAGCGTAGTATCTATTTCTCTCCTTCTCTTCGTTCTCTTGCTTCTCCTCCTTGCGTTCGCATCAGCGCACGAGAGTACGGGCGAGCGAAATATCCGTGCCCGACTGTCGCCTGATCAGCAAGGTATACGCGACAAGGTTTTTCCCGCGATCCTGCGACGCGCAAAGATCAGGATTTTCGTCGTTCTCTTGCTCTCCAAGTTCTCCTCCTTCTTCTGCATCCTCTTTCTTTCTCTCTCCTCGTCGATCGCCACGTTTTTTCCATGTGCACCTTCCAGGCGAGGTCCTCCACCCACCCTGAGAACCAGCGCGGCCGAAGGACCGCGGTGCTCAAAATGGACGATCCATCGCGAGGCGACTGGAATCTTCAAGAGCTGATCTCTCAACGATCTATTGACGCGTGATCTTTAAAAGATCGCGATCCAACAGTTTCCCGCCTTCAGGCAGGATGATCGCACCTTCGAGAGCGACGTTGAGATCCGCGAGCGGGGACCGCCGCGGGGACTCCCGACGTTGAGAACCACCTCGTGTGTCTGCGACCTATGACCCCTCGCCCACACGAGGACGCCATGCACCGCAACGCGATGCAACGCGATGCAACGCAGGGCTAGGGGGCCCGAGTGGGAGGGCGGGCGCTCGTAGGGCCCAGCAACTCGTAGAGAGCCTGCGGGGTCCCGGGGGGGTGCCCTCGGTCACCGAGCCCGAGCAGGCAGGCCGATCGCGCGCGCATCGCCTCGCAACCTGCAAACCCGTACCAACGCAAAAATGCGCTTCCTCGCGCGAGACACTCCCGCGTACGTACGTACGTACGTACGTCTTCGCCGGCAGGCTTTACCCTAAAGCTTCGATCTGCGAGAGGGAACTCAACTGAACAGCGACTCGCGCACTCGCGGCTAGTAAATTAAAGTGCGCCATCATCATACACTCCTTTGACTTTCGAAGAGTTTTATCAGCAGGCGAATGTACACGTGTCGGGCCTTGAGATTATCAAGGGACTTAAAAATGCAAGAGACGCAGCAGGCAAACTCACTCCCGGGAGTGAGTTTCATGCTATCGAGTTGTGACACGCGAGTCGGATGCCGTTTTCTCGCCTCGTCCTCGCGATACGGACCCCATTGTTGGTCCCGCACGACCGCGAGAGCAACGCCGGCCACGACTCGCACTTTCTATTCGGTGGTCGATTGTCGTTCGTGCCGCGTTTTCCCGGTTCGCCCGCTCGCTCGGCGAGATATCGCGCCGCTTATTAGAGCCGACTTTGGGATCGCGCGGTTGATGGCGTGCTCGCCACGCGAAATCGGCCACGAAGCCAATCCGAATCTCTCGCGGCACTATGTATGCCCCTCCACTAGCCTCGCGGGCCCTGTGAGTTCGATATTACCGGGGCCCGCGGTTCGTGCCACGATCAGCGATACGCCGGTGACCGGCGTGCACCGGCGGTGGCGGCGATGATCCCACCAGCCGGAAGTGCCGCTCTCGGTCCCGCGGCATAGACAATCGATGCGGTACCTGCGGCTTACGTAACGAATCAACGCGGAAGTCGGCCGCGTCGCGGGAGGTTATCGTTTCGCCGTGCATTCGCGCTTCCCGCTGAAAGTGGCCCCGGCGAAATTGTATTATCCAACGAGTTATCTTATTGAGTCATCGGGCCCCGGTGCAAATGACGCGCCGCGACGCGATCAAGTCACGTCCCGCGTGACAGGTGAAAGCCCGCGAGTGAAGATGCAAATTTGATCGCTCTGCAATTTCACCGCTTCGCCGGATTGTTGTTGTTAATTTTGTCATTAACGAGCGTTGGATAATAATGGATGCTATATAGTAACAAAGTCCAGGTCCGAGACTAGACACTCTTGGCACTTGCGCTTCTTGCGGCCTCGCAGGTCCGACTCGTGAAGCGGAATTGTGCTCTTAACGATCGGCGACGTCGCAAGAGTGCATCGCGCTCTCATCCGAGCGTCTTATTAACTTGCCGTAATTAATTAACGTTGGCGTGTCATCGAAACGTGGCACGATACACCGATCCTCGGGGCAATAACGCGATAAATCTCGCCGTCCTGCTCACGGAGAGAGATCGCCGGAGCTCTCTCAGTTATATTTTACTTGTATACGTCGCTCCTCCATCGAGGAATCGAGGATTACGGGGTGCCGAGTTATGGAATAAGGGGCCCGGCGAGGGGGACCGCGAGAACCGGCATGAGTTACGGCCGACCCCATAAATCGCGCCCGGGTCACCCGGTAATTGGCGGGCTCCAATTCTTGCACCCAATCAGCACTACAGGCCCGATGACGTCACGCATTATCGGCGATTTACACGAGGGAATTAGAATCCGCACGTGTACTCCGCAACGTTGAAATCTGCTTTGCATCCGCTCTCGAGCGAAGCAGAATTTCTTTCACGATATTACTTTCCACTGTTTAAACATTAACGCAAAATTCACGTTAAGGATTATTCGCCTTCGAAATATTTTATTATGAATTGAGCAACATGTTCTGGTCAACGTTATCTAAGCAAGTAGAACCTAACAAAACCAAAAACAAAGAACCGGAACGGTCGACGAATATTGTACTGCTTTGAATTGAAGTGAAGTATACCAACAACTGCGTTTCAAGATTCCTTTAATCCAAAGAACCGTTAATTCGCTATAATAAGAAATAATTCAGTACACACGCTCGACTTGATCTCCTGACTTTATTTCGCAATAATTGCCAGCAAGCAGCTGTCTCGTAGACCAAACGCGGAATTTCTCCGTCAGCCGAGTGTCAGGATAGTCAAGCATCACGCTTTCGCATATGACGCGTGTCGCTGCCATTCCGCGTCTCGTTCCACGTAGAATCGTTGACCGTAAGCTCTCGGGGCGTTAATCTTTCCGTCACTTTTAGCGGACCGCCGTAATTGTCGCACGTATAGCTCCATGACGAATAAGCGACGCGGAGAACGCGAGGATTGTGACGGCGGATGAAGGGGGCGACGAGGACCGAGAGTCGCTTTAAATCCTGTTAATCGTCCGACCAGCTGTCTCGGGATTAATTGCCCGCGATTTATTCGCCGAGCTGTTAGGTGTCGTTTGCACAAACGGCCGTCAGCCGGAACGATTATTCGCTGCCGCGACGCTGTCCTGCGCGAGCAAAAACACAATCATGTCCTCGATCAGACGGTTTCGCACCGATTTATCGAGTCGCGAGTCCAAAAGTAATGAATTGCGAGTGATTAAATAAAAAGCGATTTTGCAAGATGAGAGGGCGACTCCTTTGTCGTCCACATTCACATTTTTAGAGGAAAGTAATGAAGTGATAAACGTGAATCGAATTCTTTTCAACATGGCAAACTAAATATTAATATGGCATGTGTATACCTGTAGAGTGTATTATTGTATAATGTACTATTAAAGAAATGATGAGTGCAGTGTGGCGTTCCCGTAACTAATCGCTTATTCATCCCTCATCGTTTCCATTTCCAGAGGCCATCCTCCGATTATTATACTCGTTGGTCCTTCTTTTTCTTGATCTTCTCGCCCGACTTTTTGCTCATCATGCTCGTCTTTTTTCTCTCAGAACCGACCCAATCTCCGTCGACACTCGACGGAGAAATTGCGCGTGACAGTGATCATTAGAGGAGTTAGTGAGGTTTCATTAACGAAAGGCGAAAGAGTATTATCGATATCGCAGGGCACGACGCCGAAATGACCGGTTTCGGTAATCGCGTTTAGAAAGTTGAAGACTCATCGTCGTTAGAGGCGGGAGAGCCCCGCGGAGACGAGAACGCCGACAATTCGAAGAAACAAAAAAGTGCTGCGCGGAAACGGTAAACGATGGGCGGTTAATTGCGATCGAGTTTGAGATGCACCGATATTTCGACCGGGCCGGGAAGGAGTGACAGATGGAAGCAGATACAGCGCTTTTCTCTCGCTACGTCAATTTTCGAACGACTCGCTCGTTCTTCGACGTTACGGTGTCTCTTCAAAGTCGACGCAGCTATTTCCACGGAACGAGAAGAGCTACCGCGTGCAGGGGCAGAAGAGAGCTTCAGCTCTCGACGATAAAAATAATCCGAAGCTTCCGGACGGGCGCGCACGGCGGTTTACCCGGACGTGACCGTCCCCCGATGCACCGGGGAGAGGATGCAGGAAGGGGAGGATGCATAAGTATACCGCGAGGCAATTTGCGAGCTCAATTTGTAGTTTGTACGCTTCTAATTTAAACTGCGGGTTTTGGCAATCTCCGCGTTTCTCATGACGACGACAATTCAACGAGCTCGGGCCTGGCTCGTTGATGCCCAGCGGCATCCGCAAAACCTGGCAGCTCTAGCGACCGCAAAACTGGCCTATTATTCCTCAACAAACATTCTCATCCTCCTTCTTCCTCTTCCCCGCGCAACACCGCCTGTTCCCGGTTGTCATCGTCGACGACGACGTCGTCCACGCGGTGATGCCTCGTCTTTCTTCCGTGCTCGAACGTTCGCCAGGGTGAAACTGCGATCGTGCGTAATGAGATCCGCGTGGACAGATCCGCTCGTCTCTCGCCACGCGAGTTCTAATCTCCGCGGCGCGGATTGAGGAACGCGAGATTGTTCCTCGTTCTTCGAGCCAGGGGGACACGCGATGAGGCGCGATGAACCGCGCTCTCGCCGCGAGATCATTCAAGACCTCGTTAGACCTCGAGAGAGAGAGAGAGAGAGGGGGGGGGAACTGAGCGGACGAGCGGGCTAAATATCCGTTATTCATCAGCTCGACGGCACGTAAATGCAACAATCTTTTAGCGCGAAACACTCGACGGGAATGCGCGTTTCGCCGGTGGCTCGCCCACGCCGCGCGGTCGGTCGGTCGGTAGGTCCGATTGTTCTCAGGATATACCCCGGGCTGCGCTTTACTCGGCTTGGTTCAGCTCTTAGCTGGTTAGTTCGCTGCCCAACCTTCAGCCTGGATACCCGGCATAGTTCGCCTACAGGTCCTGCACCGGCGTGTGCTCCTCTGCCCCCACCCCTCTCGGTACGGAATAAGACGCCGGTCCCTCTCCTCCCCCTTTCTCTCATTTCTCTCCCGCCCGTTCGGCTCGTCTCTCCTGTCTCTCGTCTCGTCTCATCTCATCTCGTTTCGTCCCGTCTCATCTGTGCTCCCTCTTCCCCTCCGCGCGCGTCTCTCTCCACTCTGCGCCGAGAGTATTTCCTCGCGCGATTCGCATCGTGTGACGCATCGCAGCCACCCTGAGAAACGCGCCCACGCAGCGCGCTCCGGCTCGCTTGCGATTCACCGCCTGCAGGCTACACCTGCCGTGTTCCTACCTGTACCGGGTGATACCAAAGTCCGGGTTCCCGTGAATGTGGAATGAATCGCCCCTCAATCGCTTCCTACTTCCGCGCGCGAGAAGATTCTATCGACATCTCAGAGTCAGAAAAGACCCGGAACTCCTGTCGCACGGAGTCTCTAGGTCGCTCCATTTTGCTTATCAAGCACGGGAATCTGTAGAGTAAAAGAGCCACTGAAAGTGGATGCAGCATCCATGGATGCGTGAATGCGGAAACATGTGGCGACTTCTTGTTACTTTGACTTGGCGGAGCTCGAAGCGAAAGAATAATTTGGACGATCGAGGAGTCGCGTGGATCTGCAGGACCAACCTGCGTACCTTCCGCAAAAGCGATGCCGGATGTAAAGGGAAGCAGACAGGAGGGAGAGATCCGCAATACACGTAATTATAGGTTGCTCCTCGTTCGGCGTTGGCTGCGGGGGCCCATCGCGCGTGCGTGCGTGCGTGCGTGCGTGCGTGCGTGCGGAGAGTACGGTCCCTTCATGGCCCTTCGGGCTGAAGGAGGACGTCCTACTCGCGACGGTCAGAAGGGGGCAGGGCGCCGCGTACTGATTTATTGAAACACGACTCGACTGTGACCGCTAATCGCATTTTAATTATTAGACGCACCCCGGCTACACCGTTCGAAAAACTATTCGGGAGTCCAAAGGTCTTAGTCCTTCTTTATCCCCTCGGAGATATCTCTGCGTTGAAAGACACTCTTCCGGGCCCGCGACTCCCCGCGAGGGGAGAGAGTCTCGGGAATCCTGAGAATCGCAGCTGCGACGGTAATCGCTGGATGAGATCTTGCCCGCATCAATTTCGCTGTCTTGACGCAACTTTGTTACTTTCGCCCGGCACGAGAACGAGAGACAAAGATAGGCAGACAGAGAGAAAGAGAGAGAAAATTTGGAAAGTCGACGCCGGATACTTTCCGCGCGGAAATCCCGGAAACGCCGTGTCAGGATATTTACAAGCGTGCGTAATTGGAAGTACGCGAGTCACAGAAACTTCAAAGCCGGCGCATAATCAGTAAAGATCATTCAAAGATCAGCGTCGAGATTTGCGATTCGAATCAAAGCGCTAAATATCAAGATCGCGGCGGTATCGAGATCGTTGTTCGTTACCGAACGGGGGTATCGCCGGGCGATGCGAAATATCGGGGTACTGTGTCTACTCCACAATGCCCGCAGGAACATATCCAGAGCCCGAGCGATCATAAATCTGGCCGAGTGAGACATATTTTATTGCGCGGACGTAACGAATGGATACTCTCGTGCCGCGTACGCACCGCGTGAGCGCCGAGGCCGCTGCTACGAAAATATTAATGCAACTTCATCAATCACGCTGCATAAACAGTGGGTCAGGAGGAGGATTTACCGCTCGCAGCCTGACGAACGGAACCGCGCGTGATTTCAGACACGAGACGCAGGGCGACGGTCTTTTTTCTATTATCGTGTTTGTGTTCTCCACTTCTCCTCGGTTTTCTGAGCGAACGGAATTAAACTAAACGAGCGTTTAGAATGCTTCACGATTTCCATCTTTATGCATGAAAGACAAGGATGAAAGATGTCTCTTCATCAGTGTGTAGGCATGTTTAAAAGAAGCTCTGGATTGATCGACGAGTCCATCAAAATTAAAGGAATTTAGCCTGAATGTTCTACGCAACGTCTCCTCTTCTCTTCCTTCTCTGCTCCTTTCCTTCGTCCCTAATAGTGAAATTGAAGATAAAAGCAGGATGCGTTGAGCTAAGTTTCAGCGGATTAAACGCGCGTCAAAGGGGCGACCTCGATTTCTCAAAGAGAACTAATCTCGATATAACCGTGGGGCGATGAGTCAACCGCGCGGTTTCGCCCGTTTTAGGGCCCTCGGGCATATCGCGAACGTCGAGGGGCGAGGGAGGCGGGGGAGGGAACGTGCGTGAGTTTCACCGAGCGCGTATTCCCATGGGGTCACGCGGGAGATTTCTGGATTACGTACGATCCAGGCCTTTGATAGAAACTTATATGGCAAGCAAGCGGATGGCGCATTCGGCATTAAGGAAGTACGTGAGCCTAGAACGCGCGGTACTTATGGGTGCGTTGTTCTCTTTGCACGCTATCGTACCGTATCGTACGTTTCCCCGGAATCCACGAATCGCCAAACTGCTACCCGAAACGTCGTCCGAAAGAGGGACCCCTTTCTAGTTGTGCATAGAATAGAAAGTGCGTAAAATTTGCGAACTTTGGCATCGCGGTTGACATTAATTATACAAAACTTTAATTCTTTCAGATCTGTTGGAACACGTATACCTCGTAACAACAAGTTTCCTCAGCTTCAAAACAAATTAATTTAATTTGATATACAAACGTGTCCCATTTCATTAAATCTGCCTGCTTAATGGGATTTATTTGCATTTGCATCTCTGCACCCGCAGCATCCGTTAGAAAAAGCGACAAACGCGGAAATTACGTTTCACATTGATCCTACCAGCACCAGGCAGCTGAAAAATCCCAACACAAGCCCTCCGACTGGATCGGAAAGGGTCAAATGGGCGCGACGGAACGGTGCGTCTCCGCACAATGCAAGAATCGCGTAGACGCCGCGGCGTCTGTCGGTGCGCGCGATACAAGTAACCGAGGTGTAAATCACGAGGGAAGACCGCGTAGGCACGTACATATAATACCTACCAGCTCGGAGGGAAGCTCTGTTCCTCTTCCTTTCCGCGCGCGGAACATACGCACCCTTCCCACCGCCCGTCCTTCTCTTTCTCTTTCTCTTTCTCTTGCCCGGCCGGTCACGATGGGAGCAGCTCTTAGCGGGGCCATCTCTGGTCGCTAGAGCAGGCATCAGCTGCCTGACAAGGCGTATAATTAATCCCTAATGACGCTGGCATAAATCCATCTCGGTAGGCCGTTTGCCCGATCGTCGTGGCTCGCGCGCCGCTGCGTTTACTAGCGAAATCAGCGCCAGCTTTGTCGCTGTCGTCCATTTTCCGCGTTATTTATGCGCCCATCAGCATCAGGGGCCCGCTGCCGCAGAGGAAAGCAGCCTGTTCCTTGATGGGATCCGCCTGCCGCGGAAGCGCGACATGACCCCCTCGCGAGGAACTCGTTGCATTAGAAAACGCCGAGGGTCATCGAGGCGTTCCGCGGCAGACGAGAATCTTCCGGCGTTCTCTTTCTCCGATTAATTTAGCTTCATTGAGTCTATCAATTCCGTGTTATCTCTCTCTGTCCAGCGACTTTTGTTGAGCGACTTGAGACGACCATTCAAAACTTAATTTTAATATGTTAATAGAGTCAACACGTGTAGCTAAAATTATATTATAACGATAATTATATCGTACATGATATCATCGTACCATGATATGTATTGTTCAGGAATTATAATAATTCAAAGACCGCGCACTTTACTCGCGAAGCAGTACATCGGGGCGACCTCGCGCACGAGCGTTTAAATTACCGGCTCGGTAAAACGTCACGGAACAATGGGGCGATAAAGCCGTTAGATAAAATGCAACGCCGCCCGTAAATCCTGGCGGTGATCTAGTTTACAGCACACGTATGCATGAACACACACATCACCGCGGGATATGGCTTGCGTGACGTCACGGAACTGAAATCTCGACTTATGTCGATTCAAGCAATGCTTCGATGGAGGCGGAAAGAAATCGGCGCCGATCTTTAACACTCGGTTATTTAGCGCTCGGTTTCCGCCGTCCGTGAAGATCCGCGCGCTGCATTGCATTCACCGTGCACTATAAATTACACATCGCATCTCCATATAAATGTAATCAAGGGTCGCGGTGGGAGTTGTGATTACCATTTACCTCGCGCCTCGGCATCTGCGAGTCGCCGCGTGAATGTACCTCAAATTGCGGACGTTAACCGAACGGTTAATAGAATTATAGCACCGGCACGCCGGACCCCCGTACTTAAACAATTCCGCAAACGATCTCGCGCAATTGACGAACGCGCGCGGGAAAGATGCGCCGGGAAAAAGGAAGCGGGGAAAAGTGAACGTTTATCCCGATTCCTGGATAGCACAGATCCTTCTTGGAAAGGATCGGGCCCGGCACGCTCGTTCTCCTCCTAGCACGAGTGCCAAAGCGCGCGAGGAGGCAGAGAAAGAGGAGGAGAAGGAAGAAGACGAGAGCGTGATGCGGAGAGTTCCTCCGAGAGTTCCTCGTGTTCGTCTGGAACAGACCGCGCCGCCGCCAGTGCCGAGGGCAGGCGCGAAGGGCAGGGGGGAGGAGGGTGAGAGAGACCCTTTTCGCGCGCGCACGCGGCTGTGAACTCCGCAAAGAGGGAACTGGCGTACCGAATTGATGCACACGAAACCGCATGCCCGGAATGTTATAATCGCGAACCTTTGAACCCCAAGCGAAGAGACTCCCACACCACCCGGGACCGCGAGAGGCGAAGGCGCGCGCGCGCGCGTGTTCGGGCCCCCGTTTCCATCGTTGAAAATTACTCGCTTTACTCTCCCTCTCTTTCGTGCCGCACCGCGCGCGCCCTATGCACTTCCACGAAAGGGCCCGTGCGTAAATAATACCCATTTGCCATCTTTACTTCCCGTTCCTTTTTCCTCCCCTCCCACTCACAATCGAGGGGGCAATCGCGGGCCCTCTGGGACGTGGCATAATTCGGGGATTAGCTGTGATCTCCTACCGCCCGCAGACGAGATAAATTCCGCTTCACGTTAACGGGGG
The DNA here is from genome assembly GCF_003672135.1 of Ooceraea biroi. Taxonomy (NCBI): domain Eukaryota; kingdom Metazoa; phylum Arthropoda; class Insecta; order Hymenoptera; family Formicidae; genus Ooceraea; species Ooceraea biroi. The sequence continues at coordinate 5,404,894 of NC_039517.1, read as the reverse complement.
GGTCCACGCACGCAGTCGCGAAAAGAGGTCGCACGATGAAAGTTAATCGCGAGTTATCGCACGATACCTCAGCGCGGATTACGAGCGGAATGTCGAGGCGGAATCTCGAGTGCGCTCGCGCGGAATTTGCATATTCCTCTACCACAGGGCGAGGAGGTGAGAGGCGGGAGACAGCGGGATGGAACGGAAGAGAACTTGGCGGAAAGACGGACGGAGCGGAACGACTCCGAAAAAGCTCGTGACGTCCCGGTGAGACCGCTCGCGCGACTCGCTCGCCGCACTCCCACGAAAATGCCCCGCGGGACGGTGCCCCGCCGCCCGCGTCCGGCGCGATGCAGCCCGCGATGGGCGTTACGGTAATTAATTTTTGCTCGATAATTAAGATATCCCGAGAGCGGACGGATCCCAAGATATACCCCGCGGTAGCGTCATTTTTCAAGCGCCGCTCGCATCTCACGCGCACACTCGGCCGCGCGTGGCCCGAAAACCCATGGCTGGCGACCTCGTGGAAGCCGCAAAAGCATGGGGCTCCAAGGAGCCGATACGCATCGGAACGTATCTCGTTCGCACTTTTTTAAGCGCATGACGAGGTACGATTCAGCGCTCAAGTTACGTCCGCGCGTTTGATGGGGCCCCGTGGTTGCGACCAATAAAACCAATCTCACCGTAACCGCGTACCGACTGTCGCGTCGTGCGTATTGCGAGAATAAATAACGTTGTATATCGGCGGGTTTTAAGTCGATAACGAGCGGCTGCGCCCACGCAAAGTTGTGCGATAAAAGCGCGGTAGTGAAAGTTCCATAAGGCGGTGTAAAATTTCGCCGATTACGCGTTAAATTCCGCGCGCACGGACCTCGTCGCTCGCATTTCTCTGTTTGCGTAACAATGGCGAACGGTAGAAACGCGAGGGAGGCAACTAGGAGAGTCAAGAAGAGAAGGAGAAAGAGGAAGAAGGAGCACGTCACGGAGCTGAAACATCTGGCCCACGGTGTTGGTGTTTCGTGGCCTCGCGGGGATTATTAATTGTTTCATCTCGGCCCTTATCCGCGCCTCCCCGTTTGCACGACTAAGCAAATACGGGGGGCGTAACCCACGCGGTGATATACGAGCTTAAAAGCCCTCGCGATCGGCCACGAGAAGCCTCTCTCCTACGCCACATCGAGCATCGAGGGAGGGAAAGGGAGAGAGAGGCAGATGGATAGATAGACAGATTAGAGAAAGCGAGAGGAGGGCGGGAGGGAGACGAGGAAGGATCGAGTCGGAGGAGGAAAACCGACGGGGTTATCGTCTGATTTATAATTTGAGGCGCTGGGTGCACCTCCGTGGAATACATCCCGACCCGATGTTTTCCGGTTCAGGAAACGTAATTGGTTGCCAGCACGATCATAGATAGCCGCCGGTTCGAATCGGGTCTCGAAAGCGTCCCGAAGCCGATCGGAGAGAATAGCTCCGTCTCTGACTCGCTCGGGCCCCGGACCGTGGGCCCCTTGTGTGTCTCGAGCCTTGTACTTCCTTTTCTGCCACTTCTCTGCCCGCCGCTGTTATCTGCCGGAACATTTTTAATTCCCGGCCGAGATCACGAATATCGCGGGGCCGGGGTACCAAAGAGGATAAATCGAGGCTCGATCTGGGTAGCTGTTGGAAGTCAACGATACCTGCCGCCTCCGCCGGGGATCATCTAGATGGAGCGTTTTTGCAATTAGTCCCGATTTCACTCACGGGCATCCGCGCGCTCTCTCGGGGAATCGCCTGTACACGTTGCACACAATCACGATGCACTCCAGACAAGCGCTTATAAACCAGTATATATAGTTTTTGGCCCCCGGCCTCTTCTTCCAGGCGTAAGATCAAATTGTTTCGTTTCAGACGTATAACGGTCGTGGTATTACACATTGATACGTCAACCGTCAAAGTTTACGCAAAACCACGTAAAAAGACCGAACGAACAAAGTGTACCTTTTCTTCGTTTCAAGACTACCTTTGAATGCCTTTGGACACCGCCGATGGTGTTGAGAACCCCTGCGATAAACGGCGCGTCGCCGGGTGTCCAGCCAGGGAGGATCAAAGCGATTTCAGGGTTACCGGTGTCTCTCCCAAAGCGTCGGATTAAATCGAGCCGATCGGCAACACGCGAGGGAGCGATCGCGCGGAAGAACCGGCGCCGAAGATCACGCACGCACGCAACGCGCGTGCCGCTCACGCATCACCTTCTCGCCCTCCCTCCCGTCACCCTCGGCACACATACACGTCGACGATTTGTTATAACCGCGGGCCCTCGCACGGGCGCATTTGTATCTTTCCACGTTGGCTCGCGATGCGTCAGCGCCCCGACGTCTTCATCTCTTCAGTCGGCTCGACGCGCGCGAACGCGCGGCGCCCGGGCTCCGCTCCGGCGAGCGTGCGTAAATATACGCGCGGGCACTGAATTATGGGGTGCGGGAACACCCACTTCCTGGTCACATCGAAAGCCACGAACTCCCACGCATGCCGACCCTGTCTCGCCCGAACTCACCGTGATGGATCCGCCGTCCGGCCAGCAGCACCCCGCCAGCGTCCCTGGCCCCTCCGTCTCCCTGTTCTCTCTGTAGCCCTCGTCATCGTCATCGTCATCTCCGATGAAAGCATATACAGCTTCGTTGAGCGGCGCGCGTGCATGCACGCATGCACGCCCTATCATTATTCGCCGAGCGATTCGTTAATCAATCATCTTATCTAATTGGCCGCCACGCTGCGACGCGAAATGCTTCATCCCGCGCGAGTGAACCATTACGTTCGTTTCGTAATAATGAAAGCGCACGGGCTGACCGGCTCGCTCGCCCGATAACGCTCCAATGCACGCGGACGGAGCGTTGATCCGACGCGGAATTCCGCTCCAGCGTCGGAAACGTTCGTTCCCGGGCGGATCGGAAATGCCTCCTCTCGGCGCCGAGCAGGCGCCGTGAGCTCGAAGCGAGAGGAGAAAGGAAGCGAGAAAGAGGGCCGCCGTGGATGTGCGGATGGCCGGTGAATTCTGAGATGGGACAATAAATTGTTATGCATCCGGCATTCGACATGTCGGTCGGATAAAAGAAGACGAGACCCCGGAGACAATGCCTCGTCGTCGTCGCGCCCAGGAACCCCCTCGGCGCATCCGGTGCGTTTTCAAGGAAGCTTTCGGCGCGTCGTGACACATATCAATTGATTTTCACGGGCTAGGATCGCCAGCCACATTTGACAGATCGGCACCACGCGCACTCTCGGGCTGCGAGTACCGGAAAAGCACATGTTAGCGCGGATCGAGAGCCCGCCCACGCAGACCCTCTCAGCCACGTAAAATAATCATGCTTCTCCAAAGCGCGATACTAGACGCGCCGTGATGACAACGAAATCTCGATATATCGGTCCCCTATCGCGGAAACGTTACCGTCTGACTAATAATTACCATCGTGTTACGTAAGGATACTCGGAAATCTAATAGACGATCGTGTGAAAAGTGAAAATATTCAATGCCCGATACGAGCGCTCATAGTAATTTTGAGACACGTTTTAGCCACGATTGGAATCACAGCGCGGACGTGCATCCCATGGGAGAATCGTTGAATCTGTCACGGGAATTTTTTATTCCACTCAAATGGCTTAAAGTGGCCACTCTTTTGGACAGAATTCAAGTTCCGCTTTCCGATCTTGGGAAACTTGATCACGCTCGCTGTGATTCCCGCAACTCGTGATTGGACGACGTTGATGGTACTGATTGATCGTTTCGATCGCCGATCGTCATCGATCGCGCGCGTCTCCTATAAATTCCATCAAGCCTTCGATCCGATCGTTCATCTCCCTCTTTCTCGCAAACTGCTTTGCTTACGACTCGACGCACTCGTCACGTCTCGCGTCTATGCGCGCACTCGCACTTGGACCCTCCTCCTATCGGGCATCGTCTTACACAGAGCACGCGCGCCGTTCAATGTAAAGCGTTAAAGCGCTACGTGATCGAATTCGACAAGCGACCGGACACTGCGCCAGTCCGAGCCACCATTTCGCGTACGCCGACCGAATAGCAACGAGAGAGATCGTTAGAAACGTTTGGAATTAATCGCGCCTATTGCCGAACAATGGCTCCAATCTTGCCGATCGATTTGGATCGATCGTCGCCGTTGCGTCGGCGTTCGAACGCATTCCGGCCGATCGAAGCTGACCGTCAATATGATTTCTGACACACGATCCACCGAAGGACGTTTCATCTTTCCGATTCTTTATTGTTGCTGATCCTCGCGTTACGCAATATTTTATAACGGAGGAATAATCCTCCGCGAGCGAGCGTCTTTGCGTAATCGATGGTCGATCGCGAGGATCACCTTGATCGAGAGAGACGTTCTCTCGTCCTCCTGTAACTTCTTGTCACGGCTGGAGGCCGTTATCTGACTACAAGTATCGCAAAATTGGATCACGCGCCGTATCTTGACTGACCGTGATTTATCTGTCGCTCCGGACTCCCCGAGGTGCGCTAACGCTTTCGACATGCCCGGGTATTTACGATTGTGAGAATTACACGGGGCAATTAGAGCTCGCTCGGACGATATAAATATCGATAATTGCGCGTCAGCCTGTACACCTTGCACGCGCATGTAAATTACACGTCCGACGGTGAGGAAACTCGTGCTCTTCGCGCGCGTGAGAAGATGCAAAGACAAAGTCGGTTCACGAGACCGATCGATCGGCTTCGAAAAATTCCTCACGATTCCGTATCTTGTTTTTTTCTCGTTATTTCGACGAGCACATCCGTATATAGAATTTCAAGACGAATCGATTTCATGACGGACTGATGTATGTCCGTCCGTGAACACGTCGACGCGCGATCGACAGCCGGCATCAGCGCAGATTATCGCGGAGCGGAGCGTTTCGATTCAGCGCGTGTTCAAGCTCGGCCAATCCGATCGCGAATACGGTGCGCAATGTTATCCGGGTAATATTATCCGACGCGCGATTCGCCGAGCTGCGAGAGATCGTGAGAAGTACTCCAGATCGCGGGCAGCGAGCAGCAGGATCTGCCAGGTATGTATCGCGTCCCTCGACTTGGCTGTTAAGTTCAGATCGCTAACAAAGTGAGGATCAAATAATAACACGTTATGATCGCGCCGCTCCGAAGATAGATAGCGCGCGGTGTGAGTGAATAATTTGATAATGGCGGCGGCGGCGAAGCGCCCTGTCGTACTTTCTTTTCGTCCTCTTCGCTGCCTCCACCTGAGAGATCCGCCGGATGAGCGAAGAGGGAAGATGATCTCCGATCGTTGCCCGAGATCTAGCACTCCCTTTCTCGCTCCCGCTCTCTTCCTCTATCTTCCTGGACCTGGTCCCTTCTCTCTCTCTTCCTCTCGTCACGTCGTTCCGTCCCTCTTCGTCTCGTCTCTTTCCTTCCAACTTCTCTCGTCCCCGGACTCCGTCTTATTTTCACGCTCCCTGTCTCGCCTCCTCCCCCGCCCTTCCTTCCTCCACTCTCCACCCACGAGATTCCCGACCTCTTCCCCAACCTCCTCCTCCCCCGATCTCAAAAGATCATGCCGCGAGATGCCGGGGCTGCTCGTGATATACCCGGGCGGACGGGTTGTACCGCGGGATCGCCTCCGCCGTCCCGCGTGTAAAGGGATATTCCGGTGCTTCGGCTATTTTTGCAGACGGCCTTAATGGCGGATGATTGTGTGCCAAAGGTAACTCCGGGTGAAAATGAAGCATTCCCGCGAGCCTCGCCTTCCTATCCCGGACCCACGCCTCGCGCGCGCGGCGTGATCGGCTTAAAAGCGCCCCGACCTGGGAGTTTCCGCCGCGCTCGTTCTCATACGTCATTCACTTATGCGGTTCACGACGTCGAGCCACGTCAAGCAAAGGCTTTTATTACGACAAATGCGCCGAGGTGACAATTATTTTAAGAAATAATTGGCAAAGTAATATGATCTTGTTTTGCAATCTGCCATCAGCGTCCGCGCAGATTGCGGGTCGATTTGTTTGATAAATTTCATCGAAGATCAATTGGATGCGCAGTGTGCCGATACAGTTATAATTTGCGTAATTTATGGAGATTATTCTGCGCACGTTGGTGAGATTTTCCACTCAAACACACGGACTCAAACATTCCGTTTAACATTATGGGTTCAGAGAAAAAGTCAACCCATCTCGATTTATGGCAATTGATGTGTCTTTCTGGTTGGTGCACACGGTGCCTGCCTCGCGGAAGAACCGTCCATCCTCACTTTGAACTCAAGAGGGCACACTCCCGCGCGGAATAACGCGCTGTCTTGTTATGCGCACTCTTCTTTCCGTGATCCGTGACCGCGAAAAAATGCCCGCGAGAAAACGGCAACGAGAGAAAGAGAGAGCAACGGGGGAAGAGCAACGGACTTGGCAACAAGGGCAGGTAAGAGAATCAGCAATGGGGCCCTCGAAACGCGCGGGAGGAGGCTGAGCGCCGGGAGGAGGAGGAGGAGGACGCGGGGCGTCAGGAGAGAGAACAAGGCGAACGAGAATGAGAGGGAGAGCAAGAGGAGACGCTCGCGGCTCGTGAGGATCGGCCATAGGTAAGTGGCACTTATGTTTAATACGCGAGTGTGGATGAGTAGTCGGTCCTGCACGCGATCCTCACGTCGGCACGGTCTTCCCTGACCTCGCGTTCGTTCGCTAGAACCAATTTCCGCGGATAATACGAGCGAGGCGCAACGCCGAGGCGAAATAGAGCAGTAGCGAGCGAGCTGGATCTGTCGCGTGTCTTTTCGGCGCCAATCCCACTGATCCCGTCTGCATACGTAATCCTGATTACCCAACTGGAAGTGGAACTCCAGTCATTTCCCGCCGTCGAAGCGATCACTGCAACGTGGGCAGGAAGGCTCAGACACGCGGCGAATTCGCAGGCTAAACTCTAATATCACTGAGATCACTGAAATTCTATGTTGTCTGATGAAGATGACATGGGCGAGGAGAACCTGAAACGCGATTGTCGCGTTTCTGGATCCTCCGCAGCGGACATCTCAGTGGACTGCGCTGTTAAGGACTGCGAGAGGTCGAGTCTAACTGAGAAGAGTCTGAGAGCTGAGATTAAAAAAAATTGAATCGCTGACAATCGCGTCATGTGAAGCATCGAATGAGTGTGGAGGTACGCGCAATCACACCGGGCGAGGAATCTGAAACGCGCGACGTGCAGACTCTACGTCTCGCGTTACATTTATCAAGTCCGTGGCAGGTAACGAGCTCGCTCACGGCTGAAGGCGATAGCGCACGACGCCAATTTTTCTATCGACGCCTAACGCCGGTGAGTTTCGAAACTCGAAACTCGCAAGCTGCGGAATCCGCGATTGCGCTTTTTCACATGCATTCCATGCGATCCCTCCGACGGAGGAGCGCCGGGAAAGGGATCCAACTCTCTCACGTTGGAAGGACTCGACGTGGGCCGACAGTTCGATCGAGTGCTCCGCATGGCGACTAGGAGTGCTCAATTTTCGCACGTTGTTCTCCTTCTCGTCGCAAATTACGAAAAAACACTCACGAAGGAGAAACAGACTATTTACTTTTATTCCAGCACGAGATTCGCTCGATTCATGCGGCTAATCCTGGAATTCCGTTAATGGAGGAGATGCTCGAGGTACCTCTACGCTCGAATGAGCCTCGGAGGGCAGTGTATTTAATCCCAAATAAAAACGGGACGTTTCTCCAAGCAGATGCTCAGACATTCGGCCGAACGGGAGATTAAAAGTCGATTGAAAAAAGCTAAGAATGGGGTTAGAGACAGAGAAAAAGAGATAGAGAGAGAGAGAAAGAGAGAGCGAGAGAGAGGCTAGCTCATGCATTACCCAAACCGTTAATTAGGTTCCGCCATCGAACAGTCCGGTTTCCGTTTTTATCGGGCCACCGTAGGGATACCAGAGTGACCCGACCAACTCGTTCTAAACACTCGGCTCTACACATAAGTCTCGGGGTGTACTTAACTGGCGACGTCGGGAGCAAATGGTATTCGCTCGGAGCGCACAGAGCGCGTTAATGATCAGCCAGGAGAAGTACGAGCTGCCGATCGGTGAATGTCCGTGGGAACGAACGGGGTCAGTGCGCACGGCGTGACCTTTGCCGCGGCTGGCGGTGACAAATCGAGCAGACGATTAGCATCCGCTCCGGCGAATTTTACGCAGCGCGGAGCGTGCAAGTACTACACGCGCCTTCGCGATCGAGATAGTGAAAGGGAAAGTCAGAGAAGCGACCGTTTTCCTCTCTGTCCTTTTTTTCCGCGCCGGGTAACCGACCTTATTCCTCGCGCGTAACGCGCCCGGCGAGGAGCCGATCTGATCGAGTATCGAGCACTCGCACGTTTCCGGTGAGCAGAGCGCAGGAGCCCCTTCGGGACAAAGGCAAAGTCCTAGAAATCTCGAATGGGGAACGATTCAGGCGTGCCTGTGTGCGGTACCACACACAAAGGAGTGTCTGTGCGTGTGCGAGATGACTCTTCGACGTTTCACGCGTCTTCATTCTCGTTTCGTCGGCTTGTCGTGCGTTCGCAGCGGATACGACACGGGCACGTGACTCGAGAAACGGACGTTGCAACTGCCATTGTCCCGAGACAATGAGACGAACACTACGACACAACAAAAACGGAGACGTCTGCCTGCGCGCGGATCATTTTCTCGCACGCGCAGCCTGCGACGCTAATAATTGAATTGTATTATGTTGCGTGTCGCACTCTCCACAGACTTTCTCTGTGTCTTTCACGTTTAATAAAAAAATAATTAATCACTCTTTAATCTCTGCCAGTATTCGCAGACTGAAAGCCTGCAGGTGATACCTGACGGCCGCTCGGTTCACCGTGGCTGAACGAGATTTCCAAATCTCGTTGGCGCTCGAGACTCGTGGGGAGACTCGTGACGGTCGGAGGCTCATTTGAATTTTCCCGGAAAGGATGCGCACCACGTGCATTTCAATCCACGGGGACACCCCGACGAAATATGGTCGAGGGACAGAAAGAAAGAACGAAAAAGAGAAAGAAAGAGAGAGAGGGAGAGAGAGAGAGAGAGAGAGACGGAGGGCGTCGACGAGAAGCGGTGCGCAGGAGGAACGGCACGGTTGCACGTACGCGGATGGTGGTTTAAGAGCGGGCGGCTGGTATCCAGAGCACGTCCAAAGCGCGAACAACTTATTGTCATGTGCGGTGGCCGCCAGGGCATTTTAATACTTCCGCTGAATGCAACGGCGAGGACGAGGGCGGGCGCGCCTCTCCGGGGAGGGTTCACGAAAAAGGAGGCGAGGAGCGGTTACACGACCGCGCGCCACCGGTCTTACCCGGAGACCTCTGGACCGTTACTTTTTCCTTTTTCTCTTTATCCTTTCGCCCGTCTCTTTACGAGCCCGAGCTGCGGTCAAGAGAGAGAGGACGACGCCGGCGCTCGCTCGCAACTGCCGGCGTGAAGCGCATAAGAGAGACCGCATAAGGGAGCGCATTTGAATATGCTGCACGTTTGCCACCGCCTCCCTCATCCGCGACGCGTCCATTATCTCGAGACGTTCGTTAGGAGGCTTTACGAAGCGCAGTGTAGGAAGCTGCGCGGACGCACGCTTGTGATTGTAATCCGTGGGTCCACGATGGAGAGGCCGACGATGAGGTTTTAGTCTAACAAGAATCCCCGAGCGGCGTGTTCCGGACACGCCAATAGCCGCTCGTGCTGGCAGAGGATCTACCCGGTGATCGCCAGGAGCGATTAAATGCCAATACAGGAACGAAACGGTGGCCGGGGGGGGGGGGGCGCCAAATATATTCCGCGCGAGAGAACACATTCTCCCTGTGCGGGGAGCCTTATCGCCGGTAGTCCGAAACAGTTTGTCCGCGGCTCGGCATTGTGAATGCGCGACGACGCTCACCTGCGTGCGGAGCACGTCTTAAAGGGAAGCGCATATATTTCAGCCGGGGACGAGGCGAGAGATCTATCGCTCGAATTCGCCGTGCACGATCGTGAATCGATTCCGAATATCCTCGCGGCTGCGAGCGTTCCTGGTGATTCACGGCGTTTGTCGCGCGAGCACGCTTCTCGCCACATGTAGGATAGACGGCCAGAATAGATGGTTATTTGCTCTAATTTTGCTACTGCCGCTACAGCTGGGTTATCACTCATTGTCAGTCTGTGGTGAGCTTTAGTTGTTTGCAACAGGACATTTAACGTCTTGCAGAAATCTTTCTCTCCTGAGCTTATGGAAGAGATGGTCAAGGTTCCCACATTGTTTAAAAATTTTTGTGAAGATTATACAGTTTTTGCTCTAAAAATAATGTTTTATGAAAGAAAATATTAAAATAATACTATCAATAATAAAAATATATTATATATTGTAAATCGTAGCGTGTTTTGCCGGATTAGCGATTCTTCGAATCGCTGAGGCGTCGCGACGCCTGGCACCCACGTATCATGGCAGCCAGTCAACTTCGATATCGGCGCTGATCAACGATCGCGTTCTATAGTATTCCGGAGGAGCATGCTCGTGATTTCGTAAAGAATTCACGTCTGCGTCCCGTGGTATACTCAACGGGGAAGCACTGCTGTGTTCGGGACGATCAAGACGCAGGTAAGAGACGAATCGTCCTGGCTAGCGAGTGGCAGCTGAACGGAAGAAAGCGCAAAACCCGAGAGAGATGCTTATCTGCGAATCCGTTGTTTCACGTGGCACAACTCGGTCTCGAACGAGATCTAGATTTCGAGGGACGAGCCATCGTTTGTTTTGAGGGAAAGCGAGAGATTTTTCAGATTCACTTCAGGATCATTTCAGGACTCATCCCTCATGTTTTACAGAAGAAACTTCTACTATGTCGAGGGTGATGTCACAGATTTCCTTGCAACGTGACTTTCGCCGCGTTTCGAACAGTTTCATTGAAAGAGCGGCGGCGAATCGCGTCCTTCGCCGAAATGACGTACCCGGTCTCGTCTTTATTGAGCGCGAGTGAAGATTATCTTGTCACAGCCGTGCGCCGTTGCACCTTGACGGATTATGATAATTGCGGCGATCGTCATTACCTCTCGGCTCGATGCTAGAAATGTCAGGGAGCAACGCGAGCGCGATCGCTGCGTTTGTCGAGTTTGCGAGTGCCCCGCCGAGACACTATAATGAACTTTTGGTAGAGCGGATTAATCCTCTCGCTCGCGTGGAGAGGAGACACAAGGAGGATTGAGGCGGCGCGTGCGGCAATATCGGCGCAATTGCGACACGCGTCCGTTCGATCGTTTAGCCAGCACCCGGCGCAATCGCCGCACATTGTAGCAATACGAGTGTTGCATCGTTCCCTCGCGTGGCACGCGATCGAAGCGGCAGTCTCCTCCTATTGGCACAACCCTAATTGCGAGAAGCATGGTATTTGCGCCGTGCCTTACGTAACAGAATCGCCGATAGTGCGGCGCCCGGATTTCTGTCTCTCTCGCTCTCTCGCTCTTGGAGGATCTCTAGAAGATAGACACGGCACGATCGAAGGAAAAAAAGAAAGAGAGAAAGGGATGTGGAACTCATCTCCCACACTCACCCCCTTACGCGATCGACGTGCATCTCTGACCCTCCGCACAACGAAATCTCTATTTCGTCAAAGCGAAGTCCTGAGAATCCCATCGAGTTACAAAGACGAGAAGAGAGAGAGAGAGAGAAGGATGACGCAGCCAGCGAGAGACAGGTAGAACACGCGACGCGAACGAACGACTGATTTGCTTCGATCGCTTGGGTACTCTCGAGCGCAAAGTCGAGTGCAGATCGCGGGTGGGTAGATCGCTCGCGAGGAATGTCGCTTGACAGCGGAGGTAAACGGCGCCTAATGTCAGAGTGCTACATTGTCTCTTTTCTCCGTACTAAACGCGGAGCATCGGCCAAGGAGTCGGTCGTTTTGGTGCGATTACCCGGATAATAGCGGCGATTCCAAAGCCTCCGAGAGAGCCTCGCCACTCGTAAACTCCGTGCTTTAAGGACTTGATAAATGACGCGCCGCGAGTAATATAGACCTAAGCCACGAAGAGCGCCGGAGAAAATTTGTGAAACCGTTTGATTCGAGTAAACAACCTCCGCAATACGCTCGGACGCGAGCCGCAATTGAATTACGCGCGGGCAAACGAATAAATCATTCCCACGCGCACTTTCATCGCAATCGTCCGCGCGCGATGAGAGGAAGAGCATTTAATTCAATTTGCCAGCGATAGAAATTCTTGCGGTGACGAGGACCGCTCGCCGAGAGAAAGGACATCTCGGGTCTTCCTTCCTCTCTCTTTTTCTCATCTCGCACCACCGGATACGCGTGTGCCTCCCTCGCTTCCGGTCGCCAGGCCGCTTAGGTTCATTGCCATGCGCCTCGCCTCGTCTGCCCTCGGAATATGAAAACGAAATCATATTCCTCGCCCGTCGCTTACCGATGAGTCGCCTCTCCCTCTCTTTCCCCTCGTCATCCTCCCGATTACTTTCGTACATTTCCTTCCTCGCCCCTCGCGCCATTGCCGGTCGCCTGCTCCTTTCTCTCTATTTCTCCTCTCTCTTTTCCTCGTACGAGCGCGAAGATCCGCCTTGCCCTTTAGCCGGCGTCGTGGCAGCGTCTTTCGTCAGGGCAGAAACGCAGTTTCTCAAGATCGCTCGTTAAAGCGGCAAAACACACGGCCGGGTAATTGCGGCGATCGTACGTTAGTTCAGCTAATAACTTTGCATTATAAATGTATTAAGCTCATATCCAATTACGAACGCGCAGCCTCCTCGAAATCCTCTTGCAAAATGACGCCGCAAATGCGAGGCAGCGCACTCGCGCGATGTGATGAGGCGGCGAGGAACTCGCGGCGCGAAGTGAAGCGAATCGTAAGTCACAATCGAAGCTGATCTCCATCATGCTTCGCGAACTTGGCGTTCCTCGGAGGAAAAAAAACTGTAGGCGAATTAATCCCGGCGCATTCGCACGCGGTTTTGTACGAATAATTGTGCGCGCGGAGCGCGACAACCGCTTGCGCGCGTTGTGAAAGTGCACGAGCGAGAATCGCAAGCATCATCGTACTGTGACAGGCCGGGACGGCGTTTCAAATACTCGCCGCAATTTACGATCATGAACGCGGAGCGCATCTGGTGCCCCCGGACGTCACGCTCTCGAGCGATTTTAGCACGGTTGAAGCAGCTGTCGCAGCGCGCTCGCAATTCTGCCGATCTTCCGCCAGTGGAGCGGAACAGCCTCGGTAAATTATCCCCCGACTATTGCTCGAGTTTACGATAAACGCGCCGAGACGCCGAACGGCTCGAGATCGAGATATCCTGCCGCCTCGAGCGGAGTACCAAGCGTTGGAGAACGCCACGCTCGAGAATAGCGAGGAGCGTACTTTGTGTAGGCAAGAGATGCTGAGAAAAAGTAACGCCAGAGACTTGCGCGCGTTTATTTATAATACTCTAAATCTGCAAGATTCTTTAACGCAACAGCAGCACGAGTAACAAACTGTCGTACACACAGAGTGTAAAATGCATACTGATTCACCGGAGAGATTCGCTCGAGACTGCTCAAGAGATGAAAGCGACTTGCGATCTTTGCGACTTGATCTGACAAATAAAGAGCAAAGTCGATGTTGGTTCGCATAAAATCTTAAAACGTGAATAAAAGACACCGTACGTGGACAGACACCGAAACGTGAGAACCGCCTCGCGCTGGTAGCACTCGCGCGCTCAATGAGGATTGTGCGAATCGTGACGAGCGCAACGCGTGCAAACGCTGGTAATTAGCCGCACGGCTGGAAACGCCCGAAAGTTGCGAAAAAGAGCAACGAAGAAGAAAAGAAAGAAGGAAAAAGAGGAACGCAACAGAACAAAACGCAAGTAACGACCGCCACTTTCCGCCGCCGCGCCGTTTTGTCGCAGCAGCGACAAGAGGGCGAAGAGCACTCGCGAGTGCTCGCGCGCAACTCGTGCGGCAAGGCATCACTCCCGTCACGGAAGGAGGACGTTACGCACACGCGTAAGCGCGCTCGCGTGTCGCGGATGTCATAATCTTACGTAATTGGGAGCCGTCGTCGGACATTTGTAAGCCGCACGCATGCGAGAGCGAGCCGCTCGCTCGGCCGGTACGCACAGCAATTTGCTTTTGATTCGATACTGTAAACTGTGTCGCGGGAAACGTATTGTCGTCAGTGGAAGGATGCTTCGCTCGCTCACTCGCGCGGACCGCTGCGAGTTGGCGAAGCGCGCCTTACGAGAAGACTCGCAGAGAACTATGAAATCTTTTTCATTGTATTTCTGTACATGAAAGAAGTTTTGAAGAATTCTTCAAGATGCGGTACTCTGTACGCGAGTAGCATTGAACAAATTTTCGACTTTTGTAGGATCCTGATGCGTTACACATTCTTCTACCTTTATCTTTCTCTCTCGATCTCTTCGATAATGATTTTGATGTCCGATTTCTTTTCGCGAGCCATCAAGCAGCGCGCAAGCAGAGCGGTCAAAATATTTGCCGCTCAGGCGGCACGAGGTCGGGCGTCTCTTTCGTAACGCGCCTCGATGATATCACGTCGGACGCACCACCCGCGACCATTATGAAATAACGATATATATATTCCGCGCGAGACCGCCGAGCATGCCTGGGTGTTATGAAGGCATTACGATACGCGAGTCAACAGGACGCGATTTACAGGGCGCGTGTCGTGATACATTTTGTCACGTTTGAATCCACGCTTATCGCTAACGAGCAGATAAGCGGAATTTATGATAACCGCGAGTCGCGCGCCAAAGAGTACGCGGTATATTATGCAAATGTCAACGGCGCGCCGCGGACGATAAGCGGGCCGAAAAAGCGAGGCTGCGCTAGCGCGAATAAATTTGCTGCATGAAGGAAAACGAGAGAGAGATAAAGAGAGAAGAGAGGAGAAACGCGGCGTATCTGGAACAATAAAATAATTAGAGTACTGATCTCGTCAGGAAAGATGAAAAAATTCAGTATACGGCGGGAAGAGAAGGAAGGCTGGCTACTTTGCTTGCTTTGTTTCGGCTGATCAATTATTCAGTTCGCACAAAGTTTTGCGCTATAAACGCGAGTTCCGCTTGTCGACAAGAAATGCAGTTTCAGCAGACAGACAGCGACTCGTAACGTCTCGAATCATCAAGAGAAAGAGAGAGCGTTGTTGCTTAATTTCATTTCATTAAATTTCATTTAATTTAATGACCACGCGCGGACCCACAGGCGGAAGATCGGGGTGGTCGGCAGAAGAAGAATACGGCGATGGGCGTGTCGGCGGGCAGAATCGGCGGCAATCAATTGGTTAATCGATAGCTTGCCGTATCGGGATGGCAAAAACGGAGTACTGGGGGCTTCTCGCGATGAAATAGGCGCCGGTGGTGGCGCACCCCCGGTCGTTTGAGCGGGAGGGGCGCATTCTGAGGGAAAGTGTGGGTGAGGAAGATAGGGTAAAAGGCGAGAACGGAGAAGGAGAACGCTGAGGGGAGGAGGAAGAGGAGAGAGATATTGCTTTCCGTTGCTCCAAGCATCCCTGAGAAAAAGCGGTCTCGCTGGGCCGCACCGCCCCCTTTAGGGCGAATTAGCAAATCTAACGTAATAATTAAATTATCGCCGCGCGCGGCCAGCTCCGGCGAGGAGCAGTTAAACGCCGCACGTTCCCATACGGATCGTGCTAATGAAGCGTCTCGCGCGCGTACGACCGCGGGAATAAATTTGAATTTCCATTACGCGCGAGTTCATGCATACGAGAGTGAGAGACGGGCAGCAAGGGGGTGGCGAACGCGAGGGGGCTGAGGGGGAATTCTCGCAGGAGAGTCGGGCGCAAAGGCGCGAAAAAAGCTTGCAAAGGGGAGGATACCGCTCTCGAGTCCGCCTACTTGTCTATCCTCTACTTGGTAGCGCGTACTTGACATTCCGCGCGCGTATCTCCCCCTATGCAGCCGCGCACTTATTGTCGGATTTTTGCATATTTACTATTCCCCCACGTGCATAACAACCCTCCGTTACTTTTTGCCAATCTGTTACGGAACTCGCGTGACCGAACGCCGAGCTTTAAGATCCAACATGGAGGATCTAAAGTCTCGTAAAATCATGAAAAATGTTGATAATAATAGGGCAGCGTATGGCATAGTACAAGCTTTGGCAATATGATAAGTTTGCAATTAACATTTGTAAACATTTCAAGAGAGAGTCTACAATCGAGATTTTACTTCGTGCTTTGATCCGCAAGCGTCAAGTACGCAGGCTGAAATTATCACTTTTCACGTTTTCCAAGATGACGAGAAGCTTGACTCTGCCATTACCTCAAGCACTTACATTTTCTTTCTACGCCGTTCTGCCAGGTTCTCGCAAAGTGCGAGCGAAACATCACAACGGATTGTCTCCCGTCCGCGAGGTCGCCGACCGATCGGCTCGTCTCTCAACCTCGAAGCGAAGGTAAAAGTACGGGTCGATCCTCCCCCTTCCCGTGAATCGCGCGCGCGCGTAAAGCGTGGGATTTTAGTATGCAAATGGAGATCGGAAATATATAGGTGAGCGACTCCGCGGTATTTTTCCGGCGTTAATCGTCCGCTTTGGAATTATTGCACGTGATATCGATGACGGAACGAGGATACGCGCGTCCTTGGTCGGTTAACTCGATCGGCGGGCCGATAATCGGCTGCCCAACTTGGAAACGTAACGTGCACCCGCGTCGTTATTAACGTCAGCGCCGCGCGGTCGTAAACGCGCCGCAAATATCTGACATTTACATGATTGCATATTTATCGGGATTACTTAGCATAAACGACTCTGAATGTGCGTGCTCGCCATGGGGACCAACCGATTGCGAAATATCGGCGATAAACGTGCTCGGCGTCGCCTCACCTCGTCTGAAGCATCTGCTCGCACATCTACTCGACCGAACACGATTTCGAGATCGAAGCCGACGAATAGTCGGCCGGTCGCCAGCATGGAAATCACAGCCGCAATTATCGTAGCAATTACCGGCGCATAGCCCCACGCAAGCCGTTAACGATCGCACGATTCAATCACGGATGGGACCACCTACGGAAAGCGGCGCGCTTTTTGCGATCGCGCCGATCCCTCGTGATGCCCGCGTAGTATCGCAAGACGAGTCGCTTGTCGAATCGACGATTTTCATTCGCGCGACGAGCGAGCGTCCCCGAGCGGTGCGAAAGTTCAAGACGCCGATTGCGAAAACGAATGCATGTCGAGCGGTGCGCGATGAGTGCACGGTGAGTGCCAAGATCGATACGGCGAGGCCCGGGATCGCAAAGCGCGATCGAGTCCTTAACCCGGTTGCATAATGTATCGATTATTAAGAGGATGCACGCGGAGCGCGTCGAGAAGTAATCTGCGAAAATAATAAAGTATATATAATAATAATAATAAAGATTAATATTAAACTCGAAAAGAGACGGTCGCGGCTGAATTGCTATTACGAATGTCCAGCGATCGGTGCCATCGTCGATTGCCGTGCGAATTGGATTGCTGGCGATCGACTCTCCGGGGACCGAGGCAATCTGAATTTACTTTTATATCCCGTGTGCCAGGATGGTGAAAGAGAGAACGGACCAACGCAACGGTCCGATGCGAATTGCAGAAACTCCTGTTTCCGCAAATTGATTGGAGCTCGCCGAGGCAAATTTAATTGCAGGCTGACTGGGCGTGATCGGGATGATCTGTCCAATCGATCTCGTCAAATCGATCGTTGACTTTGTTTCTCCGTGAATTATTAATAGCGCAGGTTTGTTTTCGATGATGTCGGACGTTAACTCTGAGGTTTCTCGCGCGAGGTTTCTCGTTCATTTCACGCGATTCTCTCTCTTTCTTTCTCTCTCTGTCTTTTTTCACGTAACTCGTTTCGTATTCTCGTGCCAACGTCAGGCACAATGCCACTGTACATTCTAAGGGACTGACTCAGCCGCTCGAGTCCATCGAGCTGCCTCCTCCTCATCGACGCAGGACGCCCCGTGTCTGGTCACGTCTCGTGGCACGGGAAGGTGCGTTACGCACCCTCCGTACGCGCCTGTATGCGCCGAACGCGTGACCAGGTGCGTACGAGCGATGACACTCGGATGTCAAGCTCGCTATGCCCGACCGCAGGAAACAATAAATCGTTCTAGAGAACGCGGTTCTATCTTTTGCACTGTGAAAAGTCTTGAGGGCGTTCTCCAATCGAAAATTAACTGGACGTGGACGGTCTAGAAATTATCAAATCGTGTGAAAACAGCGATCGAACGACCACATCCCCCTGCATCCGTTCGAATTGCAGATAGCTGATTTCCGATCACGCGGTTTACAATATATACGAAACGTATCCGAGAAATATATCTCAGGTTAACTCGTGCTTTATTTATTTATTTCAGATCATTTTAGTAAATTATTCATTAAATTAAATTATTTTACTCTTATCATTAAAATAAATTATTTTATTTTATCATATAACGTCATGGAGATGTTCAGTTTTAATAACAATTTTTCTAGGACTGTGAAGAAGGAAGATCAAGACCCACGTGCATCTAATAAAAATGTCTCTGTCTCGATGATGACGGATTTTTTCAACATGCATGCGACACGTTCGCGTGAGCGCGTGCAAGCTCGCGCGCAACAGCCTGCCTCGGTGCGTATCCGACAGTCCACGTGCCGAGTGTTGCGTGCGACACGCCCAGTGCGTGGCGTCAAGCACCGCACGCATATGCGTGCTGCCGTGAACCGAGATTTATGCCATTGGCTGCGAAGCGTGCACCGTTTATCGCATTTATCGCCGCTCCACGCCGATCGCTCGGCTCGACACCATCTCACGATCTATCGTTCGACGACCGCGAACCAGATCGGCAATCCTTCACGCCCGCCGATCGCCGCCTTGTCGATCGCCGAGCAGTATTATCCGAGCAATGATCGTTATCTCGAGCATCGTCCTCATTTCGCGATTTATAGCTATTACAAGCAGAATATTTCAAATGTACAATACAAAGTGATAAAAGTACTTACATAAAGCATAAAGGTACTCGACTGTATCCTGCAAGTGACATGGAACCGTCAAAAGCCAAGTTACCAGCACTTTTTGGACAACTGCAACACAAAGACAAATAAAAAAATGAGACAAGCTACATTGTTCAATGTTATTGATTAACGTCAACCAATGTTGGTGTAAGGTATCACCGATCTTGCAAAGAAAACAAAGGTGGCTGATCATGCATAAACTGACGCTATCATGCATAAACTCGTGCTGCGATTGCACCCAAGTAATCCGGTGACGATCGGATCGACGTGAAATACGATGACATACATTAGAATGGAATGAAAAAGGGGCGAGAGGGGATTAAAAAAGGAAAAAACTCGTCGCCGCCCTCCGGACGGGGGCTCGCCGGATGCGCGCCCGCTGCATCTGTAACGAGGGGATGCATGCCTGTGATAGCGGCAGGATCGCGCCGCTCGGCGCATAAAACCGCGTCAGACGGTTGTCGCGCTCGCGATCTCGCCGCCACGCTCGCGCGTTACTTATCCAGCCCCGGGCATTGAAATGCAATCCCTCGCGCGGATGATTTATACCTCGGCGATGCCCGCCCGCGGGGCAGGATGTCGCACGTCTCTTCTTTATGTCTCTATCGCTCGTCGCGAAAATATCCCGCAGCGAGCGAGCGAACAAGCGAGCGCGTGAACGGGCGCGGTTGGTTTCACGCCCGTACACGCGCGTGATCGGCGCACGTCTCCACGCCACGAGGGACGGCTCGGAAATCGGTATCGATAAAATCGACGCTGATCGTAAACAGAGGAATTGTGTGAAAGAATGAATCTGGTGATCGTCAGTCATGCGTACGATTTTTTGTCTAATTTCAGGGAGACGATGGTACTGTTCTGAGCAAGTGAGAAAAAAATGACTGGACATTTATATCAGAATGCTCGCGCAGATTCGCTATTTAAGCGCGACCGAGTTGTCGAGAGATCGATTTGTCGTACTTTATTTGTGGGCTGCCGACCATATAATCTCCCGGCATTGCTGGGCGAGCCATTAGTCCTAATTGGCAATCATCTCTTGTTAGCGATCTGGTGCTAAAATTTCAGATTGCACCAAGGCCGAACGTGGCATGATCGAAACGGGATCTACAGCAGAAGTGCTCGCGAGAGATCTAGCTAACAGCCGCTCGGGAATTCACCGGGTGAACCCGAGTGGAGAAAGTGGTGTAACGTGTCATAGGAGAGATGACGGGTCCCTTTGTCTCCGTGCAAGATCGGGGCGGAGCGGGCTGCGCAATATCGATCATACAGGATCGCGTGCGAGAGAGAAACTCAGGGCGTCGTCGTGCTGGTAACGCGAGCGGATCGCAGCGTGAATCGGGGCTCGCCGCTCCATATCCAAAGTAACGCGAGCTGGAAACGCCCGTGTCGCGTAATAAGCCGGGACTGAAAAATCACCATCCATCGGAGCCCGGAGACAATGGCTGATTTGAATAACAATGTCCGCTACCGTGTGGGCTTCTAACTCCTAACCACGGGTTCCGGACGGACTTGCTTGTATCGCGAGCGAACTGGCTGGCTGGCTCGCTCGCTCACAAGCGTACACCCGGCACGGCGGTATGCACGACAATGCTTTTCTGCCCCCACGATTTCCTCCCGCGGGGTCGTGCGTCCCCCTAGCTCGCGAAAAAGTCGCGGTTGCAGGTAAATGCACAGTGGGCTTTCCGCCACCTTCTCCTCCTTTTTCGCGGTGTGCAAAGAGGCGTACGCAATAAATAATAATCAACGCGCGTTTGTGCCTGCATGCAGTACAAATTCGATAATCGGCGTCGATTCGCCGCCAAGTACACCTGTACACGTCATTGCGGACGATTATAGAAGCCGGATATCGAGCGGGTGTCTTAATCGCGCCGCTCGATTATACGCAACGTGCAATCTTGCAACGGCTGACCCTGAAGTGTCTTCACCCTCTTGCGCGCTAGCGAGTCGTCCTCCTCATGCCTGGTTACGCGGCGCGTACACGCTCACGAGAGACAAATATAGTTTGTGCGTGACCGGGGCGACAAGTGTCGCCCGTACTCGGCCACCATGAAGAGAGCGCGACTCGTGCATCTCATGTATGTATCTCTGCAGCATGAAGATATACGAGGTTCGCATCTATTACAATACATACCACGACAATAATAGTTTTCCACAATTTGCTGGACGATTCAAATGCGATCCTCGCAAAAGTACCACCTGACCCTTTCCCGACGCGCGGCACGCTTTGATTAAAAAAATGTGAAAAGCGAGAGGGAGGGGAATTCTCCTTTGTTTGTTCGCGCGAGGATCTCAAGGAGATCGAGCAAATCGGGCCGACGCGAGTCAGGAAACATAATGGATCAGCGAGGTTCCTTCGAGAGAGAACACAGACACCGACCGGCTCCACCAGTTCGACTTGACCTGGCGTGAATGCGCGCTGCCGAGCGCTAAAAACCGATCCTAAACACACTATCCGACAATGGCCCGTAATCATTTGGTCCCGGCCGCCGCCGTCGTCGGCGCGCTTACGAGCGGACGGCAGGTGCAGGCCGGGCTTCCTCCTGGGGGCTATAAAATCCGACCACTTCGACAGGTAAGAGCAGATAAGATAGAAGCGTGGATGACCTCCGTGTTTGCGGCACCGACGAATCAATTTGAGCTTCAGTGAGTAGAGGGTTTATTGCGGCCGGGCAGATTGCGGCTGGATAAACTCGGCCGGATTCGGGGCGGTGGGCGAAGGGTCGCTCCGCGAACGCCAAAAGAGTGCCGCCAAGCGGGATCGAGAGATTCTGAATATCGACTCTTAGTAAGATCACGGCGCAATCGTTCGTGATTGCGTTGGCACGACGCGCGCCGTCCCGGAGCGGAACCCGCTCGCGGACGAATCGAACTCGCTCGTTCGCGGGAGCGTATCAGCTTACCAGGCCGTAGATCGTGCGGCTCGCCACGCTGGCTCTTGTCGGCAAGGTTTTCTTCTTATTGGCAATGTACTGTCGATTTCTGGACTACCTAATCGTAAATCACGGCCGGGACGGCGCGCGGCGTGTATGTAGGTACGTGCATACCTGCATTCTTCAGCGTACACGCTGTAACTCGACGATCGCCTGCGGCCGAGGGCTGTGTACGCCGTCGTGGACACGATAAGGCCGATTAAGGTGATAATGGGCTTTCGCGTGGAAACGTTCGAGGGCTGTCTGCTGACGCCTGCAGAATCAAATTGCAGTCTTAGTAATCAATCAATCAATTTGAGCGGCGAGCAAAATTGTAATGATAAAAGATTGTAGAAACGAGAAGGATCTCGAGGGATAACACAATACATCGATGCTTTTCGCACGCACGAGATGCGTTCGCCAAGGAGGCTTGAAATCTCCTCGATAAGCGCGATTGGCGCAACCGGCGCGCGATGACCCCACGCTCATTCTCGAGGAATAGCGCGCATTTTCGCCTCGCTCTGCCGAGCAGCGAGAGAGCGAGCGGCTCGATCTCGATCTCGGTGGCGGCAAAACGGTTTCAAGGTTTCCTCGTAGAAGCTTTCCGCGCGCGAGGTAACGGGGCCACGAGGATGCGCGTCTCCGCGGGGCATAGGTAGGTCAAAGCACTTGCACAAGTCCGGCGGTGCCCTCGTTCGCCACCACCGCGGCGACACACGTCCGGACGAAAGGAAAAGCATCGGATCTCGCAAGGCGGAGTGCATCGAGCTGCTCGAGGGCCTGAAGAACAGACCCGGGGGAGGGGCGAGGGACAGACGGTGCAACGAAAGAGAAGAAGGATCGCTGGATTCGCCTCGTTGGGCCCTGCACTCATAGAAGAAGACCCCTCTCCCGTCTGACGCAAGGACCCACGCCCGCATTGTGTTTCGCGTCCGACTCCGACCTGTCGTTCTCCCGGCCGCTTCATTGTGCGCACGAGGCCTCTTCTTCCTCTTCGTGTTGCCATCTCGCGCGCTCGCTCGCTCTTCCGTTCAGACGGACGTGGCTTGCGATCTGGCGAGTAGCGAGCGAGCAGTACACCGGATTAGGTGGGCAGACGCGTATGAGTCACCTGGGGAGCGTGCGAGTGAGATTTTCTTGCACGCGGAGAGTCGACGCCCTAACCCACATAAATCCGTGGCATTAGCCGGCCAGGAAAGGCCTTTTCTCGGTGCCCTCCGGGCTCGCATTTGCGTTCAGGCGGGCCCGGTAGGAGGCCCGGTCCGTCGCCCCCCTTTGCTCACCCGCGGGGGATCGGAATCTCCCTGGCGTCTGGCGTAATCGGGATTCTTTTATCAAGTCATTCAGCACCGATGATGCCACGAACGAAGAGGCGTCATGTTACGTTACGTCGCGAGACTGAAGGCGTTGCGCTCGCTCTCGACGCCGAGCCGGAGGATCGCGAATGAATCCCGGGGCACTTGTAGAAAGTGCATTTCGGCTCACAAATGAGAAAGAGAAGCAGAGAGAGAGAGAGAGAGATACACTCACAAGTCAGAGGATCCGTAAGGCTTCGGACGAGCGTGGGTGCCACGCGGATTTTTCCCCGCGCGATCGGCGCCGCGAGGCGATGCTCGACTTTTCGACGAGCGTGGGCCGCGTATTGCCTTATTGCAATACGATCGATCCATTAGCGTGATACGATCGGACGCAGCACCGCCGATCCCCATATATACGGATCACGCGCGCGAAATATAAATTAACGGCCCACCTAGCTATTCTCCGCGGTGCGGCCAATAGCAATCATCCCTTCCTCCCATGTCCCATTTCAGTTCGCAGGCTTATCTCTGACGTCGCGTTTCAACACGGGCGATTCTCTATGAAATTAAAGCACTTTGCACGGCTCCGGTTGCCGAGAGAGCGGCATGCCTGAAATTCTCCTCGGAGTGGAAAGAACTGATGCAGTTGATCGGCTTTCGCCGGTAATCCAATCGCGCTGCGCGACCGGGCGAGACTTGTATCGCCTACACCGGCGGTATCTAGCGCAATCGAGCGATTCAGATCCCCCGAGTCGATTCGAGTCGGAACGTAGGCCGGCAAAGGATGGGAGGGAGGGAGAAAGAAAGAGAGAGAAGTGCCTTCATCCATTGCAGGCGCGGGACGCCGGTGCGACGGGGGAGTGCGTGAACAATGGGAACCACTGTCCGAGCGTTGCCCGTGCGGTGCCGCAACTGCGCGCGCGGGAGATCCGATAAGATAGGGAGACGGTCCCTGTATCGCTCTCGTGGAGCCACCATTCATCGGCGCCATCGTCTCGCGGGCACCTCTTTACCCTTTTCATGGCGCGGCGTATTAGAGCCATTGTGTTATCTGTCATGTCGGGGATATCCGAGGGGCCAACAGCCCGAGCGCGGTGCCCCGCCAAAGGAACTGGTCGTGTCAGAGGCGTGAAAAGCATCTCGCGTGTGGGTGGCACGAGGCCCGGTGCCCCTCTCGAGGGGCACCGACCGCACGAAAATCGACCGATCGCAATGTACGGGCACGAGTACCACGACGATGGGGTATACATTACCGGGGTGAATTGGTAGAATCGCCCGTGTTGAAACGCGACGTCAGAGATAAGCCTGCGATCCGGCCGATAATCGCGCGACACATCTTTCACAAAGTAAAACGAGAAAGAGAGGAAAAAGAGATCCCGGTGACTCATCAGAAGAACCTCCCTCGTGAATTACGTGCGCGCGCGCACAAGACTCGCTTGACGGCCTGACTCGCAACGGCAACGACAGCTCTCTTTCATCACCGGAAGCGATTATTATCCGTTCGCGAGCGAGCGGGTCGTTTCCTTAATTGCGCTCCAGTAAGAATCGATTCCTGGGCAGCGCACGTGCGCAAGCGGCCACGCTCGTATTAATGACTCCACGACGACGACGACGACGGCGACGAAGACACTGGGAGGAGCGCCCGCCCACGTGTGTTCGCGGAGTTATCTATCCGCTCGCTCGTCCACCTACCCACTTGACACCTACCCGATTATCGGCCGACGTCCATCCGCGCGTTAATCCTAGATGAAACGCGTTTCGCGTAACGCTGCTTCTTGCGAGCGGATCGAGTTGCCGCTCGCCGCGCAACAATGGCAACGCGCGCTCCGGCATTTCTCATGCCGATTAATCCGTGGACAATGCGCGATTGCGCCACGACAATTAGCGACAACACTTTTGTTCACGAGCGGCGGTCGCGTGAGCGCCACACGCACTCGCGCACCAGCGCAGTTGCGCACGCGATCGCTCACGCTCGTGTATGCTCACGCTTACTTACACGCCGCCGCTCGCCGCTCGCGCGTGCCCGCCGCACTTTGCGTATGTAGAGCATGGGACCGCCATTGTCTATTGTTGCTCGTTTTGTTATTCCCGGGTCATGGTCGCTCGCGCCGACTCGGCTTGGCCAATCGAAATCGCCTGCTGTCGCTTCATTCTATTTTCGCTCCTTCGGTGTCGTCGACGGAACGGTGATCGAAATCACGATCGAACGATGATGTAATGTACGATCGAGAATGCCATTCGTTACAGTTTCTGACAATTTGCGAGCTCGGGACAGGCGCCGCGTGGAATCACGTCGATTAGAAACGAAGCAGAACACGCTCGGGCCGAAACATGTTTATTCACATACGTCCGACCATTACGAAGCGGTAAAGGCATCGCTGGCAGATGGTTCTCGCAGCAGAAGGGCGAGACGTGCGGGGAAGAAGCGGGGGACAAGGGAGAGAGCGAGACGAAGCAAGAGAGAGGAGAGAGAAAAAGGAACGAGTCCTTGTGCAGAAGAATAAAAGAAAAGGCGAGGGGGCGAGGAAGGCGTCGGAACGGTCGCCCGCAGTGCCGGCGACTATTTATCATAAGATCGATCGGTATCTCGAAACGATACCGGTCCGATCGGCGTCGTATCGATTCTTCTAAGGGCTTCAATTAACGTTATTAAAGCACCATTAATCTCCGGGTCGACGCGACGTACGGTATGCGCGGCATCCCCGCGTCCCGATCCGACCTCCTGCGATCCTCTCCCGCGCGCTCGATCCCGCGGGAGGACGCGCGGCCGATCAGCATCCGAGGATCTCGATCCATTTATCCGGCGATCCCCCATCGCGATCGGAAGGATCTTTCGGCCGTGTCAAACGGCCACGTCGCACAGTGGGGAATTTCGTCAAAAAGCCTGTCAAAAATCGAAAAATGAAGTTTCGAGTTTATGGCCACGTTTCAGCGGAAATTCCCCACTGTGCGTCGCAGCGGAACGCAAGCGCGTTTCGACTGCCCGCAGCTCTTTTTCCTTTTCGAGCGGAGGGAAAGACAAACAAAGTTTTATAGAGCGCTCTGGCATAACTTCCGCTTAAGCGAATAAACAAATATAATAGTACAGCAACAAAAAGTAGAAAAAATATGTACAACACACGAATAAACAAATTAAGTAAAAAATCATATAAATAAAAAATAAAATAAAATGAAAAATCAAAAAGAAAAGATAATAGAAAAACTATTATATATACGCAGTAGTGCAATAGTGCTTCAACACAAAAAAGAATATTACACAGTGCACGACGCACGGGTGCGTCCAAGGATCGCCAGTATGCCATGCGACAGAGAGGTAATAAGGGAAGCATGACAACTTCTTTTCACAGGCTATCCACGCTGCAACGGAACATCATAAAGAGTTTGCTTTAAATACACTGACAGAGGAGGCAACTCTGACATCAAGAGATTAGGGTAGGTTAGGTTACGATGCCGTTCCACCATCTTGCAGTGCATTAGAAAGAACATTTAAGAAACTTCTGTGCGACAGTGAGGCAAGGATAAAAAAAGAAGTTCTAATGCATCTACTGGAATTTGTAAAATCAGCAGGGCTTGTATTTTCGTCGAGAGGACAAATAGATTCTGTCCAGTAACATGAATGACATTCAGGATTCACTTTAGAAATGGCATCAGTACTGAATTTCGTTTACAAAAGGAAAGAGAGAGAGACACAATTTTTCTTGTTTCGTAGAAGCGAACTTCTTTTTTTTGAAAAATTGAATTTGTTTTTTCTTAGTTTTTGAAGTGACCAGAATAAAGGGAATTAGAATTACTTCTAATTCCCTTTATTCTGGTCTAATGCTTACGCATGACGTTTGAAGTGATAAGAATAAAGGGAATTAGAAGTAGCATGACTCTTACTGTTCTTTTCTATCTTTCTAACTAAAAGTATTTTGTAAGGTTCTAAAGAAATTCTAAATAAAAGAATTTTGTGTTTCTGGTCGACGTGCGATACAAATTTTGAATAATAATCATACTTCCAGGAAGAGTAGACAGGTATACCATGCGCACACATATCAATTCATCAATCTGCCTGACGCTGCTTTCCATGTACGCTATTTCCCTCGTTAACCAGCAAATTGGAAGCATCGCCGCGAAGGTCGTTTGCAAAATCACGTTTCACCGTGATCCGAGCATCGCGAGCATCTGCCGCGCGCGTTTGCGTAAATGTAACAAAAAAATATTGAAAGGGGGACATCCCAGTCCCCGCGAAGGCTGCGCGATTTTGCAACCGGCTGACGTAGCGCCATCCTCACAGCCATTAACGGCGAATCGCCGTTAATAAACAGCTTCATCGAGCGCAAACTCAAAAATACGTAGGTATTTGCGAAAGACCGATTTTCCGCGCCGAAACTGTCTTGACAACTCGACCACTTACATTTGTGAGCAAATGATACAATACAATCTAAAGTAACTGTAGCAGGACTGCGCATCAAAGAATGAGATTTGATCAGTCAGAAATCGATCGCCGCGGGCTACGTTTTGATCGACCACACTCAATCTCCAACTCGCCGCCTGCAAATCGAAGACTTATAATTATAGAAGACTCTTTCATTATCGATCATGATCATCGCGCGGCTGAGAAGAACGTCAACAAAAATTTAGCGCGACTTGCTAAACGAAATAACGAGACGAAGAGAGTAAAAATGCATGATAAAAATGCTGGATCTCGTCACGTAATGACGGATGGTTCTTTCGAGTCGACACGACAAAGACACAACGGCGTGCGTGTGCACGGCTTTTGGTGCCTGTCGCGTCTCATATGTAAAGTCGCGCGAAGAGAGCGCGTATACCTACTCGCTCGGTCTGCGCTAATGAAGTAGACCAGACTGGGCCGCAAGAAGCGTGGTCCATGCCGCACTACCGCAAGAGGCGTGGCCGCATACATGAATACGAAAAACGCGGCGCGGGACGAGTGCATGCGGGGACATCACGGGCATCCCGAGCGCAAGACTGGCGGAAATGAAGGACACAACGTCTCCCGGGAGGCGTCTTCGTGGTGCGCCCTTTGGGCAAAATGCGCCTACGACCCTTGCGCCGCAGCCGCAAGAAGCAGAAGAGACGAGAAAGTGCGCATCCAGCTCTCGGCATTGCACGATCGTGTGCCAGATCGCGCAGGTGCAATTGTACACTCGTAATTAGTAATTGCATTTATTTATCGTAGCATTGAGAATGTATTAATTAATTATTCTGAATAAAAAGTTTTGCGTTTGAATTTTAAAATTGGTACGAACTTTCCGAACTTTTAATCTAATATATTACAAGAGCACGTACTTCGCGCTTTGTTTCGAATCTCGATAGAAACTTTGTTTTTCTGTTGCTATTATGTAGATACAACTGTTTCGATTTATTATTTCTTTCTGTATTTTTTTGTTTATGCCAGTCGCCGTGCCGATTGCAGCATCGGCGTTTAAACGGATAATTGCATGCGTTTCCGCGGAATTAAATGGATAATTGAATTCCTCGATCGCACGGCCGGGTCCAAGCTGCCTATCTCCGCGTCCCCCTTTCCCTTGCGTTACGAAAACGTGGCTTAACCATATTGTTAAGAGCGCATCGTCGCGACAGGTCGCACGGGGTATTCGTGTGCTGCGAGCCGCGAAGTCTCGTTTCCAGCGAACGGGCAGAAGAAGAAACCGCCAGCTTGTGCAGCGAAGGATGCATCTGGCGCGAGGTCCCGGCCCGTCCTTGTCGATTCCGTCGCCGGAAACGCAGCCTCTTGAACCTCCTCTCGTGGCCCCGCGCGCGCAACGTTTCCGGCAACCACGTAGATTAGAGTTTACAAAGAAAGAGAGAGAAAGAAAGAGAAAAAGAGAGAGAGGGAGAGACCGGAGGCGTCCCGCCAAAGGAGAACGCGATGTCTAAATAAAATCGCAATTAAATACATGCAAGGCCCAAGTGTTGCAACCATAATAACGGCAATCACAGAAACAGCGCTACAAAGGAGTTGCTTGGAGTTACAGTTACTCGCCGCGTTCATTGGATCAATCTTTGCGTTTTCACATTGCAGAGAGAACTCGGACTCGGAGAGAATTCAGGTAGACTCTGAGAAGATTAAAATTAATCTAGCAACATCTGCTCCAATGTTCCAAGAATCGATTATGCGAGAAGAGACTCGAGCGCGAGGTTGGACGGGAAACGAACGTTTCCAACTAGCTTAATGACACGTTATCAAGCAAACTGGAACGCTCCAGCTATTGAGGAAGAATAGCGGCTGATCGCACTCGCTCGTCGCGCTCATCGCGGCCGGATTTCAGCCTCATCTGATCAGAATCGCACCGAGCGTGTCCTTCGTCGAAAGTTTCCTGCGATCGCGATCGCGGCACCTGCCGCGTAGTAGGGATCGATCGCGAACGAGACGTGGAAGGAAGCGGGAAGGAGGTGGAGGAGGCTCGCGAGAGGAGAGGAGAGGAGCACGCGAGAGTAGGATGTCCAAATGGAATCAGGATCAGCATGGGCAGAGAACCGTGCACTAGGCAGCCTCGTCGACATCCTGCCTTTGCCGGAATTGCGACACTGGCTCGGTCGTGGCTCGCGCACGGAAAACACACCGTGCCTCGGCACCGGAAGCAGATCTTGCGCAATCGGGCCGCCCATTGTCTTGGATCCTCCGGCGCGGGATCGGCTTCGTCTTGAGCGCCGTACCGGGTCACGCTCGACCTTACCACCAGGCGTATCGATCGCGTTCCGAAGCGAACGACGTGTCCGCTGATTTTCTCCCGGAATTTCGTCACCAATTTCCTCGCTCATGTGTGTGTGTGTGCCGTGTAGGCACATGCGAATCCTACGCTGTTAAAGGGGACTACTCTCTGCAAGCATTTTTCCGCTTCGTTTAATTGCAAGTCAGTTGCAATGTGTGCAATAGAATCCAGTCATCAAGATATTTGCCCTCGGTTTTTATAATTTTCTGCTATTGCTCGGGTAAATTTCAAACTCCTTTGCCAAAAAATTCTTTTATATCACATCTCGAAAATATTCAATTACTGCATCGATTGGAATACGTGGTAATTTGAAGCCGCCAAGTTGGATACACCGCGTTCAGAAAAACTTTCCAGCCCGAGTCCAAAATAGTTTGCCGAATATGAAAATACGCATGTTATATGACATGTTATGTTTTACAAACTATCTCTTCCAAAACGCGAGAATTTATTTAAAGTTTAAATAATAAGAATTCTCTGAAAAAAAGATTTAAACATTCGCATACACCTACGTTCGATGTACGTTTGAACTAGCGCGGTCTGCAAGTATCGCAGGTAGCCGCAGAGCTCGCGGATATCAATCAATCGCGCGGCCTGCGGAGATATCAATCAATCACGCAATGAAAAGCGTTCGGGTACCCGTGATTACACGGCGTCGAGTGCGATTCCTGCGTAAGCACGCAATTTTGCGAAGGACGCGTAGGCATAAGGTAACGCTCGGCAAGGTGCGCGCGCGCACGGCTCGTGCGATTGCCACACTACTTCCTCCTCGCGCAATTTTACACTTTGCGTGGTGCACGGCACATGCGACTGGCACGGCATCATGCGATGTAACGCGGCCGCGACGCGTGTGGGACGCGTTATCCAGAAAAGCCGCGCATGTGAAATCTATGAATCACCATCGCGCGCCGACCGACACGCCGAGCGGACACGCCGAGCTCGCACGCGCGCGTGAAGATCATCCTTTGAGACGCGTCTCCTCTCCGAGTAATTCCGGCGAAGCGGAACGCGCGCGTTTACCGCGTTACCGGTGAATTACATAAGCGTCCGGCCTCGGAGTGCACGCGATGGACGCAAAATAGGTGAAAATCTCTTGCGACTGTTATACACGTGTACATACGTGCGTAAAATCGCGAAACGTCCCTAACGAAGTTAACCAACGAAAGCGCCTAATGAGCGGTTACTATTTCCCTCACGGATCGTTGCCTTTCTAACGGATAATCGTCAACGTGGCTTCCCCGATTTTGCTTCTCCACGAGCGTCTCTACGTCGTCTGCATTTCCTGGCGCGATGCGCTTCGATCTCTTTTTTTTCTCTTTCCTTTCTTTCTTTCTTTTTTTCTTTCACGTAACGCTTTCTCCGCTCGAAATCCACGCGGGTCCGGAGCGGCGCCGACCGGCGCCGATCCTGAAGCGTGAATCGTCGTCGCGATTAATTAAACGTACAAAAGCGCGCGTGTGCGGCAATCAAACTCGACGTGCCGTATTTTTTTTAGAACTACTTCAAGGCAGTCGGGTGGCATGATCATAATCGAGACGAGGCTCATCCGGCAGTGCAGGTTGCTGTAGATGCGCAAGGATAAAATATTACGCGAGTGCTAGATTTAGAATGCGATAAGGTGACTGTTAATCTCCGGGACGACGTAGGAAGCGAAGACGCGTCTGTTTGTACAACGTTACATCGCGCTTCTGAGTGAAATCGTGTTAAAAGTGAATGTCAAATCCCACTTCGCTCGGAGCGTATGCAAATGATTGACCTTGCAGCCGTTGAAGAGCCACAGCTTAAATGCCTCGATCTAAAAGACTTCAATCTATATAAAGCGATATGTTTTCATCTCGCACACACGTACGCGTAAAGTTCACTTTGTGTTCACATAGATTCGACTCTGCCACTTTGTACTAGTATATAAGCGGATCATTGTGCGAGAAAGATAGAGAGAGAAAACAGAGAAGCAAAGAGAAAAGGACTTTGTTACTCTCGTTGTGTGGATGAATGAGCGGTGTGAAGTATCAATGTAACGCACGAGAGAGAAAGAGAGAGAGAGAGAGGAGGGAAGGAAGGAGAGAAGAAAAAATCTCGACCCTTCCCGCGCGCGCATCCATATTAACCCCCTTTGCCACGAGATCACGTTGCGGCGCAAAGACGATTCTATTTATGCGCACAACCGACTCGGACCTAGGGTTAATACGATGATATCACTCACGGGATATG
Organism: Ooceraea biroi; assembly: GCF_003672135.1. Classification (NCBI taxonomy): domain Eukaryota; kingdom Metazoa; phylum Arthropoda; class Insecta; order Hymenoptera; family Formicidae; genus Ooceraea; species Ooceraea biroi. The sequence continues at coordinate 5,372,823 of NC_039517.1, read as the reverse complement.
CTTACCTACGTAAGTCGATTAGCGCAGGAAAGCCGGGGGACGAGTTTTGCGGTCGAAACTGAGCACCGTGGACCGAGACGAGGCATCTCCCGGCGTAAAGAGGGTTGACCGTGAAACGTGAGGGACAGAACGGGTGAAACTAGTTCCCTAGAGCTTGCTTAGAGACGCGAGATCGAGGCATCCGAGACTGCGACACGCTGCAACGAAGTTTCCGTTTCTGATGTTATCTGCGAGCTGCACGTACGTCATATCTGGAAATATACATAAATATAATAATTCTCAGCAGTTTATGCGCTCCAGATCGCGACGACAGATTAGCAAGAGGTAGAATAACAGATTAACAATAGTTTAAAAAAGAATTGAAGAATCGAAGGAAATAAATGGTTCGTGTTTGAATGTATCATCGTCTCATCGCTTCGCTTCCCCTTCCTTTCCCGCGCCCTAATCATCGTCACCGAAATTCAAAACACAGCGTCTATATTTAGCCAACGTTCAGCTGATCGAAACAAGAAACCGTATTCTACGAGGTCAGAGAAGCCGCGTTTGTCTCGTTCATATGTAATATACATATATATATAAACGTTGTTATGTGAATATATTGTGTAACGCTGTTAAAAATTAATCATTAGCGATCCTCCGAAGATTTAAAACATGCTTAGCCATCAATACTGATGTAGGGTAATAGCTGTGAAAGTCTTAAACATGTACAGTCCGGCATTTGAAAAGAAGAAGTAAGAAATTTGGTAAGAAATAAGTATTCGGACTTCCAATCACCTTGACTTTGAAATAAAGAACATTACCCTGAATATCCTTTAAAAGGTTTTAGTCATTGTTGTTCAAAGGTATTAAGCAAAAAAACTTAATGATTTCAGCTATCTATGCGAAAGGAAGATTAAGTTAGATATGCTCCGGAACCATATTGGTTCCATCTTTCGTCTCGACAACATAATTCCCAATACGGTTCCAGAGCACATAACTTTTTCTAATCTCTCTTTCCGTTCCATTCTTCCTTCCTCCATGACACACATCTCCATACACACATATACATCTACGAATTGATGATTCTGTTCTTCTAATCCTCTTAATGTTTCCTTGTTCAACGAACATGTTAAAGCTTCTTTAAAGAGGACATACAAATTAAGCCTTAGGAAGAGAAGAGAAATTAGCAAGATCCGACTCGATCGGATCTGTTCTCACAAGTCGTTGCAGGTCCCAGGTCGGAAAAGGAATGATTTTGTCTGTAGTGTCTCGCTGTCACCTTCCCTTTTACAACTTAACAAATTGCACTTCAAGCGCTCTTGTGTCTTGACATAACTAATGACATGTAACTAAGTTGAAACTTTAAAGCAGAAAAAGCTCTCTGTATGCCTCAGCTGCGATCGATGACGTCGCGCGCAATAAATAAATAAATAAATTCCGGAGGTTGAGCGTGTTAAGTCTCGTGTTGATTCGCAATCACGACTTGTATCGACTAGCTAGGCACTTTCAAAATTATTTCGATCGAGTCGTCATCGTTATAATGGTTATCGCTAGACGAGTAATCGCCCGGGATATTCTCATTTCACAGTATAATGAATGGAACTCGCCCACTCGCGGCTCGATCGCGCGCTTTCTCCCAGCTTCAGCGGGATTCCTCGACGAAAGTGTTTGATCGCCGCGAAGAGGGAAGAAGGGAAGACTTTCCACATGATTCTCTCTCTTTCTCGCTCGCCGGTCCTCGTAATCTATTCATTTCCACTAAATTTCGTTTATGCAAGGCACGGCCGGTCGCAATCGCCGGAACCGCAATCCAAGAAAGTCGAGAAAGCGCGCGCGCCAGCGTCTGCTTCGGCCTCGAGGATCAGCGCGGCCGAAGGAAAGCGCTGCTCCAAAATGGTCTCGGGAGCAAGCTGGCATCCGCTCGCTCGGGGGACACGCATGAATGCGACAGTTTAATGACGCGCCATTATTAGCTCATTGACAAAGCGTCGCGTATTGGGCACGGGACCCCATAAGGGCCCGAGCCGCTCGGGGGCCCGGCGAGACGAGAGTGCCGCATCCCGAGTGTACCCCGATGCTCTCTTTACTCCTCATCGCTCTCTTCTCCACTTTGCATGCATCGCGCTGGTTTACCATCGGGCGGGGGCCATCGTCCTCCGCAGTCCAGTGTTTGCTGCAATGTTGCAACGATTATTGTGCCCTTGCCACTACCTTCACACGGTGGCAACGCGGTGGCAACAACGAGAGCGACTTCTTTTATGCAGGGTTGTGCGTGCTGCGCGTCTCGCTGCGACACAATGGCTCGTTTGAGCGGCGACCGGATTTCGGAGTCCGCGCAACGCGCTGAATGGGCCCTTCGGCCGAAGGGCAGACGCCGCGTCGTCGAGGCCAATGAGGTACATCGCGGTAATAGCGCGCATGGGTGTTAACGCATTGCGGGCGATTTCCGTTACATTGTTGCACGTTACATTCTTGAACGTCGGTCGCTCGGATGGACTGATCCCTCAGCTGGGCGCGTCATTGCCCTCGCGCCCTCGTGCGACGTGGACGCAAATGTGGACCGCAAATTGAGGGCTGCGTGGACCATCACGAGTGCCATCGGGAGCGCCGTCGGGAAAGCGCTTCAAGGCCGCGGCTTCACGCTGGTCATCCTTGATCTACCTCGGCACTCTTCTCTCATTCGTGATCGAGCGATGCGACTCGCCGAAAATACGGGCAGATCGGCGCGAGGTCGGCTTCCTCGTAACGATGCCCACGCGACTTAAACGAGCTGATACATATACCCGGCAAGCAGCGGGAGAGAAAGAGAGCATCGCCACGTAATGGCGATTGCATTGCGCAACCTTGATTTCGCTATTGTCCGCCGACGGTCGACACTGTCGGGCCGGCGAGCGGGTCAGCTCAGCGCCGGCCGGCGCGGATTCGCGAGGCGGAGCTGTGAGAGCGAGCCCGCCAAGGTCCTCGATTCCACTTCCGGGATCTTCTGGCCTGCTGACGGGTGCTCCGCATCCTCCTCGGTCGGCCGAATTCAGTTCTCCCAAGGATGCAGAAGCGCGATTTGGGGAAACCCGGTCGCACGCTCGTTTCGCACGATAAATGCTGCATCCACGGTCGGCGCGGAATGTGCGCGTCTTTTACGTCTCCATAATTCGTAACACGGGCCAGTCTCGGAGGAGCATCCATGTCGCGGCAATGATTGCGCAAGATTGTACGTCACATGCGGCCACTCATTGCCGGGGCCGCAACAACGAATTATCACGCGCAGCAGGCCGTTGCGGATATATGGAGCGGCGTTTCGCCCCGGCGCTCTCTTTTTGTTTCTCTCTCTCTTTCTCTCTCTTGAGCGACTGTAAGATCATTCTTCTCCTGCGTGCGACTGCGATAACGAAAATTGAAGTGATTTGATGGATAGACTGGCGAGCTAGCTTCGAGCACGAATTTATATTCATAGTAATTCTGTTAATTCCGTTTCTTGCGTTAATGCATATTGCACGAGTAATATTTGATTTCGTTTTCGTATACAGATAGTTTCTGTGCGAATAGTCGATTAAATCATTCTTGCTTGAGGATTATTAACACTGTCATTGTGTGGGTAACGGGACACAGTAAGTGTTAGAAACGATACGTTAGGATACGGTGTACAACAAGTGTAAAAAGTATTCGTGCTTATTTTTAGAAGATGAATTTTGATAAAGAATTCATTAACAGTGAATGCAACATTCCATATTTCCTAATATTATTAGAAATATAATATTACATAATATTTTTGGCTCCGATGTCAGTCATATCTGGTAGAAGCTATGCCAAAAAATAGTATTGTACTAGTTTTCTTTCAGGCAACTATGTTTCTTCTGTTTCACGAAACACGCACAGATTTTCGGAGCTCGTACCAAGTACGTGAAAACAATTACTGCACTCGGCGGGGGCGGATTACGCAAACAGCAATTGGATGATAATGACGCGCGGAGATAAACAAAGAAATGAGAGAGGATCGAAGAGAGGAACATGAGGGACGAGGAACGGGGAAGGAGGAGGAGAGGAAGGAGCATAAAATGAGGAGGCGAACGAGGAAGGAGAAAGAGATGGGAAGAGGTGGAGCGCAAGGAGAAAAAGAACAAGAAAAAGAAGAGATGCGCGAAATCGCGGTAGTAATCGGCCCATCATTAAAAATCAGTTAACTTCACGATTACTGTGCAAGAGTCTCCAGCCTTTACTTTTGTGCGTAACTGAATAGACTCTTTTTCGGGAAAATACATGTACTTTTTGTCACTGTCGGCCACCCATTATTTTTTACCTTTTGTATTTCACTTTCGGAAAGTTTTGTAAGAAAGCGCTTTGTCTGACAATATAATGATCCAAAACCACATTTTCGACCTTGTTTAGACTATTATTACAGACCGATCGTTTTTTTTAGGTGATAAGTGAAAGAAATCTTCCAAAGATACCGGGGTGGTCCCTGCTGATTTATCTTTGGCGCAAAAGGGAGAGGGGGCTTGGTGCTTCGTGCAGGCTATTTGGCAGAGTTGTTCTGAATCGTTGGTACTCGCACTTAACTCACTGCGCCATATAAGACTACCGGAAGAGCCATTTGCTCTCGATACGTTCACCTGAGAAGTCGCGCGAGAGGCAAGAAAAAAAGGAACAAGAAGAAGAAAATGGCGGCCGATTGGGGGAGAGTTACTTACGAGTTACGGATGAGCCTGTCGGCACTTAAGTGCTGCCGAATAGGGATGCGTAAGTACAACCTCGGCCTCGGCCTCGACGAGTGCACGCTGCAAGTGAATTTTGACTTAATGCAGCCACGACTGAAATATGAAAAGAAGAGTTTCAGTGATTTTAAAGCGTTAACATTAGTTTTCGAAAACATTGTATGACATGTATGACGAATAAATCATTTCTTTATACAAATAAAGCAGGAATTTGCGAGAAACGAATATTAAAATTGATCCACGCAGTTAACGTAATATCCCAGTTTCTGGGCACATGACGTATTTATGAAAAAAATATTTTTCACTGTCCGTTTGCTTGAAATAACAACGCGATCCTCCATAATAACGCTTACACCTGTATCGGAGATGACACAAATGTTTCGCCCGGGAGCTCGCAATTTTGCACACTGCGAAGATAAGATCGGCCGTATCACGTCACTCGCTTTTGTTGATCGCTCGCGATGGGAAGACAGGCGCAAGCGAGTCGCATGGACCAACAAAGTCGGAGTCAGCTCGTGAGCCTGGGCCGTGTATGATTAATGCGGCCCACTGTGGCGAACGCAATATAGAACGACGTGGCTCATTTGCATTCGCATTTCGAGGACCACCGTGTTTGACGTCGAAAACCTCTTAACGAGGAATTATTAAGGAACAATTAAACTCTCGACGAAACTCACGCGCAGCGCGTATGTACACTGCCAACGTCTCTGCAAAACGAAAAAGGCTCCCAAGAAGGAGATGCTCGAGCGTTATCCTTAATCAGTTCCATGTTTTATTCGATGTTCTCGAACGAGACGAGTTTCTTTTCCTCGCGATGGTTTGACAGGAAGTGTAACGTGCGTACGCGTATTCGGCTTATCTTACATTGCATCGATCCAATTATTCTCTTGTTTCAATGTAGAACTCAATGCGTGAGCGCGCGCATACAGAGATTACGACGTTTGTTGCGATTCGTTGAAACGAATAAAAAATTAAAATATAATTGCTACACATGAGTTAATAATAGAATTGGTAACAAAACAAATCGTGAAGAATTATACGGTAGAATTAAGATAAATCGAAATGCATTGGAAATTCCGCTAAAGTCATGTATCGTTATTGATGAAAAGTGGAAAAATAAAATTGTACAAAGATTGTATTTGTAAACTAAACAACTAGTCAATGTTACTTCTTTAATAATGGTGAGCAAATGCTCTTAATAAAAACAACAAGAGATATATCTAATTGCCTTCTTAACTTGACTATATTCTTATGTATTAATTGAGCAATCGGAATGAGCATGTCCTCGCGACTTAATAGATGAAAATGGTCACTACATTAAGTTTTCTTTCTTTCGTGAGCATAAGGTATGCAACATATTTGGTATTCACTAACGCGTTCAAGATGCAATAATAAATAACAAATGTCTCACAATGAGACAGATTTATGAGAGTATTATAAATCAATCTTAAAAATTATTGACAACAGCATATAGACACACACGCACAAATATTCGCAAATTATTATGCAATTCAGTCAAAATTAAAACTGTCGTGTAACAAAAATTCCTGTAGTTACATATTGATAATTAATAATAAAAAAATTAAATCGCAAAAAGCTCGCGTTTGCAAAATGATAGTCAAAGGCATTTCTTTAGTAATGTACAGAGCAATCACTCCTTTAAAGGGAGCAAGAGATATTAATACATGTATATTAATTTGCTCTCCGCACTCAGTACCTATAATACTTATTACTAATTTATGAACTAAATTGCACACTTTATTGCACATAGTTGAACAATAGCTTGATGTTACATCAAGTATTTAGCGCTTGTTGTTGTGGTGTTTTGTGTTGTGGAATACAAATCTTCCACAGTTCCTATCTGTCAAGACGGATTAGAAGTTGAAAAACGTTCGATCACTAATAACTATGAACACAGTAATTCAGGTACGTAGGTATTGCAACTAGGATCCAGTTCCAGTATTTGATAAATAGATAAAGATTTGATATATATATTTGATGTGAGGATCGAAGTCATAGTGAATCGCAAGAGCAACAAGTTTCCTAAGAAGTATCAGACTATCCCGAAAACGCGATCCACACCTCATCCTTATATAGAAATCGCGCTAAACTGAGCGCTATCGAGAAACACCGAAGCAGTAAACCAGCATCTTGTGTTAAATTTTTATCAATTTCTAATAGCTGTACTATAAGAAATGCTTGAAATGTCATTTCATCTCGAAAGAATAACATAGGAAGTTTTCATATTTCTTCATATGAGCACCCTGAACGTTCATTTTCCTGTGATATTAAGCTTTAATACGTACAATCATCATGAAGTTAAGGTCATAGTCATCTAGTGGCAAAAATCTCAAACTAAAAGTATAACGTATCGTATAGCGCCTACGTTGTTTACGACTTACTACGACTTTTAAATACTTTTAAAAGTGACAGTATTTAAAATCATGTATTTAAACATCTGTAAAATTAAAATCTCTCATCTAGAGAGACGAGGAATCACATACAGTGACTATTTATTGCTTTCTTTCGTGAGCATAATGTAATGCAATATTTTGTATCTACTAATGCGTTTAAGATTAGATGTAATAATATTACATATAAACGATTTAGACAGTATTATATAAATTAATTCTAAAAATTATTGACAGTAGTGGACAGGCATACACAAATTATTACACGAAACAATCATGATAAAACTATTGGTATATATTGAAAAGCTTCTTTGATGACATATTAGTATTATTAATAAGAAAAAATAAAATCGTAAAGAGAGAGAGAGAGATTGCATTTGCAAAATGATAGTCAACGTTACTTCTTCAGTACTTTCGAGCATAGGCTCTCATTAAGGAAGAGTAAGAGATATTAATATCTATTTACCCGGACTTCAATATATATTACTTATTCCTAATTTTTATGAAGGATGCTATTTTCCTTCGATTTTACTTCAGATGGATGGCAGTGCTGTTAGGTGATTGCTGGTGTTCTTGGTATTCTTTTATAGTGGAAGATAAATCCTCCACATTACCATCTGTCTAGATGGTATTGGATTAAAACCCTAGAAATTTTAATCCTTGACGAATAATGAGATGATAATGAGCATTCACAGGTGTTTTTGCGCGGAATGCCTCTATATTTCCAGATTTTCCTTCGATAAGCTAGTGCTTACCGTGTGAGGTTTGGAAGATCTATAATGGATTCACATTCCCCGCTGTCGAAGTCACCAAAATCCAAGTGTAATTTCCTGAGAAGTATCAGACTATCCCGAAAGTACGATACACACCTCGTTCTTATATAGAAATCGCGCTAAACACGAGTGCTATCGAGAAACTCTGTGGTACGTAAACACGCTGCACCTAAAGCTTTTTACTAAAGCAAACTTATATTTGGTGTAATAATAAATTGTTGAAATATTTAATCTCGAATAACTAAGGTATAAAACTTTAAATAATTCTCATACAAATATTTCAGGCATTAATTTTGTTGCGACTATCAAACTTTCTCGATATAGCTTTACGTATTAATATTTGTGATCATGATAGAGGTAAAATGAGAGTCATCTAGTGGCGAAAATTTGAAATTAAAAGTATAGGATAGTATGGTCTTACGTTGTTTACCACTGCTACTTAAAACTGACTGTTTAAAATCATGTTCAAACATCAATGAAATTATTAATTATACTTGAATATAATTATTATTATCTTTTGATAGAATTTATTATCTTTCATACTTTACGCGATCATCGATATTTGTATTGGGATAACTTTTTAACATAATCTCATAAATAATATAATAACATAAAACTAAAGAGCAATAAAAAGTTTTGCAAAATTTGATGTCTTTATATTCAAGAAATGAAAATAAATGATATACGTAATAAACGAGATGCATCAAATAAATACTTTTTTTATATGAATAAATTATTTTCATACATTTTTCTGATATAATAACTTTCAAATTACAATAATAAAATACGTCTCTGTAGGAATTAATAAAGCAACCATAAATTGCCTTCTTTCGCATTAAAATTGTCACGCAGTGCAAGTTTGGCAAGATCGTCGCAAGAACGTTTCCAAATTATTGCTTTACGGGAATAAGAGGTCTGAAAGGAAACTGGCCATGTGTCCGCGTAAGCAGCGACACGTATTCGCAACCGCGTGGGCGTTTATTGGCGACCTGTTTAACATAGGCAACGGTTAGTGGATTCAATGATCGTGTAATTGTCAGCGGCAAACCGGACTACCTCTTCATCGTTCTGGCCGCAAGCTATTTTGCAAATCTTACGATTACTCTGAGGCAAGGTGAAGTGTGAGGATTGATGTAAGATCGGTGCGAGTGCTTGCGCCGATAATGTCGTTTAACTTATTCAAATTTATGCGAGACTCTTCCGCGTCTAGCGTGTCCTAACACACAAAGTCGAATATTAAAGAAATCTCGCAATATTTCATCGCGAAGTTCATATTTCCAGTAAATTCCACGGAGGATTATTGATTCAACGCGTTTTCTTGCGCAATCCGAATGATAAATCTGCCAAAGATACAGCCAAATTAATTATCTCAATACCGATCCAACAAAAAGATTTCTCTTGGCAAGAATACACCAGACCTTGGCAAGATTGACGGCGATTCTCTTGCGGCGCGTTGGCGATTTTATTGAATCTCATCAAGCCATCAGGAAGACGACTTATTTCCTCGCAGTTGAGATTGAGAAAATCGTTTCTCACGTTTCCCTGCGGCTTTCCGCGGCGCGATAAGCGTGGAAAAATGACCGGCGCTCATCGGGGTCTTCCACGAAAGACGATCCTGCGCGGAGATTCGCGCGCGCCCACGCGCAGGGACACGCGCTTCCACGCAAGTGCGTGCCCACGGGTTCGCGGGGGTTAATGCGTCGGGTAATAATTAAAACGCCGTTTCGCGCGTGCGCGCGAGGCGCGATAATCGCGCCGGTGCCGCGCCTATCCTCGTAACGGTTTGGTAAATGGACCTCTCTGCGAAGAGACGGTCGTATTAATGCACACCGCAGTATCAGCACACCCGAGGTCGTACTCACGAGCGCGGGGGGTTTCCGGGGGTTACCCACGGCACGCTTAGATCCGCCGCGGAACCTCGGTCGCGACCTCTCGGCGACCCCGCGAGGAGACCCGGCCTGTGTTTCCTCTCGGATACCAGAAACCGCGTCGACTTTCGGTCGAATCGGCACTCGATCTCTCGCGCATTCGTCGGTATCGCGCGTACGATCGCGTACGATCGGGGACGACGTTTATTAAAAGGACCGCAACGTCGTGTATCCTGGGGTAATCTTAATAATGGCATCTCCCTTCTTCTGTCTTTCTCTCTTTCTCTCCCTCTCTCTACGATTCTCCGCGGTAACGTAACGTTCGATGCGCGCCGCGTCCGAGGAGGAAAATTTTTTCAGCCGGTATCGGGTCATTTCGTATGCAGGCAAGCGCGTACGCGCGAGCGGCGAACGTGAAGAGTGCACATTATAAGAATGATCGCGCGCGAGTGCGAGTGCGAGCACGAGTGCATGTCGCAATTAACACTTATGTAAGAGGTAATTGAGAAACCGCGCAGCTGCTATCTCATGGGCAAGACGTATCGTATCGAGGGGTGGTCGGGGGAGGGGGGTGGAGGGTTATAATATTTAATTCGGTGCCGTCGCGCGATGATCCGGACTCGCATTTTAGCTGATGATCGCCGGTGTCCTCCTTCGACTCCGACAATCGATCCTGCACGCGTCAACACGTTTCCACGACGCACGTACGTGTGCGCGCCGCCTCTCCGGTCGTAACGTAACCAGCATAAACCGTTTATCTCGTTCCAAGCGATTTATCGATGCACGCGGCTCCTCGCTGATGGAAAAATCGCCTCTCTTCACCTTGCGTCTCTTTTCTTTCCTCCTCTCGGCGGGCACGACTGCATTTTATGTGCAGTCGCGTCCGTATGGTAATTTAATGTACCTCTCGTACGTGCATTAAGAGGATCTGAGGTCACTAGGCGAAGCAGATAAACTCGTCAGACGATGAGAGACGTCGCGCGACAGCGACGAGACTGCCTGGATCGAAATGCCGGAGATCGAGGACGAGAAACGCAAGACGCGTCGATTTCGACGGAATCGGAGACCGACGCCGCGGGGATTGTAAGCGAAAATCTATCTTCCTTCCTCCCCCCTTTCCGAGATAAGCACGGTGGCCGTTAATTATGAGACGCGTACGCGCTAAATTCAGTCACGAGCAGCCGCGCCTCGGCGTCTTCGGCGTAATCGCAGGCGATTAGACGCGCCGGAACGCGCGGACACGAGAGACAAAGAGCGAGGTGTCGATTCCTGGCCCCTTCGAGCAATTATTAATCGCACTTAGCGCTAATGACGACCGCGTGGCGTTCGTATATATATGCTAATGAAGCGATCCTCTATTTTCCACGGGGATAATCTAACATTGGACGCCGTAGAGTGATTAGCATTGCTCCGCGCGAGCCCCGACGATGAGGCGATTCCTCTTGGAGGGTGGAAGGAGAGGGGGAGGCGGCGGCGACGCCGGAGAGGATAAGTGCAGAGGGGAATATTCCTCAATGTCGCGCCGGCCTCAAATGAAGACCTCACTTGGACCTCACCTGGAGCTTCACCTCACGGGGGTGGCCGCCGGGAGCCTTGACCGCGTGCTGCCAGTTTAATCTCGCCGCGCGTTTTAGCGCGGAGACTCCGGCTACGAGACGGGCGTTTAAACGAGCGGTCAAAGTGCGACATCCGGCTGCACGTTATACGTGCCGGAGAAATATTACATGGCCCTTTCGTACTTTCGTGCACTCTCATTTATTCTCTCCTCTCCTCTCCCTCAGCTGAGGGAAGCTGAAAATAGCATTTCGCACGGCGACTCGCGATGTCGTTGGAGGAATAAATTTGATCGGATTGCTTCTTTTTTATATGATTACAATTGTTGTCATCATGGAATATACATGGAAATTTATATTGGTATGCTTTTGTGCGTGATGATATAAGCAGTCGCCGTATCGGTGTCGATTCGGCGTAACATAATTTCCGGCGAGAAAAATCCACGTATGCACGCATGCACGCATACCGCGCAGGTCGCGCGACGAGACGAATAATTAATAGCATTCCCGGTACAGTGAAACTGGAATAATTGAATGCCTCAGATACCGGTCAATTACGTAAAATTTATCGTCCGCCGCAACGTCGCGCGCGGCTCGCGCGACTCGTAACATGCGTGAAATTGATTTAAGATTAAATCGCGGATGCGCGGGACCGTTAGAAATGGCGTACGGCAGCGTTCATAACGTTAGACGGTGGAAAATATCTTATTTGAAATTCGCTTAGGCTAGACCGACCGACCGGGGAAGGGACCGACGCAACAGTAAATGTCCATTGTATTCTACTTTTATTACTTAAAGGCTGAGAGCTGCAGGCTTCGAGCGGCGCTGCATAAGGTTGCCGCAAAATACTAAAGAACGGCCGGAAACCGCGTTGCCAAATATCCGCGGCGTGGTGCTCGCGAGGATGGCCATTAACGGTGACACAAGACGCAATTAAATTGCGTGCGCGCGCTCACGTGACCGTCTCGGACGACGCGAGGGTGAATTAATGCGCGGGCAAGAGACGCGACGCGACGCGACGTGCGCGTACTAAAAGCCAGGGGGGGGGGGAAAGGACGTAATTACGAATAAAAGTTTCAATTAACTCCCGAGTTAACGTGAGCGTCGCCGCTCGTGATTCATAGGCCATATAACTGCGCGCGTCGCCGCATCGAGCCGAGCATCGGCGCATACGGTACCATCGAAGGATGGTGCTCCTTTCACTTTGTTTTCCTGGATGCCTGGCTAGATATTAACCTCTCCCCCAACCCCGCTGCTCCTGCCGGTCGGAGATGATCGCGCTCCCTGCGAGCGCGACGTCGTCGCACTGTGAAAACCGTCGCCGAAATTTTCGAGGTTTCTTCTGGGTCAGGCAATACCAAGAAGATTGCAAGTGGAAACCAGCGGCGTGATTGTTACATCGCGATGGGAACTTATTGCGGAACGCTCTTCGGCTTAAAGTGTACTCAGACTCAAAGTAGGCTGAGCTGGAACTAGGATACGTCCGGCATAATTGTTGGGGACAAGAATAGCGTTGGAACACTCGTAAAAAGAAAGCGCGCATTCATTAGAAGAAGAAGAAAGACGACGCCCATGTTGGCGGCAAGTGTTTTCCCAATGGCGTTCCTCTGGCGGGATTTTATCAAAATGACGGTCGCGAGCGTAATTAGCGCGTCTGCCGGCATAGTCGGTCGTGTGACGTTAACGAACGACGTGACCCGTAATGGGATCACTTTGCGTAAATCATGGAACTGACCAATCGGTTCCTGCCGCCCTGTCTCGTGCGCGCCCATTACCAGACGTGCCTTCGACAGCTCACCCTCTAGCGGCCTTGAGATACGTCGCACATTTAACCCCGAGGTCCACGCTGCAAACCCCGGAATCGAAACGCAGAGTCCGTCCACGTCATTTTTTCCACGTGACACGTGGTTTCGCGACTTGGGGAATCGAGAATTTTTTTTCCAGCGCTGATTAAGTACCGTTTTTTGTTCGGATTTAAGTGTACACAATTTCATAATTTGGAGCAATCTGCGCACAGAAGATTCTTCTCGCATCTTCAGTGACGCGCATGGACAATAATTTCACGGGCCAGTCGAAAGGCCCACACATAGAGAAAAATAAATTAACGACTGGCCCTAATTGCACGTTCAGATTTTTACGGGCGACCCTGTCGTACGCGCGATGCGTGCAAGATTACGAACACAGTCTGAGTGTAGGAGCGCGGGAGAGAGAGAGAGGGAGGGCGAGGGGTAAGAGGTATATGACGTAGGGCTATAATTACTGCGAGCGTGCCCTCGTGGGCGCGATAAAAAATCGGAATAAAACGGTGCCCCTATTAATTACCTATTACTTAATCGCGCTCTCTGTCTCCCACCCTTCCGTTTCTCCATGGAGCAACGATGCAAAAAGCGCCGAAGCGCAAAGAATGCAAGCGCCTCGCGCGCGCGGCTTTGGTCGTCAATAAAAGAAGACAGGTCCCTTCCTCACAATTCTTGATTCAAAATCCATTTTTACCGAAACGTGTCGCTTTCGCAAGCGATTCGCAAAGTGACCGACCTCGCGATTACGCAAAACTCGATTTTTTTTCGTTTCTTAAACGCAAACGACGTCGCTTGTGAAATGTCGAAACCCCCGTGCCCCGAATTAGCCGCGATTGTGCGCGGGTCCACGGGTCGCGCGAGATAGCGATGGCTTCGAGACATCCACGCGCGAGAGAACGCGCGATCCTGCTTCTCGAGCGCGAAAAGTAGCTGGAACGAATGCAAACTCGCACAAGCTAAGGATGTTACGATGTAGAACAAGCGGCCGGGACGCGAAATTAATATATGGCACGAGGCAATATTTAACATTTCTCACAAGGTTAATCGCGCCGGCCTCCAAAGTAGTTGATTTCGCACATCCAAAAATCCAATAAAGAATCCGACAGGGAGAAATAAAGGAGGACGCGCGCGCGCGTGCGCTGTAACATTCTCTCGAGCGAAACAAAAAGGAAGGAAAAAAAGGACCGCATTATATCACGCATACATATTCGTAACGCGCGGGAGAAGAAACGAAATTAATGGCGCGGCCCTCCGTTTCCAATGCGCCAGCGGATGTCGTTCCTCGCATAAATCGTCGCGCCTCGGATATATTTCTCCCACGTGCGGCTCGCACAATTTCGGACGTGTTCCAGGTATGCGCGCACGGTAGCGGGCCGGAGATTTAAATAACCGGAGTTTACGATCGCGGTTGCGTCCCGATCTTGCGAAACCTCATGCGAGAGCGCATGCCTGTACATTATCCGGCAGGATTCTTCTTTTTTCTTTCCTCTTCTCTTTTTTTCCTCATCCTCTTATTTTTATCGCCGCGATAAATCGCGCAGAGAGTTCGCCTCAATGTTGCGAGACTTCGATCGCGCGCTAATTCGGTACACCGACGTATACGCCGATTTTTCATATTTATCGCCGTCGTTCGAGAGAGAAAAAGAGAAAGAAAGAGAGAGAGAGAGAGAGAGAAAGATTGGCGATCACCGGTGGACCTCCATCGATATAATCGCTTTGAGCGGCCTTCGTTTAAGACTGCACGCGTTTGAGGTAAATCCGACGTCATCGGCATCAATAAAACGAGTCTGTACCGGTGACGAGGTACGCTCATTTCCGTCACTATGCGTCTCTACGGAGAAAGAAATAATTGTCGCCGGTCCGCGCGCTATACCCGCGCGTTGATTATCCCGCAATATCTGACACGCGATTAAGGCGAGCCAAGTGGCAAGGATGGGGCGCTCCGATGATTTTAGAATCCGCGTCATCGTTAACGGACCGGTAATCGATCACGGCGCGAATCGCGCGTGTCGTCCTCCACGCATCTCGTTTCTCTTTTGCTCGCTGTCTCTCTTTCTCGCGGTGATCCGCGGAACAAGAGAATCCTTTTTCGTCAAGGTCCCTTAATATCACGTGCCTTTTGGCGCGAGCCTGATGCGCACTGCTTTCGCATTGCGCGAGCGCCTTCGCGCGGCACTTTCAACCTTCGCCAGCTCTGTGTCAGCAATTTAGGTGTACACAGTGTACGTAATCGGCATAAACGAGTTCCGACCACGTCAAAAAAAAGGACAAAAAATTGCACGCATCTACAAATCGAGCCGTGGGAATACGTAACGTAACGTATGACGGCATACGCCTTTTGTGTCTTTCAGCTGAACGTAAGAGCTAATGTAGAACAATACATAATTGCGTGGTATGTAATTTGATTTGATGTAATTTGATTTGATGTAATTTCCTCGATTATCGCACAGATTCGGAGACTAAGGTAACGTGAGGCGTTTTGTAAATTTTATTTGTCGGAAAGTTTGGGCTAGGAGCAGATTGGGACTTAGGGGTTTAAAAGAGCACGATTTCGTTCATGAATCCCTGAGAGGGCCGGCCAGGTAGGTGTCCCGTTATCGGCCAGATAGAAACTCTGTCTTTAGAAACGCATTAGGACATCAAAGAGACCGGTGTTCGAATTAGAGGGCACCGCGACAAGCCGCGCTCGTGTCCCGGCGTAAATCCAGGCCGTTAATAGGATATAATTCACGGATTACAAGCCCTCGTTGCGCTAAAAAAAGGGCGTTACCCCGCGTGGCGGGACATTAATTGTCCACTCAGAGCTAGCAGCGCGCGTTTGCGCAACGCACGCGCAACACGTCGGGAAGATTCCGTATCTCTTTTTATCTGGCGCGTCCGCGCACAGATAGGAAGTTAATTGACGTCGATGAGCAACGTATAATTAACGACGTCACGGTGGACGTAAATAGGAAATCGAAAGTGGAGGAGTAACGGTCCGGTACCTCGTTACGAGCGGATCTACGATCTCGGGAGGAAGACAAAGCGCGAGCCGAGAGAGAGAAAAAAAACCACGCGGCGCCTGGGAACTCGATAAAATATACGCGAGTGCCGGATAAAGTTGTAATTTATTGCGATTATTATTAGACGACGTGTTTCAGGGGGGAAAAAAAGATATGCTTCCACGGGCTCGTCCGGGATTTGAACCCGGGACCTCTCGCACCCGAAGCGAGAATCATACCCCTAGACCAACGAGCCGGCTTGAGTGATTCGTTCATTCATACGTACTTATGTGCATCGGCAAAGTTACGTTGGTCCAATTAGCGATATTATACCACGGTTATCTGAAATGTGTGTGATTAGCGTTCCAGTTACTGCACAAGTCCAGTCACGCTCGCGTGCCTCCCGATTTGCGTTTATCTCGTAAGAAACGGAAACAAACACTTTATCCGCGAGCGTGACGCGACGTACTTGTGAGATTGGCTAAGAAATTTCCAGCTCTCCATCGAAGAGCATCTTTGATTTTAACTGTGTCGTGTATCTACCCGTTCTTATTTTACTACCCGATTCGAATTCGCTATTGCATGCTTATATTGCATGATACGTATTTACCTCAACAATTTCTCCGCGAGGTTCTTTTCAATTCTTTGTAAATCTTGAATCAGTCGAGGAGTAACGCGTGACATGATCTACGTTGCTTGACGATTATTCTGCGGCAAATTACACACTCGACAAGCAATGACAAAGTGAAATAATTAAGAGGAGCCGTATACGTACGAGCCGCGCAAGCCGTAGATACGAAAACGCGCTTTATTGATCGATCACCGCGGGGCACGAACAGAAGGAGCAACAGGTGGGTGAGGAAATGGAGAGTCGCGGTGCCGGTGGCTCCATCTGTTGTCGCCGTTGTAAATTCGCCTTGCGTGCTATTCGCCTTGGCATCGTCTTCAGGCAGCATCCCGTGGAATAATCGGCGTGTTTTCAGAGATGCATGTAGCCTACAACAAAGTCGAGAAAAGGTCACGAAGCGTGGGTTGCGCAATTACTTTTCATCGCGCGAACGTAATTGCGGGACCCGCGCGCGCACGCGCAAAAAAAAGGGAAGCAAAGAAAAAAAGGTGTAGAGGAGCGCGGGAAAGCAAGGGAGAGGAGAGATTATTCTTTATGCATCCACTCGCCCCTCACCGCCCCTTTCCTCTCCCCGAGCCCTCGTGTTAAACGCAAACGAGGGTTTCGTGAAGGAAATTCCTGGCCAGGGGCTAAAAGAGCAGAGGTGTAGAAGTCCAATGGGACTGCTCTCTCGACAAAAGGACGAAACCCTTTACGCAGCTCGATTGGCACTGCCGTAATAATTCCTGGTATGCCATATCAGTGTGCCATATGTACACGGCAGTCTCGCTGACAAACAGGTAACCTTTTTATTCTCGAATATTAATTTATTAAATTGTCCTTGCATCATCAATAAATTTTTTTAACTCTTTTGTATATTACAATCTGTCCAATCTTAGACATTTCGTAATAAGTTCGTTTTAAGATATGACTTGCGCGAGGAAAGCCCTCAATTGATCCATTAACATTAATCGTCAATTAATAGGTCCGAAGGCAATAAAAAAGTGAAAAATAATTATTGGAGTGACCGAAAAGACCATGCGGATTTTTTTAGCAAAATTCATAACGCAAAATCTTACGTTAATTCCTGATCCGGAAATAACAGAAATAGAATGTTATAGGCGGAACATAAAAGAAAATAATAAAAAATAAAAATTTATGGTACTCATTTTCTCACGCGAACGTGCAAATTCCATAAACGGAAAAGAATGTTCAACGGTTGAGGAATGTTTAATGGTTAAAACCGAAAGTCGGCTAAAGCTTTGTATCATTGTGAAAGATCCAGGTTATTTTATGAATTATGAGTGATACTTACAACAGTTTTTTCGAACTATCTAGTTTTTGTATAAGATTGCATTGTCAAACTGTAGACGATTTCGATAAGATGTCCGTAAGATACAAGAGCGATATTTAGTTCAGCAAAAATAGTCGCAGGTAATGCACTTAACAGATATTATGACCATGTGACAATGTGTCAATGTCATAAATTTTTTTCGCATATTTCTTACCTTTTATCCTGGCCCGTGCCTCATAAACAACTATGACCTGAAATTTCAGAACTATAAACGCGTACATTCTAGCCATTGTTATAACTTCTAGTCATATATATGTCAATAAGCATGCGCCCACAGAAGTTTAAAAATTTGAAAGTAAAAAGCAGTTTAAGAAATAAATTTAGCAATTGTTGTTTATGCAAAAAATGTTCCCATTGCATGTTTATTAACTTGTTATGCGAGGACACAATGAGTGACAATGCGTTTATGCAGCTTTTTGTGTCAACATGTAGCGGACACGAGAGCAGGCCACAGAAGAAACGTGGTAGGTTCAAGGTACTGATAGTTTAGATAGCCACAAAAAGTTTGCTTTTAAAGAAATATAATACAATAGCAAAAGCTATTGTATTATATTTCTTTAAAAAGAGGTAATGTAGCAGAAAAGTAGCTTAAAAAGAGGTAATTTAGCAAAAATATTCCAATATAATACAATAGCTTTTGTGTATAAAAGTATAAAGAGACATATATCACGTGTGTCATACACGTTACCACAAGTTATAAAATATGCTTTCTCTCTTTTTCTCTCTCTTCTTTTTGGCCTTGCTATTCTCGGCAGCAGCACACGTCTTGGCGATGACGATAACTCAATGATTACGCGCCCAAGAAAAAGTCGTGCGTAAAGAAAGAGTAATTCTCAAGTCTAGTCTACAACATGTCTGTTCCACGCAGCATTTACTGTCGCTTTAACGTCCAGATTTGGTTAATCACCGCGTAGCCGCAGGGCAATGAAGAGCTAATACGTTGTTCGACGCGGCTAATTTATCCTCAGACGGATTTGTACCTTTCTCCGAGAAGAAGAGAGAAAGGGGGAGATATAGAGACGACGTGTGCCGTCTCGGTGAAAATTTCGTGCGAGGTGAGAGTGAATTTTCGTTTGGCATGATTTTCCGAAATGCGCCTCGGCACGCAGCGGAGGAGAAAAGCGGCTCTCGAGAGGGAAAATCTCGGCGAGCGAGCATGATCGCCGGCATGTTGCGGGCACTGAATTTAATCGGCCATCGAGCACGAGCCATCGAGAGATCGCCACGGTCGTCCCCCCAAGGACGTGTGTCTCAAGAGTCATCTCGTTATGCGCGTACGTAAGTACTCGCGTGATGCTACTCGCGAGCGAGCGAGCCGAGCCGAGCCGAGTTGTAGAATCGGGTAATATCACGCGCGCCGCGTAACGCAATCGTTTTCGACGCACGTAGCGGCGAAGCATCGTCGAACGTCTCGCATTAAATGTCACATTCTAAATAGCGAGCCATTACGTAAAGCAAAACCGCCGTAAATCGTTCCCCCTGATACAGAAGCGAGGCGTTACGCGTCTTCGTCGCCGTAGTCATTGCCACCACCGCAAGAGCCATGGGACTTTCCCACGTTATTGCTCGGCCGAAAGAAAGTCACGAAAATTACTCTAATTCGCCGACATTAGGCCATCACGGGAGAGAAAAAAGACATTAACTCGGCGCAACGAAAACGAAAGCAGATCTTTTTTTTGAGCCTGAACACCGAAAACACCTGCGACGTTTTTTAACGCGTCCGCTGACATCGAAAAATTATGATATCTAGTTGGTGTGCGTTTATATATAACATTGTAAAATTTAATTACTCTAGAGAGAGACAGAGGAAATGATGAATCTTCCAGAAATAGTTTTTCATGAAAGAATTAATTTGTCAAATTAATGTTCACGATCAGTTTATCGCTCGCGTTGGCATCCATTAATTAATGTTACTATCACTGTTCACACTCAAAATGAAACTTTATCTCCCAGAATTTTCCGGGAACAATCTATAACAGTTGGATTCTTTTTGCAATTGAATCTATTACTAAATGTCCAGACGTGCAATATTAAATTATATATACTGCATGAATAACGATCTCTTCTCTTCGATTTTCTGTCATGTTCGCCTGCTCTGCTCGTTCGAACTTAATTTTCACCCGAATCGATAGCATGTCAAGACAACACTGCAAATATCCTATTCATAATAACATATCTACAAGAGCCACATCCACCTTTAAAATAAAGAGCCATAAAAAAGGAAGAAGGAAGCGAGATTCACAGCGCAAACTTGTGACGAGTCCGTGTGTCATGGGTATCCACGATCCGGAAGGGTAGGAGTAGTTGCATAGAGTGGAGGGGAAACGATCAGAAGAGAGGGTAAAATGATCAAGCCCCTCCTTCGTAAGTCCCCTCCTCTAGTTGGAGAGGGATTATCTGAGCGTTTGCGGGACTCCCCACCAAAGACATGACGGGGTCCAACCTGTACCACCGCGGATGGATCTGCCGATCCGACGCACAGTATGCCCATAAGGCCCATTCGAGGTATACTTACGAGAGCGCGCGAGCGAGCGAGCGAGCGATCGAGCGTGCGAAGTGGGACCGCGGAAAATAAACGCGCAGAGAGGTGGGGGCCGATTCAAGAATCGACGTGGACACCCTCGCCTACCAAAGTCATTCACCTAACGGTCATCGGCGCGTCAAGAGTCTTCTTCCGTTATCCGGTCGCGTACCGGTCGCGTTCGCCGTCGAGTCGATACGATCCGCGACCTTTCGCGCGAAATAGCCTGTGCGGCAAAACGGGAGACGTCAGGCTCTTGGAGGTGTCAGCTCGCCGTTCACATCAGTGGTGGATAGTCGTGCTTTCCCGGGATTTTTGCGAAAAAACTTGGTTTTCGTCACGTTTTGATTCCTCCTCGATCGGGGAAGAGTAAAATCGGACTCGTCGAGTGCGGGTTGATCCGCGATCTCGTCGTGGTTCTCGACGGAAGTAACACACTCGGGCGTGCACAGTGTCGTTAACTGCTGCGCTTCTGTGTCGTTTGTGACTGATCGAGGTGTCAAGATCGATGGACCAGAATTTACAGTGCCCGTACGCTTTGTCGAGTGAGAGCGTGAAATGGTCAGTGACAAAGAGTGTCCCGCAAGCGTCGCTTACGAAGACTAGTGCAGACCCGTGGGATATTCTTGGAGCCGAATCACCGACGAATGCTGTTCACACCCAGACGACGTTGATTCATTGCAACAGCAAAAGTAATATTTTGAAACAATCTTGTCATTCGATCGAGCGCCGAGAAACGTCGCGACACGCAATATCGAAACGCCTCAAAATTCTTGATACAACCCTTAAACAGTTCTGGTCGTTGAGAAATATCCACGTAATTTGTGTAGAAAACGCATTGGTGAAGTTCAGTCAATAGCATGCCTCGAATATCTGAATGAGTAAACATCATGAAACAATGTCACATGACGTTATGCGTTAAACGTTGTTATCGGAGTGAAATTGAAAAAGTGAACGGCGATAAGATCTTCAATGCTCGACACGAGTGCGCATACGTTTGGAGTAATTAGGCCAACTCATTACAGCCCCTAGAAGCATACGAGACATGGTGGCACCAAGCCGTGAACTCATACTCGGCGCCTGGAGAATGATAGAGTACGCTCGGGAGTGCGGGAATGACGAGAATTTGCCCTCGGAATCGGTTCGTCGCGGATCAGGTACCGAGGTGAACTCTCGTTCGCGGTTCGTTAGTCCCGGCAGGCGTCCGCCAACATTCCCGTTCGTCTTCGCGGACCGTTTCGCGACGCCCGCCACGACGAATCGTGCTCCGGTTACGACAGCAGAATCGAAAAACGGCAAACGGCGTTTCATCGCGCGAAGGCCGATTGACAGGGCGCGCGTGCGCACGCGTGCGCGGGCGGAACGCCGCCGCTCCGTTTCGAAAGAGCGGAAGTCGCTCTTCGCGAACTGGAGCGAAGTTGCTGCGAGATGCCGGGGCCCGCTCCCCCGCGGGCCGATTGATCGCCGCGCCAATCGGGGTTCTCGGTCAATTTGGGCGAGTGCATGCGCGCTTGATAAAATGACCGGGCCCTCCAACGGTAGTAACCGAACGACCTGTAATTGGCCGCGCGAGAGGTGGATCGCCGTCGGCCGCCGCTCTGATCTCCTCGCGCCTCGCACCGATATCGAATTGATCCTTTCGTTCCCCTCAAGGCTACGGGCGATGCCACGTTGCACGTCGGTTTAAAGTTTTTTAAATACGTTATGGTTGTCTATAGGATTGTTCCTTTTCGCTGCACTTCTGAACTAGTGCAATAAGTTGGAGCGAAACAAATATATACTTTCTTTCATTCTAACTTATTGCACTAGTTCAGAAGTGCAGCGAAAAAGAACAAACCTATTGATTTAACATTATTAATTAATTATTACTAAATATAATATAATTATTTGTTACTTATAAGAAGAATGACAATCTTTAAATTGACCATTAATTAATAAAATCTATTTGTTACATGTTGTTTCAATGTTGTAGCAACATACAGAATCAATGTAGAAGAATCAACATAGATTTAACGTTGAAAAAATATTTATATTTTAATATTCAACATTGTAACATCTTCGCAAAGTTATTTCAACTTTCTGTGCTGTATGGGTAGTGGCTGTTAGGATTGCAGCAATAAAAACTGTCCTTTTTTTGTCTTCGACCTTGACTAAGTCCTGGATCCCATCACATCTCACTTTATCTATTGTACTTCTTAAACGCCGCCGTGAGATCTTGAAGAATCTTGCGTGAGCAGTAGTAGTAGAAAGATTCTTTTAGAATATTTTCTCATTGAGTTGTCAAAGATAACATCTGCTCGTAATGATATCGAAAGGCGGCATGTTTGTAGTGAATTTGTAAAGTTTTCTAAATAATGCATAATATAGCCCATAAAGCCCATAAAGTAAACAAAACACTTGGGACAACATTCGAATTTCAAAACATTTCGGACAAAACATTGCCCATTTACAACCATTGTGCATTTACATTTTGGCCATCTATCTTTGAACTTTCCTCACGTATTTTGCGCCCAACAGTTTTGCACGCTAGAAAGAATTACTGTCTCGAAGATATCTCCTCAGTTGCGTAATTTCCTGATCGTTGTTTCGCCGAAAGCAGAATCTCTTTTCTACGAAAAAAAAAGGGAATACTAAAGTATTTTATTATTTTATTTGGCTCCTTTTGGGAGACAAAGGGGAAAGGGACTTTTTTTGTACTTGATCGTCCCTTTCCTTTTCTTGAAGTTCTTTGAAGGATGAATTAAGCAACACTTTCTTCAGAAGGTGCAAAAAAAGGCTTACAGTCTGTGGAATGATTATTGAGAAGGTACAGGCCAAAGGACACAACTACGGGTCGCCAGAATCACCGCCGTCGATCGTCCTGCGAGCGTGCTCGTATACAGATCGAACATTCCGTCAGACATCTCATGATGATCGCCGGGGAGCGACTTTGCGAGCCACGACAGTCGTTACGATTCTCACGGCTCGCTCGCCGCCTGCTTGGCGCAACAATCAGCGCGCGATCAGGCGAGGACTCGCTTGGTGGCGAGTCTTTGCCGATCCTGATGATCGTTGCCGCTGAGATCCGCTCTCGGCGATAATCCGCACCGATTCTCGTCGCGGTGACGAGCGTTTATTACGGAACACCCTTGCGACTGCAAATCAACGCCGATCAGCGCGAGTCAAAGATGCGAGGAAGAGATCGGCGGTCATCGTCGGGACCGCGCATTCGCGCTCGGATAATCTCCTCGCGGAGAAGTCACCTCGCTTCCGCCGCAGCGCTTCGTTGTGGCTATCATCGAAAGACAGGCGGGGAAGAGGAGAGTTTTCTCCTTCTCTCTCGCCTTCGCGCTGAACGTTGTAGCTAACGATTGCCGAGAAATCGGAGGGAAGGCGGTACGTAGCTCGCGATAATAGCTCGTAATCTTAATCCCGCGTGCGGAGTCGCGCGGGCTATTACGATTACCGAGCCGTGAATCAGCCATTTACATGCGCCGACCGCGACGGCCGGAGATCGGCGCAACAAGTGCGCGGCGACCACTTATCGTCGTCGAGCGTAATTGTGAAATTCCCGATTACGCCGAATAATTCTGCCGCGCGCTCAGGCAGATAGACGGTCAGATAGCGCTTATTAATCACGGGTAAAACCGCCGTTGGACAATTGAAAGAAAAAAAGTGTCGAACGATTCGAAATCTTCTTTCCTCGAGCATGCAAATATTCTTCACAAAAATTCTAACTTTGCACAAAAGTACAAAAACAAAGATTGCTTCATACTGTCGTTTGTGTCGAGTAGATGCGCGTGTAAGTCGTATTGTCGATGAATCGTGACGCTCGTGACTCAATCAACTTTAATCGCCGTAATATTCGTAATTATTCACGTTTGACGTTGGCGTTGGTTTTTATATTCTTGGTGCCACACGCGGAATCTAATCCGCTAACCCCGTTTGATTTTATCCGGCGACATTGTGTGTAACATCGTTGCGACACCTCGCCACGACAATAATATCATTTGAACATCGCAATCGCATCGACGTGGAACGCGCTGCTATGCACAGCCATCCATCGAGTGAGACTTGCTCGTTACCGGATGCAGAGCTCTAATCGGCGCAGGTTGCTGTCGATCAGACGTCGCGTGAACCATCCTGGCGAGTACTGTCTACTAGCTCTTCTTTACGAGAAATTGAAGCTCGAACAATCTCGAACAATCGATGACCGGGCTATCGCTAATGAAACTGTTATTGCTATATTACAGATAGTATTATGACATCTAGATAATTTGGAAATTCCAAGTGTGGCACACTGACTTTCGATGTTGGGAAAATATCGAAAATTAGACTGTGATATTGGAAATCATCTGATAACACATCACGTGCATTCGATATAGAATAGTAATTCGGAATGAATCATCATTAATTAAGAACAATCAATGATGAAAGAGCTATGCTAATGAATTGTTGCAATTGTATCGGATAACTCGATTGTGTTATAATTGTATTCAATATATTCGAGCAGCGCCACACCTTTTTTTCAATCGTATTAGAAAAATGTTGCAAACAGTGATAATGGAATTAGGAAGATAACAAATCTATTTATAACACATGTATTTATTTGATTTGAGAATATTTATAGAATAGTAATTCGGAATAAATCACTGAGCGTTGATCGTCGATTGACACAAAACAAATGTATTATCACGCTGTAATACCGCGACGTGATCCTTGTACATGATCGATGATGTGATCTGACGTAGAACACGAGCAGAGATAAGCTTGATGAACAGGAAAGCCTGCGGACACGGAATTGCAGTCGCGGCATCCGCGAATGACAAGTGTCAACGACTGTCGGGTATAGGTCAGGAGAGAAAAAGGGAGAGAAAGAGAGAAAGAGAGGCTCCGTTGATCAAACACCGCGCGGATGTCTCTTCCATTAGTTGGGATTTACTTTCCCATTTAGCGACAGTCCGTCACGTATGAAAGTCGACGGCGATGGGGCACGGTTGTGCCCCGCGGGGCCGCATCAGGCATCTGGGTCACCGCTATTGTCCCATATTCGTGGGTCGACTCGGCCATCTCGTCGGAAAAAAGCCGGGGAAACGTTAGGGAGACCCGGACGCGGCTCTTGGAAACAAGAGCAACGTAGAACGTGGAAATCGCCGTCGTCTGGAAGCGCCAGACGAGGCAAACGTCACGCTACGAGCGCGCCGTCCGTTTGCGATCGCGTCGATTGCGAGCGCGGGTTGTGCAAAGGATCGCAGCGAGGAACGGAGACGCGACGAGGTGTGAAAACGAGACCGGTGGAGCCACGCTCCGTTTTCTGGACGATCGGCTAAAGAAGGCGAAAGGTGGTCGCTTCGCGCGACGGCGGCGGTGGCGGGAGAGAGACGGAGGCAGTCGGGAGAACAAAAAAAAGTAAGCGCAAGAGTTTTCCGCTCGTTGAACGTAACACGCACCGCTTTGCCACGATCCAGCGATTCCCGCGCGCGCGCGCGCGCGACGCGGCGTATTATGCAACGCGTCTCTTCTCTTACTCAATCGTGCGCTCGATCGGTGTGGGCGCACGATAAAGATTGCATCGCCGAGCTTGTCAAAGGTGCGCGCGTGCCTGTGTCCGAGTGGTCCACTTTTCGTTTCCGTCGCCTTGGTGCAACGCGATCCGAGAATCCTCTTCACGATTTTTTTTCAGAATATCAAGCTAGAAGCTCTTAACGAGAATTTTTAAAATTCCGATATATGCAATAATCCTGATATTTAGTTTCTAATAGTAGTTTCTAATATTTCTCAATGATCATCGTCTCCTAATTATCACGAGTTCTAAATATAGAATACATAATAAGAAAAGAAACGAGGGATCAATTAATAATCCTAATTAAGCTATTAAGCTAT
Source organism: Ooceraea biroi (assembly GCF_003672135.1). Taxonomy (NCBI): domain Eukaryota; kingdom Metazoa; phylum Arthropoda; class Insecta; order Hymenoptera; family Formicidae; genus Ooceraea; species Ooceraea biroi. The sequence continues at coordinate 5,346,406 of NC_039517.1, read as the reverse complement.
CATCGTATTAAGTTAAAAAATGTTTAGAAAATGAGACAATTCATATTAAAATACAATTAGATACAATAATTAGTTTGCGATAATAAGCTGCTCTGTTCCATTTATCTGTAGCTTGTTTGAGCAATCACAAAAGCAATAAAAATGCTGTCGGATTAACTCGACTCTAATCTCACATAATTTTTCATATTATAATTGAATTAATAATAGTAATTTATCAATAAAATCATTTTGATGATGTACCTTTTTCGAAATTAAATTATATATATCAGAATTTTAGAAAGTCGAGCAACGTAGCTTGAATTAAATTAATAAATAAACTATTACATAAAACAAATACATTGTCGCGTAAAATTTCTCGAAATACAGCACACACAATTTAAGCAAAGCTCTTTGACAATATACAGGAAAAATCTAAGACAACTGCAAAATTGTCTCTTGATGAAAATCATTTCAGCTATCTCTCTCTTTTTATTATTCATTTTATTATACATCATGAAAAGAGAGAGATAGCTGACTTGATTTTTATCAAGGGATATTTTAATTCTATCAATTTGAAAAAGGACACTGGCAATTTGCCTGATGTTTGTGATCATATTTTGAGATATACTTAGCGACTTGTTTTCCTTGTTGAGTTCAGTTGTTTGATCGGAGTTGCTTGCGGTCTTAGATTTGTTATTGTATTGTAGATTGGTCAGTCATTTTCATTTTGTTTCTATTGAATATATTGTCAAAGAGAAAGTTTAAATTTTTGCCTGATGAAATTGTCAGTATAACGTTTGTTCACGTCACACACGTGAGACATGAAGTGAATCCGTCAGATACGCGCGCACACGACTCGTTAATTATCATTTATTGTTTTCTGCGCAGATGAACCAGCAATGCAAGGTGTGCGGCGAGCCAGCGGCCGGCTTCCACTTCGGCGCGTTCACCTGCGAGGGCTGCAAGGTGAGTCTTGCCATCTACAATCCCTCTCTTATCTATTATTAAAAAGTTCGCACATGCACGAATTTGGAAATAGTAACTTATATACAATACAACTTGACGTACGCGAGTTCCCCATTTCCAATTCAAATTTGAAAGGAATTCGTCACGGCTACCAACGCCAAGGGACTTTTGATCATTTCTTTCAAAGCACCATTTATGGCGAAAGAAAGTTGGGCGAAATAGAAGAAACAAGACTAAGGTGCACGCAAGTCCGCTCTTGCCTCTCGCACTTCGCGTTGTATAATCGAACCGCCGTTACCACAAGCAGAGGGGTACAGTTTGCGTTCCGGAATCGCTCTCTGGCCGCAAGCGGAGAGGCAGCGGACCCGATAAAGGGGCCCAATCGAAAAAGTGCTCGCGCGATCACGAGAGGAAAGAACCTCGCTCCTGATCCGTCGTTCTAATAGATCGCGGAGTTTTCCTGCGGTCGGGAGCAGCCGCCGCTCGCGCTTTTTCTCCGGCTGGTGAAGCCGAGGGGGCACCGCGCCGAGTCGGGGGGGCGACGCTCTTTCCCGCGGTTTCGCAAAGGCCCGACCGGGGCCGGTGGCGAGCGATCGCTTTCACGAGCCGTTCCGTGGCCGAGGTTAAACGTTAACGGCCAGGCATGCGTGTCAACTCAGCTCGAGAGGGTGAGGAGGGGGCCCAGGGGGCCCGAAAGCAGCGAGCGCGATTCGATTAAAAAGCGACGAGTCGATCTCGTCAGCGCCGAGGAGCACCGGCTCGCTCGGAGCGTGAAGCGAGAAAAACGAGAACGGCAGCGACTCTGGAAGCGGAGGGGGCATGACCGCGGAGAGGAGAGGGAGCTGACATGCTACGATGGGCCTGAAAACGAAAATAACGAAACGAAACAATGTCGTGCTGACGTAACCGTGAACTAGGGCGGAAACAATTGTGGCGGACAAGTGCGAAGCGCCGGAAGCGGCATCTCGAGGCAGCCCCGGCGATCGGAACGAAAGGGGGAACCATCCTGCTCTCTCGCGTGTTCGCCCGCGGGGCCCTTCTCCCTTTTCCTGTTAGATAACGAGCTCTTAACGATGTAATGTAAACTCCTTTGCGCGTGAAAATGCAAACATTGTACCACCAGAGCAGTGATACTTCACCGTGAAAAGTAAAGGGGGAGAAAGGAAGGGAGGAGCAAAATTGAGAGGAGTTTAAAGAGAAAAGGAGGCACGGATTTATTTTGAATGACGCTAAACTTTCGCTCTTCTGTTTGACTTTCGGTTTCGGAAGTTTATTTCTCCCGAATCCTTTCTACAGATTTTTCACCGAAAATGGGGGGCCACAGTTTCAATTTTCCAAGAACCATTAATGTTTTTTCCTCGCGAACTCGGAATAAATTTGCTGAGGAGGGGCCAGAGATCTTCGAAAACTAACGCCTCGAAACGAGCGTAGCATGGTTTCCAAGTAGGGCCGTTTGCATAACTTGAGCGTGCACAGCGAACGAAGGGGGCGTGCGGCCGGGGCCCGGGGAGAGGAGGGCACATAATAACGGTAGCATTTTCTCAATTGTGTCATCGCTTCTGAAGCGTCGCGCGTACCTTTTCTTCCTCCCGGCCTAAGCGAGAGTCTAAGCGAGTCGGCACCAAGATGGAAGACGACAAAGGACGGGGGGGGGGGCGGGAGAGGGCAGGATGGGGCGACGGCGACGAAGACGATGACGACGTTGACGACGAAAATAAGTGGAACGCGATAGCCAGCCCATGAGTCTCGGCAATGCGCGCATCGGGACCACCAGGCCGCAGGAAGAGCTCGTTTCCAGAACAAACGAACCAGAAACGATTAATAATATAGCGTGCGTATGAGTAGAAAAAGCGAAAGTGGACAACGCGGTCGCGCGCGCACGTGCGTGCGTCCCTTTAAACGCTCGCCGATTCGCGATGTGACAGTCCGTTGCGCGCCGAGTGACATATAAATCGCGACGATTGGGAAATTCTAGCTATCAATTCAAGCGAGGCGAGCCGAAACTCTCGTCTCGCAACGACTGCACGTGAAAAAAAAGCGATCGTTTGCAAAAGCGATACGTTCAAAGTTATCCCGTGAAAAACGCTCGTTCGGCATTCAACGTTTCGTATTCAGATTAATGTATCAAATCTTTATACACTTGAAAATATAAATTTGGATAGATTTTGCAATGTAAATTTATAAAATGTTTTTTCCTCGTGCGATCTTGCAAACGTCGCCGTTTGCTTCTCAAAATTTATTTAAAAAAAAAGAAATAAAAATCGCGTGTCGACGCAAAAGTAAAGCGATGATGTGTATTTGCTCTAGGCAGATGGATAGAAAAAAGAGAAAGAGTGAGGAAAAGTGTGCAAGGGCCGGGACAAGGAGGCGGGAGCCGTTACTCTCCATCTCTGACTCGAAAGTAACAAGCGCGGTGTCGGAATCACGTGGAATTGCACCATTTGGACAATTAGTACGAGAACAGCAGGCCGCACGCGTCTCCGACCGTCGACCTCACCGCACCCCCCCGCGCTCACACGCCATGAATGAGACAACGAGAGCGTACAGTTACACGCTAACGACTGCGGCGTTGTGCTCGTTACAAGTGTTACAATGCCGTTGCAGTGTCGTTGCCGGTAGTATCCAAGTCCCTCGGCTCAGCAAGCCGTCGTCTTCGTTCCTTCGGGGACGTGGCTTACATGATGATTCCCTGATACCGTTGACAGCGACTCAATGACGAATCGCTCGCACCAGATGTAGGGTAGCAACGTGAAGCAACTGCTACGAAACGTCGCCAATCTGAAAGAAACAGTCGCAAAAATTAAAAAAAGATACCCATTGTTAGTGCGTTCTTAGGAAATTTTAATTAATTGTTAGTATAAATACTGTTAATACTTTGAAGGAATTGGAACCTTTGAATCTTCTTCACGCGCACTCCTTTGATTGAGTACTCCATTGGGGCACGGCTTACTCGAATGTCCTCCAACATTTTACAGCATATCGCGTGTCGACCCCCAATATATTAATTTCTAACGCGCGCGAGAGCGAACGCATTTCGCATACATTAGTGCTAATTGGCTCGCTCGTTCTTGTTGCAGTCCTTCTTCGGCCGCTCGTACAACAACATGAACAGCATCGCCGACTGCAAGAACGAAGGCAAGTGTGTGATCAACAAGAAGAATCGAACCTCGTGCAAGGCCTGCCGCCTGAAGAAGTGCTTCTACGTCGGCATGTCTAAATCCGGCTCGCGATACGGTCGCAGGTCGAACTGGTTCAAGATTCACTGTCTCCTGCAGGAGCAACAGCAGCAGCAGCAGCAGCTGGAGCAGCAACAGCAACAGCAGCAGCAACACCACTACCAGTCCACTCTTCTCGGTCGGCAGCACCAGCTGTCGCAGCAGCAGCAGCAACAACAACAGCAGCAACAGCAGCAATCAACCAACTCGCCCATCCATGGCATCCACGGTAGCCAACGCAAGGATGAGACGATGATGCTCGGGCTGGACGATTACAAGAACTCCAGCTCGCCCAGCATCAGCTCGCCCGAGTCTCACAACAGCGACAGCTCAGTCGAAGTGTCGGAGAGGAGAGCCGCGTTCGCCGGGCACTCCAACTTCCGGCCGCCGCATCCGCACTTGCAACTGCAGCAACCGATGAGCGACCTGTCCGTCCTGAGCAAAGAGATGATAGGGCTGCCGTTGAGCTTCCCTCTGGGCGGCATGCCAATACTGCCGTCCAACTTCCTGTCGCCCCCGAGTCTGACCATGTTCTCACCCTATCTGTACGCGGCGCAACATGTTACGAGCCATCCCCTCGTGCCGAATCATACTTCCGGCATGCTACGGCGCTCGCCGGCGATCGATGAGATGACCACGACGGCTGCCGCCGCGACGGCGACCGTCACGACCGCCACGGCCACGACGGCCGCGTCGAGAGTCTCCGTCTCGTCCGATGAGAACGATGCCCGCGAGAGGAACAACAACGAGCGGTTCTACCTGGACACGCGGTTCAAGAAACTTCAAGGGCCACTCTCGCCCGAAAGGTCGCCGACGAGGAGGCGGACTTCCGACGACGAGGGTCTGTTCGAGTGCAGCCCGGAACGGGAAGTCACGGATCTGCCACCGCAGGACAATCCGATGGACCTCTCGATGAAGTCCGCTGTTGATGTTGCGAGCCCCGCGTGCGATCGCTCGCAACAGGATGACGAGATGGATGCGGAAAGTGTCAGCGACGTGGAAGTCACACCCCCGAAGAAACCGATGGACCTGACGACGAGGTCTAAAGAAGCGGACGAAAGCGGCTGCGGAGGCACAGGGACATCCTGAAGTTGGAACTTCATGACGAGTTAAATGTATCAGCGTGTCAGGTCACACGCATGAAGCGATGTACAATCGTAGGATATAATGGAAAGGGGAGCGAGCAGATTCGCCAAACGGGAAATCATTTGGCTCAGCTTGCTAACTGGTTAGCTAATTTATTAGCAAAGTTTTTTGCTAATTTTTCTTCTAGTTTAGCGAATCTGTTTGCTATTTTTGTTATGTAACTGATAGTGAGAGAGTAACAGTTAATCGAATAAGTTATTGCGTTTATTGACGCGTTGTTTGTTGAACTTTTAGTTAATCACGGCATGATTATGTGTTTTCACATCCAGATAGATTAGTGCACGACAGACCAAAATCAGCACAAAAAACTCGAATCGCTATGAAGTATCTTTATCACGTTACTCATCGCGTACCTATATTTTTACTTTTCTGGATTGCTTCTCTCGCCACGTGGGTTTTTTTTGTCTTTGCCAAAACGATGAAAAATTATCACGACAAAATAAATCGTTCTTTTGTTGCATAAGTTTTGCGAATGTGACAAGTGTAGCTTTCTCGCGTGGAAAGTTTATTCATGCATGCGTAATTGTTGGAGAAAGGCTACGAAAGAACGATTAGCTTAGGGACACATGTAATATAGAATAATTTGGTAATTGTTAAAAAATAATTGCTGAAAAATTATTAAAATGTTGCGTCCTCCTATACATACGCGGAATGTACAAGTCACCACTGAGAGAATCTACGAAAGAAAAGAAAAGAAAATCAGGATATTTAAATAAGAAGTTCTTATAAAGAACTGTCTGAGTATTCGCGAGGAATACGAAAACTTTGTGATATGTAAACAAATATGTGTAAAAGTGATAATGATAAACGTGTCGTATATTTAAATAATAGTTTCTGATAGGTCCACCGTGCATATAGACGATATATACATGTTGCATAAATTAGAAAAATGAACTAGATATAAAATATAACATTTTTGCACGTACCAATAGTTAAAAAGCGCGGAATAGTGTATTTTATTTAATTGTATTATATATTGACGAAACCGAGATATCCCATTGTATCAGGCTACGACATCTAAATTGAGATGCTTAAATATGTAAAAAATAAAGCAAAATAAAAAATGTTTTAGACAAAAGAGTTATAAAGTTTCGAAGATGACGTGTAATGGATCATGAGAAGAACTACAAACGTAGGTGTTTAGAAAAATGGAATACTATTAAAAAATATAAGTTGATCTTCACCTTGATACTCCACCTGAAGGAAACCAAGTACACGTCTCTTTTGAAATTCTACGACTTTAGTCTGAAACATTTTTTTCTACGTTTTGTTTTATTTTTTATATAAATATATAATACGTGTGTGTATATAAATGCATCAGTTTAAATGCCGTACCCTATGTATACGTATCTATGCATACATATATATATATATATATATATATATATATATATATTTGTACATATAGTGTATGTCATACACGATAGATTGTTTTAAATCGATTAACTCTTTAAGTGGTAAAGTAAAGTAGTTTATTAAAAAGAGTAAGAGAGCGAGCGAACAAGCGAAAAGAGAGAAACCGGAAGAAAGATGCGGAGAGAGAGAAAATCTGTGTGTGTGTGTGTGTGTGCGCGCGCGCGCGCGCGCGCGTGCGAACAATAAAATAAAAATTCTAGAATTATTTTTATATTTAAAATAGTACGACAGCATGTTACATGTATATTAATATACATAGACAGACATGCATTACAAGAAAATATATATGTATATTAATATATATTATCATTAGTTATTATATATATATACAACTCTTTTACATGTACATATTATATTTAAAAAACACAAGTCTAGTAAGCACCGATAGCAACGTCGGCATAATTAGTTTTAGACCAAATGGCCATAATATTGTCACCGTTACCCGTAGGTATTGGCTGCAGAGATCGATCTTCAGAGAAATCTCGGCGTTTGGTAAAACCTGTTTCTCAGTCCGCTAATGTTTGCATCATGAGGCGTCATCCGCGAAATGCCGCGAATGCTTTCGACGACGCGATGTTCTCTCGCATCAGCATCTTGTATAGAAGCAGAAATAATTTCAACTCTCAAGAGAGTCCTCCGCAGGAGGACAGAGTGCGCGCGCGTACGAGAGAGAAAAAGAGAGAGAAGTCGGTTCGGAAAACGAAAGAGTGTAAATATATTTATGTATTACATTGTAATACTGTGTGTACATACATTTTACTATTCTCGTAGGAAAAATTCTTGAATTTCATTTCCTGGAAAATCTGCGGAAAATCCCCGATGCGGACCTGGAACGCGTTCTCCGCAATCGGGCAATCGGAGAGAGAGACGAAAGTGCACGAAATTACTTCGCATATTAATCTGCCAAGAAGAAAGCTCACTTTCTCGCCTTAACATTCATGCATTGTGCTCATAGCGAATGGAACACCGGCGTGGTGAACTATGACACGCGCGCGCGCAATTCCGCAGCATCCCTCAATTATCGTCTCACGCGTCCAACTTGTGTGACCTCTTTTACCCGCGCCAGACTTCCGCTCCGATCGCTCGCACCCTTGCCCGCGGACGTCAATAAAGCGCGAGGCACGCTCCGAGGTGCTCTCAAGCACGCTCGCGGGAAAAATCGCGACGGTCGACGTCTCAATTCTGAGCCGCGAGCGAGCAGCCGCCGATCGATGGTCGCTTACGCAACAGCCAATCGACTTTAACGAGATTCCGCCGTTTTAATTAACGAGCGCTCGCTCGCTCGCGGTAATCACGCGAGACGAAGACGAACGGCGAGCGTCCGCGAGCGATGAACACGTCGTGTACACACGCGCGTGTTAACGCGTGTACGCGACGTCGGTAGCCGTTTCATCTTACGAGCGGCTGCCAATATCGTTCCCGTTCTCCATCGTCTCTTCGTCCTCTCGCGACACGCCCGCTAACGAGGAGAATGCGTCCGCGAAAGAGGAAGTCTTGGGTTTTGATGTACCTGTAACGATGATGGTATTATTTGGGGCTCTTAATCCTTTTTCCGAGATGAGAAAATTATGGCGCAGTGTCCAACAGGTGTCGGCTAACGCGCAGGAAATAAATCGATTATTACGACTGATGGAATTTTCCTTTGCAAAGTTGCGAATTCCGAATGTTCGGTGTCTAGAGAGTTGCACCTGCACATTTATTGAATTTCTTCCACTGTTATATTTCTTTTTAGTTTTCTCAGAATTAAATTCCCAATTTTTCAATTTTCTTCACAGTTTATTATATAGTTTCAGCTTTTTTTCAATTTTATCATATAATTCCGATTATTGTTTTACATATAATTTCTTACATAGTATAAACTCAAGTATAAAGCTAAGAATAATACAGGAGAATGTCGGTTTTTGCAACTTGGTATTTCCGTTCCAATTTTCTGTTCCTTTCCTTGAATTGAAGCTTCGAGGAACATAATAAGCAGTCTGCGTTACTGCTTGCCTCATTCTTACACACTCGAGAATCCTCCGAGGACCCATCTCCGCCGAGCGGATCCGCGCGGAACCGCCGCGAACCTCGCCGAGAATTTCGGGGAGACGTTCCTCCCCGCGCTCGACCCGGGTTCTCACAGGTGTCACGGACGATACTTTCGCCGTCGTTTTGTCCGGCAGCGTGACCGTCGAACACAGCTTCGCTTTTAAGTCGGAATCGCGGCACGATTTGTAGACCCGCTCGCGCGACCGGTAGTGCCTTGCTGGAATTTGAGGCAGCGGAGGACACACATGATGCCACGCGATCCGGTAGGAATCGTGCAAGCCGTGTATTTCGTATCAGCTGCTGATGGACGCTTTGAGATTTTCATCCAGAGCGAGACAAATGGGAGAGCCTCATTTGACAATTGCATGGCGACCCTGCAATTATTTAATATTACAATTTGACGAGTCCCGAATGAATTAATTACGAGCGTTTTCTCGCTTAATTTTAATTTTAATTGATTTTTAATTTTGATTGGTTTTTGATTGAAAAAATATTATTTAATGTTTTCATTAAGGCACTTGGTGTCAGGAAAATTGTAAATTCATGACGAATGATAATTTCATGATGTTAACAAAAACTTTACTTTGACGCTATTTCGTGAAACAATGGAGGCTCGAGATGCTCATTGCGATAAACTGGAATTGTAGGGTTGCCGTACAATTGGTCCCAGATTCTCCTGCTTCGGGACGAATACTCCAGAATTGAGCGAATCGCTGACGCAATTCTGATTTACATTTGTAAGATTCACAAGTATAAAGATTGCACACGAAAAGTAGACGTAGGATTTGACTTTCTCGCACGTTCGTTCGTTTCGTGGCAATCTCGAACTCGCCTTTCGTAGAGATATGCGTTTAACTGTGAGATAGTATTTCGACAAGTTACGCAGTTGTTGTTGATCACGTAGAATTATCGTCGACACATTTCGTTAGGCACTTGCTGTAAATCGAACGTAGTCAATAAAGGCCAGTATTGTATCAGCAATAATAAAAAATCGTTTCTTGTCGCAGTACAAATTATCTCTCGTGCACGCACAATTCCAAGCTGATTGTATCATCAATCGATGAGAGAACGCGTCTTTAGTCAAACGTGCGCGGAACGCACACGCCGCGCACATTGTTAAATAGTAGTAAGCTGGGAGAAAATTTGTAAATAATAGATTGGCATGGTTTGTGGAAGAGGGACCGGGGCCAGTAAGTATTTAGTCTCTTGTACGCTAGACAACAATAAAAATTCGTTACTCCATCAATTTTTTGCAATGTGACGTAATGTGACTTTGACGATACGCGCCCATCTTTGAACAACGTTAAAATATTGTACAAATTATTACGAGACTTGCAAGTCCACGATTCTCACTGCGAGATTAAGTGCTGCAAAGCGCTGCGATAAAAAAATAAAACTTAATAAAAAAAGAAATAATTAATATTACATATTTACACACGCGACGATCGTCCACTTGTTAAAGATTGTCTGTGAATGTTACATATTTGTTATCCTTCGAATAAATTACAATATTATGACACTTGAGTAAAAATAGAAAAGAACTTGCAAAATAATAACGCGCGCGAAGAAAAATGCCTCGGAGGTCCGTGCGCTCTTTACTTTGGAAAAAGAAAAAAGAAAAGTAGTCAAAGTTTCGCAGAAGCGTTAAGAGAACAGAACTCCTGCGGACGGCGAATACGAGGAATCGAGTCTCGCATCTCGGCGTTAATGTATACGCGATGTACTCGGCGGAGAACACGAGGATACGGGAATGGCCGGCAGAATTTACGGACGTAACTGTTTAACATGGTAATGTCAGGTGACAGATGGCCGCATTTAGTCGTAATACCTCGATATGAATATTCAACGTGCGTACGCGAGGTATGGCCCAGGCGGTTTCATGAATACACGCGTCGCTCGCGCTCACGTACGCGTGCTTTTCGCAATGCTCTGTTGGATATGGGCGACGAATATGGATTGCGTATAGTGTTCCGCGAGAGCGCAGAATGTGTGCTCGCTCGTCAAGCATGTTTCAAACTCAACCGGCACGAGATTATATTCGCCTGCGCGATCCGAATGGATAAATTACTCTGAGCGATATTTATTCGTAAGATTATTACAACAATTATCGTGTATGTATAATGTAAAATACAATTGCTACAAAAGGAAGATAAAATAATCAGTCTTTCAATTATTGTCGTAGCTCTGAGATGACGTACGTATATCAAAAGTATGCTTTTCGCGTGGAGCCGTCACTCTTCAGCGTAGCAAGTATTCATCGAGACCTACTACGATCAACTCAATGACTGGCCTTGTTGATGGGATGGCTGGGGGTGAAAACCTCGTAGTCGATTACTGAGAAGTGGTAGTCCCCCATCAGCACGTGGTTCGACGCGTGGTCGCCCTCGTAACTGTGCGGCAGGTTGCTGTAGCTCTCCTTGTTGACATTGCAGTTGCTGGATATCAGCAGATCAGCCCCGGCACCGAAGATGGGTCCTACACTGTAATGTCCAAATCGTAAATGAGTCATTACATTGGACCAACAACAATGGTGATGAATTCTTTTCCATAAAAGAGTACGTCTTTACTCGGGATGGTAGCAGACCGCGAACGACTTCTTCACGACGTCGAACTTGGTCGGGGGTACGTCCTGGTTGTTCGTCAACGTGAACAGGAAGGTTTTCTCCGAGGAGATGTACTGCGCCTTCGAGTTGGTCTTGCCCCATGGAACGTCGCTGAATCCACCGCATATTTCGCCACGCACACCCTGAAGCGCGATGTCAAACTTAGCAAATGGTAGTAGCCAGTGACACAATTGGTTGAAACTGTATGCTTACCAGCACTACCACGTACGTCGGACAAATGTTGTCACAGTGCCGATGAAAAGACGCCGCCGAGTAGCCATGAGTGGATGCCCTGGAAGCACAATGAGGTGTGAGTTGTTGCATGATTCCACGCGCGGATTTGGCGTGTTACCGATATGCATTCGATATCGATTCGACTCGACGTGATTTATTTTTTCGCTCCTGTTTCTCTTTATTTATGTAATACACATGATCCTGTACGAAATTTCTAATAGTAATTTTCTTAAACTTAAATATTGAACCTACCGATAGACCAGCCGCCAACTCTGCTTGGGCACACCGTACCACTGATTCAGAAGGCGTTGGAAGCCCACTTTGTCCCTGGAAAGGATCTGCGAGCCCGGGAAGAGGAACGGACTCACTCGCGGCTGCAGTCGCTTGTCAGAGCAGATCTCCGAGTACTTGTTCGGCAGGGCTGCATACCTATACCTAAAGCGAAACGTCGAGATCGGAGGCGATACCGCCAAACGATGGGTGACCGCCCCGTTAGATCGTACCTTCGAAATTTCGAGCTGCTCGATCGATCGGGAGTGAAAAATTCGTACCTCTCCAACGACATCTCTATTGGTACTGCCCCAGTCGGCTCTACCTCCTCCGCAAACACTTGGCTATCAATTAACAGTAATCGCACGTGATTAATCACACCGGACAGGTGCTGACAGACCCTGATGCGTTCCTCCTCGGTCCAGTGTTGCGTGGGCTGCGTTACCCCTGCCTAAAAATGCGACACTTATTAATTTCAGAATTCAATTCAATCCACCCTATCCTTTAACAAGCAGTGTATTTTTTATTTACTGGATATCCTGCGTACAGACCTGATACTTAGCCCAATTGAGAACTGCCCGCCATACGTCCTCTTCTTCTAGACCAAGATAGTCCGATGATATCAGTTTGACCAACGCCTCTTTTGGGAGATTGCAAAACGCTGTCGTTTTCACAGTGTCGACAGCATTTTCACCGATAAAAGCATAGCATTTCTCGATAAAAGATGAGCAAGCGGCTTTCCCACCTGAAATGTGATAACAGGTAGTGATAGAAAAGAATATATGAGGCGGGAAATATTTTAAATTCTATAGTTTCCTCTGTTAGATAATCACCTGTTCTTTCTTATCATGATTAATGATCTCTAATTTTAATGAAACTTTATTTATAAGATGTTTATTACTTTCTTGCAACTTTCATGTTCTTACGTTGTCTGATTTACATTTTAAGAAATATTAGGGTGATTAAAAGGAAGCAAGTTTAGAAATAAGCTATTTAATAATTGTTTACGTTACATATATGTCCAATTCTTTCACACAATACACATTTGGAATAACTTCTCACATAAAGTGCATCGTATTAAATAATTTCTTTCCAATCGTTTGGTACTATAATGTATACGTAACGTTACAGTGTGCAGAATGTACACGTGTTTACATTCACATGTTTACCAGCAGTTACAACCAGAAAGTACAACATTAATTATTTTAACTATTCAGATGTATGCTGACGTAAATTGAACGCAAAATATGGAGACAATCATCTCTCACGATGGAACTTTACGTTTCGCAATTATCGCAATTTATCGGGAAGAAAACAAATTGCTGAAAAACGTTCGAGAGATAACCTAAAACCAGCATATTCATCTTCATCGATACATTCATCAATCACACACAATACATTTTCCCAAATCTACAAAGTAGCGTCATTTTCGTGTCCAACAGTCTCCCTGAGTGTCCCCTTGTGCAGTCCAACCAGACTTGTCCCCGGATTCGCGCCGAAACGCAGCGCGGGTCGAGGTTAGGTCCGCCGCCTTAATTCGCTCCGGGATTGGTGTTCTGAATCAGCGTGATGTTATCACCCTTCAGCATGATACGTCCTAGCGGTTTCTTGTTTTTCGTCTTCTGGTGGTACTCCTCAGCGTCGTCCAGCACCAGATTCATGTACTCGTCGAAGCCGACGATGTGGCCCTCGATGCGCAGATTCACGTTCTCGAACAGCCACACCTGGACGCGCGAGCGGTTTTGAAGGTAGCGAAATATCAGGTTGATAGGCTGCACCATCACCTTCTGCACCTTCTGCGGCCCCTTGTACGACATCTTCGTGCCGGTGTTTGCAATTTCAAGGACGTACGAACAACGACGTGCCCCGTGAGCGTGCTTTCAGAGCGTGGGATGCCGTAAAATATGGCGTCCTAGCCGCCGCTGCCGGTAGCACTGCTACCAACGCGAGGAACACCGCTCCCCCACCACGCTGGCCATTCTCGCGTCCGCGGTGAGAAATTCACCAGCTCGGAAAAGTCCGTGTGTTTCGATACTTTATGTTCTTTATCGCTATGTAATAATTTATCACATATTTCATTCGTTATCTTCATCATTTTTTATGTCGATATTCTTCGAATTCCGATTTTATTTCTATTTCTACGATCACTAATTGCTGAATCGATATTTTCGCCGCTTCGATAGTTAGATATTCGATTTCGATTCAGGCTTCGATAAGTTTTGAACATCAGTCCCTGTATGATGGCGGTAAATGGCGGAATCATAGACGTCGCGGTTTGGCCGTTCCCTATTTCTCGCGATTATTTCATGCGAAAGTGAATCTCACGCGCGACATATTATCGCGAGTGTTTGTCGTGAAGTGTATCGGAAGCTCGCGGTATACGGGACACCGCCTGTCATCGCTGTGGTATGCCGGTATCGCGATTCCGGCGGTGACGATCCGTTTCGCGATTCCTGGAATCCACCGAAATCGCCGTCGCGTATTTCGTGTTATTTTCGCACCGAAGTGCAGTGAAAGTGCGACACATAGACGATTATTAGGTCATGTACGTATATTTTGTTGATTTATAGTTAATTGTATCAATCATGTAAGTATGGTATGACATTACCATGTATAGCTTGATGTTATATGAATGCATCGCATGCATACGCATAAGAATATTCATGCACGAACGACTGCCGCCATTTTCTCGGTGACGCTTTACATATTAGCAAAAAGCTAACAGCTAACATTTGAATTGCAGTAGAATTATTAATTCTGTATAAAAGAAGGTTATCAGCCTTATTGAAAAAAGTAATATTTTTAGGTTTTAAAAAATATCATTTGTTATTAAAGTCGTTTTCTTAAAGTAATTAGATTAACTAGTTAAATAAAATGTTCAAATACAAAATTTATTCGAAATTTGCAAGATTTAGTTTATATAATAAGTAGTATTTGTTTTTACTTTCATTAAAATTGATATTTTCAATTCGTTAATAATTTGTTTCAACAAGCAATGCAAAATTTCTTTTATTAAATGCAGTTTTGATGAAAAAATTTTTTATTAAAAAACGTTTGTAATTATATTTTAGCATCAATGTGTCTATAATCAAATTGTATAATATATCATATCTATATTTCATTTTTATGCAGGATGAACGTGATAAATAATACTATACTACCATTGTCCGTAAAGTGCTGCCGAGGACGTGGAAACAACGAAAGATAGCCATCGATAAAGCGAATTCCTTCGTTTGTTACGGTGAGTAAAATTGTTTGATACATTTGTTGCGTTTGCAGATTAATTTATTGCAAGCAAACTGCAAACTAATATTGATAACGCAAGAATAATGAGATAATAAATACCTGGGACTCGTTCCTGGGCGTCCAAAGCGGCGGTTAAAAGCGCGCAGGCGTTTCCGGGGCTTAAAGTGGTAGACACGTGTTCCTCGCAACTCCTCCAAAGTTCCTCGATGCCAAGCTCTTGCGCCAATCCCAGCATCTCGAAAATACCGCTGTCTTGCAGTATTATCTGCAATTAATCACGAGAAGAAATTTATGAAAGCTTATCTCAATCTCGCGACAATTTGATCTATTTCTTTATGCAGCTTTCTCGCGAGAACACACTTTACGACTCAATTAATACGTGGAATATAATAACAAATCCATTTCTGAATCTTCAAACTTTTGCGGTTCAATAACGTATCAACAATACTTAAAGCAAGGCGTACAAACCATAGGAAATCGATCAATCGCGATCAACACTTGATCTCAAGTTTCAAAAGGTGGTTTAAAGTCTCGCTTCGTTCCCTGCTGAAGTCCTATGATTTTTTACATGCCTAACGCTGCGCCACAGAGCGCCAAATGGTAAAGCGATTTTATAAAATCGCAGGCCCGACTGTGCCGAGGCTAGAGAGAGCTATCAGATTACGCGGCTGATGATACTCACCATGCCGGTGTAGATGTAACGGATGAACTGGCGGAACGTTTCCGGGTGTGCGTGCGGCATCCGCACCGGCGTCGGGTTTCCGGGTGTGCCGATCCTCTTGGCGGCCGTGAAGTTCTTGCACCTGCGGAATATAAAATCTTTTGAAACAATCGCGTCTGTCGCGTTTCGCGCTGTCCGTCTTCGCTCTCCTCTCGGAACAAACAAATTCTTTTCCGCCACCACCGTCGCCGCCATCGTCATCGTATACCCGGCTTTTCGCACGGTGCTCCTCGTTACGAAAGAGCTTAATTGACTTCGTCACGAAGCTGGAGGGACACACGAAACCGAGATGCGGCGGCACAGGGGCGCGATGTGCCTACCCTTAGAAATTAATGGCAACCTTCAGAAGCACCCTCACGCCGCGTATCCCCTCCGACGCGCTGGGAATAACGCAGCGGACGGGTACACGCGGCTCGAGAGGAACTTGCCGCCCGTGTGACCCATTAATTGTTCGATCCGGACCCTTCGGATTGTACGGCGAATTAGCGAGCGCCATCGGCATAATGGACGACGAGATACGTCTATTTAATGTACCCAAGTATCGGAGAGTTTCGGAGCTGAGGCGCGGTATAGTTTATTGTTTTGCAATCTTCTAATTTAATTAGAGGCCGATTTACTCACGTGATGTAATTACTGGTAAAGCCTCATGCGGAGAGAGAAAGGGAGATATTCCCGATCTGTTAATTGAGAGCGAGACAGTCGCTCTCTAAATACACGAAAAAAATTGTGTAGCGCGGGTAAATATCGAGCATCTATTTTATTACCACTTCCGGGCGTGCGCAACAGAGTCATTCG
This sequence comes from Ooceraea biroi, assembly GCF_003672135.1. Taxonomy (NCBI): domain Eukaryota; kingdom Metazoa; phylum Arthropoda; class Insecta; order Hymenoptera; family Formicidae; genus Ooceraea; species Ooceraea biroi. Next base: position 5,329,787 of record NC_039517.1, on the reverse strand, counting down.
CAAATATTGACATCGAGTTTGCAGAAAACTGCGCGCGCGATGCACCGACGGCCGAGCGTTTCATATTTGCCGCTGCTCTATGAGGGGAACCCCATAGAATCTGATCACTATAATGTCGAAATAATTAAATGAGAGTTCGAACAACGTTGCATTTCAACAAAATACCGCCCGACATCTTCGGTAGTGTCTACTATTGACCATTGGCTGGACATATCAAAACGAAATTGGATTTACGAGGCGGAGTATTTTTTCTCCAGAGAGAGAGAGAGAGAGAGAGAGAGAGAGAGAAAGGGAGTGGCGATGAGGACGAGCGTAAATTGATTCGTTTTTCAATCGGCTCAGACGAGGGGCTTTGTTTTTATTCCGCGTAGTCTTAGCAACGTTAATTAGTTTTGCCAGAACGGAGTTCTCTCGCAGAAGGAAAAGAGAAACCCGTAATATAATTCGTACTTTCAATAACGACTCTCGGAAGTTAAATCTGTTAATAGCCCTTGTATTATTCTCTCCGCCCGTTACTCCGCGAGTACTTGTCGTGAGCATTTTCTTTATTAAAGATCCGCCGCCCTCTCCCACATGCGTGGATGATTTTTCTTTTGCATGAGACTCTGCGGGAGTATCCGAGACTGTGCGAGTGTAACGCATCGATTTCAGATTACGCTCGTGATGCCCTACGCACGTGAATTAATGCAGCGTGCAACGCGTGATACAAATTGCCGACAAAGCGAGAGTGCTATTTGTGGATATTAAAAAGCACCTGCAATTATCTTTAAGTAATATTCGCACGTGCAGGGTAGCTGTATAGGAAACACGCACACACATACACGCACCTACGACCTCTCTATTTTTTTCCTTTTTCATGTAATTCCCAATAAATAATCGGTAGAACTCGTTTATCAAATTATTATTCTGCAGTATGTTTTAAATCTTGTGAAATATTTCGAACGTTAACGTTTACTAGGATTTCGGATCTTGCGGATTTGTAGCTTACGAGGCATTCAAAGTCACGTCTCCACGTTGTAAATATCTTTGACTATATTGCAAAAGTACTATATTGCAGTACGTGCGAGCGGAACTTGCCATTTGAGAATAAACCTACATACACTCCGCGATCGCGTACTCGGGGAGCGATTCAAAATGCCGGGATTGCAAATACAAAGTGCCGCAGCGATCGCGTGGAATACATCGGCACCGAGTCAAAAGAAATTGTGTCAAAGGGCATGCGAGCGGAGCGGTCTTTGAAGTTCCGCGGGCGAACCGCGCGCGAAACGGAGAAAAGCGGAATTGAAGTAAAGTGGATGAAAAGCGCGAAAATACAGCGTTCCAGGCTCGGCTGAGCTGAGCGTTTTCGACGGACGTGGCAAAAGTTTCGAGCTCTCGACGCGAGTGAGACTCGAGGGTGTCGGCGGTGGGCGCGAAGTCAGGAAGGGTTGAAGCGATGTTTATTCGAACAACCAGGGTTTTGCAAGCTGCGGCATCCCCGGGAAAATATTACGTCGCGAATCGCGCCGATGGCCGAGTTTCGCCGGGCAAAATTGCTTCGTCGACGGACGTGTGATCGATAATTAATATCCGACTCGTGCGAGGGGATTATGAATTTTTGTTGTTGTTGTGCGCATTTTATCCGTGTAACGAACGTTTGTGAGCGGTGTTTACCGTTCCGTGCGATCGACCGCGATTATCGATATCGTCGGGCGGTGTTTTTATAAAATCTCGCGCTCGGGCAGATCGAAAATGTTTAATTGCTTTGACGGATGCAACGCACACCAATTTCAACAATCGCAACGCTGTTTTTTAATCCCGTTTTTCTCGCTTTCCCGGCTACATCTGCAATTGTCGTGTGACTCTTCAGTCCCATTTGCATCCGTGCTCCACCCTCCATCGAAGGGAAGATTACCCAGGGCTTACTCGGGGAGGAAGAGTGGGTCTAGACGGTAATACGCGTACTCTTAGAAAATTTTATTTCCGCCTTTTCAGCCGGCGCTCGTCGCGGCTGGGCGGATCCTCGAGTGCGCGAGTCTCTTTATCGCGATTTTCAATGCGGTAGAGCGTCGTGAAGAGTTTTGAGCGCGCGGTAGCATTGTCCATTCGTTTCGGCCGCGGACATCTGTCAGCGACACGCGTAACTTAATTTGCCGAGGTTCGCGTCGGCGGCCAGCCGAGTACCGAGAGAGAAAGAACTCAGAGGGATGAGAGGGAAAAGGTGAGAGAAAGAGAGAGAATGACAGGCAGCACGCGGAGGGTGGATATGACGGCGCGATGACAAAGGCTCCGCCGTTACTTTCCGCACCCGATGTTGAAGGGATTCACGGAAACGTCATAATTGACTTTACAATTAGCGCCGTCTTGTCTCGCGATGTGCCAACCCTTTGGGCAGGCTCGCCCTACCCCTAAATATCAATCGAATCCGCCGTATGCGCGTCCGGGACGCAAGGGAGAGGTGAGAGCGAGGGATCCGAGTGGCGCGGGGGATACGAGGGAAAGAGTGCTTCTCTTGTTGTCTAACTAATTAAAATGGGCCGATCGATTCGATTTGCCGTAACTATCTTCATAAGTCGTAACAGACCCTTAATTGAAATTCATCGCCGGCACGAACTCTGCTGCCGGCGACTTGATAAGTCGCTGCTTCTTTCCGCATTTCTAATGATGCTCCCCGCGCGTCGCGAGAGTGATGAGCCTTTGTTCGTTTCATCTGCAACTTGCACGATGAAACGGCTTTGCATCTGCCGCGTCGATATCGCTAATTAGTGATCGTTGGCTCTCTGCTAGCCTTTTTCTCGATTATCGAAGATGCATTCCCGCAAGCTGCTTCGTCTCGTGTTTTTCGCAAATTTGCGCAGCGCATGCGTCGAGTTTGCAAGTTTTTCGACAAAAGTACAGGCATTGGCTCTCTCGTGACGATTAATCGCGCACTTTCACGGCGTGTAAACTCTCCGAGGAAATCTCGCGGTTCGACCGGCATAATGGCGCGGCGGGATGCCGTAATAAGGATTACTATTGCCGATTAATCCGGTATCCAGAGGGTATGACGCCTGTTCATTTATCGAAGTAACTGCTCCACGTATACGACCCCGCCGTGCTTGGAATTCCTAACGGTATCGCGAAAATAACTGCTATTGATGGAAATAAACTCTCATCGCCTCTTCGAGATCTTTGTGCTCACTAGTGTTTATTTGCTAATGTATTTCCGAGCAGATTTTAATTACCGTAATTACGTTGTTTTAATTAATTGTCCCGGAAAAGTAATTTTGATAAATGGCAAGTTTTAATACTCACATGTATTAAATGAGGATCGTGAAATTTCCCACATTTTAGAAATTTCAATAATTTTCTGTACGTTATCTTAATTAACTGTCTCGAAAAACTGGGATTTGAATATTTACATGTATTAATTTAGATCTATGAGATTTCCAACATTTCAGAAATTTCAATAAATTTCTCGTTACATTATCTTAATGAACTGTCCCGAATAAGAATTTCGGAAAAACGGCAATTTTTAATACTCACATGCATTAAACAAGGATCGCGAGGTTGTCAATATTTTAGAAATTTCAATAAATTTCTCGTTATATTGTCTCAATCAATTGTCCTGAATAAATATTCCCGAAAAATGGTCATTTTTAATACTCACACATTAAACAAAAACTATGAAATTTCAATAATTATCTCGGAATCTCGCAAAATCGTATATATATCTCTCTCTCTTAAATTAATATTCTGAGCAAAATTAATATTTTCATAAATAATGGCTCGTTAAAACCGACCTGGCTTGAAGTATTATTCTGTGGGCATAGACCGGGGTTTCGTCCCTCCCCAGTAGAAACACGATATCAGCTGAGTCCTTATCCTCAGAGAGTCGCGCTAGATCCTCCAGTAACCTCGGGACGCCGGCCAGCCCCGCCTCGCCCGACATCCCGGCAGCACCTGCCGCCGCCGCAACGGCAACGGCCCTAGTTCCCATTGTTCTCAGTCTCTCCTCTGTACAGACGACCGTTAATCAAAAGTGAATTAAGTAATATCGGCTTTTGAGTAATTAACAAAGCAAATCCTCCGCGCCGCGAACTTGCCGCGCGCGCTATAAATATCGATATCGCGCGCACTCGAAGCGAACTCTGCTCAATTCCTCTCATACGTCAAAGCCATAAATGCGGATAATTAGAATTTATTTGTTAAAAGCTGCTTTCCATGCTCGCGCTGCGAAAAGAAGAGATTCAAGTGTCTCGATTTTTTGTTCGCAGGAAATATCGCAAAATTATAAACGGAAAGATTAAAAAAATTTTAAGTTTTATCTTAAAAACAAAACATGATTGAAGGGAGTTACTTTGGCATTTCTATATTCGGAGGGAGCGGCCATTTATCATTTATTTCTTATCGCGCCCTCACATTGTCGGGAAAATCTCGTAACGTAGGACAACGCCAGCAATTTGCGATAATCCGAAATTAATAGGACCGCACGAGAACGGCAAGAAGATGACAGCTGCACGCCGAGCGACGCTTTTTTGCGGATCGTTCGCGTCGCGTCGTGACGGATGCGGAAATTCGTGGGCGCCGCGGAAAAAGCGACAAAACCGATCAAGGTACAATCGGCGCTAATTGCGCTATTAATATTTGATTTGTGCGCGCGTGTTTGTTGGTTCGTTCGGTCGATTGCGCGGACAAGAGAGGGATTTTGTGTCACCGCGACGCCATTGCGAGCGGGCCTTCTGATTCCCTTTTAATTAGTCCGGGTTTTGTAGTTTTCGAACGCATCAGCCGACGATTGTACCGCGAGACGAGAGCTCGCAATCAGCGGCAGTCATTTACTCTGCCCCGGCGCGTCACCCCGCCGGCCAATCCCGCATTCCGGGCAATGTGATTCGATTAAAATGTCATTGCCAGAGTGCTCTAACGTCCGCCCCCGATGATACCATCAAGAACTAATTAGCGCTTAGAATCTCGACCTCTGCACGGTGATACGGCGATCGGTTTGATCATTACGACGTCTCGCAGTGGCCGTTCTTATGTTTATTAACACATTCACCGAACCGCGGTGAATAATTTAGCGAATTTTCCGCTCAATTGGATTATTTAAATTCAGCATAACATGGTCATACATATATATATATATATATAAGCGTTTCCATCATTTTAACAAATACAAATATTCATTTCAAAATGTGCTTCGTTCGTTGTACTTTTCTATTGTTATTAAACTCTATTGTTTATTGTAAAATTAAATTCTATTGTTATTAAATATTGTTATTATTATGATCTTGTAACTATAAACAATTGTGTATTGTAATATTATTCACGTATCTCAACGTTTGTTGCATGTTGGTCACCGGTGGGCCAGTGAATGGATTAATATGCGCGTTTTTCGTTGCTGTCCCTTCAGGCGACAAGTTTCGACTGTAACGACGTGTCAATCGCGGGAAATTTGCATGTGTACAATTTACAAACTATAATTTATAATAATAATGTAACTGTAATTTTCGGACCGACTTGAACGTTCCGCTTTTTGTCAATTTGCACGTATCAATTATAGTTTAATGAGACGATTCATGATATAATAGTCTTTTATATGCATACATTATGTGTATGCAAAAGTTTTAGTCATTTTTTGCACATTTTCACTTTAGGTACATGATGCAATTAAATTCCAAATTCTCTCGACATGTTAACACAATTCTCATTATTTTAGCACTCATTTCAGAAATACGTGCACAAGCATTAACGTGGAAGCATCAACGCGGACACGAATAGCGTATCTCCAATCTGATCGCGATACACGCCGACTACATGTCGATTATTAACACTGATCTCGTTCACGCGTTGCTTTTACAAGCGACGTGCACATTCCACAGTCGCAAATCGGTGTGAAATATCAGAACCGCTAGTGTCCGGTTCGCCGATAAATTTTCCACTGTAATTTTACGCGGATATCACCTGCGTGGCAGAGGTATTTGAGATACGTTTCTGTTTATTTTGTTCTGATCCGTACGCGCGAAATGTCACGTACCCAACAGCCATCGATCCTTACAAACGCGACGATAAACACCAGTGGATTCTCGTTACGAATTTGACGTATACCTCACCGATTGCATCACAACGCACCGCTGTACAATTCAATTCAACAGTCGGCAACGGTCCCATTGATCCTACGATTTGATTTCACTCTCCTCTTCAGAATCTTCAGAAGGTCCAATGATCGCACAAAAGACCGTTCGGGCGACGCTTACCTGCGTGGATCGAGCGAACCAGCAAAGAAGACGCTCGTCGGAGAAGGGACCAGCCTACAACGAATCACGTGGATGGAGATGCCGTTCGCAGGTCTCTTCTTCGCAGGTGTGCGTCTTCTCTTCCCTGGCAGTCTCGTTTTCAAGCGTTCTGCTCGCGGTTTCCGGTTCGCCTGATCCTCACTGCCACGCGCGCGGTGACGTCGCGTGTAGCCGCGTGCGAGACGCCGCGAGAATGAGGAAACCTCCGGGAAAGCTACCGTGTTCCTCTTGTATGGGACCAGCTCGTCTCACGAGAGCGCTGGACCAGGCCCCTCAGTGTGCTCGGCTACGCCGCTTCTCAGGGGCCACTCGCTCCGTCCCACTCTCCCTCCTCACCTCCCAGTCTCCCGCCCTCTCGCTCGCACCGGTGGCCGGGCCCTACGGGGGTCCTCCTCTCGCTCGCGTTCGTCGTGTCCTCGTCTAGTGGGGCCCAGGTACTCCGAGATCGCTGCTCCCTGGGCCCGTTGTTGCCAGATCGTCCGTGGATCACGCGAGAGCAGTGCTACGTGAGCTGCGCTCGTCCGTCTCTGCTCTGTTATTAGTTGTAGTGTGATTAGAGGAATTATTGGGATGCGAATAGTTCTGTCTTCTAGAGTTCTGTTATATCGGGTCAGGCAAAAAGATTGGTTCAACTAATTTTCAATTTTTCAAAGTTAAAAAATCAGTTTAACAACAATGTTGATAATCTCCTTTTATCTTAAGATAAAATGTCTCACGTGGATTCATATATGATGATAGTCGTACATAGCAATTCTGATTCACTTCAGTAAACTTGATAATCACTTCGAGAATTCATTATTTAATGGTTCCGTTTGATCACAAACGAATTTAACGCATCTGTCTCGGAGGTCTATTAGGAAATGCAAGTTTCCGTGTTCGTTAAGAACGATGAGCCCCTCCGGCATGTCGAATGCGAGGAATTTAATTCCGACGAAGTTCGGTCGGTTCACCAATCGACTCGCGGCCGCTACTTTACGTCTTCCTGAAAGAAATTCCGCATACCATCAAGTTTGAGGTCTTGCGACAGGAAATTCGCGGTTACTCGCGGGCTAACAACAGCCTTGCGAAAATGGGTTTGCATACCGTGCGGTTTTGCGGGAAGAGGATAGTACCGCACAATGCGGTTCCGTTGATTCTTCGCGCGAGAAAGACCGCCTCGTTTGCTCTTAACGCTTTGCTGTTATCTTCGACTTTCCTCCGATTTGGCATCGATTGCTCGGAACCGCAGAAGCGACCGTTGCTGCACCACGTTGTGGTTCCAGACTTCTTATGTGTTTAACGACGCGATTGAAACGTTCTTCTTTCGTTTACTTAAAGCAAATGGAATGGCTCATGTGTATAAAAACTGACGAAGATTTGCGTTTTCATTCCATCGATTTTAAGGGAAATCGATTTTAAGAAAAGGAAAGAATTGATGTAGAAAAGATATATCATATTAATTATTTTAATTATCTTCTATTGTCGTTTTATAAACACTTGTTTTATGAATATCAGGTGATAGAAATATATTTTCATATTTCGCAAGTGCAAGAGATTTATGCATGATAATTTAATTTTTTTACTCGACATAGATCAGTCAACGAATTGCTTGGAGCAGTCAGATTTTCAAGATAAAATTGGTAATACCGATTTATCATTTATTTATATTTTTCGCCATATGTAGCTTCGTCGAATCGCTATTTTGCGACTCTGCAGGTATCGCATCGGCAGGTATACTATAGTGCAGCAAACGGAAAGTCGCTCCTGCTTCGAGGTGTACTGAACAGCATGATGAACCGATCTTGCCAGATTGGTGGAAACCATCGGTGGACGGTAAAGTAGGTTCAAGATTGTCACGATCCTCCACAGATGTCCAACATTGATCGTGAATCGCATAGATCGTGCGAAATGTTACGTCTGTATACAGATGCAGAGCATAAATCATTTTATAATGATTTTATTATTGTCGTACGTAATTAAACAGCAATCACCTGTCAAAGTCAGCTAACATAGCGATTTAAGATCGATAGTTATCAATAGCTATCTTTTCGAGTCAGAATCCAGTTAGAATACTTATGTTAGAATTCTTGAATTCTGAATTACCATATATTTAATAAATATATTTTAATATTAATAAATATATACTAGGTAAAATGTAGACATTGGATTCGGCTTCCGAGCAGCGTTTCTCGTCACTTTTTTATTTCTTCCAAAATGAATGAGTAATCAATTCTTCAGTTATAATAACCAACAGCACGAAAGTGTTAAATCTAGAATAAATACAGTATATGCCTAAAATAGAACTTGTGCATTTATTTTTTCTGAGGAAGGCCTAAGGGTATGGAACAGAAAAATCTCACTAGCTATATTAAATCAGTTATCACTCATTAATGATGCGCCAGTGTAACATCAAGAGAACATCACTAAGAATTATTACTTTCGCTTGCAAACTCGTACTACGAAATTCACTGCGATGAAAATCGCGAGCAAGATGAGCAAGGCGATTGTAGCGACGGAAGACGAAGAGAAAACCGCGTACGGATTTTTATCCAAAATCCGGATCGGCGTGATGGAAAGAAAGAGGCCTAGAGGAGGATCGTTTTGCATAATAGATTCCCGTGGCGATTGCGCGCTAGTGCAAATAGAAACGGATTCCTCGGCGCATTCGATGTAACAATCGAATCGGTAATCAAGCCGGCCTCGATAATCGAATCAGACTGGGTACACGTGTAATTGAAATTTCACAGTCGACTAGCGCAAACACCATAGCGGCCATTCTTCGAAATTACGCCGACAAATTTCGTTTTGCTTGTCAACGACATCGATGACCGGGCGAGTTATTTCGCCCACAGAGAATAGTGTAAACACGTTCGATTTAAAGACTGTTATGAAGCACATGAACCGACACGAAATGAAATAGCAATCCGAGATACATTCGCCGGGCACCAAGCTAGAAATCTCGAATTAAATATCTACTGAAGCAAGACTGTTAAAGTTGATTGGATAAGAAGGTTTAGTGTAAAGAAAAATTTTTTGCCTCTTTCTTCTGTATATTTATACACTTATTATACTCTTAAATTTAATTCACGCTAAGAGCTTCTCTCGTTGACTTCCGACTCTTGACTTTAAGGAATTGCTAGAAATTAAAGTAAAGCCAATATATTTTTATAAAGAAACAGAGGAAATAGTAAAAACAAATACAAAAACTCGTGAAATAATCTTTAATTAAAATTTTATATAAAATTTTTTCTTACAGTAGAGATAGGTAATATGAGAGGAATTATTTTTCAAAATAAAATTAAGATAACAATCACCTAGTAGCGAAAACCTCGAAGTAAAAACATAGTGTATCGGCACTTACTTTCTTTGTGAATAGTATTTAAAACTGACAACAGCGTAAAAGTAGACAAACACACACACACACACACATCCGTAAATTATTATACTACATATATATAATCAAGATACAACTGTGACGGTATGGTAACTTCTCTCGCAAACTATAATACTTCCCTCACCGTGAACCTCGTGCACCCGCGCTTGGTTTTGTCTCGCAAGCCTCGTGAGTCCGCAAAGCTGGCTTGAAGAATAATGCGCCAATGTTTTTTACAAACCTGTACCAATACCAAGAGGCCATCTCTCCGACCCCGCGAACGTCCGAATAAGTTTCTATGGCCCGAAATACCTCGTTTCCCGCGCGCGCTCGCCATAACAACCGTGGAAACGTCGGAACGATGAACGCGGCCTCAATACATTTGGCCCGACGACAGGTGCATCTCCAGGATGATAGTAGTAGTGGTGATGACGGTGGCGGTGGTGATGGTGGTGGTCGACGTAAATCACGCTTAATCTTCCGTGTCTATCTGCGCTGTATGTGAAAGCGCGGAAAACGCGTTGACACGAGCGTGGCGAGGACTGATGGCACTCATAAAAATAAGTGAAAAAGCCTTCATAAAGCCGATCCGAAAAACCATTCTATGCGGAAACACCGCTGTATTATCACCCTCGCGGTCTTCTATCGCGACGTCTCTCGTTTCAGCACGCGGTACGCGCGAAAATTCGCGGCGCCGTTGCGTAATCATTGTTATTCGCAAATTACTTCATGGCTTAGCGACTATTTCATGACGCATCACTGCGCCGGATTCTGCATCCTCGACGCCGTCAGAATGCAGTGCTCGTGAGAATGCATCACGGAGCGGTGATTTACGTGTAGAAAATTCGAAATGGGGAACCACCCAAAGGACTCCTGCGAAGCTTAGCGGCGCAGAGTTTAAAAGCGCGTTTTTGCGAAATAATCTTTTGCACCCTTTATGCGCGCAGAGAGCGCCTGGCCACCCCGTCAGGCCAATGACGCACGAATTTCGTAGTTAATTAGAGTCCTTCCCTCCTCGTTTGTACGTTCTATTCACCCTGCATCCAATGGAGCATCCTCTCTCTCTCTCTCTCTCTCTCTCTCTCTCTCTCTCTCTCTCTCTCTCTCTATTACTCTCTGGTTATGATTATTATGATGCAAACACAAAACTCGCATCACGGAAAAGAGGCGGAGGAAACGACACAGCGTTCTTTCGTCGTGTACACACCTGCCTTGCGAACGCGCGCGCTCTTCTTCCCTAAAGACGGGAAACACACAGGGAATGCGTAATGCGCCGGACAATGCTCGACACGCTTTCCAGCGACTTCGCCCATATTCACGCACGGGCCGCGCCATTATCTTTTCAAGAACGTCCACTTTGTGCCGTTTGCGCAACCCCTCGCGGATACGCGGAGACGCTCGAGGGGTCTTCGCGTTTGGGGCTACCGTGTGCGTGTGCGGCGTATGCTGCGGACACATCGGCAATTAATCAAACTGGAGGAACTAGTTTTAACCCTCGCACACTCTGCTTGAATGATGCATCACTCGCCCGTGACTTTCGCATGGCGGAAGTGTGCACGCGCACAAGAATACGTGGCGGATGTCTGTTTACCGTATCGGAATCGTAGAAATACGAGGAAAAATTTGATAAAAGATGAAGAAATAAATTTAGCTGACGCCCCCTTTCAGGGGGGAGGCACGCTGCATCTCCATTTCGTTTTGCGATGGGGAGGACGCAATCGACGGAATTTCGCGCGCACGTGCGGGAATTACGCGTGTTGCGCGACACGGCGGAGATAAAGAGGGAGAGAGAGATAGGACAGGACAGGCAGAGAGAGGATCGCCCGTGACGTACGAACAATGGCCCGGTATGTAAAATAAACGGGGCCGCCGCTCGGCACGACAGCCGAGTATCTCGAAAACGGACGAGGCGTCCCGTGCATATAATATTCGGCGTCGCGCTATTGTGGCCGCTAATGGAGAGTTCGGCGCGGGAGGAGGAGGAGAAGGAGGAGGAGGAGGAAGAGGAATATCGACGTGTATTTCCGCTTACGTGCATCAACACGACGGGCGTCGCCGTCGCTCGCTCTTTCTCTCTCGCTCTCTCATCCCTCAGCTCTAAAGCCGGTGCTAGAACGCGTCTCTTGGCGTCATAGACAGAGAGTGAGAGAAAGAGAGAGAGAGAGAGAGAGAGAAGAGAAGAGAACGTTCTGTCCCACAGGACACGAGCGCTCACACGCGCGAATCCGCCTCCTCCGTCACAAGGGGTGCGAGAGCGCGCTTGACGCCCGGGGTTCTATCTACGCGTGTCCCCCTCTTCGTTCCCCTGCGTCCCGGCGCTACGTTGTGCCGCGGCCATTATGCCAGCGTCAATGGAGTCCGCGTTCGAGTACGAGATTCGAATCGGCACGGTCACCCTCTTCTCTTCCTCCCCCCGGCCCACTCTGGTCGACACTTCGCCTCTGTTCGAACTGTCAATGGGGAGAAGGGCCCGCGCCAACCCCAAAGAGAAGAGGGAGAAAGAGAAAGTGAAAAAGAGAACGCGGGAACCAACGTTTTCCCGACAATGGAGACTCGCGCCGCTCGTCTCGTGTGGCTCTAAGCTTTTTTCTTCTGTCCCCGATTTCCGATGGTGGACGCTGTCACTCTCACGTCACTGACACGTCGAGCTACCAAACGCGAGATTTGATAAAAGAGAAGAGGTATCGACGCCCGCTCAAGATGTGCTGTGCCCCGCGTGGACGCGGGGTCCCGAGATGTTCGCTGATATAGTCACCCTCGAGACACCCCGGCGACTACCGCGAAGTCCCCGTGAGACACTCGTGAAGGACTTCCGCTTCGCGGCAAAGCGGATTACATGCCTCGTCTGCGATGAAAGATCCCACGTGACTCTATTCTTTTCGCTTGCCAACGCGAGTGCCTTGCGAGTGCGCTACTTTATTGAATCCCGCGGTGTAGCTTTACCCGTTTCCAGCGACAAGCTCCTGTATTCGGAAGTAAATCTCCGCCAAAGCAGTTAAGATTCATAAGAAAATAAGGATTGCGCTTGCCGATCTTTCGGCACTTTAAAGTGACACTTTAAAACAACGTGGATTGCAGCTTTTGTTTTTTCGAATTTGTTATTTTTCAAAAAGATCGCCTGCAATCGTTCTGCCAATAATGCGTCTTCGTCTTGCGTTTCGTCTTTTCGTCCTGAGCGCTTCGGATTCCACGAGCGAAGTTCGTGGATGAAATCGCTCTTGCGCCACTCCACCCCCGACTTAATCCGATTACTTTCTTTGATTCGCGATTGCCCGCAGGCACGCACGCCGGATTACCCTCCAATCGTTCCGTCGAGAGCGATTCGCGTCGCTCGTGACGTCACGGGGGTTGGTTGGACGCGCAGATCCTTCGATCTAGAGGAGCGATTCAAAGCGTGATTGCGTCTTGTTGGCGCGATCGCTCCGATTTGCGCGCATGCAACTCTACCAAAACGAGAGGATGACGAAGAGCGACCTCGCCCCCCGCGGCGACCAATTACACGCAAGGGGTTCGACGAAATACCGGGACGCCTAATCATGCCAGCGTTTCCCAACGGCAAAATTGTTGCCTCGTTTCGACCTTTGACCCGAGCTCCCGCGGAGTCCTCGAATTTCCGGACAATCGCGCGCCCCGCCGGTGGTAGCGCGAGAGGAATGTGGACCACCCTTCTGTGTCCCTTACTTCGGGGGTTCCGCTCAAGAGCTCGTCGACGATCACCTGACGGAGAAGGAAGAAACGGCAAATAGATTTGCTAAACTAGAAAAATTCCTAGCTGTAGTAAGACATGTATTTGTTTGGCCGACTAGAGTTGTTTCTTTTTTAAATTTGACAAATCTCTTATTTGTCAAATTGAATTAAATTCTTGCTGTCTACTAATGTTAGTGTGTGCCATGCGTTATTTGGGTAGATCTGTGCATTCATGTACCGTGATTCCTCTGCGAAATCCTACCACGACGTATCCACCCCTCAGTAGCCGAATGACTGACGTATTCAGATGTTTTGCGTATATTTGTCAGCTGGGTCTGGTATTCGGGCTTTTAATCCATTCTGAAACTGAATATTCTGGATTGCTCGTCAGAGAGGATCCGTAAGCGCCTCGACTGTCTCTCAATTTACAGTTTACGCTATCCGCGGTTTGCCGGAGGAACTAAAATTAGAAATTAACATATTTATGACAGCATGATGGTCATCGACGACCGGCATTGAGCTTTCTCTCTATGTCACGACAGTCACCGGTGGCTAGTACAATAAAGGTGCAGAGATACGTGAAGAATTGCAACTGAATACTTTTATTTATTAAAGATGGAGAAAATAATTATCACTGGAACACATTTCAGTGTACTACAATCTACTTGACATTAAAGCCAGCAATATTACGCTTGTCCGTAAATACGTTAAAAAAAAAACAGAATCATTGTGCAAATACAATTACTCGACTTTTGAGACTTGAAATCCATGTAACTCAAGCGTTTCACGCGTAACCTCCACTCGTTGTTACACATGTCGTTCCTCTACCCCCTAGTATAATCATCGGGCGAGCATGGGCTCATTCCTCGGCATACCTACGTTTGATCAATACATTAGATCGAGTCCTCTGCTCGCGGCCAAAGAAGTCCTTTTTGCAGAGGGTGGTACCCACGCGATTTCAAGGAGGTGACGCTCGCTCCTTTCTCACTTCCCCTGTCTCGCCCGGTCGTAATTCTCGTTTCGAAGCTGCCGGGTAAAACCACTAATACCGCTTCCATTATAACGTCACATTCGATTTGGCATACCGCTTTAGCGTACGGCGCCCTGCACCCTCTTCCAAGCGGTTGGAATCTTCGTAGAGAGAAGGAGAGAGGAAGAGAGACAAAGAGAGAGGGAGAGAGAGAGAGAGAGAGAGAGAAGGGAAATGTGGAAAGAGCTCTACATCGAGACCTCAAATTTCTGTGGCGCAATTCTAAGACTGTTCGTACGATAACAATTCTCATTTGCACTTATTGGATGAAGAATAATCGCCGCTCGATCCACTCATCTGGGCGAAAATGGAAAAGCATCTGTCCAAAGTTAAACAAATCTATCGTCCTTACCGTTTTTAATTTAAAACCGTTTGAATTACACGGGTGAATTTAAAGGAAACAATTAGCAACGATGTCATTGGCTCTAGCTTTAGCGTACGCGTAATTGCACGATTAACTTTTAACATACTTTCCACAATGTTCAACATAAAGAAAAGAAAATCAATCTTTAAATCTCGAGAGAAAAAACATGCATGCATACACACACGCGCTTTGTTTTTTCCATCGATCGTATTTCGATTAGCGTCGCGCATATTTTTTTTCTGAAATTCCTGGCCGGGAAGGTGCACAGGGGCACGATTTTCCTGTGATTTCCTTTCATTCCCGCGTCGTCGATTTTTCGTCTATCAAACGGACCGCGCGGCGCAGACATGCAATATCGCAGTGTACGCGAGCTCCTCGAAAGGGATGCAGCGGCGCATCCCGTTTCACACGGATGACATTTAACGCTCATGCGAGCCGTGTAAGGGCGAAAGGAAAAACAGCCTCAAAGGAAAATAAATGAAGCTGCGTGGATTACGCCGCAAAGGGAAAAAATTTACGAAGAGCAAAAAGGTACAACGGGAAGAAAACGCGAGGAAAAGAAGAAGAACGTGCGACAGAGGAAAGGGGAGGAGGGAAAATAAAAGTGTGTGAATGAGAAATACGAGGAAAGGAGAAAAAAGAGAGAAGGAAACGGAAACTGATGACGAGACGTGATTGCGATAGAGAAGAAGCTTCTATTATATTTGTACTGCGTTGCTCGTGCGTCGCAAAATGACGGTAGAAAATTCAAATAAAATTATCGGGATGTATTAAGAGTCCCTTTAGGTATATATCGTTATTATTAATAGAAAAATACAAACCTGAAAAATTCCAGTTTGCAAAAAAGACGCCTAGATAATAAGTTATTTTTTCCCTAATGAGCGAGCAAGCGCTTTTACGACAGCTGAACAGAAGATATCCAAGAGATAATTATTTGATCTTTGCACGAATAGACCGGTAAACCGCGTTCTTCTCAAACGTGTTCTAGCAGCCGAAATCACTTAAAACTCCAAACAATTCAGGACACCACTAGGGAGTATAGTAATTAATCGCTCGCTAAGAGCGATTAATTACTATAGAGTGTGACGTGGACAGTCAGTTATCGCAGGTGCCATCAATAGAACGCTTTATTCCCACAAGGGCGGCCTGGGATGAGCGGGAGAAGGAAATTGAGAACGAAGTTGGTAACGAGTAAGTTCGACGACAGGCAATGGGCAGATTTTCACGTGAAAGAAAATAAAAAAGAGAAAACCGTGACTGCAAAGTAAAGAACGACAATCGAAAGGTGTGGTGGCAAGTTGTTCTTTAACTTCGCCGCCGTCGCCTCCTTTGCGTTCGCTCTCGCGTGCGATTTTGTCCCAGAAACCTCACGAGCGTGCTCGGAGCATATTCGCTCGGAAAGTAATGCACTAACCTTTTTTTATACACATTTACCAATACCAAGGAAGGAGAGGAGTGAAGGCGCCGTTATCGCGCTAAGAGGCCTTTTCTCCGATTCTACGGAGCTCCGAATAATTTTCTATAGACAGTAAGAAAACGGCGAGAAGGACAAAGAGAGGCACAGAGAAAAGGGAGGAGAGATAATGGGGGTGAAAGCAAGAAATATGAGGAAAGGAGAAAGGGAAGGGAAACGATCGCGCAGAAAGAAGCGTCTATTTGTGACGCGTTGCTCGTGTATCGCAGCATTGAAGCCCGGCACACACGTCCTGTAATCTTTTAATCCGACGTTGCAAAGACTCACCCTTCTAGGCAGTCTTTGCAGCCGCAGTTACAAACTTTGAAGACGCCGAAACGAGCGCGCGCGAGTTAAAGCGTAAACGTGGACTTCCAACGCGCGAGCCCTCGGTATTCCACATCGCAGGATTACCGGTACGGAATTTTAAATCGAGACATCCTGTCATTTTCTTCGCGGCGACATGATTTTAAATACTTCAGTTTTAAGTACCAGTCGTAAACAATGTAAGATCATACTATCCTATACTTTTACTTTCAAATTTTCGCCACTAGATGACTCTCATTTTACCTCTATCATGATCACAAATATTAATACGTAAAGCTATATCGAGAAAGTTTATTATTACACCAAATATAAGTTTGCTTTAGTAAAAAGCTTTAGGTGCAGCGTGTTTACGTACCACAGAGTTTCTCGATAGCACTCGTGTTTAGCGCGATTTCTATATAAGAACGAGGTGTGTATCGTACTTTCGGGATAGTCTGATACTTCTCAGGAAATTACACTTGTAATTTCGGTGACTTCGACAGCGGGGAATGTGAATCCATTACAGATCTTCCAAACCTCACACGGTAAGCACTAGCTTATCGAAGGAAAATCTGGAAATATAGAGGCATTCCGCGCAAAAACACTTGTGAATGCTCATTATGATCTCATTATATGAAGGATTAAAATTTCTAGGGTTTTAATCCAATCTAGACAGATGGTAATGTGGAAGATTTATCTTCCACTATACAGAACACCAGCAACCACCTAACAGCACTGCCATCCCATCCAATATATACCATCTGAAGCATCCTTCATACAAATTAGGAATAAGTAATACATATCGAAGTCCGCTGGGTAA
This sequence comes from Ooceraea biroi, assembly GCF_003672135.1. Lineage (NCBI taxonomy): Eukaryota > Metazoa > Arthropoda > Insecta > Hymenoptera > Formicidae > Ooceraea > Ooceraea biroi. Next base: position 5,312,521 of record NC_039517.1, on the reverse strand, counting down.
ATAGATATTAATATCTCTTGCTCTTCCTTAATGAGTCTATGCTCGAAAGTACTGAAGAAGTAACGTTGACTATCATTTTGCAAATGCGGTCTCTCTCTTTTTACGATTTTATTTTTCTTATTAATAATAACAATATGTCACCAAAGAAGCTTTTCAGTATATACCAATAGTTTTATCATGATTGTTTCGTGTAATAATTTGTGTATGCTTGTCCACTACTGTCAATAATGTTTAGAATTAATTTATATAATACTGTCTAAATCGTTTATATGTAATATTATTACGTCTAATCTTGAACGCATTAGTGGATACAAAATATTGCATTACATTATGCATTACATTATGCTCACGAAAGAAAGCAATAAATAGTCGCTGTGTACATGTGATTCCTCGTCTTTCTAGATGAGAGATTTTAATTTCACAGATGTTTAAGCATGATTTTAAATATTATCAGTTTTAAGTACCAGTCATAAACAACGTAAGCCCATACCATAGACTTATATAATAGACTGCGCGTTCCCGTAAGAGGCGCTGAATACTACATTAGAAAGAGAGAGCAACATTTTGTCCGAGATGCTGTCTCTTTCTAATATGCGAGTTGGTAACAACAGAAAGTTGCCATCTTTCCCCTTCTTCTACATGTGCGAGAGAGAAAGCATACCGGACTGACTAGCTCTGTCCTTCATATCTCGTATTCAGCGCGCCCATTATATAGTATGGCCCATACTATGCTATACTTTTAATTCCAAATTTTCACCACTAGATGACTCTCATCTTAACTCTATCATGATCATAAATATTAATACGTAAAGCTGTATCGAGAAAGTTTGATAGTCGCAACAAAATTAGTGGCTGAAATGCTTGGATGAGAATTATTTAAAGTCTTACTATATCTTAGTTATTCGAGATTAAATATTTCAACAATTTATTATTACATGAAATATAAATTAGCTTTAGTAAAAGCTTTAAGTGTAGCGTGTTTACGTACCACAGCGTTTCTCGATAGCACTCGTGTTTAGCGCGATTTCTATATAAGAACGAGGTGTGTATCGTACTTTCGGGATAGTCTGATACTTCTCAGGAACTTACACTGGTAATTTCGGTGACTTCGACAGCGGGGAATGAATCCATTGCAGATCTGCCTTCGAACCTGGTATAAGCACTTGCTTTCTTCTCTTCTCGCCGTGTTGCACCTAGGTGGATCGAGTAGCCGACGTGCAATTCGTGGGAAAAGATTGAAGTGCCCGAACACTTTGGTCCTTCGAGCTGGATTTCCGAATCTCGCAAATAAGCTTCCCACCCGCGGTAGGTCTCCTGCAAGCAATTACAACATCCATGTCAATCGTAATAGCTTTTTCACCACCTCTGCGCCTGTGCTCCTCGAACCGCCGGTTACAACGGCAACTCTCTTCGACAGCAACAGTAGTTCAGTTCTGTTGTACCTGGCTTTCCGTAGATCATCGAAATAGCAAACGAATCCGATGTAGTGATACTTGACCAGATGGAGGAACACCGTGAACCCCATACGCTGAATCGAATATGCGGCGATACCAAACCCAACGAAGGCGCAGACGACAGCCGCTTCTAGCAACATGCTTTCCGAAGTTCTCAGGAAGAGGACGGACTAAATGAGAACGACACACTTTTGTCGCAACTTTTGATTTAACTTTTGCTATTATTAATAATAATATGTAACTATAGCAGTTGTTATATCCCGACAGTTTTGTTTTCTTAAAATATTTGCATTTATTACGGATGAAGAGTGCGGCGCAACGGCAATCCAGCATCCGAGCTTTAACATTAATTTCTCTCGAATACATAAGAGCAATAAATTCGGAACTGGAGCAAGCAATTAGCAGCTAATTAGCACTCAGTTATGGGACATGTTCGAATTTGATTTTTAACATAGCTGGATTAACAAAGGTCTAGGTTAATAAAGATCCATTTGCTCGCGAACTTCTTTATATACAGTGGAAATGCGTATAGTGTTGATAAGAAATCGCACAGTGCGTATATGTACGCATACGCATGAGATTACGCGCGTATATGTGCATATGTAAAGCAACCACTTGGTATCCGTGAATGCGAGCGGGACTGAGAAAAAGGATCGAGGCGGGCAAAACCATGGTTCTTTCCAGTAATTAAAAATTACGCGGTCGTGTGTATGTGTGTGTCACCGTTGTGCATCAAAGCGCGCGACTTCGTTAATATATTCGACCGTGGTTTCGGTCTCTTACAAGGAGGCGCGACACAAAGTCGATGCTTGTCTCTCTGTTTCTTTATTTCCTCCTCCTCCTCCTCTTTGCTTCTCTTTGCTTCCACTTGCCCGTTTGCGTAATTCTTTCTTTCGTTTGCGAAGTCCGCAATTCCGTATCGCTCTTCCGTCGCGCGAATTCACCCCCGGTCGCGTTAAATCCTTTCTGATTCCTCCTCGTTAGGGGGGGACGAATGATGCCCCCGCATAGAAATCACGGTACAACACTTTGTTCTTTCCACACAGATTTCTCCAAAGTCCTTGGTGAGAACTTGTTAACGTCGTCCGGCTGTTCAAGTAGATAATACACAATAATGAAGCACGTCTTCTTCCAGCGATCGATATTTCCTCTTTCCTTCGAGAAAGCCCGTTTGCCAGGAGATATCGAGAAATGAGATTCGTCGCAATATCTTATAAGCAATATATTCGCGTGGCTTTAGTTCTTTTTTTGCTCCTTGGAGACAACCAACATTTTCATTAATTGTAGGAAAACGCGAACCACAAACCACAATCTGAGTGATAAAACAGCTGTGCGAGCAGTAGCAAAATTAGAGCGATTGGTCATCTCTCCCGTATGGACATCTACTCAGAAATTAGTCATCATAATCTAGATCATCTTTTAAAGACGGTTAAAAAATCTGAGGAGAAAAAATCTGTTTTTTCTGTCTAACAAAAGCTATACCCGAATGTCGGAGCTGACGATTTAACGAGCTATTTCGACGATCCGAAATCATGCTACGAGGGCAGATCTCGCGTTTCTTTCTTCGTAGTTCTCTCGCTGCGACAGGACTGGAATAACAAACAGCCCGGGGAAGACGATCCCAGATCGCGGACCATTTTCCCCGGTGTCGTCGTAAAACTGTCTAGAACATCGTCTACCGATCATCGCCTCCAGTGTTGAACACGTTACTCGATACGTAATGCGTCTTGTCGCATTATGCTCACGAGAAAAAAGCAACAAAAAGATAGATTACCGTGCATATGTGTGGCCCTTTCTTGTGCTTGAACATGCATGCAATAAACATGCGAGTGTCTCTTCACTCCTCACATATTGTTATCATTGTTATATTGTTATTAATAAAGAAAACGCAAAATCGTGGAAAGACGGTGCCATCAAGATGAATAATCAACTAATCAAATAATTACTTCTTTAGTAATATGAACAATTGCTCTCTTAATTTCTCTTTGACAAGGGCAGGATAATTGACAGTTTAATTGTCACCGTTGATGGAGTGAATGCACATAGCTAAATAAACAAAAATATCATCATAATAAGCGTTTAGTATTCGGTCTATTGCTGCTTTGCTATTTCGGTGCTTGGCGTACTTCTTTTCTGCTATTTCGGATCTTGCTTTTGGTTACTTTTACTTCTTCTCAGAGAAGCCTAATAACGCCGCGATATTCTGGACCAGTCGCTAACAAAGTCAAGCGACCATATCTCGCGACGTATCACATCTCAACGTGGAAAATCAATCGAGCGTTTTGAGCGACCGTTCTTCTATTATCTTTTATTATACATCAGCGTCTTATGCGCGACAGCGTATTATGACTTTACAGCTTTTGCGAGGTGACAGAATGTGTACACGCCTCGGATGTGTACTGAAGGTAAACGAGAAGCTCGATTAAACTTGTTAACCGTGCAACCGATAAATTAGCTTACCGTTCTTGGGAACGCGAAAATAGCGGCATCCCGGGCAAAAACGAGAGCGCGGAACGCGAACTCATGGATCGGCCGCTCTCCAAAATTCCGTCGTGTTAATTTCGCGGTGTAACATCGTGCAAATGCAACCGGTGAATAACGGCGATGTTACGAAATGGAATGCGCGCCGCGCTTTATCGCCGTTTTATGCCCCAATTCCTTGGCATCGAACGGCCTATATCGACGTGTACGTTCGCTTACCTGCGATTTTCCGCCTTAATGAAATTTGCCAGTTCGATAAGTCACTTCATACGACCCGCATTTATCGTCGGCTTAAATTTAGGTATCCCGTTCCCCCGTTCCTCGCGCGGACGCGATCTTCCATTTCCAAGGTGCATCTTGAAACGCACTCTATGAAACGTTAATTGAGCGACAGGACCGAAATAGGTTCGCGCAAAAATAGGAACAGACATGGGAGATCTGTTGTTAAAACAAAAACTGTACGTGTCGAATCAATTTTATGTCATTGTGTCCGTATAGAACATTTCTGATGTGAGAGCAGACATGTCCTATGCATGTCCTACGGAATTTAGTGAAAATTATATGAACAAACAGTATTTAAAGTCTATTTGCTGAGGAGAATGCGAGACAGGATCGAAACTCTTGATGAATGTTGTATTTGAATATTATATTAATAATTAAAATATATGAATGTTTTTATTATGAATATTAGGTTGTTGCATAATTTTTGTCGTACTTTGTGCGCTTATCTTCAACGCTCAATAAATTATTATTAGATTTGTTTCTGAACTGCGCTGTTAGGTAGTATGCAAAGATAGTGTGCAACCTAGCAGCGCAGTTAAAAAACAAATTATTCTTCTATTAAAGTCCTCTTAAATGTGATCTTAAGATATTTGTTAGTCAATTAGATAGTTGTATTAGTATCTAAAAGATATACTTAAGATTATCTCGTTATAAAAATGGACTATGAATATCGCCCATAATCCTTTCACTTCGAACGTCGATTATAGTCGTTATTAATGAAAAATGTAGCTCTTAGGCTAAATAGAAATTTAAATAAATATCGCTTTTACGTAAATTCTGTTTTGCTTTTTTACTTGGAGGGTTACAGCTTTAAAATAATGAGTTGAAACAGTGGAGTAGATAAAAAATATGATAACAATTGTTATAAAATGCGTAATGCTGGCCAGCGTACATTGTTGTACCCTATAATCGTTATTCGACCGACGCGAAAGAGTTAAATATACCTGGCACAAGAACCTCATTATCGGAATTTACGATTAAAACCGCATTTTCATAACGTCACGCGGCGAAATTGATTTAACGATAATACAACTAATTGACTGTTCCTCACGAGTATTAATAATTAATTCCGAGCGTGCTACGCATCGTGATACGTCAAGAGAGATGTAATTTTGTATGCGTGTTGCGCGACGTATATACTTGCGCATCGATTAACACATTCATCGCCATGGTCACCGGTGACCGGCACTGAGTATCCTCTTTACGCCACGACGGTTACCGGTGACCGACGTATCAAGACACGTGCGAATAACATTGCAACACGAAATTACTTACATTCGCAAAATAACGACGATAGAGAAGCATAAAGCGGAGAAAGCGCATTTGTAAGCAACTTGACTCTGTTATTCATTAAAGCAATGGAAACAATTAAATAAACATATTACAATGAATAATCCATTTGGAGAGTCAGCCGAATCACGGCTTGCCGGCGAATGCGTTAATAATTGTTGCCGGTCGCGTCGCGATTTCCGGGCGAACGCTAATTTTCCGCAGCGAAGGAGGAACTCGCGCGAGCGCGGTGCACGCGGCCACTCCCGCGGGCCACCCCCGCGGCCGATCGTTATATAATGTTTCGCCTTAATTGCGGATCCGAACCCCAGCTGCACGCGGCGTTCGCCGGCAGGGCGGCCGCCCGCTGCCACTGTCGGCCGTGATACACTTTTAATTGCGCCCCGATTTACAATTCAGATTTGTCAGACTCGAAATCGGTCCCAGCGCGTCCCTAGCGCGCACGCGCGCACATCCCAAATACGCTTGGCCGCGCGAGCGAGCGCGCCACGCCGAAATATGACACATTGCACGGCGGCGATACGCTCGCGCGGTTTTCAATCGGACGGATTCATCCCTCGAAAACGCAGAGAGAGAGAGAGAGAGAGAGAGAAGAAGGGAGGGAAGGAGCGAGGGAGGAAAGGGGCAAAAATGCCTCGATGAAAGCATGATATATTTGCGTGCGGGTATTGCAACAAATATTGTTCCGCGCGCGATATCCCGGAAAACGAGAACAATGCGAGATCGTTTTGCGTTAATCCGCTCTAATACCGAGTTGCTACAAATCAAATTGAAATGCCAGCGCGAGCGTATCTTTTTAGAGCGAGCTATAGATGCGATAATCGCGTTTATTTGAACAACTGCCGTCGCGGGATGATTTTGAAGACGTTCTACTGCAAATTTTTTCTTTTTCCGAGGAATTCTGTGCTATTTATATTGTTATTAGTACAACACAGGCGCGCGCTATTTTATTTTTCAATATTAATAATGTTTTCGAATAATAATATCTTATATTTATTATTTATTATATGCATAATTATCACATTCTACCAAATTGTTAACCTCCACGCGAAGACAGCCGCGCGATGGTAATCTAAACTGAATATAACGCACAACGCGAATCGAGATAACCAATCAGCGTCGCGGAAAAGAGTCAATAATGATTTCGATTTGATTTAATATAAATGGCTTTTTTAAGAGTGGATTTAACGTAATGCGGATATGTTAAACAATGAATGTCAAATAATCAATATCGTGTAGATAACTTGATTTAAAATTAATAGGTAAATTACAATGTTTGGAAGCACATTTTATATAAAATGCATATTTATAATGTTAAATTTCACTTGAGGAAAATGGTATTTGTGCGGTTCGCACAATGCTACATTGCATTGTCGCGTTAATGTTTGAAAAGTTAATTTAACATATCTGATGACGGTTGTTAATACAATGACTTTCTTGCTATCACGTATAAAATCTGGCATTTTAACATTTGTATAAATTAATATACATTTAATAGTTCAATTAACCCAATTTGTTAAATTTGTTAAATTTACACATGAATATGTTGCATTCTAAATAAAAATTTTACCGAGGACTGTTTTTAACGGAAATATAAAAACTTTTTGCTGTGCAACATCTTCCACTTTATGTCCAAAGAGAGCAACGGGCAGGCGTTTGCGAAAGAGAGCGATTGCGTTTATAAACCTACAAAATCTGAACTTTCCAAAGTTCGTCTCGCTTTGAAGTTGGTTCATCGGAAATAAAATAAGATACACGCGAGCTAAGCAGATCGGAACCGCAAACGAGAGATTGCCTCTTTGTTCGAAAGCGCGGCCTGTCGCAGAATATATGGTGGAATATTTTCGACAATCTCCGCATCACAGATAAATGATAAAAAAGCCCAAATAGATAATAACCGCTCTGAGGAAACCTCTCCGCGCGTGACGTCGCGCGCGGAGACGACGGAAAACGCTGGAGCGACGCTCGATTCCCGGTCACCCTTCTTATCGTTTTTCCAATATGCTCGGCACACGCAACCCTCCCGATAAGACGACAAGCAAGAGGCGCGAGCGAGAGGCACAAGCGAGAAGCACGTCGGATAGGAGCTCGATCGAGTGGCCGATTCTCCTTTTGAAGGGAGTCGCCGCCGACCGCGCTTCTTCATCACCGCGGCGCACACCCTCTTTCTCGCTCACGCCGGCTCTCGAGGGTTGGCAGCGTGACAGGGAGCCAAAGACATCCCCATCTCGACGGGTGTTGCCATGACACCGCGAAAAGCTGCGTTCCGTACGCCGAAAACTCTCTCTTTCTCTCCTTTTCGGGATCAGCGTGCGTTTTTCCGCGGCGTTCTCTTGCGCGAGGCAAGAGCGAATCCAAGCGAGCGCAAGTCGGTTGAATTATCGCTCGATTCTATTAATGATATACCTCGCATTTTGCGAATCGCTGGTAATCCCATTCGCTGAATTGCCGTCGCGAATATTAGATCTGCGACGCGAGTCGTTCGCTCTCGGAAGGTGGACAATGCAGGAATTAATCGCTGGACCGCTCGCAGCGAGCTGAGCTGAGCTGAGCGAGGAGAGTTTTTCCATTTCGACGAAATCTGCCGCGATTATCATTCACGGTTTAAGGGATACCGCTTAATTCTTTCTGGCACGAGCTCGCGGCAGCGAGCATCGGTGTTCATTTGAAAATGCAACCTGGCCTCGTTCCAGCGATTTTTCTCTTCGCTCTCGACTTTTACTGCAAGAGGGTACGAGCTCCTCCTCCTCCTCCTCCTCTTCCTTTTCTATCTCTTCTTCGTCCTCTTCCTCCCTGTCGCTTCCGCTCTCGTCGTGACGTCCGTATCTCGATGCATTTTACAATTGCCTCCTTGAAGCGGCCTGGATCTATTTGATCGCCATGGAGTCTCGCTCATTATTTACGCTCCGCCTATCGCGATTCATCGATGTCAATGTTATTTTTATTACACGGCAGCCTAGCGGATCGATCGAGGGTCTCGAAACTCGTCCGCGGAAACCGCTGCACTTTTCTAAGGCATCTTTAAATTGGTGCTGTTAAATGTAAGATACTTCAAGTTGTGACGAGCGGTTTTTGTTAATTTTGATACTAATTCAATTATATAATCAATTTTGTTAATGATAAGGGGAAACGTGCGGTGCTCCAGGTGCTTTGCATTGAAATATTTCGGCAGACGGTCCTAATTAAGTTATAATTATACTAGCAGGTTAATTAATTACCAACAAACATCAACTATCCTAATTAGTAATAAAGTAGAAAAATTAATTACATTGCTAATGACGTCTTCACGTCGAGTGGCACATAGTAAATTAGAAATTAAGAAATAAGTCAGTTTGATTTTTATGTCAAATTTTATTTTATTACATTTTATTACATATACATCAATCAAGTAATCACTAATAATTTATGATGATAAATAACGATGGTGATTATTTTGTTGATTTAGAATAATTTCTACTAAATCAATAATATCAAATTTGACGCAAAAGCTGAACCGAACTTTTTTACTGACACAGTACTTAATACATATATATGTATAAATACATATATGTATAAATTTTATTAAATTAAATAAGTGGAGCAGGCTGAAACAATTTTCGCTACCTCAGTCAAATTAGCAGACCTAAGAGCAGAAGTCGATCTCTCTTCTTCAGTAAACGTTACAGCGTCCAAAGAGAATGCACGTTGCAAATATATTATATATTACATATAACATATAACTTGTGTTGTAATCAGTTTGATTAATAGCTCGTCTGGTTTAAACAGAGGTGGCCATTAAAATATTACATAATTTGGCTGTAAGTGACGCGCGTTTTGGAGAACGGTAAATGCTCATGTCGTTTCCATCGTACTTTTGATCTCGTTGGCGCGTTTTATCGCGCGAATAAATTTCCAGCCTATTCCAGCGGTCAAACTCAACCGCGCGCGCTATTGTGCGTCCAGCCGCCAGGGGAATTTATCTCGACAAACATATTTGCGAGGAACGACGAGTGAATCACCGGATTTTTCTCTCTTATGGAAATTTGCCGATGTGTGCGGCGAAATTTACGATCGCTGGAATTTACGAGGAAAGCCTCGGCCGTCGGCTACTCCTTCCGAACGATAAATTTCTTTGGACCTTATCCAGCCGCGTTTATCCGTGATTGTCTTACGCATACTTTGTTCTACTTTAGTTTGCTCTTTTGTCGGTTCTTTACCGTCTATCTCAATCTCTCCCTCTCTATCTTTCTATTGCGTTACCGGCGACGCAATATTTCGTCGTACTAACTCTCCCGGAGCGAAGTGGAACAGACTCAATCTCTGTCTCATCTCTCAAATTGGCGGGCCTAAGAGCAAAATTCAGTCTCTTCCCTCCATCTTTGTTAAGTGTTACAGCGTATAAAGAACGCACGTTGCAAATAGAAATTTATTTAACTCGTTAACACGCTGCCGCACAATATGTGTCGAATGAGATATAGATTTGAAGTTTGAATAAGTGCGAGTATACGTATCGTGTGTACACGCTCTCTCTCTCTCTCTCTCTCTCTTACTTAAAAATATAAAACGAGGCTGTTAATTAAATGATACGATAATCAATTGTTTCAAGTATCGGGTGATATCGCAATAAACAATGCGAAACAACTTTGCGCCTTTTAGCAAAACAGTCCGTTATTTGATAGTATTGATGCAATCTGATATTTCGAAATGTATAATTTCAGAGTATGCGAGCAATTCACGTTCGCAGCTCGTTTTCATGTATTCTTTTGAATTGGATCAGCAAAACTGGTTGGATCAGTGATATGTAGACATCCAAAACGTCAGTAATTGTCACCACTGACAATCAGTAAGGACTATACTGCAAGTAGAGTTGGCATTTTATTTTTAATCATAGCACTTTACTGTTTCAATACTTTTGGTAGTAAAACACAGCTGATCTCACGAAAGTGAAGTGGACAAATAGAGCTAAAACAGTAGTCCCATATAATCTTGATTAAACAGAATCTTTAATCAAAAATATGACCCACTTTGCCCAGCGAAGTTTTGCTGATTGCAGTGCTATGCTTACAGCTGCGCTTGTATTTCCAACTGCGCCTCAGTGAAAAAAAACACTGATTCTATTTAAGAGAGTAGTCCCTCGCGAAAGTTTCCGCGGGAAAGTATCATCTCTGATACGATGCGCTCTTTGCGCAAACGATTGTAATACACCTTCGAGGGATGCACGCTCCGCGATCCTCGTAAAGGGTCGAATGGAGGAACGAGAAGAGACGGCGAAGCGCATTGCCGGAAAAAAGCTCGCTGGCGAACACAGGAGGCGGCAGGAGGTGCAGGAGGTGGAGGAATAGAAGGAGGAGATACACACAGAGCGGCAAACGCGCGAGAAAGAAATTCCTATTACTTTGGCCCCGGCGACGTCTACAACCCTGCCGCTCGCGTCTTCCTCTTCTTCCGCTTCCTGCTTGCACCCCTTCGCCGCCGCCACTGTCGTCGTCGTCCTCGTCGTCGTCGTCGTCGTCGTCGCCGTCGCCGTCGCCGTCGCCGTCGCCCTCTCGTCGGTCTCTCCCCTAGGAAGGGGGTGCGCTCGATGCACGCATGTGCCAGGGCCATTCTATCGATTTCTCTGTTTCGCGTGGTAGTCACGAGGAGGCGTACCCGGTTTTGTCGCGCCGTGCTCTCCCGCCGCACTGCATCGCGCCACCCAAAACAGCCTCGCGTACTCGGTCGTCGCCACCAGGTTCCTTTTCAAGGTTAACCCCTACGTTAACCCTCGCTCGCCACCTACGCGTCGAGACCGAGGTCGTTGTCCACCCCAACGTTGTTGTGCCGTCCTCGCGAACGCGAGCGAGACTCGCGTGTGCTACGATTGTGCGAGTGACGGTTTCCCGTGCGAAGGAGCACTCAATTGTACAGACAACACGAAGCCGGAGCGGCCACTTTCGCTGGAGTCGTGCCGGGAAGAGCTCAAAGCCACCCCCGAGCAGCAGAATCACAACAGGATCCATCATTTCCGGTAAGGCTCGATAAACGCTTCGACGGAACGCTGTGTTTGATTAGAGTTGGAAACTGTAACAAATTCAGATTTCGATGAATTCTTTCGTGCTTCATCTTCAACGATAGGAACGCGAGGAGTCAAGTTGTCCTCTTCCGCGTTTCGTGATTGAGAATCGTATCCAAAATTGAACTTGTCGAAGTTGGATCGGTCGGAGGATGAAAACAGGCGGTCATTGTCGTTGACGAACCGACGAGCCTCGAATAAGATTTCTTCGAGTTATGTGACGCTTCGTGCACGCAATACTAGGTGCTGTTTGACGAAGGCGACGCACGTTTTTTAGTTGCCACGCATTAGCGCTTGTTAGCGGTGGAAGAATTCCTTTTCGCGCGACGATACAGAAAGGAGAGCGATGAATAAATATTCAGTCCTTGGGATTTCAGAGTTTGTCTAGCGGACTGCGTCGGTTCTTGTGCGAGAGAAATTTCGGCTTGATGATTATTGGGAGAAGCGCGTGTCTTCAGCGAAATGGAAAATGACGTATGTATCTTTCCAAGACTGAGTCTGCTGTTCAAACCAAGATCAAGTCCACTGTCCTTCGTTCGTTTACACAGTACTTTAATATTGTAATCTTCGATGGCGATTATAATATTCTAGACTCGTATTATTCATTAAGAGATTTTTTTAAAGAAATTCTTATTTATCCACTTAAATCATCCATCAAGGTTTAGCACTAACTCATTTTCCGTATTCGTCGAAGTTATTCTATGGGTTTCGTTACTCTGTACAGTTTTCCCAATCGATGCGGTTCAGCAGCATTGTTAACAACAAAATTCTCGCCGCATACAATGATTGAGTGCGGCAATTTTTTTCCGGAAAAATTGCGTTATGTTACGAATTGCGAGTACGAGACTGCACAGTAAAAAAATTTATGTTAAATTCGACACATTTTACATATCCCAAATGGTCCACTCAAATATTTGTGTTAAGTCAACATTATTAGTAGGAAAATTGCAATGCGTGAAAGCAAATTTTATGTAGAAAAATTAACATATTTATAATGTTAAATTGAAGGAAATGTTTACTGAAGGAAAATGTTATTTTTGAACGATTCGCACAATGTTGCACTGCGCGTTATCCTCGCATTCAAAAATATACGGTATCTATTGTAAAATGAAATCCTTTCTATTACATATAAAATCTGTTACTTTAGCATTTGTATTATAGCTGCTTATAATTTTAACATATAAAGTTCGATAACTCAACAATAATTTCTTAAATTTACACATCAATATGTTGCGTTTTTAACATACAAATTTTCCCAAGCACAGTTTTAAAAGAAATATAAAACACTTTTCGCCATGTGCGAACGCAATCGCGCACCATCATCGCACAACATCACTCGACAATGCCGCTGCTGATTTTTTACACGAATGATTTTTCCTTCCCCTTGCCACGTTGCGGTACAGGTGCCATTATCTTCCGTCGTGCATGGATAATCTAAAGAACCGTTTCAACCCTGCAGGATCAATGAACGCGCGATGCATTGGACAACGCGCGGCGAGTAATCCAAGCATTAAATTACGCGCGAATATTCGCGTATCCTGAATGAAGCTTCTTCGCGTCTTTCTTTTCTCGCCCGTCGCTTTTTCTCCCTTTTTCTGTCCTCTCCCGGTCGATTCGTTGCAGCATCGCTCATTTATCCAGTCTTTTAGCACCCCCGCCTCGCTCTCACCCTCGTACCTACGTGAAGCTCGTGCTCTCCGATGCTGGGGTAATTCGAGAGCAATTTGAATTGACGTGGCGCGCCGTCAGAGGAAAGTAATTACAGGCTGGCGAGCTCGCTGTGAGAGAGAAAGAGAGAACGAGCGAGAGATAGACAGAGATAGAGATAGATAGATAGATAGAGAGAAAGGGAGAGGGAGGGAAGGAGGGAGATCTCACCGCCAGAATTGTACGATACATGTTCGCTGCCACCACCTGTCCGCCTGTGTGCGTAATCTATGCGAGGAGTACACGCGACGCACGTGCGCCCGACTCGTAGTTGGCTGCGCGTATATTGCAGTTTGCGGTAACGTTGATTAAAATTACTATGCAAATTAGACGGAACCGGGAGTGAGAGAGAGAGGGGGGGAGGGAGAGGGAGAGAGCGGGGAATGCGCGCGAGCACCGGAACGGAGAGTAGGAAGTAACGCAAAGACTCGTGCTCTCTTCAGGCTCGGATCCTCAGGGTGGCGCGGAGGGAGAGCGACACTACCGCGGGGAGACAGCCGGTAGCATGGTCGTTAACATTTTTAGTGGCTCGCCTATGAATTTCGTCGCTGTCCGCGCGACGATAAACGGCCGTGCTTAAACGATGCCGTGGTGCAGATAAAAAGTCGTCTTAATCTTCCGCAACCGGCTGTAATTCGGTTGTTTAGCTTTAATTAGATGCGTGAGCGATATTAAATGTTGGATTTTTTAATTGTTTATTTTAATTGTTGAACGCGTATGTTGTAATATGAAATACACGCATAGAGGGGGAGAGCTACGATAACATAGAGATGTAATATTATAAAAATGTTAGGTTGTTGCATAATTTCTGTCTTTTTTCGAGCGCTTATCTTTGACGCGCAATAAATTATTACTAAATTTGGTTTTGAACTTTGTTTTTGTTGCTAGGTTGGTTGCATACTATCTTTGTATACTACGTAGCAGTTCAGAAACAAATCTAATAATAATTTATTGCGCATCGAAGATAAGCGCACGAAATACGACAGAAATTATGCAACAACTTAATATTATATCGTAAACATTTTTCTTTTCTCACTGGCATACATGCGTAATGTGTATCTCAGACATTGATCAAGATCAGGAAAATTCTTGGCGCTATTTATTACGTAAAGAAATGACTTCTCTTCCGTGCAGCCCCGATGATAAAGTCACATGCTTGCGGGCAGGTGCGTTTCTTTCCTCGTCGCTTTGACACACTCCGGGTTTTCTCCGATGCCTATCTCTCGAAAATCCAAGAATGTAGGAACATTTTTTAATACTAATCTGAAGGCCGGTGAGTGCCATCGATTTCGTGGAACGCGCGTCCCGTCCCTCCCCGTCGAATTGCGCACTCGCTCGCGAGGAATGCATCTTCCCGCTCGAGAGATCGAGAGGAATACATGGCGATTCCCGAGCGCGAGTGGCTGGCGCACGCAGCACGAGGGTAAGCTTCACCCTCGAGGCATGTGCGCGTAGGGCAGGCGAATTGATCGCGTTGGGGTAGAATCATCCATCACCGAGTGACAGCACCGGGCTACCTATCCTATCCCGTCTCTCTTCGTCCTTCGTCCCCTATTCTGCGTCTCCTTCGGCGGGAGGAACAGACAGGGATCGGGAGCAGGAAGGAAGGGTGAATGTATTCGAAGCGGCGAGGGAGGGTGGCGGCCAACGGTGGCGGCCTCCAGCGACGGGCGACGAAGCAAGCAACCCTCTCGACAATACTCAAACTGATCCCACGGGACAACGCGCACTCTCTCTCTTTCCCTCTCTCATTTAACGATGCCAGGTACTACTCCTTCTCCAATGCTACTCGCTGCTATCCGCTCGCACTTCTCCGCAACGAGCTGCCTACCCTTAATCGTCGTGCTGCCGCCGGCCGCATTCTCGTGCCTCGTCTCGAGATACTTATTAATCCGGGCTTCTCGCAAGCGCTGTTACGGCGAGCAGCCGAACGAACAATTCTGCTGAACGCTGGCATCAGCGTTTTATATCGCCGCGATTAGCGTCTGACTACCGCAAACTCTTCTCCGTGCGCTTTTCCTCGCTCGTGCGCGTCGCCGAATCGTTATCGACTCGCTACGAAGCGCGGTATGCGTCTTACCCGTCCCGATAGCGTAGGTACATTAAGGGTAGATATCGACCGTTTTAGCGTCACGTGTAATTACGGCGTGCTACCGGCGCGCCCAGTAAATTCTCTGGTAAGTAATTTATCTACGTAGTTTACGAGAACAGTAAGCAAAGGGACGTTATTATTGGCGTCATTATTAATGAGCAAAAGTCCATGTTCTTTTATTGCTTGATTAAGGTTGTTTGCTGCAGGATATAATTTTCCATGAAAAGGAAATTTTCCATGAATGGAACTTGAAACAATATTTATTAAACTGGTCAAAATGATACACGTAAACGTGTAATTTTCAACTTATATGGGCAAAATGCATCACATGATATACTTAGTTTGCAGTCGACGCTTGGAGCAGAGGGTTAATAAAAAAACACGGACTTTTGCTCGCCGAGAACAAGCTACATCGTCCCACGGCGCTCATCGCGGCGCGATCACCCCGGGCGCCGCGACTGGCTCTTTAAAGGGATGCAAATACAAGGAAGCGAAGCGCGGGTAAACGGTTACGTCGTGGATTACGCGCCACTTGTCGCTCGATGAACAATGAATATTCAGCTCCGACTCTTTTTCGCTCTCTCTCTCTTTCTCTCGTCGCGATCTCACGGAAGGACGATAATAACGTTACCGTATCATCGGGGCCCGCACGGCGCATTACTCAGCTCCAGGTAATCGCATCAGCGATTCCGGCTCAGCCCCTCCGGCTACCGCCTCCTTGTCCTACGCTACCGCAATTTTCTCGATCACGCGACACAAAGGGCGGAAATCAATAATACGGAAAGGCTCCTATTTCAGGCCGATCGTCTATTCTTAGCTGACGCGTCCTCATATTTTCTATTAGTGTCCAGTCGAACTGATTGCAATTAGATTGCACAATTAGTGTCCACTTGATAACTCGGAACGAAAGACCATTGCACGTGCGGCTGATTCGGAAGTCTGCCTCTCTCTCGCATTTCTCACGTAGATTTTCGCGTCGATTGCTGAGAATACATGGACCATTGTCGCCTCAACAATCTGCCTTGAGGGACACGCGTTTTATGCCACCGTAGAAGACGTTCTTCAAATTGTCGTAGGCAATTGGGATGGTGGCTGATCGTGTGAGTTACTCACACTCTACTCACAACCGACACCTTGGAGGAGGCCGCGGATATTAGATACGTGCCGCCGATGCGGCCCTGCACTCCTGTAATCTTGAGGCAATATTTGCACGCTCTGAAATCCACCCCGCGGGCAATATTCACGCGCTCGCTCCCTCCGCCCCCTCCGTCACGTTACTCTATCATACCGCCTACCGATGATTTCGCGCGCGCGCGTGCGGTTACTGCGTAATAGAACCGCCGTCCCACGCGGAATACCAACGTGAATAGTGTCTAAGGGATGAATCCCTCAAATTTAGCCTTCGAATTTGGGATCCTTTGATGAAACTGTCGACACAGTTGCGCCGACTAATCGATGGGCGCCGTCGGATTTAAACGTTCTTCTATAGTTTGCACTTGGATTAGCGCCGCGATTTGGATTAGTGTCACGTGCGCCAGGGATTCTAATTCACAATAGAGTCATCAAATCGATAGACGGCGCGGCTATCAAAGACTCGGAAGAGGACATTTGGAACTCTGCCAGACGGTGGTACCAACAAAGAGCGATCGATGGTGGCTTTCGGAGTGACTCGCCCGATTATTTCGTGCGTTTCGATAGCACGAAACGTTAATTATATCCTTGGTGCACAACTGCATAAAACGCGAGGAGGAGTCGCAGTTTCGGTCCGTTGACAGCGCCGACACGGGGGCGTTTATCGCACGGCGGGCGTGGGAGGCGGAGGACGCACATGTGCGTTTTACATACGTCTCAATTATGCGCTATTCGTTGCCTGATAATGTATTTAGGAACTGCTGTCGCGTAGGGGGCGACGAGGCGACAACGTTTAATGCGAATCTTGTCTGTCGTAAATCGTCAATCGAGTCGAGCAACGTCGTCATCCTCGATTCGATCTTGACGTGTAATATGATTATCTGACGCGCAATATACGGCAGTAGCATGAAACGACAATCGGGGCAGAAGCAAATCTCTATGCTGGTTTGATTAGCGACTTTAATTGGTCGCAAGGTTCACCAACGTCACGCTGCGATCTTCCTGGAAGCGATAAATCAGTGTGAACGGGGTATGATTATTACGTACCAATTGCAGATTTTATTTTATTTTATCAAAATTATACGGGCGTATTCAAATGGAATGAAATATAGGCAACAATGACCGTGTTGTAAGTTTTACTTGCTTATATAATTTTGATTAGACTTACAATTATTAAATGTATGCAAACGGCGCGAAAAGATGATTTTTCAATACTTTTTTTTCCCTCATTTGTGTCGAGATTCAATCTATAATCGATCCTATAATGTATCCAGCCGGTTAGTCGCGCTCTGCATAATTTGCGTCGACGCGTGCGAGGTGATCTGTTTCAAACGCCCTACGAACAGGCCCTTTTGAGGTCGGTGCTGTGCGCGCTGCATGCGAGGTGAGAGAGCATTGTGATCTCGTAATGGACCAATATTTGCGATACGCATGCGAGGGTTACCGCGGCTTATACTCGGAACCCTCACGGACCAACACGTCGCCGGGGTTTATAATGAAATAATTACGAGCGAGAGGCGCGTCGACGTCCGGTTTTCCAACACTGCGAGATTTCTCAATTAAAGGTGGAAACTCGCAGTTTGCACGAAGATGCAATTGTGTATTACAGCCGCATCAATTTTGCATATTCAAAATTCATATTTTGTTTGTATGTTTTATGTTTTGTGTATACGTATATTCCATATTTTATATTTATCTTCTTAATTCATTCAATATTAACGATATATTAATATTGAAATATTAATGACATATTAATGTTAAAATACCTTGTTAAAAATTGCTGATTCCTTCAGACTTTCCATTGATGATTCTGGAAATACCGTGAATGCGATAGGCAGAATACAACGCGCGACATCTGCGCAAACAAATTTTTGTTACTGTCAAGAGAAAAAATTTAAATAATGGCCGGATCTCTGACAATGTCCGCTCGAAATTCCAGTGAAAGCGAGACCAACTCTCTCTCTTTCTCTGTCTCCTCTCTTCCCCTAATGCACGTAACACAGGATTAGGATATGTCAGGAAGAACGAACGTGTGAAAGTGCATGCCTGGCGGTTGGCGAACGATACCAGGCCATTTTGGTCGGTCACGTCGAACCTGTCGACTTGTTGAGCATGGTTGCGCGTGGGACGATGGTTCTGTGGGTCGGCTATTCATATGAAGACGTAATTGGGCCGGTTGACAGTTTCCGAGTCACTCATTTGACGTGTGACATGATTCAGAAGCGTCGAGTCGTTGTCACATCTTCAATTGGCTCCTCCGTTCGAGCAATCAGCGACCAACAAGAATCGCATCGCCTCCGTCATCTTCGTTCGCCAGCGCCCGTCTTTGTCGCATTGCTCTTTGTTTGCCACTTCGAACCTTGTTTGCCTCGTCCGCCGACTGCCCCCTTTCCTTCCGCGATGTACTTGAGCAATTCCTCACGCATACGCCCGCTTGATGCGCATAAGTGACTATTTGCTCCAGATTAAACGCGTCCATCGACCGCGGAACGCAGAATATTTCGAACGTCGTGAAAATTGCGCACACCAACAATTTATGCAGTATTCCAACTATTTAACACATTTTCGGCAAGTGTAGTTTAACCGATTTTAGAGAAACGCCAACTAGATTACCACGATTACCGTAATATGTCTATATGTAATCATTTTCATAATTTTAAAAAATATATATATCAAGTGATTTGTAAATACACCTTGATGCTCTTCTATTATTATTAAACAACCGTTATCTTGCAGATGTTTGTAGATACCTGTGCGTTATAATATTATTCTCTGCACATTTATTGTCCGATCACGTTCGTAGTGACGGAAGAGTGTTGAAGTCACTAATCATCTCTCATAAATTTCCCAGCAGTTCACAGAGTTTCACATCGATTTATCTTTGCACGCTACGGCAGGAAGCTGATACGTCGTCGTCGCAAATCCGGTCACGACTATTACAGAACAAACGTCCCATTGACATTTGGCGTTGGCCGGTTCCGCGTAATGCACGAGCGCGGAAATACCGTAACAGCCTGCGGGAATCGCGGCCGGCGAATTATAATAGAAAGATTAATCGTACGGCGTAGATTCACCATATCGATACGTCGATCACATCGATCGCGGTAGGTCGCGTTCCGAGTATCGGTAACGGTACGGTACCGTCCATTTTTATGTTGTTGCACCTCGGCGACGCTGTTACACCTGTCTAACTCGACGGCAAATAGAAGCCGTA
Source organism: Ooceraea biroi (assembly GCF_003672135.1). Lineage (NCBI taxonomy): Eukaryota > Metazoa > Arthropoda > Insecta > Hymenoptera > Formicidae > Ooceraea > Ooceraea biroi. The sequence goes on along the minus strand of NC_039517.1, from coordinate 5,292,839 downwards.
CGCGATAACGAGCGGAGCGTACGAGCGGAACACGAGATTCGCTGGTGTTCGGTTCACCGCGCACTCCTCGGAATTTGTTTATCAAAGCGTTTAGTCGGAAATGATAATTCCCGGCCGGCATTAATCGTAATTATACCCGGCGCGCTAATTGCACGTCGTTAGACGGCCGCCGAGTGCCTGGCAAACAAGCGGTGTCGACATCCGCGCGTCGACGTCCGGCGCGCTCGACTTCCTCTCCGCCTGTGGTCTCCTCCTCGCGGAACGTTCTTCAATCGCCGAAGCGGAGGACACTCGACATCCGCCGTGATCTCTCGCGATTCCCCGTAAACCCGTTGCGGACCCATGACGAGAAGTCCATGGACCAAGCGGAAGCTTAACGCGGGTCGATCGGAGCTCTCGAAGCTCTCATAAACGCGCGCTCGTCCACTTCATCTCGCGCCATCATCGCACCGAGATCGATTTTCCAAGCGTGGCGTCGCCGTGCAGGACGCCCCGGTTGAGCACCCCTGCGCTGAAACCTCTGCTTGGCAACAAATCAGCATGACAAAGAGTACGGGAAGGAGGAGGTGGCGATACTCGAGCGCGTTCGGCAGGGTACACGCCGCCGGTTGAGGACCGAAGGGGTGTGTGTGGCCGGTGAAATCTGTCACCCGGATGTCAATCAATATTTCGTGGGGTTCGTACGCGCGCCCTCTCTCCCCCCGGCCAGCCTTCTGTTCAACCGCTCTTATCCATTCGTCCCCCCTGCACGCGTGTCCCCGTACATCCGTCTCTCTTGCATCTCTGGTCTCTCTCTCTTACGTGCGTGTCATGTACGTCAACCACGGCTAGATGGAGAATCCGCGAGTGCCGCGTGTGCGATCGCCGTCAACGAACGGCTGACAACCCTCCCCCGCTTCCCCCTTTACGGTGATTAATTTTCTAGTGGAAATTAATCAGAAGAAAAACATGCGGGACGAGCCGGGATGGACAATATAACGATATATATCTGGCGGTAGATGGGAATGTAACAGCCGGTCGCGTAATCGTCCCAGCGTGTTCGTAGTCGACCCCCTCGTCCCCTTGTGCTTCGGCAAACGACACGTAATGCCTAAGCGAAGTGCTCTGTCCATTAATAAATCATAACAGGTTCTTCCGATTGCGGCGCGTTAATACGCCAGACGGGCCGTGGATGTCCGACAGACGCCCGATGTGTTTCGGTTACTTCGTGACGTTCCAATTATTTTGCGATCTCGACGAGATCGACGAAGGATTCATTTAGGGAGTGAATCGTCATCTACGAAATCTGGGCTGCCTCGAGCCGCCCGGAAACGATCCTGCAATGCATTTATTCGTAATTCGAGATACAAGTGTCGCTTTTTACATAAATGCCATGATGCGAGAGAAGAGTCTCTCTCTCTCTTTCCTTTCGCACGCGATTAAATTAATCCCGCGTTTCGCAACCTTTTCGTGCTCGAGTGGCTTTACGTCGCGTCATTGCTCGTCAATATCAAAAATAGCTGCCAATCGATGATAATTAATACCCTAAGCGAGCTAGGATGGAGGACCCTCGACGTCGTGCGGGGCTGCGCGGGGTGGAAAGAGGGTGGCAAGTAGGGCTCATGATTTTACCGTGATGCGGGGCGACCAGACGCACTTCACATTCGATTCCGCGTCGACGCCGACGTCGACGAACGCGCGTCGACGTTCTCCCCATCATGGCCATCATCATCATCATCGTCGGGCTAGCCGGCTGACTCTCTCCTGACTATCTCTGCGCGCCGCGGAATATTACGAGAATTGCCGGGGGAACAGACGGCGGGGGTAGACGGGGGATGCGTAAGGGCTGCTGCCGCGTGTTACCCATGCGCGTCCCTCAAAATAGAGTTACCAAACTGTAACTACGTTTCGATGCATTAATGCGACGTGGGGCCCGGGTAGAGTCGCCCCCGACCGGGAACTTTGTCGGAATTCATGGCGGTGTTGCGCTGTAACGAATCGATCGCGGTTACATCGTTCCTCGCGACGACGTTGCGTCGCCGAGAGGAACACAGCCGTTTACAGCGGCATAACGTTTCGTCTCTCTCTCTCTCTCTCTCTCTCTGTCTCTTTCTCTATTTCGCTGCAATCGGGAAGGTTGCAACGAAGGAATGGACCGGGAGATGTGAAGCGAGGCGTCGTGAAGCGGACTCGGGATATATTGACGCCGATCCGCTTACGGGGACACATCTCGCTTCGGAGCTATCCGAGAATGGGGAGATAGAGAACGAGATAGGATAGAGGGACGCGATTAGGATTTATATTTCTGACGGATTTCCGTGATGCGTGGAAATGTGGCGCATGCAACTGTAATGCACGCCGTGTAAATCTATTAATATATTAACTGCATTGTAGAGAGAGAGAGAGAGAGAGAGAGAGAGAGAGCCAGGGTAAACAGGGCGGTGGGATAATCCACATAAATGCATGAGGGATGTGTTACATGATTATTGTTTTTCAAATAGCTTACATATGCGTGCTTTTGTAAATTTTTCTCGTCTCATGTCCAATTCTTTGCTTTGCAATATTCTGCGCGCACGCATAAGAGGATTATTCTATGATGTTTGATATACCGGCTCATGCGTAAGAGTCGTGGAAGCACAATTTGTTTTGTACTTTATTCATTATTAAATCTTCATGAGAAAGTCTAGAATCATTTCAGCTTGCGAGCTTTCGGTATTCCTATTCTACATTTTTACCGTGTAAACAACGACGGTAATTTGATCGAGACACACTGCATACCTGCATCTTTTTTTCGGATATACAGGGTGAGGCACCTAAAACAGACCACCTGAATATCTCGGCTGTTATTGATGATAGAAAAAAATGTGTCAGACCAAACTTGCATGGTTTCGACGGACACATAATTTGTTGTAAATAGTTTTTTATTAGGTGAACGCGTAGAGGTCATATGAAGATCAACTTCGTTTTTCGCCAATTTACCGAGCGAAATTCACGCGGCGAGACGGGAATTAAACGACTAAATGCAGCGTTAAAAATACGTTCGCGCAATAAGTCATTTTTGCTTTTCTGCTTCACTGACAATGCAATAATGTATGCATACACTAGAATTGGTGTTTTAAAATTACTGCTATATATAATATGTACACTGAGAAAAATTTCCATCGGATAACCGATTAAATAGTGTTTCCAATTATTAATTTTGTTTAAATGATTAAACCGATTAAAATGATGGATATGTCCGATCATCTTCTTTGTCTTAATACAATGTAGTCGGATATATCCGTTTGTTACTATGTAATTGATTATCCGATTAGATATTTTTCTCAGTGTATGTTCTTAAGAACAGTGTTATTCTTCGTAAAAGAGAAAGTCGAGAGAATGGAGAGCGCAGAGATGATCACAGAGAAATATGGTACACATAGTTTCTCACATAAGAAAATACAGATATTCAATTCACAAGTCGTATCCTCAAAAGCGACTTTACACGCGGAAAGTCTATTCAGCGATGACATATACATACATATAGCGGTGTGTCATTCATCTGCCATATTGCTCGGCGCCGTCAACGACGATGACGATGACGGCACCGCGGAGAGCAAGAAGAAGCGGGTACTCGGGGGATCCTTTCTTCTTCTCGAAGCGTCATTTCCTCGATGCCGGAGCAGCCCTCGGCTGCATCGAGCACAGAGACTGTGCGGGGGCGCAGTCGGGCTACTTTGATCGCCACTAAACATTTTCACTACCTTTCTTCCCCGAGCAGCCGACCCCTCGCCCTACCTTGCCATTGCCTTGCCTTGCCTTGCTGAACTAAGCTGCAGCTATTTACGGCGCGATGGCGATGGAGGTGGTGGCGGCGGGTGGTTGCATTGCCCGCTACCAACTAATTACAGCGCGGATCAAAGAATTCATCGACGTCGCTCCGCTCCGCGTCGCGTCTCACCGCGTCGACGCGCGCGTAGCACGGGAGAAGCGCAAAAACGGAGCCGAGGGTGCAAAAGGGGGCCCCGTACTCGAGCCCTTACGTTTCACGTAAAGCTCAGGGTCTATGTGGGGCGCTCGTACTCACACCGGGGAAACGCGTCGCCATACGTTTCCATTACTCTCGTACGCAGCGAGCTCTGCAGTCTCGCTAGCTGCACCGAGGCTGCAAGGAGAGAGACAGAGAGAAAGAGGAAGGGAGAGGAAGAGGGAGAGCGAGCTCAGATAAATCCATTTTCATGCAGCTTGTTGTTTGCGAACTTGAATACATGGAGCCAAATTGCACGGATTAGAAATCGATACTGAGAAAACGCTTTGACCGGATCGCGGTACCAGCTGCGATCAGGGAACCGAAGCTTGAGAAGAGTTTGCGAAGAGGATCGTTACGACGTCAGTCTACAGTTACGTTCACTCACGCGGGCTTTTTTGTCCGAGTACACTTGCGTCTTTAAAGATGGAAAGTCATGAGAAATCAGCAACATAGGGTCTCTCGTTGACGCTTGACGAACGCACAAAAACATTGAGAGAGAGAATATCTCTCCCCTTTCGAGAGTTCCAGCCTCGTTTCGATTCGCTTCGCTGTCAATCCAGTTTTCACATCTGTCTTTTTTCACTTTTTCGTCGGACAGTTGCTCTAATCAAGCATGATAGCGCATGTAAACGACTTCATATGTAGGGTGGAGAGGGAGAGGGGTGACACATGCAACAAAGCTGAGAACATTCTTCTGACTTTCCTCGATGTGACGATGCAATTTGTGGCGCGGAGACCGCGTCTCATCAACGCGATCTCTCTTCCTCTTTTTCCCTCCCTCCTCTCTTTCTCTCTTCTTGCAAGAAATCCACTGGGCAAATAGTGAAAACAGCATGGAGAAGAAGAAGAGAGTTTCCAGTTCCAAAGTATCGAGTCTCGATACTTTGGAACTGGAAAACTGAAATTTGGATATCGAGTATCCAAAGACCAAACTCCGACGCATCAAAGCAGGGATGCTTCCTCTGTCGGAAAATTAGGCCGCGTGACGTCTTTGAGAATCCTCCCCTCGTTCCTTTAACGTCGCCGACTATCAGCATGGACTACTCCGCAATTCCGCATCGACAGTAACGAGAACATTCCGCATCCCGGTAAAAAAACAAAATTACTTCTGCGCGCTCGTCGGAGCGCGAGCGAGTCGTGGGTTCGTCTTTGAGACTCCGACGAGATTGAGAAGAGTTGCCTACCTTCCCGCTCATTCCTCCTTTTCCTCTCCCTTTTCCTCTCACGACCGATACGCGCTCGAGGATTACGAATTCATGAAAAAAACAAGCGCACTCATTACACTCTTGTCGTGGGGGTGGGCAGCTTCTCTTTTTCTTTTTTATCTTTCCTCTCTTTGTTTTTCCGCCCTCCGCCCCGCGGCCCCCGTACGCGCGAGCGAACGCATAATACTTTATGCCGCGTACTCGAGCGTCGTCGTTCCGTCAAACGACAAAGACTTTTCGGCCGAGCGATCGTTGCCTCCCGGTTTGCTCCTCCATCCATCTGTACGGAAATTAGCGTGCAAACGACGGCCTATAGATGGAATTGGGCAGGAGGGGTGGAAGTAGGGGCGGGACGAGGAACGAGTGGATTGCGTTCGACGTATGTACACGCACGCAGACTGTCGACGGACGTGAAGGAGCGCGACCCCGAATTCGTAATGGGATTTTCGTGAAAAGGGAGGACAGAGGGTGAAAGGAGAGTCTCTTTCGTTTTCTGGCCAGCCGTCCTCCGCGATGTCACAAAGTATAATACGAACTAATTACCTCGTCGTCGTCAAAGCTGCACTCGACTGCCACTGGGGGACAATAAGTGGGCACTTTCGCGAACTTTTCTGCATACGTGGCATCGGAAGCGAATTTGACGTCCGACACGAGAGAGGACAAAGAGAAATAGAAGAGCGGACGGGGTAGGAATCGACGGACGAGCACGCGCGGAATCTGGAGCAAAGAAGGAGTGAGACAGCAAGAGAGAAAGAAAGAGAAAGGAAAAGAACAGTCAGCAGCGGAGGACCGTCGAGAACGACAGAGAATTCGCAAAAGAGTGTGGCAAAGGAAGACGAACGGAAGAAAGGCACGACAAGGACGGAAAGAGCTTCCTTTCGGCTGATTAGACCTGCGATACGAGAGAAGTTGGAGATAAGAGAGCGGGCGTACCTACGCTACAAAGCCTCGCCCTACCACCCAACCACCCTTCCTCTCGCTGTTCCCTCGCGCGCTCTCTTTAGCGTATAGAACACCGCGCGCGCACAGGGGACATATCAAAGCAGGTACCATCATCCAGCCACGATGACCATCGTGCGAATCTCCAAAGGAAAAACACTGTATAATTAGCCTCTTCAAAGTCCCCTACCCTCTCCATCACCCGCACTTCTACTCTCTCCCTTTTGGGCCCCGTTTTGCGTCAGTCGGAGGCGCGTTCGACGACGTTATCGCAGCGTACCTCTCGTACTTGAAGGAGAAAGAGAGAAGGAGGGCAGTCAGGGGTGGCAGAGGGACGAGAGGAGAGGGTGCGTACGTGCGCACCGGAGAGTACCAGGATCTGTCTCTCCCCTGTTGTCGTCGGCGTCGCCGGTCGGTTCTTTCTTGCCGTGAAATCCGACGCATGTACGGGCCGGGAAGGACAGAAGGGTGGGCCCGTGCGGGGGTGGCGGCTGGGGACGCGGCGAAACTTCAAAGCCGCCGAAACGATTGTTCAGCGGCGCTCCCGCGCGCGTGTGCCTCGAGAGGCAGGCGAAGGGGCGCAAGCACTCGCGAACCCAACTCGCGCGCCCACCCCTTTGATTACCTCTGTACTGGTCTCGTCTTCCCTCTTTCTCTTCTACGCTTTTCTTTTTTTCGCGAGATCCTCTCTGGACAGGGGGAGAACTCGCGGAGAGCCAATGGAGAACGAACCAAAGCACACCGGAAAACGCACGCGGAAGAAAATCGTCGAAGGAGCGTCGCGATGAGAGGCGTCGCACAACGCCGGACGGGTTCATTGATATCACGAGTACTCGCTTGACCCCGCTCGCTTCGGCACGAGTACGAAACATGGGTAATTAGTGCGTAATCGAGTCCCAATCCTCAACCTCTTCGTTCTCTCAAACAGAGAAAATTTCCCAGAGAAATTATTCCTAGCATGAGAGAAGAATGTCTCTTTCATATTTGTATGCATGTCTTTCGCCTCGTCACGAGATTGACTCTCACGCAAAATTCGCGTAAGTCTATGGGAAAGCACAGGCGATTGTGTATTTATGCGAGTCCCAAAGGTCCAGAAGTCATGGCGAGACTATTGGTGGGTTGGAGCAGCCACCCGTGAGTTTCCTCGTAAGCTTCAAAGGCTCGGTGGTCCCTTAATGCCGTGCCTCGAGTTGAGTGTCACTATCCATCATAACGTGTTCATAGGCGTGTTCCTGCAAAGACTCCATGAATGCCTAAAATCTTGGAATAATCCGATTTAGGTAAACTTCGCGTCATGTGTCTTCCCATGTAGCTCTCGCTACCTGCCGAGCCGGTTTGTCCAGCGAGTCGATACTCGTCGACCGTTCGTCGATGCTCATTACTGAGGCTGAGTGCCCGTGATCATAACTCGCGCAGTATCGCTCGTGAGAGGCGGTCCTCATTCGGCGAGCGTGACCGCGACAACAACCACTATCGCCGAGAATTACGAGCGTCATTACCATCGACCAGAATAATGCAGCATTGGTCCAGGTCTCCCCATATCTTGAGAGATACCTGAAGAGTTCCCATCCTTCTCCGATTTGGAGTGAATCTGAAGAGCGTTATGCGCCCGACAACGCGACGATGAGCCGCGACTAATTGCACTCGTAATATAATAATTAAAATTTTGACACATTTGGCCAAGTGAAATAATTTCTCCCCATTCCTCTCCTTCTTATATTTGGCCATCCTGCCCGATCGTTGTTGATTCATTTAACGAGCTGATTTTATTTTGACAAGTTTTTCGGTGATTCAGAGTTTGTCTCTCTTTCGTTCGAATGCTCGATTCAAGATCTGCGACTGAATTCGGGACTCTCTGTGTCCTCTCTCGCGTTCTCGATTATACGACGCGTATAACGGCGACACTTGAGGGTTATTAATTACGGCAGGCTCTCGTTTTTGCGAGGACGTCTGGTCTCCAAGAGTTTGCTTACACGACTTTGCACCATGCGTCATGCGATCTGGTACTTATTGCGCACAATCTTGATTAAATTCCTTTATTCTATCATCATAAATTCATTATTAGAAAATATCACAACTGTACTCTGAGAAATCTGCAACAATGTCGATTCCATTCGATACATATCGAAGGAATGCATTTCAAATCTGCCACGATTATCACTTAAATTCCCAACTCGCTTATTATCCTGAGTCAGAATCAAACAGATCATCAAAGATTGTGAATGCGCTTTGAAGACCGAGATTTGACTAATGAGAATGCCTGCTGCATTACGATTGGTAGCCTCCCTGCAGATCGCAATCTCAATCCCCAACACATGGTCTTGATCGGACCTTAATGTCTCTTTCTATCGCAGCGTGTGTCTTTCGAGTACACTCAAAGCTATCTCCTCACAACGGCCACGCTTCTTGTTCTCCTTTGCTCTTGCATATCGCAATCTCGCGCGATCGAGGGAATCCGCAAGATGCGATCGCGAGTACCAATTCGCGATTCCCCACCAATGGGTGACGCGGCGGCGGCACGCACGCGCCCGCGATCGAACTCGAAAAATTGGCGGCGGCTGACGGGGGACAAGTGCAGAAAGAGCCGATGGTACACGCGCGCAGCTGACGGGCGGCGATAAAAGCGAGCGTCGCCGTGCGCCGCGTGCATTTATCGCGCGCCTACGGCAGCGTCAAGCAGGACGACGGGGACCGTGGCACGTGGGAAAGCGGGAAGCACTCGCGAGGCGACTTTTGTACTACCACCACCACTTCATTGCAATCGTAAATCGGCGCGAACACGCGTCGGGACGGCGTGGACGGGAAGATAAACCGACCGCTCCGGCCGAGTTCTCTTTTTGTTCTCGTCGCGCGCTCGTCCGGCGACACCGAGAGGTCCGGAGATAAATCTCGTGTGCGCGTGGGCAGCTGCGGAGCGGTGCATCAGCTTAAAGCGGCGGCAAATGATCCGGAGGCGCCGGGAGAGGACGATTTGCCGCGGGCAAGCGACCGAGACGGATCGGAAGTGACGGCTCGGACTTACTTGAGAGGAAAATCGCATCGACGTCACTCGATCCGTGATATCGCGGGATCGTCCTCGGGGTCCGGCGGGCAAACGCGTCGCACAGAAGGTCGCAGAAACGAGAGGAAGACGATCGTCCGTACGATTGTTGGACGCGCAGCGTCAGTGAACTGGACAGTGAGCCGATAATCGGCGCGATAACTGCAGGGGCTACATCGATACGTTATCAGTGGACTGTCCGTGCAGGAGCGGGGAAGAGGAAGAGAACGAGGAAGACGAGAGCATCGAGAATCACGCGGCCGATGTGCCCGGCCGCCAACATCGATGTAATCTAATCGAGTCCGGCCTGTCAGGTGAGAATCATCGAGATAACGAGAGAGAGAGAAGGAGAGAGGAGGGAAGAGAGATGCAGTGCCCGCCGGTGTGTTTTACCGTTATAAGCGGGTTATCGGCGTTAACCAGTTGCTACGCGATCGAATTATCTCGTCGGACGACTCGTTAGACGTGTGCTTCGGTCGTTGCCTCGTAACCGTGGAAGACAAATGTCTGTCGTAGCAATTAAAGCGCGACCACACAGATACTCATCTCAATTCAAAATTCCCACCTTCCTTCCGACGACGCGATTTGTCGACTCAATGATCCGGAAAAGTTGTACAACTACGATCCGGCAGAGCGGATGACGATCTCGTTCTTCGCGGTTGCAGCGGCGACCGTTTATTACGCCAGAAAACGTGAGACGCGGATGCAAATCGCACGCCTGCCGATAAACCTGTATCTAATCGACATTAATTAAAGCGATTAACGAGGGAAGGCCATTAACGGGCGCGCACAAGTGCGCGCGAATGCAGATAGCGATCGGGCTCGATCTCGAGATTAGCGAGCTATCGATCTCGAGATCTCGCGCGGCTTTGCGATTATTCACGGTATATTTAGCATCGACGCTGCATACGTGCACTCACACCGGCACGCACCCAGCAGCGCGATTAAATCGTGCGAACAGCCCGTACGCGCGAGTCATTCCTGGTCTTCGCGTGAAATCGCAATGATAAGCAACACCTTGATCCCTTTCGTTATATCCGTATCCCCACGAATCACGTCCACGCGGTGTCTGTAATCTCCCGACTGGCTTATCACTCGAATTCGTTTCGCACTCAATCATTCATTAGCACTCACTGTACCGGGTAGCACGCACTCGCCGATCTTTAGCGACGCTGCTCTGCGCGAATGAGAATGTCCGCTCGTCGAAAATGAAAGCCTTGTTGCTTCTTTGCCAAGCCATCGTTTGTTTTACATCGCGGAGGATGCTGCGCGCGATAAGTCTCGCGATCTTTCGTTCGTAGCAGGATATTTCCGTTGGAAAGGAAGCAGGAGGACCGACCGACCCCCGCGGGCGGGGGTGTTCCTCGAATTACCGGCGGAATTAGCCGCGGCGCGGTACATCACAATTAAATCGTAATTAAATCCTTTGGGCATGGGAGGGGGAGTAGGGAAGGGTGCGGGCGCGCAGTCCCCCTTTCGCGTATACGCGACGGTGGTAGCGGCGGCGGGCCTTGCGAGAGAGACAGAGAGAGACGACGTCGAGGGGGAGGCGGCCGCGTATCGCCGCGCCGGGGTGACAGCAGGAAATAAAGGGCAGGCCGTGCATTAGCGTCGACGGTCAAAGGGTCGCTCGAATATCGAGCGGTCGTCGGCGTTAAATTGCCATTTGTCGGTCGGGGAATGCCCCCGCTTGCACGCTCACTGTCGTCCGATATGTCCGTCCGCGTCTTGCACGCCTCCCCCTTTCGACCCCCCAATCGGCGAGATAATAACGCTCCGCGGGACGTCGCGCTTTCGATGCACCGTCGAGTACTTTTCTCCGCACCCACCTCGTGTTTCCCATTTATCATTCAGATTCCGCTTTCACGTGTGCGAGTAATCGCGCGATAGCTCGATGGAGCGTTGGAGCGCGAGAATGCGCGAGCGACGTTTTTGCGTTTCGCGTATCTTGAGTGAGATGGATGTATGTGAAGATTTCGAGAGAAAGAGGAAGAGAGGGAAAAGAAGGAAGTGAAGATGAAATTCATCAATGAAGATGAGGTTCATTATAAATGAATTGCTTCTTAACTTAAATTCGGATATTTATATCTTCACTTCAAGCTAACTTTCGATTAATATTTCATCAAATAATTTCGCAAAGGGCGAATTACGCTATTTTACGCTATTTTATTATAATTACGTTTCGTTTAATATGATATTTCCATTCGACACCGACACACAAATATAACAAAAAACTGTAAAAAGAATATCATTCTGAACGCCACTTTGCGATCAGTAATTCATTAGAGCCAGATATAACTGGCCATTGCGATACACGACCGGATGTGGACTCTTATAAAAAAGCCACCGTTATATATAAATAAATGAGTGTTGCGAGCTGCAATTTCCTGTGGAAAAAGTTTCGGGGAAAATTGACCGGGGCCGGGACGGTAAGAGTGCAGAGATAAAATTCTGGGGGCGAGGCCCGCTCCCCTCCCGGAGAACCCTCGCAAATATAGACCAGCTCCCCGGATTGTTTACCGTAGGATCGCGCTCGACGTCGGCCGAAGATTACTTTCGCCATCCTGATCGCGTTTCCGATCGAGTTCCCGGGCTGCGCGGAAAACTCGATACGAATTACCGCCCGGGGATATAATATCGGCCATTCGAGCCGAGTCGCATCCCCCCCGTTGACGCGCCAAGTGGATCCACCCCCGGCACGATCGCTTCCGTCAGTTTGACGCGCGCGCGTGGCACGCTCGTCCTCTCTCTCTTTCTCGAATCGTGTAATCGCGCGGGCTTTATTGCGGTCTTATTATCAAGACGTGGCACGACACGGGGCGCCGATCAAGGCGTCGCCAAGACGCTGACGAGACGCGGAAACCCGTACAATAATTCCGGTGTAATTTCCGCAGTCGGGAACCAGCCCCTCACGCTGGGAGATTCAGTGGGAGATTCTGCGCGATATGTAGGGTAGGGATGCTTAATCCGGCATCGATTATCTAGTTCGTCGGGTATCGAACACGCCGCAACCGTTGACGCTACCCGCGATATTAATATTCTCCGTTACAGAAGATAAAATTGGAACGGTGGCTCAGTAAGTTCAGCCGCATTATTATCGCAACTAGTTTCTCGATTCGCTGATGCAACAGTGCGCCGGCACAGTTTCCGCTTCACCTTGCTATTGGAAATTTCACCCTGTCGAGGGAGGGAGGGTAGGACGCGCCGTCGCGTTACTGGTAGCGCCATTAGCGTGCGTCAAAGGGGTGAACCGGTCGCGCGCGCGTAAAATCCACCGTGAAAACCTCCCCGGAGCACATGTGTGTGCTCGTTAAAAAACTGCACTTCCATATTATATGCCATGCATATCGGAGCTTTGCGAGCGAGCGCGTTTCAAGGGAGCGCCTTTGTGGCGTCGGTGTCGCTGCAGCGTCGGCGAGTCACGCCGGAATTTTGGTAGCGCATTCGGAAACGCTGAGAGAAAGGGAGAGAGAGAGAGACCGGTCGCCACCGAGTTCCCACATTTTCATGCAAATTCACGCCGCCGTAGCCGCGTTCTCCACTTCTCCACGACGAAGCTTCGTCCTTAACTCCGCCGCGTCTTTTGTCTCTTCACTGGCCAGAAATTAGTATTCGACGCCGCAGCCTTTTTTCGTATGCCTGCCGCGGGCCAGGCGGTCCAAGACCGACGAAATACGCGGCAGCCACGGAATCTTCTCGACGACTTTTCCCGCTTTCTCGGTGCAGGCAGCAGATGCACCCGTTGCGCGGAACGGCGTGTTGACTTGTACGTACCGCGAATGCGAATCAACGCGGTTGTTTGCCACTGTCGAGCTTGCTGCGCTAACACGCCAGCAAACTAGAGAAATGTTTGCCAAGAGAAACGTGACTGCACCACGTCGCCAGCGTTAATTAAAAAAATTCAGAAATGCGTGAACCAGAATTGTAAAGGCGAGAACCTAAACCACGGTTTAAAACGACACGTAGATTTAAATCGTCCAATTTATACTGTATGATATTATTTATATTGATCAAACGTTTCGAGCCCCTAGCGGATTCTCTTGAACGAATTGTTGAGGGATTGCAAATTTGGATTGATAAAGGGCAGATGGACTTTTGCAGTAACTCGCGACTTGTCCTTAACGCAGATTGAAATATCCTCCTATCGAAATTTACTCTCGTACAGTCTCCGGTGATTTGTGAACTAACGATTCTAAAAGAGAATGTTCCGTGAGCAGACTCCGAAGAGGTTCGAGCCGAGGTTAAGCCGTGACTTATCAAAATGCATTACCGGCCCTTTTTACCTTCGCTTTCCAGTCCTAAGTGTAGAAACGTCACTCTGTCTTTCGGAACATCGGAAGATCCGGTTATCTATCTGGGTGCCCCTTCGCAGGCCATCCGGCCATCGATCGTCATGTGGAAATATTGTCTCGTAGTCGCGTGAGGACGAGAAAGCAAGCGACCGTTTCGGAGGCTTTCGAGCGGTCGCGACGAAAGTAGGTAAATCCTTGTCAAAACAGGATTTCAAGCGCACGTCCTGGAGAGACGTGAGCCCTTATCGTTTCAGGTCTTTAGGCACGCTGGATTAGTTTTATGCGTTGACAGGTACGTCGCGCGCAGCTTGGACGACACGAATTCGAACTATCGTGACGCATATTGATGAGAGCGCCCGTTAAACCATGTAGGACTAAGAAATTGATTTTGAAACAAACAACGGCTCCCCTCCCTAAACCGGAGATCCGATGACGACGATCCCACGAAACGAATGCAGTTATCGATAGGACGGTGATGCATCATTTCAATGTGGAGTGATTTTTTATATGCAGATTTGATAAAGTTTGAAAATTGTGCTGCAGAGCGTGAAATTTGTTTTGCTAAGTAAAAGAAATTAACAGTTTTGTCAGTAGACTGGCAGTTACTGAAACGTGTTTACAAAACCGAGACCTTAAAGACCTTAAAGTGATATCTGAAATCCATTATTTTAAACAGTTTCGATTTTTTTAATTTTACATAAATGTATGATTCGTCCAGAAAATTCGTATCATTATGCATCCTTCGTTATGATCTTCTAGTATATGTATCTCGTCGCTTTTGTTTAAAGCTTCGTTATCCTGCGTATCGTATGTTCTAAACGACATCTGTTTACATGTAACTCCCTAACGAAAACGTCTTGTGCGAAGATACTCCCTGTCAGTTTCGCGTTTCGATTTGACTACTCGTGACGAGAAATTCGTGACTCGAAATAGCTCTGCCCTCCGCTTTGTCGTTGCTCGACCCCGGGATTACCTCGCAGTACTTCAGCTCGCTGGACGATAGATATCTCGTGTAACCGAGGTTAAATTGCCATTATTTATACGCGCGGCACGCGTCTCATTGTCTCGTTGCTCACCGGATAGATCGTCTACCGTGCGGCAATAAAGTAATGAAACGTCCGCGTGCGCTTCCGCAGCACTGCTTCGTGCAAGATAATCGCAATGTCCGACAGTGTCCGATTACGAATTCCAGTGTTGAGTCGAGTTCCAACGAGAAACCCGCAACAGAATTTTCCGCCGCGTGACGAGTACGAAAAAGGAAGTATGGCATGAGGAATACAAACTTGCTGGTACATTGAACGTTGAGCAATTTGCAAAATTCGTTATTAGAATGTAAACTCATAGATAATTATTGCGATAATGTCAAAACACAGAAATTAGAAATAAAATTTTTATTATAATAAAATATTATAATGGTAGATGTGACATTCTGATCAAATATAGATCATTGTGATCTATATTTTGCTCCGTACTTGTCTTTGTACCATGAAGAGCCAACTTTTGTGGGAACGTCGCGCCACTGCAGCTGATTTATCAGCGAGAGTGCAAGCGTGCCGAAGCGGACACATAAAAGAGCGCGCGCGATGCAGTGGATCGCGAGACGGAGGGTTTCGGTTGGAGGAGAAACGAGGAAAAGGGGTGCAAGATAGTGACAGGGAGTGCCCCGTAACTAACGCGCCGTGAAATCCGCTGGGCACGCGCCATTTCACTTATCCCAAGCACGGCGCGGTTCCTTTTCCGTGCAAAAGCCGCGAGAGGCAGCAAGTGTCGCGCTTCCTCCGTCTATCGTCCATTCGTTGTGGATGGCCATCGATTCTCAAAAGTCGGCAGCAGAATTCACGCGAATTCGTGATGCAAAGCGGAGAAAAAGAAAAGGACACGGCCTTACCTTCCATCTTGCGTCGGTGGTGTAAAACTATAAAATGTAGTTTCAAGTTTTAAAATGGCGGTTCGAACTTTCGCTTAAGGCGGATCAACCAATCATGATCAAGATTTCTGATAGTCATCTCGTTCATGATTGATCGATCCCTTTACCGTTTACGTCTTACTGCTTACGTTTTCGTTTGTATTGAGGCTTTTACTGCTCAAACCTTATTGCTTATTTTTTACTACTTGACTTTACTGCTTGACTTTACTGCTTGACTTACTTTTTGGGCAGTATTCATGATCTATTCTCATACTTCTTCTACTAGATCATCTTGAATCTAATCTTAAGATATACTTAAAATGTTCCTACAACTTATACTTAGGACTCATTACAAGAATGAACCATGAATACCATCCTTCGTCTCGTCCCGGAGGAACGGCGGATCTTCCGGTTCCAGCCGCGTTCAGCAATCAGCTCGTTCCGCGCAATCGAGACGCTGACGTGGTCGCCGTCAATCGTCGAGAGAAGTTTCGCCGTGTATTCGCTTCCGCGAGCACCCCGTCCCGTAACAATGCGTCGACCACTTTACCGCTGTAGTTAACGACTTTCCACCGATAAGTCGCGCGCGCCAGGTCGCGCCGTACAAAGCCGTCGAATATTCAAAAGAATTTCTAACTGTCTCCGTCGCTGCCGGCTGGCTGGCTTGTTGGTTGGATGGCTGGCTTGCTGGATTGCTGGTCTGGTCTGGAGCGGAGGGGCTCGAGTTGAAACGCGAGGGGCAACGAACTTTCGTTCAAGTCGTTGCCGGCAGACACGGCAAACGTCGCGCTAGGGATTCGGCGGTGGTGTGTGTCGCTTAAATAAACTTCAGCGAGAATAGATCGTCCAAGTGAAGAACATTTGATTTCAGCCGCAGTCGCCGATCGATGATGCACGTACGTGTGATTTTACCGCGACGAGAGGAACGATGCACCGATTAGGACTTAACCGGATTAAGTCCCCTTCTTTGGCATTTCGTTGAAGTTTACACTTGGGCCGTTTTTCTTTTTCGGAAATTCTTCTCGGTTTTTCTGCAAGACTTTATCTCGCTGACATGTTAGGTTTGCCTCTTTTTCGACTGAATTTTTTCGTCCTCTCGATACTCGACCATGCATCGATTTTCAGTAAATAACGACGAACCTTTTGTCGCATTCAATTTATAGGAAAACGTTTGATAGTTTTTGAATCAGAATGTAAGTGTAAGATTCCAATAATGTTGTAACGTTGCACTTAAATACTAAATACTTCTTACGGTACTCGTATTGCACTTATATCATGTATAATAGGATTAAAAAATATTAAGTCCTGGGAGAAATTGTCGATTTTCTTGAGCTAGTTAAGGGGATCGATCCGTCATGACATCTATATATGACCGTTTATATCCCCATTTACTCTGCTAGGCAACGACGTGAAAGCGAACGTTGGCTTCCGGCATTTAGACGAAACTGAAAAGTCATCGTCGGTCGTTTGACACGTTAAAAATACGAAGCGGAGAGTGCGATCGATCAGGCTGACACGTACAATTAGGGTAGGCGGTACACGAGATGAGCGCCGCGTGTCAGGGATTACCGACCAAGATTGCCCAAAGAAATTCCTCAAAGAAATCACGCCGGAATGTTAAGAAATAACATACGCTGAGGGGGGACAAGCTTTTAGGAGCGTTCCTTCACGATAACGAGAAGACTAAAGCGCAGGGCGCTACTTACAACATCATAATATTTAATACGAATATTTTTCACACGAATCCCCGCGTCACACAAGCGTCTCAGCTTGCAATTTATTCGTGCCCACCCTCGCGCTCCCTCGAGTCATCCCCGTGGCGACAACCTCTAACCCTTTAGCCTTCGTGCATGGTGTAGCGTCCCTCGCCGCGTCGCTCGCGTCTTCCCGAGGTCCTTTTACCGCGCGGTTAGCGGAGGGAGCGAGGTGTGAACGAAGAACCACAAGTGGCCCCGGAAAGGGCGCCCCTTCTCGCCCCCTCGTCCCCGCCGGTGGTAACTCAATCCGCCGACCGGTCGACCCGGCCGTCGCCCGCGACTTTCACGGAGTTACGCGTTTTCCTGCCGACATTACATTCGATATATACGGGGCGTCGGTGGAGGTCCGATCAGCCACGGTCGATTGGAGCTACGCCCTTACACCACGGGGATAAGCCACCCGCGCGCACTCTAGAGAGAGGGAGGAAAGCGGGCCCGGGGGCTGGCGAATCGCCAGGGCTCCCCTATCGAAGCCGAAGCGGAGATATCACGGCGCGGTGGGTGATTCACGCGCGCGCGAGCGAGCAAGCGGACAGTTACTGAGCGACGATACAACAAATTAACCGACAGTAATTGGTTGTCGTATAACGCAACCCCGCAATTCGCGGTATTCTCCCGGGAGGGGTCCACGGGCGTGTATATGTCAAAGGGCACATGCATTTGCTCTATTGTTTCAATAGCCGAACGCGTGCTCTATCGGCGGCCTGTCCATGTCTCGCTCGAATCGCTTGATCTCTGGAGCTAGAATGCGAGGATTACGGAACGGTTCTTTGGGGCGATCGCGAGAGAGGGTTTCCTTTCGTTTCGTAGTTTCAGGGCGGAGGTGTTTATTTATGCTGGGCCCGCTGCAGCAGTGAGTTGGCGCGTTTCGAGGGAAGCACGAACAATAGCATACCTTGCACGATCACTTGAGAAGAAGAGAGACACGGCCGCTCGCGAGTTCCTTACGTACACATTTTATTATGCAGCGTTGCGCCGCGTCGTCTCGTACTTTGTGCCCCGTCATATATCTCACACGAGACTACACGAGTAGAGTAAAAACAAAAATTTTAAAAATTTATATTGGTAATTTTCGTACAACTTGCAGCTCATCAGCTTTGGACGTTAACCGAGCTGGTTAATAAGCTAAGAAGAAGTACGCGGCGGATTGACACAAACCCTCGCGGAAGATGCGTGTGTGCGCGTCCCCGCTCGTTAGCGTAAATAATTTACGGCGCAATTCCGGGCGCGTAAAGTCTCGCGAGAGAAAAAGGGCCAATCCGATTACTCGCGGCAATCTCTGAATAAGTATCTCGCCGGTCGGCAAATTTGCCGGGACCTCAAAGACGGCGAGCCGGCCGTGTGACAGCTACGGTGTCAGAGCGTAACGAGTATCGCGGATTAAAGAGCCGCCCCCCGAAATTAATTGGCGGCGGGGCAAACCGGCGTTGTAATTGGGAAGAGAAACGAGCGGGCCAATTGTGGCCACCTGTTCTGTTATGGCTGCGTAAACGAAAGGGATGCCTTTAAAACACTTTGCGTTTCACAATTCTCCCGACCGTTGCACCTCGCTCCGAAACGTCCCGTTGAGTACACTCGAAGTACCCAAGAAGAATCTTGCTCGCTGTGCCCTTCGACAGTCGCGTATCGACAAATAGGACACGAATAGGTTTCCTCCAATATTAAATAATAATGATAATAACTTGCTAAGCAAAATGAAATTTATTATACATAAAAATAATATGTATTTAAATTTATATCTAAGGCTTTCTCACAGATGACGATTGAAGTTGGCGTTAGAAATGTCAAAGGCTTAATGACGCTGACGATACTGATTGAATAATGTCGCTTAATTTGCGGATTAAAGTTCCTCAACTTTCTTCGAGAATCCTCGAATAAGATTAATCATAATTTACGCTATACGCAAGAGAATCGTAAATCGAGTTTAGCTTCCTCGAATAGGGACTTTGAAAGCGAGTGAATAGAGGAGAAAACACAGTCATTACGGGAGTCATCAGCTGCCCACGCGGCTCAGGCGTGAAAACGGGATTTACATAATTCGCGGACTATTGTTACTCGCACGTAGCACTGCGAGTTTCTCCGTGTGCTTCACAGTAGCCACCATTTATAACATATTGATCCTCAGACTCCTATCTCAAGACACAACCGTTTAATACGACACAGACGTACGGAAGACAACATGGTACACTATGATGTGCCATAAACTTTCACGGATTCCCCTTCGCGCTGGAGAAATTGGGACCCGATTGTCTCTATCGGGCGGCCTGTCAGTGTAATACTTTTTTGTATCGCGTCTCGAGGGGATAACAACTCTCCCTCTCACCCTCTCTCCCTTTCGAAAACTTAATAGCAGCTTGCTTGCTCGGCTGTCAAGCGACGACTGCTCGCTCCCTCCTCGCTTCTTCCTCTCGTTAAGCGACGTTTACCACGAGACGAGACGCAGAACGCGTAGGTAGGTTGCTAACATCCTGCCGGTTCCCGCGCGTGATAAACATCGAGATCGGGACCGAGTCGAGCGGTTTCTCAAGGAGGGCTCCAGGTAAAAATTCCCGGGACAATTTTTAACGGCGCCCACTGCCGTCACCTTCCAAACGTCGTCCAAACGCGCCTCTGCCTATCTGCTTACCTACCTACCGGCCGTCCTCGAGATGAAGGCGACTCTTCTCTCGATGAGTATCCTCTTGAGTATCGCTCGTTGTTCCGGCATCACACGCCTACCCACGTGATTATATTTTTCGCTTTTAACAACGCGGCCTGCGGTCGAATTTCGTTACTGCAAAGCCGCACACAGGGGTCCGAAACGGCACGTTTCAAGCGAGACGTGGACACGACCAATTCAAATCTAGGCTTGCTCCGAAGAATTCGGATCCTGCATCCATCTCCTCGTCCAGCCAGTCGAAACAGCGGCAAGCGCTGCTTCTCGCGAGCATTCAAAATAACGTCGAGCGATAAGCGGGAAATGATCACGGGGTTAATTTGTCATAAGTTACTCCAACTTCGAGATGAATCGGAGGAAGATTGAGCCGTGGATCTCTCCGCCCGAGGACGAGAGAGAATGCTGGTAACGTCGATGAATTGAGGCGCGTCACCGGTTGAAAAACGTCGTTGCCAGCAGCGAGAGAAATGATTACACAGTCAGAGGCAGCGCGGGAAGTTATAGAGCGAGATTGCATCTTAATGCCTCCGCGACGGGGGAGCAAAGTTTATTTATCGCCGCCGCGTGTTCGTCCCTCTCGTTACGGTAATGCAGTTTTAATAACTCGGAGTTTCTATTCTTCTTGGAATTAACAGTGCCGCAGCAGCATCACCAATAAGGCGATTTCACCAGGACACAGCTCTCGTCTCCGCTCGCGGCAGCAAGCGGATGCGAGCGCCGAGTTATCAGGCAACGCGCGGTCAAGCTGCGATTCCTCGGCCGCCGCGGCTTCCCTCGGGCTGATGGCCGGCGTATCGTGTGTCGCGTCCGTTTCTCACTCGCATACATCTTCCGCGGACGCTTACAAGCCGAGACTCGAGTGTCCCGTTTCACGAAACCGACCGAAATGGTGGCTAGTAATAGGATCCACTGGTATCCACCGCGCGGCGAGCAGCAGTCGGAAGCGTCTTCTCGCGCTGGATGGAATCCCTGGATGCTGTATCCTCCTCCCTCCCTCTCTCTCTGCCGGTCCCCCGATAAGACTGTCCGCGTTAATGACGCCGATAAATCCCGCGTCGCGGCGGCCGGCGACTGGGAGGCCTCGCAATGAGAACCACTGCGATATCGCTTGTCATAAGTCACTCAGCGTGTGGCGTACGGCGAACACGGGGCCTCGTTCGTCCTTTTGGTCCTCACCTTCTTCCCTCCCTCCCTCCCTCCTACCCTCTCGGCGTCTTTCTTTTATCGGATGTCCTCCTCCGACGCATACTCTTCTTGCCCCCCTCACCTTTCTCGATCGTGCTCCGTCATGCCGGTACCCTCTCGTTTTATGCTCAACGAGTCGATCTTGCGGCTGAGCGGTTTGCTTCCAGACACTCCCAGACACCGCGTTTGGGACATCGCACCCTCTACATCCCGCTGGGCACCCCGTCGTTATCGAAGCGCGCGGCTGGTCCAGTCGCGCCATTGAAATTCGGCGCCCCAGTCGCGGCTCGTTAAGATCGCCGGATCGTTAAGCGAGACATGCAGACAAAATGCCGATAATTTATTTTACAAAGTGCGGCCGGGATGAGGCGACGCGATTTTGTGCAATTTTGTGAAATTTTCGACGACAGCGATAAGAATTCCATGACGCAGAAGCGTCGCTGAAGGCCGCTGTCAGTCAACTCGCCGTTCGCGATTAGGGTAGGAAAGGTCGATCGAAGTGGTCCGATGATAGCGTAGCCCGAAACATTGGCTGCTCGGAGTACGATTTTCAGCGCGCGAAGAGAGACGAGAGAGAGAGATTTATCGCGCGTGTTTGGTGTCTCACTCTGTAAATCATCATTGCGTGAATGATCACCCTCGGATTCTGAAATATCGCGTCTCGCTATTTCGTATTACGAAATGAGGCAGCCCGTTACCGGACTCGTGCGTCATGAATATTAATGCACCATTGGGATAACATCGGCGTGTGGCTTATTAGCGCGAACGACTGGTACAGAGGAGACGAGAAGGAAAGGGAAAAGAAGATGGAGGACAGAGATTTATTAACGGTCGTAAAGACAGTCGAGGGACGTCCAGGGGGAAGAGGGAAGGCGTACGTGTGTATGTACCTACTCCCGCGGTACGTCTCGAGTTTCCGATTTCGAGGATGATTCCTTCCCTCGTTGCGACTCGCCGGGCGGAGAGTGAATTTCTCGCGCTGGCAGCGCGAGCGGACGTGACAGCGCGGTGTCGTGTAACAGTTTATTCCGGGTCTCGAATTCCCCGGCGATATTTAATCGATCCCCCGGACGCGAATGAGAAAAGTTCGAGTTTGGCGTCCCTCTCTTTCTCTCTTTTTCTCTCTCTCTCTCTTTTCTCTCTGGAGCCGTGGCACCTGGAAGTTAATCTAAGTTTCCTGTCTCGACGATACTTCGCCGCGAGCGAGCGAACGAGCTGTTTCTCAGCGCGGGCGCACAATCGCTCCGTGCGGAATATCGTTCAGAAATAGCGTCCAGGCATCTGGCGCGTTCTTCTTTGAGAGAGCCGTGCGATCGATTCGCGCGAGCCGCTGGTAAAATATACACGAAAAAAGCTCATAAATCACGGCGTCCGCGAGCGAGCGAGCGCGATGTGGCCAGTTCGCTGCGAACGATTGCGAATTTGCGATTCGCCTTTCCGAGATTTATCTGTCTGCCCATCCTTCGCCCGCGTGATTGTACTCGCGTGTACGATTTACAGGGAAACGTGACTTGTCGCGCAGCCGTATTTTTCCGATCGAATTTTTTCCGCCGACCGATTCGTATGTAGCGCGATGCACTCTTACTTACACGATTGTTTTTACGCCTCGTGAATATGAAACGTTCCATCGAACGCGCTGCTCTCTCTCTCCCTAGCTTTTCCTCTTTTTTTCCATGAGCCTCTCGTTTCTCTCTGCCAGACTAGCGCTCGCTTCCGCTCGCTACCTTCGGGTTCGGCCGACGATCATCCACGAGGCGAGAAACGAGAGAAGGAGAGAGAGGAAGAGAACGTTGGACGGACAGAGAGAGAAGGAAGGCACGTAATGTCTATTCATCGTCGATCGAAGACGGACGTTCCTTCGGAGGGTACGCCGCATAGCGCGTAGCGCGCATTTGAATATGAAAATATGCCACGAATTAAAATAACACTGACTGCGGTGCTACGGGGCCGCGATCTTAAATAATTCATGGGATTTTTCATTTCACCGTTACGTATCCGGAGCCGTAACTGCGATACCGATGCGTCCCGAGATCGTCAGCTTCCTTCCCCGTCTCCCTCTTCCCTTTGTCCTCTTCTCTCTGTGTCCCTTTGCGAAGTACAAAAAACGTTTTATGGCCGCAAAAGAGCAGTTTGAGGGTGAAAAGCCGGCCGAATTGCCGCCCGCAGCTCGACTTTCAGATTTCAATTCTCCGGCGTGTCGCAACTCGAGTTGCGATACGCCGCAAGATATCGCACGCGAGAGTTCACGTCGAGTTATCGGCAGGAAAGAGGAAAAAGGAGAGAGAAACGTTACTCGCGCGTATACGCGCATTGTCTCCGAATGCGACGCACGAACGATCATCGCCGAGCTATTAATAAGGCCGTACGCAAAAAAGCGTCGCGCCAAGCGATTTGACCAATCAGCATGTAGCAGGCGACATTTTACAATCGCAACGTCGGGTCTCTAATGCGTGCTATTGTATCTTATTTGCATAAAATATGTCACATTTGTGTATTATGTTGACACGCATGAAACGAGCAGTAATACAATACATACTCTAATTGTAAGTGTGTGCAAAAAATACATCCTTAAGTTCGCATTAATGCACGTACTAAACCTTGCAAGAGTCCAATGAAAAACAAAACTCTCCCGAGTTTTGAGATGCAGTTTCTATGGAACGTGCTTTTCCGTTCGTAAACGTCCGAGCGTGATATTATGCGCGACATTTCTTATTAGTCTCTTATAGGTTGACAATTGCATTGACACGCTGTGTTTACGGTACAACTGCGTTGCAGTTCTGCCGTTGGGGATGTTCGCATTCGTAACGCCAACATAACTGCCAAAATTTACAAAGATCGTTTCATGTCACGGTCGCTTTGTAAATCTCGGATAATCGTTCGCTCAGTCTCTCTGGTCCTTGGAGAAGCACATTGTGCGCGTTTGGGGATGGGCTCTTCAGTCGCAGAATTTATAGTCCACTAGCACAGCGTAGGGTAGTTCATTGGACACGATCACGGAGATAAAGGAGGCTTGCGAAGTCGCACTGCAGGCGGTACATACGATTGAGACGACTTAATGGGCGCCGAGTTTGGACTAATTGACTATCAGAAGAAGTCAATCGTATCGGAAAAGAAAAAAGATGCGAGGTCGAGGTTAACTCGAAGCCGATTTGCAGTGAAAACCCGCATGATCTTTCACGTTATTATTCTTTAGTAGTTTCCAAGTCGGCCTTGCAAATCGCACGGACGTAGTCGACGCTGCCGTTTATGTTGCACATCTGCTCGATCGTTGAGCCACGACATTAGTGAGGAATATAATTGGATTAAAACACTCTTTGTAAAATGAGGGAATAATATGCTGTCGTCTCTGATTACCGTCCACAATAATTTTTGTTATTGTTATGATATTCGTTTATCTGAATTTAATTTAATTTAATTACGCGTACGTAGTGTAATATGTGCTGTGTAAAAGGAGAAAAGGAACTGTCTTTTATATATACAATATAATCTCTGTTACTGTCATGATATTTATTTTATCAGAACTTAATTTAATTTAATTACACGTATGCAATGTATTATACAAATGTTATCTGCATTTAGGAAAAGAAAAACATTTTACTCATGAAATTATTAATGTATATTTGTATTAATTTTATTATATACTAGTACAACACAGGCGCGCGCTATTTTATTTTTCAATAATGTTTTCGACTAATAATATTCATTTATTATGTGCACAATTATCACACTCTACCAAATTGTTAACCTCCACGCGAAGACATTTAACACGGCTTTTTAAAGAGTGGATTTGGTATATTGCGAAGAGTTTTCGACGATTGAAAATCCTTTAGATTTAGAAGTGAAAAAGTTCTAGCTCTTAAAAATTTTTTCTTTTCCGAGAAGTTCTGAGTTGTTGATATCATTATTTGGCATATTGCGAAGAATTTTCGACGATTGAAAATCCTTTAGATTTAGAAGTGAAAAAGTTCTAGCCCTTAGAAATTTTTTCTTTTCCGAGGAGTTCTGTGCTATTTAATTGTTATTTGGCATAT
Organism: Ooceraea biroi; assembly: GCF_003672135.1. Classification (NCBI taxonomy): domain Eukaryota; kingdom Metazoa; phylum Arthropoda; class Insecta; order Hymenoptera; family Formicidae; genus Ooceraea; species Ooceraea biroi. Next base: position 5,267,840 of record NC_039517.1, on the reverse strand, counting down.
TGCCTAGAATTCTCGATGATTAAAAATTCGTTAAAACAATAAATGAAAAAGTTCTAGCCATTAAAATTTTTTTCTTTTTCCGAGGAGTTCTGGGATATTTATATTGTTACCAGTAGAACACAGGCGCGCGCTATTTTATTTTTCAATATTAATAATGTTTTCGAATAATAATATTCATCTATTATTTATTATATGCACAATTATCACACTCTACCAAATTGTTAACCTCCACGCGAAGACAGCCGCGCGATGGTAATCTAAACTGAACATAACGCACAACGCGAATCGAGATAACCAATCAGCGTCGCGGAAAAGAGGCAACAATGATTTGATTTAACACGGCTTTTTTAAGAGTGGATTAATTTTGCTTCGTACAATATCGCACTGCGCATTTTTGTCGCGTTAATGTTTAAAGAATTGATTAAAGTGATATTTATTAAATTTGCACATGGATATGTTGCTTTTTTAATAGAAAAATTTTAACATAATCTACCCTTATAATTGCCATCGAAGGTTTCAGAACACCCTGTATAACAAGTTGGCAGTCCAGCTAGCACATAGAAAATCAGCTCTTGCTACTGTCACCCGCTTCTCTCTCTTGTCGCCCATCTTTCCTTTCCTGGCGCTATTATATATTGGCAGATCGCTCGAATCAGCTTTCCCCTTACGTCGCAGCCCTTTGGGCCCGAGACGTTCTCCGATGTGCGTCGCACACCTTCTCGCCCCTTATCGTTATTTATCTGTAGCCAGCCGATACCCAAGCAAATACGGGCCACCATGCAGCCTACGATAATACAGGGATTTCTTTATGTTCGATTGTCGAGGGGGATCTTCGGAGATAGCCGTATAGCTGTTCGAATCTTTTTTCGAACTACTGTGGTTACGCGGCGGCAGATAAGGCTTATCTACCGTAGAATACCGAACCACCCCGGACCAATCGTTCTTCTCGTCGCGCAAACAATTTGTTTTCTATTCTGCGTTACGAATCAAGTCGAGTCAATCTTGTGACCAGGCTGTTTTTCCTCGCGCAGATGCACCGAACGTTAATCTCACGTATCTGCGTTTGTTTTCAGGTGCCATCCCGAGATCTTCTTCGGGCTTTCTTCGCTGACTCACGTAGCGACTTTGGTAGGCAACTGGAAATACTGGGAGGACTGACCACACACAGATAGTACCGTGAGTAAAAAAATAAAAGTACAGGAATCTTTTAGCGATAGAGATTTACAAGTCCCGCGTTTGTTGGAGCATGCGTCCCTGGAAATGTTATTTGCAATCTAGCGAATCAGATTTGCAGCTGCAAATTGAGCCGAGTTGGATAATCGTTTCAATGTTTGAACATACACGTTTTATTTATATCAGATTGGAGAATTATTTAATTTGATATTTATTTATATTTGAATTTGCACATTGTATTTATTCCAAGCTGAATAATTATAATTATAGATATTGATATAAATATTCCACATTTATTTTTTATGATATTTTATGCGTATGTATATATAAGTATTCCTCTTTGATTTATGCACATTTTGGTATCATATATTTTTACGTACAATATTTTATGCTGCTCGCAAACCGTGTTTGCGCTCTCCGACTGCAGTGATGCGTGTAAACACTGAATCTCGTTCGCCGATTCATGCCAACTAGATTTCGCGCGAGCGACTGTTCGATTTAAGATTTAAACATCGCGACAAACTTTCGCCGAGAAGAAGCGGCGTCCGGAATGGCCGAAGAAGTCCGCGTGCGGACACCCGGCGCGGAAACATTCCCACATTTTCTCTTTTTTCTCGCGGCTCGTAACAGAATTTTCTCGCGCTACATTTTCGCACGTCCGCGTTTTTAATGGCCGAGCTTAATGTACAGAAAAAAAAATGTGGCGCCGTGTAAAGCGTCCACGAGCGAGCGGGCGAAATTAATTGCGAGCGGTGAGGCCCGCGACGCAAGAGACGTTCCGGAAGATTACACCGTATCCGCCCCTGGTGTCTGATGCGGATCCCGTGTAGTGACGGTGTAGTTACCGGGGAATCGGCGCGTTTCCATGATAAATACAAGTACACTCGCACTCGCATTCGCGCTCGCGCTCGCGCGCGGTTATACGACGGGCGAGTCGACACGTCAGTAAATTTCAGCTTGATCACCAGCCGCGGGTCCCACGACAAACGAAAGGGGCTTGGTACTGTGCACCGCAATATTCTGTCGAATTTACGGGGCGCCGTGCCCCCCGTTACGACTTTATTACAGGCCTCGGCGCGGGTAAGGCACGGGAGTGCGCGCGCGAGCACGCCTGCGGATGCTGTGCGCTTCATCTCGCTTCGCTCCGGCGTGTCGATTATTGAGGAGCCGGGATGCCTTCGAGAGAAAGGAAGAGAGAGAGAGAGAGAACTGTATACGAGGGATTCGCTTGTCGTAATGCTGGTACTGTGCGCCTGATGCGCGGTCGAATCGTGCAAAGTCGACGGTCTTCACACATTCACGACCACCACGGCGACCATCAGTGACCGGCACCAAGCTTTCCGCTCACGCTATGATGGTCACCGGCGAGCAACTAATGTGTCAGGACACGTGAATAATATTTTTACACCCGATTACTTGCGGGATAATGATTGGTTAATAATTACTAAGGAAAGCGTGATTGACACTCCGAGTTTATCGCGTTTGCGTGGAACGTGGAAATCAACGAGGCGATGGGAACTCGCACGGATATTAAATATTATATTTGCCAAGAAAGTGAACGGCCGACTCTCTCGGACCGGTATAATAAGTGTTCGCGGCCACGTCGACCGGCACCGAGAAAATGGGATACAGCTTTACATGAAAATGGGGGGCGAATTAAGGACCTCGCTCGAGAGCATTCTGCCCTGCTGCGACGTAGGAGGGCTCAGCTCTCGAAAGTTGCGGCCGTCGAGAGTGACAGAGGGTGGCCCCGTGGCACCGGAGAGTGCCGTTGAAATGTAGTTTACGTTTGTCGATGTTCTTCGTCTGGACGACCGTAGTCGGGCACATCCAGAGAGAGAATGAGCGAGGAATCGCCGCGCGAAACGGGAGATCTCTTGTTTTACATCTTATAACTTCGGAAACCGGGTCGGAGATTTGCACGCTGTCCCCAGATAACGATATGTGTGTGTGTTTTCTTTTTTGTGGGGGATCTTTTTTGTCGGAAAAATACGCGATTCGCGCGGGAAACGTATGGAGGGAATAAACGCCGCGAATAAAGTGCATCTTGGACAGCACTGGATTCCGATTGGTCACGAGTTTTTATTTGGGAGTATGTAAATACGTGTGCGTGTGAGGCAATAAGTTCGAGCAGAACATGCATGCGAAACGGGCAAAAAGGAGGAGTCTCGGAACGCGGAAAGTTTCGAGAAGCCTGCACGGACAACAAGGTGCAGATCGAGCTACACGAAAAACAATTTCATTAATTGACGTAGATCCGATTGATCCACGTGATCTTCTCTTCGTGACGCATTCATCATCCACGCCCCTGTACGTCTCGTCGCGTACGAGCGCCTGAAACTGTTAATTAGGACCTTTGTCCCCAAGTCGACACAGTCCGCGGTGCAGGGCAGGGAAGATCGGGCGCAGCCCAGTAACACAAATGACAGCATCCGATGCGGCCGTAATGGATTACGCAGATACCGATCGGAATCCCGTACTTTCGCGATCGAGGCCTCGAGAGCTCGACTTTCCTCCCCTGAACCCCCTTAGCTCCTCTCCAAAGGTTGTTACGTTTTGGTGAGACGCGAATCGATCGGCAGGCGGATGCGCGTCCCACGGGGACTCCTGTTAGCCTGAGAGAGGACGACGAGGACGCGCGACGAGGACGGAGTAATCGGGGAACGGCAAGAAATCCGACTCCCCGTAGGCGGCTTTTGTAATGCTAAGACGTCGCCTACCTGTGCGCGCCGTGGCACTTATTAAATCTCGCTCCGGCATCCTCGCCTTTGCCTTTCATCTCGAGTTACTCTTGAACGGCATGGCGCGGTGCTCGCTCGCTTGCTCGCGCTGCCTACGCCTCGAATGTCGGAGATTCTCTCGCGAGATTCGTAGGAATCAACGTCCTTTATTCTCGGGCGAGCCACTTTTCCGAACACTTCGTCGTCAGCCGGATATTCAACCGAGTCGCGTTGCTTGCGTGACAATTTCGTCGAGCGCAAACCGCCGAGCGCGCGTATGTACGTACGTTCATTTTCTCTTTTTCCCTTGCCACGTGTAACACGTGTGCTCGAAGACGCAGCTGAACGTACGTGTATGTGCCAACGGATGCTGCGAGCGAAGGAACCCTTTCGAGGAAGAGCGTGCTGAGGAGCACGAAAGGTCGATGCAGAGAGAATCCGGAAAGCGCGCGCAAGAACACGCGGCTCTCGCGCGGAGGGATTTCGTTATTAGATTTTTCACAGGAGACTTCCTCCGGCAGTCAGTCTGTGATTTTCTTTTCCATATAGACGCGCACATGTGATTGCGTAGTGCAGCCTCGGCAATCGATTCTTAGATGCTGCGTCTTCCGCGTTGAGATTGAAATAACAAGTTTCCGATATCTTACTTTATATTTACTCTATACTCACTTGTACGCGATTACCTCCCAAGTGAATCTTATCTTATTCAAGAGTTGAGAAATTTCAGACGTGAGAAACGATTTATAAATTCAAGCAAAAATTCAGAAATTACTTAAACAACATCGCTGAGTGTTATTAATTATTAAATCAATATTAAATTTCTCTCTTAAATTTATTGACTATTTTCTTAGTCCATACGCTTTGTTAATCCATGCTGCATTTATTCAGTTCAATTTTTCGATCATAAGCTTCGGCTTCAGGATGCACAGGACAACGTGTGAGTCCGATCAAAGGGCGGGATGATTCCTTCACATTGTTTGCAAACTTCTGCTAACGCATCCCGTGCTCGCTCGCTTTCTAGAAACTAACAATGAAGAGGAAGTCGGTGGCTGGACGTAAAGCCAAGAAAGTCGTGACTGCGTCTTCTAGCAAAGGACTTGCGTGAGCGGAGGCTGCGTCCTTCGAAAATGGTCGTAGGACCCCTGGACTCTCGTCCTATGCCGTCCTTCACTTTTGAGGACAACCAAACGGTGCCTGCAGGCAACGAACGGAACGTTCGTTCGGTCACTTGAGCCTAATATTAATTTGTGACCACTCAAAAAAAGAATGTCTCTACCTCGACGCACAAACGTCTTCCGAGTGTCTCTGGAACGCGCGTCTAACTTGCATGAATCTCACTCTCAACACAACGCGTATCTAACAAGACAATATTTCTCCGAGAGACCGACGCTCTTCCGTGCATCTCTCTCGTCTGAAATAACGGGTCTACAAATTCATTGCCTCGCTTTGTCCTTGTCCTTTCTGAGGAGTGAATTTTGCTGCACGAAATCGCACGGATGAGAGAGCCGAGCTTGCCGTTCGAGGTACAATATTTACGGGAACCGTTAGGGGATAAGTCAGCCGCCTAAACAACGTGTAACGTTTCTTTCTCATGGCCACGTCGTCCCGGACTAATCGCAGTCGAGTTGCACGCTCGAAGATGATTCATTATTATGAGAGCGTTGGCGCATTGTTATGAGAACGCTCAAAAGCGCAGCGCGAGAATACTGCACCTGGAAGTGGTGCAGTGTTCGCGCTGATACTGCTGGTGTTATCTGCGGCGTGCCCTGACCACCCGACCCCTGCGCGCGACGCATTGTGTTGGCGCATACCACACGTGTGATAGGTGACAGGAAGTCGTAATCTACCCCTCCGCTATCTCCGACAGAACCGGCGATTGTTTACATCGTGAGATTTTTAAACAAGTTGCCAAGTAATTTATTCACGCTCTCGTTGCTCCCTCCTTCCCTCTTCCCCTGTCATTACGCGCTCCAGCCTCTAACGATTCGCGCGATAGCGATCGCGATTGCGGGGCAAGCGCGCGTCGCGTGCATCTGTCGTCGTCTTGTTGGAGACTCGCGAGAATCTCCTCGATCATCGAGAAGAGTTCGGGGATGGAAAGGGGGATTATACGTGTCCTGGCCATTAGGCAGGCGAGCTCGAAGACGAGTCACTCGGGCGGGCGGGCGCGAGATCCGCGTCGCTGCTTCCATAAGCTAATTTCACGTTGAATAAAAACGCGTAATACTCCTGGAAGGGAAATCCATTTAACGTTCGTCCCGGCCTCTCAAGATAAATTGCTTTTCGGGGGTCGCCTTTCTAAAGGCGACACTGGCAGGAAGTTTAGGGCTGACGAGGGGAGATGAGGAAGGGAGAGATTCCTTTGCCCGAGATCGGTCGAGACCTCCCCCGAGAATCACCTGTTTTGACTTTGTTGGGCTGGCGAACGCCAGGCGTGACTGTCAACCGTGCTCCAACAATGGGCACCGTATATACATTTGTCGAAAATCCACAGGGGGCAAATACCTCAATGTAGACTTCAATGTACATCAGAGTCGTCTGCCGTGTCCCTATGCACCGCCCAACCTAGTCCTCCAGCGTCTCTTTCGCTGATATTGAGTATCTGCCTTGACTTTTCAAAAAGTCTTGTCTTGCCAGACATTGTACGCATTGCAGCAACGTCTCTATCGTAGAAACGACCCTCCGGGGGCGAGTCTGTAGTTCAGCAAGGCGGGAGCGTGCTGCCTTCAAAGTATCACGGTAGTTGACTCAAAGTTGATTTTCATTTGGAAAATTGGGTCGCTTTATATGTTGCGTGGCGTATTGGAAGCGTTAATTAATGTCGAGTCGACCCGGCAACAACATTTCCAAATCACATCTAAATAATAGCACTGGAATATTTCAATATACGTAAATGACTGTTTTCGAAATGAGTCAAATTAAGAGCACATTAAACCGAGCTAATTGGCACGTGTAATAATTTGAAATACAAAAATGAATATCGTTTCAAAGACACGTAACGAGCACATCAGTTCTCCTATCTCGAAAAACAGATTTATGAAATTATTCCAGAGCATTTGCTGTTATATTAGACTTCATATTAATACATTGACGTGCACGTGCCAATAAAGTACGCGAGAACGATGAAAATCGTTTGGTTATTAATAAAACACGATGCAAGAGCAGCTGGCCTTTATGATGCCTCACGACAGCATGAAACTTAAAGTGCGCAATAAAGGTAATAAACTCAACGGCGAATGGATCCGCTCGCGCGTGTATTATCGTTCTTCGCTCTCGCTTTAGACGACTATTTATCGACCACGAGAGGTACTACCTCCGCGACACGTAAATCACTCTCGTAAAACGTATTCTGATAAACCGCATTAGCGAAACAATTTATTATTCGCTCGCCTGCGCGTGATCAGTGACCTGCGACTTCTGAACGCGTGTAGATCGCGATAATGCCGCAGGAAGTAAATCCGTCGCGCATCTTTCCGTCATCTTACGTCTCGTCGCAATGTATCAATCCGGCACAAATCGCTGCGAAATTCGAGCTAAGCTACCAGTCGCAAACTTGCAAAACGAGTGACGGAATCCGCGCACGCTCTTCCTCTTCGTCGCCCTTCGTGTTTTGACCTTTAAACCCCCGTCGAGCCGTCCGCCCTGCCGTCCCTCGATCCGATTACCGGCCGCGAGATTGCAACGGACCACCTGGCTCGTACCGGGAATTACTTGACGGGTTCCGGCCGCGCCGATGTAGCGTCTGGACTCCACTCGGGGCCTCGCAGGCTTCAAGAACCTCGCGGAATGGTAATCGGACCCTATTCCCATCGCGATCGCCGTGCCTCTGCGAGGACGTCGGGACGCCCGCGGCGGACGCTGCGGGAAAGATCTAACTCTTCCTCCTCGGCGTTTCCACGTTGAGCCGGGTTTCCTCGGGGGAAAGCGTATGCCTGAGAGTCTCGTGTCCCTCATCGCGATCCGGAGGGTACACCGGACTGTGGGGATGTTACGTTCACCCCGAGAGAAGCCGACGACGTGTGCACTCGTGAGCAGCGTATCCATAGCGACGTATGTATGTACCCGGAAAGGAGTAAAAATGTCCGACCGACATCAATGGATGGATCGCGACGTAATGCAGGATTCGTTTGGCTGTGAGCGAGTACTCGATATGTTCGATGCAGATGGGTTTCGGAGAAATCGATGCGCCACAGGACGTACCGTCACCGATGTATGAAACTTTAACGAGATCACTTGCCAGGTTGTGCGTCGCAACGGATTTTTATGGAGATGTGATTTCGATCTGAACGGTTTGCGTTTCTCGCGATTCCCCTTTCCCGTTTTGCACGTTCTTTTTGGATTCGAAGTTCGAACGAGAGCGGTAGCGATGTAAAAGATATCGATACGCAAAGCTTCATTCTCCATTCGTGATTGGGACCGTTGTTGCCGCCAATATTGCGGATTGCGGCTCCGCATACGGGCCGAAGAAAGTCTGGAACACGAAATTTGAAGCTGCGGCGATCCCGGCGTACGGCATAATATTTCGCTGTTTTACGGCCGTGATAAACATGCCAGTTTACAAGTTTCTTTTTCGCGCGCGTGAACGATACACGGCCAATTTTTCGCACGCGCCACGCGTATCCGCCATCAATTTATCCGCATCGTGGGCGCGACAGGACGTTCGCGAAGGCGTATAAAATTCGGTGGCGGACAGTTACGCGCAACGAGGCTGAACCATTTTACATCGCCGTCACTCGTGAACGCGATAACGAACGGACGGCGGGGAAAAAAAACGAAGGACGACGGTATTTTTAGCCAGAGTCCTTCGGCAAAAAGCTCGTCGCACGCACAGCGTTAACCGGCTCGCAGGTGCTTCGAGCGACAATGACGATGACGATGCTACCTGTTAATCCGCTCATTCCGAGAGCCGGCCGCATTTAATTACGCATTTTTCCAGACGCCTTTATCGACGAGGTGCACCATCGAACATCATCAAACGACGACGAAAATCGGTCATTATGAACGAGACGGCAGCGTCGTGGTTTCGTTTACCGACGAACGACGCGTGAATTGGAAAGTTTATCGCGTCGACCCGCGCGCGCGGGGCCCCGGGATCGTCGAACCCACCGCCTCGTGTCCTCGAGAGCCTCGATCTCGATACGAGGAGGTGAGGCCCTCCTCGGAACCGGTCGTGACCGTACCTACGCGAGACGTCGTTAATGCCGCGCGAGAGCGAATCCACCTACGAGCCGTGGGGGTGACCGCGTCCCGCCGCTCGTAAGCAGCCCGAAAAGAAAGCAGTAAGTCGATCAGCGGAGAGAAGGCGAGAGAAGAAGGGAGAGACCGGGAGAAAGACAGGGAAATAACCGCGGACCGATAATAAGCGGTCGTGAATCCCGAAGACCCGAAGAACGAGGGAAGAGGAGGGCAGGGAGGATCCTGCCGACCCTCTCTCGTTATCCACGCCACACGGCGCCCGGGCGTGACGTCATCGCGCACGCGGGTATGCCTACATGTATATGTGCATGTACGTGTGTGATCTGTCGGGGGATGCATCACGCGCCACGTGCAACCACACCTGTGTGCACCCACACATGAGAGACGCGATTTCTCATGCAAATATGCTGCGTGTACGTATACGCGTATACACACATACGTACACCTCGCTCGCGTGAGCGCGCGGGTCGGCATAGTCGGTTCTCGTGCGGTTGCACGCGGAGCGAGCGAGAGATGCACGACGCTGCACGGCTCGCCCGCGTATAAGTGGCGGGAGCGCGCGGGGGAACCCGAGGGGACCGCGGACCGGTAGCTTCGCCGTCGAGTCTCGGCGGAAACGCACGAACGCTCCTCTCGCCCTCCGCTCTGCCCCTCTTGTTACCGTAGCCACGGCGACTCGACCTCGCCTCCGTCGACTTCGGAGCGCTCTTCGGGTCTCCCCGCTCGGCTCGGCTCGGCTCGCGTCGCGAGTCAGTGCGTTCGTGACCGTTGTCGGAGCTGGATCGCAGCGCGTTCTCGTCGGCGCACGTGTCATCTCCGTCGTTTTACGCTCCCGTCGGTCGTGAGCGGCCGCGTTGGTTCGCGCACTCGCTCTTCGGAGCTCGGCGAAGCGTTTGTGAAGAAACTGCCGTGCATGCGCGTGATTCCGAGCACGCAGGCACACACGACGTGTCACGTGCGCGCGTGTTTACGGATCCGATTCAGTGTGCCTGCCTGCCGACACTACTGCTGCATCGCGTGTATACACGCGTCGCTCCGCCAGCAGGCCTCCGTGCAGCAACAGCCAGCGAGCCAGCAAACGAACTGCCGACACAACGAACGAGATCGCCGCGCATTCTCCGAGAGCCGAGAACTCGGTTTTTATCTGGACGCGTTGGGATAATGGATTAATCGTCGGCGGGAGTAAGCGACTCCGCGACAGCACACCGCGGCCAGAACGGAGTTCGGTATATCGAGCGTCCGCGATAAATCAAGGTGAGAATCCGGCTTTGTTTTCTAGAAGAAGGGTTGCTGCGCGCGCGATAGCCGCACGCTCTTCCATTGACCAGCCTTCCTTCCACCGGGCCGGGCTCGGAACGACCGTCGTCTCGTTCCCTCGTTCCTTTGCCCGTCATCGATGAGAGGGTCTCCCTCTCTCTCCTTCTCGTTCCCGCAACCTTTCTGTCCCTCAGCGGCTCTCTCCCTCTCGCCATCTCGTTCCGACGGGCTTTCTCTTCCCCGCCTGACTCTTTCCCGTTTCTCTCGGTCGGGGCCCTCCTCCCTGCGAATGCTGCAAACGAGCATCCACGAGCGCGTAGCATATATTCCGACTCCTCGTTCTCATCCTCGCTGCTCTTCGCGCAAAGGGAGAGAAAGAGAGAGAAGGTAGATGAGAGTGTGTACATGCGAAAGAGAACCGGGGAAAGACAACGCGTCGTTTCTCCGGGTTCGGCTCGGACGACGAATCTTGATTGCAATTCTGCTCTCTACCACGACGACCTCTCCTCTCTCACTCTGTTTCTTTCTCTCTCTTTCTCCCTATGCAAATCCACGCCGGCGGAAAGTCGTCACAGTTGAGAGCCGCGCGCGAGGATCCATGTCCCATTAAATAAGTCCTCTCTTTGCCAGCGGCACCGAGAGAGCCGTGCGAGAGACGATCCTCTGCGAAATTAACGAGCACGAAAAATTGACGATCCGCCGCTGTTTCGAGCGTGCAAAAGCGACGCGACGCGAGAAACGGGCGATCCGTCAATGTCTCGCGTGTCGTTCGAAGTAACAATCACCCGGCGATTCACCGAAGCTAACATACAAACAGGAGAAAGACAAAAATTCGGTGTTAGGCATGATAAAGGCTAGATTTTATCAAGAGTTAAAGAAAATAAGAGTTTCGTATCCATACGATATAGTACACTGGTTAAAGAATATTAATTTAAGACCTCTCAAGGCTGTTTGGACCTTCTTAAAAGAGATAGGGAACAGAAAGAAGAGAGACAGATTGAAGAAGCAGGTTATAAACGCAGACTAGGCCGATGAGAAGGCCGATCTTGTTTGCGTCACGCGAGTCGATCGAATATTTTGTTGCAATTTGTTTTAGCGATTGCACTCGTGTGCGACACGATCTCGAGCAGGATGCGCCGCTATTCGCGAGTAGAGTAGAGTAGATACGCTTTATCGCGTGTGTGCGCACGGGAGTGCTTAATACAGTGCAATCATTGTTATCCCGCGGGATGGCGGATGCTTATTTGCTTAATATCCCGGTCGGCTGTGCGAATCTGCTTGCACTTTCTACACTTTCGAGTCCATACAGAGTGTTGTATGGACATTGCAGATGCACATTGCATGCGTCACGCATCGCACGCGATGCGTTGTTTTGTTGAGCGGTGAATTAAAAATCGACTCGAGCGTTATTTATATGAACGCAGTTATCATGGTAATTCACAATTCCATCAGCGTTTCATATGCGCATGTACATACGTTCACCGTGCGTCGTAATTTCAATCGTCGACTCGCTGGCATTCAAATATCGAGAGTTCTGAAAAATCTTTTCTGCCGCGACTTTTTTGTGTGGAAATTTGATAGCTCCAGAGATTTGTTTGATCAACAAAATAAATGTTTTAAATAAGTTTTATAATAATAAGTTAAAAAGAAGTTTTAAAATAAACTATTACTCTCTCGAACTTTATCTTTTTCAAAAAACGGAATCCGTGAGAGTAGACCACGATCATTGCTACCACGATCACGATCAACGCAAACATGGATGACATATGCCAGCGTAAGATCGTGCATAACGCATTACTACAAGCGCGTGACGACAATGCAAAGTGGCACCGACATTGTTCCTTGGTAAGGGACCATGTCGACGAAAAAACGGCCATGACCATGTTGCATCACGTAACCGTGTCGAATTGAAAGGAGCGGTCGATACCATTGATCATAAATCACAGGGAAATGCCGGAAAAATGAGCGCGCGCCTACGCCAATGCAATCTGACGGAGGGACGAGAGAGAAGCGCTGCGAAAACCGCGCCGAGCGTTTATCTGTCAGCCTTTTTACGACTGCCGCGCGCAGCTTCCGGCGCGTGTACCACACCGGCGCTCTCTCGTTAAATCCGCGCGCCCGGCCTTATTTACGAGCGCGCGAATCGCGCGATTATTCGCTGAACATCGCGGCCATTTTTTATCACGCTTTAATTTTCCCAGCGGATGGATCAGATATTTATGAACGGCGATAAGAGCGATTGCCGCAAAGTCGGTTGTACGCCGCTAAAGCAGCCGCCGTTGCAACGACGTCGTTAACGCCTAATTACGCTCGCCGCGGACACATTGTACATATTTGCATCACAAATCCTCGTCGGCGCTGTTGATTTCGTTGCGATCTCGATCTCGACCTCGATCTCACGGGTATATCGCCGCGGAGTATCCAAAGTATCGATATTTCAAGTCTGTCGCAATATTGCTCCACTTTGCAACGCGACAGATTTCTCAACGAAAAAAGTCCTCGTGCGAAAAATGTCAAGCGGAAAATCGCCGAAAGTTGTCGGCCGCGTTCGGGACGACAATCGCGGCGATCGTTGGTGGAACGATGTTATCTTATCGTCCCGGAGCTCGCGTGACTCTCGATTGTTTCGTTACGCGGTGCCACAAGTTTAACCCTCGACCGTGCAGTTTCGGAGTCGCGGACCTCTGCGTTTCACTTGCCCGTAATATTGCCCGCGCAGACAAAAGCCTTGAACAATGTAGCGGCAGACTGCAGCAGCGGCGGCGACAAACGATACTTGGAAGTATGCCTCGGGGAACAGACGAGTTGCTGCAAGTTTCTCTAGCGCGCCGGTTATTGATGCAGATTCCACCCTCGCAAAAATTACGGAAAACGTGTGACGTGTTCTATATTCTCCCTAAATACTTTACGTGCACGTCGAGAGAGCGTTAGAGCGGGCTGCTGCGAGCCGGCTTCCGAGCGATATGCCCAGTTTACATACACAGACAGCAATAATTACCGCGTTTCGCTCGTTCGCCGCGATCGTCGCCCGGCGAGGCAATAAAAAGGCTGAGCTCTCTCGTTTGCGGTGATGTATCGTCCGTGGTGCAGGTGGGAGACGTCTAAAGAGAGACAGGCGAGAGAGAGAAAGAGAGGGAGAGGGAGAGATTTTTCTCGTCTTGACCCTTTTGGATACTTCAGCGGGCTCGTCTGGTTCCTTTTACAACTCGCTCGCGTTGCGTCGCTGGCGCAATTAGAACGCGCTATAATTGACTCGTGCCAACTGCGAGAAGGTAAACCACGCGTCGGATTATCGATGAATCGGGATCGGCCGTGCAACATCGGAAAGCGATGCTGTACTCGCCGCCCGCGAGTATTTTACGGCCGCTTCGTCATCTCAGGCACTCGGCTCCGACACGACAACCCGTGCCAAGCCGTACGGAACTGCTGTTTTAGAGTGGTACTGCCACTTGAAGACTGTATTTTATTAACGAGATGATCGAGGGTTCGTCCCGCTGCGGTCTCTCACGTGTTTCTGTTATTTCCCTGGTCCCTGAATTACGAAACGGACAATCAAGCGTTTCCGAGTCGAAAGCGTGTTTCGACCCGTTGAACAACATGACGATTTATCTCGTTTCAATCGCATTTTTCGAATTTATAATTGAAATGTATCCTTTTCAGAAACATTATTGCAAAATTATCCGTATAAAAGGCATTCGTTGTGCAATCGTTCTGCAATTTTACCTCAGCTACTACGCGTGACTTGTACATTTATATTTTTGCTACCAATCATGTACGTTTGCGCTCATTACACACGTGTCCAGCGGCGCGATCGATCAAAAAACACACCGTTTGCGAGAGACACACGGTTGGGCCCCCATCGGGAAGGGGGTATCGCGAGCGGGGGAGTACATTTCGCTCGTTTCGCTTTGTTCGCTTTGTTGAAAGCGTACTTTGGCACTCTCGACGCGGGGGCCCCCGCGACGTGGAGGACGTGTCCGTCCGTTTAGCAAATGGATTCGCGGGGGCCCCGGTGGCTTTTTGACGTGCTCGAGAGAGTCGAGATCCGACAAAAAAAAAGGGAGAAAAAATCCGTGAATGGCGGAGGCGATTCGGAGCCGTGAGAAGAAGGGGGCTTAATGAAAGAAAGAAAATGTTTGCAGAGGTCTCCCTCTCGAGGAGAGAAGGGCGGAGGCGGAGAGCGCTTAAACCTACGCCGCCGGCCGTGCACTTCGTCTTTCTTCCCTTTTCCTTTTTTCCCCCTTTTTTCGGGCACTCAACGAAAGTTTAAGCCTCTCTCTCTCTGTTTTTCTCTTTCTCTACACGTTGTATTGCGGATGAAGAGATTAGATCTCCTCGCGGTGAAAAGCGCCATCGTATTATTAAGTCTATCAGTTTTTATCTTTCCTTCTCATCGTTCGTCGAGAAAGATTATTTAAAATCCAGATTTTTTTCCCGGTTTTTGCAATTTTGATTTTTGCGTTTCGAAAACGTCACAGTCTCAGAATTACGTGCCACTAGAGAATGATGTTTTCCACATATTATAAAAATAAAGAAGAAGAGAGAAAATGAGAAGGAAAAAGTGACATTTAATATTACTTATCTCGAACGCATCATAACAATCAATTACAATGCAGTAAATACTTGACATTAAAGTAAAGTAAAAGTACACATAAACATTAATAAAGAATATCATGATATACCAAAAGTAGAGATACGAATCAAGCAAGAAAAGGACAAATCAAGGCTTGGTGCATGCAGCCAGCGATATTTCTCTAATGATATTGATCTCGGAGATCATTATCATATTATTAAACTGGCGACCGGACTCTGCTTGCCTTACGTCTCCCATCTCGTTAGCGAGCAATGAAACGGTGCTGGACGAAGTTCCAGCGAGCTTCGCGAATAATACGTATTTCTCCGGCAACTTATTCGAGCGGCTCGTCCAAGTTTGTTCGCGCGATGACTGTTCATAATAAATTAATTCACCGTAGAATCTGGGTTATACGAGGGGAAGTCGAGGGAGTTAGCGAGAGGAAGAAAGAGGAGGAGGGGGCGGGACCGTGAGCTACTTGATAATCCAGTTGCATTCAGCATTGCCACTAATTACGTAGACTCCCCGGTTAAATGAGGTGCTTTTGTCGAACAGGTTTTAATTACCGCCACAATCATCACCGCGATACGGCGCGAATAGCAACGATAATGCGTGTCTACGATGTGTCACTGTAATAATGTCCGCCCGCCTTTTATGGCGAGCTTATCATTTCATCATTCCAGTTGCGTTACTCGCGACCACGATGAGGCAACTCGCACTTGCATTTGCATCTGCATTTGCATTCGCGTTCGCGACACGACTCACGTAAGCGTCACGTATCGCAACCTCGTAATGGCCTTTTTACAATAAATACGGAAAACAAGCGCGTCACGCTGTTTCGTAGATCGTAGAAAATTCGCGGTCTACGGACTCGACAGCGATGCCGGCTTATCGATAAGAACGTCGAGTAGCGATATCGCGGAGATACCGTCGTCTATCAAATCCAATATTTGAGAACCTATGATTCGCCGAAGACACGTGTTCCCACAAAAATCCGGTCACGCTTCCAATTCTACTTTAATTGCCTTGATTGCTGGTGTCAAATCGACGTAGAAGTACTGCGAGGAACGTACATCTACTCGCATGGAGCAGCTAAAGCTGCTACAGGCTTTTAAAATTAACATTATAATAAACAAAAGAGGGAAAAGAAATGATTCTAGACTAAAGTTCACCACAGACTAACTGATAACTCAACTATGCGGTCAGTGACGAAATTGGAGCGATTGATCATTTCTCTCGTGTTTTCATCTATGCCGAAATTACTCTAATATATTAGCACATCTCAAAAATAATATAATTATTATTAATATATAATTAATATAATTATTATCTAAAAAATTTAATGATTAGCATAGCTTTATTCAGAATGCGCACACATAATTTATTACAATAAATATGACCGTGCAGTCAGACAGTGTAACTTACAACGTTGCTTTTTCGACGATGATTTTTGCGACGTTTGCATAAGAGCACGCGAATCGTTCCACCGTCGAGGTAGTTATACGCGATCATTCCTCGCGCGCGTTGTTGCAAGCGGAGCAGCGCACTCGCACCTCGTCGGATTCTTTTTCTCGCCGCTCGCAAGCGGAGCGTTTTACGAGAGGATCCGCTTCCGAGCTGCTCGTTCCGCAGTGGTTCGCCACGGGGAGGAGGCGAAAGCGACACCCTCTCTTTGTCTTCTGCTTCTCTCTGCGCCGAGGCAGGTGAAACCACCATACACGTGTGCGTGCATGAGTGCGTGAGTGCGTGAGTGCGGGTGCAGCTACGTTGCAACATTAGTTATTCACTAACTACAGGCGGAGACTACAACAGGATCGTGATAAACCGCTCACTGCAGCGTGGAATGTTATAATCAACACTTTATGCAGTTAAAGTGCACATGACAGACACATAATTTCGCTATGTCAATGTTAAATATTACTGTATTGTTTTATGATGTTTGTGAATTGTTATTATATGTAATATCTGTAGAATCATCATTTAAAATATAAAATTATTTTAATCAAACATCTTGTCAAACATTTAATTAAAAAATGAAGCTTTTTTCCGCGTTGATTATAATTTTCCGAAACCTGTTTCTGATTTTTCTGGACTTAATTACCTGTGTTTTTAATGTAGCGATGCTCAATTTAATCCGCTTGATAAACTGACAAAAGACAGTAAAGCTTCATTTTACTCTCGCATTTCCATTACGCTCGTCATTACCGTAAACGTAAATTATACCGTGATGCAGTATCATATCACGTTGTATTTTTGTTTTATCGTGCCATAACGTGCACAGGAACGGAACAAGTAACTGCCTCTTACGATATAAGGCACAATATATCCGCGACGTGCAAATAAAATGACTACGAATAAAAGATTCATTTTATCGTGCGAAGCCATTTCACGTGTAACGATAAAATATCTAAAACAGACAAAACTAAAGCGCCGCAATCAGACTTACTGTGCACTTAATAAGCACCGCTATCTCTCGGATCTCGTTAAAGACGCGATTTTAATATAACGCGAGTTCCCGCGCGAGAACCGGTTTTATACCAGATTTACTATTTTCCGATGGTCGCACGCGAAAACGAGCCACACGCGGAGTCACACAATAAGCTTGTTACCGTGAATGTTACGTGACTGCTACGTTTCACAACTTTCTTTTCTTCAAAATTTCTGGTCTTTTAAAAGATTAAGTTTGTCTTCGGAAGGTGCAGTGTGGATCGAAATTTATTGACGATACGCTCTTTTGGTCTAAAAACAGCGTCTCGTAAAATTTCTACCCTTTTCTATTTCTACCCTTCTTTACCCTTACCTGACGAAGGTTTGTCAAATAATATATACCGCTACAGAAACAATGCTTACCTTTTTCTCTCTTATCCTTTTTTCTACAAGTACATACTACAAGATTTTATTGTCCGTTTTGGAGAATTATTTAGAAATATTTTTTCTCTTTTTACTATTTTTAAACTATTTTAGATATGAATATATCTGTGTTCAAGAGTGCACAATAAATAACGCATCTTCTCTCTCTTAATCTCTTACAATTAGTTAATTGTCTTCGGATCTCGTTATTATTCGCCCGTTCTGGCAAAGAATATGCTCTCCTGTCTCAACTGCAATGAATGCAAAAAGCCTATTCGTTCGTGTTTTTTCGGCGCGCTCGAGGACATGCGCGATCTCTTGCACGCCTCGTCGCTGACCGGAAGAAGCCGCCATCAGGAGGGATTTATCGGCGATTCACACCGGCAGCCCGGCGGGCTTTATTTACTTTACAAAGCGCCAGCGTTAAGCGAGACAATGTGTCGGAAGAACGAGCGCGCGCGCGAGTGAGTTCGCCAAGCTGCCCGTTCACCATCGCGAACTAACCGGTTGCACCGACACAACCCGCTTGAGCCAACTCCTAGTTAGCGATTCGCCATGCCTCCCTGGATTACAGTGTTAGCCGTAATACGCGGAAAAACCCGAGACGTTCAGGATCGCTGAAATTTACCAAATCGAGAATGCAAACAGGGCGGTAATGATATGCAGTCGTTAACGTCTTTCACGTGGCCTACCTGCACCACGCGTACAAGTACGTAAACAGGTAAATGAGGAAATATTTCTCAATCTTTCGCTGCGTGCACGGTGTGCTTCTCTCGCCGTATGTTGTCGTTGATTTGATTGCATTTGATTGTTTGATCACGCAGATCGATCAGTGGCTTCGAGCGGATTTAACGACGGATAATCTGTCACACGCTGCGAGTGCATCTAATGTTCTAATTATGCAAATTCATCGGTGAATAATAATTTGGCAAATGTGTCACATGAATATGTATCGGTCTCCAAATTGAATCAATTGGTTCGCGTCTAGATAACAACGATCGACCGTCGCGTTGTTGCTTGACGTGAGTTGCGCGTTGTTCACGCAATGGAATACATAAATAATTAGATTACACACGCTCGCGCGAAACGTTTAAATTGAAATTAAAGTTTATCCAGGTTAACGACGAGCCGCGTAGGTGCGAGCAGCCCCAACGGCGCCCGCCCTCATTGTCGCGACGTTGCACCACGATGCACCACCTCTGCGTTTCCTGCGGTATGATAATTGCGAGATGACAACCTACACAAGAGAGAGAAAGAGCAGAGCACAGTAGAGTAGATTAGAATATTTATTTCACTGTGGAACAAAATCCCTTTGAGCATACTGAGATATTTACAGAGTAATAACATGCATATATGTAATAAACATGTGCAATATTTAACTCGTTAATTAAAAAAAAAAATAAAGAGACAGAAAGAAGGACCACCATCACTTCTCGTCCTAATTGCGCAACAGCGTCGAGTTAACGCGCGTGGGCCCTTCTTTTCTTCGGGGGACCCGCAAGAGTCCGCGTGTCCACGTGTAACGACCGAAGAAGAGTTTGGGCGAGGAGAAAAAAATACATCGGTCGCCTGCCATTCGTCACGTGCATGACGTGAGTTAACAAAAAGAGAACGAGACAAAGACAAACAGAGAGAGAAAGAGAGAGCAATGGAGGGAACCAGTTAGTCGCTGCTGCCTCTTGTTGGTCTTTCCCCGACCCCTTCAGTTTCACGTGCACATCGGTTGCCCATGTCCTCCTCCGTCTCCTGCTCTGCTTCCCCAGGGAAGAGAGAGAGAAGGAGGTGGAGGAAGGAGGCAACTACCGCAGGAATCTGCATCGAAAAGCGGAGGTCCCACCTCAGGAGGTCAGGGGACCCCCGTGGATCGCCGTGAGATCCACCCTCCCGATTGTGATTCCTCAGTCGGGAATCTGCGGGACCCTCTCGAAGAGAGCAGCGGGTTACTCGCAAATAAAGAAGCGGAGTGTCGCCTCTCGCGCTGCCTGATTTACCGCCAAGGACACGAAGGAAACAGTGTGCAGACGCGGGTAGAGGAGAGAGTGGAGAGAGGGATGGATCGGTTGCGCTGTAAAAATAGAGAATGTACAAGGGAGGAGGGAACAAAATAAAATATTGTTGATGTCCAACGGTCCATAGCAGCATAAAGAAACAGGATGGAGCACGACGTTGATTATATACAGGGTGTCCCGGGTTTTAACCGACAAACTGCGGGAGCATATTCTACTAGTGGAAATAAGAAAAAATTCTTATATCGAGTTTGCTTAGAAATGCTTTGTTACAAAGTTATAAACCAATATTGAAAAGAAATATCAGATAAGTAACAACGGATTTTTTCACAAAAATAAAAATTATCTACGCAATGATTTAGTGACGCATTTCAAAATGTTGTCCTTGCACATCGATACAAGCTAGACATCGACGTAGTACAGAATTTGTTACGGTACGACATTCCTGAAAATTTTGTTGCATCTCAGTAACTGAATTAGTAATTCGTTGCTTTAAATCTGTCTGGTACTCTCCTGTTAGGAAATCTACGTTGATACTCTCGTACGGCAGCTCGTGCATTTCCGTCACAGAATCCGTACACGAAATGAATATCGGTGTATTCCTCATTTGAAGACACTTTTGGCATTCTGATAGTAATTGCTAGTTGACACGACGATTGAAATTTAACAGCTACTGTTGTGAAAGTAACAATCATACTGAATCGTTTCAACATAGTGAACATGAATACATGTGAATACACGCAACATAAACATCTTCGACCTTCCAAATTCTACACTATGTTCCGTTGTTACTTATCTCATATTTCTTTTCAATATTGGTTTATAACTTTGTAAGAAAGCATTTCTAAGCAAACTCGATATAAGAATTTTTTCTTATTTCCACTAGTAGAATATGCTCCCGCAGTTTGTCGGTTAAAACCCGGGACACCCTGTATAATATATAAGAATACGAATGAAAAATTACACACATTGGCTAAACGTAAAATAAAATGTAAACAGTAATTATATATAATATACATATAAAAATACGAATGAAAAATTACACACATTAGCTAGACGTAAAACAAAATGTAAACGGTGTATAAAATGTAAACGGTATATAAAGTGGCTATAAAGTGGCTATACTTGTCACGCAGATTTTCTACTGAGGCGGACGTAAGCTACTTTTTCTATCATTCGCAAATAAATCTCGGGAATGACGAAAGCGAAATTACAAAGCTACTGGATTGCGTGCCACGCGAAGATTATAATATAATTTCATCGTTCGATCGAGGCGTGGAGACGCAGGGACCAGTTTCGGATCGTGCGAGATTTTACTCGCCATTTTCTCCTGACAACCTGCACTTTGTCGTGCGATACGTCGCAATGAAGCGTGCGTGCATTCGCCCGACGCTAATTCCACGTAAATTACAGCTCCGAGAAACAATTTAGCAACGCTACCCCCGGGAATGAAAACGAGCGGCTGGTTCTTTATGATCAGCGGTATTTTGCGAAACGCTTTTCCGGCGCGCATGCAGCGCGTTTCTACGCGTGTTCCCTTTTACCGAGATGTCCAAAAAGCTTTTTCGAGGGTGACATGGTGACCATTGTCGGTACCACAATACGCGGTCGCGTTTATTTTCGGCGTAAGTGCGGTTTATGTTACGCGAGCGCCGTATCCGCGGTCTACGTTGATTCTGAAAATTTAGCATACAACTCCCGCGAGAGGCAGGTTGGGTCGATAGCAACACCACCCCTCGAAAAGCTCTTTCAAGGGTGAACCTTACGAAGGGGGCGGGCGGCGGCCGGGTCGGCGGTGGTAATGTGGTGGAGGTGGCGGTTACGCTACGCCGATGGTGCCGGTGTTGGACTATCGACCGCGTGCCGACGACATGGAACGTCGTCGTGGTCGCGCCGGAAGATTTCTCGCCGTCTCGTGCGGTCTCCTCCTTTCTTCCTCCTTTCCTCGTTTTTTATTACCAAAAGTTTAACCAGGCGTACATTTTCCCGGAACATCTCCTTGTAAATAACGCCTCCTCCGCCGG
Organism: Ooceraea biroi; assembly: GCF_003672135.1. NCBI lineage: Eukaryota > Metazoa > Arthropoda > Insecta > Hymenoptera > Formicidae > Ooceraea > Ooceraea biroi. Next base: position 5,246,041 of record NC_039517.1, on the reverse strand, counting down.
CAAGAATGGATTGATGCGATGAAACGTTCATGCTCGAGTCTCCAATTCACTGCGAGTCGATTCATGCCTACGAATCGGTAGTAATTACCGTATTGTGCTCTGGAATTGATTAAGTTATACCTTCACTTGAAATTTCGTATTTAAAAATTTTTTTCATTGACGCAGTCATCGGTGACTGGCAACAATTCAATAAATCTGTTGACACGTGAATAATGTTATTACATGCACTTAATTTGTAAGATGACGATTGCTTGATGATAACAGGAAAGCGTAACGGACAAAGTACATCTGTGACCAATTGAATATTGTCATTTATTAAAATTGTAGAGACGATTGAATGGACATGTGACGGCGGATCTTAATAAATCCAGTTGGCGTGAGCGGAAAAGTCCGCTAAATTACGTGTGCCGGTGACCGCGTTAAGAAGAAACATGCCGGTGGCGTATAAAGAGGATCTCTACGTTGCCTGGCGAATCTCAATTCCGCCATCCATCCGAGATACCGTATTCATCGCGCAAGAAAAAGCGCACTCCGTACCGACGTCAATGCTTCGGCGACGACGATGCTTCCGTAGAAGCAAGCTTGTAACGTAGCCGAGTCTTAATTAGTTTCCTTGTGCAAGTGAAAAACCAGCCATGGGTACCATGTTGGTTGACGCGCCTGTTGCTCGGCGGGCCCCGTTTTATCCCCGCGATCAATTAATCCTCGCTGCGCGATCGGCGCGGCCGAAATCAATCCGCTCGGCGTGCAAGTACAACAATTCCGGTCGCGTACGCGCTCGTGAATTCCGTATGCGCGCGAATCCGGAGAAACGAGAAAGCCGCGGTGACTGCTTCTTCCTTGCCCGCCTGGTTACCGCGAAAAAGCCACCGTGCCCTTAAGGGAAGCGCGAAATAATGACGTACTTGCTCGTTCCGTCCTGAGCCAGTGAGCGCTTTTTAAAGGACATCGTCCTGCGCATTCGCAGGTGCATCCTTCTAGCCAGATCGCATTTTAAAGCGCACTCTGCAAACGCACAAGTTGTGTAATGCATTTTATTTGTGTACTTTGAAAATAACATCGTTTGAGCTTTGTTGATGATATATGTCGTCAGTGTGTGAGAGAATGCTCTTGGTCCTCATCATTTAGATCTTTTCTCGACGTGTAGAATTTAATAAGAATTTAGAGACGACGATCTAGCTCAACGGTCAGGCAAAAAATTGCTGAAACTCCTTGAAACCGCACGATGAAATATGTGATGTTTTATAATGCGTTTGCGTGCCCGATTCACCAAAGCCTGCCATAAATTCCAGTTGCGAAGTTGATCGGAATCTCCCTCGCGGGGTGCGAAAAACTTTCTGTACATATGACGTTGCGTGTGAATAGAAATTTTCGCCGGTCACGTCGCGAATAACGCGAATAACCACAATCGCTTTTGATATGACGGGACGTTCTCCTGTCAGATGTGTAATTTATAATGTATAATGCAATATATAATTCAGAATATGATATATGATACGTGATCCAGGATATAGGATGTAATACATAATTCAGAACATGGTGTGTAATCTACAATTCTGATATACATAATATAATAATTTTCTGATAATTTATAACAATTGATAATTTATAATGTTTATTATAATTTGTAGCGCGTTATTTTGACATCGATTTTAGCAGCTAAATTCTCTGTCTGAACTCTGTCGCTCCAGCATAAGCGCGCTCGAAAAGAATATCAAGCAACACACTGTGGATCCATATTACTGGACTTTATCCGGAACCGATTAGGTCACTACATTATTCAGTCGAAGCTGAAACTGCGAGCATTCTGGAGTTACACGCTCGACTTGTAGCTTCCCATCAAAAATCGATACTTGGTAATCGCATCAAAGGATGTGTTACATAGCGAAGTTACGCGCTTCATAGGACGACCGTACAAACCAGCGATCAGCATCGCACATTCAAGCAGAATGAAAGCATCGCATGAGAGCACATGACTCTGCCAAATTTTCAACTTCAATAAGATCAAATCTTGATATAATCGATTTTAAATTAATGTCACATTACACTGTGAAAGAGACAATTTGGACGAATTTGAACGCATATTTTCGAGAAGGCTTGGCCGGAGGGAAGCAAGTGGAGCTTCAGCTCGCGACTCAGCCCGATAATGTGAATAATGTGAGCTTTACGCTTTATCTCGTCGACTCTCAGATAATCCGTGTAAACGCGTCGGATTCGCTCTGCGACGTTCGCCAGATTACGACAACGACAACGAGCGTTGCATATCGGTCGTTTCGCCCGGCCTGTTTCTCCCTGGGCCACGGGCCCATTCGAGGGGACGAGGAAACTTTATCGCGAACACAACGAACGGTTGACAGCTCCGTGATGCATCGGCAGCGATTTGCATTGGCGTAGAACCACGGGGAAGCCAGCTGCGAGCTCGAGAGTTCTGCCGAGGCAGCAGAGGAATTTCTACGGCGTTGCCTCGGCATTCCGCTTTCCGGCCGAGAAAACATTTATCACTAAACGCGCCTGTTAGATCCTCATCTCGCGTTCACGTCGAACGAGAGCTCCGTATTAAGCGAATTAAGCGCGGATCCAGATGATCTTATTCGCCACTAAATGCGCGCGAGTAAAGCAACAGGAATGTTAATACTCTTTGATTGACCGATATTTGAGTCTTTTATGTTGACTCGAGTTTGCTCGATTATTTGCTTGCTATCGACTTGAATGTTAATCTGCCATTTGATATCTTCTTACATTAGACACTTTTAATTTTTCTTTATTAATATTAATTTCTGATTAACTAAATTGTTTTTAAGGTGAGCTGAAAGGTGTTGTAATCTTAAATTAGACATTCCAGATTTTTATTGATTAGCATCAACTTTTGATTAATTAAATTTTTTGAGACGAGGCGAGAGATATTGAACGGTATCTTAGACATTCCTACTCAATCATTTCTAGACTAATGATAATTACCAGCCACTAGGAAATTGATTTCCAACTTTGGATAGAGTAAACACAGATGCAACCCAACAAGCGAACCGTATCTTAACTTTGTTGATCTTCCTGTTGGTTCTCCGCAGTATTGACGTAAAGTCGAGGAGGATGGACACCGCAGTCCTCTTCAATTATAGATCCGTGATTGCCAGGAAGCCGTGATATTCGCAGCAGCTTACTCGGTACACTTTGCTATCATCTCACCTTCGTACTTATTTTCATCGGCGTTATCATCGTCGGCTTAGCCTTATCGTTTGACTACACTAGTTGTGCACGATTTCTTCGATAATCATTTCTCTGCATTTTTATTCATTACTGTAATCTATAATTATCCATTTTATATTGACTAAAATTGTATATGTTTTTCATACTGAAATTATTTAATCATTGAAGCACGGAAGTTGTATAAAATTAGAAATTGTATGAATTGTATATTTTGATTGCTTTCACAATTATCATCATCTCCCACTACATTCGTTCATCATTATATTGTTTAATTAATCATCATATACCGCTTGTCCAGCTGCGATCTGATGGTGATTTACACTGACATGATTTATTCATAGAAATATATATGAATTGTGTACATACAAGTTGTTACAAGTTGTATAATTAGTTTATATACGATTTCTTTGATAATTATCGTTACTGCATTTTTATTCATTGTTACACTTTTTAATTAATCATTATTATACTGATCGGCCAGCTGCGATATCACGTCACGTTTTATGCTGAAATTCTTGATTCATAGAAGCATGCGGGATAAAAATCTCAGGTCTCTGCGTTATTTTCAGCGTTAACGACGATTGTATGCAAACGCCGAAGACGGTCTCTGCGAAAATGAGTTTCCGTGAATCCCGGGTGTTCCGGTACGCAAAGCAGCGCGTGATTCACCTTTCATCGAGCTTGTAAGATTCCCGCAACGCTTAGATTCCCATCGCGGATTCCGCAGATAGCTCGCACGATAACGTCGCCAATTTGTCTCGTGGAAAGCGCTTCCCACGCGCTCGTTCAAGTTCACTCTCGCAACTTCATGGAGGCATAACCAGGCACCATGACTTTCTAAGGCTTGGGAGATAATCAGCACGGTGAAACGAGGTGACATCGATCACAGCCTCTAACTCGTTCGCGACGTATGCGAACGCACTAGTGCAAGATCCGTCCAATTAAACATTCAATCTATGAAACATCGTCAACGGGGGCGATCGTCATTGAGGCAACACAGGCAGATTAGAAAGGCAGATTTCATTATTATATTAGAAAAACGACGAGGCCAGACGAGGTGAGAGCTAACAGCTCGCGCAAACGTCATCAGTTTACAAAGCGATGCGTAAGATCGCGCGACGCTGGATCGTAAATCGTGAACGAAAGCTGCGGAGAGAGCCGAGAACCATTAAGTGTCTATGAATTCTGGTGTCCTCAGCTTTACCAGTTCTTTAGAATTATTTCGAATGAAAATATTTTCTCGCCCCATTGCGCTTTTCAAGTATACAGCTTCTGGCAGACAGCAGTATTCACAAGAGCAACCGTGTACGAGAAGTTTGCTCGCGTGCGCGTACCGCGGTCCGCGATAACACGATCAAGCGTGATTCCCATATCTGATAATCGAGACTCGTGAACAAACGGTCGCTTGGAATCTCATTCAGAGCGCTAAACGCGAACGCGAGAAATCGCGTGATTCGCATCGACGTCGTTTGCCCGGTGAGTAATGCGCTTCCCGCTCCCAGGATTTGCACTCGGGCCGGCCGGCGACTTAACGACATGCCGCTTAATTCGTACAAGTAATTAAGCGGCGCGAGACTGCTCGCAAGGTGCTTGTAAACGCGGGCCAAGTCGACCGCTTATCTGCGCCTGTCGCGCTAAGAGGGCTCATAAAGGACCGCAGCCGTAAATCGAGCTTGGCTGTGATCTTAATTAAGGACCGACTGCGAAGGGAACCCGTCCCTACTGTGCCAGACGCATCGCCGAGCGCGTTCTCCCACGCGTTCTCGATATCTGGGACGCGTTTGGTGCCCTGAAGAACGTTGCTTCGGGAAGCGAGGAAAATGTTTCTAACTAGAAGGATTGATAAAGCTGCGTTCGCAGCGCGCATTTTTATGAACTCGGACATTTAATCAGAGTTTCCACAATACCTGAAATTAAAGTTCAACGGTTACGTTAGGAAATCATATTGAACCAAAATTCCGTAAATGGCCTGCCAAAAACACACCTGAAAGCTCAAAAATCCTGACTTACCGCGCCCAAAGCGCCCATCGAAGCATCGCGTTATCTCATGCGCATAATCAAAGGTCGGACCACGGGTTAACGCGCACGGACCACTCGCATAATGAAACCCGGAAGATGGGACGCGTCAGGACACTCTGATCGGGGTCGGGACACCAGGTAGACGACAGATCTCATCCCGGATACGAGGTTTTGGGGCCCGACGAGAGGCAGCCGCATAACGAGCAGCCTGTGGATACCTCTCCCCCTCTCTCCCCTCCCCACAATCTCGGGCTACCTGTTCCTCCATTTATCTCCTCCGATCTCTCTCCTCCTTTCCCTCCCCAAGCTTCTCTTGGTTTCTCTCGCTCTTCTCGCTCCTATGCGCGCGCGCACACACACATGCATCTACGTATAAGTACAATGATTTACGGTTTCAAAGTTGCGTCTCTCTTCCGCGCGAGGGAAACCGCCGACCGGGTTTGTTTGTTCCAGGTGCGGCGACTTCCTCGCGGCGTCAGGACGCGCCGGGATGCTCGTCGCACGTGAAAAGCAAACAGTGCACGCGGCAGCGAGTCGCGTTTATCCTCTACCTCCGAGAAGAGGGACCGCGCCTCTTCGTCGACCTCCTCTCCTCCTTCTGCTTGTCCCGGAGCAAGCTTTTCTATGACCATCCAGGCACGATCGAGCGATCGTGCTTGTCGGCTTATCGGCGTTTCCATCGGACGTTCAGGGATGTGGCGAGGCCGACATTTTCTGACGGCCAACATTTTCCGCATCGTTGCCGGTCCAAGAGACTACGGCGGCGACCCGCTTCCATCCGCGCGGCGAATTATATTCTGAGGAAAATGATGAAGCGATCGAGGAGGTTGCTCGAGGCGTGTTCCGCGATCGCTCCGCTCCGCAATCGGAGCGGAAACGAAAATCGCGTGCAATTAATTTCGACCGGGATTTTATTATTGGACGATCAAATTCCGTGCGAAATTGAAAACTGATTCCGGCGTCGCGGCGTTGTCGTCTCCGGCTGAGCGAGCGGGTACTCCCGCCCTGTCGAGATTCTCCACGCCCGTTACCCGCGGGACGAGCGAGACCTCCCGAGACGGTAACTCGCTAACGACGAAATCATTAAGGGGCGGATGCTACTCGACTCGCGAGGTTCCAGCAACACGCGATGCATCGATAAGCTCGTCGATGGCAGCACGCGATTCTGCGGTGCTACCACCGCGATTATCGCCGGGAGGGACTCTCTCTACAAATAATGCTTTCTGTCTTTCTCTCTCCCTCCTTCCGAGTGTAAACCTGCAAGGTGAATCGGTGAGCGCTTTCTGAGACTGCGACGACGGGGCGACGGATCCAATTAGGCGAGCGCATGAATCCATAATTCATTCTCTGATTAATTAGCGCGCGTACACACGGACGGAAGGTGCGAGAGACGCGAAGGGTCGATGGAAGAAAGAAGCACGGGGAAAGGGACGGGACAGGAGGGGGATCGGTGATCCCTCTCGGCCGCGGTTTACCCGCGCGCTCGCAAACGGCGAGTCTTGTAAGCGCGTCGCGGAACAAAAGGAGTTGCGCTTACTCCTCTCGCTGCCAGCCGCGGAGGCTACGGCTACACTTTGCGCTCCATCTGCAGCGCGCACGCGCGGTTTCTCTCGTTTTATGGGGAGATAAAAGGTACCTCGACACGACAATCCCGTTTACTAGGCATGCGGGAGATTATTACGAGCCGGTGTATCAAATCGGGATTCTTCTCGTGGGAGGGACGTTGTTAAACGTTATTTCAGAGGAGTTTCGAACAACAGGCTTTTGCAAACGCGGCGATAACACGCCGTAAAAGCGCGCGCGATTGGCCTGTTTATGATATTTGCACTTTGTGAATTGTTCTTTAATAATCTTGTCTCTTCTGTTGAAAGATTGTTTGTCCGGAAACTCTTTGAGAGTCTTTGATAATTTGGTTTGATAATTCGTTTCGTTTATCTGATATTTGATAATAAAATTTAGAGCGTGGAATCTTTCGTGGAAGTTTGATCTTTGTTTCTTCCTTGTTTGATAATTTAACTTGTTGCGTCTGTATTTTTATTTAAAATCTGAATATATGAGCACAAGCATCCTGGGCGAATTTGGAACGTGGAATCCTCAACGAAAAGTCATTGTTTGATAATTTGGTTTCTTCCTGTATCATTCATCTGAAATTAAAAAATGGAAGACGAAGAGCCTTCGAATCCGAAACACGAAATTTTAGTGAAAAATATAATTTGTAAATTTATTCAGCAGTTACAAATAAGAGAGAAAGTACTTCCGGCAAACAGTTGCAGCATGGAATCTCCAATAAAAAATCATCAGAAAAATTCGAATGTATATCAGTCAATACACACCGATGTTTTTTTGTTTCCAAAGAGTTACAATCTTTTCCGAGCAGTCGCACCCGCAAAAACGCACCGATGAGTGCAACTTCCGGTGGCACTCTCGTACCACCCAAGAACCCCACGTCGAAGCAGGATACGGCGACGCCCAGCGAGTTTACTCGAGCGCGTTTCTCGCGTAACTGCTCGGCGTATTAATCGCGTTGATTGCTGAGAACGCGGCGAGGCGCGTGCTCGCTCGTTCGCGAAGAAGATTCTTCCTTCACCTCCGGTTTCACATCGGACGAGCGAGCGTGCACAGAAAGACCAGGAGGAAACTCGAGACAGGAAATAGTCATGTCAAGGTCTGCCTGGCGGTCGACGATTGGCCGCATCTACGATTTCTTTCTTGCCGGAGCTTCGTCGACGAATAACACGCGGAATAATCGTCTCGCGCGCGTGTCCCGGCTCCGTGCCGCGCAATCATCGAGCGTTCGCATCCCGATTGAACGTGCGATGCATCATCGGCTGTTGGCAATCGCTGATCGCGCGGCGCCGAGGCGAAAATAGAGGGAATGCAGGGTGATGGATCGCGAACGCGTACGTGTGCAGTTTGCCGCATGGGTGCAATTACGAGATACAGACAGCTGACCGCGGGCAATAACGCCGTTCCTCTAACGACATTTGATCGCTGGATGTATCTCGATAAAAGTTCAATTGAGTTTCTGTCGAGATTCAGTCCGCTCGAAATGCGGATTGATGAATGATGCGTTATTATTATTTATCCGCGCGAGTTTGTAATTTTATTTGCAAGCAACATTGAAATAAAACATGGTACTTGGATATTCCTGGATTTTCATAAATTTTCTCGAATTGAGTGGAATTTGAATTTTCCCATCGCTGAGCTCTAACGGACAACGTTATGCGCAGAATTTTCTGCTTTCATTGTGTATCATGGTGAACGAGCTGCGCTCTCGTGCACGTTCTTTGTATATCCGATCTTGCGCGTGTATTCTGGGACTCGTGCGATTCGGTAACGGCGCAGTTTCGCATAGCCGCGTGGCGGATGTACACGAAAGAGGAAACGAGAAGAAAGAGACCGTGTGCATTTCAGCCACCGTGTGGCCACGCCGATATTGGAGATATTTCTGATATTTTTTAGCTCATCTGGCCGTCATCGCCGTCTGAGTGTCATAATCACGCCGCGTTCAAAAAATGCACCTACCGCGATTCGTACTCACTGACATGTACAGGGTGTCCTAGCTCTAGTATCTTGCAATCATGGATCCTTCCAAGTAGATTGGATATCTCTGAGCAAGTGTTGCATTTTTATATTCATTTTTTATTATAATTTTACTTATAATTATTATATTTTAATTAATATTAAATTAAATTGGGCTTTCTCGATGACATTTTGAATTACTTTGGTGCGACCAAATTCAAGTTACTCGAAATTTACTCGATGAAAGTTCCTGAAACGTACTTCCAAATTTCCGGACAATCTCCCTGATAATCTATAATTAGTTCTATAACTTTGGACCTCGAAATTACTCATCTCGACGTCACGATAAAGTGCAGTCACTCTTCTCGACTTCCGCGCGCGCTATTTCTCACGAGAGCTATTAGGACGATGATACCGGGATACTCTGTGCATCACGGCACGCGGCGGAACGTGGCGTATGAAACGCGCGAGAGCATACTTTATATTCGTATAAAGGCCCATAGTGCATATCGTCGGGTGCGAATGTGCGTGTCACCCCCGAGGGTTCTAACAAATAGTTCCGGTTATCGGTGCTTTCGCGCGACTTAGCCTCTCTCTTCCTCTCCCTCTTCCTCGTTTGCTCTCTCTCTCTCTTTCTTTGTTTTTCTGTTCCCTCACGCGCACCGCACGTTGCATCGTTAATAAACTCCGCCCAGGAGGAAGATGAGTGCGGTGGTGGCCAAGTTTAGATGTCCAGATTCGTCGGGGAAGATAGATACCAGAAGGAGCTTGCGCGCGTAAACTGTGCCGAGTTAACTCGCCGCGATGTATACGCGCCGCCCGCCAAGCGCGCCGGAATTGTGCCGCTCCATATTTCAAATGGATGGATGGTCGAATGGATAGATGGATGGATGGGTAGAGTAGGTGGGTGGGTGGAAGTTGTTTCGATGCCACGCGATCAAATGTACACATTTTCTGTATAAATTGACGTCGGAATAAATCTTTCCGCGCGAAAGTAGAAAAACGAAGCCTGAAAAAATAAACTGAGCTGTTAAGCGCGTCATTCTTTTGCACTTGTGCGAAAATGTGCGATGTTAACTTATTTGTATTTGCAAATATGAGTATGACTATATTTATATTTATTTGTATCTCCACATTTATATTTATGGTTTGTGATTTTCTTTCGCAAGAAATTTACGTTGCAAACGTGATGCAGAAATTTATGTAAATGATACCTTAAATTGCATGTAACTTGAGAGGGATCGAATGAAAATTAAATGACAGCCTAAGGGAAACTGGAGACTCGAGAAAATTGGTATCGCTGCTTTACTGCGTGTCTTCTCTTTGAGTTGTCGCGACGGGACCTTTGACACGCACCCTCCTATGAATCCGAGAGACTTTGCCTATTAGCGCGGCCGCTCGCGAAATTTTTAATAACTACCTAAATCAGAAAATTACCATACTGAGAGAAAAAACGCTACAACGTTAACAACGCTCACAGGATTTATGCGCGACGTTAATTACGCCGACGTTTATCGCGGAGTTGGCAGACGCTGCCGAGAGTCTCCCGGCGAATCATTAGGTGTACGTTATTATTCTGTTTAGTCTCTTTTCTTCCTTCATTTTTATAATACACACAGAACGATTCATTTTAATTATCGATTATTAAACTCGATTATTAAACTCAATTGTCAACGAGATTTAATTACACATCAAGCGATAAAATCTCAAAGACTTTAGCACACTTTTCATGACCGCAAAGCGGAGGGGGACGCATTTGAATTCCAAATCATTCTTTCTAGAGCGAGGGGAGAAAAAGAAAACTAAAACCTACCCATATACAGGATGAGGCACCTAAAACAGGCCACCTGAATATCTCGGCTGTTATTGGTGATAGAAAAAATGTGTCGGACCAAACTTGCATGGTTTCAAGGGACGCATAATTTGTTCTAAATAATTTTTTATTAGGTGGACGCGTAGAGGTCATATGAAGGTTAACTTCGTTTTTTTAAATGGTACGATATGTATTTTTACGTACCATCTAGTAGAGCGTTTGAAGATGCGCACATTGATCTACGGGTCAAAATCATTCAAAGTCACTGAAGGCCAACTGCAAGGGAAAATAATTTACTTTATATTGCCTAGAGTTCTCTGCTATTGAAAATACCGTAAATTCAGAAATGAAAAAGTTCTAGCCATTAGAAATTTTTTCTTTTTCCGAGAAGTTCTGAATCGTTGATATCTATATTTTTTATATTGCCTAGAGTTCTCTGCTATTGAAAATACCGTAAACTCAGAAATGAAAAAGTTTTAGCACTTAGAAATTTTAGCCTTCAGTGACCTTGAATGATTTTGACCCGTAGATCAATGTGCGCATCTTCAAACGCTCTACTAGATGGTACGTAAAAAAACATATCATACCATTTAAAAAAACGAAGTTGATCTCTACGCGTCCATCTAATAAAAAATTATTTAGAACAAATTTTGTTAAAATTATGTGTCCCTCGAAACTATGCAAGTTTGGTCTGACACATTTTTTTCTATCACCAATAACAGCCGAGATATTCAGGTGGCCTGTTTTAGGCGCCTCACCCTGTATACGCTTAATAAATTTCTACGCAAAGACGGTGCAAATATTTTTTTCGGAGAAATCACAAAATTCTCTCGGCACATCGTGAAGATCGAGCCAATCTGCTAGCCTGGTACCCTTTCTCGTTTTTCTCAGCTTCTCATCGGGAGGGATCGTGGAAGCGGAGGCGGGCGCGAATGAATTCGTGATTAATGCTCGTGACGCGCGATTTGATATAAAACCCGACACCCCGTGCCGCCACGGCCGCCGTCGTCGCCCTTCCTCTTCACCCCCGCCGATCCTTCCGCCGTCTGTTTTATCAGACTAACGAGGGGGAACGTAACGTATACTTTATCCATACCTCGCCATAAATCTCGCCGCGCGTTTTGATTTACGTAGCTTTAGCGGTGCCCGCTAAGAAGAAGCGCGCGGTATCTCGCTGATGTTGCTAATGCTGCTTGCCGCCGCCTTGCTTGCGCCACTGTTGTTGCCGGTTCTTGCGTCCCGCTGCCCGTTCACGAGACGAGGGTGTCCTTACGGTGAAAATGCCGCGTCGAAAATTTCAGGTCCCTCCAGGGGACGAGGATCGATAGCGGCGCCCACAGGACGAATCGCTTGACACGCGTTGCGCTTGGCACCTTCACTGCCATGGTGGTGTCACCGATGACCGGGAAATGTGTAAGAATACGTGATTATCGATATATTTGCGAGATAATGACTGTTTAACAATGATAGGAAGGCATAATGGACAAAGTGTGTTACAAAGCATTTGTAAATGATTTAGTATTTTTTATTAAAACGATGACGGCGAGCAAGCATGTCAGGCACGAGGAGTGCGTGTTGACGTGTCCCTCCTCTTTCTTGGCGGGTTTAGCGAGGCGAAATAAGGGAGAACGAATCTCCGACCTCGTTCTCGTCCTCGTCTTGGCATTCTCGTGCGATCGATCGCGCACGAGCGCAAATAAACGTTAGTCACGCGTAGAAAGGGACTTTACCGGATATTAATATGTATAAAGTTTTAATTAGCTGTCGCGCCGGCGAGCGAAGGCGCTCGGATGTCCGCGCTATTCGCAGAAACTAGTTACGAGGACGGACGTGGGTACGAGCAAAAAGAGCACGAAATTTCCATAAAAGAGGCGCGTATCGTAAGCCAAACAACGCGCAGGCCGGCCGGCAGCCCGCTGGGTCCGCATACGCGCGTATATATGGCAGGGCCGATGCTTTAAAAGTGATTCATTGCCATCGAGTCGCCCTGCTCCCTCCCTTTTCCCCTCCTTCGTATTACCTCCGCTTTATGTGATACATTAATGGATATCCGTCTCGTTCGAATATGTTTTGTGTACGGTAGTTCTCCGAATCGCTCGCCGATGAGAGGCAGAAAAAGAGAGAAAGAGAGAGAGAGAGAGAGAGAGAGAGAGATCCCGGGAGACCCTCTCGATCACGTAATTCTCCAAAAGCGAAAAGGTGAAGGGTAACATGACGCCCGTAATGTCGCGGACTTGTATTTATTTTTGCCGACGCGATCAGGTAACAAACATTTATTTAGAGACTGTATATATTTTAACAGAAACGCGAAATCTGTAGTTGCAAGAGAGAACGCAAGAGCCGGATGGCGGGAAGAGCGACATAGATATTCCGCCGATTCGATTACTCGCGCGATCGATTTCACCACCGTGCGAGTGCGGTTTCAGTAAAGGCGGCATAATAACGCGCTGTCTGCTCATCGATACTGTCGGAGCGGAATCACGCGTTGTTGACGAGTGATCGCGATGCGCGCCGTCGTCGCGGACGGGTTAACGATACATCGCGAGCGTATCGGATAGCGAAGCGAGAACGCGAAAAACGCGAGAACGCGATAGCCGCTTCCGAGAGAGAGAGAGAACAGCTTCCGTTCCTCTTCCGCGCAGCTGCGGCGGATGCATCCCGCCAATCGGCCGTATCGGGGGATTCGAACCACACACGTAGCCAGTTCCCGCCCCCCTTATTCCGTCGGGGGGACGGGTGCACGTACGTCGCCGTCTTTATAAATAGCGATGCCCGCGTCGGGGCGCTAGCAGTTAACAAACGATAAAACTAACACCGCCTCCTACAATAACATTTCGCTCCGGTCACGTGTTTTCCGCGGCTCGACTATTATAAGATCCACGACTGCTTCGATCCCTTTCCCCTTTCGGTCTCTTTCTCCCTTTCTTTCGTTCTCCAGCCTAATTCTTTCTCTCTTCCTCCTCGCCGTCTTTGCCGGTTTCTCCGTCCTTCCTCGCGGCACCTCTTCACCCCTTTGCTCCTGCGTTCTCCTTCGCACTCATTCTTCCTCTTCCGACGTCTCGCCGGAGTTCCTTGAATGCATTTTTTTCTTTTGATTTTTCGTGTTTGAATAACGTTAGTCTCATTATCCACTTTAAATCTGTTTTATATTGCAAATGAGATATATAAAATGTATGAATGTGTATGATAAGAGATATTGGTGTGCGATGGACATAATAAGTTTCGCTTCAACTCGAAGACTTGATAAATATTCATTCGTCATTCGAAGAAATTCTTTATTTAGTTCTGGCTCGACAACACCACCATTATTCATATCATACGTTCCGATATTTTCCCCGAATACGATATTTATTCGCGATATACGCAAACAAGGCTCCATTCGCGCAGAGTTGTTCCTTGTGCGAACAGGACTCCATTTCTCATTCGTAATTTGCTATTCGTAGATTTATCCGAGTCGCCGAGCCGACGCCCCACGGCGTTGCGATCGCATCAGCACTCGGCTCCGCCGAGAGGAGACGTACCGGTTTCGACCTCGGGTATCTAGCGACCGATCGAAACGCCGACGTTGATTTATGTGTACGAGACGAGATTCGAACGCTACGCCCTTGCTCGTTAAGCTCGAGCGGTCAGACGCATCCCGCGCTGGCTATTTAGGCATCGATCGGTCAGAAACTTTTACGAAAGAGCGAATACACGGCGGCGCGGCTCGTTCGGAGACCCCAAACCGGGTTAACGAAACGCGGCTACATCGCGCTTTGATAGTCCGAATTGCAAACGAAGCGAGACCTCGTGCAAGCGACCTGGTCGGCCCCTCGCGCGTTCCCCGCTCGGGATTAAACTCGAATCTACTTTGCTCGGCACTCCCAGCCCCGCCGAAACGCAATGAATACTCCATTTCCGGTAAATATTCCCTCACCGCTTCCATGAACGGATTACGCACTATTCGCAGACGCGAGTTTGCGGGCCTGATTAGCCTTGATTCTCTCGGCGTAGGATATGAAATGGTTCGGAGTCCCTTGTCGTGGCTTATTTAATCGATTAGATAAGACTCCATAAGGATCTTGATGATCCAAGATCATTAACGAAAAAGGTACAAAATATCACACAAATAAGATGACATTTTACATTTCCATTTGCCGATCATGGTCAGAATTGCGCAGAAGTAAAGTCATCGAGAGAATAGAATAACCCAGGCGCACATTGCGCCACACCCGTGCCCTTCTCACAATACTAGCAATTCCGTCGTAGAAATTCCGATCTGTATAAATGTATACCTTTGCTTACTGTTGCAGACGGGCAGTTATGCGAGCTATGCAGTCATGAGTCAAACGTCCTTGAATACGAGACCCGTGAGACGGACGAAGCTGTTTCCCGCACGAACGATGGCGAGCACGCTGCTGGTGTTGCAGATGTTGCTGGTGTTGGCGGCTCCATTGTTGGACGCACGACCGGAATCGCCGATAAGTCCGGTAGGTAGTGTCATCGGCTCGGGATCGGGCGTGTCATCGTCTTCATCTTCGTCCTCGTCTGGTGGCTCATCTTCATCGTCG
Organism: Ooceraea biroi; assembly: GCF_003672135.1. Classification (NCBI taxonomy): domain Eukaryota; kingdom Metazoa; phylum Arthropoda; class Insecta; order Hymenoptera; family Formicidae; genus Ooceraea; species Ooceraea biroi. The sequence goes on along the minus strand of NC_039517.1, from coordinate 5,230,933 downwards.
GTGATCGACGTGGTATCCGATGGCGGCACCGGTTCTGGCGGAAACGGGGTGGGTAGCAACGGTAACGGCTTGATCGGTAGCGGTAATGTTGTCGGCAATGGCGGTGGCGTAAACAGCGGTGGCGGCCACTCCGGTCTCGGGGCTGGCAGCAACAACGGCTATGGCCGCTGCGAAGAGATCACGATCCCCATGTGCCGCGGTATCGGCTACAATCTCACCGCTATGCCAAACGAGCTGAATCACGACACGCAGGACGAGGCTGGCTTGGAGGTGCACCAGTTCTGGCCTCTAGTAGAGATCAAGTGCTCACCCGACCTCAAGTTCTTCCTGTGCTCGATGTACACGCCAATCTGCCTGCCAGAGTACACGAAGCCACTGCCGGCGTGCCGCAGCGTGTGCGAGCGGGCACGCGCCGGTTGCGCACCCTTGATGCAACAGTATGGCTTCTCGTGGCCAGAGCGAATGGCGTGCGAGCGGCTACCAAATCATGGGGAAGATCCAGAAAACTTATGCATGGAACAAGACAATCGTACTAGCACCGCGGGTGCCGGAAGCGGCGGGTCAAATGGTGGTGCTGTGAGTAGCGGCGCCCCCGCGCCGCCAGGTCCTCCGGCGCGGCCCACGAGGCCCAGCAAGACGTCACAGCCGGCTCGTTGTAAGCCGGGGAAGAACCAAAAAAACTGCCAGCACCCCCCAGGGGAGAGGACGAGGGATTGCGCGTGCAGATGCAGGGCGCCCCTCGTGCCTCTGGGGGCGGCGGGCGCGGTGATGCCAGGGCCGATCGGCGGCGTCAGCGGCAGCATCATCGGGAGCGGCAGCAGCGGGGTCAGCGCGGGGGCTGGTCTGGCAAGCATGGGCGTAAATGGAGTAATACCAGCGCCGGCGCCACCATCGATGGTGGGCATCGGGGGCCGAAGCATCATCCAGGAGATCGTGGGAGTGCCGGACTGTGCCCTACCGTGCCGCGGCGCGTTCCTCACCAACGAAGAGCGCGAATTCGCGGCCGTCTGGCTGGCACTGTGGAGCGGCCTGTGCGCCGCCAGCACGCTCGTGACCGTCATCACGTTTCTGATCGACACCCAACGTTTCAAGTATCCTGAGCGTCCGATCGTCTTCCTGTCGGCGTGTTACTTTGTCGTGTCAGTGGGCTACCTGTCGCGCAGCATCTTCGGCCATGAAGAGATCGCTTGCGATGGTCCGGCACTCAAATCGGGTGCTCAGGGCCCGGGCGCTTGTGTCACCGTTTTCCTCATGATCTACTTCTTCGGCATGGCATCCTCCGTGTGGTGGGTGATCCTGACGTTTACTTGGTTCCTCGCGGCGGGCCTGAAATGGGGCAACGAGGCAATAGCGTCATATTCGCAGTACTTCCACCTGGTGGCGTGGTTGGCGCCGACTATACAGACGGTCTGGGCATACGTCGCAGGCGGCGTGGCCGGCGATCCGGTGGCTGGTGTGTGCACGGTCGCTCCTGAAGGTGTGCGCAACTTCATCCTGGCGCCTCTCTTCGTCTATCTCTTGCTCGGCACCAGCTTCTTGCTCGCTGGTTTCGTCAGCCTCTTCCGGATCCGTTCGGTGATCAAACGACAGCCCGGAGCCAAGGCTGACAAACTCGAGAAGTTTATGATTCGGATCGGCGTGTTCAGCGTCCTCTACACACTACCGGCCGGTGTGGTGTTGGCTTGTCACATCTACGAGTCGTCCCTGCGGGACGAGTGGCTAGGTTCGCTGGCGTGTCCCTGTCGGCCACGCGCGAGGCCGCTCTACTCTGTTCTGATGCTGAAGTACTTCATGGCACTCGCGGTCGGCATCACCTCGGGAGTCTGGATCTGGAGCGGCAAGACGGTTGATTCCTGGAAGAGACTGTGGAGGCGTCTGTTTGGCGGTGATCACCCGGGCGGTCACATGGGCGCTGGCGCCGGCATGATCGCTGGCGTGACCGGTGTCGGCGTCGGCATCGGTGGCGTCGGCATCAAGGGCGTCGTGGGACGCGGAGTCGCGGTGCCATACCCGTCAGCACCAGGTCCCGGTAGTGCTCTACTACCTCCTGGCAGCGTTGCGAGCGCCTCTCAACATCATCTGCACCATCATGTACTCAAGCAACCGCCACTCTCGCACGTATGACGTCACCAGTCGGCGGGAGGCGACATGAACACCGCTGGGTGCGGCGAGCAGCAGCCACAGCAGCAGGAGCGACCTTCCGCCCTCAGCAACTATGGGCCCATCTAGCCCTTCGCCTCGGCCTCGCGCAGGCACAACGCGACGCCGCATGCGACGCCGCACACAGCGCCGCACACGCCACACTCGGCGGCGACCATCTACTCCAGGAGGTCGCTCGCGTCCACGACTGGGCCGTTGACACCGGCTCATGGAATCGCGCCCTCCTACACGCAGGCGACCGAGGTATGAGAGAGTGTCGGTGAGTCGCGCACGTGGCGAATGGACGTCGCCGGCGGCCCACCGACGTCATCAGACGCCTCCTTCGCGCGATGGACGGCGAGCGGCCGCGGTGCTTCTCGATTACCGGATATACGTATTAGTTTGTACGCGTCTTCTACCGCGATATCGAGGGATCTTCCCTCTAGCCCGATTTATCAGCGATTCATTTGAGTGTAGTCGTCAGGAAGATCAAGGGTTCCACCGTCTTCCGTGAAGAAATTCGCTAACGAATAAAGGACGATCAGTGTAGCAAAGAAACAGCTAGACGTCATCAGCAACCAGGGAGGGTCACTCGAGTGTCGCGGCATAGTGAGATTGTGATTTAGCGAAAAGACTTGGTGAGCGCGCGCTCAAGGACGTCCATGAGACGCGCGCGAAAGCAGTGGACCGATGTCGATAGATTTCTCTGTCCTTATTCGTATCTGTCTGTCTATCTATCTATCTCTCTAATCTTTCTTACATTCTCGTGAAGCGGCGCCCTGCGTGGGGCCCGCTACCGTGTCCGTCTAACGTATATCGTCTCGTCTATTTATCTATCTAATCTAGCGGTAAAGCAAGCCAGAAGTCGAGGGTGTGTACGCAGTGCGAGACGCCCACGCGGCAGCCTGCCTGTCTCTCCCAGTCCTCCGCGAGAGGGTGAAAACTGCCACGCGCTCCTCGACGTTTCTGGTGCGCTGGGGTCCTGGGCCTCCTCAACGATCCCTCCTCTACCACTGCCACCCCTCGCGATCATGCGATCGCGTGGCTCCGAAAGTAGCACCGGGAGAGGCGGGCTACCGCTGTCGGTGGCGAACACGGTGAAGAGCAGCGAGTGTACAGGAACAAACGCTGGAGTGACGAAGTGATGGACTATACTGTAAATATCGTTCTTAGGTGTTAGTCAATGCGTTGTATATAAGTAAAATAGTCGCCGGACGCGTTGCGTAGGGTGTCGCAAAGACGATCACGCTCGTGGTGAGTGCCACTTGTTCGTGTTCCCCTCGCGCGAACGATCGGCAATTATGATTGCATTGGAGAAGGCACGATGTCGGGCGATACATTTCCTCGAGACATAATGTTTGCAATCGATTTGTTAATATTTATTGTAATCATTCAGTATATTTCTTTGTTTTGTTTAATTAGAGTTTATTAATCGTCTAATTGCGTTAAATCTTTCAATTAAAAGTTGAAAAATCGTCTGTTTGATTTCTGTTTATCGAAGTTTAAGAGAAATGGAAAAATTTATAAAAATGGAAAAATAGTGGAAATATTGTCTCGTTATTTATAATTCCTAAACATATTTCTCATCAAATTACAGAGATATATTCTTTCAATTTAATGCTAATGTAGTTTCTAATGAACATTCGATCTAAATCGATTAATTTCTGACAGATTTTGCTCCCGCAGCTGCCGCAATAATGGGACGATCGAGCGTCATTACTGCCACGAGCGGACGATTGTCACGGAATTTGCTCCGGCGCGTTCGCAGGACGCGCGGCACGTATATAACAAGTACACATATAGATGCGCGAAGGTCACAGTATAATTTAACACACATCGGTGTACCAGGTCGATCCTTTTTATACTGTAGACAAGGCAGCGGCGTACTCTTGTCGCGAGACACCGGATCACACTTGATGTAAAGAACCAACGATAACGACAAAAAAACATATGCGACGCTCTTTATTTTTATCGTACCTCGTGTAACGATCAGCTCCTTCGCGCACGTGCCTCGAAGGATCACGAGACGCGATAGCGAGGAACGTGAAGAGGGTGATCCCACCCCTCGCCGGGCGCGAAGGAGCGAGGAGGGAAATCTACATGCACCCCGGTAGGGAAATTATGCACGCGCGCGTACGGTAAGTCTTATGTAAATCCCGATGATCTAGAAGTAGTCCCGAACGGCGAGATTACGCGCAAGATGTAATGGAAGCAAGCAACCCTTAAGTACGTATCACACGTGCCAGTCACCTAGCGGTATCCAGAAATCCTCCAATATCGGAAAGCGCGACCGTAGAGGAAGAGAGAAAGAGGAAAGAAGAGAGCATAGAACTGAGATTGGAGAACTTCCGGCTGCATCTCGCAGTAGAACCGCGATCGGGATTTGGTGACAATCTTGGATCGCTGCCCGATCGCATTTCGCTACGAGGTGCAAGCAGAAGGATTGAAACACGAAAACTGCCTCGTCCGATTTAATTGCGTCGTTGTCTTAGATCGGAGACCCTTGCCAAAACGGCACGTACGTAACGCGTAACGTCGTAAAGTAGCAAGAGCGAAGACGTCTTTTGCAGTTAGTGTTCACATATCACGCCAATACATAACTTACGAGAGTGGAGAGAGTGAATCGGTGCGATGCAATGCGTTCGCGGGCAAGCGGGGGTAGAGAGCGAGAGAAAAGAGGAATGCGAATGCCTGTAGAGAAGAGAAAGAGTGGAAGATAGAGAAATACAGGGAAAAAAGGAGAATTCTCTCTTACTTTCCCGCGCGAGCGACACGCCGTGGATGTTGCGGATGTAAAGAAAGCCAATGAGAGGGGGAGTCTTTATAGATATTTGTAAGCCACTTTTGTCACACTAATTGTCAATAAAACTGGGAATACTGTATATGTATAACGAGTGTGTTTCGAGAGCACGTGTTTTCGGCGAGTTTCCGCCGCCCCGTTCGTCATCCTCGTGAGGCCAAAGCGCAGAAACGCGCGCGGTATCGGAGCCGCTCTCTCTTTTCCATTGGTTTCTTTCTCTGGTTCAGTTTTATTGTTTGTCTCCTTCCTTCGTTCTCATCCGTGCGTTTCCCGCGTCCGTGCATTTACGTTCTGGTACGCGCAACGAGTTTCACGCGCGCCGCGGTCGTCCCCGACCGCTTTGTACAATTTTTACGTTGCCATAGTAACCGTAGATGTAATTGACCGCCGTCGGTCAGTCGGCAAAAAGTATGAATATGGAAAACAATATATATATATGTGTATATATATATGCACACGTCCCGCGTGTATATACATACGCGAATATCCAAAAATGTATACGATTTTTAATACACTTTATTATTATTTAATTTCCCTGCGTCAAGTTGTTCTTTTCCATCCCTCTCTCGACGACGACGACGACGGTTCTTCCTCTTCCCATCCCCGTCGACGTCGTTCGTCTTTCTTACCCCAATTCCTTCTCGAACGCAACGCCGAAGGGCGTGGTGTACCGACGTCCTGCATTTCACGGGTGAAGTTCTTGCAGAAAACGATTTACATTAACTTATAAACTGCATAACTTATTTGTTTCACGGGTAATCATAATTACTAATAACTTTCCTTGTTTCTTCCAAGTACTATTTTTAGTTATTCATTTATTTTTAATTGTTTATAGGCTTTAATTATTTTTTCATATGAAAATTCTTTGTACAAATTGATTTGTAATTAGAGAGATGAAACTTCTTCATTTGTCGTTGCATTAAATATATAGCGTAAACGTAACATGATTTGCATTAATGAGGAGGGAACAAGTCGGATTCCTCTGTTCAATTTGCAAAGTTACCGGCGCCACGACAAAGTTTCGTATTCGCCGAACAACTCGAGCGATAAGAAGGCGACGACCGCATCGGGCACACCGCCAGCCGAGTCTGAGGGGCGAACCATCCCCGTAACGTGAGTCACTATGTAATGGGGCTGAAGAGGAAAAAGACGGGCCAGTAGAAGGGGTGTGGTTCGAATTTATGGTTCGCACCGCGAGTTACGCGTTTGCAGTCTGGCCTACTCGAGCTAACAGATAAGGATCTTCCTCTCTCGAACTCGCTTCGTGGCTGTTGTTGAACCATCGAGTTACACTGCAGTAATTGAATTGTCATAGCATCACCAAGACGAAAGCGCGACGGCGTTGCAACACCTGTTGTCACAACATCACAAATGGACATTCGTTGCGCCTCGAAATTAGCATTCATTAATGCCGACTCCCGCTGTTTATGTAAAATTATTAAACTAATTACAATTATTATTCAGGAATAAAGCTCCGGGGAGTTTGCGGCAGATCGAATCGTTAGTCCATTCACGAGAATATTCACGATGCACTGTATTACTGTTTTACTTGAATTTGAAGGGAATCTGTAGTCGATTATAATGAAATTACAGCATTTAATATTAATTTAATATTAACATTCTTAATTGATTTAAGAAACTTCCAAGTCGACTCAAGTTAGTTTGCAGATCAAAGAAAGACGAAATTAAACATTAACACAAGATAAATTCTTGCGACGAAATAAGATACTCTCGAGAAAATGAGAACGTTTTGATAGAAAATTCAAGCAGTAAAATTGGTACGGAAGCAATTCTCCATTCTAAAGTGAAACGAATGGGAAAGGAGTTTACTTTGAAATACTCGTCCTTCCTTGGATGATCGATATGTTCGATAGCTCGGCTCTCAGGCAATAATTAATTTCAATTGCGACTTTGCGAGTCGCGGGAAGAACGTTTATCGCGCCTCGTTTATTGAAATAAACGCGCGCCGTTGTAATCTCAGATCGGCCGGACGCGAATTATTGTTTCTCGAGAAAGAAAGACGTCGCATAATAGCGCTATATCGACTCCGCGGGGTCATAAAATCAAGGTTTCATTGGCAGTATTCGATATCGGCCGGCCATAGCATTTGCATTCGTACATTCATTATGCGCGCGCGTCGTGTGTACAGGGTGTCCCGAAACTATTGTGGCACGTTTTGCTCGATGATTCTTCTTCAATCTCTTAACAGCAAAAACTAGAAACATTAATTAATTTAAAAGTGCAAAGTATTAGAAAATAGGGAAGACAAATTTACGATGAAATATTACTTTTAAAAAATATATCCTATATTAATATATTATATAATAAATATTAATAATTATATTAAAAATATGTTTTATAACGTTCCACCATATTCTCATTACAAAACAACGAACTCCACAGAATCCTACTGAGGCGACTCTCGAGCACCCTATATACTGCTTCAGAGCACACACAGGCAACCCTTGTCTCGGCCGCAAAGGTTGCGCGGCCAGCGTGATAAGCACCGCGGTTCGATTTGTTTTTCCCCGAGAAATCAATCTCCTCGGATCGCGTAATGCTATGTGGGGAGTAATGATACAACTGGAGTGTGCAATACGATGGTCTGGGAAATCGAACTGGCGATGACTGCTTGGCAAACGTCATTTCAATTATAACTTTTTCGTCTATAAAATGTTGTATTTCCGACATTCCTGTTTTAGCTTGATTAAAAATTTCTATTCAAATAATTTCTGATATTGCAAGAATAGTTTGCTCGTCTTTGTTTCAATTTCGGATTAAATGTGTTCATCATTTCGCTGCGATCAATCGATTCAACGATCGATTGGAAATCACCGAGAGCATCGCGCTGTATTCGCTCGATTCCTTCGCTTCGTAAAACGTAGATTACGTCCGATATTCGGTCTTCGGTGAAAAAGCTCTTCAAATTAGATCAGCCGTACATTAATCTCCGCACTGCAGTCGCGAGAAAGGAGATTGGCAGCCGTTGATCCCTCATGATTAATTCATTCTGGAAGCGATTAAACGCAGGACAGTCCCTGTCTGTTCTTGAACACACGCCGGCGACCAGCTCCGCTTCGTGTATTACCATAAGGTCGCCTTATGGTAATTAATTAAGTAATTATTTCCATTTAGCTCGTGCGACGAAGAACCGTATTACTAGAATAAACGGAAGCGTTAGAGAAAAAATCGAAGAAATGCGTTCGAGAAAGCCTGGTAAGTAAAATTCTATTATTTATTCATTTTATTAATGATATGGTTTTATAAATATATTAATTAATATAATAATTATTAATATAATAACATATAATATATAATTAATATAATAATTATTAATATAATAACATATAATATATAATTAATATATAGATTTTACTATACCGCACACAGTATAATTTTTTATGCAAATTCTTAATTTATAAACAAAGTGTAATGAATATTATCAAATTGATTATTAGAAGTAGGTCAGGATTTCGTAATTATTATTTATTATAATGGAACGAATATGTAGCGACAAATATATATGATATTTAATCTCGAATTTTAACTTGAACAAAGCCAAATGAATTCGACCGAATTATTTCAGCAATATTCCAAAATAATCATTAAAATAAAAACAGAAATTAAAGGGAACACAAGCAATTAAAGGGAAAATTCGGAAATGATTTTTCGAGCACTTTTCCTATATGGACACACGTTGGTCCGTACAATAATATAACAAAATGTAATTTCCGCCTATCGGATCGTTAGAGCATCCGGATAGCGTCCAAGTCAGACAACGTCGCGACGTTAACGCCAACAAAGAAGCCTCGTTGTTTCCGCCCTGAAATAATATCGGCCTGTCCGCGGAGTCTCGGCGCGTTAAAACAATATTTTCACAAGGGCGTCTGTCCGTCGCGTCGTAACCCAGAATCCAGGGCTTACGATACCGGTGTTTTTCGACCGACCAGCTAGTCGATCATCTCTGAACCTTGGAACCTCGGCGCGTTCTCCGCGTCTTGAGTCGACATCTTGTCGCGGATCGATCTGGAGGCAACGCACCACATCTCGCGTATTCTTGAATTTTAAGCTGTTTTTCAAAAATTAAAATTTATGCTGCATCAGACGCGGCGTCTATCATTTTTTAATCTCAAGTTTATTTGGAGATTTTTTGGGGAGAGCGGGAGGATAATTTCTACCGTGTCCGAGACGGAAAGTATCAGATATTTCCCCGACGATGAAGGTAAATAAAAAAAATAAAAATAAAAGTATTGCATATTAGCATATGCATGTCGTACGTGGGACGTTTCGTCGCGTGCTGCAATACTCGCGCGCGGTCACTCGACTGAGGGTGGCGACAGTTGAACACTGTTACCTCTTTCGTGCCCAGATATGCATCTCGCTTAAGCATGCTAATTTTTTCTTGCCTCATGGGCGCGTGCACTCCTCTTCGATGACGCATAGCGAAACAGCGTCGCTAATGATCACACGATCGCAAGTGCAATTACGAAGCGTGATCGCGTACGAAGGAAAGTCATGCTGGAAATTTGTCATGCTGATTCTGCTTCGTATACGTTTCAATCTGAAGCTTTCGCGAGACTCGCGGAGAAACAGCGAAAAAAAATTGCACGTTTACATGCACTTTTTATCGCTTGAGACTTCCCCGCGAGGCTTCTGCTTCCTTGCCGGAAGCTCGTAAAGGGGAACAAAAGAGTGAATCAGAAGGAAAAATGAATAGCGTAAAAATGGGAAAGAGGAGGGTATCTGAAAATAAAACGCGCGCGAGCGGCGTCACGCTTGTTAAAATCCGCTCGGCGCGGCCGGTGAGAACGTAAAATATATTATTCACGTGCCGTCGCGCGTGTCTTACGAGGCAAGGGCCATGCCGCGCGCGGCCGCGAGCATTATCGGGATGAATTTACGGCGCCGTTCGGCGATCTGCACTTCGCGCGCGCGCGAGGAGCATAACGAACCTGTAGTGCAGCGTGTGCACGCTGCACTCGCGCAGTAGTTACGGCGCCCACACACGGCGGGTACGATTTTAGCAGCGGGCAATGTCTCGCCATGGTATGGCGTGCGACTGCCTTTTTTCCAAATAAATCTGAAAGCTGACGGTATTGTGCGCGCGGGGGTTCACCCTCGCCATTTTACCGAGCTTTCGGCTCGGCTAATTACGGAACAGCGAACGCGTCAAAGCGCACGCCACCGCGTTCGAGTAATGGTGGCATGGTAGGTGGAAAGAAAAAGAGAGAAAGAGAGAATGATTGAAACAATCCCTCGCGAGCAGCCTTCGATCGAAAGATTGCGGCATCCTGCCTTCAAGGTTCTCGAAGGCGCGGTACCGGTTACAGGTAATTACTTGTTCGATTACACAACTTCTCTTTCCGGGCGTTTGATTTGCTAATTAATTGCTTTGGATGTTTCTCGATTTTTCATTGATAATTAATGTCGTTCAGTCGCGAGTATCTCGTTGCGCGATAATACGGTATCGCGACGATAATGTATATTTGTTTGTGCATTTCCCACGCGACATGGAAATTTGTTAACTCGATAACGGCGATTCGCGTGGCGTGCTTTGTATGTTCATTTCGTTAATCATCGCGAAATTGATGACGGATACGGTGCGCTTCGCCGCGACGAACGGCGTGCATGTGTATTACATTTCGATGCTTTTTGAATATTTATGGCACGTTGCGCGAGGCACGTTTGATATTCAATTCATCCCGTCGATGTTCGCAACCTCATTTCACGTGCGATTGTTTTGTACTCTCCTCCCCTCATCCTGCGAGTAACGCATCGTTCTATTACGATTGTGACGTCTCTGAAAAGGGAGGCTCGAGGGGGTTGTCCGGTATGCGAGCGCACGTGTTCGGAGCAGCGCTTTCCTCCGAATCCGCGCCGCCGCCGGCGCACGCGGAAGGAGCCTCGCATCCGGTTCCGTTCGCCCACAAAGCATTCATGGAACTGTTCTAGGAGTCTGCCAGACATCCTATTCGGCGATTCCTGTCTTGCTTCCTTCGACAAATACGTGTTTAATTATAATGCTAATAATTATAATAATAATTAGAATAATAATGTCTAATTAAAGAACGAGAGTAATGTATGTGCAAGAATTGATGCGAAAGGAAATGAAGCGTGGCGAGAAGCACATTCGCACGTCCTACGCACGGCGTTTCGTTACGCGCGAATGAGCGCAAAATGAGTGCGAAGTAAGGATCATAAATAACTAGATATTACTACATAATAACACAATAATTACATGATAATTTTAAAATATGTGTAAAAAATCAGATTGTACTGCCGCAGTTTATTTTTCTTGTGACCCCTCCCCCATTCAATTCCCCATTCGATCCTGCGATCCAACCGATCCAGCGACTCACGTTCGAAAGCCAACCGGGATTAATCCAAGTCCTTGGAACGCGTATTAGAACATGTAGAAATGCAAGATGGTAACACGATACCCGGGTTGTCAGCCCGGACAGGAAACGAGGGACAAGGAATGTCCATGGGAGGAAGAACGGAGGGCGGATGAGCAGGGAGTGATCAACAACGAGCGGTGTAACTCGCTCCGCGAGTGCAACACGGTGCAGCAAGGCCGGAATTCGCTTGTCAATATGTTCGTCGCGTAAATTGCGAAGGAGCTTTCACCGGCGTTGACGCGCCTCCGCAACATCCCATCGTTACGATCGTAACGATAACGATAACGTTATCGTTACGATCCCCCGGACCGTTATCATCTCGGCGACGCGCGGAACGGCTGGCCGAATCGAATGGCGCGTTTCGAATTAGCAACGAGAGTGTCGCGCAATCGGCGCGCGATGATTGCTTTCGATTTGATCCGATTTCGTGCCGGTCGGCAAGGATGACGACTGTGACGCGCGGAGGTACGGCACGACGCACGAGCGGAAAGTTGCATTTGCACGCTCCATAAACGATTAATACGCTCTCTCGTCACGTCCCACGTGTCGGGTGACGTTGCAGCGCATTCCCCGCGTGCGAGATCGACCACTCTTTTCGCAACGGAGAGGTCCTTACCCTCGACCGATGTCGACTTGAACACCGAAGCGAAGTGTTTCCATGCGAACGTTACCACGGTGCTCGTTCTCGAGGACCGTGGTTTGCGATTAAATGATGTTGTTATATCAAGTTTGTAATATAAATACTACTTGAAATAACTATGCGAATGTCGAGAGAACGAGAGAGAGATTGTTACAACATTATCCTTCCCTGGTTCTCTCTAGTATTATTAATATTATTAATAATTAAAATTACCTATCTAACATATTAAACCAAAAATTGTTTTATTTTAACAATTATGTTTATAAAATATTTTAATCGAGAAGAAAATTGTTTCAATTGTCAGATTATCAATAAACAGAAATATGCCACTAGTATTCTAAAAGAAAACTATTTCACGATAATAGCAAATATAAATTAACAATGCGCAGCGTATAAAAAGAATGGATACTCTGGAGACATCAAGCACGTAACATCGTACCTGTGTGCTCTAGAATCAGGATCGCAAATAATCTCTCTCATGGAAAAAAATAGACTGTATGAGAAATATTTTTGTTTTATTTATCGTAGTAGCATCGTTAATAACAAACTCGCAATATTCTCGTGGAACGCAGACCTCGCGCGCAAATCCAAGATCAATCCTCGAAGCAGCCCCCGTCGAAACGAGGATGCAGAGGATCGGTCGAGGGGGGAATTGCGGCGCGCCATTAACATCAATTGTGGTTTCATCAATTTTCATCCGCGCGGCTTTTGGGCCTCGCTAACGGGCGGCAAAGGTGTCACGCCGTGACACTCTGCGAAGCGACGATTTTCGGTCAATCGCTTGTTGACAGCTGCGCTCTATAACGTATCAAGGACAATTGCGACCGCTTAGCGAGCGGACGCGAGGTACAGGCAATAATTAATCGGCAGCTTCGTGCGGTTCAGAATGTCTCGCAACGCCATGATGGGCTGCTGAATTAAAAGGGCGCACTGTAGATCGCGCGTTGATTCTCTGTAGATTTTCTCTTCAATCGCGCTCGCAAACGTGTAAAATCGAGCATTCATTATCGCCGGCTAATCTAATTAGCTGGCAATAGCATAATCTAATTAGTATAATACATACACCGGTCATACATATGCCGGCATCAATTAACTCCTGCCGATCGATATTAATTTATTAACGGCGCGTGACAGTGTCTCCGCGGTAGCGTATTGCGAAAACGGACAACTTGTCCGCTCGCTACACGGATGGTACGTGTCCGAGTAACACGAAAAGTGTCGATGAGTAATTCCTCCCGCGAGCAATGTTAACTTGAACACCAATTAACGCGCCATGCCTCGTAAAAGTTTCGAGATACTGCTTCGAGCCGGTCGCATCGCGATATTCCAGGTAGTTCTCGCGACAATAAACTACTCTCTTGCAGCGGTCCTTCCTCCTTTCCCTCCAAAGTGTATCTTTCGCACGTTAATCCGCGGCGTCAAAGACGACGGTAATTGCGTCTCCTGCGCAATATGCGCTACTTACGTATCTCTTAATTAATTCGTGCCGCGACCCGGCCGGGAATTATTTCCGCATCGGCGAACGCGCGGTCCTCTCGCCGCCACCCCCCGCGGCTGCCACTTCGTCCTTCCCGTCCTGCGCGTTCTCCCTGTGCGCCCTTGCGCCATCCTCGCTCTCACCCCGTGCTAATAGTAGCGAGCAACGGCTCGGAGTTTAAACGGAACTCGCCGCCGAAGGTGGCTTATCTAATAGTCGCCGACGCGGCGTCCATAAATCAGGCAATATCGGACACGTACAGTATTATTAATTAACTCCGCCACGCGGCTGACAAACGCATCCCAGTATGGAAATAAAAGTATCGCCAATTATCTCGCGCGTATGTTATTCATTTATTTCGAATATTATTCAATTTTATATTACATTCTTTATATATTGCGAGATTCTTTATAATTTCCGAGAATAAAGCATGAATTTTTTTCCAAAAAAGGACACTAAATGTAACACTTGGCACAAGGCGGCTCGCTGTGAGGATGAGGCTGGCCGGAGCGATTGTACACGAGAAGCAACGGGAAATGAAATATATATCGATTCTGCAAATGGCCGCGATGCATGCCAGCGCGAACAATCCGCTGTTCAATGTATCGGTGACACATGGAGCATGTGTCCGAAACGCCGTCGCGATGATTTATTCGAGCGACCTGTCTCTGCGCCGAACGTCGAACGGTGTATCGCGTTTCCCCGTTTTCGGAATACTTGATGCGCGTGAGCTGTGTATTACATCGAGCGAAATGGCAAAATTTATTACATGACGCGACGTTAACTTTTTAATGGGGGCTTTTAGAAGGATGAGTTAAGGATATCAAGTTAAAACGTTGGGCAATATATTATAACGCGCGTTGTAATATATAACTCAACGTTTTGGATAATATCGTAAATATGTTACAATAAATGATGTCGAGCTGAAACGCCATGCGTTACCCATGTTGAAGATGCCCTTCTTGAAAATAAAGCAAGAATTTTCAAAGAAGAAGATTACAACTTATATTATTATAATATTATTATAACAATTGCTAATATCACAAGGCATGGCAACCAATTGTATTCGATGTGATCGCATTTAATTAATTAGCATTTCATGGATCGCATCTATTTCCTCCGCGCTGCTCCCGAGGAGGAGCATTCGCCGCGTCGCGCGATCAACGGATTTACACGAGAGCCGAAGAAAAACGCTTCGTCACGTTCGGACGAGGGAAAAAACTGCGAGCGATTCTCACGTTTAAAACGATGGCACGCTAACAGCATCTCGGCACAATGCACGGTGCACCTCTTTCGTGATGCCGCGTTAATTTTATCCCGTTATGCCCGATGGAGCGAGCGACACGTGGCGATATAAGTGTCCTTTGAGACTAATGAAGTGCGACGTGCATAACACGATGTCTCCTGCATCCGGATATACACAGTGTCCACTCTGTTCAATATAATGCCATTCCTCCTCGCGCAGGCGCGAGGTGTACGTGCGTAACTTTATTTTATTTCGCATACCCAAACGTCAAAGCATCGTCGATATTTCTACGTTCCAAGGGAACTGTCGACGATCACGCAATTCGATCTCGACTTTGTTGAATACATATTGCATGCGCATGGACGGCAAATATACGCACGCTTTGCGTATATCATGTCTATCCGTATCTCCGATCCCGGTATCTTCTCCTCGAATCTTTCCATCCACGTAGACAGCCTCCAGAGAAAGAAGTATCACGTGCTCCGAACAAACATCTCGCCAAATATGTACCACTTCCAGATGTAGCGACAGTACATTCGATAGCTCCGCGACAGGCTTCCGGTTCCGCGTCCTTGGGGATGATCCTGTGCAACCTCTAGCGCCACTTCAGTTACTCGCGGATCGGCTGCCGCTTCCGGCGGAGTCCTGCCTGACGATGTTCACCCTCATGGGCAGGATAGCCCCATGGGCGATTCCGTAGTGCTCGTACACGTCCTTGCCGTAGGTCAGGGTCACCTTCTCAGCTCGCCGATCGGGTCGACTGTTAATCGGTGAGGGTGGTGCACCGCTGCCGTTCGCCGCGAGATCCTGAAGAGCGCTGAAGCTCTGCATTACCAAGTGAGAGGTGGCCGACACGTTGATCTGCGTGGTCGCGCGCGATGATGTCGGCGAGCCTTCCGCTCGAGCAGGCAAAATGTTGTTTAAGAGCTGAGGACTCGCCTCGGCCATGTCGCTCGTTATCGGCGCCGCGGCTGCTCGCTCAGCTCGAGCAGCCGATCTCGCGGAGACACGCGGAGTGGATGACGCCACGACGCCGGAATTGTCCGCTCGCAGTGGCGTCGGGCGCGGCGACGCGACCACTCTTGCCCGCGATGGATCCTCCACTTCCGGTGCACGCAGCATCGTCGCGGATTGGGCCCGCCTCGCTGACTCCGCTCGATTCTCGGGCGCGTCCGGAAACGGCGCCGTGTGAGCGCGATTCTTCCGCGTCGGGATCTGCGGGCTCATCGGCGCCGCTCGACTACTTACGGGACTGCTTCTGGCTTCCAGTGCGCCTGATGGGATCTTCGGTGGCGACGGTTTCATCGAGAAGACGGCGGAAGACGACGGCGATGTCGGAAGTGACGATTCATCTTGAACAGAATCGACGTTCGCTTTCGCGGGATCCTTGACGTTTCGGCCGTTGGCGACGGACACGTTGGGAGACTGCAGAGTGCTGGTGACTGATTTCGTCGGCGACGACACATCGGGCGTTACGTTCGTCGAAAGGCCGCGATTTTCCACGGTGGCGAGGCTCGGGTCTCCATTGGGGAAGCTGGCGAAACGCGCGATCGTTTCCCGCTCCTCGGCCACCTGGGGAGCGAAGGGTATCTTCCTCTCGACGGGCTTGGCGGAGGCGGAAGTCCGCCCTCTCGACGCGGCGCGACTCGACGAGGCTCTACGTCTGTTCTTCCTAACGTCGTTTGGCACCGCGGCGCTCGGACGCCGCTCCGGAAAGTGCCTGCCCCTCATCGAAATCGGCTCTGCATCCTCGCTCTCGTTCTCCTCGTCCTCGAAGAATTCCGAGTCCTCGCATATGTCTGACTCGTCGCCTTCGTTCTCCTCGACGATCGCGCTCGCCTGTATCCACTCCCGGATGCGGTCCTTCTTCTTCGACCGGTCTACCGTCGTCTCGATGCCGTACGTCGTGAGAGTGTGCAGCAGTTGGTTCTTCTCCTCCAGAGAGCTGTGGAAGCTGTACATGGACGGGCAGAGCTCGTCCCGTTCGTCGGCGCCGCCTGCGAACGCAAGGGAACGCAAGTTTACAATAAGCGTCTCGCTAGTCGATCGACATCGCGGCGCCGGGCCTACTCACCGTTCAGAGCCTTCTCGGCCCCGAGTTTCGCCAACCATCTGTCCTCCAAGTATTTATTTACCTCCAACACGCTGGCCGGCCGCTTCTCAGCCTTCGGGTCCAATAGCCTCTTGAACATTCTTTAAGAAAATTATACATTCGTTAAAAGAGTTGGAAGAAAATCGTGCAGAGCGCAAAACATGCCATTGCTTTCTCGTAGTAGAAACTCGCTTCGAAAAATTCTTTCATTACTACTCGCGACAGTCATCAAAATTCTTGGCCAGGAATTAAGATGCTCCGGTGATTGTTAAAAGCATAAATAATCGCGAACGTGAGTGAATGAAAATGAACGCGGTCACTCGCGTTGAATCATACGCGTTTAGAATGCACGCCGATACGGCGCCTGATCCGTGTTCTTCAAGTAGCAAGGGAGGGGACCCACCTCTGCGCCCGCGAGCTGATCAGCTGAAATAATTTCGGTTTCTTGGCGATGTTGAGTGTCGCGTTGTGCCAGTTTTGATATCTCGTGTAGCGCGGGTCGTCCAACGCCGCTTTCTGCCATGGCAGGCATCCGGTCAGGCAGACAAATAGGACAATGCCGAATTGCCAGACGTCGTGTGACATGCGAGCTCTGAAAGCCGTCCGTCCGTCGCATTAGAATGTTATACCTTGGCCGAGCTGCACATCATTCATGAGAGTGTGCTCGGGCTTGACACCCGACCAAAATCCCGTTTGTGCTCAGAGGGTCGGACCAAATTTTAGAAGCGTCAGGAGAGACGGATGAAGCAAAATCGAGTATCCATCTTTTCCCATAGAAACCGTTTTCCCATGAATTCATAAAAGGAAATACTAAGGCGACAATGTTTGGTTAATTTTAAGACTACCTGAGTCTATTTGGACCTAGATGTAAACCTGACCTGACTTGACTATTCAACACTTGACAACGTGTATAATTTGTTTATGTTAAGACAATAACGCGTCCAAACAGTACAAAATAAAAAAATAAATATTATTTTTTAAAATAATTTTTGGATTATTTCATTGTCACTAAAATAAAACTAATCTTAGAGATAAAAAAAATTAACCATCACAATGATAAACACTTATTATATTAATTTCAAATAATTAAATAATAAATTAATTTCAAATTGTACAAGTAAAACAAGTAAAACTATAGTGCGAAGTAATTCGAGCATTGTACAGACTTTGTAACTTTCAGTATTCCAAATATTAAGTAAAACCTATTTTTGAAGTAACATATTTACATTCTCGGCTACACCGCAAGAAAAGCAAGATTTTCCGCGCTTACTCGATTCCGCTCCACGTTCGACCCTCGACCTTTCCCCTCCTCTCTCACAAACGAAATCTCCAATAATTTAATCTTCTTTTCCATTTGGCGCCCGTAGACGTCGCGTAACGTCAACGGGGAGGGTAGAACAAGCGCACATAATTGTAATGGTCAATCACAGCATATATATAATTACTTGTACGTCTCGTCAGTGTCGATCTGCAGTACCTCGGGGGGCGAGTACGGCAGCCACTCGTTGTGCCTTCGCACCACGGTGTTTACCCGCCTGGTCTCGCCAAAGTCGCACAACTTGATGCGCGAGAAGTCGCTGCGGAACACGAGGATGTTGTCCAGCTTGATGTCGCGGTGCACCAGCTCGCGACTGTGTATGTGTTGCACCGCGGCGGCGAGCTGCCTGGCCACCCTCTTCGCGTGCAACTCGCCCAGCCCGGTCTCCGTCACGTTCGACGTGAGATCGCCTGAAAATCGATGCCATCGCGCTTGTGTACATATACCGCATATTCCGCTCTTTGTGATGGCGATCGCTTTCCGGGAAACCGTATCGCGTCTTGGAATAATTGCTGAATAATTTCAAGCCCGTCGCTCGGTTCCGTGCTCATCGAGAGCCACGCGATTCCGACTTGCTCGGTTCGAAGTGTAATTCCGAGAAAGTAGATACTTTCGAAACAATTCGAGTTTTCGAGCATCCTACTGTCTGATTATAGATTTGCAAATGAGACACTTGTAGACTTGACAATTAGGAGAACGAAAAGATTCCCGTGAAGATTAATTTGGCTGATTTTCTTTACGAGCTTCTGACACTTCTCGACTGTGACAATTAAAGTTTCGGATTCTCCGAGATTTAAGATCTCTCTTGCGCTTTCTCTCTTGACACGCATTTTAATTATCCATATTAATTATAAATATTAATTAACAAGCGAACGCGCACTCGCTCGCGCGCGCGCTGTGGGGATTCTCTTACCGAGCGGAGCGTACTCCTGACTGAAAACGTAGAAGCCAGCAGTTTCGAATGCCACATCGTACGTAGTTATGATGTTCCTGTGAGCCGACAGGTGCAGCCCGTAATGGAACTCCCGAAAGAAGTCCGAGATACCGGTGTACGCTTTCGGCAACGCCTTCAGCACCATCTCGGTCTGCGTGCTGCGATGCTCAGTCAGCAGGATCTTGCCGAACCATCCCTCGCCGACG
Source organism: Ooceraea biroi (assembly GCF_003672135.1). NCBI lineage: Eukaryota > Metazoa > Arthropoda > Insecta > Hymenoptera > Formicidae > Ooceraea > Ooceraea biroi. Next base: position 5,211,683 of record NC_039517.1, on the reverse strand, counting down.
ATCTGCAGGATGTCGAACTCGTCTATCAGATTCACCTGCGCCAGAAAGCAGTTAGTCGCCGACGCGTTGCCGTGCATGGCGACGAACGATGGAGCAACGAACGTTCGCGGATGACGCTTCGAGAGGAAACGGGCGAGCTTCCGGGGTAACTCGAGAATTAACTGATTAAACGCAGACGCTTTCCAGGACGAAGGACACCAATTGCAGCTGCGAAGAAGGGCAAGAACTCGCTGGGAACTCGCGAGCGACAACGCGACCTGACGCGCTACTCGCCGCACGCTGAGCGACGCGACGTTCCGCTCGACGCCGATCTCTACGCAACGCGTCTATTTTTATCCCGACGCATGCTACGAAACGCACGTTTCGATCCCAATGCGAGCTCGACACGCTGCGACTCAGGCAATTTCCCCTTAACACGGTTTCAGAGTACTGGATATGTGTCTTGTTGAAACGTGAATGCCACTAATTTCTGATTAGACGGACAAGACGAAAATCGCGAGTTACTGCGCAGAAAGTCACATTCTGTCGTCATGTTCGATATGCTCGAAATTTATGTCAATCAAATTAACAAATACTGATCTCTGTGATATCTGTGATGCATAAATAAAACATTGCGAAGTTTAGAGCTACGCTGGCGTCGCGATCTGTGCTGACCGCGTGCCAAATTAATACCAAACAAACCAACGAATGCAAATTAACAGAATAATAAGAATTTATAAGTATACAAAATTTATAATAATGTCAAAGAAAAAAATAAAATGTATAAAAAATTATTACGAATAAACCGAGAACAATCTGATTTTTCTGAGACGTTACTATTAGCTTGCCTGACTTGAAGAACGTAATCATAGGGAAACCGGATGAGTCCGAATCAACCTACGATACGAGGTGACAAAGCGATCCATCGGGGGCGACGGTGGCGAGTCACGGTCGCAGACGTTGCCGCCGTCGTCCTCGTCAAAGATCTTCCGTTGGGGAAACGTTGGTGCAATGCCAGGCAGGAGAATGGCCGTTGGTCGCGCGAGCGTAATGAAACGCTGCACGCTCGCGAGTCCTATTTCGAGATCTCAATGTCTCGGAAAAGCCCCGGCGCTGCTTGGGAAGATTTCGGGGAAACGTCATGCCACACAAAGGCAAATCCAATCGCGACAGCTTTCCGACTCGAGGGTGGTCCGAGAAAGGACGGCAGCGGCGGACAGGGTGAGGGTGTTACCTTCTCGAGTTCGAACTCCCGTATCCTGTGAATGGAGCCCCCGATCGCCTTCTTCATCCCGCTCATCCTGATAATCCGTCGCCTTTTATCGGCGCTTCGTATCGCGGAATATATGTTTCACGGCTCGACGCGAATCGATTGCGACTGCCGGATCCGCAGCATCCCGCCGCTCATCAATGGCACCATGTGTCACCGGTCATCGCTCCATCCTGAGAGATCTTTATTATCTTCCGCTGCTCGAAACACGCTCCCCTTGGCTCTGCAAAACGTTTAAATCCCGTATCAGATTATGCATCGGAGATTGAGACTGCGAGATTGGGATTTAACCGATCGAAATGCAGCAGACGACGTTTTCCCTCGTCGAGTCCCAATCTCCAAATCGCAATTTAAATCTCTGATGCGTATGCTGATGCAGGCTCGATCGATTCGATCGTAAGGGGATCAAACTCGTTTCCGGAACACGCCGGCTAATCGAGAATGATGATAAAATGATCGTGCGAGTCGCATGACAACATTCGCGGTCTACAAATCGTACAATATTCTTACACCGTGTACATACAATAGTTGCGCAAGGTGAGGGAATGCACGCGCCGTATACATATTATTTGGCAGATCGCGGTGTCGTCGATAGATGCGAAAGACGGACGAGATGCTTCTAGCAATTGGAAAGCGGACTTATTTGTGCGAGCCGGTGACGCAAAGACCGCGGTTGCAACATCCGCGAATAACGAAGCAATTAAGCGATATAATCAATTTCCACTTTCCCGCGATTCCTCGAGCGACAGAAATAAGCGTACACGTGCCTCTTCCTGTGTAGGCACGTATCGTAAATGATTTACTGCAAGAATTGCACTGCGTGCGAAATGTATCATTGATTATTGTCATTATTATTTCTGATCTTCGTAAGCAACGGCGCGGTCCAATTTCTTCCATCCAGTCCCTTCGATTCCGCGAACGCGAATCTTATTATGAGGCTGCCACGCAAGGGTCACTGCCCTTCGTAGGAAGTCATGCAAAGACTCCACCCGGTCAATAGCTGCTTTTCATCTGAATCAGGACTTACGTTGATAAAACCCGTGAGATCGGTCTCCCGTCGTTATTTATGTAAGTAGAACACAATCCACCCTTTGCGAACTCGCACGCGGCGATCCACGCAGATTCACGGATCGCGTGCCGCCTCGTGTACTTTGCGAGAGTGTCGTGAGAGTGCCCGTCCGAGTCGCGCACTCAAGTGGTCAAGCGCGACGCACCAGGGAGCACAGTGAACGCACCACCAAGACCGCTATTTCCGTGCGGAGGCATTCACGCACTCGCGGATGAGACCGTCTCAAATGATCGCGCACAGACACTCGCGCGGATCCGGGGAATCCGCGTGAGAACGGACCGCGAGGTGAGAACGATCGCTTCCTCGTCGTGGAACACGCGAGCGGCCACGCACCGCGAGTGATTCCGCAACTGGTCTACCGCGCTCCCTCGGTGCACTGTCGTTCGGCTGTCTGCAGTATTTATAAAACGCGAACCGGAAAGCGCGGCTGCGACCAGCTCCTCTCTCGTCTTGGCGTCTTGCCGGTGTTCTGCCCGCGCGCCTACCGTCCCCGCTTCCTAAGGGCGTGCGCCATGTTCTTCAGGCCAGTGAGAATAATCCATAACTTGTGTTTTTAATTCGATCTTTACTCATGCGAGATATACATGTATGCAGATTCGTATTTCCTGCACTTTATTTGCGACGCCGCGGCGTTTCATAATTTTTACGGGGCTTTGTACATAAAACTAAATTGCGCGATAAATTTTATTCTACGCGGCGTTTGTGCGCGCGAGATTGTTACGCCGTTCACGCAGAGCTTTCGTTATATCGTCGACGTATTTATTTTACATCACGGATACGCGGCGCGAATTTACAAGCAGCCAATAAAATTAAGCGAGTCCTCATCCTCCGAAATGCAGCGCGCTGCGTAATTCGAAAATCAACACGGATGGATATGCGACATTCATTGAATCTGGTTAATGTCGCTTCGTGGAACTTCATGAAACACGGCGACGCGTCGAGGGTCGCGGGAGGGGTAGGGTAGGTATTCCTTGGACGGTTTTCAATAAACAGCTCAGCGATATAAAATGCTAATTGGATCGGGGTATACGTTTTCGCGAGACCCCGTCAGTGCGAATCACTTTTATTTTTATGATTAACCGTAAGATTGTTTCACTAGTTACAATTTTGGATGTAAGTCACGTGTATCACTAGATATTACGATTATAAATGCAAGTGTTTTGAGATTTTTACAAAAAGTCGAACTCTCCATTTACATTTGTACATTTTGATCGCATAGAATGGAGCAAAAAATACATTTTTTCTTTTTTTATTCACGATTTCAGTCACGATCATGCCACACAAAGGCAAATCCAATCGCGACAGCTTTCCGACTCGAGGGTGGTCCGAGAAAGGACGGCGGCGGCGGACAGGGTGAGGGTGTTACCTTCTCGAGTTCGAACTCCCGTATCCTGTGAATGGAGCCCCCGATCGCCTTCTTCATCCCGCTCATCCTGATAATCCGTCGCCTTTTATCGGCGCCTATATATATAGGCCGGTTTAATATTACAAAAAGTATTTATGTCTAGTTTACAACAATAATAATAATAAATCACAACTTTATTAGTAACGCGTTTCTATCGTACTGGATACCATCGACATCACACGGGAATATAACGAACATGCTAAGCGCAGTTGACCGACCGAGAACGCCATTAGAGAGAACAAGAAAGAAAAGGGGAAAGAGAAACAGAGAAAGCGAGAGAGAGAGAGAGAAAACGAGGCGCAGAAGAGAAAGAAAGAGGGAGATTTTTAGCAGTATCTATTTTCTACATGTCCTATTATGAACACATAGGGTACATAGCCGATATTTGAAACGTTTGGAAAGTTTCTGCTACGTTGCAAACAAGAGGAAACTTGATTGCGATCCGAATGTGATATGGAAGAGTGATGTAATATTGAAACGGGAGTCGCACTCAAAAAATTGCTTTTATAAAAACATGTATACTGTAGCACAGAGAATCTCTTTCGCTTTTTCTCTTTTTTTATAAAATATGTACTATTTACATATAATCTCAGGAATCTTTGTATTTGTTTTAAAAAAATTAAACGTGTTGAAAGCATGGTTTTTTAACGTCATAAAAAAATTGATTGTGCACTTTTCAAGATGCATATTCTCTTTTATGTATATCGATTTACATAAACATTCAGTGCACGTTTCAGTTTTTAAAAACATTTTTGAAAATCTTTCAGTTTTGTTTTCTATATTACATATAGGATTTAATAAATTTATAGAAATCATAAAAAGATTTACAAGAAATTATTTATTACATCAGCTTTACTTCTCGGGTTGCTCGATTGAACCGAAAATTCCCTAATTGCTCGGAGAATTCCACTAATTGTTATCAAGAGAATATGTAAGAAAAGGGAGAAGATAAGCGTACTCTCTCTTATTTTAGTTATGCTTATTTGATGCTGAAATGTTTTTAAATAACAGGAAATTATGCACCAATTGGTAGCATTGACTTTTGCATTGAACAGCCGTCGGTATAGTCGTTTTAACAGTACTATATATTTGCTAAGGGGACGGATGCTGGAGTGGCTGCTGAACTTTGACCTGAAAGCGCCATACATCCTTTTACACAAAAATGTCTCAATATTTATCAATAAAATACGCATGTTACATTGTGCACTGTCGATGCATTTATTGTTAGCTGCTATTGATATTTTCCATGCAGTTACCTCTCGTTACTTATTTAAAGAATATTCTCTGTTTATTTGTTCTGATATCATTTTCTGATTTACGCAATATGTAGTAATATTGAATTCACTCCGCAAGCCTGCATAAAAACAATGAGAAATTTTGCACGCATTTAACAGTAAAATTCTCTCTTACAAACTTGCCTGCACGTTAACAGTAATGCTTTCGCTGCAATTCCTGTGACATATATTCATAAAAGTTACATTGTATTATATTATACTTTATAAAAGCACAATTTTGTATATTTACATATATATTGAAAAACAGAGCGAATAAAGGGCGTACATACGGTAGAACCGCAAATGTCAACGTGTGCTTGATGTAATTCGCTTGCGTTATAATTATTATTATATTTATTCACATTTTATTGCATTTAATTAAATGAATATAATCGCACAAATGTAATTAAATACGAAAGCTATAAAAATATTCATCATCGGGGCTGCATTTAATATTATAAAATATTATGAAATAATTAGGATAATTAAAAATTATAAACTAATAAGTAATTATATATCATTATTTTAATGATAAACAAAAATCTATTTTCCAATTTTGTCTTTTTTCTTTCAAAAATTCTCATTTTAATTGTTCCAAATCTAAAAATATCGTAAATTGCGCCAGATATTGAAAACGTGCAATATTCCTAAGCAATTTTTTGTCTGCTGGCATGCGCCATGGCTTCGAGACTCGCTCGCCCCGCGGGAGATTCATAATTCGCGCCACGACGCCGCGCGCATCGCCGCGAGGTAGCGGCAGCGTCGCGCGGGCCGGCTGGCGCGCGTAGCGCGTCCCGACTGCACCGAATGCTCACCGTAGCTTTCTCGTGTGTCACCGTGTCGTGAGCGTACGTGCGCCCGTCCTCTCCACGGCACTCGCGGCGTTCGCCCTTAATCGTGGAAAAGGGAACTGGGATCCGGTGACCGGGCGTGGATCGCGCGGGACCGCGCGGCGTGAACGGTGCGTGTGCGTTTCCGGGAGCAGTTTTGCGCGACCGAGGGTGCGGGGAATAACGGAAAACGGGAAAACGGTCAACGGCGACGTAGAGGTAACGCGCTCTCCCTGGCGCGAGGCGCTCGCGCGCTCTGTGTGTATGTGTACGTGCGCGCGTGCTGCCGTACGTGTGAACACGAGGAAGCGAGACAAGCGGCGGCGAATTGAGGAAGCGAGAAGGAGGGAGGGAGCGAGAGGAGTGAAAGAGAACGAGAGCGGGTGAGAGGAGAGGAGACAGTGGAGACAGTGAGAAGTGTGTCGCGCGCGCGGCGCACCGTCGTCATCGTCGACGAGGAAGGTGTCCCGGAAATCGCCCTCTGCTCGCGCGAGTGTCCATAGAAACAAATAGACAGAAAGAAAGAGAGAAAGACTGATGGGCGAGGTAGCCCGATAGAAGACGAGGAAGAGAGCAAGAGAAGGTGAGACGGAGAAAAAGAAAGGAATAGAACAGAAGCTCGGAGGAGCAGGAAGGGACGGGACGTTGAAGTAAGTAAGTGGAAGAGTATCTTTACTAAGGAGGTGATAGAGGAGAGAGGTGGCGGAGGCGAAGGAAGCGAAGGAAGTGAAGAAGGTGGTCCATCGGGACAGAAGCCCCGTGTCCTCCGCGAGACGGAGAACGAGCTGGTTGGCGACCGAAGGGAGGAAGCAACGACAAGAAACGGGCGAACGAAGGGGCGAGGAGTCGCCGTGTCGCGTAAACATGCGTCGCGAGTGAAGCGAGGAAGCAGCCCACCAGCAGCGACGCTGGTTCGATGTCGCTGACTTCTCCTTCTCCTCGCTCGTTGCCACCGTCGCCGCCGTCGAACGGCATCCCCGACGGTACCCGACACCAGACGCGGGACGACACTCGCTCCGATACACGGAGGGAGTACTACGCGCCAGCGACGTCGTTGCTCGTCCGCGGGGACAGTGCCGTCCGGGAGAGCGTGGCATCGATCATCATCGCCTTCCTGGTCACCACCGCAGCCGACACGCGCACATGAACCCGCATCACAAATGACGGTGCACCGGCTCGTGGACGGACTAGCGAGGTGCGAGCCTGACTCGTCGTCGTCGTCGTCGTCTTCGTCGTCGTCTTCGTCGGTTTAGCAGACAGAGAGGTGAGTACCCTCTCTTAAATACGTAGACTGCATTACATGATTGCGTTCCACTTCCGGCACAAGTGCGAAACTTCAGTGGACTCTCCTGTAAAAATGGCCCCGGACGTCTCGCCCTGTTCCGTGAGGATGTTGTTCAATTTGTTTGTTCGTTCCTTTTGGACAAACTGAACTTTCCGTGCTAATCCTCAATTTTGATTTCTCATCTTTCTCCTTCTCGAGAGCTCGCTCGTATATCGATTTCGTTCCAGTGCAGCCCGATGCACGAACAATCTACTGTTATTGATAACTCGTTGGGCGGTCGTCACACCGCGAGCTTTCTTTCTCGATCAGATCGTTAAGATCGCTGATGATCACGCTTTGACAGACAGCTTTTGCGCGTGGGCCGCGTGTCGCGACGGTTGTACGTTGCTGGTGGACTCGTGATATCGTGCTGCGCCCGAAACTAGAATAGTCGTTTAAATATTGATCTAATCGGCCGATCGAATCGATCTCTCCATCAGCTTCGATCGGCGCGAGACAGACCGCGACAGGCGGCCGCATTATTTAACGATTATCAGCAAGATAAATTCACATAACATCCTTGTTGCAATTGTGTCGGCCTCGAGGCCGACTCTTTATGAATTTATGGCACGCTTTCGCTCTGTACGCCACATTACGTTACGGGTACGCCTCGGTTGCCGACTTTTCTCGTCTCTTTTTTTATCCCACGAGATCGACATTACGTTACTTACTCCAACCCGACCGCAAAAACGCAAGAGAGCCACAGCGGAAAGGGTGAAGCTGCTATCGATTGAATCCCGCTCCATCATCCGCTCGAAAATGGACCATACTATTTTCGTGCGTCGCGCCTCGCCTCGCCGTGCAAGAGATGGCACATCATCAACACCGCACGCGTTGAGACCTCCTCTCTGTCTCGTCGTTATCATGCAACCGAGAGGTAGTGTTACGCGAGATAAACGCGGCCGACACGTGTTTTTCGGAATTGGAGGCCTGGCCATTGAGGATCCCGCGATAACGCTCTCTTTGATGTAGCCCTCGAACAAGAACGCCCGATAGTACCGGTGCGTAACATTTAACGATGCTGGTTTCTGGCCAATGAACGGCGCGGCACGGTGTTATCGGTTTATTACACACTCGCGGCATCGATATCGAATACGTTATCGCGCGATAATATCGATCGCGTGCGGCCGTTCGGCGGCCTTCGCGGGATTTTCGGGTGCGCCACGTGACCGATAACTTCGATTATCTCGCACGATGGTTCGATCGACTCGCCCGGATAAACTCTTTCTCTCTTTCCCACCGCGAATTGTTCGTGCATCTTTTGATCGCTGAGCGCTCAGCTGTATACGTTGTGGGAGGGCGATAAGTTCCGCGGGTTCGGGTTTCGCGGGAAACTCGCTACTTCCGGGCCGAAGTATCCCGACGTGATTAATCATTATCGTGATTACCGCGACGGGAAGAGCGGGATAATTTATCTCGGTCATGCGCATCATTATTCCGAGCGCAACGATGACGTTGCCAGATTCGCGAAATAACGTTGATAAACACTTCATGGAGCAACGATAACCGCTTCATGGATCTCCGCACAAATTCCGGGAATAATTTCCGTGTGAAAGCGCATTAGCATGGCGCTAACAAAGTTAGTTTCGCTTTTTAGCGAAATGTTTATAATTGGGAAAGCAACGCGTGCGTGCTCGCTCGCCACTCGAATATCGCGTTATCGACTACCTTCGCCAATAATGATCATCGATAATTATGTAAAATGCCAGTGATTATTGATTAATGCATGTCGGAATAATTAATAAATGCATTGTGGATTTTGTTTCCGTGTAATTAACTCGCGACGGCTTTCCTAATTAGACAGAGAGGAACTTTCGCACTGGACCGCTCGGAATTATTTCAGAGATCGTATTCTTTCGCCAGAATAAATATCGAACTAGTGAGCGTAGCTAAACATTAAACCATTTTCAATTTAACAACGACAATTGCGTTACAACTCTCTTGTTCCGCGATATCGAACATCCCGCGAGTGCACGGAATCCGCTGCAATTCAGAGAAAATGCTAGAAAAATTGAAATTCGAAATCGAACGCGCCATTCGCCAAGCGTAAAAATGCAACAAATGTAGTGATCATCAATAGTTGTTCAGCTAGCTAGTCTTTGCGATAAATTGCATCGTAACGTTTGATAACGCAAGAAAACGTCAGCGCACGCGGAAGTGGCACTGTATCAACTCCGAATTTTTTCCGCGGATAGTACGATGCTACGAACGATTAACATGCACTCGATAATAATCGATAGCGCAATATATTTCTGGCGTAAGGTCCAAAGTTTGCGAACTTGTCGCGCTATCATTGAAGTTTCGTCAATTATTTATTCTCGCGTCTGCTAGCGCGAGAAAAAGTTCCGGGCTGTCGGGAAATGCATCTTCTATCTGATCTCAACGATCTACGTCGAGTCAAACCAACAGTTGACATCAAGATAGTTTCCGTGGAACGCCATAAATAACGGCATTGATCTCGTGACGTTATTTTTACTCAACATTTCTCGTTTCTTCTCCTGTCTGCCCGGTATGGCAAAGTTTAGTTTGTCGACGCAGTCACATATTAATAAGCCTGCTTATTTATAAGCTCGGACGTCGTTTTTATAAAGTTTTCGCAAAAACAATATTTCTCAGCGAGTGCCGTGTATTACCGTGTCTGAGGAACGTTCGACCTCGCCTCGAAGCTGAAACTTCAAAGCGCGTCGCAGCGGCGTGTCAGCGGCTCAGGTCAGAAATTCTGGGCTAAATTGACACAGATAGTCAGCCGTTGCATAATTGACCGTATCGCGCAGTTAACAAAGTTACCCTGTCATCCGTGAAAACAAGGAACGCTTTTCTTCGGCGCGATAAAACTCGGAATGTCTACCAGATCCTAAAGCATTTCTGGGCGAAAGAAAAAGCCGAAAAAAGCTTTTTTCTGTTCTCAGATGAGCTGTTTAGTATTCCTCTCTGTCCAAGACATTTAAAAAAAAGACGGGTTTAGCACGATCCTCAGCAGGATAGTAGGAAAAACTTTCCTACCATCAATCCTGTTCGGGCGGTCCGGCATTCACGATTATTTATTTGACTTTTCCGTGCACGTGAATTCTGCTCAGAATTTTCCATCGTCAATTCTTTCTCTGAACTTTCTCTGAACGCGTAATCCGTGACATTGATCGTAAAGTCATTAATCTCTCTCAGCACATTTGTTGCATGTCGGTCAGCGATCGTCATGACGTTAACGGAAAGCCCTGTGCCGGTCATCGGAGACCGCTGAAACGGATGTGTTAGATCTTAATATCTTTTTTCTTTTACAAGACAGAAATTTCAAATATAATATATTGACAGTTTTGAAATATATACTCGATATGTCTTGCTAATTAAAAACTAAAATTATTGCCGAGAAGCGAGATGCAAATTCGAGAATAACATTTTATATTATATTATATTATTTATATTATATTATTAATCTGCAATTCCAATACTCGACTCAATTGCTCGAGTTCTCCGAGAAAAGCTGTTGATATATGCACAACGATGCTTCCGTTTAAAATGTTCAAAAGTTTAAAAAGCCGGGCTCAAGGCCTTCGAAGAATGCACTATCTGAATTGAAAAGGCAGGAGGAGTGGGACACTGTAGATCTCGTTCTTGAAATATTTTGTATCTTTATCTGTGTTTAAAAACGGTTCTGCCTACCACGATTTTTGGCACTCGAAAAGAGAGCGCAATATCCGAGGACTATCAGTTAATTACCTGCTGGTCGCAAACCAATTCACCGGCAAACTTACGTCAGCGAGAGAAATGATGAAATCTCCAATTAACGATAACGAAGCGTAATTAATTTTTTTCATTTTCATAAAAATGAAATCATCATATTACCAAAAAAATTGTTTTCTGGTTTTCCACGTCGTCGTTTGCTAAAGTTTGCATCACAGCGTGAATAATAATCTCTTCGATGACAATAGCATTGCCTGGACTCAGCAATTAAAAAATTTCTCGGTGAAGAATTTATTCAGACCTGCGGAGACCTGTGCATCTGCATATACTTGTTTACCTTCGCTTTTCTTTTTTCTGTTTTTTCCCCCTTTTTCCTCTCGCTCGGTTTCCCGTGTCACTCGACTGGAGAGGCGAGGAAAAAAAAGAGTTCCCGGCTCCTTCCTCTGCGTGTCTCCGACAAATAATTTTCGTTCGCGTTTCCGCCCATGCGCTTGTCATTGTTCGGTTACGACGGTTCAATCAACGGTTTTGCTCGCGAGCAAAACCACCCGGTGACACCGACGCCCATTCGGAACCGGAGATCAATCTGTTTGTCGAGTGCATTATCTCAAATTACGCAGATCCGGTCGTGTCGAAGTAATTCGCACCGGCCAAGTCGCGCCGATGCGTATTTTTTGGGAGTGAGGGGCGAGAGAGAGAGGAGGAACGACGGGAATGTCAGCCATGAAAAATATTGGCGTCTCGACACGCCGCTGTCGTCAGGAAAGAGAATAACGAGGTAGCGGGGAGGGAAAACTTTGCCTTGCATCAAGGGGGAGGGGGGGAGAAGAGGGACAGGGAACCAAGGGGAACCTCAGAGTGCCGTGCACTTCTGTCTCATGCATGAAGATTACGAAGTCTCGCACACGCTCGTAGCATACGCCATCGCAGGCTCTTTACCGTTTTCTCTTGCGTTTTTCTTCTCTGTATTTTGCCGCGCGCGTCTTGTAGGTATGAATCGGCATATGGAATCGGGAAACGATTTCAAACCGCTATTTATAAACTTACAACTGAATCTCGATCGTGATTGGTCGATTCGCTTACTAAAATCTTCAAATCTTATTACTTATGGTTTATACATATGTGTCACCGGGCATGATACATAAACTGGCGATAACAATGCGTTACCGGCATCGCTGCGAACATCGATGCGAGTGCGGATCAAGCAAGCTTGTGGCTTAATCTGTCAGCGGGAATGGACGAAGCGCGTTTCGTGTGGCTTCCGAGCGGACTTTCCGCACGTAATCCGCGCGATGACTTCTGTCTCTGGGGAAAAGTTTGATTGGATCGCCATCGTATTCCTGTGATTGGATTTCTGCGACTTCTGATCGTGCGATGTTACATTTCTCGCCTGCGTGATGATGCTAACGTAAAGTGACATTTGAAAATTCCATTTTTCAGCAAAGGGACCTTTCCTTCGTTCATTTCGCCGTACGGTAACGAGATACACTTGGAACATCTGAGTTTCTCTCTCTGCGAAAATTTTAGTATACTTCTGTTTAGCATTTTGCCAGGTCTACCATCAACTGATTTCAATTCAATTTTCTTAAATCAAATATTTCTTTTCAAACTATTTCGCAATGCTCCAGGAATTATCTTTCCTTCATTTTTTCCATTCTTTCTCTCATTATCGTAAACGTTTTATTGTTTATTTTAATCTTGATCCAATTCTCTTCCCGAATCATGATTGCGTCGAGCCGGGAGGAATTGTTTGATTTTTCCTTCAACTTTACCCCTTCTTTTCCTGAGCCACGCAGAGATTTAACGCAGCTGATTTCGTCGTTCGTTTGCGGCTTTGTTCCGGCAAGTCGCTGTGTACGCGCCGACCACCGTGGTCGTGCTACAACGCTCTAATCGCCCGTAATTAACATCCTCGCGAGGAGCATGTACGCCACCATTGTTCCCACTGTTGGCAGCGCCACCGGTGGCGCAGATTGGACTGGGCCCACTCACAATCAGATAGCATCGCGTATTTCTTCCGCGCGCAATGGCTCCGTGGAATTTCCGTAACGGTACGCGAACACTGCCTGTTACGTTACGTAGCCACATGCTACGTTTACGTTACGCATTATCGTCACGGGACCATATTATCATCGCTCTGATCGAAGATCCCCGCTCGCTCGCTCGCTGGCCAGTCTATCGCGCGCACCAATAGCTGTTATGACCGTTTCGCTTGTTTTCGTTGCGAAAGAAAAGCGATTTTATCGGAAAATGGGAGAGGGAAAAAGACGAAACGAAGCACCTCACTATTGGAACTTTGCAATACGAAAGAATTCGCCTCCTTGAACACATGCGCGTCGCGTCTGCCGAATCGCTTCTTATTCTCCTGCTCATTATTGTTTGTAGATTATTTATTTTTCATTGGAATATATTCTTGAATCCGCAAACGCGTGTCGTAGAAGCTAACTTTTCAGATTCAGAATCTCGGCGACGGAAAGCCTGATAGACCTGACGTCGAGCTTCTTTCTCCGACGAACTTTCAAAAGCGCACGTCACGCTCGCGCAAAATTATCCGCGTTATTTATAACAGTAATAGCAACTTTCTCGAGTACGAGCGCGCTATTGATGCAGACATGGCGAAGATATGAGAAGAATAATGGAATAATCGCGCGCGTAAAGGGCGCGGGGCGTGATTGCTTTATTTCCGTGCGCGACAAGGCTCGTATGAGAGGATTTCATTCGGATTTCATCGCGTTATCACGAATGTGCAGTTAACAAATAAAACGAGCCGCGCCGCTCCGATAAAGCCGCTCGTCTCGTTAAGTAATTTCGACGCGCCGATCTCGTCGGCTATGCGTGAAAATAAGAACGGTGCCAGGGAGGGGAGGAGAGTTGAGTTTTAAATGTCACATTCTCCAATAGACAATAGACCACTTTCCACGGCGATACGCCTCACCGGACGGATTAATTGATTTATTGAACGAAAGAAAGGCATACCGTCAATGACGGATTAGCAGACGCTGCTTTCCACTCGCGGGATACCTGCGGTGCTACTCTAATAGCCAGTATCCGGCTCGATCACGCTCAAAATTAGTATAGCTGATCAGTTCAAGTTAACAGAGAAGACAATCTTTATAAAAGACATCGAGCTAATGTCAAGTCTACCGAAATCCTTCTAGTACATGCGACCGTGCTTCGTGACGACTATGGTTCCAACATCGTCTAGATATACGAGGTCTTCCGCAATATGCTAATGACTTGGCAAACGTTTACAATAGACTCCTGCATAACGCAAAATACAAATATGCGAATATATAGGACCTATTGTATATGTAACAGAAAAACACGACTAATCCTTACGATGTGCGACTAAGATAAGAGATTTGCAGCTTATACGGAGAGAAAAAAATTAAAATTTATGAATGTTTTCATATATACATATATAATTTATGTACATGTATGTATATGTACATGTATAAAATGTGCGATTCGTCGTATTACATGGATTCATGTAACGCGAAACATCTCCCCTGCCTTACACGAGGATCCATTATATTATTATACATTCGCAGTGCTATGCCTTGGTACCAGTTCAGGCAGCCTCGTCTAGCCTGAGAGTCCCATCTAGTCCATCATAGAATTAGTCAAACACTCCCGCAAGCTGTCGCAACCAGATCTTGACAATACATTGATAACACCTGATTGATAACAATATATTCCCGCTTGGATTGTCACTCTACGCGAATCCATCATTCGACTCGAATGTTGCAAACATAACATTTTATCAGAGCATAATTAAAACACAATATCTCGAATGTAGTAATTTGTATTTTATAGTAATTTGTATTTTTTGATTGATTGTAAGTCGCTTCAAATCTAACGCATCACCATTCAGTCACTATTTCTAACAAGCGGGAACGACGTGTCGGCACGTCGTCGGCATCGACCTTTCTGCATCACATCGAGTCCCATGAAAGCGTTCGGTCGGTCTCACCGGCGGCTATTATAAGTCGCAACGGTACATTTATTTCGATCTGCTTGATCGCAGATCTCGCAGATCCAGCTTGTTGCGCGCGGTTTCCGCGTGCAGATTTCCTCGCGAGTGCGAAAGTACGGCGGAAAACACCTACCTACGTTCCGCGCGATCGTTCCGTTTTCTCCGGGAAATGCCCGACTATGTGGAATGCGTAACGTGATCTAAATTTCAAATGCGAGTACACGGATGCTTATTGGGGCGGATTACACTTACGCGGAGCGCAAACGGTTGCTGGTTACTCGATGGAATTCACGGTGGCAGTTACTATCGTGGGTGTAGAAGTCTACAGAATTCGGGAAAAGATTTGTGGGAACACGTTTCCGTCAGTGAAATTATTTTTCTTTGTGATCCTCCGTGCACACCAAAAAATATTTTGTACTTCTGTCAAGAAAGACTCTCGTTAAAATTTTTGTGTTAAAAACGCAATACGTTCATATGTAAGTTTAACAAATTTATCCTTGTGTTAATATTGAGCTTTATGCATTAAATAATCAACTAATTAAAATATTAAAATAACATATTTTATATGTGATGGTAAGAATTTCATTCTCAACAGTCACCACATATATTTTCATACATTAACACGATGATGACGTGCAGTGCGACATTCTCTGTGAACCATACACAAAATATTTTCCTTAAATAAATTTTAATATTATAAATATGTTCGTGTTACATAAAATTTGCCTCCACACATTGCAATTTTCCTACTAATTTTATGTTAAATTATCTACGTAATGTTAATATCATTGTTTGACATATTCGCATTATGTTAAATTAACACAAAAATTTGAGTGCATCGTTTGGAACATGTGAAATGTGCTGAATTTTAATTTTTCTGCTGTGTGGGATAGCCGACACGTTGAGGGTTCGTTCGAAGGATCGTTTGAAGAAGTACTTTGGTTCATATCAAGAGACGAGACAGCATCTTGTGCCAATTATATTTATAACGAAGTAGCAGTCTCGTGATTGAGGTACTTCTGTGTACGTTTTTATGATATTATTATTAATATTATTATTATTATTATTATTAATATTATTTAATTAAATAATAATACACCATAACAAAAGATTAAAAACCCGGAAAAATTAAATAATATTAATAATAATATCATAAAAACGTACACAGAAGAGAATTCTCTGTACACGCAAAAGAACAGCTAATGCGTTACATTTTGGGTCATTAAACGAGTTACACCAAACATTGCACTTTAATTATTGTATAAGTATTGTATATATGTATATATATTCTGACAAAATGTCACATTTATTTGCAATATCCGAATTCCAAGCTAATTCACATAAACCCAATCAATCAATCTATGCAAAGAAATTCTCACATTTATTTATGTATTTATTTGGCACAGTGACGGTGAGTGACGCACTCGATCGCGTGAATATTCGCTTTATCGGCGCGTATACCGTAACTTCTCCGCGTTTCGGCCAATCAAGCTGGTGGCCGGAGAACTTTCTCGCTTTTTAAGGAGACACGGCTGGGAAAAATAAAAATCCGCGTCACAGCTCGCACAAACTGCGCGCGTATTCTTCGCAGGTATCGCAGCGCACGGCCCGACCAGCCGTAAACTTGTTACGTGTATAACTGACGCCCGTGCATCTCATTATTACACGGACACGTGCGGCAAAAGCGGGTCAGGCCATCACACGGATGTGTCGGCCGCGCACAGGTGGATCTTGATAACGGCCGAGCGTCGTTATCGGTTAAATGTCAAGTTCCATTCGTTCGGATGCGTCACGTACTCGGATAAAGGATAAAGGATGCTTCGGAACCGACTCCCGCTTTCCCCGCACGCGGAAAATCATCACGGAAAATCACCATGGCGTAACATAGCTGCCGGAATGTTCACATTCCGGATCGGTATATCGGTATACGATTCGAGAAAAGTGCATCTGTGACAGAACAATCCCAAGCATATATTTATTGTTTTTAAATAAAATTTTCTCATATGAATCAATTGTTGGAATAATTGTTGTCGATTCAACAAAACTGACGAGCTAGAAATATTTCGATTTTACTAAATTTCATAAATATTGCCGGCTTGCCGCGCACATGGAAAATTATCGCCAGAAGTGGATATCCACAATCGATACATCGCGGTGCAAGAGGCGTGCATGCATAACGAAGCCAGGAAAAGTTCAGAACGCGCGCGTCTGCTATTTAGAAATAAAAAAACTTTTAATATAAATTAATCGGTGCACTCAAAGCTTTCGACGTAATCGTTATTAATTTCACAAAAAGTAACGGACCGTAATCCTTTCGAATCCAGTCTGAGCACGTACGTTAAAATGACTACTGAGTTTACTGGTACTAGAATAAATACATGTACAAATTGCACTTTCCGCATTCATTTTTTCTGAGGGAGAGCTACATAAAAAATTATATTCATTACTTGTTCTCCGTTCTAGCAAATTACCGAGTTTATTTCACAAATGCTTGTTCCGGGATGTATGTGTCCCAATAGATCCTCAAGGCTTAACCATTTTATCGTACTACAAATCACGTACACATAGTTCCGAAATTACATTTCGGACTCTGCGCTGCAGGCTACGATTGTAACATTCGGCCCGATCCATTTTCCTCCCGGGACGGTATAATCCTCGTAATCCTCGCGCGGGGGCGTGTAAATGTCTCTACTTTCCCGGACCCGGGCTACAATTTTCCAAAGCGCTAATGGGAAATTGACGGTAATTTCGGTACCCCCGGCCTAGATGACGGTAATACTATTTACTCGGGTACCCGCGGAAGCCTAATACGTTTTGCGAACGTTAAAATAACAAAATTGCCATTCGCGTCACGCGCAGTCAGATTGTTAATCGCAAATACGCGTGCGATAAATCTCGCTGGAAGGCTTGACGATACCGCGCGGGTAATATATCACATTATATTTCCCCGCTCGTAATGATATCAATTGCAATTGCGTAACGCCGAATAATTTCCCATGTAACGACGGGAGGAGCGCGCGAACAGCTCCGCTCCGCTCCGCGTCGACGTCACGTCGTCGTCCACGATCTATTTTAATAGAATCCGCTTCCGAACGATCGATCGTACGATTGATTGATCGCACGCCTTCTCGTCACGTGAAGAAGTTTGCCCCGTGCATGGGCGCGCGGATTCATCGATGCCCGCCAATAAATCGGCGCGAGCGTAGTCCAGCGATTCGCCTGTAACCGGCGGAAGCGTTTGATTCGCGAAATAATTGGTTATCTGACGAACGAACGGTGCAAGAAATACTCGTCGTATTAATAATAACGGCGACGTGATGAATACTCGCGCCTTATTTATATCGCGCGACGTAGGCGACGGACACGTTTGTCCGCTCGCTCGCTCGTTCGCGCGAAATAAAAGCCGTAAAATCACAGCCGTGCGAGTGTGATGTCGCTCTTGCGTCAGCAGCAAGAGTTCTCTAAAAAAAATCGAGAGTGTGAAAGGTTCGATCGGTTAGCTTTCCGGCCACCTTTCGAGAGGAAGTGACCGAGAAAGAATTCTCGGAGCGGGCGTCCTCCGCACCGAGCGGGGAGAGATTTCGCGCGACGGGCGGGCAACATCCGGTCGGTTCGCCGCCTTATATCGATCTCCCCGCTCCGCGCGGGCAAGGTTTATTTTTGTGTTCCTCGTAATCCTCGTTAAGAGCATCCGGCGCACGCATAGCGGAGGAATGATTCGCGGCCGGCGCGTTCCGCTCGCCGAGGCGGACGGCGGAGGCGAGGAACTCTTCTCTCCCGAAGGAAGCCGTGGGTGTACCAAGAGGTCTTCACCGTCGCCGTTGTACAGTGTCTAATGAATTGCAGGCCGGGCGGAATGCGCGCGCGGATTAGCAGCCAGAGCTCCGGCGTCGTGGCGCGTTCCGTTTCGCAATTACCTACGTTCCGCCGAAGACAATGCGTTCGCTTGGCGACAACGTTGGCTGCCGTTCCCGTTCGCCACCGTCCGCCGCTAAATTTGATCGCGCGGTTCTCATCCCCGCATTCGCGCCATCTTTTCCACTGCGCGAATGCGAAGAGGTGAGGAAAACACGAGAAGGCACGTTCATCTAGCTGATTAATCTAGCTGATTTTTCACTCATAGCAAGATTGTTAAGATTTGCCGTAAATGTCGACATAATTTATTTCTATTATATTAATAAATAAAAATATTCGGTTGTTTACGGAATGCATTTTGTCCGTTATACCTTTCTGTTGTAGTTAAACAGTCATCGTCTGGCAAACGTAATCGCGTGTCGTAATATTCCGCACGTGTCCCAGTACATTTGTTGCCTGCCGATCACTGGTGAATATATTAAAATCGTCGACTTCGAGCGAGAAGAGTGCGACCTTGAGCGATAAGCGATTTTATTTTGCTCTATCTATCGAGTCTTGATCAATTATCAGTAAGCAATGGAAAAAGAAACTTTTTGGCGCTCCAGTTATCAGAGTTTCCGCTTTCGGGAAGGCTTCGCGGAGGAAAGATCAATACACGGGAAATCGCGCGCGTTTTCTAGGACGCATCGCGTCTATCCCGGATAGACGCGATAACTATATCGATACTCGATTTGCGTGCGAGTACAACTTTGATACCGGATAATTGCACGTAACGTTAAAAGTGCATCGTGCGCGCGCTTGAGCGCGGTTCATTAGCTTTGCGTTATGTATTTTTCCGTGTCGATACTTCTTGTTAGCATTCCTAGCGAGCGTGCTTTTTTTACCGTTGCCGATCGCATGTCTACGGATTGGCGAGGCGATTAATTATTGCTCCTACTAGCGCTAAAAATAATGGTGACCTCCTTCTCGCGCGGGGTGGTGCCGCCGCGCTCTGCGTTACCTCTGTGCAGAGTTAACACCGCGCTCTCAGAATTCCGATGCCACTGATGCAATCCCAATTCTTCCTCGAGGGAGCCCGGAGCTCTCAGGACACGTTTGAAGCGGGAATTCCGCCGATTAGACACAAAGAATCGCACGGAGGAATGCCAATCCTGCTTTGTCGTTGCGTGAAATGTGTCGCGAATCTTTTCTTCTTCCTCTTCGACAAAAATATATCACCAAGAGTCAGACTTGATTTCATTATTTTATTAAAATAGAACGTTTTAAGTAGAGATCTTTAATTAGAACAACTTTCAATTAGTCACCTTCAATGAGTAATTTCCTTTAATTTCATCACTAGTCCTCGACATAAACACCTTCGTCTCTTCTGTCGCTGAATTAATGAGGAATGTGCTGTGTGCGTTGCAGAGGCACGAGATGAATCGAAGAGTGGGATACAGCAACTACGATGGCAAGATCGCCGGGCTCTACGACCTGGAGGAGACCCTCGGCCGCGGCCACTTTGCCGTGGTGAAGCTGGCGCGGCACGTTTTCACCGGTGAGAAGGTGGCAGTGAAGGTCATCGACAAAAGCAAGCTCGATGAGGTCTCGAGGGCGCATCTCTTCCAAGAGGTGAGAACAGGACTAGCTATGGTCTCAACTTGAGATTTCATTTCTTTCTCAGTGAAAACGAACGGATGTAGTCACTTTGAAAGAGAGCTAAATAAACGTTTGAAGAAGGGCAAAGTAAGTAAGGAAAGATTGTAAAAATCCGTAAGAATCCAAGCCCAATTGATAATTAGTTTATTTGATCACTTGTCTGATTGCTTCTCTTAGACTTCTCTTGTGCTTTTCTTGGACTTCCTATTCGATGTCTTTCCTGTAGGTTTTGACGCGAAGCCAGACTGCCGCGCCCTAGATTCATTTCACGTTCACGTCCTACGTTTCATATTCACGCGAGCAGATACCTGCAAATCTAATGGCGTTCTGATCGTTATTTGTTTCTGTCTCGCACACGATCCGTGATTCCACGTAATCGCGGCGGGCTCGGACCGCTCCCGAATCCGTTTGATGTCCTAATGGAAACCCTGGTACCCTGATGACATCCTGATTCGCGTAATGCCATTTTAATGGCTAGTAGTTCGATGGTGGTGGCAGAGGTCTTCACGGTAGGACTTCATAGCAGTGGGATCTCGTTGAGGCCAACGAGATAATGATACAAATGGATGGCGGACAGAATCGTTGACCTGCTTCTCCCCCTGCTCCCCCTCTCGTTGGATTCAGATTCACTCGGGTGAAACGAGAGTTTCGCTCTATGTCATCGTCGTCGTCGTCGTCATTCTCGAATGAACGCGAATGGTCTGTTTCAGGTGCGGTGCATGAAGCTGGTGCAGCATCCCAATGTCGTGCGGCTGTACGAGGTGATAGACACGCAGACCAAGCTATACCTAATTCTAGAGCTCGGCGATGGCGGGGATCTCTACGATTACATCATGCGCCACGACAGCGGCCTCAGCGAGGAGGTATTGTCGTGCTTCGCTTTGCCGTTGCCTTTGCTTTATTATCGCCGTCTGTTTGCAATTACCGCGCGGGCACAGGGCACGAGTTTAGCTCCGAGTCACAGGGTCACAAAGACACACGTTGCCTCCAACGAGACTTCATTATCGAGCACGAATTTTCCCGGGTAGTAAATCACGCGGGTAGTCGTCGTCCTTGTGCTCTTTATAATTTGCGTCAGTTGAATTTCAGTTGATATAATATTAAATATTGATAATAACAGTTTCTGAACTTGAAGATGGATTGGCTCGAATTGGATTGATTTAATCGAACAATCCATGCATATAATTTTTGTATTGAGCATTCAGCATTGTCGACAGTGACTCGAATTCTAAACTATTACGTAATAATTGCCCAAGTGTGTAGTCACGCACCTGCGTCCACTGTACCGTCTGCGTTCCCTTTTAACAGGTGGCCAGGACCTACTTTCGGCAGATAGTCAGAGCCATATCGTACTGTCACCGACTACACGTGGTGCACAGGGACCTGAAGCCCGAGAACGTCGTGTTTTTCGAGAAGCTCGGCACGGTGAAGCTGACGGATTTCGGGTTCAGCAATAGATTCTGCCCCGGCCAGAAGCTTGAGACCTCGTGCGGCTCGCTGGCGTACTCCGCGCCCGAGATACTACTGGGTGATAGTTACGATGCTCCTGCAGTAGGTAAGCCCGTTAATCAATGCGATTAAGAATAATGTAACGGTGACTCAAGTCATTAAGACTCCTCTCTCACCAATTTAACAGACCCTCGAATTCTTATAACGATCAAATTAATCTCGAGGATTACTTCTCTTGTTCTTTAGAGGGAAGATTATTTCTCTTCTTCCTTGCTGAGGGAGAACAAGGGGAGCTCCAAATCTGCAAATTCTATTGCCGGAGATGTACCGCGCGGTACAACATATAATTGAGATTCTTGTATCTCGTACTTTGATTAATTTAACATCAAATTTGTTGCAGACGTGTGGTCGTTAGGTGTGATACTGTACATGTTGGTGTGCGGCCAGGCGCCGTTTCAAGAGGCGAACGATAGCGAGACGCTGACGATGATCATGGATTGCAAGTACTCGATCCCGTCGCACGTGTCGGACGACTGCAAGCGGTTGATCGCGAGGATGCTCGTGCGGGAACCCGAGGGCAGAGCGTCCCTGGAGGAGATCGCGGCGGATCCGTGGCTGGCGATCGGTTCGGACGCGGACACGATGGAGACGCTGCCGCTCGTGTCGCGCCAGCAGGTCTCCGACGACCACCACAATCACATTATTACCAAAATGGTTAACGGTAACATCGCCACCAAGGAAGAGATTTTGGAGTGAGTAGACATTACGGGGAGATTACCGTTTTGATCGTGCCCGTTTGCTTGCGTGTTAGTATTATTATTATTGAAGCGTGCGTCTTCCCGCGCGATCATCCCGCTCATGATTCCGCTGACTGAGAATCTTCTTGCAGCGCGCTTGACAAAAACGAGTACAATCACATCACCGCGACGTACTTCCTGCTGGCGGAGAGGAAATTGCGCGCCCATCGGCAGGAGCAGATGCAGAAGACTCGACCGGAAGCCCTAGACGTTTCGTCGAGGTACGTTTCAGACTCTGAATCATTCACGCCGTTGATCGCGTGACTCACTCGTAAAACGGCGAGCGAGCCCGAAATATTTATGCCGCACATACCGATTCGAATGAGGTCATGTAACGTAATGACGTGCGATGTTGGTTTTGCGCAGCCGGCAGGACGATCTGACAACAAACTTGCGCGTGGATCAAAACTCCCTGGGTACGGTGAACCAGTCGCTGCTGAGCGTGCCACGAACTCCCGGTGACGTACCACAGGTACGTATCACATGCTCATCGCCTAGAACAACGGCACCTAGCACGACTGAACGTAATGTTAAAGCGGGCACGTAGAGTATCGTCTGTTAATTGTAGCGCTCCTCGCGCGGGAAATAAAGATGGCCTATTCTCGTTGCAGAACGTACGCACGCGCAAATGCAGTATCGTCCAAGAGGAGGAAGACGAGGACGACGTGTCCTCGTGCTCCGGCCGGGACGAGCGCGGCAGTAATTCGGCGCTAAATTCCTTTAACCGCCGCGGCTCCCGTTCGGAAGGCAAACTCTCGCATATCCTGCAAGAGCGGCTGTCGCAGCTTCCGGAGAAGCATGCCGGCGCGAAACCCGCGCAGGTCCAGCGACACTCGCATCAGAAGGAGGATACCGTGATCGCCGACAGGGGAGAAAGACTGATGAAGCCGATAAGTTCGAGAAACGAGAAGGACAACAAGATGTCGTCGTCGCCGGCGAAGGCGAACAGCAAGCTTCAATCGGGCAACGTCCTTTTGAAGAAGCTACCCGCAGCGCCGCGGATTACCACGACGTGTGAGGAGAATATGAAGAACCGATTGACCGACACGAACGTTCAATCGTCGGGGTGGACTAGAAAAGCCGCCGGCACGGAGGTCAGGCCCAAGTCAGTGACGGAATGTTTGAAGTCGGTCGGACCGGTGCCAGCGAACAAATGGCGAATGGGCGGGCAGCATCGGTACAGCGTGCCGACTACGGAGTTGTCCGCGTCGGTGATACCCTCGAAAGCTCCGTCCGAAGCTCCTACGACGACGACGACAACTGCGACTACCACAATACTGCACGAATCATCGACCGTGTCGATACCCCTTCACCCAATCAGCGACAATCAGGTGACGTTGGCGCCCAAGTACAAGACGATGCCGTCGCCTGGCAACTCGCCCGCGCCGCAGATTACGCTCAACGAGATCCTCGAGGACGGGGACGGTGTGCAGGCGCCGTTAAACTCAACGGAGTGCGGCGGTTCAACGGCCAAGTGCCGCGTTGTCAGGCGGACGGCGTACGAACAGCGGCGGAGCAAGTTCCACAAGACGCGTACGACCTCGTGCTCGAGCTCGGACGCCAGTGACGACGACAGCGAGAGCAGGAAGAAGCGCGCGCACAAGCTTGGCGCGTCCACGGGCAAGTCCTTGCCTCCGCGGCGCGACAGTCACGACGACTCGAGTGACTCGCAAGACCCGGGTGGGAACGGTGGGCGCGGAGGCGTTGGCGGCGGCGGTGGCGTAAACAACAGCGAGCGCACGACAACGGACACGCCGACGACGACCAATGACAACCGTAACGACAATAGCAGCGGCACCAACACGACCAATACCAGCACAACGACGACCGGCGGTGGCAGGCATCGGTGCACCGAGAACCAGGTCATGTTTGGCAGGCGACATCGCGCAGGCAGGAGAAGAGCCGGCGAGACGCGATTACGAGAGAGCCAGTCGCTGAATCGTATCACGGAGGTCCAGGAAGCCGAGGCGCCATCGTCCTGTCACAATCACTATCACGTGTCGCGCAACACGACGGTTCCGGGGCCGCAGAACGTCGTCTCCTCGTCGTCGTCGTCATCGATGTCGCAGAGCAGCACAGCCTCCCAGCACGGCTTTGCCCAGCCTGCGTCTAATGTGGCAGCTACCACGGTACAAAAGGCGAAAGGTCTCGGAGCGAGGCTGCTGCAAAGTTGGTCGCTCGGCGGTGGCAAATCCGTAACATCAACCAAGCAGTCCGCTCACAGTCCCGATGGGAAAGGCAACCAGCAGCGGCCAGATTGCCAGACGGTGGGCGACGAGCGTCGCGGCGGCGAGCACAAGTGTGCGAGGGACCAGGCGGCGCACAATGATAAGGAGAATCGCGGCAACGGCTCGATGAACCGGAACGAGTGCAAGAACAGGAAGCTCCGACTGCTCAGCCGCTACTTTGCCGTGCACAAGAAGCTGTGCGTGCCGCTGCCGGGCATCTTTGGCAAAGGCCGGCTCTACAAGGCCCGCTCGTGCGGCAGTATCACCCGCGACCGCGTGAGCCCCCCGTCGCCTAAATCGATGCTGCTGTGCCCCGCGGCTGCAGCGGCTGCCGCGGCTGCCGCCGAGGACAAATGGCGGGAACGACGGCACTGGTGCAACGCCGCGATGAAGCAGCATCGCGGCAGCGACGGCGACATCAATCAGAACCTGGGCCTCACGCACCTCATGCAGGAGAGCATCGGCAAGGGCTGCGCCGGGATGCCCACCGTGTGCCACATTCACCTCGGGGACGCTTCCAAGTGTTGCAGCCTTTGTTGATGAATCGCTACCGCTCAAAAGCGACGGAGAGCTCGACGAGCGGGACGAGAAGCGCGTTAGGAGCGCATTGAACACGAGGTTCCACGTTGGTGCCAGCGACGTAGCTGAACGGTGTCCCAATTTATACAATTTTGATTTAGCGAATTGAGTTTCGTTTACAAGGAGTATAAGGTTCTCCGCGACTCAGAGATCTGATTTTTGGTTCTTGTGGAAGATCTGCGAGCAGCGCGATGGGTGCCACGTCTCTGGCACAGCTTAACAAGGATGGTGACTAACGATTGCCAAATTGAGTTATCCGTAAGTACCGATTAAGCTCCATTTACGTGCGGAATATTCGTCTACACGCGTTCGCGATTGATAGTTTCAAGGAAATACGATATCCGTTTCTTGCTACTGCCGAAATTTGCGTCACGTTGGAGCCGCTGACTGACAGTCGCCCGTGGGGTAATCGTTAACCGCGATAACTCTCTTGAGAATAACGCGGCTCTGGCCCGCCGTCGATGACTGATTACACCATATCCTCGCTGGTCAATCATAGAGCACAAGGATCAAGACAAGGATAAGAGAAAGAATAAAGAGAGCGTACCGATTCGTCGGTCGCCCCGAGAGAGCTGTATCTAGTCCATGTGAACAAACGTATATTAAAATATTGCAGAGTTTATATATATATATATGATTATTATTATTATTATACTATTATTATGTATTATTATTATACTATTATTATTACCACTACTATAACTACTACTATTATCGCAACTATCGCTACTACAATCGCTATTATTATTGTGAGAGATCATTACCATCTTCACGATTATCACTCTCGTCATCATCATTCTCATCACTATCAGCATTATCTGCATCGCCGTATTCGTCATCTCGTCTCCTGGATATCATAACGACAACATCAAGTCCAACACGATACGAATAATGCATGTTGCGTCGCAAACAGCGAGAACAATTTGCGATCGATCGATCGGCGCGGAGTCGCGAACGCGGTATGCGAAAAGTGTCTTCCTCGGCCCAGTTTTCGTTGCTATTTTTCCTTCCCTTCCTCTTCTTCTCTCTGATCCTTCGCCCATGACCCTTCTCTCCCTAGACACTCCTTTCCTTAGACAACATTGCCTTCACGAAGCTTCCTAACTCGTTAACTTATTATTAAGACGGAGAACAGATAGTTTCCAAATGGCGATTGACTATACATATACAGGGTGTCCCGGGTTTTAACCGACAAACTGCGGGAGCATATTCTACTAGTGGAAATAAGAAAAAATTCTTATATCGAGTTTGCTTAGAAATGCTTTATTACAAAGTTATAAACCAATATTGAAAAGAAATATCAGATAAGTAACAACGGATTTTTTCACAAAAATAAAAATTATCTACGCAATGATTTAGTGACGCATTTCAAAATGTTGTCCTTGCACATCGATACAAGCTAGACATCGACGTAGTACAGAATTTGTTACGGTACGACATTCCTGAAAATTTTGTTGCATCTCAGTAACTGAATTAGTAATTCGTTGCTTTAAATCTATCTGGTACTCTCCTGTTAGGAAATCTACGTTGATACTCTCGTACGGCAGCTCGTGCATTTCCGTCACAGAATCCGTACACGAAATGAATATCAGTGTATTCCTCATTTGAAAACACTTTTGGCATTCTGATAGTAATTGCTAGTTGACACGACGATTGAAATCTAACAGCTACTGTTGTGAAAGTAACAATCATACTGAATCGTTTCAACATAGTGAACATGAATACATGTGAATACACGTAACATAAACATCTTCGACCTTCCAAATTCTACACTATGTTCCGTTGTTACTTATCTCATATTTCTTTTCAATATTGGTTTATAACTTTGTAATAAAGCATTTCTAAGCAAACTCGATATAAGAATTTTTTCTTATTTCCACTAGTAGAATATACTCCCGCAGTTTGTCGGTTAAAACCCGGGACACCCTGTATATATATACATATATATATTTATATAAATATAATATTATAACGGCGAATTAATGAACCGGAGGTGCGAGTGTCCTGCAACGGCAGCCTGATTTAGGAGCGTTTAGGAGCGCGACGATGTAACGAATCGAGGATCAACTCGCTCCAACGGTGTTTGTAAAAATGTCTGTTAAACGCGGCACGGGAGCGGAAGCGTTTTGCCTCCCGAAGAAGCGAGCAGTGCGCGGCGTAGAGAGCCCACCGAGCGCGCGGACATTAGGCTTAAGGGTGAGCGATAGGCGACCGAAGCGATCGTCATTTATCGAATCAGTCTCGTAGATCGGAACGCGGACAGAAGGTGCGAGATCGAAAGTTGAGCGTGCTTGCTGGTTGAGCATGTCGTTGACGTTCGATCATCCCCTCGATTATCCGTTTCTTCGGCTGTTCGCGCCACGTATTAACGGATGTCGTCGTATTAGACATCGTCATCGTCTCCCTTTCTTCTTCTTTTCCTCTCTTTCTCTCCTCCTCCTTCATCGCCACGATCGCAAGCGTAGGCGTAGTACGTTTGTACTGAAGTCGTCGAGTACTTCGTTCTTGCTCTTATACTCATAAAGCAAAGCTTCTTTGCGATATCGTCGCTTGGGCCTTCTTCATTTTCTCTTTCGAGTTGCGTTCTGTTGTCTTTTTTCTTGCGTAGCACCCTTGCGTCTATCTATAAATCTCTCGACGACCGAGTGCTGGACATTTGGCGAACATCGAGGAATAGTTTCCTATGTTTCCTTTAGTTTTCCCATTTTGCACGGCTACATGGAGTCTGATGTCGCGGTCGAAGACGAGCAAGAATTTGCTGGATATTGTTCGTTGCGCGATGATGACGTTAATTCGGCGATCCCTTTCGATCGAGTTCTCCCTTTTCCCATCTCCCTTTCTTCTCGCGTTTGAGCTTTGCGTTTGAGCTTCGCGCTCGAGTTGGCGGTTGTCCGCAACTTCCCCGATAAAGACTGAGCAATCCCTCGATGATGGCGAGCCTCGAGCATCGGCCAATCCGCCGATCGTGTCGCACGATGACGATGATCTAACGAGACCAAAAATGACTGTAACTCGTAAGATTCACACACATGCATGCATAATACATTCTCACACGTACACACATATACACATGTAAACATACAGACCTAAGTTTGCGCTAAGCTACAAAGTGCAATACAAAGTCGTACAAAGCCAAGTACCTTGCGTCGGTGTAGTCGTTGATTTTAAGGATTCGACTCGATTCTATCTTTTTCACCCTATATCGTAGTAGCGTGTATCGCAACCATCACTCGGGATCCACCCTTGAAGAAAACTTCACTCACGGAGCTAACGATCGCGGTGTACATGGGCATTAAACGTTGTTTCGGTGTACAAAGATAATATTTCGGGAGTGTGATAGGACTTAGGACTACCAAGAGCCTTTCTTTCTCTCTCTCCCTCTCTCTCCCCCTCTCTTTACTGCAAGCGAACGGACGCGGACTCTAGTTGCGTGATACTCACGAAGGGGAGAGAATCCAGCACGAGAAGTTCGAGCGGAACACCCTCGCAGAAGGAACATCTCCCATAGATCCCATCGCCGTTTGCGGCCCTGTATTTATATAATAAGCGTCGAAAGAGCGTCTCTTTCCTCTCCCTCTCTCTCGCGCGCGTATATTTAAGTGAAGCAGCGTATATTCAGCAGCAGCAAATAAAACAGAGTGTCTCTTCGTGTACATATCGTCGGCATTTTCCTATATCTGGGACGACTCGCTCGCCTCCCCCTCCTAGACGAGCTCCTAGCGGTAGTAGAGGAGAGAGAAAGAGAGAGGATGAGGTATTTTCGTGCTGTGTAAAACATGAAACGCCGGTTCGCCGCGGGTTTTCCCCAAGATGCGACACACACGCACACACATACGCACGCACGCATGTACGTACGCACATCGCATATAGGTGTGTCGTGGAAAAGTGAGTTGTGCACCACCTCGCATCCCACGGACCCCACGCGATTTCCGCCTGCGAATTCCGAATTCCGGCCTGCGTTGCTCTGTTGCGCTATTCGCGTGTTAGTCGCTCCCGCCTTCTGTATTCTTTTCCACCCCTGTAGCAAGCGACAATCCCCCCGCCGTTCTCCGAGCGCGCTGCGCCTCGCGAGTGCGAGAGAGAATCATTTCTGAACGGTCTACTCTATTTTTTCCAAACTCGTCCTAATGTCTACTCGGCCTGAACCACGCAGACCAAACCTGCCCTCCCTCGCCCTTTCTTCTCCTCCCTCCCCACGCCGTCAACCCCTGTAGCGCCCGACTCGTCATCCCGATTTACTGCCAAGCTGAGTGTTAACGACACACAAAACCACTTTGCTAAACCGGCATAAAATGAGATCTGTAAACCAAGCATGATCGTTCATGCACTGTGTGCTCGGACGAAATAAAATTAAATTGATAAAGTTACAACATGTGCATCCTGAAAATGTCGCACGTCCCACCATACCCCTCTCCCAGGGTATCTCTTTTTCAGCATTCGCGTTCTCCAACGTCGTCTGGTAGGTGGACGTATAGGTGCAAGGAATTGATGAATCAGTCATGGTAGATCGCAAAATGTTTGTATTTTTATAATTTCTTTGATTATAATAACGTACAATGTAATATAAATTTCCGCTTATGTATATTTGTATATATTTCTCTTATGAAGTAACACAACTTGGAAACTATCCTCGGTTGATTCGAATACGTTTCTGTTCGTACCGAATGATTCCGCTTTGAGTTAGTTGAATGTATCGTTTATAATTTTAAGAAGTATTACGTTTTGAATATCTTATTTCTAAACTTAAAAAAATATATATAATAAATTAGTACAATATGAGAAAAGTGGATATATGTAAATAATTCATTTTTTATCAGTCAAGAAGAAACTATTGTGAGATGCTGTCTCACTCGTCGACGATTGCAACTAATTATGATATACCAATACATCACAAGGAGAGAAATTATGAATAATTGAATGCAAAAAATTAATGACATGTTTTATAAAAAGACGTACCGCTATATTATACTTTCATACGTGCGCTTATGTAGGCTAACTAAAAGCTACAAAGCAACATACACAAAACGGCAATAAAAAAAAAGTACAAAATATTCAATACTTACTTACCATCGTTACATAAATAACTCAATAAAAATCCAACATGACGTTGGACGAAGGCGTTGTGACACCAATTTTCCTTTCAAATATTAATTTACTGAATGCAACGTTAATTAATACATTCCGATCAGAATAGAATTATCGCTGGCTCGCGCCGGAAACTTTCAAATCAAACTTGTACGAATAATCTAATGTAATACTTATAAACGAAATTACAAATAGTATAATGGATATTTTTAACAGAATAATTAAACGAGAAGAGGAATTTCCGTTCAGAAACGTTTCCGAATAAATCCATAATTATCCCATATATCGCTACTGACAGCGAGCTATTCTCGACAATCGTGCGCCGTAAAACGGCGTTGATTCCGAAATGAAAGGTACGAAATGTTACGCGGTAACAAGTAGGCACTTGTCCATAACATAGGAAAGGAAGTATGTACAGCGGCGGTAATATTACAACTGTAACAATGCATGGTCTTGTGCGTGTAAACTTATTCCCTAGAATGAAGTAGGCAGGCAACCTTCTCACAAATCAACTCGTCGTTCGGTTGTGATCAACACGAAATACATACGCAAGTTTGGACTGTCAGTCGCGACAGCCGATTTCAGCTGCGGTCGCGTAGAAAACGAGCTTCCTCTTTATATAAAAAATACTTTTAGAAAGATAGGAACTTCGAAAATAGAGAATGATTCCTGGCGTTTGTTCGTGACGCGATCGGCTCCGTCAGGCCCGATCGGGACGCTCGATCGTGCTGACCGATCTCTTCGTCTCGGCATGGAAAGACCTCGGTAACA
Source organism: Ooceraea biroi (assembly GCF_003672135.1). Taxonomy (NCBI): domain Eukaryota; kingdom Metazoa; phylum Arthropoda; class Insecta; order Hymenoptera; family Formicidae; genus Ooceraea; species Ooceraea biroi. Next base: position 5,180,476 of record NC_039517.1, on the reverse strand, counting down.
TCGATAGTGCTACACACTAAGAGAAGACAGCTTGTGCGTATGTGAAGAAAAACCTCCGTCTCTTGCGCGATCCTGCTCCTGAGACGCATCCGTATAATGTTCTACGTAAACCTCGGACGCGAACAGGTCTCGCGCCGGTCCACATCTTCCACATTGAACATCGAATCTTGGAAACGATTATCCGTGGTGCATCCCATCGACGAGAGCGTCGGATCGATCTGCGAGCTTGTTACGTGTTCGGGACGTCCAGCTGCCTCAGAGCTTTCTTACTGTTCTCCACGAATTCCTGGAGAAAAGACAGTGTTTCGTGAATGTACATATATTTATACATATTTTTTAATAATATTATAAATGTGTATGTGTTGTATAGGGTGTCTGACATAAGGCGGAAAACCTCTCGCCCACAGATAGATCTCGTCAAACTAAATTAAAAAGTCCTGTAGCATTTTGCGCGTACGACGCGATAACAGCGAGTATCGGATTACAGCGGCAGGCGAGACGACGCGCGGACAATAATTTCTCAGCGTCTCATTCACGCGCTCGTGTTGCCGAGAAAGTGTGTCGTATTTCTTAGAAGCGTCGCCTCGCCTGCCGCTGTAGTCGCGCGCGCGGCTAGCCGTTTCTTATACATCATAAAAAGTCGTCTCGCCTGCCGCTGTAATCCGATTATCGCGTTCTTCGAAATACGTTCGCGTCGCGCGCGCGGCTAATCATTTTTTACGTCATTCACGCCTATTTCCCTCGCTGCCAATCGCGTCCGCTGAATTAGCGAACTTTCTTTACTTAATTACTCGAAATTTTACGTGGTTGTTTGCAAAATGGTAGAGGACTTTTTAATTCAGTTTGACGAGATCTACCTGTGGGCGAAGAGGTTTTTCGCCTTATGTCAGACACCCTGTATATATTATCGTAAATGAATATGCATATGTAGCGATTTATAAGGATTCAAAGGATTCAGATTGCTGATCTGCTTGTGACTGATACGCACCATTAAACCGCGGCTCATGAAGTAAGGCCGGCTGATGCCGTCATTCTTCTCGCAATCCTCGCAGAAGCACAGGAATATCGTGTCGATGATCATCTGTGAAGAATTTTTCGAGGAATCATAGATTTATTTTCATGAATTTTTACTAACATTGTTCAGGTTGTTTTATTTTACATTATCGCTCACCTCATAGATGGATATGAAGCAATGTGCGACCAAGAATGCAAATATACCCGCGAGTGTTATGGGAATCCAAGGATGATGAAGCCCGTCTTTTTTCTGCGAAACAAGAGCAAGATGAAATTGAACAAAAATTAGATATAATAATATATATAATTGATTTATTCGTACCTGCATTAAATAGATGCCAGAGACAACCGTAAGGGTAACGACGAGGACTTTCCCCAAAAACAGGACAAAGTCGCCGACGCTGTTAATCGCCGCTACTCGCAAAATGTTGCTGGACAGTGCTTGGAATGCCTTCCTTCCGCCTGTGCAGAAGTTGCATCCGTATATGGCTGAAAAAAGCAAACACGTATTATTTCTATTCGCTTACTATGATGACAGTATGATGATAATTAAATAAATTTCATAAATTTTCTATTGTTTTGTAGGTTTTACATCGCTATTTCTAAGAATTGTAAGGTAAAATTTGATGAAATTTTTGTATTTGATGGAAGTTTGAAGTCTCTAGCTATCGCTCTTTATCAGCTAAAATTACCTGTTTCGATGTAAGCATTCCTAGTGAGGAATTTCAGGGCGCATTCGAAGCACCACATGCAACATTGACAACACCACATTATCCCATTCACGCAGGCGTTATTGTAACTCTTCAGTCGATTTTGGATGAAGGATATGATGGCTCTGATCAGGCGAACAATGCCTATTATCAAGGCCCCAAAAGCGACGGTACCCATATGATACCTTACAAGATACCAGAAGCCTTTTATCACTGGTAGAGAAAGGCGTTTTTTATCTCTGTAAACAAGATTTTTATTGAAGATTCATATACGACGCCATATAAATAAAATCACGCTCCAAACGGATATGAAAAAATTATTAACAGTAAAATCTGTTAATGTTCACTAAAAAAACGTGTTTAAATATTTAAATCAATGGATAATTTAAAAAATTAATGTAGTTTGGACACATATCATAACGAATAATGTTATTAAAACTTGTACATTACTAGAAAATTTAATAACGTCCAGTAAAATATTTTTTCTATATATAAAAGCCCGCAAATGATGTTAAAAAGTAACATCAAAATTAGTACAAGCAGAAAGTGCTCAATTAGATACCGAAAGATTCTATTTTTTTCATAATTATAGCAAACGTAGTGGTTTTATTCAATTTTTCATCACCAACTACAAGTCTCACCTCGTAAAAAACCATCGGGCAACGGCGCAAGCGACAACCATGTGCTGGCAGCCCAGGTAGAACTCGCACGCTACGAAGAACAGGAACAGGTTGTACCACCTGGTTGCCTAAAATTAATTCCGCTTGTCAAAGGGTCACGCGTTTAAATGATTGAGGATTGAACTGACATGTAAATTAAAGTGACGTACAAGCAGCAGCGCATCCTTTTTGAAGTGAGTATGATTTTTCCGATTTATATAAATATCGCCGGCGCTCTCGATCCACAGCATGCAGTAGATCCAGGCCACCACCGTACAGCCGATCAGCAGGTATGTCTGAAAAATAGAATCGCGCATGTCGATAAACATTTAACTCGTCAATTGAATTTGGCTTCTGGATTGGAGGCGCGGTTTTTGTTACTTTGATCCCGACGTTTTGGGAACATTTCAGTCCACTTCATCAGGGTAACCTGACATTAAATTACTTCTCGTAGGTTTTCCAATGTAGGTAGAGATTAATCAATAATGAGAGGAGCGAGAAGAGGGGATTCGGTCAGCCAAATTTAACATATTGTATCAGAATTACATTTTTCAGGTTTTGGATATTCCTAGGCACTTTTGATAAAAATGTTATTTCGCGAGTTTGTTTAAACTTAATTTCTCCATTTATACTTTTCATATATTATGATCAAACTTCTACAAAAAGCTAGATGCTTAACTCGAAAGCTAATGTTCATCAACACACTGTGTCAAAAACTTGGAAGGATGGAATGTCATTGCACTGGTCTTCTGTTTGCAGTCTGTGTTCAGATTGTTGGGATGCTTGTAATTTCGAAAGAATCCCTGTATTTTCTAGGGAAGCAACTGTCAGTCTCAGCTAACAAAGTTTGATAAAACAAGATGCGTCCAGTTCTCAAGTTATGTTCCGTTAGAATTAATTGTTATTTAATTCATCCGTAGAATTAATTGTCATTTAATTCAATTAATATGACTGTCCATGAAGATCATAATACTCACGAAAATCGGCTGGAACAGCAGCACCGGCATCGCGCACACGGCTTTGCCCGCCTCTCGGAACAGCTGCATCACCAGTTGGATCCTCTTTCGCATGACCAGAACCACCAGGAGGACGATTACCTACGGGAACACATGAGAGTGCATGAGCATTTTGCGGGACTCGCGCGAGCGTTTATGGTAGGTCGGTAGAAAGTAGCCTCTTACAGTAACGACGGACATAATCACGGCGTAGATAAAGTACGGTTGCACGCTGGAATCCTCTGGCATTATCTCGTGGTTCTCAACATCCTTCTTCTCATGGTACCACGTCATCCTGCGCGCAAAGAATGAAACTCGTGACGAGGTCGTGCACGCGAATCTCGAATTTGATTGTTTGGTTCATAAATGACAATTTGATTGAAATAATTTACCAGAGATACGTCGTGCCGCCGATACTGGCCACAATTGCGCCGATCAATACGATATAAATGACATATTGCACCATGTAGCGGAAGGCGACCAGGATAGCGAGCGAAAGTGCTGAAAAATTGTCGGTCACAAATCGATCACTCAGCCTCCCCGTTCTCTGTCTCTTGGGAGTGAAAACTTATTCCCGAGATGTATATAATACACAAGAGTCACATCCTTGATAAGAGAGACTCGATAGAAAAGTTATACTCTCTTCCGACGAGAAAGCAAACGTCACCTGGAATCTTTCAGGTTTACGTTACGTTGCATCGGATAAGTATACCTTAAGAGACATTTTTGAGTTCTTGAACGTGAAATGAGATTGAAGATTCGCGACAAAATCGAATCAAATAAAATTCAAAATGAGTTGATGGAATCGGAGAATCGAGATAAATTAATTGAATTACTGAATCAAGATAAAATGAATTCTGAAGCGACACGCACACACGGGTAAATAAGTATTTGCATATTGCGGAGAGATGAAAAAAGCACATGTACACACGCACACGCGTGTTATATTTTTGTAATACGCACCCAGTGCTATAAGTAAAAGGTATACCAATTCGCGCCATGCAATTCCCAGATCGGTCACTGCTTCCTGAAATAACATCTGAAATAAGAATCGTCGACTCACACACTTAAATACATTTGCAATAATTCTGATTAGTTTAAGAGCACTCTGTTAATTACTATCCTGTTAGTTATCTTCTTCAATTCATTTAAACTAATTTGTTTCGATTAAGTTCAGTCAGAAACACGCAGAGATTATCACAGAGATTGTGGTTATCATTATTATGTTTTAAAAAAAACATGCAACTGCTTTTAGAAAATTGGGTCAATTTGATTCACGAAGGATTGATTTAAACATGACACGAGACATACTGAGTATGACATGAGTAAAATATTCCAATAAACTATTGCCAAATTGATTTTTTATGGAATGCAGCTCTTTTATAGGCGATTCTGCGGGGTGAATGACTTTTTAATAGAATAAATTTCTAATATTATATATGTGTAACACATCTATAGAAACATACACATCTATAGAAACATGCATACACATTTATATATTCATCTATTTTGAAATTGTAATATAGAAAAAGGAAAAAGATAGAAATGTAGATGTTTGCTATCAAAAACTAATATAAAATGGCATGCAATTCAGAACAAGCTATGTAACAAAATGTAATTTAAAAATATAGGTATGTAATAAATATTGCAAAACGAAGTAAAAATTTGAAACTTGTGCAATCTCGTTCTGCTTCTATCTCAGAATTTCTTTTTATTTTCGGAATTCAAGCTCAAATTCCAACCAATTAAAGGGCCAATCATTTTTTTATAAATCATATCAGAGAGAGAAAGAGAAAGAGAAAGAGAAAGAGAAAGAAAAATCACATACCCTATAAAAACTGTCCAATCGAAGAGTCCTTATTATAGAGTTAATGGTGTCGGTCTCCTTTTTGTGCACACAGCGATTGAAGATTAATATTCTGCGAGATACAAAAACGAAAATCAGTTATTAAAAAAAAGACAAAGGATGAGGGGTGCTTAGCATCCCTCTTTAATCTCAATTTCAGCATAAAAGGCTAATTTATATCAACTTAGAGCTCGATTATATATATTTTAGAATTTATTATAATATATATATACATACACTAGAATATCATGCAATGAGTCTCGTTTTTTCACGTGATACAAACCTGTCCGCAGAAGTGCAATTCGCCACGCATTTACGGCTCTTCACTCCGTTAACTCCAATGTCCACCTCGAGATACCTGAATAAACGTGGGAAATAAAACTGACAACGTACGTAAACTACCAGTTATTGATTACTACGATTAAGTCGTACAATCTTTCGATACAGTAACGTAGCGAATAAAATACGAAATAATCATGTATTTAGGAAAATCATTATAATTAATTTGTTTAAGATCATTAAATTATCTTATGTTTTAACTGTCTTGCGGGCAGATCGTGAGTCGATCTCGTATTTCCGGAATAGTATAAACGTAAATTGCACTCACGGCGTATGGGTATAGTCACCGCCTCTGCGCGGAAAATTCGGATTGTTCTCCCTCAAGTTTACACGGCCGCAGACGTTGCCGTTATCGTCGTAGCCATTTATGACACGGTAAATATCACCCTTCTTCACAACATTCGTCATCATGAAGGCCTGTGCGTGCGAAAGAATGTTAAACAGATTGCGAAGGGAAAACAGAATCGTATAATCACTTACGAAGCCACCCGCGAGCGCGAGTATGATGATCACAGCAAAGAAGTCTGTACATGATCGGTCTTTCACGAAGATCTGCTCCGAGTAGGCGGGCGGTGAACCCTGAGGTGTCTGAAAAGAAGGAGCGAGGCAAACACAAAATTATTAAAACAAATGACTGTTATTTTACCGTATTAAAACTTACTGCTATTATTTTATCTCGATTTATCTCGATAACACCGATAACAAGATATTTGAGTTAAATCCAAAAAAAAGAGATCAAGAGATCGGGGTCAGAGACCCCGGAGCATATCCACAAATCCAACTCTTTATCGCAAAAATCATGGAATTATTTATCGCATATCAAATGAATCTAATTAATTAATTCGAGGAAATGAAGATATCCGTTTCACCGTTCCATTAACACCGTATAATTAATTCAGCAAATTAATTCCGAGGAATTTACATCGCGTGTTTAAGGGACTTTTACGTTTCGATGTACTCTCTCTCCGGCGAATGGGCTCCATTGTGAAATGTCCGGGTTCTTTTTTCGACGTACGTCCCCAACAGAGTGGAAACCGAACGCTTACCGTGGGTTCCACCTTGGACGAAGGCTCGTCCGCACACCCGCAACAACCCATTTCCGGACTGGTCGGGGCGGCTGGCTCCTGTAAACAAGCTTCGTGTTCGTCCTCTTTCTGGTCGGCCCTCGGCGAGGCTATCGCTTCCGATGCACCAGCTTTGAGAACACACGAGATGCATTTATCAGATGTTTGTTGTCATCAGGCTTATCAAATCCGCGAGAATGATTAACATCGCGTAATTATCGCGTTGCGCGCGAGTGAGTAAGTGAGAGATAGTCACACCCTTTTGAGAAGCAATGTGTCGACAACTTTATCGCGGTCTTGACGTTACATTGCATTGTATCAAAACACTCGGAAGTGAGGATAAAAATAGCATAACGCGATATCGAACGTTCTTCTCTGGAATCCATCGGAAATCCATTGGGGCTGAAAGTGTCGGTGACTAAAAATAGAATTCTTGAATGTAACTGCCGATAATTGAAAAACTAATTTACCAACATGAACGAATACTTGGTCTGTGTGCGATCGAAATAGCGGCAACTTTGATGTCGGCTGCAAACCAATGTCGCGATCGCCATCGGTATTTTCCGAGAGGCGGTCTTTGAACGAAACCTGGGTCACGTCGATATCGATCGATTAATACGCCGGCGAAGTTGCATGCTCGGATATTGTTATCGCAACGCCGATCACCGGGAACCACACATCATCCATGGTAACACGCGCGAAACACTATTACGATCGCTCAAGAACAGAATTCCACGGTGCCGGCTCAGCGTATTCAGCGTTCTTCCAACGAAACCCCATGGAAAGTAAATACCGTCGCGCGATTGGTCCTTAAATCCGTGCACCGCGCCAGGAAGAATGAATCGGTAGAAATAATTGTTGCACAAAAAAAGATGTAATCCGCGGCGTGTCACATAACATCGTCTCGTGCAGCGATTCCAAGCAAGATAATTAAATAAAATATTTAGTATACATAAAATAATTAATATAATAATACATGCACTTTTATGATACAAAGAACATAGAATGCACGGAGTGTCCAGATTCTGGTGAGATTTATTTAAAAAAATTTTTTTGAAGCGTTATTCCTTGATAAATGATTGCGTTATGAAGCATTTAAGTTATGATTACCTAAACTTTCAAGGCGCTATTTCATGCGTCATTAGTATTGACGTTGAATGTGATAGTATCTTATCGCGCGTCGAAAAAATACGCTAATGGAGGATCAAAAAGACGCCAGAGTCGCGCATTGCAAATACATGCTAAGAGCGACCGATATTGATCCGGATTGAAAAACATCGCAACTGGTAACAAAGCACGATATTTTCAATATGAGAAAAGAGAAAAGAAAACAAGAAAGCGCGCATGCAGAGGATCCGAATCGAGACATTGTTCACCGTTTTCTTTAAATCGCAAAAAATCGTCCACAAGAAATTCATACGGGAAAGTCTAACGGTGGACGCTGATTATTATTTAAGTGTTTTGAATCGTTTGTGGAACAGGATTCGAGTTCGACTTGAATATCGAGAGCAAGGCATTCTTGGTCGCTTCTGCACAAATTCAAGAGTGCACACGATTTCTTGGCCAGACAAAGCTCGTATTCGGCTGATTTCACTCGGTATGGCTTCCGGTTATTCTCAAAACTCAAGTTGGCGATGAAAGCACAGCATCACGACCGTTTAGCACATCCAAAGAGCTTCGATCGCTTCGTTTTGCAAGCGATTCCGAAAACGGAATATGTGAACTGCTTCGATAAATTTTTTTAGTGGCTTCCAGCGTTGTATTGACTCAAAAGGAGTGTACTTTGAATAACAAAAAATATAAATAAAGACAAAAAATAATTGACGTCTTGCATTTTTTCGATATCGTCGCACCAAAACCTGGACAGACCGCGCACGTAAATACAACTTATTGTTAGTTAAACAGAATAGCGCCAGAAGGAAAACGCGATCGTAATGCGACACGCGAAGTTGACAGATCTCTGCATCAGACGTCGTCATAAATCCGTTGCACCGCGCGACGCGCAACCCGCAGCGAACAATGGCGAACAATAGCAGTTCATCGAGCGGGAAGCAACTTTTACTACGGCCGGCGGAAAATTTATAACAATTACGGGGATAAGAAAAAAGTACATTGTAAGTCGCACGTGTGCGTGTATCGGGCGCAGTGGGTTAATGCTGCTTTCGTGTTTCAGTCACGAAAGAAACACGGGAGAAGTTCGCCGGGAGGTGCCGTTCAGCGCAAATGGGGCCTAAGTCACGCGTTCCGCCGTTGAGTGACAGTCATGGATGCGGGTTATCGGCGTGACCGAGGCGTTACGATTACGTCATTACTCGGCCGGCTTCCTTGTAAACGGCTAGTCTCGCCGTTAATGCGAGATAATACACGCGAGAGCCGCGATCGCTAACGCGCTTAGCTCACTCCGCGTTCCCAGTGCTGCGACTCGACGGCGTTTAAACGCCAACTTGGGCGATGAGGGTTCAGTATGAGCGAGGAGATCTTGTTAGCGACCTCATCATAATTGGCGCGTTAATGAAGAATTTTATTAATGAAGGTCGCCACCGCGGGCCTCTATTTATTGTTCACACATTGGAAGGATTAGTAAAAAGCAGCACGTTAACGAATCACATATTTTTAAAACGAACTCCGATTAATCGGGAATGAATCTCGTGATCTCCTGATAAAACTATTGTGATATATTCGTCGAAATTCGTTGCTACTCGCACGTATCAATGCATCGTTGCTCTCTTGAATTTAACCAGGGCAACTGGACTGGATTAGTAACACTTAATTATTGAAAGAGTGTAATTGTAAGCAGCACTCGTTTGCTGGAATTTTAATAACGATCTTATTTTTGTTACCACTTTCGGCAGTTAAATATGATTGATTCTTTTTTAGTTCACTTGAATTTATTGCAGTACTGTGTTTATAACCGAGTTTGCGTTTATAACTGTATTTTAGTAAAAACAAGTAAAAAACATTGGCTCTATAATTCACGACTGATTCTATTTAAGAGTAAGACAATCGGTTTCAGGGCCGCGCGTGATGCAACGGCTCCTGGATTTCCTGGAATGTCTCAAAGAACGCAGAACTCTGCTTGAAATAGCTATTAGTTCATTCGTGTCCGATATAAAAGTCTATCTTTTAATAAGTATATTCATCAGAAGTCTGGCCTCGAATATGTTTAATACGATATTCGCCCCATATTAAATCTGCTATAATGTACAAATTTATATTATTATAAATTAATATTATTATATATTAAAATGTTACATTTATCATATTAAAAGGAACATATAATAAATTATACGAACTAATCATATTCGCATTATGAAAAGACAGACCCAAACTTAACCACGGATTATTTCATATCGCTTTTACGTCTCGCGTAAGACAGAGATTACTCTAGCATGAAAGCTTAATCTCCCGTGTATCTCATTGAATTAACGAACACACCGTCATCGGACCACCATCATTCAAACATCGACGCGGCTGACACGACCGCGGTCGAATTAAACTTTAACGCGTCTGGCAATCCGCCCACATTAATCAAATTGCCTCCCCCCTCTCTCTCTTCGACGTATGCACACCGCGCGTCTCGCAAGGAACACTCGTTAGAGAGTAGACGTACAAGACAGATTAACGCTCTCCGGAGCCGTCGGCGTCGATTCCGCCTCTCGCCGTCATCGTCTGAACAATGTAAGCATTCACGATTTTGCTCCGCTTGTCGTTCAACGATCACATAGAGTCAACCGATACGATAACGCCTAATCGGTACGAGCGGTATCGCATTTTTTACCGCACGTGATGCGAACGATCAGTGCAGTCGGCCATCCTTATCGCGAATAGTAAAAAATTAATTTAATCTTAATGGTAAACATCGAAACTGCAGATAATGATTATTCGTTATCGCTTTATTACGTTCAATTATAATCCCGATTTCGTTAATCTCTAGCGAAGCTATTACATGCGCGAAGATAAGCGGTTTTAGGGATTTTAGGGCGCGTGAGAGATACAACTCCTATTAGTCCGGTTTCCAGGGGAGAACTCTCGGAGAACTCTCGTTGGAAGAACTCTTATTGAAGAAACGAGTCTCACTTATTGTCGCGACACTTTCATTGTCATGTTGCCTCTGCGTGCGAAAACCGTGAACTTTTCCACACATACACACACAGGATTAAAGATTATTTGTTGAATAAGACCGAGTACGAATTGGAAATAGAGAATATATCTCAGAAAAACGCTTCAGCGCTTTTAGCAACTCGACAACAGAACTCCGCAACTCCGAATAGAAGCGAATTGTTAATGACAACCTAGCAAATGAAGTCGTTTTTGTTCACTCCTTAGATCGGTGGCACGTACAGAACCATAAGCAGTGAACAGAATCGTAAGCGGTAAGTGAATCGACCAGTCACAATCGAGATTTCACAAACAGTCAGGTTGAAACTTCAAACTAAATCCTAAGTCCCACTGCTTGTGGTTTTGCACGTGCCTTAGAAACGCTCCATCATATAGTTGACGGAGTTTCATGTTTAATCTTCCCTTCTTTTATTAAATTCCAATTTTATCTTAATCTTAACATCGAGAGCAAATCGACGGTAATCCAATTATCACATTCGACATCCCGAGTTTGCAGCATTTTCGGGTGCTCCCTCATTCGCGCGTGGGCGTAAGTTAGTCTGTGGACCGGGTTTAAGCTAATATTGAATAGCTCGGTCTGTCACATGTGTCACATGCGAGTCAGCTTGCAGTTTGCGCTGCTTATCTTACACACGACATCGTGCGGTCCCACGAAACCACGATGATTCGAGAGTATCGGATGTATCGATGGTATCGAGCAATATCTCTCTCTTTCTCTCTCTCTTCCCCTTTCGTGTGAATGAGCGAGCGATGCTGTAGAGTTACCCCTGGCGGATGGCGGCATTGCGAATTATTTTCGCGCCGGTGACCCGCATGCCGGGATCTATTTTCGCGTTATGCAAAGGCTTAGAAGATCCGACGGAGTTGGCTCACGCAAATTTGCGGCGAGTCGTGCTACCGGAAAACTTACGGGAAGTCAGGTGGCCCCCGCCCGCGTTTTCAATGAAACTTGAGAGCTCGCGCGGCGAGTTGAAAAATTATTGTGTCGAAAAATTTCCGGGCGGAAAGTCACGGAATCCGCTCGCGGGTGCAGTCTTCCTTTTCAACTTCGTCTCTCTTTCTCTCTCTCTCCCTCTCCTATCTTCCTCCGTATTTCTTGACGAGATGAGCCGCGTGGGACGAAGACGCGTGCGAGCTGGGGACATCGGAGAACGCGGCGGGTCTACGGTTTTTCGCACGCTCGCGATGGAAATCGCGCAGAACAGCGGAATGAAGACATGAGGGACAATGGAAAAGCTCGGCGGCTAAACGATGAGCCGGAGCGAACCTCTACCGCTCTAATTATACGCTGGTACGAGGAATTAAGGAGGATCATGAGTCACTATCACGATTGCACACGCGCGCCCATGGAACATGCTGGAAACGCAGCCGACAACGACGTCGGTCATCAGAGAGTTCAACGTCCATGCGTACAGTACAGATCCCCGTTATATGGGGGTCTGCTGCTATGTACGTTGCATGTTATATTAATTCGCGCAATACAAACCCCCTGAGTTATAGATATATATTATGTATTGGGTTGTAACATGTATTCGTCCCGTTTTTTAGTGTTTTTAATAATGAATATAAGATACAAGTACTCATATTATTAGAAACAGTGAAGAAACGGGACGAATATATGTTACAATCCAATATTAATATGGAAATATTTATAAACTTAAATTTTTACGTATAAAATATTATATTATGAATATATAAATACAGTAAGATATATATTGTTATAACAAGCCTGCAAATCTCTAATCTTAGTTGCATATATCGTAAGGATTAGTTGTGTTTTGTTACATGTATTTAACTTAATTCAGTTGATTTATCACGTGCACATATTTATACGAGCACTGCCGCAATTTTTCCACCACATTATACGAATCCATGTTATATGAGACGGCGTTATACGGGGTCTACTATAATATGTACAATACAGTGTGTACACACACGGCGAGTATACACATTTATTTTATTTGTTGTCACTTTGTGTATGTATGTTCATGATATTATAATTTTACATTATTCAGTTATGTTCGCGTCAACGATCGTTCGTTTACTGTCGCTTGATAATTAATTGTTTCCAATGATTTGCTTTATGAATTTGTGAATCCGGTCGTTTTGTAGATAAATTTACTTGACGCACTGTTAATTATCATTAATAATTGTTACTGCGCCTTCACTAGACAACAACGCCAACAACAAGCGCAGGAACCACAAGGGTCCACCACGAGAGAAATCAAATCGCTGGCTGCAGATGGGATGAAAGAATTTCCACTTAAAAATTAGTAACGCAACTGTTCCCTCTCTACATAACGTTCAGTTTTCCTGCTTCTTCTTCGAAGAAGCAAGTTTGTAAGCTGTACGACGATATCTCTACCAAACAACTCGGATAGCGCCCGATAATCAGAAATACGTTATCCGATGACACACAACGTCATTGAAACTCGATATCAAGTGCGGTTAATCCGACTCCACGATACTCACATTATAAAATGCACCCCTGAGAGCTTTCACTCCTGCAGCCTCGCACTCGCACTCTCTTGCGAATCTCGCACTCTTATACTCGGCGTAGGAGATCAAGCACTTCCGGATTGAACATGCGTGAAGAATCAGGCTTCAGGAATTGTCCAAGAAACAAAGCACGAGACACAATGTCAAATCAAGCAAAAGAGAATAGCTTCGAGCTTCCCAACGGATGACGATGATGTACGAGATAAGCACAGATGTACAGATGCGCTCGAGTGACGAACTTCAAATGTGAAAGCATACCTGATGCTTCTTCCCGTGAATATGGGGGAGTCACCTGAACATCTGGAGGATTTCATGAGGGATACCCGAGGCCTGAGGGTGCCCGATTTAACAGCTACGCCCCCTTTGCCTTTCACCCAGGTATGCATTTCCCGGTCCCAAATTCGGAGAATTTGGGATTCTACGGCTTCCAAAGTGTGGTGTTACGCCGGGCTGCTCAGTTGACAATGTGCATTACATCTCCTAACATATATAACTCAAATAGCGCAGTCTTGTACAACACAGATTCGTATGACGCGAAGAAACATTAAGGCAGTGCTCGTATAACGCGATAAATCGCGTTACAAAGTTATATTGTAATATATACTAGGTATATATATTTTTTTTTATCAGAAATCGCCACAATGCTACTCTCAGGGTGGTCTTCATAGCCCATTGTTATAAGAAGGTAGTCTTAATCTTAAATATATATCTTTTAGAGACCAATACAGCTATCTAAATGGCTAACAAATATCTTAGGATCAAATTTAAGACGTGCGTAATATAAGAACGAGCTATGAATACCAGCCTCAGATTAGGCGGATTCAGGCTTCCGAGCGTCAGCATCAGCATCGTCGGAAGGCTGTGACGCACGTGATGCAGTAATACTGTCACGCTCCGCCATAATTATGCAGCCACCTGCGTGATTGTCGATCGCGAGCTCTCTGCCGGCTAATCTTGTTTTAATTACGTAATCTCTGAGCGCGCATCCGTGATTAGCCAGCGCAGAGATCGCGAGCGGATTGACGCAGATTGATCGGTGATACTTACGTAAATCGGCTCCAGCTGCTGTTGTGCGTTACGAGCCGGTCCTTTCTCTCTCTCTCTCTCTCTCTCTCTCTCTGATCTAATCTATTGTTGGTCGGATGACGGTCCCGAAACGCATCTGGCATTCCCAAACCCGCCACCGGTTCCCGATTATCTCTGTCGATTTTATCGCGGCTTTCACAGCTCGAACTATGCTCGACGAAACAATGACGCCCGGGGATTCTCGCGTAGGTGCGACATTATCACTCGCGGGATTACGCAAGGAGCTCATTGGGCTTAAAAGTTTAATCGCTCGACGGCCGCGAGGGCGTGTGCATAACGCGCTCCGAAACGGAATTACTGGATATGGCATATCGGACCGACCGATCAATTGATGCGTGACGGGAATGCTTTAGTCCATCGAGTTGGCAATTTTTTTTTCGTACTCTCTTGAATCTAAAATCGGCTCGATAATGAGAGGTAACACGATGATCAATTGAGTTAATCTGTTTTCGGTAAGGCAATGATAGGCGCAACTTTGGCCGCAGTTTGTTGGTCAAATTTGTTTCACTGTAACACGCGGTGTTGGTTAAATCCTCTCTCTATATATGTTGAGCGATCAACATTGTTTTATTCTCTCGCTTTATAGTGCGTTCGAAAATTGCTGTGATTGCTGTCAGTAAAAAAGATAAAATTGGCAACATTGAAAATTACTGCTGGTGCTGCGTTTTTTTTCTCCTACCAGTAAATCTATCTATATCTATTGCTACGTAATCTGTTGCTACGTAAACAAAAAATACGAATAAATAAATACGAAATTGGGATACGTAATTACAGAGCATTATCAATATCAAGACGTGTGTAAGAGGTAAATTATTCACAAATGTTATCATAATAAAAGATATTTCTCCTAATACAAATGCATTAATTTTTATTTGTAATACTTAGACTCAGGTATGTTACTGGAATTTGAGAAGAATGTCTTTGCTTTCTCGAGAAGCATTTGTATTAGGAGAAATATCTTTTATTATGATAACATTTGTGAATAATTTACCTCTTACACACGTCTTGATATTGATAATGCTCTGTAATTACGTATCCAATTTCGTATTTATTTATTCGTATTTTTTGTTTACGTAGCAATAGATATAGATAGATTTACTGGTAGGAGAAAAAAAACGCAGCACCAGCAGTAATTCTCAATGTTACCAACTTTATCTTTCACAGCAATTTTCGAACGCACTATTAATGTTCCAGCGAGAGAATCCGCTTTTAGAGACGTATGTCGAGAAAGAAAGAGAGAGAGGGGGGAGGGAGGAGGGAGAGAAAGACGATCTTCGCTCTGTATCAAACTTAACCTCGGCAGATAACGCGAGCAATGGCAGTATATAAGGATTATAGCAACGTAAACGGATGTGGGTCGTACCTTGATGAAGATTTCGCGCGGCGTCATTCACGCATTATGATAATCCGGCGTTCCTCTTCGTCGCTCAATTATTCATGAGGCGCGAGCCGGAACCGGCGAACTCTCCCGCTCGTTTCCTCCTCTCCTTGACAGGAGGACTTTTGAGATCGCCGCGCCTTTAATCCCGAAATCCCCGGGAAGTACGCGCGTTTATTTCCTCCTGAATCTCGCGCGGAGCAAACGTAACGGACACTTCTGCCTTTACTGGCCTTTACACGCCGACCGATAAATCTGAACGGAGCGCTTGTTGTTTGGACTCGCGTAGCCTTTGCCTTCGCGATCGATCGATGCACTATCAACACAGCCGGCTGAAGATAGGCTCGTGGCGTGGCTGTTTGCTCGATTTAGCTCGTATGTACCGTAGATTCCCGGTGGGGACATCAAAAGAAACTGTCCCGCGCGGTGCGGGTGCGTGCATCTCTTTACGTATAAGTGTCGCTGCCTTTTGTGTGTTATTGGATTGTAACATATATTCGTTCCGGCTTTTTAGTATTTTTAATCCTCCAATATTCGCATGCGCAGAAGCGCTTTTTTATTATATGCATCTATCTATGACACACGAAAATATGACAAGTTAATAGTCTGAAAGCCTGTGATGCGTGGTCTTTCCGTGAAAACGTGACGTTTTGACACGTCGTATTTGCATTATAATTTCCCGTTCCCATTGTTTTGTTGCTCGGCTATTAGTGGCAACTATAAATTAATATATCTCCCACTGGGCACTATCGAATCGATATTTAAAGAAAATTATTACAAGATTGCAATGCGAGATAAGACAATAGAGAGATAAGATTATTGTGCGAACAACGAAGAAATATAAAGTGTACATTGAAGGAAACCAAGGCGAGGCCGGCCGTTTCCGGTTAAGGCCTTTTGTCCCAGTACATGATTCATTGGCCTTCACGGGGAATTTCTTGGCAGCCGTATTGTCCGCGTTCTCTAAACGCTATGGGCTCCAATTAAAACGCGGGAGAGCCAACAAGCCGAGTTCCCGTTATGCGCTTTCTCTCCCTTTGAGTCGGGGAAATCTTTGCATGCGCAAAGCAAAGTTAATGCGCACGATAACTGATCGGTTAAACGATTTTGCAAGCGATTATTAAGTCTTGTGAGCAAGGTTCGCGGGAGAACGATGCTCGCTCAGCTGCGGAGCGCGTTTGCGAGAATGCAGCGCAGAGTTGCATTCGACACGCAAAACACAAACGCCCGTGATTGTAATGGGCCGATTAGTAGTTAATTCGTCCGGTACTGGAGGCTAATTACGATCAAATGACCGCTAAAAATTATTAAAAATTAGAGTCATCGAGAGTTTTCATTTTTAATTCTTGACACGTTCAGTGTGACGCATCGATGACAGAGAGACCAGTGTCACACATGCAACGATCTTTCCTTTCACCGCTATAATTTCAAATAAAGTCTATCTTGTTAGCATCAAAAGTAAGAAAAACGGAGAGTGGTCTGTGGTAAACGGTTTTTTTTTTACCACATGGCGGTAGCGAGGGTGTTAATTTAGTATCGCCATTCGACCATTTTGCTTCAACTTTGCTCTCTCAGTAATGAACCGGACCCACGTGTTAAGACAGTGGATACATTGCCGAGACCAAAGTAGGTCTCCCGGTATTAACGCGACACCGGAAACCGCTACGGGCTCGTTTTTCTCTCCTTTTCGTCGCGACAAACATTTGTCATCGCATCGTAAGCGTTTTGCGCTTGTACATGTCGCTTCAATGTAGCCAAGGACACACGGGTACGCGTGCACCTGCGTGCACCAGTGAGCGGAACGCCTGCGAATGAGGATATTCGCGCGTCCATTCTCGTCTCCTCCGCGAAGCGTAAAGCAGAGTTCATATTATCGGACTGCGTCGCGAGCTGGCCGTGAACTCATTACTATCGCGTCGAAACGGTTCGAAATCGTTCGATTCGATAGTAATCGGTTCGCGGTCAAGTTCAGCTCGCGACGCAGCACAATAATGTAGACTCTGCTTGAAGAAAGTTTCCCGTTCGTTGAAATTATTGATTCCGCGATTATTAATATTTATTGTCGGTTGCGGCTGATAAATTTATCAAATTGGCGGTATCGATAAATTGTTAATGGATGCAACGGTCGCAAAATATTCCATGCACTGCCGATATAAATATTGTCAATACCGTTCACGTTTTTGCGTCCGACACCGAACAAACTTTCTCGGGGCTTCTTGAGAATCTTCCTGAATGTAATGAAACGAACAAACATTTCATTAGTACATGCGTACGTGTGCGGACGATCAATAATTAGAAACGGCGGTAAACGTCGCGCTCCTAGAAGCGGGTATACGGAAACGCGAAGGCATGCATTTGCGGAGCAGCGGGATCTCCCATCGCCACGCAACGGCGCCAACTTGTAAACCGTGTCACGATCTGCGTAACGATCGCGGCACACCTGTGGGCGCAGCTCGGGCAAGAGTTTTCTCTGAAGAAAGAAAAAGAGGAAAACCGCGCGGCCTAGGTGCAAAGCGCCAACGGTTCCGTGCGACTTCGACCTACTGGGAGTCGTTCAAGTTCCCGAGTTTGGGTTCATAGCTTCAGCCGATACCAGCCAGCGAGCGTCGCCTTATCATGCCCGACGAAAGCGACGAGGCTAGGCGCGTGCGTCTGAATCCCAAGAGAAGCCTGGCGATCCCGATTAGATTACAGCGAGTATGGCGGCGACCAGTGAGCCGTTAGCATTCCAACAAGGAAACTAACGCTAACGAGGAAACAATGTTGGCGACCGAGCTCAGTCGCGTCTAGCTCTTAGCTGTGCTCTGCCTGTCAAGGCAGATCCGATCGCTGCGACCATGATCTATCTCGAAGCACTCGGAACTCTTACTGCAATCTTGCTGCGATCTATGAACCGGTTATTTTTGCGTCGGTCATTTGTGCCGGCTGATATACGTCGGTGTGTGCACGCTCGCGTTACTCAGAGAGTAGAACGGGGACTCTCCGCGCCGGACACCAGTGTGTCGTAGATTTAGCTGCTCGCGCGAGCTCCTCCTCTAAAGAGAACGTACCTTCTTCGGATCAACTCTTCCAACTAATCCGCTTCGGCGGCTCACCGCTTCGCAGAGTCCGTCCAGGCGACAACAGTGATGGCGATGACGCTGACGTCACACGTGGCACGTGTTTCCGTTCTAATTGAGAGAACACGAGGAGAACACTTTGGCGAGTGCCATCGGAGTCTCCGAGGCCAGATTGTTGCGGAGGAGGAGAAACGTTTCGCGATGTCGCGGTCGTCTGTCGCGTTATTCAACTGTCTGCGCGAACTCGCGAGACCCTCGACGAGAGTCCGCTCGCACTCAAGCCTGGCTCGACGATACTAACAGTCGCCGACTCGTGTGATTACCAGCGAGGCTTGGAGAACAAGCTCTCCTGTATGCCTGCCGGTTAACGATACTCCGTGCAGCCGTGCTCCAACCTGCGTCCTTCTCTCTCTTCCCTCACTACTTGCGTCTCCCTTTCTTGCTGCGTGTCTTCTATCTTTCTCTCTCTCTTGTTTTCCCTCCTGCTCACGCACAGTACATGCCTTCCTCCCACTGCCGGCTCTCACGCTCCTCTCACTTCCCCCCTCTCGCCTCTCTTTGTCGCTTCGTCCGTCCGTCACGCACACACTATCTTCGAGGTTGCCTGTCTGCCGACCTTTCCATCTCTTTCTCTTTTCTCTCTCCACGCCCGCATCACTCTCTCTTTCTCTCTCGACTCATCTATTTTCTTTCTTCTCTTCCTTCTGCGCTGTCTTCTTCCTCTGAGGCTCGCGTTGTCTTCTAAGGTCAGGTCTACGAACTGTCCGCGACGCCCGAAGTCGAACAGCCCCGAGATCCAACCTCTCGAGCGTTGAATGGCAACGTACGCGTACATTATATTACTTGCCGTGGTAATTTTATTAGTTAACTTGGCAGAAGCAATCTCGGGAACGCCGCGCGATACCTTATCAATCTCGCTCTATCGTCGACATAAATACCGCGCGCTATGCACGCAGTCGGTTAATTGCCTGTGTCGCAATTAAGGAAGTCGGCTGTTGCTCAGGGAAAAACAATTTTCCTAACTTTCCTCGAATTTTGCTTCGTAATGGCAGAGCTATTTGCCAGCTCCAGAGGTCGAGGACTTAGCAACTGGATTTTAGGCAGCGCAAATAGATATAATAGAGGAGTTGATCTCAAGCGGACTTCACTGAGAAATTTCAATGAAGACTCGGCGTCGCGAGTGTTTCGGAGTCGCAGCCGGCAACTGACCGCCGCCGTTCGAATCTCCGCCGAGGAAAAATCAATTCCGGTGTCGGCGAACGTAATCGTCAAAGTTTCATACCGCGCCGGCTGCGACGGCATTAAACGTCCCATGAAACATGTCGAACGTGCGTTAACCAGCGCATTTCGATCCGTGCCGTGCCGTCTACGTGCGCGGTCTACGTGCTGCGGAATATGCAAACGTCCGCTCATGCATAATCGAGGCGACCCCTCGACGAAAAGCTCGGCTGCCGCTATTTTTACCTTTTCCTGGTCACAAAAGGTCCCGTTTTGACATTTTTCTATTGCAATAGTAATAATACGTACGGTTATTCGGCGCCACAAATTTAACTGCGCATTTTCCCTCCTCGGCTCCATATCGCTCGAACGAGTGTCTGCGTTTCGGTGGAGCCCCGAGTTTTCAAGAGTTTTCTTCCTTGCGTGCTAATGAAACGTAACGAGATTCGCATGGTCGTCAAAAGGTGCTCAAACTGTCGCCATAAGAAACGCGTATCCACGTGCGTGCGTTCGAAAGCGAGAAGGGCGAGTCCTCTCGTGAATACGTTAGAGACGCCCTTTGTCCCTGGAATAAGAAAGTGGCCCTAATTGGGCACGTTAATTATTCCACGCAAGAGAAGAGACGGAACACGCATCGAGAAACTAATTATCTTCGGGATCGTCGGAGGCGAGAAGCAGGCGCTGATCCCGAGGCT
Source organism: Ooceraea biroi (assembly GCF_003672135.1). NCBI lineage: Eukaryota > Metazoa > Arthropoda > Insecta > Hymenoptera > Formicidae > Ooceraea > Ooceraea biroi. The sequence goes on along the minus strand of NC_039517.1, from coordinate 5,159,795 downwards.
AAACCTCTCGAGCGGTCCAGAGAAAAAAAAAGTTCGAGAGACGTAGCAGTCTCACTGAATGGAAATTTAACGATCTCGCGATAAATGTCAAACGCGGAGGTGAATGCGTAACGACGTTAGTGAGGGGAGATGGACACGCGCGCGATCCCGGCGACCATCCCTGGTAATTTGCATCGGTTTTCTTGTCAAGCCTGATTGCCTTACGGCACCGGCGACGTGCCCGTTTTCCGTTTCACGTCCGCTCGCATTAAGCGTCGTGGTCGCGTCGGCGGCGCGGCGGCCCGCTGAAAAACAGCGGTCGTTGCACCGTGAATTTTTTATACGACGCCGCGCGCGCGGACGAGCCCGCACGCGACGCGACGCGTGCGTGCGTGAGCGCATGATGCACCCCGGGATAACGGTCGCGCAGAATATGTGTACGCGCGCGCATGTGCAGAATAATAACGCGGCGCGGAGGAATCGAGCTTCGATTCCGCCGCGACGATCAGCCTCGAATGAAAATCCGGCATCAGTAATGATAGCGGAGTAAATTGCACGATGCAACATAGAGCCCGCGATTGCGTACTCGCGTTGCCGCGATCGCGAGCGCAGTGACGATAATCATGTCCAAATAATGACGTTACCTTCCATCATCGAGCTGCGAAATTTATCGTCGGTGCTGCAATCGACGGCAATTATAAAGGATACCCGCTCGCTGCGTAAATAGACGGCTAACGGCCCGTTATCAGTCAAATTACGAGAAAAATCATTAGATGATGCAGCGTTTCTGCTGCAGCTTATTGAAGCTTGTTAAATCTATGCCGATTACGCAACGTTCTCCTTGCGAATATCTAGGTCGACAATATTTGCAATCACGCTTCTTTATCATTGCAAAATGTAACCTGTATTTTCGCTGCGATATTTTCCAGTAATGAAGATATCGATAAACCATTGTTATTTTTAATTTTAAATTGTAGTTATAAAAGAAATAATGAGATTTAGGTCGAAGTTCTCGCATAGAAATAGAGTTTCATTTGCGATCAAAACACGTCACAAAATGGAAAGAAAGATTCCTATGTTAAGCAGTTTTTATTCTCCGGCTAATTCGATTGACCTTTTTCGACGATCTTCAAAAAGAAATAATCGGGTTTCTAACATTTCGATGAATGAGTCAATAAACGTCAACAAACAATAGATAACGATGGAAATTTATGTAAGATCATGCAAATGCAGTTTCAAGTAACTTCCAAAGGACACGTCAATTCCATATCTTTCTGTCTTACTTAGGTTCTCTATAATTTATCGACAGATACATTTCTCCGAGATTCTCTCGCTCAGAGTTGTCTAAATATTTATTCTCGAAACGTCAAGTCTCTCCGTCGCGTCCGTCGCGTCGGAGTAAATTGCCTCTTGATGAACTCGGAGCAAGCACAATTTGCGTCCCCGCACGTAAAGATGGAGCACGTTCGTCTAAAATCACAAGATCCAAGATCCGTATTTGTTTCGTACATTAGCGTTCCGTATAAATTTCTAATTTCGCTTTTCCCAAATAGAAATTTCAAAAGATAACCAATCTTGCGTCAAACAGCTCTTACAAAGTATATGTGTGCTATTTTCAAGTAAAATGAAACGTGAAAGATAACAACAAGCTAGGAAAGACGTCCTCTCTCTTAGAAAAGGAATAAAATAGGTAAACGCGTTGCATTATATAAGAAGGAACGCTTTTTCAAGTTTTCTCAAGTTTTTCCATCAACCATACGGATTCTCAGAAAAGAGACAAAAAAGATGCCAAAAAAGAGACGTTCGCGGTAATTAATTGGATTTTGAATGTCAATTTACTCCGATAAAAATCGCACGAGATTGCGAGGAGCTATTAGATCCGCACGATCGCGCTTAACTCTAAATGTAGCGTGGCCTAGGACGAGCTCCGAGCGTGACCCCGTCCAGGTACGGGGTCACGTTTGAGCACGCGTGACGGCTCCAGACGAGTACCCCGAAAACGACGTCTGCACGCGGGCACTCTTGATATATAGAGGCACGACGCGCTGCCGCGCGAGATAATTCACCGCGGATAGAGCTCGAGCAAAAAATTTAAGCTCGCATTAAATTAAGAGCGTCGCGACGTCGCGCCAGCTCTACGGAACGACCCTCTCCTCTCTTCCCAACCGAGCGCGGCGAAACACCCCCGCGTGACGAATTAAGCCATTCAATTAGAGAGCCGCGCGAAAATACGCTCTTTCGGGGCGCGCCGCGTGCACCTGATAATGAAGAGGCATATACACGTGTGTCCATGAATAAGTTCGCGCGGACTCCGCCCATGGCGCGGCCGAAGATTTATTTTAAATCGCGGGAACGCGGGGACGAAATTCGACGTGAATTCTATTCGCGGCCTCGGTCGCTTTCCCCCGAAAATACAGGCCGCGATTGAAATGAAAATCTCATTTTCCGGTGATCGCATTTGAGGCAGTAATTACAGACGTACACGCCTGTAATTTTGCATAATTGAATTATTTTTCCACCAATTCCGGATTCGTTCGGCAGGGCCGCTCGTCCTCATTGTCGCCCATTGTTGCGGCTCATGAGATTAAGCGCGCGCACGCGCGATGAATCCGCGCTCGTACAAGAATAATTTAAATCCAACAAACTCCGCGCATTTTCGAGAAAAACCAGAAATGTCCAGAAGTCGGGCGTAATTTTGATTCCGCGCCCGAGCGTGCGTTTTCCGCGCTTGCACGGTGGCTGCGACGCATCAAATTATACTCCGAGTTTTGTTGCGAATTCTGTCGCGAAAACTGTGCAGATCGCCCGAAATGGAGTTAATCTAATTTCGCGCGGACGTAACTTTTATCCAGATGCAACTCCGCGTAACCCGCGCGTAATTTCGCCGTTGTAACATGTACCAACTTCTCGGATCGTTATTTTCCGCAATCTCTCTCTCTCTCCCTCCATGCAGCGCTTGTCGATTCCACCTGCAACCAAGACGTGCGTATCACCACGCCGCGCGTTACACGCGCGAAGTAATGCGAGCGCCGCTCGCTGGCGCGAAAACTGATCGCGGATTCCACGATCGCATGACCGTGCCCCTTACCCTTACCCTTGTTTTGCCTGGCCGATGCGAAGCATCGATATGCCAGGGGAAAAATTATCGATTTTCCCGGAGCAGCGGTGCGCGTGTGTTGGATATGGTGACTCCGCTCCAAAGTCGATACGGAAACGCGGTCACCGTACAAAAAATCGGCTTCGATCGATTCGGTTTCCCCCTTTTCGCCGGAAATATTCTCTTTCGCGAGAAAAATACTCTGTTATTCAGTGCATAAAAAAAAGGGATCGAAACAGAACACAGCGGTCGCGCGGATCTCGCGGAAAGCTCGTGCTTTTACATAGAGCTCCGCGCGTTCATGTAATATGCAATTTCGAATGTGCAGCGCGCTATATTAGCTCGGCATATATTTCGCGCGCACTATAATTGAGCATAACTTATTCATACAGGGGATGTTTACAGGCGCGCGCCCCGACGCGACCCATTCAGTCGGCTTTTCCGCGCGCGTTGGCGAACGGCCGGAAGATGATCGCGGATGAATATGTATCCGAGCTATCGCGCCTGCGCACAGCAACCGGCTCTCCATGCGCGATCGCGCATCATCGGCGCTCATTTCTTTCAGCGTCGCTTTGCCGCGGGCCGATGAGGCGCGCGCGGGACTGCGGGGGTGACATTATCGCAATTAATCAAACGGCGTATCGATCAGCGGCGCGTCGCACCGCTGTGCGTCGCGCGCGCAAATTGCGACGTGCGATCATCATCGCTTCGATCCGCGGCCGCTCGAATCAGTGGTGCCATCCGTCATCGAGCGACAGAAATGCCCTCGCGCGCGCTATTTTCGTTCGCTTCGCTCGCGAAAGGCGCCGGCATTACCCGCACCAGATGCATAAGGTGCATTGCTGAGTGCATTTGAGCGAGGCTAGCTCGCAAGTGCGCTGAGCTCTTGTCGGGAGCAGACGGTGAACTCACGCGTCCTCCCGATGACCGGCTCACCCAGTTTTCCGCTTGGCGCATGCGAGTGCGGAAAGCGTTAATGTGCCGAGAAACGTGCGGGCAGTACGCAGGTGTCTTCGACAGATTCGATTGGCTGGCGCGTTTCGCCCTTTGCAAGTCCAATTACGTAATTCGGCATAATTCAACGTAGCTTCGAGGAAGAAATTGATATCGAATGTTCCTCTCTGCTCTGCAACGTTTTATTTCCATTACGTGTCCGTGAAAATGTAGGCATTCCCGATTAAAATTATTTCAGAGAGAGAAAGAGAGAAGAGGATAGTAATAAAAGATTGAAAGCGTTAAGGAAATATTTATGCAAATTATTACGATTCCCAGTAGTATCGCATGTCGGAAAAGCTATGAATAGAAACCCCAACTGATATACTTACCTCGATGAATGAACTACTAATGAAAAATATAGATTCTCCTTTTTTTATCACAAAGTGCCAGGGAAATCCAAAGAGTCGCGCGAGGATTCGCGATGTTTGCAAATAAAGCTTACGTCATTACATCCAGCGCAAGGCGTATCGTCATGCGCGAGTATTGGCAAGTTGCACGTGGATTTGTACGCGGCGACGTGCCAAATTGCAGCAGTCGCGAGCTCGCCGGAAGTCTCTCCAGGCGCGTACACGCAGGATGGCACGCGTGCCCGGGACTTACTTTCCTCCAGCAGCGATTCCATCGCGAAATCAGGAGTCCAGGCACAGGCTGGAAATTGTCGCTCGCGGGAATTCTCCCCGTCGCAATCGCAAATACTCTCGGCGCCAAGGGACCTCGCGATGCGCGCTGCGACGATCGAAGTGTTCGTCAGCATCCGTCGTGATACCCGTGCTATAACATCGCCGGTAGTTCAGCTGCGTCGAATACGAAATGTCAAGGCGCACCCCATTTCCTGCGGTCGCGCATCAATATTGCAACCCCGAGTCAAAGGTCAAAGTTGCACGCGGGAGTTAAGCCGGCGACTCGGTTATTGGATTCGCCGTCTGGCGTACCCGTGGGACGCCACACACCTGCTCACGCACTCTCAGGAGGACGATTCCTCCAGGGAGAGAGGAATCGACTACGTCACCCGTTCGTTAATGCGCATTTGCATCAAAGGAGTCGAGTGCTGAGAGTTCGCGGTGCACAAAGATGGTGCGCGTTGTCCTTCTACACTCTCTTCACGGCGAGCGATTCGCGAGGATTCACGCGGGATGGCGAACGCGCACCGCGAATCACCCTGACGACGAATGTGGAAGGACGACGCGCGAGCGGGGTGAGTTCTCGTCGAGTTCTTGTTACGAAAATACGCTCGCGCGCGCGATCCTCGTCGATTCCGCGGAAACGACGAAAGGAGAAACCAGGATCGGGACAAGATCGCGCGCGGCACTCGCGCGGCTCGGGATTCCTACGCTCGCGCCGGCCCCGAAGGAAGGATCGCGCGGACTGTTGTACGTGGCGATCCTCATCCTTCCTCGCGGATCCTCCCCGACGCTCCGCTTTTCGCCGTCGCCAAGCAACGGGGTAGGTTACCCGCGTTCCCGTCCCTGTGCCCGAGTACCCGAGTGCTGGCTCACGAACTACACCCCGTGCTCGTCGATATCTGCGAACGCCCCGACGTCGCCTGCCCACACGCTGGAGGTCTGGCGCCATCGATTGCTAGCCAGCCAGCCTCGCCAGCCTGTGGACCACCAGCCAAGGCCGAAGCCGAATATCCCGACGGCGAACGCGATTCCCATCGCGGTCGGGCGACGAGCACCACGATACAATCGATAATTGATGCCGCTCTGTGTGAATCAATAAGCATTCGCCGCGTTTCCGTTGTTCCGCAGCAGGTAGATGCAACCAGCTTGCGTGCGCTCGAGGCTACCCTCACGAGGGCAGCCGTTGAATATTCGAGTCTCTCTAAGCCAGATCACGCGTAAGTCTCCGTCCGCAACCGCAGTGTGACGATCGATGCAGTCAGCGTATCGATGCTGCGCGATTACTGCTCTTCTCGGCTCGTCAGATTAATTGTGAATAATTAAAATTGCTTCGCTTTTTGTGCAGCACTCACCCGCTTCATCCAGTTGCAACGTTCTGCTTGTTCACGCAGAACGTTATCACGTTCAATCTGCCCCATCTCCGTCGGTTGAATTTCTTCGTGCAACGTGTACGATCGCATATATTGACGGAAGTGGCCCAGGAAACCAACCTATGGAGCTACGAAAAAATGTTGCGTGGAACTTCGAAGCGTGAAGGAGCGTTGCTTTCCTTCGTTAGCGAGCACTTTACCTTCAGGAACTCTTTGAGAGAACTACAATTTCCATGCTTGCCAGAGGAGCACTCCGGTCAATGAACAATTACATTTACAGACCGTTACTGTTTCATTCTGCGAGCATTTCGCCAAGCGGCTGTTCAACAAGATGCTTGCGAGATGAAAGAGACGAATACCGGCAGCTTTTTGAAGTCGGGGTCTCATTGTGCGGATCTCGTCGTTGGATAATTAAATTCATCCGCCGGGCTAATTCGCCATGCATGTAAGCTTTAATTAAAATATACATTTTTCAGACTGACAATACGCTTCCTTGTGGAGCGGTAACGTCAGAGTCATTTCCGGAGATGTTTCGCCGAATGGCGAATCATTAATGTCGGTTAAATGCCACGATTAAAAGGATATTAATGAGAATCGGGAATTACGGCCGCGTTTCAAGAGTTTTAAAGCAGAAGGAAGCGGAAAGAAGAGAAGAAGCAGAAGAAGAAGAAGATGCGATTGTTATCATGTTCTCAGCAAAAGTATCTCGGGACATTAACTCGATTCCAGACTCAATTGCGAGCCAGGATCGCCTGGATTCAAACTGAATTGCGCGAGCGCGCGCAAGTACCAGCAACAATCGTCGCACTCGTACATTACATGTAGCGGCGTAGGGTAAATATTACGGCGCGCAATAATTGAGTTATCACATTAACGGCGCGCGTGCACACACACGACGCTCATGCATAAATAAATGCAATAATCTGCAAAGCGGTGCTCCTCGATCCGCTCGGCGAATTAACGCCGCGCTTTTGTCGAACGATATTTTATTTAACGTCCGGCGCGCAGACCGCGCGCATTCACGATTTGGTCGCGCCGCGCCGGGCCTCCTCCTTGCATCATTTATGCAACGGCATTGTTTTAACGCCGATCCGGATCGTTTAAAATGAATAGAGACATCAGCCCGCGCAGAAAACAAAATTATCCCATTGACGTAAACGCATAAATAAAATAATGAAAATTCTCCCGGCGCTCTCTAATAACGCTCAAAATAACCGTCTCGCGTTATTGTCGTAAGCGTCGCCCTGATTATTGTTACAATTGTATTTTCATGTCCGGGGCGACGTATGTGTGTGACATATGCAGCATCGCAAACGCGATCGTACTCACTTAAACAGTTGTCACAGAGAATGAAAGGAAGGAAGAAAAAAAACAAGGACGCTCACTTGAGTCGACAGCTCCTCTCTTCCCGTTATTTCTATTCTTACGTTTTGCACGGCGTAATTGCAGCGCGACTTACAGGACTATCGGCACGTTCGACGCATTCGGGATAAAAAAATATCGGGATATCGAATATCGATAAGCGCACATCCGCCGCGGCCGATATAATTCACGGCGTTATCAGCCGCTATTTGATGAATGGGCGAGCGGAATAACACGCGCGGAAAGTGGGCTCTGTTTGCCGCGCGAAGGAACTGTCACGGCACAGCTCGGGAATCGCGGTCAAACCGAGCGAGAGATAGGGGTGTGAGATAGGGGATGAGACGCACGACACAAGTCGGGACGATTGAATGAAATGAATTTATAATCAACTCCATAAGTCGTACTGTACATCAATTAAATCAGCCTCGTTAAATATAAACCAAGTATGCTTTAATAAATGGAATGATCGACGCGATACACAAGATTGTGTTGTTGTTCTTGCGTTGCCGTCGTTATTATGTAATAATTAGCACATCTTTGTTTCGCTTATTAAGTATATAGACCCTAAGTAGCAACACAGGAGAAGTCCGCGCGAATATTCGATTCAGGTACATCATCTCGCACACTGTAAAATACTTAGGCGGGGCGCAATATTTTCGAACACTTTTACTTATCATTTATTCATACAGAGAGAAAGTGTGTGACGGTGTATAGATGCCTGTAGATGTATGTGTGCCTGTGTGTATGTGTGTAACGCATATAAACGTCGAGCAATTTTATGCATTCGTCGCCTTTAATCGCGTACATGCATGCGTATTTACTCGCGCCGTGTCGTGTACCTGTATTTGCACCTGCTCTCGCGCGTCTGTGCTGTGTGTATATGTCGAGGAATACGCACGTACATTCATGCTACGTTATAGTCTCCTGAGTTATAAAAGTACGAAAAAAAAACTATCTTCCCATACGATGCGACAAAACGTACGCTATATATAAATATATAAATAAATAAATATATATATTTATATATATTTATATTTATATATTCATATATTTATATATGTATATATGTATACACATATATACCTACACATTGCAAACACATTATCCCGCTGGAAGGAAGCAAGTACATGGTCTAATAATAATAAAATATCTCCTGAATATATATATATATATATATATATATAATATATATATATATATGTATGTGTACATATATCGCGCGTATCCAGCCATGTCCCTTCTCCACGTCGTCGCTGCAGTGCTTTCTGCACATTCGTTGATCGTTGGATGAGTCGAGCGTCGAAGATAGCGTCGTCCCGCGGGAGCACCCCCGTGTATACCCATTCTTCGGCCTGTACCCTCTTCCGTGCCCAGTCGCGCCCCTTCGCTATCAAGAGCCGCCAGCCTTTCAGGTCACAACGTGCCTTGACATGGGACCGAAGGAGGTCTTGTGTTCTCTCCGGTTGTTCGTATTGCTGCTGGTGTCGCGGCGATCCGAGGCGATCCCCACAGAGGAAATGTCACCGTCAAAGCGCCTCTCGAACCCTTTCCTTCGCGTCTCCCTCCTCCTTCTGCTTCACCACCTCCGTCTTCTCTCACAAGCACACCGACGTACGCATAAGTGTTCCAAAGCGCGTTTCTCGAACGATGCACGATGCTTTTAACGTATGGCGATTAGAAGAAGCGCAAGCAATTCCGAAACGAGCCTCTTCGACGGCCGTAGGCTCACCGTGGAGGACCCCAGCACTGAAAAATCACCGAACGAAAAACGGTCTGATAATAGTCTGAGAAATCTCCTCGCCACTCCCTAAACTCCCATCTTCTCTCTTTTTTATTTCGCTTTCCCCGTTCCTTATTCCTATACCCAGTCCCTCAATTAATTCGTACGCGAGCGGGGCAATTCAGATCGTCGCCTACCGAACGCACCCCTTACTACGCGCACCCAACGGACGCGGGGGTGAGGTGGGGATGAGAGGGTGCATTTCTCGATGCAAACGCGCCCGTTTCCGGACGTCACCCGACGTCGCTCGTGAACTTTGGAGAAAATAAAGCGATCTATAAGCAAATCCGCGATCCGACGCGGCGTTCTGTCTCCCCGCCCCCCTTCTACCCTCCCGAGTGTTCCCCGGGTTGTCTTGGGTTTTCCGATAAGCCGTGCCGAGAGCATTACGGGTCGTCTCGCGAGATGAATCGGGGGTGCTTTGTCTCCAACGGGGTGGAAGCGAGCCTGTACGGAACAGACGCTTGTTACCTTTCACCCCGACCTGGCCGTCGGGTTTCTTCTGACCCGTCTGGAAGTTCGGCGGTGGCTGCAGGTAGTTGATGCCCACGATGGTCGCGGCCGGCGGCTCATAGTGGTCGACGCGCGGTCGGTCCTCTTCTGCGCTGACTTCCGTGCTCTGCCAGTAGACGTCGTATATCGACGCGCTGCAGCGTATCTTGAGCTTGCCGCTCATGAAGTGTTCGTAGGTGACTGTGAACTGCAGCCCGATCTGCGAGATCTGCCACTCGGACTCATTGGTGTCGAGCGGACTGTACGCGCGGACGTACTCCTTGCGCGGCTGCCCGGGATGAGACAAAGAAATACGAAGAAAGATGTGAATTAGTCAATGAGATTACAGCTTGAGGAAACGCGCGAGCATGCGGCCGCTGCGACAGCTGTGAGGCCAGGAGGTGTGCGTGCAGCATGAAGCAACGATCAGAGGCACAATTGTTATTATAATATATTTTATATTTAAGCATGATGATTATCTTTTCATACGTTTATACATGTTCACAAAGAGAGAGGGGGTGGAAACGGAAGCGGGAGAGAGAGAGAGAGAAGAGCGACACGCTTCAGAATTCGAAAATAAATGATTCCGAAACGGTTGATGTGAAAACTAAAATAATTCCATTTCCAAAGATGACAAATCGATTTAATGGAAGAAACGAGTCGGTGATATGGGGTCATCAGGTGGCGAAACGAGCACTGATATCAGCGCATAACGATGAAAAAGCGTACTCGCGCCACTTCCGCGTGTTTTGTTAACCGTCGGCGTCGCGTAAATTCCCCACAGCGGGCGATTTTATTTCCTCCACGAGGCGAGATAATTTACGTACGCGTTAATGTAAGGTGATTACGAAAGTCGCTTCGATAATTGCACATGATGCTCCGTGAAATTGCTAGAAAAGCCAAACGCGCAGCCGATCCGGGCGTCATCTTTAGCAATTTTATCCTCGGCGTTCCGAGCTTCGAGTAAAATCCGAATTCGCGAAGACACTTTAAATACGTCATCCGATCCCGCGATTGGATCTTAACCGGCGATAGACCAGATATCTATGGAAATACCGCGCTAATCGAGGATCAGAACGTTGAATGATTTCCGCGTCATCGTCTTTCCGCGCTCCAACTTACCAAGGAGGAACGTATCCCCATAAGCTCCCTTGTCTCCGACGTTTGATCAGGGATAATGGATCAAAGCCAGGGGTAAACTAAATAGAGGCATCCGATCTCCTCCATGTCTGCTTCCGTTCCTTTCCGGTCCGCTGTCTCTCGTCTATCTCTCACCCTCTTGGCCTCTCTATCTCTCGTTCTCGTCTAAACGCGCGCGCATTACTGTCATTAGCAGTTAGAGCATACCTGTCCATCGTTGATGTACCAAGTGAGATTCGCGGCGGGCTTACTCCGGCCGGATGTGCAGTTCAAACGCAGCGGATCCCCGATGCGGTATTTCCTCTTTAGCCCCTGTATCGACGGCATCTGGGATGGCAGTTCTGCGAAAGGTAAGAGGAGATCTCAAGTTATATAAGCTGTTCCAAACATCGAGCAAGTCGCCTTCCACGCGTGTTCTCGATTCTTCGAGGATTCTTCCGAAATATACACCTATCCCCCAAGGCAAAAATGTCGATCGAGAAGAGGACTTACATTCGCTTTTTTACATTAGATCCGTGACTATTCTCAGGCGACAAATTCTTAAATCATGGACTCCAAGTTGAGGTTTACTTAAATTTATCCAGGTTTATTCAAGCGAGACGACGCTGTGCTCGAGATTCAGTCGATCACGAGAAGCACCCGCGTTGCTTCGGTCGTTCATAATAAATCTCGACGATTTTTACACGAGGACGGATTCCACGGTTCAAACGTACGCGTATGGAAGGCGGCTCGCCGAGTTTGAGGCATCCTGTACATATATACGAGCTGAACCACCATAGAGCTCGCGTGCGGTCGAATCGCCGTCGCTTTGGCCGAGCTTGACCGGACCTATCGTCGTTCTCTAGAGTCTGACGCGGCCGAAACTTTCGGTGGCGGCGACGGTTGGTCGATATACTCGAGGGGGCGAACGCTCCCTCTCATCGCCCGTGCGAAAAACTACCCCTGCGACGACGGAGACGAAACGACTCGCTCGGCTTCGAGCCGCTGTGCTATCGGCACGCGTCATGAAATCGCGTCACGCGTGCACACGCAAGGAACACACGTCGTTACAAGCACCTGTAACGTGTCACCGGCAGCCCCCGCACGCGAGATATTACTCCCTTACTTTTTTCTTTTTTACGGAGGGCATAAATCGCGCGCCTCGTCACGCGTTTACGACAAGAGCAAGGAAAGTAAAAAAAAAGAAGAGGAGGAAGAACGCTAGCGATGCGAGAATCGAATGGTCCTTTCGGTAGATTCGCGTAGCGAGCGCGCGCTGACATATCGCTTGTCTTGTCGCGGCGAAGGGGAGCCAAGCTGCAAGTTACAAAGCGCTCGCAGACGTCAGACGTGAGCAATTAAAAAAGATATTTAATTCTCCTCGAGGGAAGAGAGCTCGCGTGTACATATCATCAGCATAAATTGCGGTGCAGTCAAAGAAGCTGGTTCCGCGCGCGCGAATTTATCGGACGTCGCGTTTTTTAACGAGAGAACCTCCAAATTAGGGATATGCAATTTGCGTTGCAAAAGTTTTCCCCGGCTCCTGCGAGTCTCCAAAGACAACTGCGTTCGGAAGAAAGACGCCCCCTTCCTCGCGCGCGGAATAATCATCGCCCCGGCGTTGTTCCTGTATTATCGTGAACCGTAAAAATGTTATCGACGCCGAGAAATGCGATTTAAATAGTGCGCTTATTAGTATTTCCCTTATTAGAACCTAGTGATATTACGACATGGGGGCGGGCGTCGTAAAGCGGGCGCGCGCGCGTTATGTCGACTCCGTCGAGTAATGACTCTCCAACGTGTTTTTACGCGACCAAGGGGGTTATTAATGTACGTGGCATCGAGAGCAAGGCCCGAGGACAAAGGAGAGCACGGGGCACACTTACCGACGACGTCCATCGCCGCGGAAACTATCGCCGTGTGGAAGGAAGGCGCGTCGGCTGACACCTCGCAGCTGTACACGCCCGCCGCCTCCAATTCCAACTTCGTCAGCACGACCTGCGTCGCGTTGCTCTCGGTTTTCTGCGACACAACGGTAATTCATTACGATCGCACGTCTCGGCACGAGGCACTATCGTCGTCGTCTTCTTCTTCTTCTTCTTCGTCCTCATTATCGTTGTCTCCCTCGCAGACGAGGGAGTTCTCGCGCGAGACAGAAATCCGTCTCGGATTCGTGTGAACCCTTTCGCTGCGAAAGGCGCACGTGTGCGTTCTCCACAGTGGCCAACATTTATGGAAAGCGTACATGTACGCCTTCTAAAAGTGGATGCCCATTTGTGAAAAATGTATATAGGGGAGAGTATAAACTATAAAAATGTATGTAGGGGGAGTATAAAATATAGTATAAGATATAAAGTAGAAAATATCTTATGTACATGATTTCGGCAACTCTCTCCAATATACACGCCCACATGCAATGTACAAAGATTATTACATTATCCGTTTTGTAGCGTTGAACAGTATCTAATTTTGTCGCGTACACAGCGAGCAATTCTCTTCTCAAGGACACTGCAGCGAAAGGGTTAAAGATCGACTTCTACGAATTATACGACGACATCACTTATTGCTGAAACTCTTCGGAATAACAGAAACTGATAAATGTTACAAATTAGGGGACGATCTCATTAATCATTAATTTAATTGCTCACAACTTAGTAATAAATGATGATAGAAAGCAACGAACTTCTAGAATCATATATTTGGTAAAGATTAGCGGCGATCTCACTATATTTAATTGTTTGTAACTTTGTAATAAACAACGCGCGACGGCTAAAACTTTTTGCAAGTCAGAACCATGTCTCCGATAATATATGTCAAGATCGTTGAAATTGATGAAATCGCCCCTAGCTTTAACATTTACCTGGAAACCTCCCGTCTCTCGCTTCCACCTGTCGCGTTAAATACTAGCGTCGCACTCGATATTCGAGTTTGTTCCCTCTCCTTTTTTCTGCTTCCGCTTCTTTTTTTCTACATCGACCGTCAATTGTACGACTCGTTATTACGGATGTTGAAGGTGAATAATGAATGTCGCGACGAGGTGTCCGAGCTTTTCGAATTGCGCTTCGGGCGGAAAGCGCCCGCGGCTTGCAGCGCTTGTACCACAGAAATGACACGACGCGCAAGAGAGGAGTCAATGTTAAAATAAAAAAAGAGGAGGATGAAAAAGCAACAAAAAAAAATCGGCATGCACGAGCACGATAATGAAAACGATCTGCTCGCGGGCCATGATGGGGTCGGTCCCTCTCCCCAACGTCCCTCTCACTATAGACGTTCGTTAAACGAGCGTCATTAGACTGTAATCGCGGCTGTCGCGTCCGAAACGCGGGATTCTAAATTGGACTCTCTGCTGAACCGCGTACTATACATGTGGCGCGCGTAAAATTATATTTAACGGCGCTTTAAGCAACTAGGTTGAAGCGTATGAAATGATACCGCTCGTCCGAGCCGAGAGTAAAGTGGAATCGAGCGCAACATGTCTCGTATTTATGAGGATGAAACGAATTTGTTCAGAATGCAAAAAATACTCAGAGTGCAGTTCGATGTGCAATAGCATTATGCTATCGAGCATCGTAAATAATTAAAATGCGCACCGGAAATATATTTTCGAGAGTCGTCGCCGAGGTGTCGATTGCATAGATTGACTGCAAGAATGTAATAAAAAAAAGGGAAACGTGACTGGTTAAAGGGTCGCAGTTGGAGCTGGAGGTACAATTTTATGGAGAGGGAGAGACCGAGATTTCGGGACGGGAGAAAGAAAGAGCAAGCGAGCTCGTGACACCATGACGAGAGAATGCGCATCGACGAGGGCCATCAGTTACCCCTCTCGCCGGGGGAGACAGCTCGCGAATTCAAAAACTTCGATCAGCCGATATGTAAAGCGCCCCGCTATACAGCGAGCAGGAACTGCTCGTACGTTCCGGCGTTATCGCGTTCCATTCGCAACTTCTCGACCGCAATAAATCCTCTCGCTCCCTCCCCGTCACCCTTCCTTTTTCCCTCACTCACCTCTCCCGACACAGCTTTTTTTCTTGTCCTTACCGCTGAGGCACATCCCGAGATTTCACGAGGGCCCACGGGACCGCGAAGGTCGTGTATAAGCTCCGTCGTCCATCAGTCAAGGGAGAGGAAGGGAGGGAGGCAAATGACGGCGAAACATCAGGGGTTGGGCTTAACTCACCTTCACCGTCAGGTTCTCGATGGGGAAAATCTTGGCGGCCGGGTTGTCGTTCGGGGTGTAGCGATAAAACTCTCGACCCGCTTTGTACCATTTGACGGCGTACAGCTGGTCCCCCTCGGTGTCATACCAGCAGCTCAACGTCGCCGAGTCGCCCTTCTTCACGGCCGTCGGTATGTGAATGCGCACCTCCCGCAGACCCGTGCAAATTCCTGCGAAACAGACGTGACCAGGTGTGTTAATAACATTTCATCAGTCTCGCCAATAATCGGGGGGGACAGAGGGAAGAGGGAATGGTCGATTCGACGGGGGTTGTTAAAACAATGGCCGGCATCGTGCACCTATCGGGGTGGATAATCTTGACGGCGTTATTAGGGCACGCGCGCGCCGGACGCGAGGACCCGCGTAAAGGATCAGAATCCCGGGCCCGCATTCATCGCGACGTTCCCCTGGGGGTGGAAGGAGGAAATGAAAGTCGAAGGTAGGTTTTTGCCGTGTCACGTCGTGAGAGGCGGCTGAATACATATCGCCCGCGATGCATACCTCATCGATTACGCCCGCGGACAGCGTCTCTCGAATGGGAGAAGTGACGGGGGTTTTATATCCGAGAGGGCACGGTGAATGCGACCGAGGGTGTCGCGCGATATTCCTTACTTATCGATCTTCGAGTTTGAGCGACACTGCGCGTCTTTGATTCGATATTCCACCGCGAATTCTGCTACGTAGATACTCAGCATGCCGCCATTCGATTGGCCACCAGCGCGATGATGCACGAAAGTAATAGTTTATCCAACAAAGTCGCTCGACCTTTGTGCGATAATCCCTCCCTTTCACCCCCGATCGGTTCCCTCGACTACTCGCAACGCGCCGTTCAACCGAGAAACAAAATCGCAACGCTAATGGAAAAAGGGGTACATTACGCTAATTAAAGTTTACGTTTCTTCCGTCCTCCGCGAGCAACGGTAAGGAGGATCCTCGTTTTTTAATTAGATCAAACGATGCCGCGTGTCTCTGATGAGTGCTAGCGAGATACGCCGCGACGACTGGATGGTTATCGGACGGAACGACGTCGTCATTACGAAGCAACGGTCCCCGTAATGAAAAAGCAAGTGCGATACACGTAATACGACGCGTTCGCGTGAGACGCGATTTCTTGTTAATAAACGACAGCGCGCAACGCTGTTCTCTCTTTCTCTCTCTCTCTCTCCCTTTCCTCTCATCCGCGGATCCGAAATTATTCGGCGAACCTCGCGCCGGCCGCTGGAATCCTCTCTATCGATCGCGAATAGAATCCTTCCCGTGTTGCCCCGTTTCACCCCCTCCTCTCACCCCCGGTCTCCCTCCGTGCCCCACCTCCTGCCTCGGTACGTTCACCGCATCCTCCGGTTCCGCGGTGCCAACCAAATTTTCTCATTCACGAGAAATGGGGATCGATCTCGCGCGAGAAACAGAACTTTACGCGCGCGTCTATATGCGCGAGCGTGAACGTTCATTCCGTGCGACATCTCCGCATACCGATATATTCGACGATCGTTCACCCGTCTCCGACGACGGCGAGCGTTTCCGTTTCCTCGGCTATTTACGTCGCGGGTGGTTTTGCATAAAGGATTGCGCGATAGATCCGTCAGGCCGTCTCGTATTTCGGTCGTTGTACGCGAATTCCATTACCAGCGATTTCCTGACTCCGATTTTTTCCCCGTCCCGTATCGATTTCCATACCGATTCTCCACCTGGTAATGGCGGGCTGCATAACATAATACGTTGCAGTCTAACACGTTGCGAACATGTAATCAACCGAGGTCGTGGCCGAGCCCTCATCGGCGATTTCGTTTACGCAAAATAGGATCCGCGCGATGCCGGAAATTGCACCTCGCAGATCTCGCAATTCGCGCGGCGCGGCGGGGCGAATAACGGCTCCTACGCGTGGCCGATTCTCTCCTTCGCCGAAGTTCGCCGCACGCGCCGCCACTGTCAGAGTCTTAACGTTTCTTTCCTCGGAATCGATATAATCCGACGCCACAGTCTCGCGGAACTGGATGAAAGTTTCGAGCGGGTTGTAGGGAAATATTGCCCCAGCGCATTAAAGGGCGTGACGAACCCGGCGTAATGTCTCCCCTCCCTGTCCACCCCGGCGTTTAGTGGCACTTTGCGGGGCTTACGGGTATTTAGTTACAAAACCACGAGGGCACTCTCTCGTGGTCGGTCGTTAGTCGTTAATAAAAAGTGGATTTGCGACGGACAAAGCGACTACGGAAAGAATACGAGGAGATGGGGGTGGAGTAAAGGCAAGACATGGGATTGTAGTGTACATGGCCCACCCTACTCGAGAACCGGAGACTCCAGACTATCGCCGTCGTCGGCTGAAGGTGACAAACGTGCCGTCGCGCGAAAGAAACAGATAAGCACGCGCGACGTAATGCATCCCTTCGAGCACGTAGCGCGCCCTCACCCCTCCCTACCCTGCTCGGGGCGCGGGGATCGCTCGCTGACGGTTTAACGAGCCGAATTTTTCGCGCCGTGCTGCCAAGAATAACGTTAAACGTCGCGTTATGCTCTCTCGCAAGAAAAAAATGGCGGAAAAAAGGAGGGAAGTGGGGGTGCAAACAGCAATTCGGTGTAATACATAATTTCCATTCGCCCCCGTCGCTTGGCATACCCCAAGCGCCCGAATGGATAATATCAGTGCGTTCGACGGACTCGAGAAGGGCTCGAGGGCCTCGAGGGGCAGCGGAGTGTACTCGATTCTCGGGGTACTCGGCGCCGATACGAGAGAACGGCTCCGGCGTAATTCGCTTACACTAATGGCGATACGCTCGGTTTAACGGACAGCTCCTGCGCGATGAATACGATTTCATCCGATCGGACAATCGCACGAGCGGAACCGCGGACCGGATATGACGTTCGGTGGAGCGATCGGCTTAATTAGCTACGTGCCGAAGTGCCGAATAGAACGAGGAAGAGAGAGATACAGAGATACCCGTATCACCGGTGCGCTTCGTCGCTTCGCACCCCCTAGCGCCCCGGGGACGCTACACGGGGAGGGCTTATCTTTTGCCGGCGAAGGCTCGCACGATCGGACAAAATCGCGAATGAGCACCGGCATACGTCGTTCCGATTTGATTCGGGACTTTGTTAAAATGGACGCGTTATCTGAATATTGTACCATTCCTGGCACGACTGATAAGCGAAAATAACAGAAAAATGGCCTCGTGCTGTTATCTGCCTCATTACGAATGATCCGCGCAGATAGCGGCAAAGTTCCGTCATTTTCTCGGGAGCACGTAGGTCGAGCACGAGGTCGCGCAACTCCGCTCTACATGTACGCTACATTTCCGCGCGAGCACCGTGCGTGTCGCATTAACGCTAATGCGAACGCAATGTTTGGCTTAATATCGGGTTTCGGAGCCGCGCGACAATCAATTTGAAGCACGGCGCGAAATTGCTCTCGGCGCAATATCTGTTTTAACGTCAGGCACTCGGTTTTTATGACGCGAAATGTGTTTTGCGCCTCATTTATCAATCGCCATTACATCCCGCACAAACACCGAGACTCGGCATTTTAAAGCATCGCTTTAGCTTCAATCACGATTTCGCCGACGTCACACGACGTCGAACAACTTGCGTGGCCCCGCGTCGTTCGTTCTCCTCGTAAACGAGAAAATTTCTAAAATTATCGAAATTATTCCCGCGCCTGTTTCCCACATTCGATTCCGAGTTTCGCGGCGTTCGCGACTCGCAATTAATTACACTTGCGTGCAAGATGCACGTTTCTTATCAGCATCAGCGTAACATTCGTGATAACCTTTTATACACTTGATGACTTGTTGACTCATTGATAATATTCACGACATCGAACGAAGCGACGAGGATGCTCCCTTGACGCGTCGGCATATTGTAATGCAAATTACACCTCGCGTTTACATATCGCTTACGCGTATCACTCGCGTATTAAGGACCTCCGCGCCGAGCGAATCTGGAATCTCGAAGAAGTCGTTGCGAAACGTCGCTTCTTTCACGCTCGAAGGAAGCGTGCGAGCTGCACTCGCGAAGACGAAAGAGTCATTGCGATGAAAATCGGATTTGCGCGAGGTTTCAGGATAATCGACGATCTGATAACTCGGCAACGATCAGGTCCTGCAGGCAGGCAAGAAGGAAGGAAGGAAGGAAGGATGAGCGATCGAGGACGACGAGACCGAACTATCGTCGGCGAGAATTGACCCCCGGGGACAGGGGGGGACCTGAGGAAGCCCTCCGCCGCGTGATCGTAAACTCATGCACGTCGCAGCGTCATTAATGCGATTACATGGGGACGCCGCGATGGGTAGATTCGTTAGATTTGTTAATGCCCCATTATGTGGGGAACAACGTGGCAGCATAGAGGGGAGAGGGGAAGGATGAGAGGATTTTTACGACGGAAACGGGCGACGAGCCGCCGTCAGCGGGTCCGTCCGACATTCCTCGTGACCCAACGCTCGCGGACAAAAAGGATCCTTTTCTCCGAGCTGACGTTTGTCTCGCCCGTTTCCGTACGCTGACGGTTTTCACGGTTCGTTCTTCCGTACGAAACAACGCCCTTCGTACGTCGGGACGAGATCCATTTCGCGGAGCCGGAAAATCCCGACAATCCGACAGATGCCCGATGTCGCCCCGGCGACGTATACGCTCGCGACGTACTCGCGAGGCCGTCGCATATAGCGTAATCACGTATGCATGCACTTTATGCTAATTCTGTAATAGGGAAAGTTTCTGATATCGCGAAAAAGCTTCCGGTCGCCGGCGCGCTCGGATACACATTTCACGAGGGAGCTGAGTTAACGGCGCGCGGTCACCCTCCCCGGACTTGAAATTTTTATGGTTCGGCAACATGCGCAGCGTCCGCGATGCAATATGCAGCGATTTAATCTCGCTTAATATCGGCGATTCAATATAATTCGCTTTAGCATATTGATTATGAATATTCATCGGGCGCAACGCGATCCACCTGAAACCGAAAGAAGAGTCGGCAGATTCGAGCGCGGGCCAAGTTCACGTAATCGGTCATTGCAAGCGGAATTTCCAACGAACGCGCGCTGATGCCAATCAGATGACACATCAAGAAGTTCATCCTTGCGGACGGAACAAGCGCGACTTGGAGCATTTTCGTGCTTCGAGACGATCAACGGCTCGATCCACGCCGAGAACGGTCCATCTCGTGTTCTCATGTCGATTCGAGAGTAGAACAGTAGTCTAACAGCGCGGCCTATCCGCTTTGGCTCGATAGCCATCGGGCGCAGCGGCCGCCGACGGGAACGATGGATCGCGAGGATGGATCTATACCGGATACCGTCTATCGGGGCAATGAACGTGTAAAGCAGCGAGCGGTGGCGGGTGGATAGCGGGAAGACACGCGATTCGGGGCACGACGGCGTCCGCGGGGGGAATGCAACCCCCGGGAATTGCCGTGCGTGCCACCGTGTTACAACGACACGGGCACCCTCCGTCACGGCCGATGTGGGGGCGAGCGAGAGATTCCGCGTGCCGACGACGTGCCGACGCGCGCGTCATGCAACGACGTCGGTAAACGGGGCAAAGCAGTGGATAAAGGGGTGGAGGACTCCGCGGAGGAGGCAGGGTCGTGCCAAACACGCAGCAAACTCACCCACGACGTGAATCCACAGTAGAATTTTCAGTTCCATGAGTGCTGCTCCTGTCGCTCGTCGCCGACGCGTCACAGTGGGGTTGTTGTCGTCGTCTGCGTCGTTTCGCGCTCGTCGTTCGTCGTCGTCGCGTCGGACGCGTCTCTTCGCATGTCGGAGAGGCACCTCTCCGTCGCTCTCTTTCCCTCTCGCTCCTTCTCTCCCTTTTGCTCCTCTGTGGCAGTTGTTCTTTAACGACGGCAGCAGCAGCCAGCACGGGACGCGTGTAACGCAGCGAAGAAGGAGAATAAGGATGGCGACGATGGCAACATTCCCCTTACATAATACATCAGCGATCGGGGTCGTCGACTGAGCGGACGCTGCCCGTGTGCGAGCGCGGATCCGTACGAAATGAGGACTATCCGCGCGAATATCCGGAGGGGTGTGCGCGATCCGCCGAGCCCGGCTTCTCTCTGATGGTGCACGGCTGGCTCCGCCGCCGCCGCCACCGCCACCGCCGCTGGAACCCCCCGTTGCGTTTCCGCGCAGAATCAATTTCCTCGCGAAACGACGTCGGCGCCGGCGACGGAACGCCGTCGTCAGTGCGCGAGCGCAATCGCGCGAGGCCGCGCCTGCGTTCGTCGTGCGCCGGTGTGCCTGTCTTGGCGCCGGATGTTACGTACGTACATACGAGAAAGCGGGAGCGCGCGCACGTACGCACACAGGGCCGACACGCACCCTCCTGACGACGGCGCGGGGGTGAACGTGCGTGCGTACGAGTAAAATCTGGTCCACCGATAGATTCCGAACAACCCCGAGCCGGCCCCGATAGGCCGGTCCCCCTTGCACCCCCGTGACGCCCCGCGTCCTGGCGTCGTTCCCCTTTTCCTGTCTGCGTGTATGCACTCGCAGGACTCGGAACGCACTCTTGCTACGTGGCGGGCGGTCTTGTCGTGATGTGTTCCCCTCCTCCTCCTCTTCGTTTTTCGAGAGATCTCCCTCTCTCTGTCTACCTCTCTCTATCTCCTCCCTCTCTCTCCCCGACGCTATCGATATTCTATCAGACCAGCTATCTGGCTATCCGCACGTCTATTAGTAACGCCGGTTGTGTACATTCTGTACCTCCGTGTCCTCTCGCTTGCGTGCGTGTCTGCTCGCGACGAGACGCGACGCTATTTCACTCCTTGTTTGGAGTACCTCCGTAACCGCCTCTCTTTAGGTTCTCGTCGCGATTGATTGCAATTAATCCGTCGTGAATTATCTGATACGTCTCAATTCCATCCGTAGATGCCTGAGCACGAGCGAATACACGAGTATTCGCACTTAATAATAAATAACATAAAACCAAGTTAATAAATAACATAAAAATATATCACCTGAGGAAAATTTTCGGCCGATCAATATTCGTTCACCCGTTCTCTCCACCAGTATTGTCTTCGCCTGGTTGTTGCGCGGTTAACGCGAAACACCGTGGCACAATGGGGCACGACTTGCCCGATGGCGGCATAGATATTGTTCAGCTTTTATCCCCCAGATATATGTGTGAACATAACTTATATGAGGAGTATCGTGTGCGGACCGGGCACGCGGATATCCTCGATTATTTATCGTCGTCGCCAACCTCGGCGTAATTCAAGAAAGCGGAATGAACAAGGGGTGGCATTGTGTCACGGTCGCCGGAGTACAATTGCACGGCCGGTTGCGTAATCGCGTTCGCGTAACAGGCGATAAAAGACGCGATCGCAAGACGTCGTCGTTGGCGAACACAAGCTAACTCGCACACGACGCGCGCCCGGACTCCCGCAACCCGCCGAGCAGCTTCCGGCGGGGTCGGTTCGATGCGATTCTCTCAAAATGCAGTCGGCGTCTTACGTAATATCCATTCTCGGGATTAGCAGTTTTAATTAAATCGAATCTTCCTCGAACACGCCTGCGCGCGCGCTAATTAATGCCGATACGAAATGATCCTCGGAAACTACCCCTTCCTCCCAATCCTTGGATTCTCGATCCACACTGAATTTTTATCGACTCTATTGGTCATCAGGAAAATGAAGCGGACCGTAAATCCTTACCGCGCTCGCCTAATCCACATCCGCGATTCGCCGCCAGGAATATAAATAACTTGAATCGCATTATTGCCCGTATCTACGTAACCACGCGTGTCCATTAAACAGCATTGACAAATGTATACTTGTACGCGCGGGGAGAGGGAGGGGAGCGAAACGCTCGCGTTGGAGAATTTAAATTCACGCCGGACGCGTACACGTACTGTTCCCCAATGAATTAATTACCACCCGCGCTCTCTCTCTCTCCCCCTTTCTCTTTAGTACGTCCTAATCGAGTTAGTCGAATATCGCATTCGTCGAGCGAGCGAGTTTCCGTGGCGATAAATGTTCCGTCGTAAGTAAATCGCACCAGCACGCACCGTCAACGCGAGAGCACAAGTGGATACGTGCGCGCGCGCGTGCAGGGATAAGTGATCCTTTCGAAGGTCCTGTATACTGCCCCAATAAACCTGAAAGGTCCCCGAGGCGAGAGACACGGTGAGATCGATGGTGCGTCTCACAGTTTCAGCTCGGGGCAGCAAGTCGATCGCGCTGTGATGCACCTGGTTGTACGACGAGGGTAAAAGAAATAGTAGGGGGGGGGGCGAGGAGGAGAGGAGAGTAGTTAATCGCGAAAGGAAGTTCGCGAACTCGCGGCGAATTTCTCCTTTCATTCGTCACTGGGCGCGCTGCCTTTGCATTCGTCAGCATCCGGCCGCATCCGCGAACAGGATGGGGGTTAGTAACGATGGGGAGGAGAAGGTAGGGGCTGTGTAGAGAGAGGAGGACGGGGAGCGGAATGGGTGCCTGACAACGCAGCGCGCGATCTCATTTCGGATTCATAGGGACGCGATCGCCCGAATGAATAGCGGCTAATTAATAACCCATCGGCGCTGTGGGTGTTTGTTTAACATCTTAATTGCGAGCCATTCGCGAGTTCCCGCGGGCGGTCGTCGCCCGCAGCCGCGCCGTTCTCGTAAATGTTATCGTAAAATCGCGATGCGATCGATTCGATGCGATCGGCCGGTCAGACGACAGACTCGCGATCGTTCAGTGCCGACATTACCCCCGCGGACGCGCCGGCGGTGTGCTTGAAAAAGAGGGAACTCGTCCGTCTAATCGCGCGTTATGAACGTAATCGGACAAACCGCAATATTCTTGTGCACGTTAATCGTGATATCGCGTAATAGCATCGCAACAACATCATAATACCCGAAAAAAGTCTTAATAAAGACACGGGCACGTAACCGCCATCCACGAATAGTCGCGATGATCGTCGAGGGTGAGAAAATTGCCCGTCATAATCGCGCGAGTTAACGAACTCGAATCCTTTTGCGCGCATAAATAGCGGCCTTCCGTCCTTTTTCTCTGGATATCGATGCGCGACGTCACATAACCGACGCGATTATATAAATAGCGGTTGATATCCGGAATAAAGCTCATTAATATGCGACGAGCGACTATTATTTAGCTTGCCATCCGCCGTATCGCCGCGGTAACGAAAATTTCGCATCGCTCCGAATGTTGACAATTCCGGAGCACATGCGAGAATTCCCCCAAGCAAGTCGGTGCTCTCGTCTCTCTCCCGCCGCGTTTCACCCTCGCGTTTCTACTACGCCACCCTCTACTACGAGTAGAATACTCACTCACCCTCGTCGCTGCTTTCCTTTGGGGGAACGGAAAACGAGCGAGGGGGCGAAGCGAAACGGCCCCGTTAACGCAGCGCTGACCGAGCCGAGCCGAGCCGAGCGCCGTTACCTCTTTCGAATCATCGAGCGATGCGACGAGAGCGTGATGCAACCCTCCTCTAAATAACGCCGAGGCGCATCCGCTACGAGCATCCCCCGCTCGCCCCGCACTCTTTAATCTTACTGATAAAAACAGAAAACAGGACGAACAAAATAATTCGGTCTCGCGTATCGTCCGGCACTTTATTAAATCTCGCGCGTTCCTCGTGACAACATTAGGGAATATCTAGAGCGAGAAATTGATCGAAAAGCTGCCACCGCGAGATACGAGCCCCCTGCTCCTCCCCGCGGCTCGCTCCGCGGCTAGTTTCCTCTGAAACGCAATAAACGTAATGGATTTTCGCATCTGAATTCGCGTCGAAACTTTTTATCTGATTTTATCGAAGCTCGCGTTTGCATCTCGGTATTTTTTACATTCGCTGAAGCGAGGGAAACACAATATGCCTTTGTCATACATGCGTTATTTTCTGTTCCATTCCTGTAAAGACAAATAAAGTCCATTCTATCAATATCAAAAAAAGAATAATGTGGAGCTGTTTAACCGCACGCGGCGGTAACAAACATATTACACTAGAGAGATGGAGAGAAAAAGAGAGAGAAATTGTCACCCCTCCGTACCGGGAGAACGCGCCATCTTTGAAACCCTCTACTCTTCGCAAGCGGTCTCGCCGCGCGCGTAAGGAGCGTATGTGCACGGTATCGCGACACACGAGCCGCGTTACATAACCCAGACACGCAGCTTACATATGCAGCTGAGATTGCAGGCGCGCGCGTGTTGAACGTCACCGGATACATCCAGCGTCATTCTAGTCGCGCGATACGTCAATACCGTCCGCAAGTGCCGACTCGGTGTCGCTCGCGACGACGTTCAGTCGCGCGCACGATGATCGCCGAGAGAGCGCTTGTTAATAATGACGCCACACAACCCTCGTTTACCTCCACCCCTCGCCCCCACCCTCTTCGAGCGTCCGAGATCTGATTAAAGGACCGGGGCGGTCATAACTCGCGACGACCGGTAACGCTGTGGCGGGTCGAGTCCGGAATACGCTTTGCATTATGGAGCACGGGAGAAGTCGTTATACGATTGCGTGCCCCGCTGCAACAAGCGTCGCCGTTCCCGGCAGGGTTGTTTGCGAACCCTTGCCTCGCGCGACCCCGCAGATAGCCGGGTATAAACCCGCCCCTGGCCCCGGGAATGATACCCGGCAGGCTAATTTCAGGATAAGCCGCCGTTAATGCCGCGTACAATCGTCACGCAGCCGGTGCGGCGGAGGGTGAATTCGGAATCCAGGCCGCTTCTGGCCGCGCGCTCGCTCGGATCGATGTCGCCTCCTTCGTTAGAGCGCCATTCGGGGGCCCCGACGAGAGCCTCCCCGTCCGTCACGAATATCAACGATATTCGCACGAAGGGATTACAGGTCTCGGCGTAATTACCGATAATGAGTCGCTTGTGCACGCACGCAAAAACGCGCGTCAATCCCAGGGCTAATCCGGAAGTGTCTCCTCGGCGTTGCTCGATCGGGCCGGCTCGCGCTCCGCTTTGTTTTCCTCCTCGGGGACCGCACGATGCAGCCGGAGCAATCTGGCGATTACGCTACCGAATCGAAAAACGCGGCCAATAATCTTAAGTCTCATTGCTTTTGGTTTTTCATAATAAAAAGCCTTAGTAAAAAAGATTTTTATTAACGGTAGATTTGGCGACAAATTTTCAAATTATCTCCCTCCGTTGAGGCGCAAATCCGACGTAAGATCGGAGTCGTTAACGCGGGAAATTATAAAGGGACACCAGGGGGAAATGAAATGAAATGTGGAAGATGAGATCTATCTACTCGTCGTGAACGTCGGGTGGACGTTAAAGGCACGAGGACCGTCCTGAGACTAATTACGCAGAGACATTCGGCGTGGAACTGCGGAATTCGCGAGAGATAGTCATCTCTTGTGCGATTCTCGTCGGGGACAAATCGACCCGGCTTTTAATCTGTCGTCATTAAGGAGGACGGCGAGATGGTGCCGTCGCGACGGAGGAGCGTAGAACGATTTTTCGAGCGCGGGATTCGCGTTACTTTTATCGCCGCGCTCCGATTTTTCCAGCAAGCGGCGCGATAAGAGGGAGGGAGGGAGGAGGGTCCTAAATCAAACAGCCGCGAACTACTTCGTCGCGCACAAGAATCCACAAGGACGCATGTTCCTTATCGTGCCGCCGCTAATCGTGCCCTATCGTTGCGCAAACAAGCGATTCCTCGTACACTGGCGTATACAAATACCAAATAGATTGAGCTTTCCAGTCATCAGATGCACTCCTCCCGCCCACTTCCGCTGATTGCGAGTTGACGAAACGGATAATTAGCCGGTACGGCGCCCGCAATCCGAAATCGCACCTAATTAAGATTAATCATAATCTCACAAAGCGACTTAATTAATCGCACGCTACTGAAAAAAAGTATGAGAGGGGGGAAGACAAGAGTGTATGTACAACGTGCGCAAATATAGTGTTAGCAGGCTAGCGATTTTTCCGTGCAGCTGGATCTCGCTGTCGCGCGCGGCGACACATTACTTCGCAAGGGGCGGGAGGGAGTGAGGGGGTGGAAAACAGTTTCCGTAAGCTGTTAGATCTTGTTAGATCTTGATAAACGCCGGACAGTTGTCACGACACAGGTATGCACGACAAGTACACGTGGGAGCTAGGAGAGCAGCGCGCAGAGGGTAAAAGCGAGTCGCGCGGGGTGCACGCGCTTCCCTATCCTTCTCGGCAAACAGACATCTCGCTCACGGGCGAGCGTTTGTCAAGCAGAAGCTACTACGGCCTGATTATTTTTTGTCATGTCCCATGCTCGACCGCAATAAATCCCTTATCTTAACCGCATTTCCTATCGCGCGTCGCGCAAACTCCGGAGTTGCGCAAGGAGGCGCGCCGCTCGCTTAATTCGCCGTGTCGCCGCTGCCACGCGATAACGCGCGGATGATTGACACGCGCGATCTCCGAGGCGCGAGGCGACTTTTCCTCTTGGGCCTTTCCTCGCGCGCACACGCCGGAAATTCCAACGCAACCGGCGCGCGGCATCGAGCGGTGCCGGCGTATCCCTGTTGCGCAAGGTCAAGGTTGAAGCGGCGGTCTTTCCGAAACGCGACGTTGACGCGTCTCACCGGTTTAAGGCCGACGTCAATCAGGTTGTCGCGTGGACATCAGCTGAGACAAAGGCACAAGAATAAGACAAAGTTATAACATCCGCGCCTCGGAAAGCTTCTTATGAGCGGCACAAAAATGACGAACACCCGCTCGTGCGGATAGCACAAACATCGCCGGCGAAGCCGGTGTGAAGGGGTGAAACTACCCCTCGCATCACGCGACAATCACGCGAGTTCACAATGACGTCTGGACAACGACGAGGAGGAAAACGCACGAAAGGCCGTCCGAATGACCAACACAAACTGATAACGAGCGGTGCAATAATCGTATGTCCTTCCGATATGCGGCGGGTATCTCTGGCGGCAGAACTTTCGGAGGAGCGTAGCGTCGACATAGGCCGGCGAGCGTCGCGACGCGAAACGTGGGCGCCGCCGTCGCCGTCGCCGCTGTAGGGGTGACTATATATATATATATATATATCGGGGCGTCGCGACGCTTGCGCGGATTTCATCGACGATCAGCTGGCTGGAAGCTTCCATCGTGAGAGCGAGCGAGAGCGAGAGAGACGTACAGATAGACTCACGAGGGGTTAGTTGCGCGAAGGGGCGAGCAGAGGAGGAGAACGATGGACGCGGAGAGGAAGGGGGTAGCAGAGGAACCCCGAGCCTAGTGTACGCGCTAGGTTATTATCTATTGCCGCCGACGAAGAGGGCAGTGCCGACGGCAGGGCGCCCACGCACGCTTTTGGCAAGCGGATCCACGTCGCTCGGCGTTAACGGCGTCGTCGCCGTCGCCGCCACCGTCGACGACGCGACGCGACGCGAGTCGCCAGTACGCCGTGCCGTGCAGTGCTGCTGTGTCGGTCGTTCCGTCGGTCGTTCGGTCGGTCGATAGAGGCACGCCGAAGGCGAAGGTGCGACGTGTACGTCCGCTTCCGATGTGTCGCCCGTCCGTGTCTCGTAATGCGGCGCGCCCGTTATCGTCGTCGCGCTCCCCCGCGTACCTCCGCCGCGTCGCCGACGTCCTCGGGCCGTCTCGGCCCCGCGTCGATCAGACCTCGCGCTCACCGCCGAGCAACTACTCCGTGAAGACTTGAGAGCGCCGCGGTATTCGCAAGCGGTGCGTAAGACGAGCAGGACCGCTGCCGCTCTCGTCCTCGGTCGTCGTCGTCGTCGTTATCATCGTCGTCGCCGTGGACGCCGAGACACACCGTGTTTTCCACCGTCCTTTCGATTCGGCGGACGAATCGAATCGTGAGATACGAAATATTGAAGCCTCTAACGTGTGCCTACGTTGCTCCGCTCGTCCGCGTAGACTCGCCGAGCCGGGTACGAGGACGCTCGGATCTGATCGCTGTCGCGAGCCAAAAACCAGTAGCCCGCTTTGGAGGTCTCTTCCATTTGGGGATGCGATCGCAGCTGGGTCCTCGTTCGATCTCCGGGCCAAGTGCGAGCAAGTTTTGGGGAAGAACGGTGCGGCGAGGACGTCTTCCGGCGCCGCTTGGCGCGAGGGACACGGACCACGGCGAGCAGCTGTCATCGTAGCGCGCGACGTCCCAGCGAAGCAGCTGAGCGGTGTGTGAGTCACGCTTAATTATTGGATTTGACGTTCTAACGATTTACGGCCGACGATAATCGTCGCCGGCGTTCGTCGTGCGATCACCGGGTCCACGTCCAATCGCTGCGCCGCGGCAATCAGCGTCAACGCGAGCAGCGATGCGAGCGGGTCCTCCGTTCATCCTCGGCGGACATTACGAGCGAGTTACGACGACAAGTACGGGAAACGTGCTGCCGTGATTCTCGCGAAATAGCGGGGCAAACGAAGAATCATTTATCACTGGGAAAAGGCTTTGAGAAGCAACAACAGCGGAAGCGGAAGTTGATCTTGTCGCGCCTGAGCAAGCTCGCTGCAACTCGACGCGTGCACGCAAGTCAATCTGCTGCACAGCACGGCGACCGGGGAACGATCACGCCGCGCGGGGACACGCGGGACGGCGCGCGCGCGTATACGATCGCACCCTCGTGAAGGGTAGCAGGCAGCCGCCGGTAAGCCAACCGGCGAATCGCCCCTGCCGATCCCGGGGTGCAGCTTTGGCTGTTGCCGCGCGGGGATCAAGGGGAGTTGGAAACGCAGGGTAAACACGCGGCGTGCGAGCGTGTGCCCTTCGTCCCGGTGGCGGTTCCCTTCTGATGGTACTGCTGCGGCCGACAGCAGTGACTCACCGGCGAGCGACGTGCGCGGTCGACGGCGCGGATCGTCCACGACAGATCGCGCCGCCATGGTGTCCCATAACCGCATCCCCACGATGATCGCCCGCGCGCTGCTCCTCGCCGTCGTTCTCCTGTGGTGTCCAGGAGGCGGCGGCACCGCCGGTCCCGCGCCGTTTCACGAGCTGGGCTCCGGGTCGGCGGAGCAGCACCCGGTGGCGCATGGACCGCAAATCGACACCGGCGACTTCTCAGGGGACCCTTACGGCGCGTACCCTGGCCTGGGCTTCGGGCCCATGGGCCCGGTCGCTCGCTCGGCCCTACCGAACGACGCCACCCTGCGCAGCCTCTCGAGCAGCAGCAACGACGGCGATGACGGATCCGGCCAGCACCCCAAGGACTCGCAGGTCGCCGCGCGCTCCGCCGACGCCGACGTCGAGGTCTCACCGAAGCCGGAGTACCACATCATCAGCGTGGAATTCCCGCGGGTCGAGACGCCCTTTGTTATCGGAATTTGGATCTTCTTCGCCAGCATCGCGAAAATTGGTAAGTCCCGGCGAGAAATCTCGTTCTCTGTTCATCTTATGTTGGCAGATGGGTTTGACGGGAGAATTTTATTTTTGCTCCTGTGTTCTCTTGAAATGCTGCACTTGCAGTGCAAGCGACACGTGTTGGCCTCTCTGGAGCATGCCATTTAACGTAAACAACGGGATTTTCAGAGTGCGAAAGCACTTTGCCGGGCTTTTTGCAATTAAGTGGCAAACAGATACGAGGCAAATATTTGTAATAGTCGTAATTAATGTTCCTGAATAGCAACGCGCGCGCGATAAAATTAGACGCGATATTATTGGCGACGCGATATACGTAACGTGACAATTTTTGAGCTGACAATGGGCAATTTGCGTTACTTAAAAATTGTTTCGCCGCGAGCGCGTTTCGCGCCCATTGTTATTAGAACATCTGGCGCACTTTTATTATCCGCTTGGCCGGGTATCAGCCTGTGTCAATTTTCACGGTGGCGGCGTTTTTCGATGAATACATTAGCGTGCACCATATTTTTCCATTTGCTTGCGTAACAGAAACGCAGCAAATGTCATTGAAAACAGGTTGCCGCGTTCTCGTTACATTATGCAAGGCTCATTACGCTTGTTCCGCCACGAAACGGAATTCGGAATTTTTAATAATTTATTATGAATACGCTGTGGGGGCGGGGGGCCACGCGCGGACAAAGGGTTTTCATCTCGCCGAAAATGTCGCCGGGAATTCGGCATTCTGGCAATTCGCCCGGCGTAATTGACTTCCGCTGAACCGAAAGAGTCGAAATGCGCAACGAGTTCATGCAGCAGGCACTGAAAGAACCGCTCGCGCGCGTCAGTCAAACCGGGAATTTGCATTTTACGAGACGCATGAGGAGGCTTGAAGTACTCAAAGGCGCTCAAGGGCATCTCAAAGAGTGCACGCGCAGACCATCTTGCAGCTCGCGATGAGGATGGCCGAGCGAGTTCGATCCATGAAGCGATTGCCCTATTTATCGGATGCTTGCTTGAGAAATGCCACGAGGCGCTCAATGAGTGCAGTTTCTCTTGCCAATCAGCACGCGTGAGTACGCAGGAACGCGGTAGTCGAACAACAACAAGTCGTGCCGTTGATATTTCTGTCGTTTGACGGGGGCAGTGGCAAAAGTCGCCGGTAAAGGCGAGCAAGATGCACCCCGATCGCGCGATCGCTTCAGCAAAAGGTTTTAACTTGATAAATAAAAATTCGATCTTTTGCACCGCGCAGAGGATCATAAAAGTACTTTGTCGCGAGCGAGCGAGCGAACGGGATGATAGCTGAATTCGGGAACCCTCGCGGTTATCGCTGAGATTAAATGATTCATCGTGATTTACGCTACGCTTCATCGAACGACTCGTCCGGTCTGCGCAGCATCAAACAGGAAAATATCCCGCAGGGAATATCGAGCGATAGATGAAATATACGAGTACGCATCTTGTTGTGCAATCGACGCAACAGTGACTACCCAGAGATTGATGGCTCCGTAGAATCGCGTGGGCCACTGCGGGACATGATGCACCTGCGGCACTTTGCGGCATTCTCGGCACTCGGGGTCTTAGAAGTGATATTCATAGTTTGTTCTTGTTATACATTAAGATCGTCTTAAAAATATAATTAAAAATATAAAATCTTTTCATTCGAAAGAAGGAAAAAGATAGAACGTGTCCTGAAGCATTTGGAAGATCAACTAGAACTCAGCCTCAGGCCAGGATCGTTGCAATCTCGACTGCCAGTGCAATGTTCGCAGCACTCAAGATTCAAGACGCCATCGAGATTGGAGCGATCTTGGTTCTCCTTGACCTCCAACTTAATGTGGCACGTTTAACATTTAGGTTTCCACATGACGCCGAAGCTCAACAAGATATTTCCGGAGTCCTGCCTGCTGATCACCGTCGGCGTGGTTGTCGGCCTCTTGCTGTTCCAAGCGACGAGCGTCCACGTATCGCCTCTCACCCCCGACACCTTCTTTCTGTACATGCTGCCGCCCATCATCCTGGACGCTGGCTACTTCATGCCGAATCGGCTGTTCTTCGACCACCTCGGGACGATACTCCTGTTCGCCGTCATTGGGACTATATTTAACACGCTGTCGATAGGTCGGTAAAGCGATGACGAGACGGCCGCGGCGGCGCCCGCTCGGCGCGCGCCCGAATTTTGCGACTCGCATTGTTCCTTTATTATTTATCGCGTCCGTCGTTCGTTCCGGCTCGGATACCTCGCCAACGTACCGTCGCCGATTTCGCGGATACGTGAACACCGCTTGAGAGAACCCAGGGGAGCAAGCCTGTGCGCGAATACGTTATCCGAGCGCGATCTCGAGCGTAAAATGTCACGCGAGCGCGAATAAACCCGCAGACTTATGATCGCGCATTGCGTCAGAGAAGTGACGAGGGAGGTCGGGGAGTAACACGGGTTGCTCTTTCATTATCGCTTTAATAGAATCGTTTTAAATGTCCAATCCTGATATCATTAGATTATCGTTACCGCTCCTTGATTAAAAGATCACATTATCCGCGCCGGGATCAGCTGAGTCTTTTCAAAGCCTGCATGATTCCCCTGAGACCCGTTACGGTCGTGCCAGACTGCCCGCGTCCGTCAAATGCGCCATCAGCACGTAATGATAAGACTGAATTTTTTGCGCGATTCTGAGGCTCGCTATAAATGACTCCTCGCGAAGGAAATTCGAATCCACGTTCCTAACGCGGATTGCGCGCTTCGGCAGAAAACGGCGAACGTTTTCGGCAGTTTGTATATTATTAAAAGTCATGACGTTGCCATCATCTGCAAGATCGAATGCAGAGGTCACGAAGTGAAAATTTACGGAGATCAGTGAAGTTTTCCGTAAACCAACTGGCCATGTACGTGCGCGGAAAGGGCCGCGGATATAATGGGTTCCGTTCCCTTCATTCTCTGCTTCTGGTAGCGATCTGTTCGTGGTCTGGCCTAAGTGCGGATGTTCGTCTTGGAAACACAGAGGAAACGCGGCCTGAGAAGCCGCGGACAAAAATAACGCGCGCGCCGAGCGGACGACAAGCGTGCGGCACGTGTTTGTGCTCGTGCGCGTGTATGTATGTGTCTGTGTCGACGACGATGACGATGGCGATGACGACGAAGCGTGTGGTAGCTGTCATCCCGACACGATAACGGTTATCAGTATGATGATGGTGTTTTGATCGCGTGATGATAACCGAGCGAAGGAAAGTTTCGCTCGACAACAAAAGGAAGATAAAATCGTTAGGAAACCGATTTGCGCGGAATTTAGATCGTGATGAAAAATTCCGGCGGGAGGATAAAATGTAATATAGGAGCGATAGAATATATATATCGGGTGCAAGCGATGAGCGAGATCATCGATTGGGACTGAAGGCTTCGCGTAAAGGGTTGTCGGGTTGTCACGTTTTGGGAGAGCAATTTTCTAGCGCAAAAGAGGGAGAGGTATGCCAAATTCGTGTGCCAAGTTCAATAGCACTGTAGGATGTTTACAGGTCATTTATATTTATAGAAGCGTTTACATTTATGCAAATGGACCACAACGTGCTCTATTTTTTTCTTTCTCTCTCTCTCTTTCTCCTTCTCTGGTTATTTCTCTGACATAATATTATGTAATAAATGTAATTTATTTTCCCGATATTTGATCGTGAGAAGTATGTGACTTTCTCACATCAAATCCTCAATTATCGCAATTACGAGTTCAAATCCGATGAATTTTCTTTATTAAATAAATAAATTTCTTTTCTTTAATGAGAAGAGAAGAAGAAGAGCTTGCCGAAGCTCGTACCGTCATAATCTTCTACGAATCTGATTTTTCTGGAATTCTGTGGCGTCGAAAGTCTGTCACATATACTATCGCACACGCACACGCAAATCCCGCGACGTGTTGGAGGACACAAACACTCGCGCCAATGAATCTCTATGCGATCGCTGCTGAAGAATGCAGACGCGATAAGAGAAACATGAAAAGCGAAAAGTGGCGGCGACAGCGTTACACGGAGATCTAATTACTCTCAACGACGCTCGTCCGGGTTCGCATGATTGTTGCGATAATGTCTAACGATATTCGATTAACGCGATTAATCAATGAAAACTCGCGGCGGGAGCGAAAATTCCTCGTCCCTTTTTGCCGAGCGCGTGTCGACGATGGCTTTTAAGCCGCAACAAAACGCTGAGATCGATAATGCGAAATTACCGCGCGATCTTAATTAATATACGGCCGCGGCGGATTAAAAACTACACCGTAATTGTCGGCAATCCCTCGGTGGGTTTAATATGGAGAGGAAACCATCCCCTTTCGCTCTCTAGAGAATCGAGTCCGAGAAGAGGAGGGAAAGTAAAGGAGAGAAAGAAAGAGAGAGAAAACGATATTAAGCAGCATGGAACAATTGCCCCGAAGCGCGGAATAGCAATAGGATTACATAAAACATCTGATAGCCTAGAGTACGTATATAAAATAATTTTGCAACAAAATAGCGTCTTAGAATATTATTATTCGCGTGTCTTAATACGTAGTTGTACGTTGGTCATCATCAATGACCGTCATGGCGTGAATGGAAACATCAGCAGCGGTCACCGATGACGTCACTGGATGAATCCGTTAGTAATTGGCCCAAGGATCGATAATCAAAAATATAAGAATTAAAAAAGAGAGAAAGAGAGAGAACTTCGACGAATATAACACGTGGGTGAGCTTTCCAATAACATTAATTTCTATCTTCGGCGACGAAGTGAATCTTTTTCTTCCCTTATCGCGAGTAACGTTCAGTGACTTCGCGGATCGATAATCGGATAAGAATAATCACAGAGTCGGCGGCGGGAGAGAGAGAGCGGGGATTCGATAGGACGCACTTAAAACGGATTAAGGATGCTAATCGCAATGATCGGCGGTGGATCGCCGAGATTGCGGATGGCAAATTAGGGCATGCTATAAATAAACGTGGCGGCATCTCTGTCGTGCAGGTGTATCGCTGTGGCTGCTGGGGAAAAGCGGCATATTCGGCTGCGAGACTCCCATCCTCGACATGTTCCTGTTCTCGGCGCTAATCAGCGCGGTCGATCCGGTGGCCGTGCTGGCGGTCTTCGAGGAGATCCACGTGAATGAGATACTGTACATCGTCGTGTTCGGCGAGAGTTTACTGAACGATGCGGTCACTGTCGTGAGTATTATATGTTATAAATTATAAACGCGCAAATTAATTCGCTATTTCTTTTGAAGAAATTGAAAGTCTTATGCGTTTTTTAACCGTAAAATGAACGCGGAACATAGAAATAGCTTCAAATATTGAAACACTAAACACATTTCTATGTTGGGAGTGAAATATAAACAAGTAGAACGAAAAGAAGACCGAACGGTAGAATTGCGGTCTCTTTCTGAAATAACAAGCGTGTTATATTACAGAGAAGGTTGGAAAGGGCGGAGTGCTTTCGATAAAAGAACCGTAAACCTTTATGCAGGTGAAATACCGCAGAGAAAAGTCGGGGCAAGCGTAGAGACAGGTGAAACGCGAGCTCCGCTGGAAAGACTTGATTCTGTTGCGACTGTCTCAATTAACGAACACGCGAGATATCGCAGGAGCGATATCGAAAATATACACAGGGGAGAGACTAACGATAATTAGCCGGCGATCTTCGTGCGATCGGTCATCTTTTTTTCTCGCAGGCTCGCAGCTGGCCGAGCGGTCAGCGACTGACATTGATTGATATTTTGCCGAGGCGTCGCGTTAGAATCGCCGATAAATAAATGACGGCAAAGTGGCATGTGATTTCGCGACAAGCACTGGTCGTCGGCGCGATCGATACGGTATCGATCGCGGCGACTGCAGTTGGCTGGGTCAAGTGCCGAGTGCTTGAAAATGAACAACTTGCTTGCTCGCGAGCTCCACATGTCTCCGCTTCGCTCGAGCAAGGCAGAGCGCCGTCGAATCGCAAGCGAGTTCCGTAAATATGTGCGTCTGCGATTACGCAATTAAGCCAATTAAGCAATGCTTGGACGCTTATTAATATCCTTCACGCGCGATTAACTCGCACGGGGAAGCGGCTCTGTCGCTCAAGCGGAAATCAAGATCTGCGCAGCGGATCGTGCCGATCGAATTCGGGCATATCCACAAACGCGACCGGATCGATCGTCTCCCTCTGTTGAATACGGTAAATACAGAGTATATTTACCGTTTTCTAACCTTTGCAGTCGTTCCGAGCGATCGACCGCGTTTCACCCCCTCGCGAAAATTGGGTCGGGCCGGCCGACTGGAGAAAGAGGGGAGAATAGCGTGCGAGAGAGAGTTGCAAAAAGGCAAAGAAAAAATCAGAGTTCGCCACCGTTAGTTTCGTGGCGAGGCGGGCGGGGGTAGGAGAATGTTGAGGGTGACTAGGACGACCAAGTAAAAAGACATTTGCGGATACGCAGGTGCTCTATCACATGTTCGAGGCGTACAGCGAGATGGGCCCTTCCAGGATCATCTACACGGATGTGCTAGCGGGCCTAGCGTCGTTCTTGGTGGTGGCGATCGGCGGCACGATCATAGGTATAATCTGGGGCTTCGCCACTGGCTTCGTCACTAGGTTTACCCACCAGGTGCGCGTAATCGAGCCGATCTTCATATTCGTGATGGCGTACTTGGCATACCTGAACGCGGAGATCTTCCACATGTCTGGCATATTGGCGTGAGTAAATCATCGGTCCCGGCGTCGCTGTGGTAACATCTCCAGCGTCTCGAAACCCGTTCCAATAACGTCTTCACGAGTAATCGCTAAATTGAGAAATATCGGAGCTCGACGATCCGTCCTTTCATTGCGATTCAAGACGTCACGGATCTCAAATATGAACCGTTTTCCCGGAAAACATCGATGATAATCTTGAGAATAACTTTCTTTAGAAGAGTCACTTCGATTCAATTTTTATTGATTCAATTTTTGAGAGAAATACTAAAAAGAACTTTATGAAAATGAGCAAATAGATTTGCTATACAGAGAAATATTGAATGTATGTATAAATTTTAGTAATTTTTCTTTTCTGAGCCACTGTTTTGCAATTTCAAATCGTCGACGTTAAAATCTTCAATGTTAAAACATGATTGTGATGATTGAATTGTTCTCTGTATATTACACGATGTAAATAGAGCAAGAATGTTTGAAAGACTAAAACTCATGCTCGAAAGTTTCGGAAGCTCGAGTCCTCCTAAAACTTGAATTCTCGAAAGACTAAACTTCATGCATACGTTCAATATTAAATTAAATAGAGCGATGCCAATAAGACTCTAATCAATGCGCCTTACTTCCGCGAGTTCAGTTGATTACCCGCATTTACATATATAAACGATGTTTGGCCATAGCATCGTTGAAAGAACGGTAGACGGTTGTTGCGCTCTACTTGCTGGTCGCCCCATAATTCTCGATTGCCTTGATTGCAGGATAACTTTCTGCGGCATCACCATGAAAAACTACGTCGAAGCCAATATATCGCACAAGTCCCACACGACCATCAAATATACGATGAAGATGCTGTCGAGCAGCTCGGAGACCATCATATTCATGTTCCTCGGTGTCGCCACGGTGAACAACAAGCACAACTGGAATACGTGGTTCATCGTCATGACCATACTTTTCTGCTCGGTCTATCGCACCGTAGGCAAGTAGATTTTCCATCACTTTACCCGATTACATGCAACACGCCCAACCTGGAGGAAAAACTCCGCTTGAAAAAGATACACAGAACTCCAGCTTCTGAAATCCTTTTGCTAATAAGATCAAACAAGTCAACATCCTTCCGGAAGAGTTCAAAGAGCGCAACTGCTTGACGAGAAGAAAATTAGTCGGTCCAGAGGGACCCAAAGAATTTAAGGAACGTAGAAAATGCAAAAAGGACCGTCTGCAAATTTAAAGAATTTAAATAACATTGTCTCTTTAGAAATTGCTGCAAGAGTAGGCGCTCAATAGAATATTGGTGCTTTAACGACATAATTTTAATCTGAGCAGCTCGTAGCAGCTCCGGAAGAATGTTGTCGCGGGGAGTGGGGAAAAGTGACGTTATGAGCAGTGTCGAAGAATTGTACACGATCACGCGGGCCTTGACCTGGACCAGCCGGACTGGCGTTAAGGGCGTCGCTCGGTCGCCAAGCGAAGCGTGTAAGGCGATACGGTTAAGCGATGAAATCATAATGGGACTTGAGACAATTGACCGCTGCTTACATGAGCACCTTACGTCACTCGGCTTAGCGCGCGAGCGACGCGCTTCACTTATGGCTTCTTGTCCTAATCAGACAATTTGTCACTCGATCGTGTGGAAGGTTTACGAGCGGATGGGAGCCCTGCATGACAACATCGTTCCATTAGACGTATTAAATCGGCACCCTCCCGGTAATTGGCTCGCGATCGAGTAAAATATCGATTTAGGAGAGGAGTTTTCTGTGGGGACAACAAAATGCGCAAAATCCAGGAAGGAATATGTGATAAGAAACACGATTGAACGCACGACAACGTTGTGCCTTCTCCAAAAATGCCGCCTGCGCGATCTTCATTATATCAGTGTGTCATCTACATTCTGAATCTTTTTCACAGCGGACTGTATAACGTGTTGCGTATCAAACGTCGTTGAACGTGTCACGTGTCGGGTCACCAAGTTGTTATTAGAGCCGCGCTTTAATCACGCTCGATCTCGTGTTCCAGGCGTGATAGTGCTGACGGCGCTGGCGAACCAGTTCCGGCTGCACAAGCTGGACAAAGTGGAGAAGTTCGTGATGTCATACGGCGGCTTACGGGGTGCCGTGGCGTTCGCTCTGGTGCTCCTGATCGATCCGAAACACGTGCCGCTGCAGCCGATGTTCGTCACCACCACCATCGCCGTAATCTATTTCACCGTGTTCATCCAGGTGAGGTGACCCAATGGCATCAGCGGATCAGCAAAATAGCACAGCCGACAATGATGCACGCGTCGTCGTCTTCGTTGTTGTCATCAAATGTTGCTCAAATAGAAACCGGGTCGATTCAGTCAGTCCTTCGTGGAACAGATGATCGCGCGTATTTTGAGCCGCGGCACGTGTGCGTTCCGGTACGCGTTTCCTGCCCTAAGAGAGGATAATTTCATGGGGAAACAGGCACGGGGAAGAAAGAGTCCACAGGGAGGGCGGAAAATCATTGGATCATCACTCGATGGAATCAACGCGCGGCGCGTCCGACAAAGACGCCGAGCGCAAAAAGAAAAGAGCTCGGTTCCGCACGTGTGTCTCTTTGTTGCGCGATCGATCGGAAATCTAATATCTCTGTGTCGCGCTCCACACTTGAGCATACACTTTTGCGTCAAGCGTTTTATCAGTAGCCGCTTCTATCCTCGCGCTCTCGGCGCCGGCCGATAATCCGCTCGCGTCAAGAGCGACCGCGTTTCGCGATCATACGCCCCATGTGTGTATCACGCGCTCCTATTTCCAGGGGATCTCCATCAAACCCCTCGTCAGATTCCTCAATGTCAAGAGGGCCGAGAAGAGGAAGCCGACCATGAACGAGAGGATCCACGAGAAGGTGTGTAGGCCATTGCTGTAATTCGGATCTCCGAGGATCATTCTGAAAGAATTGCTAAGAAAGAGAGAGGACTGTGTCCTTCGATCTTAAGCGGAGATGCGAGGGTTCGTTCGTTATCGCGAGAATCGTTGTCGCCGCTGTGTAGAACCAGTCGTCCACCTGAAATCACAATTTTTTTCCGTCAGGAATCATACTTCCCTGTTTCGAAAAATGCTAGCGAGCGCGGTCTAAGCGCTTCTCCTATTTCGTGTCTGCATGAATAACGATAAGCGAAGATAAGACTTGGTATATTTAGCGCAGCTTTACTTACAGTTTATGAAAGCATTTATCTGGTGAATCAAATTTCAGTAAATCAGCTGATTCAATTTTAGATCGTTCTAACAGAAAATTGAGCACGTCGGCGATTAAAAGTGGCCGTTAAAATCTCTTGCGACACCAAGTCGTTCGCGTCGTGCTCTCGCGGGCGCCACTCTGGCACTCAAACTTGATGGAGACGCCCCGAGTCGAATCGGTACAGATGGCATGAAGAATAAGGTCGAGTCACGAAATGGGATGATGTTTGTCAGTGTCAGGAACTGTCGCACACTACAAAATTGTATACGCAGCGGCAATTTTTACCAGGACTGCGATACACGACCGAGTTCTGCTTACGTTTCAGTTCGCTCGCGTGTGTACGATCCTCGCAGATCTGTGACGCCTACGTCGCACGCCATATACGGTAAATAACGTCTCCGCGATTTTCAGATAATGGATCACACGATGGCGGGTATCGAGGACATTCTGGGGAAGCACGGCAACTACCACGTGCGGGATAAGTGAGTAACGATTACTCTCTCTGCCTCGGCTTGACGGTGCCCGAACTTGAAAGCGGGCATCTACATAAAAGTGTCAGCAGTAAGCGGGAGAGACTAATCTCTTTCAAATGAAGAATCTTTCGCGAAAACTTTTTCTTATAAATATAATAAATATAAATATAATAATAATAATAATAATCATAATCATAATCATAAATAATAAAGCATTAGGAAATTACTTTCTCTATAAGAATAATTTCCTATTATCGTTAGAAGAAGAATCGTGTCTACGTTGCAAGAAAGCGCTATCAGCTTGATTGTGACTCATTACAATAATCACTGATGTCGCGTCAAGCGAGGGGTTTCTCATTGCGAGAAATGATTCGTGTTGATTTACTCGGGACGTGTCTGCGGAGCGGATGAGGAGACCACTATCCAGCTTGCTTTTGTCGTAGATTCAAGCGGTTCGACAACAAATTCATCCGGCCTTATCTGGTGAGGGATCACTGCGGTGCCGAGCCAAAGATCCTCGAGACCTATTCGAAGCTGGCGATGAAGGACGCACTGGATTACATAAGGAGGAACGCCTCGACGATTGGCAACATCAGCGGCACCGAGAGCATGTCCGCGATATTCCGTAATTACAGCAACACCGGACAATTCAATGGGAGGTGCGAAACTCGCTCGTTGTGACGATCGTTCGATAATGAAGTGACAGCGCGCTCTAAAACCCCGTATTTTTCTCCTACCCCACAGTCCCAGCTGCAGCCAGCTCGAGGCGGGATGGAATATCGATCTGCAGGAGCTGGAGTACAATCCTTCCAAAAAAGACCTGACGGACGCGAGAATTCACCATCTGCTCGCCGAGGAGCTTTGTAAACCATACAAAAGGGTAAGAGATTATGGTCAGCTCTGGATTCTCCTCAAATCCGGCATTCGGTCGTGATGTATGATCTGTTACGTAATGTGCTGCACGCGATAGGAACAATATCCTCCCACGACGTTCTCTCGACCATAAGAATACAGTTTTCAGTTAATGATTAATTTAATTCATAATTCCAAGAGAATTACGAATCCTCGCTTGGGCTTTTCCAGGTGAAAATATCCGAAAAAAGAATCAAGAAATACCTTTCTTAATCTTCCTAATTTTTGATCAAACATCTGGATATTTTTAAATATCTTGTTTATTGCTTGCTTGGAATTTTCGTGAAAATTTTTCATTGAAATTTCATGCGGAATTCATCAAGCAGATAATCGCTAAAAAGTATACTGTAGAAGCATCCTGCGCGCGTCGTGCCTGAGGTACGAAGATTTTGTTTGAATGTTCTTTTAATCATTCAGCATCGGCGCTTGAGCTACAGCCGGCACGCGGTAAACGATCGCGATCTGTCGACGCAAGTCAATTACAAGATGCACATGAACATTCGGCGGATGATGGGAGAGCACAAGCATCGCCACAAACGCAGCAAGAAGCTGGTCAAAGTAAG
This sequence comes from Ooceraea biroi, assembly GCF_003672135.1. Classification (NCBI taxonomy): domain Eukaryota; kingdom Metazoa; phylum Arthropoda; class Insecta; order Hymenoptera; family Formicidae; genus Ooceraea; species Ooceraea biroi. Next base: position 5,117,721 of record NC_039517.1, on the reverse strand, counting down.
TCTCGATCGTCTCACCCGATACATCTCAATCCAAACGCTCTCATTGATCGATTTCGATTGTGCAGGACGGCAAACAGAACCACGTTAGCTTTCCAGAATTCCAGCAGAACGGCTCGACGAAATTATTCACGCAAGGTACGTGCGGGACAAGTTAGAGACGGTAAGTCGTACCTGAAAACCTCATTAATGTCTCATGGGGGCTCTCGTTGTGATCACAGATTACATCAACGGCGTGCTGTATGAGCTGGAGAACGAGGAGACCTCGAAGCAAACCTCCAGCAAAGAGGATTGGGACTCGGCGATCACATTTACCGCGCGGACTTCCGGTAAGAGGGGACCCGGTCCGAACTAATCCAATCTGAATGCGAATTATTAAATTAGTACTTGAATGGGAAAGTTAAATAGTATTGTACATCTCGGCGACCGCGCGGTCGCGATTGAAAAAGCGATCGGGACGTCTCGATCCTTTTCTTTGATTTGAAGCCGAAATTTGGTACAGTTTCGCGTGCACTCGTATCGATTAATTTAACCAACTGCCTTTTTAAGAGCAATGAGAGATGACTAATAAATTTTGCAATCTCTAAACGAAAGAGTCGCCCAATGTAAACGCGGACAATCAACATGCTACCACCGCTACTACGTCGATGGACACGATAAATACGGACGAGGGAGACTTGAGAATAGGACGCGACGGTACGTTGTCGTTGCAAAATGAGGAGAAGCCACCAGACATCATCGGCTCTCTGTGTTGCATTTGCCAATCGTCTCTCTTTTGCGTATTCCATCTTTTTGTGTTTTTATCGTCCAGCACACCGACGAAATCGCGCGTCCATCTTGTCCACTCGCATTGCCATTCTCATCATTCTCCTGCTTTTTGCGTATCACTCTTTTTCGTCTATTATCTTCTTTTTTGTTTTAATATATTGTTGATTTAATATATTGTGATCATTACTACTCGAGTATTCGTCCTCGCCTCGCCGGCGCGGAGACCGAGATGGATATGATTCCGGCGGTTCGGATTGCGGCGCCGCATGAATCCACGTGCGCCCACAGATCCGTGAGAATACGAATACCGCAAATGACCGACGAGAGATATATTTCTCTTTATTTCTTTTTTTCTCCTTTCTTGTGCCTTAGAGCGCCGAGAACGGCACTTGCCGGAATCGTAACCGATTTCAATCCGCGCAATCGCCTATGCAATCGCCATTCTGTGCGCGATCATCTTCTCGAGCCCGTAATATCTTGATCCAGGTGCGGAAGGCTACAGGGTAACCACCCCCACGGCCACGGAAACTATGTTACCGTGGAAACGTGAGGACGATTACGAGTCGGGCCATCCGATCAAGCAGAACGAGTTCCCGCCTTGGTGCTCCAACAAGGAATACCTCGCCTACAGCTCGCCGTCCGCCACTTTCTTAGGTAAGAAATGATGACAGACCAATCAACCGAGTGATTAGTTCTATCAGCAGTTCTATCCGTCTTTCCTAGTCGTAAAGTATTGCTTGTATTTTCTACTGTCGAAGAGCTCCATTAACGTTTGCCGTAATTAACTTCTGCTGTCAGAGTTTTAATGTTCAAAAGTCAGCTTTAAAAAAGCTAACAGCCACGAGGACTCCGCTGACATCATGAGTATAAAGTCTGCTTTTTCAAGGAGAAGAGACTCGCTTGAAAGGCTGTCAGCTGTAGGGGGTATTCGCGGTCTACTTATTCCCAGCGGTGCTTCAACGTGCTCATTATGTCTTTCCAGGTGGAATCGAACAGCCGAAAGTCCAATCCGTGATTGGCCTATTTCGACGGGAGAGCGTGTGCACGCCTGACAGTATCGATTGCCAGGAGACCGTCGACGAAGTGGATGAAACGGACGAGTACATCGCCGCGCAAATGGAATCCCCCGCGAAAACCAAGGGTACGTGACGCAAACCAGAAGGAGGGTACGTGTGCTTTTTTATTTTTTCTTTTCCTTACCCACCCTCCTGCCCACGTTTTTCTCGCGGTCGCGCATCGCATCTCGAGCTCCGATCGAATTCTACGGTCTCTGCGTCTCGCCCCGAACCCCTCCGAACCGCGCTCTTGGCTGAAATATATCGTTGACACGTGAGAGTTATACTTTTCAGAGTTCTCGAGCGATATCTTGAATGTCTGCAGCGAATCGCTTCAACGTTTGTGATCGTATCCGGTAAACTGCGACGCACAGGAAGGCGCACAGGAAGGTTGAGAGCCCCTGATGCATGCTATTTTTTAATGCGTCTGACTGGACGTCACTCGTCTCGCGCCTTGTGTGTAGATACGTCCGCGGCTATTTTTGCGGGCAATTGCAAAATGAGCGTCGAACATCGTCGACCGCCCACGATGTACTTGAACACTGGCAGTTTCGCTGCAGAGAGATATTGCTCCAAGAACGGGCTGCATGCCTAAACGCACCCAATTTCCGTTTTACTTAAGCGATTTTCTTCGTAGGAAGACTGTTGTCTTCTTTAGGAGTTTTAGCAGTTCTTGCTTTGCGTTGAATAATAGAAGAATAGTTGTCACATAGTAGCAGTAGCCCAGCAGTAGCACTCGAGTAGTACTCGAGCAGATGAGCTTCTTAGTTGTCTACTCACGTTGTTTCATCAGTAGCTTTTCGGATTTGGCAAATCACGCTGCGATATTTGCAATAGCGCCGTGGCGGGCGCCGGTATCCTCCAAACAAAAAACGATATTAATCTTTATTCACTATACACAAGCTCCCTGTCTAGACTTAACCAGCCAATCTCCTGTCTAAGTTGTACGCAAATCAGCGTCAAAAGAAAAAAATTATCGCTCACAAAAGAATTTGTGGTAAAATGGAATGAACCAATTTCTGAACAAAGGAGGAACAAACAATCTATTTTATACTACCGTTAGATGTTCAAACTGAAATTCGGGAGCAACGGGATATTGGTGGTTGGACTGGTAGACGTTAGATCTCTTAGAGAGTAAATCTCTTTCCGCAGCAGTGCGAAATGATTGTTGAAAAGTACCGGCGATCGCTCAGCCAAACGCCGTTCCGCAAACGGCTCTCACAGTTGGCATTCATAGCTCTGCTTTTCAGGTCCGCGGGTACCCGCGAGAAGGGTGTCAATGATGGAGCTCGGCTGCTTCGACCGGACGGACAGAACGGCGGACAACGCTTCCCACTCATTGCCGGATTGTTGGGGCGTCCAGAGGCGACGTCTTAACTCGTTCGCGTGCTCACCCGGCCTGCCGAGCCTGTCAACCGCCCTGATCACCTCCTCCACGTCAGAATCATCAGAGGACATCGACGATGAGGAAGAGGAGAAAGCTTGACCCTTGGGGGCCGTCGCCGAGGAGCAGTCGTCCGCGTACGTGGACGTCGAGCGTCGACGGCGTCGGCCCTTCCGGCGACCGCCACGGCGCACGTTGCTCACTTCGCTCCTGCGACGCCCGAGTGCCCCCGTTTGAGAATACCTGCCCCTAACAAGCCGCCTTCCGCGCCAGAGATCTTACGACTCCTCATCCGAGTCTCGTTAATGCGAGCGGAGTCTGCAGATCTGCGCGAGAACTGGTCTCAAGACGGGAGAATGTTCTGCTCGCGAGAGAGACGCGTTAATGTTCTTTCTGATTGGGTTTCGTTGGTAAAGGAAAACGCGAAAGAATTTTCGTCGATTCGCTGGGAAGGATTGCGCGAGGAGAGACAAGAGAGTGGGACAGAGAGATATTTTTCTAAAAGTTAAAGCGATGCATGAGTTTCTCCTAGTTTTCGTGAGTAAGCGCGACGAAGCGGCGAATGCCGTTTGCGAATTGAAACGTGGGAGCTTTTGCTTGAGTTCGATATCCTGATCGCTCGCGAAGGGGGACAGGAGGGACAGCAGGAAACAGGAATTTGGACCGCTGTCGCTTCCTCCGAAAACCCGGCTTGAGACGCGTTCAATAACAAAGGCGCTTGTTAGGAGCATGGGCTAATTTTTAAATCCGTCTCTAAGACGTCGTGGCCTTAAGGACTGTGGAACTACTCGTTGTACTCGCCGTCGCCCTCGTCGGCGGCGGTAATTTCACTTGTCGATGCAAAAATCTTCTAAAAAAAACAAGCGCGTCGCCAAGCTTGCCTCCAGATTTATCTACCAGAATATTCAGAGTACCCTCCTCTTGGGGGTTGATTCGACGGTGAATGCGCACCGAAATCGCATTATTCGATCATCGCTGATATGTGCTGCGCGATTCAGGCTGCGATCAGACTACCGACTTCACAAGAAGCCATTTTCGAAGTCTAGTTAGTTCTCGAAGTCTAGTTAGATGCTTAAGTGCACGAGCAAGCTTAACTAAAACGACATTTGACGAGATTAGAGTAGAATATCCTTATGCATAGGTTGTGGTGGAACGTTTCTCGTACTCGAGCGTGAATAATTGCTTACTTCGCCAGATCAAACTCTAGAAGAATTCATAGTCTTATTTCATCTCTACTGTAATATCTTTTCACATTTTCTCGACGACATTTTTATGTTTTTTTTTTAAATAAGATTTTTGTGTTTAAGTTCGCGCGAAGAGACATTTCACTCCTCAAATTGTCAATTACTGATACTGCAAATTAATGACCAGTTACAAACAACATTTCTAACAATGACGAAGCGTGACTTTGTTAAATCGCCATAATCAAAAGTTGTACATTCGCGTGTAACTTTACGATTTCCAAAACTGTATGTGATTCATCTGCGTCAAGGAGCCCGAATTCGTTAGTCTGATGTCGCAGCCTCACACGAGATTCTGGCAACCAGGTCTCGTGATCCTGACGCATGTACGCACGCATGCATGCATGCATCTACGCGAGTACGAGTCGCGTAGAGTTATATATAGTTCCAGCTGAATTTAGGACTCTTCCTTTACGAGTGAACGGACGCGCAGTCAACGATACGGCTACCGTCTTGCTAAAACAAACGAGACGAACGGGCCAGATGTGTGACACCGGCGCGCCGTTCTCCCTTTGTATGGCCTTAAAAACTAAAAGAAAAATTCTTTCCAGTAAGTAAGATACTCGTGAGTAACGTACGATGCGCGCGTGGTAGGCACAGTACCGTCGATACCGGCCACGCGGCATCGCTTGGTCAATACTTAGCTACGTAAAAGCCGCAGTATGTACATACGAGTTTTCTTAGAGGCGGTACTAGACGAATTGCCAGCATCCTCATCCGTTTCATTCTTCAGCTGCATCTTCATCCAAACTATTTTTGTTATCATTTATTAGTATTATTTTAGCGACGGTCTGAAAGAGAGAGAAAATTTAACAGAAAAGAGAAGAGAGAAAAGAGAAAGAAACGGAATACAATCACTTGGGACACACGTTCGCTGCTCTAGTTCTTATTGTTACTCTTGTTACCGTCGCTAGTACGTGACTATACTAAAAATCTACTCTGTACTAATAATCAATAATTATAGCTATCGCTCGGCGCAAGCGGGAAGCGGAAACGTCGAGTTCTGCTAGATTCTCGAGGGGAACAATTTTCCGGCAGAACTTGTTCGATGACCGGAGGCTTATTTTTGACTGTCGAGTTGTCGAGAGCGAATGAGATCACGTCAGGACGTGTGGAACCTTGTCATCGAGCGTTCCGGATAATTCCGCACGCGGAAACCATTCCGCCGTCATCTTCACGCTAGTCGCACCCAACAACGCGATCAATAGAGTTTTATTAACGATTAGCTTAGAATTCTCAGATGAAACTGGACTTTTTTGATCCTTGATCAGGTCACCCCATGATTCATGGGGAGTTTGCGGCATTTTTATACGCTTATACCTCCTACCGGATCAAGCCTGTCCGAGTTTAATGAACAGAACACTGCTATTTTCGTCCCAGTAACTGAAAAAAAGTAGAAACACTGGACAATATAGAAAGAAATCTTTGGATTTAATTTAAGTTAGCTAGAAATTAATAAAAATAACGTATATAAGTTAATTATTAAGTTCAGCATCTCTAGATTAGTTAAAGCTTGAGTCTGGCGTTCCCATCTTTTCGTTCACTCATTACATTGTAGTCTACAGCTGTTACTGATCAGTTGAGATGGTTAAAAAACGAATAGATTGGAGATAATGAGGTCCATTTGCTCGATAAACTTGGACAGGCTTGTTCTAGCGAACGCATCATATTGCGGGGTACTTAATTTAGCGTGCGTAATCCCTGATGCTAAGTCACTTTTGCATCTATACAACGGTGACAGGGTATAAGCTCGTTTTATGGAAAAAAAGAAGAAAATCGACAAAAAGAGAAAAACGGAAAGTTTCTTACGACGATAGTGGTAAAATGAAAATAAAATGATTTTGCACGGATTTGGAGGTTCCCCTCGAAACGGAATATTCCTCGCGGCCTTTAGTTACTTAGACTGGATAAAGAAAAGAAACGTCGGACTAGTCTCTAGACACTAGTCTCTACACTGTTGATTTGTTAAAGAAAAATAAATGTTTATTTCTTAAAACGCCGTTACATCGACATCCTTATTTGCAGTTTCTTACCTGCATCGTTTCCTGATTCCTTATGTGTTCATCTTGAACAGATCATTCTCGTCGACAATAATCATTCTGAAAATTTAAGAAATAATAATATTTAGTTGTTCACGAGTCATTTAGAAATATACAAACTTTTTGTTACGCTCTCTCCATTATGCTTTTAACGTTCACTTTCCTGAGAAAAATGGAAAAATTACGAGACAGTTTTACGACGTGGCTTGATTCCTCTTGATAGGAACTGAACTTGAGCATTTTCAGTGTCACGTTTACGGCTGAAGGTCAAAGTCGTCATCAAACTCGCGAGACAATTACGAACCAGGCAATAAAATAATTATCGCAGGCTAATGAAGTTGATACTTTCGATCTTCCGAAGATCACAGCACAGCGAAGAGGAGCACAAGACAGTCTTGGCGATCGCGCGATGCTGCTCGCGTGAATGAAATTCTTCGAGAGAAACTATCAAGCAAACGCAGCAAGCATGCCCGGGGGTGTCGTGTTTCTGGTTTGCATTCCCACACTGAGCTACGAGCACGAGCTCGTGTTCGGCGTGCCCCTGAAGCGGAAGAGAGTCGAGAGAAGCAAGAGTAAGATCACTGCTTCACCGAAGGTGGATCTGCGTTTGAAAGAAGTGAAGACACGCGCACAGTTGCTCTCGTTGGAGGATGATGGTCGTGTTGATGATGACGACGAGGATGATGATGTCGGCATCGACGTTGGCGTCGATTCTAGGAGGCGTCTTCGCGGGTATCCTGCACGGTCGAAGACGCCGGTCTTCGTGTCGATGGAAACGGTAGAGTACGATAGAGTAGAAACGGTAGTTCTAAGATAAGCTGTTCAAGTGATTAATTAATAAGTGATTAATAAATAAAAGATACATTTACTTCATAAATATAATTGGCTTATTGAATAAGCAAATATATTCAATGAATAAATGTACTTCGCTAGGTCCTAGAAGAGCTCCTCAAGAAGCTTAAGGTAGAACACGTCGTGTGGTGCAAGGACAAGGAAGACATGTATTATGAGGTACGGAGAGAGAAAGAATATCGCAAATATTTCCTTCGATATATATATCTATACATTTCCGAATGTGAACGCGAATTTATGGTGGAAGGTGATTTTTCCGGTTCCCGCCGGCGAGCCCTGCGAGAACTGCATACATTGCCTGACCGAGATGGGTATCGGCGTCAAGATGAACTCGATAGTAAGGTGATTTTTCGCTAAGTGGGAAGAATCGCGCAAGTGAATCAATATCGACAGCTTCGGAAATAATGGACATTGATCACGTGAATCATTTTAGCGTAATCCCGACGCAATGCACGTATAGCAGTGTGAGCACTACAGCGATCAAGGACGACGTTGCTCGCAGGTTTCTTGATTTTCTTAATGAAACTTGGGTAAAAACGCAATTGTCCATCACGTATTTTATGTCGTTTAGGCGGAAAGAGTCGGAGGATCGTAACAATGCTTGGGAATCCTTCGTTGGATCCATCAGGTCGAAGTTGACGGTGCAGCAGGTTGTTGATGGTGTTCGCAGCGGCGGTGATCTGACCTTTGATTACGTGCTGCTGGTATTAACTGCGGAGTAAGAAGCTAAAATAATTCGTATCGCTGCTCTATATGCAATTTCTAAATTCATAATTTAGTGAAATAGAAATACGGACGCTTTCCGGTAAGTCTACTCAAATCGATGAAAACAAGATCATCATTTAGTACTGCTAAAAGAAAAAAATCCTCACCCTTCAGTGACAATTGCTATTTGATTATTACATAATTTAATTATCATGTCACTGCGACAGTTGTGTTAACGACAATCATGTTGAAGGAATTACAACTTTGCAGCTGCCTCGCTGCCCTCGGTCTAGTCGAGAATAGCGCGACTAACGTCGTTGCGGCTATGCTGGTCTCGCCCCTTATGGTAAACCTCTTCAAATGCATTAATAAACAAGTACATTCTTATAATTGGTTCCGATTTGGAACCGAAATATTTCCCATCATTTTTTGTTCCAAATATGGAATTAAAATGACAAGGAACGTGGCTCCAACCCAGAAGCCAAATTAAATTTTAGCTATTTCTACTGTAAAGGTCCGAAATATATTTTCTTGCGCGTCATTATTTGCAATTGTCCTGAGGCGTTTTATGTCGTTGGCCAAAGGGGCCCGTGATGTCTCTGACCTTCGGCACTATCATAGCTGACCGAGATCTGCAGCTGGTCGGCCTGAAAAGTCTGATGCTCGGTATCTTTCTGTCGATACTCTTCGGCTTCATATTTGGCCTAATTCTCGGCACAACCGAGATGCCTTGGGGCTACAACGATTGGCCAACCGACGAAATGAAGGGCAGGTACGGGAGAATGATCATTTGTATAATCAATCAGTTGATGATGCAATAGGACACACGCTTCAATCATACGATTATATAATTACAAATTATAATTGCTAATCACTTTTTTTTCACAGAGGCAACTACAGGTCGCTCTGGATGGGTGTTCTTTGGGCTCTTCCATCTGGCACAGGTGTTGCAGTCGCTCTGCTGCAGGGCAGCAATGGACCGCTAATTGGCGTCGCTATATCGGCCTCATTATTGCCGCCAGTTGTTAATTGCGTAAGCACAAGTGACATCGCACACCGCAATAGTAAAATATTGGAAAAAGCACAAGTATCTCATTAGTGTTTAGTGTTTAGCTAATGCTCTCTGCATCAAATACATTAAAATACTTATTAAAATACTAAAAAATAAACAGATTTAAATTTAAGTAAGGTGATATAGAGAAAAAAATAGATTAAATAAGGAAATAGAGACGTAATGATCATTCTTTTTTTCTTCTCTTAGACGAATAATTAGCGTAATGATGCTAATTAACGTAAACGACGATTAGCGTAATGGCGTAATTGCGCCTATCGGACTAAGAGCTTCTTTATGGTTCGCAGGGCTTGTTCTGGGCTCTCGGATGCATATGGCTCATATACCGCCCTATAAAGATGCCCCACATCAAAGGGGAGTCCTACACGAACTTCAATAGCTCGTATAAGTACATCTACAGCGACTACTTGCCCGTAGAGTTCTTCTGCAATGGCATTATCAGCGCGTGTCTGACATTTATCAACGTAATGTGCATCTTTATTACAGCGATAATAGTCCTGAAGGTAATTAAAGTTAGCACGCGATACAGGTGTGCCCGCGTACCATTGCAAATTGCAGCCGCAATCCGTTTTGCGCTCGTATCGTTACCTCACCGACGAGAAATTAGCGTTACACACACCGTAATTGCACCGTAACGCTAATTGCACGAGGCGAACAGTCAAAGTGGCAATGACGTGAACTATTTTATCGTATACCGTGTCGATATACGATAACACATATATGTGTTCTCCATTAAGTAATGTCAATTGTAGAATTGACATTTTGTTATCACGCGCGTTAAGAATAAAACCGACGTTATTTTTGCTTCTGCTGTGTAATCCCTCATTCCAGATTAAAGAAGTGGCCGCGCCGTACACGTCCACACCGGAACTGCGTCGGTTTTGGGAACACGATATCCGTCTTGTCCGCGATAAGAATATCTCGAGAGATAACAGTTCCCTGAATTCGAGGTAATGAATTAGCCACGAGAACTTAAATATGAAAAAAAAGAAACGGAGTTTTATGCTTCTCTATATTTTACAATGAATGAGAGAAATATATTGAAAGCGAGTAACAAATGAATGTAATAATAAAAATTCCGTTTCATGTTAGTTACTACGACGGATTGAGCAAGAGAAAGCAACGAGCGCTGGAGCGCACGCTGAACGAGGCAGTAAGGGAGGCGATGAATGACGAGACCTTCAGGAAAGTGCAAAGACTCAGTTACGGACAGCACGGGCCGGAAGAGGTACTTTAGCATCCATCTCAATCTCATCATGTTTCGTCACTAAGAAACTTTCTAGGATTTTTATTTTTAATTATTGATGATTCGCAATTTTAATATGTTCGCTACCACATCTTCAGTTTTCTTGAGAGAAAGATTAAATGTCACACATGTGCGACAGCAATTCTTTTTTATAATATAAAGAGATTAATATTAATTTATTTTTATTCATTATTATTTGCTATCATAATTTATTATTTATGAAAATCAATGTAGAAACAATGTAGAAATTATGTATATAAGAAATATTTTTATTTATTTTTATAAAGACAGTTATACATCCTATTTTATCAATATGAAAAATAAGAAAATGATCTGTGGCGTACGGTTTTCCAACCATGATGGTAGCGAACGTTACCAAACGCGTTGATACACGAAATTGTTGCAGATCGGACCTCGATTCGGGCTTCGCGGCTGCGGGGCTGCTGGTAGGAGCAACATGAAGGAGAACGAGGACGTCGAGGAGATAATAAGCGAGGATAAAGATTACCCGCGGTCGCGCAAGATCTTGAATTCCGGCAATACGAGCGAGGACTTGGCCGCTCTGGATCGATTAATAACATACCTCCTGAGCCAGCCGAGCAATCCCGGTGGCGGCAATCTGGACACGTGGAGACGCTCGCATCGAGCTAGCTCGCGAGGGTACAGGCAGTTGCGTGGCACCGCGGCCGATATCGCGGAAACGGGCGGCGTTGGCACGACGCCTCTCTGAGCGTAAATTCATATCTAAAGGTCAGCGTTACGCGCACGAAGATAACGATACGACGACGCCGACATCCTAAAGCGATAGAGTCCGCGAAACGGAATCGCAGTAAGGGCGAAGGGCGACAGTGTGGGTGATATATCACATTAATGTAACACGCTTTTTATTAAAGACATGATAAATTATCGATTATCGTACCTCCTTCTCTCCTCCTTCTCTTTGTTTGTATCACAATTCACGCGACGACGTAGCGGATATACATCTTCAGTTAGAGATCTACGAGTCTTGCCTCAATCGTCGGATGGCTCGGTGCCGAAGTACCTGTCGCCAAAATTGCCGATGCCGGGCAAGACGTAGAACTTCTCGTTTATTTCGGGATCCAGCGCCGAGGTGACGATTTTCACCCGCGGGAACGCGTACGCGATCGAGTGCACGCCGGATTCCGCCATCAGCAGCGACGCCAGCAGCACATTCTCCTCGGCGACGTCGTGATCCAGCAGCACCCGGATCGCCATGATCGCGGCGGCGCCGGTCGCGACGGTCGCGTCCATCAGTATCACTCTGTAGTCCTTTATGTCCTTTGGCAGCCGGAGATAATACAACTGTGGCGCAGAAGAGAAATCACCAGTTTATTCTTGAACAATCGGGAGAGCTTGAACGTTTCAAGCTTGGACGCAAAGTTAAATTTTCGAGCGCTTACTTCGGGTTCGCCGGTCTGCTGATTAGTCTGGATGAGAATTTTCCCTATGCGAATGTCCTTGCACACGTCTCTAACGGCCTGCTCCATGGTCTCGCCGGCTCGCAGTATCGATACTCCGCATATCTTGTCCGTGGCGCCCCGTTTGCCACCGTACAACACTCCCTGCGGCGTCTCGACCGTCACATCCTTTGAAAAAGGGAAACAATGAGCTTTGAGTGCCGACTTCTCTCGCCTGCGTGAGCAAACGCGTTACATTGCTAGATAATTGAAGCTCACACATCTGATACGTCTTATTCATTTTAAAAAAGATCTTGAAGCGAATGGCTCGAGAGAGAAATTCGAGAGAGAATTGTTTTTACTCATTTGAATCTCTTTTGGTTGTACTTTTATGAGTAAATTTTCTTCGCAACAGTTCTAACAGTTCTTTTGTTTTAAAAGATTTTTTTAAAAGCTGTATATCGAATGACGCGATAGTACAAATTGACAAAAATAAATCGATACCTCAAACGGCAACAGAGACAACGCATATTCGATGACCAAACGGATCAATCGTTTCGAGTAAAAAATAAATTCATCTCTGTAGGTCTCCTTGTTTCGTATAAACGTGTGCAGACCCTTTATTTGCGGCGTGTCCGGGAGTAGATACAATGACGAAGGCAACGGTTGGCCAATGTACGAGTGCGCCAGCTTTTCCCTCAGTTTGAAGCCTCTCTGAAAAAGTCAAACCGTACAGAGATCAATCGCATATTCTCTTATATATTTTATTGAATTATATAGGAAAAACTGGCAATTTACCAACTGAAGCTGAGTATGGACGTGCTGAACAATGAGCTCGATCGCCACTTCGTTGTCTCCCCCGCGCGGCACGATGATGTCCGCGTGCACCATGAGAGGCGCGATGTAATAATAAAAGGCCGGTTGCACGTGTTGACTGTACTGCTTCAACACACCCTCCAGATCTCTGCCTCTTTGCGAGATGTCCCTCCGCAGGCGCCTGGCGAGCCTGACGTCAGCGTCGGTATCGACAAAAATCTTCATGTCGCACATCTAGAGGAAGCGTTCGCATGGTTACTCCATCACATTCTATTGTTATATGCGAGTCTCAATTTTTCTCCTTGTTTTTACTTACTTTCGACACGTCGACATTGTAGAAGGTAAGTATTCCCTCGAAGATGATGACGTTGGCACCGTACATGGTTTTCTGAAAAAGAGCGGAAACGGTTCTCGAAATCGATTTTCAGCGCGAGAGTCGACGGAAGTTAATCGCGACGAGTTGATCAACTTACCGTTCTGCTTTCCCTGCGATGAGTCACGAAATTATAAATAGGAACTTCCACCATCCGTCCTTCCTTCAGACGCTGCAGCGTGGTCTTTAAAAGTTCGAAATCGAACGCGTCAGGGTGGTCAAAGTTGTATTCGTTTCGAGCAGCCATCTCGTGCTGCTTCTCGTTTAGCACCTGTAAGGTAAGTACTTGATGATAATGATCTACACGATGCGTGTGTTTGCTCTTTATTACGCTCCGGCGAACGACATGCTCAACCATAAGAAGGTATTTTTGCTGCTTTATCGATCAGATTTATCTACTCAACGTACTTTATAAAAAGAGTCCATGCTGAGGAGAGTCACCCATGGCACGTCCAGAGATTCTATGATTTTCGTTGCTACCGTCGTCTTCCCGGATGCGCTGCCACCACAAATACCTGCAATTTTATATTGCGATTTAAATTTATATTTAATCTAAAAGCCATTTCATGAATGAAGACCATAGTCAAATGGATTAACGACGAGTACTAACCGATTACGAAGGGTTCCACTTGTTGACCCGCTGAATTGTACCAGGGCGGCCTACCAGCCGTATAAATAGTCCGCGTTTTGCTCCTGAGGATCGATTCTGCAGATGTTTTCTTGCTCGACTGTGACATACTGGTGGTACGTTGTCTGCGTGACCTTGGAGACTTTTGCGAGCCTGTTATAATTATATATTTAATATAATAATTATTATACATGGCTTATTTTCCTCTACCATTTCCATGAAATTAATTCATGTTTTTAGGATGTTAATATAGTCTTCTACTTGATGAAAGGACTTATTGAATAGTAGAAGGAGTAGGATTAAGGTGGGAAGGATCTTGTATACTTTTTAGCCATCTTTGATGAATTCATTAAGTGACATAAAGGATGGGATTTTTTGCATCTTCTCTCACAGGTGCAACTTCGTAGGGACCATTGAGTCTGCAAGCAATGCATCTGCTTAGCAAGCTTAACAAGCACATTTGCATCGATTAAATATTGCTTTATCATAAGATTATTATCTCTTAAAGTTTCATCCCTTGATAAGATGGTAAATCACCGAGCAATTTTATATCAGATGATTCAAGATCAATGAGAGACTGACCCTTCAGAACTATTCAGACTCTGCATTTTTTCAGCTAAATATATTTTATCCTTGTTTTGTGCATCAGTTTTCACAATCATAACAGAGTAGTTTAATTTATTCGTTCGGTTGCTGGTATTTGGAATAGCAAGAAATCTAGAAGAGTAAAACCGGTCGAACAAGCTTATCTGATGATGGTTTACCTGTGGACGGTGGCCTTGGTGATTGCGGTGTTGGTGTGTCGCAGTGCCTGCAGTGCTCGGCATCGTCACACAGCTCGTCGACGAGGAACATCTCGCGGTCGTCCGAGCACACGTCGCCATCGTCGCTAGTACAGGAAAAAAAAGAAAGAATTCCAGCATTGAGACATTTGTTTTACTTAATTTATTTTATTGCCGGCGGTGCACGCTGAACTTTCCATCCAAGTTCCCGTTTGATACTTTGAATCTAAAGAGATACATATCATGCATTTCATAACATTATCATACGAAATATTTTGGACTATCATTTTTTGCTGATACATTATGATAATTATCGTGCATAGATTGATTATCATCGCATCGCATTCAATGATACATTTATCAATTTTAAATTTATTCGAAAAATTTATTAGAAAACGTATATTCGTTAGAAAATATATTCAATAATAATAATAATAAATTTATATTATTAATAATAACTAAATAAATAAATTTGCAGCTCATGTAGCAAATGCGTCAGTGTGGGTGGGCAAGAAATCGCGCGAGAACAGCTCAGTACGACGAATGTTAATCTTTTCTTTCCTCAGAAAGTGAAATCATTTGTTGCCCTTTGCGAGGGCATGCTAAGGAATAATTGTCTTGCACTTACCATTCGGAACTCGCCGAGCTTGGTGGCTCAAACGGATGCTGCATTTTAGCTGCCATATTTTACGAACTCGAACTCGTCAATCTTGGCACCAGCAGCGTGCACGTGAGCGATTATCACTCGTTGGACTTACTGCGTCGCACGTAATCGGCACGCCGTGTATCAGGTAAATTCGGTGCACCGATGCAGCACAACCGACACGCGGAAGCCTGCCGAGAACTGCGCGTAGAATGCCGTACGTACGGACGTGCGGTTAGTTCTTTCTAACCAAAGTGGCGACATCACTAATCAAGATCAAGAATAGAAAGCGTTCTGAAGCGTTTGAAACGTTAACTAGACTACAGCCACAATATGAAGTTTGAAAGCAGCGTTTTCGTGTTATGAATCAAATTTTAAATATGCCTAATGATACAAATCTTATGTAAAATTAGTAATGACTCGATAATTTTAGATCAGAGATGCAACTTTTGAACGATATGAAATTCAAGTTTAGAAAACATTTTTATTCCTAAATAATACAACTCGTCAGCGTTTCTATTTTCATATTTAAGTAGAATAATGCGTCTCAACTAGTAAGCTTCATTTGTAAGAAATATTATTCAA
The DNA here is from genome assembly GCF_003672135.1 of Ooceraea biroi. Taxonomy (NCBI): domain Eukaryota; kingdom Metazoa; phylum Arthropoda; class Insecta; order Hymenoptera; family Formicidae; genus Ooceraea; species Ooceraea biroi. The sequence continues at coordinate 5,102,117 of NC_039517.1, read as the reverse complement.
TTTCACACACATTAGGATTAGGATTATGCAATTGCAAAGGAAATTCTTGATTTAATAGCATTTATTGAATAATCTTATAATTATTCGAGGTAGTACAGATTATTTGGTGTACTTAAACAAAGTACAAAAGTTGGCACGTAAAACACGTTGCAATCGAAGATATTATCACTGGGAATAAAAAAATGTAACATCACGAAATTTGGAACTTGTAGCACAAACAGAAACTTCAGACTTAACACTTTTAATCAAGAACGTAGGCAAATAGGAACATACCCATAAATATTCAAATTCTTAAACGTATAATGAAGTGTACTGGGTTGACCGGAGAGTCCATACGGATTTTTTTAATAAAGAATTTAGAAATACAAAATTTTCTGTTTGTATCAAGAATCAAATAATACAAAGTTCTACATTTAAAGTTTGCTGAAGAAATCCGCACGGACTTTCCGCTCACAACCGAATTAATAAATTCAAAAGATACTTAAACATCACACCCCTGCGTTACGTATCCTCTTCCTTACTTGTATTTGAAATTCATTCTTAGCAAATATCGCGCTTTCACCTGAGCCACGTCGTATACAATGTACTCGTTATACAACAACGCTGACTGTTTACTGATATTGGCAGGTACTCCAGTTCCGTAGGGCACTTCAACGCCATCCTCGGTCTTGTAAACGCTTTGAGGATCGGGATGCGTCTGGCCGCGACCGACCGTCGAATGCTTGCCTTTCGGTAGCTTCACGATGTAATCCGCGTTATACCTCTCGTACATATTGCCCAGGGCGACTTCGCAAAGAAGCAGCAGACCGGTCGGGTTGCCGCTGTGCGTGCAACAATAATTCGCGGACTTCGACACCATGTCGGCAAAGTATATACCCTTGCCGAACATGTAGCCGGTAACGGGCGCTTCCGGCGGCGCGATGCGCAAACCTTGGGACAATATTCCCGCGAAATTCGTGGTTCTCGACCCGTGCCAGAGCAATTTCCTGTTGGGCAATTTCTTGAACGGTTTGAATCTCTGCTCCTCGCCCTCTCGCTTGATGACGAACACGTCATCAATCTCAAGCTCGTACTGCATGTGCGTAGTTGCATGAGTGTTCCTGACGTACTGCTCGATCATCTTGAACTCCTCACTCGTCTTGTCCAGTATGTCGATGACGGTCTTCAGTTGCTTGTAGTGACTGTCAAGCGGATTCTCCTTCTTATCGGTCTTGTCGCAGAGGAGACTGTACGCGATCTCCATCTCGAGCAGTGCGTCCAGCATGTCGCACTTGGCTTTGATCTCCTTCGACGTCTCAAGAATCTTCGGCCCGGACACGCCGAAATTGTGAGGTATCAGTGTATAGAACCTGTTGGAGGCGTCGATCAGCGTGGTGCGATCTACGCTGCTCTTCTTGAGTATCTCCTGCAGCTCCGTGAGAACCGCATAAGCCTTCTCGATTTGCTTCTGGGACAGTTTTCCAAGTGGCATCTTGTCCATGTCTATCTCGAACTCCAGCATGACCTTCTTCATTTCGTTCACGTCGAAAATCAGGCGCATCAGATCTTGAATCGGCTTTTGCAGGTTGCTCTTGATGTCCGAGTCTAGAGAGGCGACCTCCTGGTTTCCATCATCTATGTCGAGCGGATACATCCGTTGCGGCATCTTCACGAAGTACTCTCTGTCCTCCCACTGGTTTCCGGTCTTCTCCTCGTACAGTGCTTCGAACTGTTGTATGCACTCCTTCAGGGACATGTAGTCCAACTTGGTCCCGCCAATGGTGGTACCAATTCGACCCCAACTTCTGAACAAGGAATATTTCTCGTGTTTGTCGTGCTTCAGAATCTGTATTTTGTAAAAACTGTTCTTCTTCAATTGTATGTCCGTCAGACCCAATGTCGCGGTGTACTTGTCCTTGCCCTTCTGATAGATGTGCGCGCAATCCTCCAGGCCGCTGGCGGGATCCACGGCACCGCCACCCTTCACCTTGACTTTCACCTTGCCGGAAACGGACTTTTCAAATTTGCTCTTGCTCTTGGAAGCGTTGGACTTGGCGATGACGTTGGAGAGCCTGGCATTGATGTCGCCTCCCCACTCGGAGATGGTTTTCTTCTTCAGGAGCATAATGGGTGCGTCCGTGTACTCCTTAGCTTCCTCCACGAAGTCCTCCGTGATTACTTGAATATCGTATGACTGAACATCCTGCATTCTCCTATTCATCCTATCCACTTCGTTCTTATTCGAGATTACAGCAGCCAGATCACCGTGAAGCTTCGTGGTAACGACACCACCCAGCAATAAGATTTCCTTCTTCAGTTCTTCCTTGTCTTTCTCCGTGCGACCGAGTATAACAAACTGCATGTTCTTCAGGGGCCGTGGCTTTCCTTTCACTTTTGGCCCGTCTACCTCATCCTCTTCCTTCTTAACAGAACTCGACGACGACGATGCAGTCATCTCAAATATCCGTTTCCTTACCACAGACTTGTATGGCCTAGAAACAGAGTGAGAATAATTGTTTATTATCATATTAATTTAAAGATTATTATTAATATTTATTGACGTAAAATGTTTTTCACGGACGACTAGAATAAAATTTATTTATTATCTTCATTGCTTAATGAAAGAACCTACTTAATTGGAAAGTCTTTCTTCGAGGCACTTGGTATCTCGCACTTATTCCTTTTCGGATCTTGGGTAACATACTCGCATTTCGTCCACTCCGTCGCATCGCCAGTGCATCTATAACCCAAGCCGGAATTATATACGAGCTGTCCTCCGCATATCGGACAGGGTTCCAGAGCTCCAAAATACAATATATCAGACACGAGGTTTACAATCTGTAAATAAGGTTTCTGATTAGAGGTATGAAAAATCTGCTTTGTGATTACACAAACAAATATCTCTCGCAGTGTCTACTTCAAGCCTGCAAAAATAAATAAAGATATTTCTTGATTAAACACGCATGATGCGCTTACGTTAGATATGCCCGTTGGAATGTCCTGGTGGTTCTTCTCCAATATAGCAATCAATTCTTTCTTGTCCAAATGCGATATTCGATCTTTGATAGCGTAGAGCCCATCATTTTGCTTCTTGATTGCCTTTGTCTCTGCCTCGTCCTTCGGTTCATTTTTAACTTTCTTAGGGGGTGGTGGTACATCACCCGCAGCCATTTTGGGCAGTGCATCTTTCAGGTTCTGAAGATCTTCCTTTGAGAGCTGTTTGGCACCTGGAAGCTTATCTCCGCTCTCATAGTAGCCAAAGTCTGCTCTGAGTTTCACGAAACATTCCACATGATACCACCTGTCAAGACCACCGAACCTTCTGGCTTCCTCACTTTCATAATCCTTCTTCGATATCCTGGTTTCACCCTTTATTATCTTCTCCTCGCAACCTTTACATGTGGACTTGTTGGATTTGGCATACTCTACTCTGAAGTCTCCGGAGACACCACCAGAGGCACCAGCTTTTGTTCTCTTCCTCCCTTTTCCGGACGTCTGGGCAGGTGCACTGAGAGACTCCTCTGCAGATAAAGGTATGGGATAAAATGAAGCAATAACCATAACTCACAATAAAATTACAGGTTGTGCTCGAAATGTGTACTAACCAAGTTTCTTTCGAATCGCATCTTGATCTTCATTGCGAATCTCATCAAAACACGCTATATCGGCAGTAGATTTTGGTCTTTGTTTCATGAAGAAACACTTGAAGTGATACCACCTAGGTACCGTTCCATCATGAACTGGGCTCTAAAGACGTAAACAATTCTATGGTAATATTAAAGATTCGTTTCCTTACGAAGAGAAGATATGTTGGAGAGATCAGATTGTGATAATAAATTACGGTTAATTGCATTTATTTAGTTTATTGTTTACAGCCAATGCAAAAAATCATAAAAACATCGATATATTCTCCTAATATTCTTGTAAGTAAAATAAGATCTGTTATTACGTATTCTTCAGTTCAAAAACACCAAAAAAACAAAAGGTAATACTGAAGGAGAGTCTCTTCCTCACCGTTCTCGTTAAAACTTTGTAATATTGATGGGAAAATACGATGATTTTAACTTGCAATGAAAATAACTTACGCCAATGCTACAAAGAAAAATTGATTAAGAACAAATAGCCTAACAGTTTGATACGTGTCACGGATATCACGCAATCGACGCGATCATTCGGGATGATATCAACAGATATAGTCATCGAAAGAGATCAATAGCTAATGATAATTCAATTCGCACGCAGTATGCGTATAACGAGATAACGCCATTAACAGTTATATTAAGCAACCATTAAAATATACGGAAGATTTTATGCTTGACAATTGGAAGATACGCTACGGAAATGCCGCATAAAATAGAAAAACATTGAGCGATGACGTCGAAGCAACAGACGCGAAAAACGCATCCATTGTTCCATTGACGCGCAATTCCACTCGCGCGAGTTCTCGGAAGCGGGACGGTTACCTGAACAACAGCGGCGAGTCTCAGGCTCCCTTTGCCGATGAGGCTCTTGCACAGCTGACACTTGGAACGATCGCTCTTCGCGTATTCCGTGCGATATGGCATTTCGTCACCCATCTTATCAACCGATCTCAACTTGCCGATCACACGAAAATACGAAAATGATCAAGGACAGCAAGAATCGCAATAACACCGGCTAACAATCGAACAGCAGCATTGCCGGCGCCAGAATGGTTAGGTTCCTCTCGCGCCTTCACGCAACTTCTGCCAACCGCGTGCGAGATAACTAGATAGTTCTAAACGATAGTGAGACGCGATTGGTCCATATTGCGACTTGCGATTGGTGCTCAAATATTGCAAATTGGCGGTTTTCTGCATGGCACTTGAAACAAAATGATTATTTACCGTATAATATCAATTTTTGTAATTGTAATTATGTTCAAAAATTATTATTATGTTAATATTGTTATGTTTTGGTTTGTTAAATACTGAGAAATATGTAACATACTAATAGGCCAACCAAAGAATCTGTGTGAATTGTTTTTCAAAATTTAATCGCGAAATTTTATATTATACTTAATACAAAATTGTGCAGTTACATTTTGTTAAAATGTCCGCACGGACTTTACGGCCCAGTATTAATGCGAATAAAAATGTTTAATAAAAGACATACGTTTATTATAAATATTTCGTGAAAGACATGTGTTTCTTATAAATAAATGAATTATTAACTATTACTAATTATTAACAAATAATTAGTAATTACTTAGGTAAATGTTTAATTATTTTAAAACATTTGTAGAAAGATAAAAAATATAAATATTGTTTGTAACAACAATCGCAAAAAATATCACCTGCCTCCTGTGAGGTTTGAACTCACGACCCCTGGTTTACGAGACCAGTGCTCTACCACTGAGCTAAAGAGGCTTCAAAGTTACCGTCTTTCAAACAGGTATAAAGAGTTTTGATGTATTTATTGATACATTTGTGAATAACTTACTTAAAAATAACTTACGCTTCTGTTTAGACTTAAATTTGTTCCCTTTTTTTCATTATTTTATCTTTTTACATTGATAGTTAAAACCGATTGAATATAATTTAATACAAAAAATTAAAATTAAAGATTTTTATAAGAGAAGTTTTGTAATAATTTTTATATAAATATTCTTGATAAATATGAGATATACATAGATAGATATATAGATAGATATGACCGTTGGAAAAGTGAAAATGTAACAATAAAAAGTTTTTCATTGAAGAAAAAGAATAAAAGAATTTCACATAGAAATTTAATTATTTAAATATTTAATAAACAATTTTGTTGGAACAGATCCTTGAATACCAAATTGAAACTAATTCGTTTTCAATGATCCAATTGTTCAATAAATCCGAACTCTTCGATAATCGAACTCTTCGATAACCGAATTTTTGTAAATCGAATTTTTTCAAACACCAAACGACAGATTATCATCTCAGATACTGATTTGGGAATGGAAAAGTTCACATTTTCAGGAATGCATCGATTAGGCGCCGGACGCACTTCACGCGAAATGCAATCTCCAGGGATTTTCGTCAAGGCCTGGAGACGTGCACGACGAAGATAAAGCACCGGAAGACGATAAAAGAGCTATCGCTCGCATGCCAGCGGAAACTGCGTTCCCGCCCTCGGCTACAAGAACAGCCCCGAATGCAATGACGAATACCGAATGTTCCCATTCATATTTTCACCACGCTCAAATAAGTCCAATTCTCTCCCGCAATCTTTCTCGGTCTAATTGGCATAGTTTCAGCCACCTTGTCGTCAATCGTAGTTGCAGAGGTGTGTAAAGCTTCCAAACTATTGGGAATATCGGTAGCGCGCGTGTGTGAATTTAGTTTTAATTTAAAGACGAGTTGTTTGTACAGAATTGACGTATATTTCGAATAAACTATATTGTATATCTCGTAAAGTGTTTTAAAAAACGAAATCTAAGAGTGCGAAATCACGGTCGCGTTGTGTGTGCGCGAGTGCATGCGGAGTGCAGTCCACGCCAGGATGAAGTTCACTTCATGGATTTTGTTGCTGTTTGTCTTCTTCTTCAGCCAATGCATCATTTGTTCTTGGCAGGTGCAGCGTAAGCAGAAATAATCGAGATAATTATTAAATATATTTTCGCGACGAAATCAGCTCGAATGGGGATGATGTGAAGTAACTGTGACGTATATATACCTGGCAACTGTAATATTGATTCGAATGAATTCTTAATACAAGGTTTTTTTGAGTTTGAATTTTGTAAAATAGATTCGCACGAACTTTCCGGTCAATCCAATAATTTTCTGCAGTTAACGTTTATCAGTTCGCGACAATTAAAAACGTAATATTATTTATTGAACTAGTTACAACATATCGATAATTTAATAAAAATAATAGTGTTACATTTGAAATTTTTATTGTGTGCATCATAATAATGTATATTTGTGCTCGTACAGATAAATAAAATTTATACGAGAAGGTTTATTATACGTAAATGAGTAGTTAATAATTAAAGCAACAAACGATTATACTGATATAATTAATTATAATGTTATCGAGCAACTTATCGCGAGGTGTTTGCAAATTCAAATTCGACAATCGATACTCCATTGCCACAGTTATGTCTATGCGCGTGTTTATCGTGCTCCATTTTACTTCATTTTATCAATATTGTTATTAATCTTGCTGCGCATATCAGGAAACAAATACCGTGACGCTAACTTTATCTCACTTGCATAACAAGTGACATTTATTCCAATAAACCAAATGCAGATAATAAATTAATACATTACATAATATTTAAAAATAGACATGTTATATATAATAATTTTATTTTATATACATTATTGAATTGTATTGAATAAATTTGATTTATATTAGATACGAGAATCAATATCTAAATTAACGTGTCTTATTAACGGAGGGTGTTTCGTGATATTCGTTTTCCCTTTTTAGTCCGCTGTCCCGTAGTACGATTGAATAACGGAAAAATTCGCGTTCGGGCCAAAGGCAGAATCGTACGATTCAATTGTCTGGATGGATTCACTCTCGTGGGTAACAAATATTCCACATGCGTACGTGGCCAGTGGGACACACCTACTCCTGTGTGCGTGAGTAAGTAAAATTGTGAGTGTAACAGTATATGGTGAAATTGATCGTCAAAATGCTAATGGACCCTGTGACCCGATATTTTTGCCGAATTTGTTGCTGTTACTCTGTAAAACGAGATTTAATTGAACGTTACTATTTGGATGCCGCAGCGACTAATTTTTCTTCAGGCAACGTTTGATGACAATTTATTTTACAGTTTAAGAAATAAGTATCTCATATACAGGATGAGGCACCTAAAACAGGCCACCTGAATATCTCGGCTTGTTATTGGTGATAGAAAAAAATGTGTCAGACCAAACTTGCATGGTTTCGAGGGACACATCATTTGTTCTAAATAGTTTTTTATTAGGTGGACGCGTAGAGATCATATGAAGGCCAACTTCGTTTTTTTAAATGGTATGATGTTTTTTTACGTACCATCTAGTAGAGCGTTTGAAGATGCGCATATTGATCTACGGGTCAAAATCATTTAAGGTCACTGAAGGCCAACTACAAGGAAAAATAATTTACTTTATATTGCCTAGAGTTCTCTGCTATTGAAAATACCGTAAATTCAGAAATTAAAAAGTTCTAGCCCTTAGAAATTTTTTCTTTTCTGAGTTGATGATATTATTTTTTATATTGCCTAGAGTTCTCTGCTATTAAAAATACTGTAAACTCAGAAATGAAAAAGTTCTAGCCGTTAGAAATTTGTTCTTTTCCGAGAAGTTCTGAGTTGTTCATATTATTATTTCTTATATTGATATAGAGTTCCCTGCTAAATTGAAAATACTGTAAACTCAGAAATAAAAAAGTTCTAGCACTTAGAAATTTTAGCCTTCAGTGACCTTGAATGATTTTGATCCGTAGATCAATGTGCGCATCTTTTACGCTCTACTAGATGGTACGTAAAAAAACATATCATACCATTTAAAAAAACGAAGTTGACCTTCATATGATCTCTACGCGTCCACCTAATAAAAAACTATTTAGAACAAATTATGTGTCCCTCGAAACCATGCAAGTTTGGTCTGACACGTTTTTTTCTATCACCAATAACAAACAGCCGAGATATTTAGGTGGCCTGTTTTAGGTGCCTCACCCTGTATACACTGAGATCATGTTTTTCAAATAATTAAAAATAAATAACAAATAATTAACAAAAAAGAACAAAATTAATAAATTCTTTTTTATTTTTATCGCGCAAGCTGCAAAGTGACGCTTGCGCGAGTATTCTAATTAGAACGTATCGAAAGCTGTGTGAGACAGCTGCGTGATGATATAATATACCGCGTGTCATAATAAGTAGATGCGATGGTATAATTATTTATATTAATTTTAATATTAATATTTATATTATTAATTTATCGCAATCTATTCTCTCATTGGTGTCAAGTTATTCTTTATGTAAATTTATGCTTTTAATAATAATAGATATTCAAAAGAATGCAACAGCAAGTTAATATAATTTAATTCTTTTGTATGTGACATTTAGGTTCGAAATGCTCTGCACCGCCTACACCGGCGCACTCATTTATGGCGCAAAAACTGAATGGCTCAATATTAGTATTCTTCTGCGAACCTGGCTATACTCTAATTGGTAGCTCAGAAATTTATTGTGATGGACGCCAATGGAACGTAACGATCCCTTATTGTCGAGGTGCTACAACTAACAAATTTTACTTCGTTATGAACAGATGATGTTGTCTCCTCTTTCAATTATTATTTATTTCATACAAAGCACGTCGTGGTCTTGAAATAATAATTATGTTCAAAACCAGTAACATGCGATGCTTAAATAATCTTGCTATTGAACAGAGAAAATTAAAAAAAATTAAATTAATTGCTTTGTATATAATTGCTCAATATTTGGTAACACGAAATCAATTTATTCTTACATAATCACCTAATAGTTACATCTTACAAAGTCTACAAAGTCATCATATAACTCTATTTTTTTCTATCTTCACTCTAGTTGAGCTTATTTAAGACCTGGATACTTTTCTTTCTCTTTGTCTTCCGCGACAAATCAAATATCATTCGTAAGCGGTGCTCGTTCTAACGTAATGTTTCTCAATGTTGCACGACAAGGTATGAACGCGTCCGCGCCAACGAAATGCGATTTCGAGAATCCGGATTTATGTTGGTGGGAACAGGACCCGCTGCACGACTTCGACTGGAAACGCCATAATTTCGAGACACCGAGTTTACACATCGGCACCGGGCCGACGCATGATCATACTCTGGGAGCCGGAAACGATGGCACGTATCTGCTGCGTATGAATCAACGTTCGTCAGGACGTTAGATTAAAATTAAAATGCGAGGAAAAAACTCGATCGTCGTGTAAACATTTGCGCATTTGCTGATTCATTTCAGGACACTATCTCTACATCGAGGCGTCGGGCCGATTGGTGAACGACACGGCAAGAATCATATCACCCCTATATAACTCTTCGTTAACCGAATCGGGGTGTTTCTCGTTCTGGTAATTAATGTAAAATGAAATGTGTTGTGAATCATAAATTCAGAATTTCTTGAATTTGTTGCTAAAATTTATTATGCTGCAATAAAATGAGTATTAATGTAATATTTTAAGGCGCACATTTCTTTCAGTGATATTTCATAAATTTTATTGTTTTTATGTATTTGCCAACAGGTACCATATGTACGGTGCCACGATCGGTTTTTTAAACATATATTTCAAACAAGAGGACACTGCGTCGCAATTGCTGTTTACTAAAAGTGGAAACCAAGGGAATCAATGGTTCCACGGTATTTTCGATCTACCGAAAAGTAATGCTAGCTTTCAGGTATGCGTTACTATTTGTATGCTCAATATATGCAGCTTGTGCAAATAATACCTTTCGAAATAAATAAAGCATTCAAGTAATACCTTTCAAAATAATTTACTTCAATTTAAATTCAGACTTTCATTTATAGTCTTATTATAATGTATATTGTATTGTGTATGTTAACAATTGGGATCTCATAGAGCTCATGCATTACTTTTTGAATACTTTTTATAGATTATTATAGAAGGAGTGAGAGGTACCAGTTACGTGAGCGATATCGCGATAGATGACGTCGCTATTTTACAAAGGGACGAGTGCATTGTTAAAAACGAATCTATTAGTGTAACCGTAAGTGATTATGGTAAGTTTATTTCTCAATCTTTTGATCATGAAAACTTGGAAACATTCGTGTAGCTTGAAATAAGGTAATGGCAAATGTCGTAGGATACTTGTTAAAACTTTGAAAAAGCATTAAAAGGATCTGAAAAACAGTCCATAATTCAACTTTTTATTACTCTAATTTCTTCTCCCAGCAAGTCTCGCATATAATTTAGTTGAAAGATATATTGGATTAATTCATAAATAAGAGAGAGTTCCGCTAGATAATTACTGAATCACTTCTTCTGAGAAATTAGCATTATTCAAGATATCTAATTTATCTCTTGTAAGTTGTACTTAGTAATGGAGGATATATTATATAACAGATTAAATTTATTGTAACAATTTTTAAATATAAAAATTCAGTTTATTAAATAAAAGAGAATTTTATTAATTTATGTAACTCGATATTTAAAATATGTTGCAGAAAAAGAAATAAAGTATTTCTTAATTGTATATAATTTAATTGTATGTGTACAATACTCTTTAAAGAAGATTTACGTATTTTTCAGATCAAGTCGAAATCGTGAATTCGCAACAGAGTTGTCGAGACAGATGCTTCTTTGGCGCCACGGAGAGTTCCGTTTTCTTTGACACACGAACCGGACCGGAGAGCTGCTTTTGCACAGTCGATTGTGTGGAACGTTCTATGTGTTGTCCAGATTACGCTGAATATTGTATATTAGGTAACTGTGATTCACATTCGATCGTCAATGCAAGTCGATCAGTGATCTAATCGGATTCGATTCGATTACACGAATTCGGATAATCCTGAAACCGAAATCAACTATCGTCACTGAATAAACTCAAGTTATTGAAACCGTGACATGTGGCAGTCTCGTTAACGAGGCATTTATAACATGTTTTTCCTTTGTTGACTATTTTATTTTGGGATTTTATTTTATCAAACATTATTTAAAGTAAAATTTTAAAGATACTTAATTACAATTGCAGGATACAGCATTGCGTACACAATACCCGACAGTGTCACTAAAGCACTGGCTAGCAAAACCACGACTGCACCGTCAAGAAACTTCACGCTGACAGGGTTCCCGATAAATCCAAAAGATGATATCGACCCAGGCATGCCCAACACGACCACGTCGGCGCCCAAGCGGGTGGTTACCGCGAAAACAACGATCAAACCTCAAACCAAGAAATTGCCACGAACAACTGTCAAACCAACGCAGCCGGAAACTAAGGAAACCCCTTTTGAGTTGAAGACAACTACAACGACAAAACGCACAGACCTTTATGATCAATCTGGTAAAATCCATAATATACATATAGGAAAAGTAAAGTAAAAATTCTGATATTAGCCGTCGAGTACCGCAAGCACTGACAATTTCTCTGTGTGGAAAGTTTTAAACAAGCGCTGCGGTAGATTCATTATTAATGTCAATTTTTAATTAGAACTTTATTGGTTAACAAAAATCTCAATGCTTTCTTTTATAAAAGAAAATTATAAAAGAATTATAAAGAAAAATTGAAAAGTTGTATGTACATTAAATGTTATTTTCGTTTATCATTTTACTTTTATAATATGAATATAATTAGGATATTATTAATATATAGATATAACATGAAATTATAGTAATTATATATCACAATAAGCCAAAAGAACATTTAGTATATACATACGATTGTTTAAGCACTTTTTTAAGCAATCGTGAAATTGGGGAAAAATATTAGTGATAACATTCGAGACAGGAGGAACTCAAACGATTAAATCACAGCAAGGGAAGACACTGTGTAAATTTGTGACAATTATCGTAACAAGAACTGGCAAACCTATATTTAGCGTTATACTTTGGTCTAGTTATACTTGTCTCCTCAAACTGCCCGAAGTGGATCGCAACATTGAAGTGTATAACCAAGTTCTGTAATTGGTCCTTCTCTTGTTCCGTTACGTATTACCTCTATTATTGTCTAATAATCCGATTACAGAGAAAGCAATTAAAGAGAAAGCGTTCTCGATATAAACCGCACGTTTTTCGAGAAGTTCAGAATAATTCTGAGATCTTTTGGGATAAATAACATCGTTTGTTTTGTTGAAATTAATTATATCAACACAATTTTCAATTATTGCTTTTTAATCTTTCTAAGCTGCTAATATGCCAACTATATTATACATTCTAATAAATTCTTTTAATATATATTTTATCGAATACTGGAAATTTGGGGCTACCTTTTATTACAGATATTGAATGATATTGAAATTTATGCAAAATTACTGACAAAATAAAACATTCGCAGGTCTGTACAATCCGGAAAAGGTGAGACAGGGCGGAAGCTTTGAGAAGTTGGAGATCATCGTCGTAGCCGGTGCGACTTTGGTCGTGCTCTCCGTCGCGCTCGTGATCGTCATCATCGTCATCAGGAGGAGAAGAACTTACAAGAGAGGGACGAGCAGTTCAGCGCTCTCAGAGGATAGCGACGTGCGTTTCTTAACGTCGGACGAAATCCTTGACTTCAATTTAGCTCGACCCACTGATAACGACGAGATGTAATCTTGTTTTATTGAAATTCCTACGGCCGCGTAGAATCAAATTCTCTAATTAAATAATCTCTAATTAAATAATCCACCAACAAACAGAATCACAAAGGAATTACGAGGAAACCTTTGCGAGCAGAAAATAATCGCAGCTGTATTTTATTTTTACGCATTTTCGTCGTCCAATCTTTTATTGTTCTCCATTTATGCAAAATTGTTGTTCTCTTTTTCTTGCTTTAAAGAAACTACATGTTTTTTTAGAATATTAAAGTTATATATACTTATTTTATATATACTTTTATTATATACTTTTTAGTTCATGCTGGTTTTAGAAAAATGCAAAGAGAAAGAAAGAGAGAAAGGGAGACTTTAATTTTGCATTACTAAAGAAAATTAAATATTATTTGCCTTGTGCAGTGTAGTCATTATAACTACAAACTTATAAAAAATTGTCTGGAAAGAAAGATTTATAATCTGATATATTTTATAATTTTATGCATAAGAAGATAAGAGAGATTACACTTTCACAATTATTATTCAACATAAAACAGAGATATGTAATATTAATAATAAATTATTTTATGAAATTATGCTTAAAATTATTTTCCTTCTAACTCGGGCATCAGATATGGAGCGTACAAAACGTTCTCATCATTTAGAAAGTATTTCTCTACCTTGAACTCCTTATAATTTATTATTACACTTTTGCTTCAAGGCATTTAAAGCAACAAACTTATGCATAATATACTTCTTCTTTATGTCCTTGGATCTTTTTTTTTATTAAGGGGAAGGAAACCTTCTAAAGTCCTGCTCAGCCCCCTGAGGCGGGAGAATTGAGGGAAGTGTAGAATTCTTATCCACTAAAATCTCTCCCGTGACTTGTCGGGCGCGTGATTGGAGGGGCCCCCAAGAACTGCCAGAGGCATTTGACAATTGAGGCCCCCCGCTCCGGCATACATTTTGTTTGGACCTCACCATACTTTCGGACCTATCCTGTATGCTCCTTGGATCCTTATGCCAAACAAACTTGTATCTCTCTTGCATTAGATGCCATTTTAACAACTCAAGTATATAATAACCATCAAGCACCTCATTTGACTTCAAAATTTTTCACTAAATTAATTTTAATTTAAAAAAAGCTTTAATTAGGTAATTGATACTGAGATAGTAAATGCCAGTGTCTTAGTTTTAACTTTAATTTTTCCACTAATTATTTAAAGTAGTAAAGTAGTTTGCTGTAAAGTAGTGGTATGAAGAAATAATGTAAAAAATAATGAAGAATATTTTGGAAATTTAAGTTGTATTATTTTTTGTATAAACAGAATTTTGTATTTTATAGTCAAAGACACCGAATTAATTTACATTCCTAAATTATATTAAATATGCAAAATTGAAAAGAAAAATATAGAATAACTCAAAATTTGAGGTCAAATGAGATCAAATTTGCAGGTCAAATATTGATCATTCATGTGAACATGATTAATATTTGTTAAGAATATTTAAATTGACTTCAGATGACGTGCGCTTGCTATCTGGGATCTTGCTATCACGCAAATAATTACCAAAAGTGCGACTTAATTTTCGATAATGAAACAGCCCAATATATCGATATTGCGCAATGTACTATTTGGAAGGTCAGACACGCACTCGTCGGGAACACCGATTGATTTCACTTCGGGAATACGTCATTGCCAAAATATGTATGCCAAGGCACGTAGTACCAATAGCTCGTCTAGACAATCAAGCTGCCAGACAGGTGGACGATTCCTCAGGCTACTCAGATACTTATACGAGAACTATTACGTGTCATACGTAATATCTCGCGGTGTACGAGGTGCAAAGGATATGGCGCGCGCGTATCCGGCATTCGCGGCGCACCACATCCTGAGGCTTTGCATTATAAATTTTCCGAAAGATTTTTCTTGTTACAACCATATTTCGTAAAAAGTACCGCCGGCACCAGAAAAGAGCTAATGTCGGCCAGATGAATAATTTACGAGGCTGCTTTGTAGTCGCGGTATGCGAGGAGTTCTCGTGGTGAACCTTACAAGTTTGCGGATGTCGTGAAACGCCGCTTTTCTCTTGGGAGAGAGTACAGAAAGAATACAAAAGCCAGAGTGAATATCGAATTTAGTACGTGCACGGTCGACCTGCTGCACGGCGCAGTTTCGGCTATGTTCCATATCCCGATGCGGGCTATATGCATTGATTCGAATTATTATATTTGTTTTATGAAGATTTACAGAAGAGACATAGAATAGGTTGATCACGAAGCAGGAATGTCGCAGTCACAAAGTTGTTCCATATTTTTCTTTTCGATTTTTTACATTTGATATAATTTAGAGATATAAGTTTGGTGTCTTTGTTTATAAAATTCAAAATTCTGTTTATACAAAAAATAATACAACTTAAATTTCTAAAATATTCTTCATTATTTTGTACGTCTTTATGCCACTACTTTACAGCAGAGCGAGAAGGTAGTTCAATTATAAAAATAATTAGTAGAAATGGATAAAATTGAAGTCAAAATTAACTAACACACTGGCATTTACTATCTCAGTATCAATTACCTAAGTAAAGCTTTTTTAAATTAAAATTAATTAAAAAATTCTTATTATTTTAGTCTAAAATCATTTTTCGCGTTTCAATATTTTACGCAAAAAGTGAACGTCGAATTAATTAGAGAATTTTATGTTAAGGCCATCGCAGAGAACAGAATCCGTAACTTCTAACAATTAATCTCTCACTCATATTGATATTAAATAGAAACCAAATTTAAACTTGATTGCTAGCGCAAATTATGTGCACTGAAGACATGATCTCAAGGCGCTATTTGAAAAATGACAAAGGGGTTGTGCACCGTCCTGGCAAGTCGTGCCTCGACGCGTAAACGTTTTCCCATAAGAGCGCGAGCCGAATTTCCATTTCCATGCTAATATCCTCGCACAAATGGCCTGTCAATTCCCAGCGTTGCACCCGCGAGACGTGAAAGCACGTCTTCGAGTCCGCGAGTCGCGAGCCACCCGCCCCTACCTACCTACGTGCGGGGGACGTCGAAAAAATATTGGAAATGCGTCGTCCGCACTTCGTGGTGGCCTTCGTGTCCCAAGTGAAATTTCGCGCCTGCTTCACGTTCACTTGCGAAAGCTCGCGCGCTCTTACTCTCAGATACTTTCTACGCTGATTGCCGAATTGTTGTCGCGTGTCGACTCGCCCATCCATTCTATCCAGCGTTGAATTTTAGGTTTACATTAGACTTTAAGAGATCTTTTGGAGTAAGCAAGAAAAGTTTTTCTTTTCTTTTTTTTAATCAAAATTTACATTTTTATGGAATAAAAGAAAATGTAAAGCATTTGCAAGGCAAACGAGAAAAAATTCACGATAAAATATTGATCACAATTGTCGGTTAAAAATATTATGTGTTTATTTATCAGAAAATATCGCAGAGGATTTTCTCAATGAACCATAATTAACATGAAATGAATGACTGCGCAAACTCATCACCGTAAAACAGTGAAGCTAGAAGCGACCGTAAGTCTTGCTTTTAATTATTCCCGCATAATTTATTAATCCCAAGTTTAATATCAATTCCAGCGGATCGCGACAACAGGTTTCGTTGCAGCGTTGCAAGACCGTTTATATCAATTTTATTGTCACGCTGCCAACACGATATAACGCAAGTGCACGCTAGTTATACGTCAACGATCACAGCCGGAATCGCTGATCGTCGCTTGTGCACCAGATAACGACGTGATGCTTGCGGGCCGGGCACGGTCCCATTGTGATTCGGTCGACGTCGATCGCATTCCGCGCGTACGCGCTTACGCGCCGCGATGCGTGTCGTCGATGATTACGCGTGTATATGAGATCGCGCACGTAACGAGCTCGATTGCGTGCGCCAGGCAGAGGCACGTGTGCCTCGCCGAAAGGCGGCAGTTTCGAGCGGAAGGAGATGGTTGGAGGGGGCGAGTAATACACTCCTCGAGGGGCACATCATGAAGAAAGAGTGGAAAATTCGTTGCGTAGTTTCTCACTTTCTCCTCAATCTTTCTCTTTCTTTCTCTCTTTTTCTCTCTCTCTCTCCACGTGTTCCTCTCACGCTTCTTCCATTCTCTCCCCCGGCGCTCTACTTGTTGCAGTCCGACACAATGGCGCATTATCCGCCCGTCACCTCGCGGGGTTGATAAATCGGTTCGCATCCGATGTTCGCATCGTGTTCTCGTTATTACCTCTTCCACTTCTTCCGTTTCTTTCTTTCCTTTGAGTTTGCTGCGCGAATGCCAAGTTCTTCCTGTTTAATGTCCTATCTAAACGACCGCCGATGATGGATCGTTCCTCCATCACGCTAGCTAGCTTCAAATCGAGCAGATCTCCGGTCTCAAGTCTCGGAAATCTCCGAAAACGTTGAATATCTCCAAACACGATTTTCAGGATAGTTGCTGCTGTATTCTGAAAGTGATGGGATATGAATTTTGTATCAGAGGAAATTTGAAATTACTATTTTATGTATAGGAATAATAAGGAACAGAAAGAGAGATAAAGGGAACTGTTTTTACTCTGCAGAAAATTTATAATCATTATCTTACAAATAATAAAATAATATTAAAAATTGTTTGAATAAAATTCCAAGAAGTTCAAATTAATATTTCGCGTGCCGATTCGGCTATAGTGGATCCTAATTAACATAACAAGCAAGAATTGAAGTCGTGCTTCGACCGTACGTAAAAAAACTACTTTTCAAGCAAACGAATTAGATTAATTTGTTTCCTCGTCCGAAGAAATCGCTCGAAAGGCTTCACGGAGGTTCCCACGGGGGAGTTCCATTTGACGATTCACGTCGAATGGCACACAAAGTCGAGCTGTGCAATTCTGGCAGAGGAAGCTCGCATCGCAACGTGTGCAACAATGCTTCCCGGGTGTCACAATAGGTTTAATCGTCCTAAAACCGATGTCAAGCCGCCTCTGTTCGCCCTTCTCCCAACTTGGCGCAGCGGTAGGGGGCAATTCCGGAATTGCGACCGCGCGGGCAACTCGGTATAAAATCGAACGATTCCCTCGATCAAAGTCACAGTATTCGGGTTTCTTTCTCCTCGGTGGGTCATCACCGTAACTCCTATCGTGTCTTACTGAGGACGCAAGGTAAGCGCCGCCGGAACCGGTTTCTCGAACGGGATTCTGAGGAAATCGCGCACGAGGAACTTCACTTTCCCTATCGATATTAAGCGCGGTTTCCGGCTTCTCGGGGAAATGAATCGCCGCGCGCGCGCGTGTGTGTGTGTGTGTGTGTGTGTGGCGCGTTTATTACCATTGCTTAATGAGATTTACCCTTTCATTACAAGGCAGCGTCGGCTAAATATTGGGCTTGCGGGCAATGTAGACTGCGTTATGCATTTTAGTAATTAGAATCACGCGTTTTACCTATTCCATCATTTTCACTCATTATGTTAACATAACTATTAGGGCAGTATTCATGATTTATTCTTCTAACGAGATAGTTTTAAGTATATCTTTTAGGTAATATAAATCTGTATATCTTGTAGATAATATAACTGTCTGATTGGCTAATAAATATCATAAGATCATATTTAAAACAGCCTTGATACAAAAACAGACTATGAATATCCTTGAACTGTCCAGTTCGAGCGAACAGAGGCGACTTAACGTCGGCTTTAGGACGATTAATTTCGAGTCCATGACAGTATAATGTTGTCTTTTACATTATGTATATTATACAAATGATTTATTTTATTTTTATTCACTATGTCGAAGAGTTAATAAAATCATTTTTAGTTAAGTTTAGTTTAGTTATTAAAACCGTTACCCCTGTATAGGTGATGGAGCACTTTACGGAAACTCGCGTGTCATTAAGCGACAGTCTAGTGGTTGAAGACATAACTTTCCAAGCATAAAAATGAAATAGAGTTTATATATAAGAAATATATTACAGAATTTAATTGGCGAGCGAATTAAGTCGGACATCAACTAATTTCAATTACAGCCTCAATTCCTCCAAATGTCTCTCTTGTTTTTTTGTCATTCATTTCTTGAATGGAAAATCTTGTTTCTCTCTTTCTCTCTCTCTCTCTCTCTCCGTATCGCTGTCGTAAATTTTTACTGGCTACTTGCTTTTTTACTGGCTGCGCGTAAATATCGCTACTTTGCCGAAGAGAATGGTCGGTGCATGCAAATGCGATATTAATGCAAATCGTTCGTCGAGAGCAGATGCATAGCGGCACTGTCTTCATCATCGTCACCGTCTGTTGCTGTTTCCTCATGTTGAGAGCAGCGGCGGAAGATGCTGTCCAACAGAACCAACTGTCGCCGAATCTCGGGGGTCTCGCTATCGAAGATCAGGTTGATGGTGGTGCAGTGCATACCAGGGAAAAGAGAACGCTGTTCTTGAAGAAGAAGCTGCTCGGCGCTGGGCTCCTTGGCTTCGGCCTTGGCGTCGCGAAAGGGTAAAAAATCTGCGGTTTGCATAATCTTTTTATGAGCTTAACACGCTGATTGTTGTGACATTTTTGAACAAGAAAGCTTCCCAATCAATATCATGTCTCTTCCTTTTCATAAATAATTTTGCTGCATATATGGGACACGTTTGGCGCTAGTTTGATATTTTGGAAATCTGGTAGAGTAACTAGAGTGATTTTTATAGCTTTTTGTAATTTATCAAGTACTGTTATAAAACAAAATATTTCTTTTTAAAATCTCCGAAATTTAAATATTGTTAGACGTCACAAAGGTTGCTTGAACGTACATAGATGCCACATTCAGATTGAAATTCAGAAAATAATCCATTTAACAATCTGTTTAATAGATTTAGTAAGTTTTTCTAAACTTTTCCCATTTCACTTTCAGTTATAAAGCCGGTTACTACAGCGCGCCGGAAGTGCATCACGTCTACCTTTCGCCGCCGCCGGTGAAATATGTGGAATACGTGGAGAAGCCCGTCTACATTGAGAAGTTCATCCCGAAACCCGTTTATAAACCGCACATCGAGTACAGTGCACCAGTCTGGTCGCAACCAGACCCTTCTTATGGGTAAGGAAAGCCGGTGGTTGTTCTACTCCTCTTGACAACTTCTTGTTATTACATCATTAAAAACTACGATCGTGTCTCCGCAATTCCAGCAAAATTTACATAACGTCTATCTGAGAGAAGAAATTGTTGAAAATAATCCTATTTAATAATAATTTTACTTAGATATAAATAATAATTTGATTTATATAATCATTTTATAATTTTATTTATTATAGTATTTATATATTATATTATAGTATTTATTATAGTAGCTTTTTATTTAGATCTAAAATTATCACATTTTAATTAGATTTCACAGATAATTTAAAACGATTTCCAAATTTGTTGAATATTGTTTCAGCTGAATTTTTTGATATTTTCATTATTGTGATAGGGTGAATGCACCGTTTGTGGCCATTGCGCCTATTTTGGCCATCTTCGTCATTTATTAAGATTTTCTAAGTTATAGGGTTGGCTGTAGTGCGCAGCAATCGCGAAATGAATATATAAATATATCTTACACAATTTTATATAAATTGCTGCGCACTACAGTCAACCCTAACTTAGAAAATCTTAATAAATGACGAAGATGGCCAAAATAGGCGCAATGGCCACAAACGATGCATTCACCCTGTTATTATTACGACATAGAAGCATAGATGCTAGATTCTCACCCCGTTAGCATTTCTAGCATATGGAGGGAATGGTCTCGTGACGCACACAACTGTGTGCGTTCGAGACATGATACGTAGCTTGTGTGCGTTTAAAGAACCTCTTTTGATTTGATTTCTCTGATGTTTGTTTACAGCGGCTGGTAAATCCAATGAGTACAGTTCACAGTATACCGATCATCTGATCTCCTTGTTTTTCTCTTTTTCCTTACCTCGAGGCTCCAAAAACAGCCAAAAACGCATCATGTTGAGTCTCAGTCAGGTCATCAAGATTTTCGATACAAGGATGACGACATTATCTAGCAATAAGTAATCAAAGAAGTTGTTATTTTTGTTACTGATGTTATGTAGACTAATAAATCACGACCTGTAAATATTAGAAAAGGAGTATTTATTGTTAATTATTCCCTCTATGATGACACGTGCGAATTTTATTATAAAGTAAACTGTCGTCAAATGTCTAAATATACAGCAGATCACTGACGTAATAAAACAGTAAGTAAGATTAGATAAATTATGTTTCTAATCATGCATTCAGTGTGTGTATGTGTTGTTATATTTACAATTTCTCATTATATTTATAATTTTCCTTTAAATTCTTAAAATGTTTTAAATTCTCGATTTTTAAATTCTTCTCCTTATATTTCTTTCATGTGCTCCTAATGTAGTCCACAATTTGCATAGGAAATTGCGATAATTCTGCATATAATTATATATATATTATATATATATATATTAATTATATATTATATATATATATTATATAATATATATATTATATTATATATATATATATATAATAATATATATATATATTATATATATATATTATATATATATATATTATATATATATAATTATATATATATATTAATTATATATATATATTAATTATATATTAATTATATATATATATAATTAATTATATATATATATATATATATATCACTGATTTTGTATCTGCTTTATTCAGTGCGAAATCCAGCTTGAATTCTACCAGTTACGTTACGTAAATTAAGAAGCAACGCCATGCCACTGCCGTTTCGGGATAATAAACTGCTGAAGAGACGGGACTTACATAAGAGACAAGATTTTCACCATCGTACAGCCGTGTAATCATCTTTACTGCCGAACATGTTCTCTCAGTAACGTTGAAGTATCACTAATAACGAATATATTAAGCAATCGCACACAATGCATCTGAAATATAGAAATATCCAATCGATTACCACACTATGCATTTAGATCTTCTTTCGATGTAACATCTTTGTAACATGTAACATTCATACGTACAATTAGATTCTCTTCTATTCGCAGTCAGATGTAGAAACGATGATTGGCAACATAGCGAAGACCATGGAGGAAAGAATAACAGGAGAGAAGATCTTCCCCCGCGGCGTGGCTAAGCAGACGTAAAGGGGAAACATATAAACGCCATATTGGTGTGGCCTACCGAAGCGTATGATTTGAAATAGTAATAAATACAAAATGGAAAAATATGTTTGGACATGTAGTAATGTTCTGATGTTTGCGAGTGTGTAAAATGATTTTCTATTTACGTAAATTAAAAAGTAAAGTAACGCCGCTGTCGTTTCGGGATAATGAATTGCTAAAGGGATTTACGTTAAGAAACAAGCTTTTAACCGTCGTACGGCCGTGATCATCTTTATTGCCGAAGATGTTACTCAGTAACATTGAAGTATTAGTAATAACGAATATACAATCGCACAAAATGCACCCGAAATATACAAATATCCAATCGTCGCCACCGATTACTACGCTACGCATTTAGATCTTCTTTCGATATAACATCTTTGTAACATATAACAGTCATACGTACAATTAGATTCTCTTCTATTCACAGTCAGATGTAGAAACGATGATTGGCAGCGTAGCGAAGATCTTATTTTATTTTAGAAACAGAGTCGCTTGAGTCCGCACAAGAATCGTTTGTTTGTTAAATATAATATAATAACACGTTATGTATATACATTGCATATTAACATGAGACTATTCGAAAGTGCGCAATCTTTGTTTGGACAATTTACATGTAGGTAAGTGCAACTTGAAAATTTGTTGGCAACTTTATATAATAATTTTCAAAAAGAGTTGGAGGAAAAGACAACATCATAACACATTTCTTATAAGAGAAGGAGAAAAAAATATTTTAAGAATACTTTATAATATATTTTATATAGAGAATATAGATATGTAGAAAAATATTATAAAATATGAAAAATAAATAAAAATCTTGTAATAAAGAGAATATTATTTAAATGTTAAATAATATGATTGTATGCTGCATTAATAAATTATAATTTGTACTTGACAGAAAGAAAAATTAGTCATTCTAGCGTAACATTTCCATTTGATCATCAATTAAGCATTTAGCGTATTCGCTACGCTGCTAATAACAATCATTATAGATTGATTAACGGACATCCTTATGAAAAGATGCATTAACTCTGTACTGTCAATTCATGTATGTTCGATAGTTGTAATCTTTACATATTTCATCTTTTAATTATTTCACATGAAAACTTATCCTCTAACCACCTTACCGCAGTCCCCGATAAATGAATAATAACTACATAACAAGCGTAAGAATATTTCTCTTCCGAATACATGTATTGGATACATTCCGAAAATAAATCGAAACGAGTAAAATGGTTAAATTAAAATCCGATTTCATTTCTCGTTATTTCTATCTCAATTTATTCCAACTTCTTTATTTCGGCAACTCGTCATATTATATCATAAATTATTGTATCATAAATTATTATATACATATTATATCATCGTTTAAACGTCGTTACGCGTGACACAGACCCCTGACACGCGTTATTAAAGTTATTAAAATTATTAAAGTTTCAATAAATATCGCGCAAGAAGTCCAAAAAAATTTTCAAAATACATTTAAAGTAACAAATATCTGAGCCTGAGTGGCAAAGGATTATTTGGGTGTTCCCAGCAGTTGTTCGATCCGTTCACGTGTACTTACTTCGAGGATGTCTGTCACACATAGAATCGCTCAGAGAGATAATTCGAATGAATTATGATACAAGCTACTTACACCTAGCATCGTATTATCGCTAAGACATTCGTGGCTACATGGATTACATCGAGGTACGTATATCCGTCGAGTATGTGGGCCCGGCCGCACGTACGTGTCTTTCACTACTTTGAATACTTCACGTACCGATCATCGCCCGTCGAGAGCTCTTCTTGTCTTTCTCCTCCTCTCGCGAGCGACGATTAACAGCGATTAAAAAATACAATTATACTCCTTAACGATTGTCGTCCGGATTAGCACCGAATGCGTCGAGGCTGATCTATTAGATGTATGCAAAAGTTTTAGACTTTTTTCAGCTCTAGTATTATTACTTAAACTTCAAATAAATTCTCGCTGTCATATGTCATGATTTAACGATAAACATAATTTCGGAAAACAATGCACCTAAAGCGAAAAACGTGCAAAAAATGACTAAAACTGCTGCATACACCTAATAGAAAAGACCGAATGGTGTTTCTCTTCTACTATCTAACGGAAGAGCTCGACGAGAAACTGATCGGACTTCGACGAGTGCGTTTGATTCGAGACTCGCATAGACCGCGAGTGGGGAACGAGAGAGGAATTCTTCGCTTAAGGAACCCTCTACTGATCCAGGGAGAATGATTTACCATTCGGCGGGTATGTATACCCAGAGAAAATAATGAGAGCTCTAATGGGGCTCATCAGCGCCGCGATAAATTCGATAATCAAGAAAATTTCTTGACATATTGTGTATAGCAGACGAACATGTTTGTCTCAGCACTTTCAGACTAATTATCATATAAGTTTCATCTCGATAAAAGAAAGGTAAACAAAGAATGCAATTCTTACAATTTTAACTGCGTGAAACAGAATTTTTATTAAAAATGCCCCGAAATGTTCAAAGGACTTGGAGAATGCAACTCCGGTACACAATGTGTTAAGGAATCCTCTTTTGATCAGGGAAGAAGAACGTCTCGCTTATTGCGAGACAACGACTCTAACGACGAGGCTCATCAGCGCCGCGATGAATAATTCGTGTAATAATTCGTGTGAATCGCTTAATACGCGTGATAAGGTCGGAGGAGTAGTCGTTCGTTTCGCCCTCTTCCTCGCACACTTATTGAATTGTATTATATATGGGAACGAGATGGCACGTCGTATACGTATTTGTTATTTGTTGCCGTAGGTACAACTATTGGAACCGTAAAGTTGCCTGCAAAGTTGATGCATAATGCTAGATTGAGTCTCTCGAAGCAGGCAAGCGCCCGCAGCGTTTCCCCCCGAGCGAGGAATGATAATCTCATCCCTCGCTCGCGGGGAAACGCCGTCGCCGTGCTTGCAGTCGAATTTCGTTTCTCTTGAGGGAAATTAGTTGAGACCACTAAAGAGCTACCGCTGTACCTGAAACTTAACGTAGATCAAGCTGGATAAATGGGGACGCGGATGTGCAGCCTTAATAAATTTTATCACGTTTATTTTGACATGCACCATAATGGGAAAAATATGCCGATTTCAGGACGTGGTCGCGCTGAGAAAGGGGGTAGAAGTTTAAATATGAAATAGAGTTTTAAACACGAGTTGGAATACTCACAAGTCGTACTATTCGAATATTTTACATCTTACTTAGAATGTAAGACTTCGATTATTTGAATCAATTATTATTGATCATCTTCGAGGCGTCTTGCTTGCTCGAAGTATAATAGTTTAACCATCCGTTTTGCTATCGAATACGAATGATTTGTATCAAATCATTTCGGCAAGCATTCGAGATGTTCGAATCTAAATACGCGCGAGATGCGAATTTCTCGTACAGTCCTGCTTTGGAAAAATTAGAACAGTTTATTTTCCTTGACTCGATTAGTCGCGGAACAAAGCCAAAGGGATAGCAAAGGGATGAATATTAGTGCAATGGAGATTGTCGTCCGCGATAAGAGGGTGTGTCTTCCCTATTCCCGTTGTTGACCGCTTATACTCGTATTCATCGTCATTCGACTTGTTAATTAATTTTCGTAATTAATAAACGACAATTCTGAATTCCGTTGCAATCTGTGTTCCTCAAACGACGTTGATTCGCTCGTAGTCACGCTTCGAAGAAGACCTAGAAATTGTAGATCTGAGATATTCAATTGGAATAATTACACGATACAATATTTTCGCTATAACTATGTATTGTCAAACGTTAAAGTTTCTGAATGCACCGTCGATACACGTTAATTTAATGCATAAATTTTTACTCGTATTAAGAAGATCTTCCGCTCAAAAGGTGAGAACAAGTTTCCTTCGACACTCGTGTGTAAGTGTAAAAGTTATTTTATACAAAGAATAACACAATTCTGCGTGTCTTCAAAAATATTACACACAAATAATAACTATGTTGCTCTTATAAAAATTTTAGCTGAGTCACATATACACACAATTTATTATATTTTATACCAAGGTGCGCGTTAATTATTTATACAAATAAATCTCAGTTTTTACAAATTACATCTCAGTAAATCTAATTTTAATTTTTTTATCGATATTTTTTAAAGATTCTTTCTATTTTTTGTTTCTCGAATTGCTTTTAACGGGACGTCTCTCTATTTCTCTCTCAAGTCGCGATGTAAGAAATTAATAAATAATTTATCGAACAGCTCCGCTTCGATCTCGATGATCAAATATTTGATCGCAGCACGTCATTCGCACAGTCAACGGAATATCGTCTATCATGATCACTTGACAATATCCGGATGTTTACGTCACATCATCTGTCATCCGAAGCGTCACGCTTCTTCTCACTTCGCTGGCGTTCACGATTTATGATCACAAAGGAAGTGTTGCATAGCAATCTCACTTGACGCAAGACGCACATAGAAATTCTTCCAAAATCGATCTGCCATCTCTTACGTCAGTTGCGACACGGCAAAGACTGATCTTTGCTCGTCGATCTTTTAAAAGCAACGACATAGAATCAGTCGTACTTTTCTGATTGAATCTCGACTTATCACAACCCTTTCAATTGCAATATTCAAATTTAATTAATTAATTGATTGATTGATGTAGCTCGATTAAAGATCCTTAATCAGATCGATTGCTTAAGTTACAGGTTTTAGTATGTCATTGATAAGAGATACCATCGTTAGCAAAATATTAATAACATACAGTTTATTTTAATGTTCAGATCATTAATAGTGCTTTATTGATGTAATTAGCTTTTTAATTATAAGCCACAAAAATGGACTGTTTAGATTGCACTCTTTGCGTTCAACATGCAGAATAGACTTAAATAAAATTTTCCAGTGTGTTTTAATAATAACACAAAGATAATAAAAAAGAAGGTTAAAAAGTTACTGGAGAAATGTGCGCTCAATCAAATAATTAGCAGCTGGAAGAACAGCGCGGAGAGAGATTCAGTAATATTTTATTTGATTTATCTCCCGCGTACTTCGCTTTCCGCGAGCGCGAAGTTTCCGGGAAACAAAGTTAAGGGAATACAAAACGTGAGAACGTAATCGCGTTTTATCTACTTGAAGAGTAAAGTCTTTATTCACTTGCGGATAAAGTCTTGATCTACTTGTGGCTAAAGTGTTTATCCACTTTTCGCGAGCGCCCACACATGTCTTAAGACACCGTCTTTGTTAATCCACTCCACCCCATAAGACAACAGCGCATCATGAAAACCGAGTGTTTCTTCCACTATCATGGCGCCATTAGGCCAGAAATGTGATAAGGATAACAACGTTCATCGTACTTACGTTTACGTACCTGCTGATTAGCGAAGCGCTTCTCTGTCGTCTAATTGGGAGATGATCGCTGATCGCCATCTAAAAGCTTCTTTTCCGATCGATATCATGGTCCACCAATCGCACCATGAACTTTGACCGAGAGACATAATCGTCACGTAGAAAAGCTGGATCTTTTTCATCGAGACATAATTTAGCAAAAAATTATGAACGCCGACTCGATAAATATTCCGTTCGGTTGGTTTGCTCTTCTTTTCTTTTTTTTAATAACCTAATTAATAGTCTATAAATCTGTTTCTCACCTTTCGAGATACATACGTCGTAAAGGTACAATCTTATCACATTAGAATCTCATTTTCATTTAAATCGACTTTAGTAACTCGACTTGGCTTAACTTGGCGGGTATACTCGATAAAGAATGCGCGATCGTTGACGACAATAGATGGTAGGTACAATTACGGGGACGACATTCAATTCTTAGCAAGGTAGAAAAAACGATCTTACGTTATAAGTGGAAAGCGATATCGTGAAAAAATCCGAAAATGAGAGATACGTTAGTCGTCTAAAATATCAAGTACGTTTCAGTACACTCCTGTAAGGATCGCCTCACGTCTCGTAGCACGAATCGTGGCGCGGAGATGCAATAGAATTTCCTGGATATCCGGGATTTCCCCGGCACTCGATATTCCAAATATTCCATCGCTCGAATCCCACGTGGACATCCAGTGGAATATCCGCTGGACGTCCGTGTCAACAAGAGACTCACGATGAACGACGGCTCGATGTCGTCGACCGGAAGTCACCTATCGATGACAGGTTTAAGTTGAATGCAACACAGTGCAACACAGTGACAGGTACACATCGGAGGGATTTCGAAGAACGGTTCGCCTGCGAGTCCCAGTTCTAATTTTGGCACCAACGATTACGATTATCGTGAAATCACTTTACAACACGCTTAATCATTAGATCTCTAGCTATAGAACTGCACTCCCCTGCCCGCGGGTATTTTACTATAAACATTGACATGAAACGTACGTATATCCGAATGAAAAATGCAAACGAGGCAGCAACGAGTCACGACGGCGCGAATATTCACGCGTTACTTCACGCGCTTCAAAACTGCCGCTCCTCCCTTAAAGTTGCTCCCTCAAAGTTGCAGCGATACTTAGGATAGTCCTTTCTTCAGTTATACTTGTTAGCGCGAATAGTTTAGGGAACCGGTTTCCATCGATTAATCTCTAATTTCAATTGGTTGCTCCGATTTATCTCTAAAAGTACGACTATCGTTAACAATTAAAGCTAGAATTAGTTCCGATAGAAAAAAATAAGTCGGACTAAGATTAAAGCTAACCGACGTTGACGCACGTTTGATCGACTGATAAAGACACTCTTAATATTCATTATAACGTAATTGCATCTCTCTCTCTCTCTCTCTCTCTCTCTCTCTTATGCTGCTTCACGTGTGCCATGTTCGATTTTACGCTCATAATGACTAGAATTTCCTCCTTTTCCAACAAGAGTTCAACGTAACGAAAGGGACTCGACGGAGAGGGAAACAGAAGCGGCATGGCGATAATTGTGGAGGAGGGGCCCAGCGGTGATCGCCGGCACTTCCTCGATCCTCTCCAAGTCATTGGCTGCGCCCGCGCTGTTTTGCTTGTAGAGACGAGGAGTCGGCCTATGCTGGGTGACTGCGCTGGACTGATCCGGGATTATGGACACCGACTCGTCCGGACGGTCCAGGCTGAATTGCCTCTTGAGCATCCGGCATCCAGGACCCTTCCCTGGAATTTGAGAGAATAAAAACGCGATGCGATAATCCACCAGTGTCAGATCTCCACTTCTGGAATATGTGAATAATCTGGATTTATCCCAGATAAAATGTAATGCGCGGGACTGAATTCACGCGCGGAGGTTCGTAACATAAATAGATATTTATAGATAAATGTCACTTTTTCTCAAGGTATATAAAAAAATATTATACATAAATACATTTTCACACATCATGCATATTGTATTAAAAATTTTATTATGAAAATTCAGATCTCTCGGATTCTTATCTCTCTCCCTGTCTCTTCCTTTTTTTTACATTTCACGCATTCTAGAGATTTCAATTTGCAACCGATCATATTTAACTCAAGTCTTGAATGGCAATCAATATTCGTTATATACTCAATCGCCAAATCTAATCATCAAACCGACAATTTCCAAACTCTAAGATTCCAGAAGTAGGAGATGCTGATGCAGAATTTTCAAGTTTCCGAGCACACGTACCGTGATGTTCATTAGGCGATAGACACCTATAATGATTGTACGGCGTGCTCAGGTCGTTCTCGTCGATGCAGCCGGCGACGAAGCGGCGATACCTCGCCGGCGGTTGCCGATACGTCGCCGAGCTGGCGATCGACGTGAGCGAGCTGGTGGACGCGCCGAGGATCGCCGCACTCGGGTCGGCGCTGGACATCGACGACGCCACGCCGAGAGACGCCTGCGTGTCACCGGAAGGGCTCTTAGTCACGGTCCCGCCGCGAATTTCACTTTCGTTCTTCATCCCCGCATCCTGCCTTCCGGCCTCAGTGGGGTCGCTGCTGCTGGACTTGAGCGAGTAGCTCGGCAGTAGCTGTACCCGCTCATCATGCACAGAAACCGCGACCCTTCTGATACCGGCGGCCTCCTCGAAGGACGCAGCCCGACTGTCGCCGTTGGCGACTCCGCTGCTGACTGAATCCTGGCGATCGGGTTGCGGCTCAGCGAAACTTGGCGGATCTTCGTGTGCCTCATCCTGTGACGGGATCACGGGCAGCTGCGAGCCTATCGACTCGCTCGACAGACCGCTCTGATGGCTTCCGAGCATCAGACTCTCGTCGAGCCTTCGGCAATTGGGAGACGGGGATACGTGAGTCGGAATAGCGACATAAATCATTTTCCCCTCGATCATCTCGGGAAGCAAGGGGAAGATAAAGTGAACTTGCACATTTGTGAATGAAATATGAGGCTCATTTTGAAATTCGATGTACGTCGCGCTGGATTTCTCGCGGTTCTAGGGAGAACAGGAATGATGTCGAATTTTTCAACTCTTTTATGTATGCGAAAATCGGCATACACTGAGCTTCCGATTTATTTATATACATTGGCATATATTCAGGGTGAGGCACCTAAAACAGGCGACCTGAATATCTCGGCTGTTATTGGTAATATAAAAAAATGTCTCAGACCAAACTTGCATGGTTTCGAGGGACACATAATTTGTTCTAAATAGTTTTTTATTAGGTGAACGCGTAGAGGTCATCTGAAGGTCAACTTCGTTTTTTTAAATAGTATGATAGTTTTTTTACGTACTATCTAGTAGAGCGTTTGAAGATGCGAACATTGATCTAAGGGTCAAAATCATTAAGGTCACTGAAGGCCAACTGCAAGGGAAAATAATTTACTTTATATTGCCTAGAGTTCTCTGCTATTAAAAATACTGTAAACTCAGAAATGAAAAAGTTCTAGCCGTTAGAAATTTTTTCTTTTTCCGCGAAGTTCTGAGTAGTTGATATCTATATTTTTTATATTGCCTAGAGTTCTCTGCTATTGAAAATACCGTAAATTCAGAAATGAAAAAGTTCTAGCCGTTAGAAATTTGTTCTTTTCCGAGAAGTTCTGAGTGGTTGATATCTATATTTTTTATATTGCCTAGAGTTCTCTGCTATTAAAAATACCGTAAACTTAGAAATGAAAAAGGTTTAGCACTTAGAAATTTTAGCCTTCAGTGACTTTGAATGATTTTGACTCGTAGATCAATGTGCGCATTTTCTACGCTCTACTAGATGGTACGTAAAAAAACATATCATAACATTTAAAAAAACGAAGTTGACCTTCATATGACCTCTACGCGTCCACCTAATAAAAAACTATTTAGAACAAATTATGTGTCCCTCGAAACCATGCAAGTTTGGTCTGACACATTTTTTTCTATCACCAATAACAGCCGAGATATTCTGGTGGCCTGTTTTAGGTGCCTCACCCTGTATATTTCTTCTATGGTTTATTTTTTTTCGTAACGCGATTCACACACCGGAGTACGAATGGAAGAATTTTTCAGATAAATTGACATTCCGATGCAAACGGAGTCCCCAGGGAACCAGGTGTTTTCAATGGAAGTTTATTCATGAGTAAACTGTGACGTGCATAATGCTCGTTAAACTGACTGAAAAATTGGGAAGAAGGAGTGTTACAAAATTGATTATGGCCACAATTGAAGAATGATACGATTACGTCGCCGGGGAAAAGAACTTAACTTTATTCGACAAGAGAATAAATTGAAAGAAAGTAGAAAGCGATTTTTGACATAAATTGACGTTTTGACATAAATATCATTTCGATGTCGATGGTCGTCTCTACTGGATATTTATTCATATGCTGTGCTTCATTTTACATTATTTACAGCTGACTGATGCGAAATTCGTAATAAAAGTTTTAATAAAAATTTTTTGAAATCGTTGCTCAGATAAAATATTTGTTACCAATGCCAGGATATAGAATGTTAAATAAGCAATAATAAACATAAATAAAAAATATTACAGTTAAAATTATTATAAAAATACATTGAACGAACGTAATACATTCAAAGCTTTTTAAATAAAATGTGGCATCTACAAGAGATTTATTAAACGTAAAGTAATAATATACGATCGATGTGAATGCTAAATTGTTTGCATGCCAGTTTTACTCACCCATGGTTCTCCCTGATGCAGCGACACAATAGCAACAGATAAAAACATTAAATATCTGGAAAGCAAATAGAGTGCAAATAATGATACGCTATGTCTACAATAATAAATACAAAAATAAATTCAACGGTCTTTTGTCGTGTTCTTGCAAGATCACGCATTTCCGGATGAATAATCATCACGAATCATTAACTGACACAATTCAACCGCGCAATTGTTTTTTAAGATTCATTCCTCGTTGTACGAGTGGTTCAGTTAATTCTCAAAATTGAACAATCCCATGAACCGTTCACTTAATATTAATTGCGCGGGACATTTGCGGGCTTCGTGTAAGCTAATTAGCGCTAACGGTTCAATTTGCAAACTTCTTGCCACACACCACGTGAGGCAGAAGCCGGGAGCTATTTTTCTCAGATTTGACGGCGTCACCTGCGACCGAAGGGTTGCGCGTCGGATCGGGAACATAATATAAACGTTGTGCATAATATAAACGTTAACTCCGGGATTATCAAGCTTTTTCCCCGTTTACGCACGCCACCATCTAGGTCATCACTTTTTATTCCACCGTCGGTAGAGGCAAAGGAGCAGCTCGCGCGAGAGGGAACTTCATCGTTATATCACTTTCACAGATACGTCGAACAATTAATAACGTATTGGGGGTAAGTCGGCCGGTTCTTGGGATAAACTTAACGCAGGCGCGCACAAACGGCCCCGTAATTGTTGCATAATTAAAAACTCTCGAGCACATCCTCCTCTCTTCCTCTCCCAGTCTCTTTCCCTCCCTCACTCTCTATCCGTCTCTCTCTTTGCTTCTCGGAGCTCGACGTACTAACGCTTGATCGAAGGAATACAAGCAACTTCGTTGATTAAATCCGACCCTTCTCTTGCGCGACGACTTAGGGAGCGCGATACGCTCTTCAAAAGCAATAGGTCGGCTCGGCAACTTATCCGGGAACTACCCTCGTCACCCCTTCCGACATTCCGGCCGAAATACTGGAGCGTGATGAAAAGAAAAAAGGGGTGACATACCCGCGTCGAATATAAAATCGGGGAAAACCATCGTGCAATAAATTCGACTTAATAAGGTCGCTCCGGGTGCCGCACCCTCGCTTGCGCGCCGGGCCTTAAATCACGATCTCGCGCGTCTACGCGGCGACCGAACGGAAAAGCCTGAAGCTTTCCAGTCTTCGAGAAGTTCGTCGAAAGGGTGCGAGAATGGTCGGGAAATTCGGAAAATGCTCCCGCGGACGGGACAGCTTACCCGAGGGGTGGCGGCATAGGGAGCTCCTTGTCGAAGCCCTGCTTGCCGAGTAGCCAGTACGTCGGCATCTTGCCTTTGCCCTTGACGTCGGTGGGACCGCGGTATTCGATGTGGTATCCGCCGACCTGTGTCAATCGATCCCTCGTCGCCTGGCTCAAATGGATACGCCAAGGTGCCCCGGTCGACTCCATCCTCGAGGCGGTATTCACCGTGTCGCCGAAGAGGCAGTATCGCGGCATCGTCAGACCTACCACGCCGGCACAGCACGGGCCTGCCGAGAACGAAGAGCGAGAAAAGAATAAGCGAATCCCTCTTTCTTCTTAATGCCTCCTCCGGTTACGGGCACGCGAGAACGCCCTCGCGCAATTGCCATTAAAGCGAAACTGCGCGATTACGGCGGATTGCTCCCTCTCCGATTTATATCACTTCCATACAAATCCAAATTTGAGAATGCTCGTGAACCGGAAGCAACATGAATTAACACAGCGAGGGGTCCCGGTTAATTTTCTAATTATTCGCATGAGATTCCATTTGCAAATTCAGCTTTCAGGCGCTTCCGGCCTGCGAAGCTAGATAGACGCGTGAATACTTCATTTGTAGTGGCTTGTGAATAATGAGTGTTTTCAAAATGAGGAAGCAAAGTAGATCACATAATATATAATGTTATATATAATGATATTAAAAATCTAGGATATATAATGTTATTAAAAATCTAGGTTGCATCGCGGTATCGAAATCACGTCAGTGATTTCAGCAAAAACAGTGCTTCGTATGCGAACCGAGTAGAGTAAATAAACGAGATGTTCAGTAAAGATCTGATCGAAAAAGTAAGTCAAACTTTGATATGCTGCGACACGATTTTGTGATTTTTCACAGAAAAGATATTATGTATAAAAAGATATTTTATATTAATTAAAGTTAAACTTAATAATTAAAAATTAAATCTAAAACCTACCGTGCGTCCTGAACTAAATACTTGGCACTTTGAACGATCATTTTTATTACATGATTACCGCATTATTTTTCAGTTAAGCTTCCGGAAGTCAAACATAATTATAGTTTTAATTTGTTTGATTTTCCTTCGTAATCATACGACTTAGTGTCTCATCAAATTGAGATCATCGAAGGCTTCAAGGCCTGCATGACCAAGTATGTCCATGTAAAAAGATGGAGGTCGCCGAAAATCATTGGAGGACGGTCGTACGTGGGAGGTGGCTACCTGTGATCGCTAGAAGGGCTTCGAGGAAAGGGACCTGGCAAGAGGATGACCCGAGTGGAATAAAAAATACATATAAGCAGCAGCAACAAAAGCAAGCCAAAGGTTGCCAAACGCCTTGACCTCAATTCAGAAATCTCCGATTTAATCGCGAAACGATTGGGATATCAAGATCGGATCGTAAGTCTTAAACAGTAAGCGAATTACAATCAAGATTCACTTACGAGTTTCGAAATGGTAGTTTGAAATCTCGTGATCGTGACTGGTCGATCCGCTTACTGTTTAAGTTTCACTACTTATGGCTTTTCAAGTGCCGTCGAATTTAGCGTCCCTCCTGTATTTTGAGCGACGCGTCGATTTTCCGAATTTGGCATTCGTCGCATAACAAAAAGAAAACTGGAGCAGTAAGATTCGGAACAGTTTCGACTTTTCGATTATCGTTTCCTGCGATAATTATCACGTCTTGGTGATAAACAGAATTTATTCGATAAACTTGAATGCTAACCAGTATGGAGACCGATGCGTAGCCTGAGTGCCGTGTCCGGGAGGTGTTTTAGCTTGAATTTTCCACTTTGATGTAGCAGGTCAAGTGCCATGGTTGCCACTTGGGATGCGTGATCGGGTATTCTCACAGGGCAGCCGCCAACGACCATGTAGGCATCCCCGATAGTTTCCACCTATGATATTGAAACACACACACGCACGCATTCTGTGAGATTAAAATATTGGAAGCCCTCCGATAAAAACGCATTCTTTGATATGGCCTTCCCCATACTCTACGAAATTAATCACCTGTCGACACCCTGTATCCTCGCCCAATAAATACGATCACACTTTCAAATTGAAAATAATTTAAATGACTGGAAAGTATTCATTAATTCGAGAGAATTTATTTAAATTGAAATAAGTAAATGCATGTATGTTACAACTCAATATATTAATAATTTACTGTTACCTTGTAGACCGTGTACGCGTTAATCGTGTCGTCGAAGCAGGTGTACAGATCATTCAGAAGATCGACCACCTGAAAGGGCGTTGAGCGCGCGGATATCGTCGTGAAGCCGACAATGTCCGAGAAATAGATTGTGACCTCGCGGAACTCTTCGGGATCGACGGGCATGCCGAGTTTCAGTTTTTCGGCGACCGAGCTGAAAGCACCGAAGCCGAGCTTCGTCATTTTGTTTCCGCTGGTTCGTTTTCTGATTTTAATCCTCAAACAATAGAAAGCGGGTCAATATTGGCAAAGTAGCCCCGCAACCGACCTTGACGAAATCAATTGATAGAATGAAATGAAACGCTATCCTGAGTACTCTCGTTGTTTACCTTGGTAACATTCTATTCAACAATTGCTCGGTTTTCTTCTTCTCCATATCAAGCTGCTCCGTGCGCTCACGAATGAGTTCCTCCAGATTATTTGAGTACTTCTCGAGCATTTGGAACATCGTGTCCACGAAGTTTACTTTCCTGAAAACGAAACGCGATGTCTACTAACGGTCTGCGACTGTTGTCAAGATTATTCTTGAAAGAAGGTAAAATTCGTTGATAGAAATGTCTCCTTTATGATAAATCTTCTATTTGTTTTTTAAATATATGACAAAGCAAATATTTTATTATTAAGTATTATTAAAATATTTAGTGTAATATATTTAAATTTGGTGAAATATATTAAATATTATGTAATATATTAAATTAATTTAATGTATTTAAATATATTTATATAATATTAATAGTAAAAGATAGTTTTCGATTGAACAAAAGAATTTGCTATTATATTATAAAAACAAATCACAATCGGAACTGTGTCGCTTTTGCTATCGGATCGTGATAAAATCCGCGAGGAATGGGTTCCGATAGCGTTACTGTCACTTCCGATCGAAGATATATATTCGGTATTTCCGGATTCGGGGATTCTGAATGCCTCGAGAATTCGATAGCCCACGGCTGGTCTTACCTCCCGTGATTCAGTTTCTTGAAGAGATCGTGCACGTCGTCGAAGTCGGGCCTCATTTCAGCAGTTTCTGCCCAGCATTGGCGCATGATGTTTATGGCTTCCGGTGGCGCGGCGCCCTTGCTGACCGACGGTCTGATTAGGGGTGGTGGCTTCATCACTTTCTCGATTATATCTGCGAGACACGTGCTAGATACCTGACATTTCAGCCTCAAACATAAACAGCACTAAGCTGTCGATCGATCATTTACTTGATCAACAACACCATTGCTATATCTCCATGTTTCCATTAACACTTAGACTGCCCCCATGTGTAGGGTGGTTTTAATAACTTGGCAAAAGAGCGTTTAAAATTTATAACAACATCGGAAGCTGCGATTGGAAATCTGTCGCGAAAGCGCACAAATGTTTTGAAAATGGAAAATGTGTTGATCGCGTGATCGAGCATGAAAACGTCGAGATGATAATTTTCCTCGTCCGTAGTATGCCCGAGTGATCGCAATGAAAATCACAGGCGGCAAAGAGCCTTCGTTCCGCTTTGAATGATCATTGATAGAAATTGCGAGCACATTACCTTCCGGAGATAGGGCAAGCATACAAAATGGCTCCCCGCGGACGACGACTTCCTGCATGATAATTCCGAAACTGTAGACATCCCCTGGCTGGGTGCCCCTCTTCCGTAGACTCGGATACCTAAGCAATTCCGGCGCGGTCCATAACAGGTCTACCGAACAATAAGCCGGCAGTTATTATCGAAATTAACGGCTGCTTGAGCGTTACGTTCATATGTTAATTATTTGAATCTCGTTCTCATTATGGAAACAATCGAGTCTCCTGGATCTCGCAGTAAATAGTGTCAATTAGCAGAGTGGCCTTCTTAATTAACAGCATATTATAACTCGAGCAATTATTACATAACGTAACGGATTCTCCAAGTGAGAAGTGAGATGCAGGAACGCTTGTTAACGGAGTTCGATTGGTAATAAAGTTTTTCATGCTGCTTGAGGCAACGAGATAATGATATTGTTCTCATTACAACAGCGCAATGTCTTGGAAAGACATTGCGCTGCTACAATTACATCGCGGTCTTTGTCGTGCCCGTTCTCCGAGCCGGGTTTTAATTAAGAAATTTCACGAGGCAAAAGAGTACATGAGAACCAGAGGGGGATTGTAATAAAACAAAGCGGAAAGTCGGAAGGGCAGACTCACCTCGAGCTGTTTTCGCCGTCGGCACTATGTTCTGCGCTTCATAAAATGCAGGCAGACCGTAATCGGTGACTTTCAGAACCCACCTTGCGTCGATCACGCAATTGCGCGAAGTGAGATAGCCGTGAACGCGAATGGGGGTACTGTGAAGGTATCTCATACCCTGAACAGAAGTGAGGATCAAGCTATCTAAAATCGTATCTACACGATGTTCGAGAATCAATTCCCGGGTTAGAATATAAATTTAATAAACACTTCGCCAATAAGATTTTCAGCTTTCCTGAAATACTTTTAGCCTTCTTTCTTAGCTGTCTCTCCCTGCGTAATTATTTTGATACCTCAAATTGTAAATCTGTTTTAATTTTTTAATTCCATTCAAATTCTTATACAATTCTTACATAATTCGAATTAATTTCCAAATTATTGTGATATTATTTTAATATTCCAAATTATTTTAAAATTATTTTGACACTCTAAATAATCTAAATAATCTACTTAACTCTAATTAATCACATAAATTGCAGTCAACTAAAAATACGCAATAAGCATGAGTCTGTGTACGAATCCAACAAAAGCATCTTGATCTCTGACAGGTCTTTTTAGTCTGTCGAACGATGATACGCGCATTAAGTACGTGAGATGTGATCTTACTTACCCGCACCAGATCGGTAAGCAGGGATAATCTGAAGGACCAGTCGAGTTTAATTTCGTCCTGGACGAGCACGTCCTCCAAGGAGCCCCTCGAACAGTACTCCGACACTAGGCAGGGTCTCGTAGGTTCGTTAAGGCATCCAATCAAGGGATTGAGGTTCTCGTGCCGCAGCCCGTGGATCTACCAAAAATTAGAAACGAAACAGATCGCGGTAATTCGATCGCTGCGATCTTACTCGGAGGTATGAATAAAAGGATGTGCGCCTTTACCGTGACCAGCACGTCCATGGCCTTGCTCTTCACTTCGAACGTACCTTGAAAGGGCAGCTCCTTCAATTGAACCAAGTCACCCTATCGAAAATCAGGACGCACGTTAATTCGGGATCGCATTGACGGTAACGCTATCGCGCATCCGCTGAATCGCCCACAAGTTTCCCCAAGGCGATTTGAAAGTGTTCGCGCGAGAATGCGAAGGGCGATTAACTCGCGGCTCTGACGTAACGTCGTTTTAATAGCATCTTATCAATCTTCATTACACGTGCGGCCCTTATCGGTCCGATCATATTATGGAACTCGCAACATTAATCAGCGTCACCGTGTAAGAGACACGTCGACGTCTACGATGAGCGAAAATGAATATCGATGTAAGTAAGGGGAATACATTCCCCCGACACCCCCGCGTAATATCGAGCGTCACGTCGAGCAGAAAATTTGCGGAAGTGATCAAGATGAAGGGGCCGAGATACAAGGCGTCAATAGCCCCATAGAAATATAATATGAATATATCGGATTACACAATCGCATAACAGAATTTTAAAATATTAGGAAATAATATTAAATATTAACAAAAATATTGAAGAAAATTATTAAATATCTAGAAAACGATAAATAATAAGTGCCACTCCAACGAAAACTCAAGTTTTTTTTCATAGCAATCAATAAAATTATTCTAAAAGTGAAACAACTGGGCCTAAAATTTATGCAAAAAAATAATAAAAAATATTAGAAATCTAATTCCGCGTTGCAGAACACTTCCACGTGACTATCCGCTCGCGTTGCTTCCGGCGAATTTTCAAGCGCTTATGCGAGTTATCCAATCCCTCGACTCGATTAAATCGAAAATCGATTAAAATCGCTGCACTAAAATCCGAGACGGCTAAGACGAGTAAGAAAGATAACTGCGATTCTCGCAGACGAGGTGATGACGGTTGTCGCCGATGAGAGTGCGATGTCCGGTAATACTCACGTTATACCTAGCACGCGGATCCTTAAGGAAGGTGTGCCGCGGTACATTTCCGGCGCCGGTCTGCAGATACGGTCTAAGGGAGTTGACGCTACCGAGCTGGAGCAGATCCGGCTTCTCGACTTCCGGTCCGCCGAACTCCTGGAGCTGCTGCAGCCAGCAGCAGAGCATCGCCTCGATGCCCTCGTCTACCTGAGGACACGCGCGTACCAAATGCGATAAAATACTGCGCAAATATAAATTAAATGGATGTAATATATAAATTAAATACTTATTATATGAATTAATTATATAAATTAATTATTAATTATATAAATTAATTATATAAATTAATATATGATATAAATATAATAACATATACAACATAAATGAAATGTGATATACATGTATAACTATAGTGTAATTCCTTTTATAATAAAATGTTCTTATCCTCAAGATATAAAGTTTTTAGTCAAAAAAGATCATCTTTTGGAAATATTTGGAAATAAGTGCGATGCTTTCTATGTATCAAGAATTATGGCAGATTAAATATTTAATGATAATAGAGATTACAGTAATGCTTCAATTAACATTTAATACATGGACATTATCTGTAGGGATATTGAAAGTCTGCTCGTTGGAATAATGCACCGGACTGGTGTGACATTTAGCACTTTTATCGGGTATCTCTCTACTACGTAGACCGATAATTTAGAAGCTCGCGTAACGACCGGTTACTCGCATGAAATATATCCTTTCAGGGTTACAGCAACCCTCCTCTCGTGCGCGAAATGTACTCACAGCATCGTGTCACGAGGAATTTCTCTCCCTGCAACGGCAAAACGAAAGTTAATTCCGCGCCGCTACCACAATTCCGCAATTCTGATTCAACACACTGAAAAATTGCTCGCGCCTTGAAAGACGTCCGAGCAGTAGTCTTGTTTTTGCATACGACAGAAAGTACATAAACGCCACAAATAGATTTATCAGACAAGTTTGTTTTTGGTCGCCGGATTTAATAAAAGATATCGATTCTTGTCGCGTCATATTCTGAATATTTCAGAAAATAATAGAAAATTATATAACTAACGAAAAGAAAATCGGATAATAATCGGAGCATTGATCATTTGAATCATTATTGTATGATATTAAACACTTAAAATGATAAAAATGATTAGAAACGCATTTTCTCCAAGCTTCACTCACCGTTCTCGAATCTACTGGAGGCACTTGAGGAAAAACAAAATCTGACGTCGTCAGGATGATTTTGTACGGGCCTTTAGACATTCTTTTCTTGAGCAATCGCCTCCTGCAAAGTGTCATGCACTTATGTATTAACATAAATGTGACAAAAATATATTAACATAAATGTAAATAAAAATGATGAAATAAAAATCTCAGCATTATTGTGTTTCACTTTATGATTACAATCTTGATACAATTAAAATTATTAAATTATAAGAGATTATATATAATACAATAAAATATAGTAATGTATTTATTATATAACAATAAAAATGATATAAAACATATAAAATTATAAACAAATAGCTAATGTTAATAAAAACCTGCGTACGTTCACGTGTCAGAAATATTACATAAAAAAGGAAAAAAAATAGGAGAAGCATGCGTGGCAATTACGGGAGCGAAACGTTTGACGCACAGTCACTTTCTACGGTTTGGCTGTGAGCTATAAATGACATGACGTGATACAGCGTAATAAAGTGATCGCTCACCGAACTATAATCGCGACGGCGATGGCGACAAAGGTGAACAGCAGCGACCCCAGAATAATAGCTACGATATGTGTGGTACGGAAAGACATGTCAGCCAAGCCACCTGTTAAATAATTAACGCACTGCATTAGCTCGTTACGATATTGTCAGGCGATATTTTCAGATTCGAGGGTACCGCGCATCGATCGCGATCTGCGGTGAAAGGCACGAAGGGAGAGCCCTTTCCTTTCGCGCCTTTTCCTTGTGGAATAAGGATTCCACAATTATCCCATTCTATTTTGGATAATATCTTCTACGATCGCCACGATGCAATCACCGCAAGCACCGCAGACACGTGTTCAACATAATCTGATGGATAATGATCAAGTAATTGTTCGTTAAAGTCATTTTTACTAACGAGACTACTAATAAGACTTATTTTTAATAAGATTTCGACACTAATAATTAACACCAATAATATTTAATATGTCGAATTATTGATTGATCTTTCACTCAATTTGGATAAAAATCAAATTACATTGTTATAAACATAATTTCTTACAAAATAAAAGGTAGCGATGCTCACCCGGGCAGTCGGCGTCGTCGTCGCAGGACGGCAGGTCGGGTGCCTCGACGTTGAAGGACGCGACCGCGCTCGGCGTCAGCTGCTGGACCAGCAACCGATGCCGACGTCGCTCGATCACCGCGAGGATTGGCTCCCAGCCGTCGTCGCGCCAATCCATCAGCGCGTACGTGTACATCTTGTTGTTATGGCGGTCGAGGGTGCTGTTGTCGCGCGTCAGCACGCTCAGCGACTCATTCAGGTGGTCGAGCAACCCCAACGTCGCGTAGTTCTGCGTGCCGTTGAAGATCCTCCGCACGTCGTACCTGCGCGGGACAGAAGGGGAAGGAAAATAGGAAAATTCACGTGTCGAGAAAATAGCAAGAAGCAAGGAGGACTGAGGGACGGACGTCTCATATAGGCGACGCGGCGTCGCGGCGCCCCGCCGCGGATTCCTCTCCCCCTCCCCCCGGTGGGTTAATCACGAGACGAATTACACGAATCGACGCGTGCGATTAATTCGGCTCGATGATCCGACGAGCGCGATTTGCATTATAATTCGGCATTGTCCTGGATACGCGGGGAGAGAGGTGCGGGGATCCCTTTTCCCTGACCCGTGATTACGTAACGCTGTCGCCGCAAGGACGAAGATCTGTGATTAAGGTCAATTTCTTGGTGTACACTCCTTGTAACAGTTGTAATCCGCACTCCACTCGAACGAGCTTGAGAAGCCAGCGAAATCTCTGCGACATTGCGCATCGCGTCACGTATTATACTATAAAAATGTATCGAATATTTAAATATTTTATTAATAATCGTATCTGGTTGCTCTTGTATTTACGTAAAAATTGACAATGCTTTTAGTGATATCTGAATGTTGATTTATAGTGATACGGCACAGATATTTTTGTTTGTGAAGCCTCTGTGAAATTGCACGTTGCGCGATGTGTATCGTAAATAAATTTTTATGTTTTATTGAGAATCGTATTCCGATGCTTGTGACTGTTATTTATCAAAAACCGACGATGCTTTTGATATTTAAATGTTGATTCGCGATGCAGCAAAAATGTTTTTTTTGTGGAATAAAAGTGCACCTAGTCGAGTCTGTATATTTAATGTTATTATGAATATTTCTTTATAAAGATGAAAGTCATTCTCTCATTACAGACTCGTATTTTGTGAGATCCTTTGGAAAATCTTCAGAAACCTTGAAAGACTTTTCTTGACATTTTGCCATCATAAATCTTTCTGTTGCAAGCAGTTATAACGTTCCCTCTTTCTTGTAATATAAGAAAAGGAAATATAAGCTAAATCTTCCGAAAAACTGATAATTAATTATGCAAT
Organism: Ooceraea biroi; assembly: GCF_003672135.1. Lineage (NCBI taxonomy): Eukaryota > Metazoa > Arthropoda > Insecta > Hymenoptera > Formicidae > Ooceraea > Ooceraea biroi. Next base: position 5,058,623 of record NC_039517.1, on the reverse strand, counting down.
TTCGGACATTAATTAATTTGCCGACGTGACTACAAATTATTCATGACCCGTTGCTATTCGTATTCAAACACGAAGCTTCTGGATGATTTAACTGCAATTGTTAATAATATAATAGTTAACATTTATAATAATAATTATTTAGTAAAATTTAGCACGTTACTGTCAATTTAGCAACATTTCTGTAGAATATATATTCACAATACGAAATAATTTGTTATAGATGATCAAAGAAATCTGAATGGCAATTAAGCTTGATCAAACTGATCAAGCATTCTCCACAATTCTATTAAATTTACCTCATATCACGAACAGTTGTATCTCGTTTGTTTATGAGATACATATCACAATAAAGGACAGATTTCACTCTCAAAATCAAAGCTGCAAACATTGCGAAACCTTTTCCCTTACATACACAAATCAAAAATTAACAAATTTATCTTATCTTCATATTTTCCCTAGTAAACTATTGCAATTAATCAGTAAATTGATTTTCATGGAGAATCTCTGAAGAGTCGAAAATTCCACGCGAAATACTTCCCACGTTCGCAACCAGAACCCCTGAAGAGTGCCTTCAAGTTATTAATAAATTATTAAATGTCAATTACTAACATATTATTAACAATTACCTTTGATCGAGGGGCGCGATCGCCAGCAGATTTTCCAACGTAATGCTGCTGAGATTCCTTGGCGGAGCAAAGCGTGGTGGAGTTTGCTGCAACGTGTGGGTCCTCCCCTCGCTCTTGAGAGTCGCGTTTATGCCGGCGTGTGTTACATTCGAGGTAGAAAAATTGGAAGACTGAGTGGTGATCGTGGAGGGTCGACGGGCCAGGGTCGACGGAATGAGGGGCGGCGAGTCGTCCTTCGGCAGAAAGGGGTCGATATCCTCCGTGTGGATCATCAGAATGGCGGAGTTCTGAATATACGTCTGCCACGCGACATCCAGCTCGATCAGGACACGGCTCGTTATCTCGTCGAGTAGCGGCAGACAAAGCACAGTGGCTGGGCAAAAAGGAATTAGATTTGTACTCGTGCGTGCTCGTATTCTTGCTTGAGGGTGCGTAAGGGGTGCAAGAAGACGTCGAGACGTGGGGGGTTTGATGTGTTCGAGGATAAATAAGAATCTGTAGACAAAAAATCCGGCCGGCGGGAAACGTTATGACGGCGAATTGAAATTGAATGATTTATTCCATTCGTCTCTGTTACGATTGTTGATTCGGATCGTTAATAATACATGATTCAGCAGTACTCCAATAAAAGAAGCAGAATTTTAAAAAATCCTTTGAGCCAGACTCAACAGAGTATCCCGCGGCAGCTTTTTAGATAATTTTTCAATTATTCAAAATTATACGTAATTATAATTTGCACAAAGCAGTGTTTCATTAAAATCTCCATGAGAGAAATTCTCTAAATAATATAAACTGCCTGTGTAATCACTGTTACAATAAACTACGCTGAAAAGATTAAAATAACTTTAGTTTCTTTGTTCATGGAAATTAACGCAGACCGCTAACAGTTAATTTTGCTCCTTTTTTATAATATCATTGACTTATATTAACGGTCCAATTAACAGTCAGCAATAAATAAAAGTAAGCAGTAAATAGTGTCCGCTTCGGTTCTTTTATCAGGAAGTTCCTCCGAATTCTTCGGACTATCGAGAGCATCGGTATTCGATTTTGCCTGATGACATTGCTTGGAATACATCGCCATTTCAGGAATTACATTCAAGTAGATGCTACGGCAGTTACCATCGTTAGCGAACGGGACTCAATTTATCGGTGAGTTTGTTTGCCGCGCCTGGCGTTGCGGGATTAAACGCCGATAGCGAACAATAACGACTATTTACCACCGATATAATCATGAAACACGCGCGCTTACCATTTATCCCGCTTTTACGAGGAAGTAGAGGAATATTTAATAAAACTGCAAAGTGATCCGGGAACGAAATATTGGTGATGCCCGAAAAATTGGAAATTCCGTTCGACGAACGGCAGCGGGAAATTCCCGTCCATAAAAATACAAATCATTCTTTTTCCTTTTTGCCGTTACACGACAGGTACATGAAAACCTATTTTTCCCCTTAGACTTATCTAATATACTCTTGTTGCTCTGCTTTTCTTTGCCGTACTCAGAAATCCCGGCGTTGCAAAATTAAACGCAGATAACGGCGAACAATAACGACTATTTACCGCTCATATAATGATGAAATGCACTTAGTATTTATCCTACTTTCTCTCGATAAAGGAATATTTAATAAAACTGCAAAGTGATTCCCGAGAACGAGATAGTCAGAGACTATCAGAGACAGTGTGTGATACTCGAAAAATCGAAAATTCCAGACCGAAATTTGTTCGACCAGATGAAGAAATTACTGCCCATAAAGATATATTTCATCTTTTTTCTACCCGTTAAATAATGACGGTTAAAGCATGTATTTGTTTCCTTAGGCATACCTGATACACAATACTCTTTTGTTGCACGATGTTCACCGCGCGATGACATGCACACGAATAAAAGAGAAAGGGGGTGAGAAGATGACAAAAGAAAAAAACGACCAGACAATGGAGAGTAAATTGGGAAAATGATATATTGGCTAAAACGAACGGTGGAGTGACCACCGCAGTCGAGAGACGATTAAGCTCGTTCTCTGGTATCTTACAATCTCATTTTCAGGGGTGCATTAAAGCTGGAGGTTCTAATTAAAATATCGTCGCTGAAAATATCGGGCGGAGGGTGGGACAAAGCGCCGAGCGCGTGAGACTGCGTAATTAATATTAATTAAAGCAACAGAGAGAGAGAGAGAGAGAGAGAGAGAGAGAGGTGCTTTCTCCCTCGAATGCTTTATAAAACACAGCGGGATGATATAGCGGATTCTCGATGCAACAACAATCAAGTGGCTCGCGGAGAGCCACTTTGGGGGCTCGCATCCCTTAAACGTAATTGACGTAGTAATCGCTGAATAATTCCCCCCTAGCCCTCACGCGCGGTGGATCGTAGTCGTGTTAATTCCAGCGAAACGCGAAGCTGCTGCTCATCCATTCATAAGACTGGAATTAAGGCAGGCTTTGATTACATCGTATCTCATATTGAAATAAACTGTTCGCCTTCGAGCGCGCGGTTGCTCCTGAAAGGGGCCACGTCGCTGCGCCATCACTCGACTCATTTGCATCCACGAGTACGCTGCTGGGTGCAGTAAATTGTCGCTAACGAAGTTGCCCACTTCCATGAAGGCGTTAAGTCGCGATCGCGATGCAAGCGTCACCTCTGCGGACGGTTTTAACATAGTAGAATGTTTCAGCGGAGTTGCGAGAAAGACTCGTTGAGCTGCAACGATCCTCAAGAGGCGCGTAAGTGTACTTTTTCTCCTTCTTACGTATCCCACTTGGAGAACTTGTGGACGGCTGAACTTTACGAGCCGTTAAACTTCTAATTTATAATTGGGCGAGCCTCCCGTACGTCTCTACGCGCATACACGATGAAAAAAAGAACGTTAGTAACTTCCTTCAGGCTTCTGTAAAGCTACGTCACGCGTGAGCAGTCCGCGGGGTTGTATGCAGTTTTATTCGCTCGGAATTCTACCCGTGTAACTATCCTATTTTCGCCCGACCTGATGAAAGAGTTATAAACAAGGTAAACGGATTTGCATTTATGATGAATTTAGTTCTCAGAGCGCGTAAGCAGCGATAGTTCTACCAGTTCACACGTATGATGTTCTGCATTTGCTTTGATTCATACTCATTAATGTTTCATTTATTATTAAAAGCGTCAGATTTTAAAGTTAATTCTCCATTCATAAAAAAATTTTACATTTATTTTTTATTTTAATGATGGATATTTTTGATGATCAAAGTCGACTCTCAGTGTTATGTAGAAGTTAAATTTAAAGTGACTTTTTTATTAAGGAGGAAACCTTCATTCCTCCGGAAAGGGAGCTGAGAGGAGTGTAGGATTCTTATCCACTAAAATTTCTCCTGTGGTCTGTCTGGGAAAGTGATTGGAGAAACCCTAGAACTACCAGAGGCGGACCTCTCTGAGGCCCCTCCGCGCTGGTATGCGCCTTGTGGAGTCCGGTTAGTCTGGACCCGACTCGACCTTTCGGTAGGGTCCAGCTCTTCACCCTAAATGTAAACCTATCCCATCCTAAATTCAAAGCGACCTTAAATAATAAATTGAATTAAAAAAATGCAGTTATCAATAGAGTTGTATTGATTATTGATCCGATTTCTGACGGTATCAGACGATGATTGAGCCAGGCGGTGGACCGAATGGGTATAGAATTACATACTGCAGATAGAACCACCCCTCATCACTAGAATAGGTGAGAAGCTTGTACCGCAAGTTTTGACAACTTCGGTATAAATTAGCACGAAAAAATCTAGTCCAAATCCCATAAAGTACTTAAATGCATTAACCCGAAACCGGACAGTTTATATCCTTCCTCAGCTCGTGACACGAGAAAAATTTTTTATCTTCTTGCAAAAAGAAGCCGTTGTTTAAAACTCGAAAAATCAATCAATCAATTCCACGAGGCAGATTCTATATTAAATTTCAAGGCCGGGGTAAACGAGATTAAACAATCAAGTCGCGAACTTCTCGCCTCTGGAATTGTTCGAGAGCGGATGACATCATCAAACTGCGTTATATTTAGAAAATTGCGTTCCGAGAAGAGAGACCAGTGGCGGAGACCAGCGCGGATATCTTGCGACTGGATTGCAGGTGACAAAGGAACAAAAGGAACACCCGTGGGTGCGCTTCGCGGCATATTCCCTCGGGGCGAGGAACGGTGTATCGTGCCATTTAATTCAATTTTCAATCCGATAAGTTTCGGTAATTCGCTCCGGCGGAAGCGTGCCGAGTTTTTTCTCTCTCCCTACCTTCTCTTTCTTGTTTGTATTAAATCCTATTAAATGTGTTTGTATTAAATCCTATTAAATGTGTTTGTATTAAATCCTATTTGTTACTTATCTTCAAGTCATAAAATCCTTGACAATGAGAAATTCAGTTTCTTGAATTATTACTTCGTATTCTCTATTATAACATATTGTAATATTATTTATTAATATAGATATAGAATAGAAGAAAGACGCCAAACCCGACATGCCAGTTTGTTTTTGGAGAGTTATCTCTTAACTTAAAGCTCAAAATAAAATTTTACATTTATTACGCATTCTATTCCAGAATGCGTAATAAATATCGTTTTCTCCCCTTTCTTTCTCTCTCTTTCTGCCTTCCTTTCTTGCGAGGGCGGGATAACGGGCATGCAACTGACCGCGAGAAGGGATTAAACATGCATTACACTTACCTCGACGAGAGACGCTGTGCACGGACCTGAGGATCCTACGGATCTGCTCGAGGGTGGCGCGATGGGGGAGGATCAAGTGGTACCGCAGGACGACGCCGATCCTCCGGAATGCGTTGATCACAGCACGATCCAGGCTGGACCACGGCTCGCGATCTGCAAGGTTAATCGAGCCTTGCTGATCACGGATTAACACTAATGGGTCTATTTGAGTCTATTCGGATGTACCTTTATAGGTCCCATTATAAGGAACTGGTCTGATTGTTTGGCATTTGACAACGTGCATCATTCGTTTATGTTAAAGCCATAGCGAGGCTGTATTAGTTAATTAAATTTATTAATTTGTTAATGCAGCTAGGGCTTTTCTAGTTTAGCCGATGTGTTCGCTGCCTTTCCTTTCCGTGAAATTAAAATCACGCATCGTCGCATCGCGTAACGCGATCGCGAGAATATAAGATCCTAATCTGATCTGATGATCTCGTGCCGTTGTCCTCACCCTTTCGCGGTTCTTTTGCGGCCCTTCTCTCATTTGCGTTTTGCGAATTAATTCCGAACGTTCCCGATCCGACTTCGGATCGAGTTATGACGTCAGCAGCGAGAAGCCGCGCGTAATTCCACCGCGCAGCACGCGTTGAAATGAGCTTTTTTGCATGCACATCCCACTCTCGCACATTTCAGAGAGTTGCGAAATGCGCTACATAATTCTCTTTCTAAGTCGTATATTAATAAGGATCGTAAACTTTTATCAACTGTCATAAAGTCCATATCCCGTCGGAGAAATGTATATTTAGATCGGATTTTGTGTGCAGGACTCCTTTGCGAGAAAGCAAAAAGAACATTCTCGTTGTATTTCCCAAGTCACGACGATCAATACGATTGCACTAGCGAATAAAAGGCTTTAAAATGCATAGCAATGTACAGTTTCTTTCTCTTTCTACAATCAAATTTTTTCATAAATTAATTTTTAAGAATAATTAACGTGATAAATTTATATCTCGATTATTGAAGATTTTATTTTTATTATTTCGTATATTGTAAAATTTTGATTTTTCAGCGGATAGTTAATGTTAATTGACTGCTTGACTAATGAATCACATCAACAACGGTCAACATTAATTATCCGCTAAACAGATACTAAATCGGGATCCAAAACTTGAATGAATAATGTATTGTAAAACTGTAAATACTGTGAAACTGATACTGTGATAAAAATATACGTCGACAACTGCTTCTATTAGGTATCATATTTATCCATATTTAAATTTAAAGTTTATTTAAAGATTCGAATTAATAAAATAAAAATTACAGTGATTAAGACTTAATTAGATAGAGCACTCTCATCGTCATTAATGCCGTCTGCCCGATAATAGGATTTATGGTTATTTAACAATTACAGTAAAAATGGGCCCCAAACTTACCTGTACCGATAATGGTCGCAGTCTTCCACTGCAAGTGCAGAAATATTTCGGCCACGGCGTCAGCCATTGATGGTAATGACGGGGAGAGCCTAATAATCGATGATAGATCCCTCTCCTTTAAATCTCTCTGGAATATAAGTTATCGATATATTCGTGATCCTCTCAAATTTTAACGAGACGATACGCGAGACGTTGTATTTTTGGTCTACGGCACGTCTACTCGGGATCAATACCATCCGTCGTAGAATGAATTCTTGCGGGAATATGATCTCTGTAGATCATATTATTTTCATTTCTTTTTCTTTGCAGGGGGAGCAAGATACGCGCGTACACTTCGTCGAAGAAATTTTTACTCGCGTTCCCCGGGATAAAATCTACGAAATCTACGATCTACTTTACGCCAAGATGTTTCCACCGAGTTCGCGCTCCTCCGCCTCCTCGGAGTTGATTTATCGTTAACAGAAATAAAGACGAAAATTATTCCTGCTTTGTCTTTTTTTCTGTTAAAGAATGCTCCGGAGATGCGCTAAAGGTTAAATGTAACAGACAGAAATGGCGTCGAGGGATTCAATTCCACTCCCGAGCGTACCGAGGAGCGTGTCCGTATGTAGCCGACGAAAGTATCCGTCGGACTCGCTGAAACGATGACATAACTGTTGCCTCGAGGAACGTGCAAGAGATTTACGAACAGATAAGGTCGAGCCTTTTTCGTGAAACAGCGATTTGTCCCGTTCCTCGAGAGCAAAATTCGTGACCAAATTTATCACGGATGACCGTGAAAATCCGTGACGAATAAGCCACCCAGCGAACGAGAAAACTATAAACAGCGAGACTTTAGCAGTGAGCGAATCGACCAATCACCATCAAGATTGAGACTCAATTTCGAGATTCGAAATCTCGATTGCGATTGATCGTGGTTCGCTTATTGCTTAAATTGTATCTCTTATAACTTCTTACATGCCTAAGAGTCTACATTGCGCTTCGAGACATTCGATTGAGATTGACGGAAGTCGGAGAGAGGGGGAAGGGTAGGGAAACACTGCAAATCCGATTTCCTCGTCGAGCGAGAAGCAATCCGTAATTTCGCGTCACTTACGAAACTGAATAACGGGAAATGGACATTTGTCCGGTTCGAAGTTGTGAAATGGCGTGCCTGTAAGTTCGACGGTCGATCGTTAAAATTGGCCCTTTCCCTGGAATCAATTGCGCAGCGAGCGAGGCGAAAGATTTATGGCTTCGGCTGAATTTCGGCCCACCAGTCGCTGCACGCGACGATTATTTATGGGCATGCAAATTTTCGTTATTTTAACTTTCGCGACCCCGACGAAAAAGAATGCGACGCAACGATTAATAACACCGCTCGCACTTTGCAACTTGTTACGAACGTGTCGCGATAAACGCGGAATTTATAACTCTCTCTCTTTCTCCCTTTCTCTCTCTAAGATTCCTTTCCGTTTGAACTTGGCGGGAGTCTTTAGCTTTAATGATTTCATACACGTGTGATTGAGATACATTTATTCAACGATGCAAATATTTTGTCATTTGTCAGACAAAGTACGACGCGAGTGACAATAAGTAAACACGCGTCGGATTCTGCATGTAAAACAGTTTGCGCTGATTTAATTGGAATAAAAAAATAGAACATCCATCAGCACAATAAATGTCACTTGGGCAGGAAATGTTAGTCTATTTCTCTAAATTTAAAGTTATTCAAATAAATTAAGAAAATAACAATATATATAAATGGATAGAAAATGTACAAAAATCGGCTTTTAAGACGAATTAGAGTGATTAGCGCACATTTAAAAAGTATAGCGTTTAATATTCTACATATTTAATTAATTCTCGAAATATATTTGTAGATCTGTTTGTAAAATTATATTTTAATTTTTTCTTTTTAATATTTTGTTTTAATATTTCTCGGACAGAAATAGTTTCTGTTCGAGATTATTTCAAATATACAGTAATTTTAGATTATGTAAATACTGACAGAATATTTACGAAAACCGAATTTTGGACGGACTAGAATCAACAGCTCGAGGTATTAATAAAACATTTAAATATTCTGGCAAAATGTAAACTCTGTTAGGTAATGTTACATTTGTTTTATTTATAAAAAAGTTCATAGTTCTTGTTTTCCTTTAAAAAAAATGTTTCGGTTGTTATTTAGATATCTATTTTATAATTGTACAAGAGTTTCACATAAAATTACATAAATAACAACAGTATCTAAAACGAATTTTTAAGTTAAACTCTTGATACAAATCAACAATAATCCGACATTATAAGAAACACAATTATTCCGCGCAAAACGTAAAATCTTTCAAACATTTCCACATTTTCTTCATCACAAAAGCATCGTGATTCATCTTTTTGCACAACACAAAACAATTCTAGCAGGACAGTTTTATTTCACGTGTTACATCCACATAAACTCTCGTTTCTCAAGCCACCCCGGGAACCGTATCTTAATTGGCAATTGGTGCCGTTCAACGACTCGGGTAACCGGGTGAACTACAAGCGAACGTGACAACACTCACCAACGGGCAGGTCCAAGTGAGCAGGGGTTTATTCCCAAGATGCGCGAGCTTAGCGGCTACCTCGCAAATCGAAGCGTCGAGCGTGGCTATCACCGCCCTCGTGTCACCCCCGCCAAGAAGGTGGATCAGCGCGCCGAGGCCGCCGGTCTCAGTCTCACACGTCACTGCAAATTAATTAATCGTGTCGTATCGCTTTCTTCGGACTACCGCGGCCGCGGAGGATCTCCTCCGCCTCCGCCTTCCACGTGGAGCAACCCCGTGCGAGGGAGGGCCGAGGGGATGCGAGCAGAAACGCGAGCGGGGTCGGTGTATGGACACATATTGATTTAATGGCGCAATTTTCAATAGGTCCGCCAGTTGGCTATCGATTTCGGTAAAACGCGTCGCTATGCATCGCTACCTCCGGGATAATAACGCGACAACCCGCTACGCGCTCCGTCACACATACTCCTCGCTCGTTACTCGCGAAAACGCGTCGAGATTCTATTCAGATATGCATGCGTATGTACGTGTTCGGATATGCGCGCGACCGCGGGCGATTATGATATATACAGGGTGGTCCACTTAAATCGATCATCTTAGATATTTCACTTGTTTTTGATGATACGAAAAAATGTCTAAGGAAAAAGTTGCACCGTTCGAAGGGGCTATCACGATGACAGAACAACAATTTTTTCAAGGCTATTTTTTTCGGAGATTCAAAGGTCAAGATAATTTTTTTAAATGGAACTACATATTTTTGTTTGCGCAATTTTATAGCCAACATCGAGAGGAGTTCAGCGACCTATGACAACATGACCTTTTAATGATCTTGAACGCGGGAAACAGAAAAATCAAACTTTATGCTCTTCAACACAAAAATTTATTTAAGGAGGTGTTCGAAATGATGTCCTCCGACTTCAATACATTTTCTAATACGATGCACAAATGATATTCTTACCCTTTCTATCATTTCTGAATTTATACTAGCACATGCATTCAAAATGCGCTCTCTTTATGCTCTCTTGTGTAGTTGGTACATCGTTGTAAACAGTGTTCTTTAACATTCCCCACAAAAAAGTCTAAAGGATTCAAATCAGGAGAACGTGCTGGCCAACTGATATGTCCTCCTCTTCCTATCCAGCGTTCCGGAAACATTTCGTGTAAAACTGTACGTGCAACACGTGCGTTATGAGCCGGACAACCATCATGCTGATACCACATTTGTAAACGAGTTTCTAACGGCACCTCTTCCAATAAGTTTGGTAATTGTTGGGACAAAAAATCAGCATATTTTTAACCATTTAATGTACCATCAATAAAGAAAGGGCCAATGATTCGATTGTGTAAAACACCACACCATACATTAAGACTCCATGGACGTTGACGTTCTACTTGTCGAAGCCACCTTGGATTTTCAACGGACCAATAGTGCATATTTCTTCTATTTACTTGTCCATGGTTAGTGAAAGTTGATTCATCGGTAAACAATATTCTGTTGAAGAAGAATTCATTGACCTCCAACTGTTGTAGCGCCAATTGACAAAATTCTATTCGATTAATAAAATCATTTCCATGAAGTTCTTGATGCAATGCAATGTGATATGGATGAAATGAGTGGCGTTTAAGAATGCGTAAAACACTTGACTTGGAAATACCAGTATTTCTTTGTATTTGTTGAGAACTGATATGTGGATTATTTGCCACTGCAGCCAAAACAGTAACTTCTGCTAGTTCATTAGTTTGCAAACGAGGTCGCATTTTCTTACGTGAACAAACACTTCCAGTTTCACGAAATGTTTTAATAAGACGGTCAAAAGCAGCGCGAGACGGTAAACGCTTTTCAGAGTATCTTTGGCCGTACATTCTCTGCGCCTCTGTAGAGCTTCTTCCGCTTTCACCGTAAATAAGAAGCATTTCTATTCTTTCCTCTTTCGTATAATCAGTCATATTTAAACTCTGATATCGAGAAGCTCAGGAAATGAACTGAACTGCGAAAGCATTTCACGATCATAAATATTTACATACACATACACACACGCACACAATACATGTATGGAATTATTTCAATCTTACATTCCATTGAATTCCAGAACATGAGAGTGTTTACCGATGAATCAATGTTCACTAACCATGGACAAGTAAATAGAAGAAATATGAACTATTGGACCGTCGAAAATCTAAGGTGGCTTCGATGAGTAGAACGTCCATGGAGCCTTAGAAAATGTATCGAAGTCAGAGGACATCATTTCGAACACCTCCTTAAATAAATTTTTGTGTTGAAGAGCATAAAGTTTGATTTTTCTGTTTCCCGCGTTCAAGATCATTAAAAGGTCATGTTGTCATAGGTCGCTGAACTCCTCTCGATGTTGGCTATAAAATTGCGCAAACAAAAATATGTAGTTCCATTTAAAAAAATTATCTTGACCTTTGAATCTCCGAAAAAAATAGCCTTGAAAAAATTGTTGTTCTGTCATCGTGATAGCCCCTTCGAACGGTGCAACTTTTTCCTTAGACATTTTTTCGTATCATCAAAAACAAGTGAAATATCTAAGATGATCGATTTAAGTGGACCACCCTGTATAATGGCGCAAACGACGCGGGATAGAAACGCTATTAGCGCCACTTTCTGAATATGGAATCCTCGTGACGCGCGACCACCCCCTGCAAGAAGAATTTCCGCGCATGACGAGAATTACCGCCTCTCGAAACTCGTGTGTCAATTTTGCGCCACGCTGATCGCGTATTATATCCCAAAATCACATCAGATTGACGAGATACGATTACTTTAGTAATTCATATCTCGTTACAACCATGAAACCGCGATATAACCGCGGTTTAATAAGAATGTGATGGACAAAATTCCTTTCTGGAAAATTTTTGAGAAATTTATAAGAAAGCTAAAGAATTTTGTCGCTATGATGAATTATAGAAAAAATCTCAGTTACAATCCGAGTCTTTGGCAAAAAGAAAACTGTTTCAAGAATGCCACTCAAAGCAGTTTATGAAATGGACGCTATATTTCACACATCGATTTTTATTCGAGAGAATAAAAATTATCGCGAGAAGAATAATCGGCTACTATTGTAAGTACAAAAAAATTATGAACCATAATTTTGAGATTATGGTTCGCGAGTGAGTCGCGCTTTAGACCGACTATAAGTACGATTCGAGCGCGAGCGCTTTGAGGGCTCTTTGCGGCTCGCCAAACCATAAGACCACTTACGCCGGACGCATAACCGGAGTATTTCGATTTGAAATGTAATTAGAGTATTGGATATCACGTGATTCACGCGCGCTTGATACACGAGTGTACGGAAGCGCGCGAGTAATCACATTTATGACCGCACGCTCTATATATTGCGGATACCTGTGTAATAACGTTATTCTCCGAAGTGAATGTTACGTTAAAATTTAACATTGTTCCCTTGGTGTGCAGCGAACACGCGAATGAACGGACGATGCAATTAATTACTGTATACGGAAAGTAACTCTCGGATTAATCAATGCATTCAGAATTACAATCCACTTAAATGCACGAAATGAAAATTATTAAATACTATTGCTATTTCCCGCATGCGAATTCTGGTATTGGATTGACCGGAAAGTCGGTGTGGATATTTTTCGCAAAATTTATACGGATTCTCCGGTCAATCCAATAATTAACTGTCAAAAAATATCATTTATTTGATGTATCAATTTTCTTATCTCTTATAATTAAAAGTATTTTCCAATCGCGTCATACACGCGATTTACAAATATAATAAAGACATACGAAATTTTTCTTGAGAGAAGCTTGTACTTTGAGTATATGGAAAAGAGAAGAATGTTAAAATGAAAGTAATTTTCAATCACACGCCGGTATGTGTACTCTGCAGTAAGCTTCCCCTCGAAGTATCGTATTTAAAAATAACGACAGCGACATGATGCTTTCACGTTTCTATTATCGACGGTATGTCGATACCGAGGGATGAAGCATTAGACGTGAAATCGGAAGAGACAGTGCACTCACGGGATCTCGGCAACACGCTGATCGTGAGCTGACCAGCCCGGTCCTTCACGCGTTCCACACGATCCTGTATCTCGGTGACGTTGATCTCCCTGTGGCACCCCTCGCCCAGGAAGATTACCACGTCAGAGGGGGATCGCTCCCCGTATACCACCTCCGGATAGACGGACGTGCAGGTGATATGACCGGCGTCGGCCGTGAGGGGGGAAAGGCACCCGGACAGGATCGCGATCGGCAACCACCACCAGAACTGACGGAGACAATTCCCGGCCATGGGCCCCCGGACCCTGCCGATCACGACGTCGCCACCACCACGGCGGGAAACGAGACGGCTTCCTGTCCTGTCGGTCCCCGCCCCGTTCACCCTCGCCTTTACCTGCGGGACACGTACAAACGACATGATAATGCTTCCCTGATCTGCTTCGGGGATTGTTTTATTTAATACGCTTTGACCGCAGCAGTGGCTGGCCCGCGGACTTTTCAGTGGCGCTTTGATGTTTCCGACATATGACATTCCGTTCGAATGTGATGTTTAATATTGTGTAATGGTATAATGAATTTTTTATTTAACACGTTGACTGCTGCGAGCGCCACTGGTGGGTGGCTCCTGGATTTTTCAGTTGCACTTTTATATTTCACTGGCGTATTCGAATGTGTTTAATATTAATATACAGGGTGAGGCACCTAAAACAGGCTACTTGAATATCTCGGCTGTTATTGGTGATAGAAAAAAATGTGTCAGACCAAACTTGCATGGTTTCGAGGGACACATAATTTGTTCTAAATAGTTTTTTATTAGGTCGACGCGTAGAGATCATATGAAGGTCAACTTCGTTTTTTTAAATGGTATGATATGTTTTTTTTATGTACCATCTAGTAGAGCGTTTGAAGATCCGCACATTGATTTACCGGTCAAAATCATTCAAGGTCACTGAAGGCCAACTGCAAGGGAAAATAATTTACTTTATATTGCCTAGAGTTCTCTGCTATTAAAAATACTGTAAACTCAGAAATGAAAAAGTTCTCGAGTTTAAAATTTTTTCTTTTCCGAGAAGTTCTGAGTTGATGATATCGTTATTTTTTATATTGCCTAGAGTTCTCTGCTATTGAAAATACCGTAAATTCAGAAATGAAAAGTTCTAGCTCTTAGAAATTTTTTCTTTTCCGAGAAGTTCTGAGTTGATGATATCATTATTTTTTATATTGCCTAGAGTTCTCTGCTATTGAAAATACCGTAAATTCAGAAATGAAAAGTTCTAGCTCTTAGAAATTTTTTCTTTTCCGAGAAGTTCTGAGTTGTTCATATCATTATTTCTTATATTGCCTAGAGTTCTCTGCTATTGAAAATACCGTAAATTCAGAAATGAAAAGTTCTAGCTCTTAGAAATTTTTTCTTTTCCGAGAAGTTCTGAGTTGATGATATCATTATTTTTTATATTGCCTAGAGTTCTCTGCTATTGAAAATACCGTAAATTCAGAAATGAAAAGTTCTAGCTCTTAGAAATTTTTTCTTTTCCGAGAAGTTCTGAGTTGTTCATATCATTATTTCTTATATTGCCTAGAGTTCTCTGCTATTGAAAATACCGTAAACTCAGAAATGAAAAAGTTCTAGCACTTAGAAATTTTAGCCTTCAGTGACCTTGAATGATTTTGACTCGTAGATCAATGTGCGCATCTTCAAACGCTCTACTAGATGGTACGTAAAGAAACATATCATACCATTTAAAAAAACGAAGTTGACTTTCATATGACCTCTACGCGTCCACCTAATAAAAACCTATTTAGAACAAATTATGTGTCCCTCGAAACCATGTAAGTTTGGTCTGACACATTTTTTTCTATCACCAATAACAGCCGAGATATTCAGGTGGCCTGTTTTAGGTGCCTCACCTTGTATGTAATAGTGCAATGAATAAAATTCGCGACATTTGTAAGATTCTTAATGTTATATAATTTATAACAAGGATAAAAATTTAAAAAATTAAGATTCTTAATGTTATATAATTATATAATTTATAACAAGCATAAAAAGTTTAAAAAATGCGAACGTTGTTACGTAATTGGATATTTCATTTATGACAATAAAGCTTCTTACATGCTTTGCAATATGGTTTGAAAATTTCATTATAATACGTACAACAGGATATGCGATATTCGTTGAGCAGTTAATGCGTTAATGACGAGGCAGTGCATTCGAGCATATAATAAGATGAGATTTAAACTTTTTGTTACGTGTGAGGGCGTTTCTTCTAGCTAAAAGCTATTTCACGTAACACTTGAGAATAATACGCTCAATAATACGTCGTTGCGTTTTCGATATCCGAGACCCGCATATGCCAAGAAAAATCAATTAAGAAATGGGAATTTTCGCGAATTATGTAATGTCGAATTTGCAACATTCTTATTTCCAATTAGATCGTGAAATATTTTATAATTGAGGTTTGTATTACTAACAACATTGCTTAATATATTATAATATTCTCTTCTCACATACATTTTAGTAATAAATGTAACAGTAATAATAATAATAAGTTATGTATGGAATATAATAATAAATCCAAATTCACTTTGATGAAAGCATGATAGAGAACATACTGAGGTAAGACGAGATTAAATCTTTTGCTGCGTGTGAGGCTTCCATATAAGAGCGTTTCTGCAAGCTAAAAGCTATCTCATGTAATACTTGGGAATAATATACACATTCACAACTTACTGTATATGTTGAAAAATCAGTCTTAAAGGACAAAATAGAGTTCGCGTGTACTAACTTTTTTAATCTGTAACGTCCTCATTTGCGATTAGATTATAAAATATCTTACAGTGGAACTTCGTTTTCACTTACTCTTTTTCCCCATGTGTATGCTTTAATTAATAACTATAATATAATACAATAATAATATAATAATTATATAATATAATATTATAATACGCGCAACACTGCGTCATAATAAACACATTTAACCGCTTATGACTGAATTATATCAACAGAATAGAATTTACGATGTTCGATTTAATCGATACGTCAATTTCGCGTTCTCATCCTCCGTTCACATTTTTCGTTCCGCTTTCGATCGGAACTTGAATTCACGGAAACAACGGAAGCGTTGGGAACTGTCTGTGTTACGCGCGAGAAGATGCGTGGAGTGTCTCGAGGATAGATACTACGAGAGCCAATGAAATCGGGACGACCCTTTGTTCATCGCGTATTCCGTGATGAGACGCGACCGCGTTTTCCGTTCCCTTTAATGCGGTGGGAACAAGGAGCGCTCCGCGGCGTAATTAGCTCTTTGAGGGACTGTACCGTGGCCCGAGCATCCAGTCGCTTTCTAGTGAGTTGATGCGATTGACGCGAGTTTTTCTTGCAGCTGAAGGAAAAGTCGCGGTTTCGCGACCAGACGAACGTGAGAAATCTCTACACAAGTTACGCGAGTCCTTCGAGTAGCTCCGACGAACAACAGGTAATCCGGAATAACAAATGTCATAAAAAATGTTAGACCAATAAATAAATAAAATATTATCTGTAATATATAATTATGTAATATTATAATAAATATATAATATATATAAATATCTTGAAATAGAAGAATCTCCAGATGTGAAAAATGGCGTACTGGAAGGAATAGTGTAAAACGCTTTTCTTTGACTTCCATCTTATTATAAGATATATAAAATATAATATATAAGAATTAACATGAAGAGAATGCTGCTTTAATTGCTCAGAGTAAAATTGCAGGCACAGTCTATTTTCAAAAGCAAATCCTTTTAAAAGTGTATTAAAAATTTATTTAAGCTCTCTCTGTCTCTCTCGACCGTCTTTATTTTTATTTCAAAAGTACATTGCATTATTTATACGCCGATAATTCATCATGGATAAAAAAGAAATTCACGTACATGAAATCGCTTTTATTTACTCGTTATGCTGTCTCTTACATATGTAATACTTTTCCAGCATTCCTAAACAGTATAGATTTTTTTTCTGAATAGACATTGTGCAATTTTGTGATTGGTTCTTCGTATCCATAAACAATTAACATTAAAAATTTAACGTTGGAAAGTTCTGAGAAAATGGCTCAATCTCATTCTTGAAGAACCTCGGTCATGAATTGTTCATAGAACCCTCGGATTCGCGAAGCGACAGGGAAAAAGAGAGAGAGAGAAAGGGGTGATATTCAGAGCTATCGTTTATAATTGCATTATTTATTGCCCGCCGCGGGGTTACAAAGGTTAAATGTCACCGCCGTTTGATGAATGTCAAAATAATTATTTCGAACTCGTCGCCACGCGCGCTCGCCATTAACGCCATTGAGACCATCACCGTTATCGCCACGGGGAAATGTACAGCGCGATGTACCGAGGGGAGGAGTGAATCGGCAGCAAAAAGCGATGCCACGACCAGGCAAGAGAAAAAAACTTTTTCAGCGCAAAACAATCGAAAAAGAGTCCCTTTCCGTTGTCACTCGTGCCCCTCGGCCAATCCATTGGTTTTAAAACCGTTTGGTCGAGCGAGAGAGGAAACGGTAACAACAACAGGGTGGAGGAGGGGACAGGGGGTGAGCGTGTTTCCGGTTTCATCGAAAACACGCCGTTATGACATTATCGCATGATAAAAGGCGTGTACCGGTTTTTACGAGGTTAAAAGCTCAACTGCACGATCAAAACTACACACAGTGCATGGAGTTTTTACAGGAGCTTTACGAGCTTATCGTGTTTTCAAGAAATTAATCTAGCTAACTTCGTTCGCGCCCGCCGTTTTTTCGATTCCGTCGACACGCTCCGCGACAACGTTAGGCGAATTAAGTTAGGCGATAGTGTTTCACGTGTGAACTTGCGGTGAATTTGTCGGCTTAACTCTATTTACCGTGTGCATTAGGTGCATCTACGGTATTAGCTTTCCCCGGCGGTACGGAACAACGATTTAAAGCTGAAATACGTTTTCGTCTTCTTGCGACTTTGGAAAGTTGACCCGAGCTTTTCGAAAATCGGGTCACGAGACCCGGTGGGCGCTCTTTATGAAAGTAAAGCGAGAATTTTCAAAGATAAAGAAGAACGTTAGAACTCACCAATCTAATGCATAACGAGGCGATTTATTAGTTTAGCCGTTTTGTCGGATTTATCGGTTTGATTTCGCGCGAGATTATCGCGATAACGAATCAATTAATGCGGAAGTGTCACCCTACTAATCCTCCCGGATAATATCCCGAGTGCCGAGCACTACACGTTACGTAAGTAGATTCGCGCGTAATTCTACACTCGCGTTTCTCACCGTCGGCTGATGTCGCTTTCGCGAAATTGAATATCGCTCGTACGTGACTCTCCCCTCGGGATCTTCCAACAACTTGGATTGAAGGAAGGATTGTTTCATTGACTGAGAGCTCGCGAAATATCCGTAGTCGTGGAATATCGTTGCTGACATTCGGAATTTCTGGAAATGCGCTGGAAGCTCACTCACTTATTCATCATTTTTCAATTCAGTAATATGACAACTTAAAGGAAACGCGATGTGAGTGCGAATTTATCTTTAGTTTTAGCTGACCGGCGCGTTATATTATGCCAATAGCAATAAAATAGTAAAACTGAAAGTTAAATGTGCAATGCTTCTCTATTCGTCATAATTAATTCAAATCAGAACTAATGAAGCATACAACGAGGTACTTCGATGATGAATTATCGGGACATAAATGATGTAATATTCTCCCAAAATGAAAATAAAAATGAAAGAGTTAAATACATTTTTAAAAGAACTGCTGCAGATTGTACGTGGAATTTTCTCTGGAAAATAGAAGGAACGTTCGCTGTGTTAATTCTCATATTTGCAGTAATAGCAATGAGAAACGATCGAAATGAAGGAAAAATATTTAACTAATCCATCCGTCGTGATTGGTTCGAATCAGAATTAATTAAGTATTAATTGAATAGGATGACATATTTTATGCATAAATTATCAATAATTATCAATATTTTAAAATTAACGACAAAGAGATAGATTTACTAAGTTGTTAATAAAAATTTCGAACAACTTTAATTCAATTTTTATTCTCCGCGCGAAATTTAGGCGGAGGTTATCACGCTCATCGTATCCGCGCCTCTCTTTCTCTCCACTAACCGTGATAATTACTATTATTACGCCATATATTCCAGGAGAAGAAAGGCGCGCTTTATCCACCGCGACGGACCGTTAAATTGGTTCTCAGGTCGTACATCGATGGAAGATTGCCCCGCGATGAAATGCGCGGCACGGAATAAATGGATAGATTTTTACGATAGAAGAAGCATCAGTCTCTCACTGTACCCGTGTTTTTGAAGGGACGTAAATGTTCACGAAGGGGTCGTACCACCGCGCGAAATGCGACCTGCGTTTTCCGTGTGCCGAGGGACCTTTATCCATCGACGGCTTCAACGGATTCAATGCAGAGTGAAGCCGCAAATCCACCAGCGAAGCGACGCACGTCGGAAAACCCGACAGCAAAACCTCCTCGGCAAATTCCTCTGACGCGTCACGAGGATGAAAAAATAACTTGCTTTTGCATAATCCCCGCGCGATCTGCGGAAACACGATCGCGATCGCCATCTCGAAGCATTTCTTCGTTCGCGAGGCCGCGTTTCGAATCGGGATTCAGACACACAGATAATCGTTGCGAGCACAATGTTCAACGGTGGAGGCCTTAGTTTCGATTTGCGCGGACATTTACGGTCGACTGCGAGCTTGTTACGGCGGGAAAATTGCCGTAACGTAATTATAGATCGCCAAGTTATTACCGTCCGAGTGCTCGGTATCGATTGAAGAAGATCGCTGGACTATGATCCGATTTCGAATTCGCGTTCCTCCCTTCCCCCCCCCCCTTTAACTCGTTCTCATTCTCGTTAACACGGTAATGCCAATACCGGTAACGTGCAAATTAACTGGGGAAATTCGCCCTAACGCCCGCGGGGCGCTTCGAGAGCATGATTTCCGTGTTTACGAGCCCGAACAACTTTCGAGCGCTCGTCGACAACCGGTATCGATGGTCCCTGATGGGTACTCGTGATGATTTCCGGCGGAAAACATGGGACGACGGTGTCTGCGACGGAAAAATGTGACATAATCGCGACTCTAAGTTGAAAATGTGCATGACATTTATCGATACGGACGCGGGAAAAAGTGTGGAAAAATATGGAAGACGTCGATTGATTCTGAATAAAAGTGACGAGGCGATCTTTTGAATTTTCACGCGCTCGCTCGTCGAGCGAACACCGTTGTTCCCTCTCGTAAACGCTGCTGAAAAACGGGGGAAATAATTTTAGAACGTCCTCGCGGCTCATTTGCGACTGCAAACCTACACAATATTTTTCCAACGAATCTATTCAATTTCATTAGCGCGTTTCCATTATTTGTGTATTCGCATTATCGGTTGTCCCCCGGGAAATTCCTGAATTACGTCTGCATCTGAATTACGCGCATGAGTAAGCACGATAGAATTTTCATTAAATCATTTAGTTACACTGGATGAAGCAACCGTGACGGGAATGCATTAAAAATGCATGTTATCCTGATATAATCGATCTCGATATAACATCCGTCGTGTATCGACGCTTTATGTAATTCGATATATTATTCATCGTTCCGTAATGATGTTACATCGGAATGATGTTATATCATATGCGAGGAATAGGATAATCGATTCCCTCCTCCCCCTCCTCTCTGTCTAATTATAGAATTAAGTTTACCCATCGCTGCCTCATTAAGTCTTACGGTGGCCGATTCGATTCTTAATATTGCACAAGTTAAGAGTCCCATTCGCAATCTGACAGCTCCATTATTTCTTTCTGCAGCTCCTTTATACCTTTCCACTCGGATCAATACACCGTTCGCTCATCATCGAAATTAGATTGCGCTTTCGCGCGTTCTAATCGCGTTACGTGCCTCGCGCGAAATTCAGCACAACTACTTGCCGCTGATCGATTCCGGCGACCAATGCAATTCTCGATGTAAAAAGTTACAAAGGTCTGAGCGGGAGCGTGAAGCAAAAGCATCTCTAATGAATTACGTGTCGAGAAGATTGATATTAATGTGTGTGTGCAAAAATACATCTCGATAACTTCGTTTTCTATCATCCCAGCTATACTCTTAAAAACAAGGATTATCATACCAAAGGAAGAATATTTACTTTTATATCCTCGATGTTTACTGTATATACTCCTCGATGTGTTTCTTTTCAAATGCAAAGCTTTAATCTTTTAAACCTGCTTTTAAAAGCATCGTCTGAAATATTCTAATAAATATTGATAACAATGATTTAGGTATGGAGCAAGGAGAGTAAGATTAGGCTTTAAAAGGAAAGTCGTAATAAAACAATATCACGTCCTTTTTCCCAAAAGAAGCTCTTCCGTTTGTCAAGAGTGCTCCGCATTTCCGAGCGAGCCTGCACGGGCTGATAACGTTCGCCCAAAGCAACGGCTGCGCTACTCGCAGTCACTTAATTCCTGTCGAATCATAAATTCCGACGGGCGCGTTGACACATTGAATCCGGTTCAATTCGCGTCAAAGGCGAAAAGAATGGGATCAACAGGTGACGAATCGGCCATGGCATAAGCCCGAGGCAAATTAGCGGCTTTGAGAATTTCAAAGCGAAACAGTCGTCGGCTTTTCGACAGCTCGAAACTCAATTGGCGAATCACCGAGCGCGATCCGTTCATCGAATTCACGTAACCTTATCTTCACCAAACGAATTTTCGAATGCAATTCGTTGGTACAGCTAGAAACACGAAGGATCAAACTCAAAATTTGGAAAGAAAATTTTTTTTTAATTTGCAACGCTTAATTTGATCGATTTTCTGTTCAAGTAACTCTTTATCGTACCGTCTGCGGTTCATGTTCCTCATATGCTTTTTCCGTTGCATTATTATATTGTTTACATAAGCCGCTGTTTACAAAAAAAGTAAAATCTTGCACGTTCCTTTGTACGTAAAGATCCTATATCGATCCTGTTTCAATAATGGGCGCGGAAAGTCCCTAGTCTCAAAATATTAGTCCTGACTGTTGCCAAAGAAGCAAGAGCAAACAAGGTTCGTTGATCTCGCTCGTCAAAGTGGCGTCGCAGTACGTTGCGAGTTGGAAAATCGGGTCAAGTGTTTCACAGTTCTGTGCGACCAAGGATCAAGTATACTGATACATTGCTAAAACAACATGGGGGCACATAACTCGATACACGGCAATAGTTTAGGAGATATTTAACAAGTAATACTATACGTATCTACTATAATGCCATAAGAAAAGTTGGGAATTTTTATATTAAAAATTCAAAAGTTCCACGAATGTTTTAACGTTCTTTCAATTTTTCAGTTTTAGCAATCTTTGAATTAAACTAACGAAAAACTGAAACGCTCTTTCTCACTTTTTCGTGAATTTCATGTCGACATGGAATAGGAAAGGAGGTTAAAATAAAAAAAGAAATGATATGTAATAAATAATTATATAATTTCTTATATAATTATATAATTTTATATCGTGAAAAAACGTAAGAGTAAGAGAGAGAGAGGAGAGAGTTACGTACCTGTAAAACGCTGAGCGTTGACAACGGAATTCTCGTGCGTTTTGGGTCGACATCTCGCTAACCTCCTCTCCTCTACATGATAGCGGCGTTTACGCGTCGCCCGGTCTCCTCGCTGTCCAATAAAACACTCCTCCGCACGGAGTGGTTAAAATGGCACATTTCGAAATGGATCTCGTACGACCCGCTTTTGCACTTCCATATTTTGTTGCCGCGCTCCGCCGCCGCCGCCGTCGCCGCCGCCGCTGCCGGAGGAAAAACGCCGCGTCACGCTGCTTTTTTGCTTCCGCCGAGTTTAAAGTCGCGTTAGCGCGCTTTTTCCCCCTCCATGCGCACGTTGCGCGAGATCCGGAAACGCTGACCTGAGATCTTCCGGCAGCAACAGTTGTATAACTCGTAATGACGCAATTTCTGCGTAATGGACGCCGCGATATATCGATATATCGATATATCACTCGTCAATCGCGGACGTTCGCGACAGTTCGCGATCTATTGTAATCTTTCACCGTCGCACTCGCAGGAGTATCAGACAGTTACGAGACTGCGCTGGCCGAGCATGATAAACGACGCGCCGCACGCTCGGAGATCTTCGCCTCGAATTGAAAACTAGGTAAGTCACACGTGTGTGCGCGCGATCACGCAGCGCTCGCTCGGTTCATCGAGCTCGCGCGATTAGTAAATCCCGCAGAAACGTCCATTTTGATCCCGTGGAATGACACTGCTATCTTCATGAGGTACGCACGTCCGCAGAGCGCGCGATTTCAAAGATCTCTCATCCTCCTCGACGATTTGCTCATGGCGATATCATGAGCGGAATTCCGCTTCCGATATATTAATGTCCCTCCAGAGACACCGTTCCTCGTAACATCGACATTATCTCGGCCACGGTACATCCGCTTCAAGTTCCGAGCGGTGCAGATAATACAAGAGGCAAGAGGGTTGATAATAGGAGGGAGACTGGGGACGAAGGCAGAAGGCAGGGGGGAGGCTAACGCTCGATCTTAGCTTCAGTTACTGCCAATCGGAGACAATAAAGCGCGCTCAGGCTTCAGCAGCCAGGAACAGCGTCTAGCAGGAGACGCGATCAGGATATCGAGCGTGCTATTTCCGACCGCGTCCATGATTCAGATATCGGTCCGCCGGACGGCCGACCGGGATGGCCGATTCGACCTTGACTCTGGTCGTTCGCACACTACACCGCGCCGCACATTTTATACATACATGTGCACGGATCCGTCCCGGAAGCGTCTATCCGCGGGATACATCGATCGCACCCGATGGCGACGACGGCGGTGGCGATCGAGGTCGCTGTTTTTCAGGGCGTTCTGTTTTCCTCTTCGAGAGTAAACTCTTCTTGCGGGTCGGGCTGCCGTAACGAAGCAGTCAAGCTGTCAGGAACGTTCTCCAGAATGAATTTTGTGACGCCACGGATCAGCGTGGAGCATACACGGTAATGCCTGCAGTCAAGGTCGGTTCCTATGTATTCGCCAAGTGCCAAAATTAAATGCATCAAGTTGCCTATCGTCTCCGTGTCCATATTAGAATACACCATCTCGTAGGTGACCGAATGCTGAAGGTAACCCAATCTTCGCAAAAGTCCGTAAGCCGTAGGGGCTTCCATCTTGGAGTCAATCTCGTTTCTTTCTGGCCTGCGGGAAGAGTCCGGGTTCGATCGCCGAAGGCTTATTCGCCCTAATTCGGAAGTTCGTCCGGTGCCGGGCGTCCGGCCGCCGCCTCGTCCCGGCGACCTCGAGTGCCACTGATCGTGCGGTGCAACATCCGGTTCGAGTTCGCCGAGCACTCGCGTCACATCGTGGAACCTCGAGGGGGGTTGAGAGAGGAGAGAAAGAGAGAGAGAAATTCCGGAAACGTACTCTCGGGACACCAGGCAGATTAGGCTGACCACAGGCCTGTGCCGAGATCGCTGACGGGATGACGTCACAGCCGTATCATCGATTATGACGCATCATTGTGCATGGTGGGCAGAAAGATCACGCGTGCCCTCGCAACATGATGATCTGCAACAGACAATGAAAGCCAAATTAATTATTAGCTAATTATGAGCTGCCGACGATTCCGGCGCACCAATCCGGTCGCGGGATACTATGCAGCGCGTAACAATAAATTCAAATCCATCAAACTCGAACTGATGCTCCGACAGATATTGTCCGCTAAGAGAGCACTCATTAAATTGACTGCGGACGAATTTATGAAAGTTATGAGTAGGAATCGACGCGATCTACGACAAGCTGATGGAGACCAGTGTTTTATCGCGATCTGCGAATAATAACGGATTTTAATCACAGCCGAGTTTAAATCGAGATATCGTCCGCTGCGACTATATAATAATAAATCCGTCGAGTCCATCGTAAACGCGATTCCCGCTCTGCTAATTGATTCGGATAAACGCGACATTGCAAATGCGCTCGTTGAATTTGTTAGGACGGTTGTAAACGCATTTATGGCACCTATAAGTGAGACTTGATGAGCTTCGTGCACGCGTGCAACTGCGACGGCTAATGAAAGCCCGGGATTGCAAGGCGCGATTAATCCCGGCTTAATTCCACCGAGTCCTCGTGCTCGTTACGTGATAAACTGAAAAATAAATTAATTATAGTGCCAGTTTAAGGGGGGAGCACTGCTTTAGAACGTTGAAAATAAGGTATAATTTTACGAATTTTTTTTGGAGAAACTATACAGCGGATCATTATAAAACTTTTATGCATTTATTAGTACATGTTTAAAGATAAAAAAATTATTTTTTGATTTGAATATATCGTCTGTAGAGGTCGTCCTGGAGGCATCTTAGTGCAGCCGGCATTGTAAATTGGTGAGCATTCTCCTGCTTCCAAATTTCATCCAAATTGAAAAATTGAAATATTTTCTCGTTATTTATGAATTCCCATCGTCGATGAACCTTTAATATTCATAAAAACATTAAGTTAAACAATTATTTTTGCATGAAAAAGTTCAAAAACTTTACCTAAAAATCGTACTTTTGTGTTCTAAGCTCCACCATTTTGGCACTTTTCAACTTTTTTCTTCTCTCTTTGGTTCATCGACGATGGGAATTCATAAATAACGAGAACATATTTAAATTTTTCAGTTTAGACGAAATTTGGAGGCAGGAGAATGCTCACCAATTTGCAATGCCGGCGACGCGGCTGCACTAAGATTTCTCCAGGACGACCTCTACAGACGATATATTCAAATCAAAAAATAATTTTTTTATCTTTAAACATGTACTAATAAATGCATAAAAGTTTTATAATGATCCGCTGTATAGTTTCTCCAAAAACAATTCGTAAAATATACCTTATTTTCAGCGTTCTAAAGCAGGCTCCCCCCTTAAGGACACACTGTCTCATTGAATATATTAAAGAGGCGGATCAAGTATTTGAACGAAGGGCGTTCAAACACGCCCTTAAGCCTTCCTTCTCACGTCGACTATGGTCGTCATTCATGAATAACCAGTAGACTAAATACGAGTTTAAGAAAGTATTCTTTTCTTATAAATCCATTTTGTTTTTACGCTTGAAAAGTTATATCTTTAATAATATCAGTTGAAACAATGGAGTAAGGAACGTGATTCTTATTAATTGTTAAATTGCGTAACGCTAATAATAGTTTATATTGTTTATAATCTCTTCTAATCGATGCTGACGTAGCGAAAGAGTAAAATTCTTGGGACAATTATAAAGAATCGACTTGCGTCATCCGGAACGTCATGATCCGCAACACTAATAGCATCAGCGCTTAATAATGCACGGTCAGGTTTTCGAAGCGCAATCAATTTCAATGTGGCTCTCAAGAGCGAGTCTCGCGTTGCATAAGAGCGCGCGCTAATTATTCGAATTAATTAAAAGAGCAGTTTCCAATTTCTCGTATACGGTACATGAGTAGTCTCATCGGAGTAATAACGATTAATGCAGATCCCAAATCACATCGTTAACATCTGCTAGTGACAAAAAAGCCCCGCCGCTCGCATATCGCCGCGCGAAATAATCATTTATTTCCCACCAAGAAGCGTTTTTACGCGCGCGAAAAATTGGAAAAAAAACCCATGAGCGATCATGACGTCGCGCAGCAAGCGTGTAAACTCGTTAGAGAGATTTCGCGAGTGGCGCGTTCGAGCGCGTTTGTTTTTACGCGACGGGCTCGTATGCACAAGGCATTTATATCATATTTAATGAGAGACGAATGGAAAGCTGGCGCCGCCGCTGCCAAAAGGCAAAAGAAAAACAAACGGGCTCGCAAATTTGCGAATAAAAGCGATTACGCGCGAATATCGCGGCGCGCCGGTAACGAGTAAAGTTTTTCGATTATAAATGTGCACCTGCTGGAATTCAGTGGCTGCGCACGTGCGAGAGAGAGAGAAGGAGAGAGAGAAGATTTCTTTCCCATGAAATATGTATAGTACAGTGCAAACGTATCGCGCGGTGCGGCAGCCCGTATCGTTAACAAATGTATGTACATAATGCACCTACATAGCGTACTACTCCTTTTTCTTTCTTTTTTTACCATAGATTTATTCGAAACCACAGAATTGAGTCGATCTCGCGAGCTCGTATGTCTCGCGACAGGCTCGTCTTCCACCCCCCCCCCCCCCCCCCGAGCGGGTATTATATAAACTTACCCTCGACGTTACCGTACAACCCGAGTAACGTAAAGTTATTAAATTTCAGAAATGGACCGAGAGAGAAATGTGTCGCGGTTTCCATTTCTGAGGACGTGCCACGGAACGAAGGAACATGTCCATATTTCCTCACGCTTTTACACCGAGCCACGAGGGAGACCCTTTAGAAAGGCGGCATCGTAACCTCGTCAGTCACGTGAGCGTTTTTCAATTTCATCAAATTCGATCAATTAGTTCATAAAGCAAGTGTAGACGATACCAAGAAGCCACGCTACGGGGATATTCCATTTAATCCGTCACTTAACTTAACATAAATTACATTAAGGTGGGACTGTGAGCAGTCCACTTAATCCATCATTTACCCTCTAGTCGTCAGTTAACTCTCCTGGGGTTTAAGTAGATTACTTAATCTTCTAGTCGGGCCCCATTTGATAAGGATCCGACGTAATACTATTCCATTAGAGTTAGGGATCTAGTCATCCGCTGGAATAATATTACACACTATATTTCATGTAGAACAAGCTTTCTTACCAGGGGATTAGATCGCGCCGTTCCAGTTAAGGATCCTACACGTTTGTATATTATGTAACGCTAGACTACCACGGGATCTGAATTATTTCTCCCACCCACGAACGACTTGTGACGTCACGTATCTGCGTCGCGGTATCAAGACTGCATCAGATTGCGAGGATCACGCGCCAACCACGTTTATTCGCCGCGATCGTATCATCTTGTGCCACTGAATGAAGCGTAATGAACGAAGTTTTATAATAGATCACGGTGTAATACGTGTGTGACACGCTTATCCGGCGTAGCAATCGAGATACTTCTCTCGCTTCTGGTACGGGAAAACTCGGATGATCGTCGAAATTATGACGAGCGCGCGCGTACACGTGCACAATCGATTGAGATAATGAAAATTACTCAATCACGGACATTTGCGAGAATAATCCTCCAATCGTGCAGTACATCAGGAAGTATGGGAAGTGCTGTGAAGCTTCACCTCACCGAGATTTCCCACCCAATTTCCTTCCGTTGTCGCTGGTCGCCTCTCGCTCATCGGCGGCGATGATGTTAAACGCGCGTGTTTTCCGCGCGGGAGGATTATTCGTCGCGCAAAACCGACCGGCGGAAATAACGGATACCCGTTTATCTCTTTTTGCGCGTGTCGCCATCCGTACCTGTCCGCGTCGACGTAAAAATATCGTTCGCGGGACTCCCCGTCGTATTCCGCGAGCGGGCGTCGCGACGCCGTCCCGGATGATGTACAACGTGTTTAATGAATGCGTTGGGGAAATTCACTTTGTTTATCGAGGAGCTGTACTTTGTGTACCCGACATGACCATTGCGAGCACAACTCGCGCACATAGGGTGCCTTCGAGCGGTGGTGTTTTATTTGTTTTTATCATAATCAGAAGATGGGAATAAAAATTGCAAATTGCAATTGCAATAAAAGTTACACGGACAAATGTGCTGCTTGCTAGTGAATGTGATTACAATGTAATATCAATTTGAGCACGTAGAAGGAGTCAAACTCGCGATTAATGGTGCATGTATTACAATTTCTTATGAATCAACATTAAATAAAAATTGATTTTACATTTGTCATTATTATTATTAGAAGATGATGACGAAAATTGCATTACTATACTGACAAAAGTTTGTTATCGGATAATTGCAATGTATAATAATGTTACTCCAAACATATAAGAAATTAAAAACGTGCTTAATGATGCGTATATTACAATTCTCATCAATTAAAATTAAATAAAAATTAATAAAATAGTCGAACCATTATTTGCTTTTATATCAGAATTGGAAATCGATGATAAAATTTGCATTGTGACAGTAAATATGGCGTAACAATTTCACGACTCGTGGAAATATAAAGTTCACCCCCACATAAAGAATTGTGCACCCGCTCAAAAAATTTAAAAGGAGAATCGACATTTAAGGAACACTGCGACACCGACAAGCGCCGTGGCTACACCGTCCTTTCGTGTCCTACATGTCCGAGCAATGTCATTCGTTTTCCCTTAATGTTCCCCCGCGTCGCCGTTGTCGACGGGAAACTTTGTGCATTACCGAGGGAAGGATATCGATCCCGCGAATTTAGCGGGACTTCGTTAAGAAAACGGGAGCCAATGCCCTGGAAGGGGATTCCGCGAAGGATGTGGTTTCCGACATAATCCTCCTTTAATTGCCCCGTACTCCGGGGTTGGTTCTGGCTCACCGACTGTGTGTGCAGAGCTATCGCGAATCAGAGTTTGTGTCCTTTCGAGATCAACAGCGATTTGCGCGTCGTACGACGACGCTTAATGTCGCAACCCCTGCGTCTCAGCGACGCAGAAATGTCAGATGACACAGGTGGGGTGGTTTTCCGCGTGGGTAATTCACAAGCGCAAGCTCGCGGGAGACGTTGTCACGAAACCGCCTCGGCCTGATGATTGATATCCAATGTCGCGAAGCTTATTGACTTTCTTAGCTAGCAACTTTGCGACATGATTGAACCTCGATCTGAAGCCCACAGGGGTGAGCAAATACGAACACTCCTGTGGAAGAAGTTGGCCTTTCTGTGTGTTACGTTACGCGTTCTCTGCTCAATTGTTTTTTACTTCATCATATTGCACGTTCGATATTATTTATTAATTCGTTCGATATTATTTATTATTTCATCGTATTGTGTTCTCTCCAGATTATTTTTATTCATATTTCGAGGCAAGAAAAAATCTCGTTAAACTCGTGCTTCATAAGTGTCAATATTTGGAATCTTCTTTTACTATTTTTCAGCGAAAAAAATTATGATTCATTCGGAGGATTAACTATCTAACAAACGTAACGGAGCAAACAATAATTGTCAGGCGCGCGCGTTTCTGTCATGTGGTGCACCGTGCACGTGAAATTGTGTAAAAGTGTAAACAATGATATCAAAGACCCGTAACTGCACACAATGCCCGTTGTTTCCCAGATATTAAATTTCCAAAATGCAATACACGGCGCGGTTCGCGCACAAAAGAGGATAGCACTCTAAAATTACCAACAACGGAGCGCGGTGTTGGGATGATTATTGATTTCGTCGCATTATTGTGACCAGTTATTCAACCAGTAGTGCGAGTCAATCATTTTATATAACGTAACCGGCTGGTGAAGCGTTCCAGGTATACAAAGCAACTGTACGATGAATAAACGGCGCAAAATCGAGATATCGAGAAGCGAGGCTGAATAAAAATGTCCATTATTCCGCGCAGCGATCGCGGAGGACTTGTTATCGCATGCGATAACAAATCGGAATGTTACACGAAGCGTAAGCAGCCGCGACGGATGTTATGCTCTCCGCCGCGATCGCGATTGTCGAATTATTAAATAAGCCATTGAATACTAATTATAATGCACTTTCCCTGCAAATTTGCAACGTCTGCATTGTGACGCGGTTGTCAGGACATTCGCGCAAGTAAATTATCCTTGCAATAATCCTAAATGATGAGAGCGATCCGCCACTATCGATTATAATCGATTTTTTAATTATCTCTTATCTTCTTTATCTCGTAACATTTTTAATAACTTCTCATTTCGCAATGCTTAATAGTGGTATTAAGCATTGCGAAATGAGAAGTTATTAAAAATGTTATTAAAAGAAGTTATTAAAAATGGACACGTCGTAATATAAAAATTCGAAAAAATTACATATAAATTAACAACATATCATATATACGTTATAAAAATTAATAAAAAGTAATATAAAAATTAAATGGAAATAAATATATAAATAAATCGAAATAAAAGTTTACCATTTCCTGGCAAAATCTCGTGGCAAAACTGTTCTTCGTCTAATTTAGTAAAGCAATATTCGCTCTAACATAGAACTGTCAGGAATCATGCGCCGGCAACGGGACAAGAAGGAAAGAAAAGAAAAATGTCATTTCTTTCAATTTATGGAAAATATGCGACGTCTAACAACCTGTTAGTGGTGTCGCAAGGTCGCTCGCGATCCGGGCAGACACGTGTCAAAGCCGCGGAGAGAATCCGCGCGGTTGTCGCAGTGCACGGGAAATATTAGTTCCCTGGAGGACCCGCAACGACGCAACAGGACGGATGTTATGTTCCTCACAAGGCAGGACGCGCATACCGAGGATGGACACGACGGGGATGAGCAACCGGGGGGAGAAGAATGCGCTGCCGGTGAAACCACTGCCTCGCATTTCTTCACCCCTCTCCTCCCTCCCGCCCACATCCCTCGGTACTCGTGCAAATCATTTATTAAGCGGACGCAGTCCCGCACCGCACCGGGACGTGCAAGTCTGAAAAGATCGTTCATTCGAGAGGGTCGCTTTTATTGTCGTCGTCTCCTGCTTTATGCACGGTGCAGATTGGCCTCAGCGTGGCCTCACAAGTCCAAGACCGTAAACGAGACCTCTCTGATAATGGCGAAAGTGCCTCGCGCCAGTGAGAGCTCGCGTGGCCCGATACGTCGCATTTGCGTCAATTCCGTTTGCTGAAATCGCGAAGTACGATGTTTGTGAGGGCAGACACGTTGTGTGCGAGAGTGCACATGTTTGTTGACTCGACGCGATATGGAATCTGGTATTTCAGATTCGGAATTGAACGTGGGAGCGGGACATTTTCCATTTTCGCCGTGCGAAATGGATTTTTTATTGACCCAGACACAGATTCCGACACAAGATCCCCCGTCCCGTAACGGCCGCATGTAATCCCGCTCCAATGGAAATCATGAAGCTACTGGCATTTGTTTTTAATTAAAAGCATCAACTTTTAACGATTTGCGGGCCACTGTGTTAGCGAATTTGTTAAGCAACTCCTCCTGCCGATGGAACGTGATATTCATTACATTGTACGTGCGGGAAAAGCAATTAGCTGAGAGATTAAATTATAAAATCCGTAACCCGGCGTTACGATCGAATCCCTTTGATGATAACAAAGATTAAAGACAACGATCGCATTATTTCCAAACACATCGAAATTTCGTTTACTTTAGCGTAAATTGTCCGTAATTAGGTTAAATTAGAATTCCAATTAGCGTTGTGTATTAAACATAATCACGAGTGATTTGTTCCGTTAGCTCTGCGGGCGAGTTTATTTTAAATTTAAAATCTCAGCAAAATCGAAACCGCTGAAATGCGATTACATCCGCGGAATTAATTAATGGAATGTTTCTCGATTGGAAACAAACTGAACAAATTCGGATATAACATTTCGATGTGAGGAGGAGGAGGCGCATCGAGTGACAAAAGTTTTAATTTGCGCTAAGCTTTGAAACATTATCTTAAAGTCTCTATCAAATCAGTTAAAAATGATATGAAAACAACATTTTGTGATTTATCAACTTGCCAACACTTTTCCGCTACAATTTTTACTAATACCAATCTCGACAAGTGGAAACCCGGAAATGCGGTCAGCGATCGTGAATTTTTATTATTAAATATCGAAGCAATCGCCGGTTCCCCGCTCCTCGTCATCTGCGGTTGAGGAAACGTATTCAGTAGCTTCCGATCACGTATTGCACCGACCCGCGGCTACATTGCCAGTCGTGCACGTATATCTATACGTATACCCAATGACCTCATCGCCATCATCGGTATTTCTCTCACATCTGGCTCGCGAGAATGCAGAGGGACGATCTCGCCGGGTTCCCCAAATATTTGCAGGCGAAGCGAACCGCTTAAGTTAAGGCGGAGCGACTGAAGTTGACCGTAACGGTCGCATCCAGCTCAACGGGGTGGCCCAGTTGCCCAAATAAAAAGCGATAAAGATCACGATGTCTATCGGCAGCGCAATGTCTATGTCGCGCGTTTATTTCCGCCTGCCATCGTTTCCCGTTCGCAACGCGCGCGACTATATCCACATTTATGAAATCGACTATGGCGCAGCTGCGCTGCGTTTCGAGAACGATTAGTTTTCCATCGAGCGATTGCATGTGACGTTGCACGTAACGTTTGTAAACATGAATGCCTCACAACATCGAGACAACAAACTAGTCTGGTGTGAGTCGACATCAATAATGCGGATCCGAGGGTAGCCGAGGGTTTAGATGTAGATCTAAACGAGCATCAAACGAGCCAGTCTAGATCTATCAAG
Organism: Ooceraea biroi; assembly: GCF_003672135.1. Classification (NCBI taxonomy): domain Eukaryota; kingdom Metazoa; phylum Arthropoda; class Insecta; order Hymenoptera; family Formicidae; genus Ooceraea; species Ooceraea biroi. The sequence goes on along the minus strand of NC_039517.1, from coordinate 5,025,125 downwards.
GATCCAACATAAATTGGAAAAATACTCATTAAACTCGTGCTTCAGTGTCAATTCTCATCAATGTTTGCAATCTTCTTTTCACTATTTTTACTATTTTTCAGCGAGAAAAAATTGAATTTTGTACCATCTAACAAACGTAACGGAGCAACCAATAATTGTCAGGCGCGCTCTCTGTCATGTGGTGCACGTGAAATTGTGAGATATAAGCGATGATTTTTTACAATATATCGCAAAATCTACATATCGCGATTGTAAAGAAAGAGACGCGGAGAAATGGGTGTACATGACGTTTTCGCGAAATGCACATTTCGTGCCATTACCGTAATATCGGCAATGTGTCCATTGCCAATATCGCGCTCAGCGGTTTTTATAACGTTCCGCAGCCCCGTCGAGCGTCCCAAATTGATGGAATTTTCATATCGATAGGAAACAACACGGTTGCGAGCTTATAAAATTTTAATATCAATAACAGCCGCGACGCCTGACGAGAATTTCAATATCGGCAAAAATGAAACTGCATGCACGCATTTTTACGTTCGCTAAACGAGAAAGAGAAAAAACGAGAAACGACAAGTTCCTTTGCTCCACAGTAAGAGTCCACTCCTCTTTCATTCTGTTGACACATTTTTTTCCCCGGCTAGCTTCGAGGGGTTGCACAAAACCAACCCCTAAATCCATGGAGGACACGGAGTACACGTATAAAGAATTTATCGTGTCCCTCGCTTCGAGCTACTCCGCGACACGTCTGAGGTCTCGCCTGAAGAACAGGGCGAAGGGGGGGAAGAAGGAGGGGAAACGTGCCTTTTCTCCCTGTTGGTCATAGCGCCGTGAAACATTTTCCAGTAGGCCGGCCTCGGGGAAGAGATGCGCCGACACTAAAAATACCCCTAACCGGGCGGCGTCCAATATATCCCCGTCGCTGGATAATTACCGGCTCATTATACAAAACGCCGCGCAGTATTTTCCGATATGTGACGAAAATGGCGCGTTACCGCGACCGTCCACTAGCGCGCGCTTCATCGTCGTCCATCGCATCGTTACGCGACATGAAACGCTGATTTTATTTCGGTTTTGTGAGGTTTTCATGAAGCTTTTATTTTATTCCCGAGTTTTCATTGACGCGAAATGCCCTAAACTAAATTTCAGGAATCAGCAATTCTCTTCGTCGAGTCCACGTCATTCGGATCCCATTAAACAATTTTGAACAAATCGCGTACATAATGGAAGCATGCGAGTGCTGTTCCGCTACCGAGATAGCGACAGAATTGTAGTAGGAAATTGTTATTTTTCAATTAACGGACTAAACAAAACGTGCGTGTCTCGCGTGCGGAATGTCCCCGACATTTCGTGTAGCACGTGTTTGCTCGTTTCCACTACTAACTACGTTCCGCAACTGGAACAATGCAGTTTCGTCAAATCGCGTATTTCGCTTGATATAATCCATTTACTCGTCGAACGTCGGAACGATCCACCGACGATTCTTCGTTCTAATCTCCATATAGTTTTAACGCGATTGCGGAACTTGCAACGTGAAGGTCGAGTATTCCGCCAGAGTTCCGTCAAAGCCGTATAAATCTACGTTGAGCGCTGCGAAATTCCTCGCACATGTGACCTCTTCTACGTTCCGGAATATTTCCCGCACTTGAAATCACGTCCGTGCATTTTTTGCGCGAACGCGAGATTTAAAACGGGGAATTTTACTAAATCTTGCGCTCTCGCGAACGTTAATAGTAGCGATCGGTGACTGCGAGCGATTGAAACCGACGACCGAGTCATCTTACTGTCGCGAGAAAGTCAACACAATCGACGGACTTTAATATCGATACTCAAACAAAAGCTGCAGGAACGAGGGTCGAGAAGGAGGGTGGACAAAGTTACCGTTTTAATCATCCCAAACTGCGCTGGCGGGAGTCGCGATTTGCGATATCGCCGTCGAATCCCATTCTGGAAATCCCGATCGTCGCTTCATTACAAATAAGCGCGACGAAGGCGCATCGCCGAGGCACTTCATTCCGTATTCTGCGCAGGGGCGATAATGCCGGATCAACGTGGCTTCCGGACATATCCTAATAAAGACTCCGATCGGAACTCCGCCACGACCTTGGGACCGTTACATTTAATATCCCCAGACGAAGAGAACAGCTTCCTTTCATTTGAAAAGCCGTCTCGGGCTTTCTTTCCCAACTCAGCAAGCTCTCGTACATTAATTCACGGTTCACCCGTCCCTCCTCCCCGTCCCGAATGATCGATTTTGCCGCGCTCGTAAAGCTGTTTGGGGATTCGGAGCTAAATACCCCCGGGGCATACCGCGCTCATTAATGTAATGACAAAAGTTCGGGGAGATCCACGCGCCCGGAAGAACCTCCTTTCCAAGTTACGAGCTCTTTTACACTTCCGCGTGCAAACCCGGCGAAGCAAGTCATCTGTAATGTTGGTCCTGCATCTCGACTTTATCCGCCGAAACTTGCGCGAGTGCAGAAGGAGTTATGTCTCGGAGTCGAGGCTTTTCCGGAAGTACGTTTCCGTGGACTTTTACTGCTGCTGTTGTTACTCCTTGAAAGGAGCCGGAGCGGGAGATAACGTATTTAGTAAATTTAAAGATACTTGGGAGCAATTTGCTGCTAAACAACACGTATAATCCGCGGACGTGCACGCTGTCCTTCTTATCGTTACCGTTGCTTGCCGGAGAATGTTTTGGGGAAACGTCCTCGGAAGTTAATAGATTTTCTTCTCTTTTTCGCGCTGCGTCTCCTTCTCGTAATCTCGAGTGCTAGAACGTAGTAAATGAGATGCGGACGCTGTTGCCCGCGTTTGCATCTCGTTTCATAAAACATGCAGCCCGCATGCTTATCGTGTGCACAAACGGGAACCCCTTTTTCCATCATAATTTTTTAAGTATGGTTCTCTCGCGAGATTTTCGCGGTCTCAGCGAAATGCGAATTGGTCCTTGCGTCACAACTGCACGGCTGAAATTTAACGCGGTCCGTTTATGACAGAGATGAACGAGTTATCCTGATGCACCGCGAAGAAAATCAGATTAACGAATATCTCGGAAATCTCGCGAATGTCGCCCATGTACGTTAACGCGGTAGGAATTCCTCCCGAGTGATGTCTCGTAACGCTGTCGCAATTTACGAAGAAATTAAATTGCATTATATCAGAGTCAAAGGAAGGCGGGAGAAAGGGAGAGAGATGCAAAGCCGAGAGAGCGGAAATAATCGCAACTACGCAAATTCTCTCCGAGTGAGCCGGTAATCCGCGCGTTTAAATGAAGCAAATTGCATAGTAAATTCTAAACAGCCAAACGAGATAAAAGTCACTCATATTGAGAGAATATTATTCGCTCATAATTTGCACTCTCTCTCTCTTTTTTTCTCTTCCTCGCAACATCCCCAAAACATCGTCCAAGGCACCTCGATCAGCCTCATCTGATCGAATCGCATTAATTTAATCAAAGATTAATGCATTACACGCATGTTGCGCTTTCGATGCGATTCCTTCCCGTGCATTATTGGCGAATGGCCAGGCCATTGTTCCTCTCCATCCGGTACACGCGGCACGCATCCCCCACGATACGTTCTTCCTCGTTTCACCGAGTCGAATTGTTTTGGCATCCGGAATCACATCGTTTAGTCGCTTAATTAATGGGGTATAGGATGGAGATGGTCGATACGCCGAGCGCGTAAGTAATATACCCCCGCTCGACACATTACGGGCCTATCCCGCTATTTAGCATGCACGGGGCGCAGTGAAACCACGCATACCCTGCTCGGCTTGCGTGCGGCATTATTACCCCGCCGCATCCTCTCGTACACGCGTCGTTTCCTCTTTCCCTGTTCCCTCTCCCCTTCCTTCTACCTTTTCTGTTAATCCTCCATGAGCGTTACTCTCGAACGTTACTTCTCGAGTGCGCGCAAACAATTAAATAAATCGCCCTCCCACCACCGCGGGATTTCAATTAAGAAATTAAACGGCTCGCCATTCACTGAGGACGGCTTTACGAGTCATTAGTGCGATCTTTGGAGATTAATTCGCGTAACTTCAAGGGCTAAAGAGCGAGGGGGAGGGCAGCAGACGGGATAACACTATTAATGCCTCCCCCTGCGGCGACCAACGAGCAGCTCGGTGCCCCTAAAATGTGGAAAAACTCACGCACACAGAAGTCGAACTTTTATCGTCCCCGGGAGAATTTTGCACAGTCGACTCCCCCAAGCCAACATAATGCCCTCGCTGTTACGCGTTCAAAGTAATTAACCGACGCGCGACGGTTCGGCCACGGGGGATAATGAAGTTTAACGCGTAATGATCCGCGCGCCGTAAACCGAATATGTGCGCTTGAGTATACTCACCCTCTTGAGAGGGTGGGCGAAGGGGGCCGATCACTAACGTTCGAGTCGCGTCTTCTTCCGGTGTTCTTCCACCTCCGCGGCACGAGGATCCATTGAAGAGGAGCACCGTGCCCCCCGCGGTGCTTGCGGTTCCGGACGACGCGGCCTGAGTCTTCAAGGGCTTATATACCGGTGGCAAAGCAAAGATCTTCAAAAGTACACATGCTCGGGGCGCATTGCCCCGCACTGGGCTGACATTAAACGTCCCGCACGGAGCGGCGACTTGTCCGACCTCCTTTATGAAAAGGAAGACGAGGAAACTAGACACCCTTCGATCTGTATAAAAGAACTTGCTCCTGTAAGTGCACGTAGGACTTCTGTCAGTCTGAATGTATCGTTTCTTTCCGGAGCTGACTCGCCATTTGAATTACTGCGAAGCGCACATGTGCGGCCGCGGTGCGTTTCCGTGTGTCGCGACCTCCGAACGACGCGGTCGTGCTCACCGGTCGTTCCCCCACCGACACAGTTTCCCCGACCGGCGCAGGGGGCCCGTCAGTGACGCGCGACAGTAACGGGGAATGTCGAGGACGCCGACGATGGTGATGACGGTGACGACGATGTTGACGACGACGGCACCATCGGAATCACAGCGGACCGAACGCGACCGGCGCACGGTATCGAACTGACTGAGCAGCAGCCAGCAGTTCTGGCCAGCAGCTCACTCCTCCTCTCGCGGGACGCGCGACGCCGCGCTCGCTATCGCGGCGACGAAGAGAGCGGCGGCGGTGGCGGCGGGAGTCCGTCCCGGGGAAGCCAAAAGCACCAGCGCGCGCGCCAGCAGCACCAGAGAGTAGACCAGATCACCCCTACCTACCCCTTTGCGTACAGAGAAGATGGCGGATGGGGAGCGGGGACGAGAGAGAGAGAGAGGGAAGAAGAGGCTCCCATCGTCACGGACTTTTCCCCCGACTTCGTCCTACATCCGAATTGTCGCCTCTTTCTCTCTTTCTCTCTCTCTTTTACCCCGTTCTCCCCTACCGCCCCCACTTCACTCTTTCGCTCTCTTCGCACTTTCACTGGGACATTCCGCGGAGCGGGATTCAATCCGGACCGGGGCTTGATTGGGTACCCGTGGGAAATGGGACATGCATCAGTGGTCCCGTACGGTCAGCATGCTCCTCTTCGAGGTCCCGTCGTTCTCTCCGAATTGACCGTCAAGTGGATAGCTCTTAGGTACACGGCAGCTTCAGTCCTTTAGGTATACTCCAGCCCTGTCGCGAGATTCGCAAAAATCTCCGGGATTTTCGTTGGGAGGACGCGTTGGTGAACATGCGGCTTATTCAGCTGCCGGACGAGGGAGATAGCGAAATGTTCACGGATTTCTGACCCGTAAAACCAGATGCTTATTTTTCTGAATTATGCTCGCTACGTGTTTACGCTGTATATTATGTGTATCAGTGAACATTTCGGTGGTATTAACGAACATTATGCGAACACCACACTTGTATTGCAAATTTTTTATTTTTTTTAAGGACAATCATTATTTTATGCAAAATAATGTCTCATTATATTACACTTCTACTCGTTCTCGCACTTTGTTTAGTTCTTTGTAATATCAAAAAGAAAATGTATAGTAAAAAGAGTCTGAAATCTTTTTATTATTTATTCTATAATATTTATCAGTGTCTATGGAATTCTAATTGCACCTCAGTTTTATGGAATTATCTCTACCTTTTCATTATTATCTTTATTACTTTTTTCGTAATTTTCAAAAGATTTTGTAATTTTATTTTCGAGCGAGATAAACCCTACGCGTTAATTTCATTAATTCCATGTATGAAAATTACGCGCAAGATCTTTTTCTCCATTTATATAATACTTTTAACCGCGAGTTGTCTGCGAGAACCCACCGCGGATTGAAACAAGAGTTACAAGTCCAACGGAGGCTGCCCCCGACCATGTAAAATCAATAGATGTTGGAAAGTCCAACTGTTAACGTAAGCATGAAGTGTACGAAGAAACCGGATGGTTACTCTCTCTTCACCAATAACCTAGATTACAAACGGGGTAACCAGAGTAAATTTGAGCGGAAGAGAGTGCAGACTTTGCGAGAGTTTGCCAAAGTACACTAGAGTTATGAAGTCTTAATCAAAAGCGTAGAGCACCTTTGCTAAACTGAGGTAACTCAAACTACTAGTTAGTGTTTGAAAATTAAAAGGAACAGCCAGTTCTTCGGGAATGCTCGCTTCGCGACGCTCCATCGTTTCCAACGTAATCACATTACAAAATTACAGATTACATAATAAGTCTGAGAAAATCCGTAAAATCGTTACACCTTAATTTAATTTCTCACAGATTCTCGTCACAGATTCTCATGAAAATTGCGAATGCGAGCATTAAATTTTAGGTAGTCAAAATGCACTCTTACAACTCGGAAGATAAGTATATGTACCCCTCTGACAACAGTCCCTCCATTTACCGGTATTCTTCGACGGATTGAAATCGAATCCAATCTGATTGGACGTCATCGACCGTGCAAGATGAAACGCGGGCGAGCTCCATCGATGCGTGTGATTTATATCTCGAACGGTGGGATTTAAAGGCGAGTGATAACGTTTAAGTAAATCGCGCCGAAGCGATCCGGCAGATGCGAGATGCCTCTCATATCCCCTTCGCACGAGGAATTTCCATCGTCGTTCATCGTCGGGATAAATCTGCATCCTCCGCCGCCATTGTCCCGCCATTGTCGCGAAAGCCGACTTTGACACTCCCCAACATTTGTACCCCCTTACACTCTTGATTTTAAAGTACAATCGTGGATGCTCGGAATGGATTCTGATATTACAGAAAATTATGTTTTAAGCATTGAAATATTTTTTTTATTTTCTTTAAAATAACTTCCGGTTTGTGACCGTCAATATGTATAAGAAGTTTATGTATAATAAAAAAATATTTCTCGTTACGTGAAGTCTTTGTACAAAAGCCTCATCATTTCAGATTTATTATCCTCCTCTTGCTCCGCCCCCGTGAATTATTTCACAGTATATTTGCGGATGTACACATAAATAAATTACGTTCTAGTAATAGCGCAGTATTAATATTACACGCTTGGCAAATCGTGGCCAGCAGCGTAAAACAAGAACTTCGCTAATCATCATTTTCAGACACAAACTAGATAGAAATTATCAATGTTCATGAAATAAACGAGGGAGACGATTTAATTCGTTACGCTCGATGCAATGGCACCGCGGCAAATATAAGCTAAATGCGATATATTAGCATCATTGTGGAGTTAGATGAAATCTAACTTTGATACAGTTGATAAATGTCCCCGTTATCAAATCATCGTTGCAGAATATGAATAAACCCATTGAAATAACAGCCAATTTAAGGCTTAAGTGGCGTGACCGCCTCAAAATGCGACGTTTCACCAAGTCACGAGCCACCTATCTTGGTCCCATGCGCGACAAATTTTTTAACAAAGAACACATTTAAAGGGTTCCTTCACTCTTCTTGTTTGTTTCGTCTCCCATGATCGTCGGCGAATCCTCCGTACCCAGCGAATCCTATTTACCAATTTTTGGGTATTTCACTAATAAAATCTGACGATTGAGTTGAGCCCCATCGACCGTGCGAAGCAATGGAAATGGAATGCGTTCTGAAAACATTGAGAGGGAGTAAGTGTGTAAATGGAAGAGAACGCGTTGGCGAATCACGGCACTCGGAAATAAATCATCGCGAGCTTCTGATCGCAGATAATCGCCTCTCTGTGCGAAACGATTGTCTCGTGAATACTACACGAATAGTTGCCGATATACAAGTACAAAGTTTCGCGTAAATCTTTTTGAGATCAATCGCTTTAAAGTATTAGTCAAAATTCAGTTCTGACACTTCAAAAACTGATAAATGATTTTTTATGAAAAAATGAATTGATGTGTTCAATTTGTATAATTCGATGTGTTTATATTTTTTATTTATTGTTTTATTTATTGTTAAATATTATTAAATTTATATTATTAGATTAATTTTATTTATAACAAGAACAACAAATTTTTTTACAAGCTGTTAGACGAAAAATTAGTTAAAATAGCAGAAATACCTTTATAACAAGAACAACAAGTTTTTTTTTACAAGCTGTTAGGCGAAAAATTAGTTAAAATAGCAGAAATACTTTTATCATGACGCACGCAAGAGAAAATTTCTTGTTTTTCGGTCTTTATATACGCAAAATAATTCAAAGTGGTATTCCATTGGCACATGCGAGAAGACGAAAATTATCATGAAAAATGACTGTTAAGTATATGAAAAAATCAAATATATTTGTAAAAATTAACATGTGGATATATATTTTAAAGATATTTTAAAGATATGGATGCAAATATATCTAATCAAAATATCTAATCAAATATACTAAAGATTTTACGCTAGAGGAACAATCCGCGATGTTCTGCCGTCGATGTACGAAAACGGGCGTTTTCGTTTTCATTTAACTTAGCGCCAGGAGAACCCGCCGTTCATTTCCATTCTCGCGGGTAAACACGTTTTCAAGTTTCGGCCGTTTTCAGGATATCGATGGCCCGGGAGATGCTCGTTAGAGAATGTGTTTTCCACTCATTTCTCGAACGATTGGTGATCGCGTATCTCACTGAGAATTTTTCTCACACGTACGCTAAGTTCGTGGCTGTGACGTTAAAAATTTTCCTTTGCATTATATGGGTCGGAATCGCTACTAAGATTATATAAGGTCGGAGCTGTCTATTGTGCGAGATCTCGGATTAACGAGTCTCTTTGTCCGCCGAAAGAGTATTTCGGATTTGCCCTCGATCCTTATTGTTGCTTATCTTGATATTTAATTGGTTTAGTACAGATTTATTTGAATGTTGATGACGTTTCCAAGTATAGATGAAATTGTTTAATGTAACGATTTATTACATATAATGTATAACAAAATATGTAAACGTACATTTTAAACAAAGAAAATTTTCCAAGTATAAAATAAACTGTGTCGGGATCTATCGAGATCGGATTCAAAGTTGAAAGAATTTTATAATTAAAGTCATTAAAGGAATTGATTTTATCCGGATTTTATGTTGTGCCGAATAAATGTTTGTACATATTTTTGTATTCAGCTCGATGCTCTATTTTTATATTTTTAGTTGTTATAATCCTCAGTATCATTATCATAATCCTTCGCGTCTGCAATTATAACGGCTAAGAATAATAATACAATAATAATAATACACCACACGCAGTCATAAGCATGTGTATGTGCATGCTAGATTACGGGTATACGTGCATGACGTGAATCTATGCGGGAGTTTTTCTGCGGGAATTTCCATACGTATCTCGCAGTTGTAAATTAAAATCTGCAGAAAGCTTTTTACGCATATTTCCGTAATTTTAAAAGTGTTTTAAATCAAGTTTGAATACATACACATATGTTCGTACATACACATATATAGGTACATTAAATTTGAATAATATTACTTTCAATCTTTTAATTAACGCTGGACTAGTAACTAATAACATTACCAGTGATTCATCCATTAACAGTGACTAATCAATGTCACGCGAGAAAATATTATTGACACGTGGAAAATTCTCTTATGTTTGTATCTTTTATTATATATTATAATTATGTAATTTATTTTTTAGAATCGTTGATACACTATTTGTAACACTATTTATTTTATATTTCATTTCGTGTTGGATTAACTTAACGGTAACATTACATTGTTTCGAAAATGTATATAAATTATCTAAAAAGTTTCTTTCTTGTGACATGGGTATCCTTGCACGCTGAGTGTTTTGCGCTATTGATTAAACTTATTTTACAAGCAATAAATTCTAACTTGGATATTTCGGGAGCAACAAATTCGAAAGATGTTCCAGGACGAAATTTAAGCTAGTTTAGAAACTACTTTTACAAAGTAATCTGCACGAGGCATTACATTAATTTCTTTGTCCAGAGTACACAGTGCAAATGTATTATCGTATGTACAAAATTTATGTGCGCTTTCTGCATATAAACGAGTTAAATCGACAGATGTAAACATTCTCACATATGTACGTAACGGTCTACAAAGCCGAATTCATAGATTCATACGCTAATGACGTGATTAGAGCTTTCACGTTGAAACTCATCAAAAAGAGCCAAAAAGAGAATTGAAAAATAAAAGAGAAAGGAAGAAAGAGAGAAAAAGCAAGAGGAAATAAGTAACCCAGAAAAGTAGATAGACAAAAAGAAAGAAAACTAGACACTTCCTCATTTGCACTACTGGCAATAAGAAATCGGAAAGGGGAAAAGTTTTGCGTTTAATTTTCTTCTCAGTACGCAAATGTTTTTGCAGGACGCTCGAAATTTATGATGAAAGAGATAAAGCGTAAAATAATTAAAGTCGACGTTGATCAAGACAAGGAATGGATGAAAGAAAAGTCCCGGCGCGTAGAGTGCAAAAAAGGAGGAAAACACACAATGAACCCCTTGAGCTTTTTCAATAGGAGACTCTCGAAAGGTTAATTACGTCCACCGTGGACAGTCGTACGCTTTTTTAATGCTCAGACGAAAAGTAGAGTCATTGTCAAATTGTTTTACAACCGGACCGCATCTGTTTCAAAAGCGGATGATGGAGTGTTTTGTCGTGACAATATGAGGGATAAAAAATTGCCTAACAGCCCTCGGATCATTACTGATTCAATTTAAGAGAGTTTCGAGAGGAAAAGGAGGAGAAAGAGAAGATATACCGGAAGTATGAGCAGAATTATTTCCCGGGTGATGTGAAAAATGCCTCGTGCTGTCGAGCTGGAAAGTGCTATCAAGAAAGGACTGTTATATTTTTCGGAGATATACGAGGCATATGAAAGTTATTAGCGCTTGGAATTATTATAATTCATAATTACTAGTACAACACAGGCGCGCGCATATTGCCTAGAGTCCTCGACTATTAAAAATCCTTTAATAATCCTTTAATAATCCTTTTAAACACGCAAATGAAAAAGTGCTAGCTCTTAGACATTTTTTCTTTTCCGTGAAGTTCTGCGTTGTTGATATCATTATTTTTTATATTGCCTAGAGTTCTCTGCTATTGAAAATACCGTAAATTCAGAAATGAAAAAGTTCTAATCATTAGACATTTTTTCTTTTTCCGAGAAGTTCTGAGTTGATGATATCATTATTTTTTATATTGTCTAGAGTTCTCTGCTATTGAAAATACCGTAAATTCAGAAATGAAAAAGTTCTAGTCATTAGACATTTTTTCTTTTTCCGAGAAGTTCTGAGTTGATGATATCATTATTTTTTATATTGTCTAGAGTTCTCTGCTATTGAAAATACCGTAAATTCAGAAATGAAAAAGTTCTAGTCATTAGACATTTTTTCTTTTTCCGAGAAGTTCTGAGTTGATGATATCATTATTTTTTATATTGCCTAGAGTTCTCTGCTATTGAAAATACCATAAATTTAGAAATGAAAAAGTTCTAACCCTTAGAAATTTTTTCTTTTCCGAGAAGTTCTAAGTTGTTGATATCATTATTGTTTATATTGCCTAGAGTTCTCTGCTATTGAAAATACCGTAAACTCAGAAATGAAAAAGTTCTAACCCTTAGAAGTTTTTTCTTTTTCCAGGTAGTTCTGAGATGCTTACATTGTTGATTGGCATATTACCTAGAGTTCTCTGCTATTGAAAATACCGTAAACTCAGAAATGAAAAAGTTCTAGCCATTAAAATTTTTTTCTTTTCCGAGGAGTTCTGTGCTATTTATATTGTTAATTGGCATATTGCCTAGAGTTCTCGATGATTCAAAATTCGTTAAAACAATAAATGAAAAAGTTCTAGCCATTAAAATTTTTTTCTTTTTCCGAGGAGTTCTGTGCTATTTATATTGTTATTTGGCATATTGCGAAGAGGTCTCGACGATTGAAAATCCTTTAGATTTAGAAATGAAAAAGTTCTAGCCATTAAAATTTGTTTCTTGAAAGTATTATAATTTAGCTTGAAAGTATTATAATTTATAATTATTATAATTAGCTGCGAGAACATGATCAGATAGGTGTGCTGCATTTTAAGATTAATAAGGAGTTAATATTTTGTCACACAATAATAATTGCATTTTATTGTAATTATTAATATATCCAGCACCATCGTGTGTTATAAAATGTATAATTAAAAATGCATAATGCAATTATTAATATATCCAACACATCGTGTGTTTAAAAATGGATAATTAAAACTGCATATTGCATCTTTGATAACTAGGCGGTTGGTATTTTGCATTCTGTTTCAGCATTTTTTTTAATCGATGAATTGTTAAATACGCGTGACGTGCATCTTAAATACATGGTGTTTTATTCTGTTTCGATATATTTCAAAAGTACATACATAATTAAATGCACAGGACGTATCTTGGATGAATAGAGAGCATTTTGTATTCTGTAGTATTCAATTATATTATTATATATAACAGTATTCTGTCATATTTTTTATAATTAAATAGACTGTATGTGCACGTTTTTGGTTACATAAACAACGAATATTTTGTATTTTATTTCAATATCTTTCAAAAGTGGAAACTGATATGTATAATATGGCTTGATTAAATAAACAATTAATAATATTCTGTATTCCATTATAAATATTCTTTAAAAATAAATAATCAATATAATTCATGATAAAAGTGACGAATTCTTGAAAATACCGAGTTTCTAAAAAAGTCATTAACGATTCACGTATATATATATATATATATATATATATATATATATATATAATAAAATACAAATACAAAATATTCGTTGTTGAATATTTGTGAATGAAATGTGCATATATATATATATGCACATTTCATTTATGTGCATAAATAAACTAATATTTTGCATTTTATTTCAATATATTATATTTAAAAAATTATTAAATCAGCACATATAATATGTCTTGAATAAATGATTAATATTCTGCATTCCATCACAAATATCCTTTAAAAATAAATAATCAATATAATGCATAACAAAAGTATCGAGCTCTTAGAAAAAGCTTTTCCGGAAAATCCCGTTGCTGATTCATGTGTATGTACGCATAATCAATTTACAGAATAAATAAACGATTGATACTTCGCATTTTATTTCAATATTTTTTAAAAGTTAAAATTAAACAGACTCGTATCCTTTAAAAACGTAAAATAAATAATCAATGTAATACATGATAAAAGTGTCGAGTTCTTGGAAAGTTTCCGGGAAAGCTCGTTGCTAATTCATGGAAGAAAGAGATGTTGCGTCCATCTAGCGAGAGAAGAACACAGTCCCATTCTCTCGTAATCAATATTCTTTAGGGCGACGTTCGTGTCAGCCCTAGCAGTAAGCTATCTTGCTCTGTAATCGCGTCTGTTCGTTTTTGCCCTACGTCTTTATCCGAACATATTATCAGTTGAATAGAAGACGCGCACAAAGAATGTCCCTTACAGCTACCTGAAGCTTCTCCTGAATCTTTCCATTTGTAACGACCAATTTCTTATTGATTCTTTCAATAATAAATAATCTATCGATTCTTTGGCCAAAGCCGGTAAAAGCAGACAGAAAATACACACCGCCCTTTTTTAGTTTAGCTTTTAGAACGTAGAATGTTAAATCTTCGGCTTTATAGATTAGTGCGCTGTCTATGCCACGCTTCGCTTCTGTTATGCATTATATTATTTTTTTTTAAAGGATATTTGTGATGGAATACAGAATATTAATCATTCATTTATTTATTCAAGACATGTATGTGCTGATTTAATAACTTTTTAAACATAATTTTAAACATCGTCCTATCTAAAATATTTATAATTTATGTTATCGCGCCTACATATTTGATTTTTTATTTATCACCCTGAGACCATAAATGACTGGAGAAAAACTTTATTCGCGAAGGAAGACGTTACTTGTAGCAGAATTTTCTTAGAAAGATACTTTAGCCAGATATGCTGAAGTATTTCTAAGAAAGTTCTGATAGTTCCGATGAGAAATCTATGGAAAAATAATGTGCATGGAAATGTTCGCGGAATAGCTTTCAGTTACATTCTTTTTATCATTAATGTAAATTTAATGAGCAAAACACTAAATCGAAAAGACGTACTTGTTTCGGAAGAAACAAATCTAAAGGCTAGGAAAAAAGATCTGTTTAATGAACATCATTTATCAATCTTGAAAATGCGCAATTAACATAAAAATTCCTGCGCAAAAGTTTAAATATTTTAACCACGCAACTTTGTCTAATATAAACGTGGTTTATATTATACCATTATATTAAGATCAAGTTCGCTTTCTATTCTTGAGAAAACATAATTGCGTCGCTTTGCGCATATTACTGTATAAGCGTCATTATACATGCAAAGCGATAATTATGCAACACATGATCAGGCGTATAAGCATATTATCAGCATATTACGCGCACGTATGACGTGACAAACGTTTGACAGGAACAGAAACGCGTCGTGCATATCACATCTCGCTCGATGGCTCGATGGATCGATGATTTTCGAGATGCGACCATGAGACACAAAAGAAAGAAAGAGAGAAACGATCGGATCGGGGGAGAGAGAGAGAGAGAGAGAGAGGGGGTCACAATTTTTGGTCTTCATCTGTCATGGCTGCGTATCTCGACGTATTCGGAGCCACGTCTGCCCAGAGAGTGAATCAACACTCGTATTTTGCCAACGCAAGTGGTGTCGTCTGCTCCTAACGGAAGCAGAACAGGCGGTGGGAAATTTGGGGGGCGCACGTGACCTGCTTGGCGCTAGTGCACCGGATCCACGTGTACCCCGCCCCTACCTGCGCGGGCATGGACGGTGGAGTAATAAACTTCAAAAAATCATCCCACAGTCGAGTGTCACGTGTTGCTCCTGACATAAGGTTCCTCAAGCAATCTAGGCGGAAGCAGTCTTCCGCGAGAATCAGGAAATGCATGTGTCTGCCGTCGAATTACGCCGTTGTCAAGTTCCCCGTCGTTTGGTCCGAGCTCAGGTCAGTAATCGGCCATTGTCGTAATTAAGGTCTTCCCCACGTGGGGATTATCTACTCTCTGTCTCTTCTCTGGCTCTCTCTTTCTCTCGCTTCTCTGCTCTCTTCCTCTCGAGGAGTGAGACGACGTGTGGTTTCCGGACGAAATTGCACGAGTTTGCGAGTTGTTTAACAGCTTTTGCAGAATTAGCCAGTCTGCGTGATTACTCATACGACTGCCTTGCATGAAATTTATGTCTGTAAATATTTATTTTGCATCCTCTCTCGTGGAGATATAATACGTTTAAAAAGGGAAGGCAAAAGTGCGATTGCATAAATTAGCTCTGCTACGACGCGTTCCGCATGAAGCATGTGGCTAAAATTAATTTTAGCACGCTACAAAATCCACGAAAATATACTGAATCAATAAACTATTATAATACTAATTGTATTTAATATTTTAACACTAATTTAATTTAATTCTTATTTAGATTTCTTCACACGTGTGTGGCCGAATATCTCGCTCTGTTTCGGAATATGCAAATTTCCAGTTTCACTATTTTCGTGTTTCTTGCTTTTTGAGTTTTGTAGAAATTTTATGTAAATTTTATAATCTATAAGTTTCACAAATGCACCGTCCTCAGAACTATAATCTGTCGACTTCTATTGGGTTTATCGGCTTCAGGGCTAACCAGCAGCTGTGCGACGGGGTCATAAGATGTTCGAAGGACAATCAAGTCTTCCCAATCCATCGCGTCATATTATCCGCAGTGAGCCCGTATTTCAAGGCTGTCTTTACTAATAGTCTGAAAGGCGGGAAAACTGAGATCGCAGAAGTCGTCATTAACACTGTGCCCGGGGAAATCTTCAGTCTGATCCTTGACTATGCCTATACGGGCACGTGCAACGTTAATGCTGACAATGTCGAACAACTGCTGCCATATGCCGACCAGTTCGAGGTCCTCGGAGTCGTCCAGCTCTGTTGTCAGTTCCTGCTACAGGAGCTGCAACCGAATAATTGCTTAGGTAAACTGTAACAAAATATAAAATACATTAATAATAATAGTAAATATATAAATATTTATAATAAATATATAAAGAAGTATATAAAACTGTAAATAAATAATAAATAATAAATGAATAATAAATGTAATAAATATAACACATAAAATACATAAATGCAAAGAAAATTTTAATTGTAAGATATATGATGCGAAGCGCGACTTTAAACCTCGGAATTCTGTGCATTAATTATAAATAATATAGATCATTAAAAATTATCGGAATTAAATGTTTTTCTTAGCTGCGAAAAAAGTTTGATTTGTGTATCGAACGTAACATCAGTTCCGGAAGTTAAATTTCTCTCCATCATTTAAACGATATACTCACGCAAAACTGATGTTGATTCTTGAGAACCGTTTTGAGATCAACACGAATCGTCGGGTTTGTCTTGGAAACAATTTGCGCGGTAACTAGCAAATTAACATGATTACAGGTATCTTCAAATTCGCACGCCACTATTTCTGCCACGACCTGGAGAGGCAAGGCTGGAAGTACATACAGCACCACTTCAAGCAAATATTACAGGAGAGCGCGGAGTTTAAGGATCTCCTCTGCGATGAACTGGAAGCAATATTGCGCTACGACGAGCTCAATGTTAAAAATGAGGAGATCGTATTTAACGCCGTTAAAACGTGGATCGAAGCCAAACTCGAAGACAGACGGGTTTATCTACCGAGATTGCTGGATTGTGTACGCTTCGGTCTCATCAGTCACAAGTATTTCATTAATAATATTCTCAACTGCAAACTCATCGAAGAGGATGAGGTAAGTAGCAAGTCATCTTCGTGCTCACTGCTCACCCCTAATCAAAATCTTCACGAATAATAATATATTTCCTTATTTAATATATGTCTATATTTAATATATATTTAATATTTCGTTCTAGATTTTTATCTCTACGCGATAATAATCACGTTAAATTTTTTTGCATTTTTCAAGACGTGCAAGCAAATGTTGCTCCCTGTGATTGCTTATCTAGCCGAGCAAAACTCGAAACAGAATGTCGCAGAGATCGATTTAAAAAATCCTCTTGCGAGACCTCGAGTCCCATACGACATTCTCTTTGCAATTGGCGGTTGGAGCGCCGGTTCACCCACCAGCTTTGTGGAAACTTACGACACAAGGTACACCTTAATATCGAAATAATATAATATCATCAAAATTTCCATAGAAATCGAAATTTACGACAGCCCAAAAATAGCAGTGTACATACAGGATTCAAGTTCTGCTTTCAAATACAAATGAATAAATGTTTGTATAAATATTTTATACAAACGGAGAAGAAAAAGAGAGAGCTTCTTTAGTAAATAATAAATGAAATCGGCTAATTTTAGAAAACATTTTTATATTTATTAGTTATTATCAATATCAATGCAGTTCAATTACTTCACACTATTTATCAAAAGATAATAAAAGTAAATTATCACATAAGTATCTCTGCGACTTTTGAAAGAAAAAGAGAGAAATTAATTAAAAGTTCACTTTAAAAATTAATTAAAGATTCACTTTGAAAACTAATTAAAGAAACTGTGATCGAGAATTAGATCTCTGAGATATTAAAACCTCATCATGTACTCTATCGCAAATGAAAAAAAGGAGTAATTAAAGAAAATGTATTGATGCAACTGACGTCACTCTGACGTCACGGAGGGGAGATCAAACTTGCACAAGCGGCGCTTTAGAAAGACATTGACGCCTCGAGAGTTGTGTAACGTGTCTAAATGTGAATTCCAGAGCTGACAGATGGTTTCTATCAGTGAACACGGACGTAACACCGAGGGCTTATCACGGATTGTGCGCCCTGAACAACCTCATCTACATGATTGGCGGATTTGATGGTCATGAGCATTTCAATAGCGTGCGCTGTTTCGATCCGGTGACGAAAAAGTGGCAGGAACGAGCCTGCATGTACCATGCCAGGTGTTACGTTAGCGTCTGCACTCACGGTGAGTCTTTTTTTTATGTCAAGACAAAGGCTTGGCTTCTTTTTTTGAACGGAGCTTTATCTATTTTTTAATTTAACGTAAAACGTCGTCCTGATGCTAAACAGAATTCAAAGAGTTCGGAAGCAGGCAGCTCTTATTTTTATCTACTTTTATAATATTCTTTGTAATATTATAAAAATTAAAAAAGATTGTAGATATTACCCGGCAGCAGAATTATTAATTAAATTATTAAAGCATTGTTCAATTGAATTATTTAACAAAAATATTTTTTAAATTACATTAAATGATCAAGCAAGCCATTAACAACCGGCGATGTTTCGAAACTTAAAGCGTGTATCAAGAACAAATGATCACTTGCAAAGAAAGAAATAAAATGGGCGCTTGAAATTCATGGAAAGAGAGACGGCAAATAGATTTGCTAAAACAGAAACACTCCTAACTATTAACAAATCTCTTTAATAATAACAAATATAAAAACAAGTCATTTTAATACAGCTAGAAATTTGTCTAATTTAGCAGATCTGCTTGCCGCCACTTTCTCCGCGTAAGAAAAATGCAGTTAGTTTATTTCACGCGGCCACTCGCGGGAAAACAGATCACTTTTCGGTAACCACCCACAACCAATAATCATTCTTTCGGCTATCATCCATTTGCCAGTTTCCATTGTCCTGTTATCGCGCATTGTTTCCTACGTCTTCCGTTCAAGGTGGCAAGATTTACGCGCTCGGCGGGTACAATGGCCGCACCAGGCTGAATTCCGGCGAGCGCTACGACCCCCAAAGGAACCAATGGGAGATGATACCGTCCATGCATCGGCAACGCTCGGACGCGAGCGCGGCTGCACTGCACAACAAGATCTACATCGTGGGCGGCTTCAACGGCCAGGAGGTGTTCGACTCGGTGGAGGTGTTCGACGTGGAGACCAACCAGTGGAGCATCATCCAATCAATGATCAGCCCGCGGTCCGGCGTCTCCCTCGTCGCGTTCCGCGACAGTCTGTACGCCCTCGGCGGCTTCAGCGGCATCACTAGACTGAGTTCCGGTTAGTCTGTTACGTTGCTTGTTATTACGTCGGTGGTACTTCGCGAAGTTACACGTCAGGCCGTATTCTCCTCTGTCTCCGGTTACTTCCACGACGGAGTTTCCAAGTTGCGGATTCGCGTATTAGCGTTGCAGCAGATGGGGGTAGAGTGTTCATTTGCTAATTGTTTCGCTCATTGCGATTAATTGTAATCTGACAATGCATGGAAAAGAAGCAAATGGATTTGCTGAACTAGAAAAATTCTTATGTAGTAGTATTAAGAAATAAATTTGTTAATAATATATTATTATATATAATAATATTTACTCGAGACGTATTTTAAATTTATGTAAATCGCAAACGTGTAGATAATTATCTCCACGTGCGCATATAAACAGTAAGTATGCAGTTACTGCACGCGTATACAAATACCTACGTAAATCCATAGCACGTACTCGTATGACGTCACGTATGCGTTAGTAAGTAATTAGTAGCGGTAAATTCCGCAGATATTCCGTACGCGGAATTTAGTTTCATGTTGAAACGTATGTGCTGCAGCCAATATAGTTTCGTTCATACAGAGTAATGTAGTCTCGTTCATGCTGCCAATGTACATAGGTACTTCATTGAGCTTATATCGATGACGCAAGATCGAGACTGTATATCATTGCATGAACGTGTAAATAGTCTTTGTCGATACCTGTAAAGCATATGGCAGCGGGTGTCGAGGTTTTTCACGGATATGACTGAAAAAAAGGTTCCGTAAAATATGGTCTGATACAATATGGTATTATCAAATATTATCGAAATATTATTAATATATTATATATTATTATAATATATTATAAAATATTAATATTATCGAAAAATATAAACGTTTTACTTTTCAGGGGAGCGTTACACGCCAAATCATTCAGATCAATGGCACGAGATCTCGGAGATGTTCAGCCCACGCAGTAATTTTTCCACGGTTATACTGGACGATATGATTTTCGTCATTGGCGGTTACAACGGTATGTACCACATACCGAGAATAAGAAAGGATCTTCTTTAATTAATTTCTGGATAACTATTGCAAAAATCACAAAACGATACAGGACTTTCCGATTTAACTTACTCCTACAATATCTTCTCACGATCATTGATATCTTTATTATTGGACTCTGTATATGTATATATTGCAAAAAAGCTAGTTTTTTTGTTTTTTTAATTATTATATATATCAACGTAATTTTTAGAAAATATTTTCTTTTAATAACTTTTTACACATATAACGAGAAAAATAAAATATACCTAAAACATGTGGTAGATATTAATTTAATCTATATACAAATACTGAAAAAGGTTTTTTTAGGAATTTTATTTGCATTTTGTTTTTAAAAGAACAAAATATGTAATTTATATGTAAATCAATGCCTCGAGTTTCATCCACAGAAATAATACCTTTCAGGTTAAATATTCTTTTGAGTATTGCCGCCATCAACAAAATGCCACATATGTCACAGCGAATCGAATAATTTTATTAACATAATTAACAAAACTCAACGTTAATTTCATTTTGAAAAAAGTATCCAGTTAATTCGCATAATGTAATGCAACATAATGATGTAATACCAAAACGTACGACCAAAACCATATTGCGAACGTATCTCGTAAATATCGCAGATTCCTGCGCAGCTTCCGGAAGGCAGCTCCGGCATGCAATTTCATCTCGTGCGAAATAAGTAGGCCACGATTGTAAACGGGATATAACTTTGCTTCCAGGATTGAGTACAATCGCGTACGTCGAATGCTACGACGTGGATTGCAACGAATGGTACGACGCATCCCCCATGAATCTAAGTCGCAGTGCCCTCAGCGCCTGTGTGATAGCAGGTTTGCCGAACGTCCGCGAGTATTCGTATCTGGGCAAAGCGCGAGATCTCGGCCAAGGTCAGTGCAATATCCAGCCTCGAATAGGCTTTGTCACTTCAGACCTCAAAGGGGATAATGAAACGTTTGACTATACGCGCGCACTCGGCACGCCCATATTTACACCCTTATGCATATTCACGATACGCGTAAATGCGGTGAATTTACACTTCATAAGCAACCCTTCCCATGTGATTTTTTATGTTGCTCATTTTAAGAGAGCGTTACAGCCCCAGAAATCTGCGCAGTTTTCGCGAAGTTTAGAGTTAGACAAACTTTTGTAGAAAGAATTAATAAATGATTAAATGTGAATGGTCAACAGTTATGTATACAGGGTGAGGCACCTAAAACAGGCTTGAATGATTTTGACCCGTAGATCAATGTGCGCATCTTCAAACGCTTTACTAGATGGTACGTAAAAAAACATATACCATTTAAAAAAACGAAGTTGACTTTCATATGATCTCTACGCGTCCACCTAATAAAAAACTATTTAGAACAAATTATGTGTCCCTCGAAACCATGCAAGTTTGGTCTGACACATTTTTTTCTATCACCAATAACAGCCGAGATATTCAGGTGGCCTGTTTTAGGTGCCTCACCCTGTATAATATATTATATATTATTATACACATTAATATATATAAATTATTATATAATAAATAAAGAAAAAGTATATAATTAATTCAATTATATACATAATAATTACTATAATTGCAAAATATACATATAATTATATAATTAAAAAAGTAATTCGAATCAAATAAAGTCTGAGGAAATTCTGAGTGAAAAGCCTGCGAGCGAGCATCTAAATGATAATTCTCGAAATATGCACCCACACATTACGTGCATTCAGTTTTCTCTAAGCGCGATATGTTCACTGCAACTTTTCACCTTTCCGCTTGCAGGGAAAATTCTGACGGATTAAATATGCATAATAAATGTGATGTGACCTTTTTCAGGGCAAGCGACGTTAAAAAATTTACGAAAGTCCGATCAGGCTGGCGAAGGCTCCACCGAAACGAACGTCATGCAGGCTGATGGGCAGATCGACGTAAGCGAGCCAGTCCACGTTGCGGATCCCACTGAGAGTATACCTGACGGTAGTGAAAATTTCTACGAGGAGGAAAACGCTAATAACGAGAAGGAAATGGAGGACGGATCGGTGTACGTTCTAAGGGAGTTCGATTAAGCATTATTAAATATTGAAATGTCGGTTAGTACGACGCTGTGCTACATTTTGCGGATTTGTGGATTGTTTGATGAGTACATAGGCCTTATTGGCAGGTAGTGTAGAAATTATAACAAACCAGTGTCGTAATTACAAACAAATTGCATCGAAATTAATACTTTACGTAAAGTATTATTTTTTTCTACATAAGGTGAAAAACCTCTCGCCCACAGGTAGATCTCGTCAAACTGAATTAAAAAGTCCTGTACCATTTTGCAAACAACCACGTAAAATTTCGAGTAATTAAGTAAAGAAAGTTCGCTAATTCAGCGGACGCGGCTAGCCGTTTTTTGCGTCATTCATGCCTACTTCCCTCGCTGCCAATCGCGTCCGCTGAATGAGCGAACTTTCTTTACTTAATTACTCGAAATATATGCGGTTAATTGCAAAATGGTAGAGGACTGTTTAATTCAGTTTGACGAGATCTACCTGTGGACGAAAGGTTTTTCGCCTTATGTCAGACACCCTGTATATAGAAGGTATATTTTGTAAGTAACATTACTCATAAATATATGTAACGCATATTATATCTGTTTATGAGTAGCATTTTTTATAGAATATACTTTTTCTATAAAACAAAATAATACACCATGTAAACTTACTCCATGTAATGCGTAAAAGTATAATCTGGTTTTAACAATAGTCCATATAAAAATTATTTAGCTGACAAAAGCAGAGACAAAGTATTTTGTTTTATTGCAACATTTTCAAAGGTTTGAAAAAACACAGCAACGTCCTAACCGAACTTTCAATTGTTCAAAATTGTGCGGAGGACCGCTGTGGAAAAACACATTGCGAAAACATATTTAAAAAGAGAAGTGAAACCACATCCAATCACATCCATGGGCAGAAAAAAAGCAAACATTTTAATTGTTATATCACTCAACAATTAGTCCAAATGGATCTCTTAGGTTGTATAGCGAAATTTAATTCGCCAGTGGCGAAGCGAGCAAACATCGACGACACAAAATTAATAAGCGAGGGGAGAAAGAGAGAGAGAGAAAATGAATGGGCTCGCGGTTAAATGGCGTTACGCATTCTTTTTTCTAGCGAATTTTTGTAAGTCATTTTCGTGTTTTTTTTACGATTAGCCGTAACAGAAAACTTTTAATGGGCGCAAATTAACAGAGCTGCAGCGACACGCAAGAGACGGCATATCCTCGATTTTACAACCACCTTTTTCTAGATTTATATTTTTTTCACGTCACTTTTTACCATGTTTTTTTTTCTTTTTTTTACAAGTCTACTTTTGATCCGCGAGACTCGCAACGACGAGAGTTTATATGTGTACGTGCGTAACGCGATGAGAAATCGCACGCGTATGCGTGCGGCAGTTGATCTGTGCGATCGCAAATTGCTAGATTTTATGCTCGACGAGCGATTATTTGCGCGATTAATACGGCAGATAGGGAAACGATACGGCGCGTTTTAACCCTAACCCATAGCCGACTTTGTTATTTTTTATGTAAACGTTTTCCCGTCCCTTTTCGCACGCGCGATGTTGCGATCGTCGACGATCGCAATTTCCGTTCGCGACTTCGTATGCATACCACTGTTTTATTATATTAAGCTGATTAAATCGCTTTCTCTACAAATGCTGTTCTTTCAGTGTATCTCTTTAGCTTTACAGGTACTCGCAAGAAAAAAGGGGGAGAGAGCGGGCAGAGGAAGGGACAAAAGGGGCAGATTACATTAATCCTGAACTCCCAATCGAGCACATCATGATCACGATCATGATTATCAGATGAGGTGAACGCGCTCGCAGGTTCTTTACTAAATATAATAATAACAATAATAATAATAATAATGACATGTGTGCATAACGGCTTGAGATTTTTTATTAATCTACTATCTCTCGTTTATGTATATGTGTAGATTTATTCACTTTTTTTCCATACGTACTCGTACATTATGTATAGTGTATACATTGTTACTTCTTCATTGGTGTTCCTTTTTTCACGATGACTGAGTCTTCCGTTGAAATCTGTGCTCGCACGTACTCTTGCATATGGTCTTCCTTTCTTTCTCTCCTTTTTGCCCTGTCACTCTCTGAAACACGCACACACACCACACACCACACACCACACACACACACACACACACACACACACACACACTCTATCGCTCTCTCGCTTTCGCTTCCGATAGTTCGATCGACGATTACGTGGTGTCTCTATTTAGTCGGACCCGGCTGAACGGCGTGTTCGATAGTCGCCACACGAGCGGAATGCAATAGCCAGTTCTCCTTTCCGAGTGTCAATGAACGTCTCGGCGAAGGTGGTAAAGGGTGTCGTATCAAACTGGTACCAGATATATTATCATAGTTTCCCGTCGACTTTTGGGAGCCACTTGGAAACTCCATGTCATTTCAGGATACGACTTTTTGATTTGTTTTATTATCAGAGGAGACGGCGAGATGAAAGAAGTTAGACATGGCAGAGGCAATGCGAAAACTTGAAACAGTAAAACGCGAGTTGGACTTTCTTCAAAAAAGCACAAGTGTTTGAGTCATATAATGATGTCCGCATTATTTGCGGATGCGCGTTACTGAAAGAGAAAATTTTTCATAGAAGTTCTGGCGTGAAATTGAAAGTATCTAATTTCGTATCCAGATTATTATAATTTGCTAAAACTTGATACAAGAAGATTCCATAATTAATTATATTATATTAATAAAAAAATTAACATTATATAGAATTAATGATAAAATTTATATTTTATCCAAGATTTTATCTAATCGGAAGCACATAATAGATATCCCATACAGCAATATATTAATTATTAATTTGTTACGTGTGTAATTATTAATTTATTTCTTGCAAAAACTTTCCCATAAGGACTCTAGGAGATCCTGACCAGTTCGATACAAATAAGATTGCACAATTATAAAAATGTTCTTGGTCTGATCTTTTTTATTAATCTCTCGAGGGATTATTCCAATTTATAACGGAAAACTCGCCGTATATCCGATCGTCCAGCCAGGAGACGCCACAGGATGAAAAAGGGAATTGGATACAGACACACGAGTCGCGGATAACGCAGTGCATAATGCATCTGCAGGAGAGACGCATAAGCGACCTTTTCTTTCCCTGCGCTAATCCGAGCCGGAAGCGATCCCTCGGAAGAACGCATCGGGAAACGGAATATGGAGAACGATGCGATTCGATCGCGTCCGCCAGAAAATTCCTAAAAACTTGCCTCACCTCACGTGGCAAGGCGAGAACTTAAACTTACACGACGATGAGACGAGACAGTACAAAGTGAACGGTGTTCGCGGCTGCGGCGTGCACGGTCGATCTGCACCGCCAAGAGTACAATGTGTCATACAATACGACGAGACGGTTGAGCAAACAATAGAACAGTAATGAAAATTTATCTTGATCCGTGTTCCCCGCGCGACGGGCAAATTGGAAAGCTTCTCGAATGTTCTCGAATCCCCGAAGCTTCAGCTTCTCCCCGCCCATCTTCCCACCGTGCGTTCATTCGTCCGTAATCTCCTTTTCGCGCACGATTTGTGACGACTCGCTGACGGCGGACAAAGAGAGGAGACCGCCCGCTACGATCGATCGATGACGCGTATATAAACGTCTCATCGGCGAGATTTCGTAGTCAAGAGAATAATAGCGCATACGCGCGGCTACACACCGGCTATTTATCTGATAAACGCGTGCCGCGTTGCAGAATGAAAATTTCAGTAATATATTTACCACCAAGCATGATTTAGCTGGCTTTCCGTTTGACTGGATTGTTAAGACTCGCCAATTTGAATAATAATCCATGTAATCGTTTCCATCATTTTAAGAAATGAAAAGATTCGGTTGTTTATACACTGGTACACTTTATTGTGCTTTTCTCTTGATATTGGACAGCCATTATCTTGCAAATGTAAGTAATTGCATGTGATGATATTATTGATGTGTAGAAACATATTTGTTGCACGTCAGTCACCGATAAATGTGTTAAAGGGACAGAGAATTCCCATTCACGCATGCATTCGTCATACGTTCATTGATGACGCGCAATCATCTCGAATCTCCGAATAACCGATAAATGGACGAATGTTACTTTGATCCTAAATTGTGATTAATATCGCGTATTTGGCTTCGCGAGACAACTGACCAATTAATTGCGATTACTGAGAGAGTGATAAAAGTTTCTCTGATATAAAAGAAGCCGAGCACATTTTTGGGGTAGTTAAAAACAGTCTTCTAAAGTTTCTCCTGCAAAAAATTTTCATGATAAGATTTTCTATCGTAATATTGAACATTTTACGGAATATTAATGGCTTAATGCATTTTATGCATTTGTATTTGTGATAGTATATGATGTATAAAATTATCTGTTTATATAAAAAGTTTGAGTGCGCGTGATATTTCCTAATTATTTATTACGATGAGATACGTGTAGAAATTTTTTTTATATTATTTAATCATTTTTTTATATAAATGTGTCTTTCCAATGTACAAGGGTTTTTAAAATTTCAACTGATAAATCAATGTTTATCTCAGATTATTTAAAACAAACGCTTGGACCCTTTTACATGAAAGTCATCCAATTTAATCTGAATAATGAAATAAATGAATGGAATATTTATAAAATATTTATAAATGGAATATTTATAAACAGCTGAAATTTGTCAAATTTTATTATTCAACAAATGTAAAGGACCGAGTTGATTGCTCAACGAATATACGAAATTATTAATCATATTATTCAGAAAATCCACCATGTTTATCAGATAAATAGCCCATCTCAATGGTCGTATTAAACTAAGCGCGAACTATAATAAATATAATAAAACGATAGAGAAATGCGTCAATATGTAGACTTTATACTTGAAATCCGATTTTTTATGGACAACTATCAAATATTCAGGATCTTTTCGGGACAATGAAGACAATTACTGCCGGCGAGCTCGATAAAGTGGCACACTCGTGATATTATACCATATAAAATAAGTTTACAGCAAAATATTATAATACATGATCTTGTATATCGTACTAAAAAAACTCGTAACTTTAAAATACATTTTGCATCACTCCAGAAAGAAGTAACTTTGACACAAATTAAAATGGAATCTCTCAAGAATATTTTATTTATTATTTAGGACGACAATTGTTTCGCTTTAGAAGAACAGTACAAACGAGGTAAAAACTTAGATTTGCAAATTGCTATTTCATCCTACTTTCATTTTAACTTTGTAAAATATTTCTGAAATAAAATGCTGATGACTTATTTATATTTCATACAATATAAATAAATATAAAATATACAAATTTATAATAAATAAATAAACTATAAATAAATATACATAAAAATTTATCGACTCCATATTAAAAGAACGAGATTAAAGAGAAAAGAAAAATCTGATCAAATTTTTGTGTGGGCAGAGAATTGCTTTCGACTGTTTTTGCGTATATTTCACGGACGCGTTCCCTCAAGTGCGACTGTAAGCTGCACTTGACGCGCAATTTTTCATCTCGCAACTCGCGATTATCGAGCTCGCGGTTACAGTGATATACACAATCGCGATATAGAGATCCACAACGCCTGTAAATGATCGATTTACGCCAACATGTGCAGACGCACGCAGTTATGCACGCAGATAAACGGATTACACCGGATGATATACAGATATGAGTGATACGGATTTAGTCGCGCGGCGGACATCTCTTGCACTCGCATCGGGAGACTAACGCATGATTCGCGTTTTCTTCCCTTTTTTGCAGGATTATAGTTGCAGAATCGCTGTAAAAATCGTTACTGTCCACGCGCGCGTTCGCGCTCGGAACAGCGCGGGCCGACGCGGATTTGTAGCGCAAGAAATTATGAGGTGGAAGATCAGGGGGTGCCGTCCATCATCCCACCGAAACGTGCGCACGGTGATGAAATGAAAATTCGCAGATCCACGGGTGCCCATAAAAAAACCTTAAAAACGTCGGAAGCCATAATGGCGTCCGCGGGAATTTCTCGCTTCGAAAGATGGGCCCTTATTCCCATTCCATATTTGTTTGATGACAGTGACAACGTGGAGACGCCTCGTACCTCGGCTTGCAATTCAAAAATTGCTAACAACTGCGATTTATGGATATACACATGTACAGTCGCGATTATTGTTTACACGGAGAACACCGGGTTATTTATATCGTTTTACACACATCGCTTATATATAAATAGGGGTACGCAGTCGACGTGTCGCGTTCAAAATGTTAAACGGACACTCGCGGGAACATAACGCACGGTACGAACACCTAACACTCGTCCATTTGACTTTGGCATTTTGATGCCTGCACAAAGAAATGCTTTTTCTATTTTTGCGTGGCCATCGAAGTACGAGGCGTCGCTTTCGCGCCGATTTGCTACGGTCACACCTCTTGGCGTACAGAGTATCAGGAACTTTTGCATTTTAATGACAAAATCTGGCGCGAATCCATGATCTCGAATTTTTCTTACAAGAAGAAGAAAGAATACCCATTAATTGCCGCATTTACTTGATATAATTTAATCGCTTTTCAATGCGAGGTGAGATTGAAATTGAACCTGGGATTAAATTGCAAGATTTAATTTGGAAAATTTAAGAAACAAAGTGCTCGTGTAAAAATCTAAATAAATAAAATCGAGTTGAGAGTAAAAAGAGCAAGTCCCCCAAAAAATTCAACACATGTAATGTTAAACAAAAAGCTACTTTTATCTTTTGATTGCAATATAAAACGAGAATTCGTTATTAAAATTAAGATCGGTTCTGAAACTATGTAGACCTCTAGATGAGACCGACAGGAATCGAGTTTTTGCAAGTTCGTTCCACGGCGATCTTAACAGACCTGGCACTCGCGGGGCGCGCGCGACGCTCCGCCGCACGATTACGATTAATATAATTTCCTGTTGACTTCTCCTTTGTTCATCGTCGACAGCGATGTTCGGTGTGAGCAATTGAGATCTAGTATTGGAGGGATTTCATATACCTGAAACATTAATCACTCCCGTCGCGCTCGCCGCGTCCATTTCGCGCCTCGGATACTTTCCTGCCGCGTTTCAGGGCGCGAGTTCCTGTTTCAGCGCACTGATTGTGACTCCGTTCGAGACACTGATGAAACGCATTATCGCACTGTCTTCCCTGGGTCCCCTCGTCGGCCTCTTGACTTCGTCAACGTCAACGCGATCGTGCGTTCTCCTCGGCGTCCCTTCGTCCTCGATAATCTCGCTTCGCGAGACAGTGATCTCGCCGATTAATTGTAATCTTCTGCTCGCGCACGCTCAGAGTCGTACTCGCCTCTCTCATTCTGCGCACTCACCGCATTCAACACTCACACTTAATCTGAGGATAACAATTGACATACGTTTCGTAACTTTCCTATGCGACTAGACAATGTATCGTTGCATTGCCTTATTGTTATTTTTATCGTTATTACGTTATCGTTATTATTTCACCCTTGACTCGCGTACATAGCTGTACATCGCGGAAAATAAATCGCCTGGCGACAGGGCCCTCGCTCGCTGGAGAGTCTCGATTTCCGTTTCTCATCGTTTCGCGTCGTCGAATAACTTTGCTTCTTCCTCTACGACGTTGGCGTGGACGACCTGCTCGACGAGCACCGCGCATCTCCTCGTGGCTTCGCTTCCTCTTCTGCACTAGGCCGCCAAACGTGCTAATCCGCCCTTCTTCCGGTCGTTGCGATCTTCGAGGCTGGAACACGTCCGGTCGCTCGCACGGTGCGACGATACGCGGGAAACGCTAAACGTATCTGTGTATTTAATAATCCGCGTTATCTTGCAGCTTCTTCTTTTTACCCTTCTGATCAGAGAGCACTACTACTACTACTACCACCATCACCACCATCACCATCACCACCAGCACAATCACCATTGGACGATAGGTCCGTTTCACGACCAGCTAGAGATCCATTCGATTCGGATGGAACGAGCGTCGCAAAGGTGTATGCGTATCTCGCCGCAATCCTTCCGCGGTCGACGACGCGTGATGGAGATGGCATCCGGGAACGTAACGACGACCAACGTTGAGATCGAAGACGACGTGCGCCGCGTTCAGTGTAAAAAAAGCTCGGACTGCCCCGTCCCTAGATTCCAATTCGTTTCTCCCAGGACGAACGAAGGGAAGGAGGCGGGGCAACGCCCATTAGGGCGCCTATAAATTACGCTAATTATGCTAATTACGCGATCGTCGCCGGATATCGTCGCGGGGAGCGGCAATCTTCGAGTGCCCTTACTTTTCTTTGATAAACTACAGTTTAATTAGTTCCATCGATTCGCGCGCTAGACAGTCCCTTCCTTATCTGAAGTACTTGAGTCCCGCCACTAGCAGGAACTTCTCAATGAAAAGCTCGGAGTCGAGGACGGCGATGTGCGCGGCTCGGCCTATCAGGGCGTTCGCCGTCGGCGGTAGGGCATGATGCACGTCGTAGCGGACGAGGCTGACGCCGGGCGCCGACATCACGGGGTAAAGGATGTTGTGCACCATCTCGCGATACGCGGCACCTGGAACAATCGACAGTAATTCAGATTTCACGTGTTCGGTTAATTATTTTTATTTTTATAATTAAATAATAAAATGATAAAAATTGACAATTATTAAAACTTCCTTTACTTGTTTCTTCTAAAATAAAACTTATGAAAATGAATTTTTCAGACACGTGTGCAATTTCGTTCGAGGAATAACTGCGATCGTGGAATTCGGATTTCCTTCGCATTATCATAAACTTACAAAATACGAAAGAAACGTGGTAATATAATACGTTGAAATGTGATACCTTGGTCGGTCGGATCTCGCACGGCAGCTTTGCAGAGCTCGATACGGGCAGAGTGCAATGGCACATATCGATCTTGAGCGCTACCACACAGTAGAACGTGTTTGAACTTCTGCAGATTGCTCTTCTGGCTTAAGCGGAACATAAAGGAACGCCTCACGTCCGGCGCGTCCTTCATGGCCAATTGCAGTAGAGATCCGGACTTCTTCCA
Source organism: Ooceraea biroi (assembly GCF_003672135.1). Taxonomy (NCBI): domain Eukaryota; kingdom Metazoa; phylum Arthropoda; class Insecta; order Hymenoptera; family Formicidae; genus Ooceraea; species Ooceraea biroi. The sequence continues at coordinate 4,993,684 of NC_039517.1, read as the reverse complement.
CTTCTGCATGAACCACATACCTGCGCGAATCGATGAAGATATAATCCAACCGAGAGGTTCTCGCAATATTGGGAGACGTGGAGAGCATCGAGTATTTATTATTAGACTCACCTGCGTTCACCAAACCGCTCGTGTTATAAAGGGTGCCTAAATGCGGCCCGCTCAAGCTGAGGAATGTGTGCAAGCGGGGCAAAAGTGGACGCAGTTGCGGTCGCGTCAGGGCACTCCGGATGATTATGGTCCCAAGGGAATGCCCGATGAAGCTCACCTTCGTTGGATTCAGCCCCGATGACTCAATGTGGTAGAGAATTTCGGCCACTAACCGGTCGGTCATCGTATCGAAGTCGGAAAAGGTGTCACCCTGTCATACGCAAGCATTTCGTTATTTTTTTTCTTATAATATCGACAAAGATGTAAATTCATATTTGCATAAAAAGTATTGAAACATTAATCTTTTGCTACAATTAATGTTTTTAACAAACCCACAATAAGATTTTAGAATTTTAGCATTAATCAGGAAAATAAAAAAATAATTTAATTGAGAACAATTGAAACTTGCACTTGCGTGAATACAAGAATTTCTGGACGTCGCGTAGATATTCACCTGATTTCTCTCGGACATGAGGAAGTCCAGGTGCGCGCCAGGCAGACCCAGTTCCAGGTAAGTCTTGACGAGACGGAGATCAGCAGCATTGCCATCGAGACCGTGAACGCAAATGATGAGATGTGCCCCTTCCGGCGAAAAGAGCCGGTACTCGTCGCTGATATGGAAGTACGGCAGGGTCGAGGCCAAGGTCGGATAGTCACTAAGAGGCACATTGGATCTTAATGGATGAACCGACGGCGAGGAGTTGAGAAGGTCACCGTATCCGAGGGAATGGGCACTTTTGTGTAAACGCAACTGTGCTTCCTCGAGTTCTCTAGAGAGGGGTAAGGTAGACAGAGAAGAGAGAACTTAACTACAAACGGAAAGACAGACGAAACCGCGAAACGCGAAAGCGAAACGCAAGAGAGCACCTATAGCAGTGATGAAATCTCAAGAAGCATTGTTAGTAGCATCGTTTATCAAGAATGATATGCTTAAAAAGAAGGAGAAGCGTAGCTATAGTTTCGACAAATCAAATTCTAGTGCCCATGGAACGCAATTCGAAGTTGATTTTAAATTATGAAATTTAAAAATATATAAATTAACTATATTAAATATATAAATATATAAATTAACAGACTCTCAGAGAAAATAGTTTAATAATGCTCTTCAAGCATGTTGTTTTGTCAATCAGACGTCAATATTTGTCTAATTAAATGGATTAGTTGAATAATCGATATCTAATCGATTATGTCACAACTTCGAATCAGTCTCCAGGAATATTGAGCTTAAAGGAAGCAATTGCTATCGGGAGGGCTAACCGCGCGATTACAAGAGGACTCAGCGTACCTGTAGATCTTGCCGGAAAAGTTCATCTGTCGCTTGAACTCCTCCTTGCACTTTTTAAAGTTGATAAAGTCGTCCTGCGTGGATTGCAACAGCTCCTTGCCCTCCTGGTAACAATCTAGGCAGATGTCTCTGATGCCATAAATGGTATCCCTATCCCGGTTTCGTTGCGGGCTGCAGGGCGCCGTCTTGTTCTGTTTCGGGCTCCTGGTCTGCTTCACCGTTTCGTACACGTGGTAGAGCGGATTGTCGATCGGTGCGGGCGGGTCACGGAACTCCTCGGGCGGTGGAGGCTCATCCTGAAACATTTTCGGCGGCGGCAGCCGCACCTCCTCGTACGAATGCTCCTCCATGTTCTCCTTCGCGGCGGTAGGGCGATCCTTGCGTGGCACGATCTTCGACAGCTTCTGGCGCAGCTGTTCGCTGGACAACTTTGCCTGGTTGCGACGCTGCTCCGAGCTGGAAGTATCTCCACTGCTGACCCAGCCCGAGCACTCAGACGTGAGGTTGCTGGAACTTGAGCTCGGCGTGGGACTGCTGGGCCTGGTGGACGGTGGACTGAGGAGGTTCGGGATAACCGGCACGTTGTTGCTCAGACTGTCTTTGCTGTCGCGAATTGGCATGCAGGGAAGCGAGACCGCGCTACGCGGAACCACCACCTTGTTTTGAGCGACCGGCACGCTGGCGCATCGCAGCCTCTTTACGTTTGGCAATGGCGCCGCGACGCTCGACGTGTCCGATGGCGTCGTGCCGTTGGTCTTCGGCGCCTCCATGGGTGACTTTATGGGTTCTATCTGAGCAGCGAGATGAAGTATATTGCATTATCCGTTGATATTAATATTTTTATTATAACAGATAATATTTTTTTTATTTTTCGATATTTTACCTTTAGAATAATTTTGTTATTGTTCTCCACTTCAAGCACACTCGTCGCAGGCGGAGGGGGATGACGATACTTGGGCAGAGGGGCAACAGCGGGATCCTGGTACGCCGGAGGTGGCGGCGCCGGCTTTCTGTTTCTGTGACTGCATTTCTTCTCGTTCCGGTGATTGCTTTCATCTACTGGGTGATCCGTATCGAGAACGGGCGCGGAGTGCGGTCTTCTGCTGTGCTTGTCTCTCCTCCTCTCGACACGCGACTCTCTCTTCGGTTCCGGTTTCGTGGCTATCACTTCGTAAATCGGCTCCTGCGGCGTCTCCACGTTCTTCTTCTCCGTTTGGCCGCAACGTCGATGCTTCTCCTCGCTATAATTCTGATTCACCCCGTTACGGGGTGACTTGACCGATCGCTCGACTCTCCTGCGAATTGGTCGGTCTCGCCGGAAGTCGCAGCACTCGTTGCGCTCTACCTCGTCGACTAGGCGTTCCGTGCTCTTCGGCCTCTTTGGCTTATCCATCTCTTCGCGGGTCCTTCCGCTGGTGCTGCTGCCGTTCGTGCGATAGAAGAATGAGTCTGTGATCGCATAGTAGTTGGATCTCTTCGGGGTCGTCAAGACAGAGTGGCTACTGCTTAGAGCGCTCCCGTTCATGATATCCGACATGTCCAGGCGACTCCTCTGCGCCTGCGTCATCGATGTTTTGCCGAGAGTGTGATACCTGCGACATTCGATACCATTGCTCTGACTGTACTTGCCACCCGTCTGGTGGCCAGACTTTCTGGAATTTCCTCGATAAGTGACCCTGTCCAGTGTCGCCGTGTGCAGCGGCTGATGATCCTGCAGAAAATTATCGCCGCCATTTACGTTCGCCTTGGTGGACAGAAAACTACTTTGGTCGTTTGTGGTCGGTGGCAGCGGTTGGCGTGTCCCCAAACGATGGCTTCGCGGCTCCAGCCGGATTCTTCTGGTATCGAGAGAATGGTAGTCTGCATCACAAAAAAACACACGTGGGAAACAATATATTAATCGTCACCAAGATTTATAATTTATTATTTATAATTTTATTCTTTCTATGATAAATACGACAAATCTTTTTCAATGTAATATCTTATCAATCTTATCTAGTAGTAGTTTTAAATCTGAGAGATTCTTTATCTGAGATATCTACCTTCCACTAGATTCACCGACTTGCTTTCCGTCAAGCAGTCTGGCAGCTGACTGAGGTCCAGAGCACCCACGCAGCTTGGCACAGTGAGATTCTGGTCGCAGGATTTGGACGACGGTCGATAACCGGGCAGGTGTCCACCTGGAGGCAACTCAGGGAATATCGCTGCCAGCAATGAGGTAATGGAAGTGGATTGGTGATCGGATTGCTGCTGTTGTCTGTTTGGCACCAGCATCTGCGTGGACTTGGCTCGTGGCAAGGTGATCACCGGCGTGGAGCTAAGAGATGGGTTTGGCGCGGAGCAGGCCTGCTGGCCCGATGGTGGAAAAAGAGTGCTACTGGACGGTACTGTCGACCTGGGTCTCCCTCTGGAGGGCACCGTCGCGGGTGGAGTGACGTTGCGACCGCTGCCACGCTGCCCCCGCGGGAACAGCTGAGTCGACACAGACCTAGGCAGGGTCTTTGGCGACATTCTGGGCTGCAGGGGCACTGTCAGCTCGGGACCAAGCTGATCGAGGGACTTGCTGTGTCTCGCCGGGAGCGTGGAAGGTGTCAGCATCAGGCGGGCTTGAATCGACCCAATATCCTGAGCCGCACCTTCGCTCCTGGGCGACCAGATGCCCAGAGATCGCGACTCCAGTATCGCTGCTATCCCGCAGCTGCAGTCGTCCATGCTGGGAACTGAGAAGAATATTTAGAAAGAATATATGAAGAGAATATTGATGTATGTAAAGGATTTAAAACTTTATACTCATATATTTTCAGAAAAAATCTAAGGAATATAAAACCTAATAGGAAATATAAGCTAAAGCGTAAATAAAAACATTGTTTTAAGTTACATATTGGAGTGAGCGTATTCAAGCGCAGCGCGACAGACCTACCACTGTTTCTGTGCCTCTGCTGCATGTCAGCGTATTGATCCTCAAAGATCAAAGGTAACGAATGGAGATCACCATCCAGTTCTGGACAATGGACAGGTAAAGGCGGCAACGACGCGAGGTAACGCGATCTTCGAGCAGCCTCGCTCACTGCTTGATAGGACTGATAATTCGCGTCGTAACAGCCCGCTGCCGAAGTTCTCGGATTCTCTAATACGAAGAAACCCTCCGCGAATCGCTTTACCTATAAATTAATTAAAATTAGATTATTAAATAGCTAAAGTACTGTTTGATGCAGATATTTTTATTTTATTTAATATTAGTACTTAAATTAAATAATTAGTAATTAATATATAATATCGATATATAACTTTATTGCTGTTTTGTCTGCAAATTAGTTCAATATGTTACGGGTTTATTCGAGAAATATTTTTCTCGTTGTTTGCAAATTTATTTGTAAATGTATTTGCGTAGAATTTATTTACGTTAAAATTGATATTACGTTGATATTGTTTATAAAATACCATACAACACGACGTAATATTAATAATAACTAAACAAAAACTCAATAATATAACTGAAATTGTTTTACTTTCTTACAAATAAATTTCGCATTTATTTAGAAAAATTTATAATATATTTCTAAAAAATTTGTTTAATTTTGCACATTGAATTAATTTGCAAATATTCTAATATATCCTGAATTGTTGGCTTAATTATTAATTTGTCAATGTCCTCACTCTCAATTGATGATGAACTCGCGCTAAATGCTGATGGACTGCTTCTCGGCCGGAGAATGCCTCCAAGAAGTGCTGCCAGAGGACGATATTTTGTGCGCAGAGTTGGGCTATGTCAGTTTCCTCGGAATCCATCAGCTGCAACAGAAGAACCCCACGATCTCAAAGATTGTCCGACAATTTTAAAGAGCGACTGGCGCAGCGCGAGAATTCGAACCTTCGTGATCTCTTTGTGCGTGTTCTGTGCGAGCTCGAGTGCTCTTTGTTGCCAAGAGGGAAGTAGCCGTGCCAGGTCGGACAGATCATTAAGCAAGGACTCCCTCGCGGCCAGGAGCAACCTGGTGACTTCCTGCTGGACCAGCCTCGCGTGCTGTACCCTCGTCGTCGACCCGACGCATCTCGTGGTGGTCTCCTAAAACGATTCACGATCTTAGATTCACTGCATAATGATCGACGCAATGATCGTTACGAACAAACTCACGATATTCCCAAAGGCATTCGTATTGTTGTCGCCATTCGCCGCGGATTGCTTAAACTGTAACCATGGTTTTCCTCCTCGTGGTGCGCTGCAATAGTGATTGAATGTAAATGATAAGGTATATTTGTAAATGCAGTTAATTTTTAGCAAGCAAGACTGCGAATGAGTTGCGCAATTACTTGCGCAAGAATTTAAGCGATCCTAAGCGTTTGTGATGTCTTTGAGCCTCTCTGGAGAACTCACCAGCTCTGCACTACATGCAGTATGCTCTTCCTGCATTCGCCGAGAGTTGAAAGTGTGCGACCATGAAACAGAAAGAAGGACTCTCGTGAGGGACAACATCGATTATAAATCGAGCAGTACTTGTAGAAGAGTTGTGAAACGCGCGAGCGCGATCGAGCGATACTGACTTGATGTAGGGTTGATGAAGTGCCACGAGGCAGGCGTGGATCGTGATGGACACCGCGGCGAGGTGAAAGTAATCGAAGAGCACCGGCAGATGGTAGTGAAGGCCCTTCGTGGGTGTGAAGTTCAGCTGCAACGCCCTGAAAAAGAACCGTCCATCACCTAACCATCAAATCACCTATCGATCACAGGCTCGTCGATGGCGAGTCTCATCGCCGGTGAAAACCACTATCGATCAGTTTCGCTGCAATTTCTGGACAAACATCGAACGGATGTCCTAAAAGAGCGGAAATCGCAAAGACCACCTTTCACGTGTCTTCGAGTGTCAGAAATTGAACAGAGCGATTATTCATTTTCCAAAGCTGAAAATGTGATTTTCTGAATATTTTAAGGTTTTTGCAATCAATTAATATAAATATTACAGATTGTCAGAGTGCCGTAAAAATATCATAAGACTTTAAGTCCTGCTTAAGGAACTATGTCTTTAAAGAAATGTTATTTTTGGTCTCAATCCTAACATGTAATATGTCAAAAAGAACACAAGAATGCGGTTGACTAATTACCAGATCGCTTACAGTTTATAGTCCACGATTGCGTGTGGCTGCCGGGGAAAAAACTGTGTCAGGTTGGCGTCGAATGCTCACCTCGAGGACACGCAAGCCATGTTGCCCGGCTGCGTCGGCTCGCTGAACCATAGCTCGACACCCAAGTTGAAGTGGGTGCGCGACAGAGCCTCCTCGATCTTGTGACTGTGCACGAGCACGTGCGCCCGGAACAACACGGAAGTACCAAGTGTCACCTCCTCATTCCTGTAGAGGATCTGAAAGAGTTTGCTCCTGCCAGGCGCCTCCAGAGGGTCTGTAACACGACGATGCGTCTAGCACGTCCAATCGATTTTTGGCGACCCGAGAACGCAATCAACAAATCGGTCGAACGAATTCAGCAAGTACTCCATCGCGTGATGAAATTTAGAAGCGAAAATTGAACAGTGAAAGAAACATTCACGACACTCACGCGACGCTCGCGTGAGAAATGTAGGCATGTTAAAACGTAAAGTACTGAAGAGAGATGTCCTGAAATGTGTTGGGCTATGTTAAAGTCTTCAAAATGAATTTTTCATACGAGGAGATTACATTGAAGAATTCGCGAATCGTGTTTATTTGGGAAAAATTTTGCCATCGTGAAGTTCGCTAGGCGCGACGTAGAGTTTATATATAAATATTTAAATAACGTATCAGGGCGTTTCTCTTTCCATTTAAATGATCAAACTGTGCTGATATATATTCTATGAGTTGAGATAAGAGAAAAATGTTACGTATCTCTACTCATAAAACATATTGGTGCAGCTGGAGCATTTAATGGAAAACATTCTGTGAAATAAAATGTTGATATCAGAAAAAATTTATTGTACTTTGATTATCGAAGTGCTTACGGCTTCGTGGTTGGTTGATTTCCACCTTGACCGGTATCTTCGGCGACACTCTGAGAGCAGTTCGGATTTGGTAATATCTGTAAGCACGAAAAGTATTGACGTATTTTTGCAGGCCAGTCTGATCTTTCCGGCAACCGGGCGCTATGTACTTTCCGCATAAAGTGATGCAACGTCACACAGACGCCGATTTAAAGTTTAAAAGATGGAAAAGTTTAGAAACGAGCGTTATTCTCACCCGCGCTGGAAGAGGTCGACATTGTAGAACTTGCAGAGCTCGAGGGAGAACTCGAGGGTGGCCTGTAGATCGCTCATCTCGATCCTCGCGATGGAAGGAACCACCCCCGCGTCCCGCGCTACTCTCGCACTGCCCCCTAATCGAGCGAAGACCAGCTTCGCCTAACGCGACACACGAGCACGAAATCTTCAGGGTCTCGCCGATCCTCTCGGCTCGCTCCTGCCATCCTGAGGAGGAACCTCAGCGCCGAAAGTCCTCTGAAATGAACAATGAATATAGGTCGACAAACAACTCTACTTCCAATAATAAAACTAAAATTTACAGGGACAGAAAGCGAAGATTACGAAAGTGGAGACATTAAATATATGCAGAATAAAGTCATACGCATTTCTGAAATGAATTGTTACGTGACGGATGACGGATTCTCAATAACGCAATTCTCAGCTCAGATCGACAAATACGAATATCTGCAGCGGTAGAAAAACAGCGAAGATAAAATTATGTGCGTTTTTAAAATGACGAATTGCTGTTGCACTAGTGCGACGGTTAAGTCCACTGTTACACAATGCGACGGAGATAAGCAAAATAAAGTCACGGCTGGACTGACGGTTATACCGATAACAGCGTATCTCGACATGCCGGTGCTCCAATATTGATACGAGACGCGCGCGGTGCTGCAAAATATTTGATAGCTCATCGTTAAGGGCACTCGAGGATAACCCGGAAGACGCGATCCATATTTCAGGACACACGCTTGAAATAGTCGAGGTCGTAACCATCTCGTTAAAGTTTCACCGTTACCTGCGCGATATTCACCGCGCCATGATAAAAACATTGAGGCAGGCAGAGGCTCCTCCACGTTTGCGTGACCATAAATAAATCGGCGACGAGCAACCCCCGTCGTGGCCCGAATTTAGTTCGGCAACAAACTTAGTCGGTTGGCCAATTAATTCCCAGATATAGGGACCTGCCTGCGACCCAGTTACATCGAGAGACCCGCGAGATCCGCGGCGACAAGTGCAAGTACTCGCGCAAGAACAACGGCCGGATGTGCCTCCGCGTGTATTGTGATACTGCACAAAGAACGCGGAGCGGGAACAGGAAGCGGCTTCGAATGAGCGGTTCTTTTTGCGTGCACGAATCGATATACCGAAGGCCGAGGTAGTCCATCGCTTTGATGTAACGTGTAACGTGGTGCTTGTGTGTAACTGCGGAAAGTATTTCACGGCGAGCCTCTTTTCACTGTCAAGGACGGTCAAAAGCGTGCACACGCGAGTGCAATTATTCCCGTCCATTTGCCTGCCTGTCGTCGTCCGCGGGGAGAGGATCAATGGCCCGTGCTCGTACGTAACTCGATTTTCTTAACCCCTTTGCCTTGCGATAACGAGTGACACTGGTGATAGATCAAGGGTAAACTTGGAAAGCACGAGTGAGACTGGCGGTCACTGTCAGAGATATATTCAACTGTTGCCTATTGGTTGATCTATGCTCTATTGAGATATTAAAAATTATAATATTAAAAAATATATATTGGGTCGTCCGGAAAGTTCGTGCCGATTTTGAAGGAAAATTCAAAGGCAACATTTTTTTATGTCAATAAATATTTATTGACTTATGTATGCACCGTTTTGTTTCACAACCTTTGTCCATCTTTCACGCAACTGGAAGATTCCATTCTCCCAGAACTTCTTAGGTTTCTCGGCGAAAAACTCCTCAAGGTGGTTTTTTATGTCGATCAAAGAGTTGAAGTTCTTGCCGCTAAGAGAATTTTGTAAAGACCTAAATAAGTGAAAGTCTGAAGGTGCAATGTCTGGTGAATACGGTGGGTGAGGTGGCACATCCCAGCCAAACTCCAACAATTTTTGTCGGGTAGTCAAAGAAACATGAGGTCTGGCATTGTCCTGATGGAACACGACGCCCTTCCTATTAGCTAATTCTGGACGTTTTTCCTGAATCGCTGCCTTTAATTCGTCCAGTTGCGAGCAGTACTTATCTGCATTTATCGTTTGGTTGTGTGGTAGGGAGCTCATAATATAGGATTCCTTTCCAATCCCACCAGACACAGAGCATGACTTTTTTTGGATGAAGGCCGGCTTTCGGAGTGGTTAATGCTGGTTCATTTCGCTTACCCCAGGATCTTTTTCGTTCTACATTGTTGTAAATGATCCATTTTTCGTCATCCGTCACTAATTGCTTCAAAAATGGTACGTTTTCGTTGCGCTTGTACAGCGAGTCGCAGATGGAAATGCGATCCATTAAATTTTTTTCGGCCAAATTATGCGGAACCCATACATCATAGCGACTTACGTAACCAAGCTTCACTACATGATCGTGGACAGTGGTTTTCGATATTTTCAGTATCTCTGCTAATTCACGTGTCGTGTAGCGCGGGTTATTCTCGATCAGTGTCTTGATTTGGTCATCATCAGTAGTAGAGGGTCTGCCCGAGCGTTCTTGGTCTTTAAGGTTAAAATCACCAGCTCTAAACTTAGCGAACCACTTACGCACGGTTCTTTCAGCTAAAGCGCCTTCTCCGTAAACAGAACATATCGAATTTGTTGCTTGTGAGGCATTTTTGCCTTTCCGGTAATAGAAAAGCATCAAGTGTCTAAAATGTTCTTTGTTTTCTTCCATCTTCAAAAGAGTACAAAACTGACACGAATCAATTTATCTGAAACAACTTTTTTCCTAAAGATGCGTTGAAATGTCACCTTTAAGCATATGTATATAACTCGTATGTTTTCAATAGCATTGATATATTCAGACATGTTCCAACGCCATCTATTAAAAATCGGCACGAACTTTCCGGACGACCCAATATTAAAAAATATTTTTATTTCTTTTCTTTAATTTTGATCATTTTCTCAATGATGAATTTCTTGCTTTACAATAAAGAGTGATACTGGTACTGCAGATCAAGGGCAAACCTGGAAAGCGAGTGAGACTCACGGTTACTGCGACGTTACATTCAATTGTTGTGTATTGATTGATCTCTCTCTATATATGCTATTGTTAAATATATTTTTATTTTTCTTCTTTAACTTTGACTCAATATTATATCAATATTAGATCTTAAGATAACGAGTTATTTATAATACTGTCATGCGATGCTAAAATCAAGAGCAAATCTGGAAAGTGAGATTCGCGGTTGCTGTCGGCGCTACATTCACCTATTGAGTATCAATTGACCTATGCTAAACAATATTTAATCAAAATTATATCTCAGATTCTGTTTCCCCATATAATTTTTATTATTGATAGAATAAAACCTCTTTAACTAGTAATGTGCTAAAACCATTTTTGCTTATTTAACTTTTATATAATACTATTTCTTCATCCTTTTTCGGTTAAAATATACACGTACATTGAATTTGATCAATTGACATTAGTAGATAAAATGCAAGCGCGCGTGTGCTACAATGACACGAGGAATTCTAAGGCAAGGGGTTAAAGCGCACTCGAGGGCTGATAAACGTCTAAGCAAAACTTTAATAAAAGCCCCAAGCGTACGCGGGATTTCCACATTTCCCGGATGGACTTTTGCAGAAGCACAAATAACAAAATACAAGTACAGCTTTGCATTTCACCCTAAGAGGAATCTACTTTAATGGAAGTTCCACTTGAATTTATTAATTCCATTTGAAACGTTAATTGGGATCTTTTATGTCAACAACAACAAAATATTGAAAATATTGGGAAATCTTGTGAAACGATATTCTGTATGTTCACATCTTGCTTAAGATTATGTAGTTACTGTATCGCAAATTGTTTACCGCTGTTTATACCGACCGTGCGCTTTTGTTATTCTATCTTTCGTTGATTACAAAACGCGCTACAGTTTATTGCCTTCGGGCAGTGTGCGATCGATTGTATTGAGAAAAACTGCGTATTAAAACTTGACGCAGCCGCGGTCGAACGATTTTGCACAGAGAGCCACGTGTATAATAATTGCATACCGTGAGTAATCCGGTCCACAATTAGTCTTTAAAAATAATAATCAAAATAAAGACTAGCTTTGCGACACTGCCCTGCGTGATGATCCTAGTAGACAATCGGAGTCGCAACGAAGTTATAGAGTGATTCTCGATAAGTTAATTGAACCCGACAGAATGGTATAATCCGAGTTCACGCAATCTCATTATGAATCTTACACGCCTCCATTACGCTTCTCATCGATAGAGATATTATACACGAGCGATCGTTCGAACGCGATAATCTCCGGCGCGGGAAGCCGTTCTGAAATGCGCTTAGGGGAAACTTTCTTAATTTACGCTCGTCGATATTCCCAAGGCCGGTGTATTTTCTCGGCGAGTGCACGACGATGCTCACGATGCCGGAAAGTGCTTCTTGGCGAACGCACTCCATTGCCAAGGCTAGCTCAAAGGCCTGCGTGCACTCGGCCGCTTCTCTCTCTCTCATTCTTTCTTTCCCTCTTTTTTTTCTTTTTTCCTCTAGCGCTTTTCAAGTAAAAAAACGGACGACACCCTCTTAGTACACTGAAATTGGTGAAGCTCTTTGCAGTCCTTTTTTGGGCGCGGGAAAACGTGCAGTTACCTAGACATAGGCTCGTGTTTTCGCTGCGCAAATGAAGATGTTGAAAAGCGAGTGATCTTATGTTAAATCACCGGATGAGTAATTTTATACGAAAATCTGACGGATACATGTAAAAGTTATAAATAGTCATTTAAAGAGTTAAATAGCGTAAAATTAAAATTCAAACATTTTTTGCGCCAGAAACGGAGTCACTGGCTCGCTTCGTTACGCGCAATTACGTCAATTATCGTGATCATCGCAAATATTAATATTTTCAGTCGTCAGCCAACTTTGATGAAGCTTTAGGAAGGCTTTAACGCGCGCGATTAATATCTCAAACTCTCATCGTCGCTCGCATCACTGCCAAGGCCGCTCGAAGGCCGGGCATAGCTCGAAAGCCTGGCTTTTCCAGCACGTTTATCCACCCCGAACGAAGATCAACGACCCTGGCCAACGGGGCAGGACGTAAGGGGCGTCGCTATGATGGCGCTTGTCATAGTGAACATCATTATCGTCATCTAGGAAGAGAGTGATTATCGTTGGAATCATCGTGCGAGTTATCACGCTGGAAATATACTTGTAGCTTACTTTGTCAATGTACAAATTGATTTGGTTAACGAAAACAATGTTCGTTTAATAACTTTTTGACGGAAATCAGAGTCGACTTTTCCCATAAAAAATAGATTTTTATTGACAATCTCGTTTAACAAAAATTGAAGTAGATTTTTATTCATGGAACTCAAAAATAATTCTTGTTGAAATATTGGATTGACCGGAAAGCCCGAACGGATTTTTTTAGCAAACTTCAAGCGCAAAACTTTACGCATTAAGAAATAAAATAAAATAATAAAACAGAAAACGTTTTCTGATCAAAATTACGGTCCACTGTGACTGTAGTCAAAGTTGCATGGCCTTCGGAATCGAAAAAGTATGGCTTGAGATTTATCATTCGCCACATACTGAAATATGCGCGAGAATCCGCGTTTTCCTTTTTCCTATAAACCACAGGAAAGTCCGCAGGTTACTTCGAGTCTCCATACTTTCCGTAAAGTTCGCGCAATAATTTAAAGGACCGGATTTTCCTGAAAGCGTGACACGCGGAACAGGAAGAAGAGAGAAACGAACGCCGACTGCTTCTAGCAGGCAGCTGTGCGCTGCCACTTTTAACTTAGCTTCGCGTAATCCGTTTACGTGCACGTGTGTGTGTGTGTGTGTGTGTGTGTGTAACCGTTGAGAAATGGTCGGGCGACGCACCGTGCATTCCGGAAGTGCTTCCAGATTCATCCTATCTTCAGCAATGTTCATCTCTCAGCCGAAAGCGACGATTAGGTATTAAACTCGATAATACATCTAACAGAACGTGTTTTTTCGTGGACATCATGAAGAGGATTCCGTAGAATTGCTTCCTTTCCTCCCCCTCTCTCGCGCGATTTATCGCTATAATAATTTTTTATTCTTACAGGAACTGGATTATTCAGATTCATCATAAGATATAAGGTACAATTATTTTTTAAGTTTTAATGAATAAAAATACCAATTTATTTACGACCGCGCTTTGTCTGCTATTTTCAACTTTTCTGTTATTTTTATTTCTGTTATTAACTCTTTCTGTTTATTAAACAAACACTAACCTACAGATGTAAATAATTGCATTTTATATTTTTTTTACATATAATATAACAATATTCATTGCATATTGGTCACCGGTGACCGACAAAACATTAGCTGAAAGTTCAGTGTCGGTCACGGGTGACTGTCATGGCGACGAATGTGTTAAAAATAAAATGTTATTGCATTTATAAATTATTTATATTATGATGTAATCTTATAAACTACGACACACCGATTTTCATAAACTTTTAAATTACTATTGGAGCAACGAGACAGCTTGATGCATCTTTTATAAACGGCATCATACATTCTCTCTTATTACTATCATTTTTTCATGCCGATTGCATTACTAATGAAAAATACTTCGTTCTCGGTGAGTTGCCAGCATGAGTCCATTGCTTTGATGTGTTTTATAAGTCATATGCGTTTCATTTGGTCTATACATATATTCGTAATCCTGCGAGAGTGCAACCTGTGTCGCGAGCGTTTATCCCTTAACGGTTAAGGCTTAACCCATGGTATGAATATATGTAAATATAATATTTACATCATCTTAGATTCTAATTAAACTTTTGATGTGTTAAATGACAACGAGTAAAGGCGCGATACCACTTACCCATACCTCAGGGCAAGGGTGAGCTGGGCCTGATTCTGGGGAGCCGATTCCCGATTGAAAATCCTTCAAAACATCGGAAGTTACGGAGGGATGACCCCACCTCTCTGTATTTGGAATAGGCCCGCAAGAGCAGCAGGTTTCGAAAAGTCTTGCAGGATGTACAGGCCCCGGTTCTGGGAGGGCCTTGGAAGTTATGCCTTCAGGCGCGCCTAGGTTTCCCTCAACATGCGCATGAGTAAGTCATCATTTTTGTACCACTCTTGTACGCGCCAATTAAAATAATTTATGTAAACAAAATTTAACAAAACTTTAAAAACTTTAACAAAGATTTAACAAAAATTTCATTAAAATTAATTTTTATTTACATAGAGTAATATCAAATTATCGTACGATTTAGAAAAACTCCAATAAAATTTATCACACAAAAGAAATTGTTTTAAGGATAGTTATGCACGCATACGAGAGATCAAACTAAGCGCCACGCTATAAACTTTTAATTGCAAATCCGGGTTCGTTTAATCAAACTCGCTGCTTGCTCCGTTATCGAGCATGAGAAGAAAGCTGCGTCATTTGGCGACAATTTACGAGACGCGATCAAGTCGCTCGTGTACATACTAATGTATGTCGAACACATTTCAGAATCACACGAGGGTTGGTCATGCTCGGGTGGTCTCTCGCACACGCCTTGTGTGTGTGTTGGCGATATTTCTAGCGGCGAGGCCGACGCACCATGGCCCAGTTTAATGCCTCTGGGCGATGCCGGCCTACATCGACCGATGCGTATTTACGTACATGCGGGCGGCGACGACGACGCGACGGCTGACGCCCGGCGCGCACTTAACTTCTCGTGCGCGGAAACACCCGCGAGATATGAAGCACGCGCGGAATGCAAAGTGCCGCACATTTGTGAAGTTAATCCCGAATTTCTTGAATTTTGTAACTCTCAAAAAAGATTCATTGTTAACACAAAATCTTACGATCCAATAAAAGTAAAATTCATTTTAAAATTGAAAATGCACACTCCGTATATCTTATATAGCGCAAACTTTAAATTACTGAAAGTTGAGTTACTCCTCGCGCATTTCCGCTGTTTCCTGTTTGTGCAATGTTTCTTCTTTTATTTTGACCGTGAATGCAATGCATAATTTAATTTGGTCGCGCCTGAATTCTTCGTAAAGTTACTTTTTAAATGGTAAGACGAAAAACAGCGAACCGTACTGAAAATAGATGCAGCTGGCAGTTGCGACGTTCGCAACGGAGCAAAAACTTCCTGGTCGCGTGTTAGCGCCGATTGTTGTGTAACATTTTTCCGGCGATGTTCTTTCTGTAAAATTGATTTTCTTCCCGATAGACTTTGTAGGTTAAATTAAATATATGAAGCTATAAATACACTGCCACGGATTACTTCTTATATATCAAAGTTTATCCGTTCTACAACTGGCGCAAAAAACAAAGAATTATGAGATATCATTTTTCCAAAATAATGAAAATATGGAAATCGGCGAGAAATGTTTCATGTGCACAAATAAATGTTTTCATTCAGCTGTATGAATTAAATGACTTTATCATCGCGTGTTGTGAAATAATATTATAATTTGTAAAATTGCCATTTGCGTGCGTAACATAATTTTATGGACGTCTGTACTTTCTTTTGTTATAATCCGCTTGGGACACGGCGGGTAATTTTGAATTCGCTTCGTCAACAAGCTTTCATCAGATGAATGTCAAAGAGGCTTTCCTGCGACGTATAATCATCGCCATTGGGGTCTCACATAACGCACAAATAGCGACGTGTAATTTAAGCAGTTTGTTTTTGTACCAGAATATAAATACGATTTTGCGATACGAGTTCTATAACATTTCTTGTATACTGCGCAATATGATGTGAAGAAACATACGTAAACTAAATTTATTAAAATATCTAATTTAATTATCATGTTGTACAAAACAAAAAACTTTGCACAATTTTTTCAATTAGTTTAGTTCATCTTAAGTTTAAGTAATTATTTATCACGTTACAAAGTGGACAGTAATAATAATAATTATAAATAATAATTGTATATAATAATAATCATAAAAATAATTTACAAAAGTAATATGCGATAATATTGATATCTTGAGTGTATTATCGGGCAAAATTTTCTGAAATTCCCGGAAGGCACAGTTTTTGTCTCTGAGAGAGCAGCTCTTTGAGCGCCATGAGAGACGCTCGAGAAGGCCAAAGGATCTTATCGTCGAACGAACAAGCAAACTCGAAGGGCTAATAAGCCGGATGATTCAATGTTCTGCCTTCTTCGTCCGACGGCCGCCCGTGCGATTTCACGATCGAACGAAGACCAAGACTTATTATCCGGCGTTGCCGCACAGTGTGTTGGTCGCGACAGAGGAAGCCAGCTCTAACGAGGAAGATTGAAATGTATCGATTAGCACACCACTCCACGACGAATCTCCATGCGGCACGGACTCTCCCTGTCGCCTACCATCTATCGGTCGTCTACCCATCGGTCGACCGCCGCCCCTTCGGTCGGGCAGGATCGAACATTTTCTACTTTGCAGCACCGTCACTCTTCGTGACCGCACGTTCCACTTCCTCTTCAGTATAAAAATAATGTGTGATGTGATATAATACAAATAATAGAATACAATATGTAATATAATATAATGCAGAAATAATAATGCAGAAATATCAAATATAATATAATGCAGAAATAATAATGCAGAAATATCAAAAGATTATATTATGCGATTTAAGTGTATATTTTATTAAACGATTTAAAAAAAGGAAAAGAAAGGATAGAAGGCCTATATGGAGTGAAGGATTTTTAAAATGATCTAACGGAAAATCTTTAGTCATATTGTCATATAATTATGATATGATAAAAGAATAAAATAATAAAAGAATAAAAGAATGTATGATTTAAATATTTTTAAAATCTTCCGCTTCTTGAAGAACAGTGCACTTTATATTTACGTGTCTCGTATAACATAATAAGATCTGTTTATTTAGTTACCGTAACAAGACTCGTTTACTAGATTGAACTATTAATTTTATTTATTCAACGGCTCTCTTAAAACACTATCCGTCCCAATCTCGCTGCACTCTACTGCACTCGACGTGCGATCGATCGCAATTCGGCTTCTCTTACGAGGCGCACGGGAGTTGCTCGTAAAAATGTAACCGGAGGATTCGCCGAGTTCCGTGACTTTGCGGGAAATGGCAGATTAATCATTTTGTCGCGCAAACGGGGATCGAACGAGAGCACCTCGATACCTCGACTTGGCGCCTCCTGATCTCCCCACGCGTCTCTGACCCTTCCGTCGATCGTTTCTCCCGGAACGTTTAACCCCCGACCTTTTTCGGATTGGCTGCTTGTATTTTTTTTGTATTTAGTCGACCCCCGTGCACATCCCTGTATTATTAAACCTCGTTCCCCCGGGTAGGCACACAGTTTCCGGAAAAGCGATTTCAAACATGAGGGCCTCGAAGGTCGCTTCCGCGCGGAAATCCAAAGCTAACGGCGAACCAGCAATTCCGGGTTTTGGGCGGCTTTTATTGGACAAGATCTCAAAATCTCGAAGTTCGTCCCGCGATGCGCCGACCGCATGAATTTTCCGCGAGAAGGAAAGCGTCGCTTTTCCGTCCTCTGACCCGTTCTCAAAATCCGATCTGGTACCGAAAGCAACTGACGCGCTCCCCCTTCTCTGTATTAATTATATAAATAATTATCCGGCCAATTATTCTGTCGCAATTAATTGTTCGGGTAATAACGATTCGTCAGCGCGCAATTCATGCAAGAATTCATTCATGCTAAATCGACATCGTCGTTAGTTCCTATTAGTATCAAACACGCTATTTTAAGCCGAACGAATGATCTGGTTTTCAGCCTGGCGATATTCGTCATTTAAATAAAATCGCGTCCAATTCTGATTTCTGAGTCGCGACGCTCATGTATTTTTATCTCCACATCGATATTTATATCTGCCGCTCAGGAGTAACTTCGACAAACACTGCTGCAAAGACACGAAAGCCTATATACTCGCGCTGATGAATTTTTTATCCAACTTCCTTCCTCTCTCTTTCTCTCTACTCTTGAAATAGTGGCACTATCGCGCTAGATTTGCGCGCGTCCGCCTGCGCACTCGCCTTTAAGATATTAAACCGTAATCTGTCGTCCTTCCTGGGAAATCCGCATGATCTTAACGGTGGAGAGTGGAGGGTGGAAGGAAGGGCAGGGACGAGGGCGAGTCCAGGCGGCGAAGAAATTTCGTATAAATGGAAATTTCTCCCCGCGATGGATATATTCACGTTTCCCCTTTGACCCTCGCGCTCTCGCGCCCCTTTCGACGAGGGAGGTTTGGATATTTTATGGGACTGCTTGTGCCCACGGCGTATGAGTGTTGCAAATTTAAAGATTGACTCGGATTGCACCGCCGGGATCAATAGGCAGGCGCAAGAAAGCGCGGACGCTTCAGGCAGGATATTTTGCAAAATGCATTCACCTCTCGTTCTACTCTGGAATCGAGTGTTATCACAAATCGAATTTGCAAAATGAAAAACTGATATAAAGATAAAAGGCAAGCTATTACTTTTACTTCATTTGATTAATTTTAGTATTTATATTGTTTTTATTATTCGGATTGAGATATCAAAATTCAAAATAGAAATCGAAGCTATCAGGAATACGAATGAAAAATGATTATTTTACTGTGGCGATCATGGGTGATAATTATTCCTTGAATAAACATGAATACGAGACTATTATCCCGTATCGCGCTTTGATCTTTTCACCAATGTAGATGTATAAATAATTAGCCGAACATTTTACATTTGAGAACGTGAAATTGTACACTGATCGCCGAATTGAACGATCCTTGTAATGGGAAGTAGTTTTTCTCGTTTTTATTGTTTATTCGAATTTTACATTAAAGTATCAATCGCATACGAATGCGTTTTACTGAACATCGCACATTTTCCGGCGCAGAAATAATTTTGCATGCGACGCTCTGAATTGTTGCGGTGCACGGAACATCGCTTTGTCGTTTAAAGGGATTAGAGTTCGTGCAATGAATTCGAGCAGCACTGCGAATCGTCGTTCCATGTATCATGTGTTATCATTATCGCGAGCGCAATAAGTTTCACAGTGCTGAACAAGTGTTTTCCAAAACTATTGTAGGTTTCGCGGCACCGGAGAATCCAATTCGGGCTAAATAGGATCGGCTGGAAGGCAAACTCGCAACTTTGCTAAATCTGTGTACGTCTCTTTACAGTATGAAACTCAAAGACACCTGTTAAATTAAAATATTGCAAACTAAAATTACAAAGAATTACAAAGAATATTTA
Source organism: Ooceraea biroi (assembly GCF_003672135.1). Lineage (NCBI taxonomy): Eukaryota > Metazoa > Arthropoda > Insecta > Hymenoptera > Formicidae > Ooceraea > Ooceraea biroi. The sequence goes on along the minus strand of NC_039517.1, from coordinate 4,973,944 downwards.
GTATAAAATTAAAATTATAATCTTAAAAGTAAAAATATTTAATATAATATTTCGGATTTTTCAATGATTATACGAACACGCGTCACACATTATATAAATATATAGCAGATGGTTCTGTTTACCAGAAGCGCCGCAGTTAGAAGCTTGAAAAGCGTTAACCATAAATTCGTTCCAAAAAGAATATCACGTGAGAGCATTCCTAGTGTAAATACATGTATAAAGTGAATTAACGAGAGAGCGAATATCAAGCGCAATCAGAGAGGTACACAAAGGAAATGCGAACGGTTTTCGATGGTCAATTTCGTCGGTAAGCTACGAGAAGTGGACTCCGAGGGATTTCATCGCTCATTAATGAGAGCTTAATTTTATTGCTCGTAAAGTAAAGTAAAGCAACATACAAGCATAAAACTTGTAAATTGCACTGATCTGCTGCAAAGCATCTCAGTGAAACAGTATAGAAGAAAAACTATTATTATTATAGTTAATTAGACATTTTTAAACATATATAATTCTCATACGAAGAGTTTTCTTATATTAAATCCACAAAAATAAGTTTTGTAAAGTATTGCAAAGTTGTTTTTGGGAAATGCTATAGAACAGTTTTCGCATATACGATATTAATATTGTATATTACGAAACTCTTGCCTTGTTAGTAAAAATAATTATAAATGAGAAATGTATATACTGAGATGAAAACTATATGCAAATGGTTTTAGTCAAAAGTCAAGCGTAATTAATTCCTACAAAGTTTTGCGTTTCAATTTTATTACAATACAACACATTTAAAAATAATATAAGGTTTCTCTCTCTCTAATATCGAATCACACTGAATAATTTTGAGAAATGAACATGTATACAGAGTAAATACACCTATTAAAAAATCACATAAAAATTTGAGATTTTCATTCAATGATAATGAAATTTAAAAAATTCTGACTGTTAAGAAATTTACATGGCAAAAGTTACTTTAACCATTACTAGACATGATCAGACCATTAAATTATTTATTACAAAAATCTCTGGAAACCGCCACAATATATCTAACCAACCAGAAAAATCAAATTCAAATGCAAATTTTTATAGAAAGCAGACAAGATCTAAATAACACGACAGATGTGCGTGCCAAAAGTCGTCATCTTGCCAGAATCATTTTCCGCATTACAGGGGGTACTCATGTAACATAAAAACCGCGTAAAGAATCTAAATAGGGCGTTAATCCTCGAAGGGTTGCGTGCAATCTCCGAAAATTCTCTCAGTCGTCCGAATGATTGCTGTTTTCGTTGGTAGAAGCTGTGGATATATTTGGATAGACGTCTAGACGGTTCCTATCCAATAAAGCAGCGGTCTTCCAAAAGAGGCCTCCTCGTGTAATCAGCGAGTATTTCTTATCTTCTCATCTCGCAGCGTCGAATCGAACCCCCGTAATCTCAAGACCCTGTCCGCTCCGAACCGCAGGCTCCTGCGACCGACCGGCACCACTTATTACGGCAATAAATATCGCGGGGTGCTCGAGAGGTAGGTGTGTGTAGCCCACTGAGGAAACGGGAACCGCAAATTCCTTGCAGCAAGACCGAATTCTATCCACTGATCGCGAGGATTTACTTGACACTTATGCATTCAATTTGCCGCGTTTACACGGTATTCTTCCTCGTAATACGGTAAACACCGTACTTTGTTATGTCGTTTGCGATCCTGAATTTTCTAACGTGCTGAAATTACGTAATAAAGTAAGATTGCGGAGAAACATCTCAGGGAACATCTCTCAAGAAAACGATAGAGAACCGTACATTATTGTCGTATTAATGTAACGAAAAACAACTTGGTGATTTAAACTAAAAGCAGCGAAAGAGCTGCTATAAATTGTTTATCAGTGCAGACACACATTTGCTATATCGAGTTTCTTAAGTTCGAGATTCTAATAAAGTTGTTACTGAATTAGAAGTTGAGAAGAAATCGTGCTCGATTCGATTATTTTCAGCACTAGCTTTGTAAAATTTATTTATAGATTTTAATGTTTAGTAGCACTTAATGGGAAGGCTTCGTTTTAATCTGACCTACACAATATTGATTAACAAATCAGAGGTCGCAAAAAAGGATGATAATTTTGTACGCGATAAGATAAGAAGAGAAACAGATGCGAAACCAGTGGCGTTTCGTATAAAAAGCATCATGTCCGATTCCCATTGCAAAAAGATTGTTATCCAGTGTAATGTAAATTCAAGATGCAAATTAGCATGCTGCTTCGTCCACAGAGCACACCGGCGTCTACCGTATACGATATCGCAAAAACCTTCTCATTTGCATCTTGGATTTACATTAGGGCCCGTTGTAAACGTGACTTTAGCATTTGCCACATCCAAGACACGCTATTGCAAAAAAGTCTCTAGTAACAATCTCTGCCACTTCGCCGCGCAAAAATGCGAATTGTGCCGAGTTAGCGCGATAAACGTTAAATCCATTTACCCGGTAGTGCTGGAGGAGATTTCATCGTCGCGTATTTCGCCAGTAAAATACAGCCGCCACCAAAAATCCGGTGCACTTTAATAAATGGCGGCTTAATACGACCAGAGTTCCTGAGATGAGAAAATGCAACAATTTCTCTTTTGGGTTAGTGATGCATTTTTGATAAATTAATATAACTATTAATTTTATATAATTTTATATTTAACATAATAATTATAAAATAGATGTCCCTTTTTTGCATTGATAAATTATCAAAATTTTACTATATTTTTCTGTTTTCATTCTAAGAAATGTTATTTAATAATATTATCGCATATACATACATCTATCTATTTTACTTAAACACAAATAAATTATTTTCAGTGCAATTACGTCACTGATACAATCATCTAATCACTTATCAATTTTAATATATCTACAGATATTCAAAGAATACCGTAATTCTCTCTCTTTGAACCGCCTTTCACAAATGTAAATGGATTATACATAGGATCTCCAGCAAGCGAAAAAATCGCTTGCTTCGCAATCGATTGGCTGGAAGAATTCTTCTTTTTTTCTCCCGTTCTGTCCGAGCCGTTCGAAGGATAGTGCCTTTTTGCTGCACCTTTCGTTTTTCGTCGAGAATTTCTCGTCTCTTCGGCGAGCGAATAAATGTACGTAAATTGTCGACGGAAATCTCTGGTAATCGTTATAAAAGCGATACATCGTGTTCACACTGAGGCTCACCAATATAGGTACGAACAATCCATTGCGTGTTTCGTGGAGCTTCGAAGACCAATCAAATCCGTTCCATAATTCTGAAGCACATTGCAAATTTTATTAATCTTTCGATTGCGTGCCATTCGCGCGAAACTATGCTCACTGTATACGGCTGACAATGAGCTGACAGTCATCATGATGTAAAAAGTGCTTTCATGAGTTATGCGGGTAATTTATGGATTATGTGACATCAGTCAAAAGAATTTTTGAGTGCTAATAAGTTCTTATTTTCTTTTAATTTTCTTTATTTTTATTAAATTCTACATAATATTACACTTCTTTTAATTCTCTTTTCTTGTAAAAAAAAAGAATATATGAATCTGATAAATTGACAAAATTAAGCGAAATTACCAAGCCGCTTATCCGAACACGCAAATGAAACAGCCAACTTTGGCTCGCGCTCGAAAAAATTGTCAGGCAAGAAGTTAAGGCGCTGATAATACGCAGCGTGCGATTACCACAGAGCACTTATCGTGCATGGTGACCATCATTGTCGAGCACCTGCAGGCACCGATAGCAACCAAAGGGTTAACGGTTTTAATGACCTTGAAATTTTTAAATCTCCTGTGGGGAGCCGTAAACCACGCTTCATGCAAACATGATGTTCTGGGACTTGAAGCCATAAAACAAGATGTTGTGCTACACACGGCGCCCAGTTTAGAGTCTAGCTGGGCACCCCATGTAACGCTCACGCTCATGTAACATACATGTGCGCTCGTATATCCGCGTGCACGTGTTTTCCAGTCGCAACCCTTTCCCCATACCGATAAAGCTACCGTGATGGTTCAACAACCACGCGAGCGTGCTCGAGAAATTTCACCCCGGCAAGACGATAAAGCAGTCTTTATTGTCGCGAGCAAATCGGAACTCTTTTCCCTCCCGCCACCTGCCCCTTGAGCCAGCCAGGTCGCGAACGTATCGAAGGTCTGTGATAATGATCGGGGTAAGCTTCGTACACGCATATCGCTTTTTCTCTCTCTTTTTCTTTTTTTTTGCGTGCATAACGATAAAGGGTGGCGGTAAATCCCGCGCCCTTCCGGTCGCTTACGGCTAAATCTTACGAGTAATTCATTTTAATAATCGAGGTTGTAAGTTTTAAGTATCGCAGGCCAGACGACGTAAATCACAAGGCGTCTCGCAAGGAAGTGCACACCTCGTACACCTTCGTGCGCTTCTGACCGGAAGCCCGCCTTTGAATCTCTTTGAGATTTCAATTCCACTTTGCAACTGAAATTCTTCTTGAGAAATGTCAGCTTATTCGAAGTGAAATCAAAATGTTTTTCTACTTAAAATTCCAGAGTGTAGATGAAGAACAAGAGACCATATTGCTCAATTAGAATTCTATTTCTTTCGATATTTAAGTCGCCATCGGTCGAGCGACTGTGCATGCGTGGATACATAAGAGTGCTCGCTCTTGAAATGAAAATTTCGACCGGGGATCCGGGGAACACTCCGCGCAAACGTAATGCACGAAATCGCGCATACAAATGGACGCATCAGATCGAGTCGCGATTCTTTCCTCACGACGATCGCAATCCCGCACGCGTCCGGATCCCATTTCCAAGCGAAATTGTTCGGGCCGAGCCGAGCTCCGGCGCAATTTGCTCGCTAATCACCGCGGTGCAACGAGCCAAGGATTTACTACATCGTGGCCCGGGTTACTCCTCTAAACCGCATTGCCGCTCATTATTTCCCGGGCTGCTGCTCGTCGAGCGAGTCATGGCCCACGTCGATTTGCTGACGCGTCGCGATCTATCGGTGCCCGCGATTCGAATTGCCGAGATCAATACACCCCTAACCTGGAGAGGGTCTGTCAATTCCTAACTGTTGCAATCGCTCTTGTTTCCAGAGCAAATGCCACGCGTTATCAAAAATAACTAATATATAATATATTATTAAATATTTCTTATTTTTATTAATATTAATTAATGTGTTGATACAAATTATTAATGATGCATCTGTTTATCTGATAGTTTACTTACTTTTATTATTATTGATAATAATTTTATTATTCTTTTGTTATTATCAAATAAATGGAATGAAATTCGTATGTTCATGTACTTGTTAATTTATTTCGATTAATATCTATTTTTAATAACAACAGAATACATCTATGCCCAATAATTATAACAGTATTAGATTAATAATAATAAATTTTATTATTAATGTAATTATTATATTATTCTTAATTATTATATTTTATGCTCTTATTAATAATTTGTTGTTACTAATCATTTTCCTCTTTTATTATAAATATATAATAACGAAATTAAATTCATAAAATTATAATGGTTTCGTTCTATTTATGTAATCCTCGCAAACGCAATTATAAAAAATAAATGCAGAGAAGACAAAAAGTCCTTGGCAATCATACTTAATCGAAGAGAGCATCTATTATTCATCAGTAGAAGTCGGTAGACTACCGAGTTCTACTGAGTAGACTAACCTTTTCATTAAAGATGAAATATTTCAACGGTCAATAATTGCGATTGAATAATCGCGATGTTCCTTGCATGACGGAACGTTGATTACTTAATAATGCAAATAGTCAATTACGAAATCCTTAGTATTACGTGACTCTGTACTCTGATACATGTATACGCGAGATATCCTTCGCGCGCGATTGTTGCGCAGCCTATCTTGTGCAGCAGAAATGTAACATTTCCCGGTCAGCGCATCGCTCATCCCCACCACCTCGACATCGTTGCATTCTGATATTCTCTCGCGAGCATTAGCAACGTCGGTTCAATGACCATCCCCAATCAAAGATTGAAAATGACACGAGAACCCGGGCTTTTTTCCCCCGAGATGAGATTTCAGGTCGGATAGAGCACTCCGACTGATTGCTGCTAAGACCGGAAGTAGGGCAAGACAATGAGAGAACAGGAAAGTTGTAACTCGCGGGAGCGAGGTTTCCGGAAAGAAGATTGCAAGAGCAGCTACCGAGACATTTTGGCAACAATACGAGCGCGTTGGCACCGAAATACCTGTCGCGACGAGAGGAACAGAGGGACAGAGCTCGCTTGGCGAACAAAAATTCGTTTTTCGAGGCGAGGCGCACGATGCGCCAAAACCTTCAGCTTTAATCTTGATTACAGCTCTCTGAATTAATTTGAAGTCGAGTTCTTAATTGTAACGTCAGAACGCCGGACGCAAACAGAGACGCAAGAGATGCCAACGAGTAACTAAAACTTTCTTGCTTTTGGTGTGCTTACTTATATAACTCACACAACTTGGATTAAAATGGGTTATAGGAATAAAGTACATTACAGTAAAATCTTTATCTTCTCAAGATATAACTGCTTAAATAGTTACCTGAGGAATGATAAATAGAATTATACAAGTATTATACATCATTTTTTGTCAATTATACAAATTATACGAATACTAATACACTTATACAAATTACAAATTGTATTGTATTACTGGCAAAGGGATGGCGGGGGTTGTGGAAGGTAGCGCCGTTCGAAAACTTGATACGCGGCCTGAACTCACTCGCGGTCCTTGCTCATCGTTGGAGCGTTGCTCCGTATCGATTGACCTTTTCCTGAAAACGGTGGCGTTTCGCAAATGTCAGGCTCCCACTATCCGCGGCTACAAACTTCGGGCGACACATCTGTTACGCCATTCAAGTCATCGCACCGCGCGCGACCGATCGTAGGAGGGGGCGGGATGCGAGAGCGGCGATGAAGGGGACGGGAACGAGATGGAATTTTCCTAGAGATTGGTTCCGTGCCCTTTATCCCGCTCGTTTCCGCTAATTGAATGCGGCTACTGGTCAAACAGCAGTATAATCGATAATGGAATAGCAAATGGCACCAAAGGATCACAGTCGGAGACGTGAAATGTGAAAGTCCGTTTCGACGGAGGCACGATTTAATAAAGATCGATCAAAAGGTTGACACTCGTGTCTCGACTTCGTTTATTCCTTACGAGAATATATTTCTCATTTGCCGAGTAGTTTATATTTGAAATTATTAATGGAGTTATGATACCGACGTGAAAATGAATTTTAATAGGAATCTGCTCCTTGCGACTTCAAAGAGATATTACTAGAGATGGTGATGTATCATGACGCTATATTGGTACTTTTAATTTAATTATTTATTTTCACTCGAAAGTGTTAAAAGCGAATATTCAACGATATTCTAGTCCTAAAAAGAAAGCGGAATTTCATTACGTTGAATTAAGCTTCTCGACACGAATATAGCGAGCATTATTGAATAATATGATGTTATAATGTCATACACGTCATACAACGAATTTGTTGACACTCCGAATTTATGGAAAATATATAGAAGCCGAATTTGCGATCGCAATAATGTGAATAGTAAATTAACGCGATCCACAATGCATATTATTACGTGACCAAACGGAAATGCCCACGCATGTTTGAAAATAATACCGAAAACCTACGTAAATTGCGAAACTAAGTCCATCAAACAAGTTACGATCCATCAACATAAATCCATTTAACCGGTGACCTTTGCGATTGTTTTACAATTCCATGATTATTACAAATTTGTCATTTATTGTTAGATCTTCTCACGACTGTAATTCGCAAAATGAATAATGCTTTCGGAGCAATCGCAATAAATAAGGCTTTAATTATGCCAATATAAATACTATATTTCTGATTTCAAATTTGTTTTTAAAGATTCCTCGTCATTTGTCTTATTTCACAAAATACATATTAATATAATACAAAAATTAGAATTTTTAATTACATTAATTAAAATTTATTCAATTTTTCAAATTTCTTTAAATTTCTTCAATTAAATTTAAATTGTATTATTTGTGTATGGGTGTGCATATATATATAAAGTTATGATAATATATCAGATATTATATATGCACTTTAGTACGTTAAATATGTGATTTTCGTTAAACTTTATCATGTACTTTGAAACTGTACAAAACTAACTGTAAGAGACATTATCGTTGAAACTTGTGAACGCAGAAACTTCTGAACAATTTCAATTTAAAAAACAAGATTACCAAGACTATACGACACTCAGTTTACACAAAGAGTCATCATTCTGCGTCATATTAAAAATGTTTTCATCGGATAATCATTCTGAATTCAAATTAGACTTTAAAACATATACTCCAAAAGTGCATAAATCTTAAATAGGTATATTAACAAATACATTATACAGTTATTCTCACAATTGAAATAAAAAGTTATTGCAGCACCCGATTTGCAAGCAGCATCTACAGCTCCTACGTAATTCTACGTTAAGAACTTGTTCTTGTTGGCATAAATAGTTATGCCAGCATAGGCTGTGTCTACATATTTTATTAAGTACTCGGAATGCCGCAGCCGTACAATCGGTTTCGATTATCGTAGCGGCACGCACGCGAGAAGGAGATTATTGATAAGCGAAGCATCGAGAGTAGGATATTATCTTATGCTCGTGCCTCTCGCGGTTGCATCGTTGAATCGCATGATCGATCATTTCTTACAGGCCTTAACCACACACCGGTGGTTTTACCGGGACCGACCGTGTCGGCAGCTGCCGTAACCTTGCTAAATTATGAAACGAGCATACTAGACGCCTTCCATGCCGTGGTCATGAGCAATTTCGCGGGACATACTTTTCCGGCTCGTGTAAAACCGACGTAGCAGAAATCCTATAGACGAGTCTAGACTCACTGATGGCGCGATCGAAGCAAGGCAGATTTTCTCCCTTCCCTAAAAAAAGAAAAAAAAATAAAAGAGCAGCAAGATGAAAGAAGGCGGACAGAAATCGAACTTTTCAATCCCTTTCAAGCTCTTTCAGACGAAGGGAAGGAGGAGAGCAAATTCGGTACAGCGAGACGTTGGAAATGTCAGGGAGTAATGATCCAGATTCGCAGTTATTCTTGTCTTGCGGAGCGATCGAAGGTGGTGACGGAAATATCAGATTTATAACGAGTAAAACCTCTCCCATTTCCAAGACAATGCGTAGGAGTAGGTACGAGTGTAACCGGGGTAACGCTAAACGTACTGTCGAGAATGAAGCGTTAGAGGAAAGTTGATTGAATCGGTCCGCGCGCGTGGTGGTCCGTGGTTTAAACAAACTGAAATTTAGCGAACCACGTGCGCGCGTAGAGAAAACGACTCTGTCGGAAATAGTGACTGCTCTTGCTGTATAACAGCAAGAGAGAGAGCGAAAAGGCGAACGGGGAGAGAGGGGAGGGATCAATTTTAAAAAGCCGTAATTCAGGATGGGACATCACACGATGACATAGTTGGTCTTCCATCCTTCTGAAAATGAGAGGAAGAAAAATCGACAGAAAAATCTCAGGGGAAAAAGGAGAAAAGCAAAAGAAAGAGAGAAGAGAATAATCCGATAACAGCTCTCTTAAACGATGACTAATCGAGGCCAGCGCATACGTAGAGGCAGGGACGAAAGAGGGAGATGATAAAAGAGGAGAAAGACTCTCGAGGGGTCGACGAGCCTCGAATATTACTCCCGATATTCGCGTATGACGACCAAGGGGTTACGCGAAGGAGGGTGCAGAAGGAGCAAAGGACGCGTGCATACGCATCATGCACAATGACCCCTTTCCTCGTCGCTGACTAGTGGAACTCTTCGCTATACTCGTACAAGGAAGAAGCTTCACGCACCGACGATTCGGGTTTACTGGAAAGCAAGCAAGAGAGCGAAAAGATGACAGGGAGAGGAAAAGGGGAGAGAGAGAAGGAGACAAAGGGATGAGATTGCGGATGGCGGAGAATTGCTGACGGGAAAGGAGGAGGGACGGAGGGGTGCGCGCGAGGGAGAGAAATCACGAGGGAAACGAGAGATGGCAATATCCTACCGCGACCGACCCTCTCGCACCCGCGCCGAGCGTGCCCGTCGTCGCAGGCGTCCCCTCGCCCCAATTACCGTGCCCGGCGCGTACTGCCTCCCCCCGTTCATGCTCGACGTACAATAATTTGCATCCGACCTCTATTTCCCCGCGGTTTCAAGCGCAAGGCTGCGCAAGTGCGCTTTTTCATTACATCGGCGAACAATATCGTTCAGGAAACGCGAAAAGATCCGGGACATAATGTCCAAAACGATCTCGTCGCACGAGAGCGAACGACGTGGAGGAAACAACTATTATGAAGGAAACGTAAACGTTTCAAGAATGATGTCACGCAGACATCAAAACTCCTCCCCTTCCTCTTCCCTGCCTAAGTACTTTTAAGAGGATAATTCCGTACTGAAAGTACGCTGTTGGATGATTCATTTGCGGGGTGAACTTGTAGGTTCGCGTACATGTGACCCATGTACGTGTACACGATGACGAGGAAGCGTACGACATGCATTGCACAACCGTGGAAGCGGAAGGGAACACTCGACACACGTTACTTACGAGGCACGAGGTCGTCGATGAGAACGAGGCCAGCAACGAGCTGACAACATCGACACCAGGATCGACAACCGACCAGCATCCTTCCGGTCGTGTTTTCCTCCCGCTTTGCCTCCTTGTCACGAGAAGCACCCCGGACTTCCGGCGACGTCCCGCAGGACCCGGGCGTTTCTCCCGCCGTCGTCGTCGTTGCCACCGCCACCGCCACCGCTGCTCCGGCAACACCCACTTTCTCCTCTGGCCTCGTAACCTCGAGGGCCACTTTCCTACCCTTCCGGCGCTGATGGCAAGAGCGCAGTGCTACTCTCCGGACAACAGCACCGCCACTACCCTTGGTCGAGCCTCGTGATCCTCGCTGTCACCACCGCCGCGATCACTTCCACTAACCACCACCGTCGCCGCCGCCGCCACCGCCACCGCTGCCGTCGCTGTCACAGTCACAACAACCGACTACGGCAAGTGGTAGTAGACGCTCAACGTAGACTGTCAGACAGTTCGCACCCCTTGCGTGTCACGTGAGCCTTCCGTACGTTCTCTCTTTCTCTCTCTCTCCCTCTAGCTTCCTCTTCCGCCCTACTATCTCCCTCTTCCTCTTCCCCTATAGAGCGCGAGCTATCGACTCACCCCTGTTGGCAATTAATCGCGACTCGTCGCTTCGCGCGCCGGATCCCGCGATCCGATTATATGCGATCGTCGGCAAGGATTGTCGCGTTTCTCCGCGTGTCCTCACATCGCGATGCCGTCCAGGATAGCGCGCAGAAGCAAACGTATGAACAAGGGAGGAACAAGCGCGCCCGCTCCGCTGCCGCGGCCGTCGCAGTGGCCGGTGTGGCTGCGCGGCACGGTAAAACCCTCGCTACTTCGCCAGCCAGCCTGCCAAGGCAGTCAAAACCAGCCTCCCTCCACTGCTCCCTACCACCCTGTCTTCTCCCTCCGCCGATCCGTTGCTGACTGGTCGCCGACTGTCCTAGGGAGAGTGCACGCGTGACCGTGGCACGCGCGTGCTCCGGCATGCGTTCCTTGACGCGCCACGCCACGAGCTACCCTTAGCGTCATCTGGAGCCGCACGCAGACACTAGTCGGGGGTGACTAATCCCCCGCGTAAGTACGGATTCTCTCTGCTCCTAAATCGGTACGCTAATACATCTGTTATCGAGGGAAACAGTTATCGAAAAATGGAAAGAGTGAAAATGCTCGACTGAGAAATTAGTTTTTGTTGATAAATTGTTTCACCTGAAGAATAAGGCAAGATTACGCTGCAATCAGGCAATTAAATTGATAGCAATAATTAGAATTGTGTACAAAAATATTTGTACATTTGTCATATAAATTTCTGAATAAATAAACATGTATTATTAACACTTATATTATTTAAACAAGCTTATATATTACGAAAGCACTCCTGCGTCCTAAGATGTCGATAACATAGAGACCTGTCTATGGAAATTTAAAAAATATCCAGTTCATATCCTCTTATATTATTACCACATGATATAATATACCATTGACATAAGAATATATAAACGGAGCCTTTTATGAGGGGAAGCCAAGTTTAGTGGCGAGGGGAGAGTACTGGCACGTCGTGTAATTTCGACGGATGTGTTCGGCTTCGCAGTGACATCTAACTAAAGCGTGAAGCACATATTCTTATAGACATAACGCATAATTTACTGATAATTTAAAAATAATTTATCGAAATATCTATAAAATATATCGCATATATTATTATTAATAAATACATCAATTGATGAAAATTGTAACTACATTATTAAATAAAAGAGCTTTTGTTAAATCAGTTACAATATTGCATTACACTCATGCCTTGACGTGTCGTTGTTGCGCAACGACACGTAACGATAACGATATTGTCATTAAAAGTTAGAGACTCGATATGCTGGACCCAAACGATATCGAGAACGAAATCGCTTGATTTATCAGTAATCCTCCCTTGCCTAAGTTCGCAGTATGTGCTCCGTCCATACATTCTTATGTCAATGATAATACACAAAGATGTATAAACGCACCCACAAAAGGGTGCGTTCTAACGCTCGAATGAACATGAAAATATACTTTAACGCAATTTTCAATTCATGCGATTTATTCTAAAACCAATTACTCTTCTCGTAATACAAAAGTTCTTTTAAATACAGATATTCCATTTTCCCTTTTATACACTACGGAAACCAGACAGACGCTGAAACAGACGATAAAAAAGAAGGAGAAGAAAGAAATACAGAAGGAAAAATACATTATCGACCTCGTTACTACATTCCCGTACGTTCGTGTGAATTAATTCAATAATTTCAAGACTACCACTTTCGAGGAAAGAACTTCCACATCCCCCTATTGCCAATGTCCGTTCTTTTCACATAATACCAAAAAATAATTTAGCGAATTAAATTAGGCACATAACAAACAGATACACGTTACCGTTGCGGAAAGGAAAGTATATATATATATATATATATATATATATATATATATACACAGGGTGTTTCCTAAGTAAGTAGACAAACTGAAGGAGGATATTCCTTGGCTTATTTTAAGAAGAAAAAGTCATATAAACATATGTCCTAAACTGCTTTGTTTTCCAAAAAAAAGTACATCACTGTTTTCGTTCACTTTTCGTTTATTATAGAACAGTTTGTGTTATTGCAAATGAAACAAATGAAAAACAATAGTAACCAAAAAGAAAAATTATAACGAAAAAGAAAATAGTAACTAAAGAGAAAAATAATAACATCACAGTAACTGCTGAAAAATGTCCACCTGCAGCCATGATACACGCCTCAACTCTCCTTTCCATTGATTAACGTACACGCTCAAAAATACCTGGAGTGTTACGTATTCTTTCACATCCATCTATTATGCGATTTCTGAGATCTGTTGAAATTTGTTGACTCGTACTGCAAAAGCACGCTATCCGAAAAGTGAACGAAAACAGTGATGTACTTTTTTTGGAAAACAAAGCAGTTTAGGACATATGTTTATATGACCTTTTCTTCTTAAAATAAGCCAAGGAATATCCTCCTTCAGTTTGTCTACTTACTTAGGAAACACCCTGTATGTATATATATATACACAGCCTGGGACAGCTGTGTACGAAGAAAGATCTCTGCATGTCCGGTGTATGGATGTATGTATATCCGCGACTCGTACTCGATACTTTACAATTATCATTAAGTGTACATCATCTCCGCCATGTGCGACATCTTCTTTGGAATATGGACAAACTCCTCGAAGTAGCCGGCGAGTTCGCCGATTGTCACGTCGCTCGAGGACGGTGGCGATATCCGTGCCTGTATCGAACAAGTGTTCGGCGAGCTGGACGTTTGCTGTTGCCCCGTCATACCTCCGCTCGCGTCCGACTGTCCGCTACTGCCTGTTGCCGTCCGTTGCTCCGCACCGCCACCGGGACCCGGACCTCTCTTCAGGTTCGGCATCGTGTTACTGCGAGCGCGCTGAAACGTACCGGCCGCCTCGAGGTCGTCGTCCTGGATGCTAGTGTCGTCCTTAGCATGCCTGCAGTCCCTGCCAATCTTTAGCGCCTTGAGATCCTTCATGACCGACTTGTGATCGAGCATCTTGGGACTTTTACTGGAAATACTGAGCTTACACGTGCTGCTGAACAACGTGTCCACCGAGCTATCACTAAGGCCGCCGGTGCTGGGCGCGCTTAACTTTAGAATAGCCTCTCTAAGGACGCTGCGCTTGGTCTTCTCGACCGCTCTCTCGTTCTTAGACGGCTTGAAGTTCGTTGTACTCTTGATGCCCCTCGAATTGAGCGAGAACATGGTAGGCCTATTGGGCACGGATCTTCTCCGGAATAAGCAGCTGCTGTCGGAGCTTGCGCCGAATATCCTGAATAGATTCGGTTTCGATTTGTCTGTCGTTGCGATACTGAAAAAAACGAAACGTCATCTCGTAAGAATACACGTTGCGCCATGTGAGTACATTAGAAGCGTTAATTAAAGATTTACGGAAGCGTATTGCCTCGACAGAATCGAACTGGATTTCCCATCGATTCTATCGAAGATCTGGCATGTTGCTGACAATTTTCGACAAGTGAAACGCGTGTGTGATATGTCGCAATTGCTCTGTCGCTTTGGCAGTCCTTGACCGCGATTACGAAGAACGACGATGTATGTAAGTAGGTCAAGCATTCGTGTTGCTTTTTGGTAGAATTTTCAAGCTGACATCTGATACAAATTGAGCGACAAGGTGCAATCGTAAGCCTGTGACTCTTTTCAATTGTTGATTATCGCCAAGAAGTCTCCAGATTATATATTTTGACTGTTAAAAAATTGCTACTTGTTTCCTTGTTGCATTCGAGTGTCTAGTGTCTAATGTCTTCACCTTCTGGACCAAATGTTTGATCCAGTGATTCGTGTCAGTGATTACAAAGAATACATAGCTGTTTCCATTAATCGATTAGTCAACAGAAGCAAAGATTTATAAAAAAAGTTAGAGGACTGATTGTCACTTTGTCGTCTACATCCAATCCCCGTCCATCAGTGTCATCTCCACCAGGGTCTACACTTTGCGACACAAATACTTGACAGAGATACAAACGCGTGCAACAACGCACACGTGTTGCCGACTTCGATTGCGTCATACATTGCGTTGTATTGCTACACTTAGTACTGCCAGTGCAGCATCAAGCAACAATGTATCTTGAGAAATCTTTTGCGCCGAAAAAGACCAATTTCGTCATCACCTTGACATCTCCAAGACCGACGTTTATCGACTGAGTAGCAATTAATTTGCGACGCGTTGCCTGACTTCACAAGATAAAAAACGTAACAACTTCACTCATTAATATGCGAATCTCTGCCAATCGAGATACAAGAGACACGAACGTGTGTTGCTGTCGCTCTGACAGCAAAAGAAAATTTTGCTCGACGGATTTTCGCACGGAATCGCAAATTATCGAGCAACAATTATCGAACCGTTCACCTCACTTTCGCGTCACAGTCACAAACAACACACATGTGTCGCGAGCACATCGAGACGTCGGCGAGGGCCATTTCGTCACACGATCGAGGCTGGACGCAAAACGGATGGAGGAAAAGGATCGAAAAGGGAGGAAAGCGAGAAGGGAAGGAAATCGACGAAGGCGGTCTCGTCAAAAATCTCCGAAGTTGCAAGAACTGCGACGCGCATTGCTCGGGGCGCTCGTCGCGTCCGATGGTCACGAGTATAAACACAGGCGCCGTTTTCGCGAAACGTTTCGCAGCGACGGGTGCTCGGCCGTTTTTCGGCGCTGCAGCATCAGCAGCGCGGTTCCAAGACCCGCCGAACGACGCAGGGACGAGCGCGAACTTACTGCGGGCAGCTGGTCGAGCGACGATCAATCTCGAGCCTCCGCAGGCGCGCCGGCAACACGTCGTCTTCCTCGGCCATGCTCGTGGTCTCGCTGCGGGTTGTCATCAGCGACAGCACGGAATCGTGCCAGATCATCACATCGATAGCCGCGCCGTTGCGAATCCGAGGCGATACGCGCGCGGCTACGAGCTGGCGATGTCACGCAGATACGCAGCGGATAGGTTAGAACGCTCCGCGGAGCTCGATGGTTACGGCGATGACGACGACGACGACGGTACGATCGCGCGACGTCCGCAATAACGACGCACGCACAGTGTACGCATGTACAGTGGATTCCTCGACGATTTCACGTGAGTCTGTGTTATCACACCCGACAGTGTCGAGCGTAAACTGACCCCTCCCCCTCGGGATCCCACGACGAGGAACACGATGCGTCGCGTCGATTTCGAGACACTCTCGGCGGATATGCGCGAATTCGCGATCAATTAATCGGAGGTACCAGTGACGAGGTAAATAAACAGCGCTACTGTACACGCATCGAACATCAGCGACTCTCCCGACGTGCTGAGCGAACGCGTCCCAGGTGGCGCACGCGCGCTCGCACATCCCGCGCTCCCATTGGCTGACGCTCGCTGCGAAACTTGTGTACCGTGATCGCGGAGAAGGTTCCAAATAAAAGGTCTCCTTGAACTGCGAAATATATTCTCCAGTTTTTTCTTGAACGTGAATTTAATGTCTTTTCAACGACCCTAGGAAAGAAGGTAAGAAAAAATAACTGCGTCGTTTACGCGATTGCTTATGTGAATCAAGCTAAATGTGACGTTTATGAACAAGTTTGTGAAATGAAATTATCGGCTACGTTCGGTCGATGTTTGAACAAGAATACGCTTCGCGTTACAACACACGTGAAATCCGAGATTCTGCGTATGGCGCATCAAAAAGCCGTTTGCGAGACGCATTTTAACGGAAATGTCAAGTCAGGTATAATAACATTTATTTATCGAGATAAAAAGAAAGAAACAAGTGGAGGGAAGGGTCACATAAAGGAAGAAAGAGAAAGTAAACTGCAGACGTTTCAAAATGGCGACGAAGAACAAAGCGTTCGGCATTGTGTCCAAACTAGGACAAAAGTCCATAAATTACAACAGTAGGAGGGAGAGGTGGCATAACGCGCGCGCGCGACACGAATAAAATTACATGTACTTAATAACATCACATTTATCGCAAAATATTTATCGAAAAAAATCACTGAAGAGTAACGTACGTTGCAACGATTTATTGCTATTTATTTATTGCTACATCGCTTGCCAAAAGATATAATATAATTTATAATGATATGATTTATTTGATATTTTAAGCGGAATGTAATGTAACCCATGTTGAATCCGAATAACCGGATTTTTATCGACAGCATCGCCATTTTATTCTGATTCGTCAATTAAATGCAAGTTTTATTATTATTATCATTATGTGCAGATAACTTTTATATCTTTCTCATTTTATATTATACTCTTATATCGCGTTGAGTTTATATCATATGTATATTTTATACATTTTTAAAATATTTATTTCTTGTAGCTTGCAAACATTTTTCAAGATTTTATGTCGGAAATCTTTTTAAAGATCCTTGATTCGATCGTATATTATGATCATTAATCTTCCACGCGTAACGGCTTTACCCAAACTTACAAGCAGCAACGAAAGGATGTTGAAATATTGCACCAGCCTGGGATATAATTGTGGATTATATCATCGAACCAAAAATACCGGCGCGAATTTTCGAGCTGCGAAAAATGCACGCGCTCATGCGACGAGTATAAATATACGTGGCAACAAAATTATGCTCATGATGTCATCATATAAACATTGTTTTTCAAGAATACCGGCGTAGCGGATGATTCTTATCGATTGCGAGCTTAATATGGCTCGTGGCGACTTTACGCGCGACGCTAATGTCATTCCCGCCAATATCCTTATCAGCATTATAAAATCTCGATCTACAAGCTCGGTGTCTATTTGAGGGAAACAAGATCGGGTAATCTAATATTAGTGGATCGACCGTTGCAAAGTGTTATTCCGATAGCGACGATAACTCGATTTCACGCATAAAACTCGATGATTCAGTGGGCGAGGCTCGCTCCGAGTGCTGACGCACTCTCGGCCCCCGGCTTTATTTTAGCGTATAGCTGAAACATTTACGAATTCCTGCGGCTGGAAAGCATGGAGCCAGAGAGTGGTATCCACCACTGACCGCGTCTATTTCTCGCTAAAAGCGTGCGTTCTGTTCGAAATTGTTTCCAACGCGCGTCGTTCGCTGATATACGATACCAACGAAAGCGGTAATCGTGGCATTTCACTGGTAACGCTTGCCCCTTTTCTTCCATCTCGTGTTATTTGTTGCGTCAAAGAGAGCGCAGGCGACTTTGTAATTAGTTAGAATTGCAACTTGGTATTCGCCAATTGGAATCTGCATTTAACGTTTTATTAGAAATATAAGATGGACATAAAATGAATGCCAGAAAGTTGTGTTGTGTTCATGTCCTGTTAGAAACGAGTAACATCTGCAGGATCCGTTCGTGTTTCTGGGAGCTGAAACAAGAAAAAAGTCGAATAATTCTAGGTACTCTAAAATGGGGTCGTAGTGCTAGGGATTTTATGCAAAGCTTCCATCGAAAAGATAACAAATACAAAACATCGTAGCGATAAAATTATACAGTATTAACTGTACCGCGGCGGAAAAATTAGGATCTGAGCGCGGTGTCAGGAATTTGGCTGTTTTAATCAGCAGGAGATGAGCTCTGGCGCCGTGCCAAAATCTCGTCCACATTAACGCGCGACGAAGTTTCCGAGTCGCGACGACACGGAATAGACGTACGTCGCACCTACGCATATCCGTTGCACCGGGCACGCAGTTGCCGCACGATCGCCGGCGCGGAACGCCACGTTACTCTTACGGTAAATTTATATTTTCTGCAGCTATTACGCCCTGGACGATCACCGTGAATCGTACACGCGCAGCATTGCTTTCCGCAACTTGTCCAGCGTATTATGTAATTTCGCATCGATGGTGGCGCACTTAAAAACTGCCTACTTACCTGAACATGAAAGTAACTGTTAAATAAATGTAAATTAAAGCGTTTTGTAAACTATGCTCCTCGCAAATTGGAAGTAATTTTATAATTTCAATGTTATTTATATTTAATATCTCTACATATTGAATTTATTGAAAATGTTTCCGAAAAATTCGATATGTAAAGATATTAAATCTGAATTTATTTCAAATATACGTACGTGCAGATTATAACGTTTGCGACGAGATCTGATATTTTCACTAGTTCACATTTGATTCTTTCGATACTGGAACAAAAATATTTGAAAAATTCTTTTATATATAAATATAATATTATTAGTAAAACAATTAGTAAAAACATTAATGATTCAGAGAATTCAATACTGAAAAAGAAAATTAACTTCAACACATGTGCTTAAATTATCCAAAATTATTCGACATCCAACAAATTAAGACAGAAATTGAACGTTGAAGAAGGCTAAAAAAAGAGATTAAAGAAATGTTTAATACATTTAAACACGATCAACCACTATGGATGCAGCGATCTAATTAGAAAATTGGGGGTGCGATCATCACGTCCGGATGTAGCGAGATATGATATCGAAGCGAGATTACAGATGTCGCGAGCGCGTGGCGTGAACGACCGCGCTCTCGCTCTTTCATAATTTTCCTATCGGGTGGACTATAATTACTCGGACACGAACGCGCGATTCCGTCTCGCGTTCCTGCCCGACTTCCGCAAGTCGCGCGCGCGAGCGCGCGGGTGCAATCATGACGCGCCTTCACCATAATTACGGGTTGCGGTTACGATCTATGCCGGATGTCGATTTCAGACATTCTCATGCGACGTATTTCTTCTTGCCATCGAGCTACTCGCTTTTCCCGATGCATCGAACGCGCCATTGGGTCGAACAAACAAATGGATGAAAATATTGCAAATCAAAGATAATTTGATTGCATGTTTTTCAATTGATTAAAGGTTTTTTAGGTAAAACGGAAAATAAATGGAAAGATATATATATTGAATATATTATATAATATTATATTATATCTAATAAGATATTTATATTGCCTTTCCAGACTTGTGTGTAATGTCTCTATCCGCATCTATACTATCTTTCACTTTTGCGATTTTGATAAAATAATTCAGTTAAGAGGTGAGAACGGTCTTTTTCAACAAAGCCTCTGAAAAAATCTCCGTTATCTTGATCTCCATATCTCGTTACCATAATGTAATGATTATATACCATGATATAATAACTGTATATAATCTTGCATGGTATTTTCTAATTTCATAATTTAATTTCTTAATTGCAAATATGTATACCGTATACGAGAAACGTTTTGCTGAAAGGTAATACCATAATTAGTCATAGGAGTAATAACAAATAGTAATAACAAACCAACTTAAATAAACTATATAGTTGCCCATACTTTCACAAACAGTCAAGCCAGTTTCTTACATTTTCAAATAGACTCCCAATATGGTAACTAATGGTCAAAAAAATATAAAGATTTTTCATAATGTTCTAATTGTAAATTGTTTAATTTTATTTAATTTTAATTGTAATCTTTTCAAATATTGTAATCAAGTACGTTTGAACCAAATATGATACTTTTCCAGTTTACGAGCGCCGATATATTTAAGAAAACTTCCTTATCATTTCCGTGTACATAATTATTCTGAACACTTACGTCTTTCAGGAGAACGGAAATTCGTTCAAATATACGCTACCGGTTGCGTGTTGTCGATAAGTATCTGCGTGTTCTTCGGCGTCGCCATGTCCAAAAGGTTCACGATCCTATGTTGGATGATATTTACGATAAACGCGTGGCATGCGCGTAAGAGCGACTGGCAGAAGACGGGGGTGGCAGGCGCGACGGCGAAACGATGACAGAAATAATCTCAAGTAACACTGTTGCAGCGTCTCGACCCGGTAGCAAACGCGAAATCCAATGTGCCACCGTATTTTCCTACGTGCTTTCGCTATTTTGCATGGAAAGCTACCGACGCGGCGACGTCGACAAAAGGCGTGTCGCACCTCGTTACAGCGTTCCCAGGCGTCTAAAACGCCTCGCAAGCTGAAAACATCTTGGGAGTATCATCGTGTTATATTTTCAGATGCAATGTTGGGGACAACACGTTGCCGCAGCTCAGAAACAACGAAACACAAGGGTCGGGCAAAAGAATAGTGAAGATATATAACAAAGAAGTGGAATTTTTATATTTTATTTACACGGTGCGTCCAGGCTCTGTGGCGACTTTTTAATCCTGTGTATATTACCTAGGGGTAGGACGCGTCTTAGAACTCGGACACAATAAGAGAGATAAGGAATAGGACATAAGGAATAAAAAAATAGGGAATTAAATTTCGATCAATAAAAAGCCATTCATGCATGACCGGGTATTGGTACCGGGATAACCATAGTACTCCTAAGGAGTGTAGGAAATGATATCCTCATAACCTAATACCAAGATTGAAAGCAAGTGCCTGGTCTGCTCTGAGGTGACAGCCCCATCACTCGGCGGATGTGGGCTAATAACCAGACTTAAATAAACAATATTATAGAAACCAGAGGAAGCAATTACCGGATGGACTTAGCGATGATGACTTTTATCATAAAAAGGACATGATTAGAGAATGGCCGCAAGACATGGAATGGAATCAGAGAGAGAGAGAGAGAGAGAGAGCTCTTGTTGATAATAAAGTCCAATAGCATTACTTCGTCGAAACTCTATATTCTACATAAAAGAGAAAAGGATGATGATGATGATAATGTTTATATCTATGTAAAGATTTTGTTTTGGACATCTGGGGATGCTAGAACAAGGTGCATTGCACCTTTTATCGACGTTGCAGCGTCAGTGGCTTTCATGTAAAAAGCTAATACCCAAGAAAATGCGGTGGCACATTAGATTTTGCACTATCGGGTCGAGGCGCTGCAAGTGTTACTTGAGATTATTTCCATCATCGTCACGCCTACCGCCTCCACCTTCTGCTAGCTGCTCTTATGCATGTGGTAGTGCATTTTATATACATATATGTATATATATATTTAACATTTTTCTTGCATATTTCTATCTTCTGTTTGTACTCGTATCTCCATTCTCTCATTTCCATCCTCTAATTTGCGAGCACAGCGAATTTCATTTCGAATTTCTAGTCTCATTTTACACAATTATTTGAATGATAATGTCGTGCACGAACGTGGCTAATACGGCTTACATCTTGCTCATATAAAAAAAGAAAATTTTCTTCACATGCACCTTAAATTATATAATAGAATAAAACATAATAATATGAACAATGTGTTTCTGTTGGAAAGAAAGTCGAACAAGAGCTCATAAATATTATATATTATACTATAATCTTATATTATACTATAATCCATCCTTTCATGCTAAACAAAGGAAAACTCTTTTCAAAAAGAAAGAAACTTTTTAATATTTTTTTAAAGATAAAATTGTTAATATATCTTTATCATCTAATCTAATATTCACGCAGATGCATACACACACACACACAGAAAAGCGCGCACGTCCATAAACGCTAAGGATAATGTCAGCTGAAGATTATTCAAACAATTATTTAAATAAATTTCTATGTCTAGCTTACTTGACACGCGTTCGAGATGGAGATATAACATTTTAGCAAATAAGAAGCCAAGCTTTCAGTCTAGCGTGTTGATCGTTCGGGAAGATATTTTGCAATTCGTGCTGCAGTCTGTCAAGCATGATAGACGGCGATGATAGACGGCACCAACTTTTAGGATTTAGACGGAACCGCACATCTCGCTCGTGTCACTCACTTGGCGATAATATCCGGCTCTTAGAACTCAAACGCAATATAAATGTCACATAAATTCATAACATTACGGCCGTGATATAATGTCTATATCATCAGATGCATCTAAAAAGCGCGCATAACCAGTTTGCATACAGCTTTCTGTCCGAAAATAGTAGTTATAAAAATAATCTTTTCATCTTTTCAAATCAATTCGGGGAGAAAGTTGTCTCTAATAAATAAAAAACTGATTTAGATGCGTCAAGTAAACACTTGATCGCCTTGAAAACTCGTGATTACTATCAGCGAACCTGCTTGACGACCGCCATCGCCAGAAATCGCGTACCTAATGACGTCTTGGAACTAAATAAACGATTTGTTGATCCCAAGGAGCATCGCACCGCGACAGAACTAATTTTGCAAACTGTAATACCGAACGTTTAAGCGTTCGTAAATCACATTAAATGCTGACAGCACGCACGGCCGTAAAAGAGCATCGCGGATGATTTATGACACGGCGATTAAAAATGTTCATTGTAAAAAAAATACAGCGATATGCGAGTTATAATGAACAGCTTACTCGCATGCTATGATTTTTGTATCCGACCCCGAATTCCACTTCTTTTTTTTATTTTCAAGATCAGCGATTTACATTTTACAAGAACAGGGTGAAGATGTGTTCTGATAATATTTAAGTTACATTGTTTATAATTCGTGTTGTAAAATTCACTTATGAGTTGTTAAGATTATATATAGATTTACAAAAATGGCATATGTGAATTATGTGAATATGAGATTAACACAACTCCAACAGAAATATATTGCTGCATCTGTAATATATTATCACACTCTACTTACAATTACTCATCGTTAGCTCAAACATAGAGATGCAGCTAACCTAAATCCAACAAAACAAGCAAAAAAAAGAAAGAGAAACTTTTCTGAGGGGATTATGTCTAATTAGGATTAGACATAATCCTCGTGCGTGACTTTACACGTCACATGGTACGGTGTTACTCTTTTCTTTCACAGCCATTTCGTGATCCACTGTAACGTCTCATTGATCATGTTACCTCGGAACGCAATTTTCCGCTGCGTTTTGCCCCTAACATACGCTCGTTTTCACGTGCTTTGATAATACCACGCACTATAATTCACCTCGGACGCAACCGCACATTACTTGCATAAAGAAACGCGTTACATATAATTATTCCACTTCCGCTGCGGCCGGGCGGGTCGTAATCCTTACGATTTTTCAGGATAAACGCCCGACATAATTCACGAGGGGGGGACGCACACCCTTCGGTCGCCTTTATTTTCGGTACCACTCGCGTCCGCCGGTCATTGACTTGGAACCGAATGACCTCGTCGCTCGTCGGAAGTGTATCATTCGGTGAAGCCGACATCTCCGGCGACAGACACGGCACGCGTGGGGGTTGCTGTCGCGAGGGTGTTCGCGCGCTGGTCCTCATTAATTGAAATGTCGCTGGCACGACGCTTACAAGCGAGTCGATACCCGGCCCGGCCGCGGGCCAACGGAGTTGATCATGTTGACGTGATTGCGCGAAACGCAGATTGTTCTTGCGAATCGTTTTTAATAAGTATTATTCCGAGTTTCTCCGAGGCTCGCATCCCCATTTCTGCTGGTCAACTTTTCATAACATATAACAGAGAAGGAAAGAGAGAGGGAGGGATGCAAACCATCACACGAGCATACGAGTGGAATCGTTATAGGATCGTTAAAGTAGACGAATCGCGCTCTATTTTAGGCCGTTCAATCTGCTCGGCTATTTCTGATTACATCCTGCTGGACGAAATTGAAGCGAGACTTACCAATGGCGATCCGTGGCGGGCGAAGGTTTCCTCTCTGTCGCCGTCGAAGATTATTTATTCGTGCGGGAGGGTCGGCCTGTTCCCCTTTGCTGGCGAACTCCATCTCAGCGGCAGCAAAGCGGAAAAAGACACACCCTCGACCGACACCTCAGTTGCAGGAAATTTTTCCGGTGTTCTGTGTACTCTGTTTTCGTCGCTTTCCGCGTTTTGTCATTTGCCTGCCTTTCTTTTTCTGCATCATGGAAACATCTGTTTCCAACTTGCCTATCCTGTCCCTCGGTGGACCTAAAATGATCTTGATTACTCAAATCACGCTATTTAAATATTTAATTTTAATAAATCACGCTACTTTTCCCGCACTTTCTTTTTCGAAATTTAATAAAACGTTCATTAAACGAATTGAACGGCGAATTAATTAATCCGGTAAACAGCTTGGGCAGCAATAGCGAAGTTTTCCTTTTCGGTGATTACCAGTGTGTAAACTTTTACCCTTTTGCAGCGTCGGCCGAACAGCGACTACAGAGTACAGTAATTCAATCACGCTTTGTACTTACTGCACCGTTTTAACTCATTCTATGAAAGATATAACTTTCCAGGTATAATAACGAAAGGGAATCTGCATGAAACAATATTCATTCAAATTCTCAGTTTGCAAGCCATTTCACCCGATAACGTCTATAGCTAGCGTCAGGAGCGAAAGGACTGACGCAGTGAATTTCAGGGTTGAATCAGCTCTTTTCTAGCTCAAGAATGATCATTATAAGTGGAGAGTACACGGCCGGAAATCCCCGTAAATGACAGAACACCTCTCGATGCCTCGAACAATGACATACCTGTT
This sequence comes from Ooceraea biroi, assembly GCF_003672135.1. NCBI lineage: Eukaryota > Metazoa > Arthropoda > Insecta > Hymenoptera > Formicidae > Ooceraea > Ooceraea biroi. The sequence continues at coordinate 4,948,527 of NC_039517.1, read as the reverse complement.
GCATCGCCAGGCATTTTGCGCGCCGTACTAATCGCCGAAATCGCGGCTGGCGCGATCGTCGGCGACTCAATCAAGTCGACATGAGATCTTGGCACGTACGGCAAGTCGAAAATATACGACGAGGAAGAGGCGTCCGTCAGTCTGTTTGTTTAGTAAATGACGCGAAATGATCGTGTGACGGATCGCAGGACCGCGCGCGAAAGATACTTCACATGCGAATCCGCCTGAACGCCGCACATCAACGCTAATTGTTGCCGTTTTAACACTTTGCATTCCATGATGGTTTCCGCGACGAATTTGTACTTTGAAAATCACGCTTTATCCAACGTGCTTTAGCAACTTCTGTCGAATTTTCATCGACGCAAAATTTGGTTCGCCGGATTTGGCTTTATATGGTCTCAGATTTTTTAGCTCGCATTATCATTTTTACTGTTCAATTTCTCACGATGTAACAGAATTAAAAAGAGAGATATAAAAGAAGAAAAAGAGAGAAAGAGACATATATAAAATAATTAAAGATATAATCATGACTATCAAGACCGTGATTTAAAAAAAATTAATTTTTCATATTTTTCAGTTATCCGATGATGCTTTCCGTGCAAATCCTCGCTTTTGATAGAAGCACTCGCCCTGATCTCTACGACTTTACGTCCAAAGACCACGTCTCGGTAAGTCCCTTATCGCTTTAACGCTTTGCGAGTGTCGCGCGCGAGTAAATAGTCGACCTGTGTAAATCTCAAGAATATATTAATAAGAATATATAATCACTAGTCCACGCAAGTCTCAAAGACAAATTAAGACCGAGGCTTCAGCAGATTATTTAAAAGATAACTCAGGATTAATCTAGCGAGAAGGCGGGGGTGCAAGCGGGCAGAAATCCGTTCCGTCTTCCTCTTCTCCACGCTGGATAGAATTACCAACGCGTCTGGAATAAAGCTTCGGAAGCCTGACATCTATTTCTGCCCATATTCTCCTCTCCTCCCTTAACGAGCGAGCGCGCACGCACGCAATGCAATTTGAAATCGAGCTACGATAAAACCCGCCGCGCGCGTATTCTCCGCTTCCACCCGCGCGACGTGTTATTCGAATATCCGCGTGAGAAATGCGTGGCTAAGATCCAGCGAGTGTTTCGCTATATTAAGATCGCACTTACGTAACGCACTCATATCCATGCAAATACGATATGAACATTTAATACGCTCGTCGCGATATACTGTCGGCCGCGTGCGGGGCCATTGCAATTTCGAGCGCGAACTAATTCGCGAAGGCGGCTGCGTTGCAATTAAACGGCCGAGAAATCTCGCGCAGTGTTGTTTAGCAATAGGAATTTCTTTGCCAAATGACGTGTGCATGTTGAATTTCTTTGTCAAACCATGCCGAATCTAGATAACTGACGATGATACAATTCAATTTTCCCTTTTAATTATATTTGTTTTTATAAGTATTACCACGTTATTTTGCATATTTATTAGATAAGTATTTTACAAAGTTTTATAATAGAAATATTTTCAGATGCTATGATATTGTGTGTATAGCGTACAAGTGATCAAAATAATTAATTTTAAATTTAAATGTTTGATAACATTTTTTCATATTTTTATTTTTATTTTATTAAATTATACATATACGCAATATATTCTAGAAGGATTGCGTACTTCTATACCTTTTAACTTAATTTGTAACAATACCAGCCCCTCAATAATAAAACACCTTAATAAAATTAAAACATTCAGTTAGCTTAATAAAAATAATCAGTTGAGAGTCTTACAGTGACTTGGATTTAAAAAAAAAGCTTTTCCATATCGAATTGAGAATTGGAATAATCAAAGGGACACTTCATTGAAGTAAGTCGCGTGAATTCACCGTCGTTCTATCTATTCTTACATCCATCATCTTGGTAAAACGCTCGCTGCAATATTTTATTTCATCTAATATAACATAGGAATCATCTATCAGACATTTTTGCGCGTGGCCACCCTTAAATCATTAAAAAATGTTATTAAAATATTACTTTGCAATTAGCCCGGAGAGCGCGCAACTCAGTCGTCCTACGAATATAATGAGGATAATAAAGAAATATAATAAAGAGGATAAGATATTGACTATCTTCCTCATCTTCTGGCTCTTCCCCAGACCCACGTTAAACTCTACAAAGGGTTTCGCGCCTGTGTCGTTCCACGTCGTTCACAGATTTAACATCGTCTCACGTGTACCGACGTTCAAAATGCGCTACGCGCGCTTTAATTCGGTCGCAAAGCCGGCGAGAGTCTCGTTGATCGATCATAATTCGTAAATAATTCGAGATAAACGTCTATCTGAAATGTCAGATATATTGCTCGGGTGCGCAGGGATTACTTACGTACCTCGATTTTGTGCGTGGGATGTTTGATCTTCGCGGCTTCCTGACGGGGACTCTCCTTTTCTTTTTTCCTTCTCGTAATTTGTACGCTGCACTCTCGACGCAACGACGCTGAAATGCAGCTGTTGAACATCCCTTTCAACTATGATCTCGTGAACGTGAAATTCCGTGTTGCCGAAGGCCGCAACAAGCGAGATGCAATTTATGATATTGCTTCAAAGAAACCTTCGATGTCTCTTCTTCAAAGTTTGGCGTATTCTGAAGTATGCGTGGACCTGTTCTCATCTCTTTCCGTTCAAGATGAATCAGAAATTAGACTCGTTATCGATTGCAGCTGTTGGTCTTTCTTGACATTTTGCACGCGTTGTAAAAAAGATTTTCTTAGATCAAAGAAGAGCGTTCTTCTCTTCGGTTATGACGAGAATCGTGGAAATCGACATGTCCCGTCAGTTTCTCTTTTTCTCTTCATCTTTCGCTTTCATTTCCTTTTCCTGTTTGTTCGCTTCTTTCGCGCAACCTCTCTTCCTTCTTGAATTCTCTTTTCTTTTTCCCAGTCCTATCATTTCTTCATTTTTATGGTACTATTAGCACACGTGACATGAACAATCTTTCCGTTCGCCGGAGAATTTCGCGCGCGACGCACGGCGGAACCGCGAGGCATCACAGAGTCCCGAGAAGGAGGGATGAAATCTCGGAGTGAAGTGAGCAACAAATCGGGGGTTGAAGATACAAACAGGGACGAACGCGAGCGAGTGCAGATTCAAACAAGTACCAGTTTTGCAAGATTCGAAGCTCGTCTGTATCGCAAAACTTGAGCAATCCCCCTCATCAAAATCCCCTTTCTCAAATTTGATCCTCGCAATGTTAAACTCGTTCTTGCAATACAAAAAAAGAAACAAGCAAAATAAAAAAATACGATCAAAGGAGACCACTTATCGCACCTTTCCGATCGTCGATCCCGCGAGAGAACTCACGGAGACCGTGCGAGTTCCGCGACTTCCGTGCGCCCCTTCCCACCCCCTTCGAGTTGGTCCCCGTCAGCTAGTAGCCCTCAGAAATAACGGTACGAGGGTGGATGCCTCGGTGCGACTGACTGTCGACGTTTCATTCAAGAAGGCGGGCGTCGCGACGCCAGCGTCGAAGCGCGCACGCGCACGCGCGCGCGGGGCGCGGCCAGGCGCCGCCGCCGCCGCCGTCGCTCTTCCTTCCGTCGTTTATTTGGGCCCGCGGGTGCACCCACGCGATCACACGCGTCTACGCACGCGCGTATCGCGCGCCGATTTATTTCGATCGATTGAAATATATGCCGGTATTAATAGACGACGAATGGGTCGCGTCCTTTTCCACGAATACGAACGTTCCCCTCTTTGTGGAGCAGGGAACTCACGGGTGTCTTTTTAGGTACTTGGGTCCTTGGAACAACAAGGGTGCGAAGTACGCATTTTGTAGTTGACATTTCTGGCACTGACAAATCTCAATCGTTTCGTGTGAGTAATAAAACGGAAACGGTTCATCGAAATGTTGAATTACCTGTTGGACAGCTCTTCGTTTTGCGTAGATGACTATTTTATTTTGCATTATTTCACATTGCATACATTGAGCATTCTCTATATATCAATTAAAGTTTGCTTATATATCAATATTATTAATTATATTATTTATGAATATAATTAATATAATTAACATAAATTATGTTAATTATAAATATATTAATATTATTGATAATACATAATCTTGTATATTGGGTTGTATCATATTTATTCCGTTGTTTAAATGTTCTTATAAATATATTATAAATTTAAAAAATATAATTAAATACGTTGTATTTCAATCGCGTTGAATCCGCGCGAGCGCGTCTGTGTTTTTGTAGGCCGGAGAAATTCTCGAGAGGCGATCGTTAGTGCGAGATCAATGGTCGACGTCGATGATCGACGATCCGCAGTTGAGAGTTTCCGAGTTCGACACTCGTCGAGTCTTCAAAGCGGATCGCGCTCGTTGAGTGGTGCACATTCGCGATACGGCAACTTTGTGTTCCTTCCGGCGAAGAGTTACAGACTGGCACTTGACAATTATTGCACGATCGCAGACCTCGAAATAAAGGTTACGCATCTCGATATTATGTAATGTCTGTACGGGTCCAGACTTTATTTACCGTTGCAGGAGATTGTTTGCAACAACTTACACTTTTTTATTTCGAGAGTTAAAATTATTTTTGTAGGTGACATCTATATTATCTATATTGCCAAATGTACAGCGCAAGTTTATATTTTTGCCTGACAATGTTCGTACTATTTTCTTATAATTATATTACTTTTAATTAATATAATTAAATAATAAAAAATTAATTAATTTAATAATAAATTAATATTGAGCCTAAAATAGGCAATTTTCCGGTATGGGCAAAAAGAATATATTCACAAATTCGCGGAAAGTCGCGTTAAACAGACGTGCAACGACTCGATTAACGTATGTCGCTGAAATAAAACTCATGGCCATCTGGATTCGCGATCTATGGAAAAACAAACTCCCGTCGCTTCGATGCCCCCATGCTCAACGCTCGTAGGTCTCGCGGTATATAATCGAACGATTCGCGGATGTCCGAAAATATGCTGGCGCGAACACGCGTGTGGAATCTTTAATTTTTTAAAAGCAATTCTTGCAGTAACAAATTGCTCAAGAAATTGTTTCAAATCTAGCGCAATATGTGCCATAATATCCATAAAATTTGTTAAACAATTTAAATAACTTTACATTTTTAATTATTAATTTTCTCAATTATTTTATCAGTTAAGAGAATTTATAATTATTTAATAAGTTTTGATTTCATACATATAAGAAAAATATAATTCGATCTTACTTTATTATAGGTATAATATCTGATAAATTGAGACAGAATTTAAGTTAATTTTTTAAGAACTACACCCTCAGAAAGGATTTCTGATAACAAGACGAAAAATATTCTTGACTAATTTAATCGTATTACAAGTATAAACAATATGAAAATAAAACAATTTTTAATTAAAATCAGTAATTTCTATTCTTCTCTCTCGAATTAAACAAGATTGTCTTACTGTCTTGAGACAAGAGTAACATATACAAATTTATGCTTATATATTCTTGTATGTAGAATAATTTGATATTAGCGCCACTTTATAGTAGGCTTTGTCGATATCGACGCATCATTTTCTCACAGTCGCTCGTCGACTCGGCGCTTCTGCGTCCTTTATTCGGATAAAACGGCCAATATTTATGTGTTGCAATTGAAAATCGGGAAAGTGTTTCTGTGTATTTCTGTGTTTCTGTTATTTACAATGAATAAGTGCAATACTCTACAAGAAATATTAAAAGATATGAAAATGTCTTATCTTGAATCTTATTTCTCAAGTAAGTATATACAGGGTGTCCGGTAATGATCGCCCCAGCTTCCGTACACGAGTAGAGCGGATCGAGACGAAGAGAAAAGTCCTATACCGTTTTGCGATATTCGCAATAATAATCGAAATATTGAATATTAAAGTCAAGCGAATCCAGAGCGCGCGGAGGCGAGTGCCGAGCCGCTCGAGGTATAGGATTATTATTATAGGAAAATTGCCTATTTTAGGCTGAATATTAATTTATTATTAAATTAATTAATTTTTTATTATTTAATTATATATACTTACTTGAGAAATAAGATTCGAGATAAGACATTTCCATATCTTTTAATATTTCTTGTAGAGTATTGCACTTATTCATTGTAAATAACAGAAACACAGAAATACACAAAAACACTTTCCCGATTTTCGATTACAACACATAAATATTGGCCGTTTTGTGCAGATTCTACAAATTCTCTTACAAGAATAGAATAATAAGATGTCTTTTAGATTTCACAATATTCTTAAATCAAGAATATTTTGAACTTGCTACAAATTTTTATCTAAATCCTTCTGAGAAAATTAATGAGATAGCACCAAGATTATTTTAATCTAGATTTTCGAATTTTCTATTCAAGATTAAAATATGCTTCTTTTCAATACTAAATATGATTGTCGCTATAGCGAATCTTATTTTATGATAGATTAAAGAGTAATAGCATTAAGTCCAGAAATCTTTTCTGTGGGTGTATATACTATATATGTGTACTGCGTGCTAATCGGCCGAATCTATTTTACTTCGTATTCCATTCTTTCACATTTGACCGTTACAAGGTTTATGGGAGGTTTACGGGAATGAGGAGTGTAAGGATACGATCGGGGGATCGGTGAGGACGCAGGAAATCGGAAAGAGCGCACGCCGAAAGTGCACGCATAGCGGAATAGAAGCGCATTCATGAGGTAAGGCAAGAAGAGACGTCTATTTCCGGACGCACGGCTTCCCAAATATACGCCGACGCCACTCGCCACTTTACGACGTATATAGTCCTCCTCCCTCTCCCTTCTTTCCCTCCAACGTCCGCGCATTCGTTCCCCTTTCTTGCCACCCCCATGTCCGCACGCGCGCGCCATTTTGGCGGACTTGGACTCTCGGTGTCCCACGTTCATTAAGCGGGTCTCCGCTTGCCGCGGATGCGGACGCGTTTAAACAGCGCATAATTGTGCGCTCAAACTCTTGCGCGGCTTCCCTTGCGGCAAAAGCACGCCAAGTACTCGTAATATGTCTCTGTGCTCTCGCACTCGGCGACGAGTTGTCGCTCGGCGAATTATTTCAGCGGTGATAGCGTTCACGAGCATGTGTGCGGCACACGCACGTACGAATGGGTTGAATAGTTAGAGTGGCAGTTGTGACAATTATACTTAGGGGATGATATATTGATATGTACTTACTGTATTCTTGTAAGAGTACTAATCATACTGAAAGAACAGAATAAAAATCCTTCGAGAATATAATCCTTCAAGAGTAAAGTGGAGGAGTAAAGTGGAGGGAGGATATATGGCTCCATATTGTCCACATTGTCTTATATTATTGTACCATGTTGCGGAATGTACTATATAAACTCGTTTTTATAAATATATCATTTTTTTCTATTATATATATTTTTTTGTAGGACGTGATGGATATTTTAATTTATAATTCTAGAAATTTTGTTTAATTTTTGTCTGCGTATAATTTTTGTTTTTTATATTAAACAAATTTATATTTAAAGAGAATCTTTCCTCGTATTTTTGGACGTTTTTTCATCAATTCATCGAGAAACTCCGAAAGCTGACTAAACTGTATTTCTCGAAAATTTCGAAGTGGCATTCTGGCCAACGCAAGTTGAAGATTCAACCAGATGCAACTAGAGATATAATTAGAGTAGTGGCGCAACTGCGCTTTTGCCTTCAAATCTCTAACTAGAGATTTAAGGGCTTTGCACTTTCAATAAAATGCTACATTGTTGATGCTACACAGCATATTGCAACCAAAAATTTTGTTTGTGCTCTATAAAAGAATTAAAAAATAATTTTTTTATTCATTAACATTTTAACATTTTAACAAAAATCGCATCCTTTGATTATAGAATGCACCATTCCACATTGAAATAAAAACTAAAAATATTTCTGTTTCAATTATAATTAATTATTATACGAATATAAAATTAAGACCCATAAGCCACAGAAGTAATGCTTTTGTAAGGAATATTTTATAATAATACTTTATAATAATACTATAATAATTTAGATGTAAAAGTGATCATGTAAGGGAGAAGTAGTGGTTTCATAAAATAACTTCTTTTCTCTTTTTTTTTGTCAAAACTGTTTTCTTTATTTTGTAGAAAACTGCGTGATAAGTACACCAATAATCTTGCAATGTCGAAGTGTTGCCGATTTATATTTGGGGGCAGGACGGGTAGGATCGCCCGGAGAGGAGGGGCTTTCGATCGTCGTGAAGCTCTTCATGAAGCTCCCATTTCACCACAAGGATCCGAGGCAGCCTCCACCCCTCCTCCCCGCGCCTGCCTGCCCGTCGTTACATCGTTTGCTTTTCTTTTTCTTTTTCTAGCAAGCCAGAGCAGTGTGAACAACGAACATGTCTTTTTCTTTTTTTTCCCCTATGTGATAGTGTGTGGTACGATTCTCTATAGTGTATAAAAAGAACTCCTTTTCATATTCCTCTCTCTCTCTCTCTCTCTCTCTCTCTCTCTCTCTCTCTCTCTCTCTCTCGCTCCCGCCATGACGCGCTCGAAACGAACGTGACTCGCATCCGAAATGTGCAATTCCGCGGCGCGAGGCGCCTTTCTCCGAGTGCGGCACGAACACGCGCGATCTCTCCCGCTCCTTTCTCCCCTCGCCCCCTTTTCTCCCGCAGTTCGCATCGCCACCCCTTCACCACCACCGCGACGAGCCACGTGAACCGCCATTCTCCTCGAGATGAGACTTTCTTTTTTTTTAACTTTGAATCTTGATTTTCCTCCGTGTTTTTTAACTCTCGGTAGAAGCGATCTACTACTTTAAACGACACTGTTCCTACGACATCGATCGATTACTTTGAAAAAAAGGAGTCCTGATTTCCGCTATGCCTTTCTCTCCGTTTCGCACTCTCTCGTTCTCTCTCTCTTTCTCTCTCGCGTGCGCTCTTTTTTTCTCTTTCTCATTTTCTCACCCATTCTCGCGCCACAATTGAACAATTTGTTGTTCACGTGAACTTGTCGGACCGAGTGACAAGCTCTGTCTTTTATTCCATCGCTTCTCATCGCGCTCCCTCCTCCACCTTCGCATCACCTTTCCGCGTCTCTGTCTCTCTTTCTCTCCGCCTCTTTCGCATCTCCTTGCAACACACTCTCTTTCTCTCTCTTAGAGGATAACGCACTTGCACTCGCAGAGAAAGAACTCATGCGACATGCGACCCATCAAGTCTCCTCGCCTTTACGAACGTAAAGCAGCTGAACAACGGACAAAGAGAATTGATGAGTCACGTGTTAGGAGCTTCCCTTGTCAGCACGTAATCGGAGAAGGGCTGACCGCAGGATGCAACGCACTTACACGAACAACGGCGAGACATCATCCCCGATGTGGGTCCGCTGGTCTGATCCAAATTCTACAATCGTCAGTCGATTCGATAACTCTTAATTACGTGTTCGTTAATCACATTCGTCGGTATCCGAAGTCTTTGGAAAATATCATAATTACGGCCGCGGATGATTGATATGATTCCATATATCTCGAATAATCGATCGCAATAATATTATCCCGTCAAACCGCCGATATGATTGCTTCACGCGACGCCGTTTAATTAACAAAACAAACACCGACGTCAATATTACATAATACGGAACACAGAATGACTCCTCGATTCGAGAAAACGCAAACTTCGAGTTATTATTATTAGGTGCGCAAACCAAATTGCCATTTTTAACTTTACTTATACCTAATAAACAGTTTAGAAGTTTCCAATGTAAATAAAGAATGTTAAAAGTACTACTACTACTACACATTTACAAAACGTTGTATGACATGACGGCCGTTCCTGATCCTATCCCTTTTTAAACGAAAATCAGTCTTGAATTTGCACGCCTAATAAGAGACCAGAGAAATCAAAGCGAGGTAACAATTCGCGGATCGATTGACGGACAGAAAACTGCGAGCCGAGACTCGCTCAAGACGGACCCACGCGCGGAATGATTCAAGGGGAGGGAAAGGAAGTAAGGGAAAAGAAATTAGGACCGATTGGTCGAAAGACTTGGGGATGAATTTCGCGAGAGGGACAACAGCGAAGCTCTCGATCTCTCTTCCACCGCGAGGGACTAGACATATACCGATCTCTTATCAACAGTACAATTATAATTACAGCTTAGAAACGAAAGCTTTAAAAGGGGGCGCCCGCCGCTTTCGGACCCCGCTTGCAACCGTTCCGCTCCGCCTCGCAATTTCGCCAGAGGGAGGACGCGAGTTATTTTGGAACACCTTGGGAAATCACATTGCGCCTAAGGGGAGTGAGAAAAAGAGAGACAGACAGATAGAGAGAGAGGGGGAGCAAGAGGAGAGAGTCTTCCCTCCACCGTTTAACTTGTCAACAAGCACGACAGGGCATCATCGGCGATACGTTGCCCGAATCGATAGATCGACAGTCACGATCGTTCCCCAACCGGATGCACGGCTCAACGTGACTAGATTAATCGGCAGCCGCCGGCACGATCTCGCAGCTTGATCTTGATCCCGCAGAAGAGCCGATCTCGAATCTCTTTGGGAAACGCGAAGCGGGACCTCTCGGCGATCGCAAACTACCCACAGAGATTGTCGAGTTCTCACGATGAAGAAAAAGGAGGAAGCACCGTGATCGCCGATCTTGAACCAAGTTCTATTTTCCGATCTCTCCCGATTTTTCTTTCTAGTTTGGAAAGAGGAAAATCGAACCGATATTGCGGATGATGTGTTTTCTCCGATAGTCAGGTCTTACGATCAGGCTGGTAGCTTCCGCGTGTAACTGACAGTTCTTATTGCTGCTTCTTCGTTTGCGTTCTGAGAGCGATCTTGGAGCTTCGCGATCAAGCGATTCGTTCGAACGATCCTGTTATTGCGTGCCGCAACGATCAGGCCGGCGTCTCTCGCCGCGATGAAATCGCTATCGAGTGAAGTCTTATTTGCGCGACACACGATAAATTATTTACAAAATTCGCCCGGCCCGATAAGGAACGATGCCCGATTCGAAAGCGCCAATTGAACACGACCCGGCGCGCCAAACAGTATACCAAACGCCCGGGCGACATTGCACGAAATGCAACAAGTTTTCAGTTTTCAGAACCGCGCCGAGTAGCGACCTCGAAGACTGAGCCGTGAATCGGACAGGAAAAGTATCTCATCTTGGATTGCTTTCGTTATTTTTCAACAATTCCTCTCTTTCCTATCTCTCCCTTCCTCTCTCTTTCTCTTCCTCTCCCTCTTCCTCTCTCTCTCTTTCTTTCTCTCTCTCTCTCGTTCTCGCTCTCGCTCTCTCTCGCTCTTGTTCTCGTGTGGAAAGGCCACGATTATACTCATGCGTCTCGCATCTCTCAGAATCCCGATTAACAAATTGCTAGATATATCACGATGTCCGATAGCGATAATAGTAATAACCGACAATAACTCGCTAAAAATTTCGCTTCGCCTAGAACTTATCGTCTAAAATATCTCGCGCTCGCACGTCGTCGTGCTTTAAAAATTCAACCTAATCCCGACGACGTCGCAAATTCAACCGAAACTTGCACAGGACCCATCGAATTATACATTCCCTTTCTCGGATCCGCCGCCGGTACCGCCCCCTCTCCTCTCCGCTCCATTTTTCGCTCCTTATGCGATCCATCTAGTGGATCCCCAAGAGATCTCTCCGATAGACACATTTGTAATCTTTCTCGCTGTGTGTGAGAGCAACAGCGACGAAATGAGATCGCCACGAGGGAGAGACGGAGCCGGAGAGGCCAGCACGAAGCTGGATCCGAAAAGAAAAAAAGAAACCGAAAAACAGACGTCAGACATTCCTCCTTCCTGATATTCCTCCTCGATCGCTTCGCTCCGCACGCGCTAATTTTTCGTTACATAGATTACGTAGATTAATCTCGTCGCCTAATATTGCATGCGCGTGAACACATTTCAAAGGTGAAAACAGAAAGACGATATTCATGGGCGTCCGCAGGGGGGGCAAGACCGGGCATTTGCCCCCTCCTGGAATCAGCAAACAATTTATTTTTCCTTGAAATAAAGAAAAAAGATTGCAGATGTCGCCGCAACGCACGTTTATAGCATGTCGACCGAGAAGCATAAATCTATAAGTCAATTTAAAAAGCATTTCGGAACAATATTAGAACAATATATTGCTTGAAATTTCTTAAGGGTCCACTAGTGGTAAGCAAACAGCTCATTGTTTATACTGTTCCGCAATTAGACCGACATTTCTATTATGCCTATTTATAATATTAAAATATTCCGAAATATTAGAACCAATTTCTGTACTATTACAAAATAAACAAATAAATTTGCTCGAATGTCAAAATCATATAAAACGTTTAATCTCTATTCTTCATGAAAAACGGGATAAATTTGACAATATTTTCACAGAATACGAGAAATTTAGCTGCTCGATTGGTGTTGAGATTAAAGTACCACGAATTGTATTAAAACAAACTAAAAGAGCGAACTATTTCACAGAGGATCCCAAAGAATAGTATTAAGTTTATAGTAATAAACTAAGCCTGTTTTTACCATATATAGATTCGCTTATAAGTTCTTTAAGTATTAGATTTTCTGAAGAAAATTCCAGTATTTTTAATCTTTTCCATTAATTCCATTAAATTATAAGTATTTTAATTCTGGAAGTAACATTTTAAATCATGCCCCCCCCCCCCTGGAAAAAATCCTACGGACGCCCATGACGATATTACCCCCTTACTCCCCCGACTCGCCGTAGCACAGCGACGCAATGAACATTAAACGAAACAACGTCGCTGTGCGCACAAATGCCTGCCCGGACATCTCGCCGCAATTACAATTTACAATTTCCTTTCCTCCTTGTCCCTTTCCCCCGCTCGGGAAGAATTCGTTAATGATAATTAGGACCTCGAGACGCATCTCGGATGCCGACCGACGAATATAAGCGCGCGCACGATGGTATGGCTGATGATGCGCTCCGCACTCGATGAAGGAGTCTCGGATGAAGATCTGAGTGCGCCGGTCCCGGCGGCATCATTCCTCGGAAACGAAGCGGAAGCTCGCGAAATTAACGCCAACGAAATGCACACGAGAGACACTCCGCCCTACGCGTGGCAGCATCCTTCTCGTCTCGCGCGTTCCACGCCACGCCACGCCATGCCACGCACAATCCAAGTGTAATCACAAAGGGAAACGTATATCGGTACAATTTCATTGCAATTTCTCCTTGCGCCGCGAACTCTTAGGGAATACAATAATAATTGGTGACTTCTCATGAAATAATCGAGTGATTCGCTCCGTCCCGGAACTTGGGATTCAAAGTTGACGAGGCGCTTCCCGCTTCTACGTGAAACTGCCGATGTATCGGCAATGCAACAAAATCAAAAGACGGTTACGTACACTTTGAGTCTTGACCGATCCAGTTCTGTACGAAATGGGATCAATAATTCGTAATTACAAGTACATCGCGGACGCAGATCGGAAATCCGCAGTTTATCGTGGATAAATTACGCCTGAAGTCTACATATAACACGCGGTTGTTCGTCGAAAGTCGCAAAGCGGGATGCAGAACGCGTCATCGAACTCGAATCCTTGCCCGAGCAGAACTCGTCCTATTTTGTCAAAACTGCATGTGAGGCCTTATCTATTTGAATAATAATAAAGATAGCGTTATGTCGGACACAGTGCGAGCCATTCGAAACGCGAGAGGGACGCGCGCTCTCTCTCACCGCTACCTGAACGCACGCCGCCGCTACAAACGTACTCGTAACGGGACAGACATTCGTCAAAGAGACGGATTTGCGATCCGCTCAGTCCCACCTCGACGCACCAGCACTCGATTGACCGGCAATTTCATTAAGATTTACAATTCCCCTATCACGTGTGTCGTCTCAATCGGGAGCTTCGTGCCGAGAACGATTCGACGACGAAATTAGCAGTCGCTCCAAGTGTGGTGTGTAACATTCGAGGCAGGATGCGTTACGCACAACGCGTGGCTTCGTCGGAAGAGATTTTGCGCATTGCGTCGGGAGGGCGTGTGCGCGCGTCCCATCACCGTTCCGTACGGCCGCCATCTCGTGTTTTTTTTTAATGGTATGCGTGTGTATGTGTGTGTTTGATGTTTTTTTTTAACTTTTAAATCGGTACGTAGCATATCGTTTTTTTTTTAGTCGTAATAAGTATATTGATATTGAACTACCTAGCCTAATATGTACAGAATTTCCGTTTTCACTCTTGGCACTACATTACCCCCCTCCCCCTCTTGTAGCTCCACTGCACGCATACACAACACGCACGCGCGCGCTTTCCTCTCTGTCTCTTGTTTTTCTTTCTTTCTTTCTTTCTTCTCTCCTCCCTTCGCCATCTCTCTTTCTTTTCTTTCTCGACCCTGCAATTAGCCGCGCCTCTCGCACGTCTTTTCGTACTCTGCTCGTTCCGCACACGCGCGCTTGCATTTACTCGCACGCTCACGCACTCACGCAACCGATTCGAACGATTCGCTCGTACAACCAACTCCGTGTCCCGGCCGTCCATCTCCTCTTCTTTTTCCGCAGCCACCGTCGCGTGAAACACAACACACACTCGCCCTGTCCGGCCGTCTCGCGCAGCAGCCGCCCGATTCGCGAATAAAACGTTATATCGGCAATAAATAATTTACTAACGACTCCGTCGCGTCACGACGTCGTCGCGATGAACTCCCGCGATGTCCAAGCCTCCGTCGAGAGCTGGAAGAGGGTGACCAGCGGATCCGCTTCTGTCGCTGGGTCGTTACCTCGCGTCCGTTACTCCTCTTCGAGGTGAAGCTACTCGCCGTACGATTCCCGGACGGAGGAGGAGGCACCCCCGCTCGCGGAATAGGCCATCGTCTCGCGTCGCGCGTTGGTGCAACGCCGCTCTCCACGATTTTAGGCTCTGGTCGCCCCCTGTTCCGTCTCCTTCTCTGGATCCTCCTCTTTCTCTCCGAACCGACGTTGTTATCCCCGCGCCACCGCTTCGCAATAATCTCTGAGACCTAGGCTAGACACTGGCCGCGTGTGGAATTGCACAATTGAGACAATGCGTCGACAACGTTGCCGGTGATGATGGTGGCGGTGGCTGGAGCTTCCGCGGTAGGACAAGAACGAGGGAACAGACGCGAACCAACGCACGGCGATCGAGCGCAGTCTTGATGTCCGATACGACCCTTCGGTCACTGTCAAGAGGCCGGCTTCTTCACATCCCCGCCGGCTCTCCTTTAGGCCACGAACGGACGACCCTCTTTCTCTCTCTCTTTCTCTCTCTGATTCTTTCGCTCTTTCTCTCTTACACTCGCTCGTTATAGAAGAACGCCGGAAGAACGATCCAACGAGGGTACCACCGGCCGAGAGGATCCTCTCGCGCGTCCGCAATATTCGTTGCTGAACACGTGGCGGAACCGATGGGACCTATCATCTTATGTTGAAGCTTCTTCCGCGAGTCAGTCTTGAAGGGCACCGTCGCTGCCGTCGCAGCCACGCAGACCGATCCTAGGAACCATCGCTCGTTCTCGAGGCCGAACGACGCGGCTGTGACGATGACGACAACGGCGTCGAGGAAGGAGGACGCCGCGGATCAGACCTTCTGATGGAAATGCTGTTGTTGCTGCTGTTGCTGCTGCTGCTGCTGTTGCGGATGATGATAATGATATTGCTGGTGTTGCTGTTGTTGTTGTTGTTGTTGTTGTTGTTGCTGCTGCTGCTGCTGCTGCTGCTGCTGCTCGTGCCGACTCTCGTCGGTCTCGCAGGGCACCACGGTGATGTTGGACAGATTGCTACTGCTCGTGCTACTACTGGACTCGGAATAATTGAAGAAGGGCGGTTTGCTGATCGGCACCGACGACGATGCCGCCACTGTCGCTGCTGTGGACGACGATGACGACGACGATGACGACGACGACGCCGACGGTGGCGTTGTGTGGCTCGGGAACTTCCTGAACACCGAGCGTGCGGTAGCCATGAACAAATTGCTGCTGCTGGGTATGTGACCCCGCGCTATCCGGTCGCTCGGCGTGTCGAGCAGCCCCGGAAGGTACGGGGTGATGGGCGGTAGGGTCCGATACGGCGGCAGGGACTCGCTGTCGAACACTGTGCGATTCGGCGGCGGCCGCACGCACTTCTGGTAAATCTCGCTCTCCTGAAAACGGACAGGTTCGTTAGTCGAGCGGATTTGCAGACGATTCGCGCGAAGATACGAAAAGTTTCACGCGTATTAAATAAGATTAACAGAAGACCGAAATTTAAAATATGAATTGATAAGGGAACAGTATAACAAATTTCTTACATGGACTTTTTAGGCTTTAAACTGGTGTGAGATTTTCGATTGTTCGTTTGATTGATAATTAAACTTTGTCAAAACATGAGACTTTCATTGTCAACAATCAATCAGTTAATTAATTGGAATATAATTAGCAAGGAACTTGTTCAAGATGCTCGTTTTTAACCGATTACTGATGTAAACTGCCCAAAGATAGATATCTTACATTTTTTTTAATTTAAAGAAGACCTTGCAGTTTTCAGATAATCTTTTGTCTTGGTATTTTAAGAAATTAAACTCTTCGCCTTTTTATTTTATTCCAAGCGTCTGTTTAATGTAAATCTTTGTCGCAATTGCGATGATTGTGACAGCCTTAAATGGAGCCCGCTTTAAATCGTATAAAGTTTAATATCCCTGCTTACGCAACGATGACGAGGCGTAATAAGTACTTGAACCTGAGAGTTCGCGGGACAGGAAGCGAATAAATAAATGTTTTTCGGTCATTCCCTCTTCCCATTCCTTCCATCCCAGAAGACAACAGAGTGTTGCGTCGCGCTAAATCAAGTATATATTTTCCAACTATAATCTCACGTAAAAATCATAAAAGCAAAATAATCCGCGATATTCACAGAGAGAAACTAATCTTATTATTATTTATTTTAAATAAATGCAATCAAAATTTCGCATCTCGCGTAACTTTGAATAACTTTTTGCGACCAACGAAGTAACAACAGATTAAATTTAAATTAATTAAACGCGAAAAGAGCGATCATAAATAATAATATTACCTCATTAACTAAGTAATCCGGCTCGCGTCTAGACGGCGATACAAATATTGTAGAGCACCGTTTTAGAGAGTTTTGTTTCTTATTTTTAATGTTGCCTAGTTTAAAAATATCCTGCCTCGTTTACAGGTAACACAAATAGATGGAGACTTGTTTATTGACTGGCAGTATATATTCAAATCAAATCACGACATTTCGACCTTTGGTTCAGGTCCTCGGTTAAAGGTATCCTGCTATAAAATTATCACCATAAGTTATGTTGTGCTGTCATAAGTATGTGTTTGATTCAGCATCATCTAGACGCAATCTGGACTACTTAATCACCAATACTAGACTTAATGCTAGATTCGAAAGACAAAAGAGAAGAGATTCGGCTTTTGCGTCTCGATTCGGTTCACCGGCGACGTCGCTGCTCCAATCCTGATCTCTCACCTGGTCCGGGTTGCGGAGATGAAGATCCGAATGCGCCCCGTACGGCTCTTCGCCGTCCGGCAGCTCCAGTCGTGGCGGCAGATTGAGAGCGAGATCCTGCCGGACACTGTCCGCACGGATCGCGCGATCCCTTGCCGCGGCGATCATCGCCTCCTGTATGTCTTTACGCCTTTTCGCATCGCTGCCACCGCCATCGCCAACGTCGCCGCCGCCGACCGCCTCAGCCATCACGCCAACGGTCGGGTCATTTCTCGCCGATGCACCGCCGTGTGCACCGCGTCCACTGCTGCCGACCTCCATTCCTTGGCCCACCGACAGCATCTGAAAAGACCGATCAACAATTTTATTTTTCGAAATTTACCTTTGCTATTGAGAAACTGTCACGTATCGCTGTCGGAAGATATGTAGAAAACTTCTAGAGAAAGATTTCCGATATTGCAAATTTGTACAAAACGAGGTACAATACTATTATATTAAATTATATGGGAAACCTGACAGATACTATTGTCAGTAAGTAAAATATTTTTATCGTTTGTTTTACAGTTGTATACTTAATATATATGTAGGTATCATATTGAATTAAATATATAATTTTATACTTTTTCGATTAAAATATATAATTTTATATTTTTTCGATAAAAGTGAGATGAGTTGATGGGAATTCTGATAAAACTATAATAAGTTTCTGAGCGAAGTACGTGTAAACGCATTTTTTAATAATAAAAATAATGCCTTATAATTAATTTTATTTGTTTGTAAAATAACGGAAATTGTCGAAGAATCTACTTTTTGGCCTCCCAACTTTGCAATATATCCGTCAAATTTTACTGTCCCGTGAAATATCGTTCTAAGCAGGCAATCTAAATCATTACATCATTTCTTATTATTCACATTCAATTTAAACGTATCTCTGCTGCGGTATTTTAATAAGTAATATTTCTAACTTGAAAATATCGGCTTAACATTTAATCACAGCAACTCGGATATCAAATTAAAACTTTAATTATCAAACTTCATTAAATTAGAGAAGATATAAGATGTTATTAATCTACAAATATACCGATCGATTATCACAAAACCCAGCCTTTTTTTTTATTACTTTTCAAAACTAAAGATTTTTTATTTTGTTATCGAGTTGCTGGAATTATATGTTGCATTTTTCAGAGTGCAAAGCAAACTTTGCTACACAGCGATTACTATCTCTCAGCTTCGTCACGGCGGCTTAATGAAAGCGTGCACACAACATGCTTGCCGACAAGTTTTGAAATCGCTGCGCTATGCCGTTGCATTGGAACGGCCACTGCAATCGCTGTTGGAATTCGAACAGAGCACCCCATGTTGTTTTATTAGCGTTCTTAGGCATTCTCCTAACGTCCCTAGGTTTCTCATCATTGTTCTCAGGCATTCTTTGGCGGTCGGTCGGTCGTGCACGATGGACCACTGAAGAGGAAGTACCCTCAAAGAATCGATGAATTGAGCCGTTAATGGCAGCTCGCGAAGTGGAAGAATAACGCACGAAGACCGCGAGAGGAAGAAATCCAACTTGCGAATGGTGCAATTTTACTTTTACAAGAATGAAATTTATGGAATAGCCTATAGGCTATTTCATGAATGACGACTATAGTCGGTGTTTGGAGCAAAAGAGTTAAATAAAGGATGAAATCGTACATTATATATTAATCTGTATATATCGGGATTGCTGTCACTCAGCATGCCGAGAAAAAGGATTCGTGATCTACACGCGCGAGTGCTGTGTAAACAATTGTGAATAAATTAATGGAGAAAATGAAATTGTTTAACCGCTCGATCGCGAGAGCGTCTATTACACGTGGACGCAGATATTAGCGTCGTGCCGTTGCGCTCGATTCGCGTAAACTCGCATATAAATCAGATCATTATATCCACTGGATTAATCTCTCTGTGACGTCGACTGTTTGCACGATCGAACGAACAGAGTGTCGCGTTTGATTCGTGACCACTACCGTCATGAAACGCCCGCTACTCTTTACACAGAAAACTGCCCGTGTATTTCATGAAGTGCATCATAAATGCATATGCTTAATTTACATGGACACTCGGAAATTCGGAAAGGGAGGTAGACGCAATTATTTATAACAATAATTATTTATAACAAACATCTAAAAATAGATTCCTGCGCTGTGCAAGGAGGAAACGGGCACTTGTAATAAATATTTATAATAAACCTGTAATATAATAAAATAATAAACGTTACCTGTAATATAATTAAAAACAACTTCTACGCTATGCAAGAGAAGAACACAATTATCTTTGAAGCAATCGTTTCGAGCACTCGCGAATTCAGGAATTTCGCAGATCAGCACGCCCTTTTGTCAGATTGTTCTCACAATCGTTACTTGACATGAATCAATATTGAGTTATGCATTTTTCCGTGAAAAGTTCCCTATGATTCCCTATTATTATAGGGATATAATTCAACAATCGGAACTCGATTAAGCGAGCTCGTTCGATCAGTCTCCTTCACTCGCAAATTCCTTCGTACCTTCGAGAACACCGGTTTAAAACATCTGCTCACGCACGCATGCACGTGTACGACACGGTCGTAAGAGGCGGGTCGAGAAACGTCACGACGTGACAGTTGGCGATGCCACGGGATGGTGCGGTTCGGACGCACCTTGAGAGATAAGACGAAGAGAAGGTCGTACGAGCTTGGAGTGCCGACGAGTGTACATACACGAGCGACGAAAGAACGAGGTCGCGTGCGGATTCGCATTCGCGAACCGCGCGCTTTCCTTTTCTTTTGCGAGCATCCTCCGTAATCCCGTTTCCTCTCCCGCTTGTCCGTCCAATTGATCGTAGATCGAAATAGATCGATCGATAAATGAATCCCCCGTTGCAACGCTCCGAACATGTGTGCTCGCGTCGCATTTATAATAACAAATCACATTTATTTTTGGTATATTGATAATAACGGACCAACAATATATCAAATAAATTAATAGACATTTTGAACAATTTTCTATTTTTCTTATTTGTTAGAGGTACAAGTGTATTCTCGAATATAACGTCAGATAGTTAAAAAATATAACATTATACTATTTTTATGTATTATTTTAATTCAATACCTTTTTCTCAATTTTAATTAATTTTATGTTATTCTTTTTATTGTAACATTATATATATATTACTTTTATACTTATAAAATATTCATCAAGATATACAGAGACACACACAGCTATCTATCCGGAGATCATTTTATTCCAACAGCTCCGCGTCCACGTGCAGAGAGCAGAGTGCACCTCGCCTGCGCACATCTCCGAGCGGAAGTATCGAGGATGCCGCTCCATCGATACGATTTTACGACCATCTGATCACGATTTAACGAGCGGGAGCCGATGCCAGTCATTTCTCCCGCTCGCGAGCGTTTGCCGGCACGTACGCGCGTTAACGACCGACCGGGTCGGTCGGTCGCGTTAAAGCTTTAAAGGGGTTTCCAGCACCCCTCTGCTCGCGAGTGTTCTCGCGCTCGTCCGAGGCCGTCGAAAGGGAAAGCGGAAGAGGGACGCGACGCCGGCTGCGGCTGCTGCTGCTGCCGTTGCTGTTGCTGCTGCGACAGCAAGGGTGAGGGTGCGCGGCGGAGACAGCAGCGACTGACACACAGAGGGATGAATGTTCGTTCGCGCCACTCGCGTACCACTCGTATCGATCGACTACTCGCGGTGTAACATCGCATCGCGTTACCAGCGCGACTGAATCCACCGATCAGGGGAGATATGGATATCTTCAAGCAAAGCTCGACACACGCACATACGTACATAAACACACAATCGAATATCGGATGTCGATCGAAATCAAGCTCTCTTGTGTCCTGATAGCATTATCGATACATGATCGATGTGCAGCGTTAACTGAGATTTTTCGTTTTCGTATTTACCTCCACTCTTGTCCCTTTTTCATTCTGTATCTTGCAAGTGTCATCGCGATAATGCTCGTCCGTTGTGCGTTTGTATCTTAGCTTTTTCATTACTTATTTCGTAAATCATGTGGAGAGAAATCTAACAGGATAATGATTTGTAGAGAAAAATTAATGCAAAATGTATCATAGAGAACCTTGAGTTTTTAATTATTTATTTCTATTATTTTCAGGGGAAGGAAAGTTCAGTTTTGTCGGATAATTGTGGTCCATATGCGAGAGAAGGAAAACCCGGCGAAAGGTGCAATTCTATTTCTACCTGAATACACATAGTCATTTGGAGTATCAGGTGAGATTAAAAAAGGTGAGAAAGCACGAATTCTCTGGTGATGCTCGCGTTTGAGTCGACAAAAGCGTTTGACACCAAGGTGGACCAAAAAGTAGAAAATCGAGCATTTCCTCGGGGAGAATCAATGTCATTTTTCGAGGTAAAACGATTTATATGCACCGAATATAGAAATGCGCTATATTTGGTGAGTATAAATCTCCTTAATTCGGAAATTAAGGAGATTTATACTCACCAAAGTGGTTTCCTTCCACTTCTGTTTCCGAGTCGTGTGAACCACTTTAACGTGACAGAGTAGAGCGCGGATTATTCGATTGCACTTACGTGTCGCGTTGGCGATAGAGGTGTCATCTCAACCGAAAGTAGTTCATTAGCCCGTATCAAGTGCACTAAGTCCGATACGTATCTCGACTGCACAATTGAAATCTACTGCACTTCGAGAATAAATCTTCGTTCAATGAGAACGATATATGGACAGGTATAGAACCATAACACGTGATTGTCGGAGGGTATATTACAATCACTCCATTTATTTAAAGTAGTAAAATATTCATCGAACGTTTCGATTCCGTTTCAGACTTTCTTCAACAAGTAGCTAAAGACGAATACTACTTTATTACTAAATTTAAATCGAGCGATTGAAATATGTGCGCTGACAATCGCATTTAAAGTTCCATTTGTCTACATAACTTCGACTAACAATAAATGGAATAGAGCCTATAAATATTAACAAAATCTTTGCTATTTTTTGTTTCTTCTCTACATAAAATAACCTTCGCCATTTCTCTGCTGCATAAAGTGACAAAAATATCGAGAAATAAGTTCGAGGAACGTTCTCCGAATTTCCTGCGGGGGGTCACGTGGCAGCGATTCTCCGCCGAGAAGACCTTCCTCGCGACAAATGGAGTAAAAACAGCGGCGGTGGAGGCCCGCACGAATTGAACGGAGATTGCTTCTTCTCTCGCATACTCCGCGATACATTTTATTACCGTAATATTCCAGACTTCCGCACGGTGTTGCGTAACGACTGAATTACTCGCGGGGCGACGTTACGGGCGCGCCGGGGTGAGAAGCGGGGGTGCAACCCGGATGAACGACGTGGCGAGGACGGGCGGAAGAAGATGAAAGAGAGGCGAGCGGACGTGAGGTCGTTCGGATGATCGATCGGAGATAGAGCTAGCCGGTGACGAGGAGAGGAGCGACGAGGAGAGGGAGCGTTTGCTGCACCGATCGTAACGTTACAGCGGCTCGCGAAATCGCGCGAGCACCGCTCTGCGAGGTTGTAACGCACTTTACGACT
This sequence comes from Ooceraea biroi, assembly GCF_003672135.1. NCBI lineage: Eukaryota > Metazoa > Arthropoda > Insecta > Hymenoptera > Formicidae > Ooceraea > Ooceraea biroi. Next base: position 4,925,560 of record NC_039517.1, on the reverse strand, counting down.
TCCCGAATCCGCGCCGGCACCTCGCTGGACCGTAAAATCCCCCCTTCGTCGGTACGCTCTCGCTCGATACCGCCGCGACTTGTTTGAAACGCGACACCCTTGGGACCATCGTCGACGTTGTCGTCGTTGTCGTTGTCGTCGTCGTTTTCATCGTCGTCATCCTCCGCACGGTTGAAATTGTAGTTTCGCAAAAGAGCGAACTTTGCCGGATCGATCGCGAGCGAGCGAGCGAGCGTTGCCCGCTCTGAGAAGCTTACCCTCTCGAGCCACCCTCCCTCACTTCCCAGCGGGAGGATGGACGAGCGTCAAAGTCGCCGGGAACGGCGAAGCGGTGGCTCGAAGGTGCCCCGCGGATGTAACTTCGCTGGGAAGCGCTCGATTCTCGGGCGGTTAACGCGGTTTACGCGCGCCGCTGCGTTTTATTCTCGCTCGGCCGATATATCGGAGCAACAATCGCGGATAACGAAATCGAGAGCGAGGTGACCGTACCTCGCGCGAGTAAACGGTATCGATTTACGGCCGCCGAGCGTCTGACTCGTTCAAGACATTCGACTTCGTTGGCTCATCATTTGATCGATTCAAGAGAGAGAGAAAGAGAGAGAGAAGATGGCACCTGCGTGCGAGAGAAGGAGACGTCAAGTATTTTTGGAAGACCTTCTGGAGAAAGAACGTTCGCGCGAGATATATTTAAATATGAGACTATGCATGATGCTTCTTGTTTTTACATCCTCCCTGTTTTTTTTGCATCCCCGTATTTTTCTTTCTCGCGCGTGCAGATTTTTACCGTAAATGTTTTCCGCCGACGTGCGTGCGGGGAGCCGGGGACCCGCCGAAAATATGATCCGTCCGAAGATATTCACGGGAGAGAAACATAATATTTGCGACGTCGATCCTACCGCTCGATCAATGTCCCTGGTTTCGAGGCTCGTGCCTGACAAACAACGATTAAAATATGCGCCAGCCCATTGGCGCATCGCCGATAAAGCGTGTATAATTTTTCGTATAACGTCTCCACGCGCATCTTTCAGATTACGCAATCTCCGCTGCGCCACCATCGTCATCGTCGTTGTCGTCTTAACCTTGCATCGATTGCAAATATTGTCATCGGTGTAGAGTGCATGTGCACTTCGACGCAGTGCCTTTCGACGCGGCGCGGCACATGTAAAACGCAAACATAAAATTCCTCATGTGCATAAACTAAATGTAAAATGTTCTAAAACAAAGATACAAAATAATTGCTACAACGCAAAAATATACAACGTGAAAAAAACGTAACTGTTTAAACGTAAACTGTTTTAGAATTCGATATAAATGTTATTTCTAATTATTAGGATGTACAATATACAATAGATAATAATAAAATAATAAAATAAAAAATAATAAAACAATTGTAATATAATGTATAATATAATATATAATAGCAATAATAATATAAGACATAATAAATAATATAATAAATTATATATACATATTTTAACATAATAAATAATATTTAAAAAAATACAAATTAATACAATATAATAGAAGAAAACGTGAATCGAAATTCGCGAGGGACTGTTTCTTATACTCTCTCTCTTTCTCCGGGAGTACCAGCGATTTTCAATTTTAGCTCTCGACTATTCGGAGAGAGCTAAAATTGAAATTCGCTCGTACTCTCGCGCCGCAAAAATCGCGTACGCAAGAACCGGCTTTCTTTCGGAAAAGCTTCCGTGGCGTTACTCCCCCAATCGATTCGCGCATCGCGCCGACATCTCCCTTTACGATTCTACCAGGCTGATAGCAACCCCGCTATCATCTTCCTGCTGATTCGTTACGATCGCGTCACGCCAACCGGATCCACCGACGATCACAATTGTTCCTTGTTTATCGCGTTATCATCTGCGATTTGCGCGCGTTTCGACACGCGCACCAACGATCGTTTACCTTTACCTATACATTATTGCACCTATCAATAATCGCTCTACGATCTGCGACAGACTCGTGTTCAAAATCAAATTAATCAGTCGCGAATGCCTTGACAATTGTCCGCTTCACTTAGCATTAGCGTTAATTATTGCACGCGCTTTAACAATGCAGCGAGTAATAATCGAAATTATCAAATCGCGGATTTATCACTGACGCGCTTGAGAGATTGCGTCTCGAGAATCGCTGGTGCTCGCGAGTGCTTTCGAATGTGTCGTTCTCGTCTTCTTCTTTATCGCCGTCGTTGTCGTCGTCGTCGTAGTCGTCATTGTCGTCGTCGCCGTCGTGGTCGTTTGGTAAAACGTATCGATCGAGGAGAACGTACCACCCTGCATGAGGGCAATGCACCGGGGATACATCATGCACTCGCTGTAAAGCGCTGCGACTATACTCTCGCGGCACCTGCTACACCTTCGCGCGCGCATAAAGGTCGTTCTAAAAAAAGAAAAAAGAATCCTTCCACCGCGCGAAACATCGATTGCCGCACGTCGCGGCGAGAAATTCCGCCCCGCGTCGCGTCGGAGCGGAGCCGACGGGATCTTGCATAACCGTTGCATTGCTTTGAAATATATCTCCCCCGAGCGCCGCCGACGCTTTATCAATGACACGTGAAATTGTCTTCTCGAGATTATCGGTAGATAAGGAATAATCTACGCGAGATTAAAATCGAGATCGCGGGGCACATCTTGTGCGGCGTTCGTGCTGGTTGAAAGATTAGATCGGATCTCGGCGACACTTCTTCGATCCGTCGCGCCGCAGTATTTTGCGCGCGACATTCGTGTAATCACGCTGCCAATTATTGTTATCGCCCCCAAGGCCACGAGACAAATCGGTTCCGCGCGCCGTGGCGTCGTCGCGATGGTTGTGAACTCTTGCGCCCACTTGAATTTCTTTATCACGAAAGTGAAACTCTGAATATTTATAAATGTCTGTGCGAGATAACGCGAGAATAGTAGGAACTATGATAGAAATAGGAAATAGGATACAATATAGAATAGATAAATAATAAAATAACAAAAAGTAATATAAAACTTATATAATATATTATAATAATAATAATAATATACGCGTACATAATAAACAATATAACAAATTATATATACATATATAAATATAATAAATAATATAAATACAAATTGATGCAAGAATGACAATGATTTGTCGTGAATGGGTTAATGTAGAAACGATTAACAGGGGTAAGACATGAGGATGAAATAGGGGCAACACGGAGGGATTAAAAATGAACGCTTCTGCTCAATTAAGGCTCGCCAGACCGCGATTTCTCGGTTTATATCACGTGTTACGTTACGTACGACGTACGTCGCGTGATTAATTAGACGGCGAGGAAATACCGCGGCTTTCATTAGGAGCGGCCGTCACGCGTGCTATCGTGTCGCGGGACGATGTGCCGTGCGACGAGTGCATTTGCGCCCCCGTGCTTCACGCGATGCAATCGCACATGCAGGCGAAACCGCGAGCGAGATTTCTCGCGACGTTATTCCCATCGGACTGCACGAGCTAAGTGACTTTCGATGATGACACGCTCGTTTCCCAAATTCAATACGCTGTTACGTCTCATTAAAGCATTTCTCATTCATTAGAGAGGAACAAGAGAAACAGAGACAGAGATCTATATAGAGGGGAGAGGAGGGAGGAGGAAGAAGATACTGCGATCCGCTTGGATGACTTTTGAGGTCGTCTGTCTGGTGGAAAGTTTTTATATAGAAAGAATTAAACGCTATTGATTTCTTCCACGGCAAGCTCGAGGGTGATGGTCGACGGTCGGTTGGTCACATGAATCAGGATCCTGTCGCAAGTTACGTATGGCATGGGCGATAGTATGGTTTATTACTCTTTACTCTCCTTTGCCGTTCATTATTCTTTAGACGGTTCAAGGCACAGAATAGATCGGCTATACTTTTCTTGAAAATTGAGAAAAATTAGATTTATTATGACACTTTCAAGGAAATGAATCGCACGTCACTGTTAGTCATTGAAGCTTTATCTAGGGCTGAAGTACTGGGATCCTTGAATTTCTGAATACTATTTTACTTTAATGGGGGAGGGAATTGCTTTTTCTCGTAATTTTTCTTTCTGAAAGATCGCAACGCGCTCTATCGAGAGCCTCAAGACTTCCAGGATGCATGAGGCATCACGAGTCTCAGTTTCCGTGACAGAGCGAATCGAATCGATCGCGGCGACAGAACGGGTCGATGCGGTTTCAGAACGAATTGGTTTCTCGTTCGACGCGGCACGTCGCCGCGCGCCGGCGTCGCACGAGGGAGAGACGCATTAAGAAAACAACGTAAGTGTCTCGGATTCGCTCGGAACGAGGGAGAAGTAGGAAGAGCGATAAAGCCGCTATCAGAGCCGCCGTCTCGGTTAGCTATCTGCAAATAATAGCGGTTTGCACGAATGTGAACACGAGAAAGAAAGAGAGAGGAGAAGAGGGAGAGGAACAGAGAGAAGAAAGAAAGGAGAGGAGGGAGAGAATTGAAAATGGAGCGCGGATAAGAGGGGAAGCGAGCGATAAGAGCCCTCCCCCTGAATGTTTCGGCTGCCTCGGTACGAGTGCACTCCTCGGATCCGAGAAAAACCTCCGAGACAAAAAGATCTTGCCTTCGAGAGTCATCGGAGTGACGGCGGATCAATGCCGAACAAATATTACGGCCCCGAGCTTCGATCCCGAGTGACGTCACGTGGGAAATCTATCTGATACGTCTAGAATTTTCCCTCCCCCAATCAGTCCCGTCGTGTTCCGGTGATTCCATTGGTCCGCATTCGAACGCATTCCACTGGCGCGGAACGTGTCGATTGAAATTTCAAACGGGCCTCGAGGCACATGGGCCTGGATAAATGACGATGACAAACGTGAAGATTAGAAAAAATTTAGCCGGCGTTTTACCCCTCTTTTCTGTCAATTTCTTTTTCTTCTCAATTTTATTCCACTTTCGATGCGAGCGATTCACGCCCCGATCATCGACCGACGAAGCGAATCGCACTTTGCGCAACGTCCGGCTCTCGATACGATGCGGCCGTAAATCAACGCGCGTTCGGAGCATTCATCGTGTCGCGTCGCGAGGAGGCGTGCGTATAAAGCAGGCTGCACATTACCGAGCCGAGCCTCAAGTCGAGTCTCTCTGTTCGATTTTCGACTTCTCTCCTCGCGTTAAACGTACAATACAATTGTTGTGTCTTCGAAAAAGAGGGCAGGAAAAGATGCAATCGGCTAGACTATCGCTTGACTACATGTATAATAGCGAAAATAGCTTAACGCACACACTCATACGTCTTGTGCGTCGCTAAACGCGCGAAAATCAAAAGACAAAATCCATTGAACCAAATCTCGGAATCACGAACATATTTGATCCACATTTTAATACACTTTGCTCAAATGTTTCATCGTAATTGCTGATTGCCAGCGCAATCATCGTCTAGAGCGCGTAACAACCCCAAACGACCTTTGATGTAATGACGAAATACAGATTCCTGATGGAAAGCTACGAACCATCAAAATGCTCGCTACTCCAAGTTTGAAGATGACAAACACGCAATCGGTTTACGATAAAGTTCGATAATTCGTGGCTGTAGTGATGTATGATGATGTCATGCTATTGCAAGGCAAGGGGTTACACGCAAAGAAGAGCAAAAAGAGAACATTCGATGTGGGGAGAATTATCCGCAGCGGTCGCGCGCGACGCGCGACGGCGTTTAAACAATAAACTATTCAGACGATGTGCTTTTATAGACGCGTTTCGTCATTCCGTCCATTGATCGGCGCACCAGCAGCAACGCGTACCTACGTCTGTCATGCCGATAACAAATTTCATCCGGTCGCGATTCGGAAACCTTAAAATTCGTCAGGTCGCTTCATGTTAGATCAAAAGATTATCGCGGAAGAATATAAAACTTCCCAAACTCTCTTCTCTTCTCGGGAGAGCAATATACCCGCTCAATGTCGATTGGTACTCGATATCGATTACCGTTGCACGTTACATTAAAAAAAAAAAAAGGAAAAAGGAAAGAAATAACGATGTGCCCCGAGGCATCTCATCGCGCGAGCGTATGAATATGCAGGGATCGCTCGCGCAGAACTTGATGATCTTAACGGTTTCGTTTGCGGTACGCGGTGCTCATACTTGCGAGTGCGCGACCGAGAGCGCGCGAGCGCGGATGAACAATCCCGCGTCCCGCGGGTTTACCGTCGGTTCTTCGCCAATTTGCATGACGCCGCTGCGCAAATTGCCCCGCCGGGTTTATGAAGCGATTAACTCCCGTTACGATGGTACGTCGCGAAAAAGCCGCGCGCGCGAGTAACGCATCGCGCCACGCGACTGCTCCGTCATTTATCATTTGCGCAATTTCCGTTGCTGTCAATAATTTCATCAATTCGCAGCATCGACGAAAACGACAGATAAAAACAAAAACAAAAGAAAACAAGCGAAACTCGCGCAATAAGCTTCATTGAATTAAGGTCGACTCGTTCAAAAAACAGGCCGACCGTAGCGTCTCGCGCAGATATCGAGCGAAAAGAGTTGCGGAGCGCGCGATTGTTTCATGAATTTGCATTGCAAAACGATGACGGTAGCTTGTGCATGCTTTCCGAAATTTCAGCCGCAACTGCTTTTTGCATTGTTGTTGTTAATTTATTGTTTATCATGTAGAGTAGTTATTTTTCAGGCTTCCGGTTAAGCCGCCGTTGTAAGCAAATCGCAAATTCGAGAAACGGTCCGTCAACATGTATTTTTTAGCACTGTACATATTTTCACCGAGATAATCACAAGCACGTACATAAATATTAACTATTTTTGTTTTGTCTGATCATTACATGAACGAAATTTTAGATGAGACAGTTTCGGACATTCCTCTTTAAAAAAATTGCGGATTTTTCTCTTTTTTGTACGATGCGATACTCACTCAATTCTTTCGATTTTTGCAAAAAGTATTGAAATCGGAGATGGTTCCCTTATTATGCATTAATTACCCAGTTTTTGAGCAGTTCATAGCGACGACAGCCTTTGAACTTAGCGCTCCTCTGCATCCACATTTTTCCCGCGCGTAGTGTGCGATCCGAAAGCTCCGGAAACATTAGCGTTGCGCCGATGAGCGCCGCGTGCGTATTCGACGACGTACGTCTATAGGGGATTAATTACGCGTGTCCGGGTAGACAGAGGTCAATAGGCTGAAACGAGACGGGCAGAAAAGCGCAGAACGTGACGCAATCCACGCGTAGGTGGGAGCGTAAAGGTACGCGAGCACGCGCGGCGGACGTACGCAAGCATGTGTGCACATACACTTGCGCAATGCGCCCGCCATTGCGTAGACACTGCTTCCCGTTTGACGGAGATAAGCGTTAACGAGGCCCGGATAATGGCGTCGGCAACCCGTCTAGACGCGACGACTGCGACATGTCCTTTAAAAATATTAACGGCACCGCAAACGTTTCTCCTTTTTTTAGGCCACAACAGGCAGCGGCGAGTTTCGACGCGGAAGTCATGTCAATATCTTCGCCTTTTTTTCGTCTTTTTCTTCTCTTTTTTCTGAAGGACCGTTAAGTATCGTTTAAGATTTGAAATTCAATATTCATTTGCTTCAATATTTATTCATGATAAACGATTTCGCTTAACGCGAAAAGAACGTGCGTTCATTACGAGGGAATTTACGAAAATTGAGAAAGAGAGAGGAGAGAGAAAGGATTTCCGGCAATTGAAGAAGCCCTGTTTCAGCAGTGGAGAGGTTTCTTTTTACAAGCACAAACAAGCAGGACGTGATTAATTAATGGCACATCCTGCTTGAGTACTTCCATCAAATTCTGTTAAAGTTTCTAGTGTCTTCTCGGATAGAATTTTTAGCAGAGAGAGAAAGAGAGATTCGCGTTCCTTCAACCTCTTGCTTTACAGTACGAGTGACATCCGCGCCATAGATTACACATATATAACACATAAATAACTATTTAACCTGCGCAAAAAAGATATTTCTATTATAAAGGTAAAGAAAATGGCAGCCGTTTATTAAGCGCGTTAAATTGCATATCCGAATGCGCAATTTAAGATATACAATATATAATGATAAGAGACTCGCGCAACGATGTGGAAAATAGTAAAATTGATTAAACTCTCATCGCGCCTTTAAATGTGATTACAGGCGGCATTAAATTAACTGCAACGCCCCGAGTTTGAATCGCAACACAAAGGCGCTCGTTTTCCCTTCGTTTCTTCCGATGACGCGCGTTTACCGCGCTTTCTAACCGCCCGTCTAACATTAAATTGCAAAACGAACGGGTTAAGATCGCGCGAGGTCGCAGTTTTCTTACTCGCGCGGCCGTTTACCGCGGGAATAACAGACACGCCAGCGCATAACTTTCTCCGCTTCCACTCTTCGCCGCTACTGCACCGTGGCGCTCGTCGACAAAAAGCTCCGCTTTGCGGAATCGGCCGAATGATCACGCCGCTACCGTTTCACGCCGACAGGCGAGGAAGCGGAGAAAGAAAGACGTTCTCGTCGCCACGCGCGTGAGGCGGAAGCGCGCTCCTTCCTTCAATATATTCTTACGGACGAGTTTCACACGCGAACGTCGCGACCGCACGGAATTCTCCGAGCTGAGAATATCTTTTTCCCGTGGAAACGCCTCTCAAAGGCGTAATCGAGAGCGCGCGAGAGCGGGTCGGCTGTCACGATTACAGTTTGCGGATGCACGCGGACGTTCTGCGCGAAGAGCAATTTTACGCTAGAACCGCGTCACCGTCAACGACCGACGGAATTGCGTAAAGGCTTGAATTTCACGCAGCGATTTCGTGTGACATCATCTGATAGTCCGCCATCGCGCATCCGGCTAAAGAAATTTTTGTCGGCGTACGTTGACGCGAGGAATCTGTGAAATTCGTAACAACATCGGCATCCTCGTCTCTATCACTCTTAAATTATTTAAACAAATGGATTGAGCTAAATAGAAAAATAATTGAAAAAAACTTTATTAAGCGCGGATTAATTTAACTAGTTAGTTTAATAAAACGATCAATTAATTAAATGAATTGATTAACTTAATAAAATGAATCGAGTAATGCTCATGACAACATGTCGATACCGCGAATTGCGTTTCACATAGCTACAACGCATCCGAGGATACACATCATCGCATTCGTATTCTCGTTCGCGCGAGACGGAATGTCACGCGTCGCGGACAAGGAAAGCGGGGCTATCCGCTTATTCGGATATTTAATTTAGCAGACGAGACGGGATTTAGACGCTCCAATTATCCTCTCGTCGATGTCATACCAAGCGCGCGGCGATATGATCGAGCGAGCGAGGGTGGCCTCGTACGAGGCACACTTGTGTAAACGTTCCCGCTGTCGTTTCCCACGGCCCTTTCGACCGGGCCGTCCGATAAAAAAAAAACGAGAAAAAGAATGAAGAAAAAGAAAAAAAAGAGGAAGGCACCATCGACCTAATTTTCGATTCGAGCTAATATTTGCCCATTACGCGTAGGCGGCCACGTGCGAGCGTGGCGTTTTTTCAGGGTGACGACCGCGGCTGACACGTGGAATCTCTCTCCTCGTGGGAGAGATCTATATCTGAAAGTGTAAAAATAAATAATAGCGGCTGGTATCGCATTCCTAACTTGTTTATCTCGTTTACGAGCTGACCGCATACCGGTCCGAGATGCGCGACAGATGTACATCCCCCGAGGCCCGGTAAACCGTGGCTACGCGTAACGAATATTTTCGTTGAAATCCGAAAGAACTCACAATCATCGATTCCCGTTTCAATAATAAACGCGTCAAACGCGAGGCGTTGCAAGGTCGACAGCGATAACTCGCGATAATTTTAAATGTATTATCATAACACATCAATGCCCGGCTCAAGTGTATTTTCAAGAGCATTATCTCGTTTTCAGCATATTCTTTCTTTTTGTTGTTTCTCTCAATTTCAACGATAATTAACAAGTAAATATTCGATAAAAATATGTTACTGAACGAATACCCCTCCCACTCCCAATTGGAAAAAATTAAGCATGTGTATTATTTAATGACCAAAACTGGATAGATTGTAATAATAATAGCTGTTAAAAAAAGATTTCAGCAATCGATACGTTTAGTGAATTGATCCCCAAGCAATTAGCGTGAGTGTTATTTAAACCAGCTTAATAAATTTGTCTCGCTATTTATGCTATCGATTTCGAGCGATTTCAAAAGTAACTCTCCATAATGCAGCCTTACATTAACTTCCTCTTCTCCTCTTTACGGATATTCGTCCCCTCGGGGACATCCGTGGCTCTACTAAGCGGTTAAAGAGTTAAACGCGTGGCTCGCACTTATATAGGCGCAAATTATGCGCGCCACGATTATCGGCGCATATTAATGAGCGTGTCGTGATCGCTATACGAACGAGCACGATTGCAGCGACCGCTAGATTATACGCCGCTGAACGAACGGATCTGCGTGAAAGGCCAACGTTTTTCCAGACGAGACGCAGATAAGGCCGTTTTTTGCGAGCGAATCGCACCGCGAGTGCGAGCTCGTTATCTGCACTCGATGATACTCGCTCGCGCCGAATCCCAGCCTCTGCCTATCAAACGTCTTAATTAATTCAACCCGAGTCTTTCTTGTCGAAGTCTCTTAATCATGAAAACACTCGGTATGAAATGTTAAGCGGTTCCAGCGAATACAGCGTCAAGCGTAAATGGACGCGGCCCCGTTTCCCGGTTAATTTTAAAATACCATGAATCTTGCACCGAGCGTCCTCGCGAAGAACTCATGGAGTCTCCGCGTGGCCTCGTTTCGAAAAGAAATTCATTAAGATTATAGAGGATCCGTATATGCGGCGACTGCTAAGGGTCAAAAGTCGAGAGTGGTTTCATCCGCTGATGAAACAGCCGCCGTCTCTGAGAAAAGGCTCGCGGATCGACCTCGGGAATCGCACGCTGATGACATTTAAAAGTGCCATGTGAAGGTATCGACCACTCGCTCGCTCTTGAGCGAGCGAGAGAGAGAAAGAGAGAGAGACGAAGGAGTGAAGCAGCCGACCCAGACGAGAAAACTGCAGTGAAAGCCTGCTTCGCATTCTGGGCCAGACGGAAGAAACACACGAGGCAGACACGGTGTAACGGCCTCTCTCGTCTCTCTCTCTCTCTCTCTCTCTCTCTCCCCTTCCCCACCCTTCCTTCTTTTATTGCACCACCTCTCGCCTCTCGACGCGAGCGTTCCCGGCGACGAGCGCGCCTTTCCACCCCCGTCCTCCTTTCCTCATCATCATCGTCCTCGTCGTCGCGACGCCAGGCGTGTCCTCGCGAGAAAAGGGAACGAGTGAGAAAGAGAGACGGCAGAATGGGTCTCGTGTTCTAGATACCGTGTAGCGTACGCGCGGACGTGTGCTAGTTTCCTATCGAACCGATATCAGGCGTCCACGTCTGCGATCGTTAATCAGCTCCAGGCTTTTAAAAATCTTTTTCTCTTTTTCTGCTTTTAGACGTGAAGCGGGAAATTAATGCTACTTTTTTTAACTTTCTTATTATGTTATCTGTGAGATTGTTTTGTTTGAAAAATTTCCGGTCTCGTTAAAACGAAATTAATTAGAATGTAGAATATCGTACGCGTGAAATGTCGAATCCGAAATTTGTAAAACTAATGCACTATCCGATATTAGCATTATAGCTTATTGTTTCTTTCTTCTTTTCTCGTTCTCATTTTTTCTCTTTCTTTTCTTCCTCTAAATTTAATTTATATTTATACATGTTTGTACATCAAAACCATTTTAATACCACTGAAATTTTATTATATTATATTACAATCATATCAAGATTGTTCGTTCTTAACTTCCTATGAGAGAGATAAACACTATATACTTTTAGAGAAATGCAGGTAAGAAAAAGTAAGATAACAAGATAAAAAACATATAATTTAAAAATTTATAATAAATTTAATAAATTTTTTAATAAATTTTCTCATGAACTGAAATATATAGATAATATATAAATACGTGAAAAGCCTGCACAGTATTATTTTTATTGTCGTAGGTCACGCACTCGTCATAATAATCGAAGAAAATTCACGAGAGGAAAGGCGAGAAGAAGAAAAAAAGCCATTACGGTTAATCTTAGCATCTAATACCTAATCAGGATTCGTAGCCGGCGAAGTATTTTAATCCAAGCATCTCAAATGCAAAACGCGGGTATCGCATTATTATGTTTCGCCGACTTGATCTTTGAAATTCAAGACCATACACACGTCGGGCGCACTGCGTGCTAGCAATTACCCCTTCATGCTATATATGTAAATCACCTGTGCAAGGTGCAGCATACCGAGGGGTACGTCGGTAGAATTGATTTTTTTCCACTCGTTTTTTTCGCGCTAGTCACATAAAACACTTTCACCGACGCGAGCAGCGCATCGTACGTCCGTCGTAATTTATTTCGCTGCTGTATTCGTGCTGACCGCACATAGACGAAAATAAAAAAAAATCCGAGTAGCCCTCTCGATTACTGCAACCGCAATATTAACTATTCATTATGTTCGATGAAACATGTAACACTGTTCTCGCCGAACAACACTGAAATGAAATATTCGTGAATGTCCAAGCGTGACGTTTTCCCCTCGAAAAGGCATGTAAAACTGCGAATTACTCTGTTCGTAATCTAGACGAAATGGGAGAAATAAAAATAATTTGGTATACCCAGGTGGATTATTTCGTGTTATCTATTCACGCTAAGAGACTTGTCTAATGAATTTTATCGCTTCTGAGATGAAGATATTTACATTGGAAATTGAGCGACTTTCGCGAATTACGTTCCAAGAGCCTGAACGGACGAGCGAGAATGCTCGTGTATTTCTCTCTCTCTCCTCTTTCTCGGTTAACTTGAAATTAGTTTCACTTCAGCGGAAATTTGATTTGGAGTTTAACAGGATGCTAAATATTTAATAGATATCGAAGAAGCGCGATTAAATGATTAGGTTTCGCCTCAAGAAAGATCGGTTTCCAGTTTTTAGCGCGTCTTATATCACGCGGGAAATACGCGCCTTGCAACGTAATATCGTCACATAAATGATTATGCAAATCATCGCGTAAACGTACAGATCATCATCTGAAATCGCACTGAATCCTCGACGCGTATTCTCGTCGAGTACGTCAGCAAACATTAAAATTTGACATTGCGACAGTGTAGTATACCGTATCACGGTGCAAGTAACGGAGACGCATTGCATCCTCTCGAACATCATTTGACGACGTCCAAAGGATGACACGGTACTCTTGATGATCGTCGCATCGCCGTTCGTGCGACACGCGCGTGTCCTCTCTTGTCGACACGAACAACGCCGCAACAACGGTGCAACAACGACGCAACAACGACGATGCGACGAGCAGAAAGGACGAAAGAGCGTGCACATCCGATATACACGCACGCACACACAAATACACGTACGCACGTACCACTAGTGCCATGTCGCGCGGTTTCGATCCCTGGACGTGGAGAATTCGCGCGCCCAGCTCGAGTAGTTTCCTGCGCAGCTGTTTCACGGAGACGCCGAGCGTCTGCATGTAGTGACGCCTCAGCTTCATTTGAACGGCGAGTACGCCAGGTTGCCGTCAGCCTGCCGGAAACAACCACTGACCGTCGATGGCCGTCGATCCCGTCGACGCACTGACATAAACTGACGCACCAGCGGCACTCGCGATTCCCTCGGACAGTTCCGCGCGCGACACGAGTCCCGCGATCTCGTCGACGTCGCGACTGCCACGACGATCTTTATCCGTTACCCTCAACCTCCGATCGGTCGACGCAGCGAGTGTCTCGTGAATCGTTGTCAACCGATATCCCTCTCGCGAGAAGGGACTGTCACTGTTGTTGCAACCACCGACACTCTCGGTTCCCGTGGCTCGGTCCACCAGGACGACGACGATCGATCGACCGGTGGGGCCCCGTTAGGAGGAAGCGACCCCGTTCCCACTTAATTCGATTGTATCCGGTGCTCCACCGCGTTACGCCGGCGATCCCACTTGACCATAAGCGTTACGGTCGTTTAACGGCTCGCGTCTAATGGGAGCAGCGGCGCGACTCCGGCCGCCGTGTGATCCCCTTCTCTTGTACGCCGTATCGCGTATCGTCGCGCGAGAGGAGGGAGAGCAGGAGGTTTCTCCTCTCACTCGTTCGTTTCTTCTTGTCGCCGCGTCCACGTCCGCCTCCCTCGTACGCTCGCAGCGTCAAGAGATTCCCGGAGATTTCCGGGAGAGAGAGAGAAAGAGAAAGAGAGGAGGAGGCAGTCGTCACTCTCTCCGGCTCTCGGCTCGGCGGTCAGTATTATCAGGAAGTCGCTGGCGCGTGTGCGCGCGCGCAGTCTCGCAGCAGACGTTGAATGACGTCGGGATATATAGCCGACGCAGCGGCGGTCTAGACAGGCCCGACCTTGACTCCCGAAATCATCTCGCGCGCTCGCGCCGTCGCCGTCGTCGCGCGTTCACCGGCCCGCGGCGACCTGCCGAGCTTCCCATCGGAGGGGACCGTCGTCGCTTTTCACCCCCACGATCCACCGCCGTGCGCTATCGGTGATCTGATGTGGGCCCTCGTACATGAATCCGTCTCACGCTCGGGAAAGCAAGGGGGAAACGCAATATCGTTCAGGGTACAAGGGAGGAGCGCAAGTCGGAGCAGTGGAGTACGAAGAGATATCCGGTGAGGGGACAAGCTGTCGGCAGAGTTCCCGCGCGCGCGGGCGCTTACTCGCTCGTTCGCTCGCTCGTTAAGGGAGGAACGTCAGCGCACGAAGTCGCGCGTTGTTCGTGATCACACACAACCCCCTGGCGGATTGCCCCCCGTTTTCGCCGCGACTCTCCGCGCGTCCAAAAGTCGTCGCGACGCGTCCTCGCGATACGCGCTCGTACAATGTGTGACGAACGCCGGACGGACGTGCGGGTACGTCGTACGTCGGCGTACGCCTCCGCTCGATTACGACAAGGAATCGGAGCGGAGCGAGGACGAGTGAGTGTCCTTCGTGTCGCGATCGACGTCGGCGGCGACGACGGCGGCGGCGGCGGCGGCGCTCGTCGACACAACACCCGATGCATTCCAGGTTCGGCGGCAGACTGAACGCGTTCGGTGTCTGTCAGGCCGCAGCACCGTCGACTCCGTCGCCCTTCCTCGTGCGACCCCTCTGCCCGTCTGTTCCCCATGCTCCCCTACTACGAAGCCGGGGAACGTTTCCCCTTCGGCTCCCACCGGCATCGTCGTTGCCGCCACTGCTCTGTCCGCCGCCACCGCCACCATCGCCACTACCAGCACCACCACCACCGCCGCCGCCGCCGCCACCGCCAGCGCAGTGGCCGCATTTACCTCCTCCTCTCGCTCCGCTTCTCACGAAGCGTCGCGTCGCACCGCGCCGCGCCGCGCCGCGCCGCGCCGCGTCGCGTCTCGTATCGTCTCGTCTGGTCTCCCCGCGGGCGGCCAGGCAGCCCAGACTGCGTTCTCTCTTGCACTTTCTCGATCTCTCGCTCGCTCCCGTGCGGCCGCTATGCCATCAAACGCTGCACCACGCGTGTGTGCAACGCGGGTGCCGATCCACCGGCTGATTAGTCCGGCGTGTCGCCGCACGACGCAAAAATCATCCGCGTTCCGCGCGCTCACTCCACTCGCACACGGGAACGCACGTTTCTTCTCTCTCTCGTCCTTTCGATTTCTCTCTCTCTTTCTCCACGGTGATCCTGCGACACGCGTTAACCGACGATGCGTCGAGGATGACGCCTCGACAGGCTTCCGATTAAGACGCTGATCCGATAGTAATTGGTTTAACTCTTAAAAGGAATTAACACGAGGATAACAGAGGTCGAGTCTAGCGCAGTGTGCTTATTTATAGCGCGCGAACTGAAGAGACCCATACTCTGTGTATACATAATTAAAACTCTCAAATCGATTCTGCGATTTATGATCATACAGTAAATATAGTCTGCAAATTCGGTCGGAGCCGAATCAATGGATGGCAGCGAGGTCGATCAGAGATAGATCAGTGACAAAAGAGCAAATAAATTTAATTTTTCGTCATATACTTGTTGCACTCTATTTTATTAAATTTTCATTATGAGAAAAGGAATTGTATTTGCGCGCTGTCACCCTCGAAATTCACATTCGCTTGGATGTAGCATCAGTCGAGATTTAAACTCGATTTAAGATAGATTCGCGCGAGAGCGACAGCTGCGCGCACGGCGAGAAAGATGAACGCAATTTTTCCGTCGCCGTCATGGAAACGCGACAGCGGGAACGCGGAAACGGCGAAATGCCCGCTAACGTCGTTTCACAATGGAATCGGTTATTTTTCAGTCGCCGACAGTGGCGCAAATGACGGGGTTCGGCACCGGCGGAGCGCCGAGGGGTCAATTAGAAAATCGGCGCAACGCGAGCGGTTAAGTGCGCGTAATTCGCGCGAATTACCCATAACAACAGGACATTACGATCGATCTTGTTAATTCACCGCGCACCGCGCTCTGCGGGGGATGAAACTATGTTGGTTGTTATTTCGAGATCGCCATCGGCATCGAATGATTGAGATTAATGCCGTGAATCAATTTAATTGATTCACCTGTTAAATTATCCGAATGCTCATCTTACAATTAGAGTTGTAGTTGTCTTGTGGCAAACGCTACAGTTGCTTCGCCGACGAATGTCACGCTTGCTGCTTTTGTTTACTCCAAAACCGATCTTCGTAATTACATATGTCGACAACTTTCCCAAACATTATGCTTTGGGCGCTTCCAACCGAAAAGTGATCTATGTCAAAGAACAAATCAGTTTAATGGCATTGTTTTGTTGCCGCCCGTAAAGTTCGATTCACAGAAACTTTCATGTTGACTGATCTTCAATCATATTTCAGCTTCTACTTTTAGCAATCTTCATCAAATTTATTGAAATCTCCTCGAATATCTCACGAAACATTACGCTAAAACGTATCGATCGTCTTGAAACGAATCGGAATCGTAAATCGAGAGAAGAGCGAGGGTGACGAAATCATCCGAACCGACCCATTTTCGTGGGCGCGGATTTCCGCGCGTGTCTTTCTATTAGTGGCGCAATCAGACGGTCTCGATTCTAGAAAGAACGATCGATCTTCCCGAAGGAAGATATTTCTTGACACTGCTGATACTTTGAGCAAACAATCATGCGTCCTACGTGATGCGTACACGCACGTGGTAATGAGCACATACATGAACATACCATTAAAATACCAGCAGTCATTCGTCCCCACCGATCGTCATCATCATCGTCTCGCATCAAGAAGGAGGTCCAACGGCCGGTCGGTCGGCGGTCTCGTCGATTTCTCACACCCGCGCCCGTGAGAGCCGGCGAGCGTACGGCCGATCGAGCGACCGGCAAGGAGCCTCGAGAAAGAGAAAGTAAGAGCGAGAGAAAGCCGGGGAGCGAGACCGGTAATGGCGGTGACGCCGCCGGTCTGGGCGAGTCGATGAGGGACGAGAAACACGGATGAGGGGGAGAGAGAGGCAACGAAAGAAACGCGACCGGATAAAGCGCGAGAGGGTGAAGCTACGGGAGAAAAGGAGCAAAACGAGACGAAACCGAAGGAAAGGTGAGCTCTCCCTCTCTCTCGCGCGCGCGCACCCTTCGCGACGTCACCTCGTCACCGGCCGTCGCATCTTAAGGGGCACCCAACGGCGATGTAGAGAGCGGGCGGGCCCCAGGGAACCTTCGGCGACCTCGCTCACCTCCTCACCGCGGCCAAGGTCGCCTGTCGTCGGCGAACCGTCTGTCTCGACGTCGTTTCGTCCGTCGCCGATGCCGACGTCTGTACGTGCGCGCTGCGCGTGGCGGTGTATAATCATCATCGCGTAAAAGAGAGGGAAACGGAGAAAGAGATGGAACAACGGTGTAGCATCCCTTCTCGCGCGTCTCTTGGTCTTATTTACCGTGCGGCGGCAAACAAACGTCCGTCGTTACAAGACGATCGGTGCGACGCGGTGCCGCCGCCAACGTCGTCTTCGTCGTCGTTGCTGCCGCAGCCGGTGTTTGCGCGCTCGCGGCACACTCGCGGAATTCCGACGTCGTTGTTTACCAGCCCGAATTAACCGCTTCATATACGCCGGGCTATATAACGCGTATAATTAACCCGTCGCCTACTCGTCTCGTCGTCCCCCGCACAAGCGCGCGACTCGCGCCAAGCGGACGCGACGGGACGGGACCAGACGGAGAGGAAGCCGACGACGAGAGAGTGCCTCTGCCCGACGTCGTCTCCCCGACGCGGAAGCTTGCGACGGAAATTCCTGCGCTGCCGAGGTCCCTCGTGATGATCTTGGAACTTGGAGATGGACCTCGGGCTCGGACCGAGTCGCGATTTGCGATGCAGGAGGACAGACGTCTCGCGAGACGCCTACGAACGTGTGCCACCACCAAAAATACGCGTACTGTCCGCTCGTACCGAGACGGCTCTTGTTGTACGGCACAATGAAGGTGACTCTTGGCGCTTCCCGCGGAACGCGACATTCCGTTTATTTTCGAGTCGCGCGTTGCACGGAGACGACGAGGCGGAGCGCGCGCGTCAAGCGCAGACGGCGCGTGCGACGTTGCGCTTTTCCACCGATTCACGTACGACCTAACGATGACAACGGCGACGAGGACGAGGACGGTGGCGGTTTCCTATTCAGGCTTTATCGCCGGCGCGTGTCTGCAGGCACGTTGCGTGCACGCGTGTGTGAATGCCGCTTAATACACGAGATGCTCGCGCGCACGGTCGACGTATCTCTTCCCTGCACACGAGGAGAGACGGCTCCAATGTGTGTGCGTGTGTATGCGCGCGCGCGCCGTCTAGACGGAAGGCTGTTGGGACCGACCGAAGGCGCGGGTCGGCGGGGGTGGGAGGAAAGACAACGGCGCGGCGAAGGGACCGACGAGGAGCGGCGTTGCTCGACGGCGGAGGTGGAAAAAGGCCGTGGAGGGCAGCGAGACGGGAGATGGCAGGGGGCATGATAACCGGCTATCACCGGGGTGATCAACCAGCGTCTCCGCGTGCAGCGACTCCGGCCGCAGCCGAGTATCGCCCGATACGTCAAGTACCGCGCTTCATCCCATAGCTCTCCGCTCTGTCTTTTCGCGGGAATGTCGTCCGCGTTGACAGTGAAAGAAAAGAAAGTGATTTCCGTCAAGATCTCCCGTGCGCGATGCGATCGCGCGATTATTCGATTGTCCAGGGCGGAAATTATGACATTGGCTTAAAGGGCTTGGGAGTTGCAGGGGATTAACGCAGCATCCTCGTGCTGGATACGCATAGCATTTACGCATTATTTTATATTTACGTCTGCGCGATAATATATTCTCTAATTGCACGTTATCCAAGCTGCGACGGTCACTTGTTAAAGCTCCGGTTTCTCTTGGCGGATCGCGATTTTGATTACGTATGCTAAACTGATTGAAACACGTTCGTCGTCATCGCTATTGTAAATTGGCGTAACCAAGAGACATCGGAAACACGACGTGTACTTCGCTTCTGCAGCTGTTGTGGCGTGAGTGGTGGCTACCTTCCGGCGGACACGGTTCGGACTCGGTTGGCCACCCCTGGGCTATCATATCTCAGGGTCGTCGGTACGGGTCCTCCGTTCCCCATTCCCTCCCCGACAATCCTACCCCTTCCCCCTTGCCGCCACCTTCCTCGTCGTAACCTCTGCCTCCACCACCGCTGGTAACGTCCAGAACCGTAACCACGGCCGTTTGCGCCCACGACAAGAATTCATGCATTTACATTCTCGGAGGTAAATCGCATGTATGAAACATGTAAACAAATGTACAACAAAATGGTAATAAATAATAATAAAATTTTTATACCCAGGTAGTCTCGCTAAAAAATATTTTCTAGACTTTGTTTCTTATAAAAACATTCTTAAATATAAAATAATAGAAAGAGCAATGACAAAGTTTAATCGAAAATTTAAGTTAAACAATGGTCGAAGAAAGTTTATCTACATTATAAAAGCCAATTATGGGGTTGCATTTAGAAATAGCATTTAAAATTCCAGTCTCGCCAGTGGCGGCAATCACGGATTCGAGAGTCTGCAACTGCAGTTGCATAATGCATAGGTCGAGATAAAATTGATTAGGGACGAATAAGTGAAGCTAACTGCGCAGTAGAACGTTCACGTGCCTCCGATAATCGTCAAAATTAAATAACCTTAAGAGATGTCGCTGGCCACGATCCGTTATGACACTAATTCGTAGGCGCAACTCAATCATGACGGAAGGCGACAAAGTTTAATTAGGATCTTGAATGAAATCTCTTTGGGGGGAAATCAGTCTCACGCGGAGTGTTATTTAGGCATAAAGTAATGTCGGATGCCACCCTCGGCGCGCACCAACTGATCGCACGGCACTAGCCACCATCATCATCGCCACCTCCATCTTCGTTTCCACTACTGCTCCGTGACTCCTTCCTCCCTTCGCCGGTCCCTTCTCCCTCCGGACCGCGCGTCTCGCCGCTCCTCGTCCTGCTCGGCTTACTCGCTTTCTCCCTTTCTCCCGCTCTCCTTCTTGTATCTCTCCCTCTCTTTCTCTCTCCCTTTCTTCGACGCTCCATCGTCCTGCAGCTCTTCTTCCTCCTCCTTATCCTCCGTGCGCGACGACGACCAGACGAGCGCGATAACTCTTCTTCTATTCGCCCCTCCGCCGCTCCTCTTTTTGGTTCTCTTCCGATTACGCTTTTTTTGCTCTTATCTGCCCTTCACGAAGACTTCGACGCGTTATCGGCGAAGGCGAGGGGGGAGCAGGAGGAGGAGAGGGGAGGGGGCGAGTGCTCGTTGCAGCTTCAATCAGGAGCGATGCACTCGAGAGGCGCGTCAACTCGTTGCGGCGGCTTCGTCGATTCGAGCACAGGGGACGCGATAAAGAATTCGTACCCTTCTCTCCCTCTCCTTCTCTCTCCATCTTTTTTCTTTTTTTCCACCCGCCGCATTTTGCGCGCTTTGCATCCTCCGCAGACTCTCGCCCGTCTTTGCTTTCAACCTCTCGTAAAAACAGACCTCTCTTGGGTGCGTTCGCCGAGGTGCTTCGATTTTCAGAGATCCGAGATGGTCCAATCAAAAATAGACGAATAGCGCACTCGCGAGCGAAGCAATCGCGAACCCGACGATCTCCCGAGCGCGGATTCAGCCACGGCCGGGTTTATTTTCCGCCGAAACGCCGGAGCGTTTCGCGAAGCGGATTCTATTTGCGTTTCCGCGGGCCGCGAGACGCAACGCGTGCGACTTCTTGGCGGAAACGCGCGCGTCCCGCACAACCGCGTATTATAATCATTTTTGGCAATGCAGCGTTAATGCTGCTGGCGTGCAGCACTCTCGCATTGGCCATCGCAGCACCGCCGCCGCCGCCGCTCTCTGTCAGCCGTGCGCGACGCGACGTTCCGTCACGAATAATTGAACGTGATTTATCGCGATATGTGCGGCGAGCAGCAACGCGCGCATGTGCGTAATGCAACGGTATCGTGTAGCTGTAAATGAATCCCGCGCACGAGGAGCACGAGCAAACGCGCTTTTAATAAATCGACGCAAATGATGATCGAAGCTGGCCGATGCGAATACGTAATCTCGTAACGTCGATACGTCAAGCACAATCGGCGTGCTTTGCACTATTTGTAATTGATTCCTTTGCTTACGATTATAAGCTACTTTATTCCCTGCTCTCGCTTTTTGCTTTCCTGCGTCAATAATTTTTGATAAATCTGGCAACAGTTATGTTCATATACTGCGTAATAGTTTGTATTACTTGCTCGAGAAATCTAATTTGTTTGTATCATACTCCCTCTTTGTCGTTGCATCTGTTAACTGGTAATCTCTAATTTACATTCTCCTTGTTGCGACTGTTTAATCAGCATGAATCGTTCCTGCGCGGTCAGTGGCCGTGTCGGGTAGCAATGCTGGTACGGGGTTATCCATTTGGGCACTTAACGTGCAAATACATGTAAAGAAATGTGTATAATTTTGCCGTTTTTAATGCAAATAATTTCCCGATCAAGAGTGACGCAGTTCAGTTGGACGGCCCGGTTCACATACGTGGCGATAACTGCGCGCGAATTCCGTAATTCTTTTTCGTTAGAACGCGATAAATAATTGTGGGATTGACGTAGCTAGTGTCTACAACTAGATACATAATCGCATGTGTATACAATAATGGTGAAGCAAATTTACGCGAATATGTCAGGATTTTTACATCTACAGTACCGATAAAGAGGTTAGAATGATTTATCACATTTATCACAGACAATTATGACACTTGTGTCGTAACCTTATTCTAATCTCGAACACGCTTCAAAAAGAATTTCAAGCATGGGAATCTCAAGCACACAAAGAAACGAAACAATGTCCGCGATAAATAAATAATAATGCAGAATGCTGCACGATGACGCGTCCTTATCGTGAGACTTAAACTCCCGATAATCGGCGGCTCAACGCGCGTTTCGTGCTGAACTAAAGCCAAAGGTCCACAATGTCGCGATACCGTTTACCCAGCGCGATGCAGAACGAGTGCCGCCGTGTGCTCAATCCGCGGCATCGGCGATCGGCAGTTCTCAAACACTCGACGAGCACATACGGTAAACAGACGTGCGGCCGCGAGCGAACGAGCATCGCCATGTGTGCTGCTCG
This sequence comes from Ooceraea biroi, assembly GCF_003672135.1. NCBI lineage: Eukaryota > Metazoa > Arthropoda > Insecta > Hymenoptera > Formicidae > Ooceraea > Ooceraea biroi. The sequence continues at coordinate 4,902,982 of NC_039517.1, read as the reverse complement.
CTCGTGGCGATCGTGTCGATGTTAATTAGCGATGCATTAGACGCGCGCGAGTAAAACGAGTTACACGCGGATAAGAACCGCCGCCGTCCTCGTCTTCGCGTCGTCGTGTGTTTGCGAGGAAAACGGACAAACAGCTCATGCACGCGCGCGACTCCATCGACGTATTACTACGTTTCCTGCGAATCTTGTTTTGGCGGGTGCCTCGCGCTTATCAGCTGCGACTCTAATAATATCATTAATTATTTCGATAAACGCGCATCGCATATCGGAGGGGGGGAGAGGGGGAAGTGTTCGACGATTGACTCAAAATCGCGCGAGAAAGCACGATAAGAACTTAATGGAAATGATAACTCCGGACGGGCCGTGCACGCGTACATACACCAGCCCCGCGATCGGCTCGTATGCGCGAGGCAACCGGGTCAGGCGATTAATTTTTCCCGCGCGAACGAGCGCGCGGTGAAAGCGTGATCGCTCGGTGATTAAGCGCGTGCCAAAGTGCGCGGAAATCGGAAGATGTGGACGCCGTCACGTATCCCACTCGCGGATGCCACGCTAATCTCGCGCCGCTTGCGAAACAACCGGATAGGGATGCCGGCAGCTCGCCCGCTGCGAACACCTCTTGATTTATTAACCGCGGTGACCCCCGCGATAATCGCTCAAGAATTCGCCGCACCACACGCCGTAAAGGCCGACGCGTCGGGACCGATTAGTCGCGCTCGCTCGCGGATACGAGCAACTCTTGCTCCGGCGTGACGCAAGGCCCACCAATGATAACATCTGCGATCAATGTTTAGACTGCGGTTATTATTGAAAAATCTGTTAAGGAACTTTTTCCTGTTTCGATAAAGCGTCAAAAATGGCGGTTTCTCACGGAAAATACGATAAGAAATGCACTTGTGTTGTTATGCAAGAGATATATATATAACGGTGACACACGATCGTGAATTGAAATGACAAATGCGCTGATCCGCAACATTTTCCATTCACCGATACATCTATCGACAAAACAAGTGCTTCAGATCTTAATCTACGCTCATTCAGTTCTAATATACCTGGAGACTTCCCAACTTTATCAATGTTTCTCAAAGAACTCGCCTAGTGTTAAATCAATGATGCAATGACTAGAAATAACAGCGACTTATCGCAATTATCGTTGCTAGTAGCACGATAGAGAACACGAAAGGAAACGTAACATGTAACGCGATCACTGCACGTTATAGGAAACCGTTCGTGGAAAGGTATCGAATAAAAATCGCAGAACACGGTAGTTATTAATGCGCAGAAAAAAAGAAGTAGGACCGACGAGGTAGGCCGCAAGATCAGCAAGATCGACAACGCGTCGTTGATTTTCGCCCGGTAAGGATTAAAGGCACACCGTCGTCGGCCAACAATATTCAGCCTGACTAATCGATCGGATTACAGACGATCGTCTCGGCGCGACGTTTGCGAAATCTAAGCCCAAGACGAGAACGATAAAGCGATTATTCTCAGTCCGCGAAGGAGCGCAAGGACGAAGCGAAGGCGCAGCGACCGACCGGCCGGTGTCTCTCTTGCATTCCTGCTCTCCCTTTTTCTCCCCGGCCGATCTTCCGCAGGGTGACCGACCTCGACGTCGCGCCTGCCGACGTCGCGGTCGGCCCGCCAGCGAGAGAGACCGCGAGGGAGAAAGGGAGAGAGGGTCGGGGACCACGTCAACGGCCGGTTTTTTGCCGAGTCGGCGCGAGCTACGGACGTTTCAGCCACGTTGCCAGTGATAACACGCCCGCGCGCGCATGCGCGCGCTTAATCGGGATACCGATCCGACGAGCGCGAATCACCCCGCGTGTTATTGCCCTTGCAGCCCGATCGGCGATCGGCATCTGATCCGGGAGATCGAACTCGTTGGAGAAATCAGGAAAGCGAGTTTCCCCTCGTCTGCCATCGCGCTTTATCGGCAGGATCGTTTAATCGTATGTGCATAGCTAGCGACAGACCATGCGCGATTGGTACTTCGCGATTCGTGATTTGTAGAGATTCATTGGACATTCGGAACAATTCGTTATTCGTCAGTGTAAAAAATCTTCCACACTATTCGCGATTCGCAGTATATCATTCATTAATTCGAATGGATTGATTCGTAATGATTCGCGTCCTTTGAGTTTCGTCAAAAAACCGCTCGACTAGCGAATCAGTGCGAATGGCGAATCGCACATGAGGAATCGACGAATTTTCCCTCCACACTATTCAAATATACGAATTACAAATCGCGAATTACGGATCGCGCTAGCGTATGTCGAATCTATGAATAATTGATGAAACTTAATTGCTGAATTGCTGATCATCCTGAAATATGTATTTTTGGGAAGGAATCTGGAAAGGTCGTTACGGGAAGGACGCATTTTCTGTGATATGTACGATGTTAATGCGTAATACATTATCAATTTATAGATCACGATACTGATTATCGAATGTTTCAAACTTATCAAACTTATCATTAAGCCACAATTTTTCTTTTTGAGCAAACCAACGAAGAGTATTTATAGATTTATCTACTTTGTTGGCGATGATCGCTGCGAGATAAAGGATACTAAATAAACGCAACAGCTTCTTTTACTGCTGAAAAGAGAGTTTTTTTGCACTTTCGGGAAATATACGTTCCTTTTGCCATATAGACGATCTATTCGATTTTATGCTGAAAATCCCCGTTTACGAGAACCCGAATTTTTCGCAGACTACTGCGCTGGCTCATCTTTTATGTATTGTATATCGGTAAGATGACGCTGCCGCGGAGAATCTCTCCCCATATCGTCGAGGGTTCGAACCCACCGATCCAACCGTGGAACCGACGTGGTACACGACGGCGTTCATGGGAGAGAAACGGACAGGATGGTAACGACGGCGAATGCGTCGGCCACGCCAGCGTTAACGAGCTAGAAAACCAGCGGTGATTTGCCCGACGGCGGATTACGGCCACGTCTCGCGGACGATAATAATAGCGTGTAATAACGCTATCGTGCGATCCGATTATATCGCGACGTAAGGACTCGGCTATTTGAAAGCGTAACCGGCTTCGTCCGCATACGGTGCACGCCAATTGCTAACCGCGACTACGGTTAATTATAATTTTTTCATATAAACATAGATTAATGTAACTAAAACGTGAAACATTTTTTCGTTACATGCTCGATCATTCAACTATTTTAATCTCAGATATACAATGTATTAACGCGTGATATGCAAGTTTTATTTTAACAAGTTTATCATTTTTAAGAATTATTATTGTATTGTTATCATTATCTTTGAAAATTACTTATAAACACATGACACTAATACGATTAGAAAGCTGACAGTTGCACGAAGAAAAACATCGATACCAAATCGAATCGAAAGAGATTTATAGATGAAAAGTGACTTAGAAAGTCAGACCATGTCGAGTGCACTGAGACATATTGCATTCTGTACATCGATTTATGGGGATTCCTATATCAGTTATTAAATATCTCACGCGTGTACATAAGCGCGGCGTTCGCGGCTGTCGCGATTCGAATTCCGTCAGCCGATTAAGCGTGCGCGCCGTGATCGTTTTCATAATGACGATACGGACTGGATAATGCGAGAGTCGCACGAGATGAATCAGCCGTCGGGACGTTTACCGCCCCTTCCGGCGCGAGTGAGATGCGTAAAAGCGGAGCCTTAGACCGATCGGGGCGCGCGGGTACGTATAATAGCTTAATGTCCGATCTCCCAGCTCTTATCTCTAAACCGTTTACGATTAGGGGCGGAGGGGTTAGCGGCGATAAACAGATTTTTCTATTTTTTTTTCACTTTCTTTTCCGAAAGAATTCCGCTCGCACGCGCGCGCGCCCGGCGATAATGATGTGTAATAAAAATGAAATTACATTCTTTCGGGCTGCGAAACGCCCGTGCAAATAATATCCACTCAACCGTCCCTCGAGAAATTATCGCGAAGCTAATAGCTGCCGTATTGCACATTTTTATGTTCGTCACTGCGAAATTGTGACATGGAAGATTCAGCGTCTCGGGTTTCGGTCGGTGCATTTAATGCTAAATATACTCGGCTGATATAGTGTCGAGGTTTATCGGTCTAATTAAGTTTAATACGGGAATTGTACGTATGTGTGTGTGTGTTTTGTGTGCGCACGTGTGCATTCAATGTCAGCACGGGAGAGCAGAATCAGACAGTCGCATTTAACGCTAAATGTAGAACGGGAATATAGAGTAACGCCTGCATTATTAACCGGGCCAGTCTCCATTACAGATCTTCGAAATATCCGTGCTACCCCGCGTAGTCGACTGATAGTCCAATTTAGGCTTTTAACATGCCGCCGCGGCGGTACATTATTATATAATTCGGTAATGCGCTCCGGCTTTTAACATTCTCGATGCATACACGTGGAAACATCGGCTTGTGTCAACGTGGAAAACGAGCCCTCGAAAAGCGTCGCTAGAATTAGACAAAGAGGGAACGGAGTGACGACCAATTGCTCTCTTTTTCCAATTCTCTACTACGCTACTGATTAGAAAGAGACAGAGCTTGGTCGTCACCAGTCGCTATCTCTTTCCTTCGGCCGGTCATATTTTTCTATGCCTGAGCGCAGTCCATACTATACGTCGATGAGAGAGAACGATCAACAGTGCAACTCTGACGAGGATGATGATGATGACAATGATAGGTGAGATTAGTCGCGTACATAGAGTCGTCCTGTCTCGCCTCGCTCTGCCCCGTTCCGTTCTTTAAGGACGTCAATCAATGTTTTTTCAGGGGATTGCGTAATCGTCTAGACTAGCCGGCCGTCGCACGTTTTATCGCTCTTATCGACTCGCCAAGGACGGGCCGCGCGCAGTCAATGGCGATGACAAGCGAGCGCGAGCAAGCGCGGACCGCGACCGCGACCGCGACCGGTGTATTATTACGTCAAGCGTAATCGCGCCGGTACGTCGCCATTGGGCGCACACGGATATCCCATGCGCGACACCGTGGAGTGTCGGGTAACGCGGAACGTAAAGCGAGATGCGAGCGATCGCTAAGGATTTTATTCGTGTCGCTGATAACGCGCCCCACGTGACCCCGAATTTTCTTTCGAATATCAATTTGCCGTTACTCAGTCGGCAGGAAGTGCACCATTACTTGCCCGTTACGCCAACTTGATATTATCGTGATAATCGAATCTTGATAACGTACGGCTTTACGTTATCAAGATTTGATCGGTAGCCGAGCGTTGCAATAAAAATTCAATAAGCTCGTGCAGACCAGTGGCGCAATAATTTCTTGAAGGGAATTCCTCTCTGGTGGAATATACTCTCTCACGCAAAATGCCCTTATAACGCTTCCGTGGTTACTCCTGAGACACTCCGAACAGAGATGCTCTCTTGGCAGCACAAGGGAAATCATACGCGTCCTAACGAACGGCTCTTCACGAATGTATGGAATTTTTCATATTTTTCGAGCATTCTCTGTGCGCCGCGGTCATAGAACACGATTGCACTCGCGTATCCATGAAACATTGAGAGTGCTGCCGGCTGTAAGACAATCCATAACTTTATCATTGTCCAGCGTGTAATCATTATCGCATCAATCGCTAATACAATCAGACAACTGCTACACTTCACCTGGCATTTTCCTTTTTTTATTAATTAATGTTTATATCTCAATAATTACAGAATGCGCCACTCGAATCGCTGAAACTTTTAACGCGTGTCTCTATAATCAATCCTCAATTTAAAATTTCGTTCAAGTAAAATCCATTCGGAATTAAGTTGAACGGATACGATGCGCTCTCTATTTTCTGTCTCCCGCGCGTTCAAAGTTCAGATAAAAGCCGCCTTCTCTCTTTTATTCGCCGACGCGAGATTCCGCAGGAAAATCGATTCCAGCTCAGCCAGAAGAATCCAGGAGCCATAAAAGAGTAACGCCACAAACGGCACAACTTGCATAGCGGCCGATGGAGGCCGCGCGCAGCGTACCTGATAAATCGCGAAATCTTGCGCGATGCGTGGCGCTATTCTCCCCTTCCCCTCTCCTCTCACTCCCGAGCAGGAGCATTTTCCCCCTCGCCGAGGCACGCCCGTAAATAAACGTCCGGTATATATTCCTGTGGTTAACGAGAATTCCTGCCGGACTCGTCGTCCGGGACGAGCGGGGACGTGAACGCGCGACAGGTCGTCCTACGAGGCCGTTTCGGGTCTCGTATGCAAATCCCCGACCCGTCCTGTTTACTATTTTTGCACGCGCCGAACGACAACGACGGCGATGACGATGACGATGACGATGACGACGACCACGGTCGGTGATCCGCGGTGGTATCGTCGAAAAGACGAAAGCGGGGACAGTGGGGTCGAGGTTAAGACCTGGTTACCATGGCTTTCGGGTCGCGTCCTCGTCCAGGGACTGGGACGAGGCTGTTTGGGGTCCGCATCCATAAAAGCAGTCACGGCCGTGGGCGCTGGCGTAAGACGACGGCGAGAAGTGTCGTCGCGTCCGCATCAATTCTGACCAGTCTCTTCTCATCTCTCCTTTCTCCTCTTTCCTCTTTCCTCTTCCCTCCCCTTCGCTCCACCTGTCCTCGTTATCTTTTTAACTCTTAGCATCCTTCCCGTTGTCCTGTGCGAATTCCTGCGGCGGAGTCGCTATTTTCGACGAGGACAAGTCATCTCGGCGGTTTAGTCCAACGTATCGAGCTGCACCTTTCGCTATCTACACTGGTTAAAGAAGAAGCAACGATAATTCGGATAATTGGCATCGACGTGAAACATCTGAGTTACGGTCGATAAAGTAAAAGGATTCGCGTTGTTAGCGTCGCAATAAAGAACGGAGCGAGGACGTGTTTCGAGGCAAAGAGAGCAAGTCTCTCGAGGCTGATGCTCGACGTCGCGTACCGGGATTCAGCCGCGTTATTAACGACGGCGTCTCGCGGATCCGCCGAGGGCAGGGCCAATTAAGGCAAAACGCTCGTCAGGGTTATCACGCGTTGCGGCGCTGCAAACGAATGCAAATGTTTTCGTTATGTTAATCGACCTTGTTGAGCCGCGCCTCGACGGCCGCGCGCGCGCGACGGCTGCACCGGAAAATCGTCGCTCGCCGCCCTCGCGCCTCTGCGCGAGAAAAAGTGAGAAGAGATGGAGAGATCATTTCGCGCGCGCGGCGCCAGGATTTTCTCGGATCCGCAAGCGAGACGCGTGACGTAACCCGGTGCTGGAGTGCAACGCTTTCGCGGCTGTTTTCTGGCTGCTTCGTCGCGTGCCAAACGCGCGCGAAACGCTGCTGACCGCAGCGGGATGATGGACGCACGCACGCTGCTACCTCCGTGCAGCTACTTTTATGTCTCGGTCGGAAACGCGGGACGGGTCGCTGAACCGGCGTACGTTGTTGATAAACAGTCGCATCGTTCATCTCGGAATTAAGAGTCTCCTCTTTCTCCCTTCCCCCTTTTCCTTTCTCCCTCGCTCTTACTTGAAATACAGTACCAGAGATGTATCTCCCGTTCGCGCTCTCTCCGGTTCGGAGCGTGTGTCGCTATTCCGTAGTCTCGTATTTCTTATACGCTCGTGCTCGCCGAGAAACGACGGGCGGAACGAATTTTTTTCCTTCGCGCCAGAAGAAAACTACCAAGTTTGCATATTCATGCGCCTGTCAAGTACGAGTAACGTTAACTTGATAATAAGATCAGAGTTAATTGCATCTTGAATTAACCTAGGGAAAGGTACATGGAAACGATACATTGCATCGTTTTATAATAAAATAAATATAGTAGCTCCTAAAATTTGTATTGTTTGCCCGCGATGTACGGTAACGCCTATTAAAATTGGTATCTTATTAAAACTAGCCGTTTCGTTAGAAGCAGATAAATTTGATATTTTCATGTGCATTTGTCAATTTGCGGAAGAAAGTGATGATTGTCATCGCTTTGCAACGGAAATGCCGACAATTCCAAATTGCACGCGCATTAATGGAATAAAGTTACACTCGGACAAATTATGTACCGATCGAGTTCACTCGACAGCTCCGCGCAATAATAATCGTATTTTACAAAGCTGCGAGCTGATTGCTCATTTTCATAGTCGGCAGCTTAATTCGTCGCCCGGAACTCCGACGTGGAGTGATCGATAAATACGGCGGCGGGTGCGGACCTGGAACGCTGAGAGAGGAAGAGCGAAACGAGAGAAGGAGAGAGAGACAGAGACAGAGAAGAGAGAGGAAGCGGATGAATCCGAAAAGTAGCCGGGAGCGGACGCCGCCGGAAGGACCGCAGACGCGGCTTGCGGTCCGTGTACTGCTCCGCGCTTCTCACTAGTTCCTGTTCCTCGCTCCCCGCAAGCCATCGACGAGACTCGGAAGATCCGAGAGTGCGAAGATTCCAGTTAAATCCCCCGAGACCCCATGTACGGACTACAGACCCGTGCAGTTGCTATTTGCGAGAGAGGCAAGCGGTCATCGCCTGGACGGGTTTAATTATTTGCAATCGATTCCCGATCGGATAGCAACAATACGGAATGTTGAATTTTACGGCTGGATTTTAGACAAGAATACGACACGAGAAAGAAGCCTATGTGCGAATTTAATTAATATTTCAGATTGATTGCACATACATGATATATAACGATGGATAAAAATCTAATATATTGGAAAATGTACTGTCTCTCTCTTTCTTTTTAATTAATTAAATTAAATGAAGGAAATGGTAGGACACCAGAAATACAGAGAAAACGAGAGAGAATAAAATGGGAAGATTAAACACAGAAATTACAACTTTTCATCGCTGTATTGTCTAGTATCTTTATTTCCAGCTCATCCTTTCCGCACACAGTTATTCCTAAGGATGTAAATTAAAGATTGAAGCGGCAGAGAGAAAGAGAAATCGTCGTCGGAGTAATCGCCCCTCGGTTGCACGGCGGCTACGCCCTTGGCGAACATTTTCTGCCCGCCACCCTCGAGAGACACGCGCCTATGGAGCGCGCGAGAAAAGTAGGTCGTATCCGAGGGTTACCTGCGAACAGCCTCGGGAGCGATCAAAAGCAACGTCGCCGCGAGCGCGCACACCCCGCCCGCCGCCGTAGGCTCGTCGGCCGGTCGATCCGAAGGGCGGCTGGCGCCCCGCTCAGATGGTGGATGTTCGGCTCGTCCGTGGAGGACGGGCGGTGTCGTTGGGTCAGGGTCGTCGTGACGAGCGAACGGGAGAGGTAAATCGATAGGTAAATCGGGCTGCTGCCTGTCGGTCGGCAGATAGTCGATATATCGGCCGATGCGTGCGGCCGAGCACTTTCGCGGCGGATACAGCCAGTGAGTGCTCGTCACGGAATATTTCAAGGGGGAAAGCATACGGATGGTATCTACCCTCGCGCAATATGGGAACGCGAGATAAAAGAGAGAGAGATAGAGAAGGAGAGGGAGACGAGGGATCGAACGAAAGACCACGAGATGGTTCTCCTGCTCCGCCCGACACTTGCGGTCGCCGCGTCGAATTTCCGTCACGTCGATTATTTTCGCGTCGCGGAATCGATGGCACTCAGCGTGGTTTATTTCGGGTCGAGTGGGAAGCGAGGGAACCGCTGGATCTTTTTTATCTGCCACGCGCGCATTCTTCTACGGGGCGAGTAAATATTTATGCGTCGTCGCGGAACGTCCAGCTTTAACCGGGTGCTGGATCGCGGACGACGTTCTGCGGCATTTTTTTCTTCTTTAAACGCTCGGCATTGGCATATTATGAATTATCGATGCAAATGAAGAAACAATATTCAGATAAACAAGAGAAAAGATATCGCGATATAAAACTATCGCGATATCAAGATACGATATCCACTTTGGAATTCTTCAGCTATGTGTCCTTTTTTAGCAAGCTCGGGCTTGCAGCTGAAGCTTACAGCTTCGTTCTGTGGACTAAAGAAATTACGAGACGAGAAGAATAATTTTCCCCTCCTGTTTGATTACATTATATGTAACGAGGTTAGAGACGTGTGCATTTTCTCTCTGACTTGCCGGAGCGAAAGAACGGGAGATATATAGTTACAGTTATAAAATAAAGATTTTACTTTATTACACTCTCGACCTAGATTTTTCACGCGAAACATCGGCCCTCGTGCTTTCGTCGCGACTCGACGTCGTCGGAACCGCTTTCGGTGTGTGCCATGATCGTGACGTCAGCACGTGACGAGACTCGCGTAGTTATGTCGCGGCTAGCACGTGCACGTAGCCATTGGCGTAGCTCTGCTCCAAATTTCTTTCCTTTTTTTTACAACATCGAGATCACAATTAATATTGCATTGAGTGTGATGATTTAATAAACGGAGTATCGATAATTTTGTATAATTTTCAAAAGATTAACAACCGGTTTTTAAAACACAATATTTTATTGTTTCGCTTTATTAAAAATAAAGAAAAAATTTTAATAGAAGAAACAATATTAATATATATTAAATTATTCAAAATATGAATAAGTTTTGAAGAATATATTTTGAAGTGTTGATGATGTTCGATGTATGCATGTTTTAATAATAATGTAATCTTTCTTTACCGCACCAGAAAAATTATTCAAATTTTGAATAATTTTTAAATATATTTTCGTTCTTTTGAAGTGTTGTCATACAACAAATCGTGGAAACATCGGGTAACATGACAAAACGATTGTTGTTTATGTGTCATAAAAATAAAGCGAGAATTTTCGAAAGAAGAAAACTAAAATTCATACACCTAATAAATAATACCACAGCCTGAAAAATCTAGTTTACGTATGTAACATGCTTTTCTCGTCTAGTCCTAGAATTACCCGGCAAGGCATTAACATATAATAGATGACTGTATCTCGCTGTTTTTTCGTGGCGTAAATGCAAGATTCGTATTGTCCGCGATTCTTAATTTGCGCGTCGCGACACTTTGCGGTCGCGGTCTCGTCATTGTCATCATAATTTATCCCGCTACCGTTCGCATCGGCGGACGATGATTCACGCGGACGTCTAGACATCGTTATTTCCCCGGAGAAGGTAACAGAGCGTAGTAGAGACACACGTGCAGCGGTTAGTCGTGTATCGCGCGAAGGCCGCGCGCGTGCGTGCGTTATCGCGAGCGAGACGCTTGCGTCACAACCGGCGGCCGGCCGTTACGTCACCGCACGTAGCAGTACATCCCGTTCGCGGGCTACAAATCCCCATGACGCATGGCTGCGGGCGCCACGAAAACCTCCACCCGCTCCCGAAATGTCGATAGCCTGTAACTGATTGCCGGGAAGTAGCTGTTGCACAAAAGCCACTTGGCGCACGCTTGAATGGCGTTATTCTGTATACCGGATAGTCCAGTCCCGTCGACCTCGTTCGTACGTGTAAATTTCCATCGATTTTTGCGCGCGGTGGAAAGAAAGTTGGCAGCAAATTATCATCCGATGGCAATCGCTTGGCGATACGAGATATTTGATGAAAATGTCATATTATTAACTATTGGCTATATATATTAATTATATTTACAGCCTATTTACATATTCCTATTATTCCGTACATTTAATGGAGTTAAATTCCGCGATAAACAATTTTAAAGTAATGTTGATTCCCTTTTAAAACAATGACGGTATTATTTCTAAAAATAAGAAGACGAGATGTTTTCAGAGATCTATCTTAATCCAGTGATACTGATCCTATTTTGCGGTTTTACAAAAACAAACACGAGGTTCGAAAAATCTGGAGCGAGTAATTCCACGTTCCGTCGTGGTTCCATCGGAACGTTTCGTCTCGCCTTTCGGAAACGAGCGATTTGTCGTGACGCGTGTCACGCTGACATGTTTACCTCATCGGTGCGTGTATTCGGCGCGCCGGTATTTCGACTCGCGCGATCTTGCGCGGCCCGCGCCGGAATTCGGAGGCGTACCAGTTTCGCCCGCCTATTTGTTCGTCCCGATTATTTTCTCTTCACTTTTTCTTCTGTTCCTTTTTTTTATTTTCTTTTCTCTTCTTATGTTTTACGCTCCTCGAAAGAGAGCGCGCTGAGAAAGAAGTCGGTCGCAGCGCGTCGCCTCGATCGAGCCGTGCCGATTTAGTGGCGCCGCCAATGCATCGCACTTGGACGTCGCCCAAACGTAATAAATTGCAAATCAGGTCATTGCTTCCCCGCGCGGGCGCGAGCTTAACGCTCCGCGGGGGAAGCCCGGGTGTCGCTTGATTTGCGGGGTTTACACAGCTCCAGCACGGCGACTGGGTACGTCGCGTCTCTCGGCGGCGTCGCGGCGGTGCAGGATGCATCCCTACACGGTATCCTATGACGCCAGAGACGCGACACTGGATAAACACCGTTTTCCAATATTGCCGCTCTTTTCCGCGACGCGGTCGTCCTCTGCGGAAGGATGAAATGTCCAGAAGAAAAGGAGTTCAAATCGAGTCAACTCTTGGGCTCAATAATTTCAATTTTAGCTACACTGAGAAAAAAATGTAATTGATCCAACGAAATGTCTTGTCACGGGGTGCCAACAAAATATATACTTATTTCAACAAGTTATATATTGAATCAAATATATAATTGTTGGATTATAATTCTCATGTGTGTAATCCAAGAACTACATATTTGTTTCAATATATAACTTGTCGAAATAAGTATATATTTTGTTGGCACCCCGTGACAAGACATTTCGTTGGATCAATTACATTTTTTTCTCAGTGTACTTCCTATAATCAGGATGTTGATATCGATCAGGATGCTTGTCTTGCTTCTCGTAATACTTATATACTTATTATAGTTTCAAATAGTAATTCATAATGAAGCATGTAAAACATGAATGGGCGATGCCAATTCTCTAATGACAACCAGGCGAAGTGCAATCAAAACATGACAAACATATCTTGTCTGTCGGAATGTTTTGATGACACGTCATGCGGAGAGAGAGAAGAGAAAGAGATCGATTCTCGAGGTATCTTATTGAGAGCTGTCCGCGAGATTTCTCTCGCGGATGTAAAGGGACGAGGGCGAGCTACGCTGGATGGAACAATGGCCGTCTGCGCAGGAGTAACCGGAGACTACCGCTACAGAACGCTAGACATAATATTTACTCCTACCTCGAGTGAACCCTCTTCCCCTCTCACGGTCGACTACCTACGGTCGGCGGCAACGCCACCACCATCTTGGAACGAGAAGGTCGGCCAGAAGGTCAAAATTGTTTCCCCTCTGGCAGAGACGTTAACTCGACTCGAGCAAATCTTTCTAAATTCTGCTCGATCAACAACAGCCGTACGACAATTAAACTGCCTGATTAATTAAATCAGGCGCTTTAATTAAATTATTATTGTAATAACAATCGATATCGCAGAAAGATCGAGCGCATTGTCGTTGGCAGCGTAGGAAAAGTTGCCAGAAGTTTTACAAGTTTCTCGATCGCTATTCCGAATCGCATCGACCTACATCGAACGAATATCGAAAGAAGAGAGAGAGAATTCTCCATCCGGGAGAAACAAGATTTTCACAGCGCATCTGTATGCACCGAGGGAGTTCATCCAGTGCAGCTCGCAGTGTGCGCTCGTGCGCGCCGCAATCTGGTGCGCGACCGAGGGTGAGAGACAGGGACGGGGGATAGTTGCACGACAATGGAGGAACGGAGAAAGCTGCATCCATCGCCAAAGAACGAGCGTCGGCGTCGGCGTCGGCGTCGGCCTCGTCGTCGGCGCAGAAGGAGAGGAAGGGGGAGGGCGGCCCGTCCGTAGTACGGCGTAATCTAATTTGCGATGCAATCTAGAATAACAATGGTTCGCGTCGCGACGGCGGCGGCGGCGGCGGAAAGGGGCAGGCGTGACGACGGTACGAAACGCATCGCAACGTCTCGCCCGCCGCCCAAGAGGGGAGGGGGACGAACGGAACTTCCCGCCGACTACTCCTCGACGTAATCACGGGACCGGTAACTTCCAAATTAAGTTCTCCGAAGCCCTCCGATGGAAACCGAAGCTGTGCGCGATGGACCGGCCGACCGACCGTCGTCCTCCGTACCCTCGGGAGCAACCCTCTCGCTGAGAAGGGTTGCGTCACCGATCGATGCCGGGATCCGGACGACTCTTGCCATCGGAACGGCCGCGCTGCACGCGCGTAAACTTCTGGGGCAGATTAAGACTGAATTTGAAGGAGAAGCCGGGAAAAGTCCGAACGCGAAGAGAGAAATCATCGTCGAGAACGTCGACGATAATTTGGTATTTAATGATGCCTAGATCTCCTAGTGTGTCTAGATCTGTTATCTTTAATGATGTATGTGCGGTTAATGATACACGTGAGCCGCACGCAGGTATTATTATTATTAATTACGCCCGCTCCGACGAGGAGAACGTGCAAACAACATGTGAAACTATCTCTTGCCGGCTGATTTTTATGTCATTATCAGCAGATATTTCCAGAGCGCTAACTAAACATTGTTCACATTTCCTACATTCGATTAATTTAGAATACTTTAAGGAACAGTAAACTCGGAGCAATTCCGGCGGAGAGTAGAATTCCTATAAACTCGTCCAATGTCATTTTCAATTTTGCGACTGTGAAACGTTGGAATTATTTGATCGAGTTTTCCAATTTATCCTCTTCAAAGCAGGCAGCTTAAAGAACACACTCGGCTTCGAGTTCGAGGATTACTCAGGAGACGTCATTAATGGAATATCCTGTATTACAGAAATTGCAGCTTCTCAGCTCACTAAAATTGCACATCGCGCACTGTGTCTTCATGCAAAACACACGTATCGGAACTCTAAGACCCTCGACCACGGCTGCAGGTGTGCGTCATCTTGTGAATCACGCTCGTCCTGGATTCACCCCTGTCGTCGTCGCGCCTTCTTATCGCGCACATTTGGAATAATCGAATCAGGACACCGAGACGGCGGAAAAAAGGCTGAGGAACGAGAAACTACGCGCGGCCGGCGAGCGTGATCTGCTTTCCCGGTTAATCAGTAGGGAGGGGAAAGAAGGGGAGAGGGAGAGGAGAGGAAAAAGGAGCCGATAGAGACGCAGCTGTGTGCCGGAGTCGTGATTAGATATCGGAGGATTTTTTCTCTCCTGGATAGAACAGCCTTCGACGTTCCGCGAATCGCGGTAATAATCTCGCCGAAGGTCGGCAACGTCGCCGATAACCGCCTCCGCTGGCTGGGAAATCGCGCTTCCTTTCTTCTCTCCGATTTCCCTCACGTTCCTCCTCCCCGATTCCGCGCGTTGCCGGCGATGGCGTGTCTATCGTCCGACGAGAAAAAATCGCTGACGATATCGCGCGCGTGTGCCTTTTGGACTCGTGACGCGCAACGTCAGAAATGTGTGCAATAAGACCGGCAAGATCGGTTGTCCGGCACGATTGGGGATTGTCCCGAGGAACGTAATACGACCCCTCCGTGCCGTTATTCGGCTTCCCCGCTCGGGCCCGCTAAAATTAGCGCGACGTATACACATAGTCGCAACGAATATGCGGAAATTCGCATCGCTTTTATTTCCAACGTAGGCTTCGGAATGGACGCGGGGACGCTGCGTAATCGCGCGTAAATCCATTAACACGACTCATCGCCGATTCCGCCGATCTCGTAATCGATTCTGCTGCACGGCTTCCGATCCTCGAACGCGTTGCGTGTTGCATTTTTTATTGTGCTCCGATGCAGCCGCTGCGACAGCCATCGGACCGACGCGCAATAAACGTGCCGAGACACGTGAATGGTCGCAGCACGCAATTACTTGCATTTGCGAGAGATAATGACTGTTTAATGATACAGAAAAACGAAACGGACAAAGTACATCCGCGAACAACTTGATATTATTATTTATTAATAATTATTAATAATTGAAGCTTTTTTGTAATGATAAAGATGGGCAAGTAAAACCTTGGTTGCCGCGATTATCGATGCATACTTCTTCGATCCAAGATAATTAATATTGTCATTTATGAGAATCGTGTAAATGATTGCATAGATCATCACGGCAATCTTATTAATACAGTTGACATGAGTGGAAAGTCAGCTAAATCATACTTGGCGGTGAATGCATTAAAAGGATCGCTCGCTTGTCTCCCACATCCATCATTTTTTGTTTTCCACGTCGCGTTTTATCATCGCGAGGTATCCATTATATTAAGCCATTAACTAAGTAATTCGGGGCGCTTCTGACAATGAATTAAACGAAGCACATTACTTATGACAGCGCAACATAGCTCGTACATTAAGTCTATAGTATACGATAGGCAAATTTTAAAATACAAGAAACAAAATTCTCCAAAACACACATCACTGTAATATTTGCATCGTCATTTAGACGCGAACCGGATTATTTAATTAATGACCTAATACATCGCTGATAGTATCCCGACGTTCTGCTGACAACGCGTGTCTCAAGGATGCTACTCACCGGTGTAGCAGGATGACGGCAATGATCCTGTAGCAGGAGGCAGCGCTGCAACGGCGGCGGCGGCGGCTCCTCGCGACGATGACGGTGACGGTGATGGTGATGCCGATGATGATGGTGGAGGATCGAGGTGGAAACCGAGGCAGAGGCGCCGGGAGGGACCGGCCGGTGCGGCAGCAGCCGATGATGAAGATGACGCGATATCGTCGCCAGGACACCCACCAGTGCTCCGACTATCAGCACGAGTGCCGCCGAGACAATGTAGCCGTTTGCACCCACTGCAACCGAAAGTCGGCAATCGGTCAATGATTTCCGGGAGTTCCATCAATTCTCTCTACAGCGACCTATCTCGCCTTGTTCCTCGCGTTGCCCGTTTTAATAGAGATAACGATCTCTGAGCAGTTTCGTTAAAGCTTTCACGGAGGTTGAGAGTGAACGTTTCTTCTCCCTGAACGCACTTGAATCGGTACACACGCAAATCGAATGCATCGTAAATCGTAGACAGTCATAATGGTATAATTATCGCCTTAATGACATTATATAAATGTACTATAAATAAGATCGGACTTCTGTATTTTATTATTTCAGATAAATGCACGAGTAAACTTAAAATCGAAAAGTTTACAGCACGTTTCGATCAATTTGACTTCGGAGAGGCTTAAACAATTTTACACGATTGAAACAGTGAATGGTAAGATTCTACTTACAAACTGTGCGATACGTACCGCATCAGATAGCATGGAGATTCATGTCGCTCGTCTTTTTGACGCGTGTCAGGACTATTGCTGGTGGAACTTAAACGACTGCGAGGCGATCGAGTAACGCGTCCTGTGCGTGGTTCGCCGGAGCCGACGTACAAATCATCAACACGTGGAAACGATTAAAGTCATTTTCCGCAGCCTTGCTACTGCCAAGGACTCGCGTAATCACGCTCGTAAAGACGTCTCGTGTCTCGCCGCGATATGTAACGAAGAACGCCGTGCGAGCCGCCGTGTTATCAATCACGTAATATCGTTCGCATCGGGACGCAGCTAAGTAAGCACACGCAAACCGTGAAACGTACGCACACACCGTCATTCGATAATAAATTGGTCACTAGAGCGGCTAATTAGTCACTAATTAGCGTTTGATTATACGATACATTCGGTTTTGCGATGTTGAATGGAGGCATAAAATCTCTCCGGTTCTCCGGCGTCCCGGTGAAATTTCCAATTACATTTCCTTAAAAAAGCTGTTTAGCTGTCGGACGGTATATTCAACGAAATAGTCTCAGAAGTTGTAGAGTTAGTTAGCTCGTTAACGGCAGACACATCTGCAAAATTACACTGTGCGTGAACCGATTTAACAAATAACAAATAATCTCTCTCTCTCTGGCCTATTTAATTTCCAATCTCCAATGAAACAATCACACCCTGTTCAATAATTAACCCGATGTCTATAGAAAATAAAAGCGTAATTTAATAAATATTCTTTACATCGTAATTTATTATTTTATATTTATACTCGAAGAATTGCAGCCAACGGCGTCTATATATCTATCTACCCACACATACTAAACTGGATTACGTTTTCCAACGTGTAAAATCTTTTACCAATATCGATAGACAGGAATCGTTTTATCGTACCTTGGTGAGATCACAGTTGAACTTTGTCAATTGGATTCTCTATCAGAAGTCCGAACTGATTGAGCGAGCGCAACACAAATCATTTCACGAGAAAGTCAGTTTCTGTTGGAAAGAGCTAATGCCATATAACAATATTGCAATCATGATTGTGATAACTCTGTGCTTCTCAGATTGCATTTGCTACATCGGAAAAAGAGACTTTTAGATCTATTATTTTACGAGATTGTTAATGGATTGCTCTCAAATTCCAGCCCATGGTCTCAGAAATTGTTCTACTTTTTATTTATATTATATTGATTTACATTGTTCCAGTTATGGAAGATTTAAACCGATAAACTGTTAATTATTTCTCCAGTGCAGTGGACTTTTTTTATACATTTTGAAATTCTGTCAAGTGCATATTAATTTCTTTTCTCCAATAATACTATGTACATGTTCTTTTTTTGTTATGTTTTTTATCGTTTTAATTTTCATCTACTGAATAAATTATTTCATCTTGTGATACTGTCCACATGGCTTCACACAGACAGAGAATTTTAGACAGAGAATTTTTAAAATGTTTTTTATTATATTATAGGGATGTCATGCTATTCCCTGCGACTTTCGTCGATAGAGGAGTTAGTTCTTCAAATTTTCAAATCACGAGTTTTGATTTGTAATCGCGCGATTAATCTCAAATAATCGATTATTTTATGGTAAATGATGTTAAAAATTCCGTAGAGTATATATTACATATATAATCAACAATTATATATATCTTGACTTAATTATCAAATTCGATTTTATCGAAATGATGAACACTTGATAATGCTCTCTTTGTTTTTCAATATCAAAGGAATTTCTTCATAAATAAGTAAATAAATTATTCCGCACACAATCTTTTAACTAGATTTTCAAACGATTCACCAAAATCGACCCACTCCTCATATATCAAAAATTGATCGAAAAGACAGCTAGAAAAGGTAAAAAAGGTCTAAATCATCTGCGTGGCGATGCTGCGATCTTTTTCAAGCGTGAGCAGCCGGATCGCGAGCCGACATTTGGCTTCGCGAACGTCAACGTCGGGCAGGTGCATCGAGATGCATCCTCCGTTGGGCTAACCCGCATCTTGCACTCTCCTTCCACCCCTCCCAATCCTACCTTCCCTCCGCTGCCATCGATCGCTCGGTAGCGACCGCGGAACAGATCGGGTCTCTCGGCTTCGTCTGATGGCCTCCGCTTCCTTGTTCTCCTCTCTTCGCCACCATCGCGTGGCAGGGACACGCGTGTCCGTGCGCGTGTCTCGGGGATACCGCCCGGATGCAGCGCAACGAGAAGGACCGATGACGAGATTGAGAGCAGGGACGGCGCGAACGTCGAGTCAGCGATACGTCTCGGCACTACTTTTGCCCTCTCGCGATCAGGGCCACTCGTATCCTGCTCTGTTTAGTGGATAAAACCTGCAGCTGTGAGTGTGTATGTTTACTGAAGTTTTCTTCTTTTTGTTTGGGGAGGTAGAAACGAAAGGGAACGAAGTATTATATTATGTTGGAATTATTCGTTATTTGTTACTCCCTTAATGCGCGTTTGGATATTTTTTCGCTAGAAAAAACTGAAGAGATTCTTACTATTTCGGAATCTCAAGAAAAAATCATAAATTCAGATGGAAAAAGGTGTGAAAAATAAAACCCCCCTTTTTTATACACATTCTAGTCCCTTCAGGAAACTTTGGAAACCACTTTTTTATTTCTGATATCAAATCTTCCGATTAATTTTGCTTATCAAATTCCCTAGAGAGAAGACAAAGTGCTACGCCGGTACATGACAAATTCGCGAGTTATGTCGCGCCGACAAAGCGCGAGCGTCTTCATTATATCGGAAAGGTATAGTATTCCGACGTCGAAAATATTCAACATCTCGATACTTTTGCAAACGAAGCATCGCGAGCATGCTCACGCCGACCCTGATTGCGAGCGAGAGCGAGCAGGACGAGAGGCCGGACAGAGACGGAGGCAGTGGAGGAGGTGGAGAGAGGAGGAGGAGGAAGCAGTACGTCGACCGAGGTGAGGAAGAGGTGAGGTGAACTGTGCGAAGCATGCGGTGCAGCAGACAAAAAACGATGAGCCGCGGTGGGGGCCAGACGGGGGGCAAAAACACGCGACGAGGCCCAAAGCCCAGGCGCTGCGGGCCCCTCGTTTGAACGACTCCCCCTCTCTTTTTCTCCTTCTTCCCCCCTCCCGCTCCTCTCTCTCTTTCTCTTCGTCCTATTCTGTACGCGCAGCACGACGATGTGTGTATACGCGCACAGCGTATGCACTCCGCGGCGAGTGCATCCACGAGAGTATCGCCTGCATCGCGATGGAGAAGCTCGGTTCACTGCGATCGTTCAAGCGAGAGACGTTGAAGAGGAGAAGGATCAGCAAATAAGAAACAGTAAAGAAGATATTAATCTAGTTTTTACCGATTATGATTTACATTGATATTCTGTGCATTCTTGATCGCGTCTCGGAAACGTTCTTGTCACGTGTTTTTTCTTTTCGATTTTTTTACACAAACTTATGGAAATGAATCTGTCGATTATTGAAAAAAACGACCACATTGTAAAAGGATTCAGTGAAGCATAACGTTAACTTTCCTGTCCTGAATTTATTTAACTCACACTCTTATCGGCAAAACGATATTCTAATAGAACAATAAAACATATTTGTGCGCGATTCGTTACTGGTCATGAAAATAATAATAAGATAAATTAAATTAAGAACATATTTTTAAAAAAAAACCTCTGAATGTTAATGATGTCAGATGCAAAAATTATGAAAGCAAAAATAATGTTAAATGAGATCATCCAAAAAGAAGGGGTAAAAAGTGAGAGGAGGGGGCATCGTGATGCGTCGCTTTAATTTTGAGACTAGATTTGATCGAGCCTGATATTACGGGCTGTCAACTACGTACTGCTAACGTACCGTGCGTGCGTGCGTGTACATATGTGCGTACGTTCCCTCGGGAATGCCGGACGACGCGACTGCCAAGGGCCCTTGGTCTTATCTTGAACTTTCTTGCCCCCCTGTTATCGCCCGCTGCCGGGGTACGGCGCCCTTTGTGCCGAGTGCCGCGAGACAAAGAGCGCATCGCACCGCACTCACTTGGCGGAGAAGACTAGCAGCAGCCTGGAAGAGACAAGGTGCGCCTCGCGTACGAGGATAGATTGGAAAATAGAGTCGGATAATAGGCGCAGATGGTAACGAGCAAGAGGGAGAGACAATACGCCGTCTACGTCTACGTCTACGTCGTTGTCGTCGTCGTGATCTACGAGTAGAGATCTCGTAAGATCTCTTGACGCCGCGATCACGAACGCATCGCTCGTTACTTTCGCGTAATATAGCGTCACTTTGTGGAAAATCAAGGAAGAAGACTCGATCGTTCCTGACTTCGAGATCTAGGTGTCAATCAGTCACAGCAATTTCTAAAAGATTTACGTAACGATGACGCAGTGTTCAGTGGAAGTTGCTGCGCTGCGCTCACGACTATATCATTTCCTTTTTATCGATTATTCCCTTACATTACTATGAATTTTCAAACGAAGCACATTCGCTGATGGATCGAAAATTAATTACTCTCCGATAGAAGTGATGGGTTGCTAATATCCCGTGTATCGCGATCAATGACGAAGGTTTCGTGTTTCGAGATGGACGCAACAGCGCGGATATTTCCGCTTGAAGAATGCCAATCGCAAAGAGCGCTTAATTAATGCTTAACTGCGAGATTTCCGACAGAGTTCGAGCGTGCGCCGGCGCATGATTAATACGGATTCGCAGACAGGGTAGACAGAGGGGGACGGTAGGCGGAGCGGGGCAGCGCGGTGGAGGGCAAAATCGAGAAACGATGGCACGTGCAGTATACGCGAGAGCATCGAGAGCGTCCAGCCGTTTGAAACGCGACGCCAGACTAAACACTAATATGGATATCGGATTCCGCAAAATGCTTGAACAATGACTTTTTTTTCTCATTTTAAAATAGCTCACATGGACTCGTGTTTCTGTCCCCGCGCGTTCCATGCCACGTGCGTGCCCCTCGACAATGCGCGCGGGTCGGGAATAGCGGGGTCGCGGGTCCCTGGGGCACGGGGGCGCGGTCGCAACACGCTACTTTGTCAACTAAATCACGCGGCGAAGGGTTTAAAGGTCCGTCTCCTTCCCAGAAAGCCCTCCAAACGCGAGCGACGAGCACGAGACTCGCGGAGAGTCGGACGAATCTCGCGTGCATCCAATGGAGAGATCCGGAGATCATGTGGGGGTAAGGGAGGCAGGATGAAGCGAGACGCGCGCGCGACGGTTCTCTCTCTCTCGTGATTCCCGCCACCATTGTCCCGTCTCTTTGCGTGCGGCAGCACCTCGTTAAAACATCTTTAATGATCGCCGTTCAACGACGATCCACGGCTGTTCAAGGCGCACAATACCGTTCTCGATTAATCCGCCGTTTTCGATAGCGAGAATCTTCGTTAACATGAGGTACATCGATTGGTGATGTATATCGTCAAGGCGGCGGGTCTGGTTTCCTTGTTATTCTGCAAGTTTCGGAAATTCTGATAAGTTCGGCAGAGAGGAGGGAAATTTTGTTATGACAATGCCGCAGAAACTAGAAGAAAAAATAAGAAGAATGTATTAACACTTTAACTGCTACCCTGCTACATCTCGAGGGTGAACTTGGGACAATATATCAAATTTGTCTCTTATATGAATATACATTATATAAGTGATATTTTACTTTGATTCAGTATCTCTATAAACAGTAAATGAAATCATTCTTGCTTAAATCATGAAAATCGTCATCCATGTACGAGTCACGTGACGGTGTAAATGTTAATCATTCATCGAGCATCCTATATATTAGGAGTGTGATTTAGTTTTGAGGGTTTTGCAACAGATGGCTGTAGTGTCAGTTTGTTCCAATAGCTGTTTCCGATAACTGTTCTTTCTTACAGTGTTGACATTATCCATCACATTTAGTAGCATTATAGCAATAGATGCAATAACAGTCGTGTTTATATCATCGTAAAAATGCAACTTCCGAAAGCTCTTTAGCATTTTCGACATGCGTTGCTTTTGTTTTTTAATCAAAAGAAAACTGCGGCTGACGGTTATAGAATTCTTGTGGAAACTTATGGTGATTCTGCCCCATCAATTAAGACGTGTGAATACTGGTTTAGACGCTTTAAAAGTGGTCATACTGATGTGAAGGACAAAGAACGCTCGGGACAACCAAGAAAGCTTGAAAATGCAGATTTGCAAGCATTATTGCACGAAAATCCAACAGAATCCACTTCAGAACTTGCCAGAGCATTAAATGTTGATCGTACAACAGTTACGAAACATTTACATGAAATGGGAAAAATTCAGAAAGAAGGGAAATGGGTTCCACATCAATTATCGGAAAGTGCCATTGCGAACCGGTTGAACATTTGCATTTCGTTGATCGCCAGGCAAAAAAAGAAGAGTCTTTTGTCTCGGATTGTTACTGGGGATGAAAAGTGGATCTATTTTGATAATCCGAAACGCAGAAAATCATGGGTGAATCCAAACCAACCATCAACATCCACTCCGAGACGCAATATTCACGGTTCAAAAGTAATGCTCTGTATTTGGTGGGATAGTGTACTATGAGCTGTTAAATCCGCATGAGACTGTCACGGCTGATCGTTATCGACACCAATTGTACAAGTTGAAGCAAGCATTGGACCAAAAACGACCACCAATTGCGAGTAAACGACGGAAAGTGATTCTTCTTCGTGACAACGCTCGACCTCACGTTGCGTTATCAGTGAAACAAACACTATTAGAGCTTGAATGGGAAGTCTTACCGCACCCCGCGTATTCTCCGGACATTGCTTCATGCGATTATTATTTGTTCCGGTCGATGCAACACTTTAGAGGATACACACTTTCATAATTTCGAAGAAGTGCGAAAATTCGTCGACGAATGGATCAACTCAAAAGAAGAGTCATTTTATCGTCGTGGAATCCATTTCTTGCCAGAAAGATGGGAAAAAGTTATAGAAAACGAAGGAAAATATTTTGATTAAGGTATTCATTCATTATCATATTTAAATACATTATAGAAAACGAAGGAAAATATTTTGATTAAGGTATTCATTCATTATCATATTTAAATACATGCGTTTTTGAGCAAAAAAACCCTCAAAACTAAATCACACCCCTAATAATTCAGCTCTGCTCTTCATTTCTTGTGGCTGTATTTTCTGAATTTTAATTCATTATCGCGTTTGAACATGTTCAACAGCAAGTTCCTCGAGGTCTCCCAGCTGCGTAAAATATATTCACTCGGCGAGGCATTTTCAGTCGTTCGAAAGGTCGCGGTTCGTCCCGACGCGGAGAAAGAACTTTCCCTCAGCCGCGTTGGCAAGTAAAGGGTTAAATGGGGAGCCGCGAGCGAGACGGCGAAAGAAAGAAGCGAACTTTTAATCGATCCTCTGCTGCGAGGAAGGCTGAAAAACGACCCGCACCCACGCAACGGCTGTCCACGTGCGGGAGTGTGTAGGTGGAACTTGCAAGAGGAGGAGGAGGAGATGGTGGCTCGTGGTAAAGAGTGCCGGTACGGTCAGGTTGCGAGGACCGAAGCTGGCCAAGGCCAGAACGCGGTGTAGCCGGGGCGGATTATTTTTAGCGCTTCCTACTATTGTGCAAAGCGCGCGCGAGAGTCTGTCGAGTGTCTAGGCAAGACTAGTTCGCTCTAAACTACGCGCTGGCGCATATATGTATTATACATACGCGTATGGACATCCTGGCTTATCATTGGCGAATGAGAATCCTGCCAGTTAATTAGCGCGATGAGTAATTGATTTTTCAAGATACATCTCGAAAGCCAAACTGATCAGCTACATTTCTGACGAATTTCTTAATTTTAGTAGAACGGGACATGTACATAACAGTACTTGAGTATTCCCGAGTCGAAATTTTGCGCCTACTTTAATGCTTTTAGCAGTCGTACGAACCTACTTTTAGGAAAATAGAATCTAGAACTCTTACATTGAAACTCAAACTCCTACAAACAGATGTTAAGATGCTATTTTGACCCTGCAACATTCGGCTATAATCTTGATCGTAACCTGCTTTGACGCTCTAGCGGCAAAAAAGGAAATTTCGGACATATTTTAGTGTTAAAGTAGTAGCTAAATAGACGCTGAATAACGCCTCAAATGAAGAATTCGAGGTTCAATGTAGAACTAAAATTTCGACTCGGGATATTTCGATCTATTACCCGAGTCAAAATTTTGCGCCTACTTTAATGCTTTCAGCAGTCGTACGAACCTACTTTTAGGAAAATAGAACCTAGAACTCTTACATTGAAACTCAAACTCCTACAAACAGATGTTAAGATGCTATTTTGACCCTGCAACATTCGGCTATAATCTTGATCGTAACCTGCTTTGACGCTCTAGCGGCAAAAAAGGAAATTTCGGACATATTTTAGTGTTAAAGTAGTAGCTAAATAGACGCTGAATAACGCCTCAAATGAAGAATTCGAGGTTCAATGTAGAACTAAAATTTCGACTCGGGATATTTCGATCTATTACCCGAGTCAAAATTTTGCGCCTACTTTAATGCTTTCAGCAGTCGTACGAACCTACTTTTAGGAAAATAGAACCTAGAACTCTTACATTGAAACTCAAACTCCTACAAACAGATGTTAAGATGCTATTTTGACCCTGCAACATTCGGCTATAATCTTGATCGTAACCTGCTTTGACGCTCTAGCGGCAAAAAAGGAAATTTCGGACATATTTTAGTGTTAAAGTAGTAGCTAAATAGACGCTGAATAACGCCTCAAATGAAGAATTCGAGGTTCAATGTAGAACTAAAATTTCGACTCGGGATATTTCGATCTATTACCCGAGTCAAAATTTTGCGCCTACTTTAATGCTTTCAGCAGTCGTACGAACCTACTTTTAGGAAAATAGAACCTAGAACTCTTACATTGAAACTCAAACTCCTACAAACAGATGTTAAGATGCTATTTTGACCCTGCAACATTCGGCTACAATCTTGATCGCAACCTGCTTTGACGCTCTAGCGGCAAAAAAGGAAATTTCGGACATATTTTAGTGTTAAAGTAGTAGCTAAATAGACGCTGAATAACGCCTCAAATGAAGAATTCGAGGTTCAATGTAGAACTAAAATTTCGACTCGGGATATTTTGATCTATTACCCGAGTCAAAATTTTGCGCCTACTTTAATGCTTTTAGCAGTCGTACGAACCTACTTTTAGGAAAATAGAACCTAGAACTCTTACATTGAAACTCAAACTCCTACAAACAGATGTTAACATGCTATTTTGACCCTGCAACATTCGGCTACAATCTTGATCGCAACCTGCTTTGACGCTCTAGCGGCAAAAAAGGAAATTTCGGACATATTTTAGTGTTAAAGTAGTAGCTAAATAGACGCTGAATAACGCCTCAAATGAAGAATTCGAGGTTCAATGTAGAACTAAAATTTCGACTCGGGATATTTCGATCTATTACCCGAGTCAAAATTTTGCGCCTACTTTAATGCTTTTAGCAGTCGTACGAACCTACTTTTAGGAAAATAGAACCTAGAACTCTTACATTGAAACTCAAACTCCTACAAACAGATGTTAACATGCTATTTTGACCCTGCAACATTCGGCTACAATCTTGATCGCAACCTGCTTTGACGCTCTAGCGGCAAAAAAGGAAATTTCGGACATATTTTAGTGTTAAAGTAGTAGCTAAATAGACGCTGAATAACGCCTCAAATGAAGAATTCGAGGTTCAATGTAGAACTAAAATTTCGACTCGGGATATTTCGATCTATTACCCGAGTCAAAATTTTGCGCCTACTTTAATGCTTTTAGCAGTCGTACGAACCTACTTTTAGGAAAATAGAACCTAGAACTCTTACATTGAAACTCAAACTCCTACAAACAGATGTTAACATGCTATTTTGACCCTGCAACATTCGGCTACAATCTTGATCGCAACCTGCTTTGACGCTCTAGCGGCAAAAAAGGAAATTTCGGACATATTTTAGTGTTAAAGTAGTAGCTAAATAGACGCTGAATAACGCCTCAAATGAAGAATTCGAGGTTCAATGTAGAACTAAAATTTCGACTCGGGATATTTCGATCTATTACCCGAGTCAAAATTTTGCGCCTACTTTAATGCTTTCAGCAGTCGTACGAACCTACTTTTAGGAAAATAGAACCTAGAACTCTTACATTGAAACTCAAACTCCTACAAACAGATGTTAAGATGCTATTTTGACCCTGCAACATTCGGCTACAATCTTGATCGCAACCTGCTTTGACGCTCTAGCGGCAAAAAAGGAAATTTCGGACATATTTTAGTGTTAAAGTAGTAGCTAAATAGACGCTGAATAACGCCTCAAATGAAGAATTCGAGGTTCAATGTAGAACTAAAATTTCGACTCGGGATATTTCGATCTATTACCCGAGTCAAAATTTTGCGCCTACTTTAATGCTTTCAGCAGTCGTACGAACCTACTTTTAGGAAAATAGAACCTAGAACTCTTACATTGAAACTCAAACTCCTACAAACAGATGTTAAGATGCTATTTTGACCCTGCAACATTCGGCTACAATCTTGATCGCAACCTGCTTTGACGCTCTAGCGGCAAAAAAGGAAATTTCGGACATATTTTAGTGTTAAAGTAGTAGCTAAATAGACGCTGAATAACGCCTCAAATGAAGAATTCGAGGTTCAATGCAGAACTAAAATTTCGACTCGGGTTAAAAGCGGAAAATTTAAGAAAAGTATAGTTGATGAACTTGGCTCCAAACAGAAACTTGAAACTCAACGTGACACGCGATGTACCCGTCTCAACCAACGCGCATGTAACGTCCACCGTGTTTCGTAACGAATCTGCGGATGAATTCAATTCAACGCCACGTATTGCCACCTGTTTGTCCCTCGCAGCTCTCCGGCATGCGGAGAACGGTATCCCCCGACGTCTCGCGGATTCCAGCCTGGCCAGCCGAAGAGCAACGTCTAGACGGCGCGGACTTGAAGACGGTTTTTCCGAGGGGCATATCCTTCGGACATCCGCACGCGCCATGATCGTGCGATTAATCGCGATTTCCGGGAACGTCTGCTTGTCTGCCGTTGGCACTTGACACCGATTACCTCGGCTGGTGCGGACGGATCGCGGCCTCCGCCGTCGCGCCGCTCCGCACCGCGCCGTCCACGACGAAGACAGGCCGGCCCCGATGAGACTGACGTGATGCAATCGACACACGCGTGACACACATTAGCAACGCGTAACTCACATTAGCGTAACTCTAGCTGGCGCGCTAGGTGTTACGCGCGTGTCGCGCCGCCAAGTGCCGTCCTTGGCCCGCGGACCGGACGCGGATAGACGTCCGCGGTAAACGTCAAGCGTGCGGCAGTCGCGCGCGAAACGATGGCGCGAGACAGTGGTTGCGTTTCCGTCGCCGCGACGGGATTATTAGATCCCGAGGTAACGCGATGCAACGCTTGACAGATTAAATAGAATGGCGAGCTGTTGTCCTCTTTCTCGCGCCGAGGGCTCCGTTACTCTCGAAACTTGACGATGAATGAGACGAGGTGATGCCTCTCTCGCGCTGCGAGCGCGCTTCAACGGCTCATCAACCGCGGAGATGGACCTTCATTCCGCACGACGAGAGCGCTAAATTCGTCGCACATGGACTTTTCCGAAAATTTACGGATGTTGAATGAAATAAAATATTTTTGATTCTATCTTTTTTATTAAATTATCTTTAGGAAAAGCAAAATGTTGATCCTACTAGTCAGCTGTATCGCGGTGTCAATTGTGGAGACGAAGATTTATCGAGAGAGAGAGCGAGAGAGCTTTACAAATATATGTATACTTTTCTTATTTGTTACGATCGGTTTCTATTTTCTAAAATATTACGCTCTCGCGAGACGGCGCTGAAGAAATACAGGTGGAATGGATTGTCTCGTTGACTGCATCTTTATTCTCGAGTCTTCACAATGTGCGCCTCTACCTTGAATCAACACGGTGCAAGTCTTCGCCGACAAATCGCGGGGAAGCACGCGTGTTCGCAAGAGGAAAAACTGAAAGTGCGACCGCGGAATGTAAATACGAAGCGTGCTCGGCGCGATTCCTGTTTTCGCGCACACGCGTGCGCGTCATCGTCTCTCATTGAGACGAGGCCGAAGTCGTTTCCCCGCCTCCGATCCCGGAGGCTGTGCGAAAGAGGAGCAAGAAAAAAAGGGATAATAGGACGAGCGAGCGAACGAGAGGAATGCCGATCGCGCATCAAGCGGTACCAGCGGTAAATCGAGCAAGATAAAGATCGGAAAAACGGCGGACTCGCTCGGGCGTGAATTGGATCGGGATTGGCGATCTCCACAGAGCTCGCCAGGACTGGGCCTCGGGTCTCATCAGCAATGGCCAGGCCGCCAGTTCCCTACCTACCGACTACCGATTACAGACTGCCGGCTATGAACGTCTACCGACCGCTGGTGCGGCGCGATGCACGCGATGCATCTGAAGGACCGCGCCGGGGAGAATGAGGATGCATCGTCTCCTCATCTTCTCTCTCTCTCTTTCTTTCTTTTCTCTTTTTCTAATCACGCAAATTTCTTCCGTAAAAATAAGGTGGAATAATAGGTCACGTTGAATCCCTGCGATGTGTGCCGTCGTTAACGTTTCCCCCTCGAGTCAAAAATATCTCGCAATGTACAATATGCATTTTCGACATTCCGATCTTGCGCACCGCTAAATTTAATTTAATTCTTACTCGCTTAATTTTTAGCGAATTTCATTTTAGGTTTCACTTAGCACAGTTGATGAGCGTCAGGTAACGTTCACACGAAACATCTTGCAAATACGACTAATGAACTATGTACATTCCGAATACTTAGCAGCGCAAACAGTTCTTGTAAACTGAAGAAACTACGTAAATGTAGACTTAATGTTAATATAGATATAGCAGATCCAGACGCGATTCGTGTTTTGTCTGCGTATTGACGAGATGAAGGCGACGCGTAATTTTTTATGACGAATGTGCACGTATCGCAGATCACCTCTCGCGTCTTGCGCAAGAGAGGAGTCTCGCAAAGATATGCAGCGGTTATTCTTGCGAGCGCAAGATTTCAACGGCGAAGCGCGCCTCGGCCGGTGTGGGGATAACGGATGGAATGTATTATTTACTACGTTAGACTTGCGGCGTGCAGACTAAGTCGTCTCGATTGCATAACGACATCAACACTCGGTGTAATAGTGGTTCAAGGCTCGCTGCACGCACACGTCGCGTTACGTCAGTCATCGCGGGATTTAACGGGTTACGTCGCGACGCCCGGCACGTAAAAAAAACTCCGATCTTCGCATATTAATTCGCTCGAACTCGAGGCAGGGAGTTCGGTATACCGCTTCAGCCGGAGCAATTTAATCGCGCGGGATATCCCGCATACAAATGCCCTTTGCCGCGGCTGCTCGAATTTCTCGTTAGTCTCGCCACGCCAATTTCGAAAAATGGAGTCTTCTCGGATGTCGTTTATGCCGCACGCAATTTCGCGGCTTCACAAGTTTGATCGAAATTTTTCGCAACGACGACGATTTCCAGACTCTCTTTCCATTTTCTCTTTTTTTTTCCTTCTTCGTATGATTTTTCCACGCGCAGTTGCTAATCTTTATCGGTGTGTTCCACGCGTACGCGCGGCGCGTTCGTCGCAATGATCGTTACGAGACAATAAACGGTCTGTGTGTGTCTCGTTTCGTCATGCCGTTTGATATACGATACCGTCTGGCTGATTGGTTATCCAATTGTGCTGCTTTTTAAGAATAGACCTTCGTTCAAGGACCTTGGCCACGCAGACGGGGAGCAGACGCGGCGTGGCGCGTCGCGTCGACAGACGGCCGACCATTCCGCCGACACTCCCCGCTCGTTCTTTCGCACACATTCACGCATCCTTCTCTGACGCATAACAAAACAATTTTCAAGCCAAATTCTCTGTGTACAATTCGCAGTAGCGCAGAATCGGAATCACGCCCGAGACACGCAAGAATACCATTCTCCTTAATTTCTCGCGCGTTTCTCCGTCTGTGAAGAGAGCGTTCTCGCGCTCTCGGGGCTTTCTCTTTCCACCCCCATTCCCTGTTCCGGGGGATGTGTTCCCGCTCACTCGATTCGAGAACACCGCGCGGTGGAGTGACGCGCGTGAACAGCGCGCTGACATTCGTCAGAGTTGCAAACGAGAGCATCACGCACGCGCTTCCCCTTTCCTCCCGCACCGCCATCGTCGCCCGGCCCTGCTATTGTTTCCTCCATATCAGGGCTGACACATCGTGTCTCGTTCTCCTAACATTGATTTGACACGTGTCAATGTCGATGCGCGCGCGGACGCGCGCCCGTACCAGCTTCACGCTTCCCGATGATACGAAGCTGCGGCGCAGAATGTGCTCCCGATTCGAGAATGATTCGAAATTTCCCGTGGAAATTCCCGACAAAATTCGTCTCTGCGCGGCTTGGTAGATCTTGTAATAATGACAAACTCCGTTTGCAGAAAGATTGGCGGATTTCCGATTCAAACTTGATCCCTGATGAATCTTTCATCGATTCGGATGAGAATGCGCGTTTTATTTGTTTATTACCCACTATACGTTGAAATTGTGTGACGAATAATCACGATGATGCATTTCCGAAAATGCAGATCAGCAATCTGGAGAAAAATCTATTTATTTTCCGTTACTTGTTTAAATAATTTCTTTATGAACGAACTTTTTGCTTCCGAAAGGAAACACACGCGGTCGATAGTACGTTAATGTAAAAATGATTCAATGTCTTAAACAAATACCGCACCATCGCGTATATTCGTTCCGCCGGAGCGCATCGGAAATCGTACATTTCGCGCGGTTAATTTCAATATGCGCCTGGATATTTACTCGGTGATATAATCACGAATGCGTGGCACGAATCGATGCCACGGAAACGTCACTTCTGCTTGAAGGGAACGTGTCGCGGAATTAATGTGACAGGCACTCCTCATTTTCGCGCGCGGCGCGCCATTAGAAATTAATTCTGCATGAATAAAGCGCGACCGTGAGCAAAATATTGCGCCACGTCGCGAATGCAAAAAGCAGCCGGAATCCATTTAGCGGGATCGACTTGGACGCATGAAAGTTCAATGTTCAAGATGCCACTCGCAAGAAGCTCGGTAAACGACGACGGTATCATCACGCGCGTATCCAGAAATGCGCAAAACTAAAAAGTGTGTCGCGCGAGTAATCGCGCTATTTTAAGAAACGGACTTTGCGCGCGGTGCTTAATTATTCTCATTATTAGCAACCGCTGTTACATAATGAACTGACAATCCATATTTAAACGACCACATTTAGCGATGACCACAGAGCATTAATAACGAGCATTATTATCAGATCGCGCTCGACTTGTAAAAATCTACTTGACAAGGACTTGAATTAATCATTACATGGAATTTGGCGGTCGGCGCTTTTATCAACACATTGTCGCGTCACCTTGCGTATCGACGCGTTAATCAATAGCATGAAAAATTTTCTCTCGACAGTCTCGCACGCTTTCTGCGCGCGGCCGACGGCTCCTCGATATATTTCAGCGAAACGTACAAGAATATTAATAAAGTGGCGGTATCGGTGATAAATATCGATTTTGTGTTGCCGATAACACCTATTTGGAGGCGCGTTTGTTTAAAGCGAACGCCCTGCACGTTTCCACCACCCCTCCGCTGTCGCAACCAGACATCCTTTGCACGTGCATGTGCGTGAGATTATTTTTGTTTAGTCTGTCGGTCGCCTTTGCGTCTGTGTTCTCTCAAAACTACCATCGCGTGTAATTGCCGCGTGCACGGCGAGCCTGTCAATATCCGAATACTTAGCTTCGCGCCATTGCAAAAAGCGCGACGGCTGGATTCTTCGCGACACGAAAATCAAAACAGCTGTGATTGTTTCTTCTACGTTCCCTCCATGTATAAAAGAACCCCCTCTAACAATTTTTTGAGAGAATTAATGCATAAACAATTATTGCAGGGTAATTTCAGAATAGATGGTCACACGGGAGAGTGACCAATCGCTCTAATTTCGTTACTGGCTGCACAGTTGTGTTGTCACTCAGTTTGTGGTGAGTTTTAGTTGCGTTTGCGACAAGAGGTTTAACATTTTGCAGGAAAACATCATAATTGTGAAAATATTTCCATTTTAAACTTTATTGTCTGCTGAATATTTTTCCGTACGTTACTATTTTCGCATAAATATCAGAAATATCTGGCTTGAACTGACAGAGACAAAGATTATAGGTTTATTTAGAGCTCTTCGCGTATAGTTGACATTGTACAGTTTCCATGAAGTGCTATGGCTTTTTCAAGATTTTTTTGAAGAATTTTTTATTGAAAAACAGGAGGTTTCCGGCAATCAAAAATATTTCAAACCATTCATTCCAAATTTACTCTACTAAATTATATATTGCAGTGTATTGCAGTGATAATAAATTCAAAATCTCTCGCATGCCAAAATAATAAAAATTAAGAACAGAGTGTCACATAGTGAACTATAAGATATGTAGTAAAAAAGGAAAAATTCTTTTTTTGAACAGTTTACATATATTTTCGAAATATTGATTGTACATTCAGTACATTGATTTGAAAATATTTGAAAATAAAAGGAAATATAAAAATTCAGATATATTTACATAATGAAATGGACAATTTTAGGAAATAAATTATTTAATAAAAAATACAGGCATAAGAGAACTTGCCCCGTGCCAGCATTATTTTTTCGTGTGCCAAAGTTGGCACACGTGCCATTAATTTGCCATCACTGGTATGTATACTACAAACAGGGTGTCCCAAACCTACCGATAATAATTTTAAAAACAAATTTTATGGAAAATTTCAAGATAAAAATTCTGACAC
Organism: Ooceraea biroi; assembly: GCF_003672135.1. Taxonomy (NCBI): domain Eukaryota; kingdom Metazoa; phylum Arthropoda; class Insecta; order Hymenoptera; family Formicidae; genus Ooceraea; species Ooceraea biroi. Next base: position 4,869,114 of record NC_039517.1, on the reverse strand, counting down.
AAAACTGTCACTGCTATAATAGCTTTGTGAAATACCAAGTAAAAATTTCCAAAATACACAATTGTGATATAAAGTATGTTGGGTAACGAAAGAATCTCTTTTTTGTCATCTAGAAATAAAAACCGGAGAATTAATGACAGTGTCAAAAAAGCAACAAAAATTGTAATCGGTCGTTCGTGACCGGCGTTTTACGTATTCACGTAGCTTGCGGAGAAGCTCGACGGCTCATGTCTGGGTTTTCATCGGCGAGATACAGCTCCTAGCTCCCGGAAGCCGCGTTATTCCTTCCGGACGGAGGCAAGTCCCGAGAGCCGTCTGCCAACATTACAGACACGGTGCTCACGGCGCTCTCCCCAACACAACGGGGCGAGTCAATACTTTACAGTTCGAAGCAAACGCGCGGAGCTCGCTCGTACTTCGCTATCACCCCCTCGTCGCGCACCCCTTTCGCTAGGAAACGTCGGAGGGTGCCAAGAGCACCGGGGGCTTTACGTCGCTCCTCTTGCCCTTCCTGCCCATCGTCGTGCGCAAATACGACCGACGTATCGCGAGTATTCTGTCGGGTCCGCAAACGTTCTCCGCGAAGAGTGGACATTTGAAGTAAATTTTATTGATCGACACTTGACGCGACTAACGACGAAGACTGATTTAAAAATTCAGCCATGAAGAAATGTTCGCATGCGAGGAAAACCAAAAGGCTTCTTCTTGTATGAAATTTTTGATTACCAGGAAAGCGTTACATTTACATTCGAGCTCTAAGATCTTCGATGTAGAGTACTCGGCGAGAGATAAAAAGTTATTAAACATTTATTATATCGCGGAACATGTATCGCGAATTAAACGGCGGAGCGGAGTCAGTGTATAATTATCCCGAAATCTATTGCGCGGACAATTGTCAAGTGGCTCCCGCAAGTGGTACCGGGGTAGCCGAAATAGCTCGCGGCGACGTGCATATTTCATCGGGCGTTGTCAAAATCCAGAATAAGATACCACCACCTCTGTCGCAACACTCGCGTTTAATATCCAGCGAATTGATATCGGGCAAGGATGTACTCGGTTACGGGTACTCGCGAGCACAAAAGCGCGAGCAATTGCCCGCAGTCTGTGAGATCACAAATCTGCCAACGAGGGCAGCGTGAAATGTCTCGGAATATTCGGGGGCTGATGTCCACCGGCGTGCTACGCACAAAGGCCGGCCCGATAGCAATTAGCGTAACGACGCAGCGCGGAAACGCTGTTGCGTAAGGTCCGTGACCGGAAGGGCGGCGGAGGGTTGCCGGGACGGCAGGGGGACTGGAGGGAAGGGGCGCCGGGAGAGGGGAAGGCGGACGAGGAGAAGAGCGAGTATCTGGGTCTGTGTAACGATTTTTAGAGTCTCGACCCTCCGATCGCGCTCGGGCCATAAAAAACTTGAGGCACCCCACGGCAGTCGGAGTGGTGCCCGTGCGCCAGGGTTTCCATAGCGACGAAGCCCTTTCGCTCTTCGCCCGCGGGGGCCCCCTTCCCCCTCCTCCCGTCGCGCTCACCCGGCCCTGCGGTAACCTACCGGCTGGCGTTGCCGCCACCCTTAACGCGTCGTACACGGCCTCGAATCCCGGTGATATACGTCGCGACACAGCCCAAGAACCGATGGAAATCGCCCGGTCGATCGCTCGGTTAAATTTCTCGCCCTCCCCTATCCGTACGTCCTCTCCGCGCGCGCCCGCGCGCCTGTTTTAGCGTATGATTCCCCAGCTCTTCGACGAAGAGAGCTTCTTCTTTCGTTTTAACTCAGGTCGTATGAGCTCCGTTCTTTAGTCCGCAATTTTGCCCTAATGATACGGATTTGAATTAAAAAAAAGAAAAAGAAGGAAAAGAAGTATCGATGGAGCGTAGGCGGAATATGTAATTGCGCCCGCGAGCTTTAAAGGATGTGCTCTTTATGTTAATACTGACGTGTTACATGCACGTGGCACACTTGCGTGTAAGGAATAATTGAAAGTGGCGGATTTTCGCATAAACAGTACTTATAGGCTGACTCGCCCAAGGATTTATTTCTTTGAATCGGTACGATGCAAATGTCGTTTTCGCCGGTGTACCATCACCGGTGCGTCGGTTCTTTTCTAAGGGTACAAAAATAAATCGCGAGTTTCAGGATGCCTGGCCGGTTACTCAGGCCATTTAGTCATTTCTCTTATACCGAGTATACCGGGTATCGCGCAGTCACGAGAATTCATCGTTGGGAGCTGTCCAGATCGCGAATTAGATCGTAAAAGAGAAGGACGACGCTCCGCTCTCTCACAGGAGCACGGAAATAAACGGGTTAAGTAGCGACACGAATGTACGAACCGCGCGAAATAACGCGGATCGACCGGCGAAAACAAAAATTCGCTTGATGAACAGCGAGACTTTCTACTCGGACGGATTGTCAGATCGATGCTCGAGGCATATCGAGGATTCCCCGTAAATAAAAATCCAATCGAAAATATGTTGGCAAATAGAATTTAATTTTATTGTTGACGTATTTCACCTTGTTTCTCGCTAATGCGCGCCAGTTTTCTCAATTTTCGCGCAATTATTAATTAAATCTTCTGGTGCTCCGTTGACAATAAACAAGCAAAGTAACGAAACTGACTAATCGAAAATAAAAATAATAATAATAATAATAAGAAATTATCTCATGAGTATAATGATAAACAATGAAAAAAGTAATAATAAAAACTGAAATAATAAAAATCGAAATAATGCGCCGAGGGAAATAACAAAAAGTTGCATTCTCACGGGGCATATAACGAACCACCCCGCCAATTATAATCTTGGCTGAGATTTTGCAGAAAAGGAGAGGAAATCATGGGGGAACCATCTACCCCGTCAAATTTTCAGAAGAATACACCAATCAAGAACCCGAGACTCCTTCACCGGGTCTCGTACGTGGATCGAAAGCCAAGCTCGCGCGTCGTCGAGACGAAGACTCAATCGCCGTCCCTACTATCGTGGTTACCCGACATCGTGGCCGCAACTATATGATTCGTACGTGTAATGGGATGTAAAGAAGACCAGAGGCACGAAAGAGGGAAGGCTGGGACAAAATAGTACCGTAGTCGGTAAGTGCGAAGGACTAAGGACTAAGAAGGACCAATCGGCTGATTTGTACGCAAAGTCACGAGCCGTGACAGACGTAATCAAAAACACATGAGATACCCTTCGCTCTCCTATCGACTTCCCCTCGTCCCTTGTCGATACATCGATCCTCGTTGCGTGATTAGCGCGATGACTCACGGATTCTTCGCGCGAGTACGCGAGATGGATTAACACCGTGGGAAAGCCTTCCCATGTCCTTTATCTCGAGAGTCGCATTTATCGCTACAGGACCACGCACGAGGAATCCTCCGATCACTGTTCCTGGCCGTTCGCTTCTCGACGAGAGGGCCGCGCAGTGGTGCGCGAGGGGATACGAGAGGCAAAAAGGAGCACGAGGGAGGTATGGGGAAGGTTGCCGCGTCTGGTTAGAACGGTTAAAAATAGCTCTGACCGAGGATCCTGCGGTTCCTGTAAACACGAGCTCGAGCATGGCATGAAACGAATGTGCGGCACTGTTCGCGTGCTCGGCGCGCCGAATTGGTGAATCCAGACGGATCTTGGTAAAAAGAATGAATTTCAATTGCAGGTGAGTTTAAAAGATTTGAGGAAAGTGATCGCTTTGCGCTTTGTATAAAGTGGAGACTTTCGGAATATCGAAAATTGCTTAGATTGTAGAATGAATAAACAAGCGCGATCATATTTTATGATTCTTGTTGCACAAACAGTTGCATGTTACGAAGGCTGACAAATTTACATTTATATATTGCGATGCAATTGAGAACTGCAAACGTTCACCTCACTCCGTAGATATTTTAGCTTCGCATAAACATGTATATTTATGGAATATTTTAATAAACATTATAATAAATGATATTTAATTTATAAAATTTTCCAAAACCTTGCTTGAAATATGAATAAATCGCTCAATGTTCAATATAGTTTCATAGATATAGATATAGGTTTGTATCCTCTACTAAAATCTTTAGAACAAAGGTTCATAATATTTTTTAAAAAATGTTTGCTGCCAGAAACGGTACTCACGTGCTTCCATAGAGGTGTCCTGAGTCAGTGGTGGATGCTGCGTCGTCGTCGTCGTCGTCGTCGTTGTCGTCGTCGTCGACGACGCGGACGAATCCTCCGTGGTGTTGATCAGCCCGTCGTCGTCCTCCTCGGCCTTCGGTGAGCTTCGCTCGGAACTCGCGCGCGCCCTTATACGCTCGGCCACCTGCACATCGTCCCCGGAGAACGCCGACGCTGACATCGGCCCGGCGACTGTCGTCGTGGTCCACTCGATGACACTACCACCACTTCCGGCTACGACGGCACTATTACCCTCATTTCTCACGAGCACCAACTCCCGCTCGTCCTTATCACCCGCCACCCCGTCCTCGGTCACTCCCCCGACATCATCCCGTTCGGGCAGACTGCTGCCAGCTCGCTGAGTCGCATAACCGGGATACACAACGTCCCGCGCGATTGTCCGCGTCGCCACCGCCGTCGCCGTCGTCGTCGCGGTCCTCGAAGCGCCCTCGCGCAGCAGGATATCTCGCAGAGAACTCTCCGGACGTAATACTGACTCTCCGAACTTGAACACGGGTTCTAATAGCGGTGTGAAAGCGCCTCGGACCGCGGGACCAATTCCATCATCGTCGATGGTCGGTGCGGACTCCACCTTACGGGGTTGTTCAGCCACGCGTCGCCAAGTCGCCGGCCAAGAGTCGATAAAGTTCGGCGACGGTTGATCCTTTAGCTTGGTCCTCTCGCTGATCGGTACTCGCTTCGCTCTTCCTCGTCGCGCTGCGATCTCTTCGCCCTCGTCGTCACGAACCGGCGTCAGAACGGGGAGATTTCGGTGTCTGATGGCGGCAGTGTGCGGCGATGTCAAGGTGGACGGCTGTGATGGTCCCGACAATAACGGAAATGACGACGACGGCGGCGACGGCGATGACGTCAACAGCAGTGGCAACGTTAATGACGCTAGCGGAGGTAACGACGACGCGGACGAGGGCGAGAAGCGCGCGAGTTGATCCAGAGTTCCCCGATTCGCGCGACCCGCTGACTCGAAATCGATCCCGTTGCTGGAAGACGCGCGGCCGGATGTCGCCTTCCGGAAGAGACGAGCTGCGAACGGGCGATCGGACGGGCGCGACGCCACGTGAACGGACGTAGCGACGTCGCCGGCCAGATGGTGGACGCTATTCAGCGGCTGGAGTACCGCCGGCGTGGCCGTCGTCGCACGCGTGAGATCGTCGAGGAGAGCAACAACGAGAAGAAGCAGGGGCAAGCCCACCCCCGCCCCCGTGGTGGCTCCCGCTACCACCTGCCGCGCGATGAGAATCCGCGAGGCGGCCGTTCAGTCCGGCTGTCCGCGATCCGCTCGAAACGGCGAGCTTCGTCGTCGTTCCTTTCGTTTTCCTTCTCCTCCTCCTCCTCCTCTTCTATCTCCTCTTCCTTACGATCTACATGCAACCACGTGATCCAGCGGTCCTTCTCGGATGCCTGCCACGAGCATGCGACGATTGCGTTGCGCGTCGCGACGATCGGTCCACCTCGGCTCGTCGTGTCGACGTCGTGCCGTTCTGGCATTTATTATCCGGTCGCGCGTTCCGGGCAAGTGTTGCCGTTGCTGCTGCTGTTGCTGCCACCCTGATTGGTGTGCTCGATGCCGCCGCGATAACGGGCGATCGCCTCCTCCACGCGCTGTCTGTCGATCGACGAGCCGGACGATACTGTGCACCCTGTCCGCGCGCATTCCGCCATCATCGCGCACCCCGCGAACAATCGGCGCCTAGAGCCGCGTCCCGGAAGTATACAGCGCATCCGCGCTCCCCGAATGTATCGCGCAGCATCCTCCGCTCGTGCTTTCGCTTCTTTCGCGTGCTCGTTGTCTAGTGGACGCCCTGTCCGGATGGTTTGACACTTGGAGACGCTTGCTGCCTAAATCTGGAACAACCGAAATACATTGCTGCTTAAACTAATTGAGTTGATATCTTTCTATTTAATCCATTATTTCACAAATTGCAACAAATATTGGAAATTTGAAGAAAGATCATTTTTAACAGAAGTACAATATTTTTTGCTGTGCAAAAGATATATTTTTCTTGAATTTATCTCGCGTTATTGCCCTAATATTGGGTCAGTTAAAAAGTCTAGTTCGATTTTCAATAGTTAACGCTATATATGTACAACGATGTCTAACCATAGACAACGATGGTGATTACTTGACTGGTGAATAATTTGTTTTTATTGAATGCACTGAAAAAACATTGACACAAAAATCGGACCGAATTTTTTGACTGACATAAATAAATTATGCACGTCATCAAATGCTTAACAGTTAATGATTTGGCCTTAAATACACTTACTATACGAATTACGAATTAATATTAATACAAGGTACGATTTGCCTAGACAGAGTAAAGTTGGGTTTACCCAACTATAATAGATTCGTGTTTTTTTTCTCTCTTGGCAAATGAATTACATATTCTTGATATCCCAATCATTAAACAGCGCACCAATTTTGGAATGCGCGCACCAGGGCAACGCGAAAAGCAACGACCGCGCGATGATCGCGTGACTGTATATCGCGTGCTCTATATTTCAAGTGTACATGCACTGTTTGTTTCACGCTACCAGCGAAATAGCTTAAATAACTAATCCCTGGGCATAATAAAGGTGACACGGCAAGCCATCTGCATAGAGCGAAGAAACACAGAAATACGAGCATCTAGATGGGAGCGAGCGATCTAAAAGTGTAGCGGTGGAATATAAAGGGAAGCGACGGGAGAGGGCGCGTCGGGGCTATAGCCGTCAAGCTCCAAATAACCGTTAAAGTAAACTCTATTCCTACATCAACTGGAGAGCAATCGGGTTTCGCAACAATCCACGAGCTTCGTTAAAATCTCATACCGTCGATCGCCCGCCTCTGGATTATCCCGCAACTATACGTCGCAACTCTCCGCAGTCTTTAAAAAATTGATGTTTCCCCGCTCGGAAACCGATCCGTTCCGCAAAGATCGTTAATTCGACTGCTGATATTTCAACTCGTTAGAAGACCGTATAACGACTCCACGACGACAGGCGGCATCTCCGCACGGTAAACCACGGCATAATTATCGGTCGAATATTCTCTCGCGAACCGCCACGGCGAGAATTCGCGCACGCCGCTATCTCTAAAAATATTTAAGACATGCGCTGAAAAAATAGACGGGCGGGCGAGAGTGAGGAATATACGGGCGGCGCTTCTCGTTACACGAGGGTCGACCCTCCTGAAATTTGTTTACTACGTCGAGAGGGACACCGGTGCCCGGGGGCTAAGTATAGCCGTAAGGAGGGAGAAACCGCGAAAATGCTATTTTTATGAGCACACGCCACACGAACATTGTTATGGCCGATCGGCAGTGCCTCGGCCGACGCCGCCGGCCGGGTCGTATGCTCGTCATCATTGATGTCGTCGCGATCATCGTCATCGTCGCCGCGGCACGCGCGCACGCTCGTAAAGATCGAAGCGAAACGATCGTGACTCGAGCTGGGCGCGCACGATCGATAATTTTTATTGTCGACAGACATTCCCGGGGAGTGAAACTTTTTCTCGATTATATGTTTTTCGTTAGAAGCCTCTGTGTGCTTGCCTCGGTGTGCACATGTCATAAAAATAGTTATCCGATCGCTGAACGGAGCAAACGTGATGATATGTATTTATATCTGCCGATATACTGAGTAATACCGAAATATCATATTCACGACCAACCATTATCTTCACCTTTGATTCATATAAATAAATTCAGTTATTTGCATCGGACTAAAAGCGTCTGAACCATTTTTGATGACTGCGTTACAGGGAACGAAAGAAAACTGAGTCTCGACAGAAGTTACAAATCACCAATTACTATTTTTTTAACTTCTTTAATACTCCCGTCGTTACCTAACCTAACCGCCAACAAACCGATAAAATAAATAAAATAAATATCGATACAATTAAACCATCAGTTCTTTCTGCTCGTTAATTAATCTCAATCTCTAAAATTGCACAAAATTGTCCCGACCTTCGTCTCGGGGAAAGGTCAATTGAAGATTCCATAATGAAAAGGGCAGCCACGATGGTCTCGGTGATCAGCCTGCGTCGTGCGAATAATAGTCCAGTCATTTGGTAGTTTTACCTGGAAAGTTTTCCGGGAGTTTTGATATTTGGCATTTTTATAGATCTCGAGGTGCTCTTTTCGAATTTTCACTTTGCGACCTCGTATTTTTGCCGCTTGCGCCGCCATATTGGAAAAATGGCGCCCAAAAACGGTTTTTCGACAATATCTCCTTTCCGGGTCATTTTACGATGAAAATAGTTATGTAAGAAATTAAACTAGAGGAATTTTCCTATAATTTATGTCTGTATCATTTTTTTGTAAAATAAATATAAATAGTTTCGGCGTACGAACGTCGCAAAGTTTACTTCAACACGTGTATTGGCGGAAAATACTCGTTTCCACGCCATGAGGTAGAGTATGTAGTGCGTTTTTTTTCCTTACCTGTGGTATCTCCAGTAGGCCTAATCCACATTATATAACATATAGCATATAACATAACTTATTAACACATGTACCATATAACACGTAGTAGAATATTTTTCACCAATGCACGTGTTGAAGTAAACTTTGCGACGTTCGTACGCCGAAACTATTTATTTTACAAAAAAATGATACAGACATAAATTATAGGAAAATTCCTCTAGTTTAATTTCTTACATAACTATTTTCATCGTAAAATGACCCGGAAAGGAGATATTGTCGAAAAACCGTTTTTGGGCGCCATTTTTCCAATATGGCGGCGCAAGCGGCAAAGATACGAGGTCGCAAAGTGAAAATTCGAAAAGAGCACCTCGAGATCTATAAAAATGCCAAATATCAAAACTCCCGGAAAACTTTCCAGGTAACCCCCTTTTTAGCACCAAATGACTGTACTATAATGGATTCCCAGCGGCGATGGGTCGGCATGGTAGGGACCTCGGGGAAGACGGGAGCCCGCGGTGCATTTCTCAGCTCAGTGCACCGGTCTAATGCGAAATTCGTGTGACACGCTCGTTGATAACGATTGAGTTCGCATCGTTGTCTCGCACGACGATGGACACGCTCGCGCGGTGTGCACGCGGCCGATTGATCTCCTTATTCCAACGTGAGATCGCGCGCGCGCGCGCGATATAAGCGAGCGAGCGCGCTCGAGTACGTGTATCCGCTGTACGTAAAACGCGGAATACCTGCTAATTATAGTCGCGTAGCCGAAGGAAGGAAACCGCGGAGGCACTATTTTTACGACTCTCCCGCCAAAATATCGTCGCGCGTCTGCCACGCGCTCCTCCTCGACGGGAGGACAGGCGTTCACCCTTGTGTTACGTGATGCGTTTTATCCCGCTTGCGCGCGAATAATAAGAATAATTTTATTCCTATCGGAGCGTGATACGCGCGGATTATGCACGCCTAATCGTGCGCTTCGCAATTTGTAGGCGTGCAACGGATCGCTCGATTCGTCGCGATTATAGGAAAATATTTTGCCAATTGCGGAGTGAAGCTTTCGATTTCCGTTACAATCCGTGAAAACACGACACGCGGATGGATGACACATTCTAGGCCGTATATATATATATATATATATATATATATTTATACACGTACAAAAAACGTGGCTGGATCTGTATGTACACGTTGCTAATTAAACCTGTTTCTGAGTAATTTATGCAATCACGAGGAATTTTCGTTCATTTGTTATTCAATTACGTCGATTACAAACATTGGAATTTAACATTTTAACACGTTTGTAGTAGAATCATGATCGGAGCAATCTGAAAACGAAATGAGGAATTACAAACGCGGCAGGAAATTCTGATCGCAATCATCATTTTTCCGTGACACTTAAATCAAAATGAAAATTCTAAAAGTAGTCGGAAATCTATCTTGACCCGAGAATTGGCGTTTCCCATCAATTTAATCGCATGCCCTATGCGTTATCATCGATATAATGTCGATGCTCATCATATCCCCCGTATCGTGCACACGGGTTACGTGAAAGCCTCGCGATTCCTGCGAGATTAATATACTACAATCTCGACGCCGTGATGCACGATCAAAGCAGACAGAGACAGAAAGGGAGAGAAAGAGGGGGGAGGGAGAGAGAGAGAGTCGTACGATCGGCATGCGAGTGCACGTGTGTAAGTGCACGCGTGCGAGCTTGCTACGAGGTGGGCACATAACTCTCGCAAAATGTGAGCTTCAGGCAGGAGCGCGAGCCGGTCGCTGCGCTCGCTCGGCTGATCGAGCGTGTGCGAGCGAGCGAGCGAGCGAGCGGGAATTCGCAGTTTTCGCGGCAAAAATGCGTGCATGGCACGCGCGCTGACGTTCTATTTTCGAATGAAACATACGATCAGGGGACACGAACGAGAGACTAATGTAGAAACTACGGGGAGAGAAAGGAGAAGAGAGGAGGAGGGAGAAAAAGCCGCCGAGAGGGAAACGGAGACCGTCCACCCGCGGAACGAGGAGAGAAGGAGAGACTTTATTTGTGCCCCGGCGAGCGAGATACGGGAGAAGAGAGGGATAGATAGACGAAGAAAGAGAAGGAGAGAACAAGAGAGGCACGGCTGGCGAGACGGAGACAGGCATCGAGCACTGGGAGAGGAGACGCGGAATGGCGAAGAAGGGAGTGGGAAGGAGGGGATGAAAGGGAGACAGAGGAGCCGTCGTGAGGAGGGTCCGGCCGAGTCTCCACTCGGAGAAGGAGAAGGAGGAAAGGGCGAGAAGGAGCGAAAGGAAAAGTGTGCTCGCGAAACGAAGACGCAGCGTAAAAACGAACGAGAGACGAGCGCGCGCGAGGGCGAAAGCGCTTCGCGACAATGTGAGAAGGAATAGAAACCATGTGCGCGAGAAAGAAAGAAACACGGAGAGAGAGAAACGCACAAACGCAACGAGAGGAAGACGCACGCGGAAAGGGCGAGAAAGAGACGGAGCGGCGGGGGGGAGGGAGGAATAGAGGAGCGAGAGCGAGAATGAGAGGGCGAGCGGCATAGCGCGTCGGAGCATGGACACCGGCGCAGAGACTCCAGATTCGTTTCGTGCCAGGCGGCCATGCTTGCGTCTCCGTCGGGTTCTGAAGACGTGCATGCACCTTTTGCATACGCGCCGGGAAGCGACGCACCGCGAGCAACGTCTCGCGAACCCGACCGACGATTCACCGCACGACGACGCCACGTTACATCGAGCGTCTCGTTTGCGAACGCGAGCACTAACGGCACGCGACGAGGCGAAATCAACGAACGAATGAAAGAAGCAGGCGGGAGCGTGAGAGAGAGAGAGCGTGCGCGACAGAGGCAGAGATAGCAGCAGACAAACGGAGAAAGAGAGAAGCAGAAGAGACGGCAAGCGTACGAATACAGACAGACGGGCAAATAAATAAATAGATATAGAGATGGAGATACGCAGGGGCAGGAGGAGAAAGAGAAGAGGTAGACACACGCACCATACAGACTGCTGCGCGTCCAGCTCGGGGGAAGGGAGATCTTCCTGCTCTTCGGTCGCGCGGACGAGGGACGACGACGTTACACGCTTGCAGCGCGACGGCGAGCGAGCGAGCGGCACGCCGGACGCTCACACACGTATACAGGCCCTGCCGCGCGCGCACACGCGGCCGCCGACACACGCGAGGCGAGGCGAGGCGAGGCGTTTCGCTGCACGCGTCCCGCGTTTTCCAGCCGTGGCGGCTTGACTTTTCCTCCGTTGTCGTTGTCGCGGCTGCCGCGGCCGCGCCACGCCAATATACAGCGGGGAAGACAGAGAAAAAGACAGAGAGGGAGAGAGAGAGAAAGAGAAAGAAGAGAAAATGCGTGAGAGAAAAACAGGACGAAAGAAGAGAACGTGAGAAAGAGAGAGAGAGAGAGAGGAGGTGATGCGAGCGTGGCGGAGCTTGAACGAGCGCAGAGCGAGCTCGAGCTGGATCGAGCCGAAGATCCGTGGAGCAAGCGGTGCTGCCTATCGGATGGCACTGCGTTCAGCGCCGCGGTGCGCGACCCTCGTCGGCCCTCGTCGTCTTCCCTCGTCGCGTCTCGTCTCGTCTCGGCGGCGCTCGTCGCTTTCCGCCTCTTTCCGTCCCGGCGGCATGCTGTACCGCACCGTGTATCCGCGCACCGCCTCTTTCCTCGCGGTTAGAGGACGACGTGCACGCTCCATTGCGTATCCCGTATCTTTCTAGCTAAGTTTGCGACATCTCTGCACCCCCGAGGGACAGCGAAACTCCTGGGTAGAATTCGATGGCGCGCGGCAAACCGCTCGCAACGTAATTACCGAGCCTGTCGATCGTTATCGGTAAGCGATTTAATGCCTTGGAAAAGGAAAATCCTAATCTGTCTTGCGACTTTAAAACATAACACGAGAAACATGGCGGATCGAAAATGCGAAAGAAGTAACCGATGAAGTTGATTTTATTGTATTGTCTGCTTGTTATTTTACGTTAAGTTAGGTTAAGTTCCATTCAATGGAAGTTGAGAATGCGAATTTCTCTGTTTGCGTTCCGACTCGTGATTCCTTGCCTCACTGATACGGTATTTCAACGTGAATCCCGCAATGCCGCTCTCAAAATAAAACCCTCGCGTACTCGCAATTCCGAGGCGGAATATCCCGGCTGGCATTAATCACATTAAATCTGTCGATTGCCGTTCCGCAAGCGCGAAGAAATAACAGACGTATCTCGCCCGCGCTGACATACGCTTGGATGCCTGACGTACATACTTGGGGTCAGTAAAAATAATTAATAGCAGGTCGGATGGGGGATGCGCAGGCCGGAATTAATCGCGAAGCGGATACCGCATGACGATACGCGCTCACGTGTCTCGTACACATCTACGCGATGTGTGGCGGTCCCTTAATATCCCGATAATCTATCATGCAAAAAGGCACAAAAGAAACAAAAAACTTAATTTCGAACCCCGAACAGACTGCTCGGTGGACGGAAACGACCTCAAATACAGCTTCGCATGTGCGACACGTGATAGAAAGGATACCCACCGCTTAAATACAAAGAAATATTGGTGGCTAACACCCATCTAGCGAACAAGACCCGTCAAATGACGATATATATATTCATAATATTTATTTAAATTTTACAAAAACCACTCGTAAGAAATAAGTCTGCCAAATGTTTTGGGTACAACCTTTTTTTATTGGCAAAACATCGGAACGATTATTGTTGAATGTTAGTTGGCAACAACGATATTGTACGTTATATATTATGTTGGTAGAACGGCCGCGTGTATTTTTTGTTTTATAGCGCGATACTGTTAGCGACGAGGTTCGCGCCTTACCGTTTTATTGTAACGTGAGAGACAAAAGTTTTATAAGAACAAGTTTGTATTCAGTTAAGAAGTATAGTTTATTTTGTCAAATAAAGATTGCTATTGTTAAGCATATATAAAGAGTCTATTAGATCCGTTGCTGCATTGGGTAAAAACTATAACGTTGCCGAACCAAAAAAATAACGAAAAGGTTAACAATTATATCATAACGCAGCCCTTAGTTATTGTATTCACATTAATACATTTACGCTATAAGTTATTAAATCACATACAGTGTACGTCTTCCGAGAGTGCCTGAGATGCCCGCAGAAGCATAATTCATTTGTAACGGAAGAAATTTTGTTTATTATTTGTAATCAAATGTAATGGTATAAAGGTCTAAATAAACAACGTTCAAAAAAAAATGGCGATCCCTTGCTACGTGCGGCTTAACGCGCACGTCTCCTCTCTCTGTTCCTCGCGAAATTATCGCAGTATACTGATACCGTGCGTTTCTTACTCAGCGACAAAGACGTCAGAGTCGGAGGAGCTTAACCGGGCGATCGGCCTCAATAATTCGCCGCTTAATAAATTCGTGACGTCTTCTGACGTGACAATTTAGAAGCGCTCCTTTTTTCGGACGGAGAATACGCCTCAATGTCGCACAACGCGCGTGCATTTAATTCCCGATCGAAATCTTTCCATTATTATCTGCCTATACATATGTCGTCCGTGTCCGATCGCGTAAGCGGAATATCAAATATCATTAAGAGAGATAAGAATGCACGCTCGCTATCGCAATCCGGCAGTACATTGTGATTAAATGTATATGCGAAATGCTCAAAGTCACATCGATCAGAACTGCGAGACGCAATGTCTTATCCATTGTGCCGTTTCAGCAGATTCGTTCATATTTCTTCTTACGAAGCTTTTGCTCTTAATCTTTTTTTATATGTCGTAAGTGTCTAAACTCTTAATCTCTGTATCAATAATACAACATTTATCAATTTTAGGCCCAATTTCACCAACTATCTTGTAATCGGCGTTTAGCTAAACTTCGTTCTGTGTAAGCGAAGATTCTAATCGTGATTATGGTCGAGCGGATTTCACCGGTTTCACAGTAGCACAATTAATTCTAGTTTATTAAATCGAAGTTTAGGTGCAAAAGAACACCGGCAACATCGCAAATATGTGGATCTAGATGGCAATGACCATTTGACAGTAGACCATAATAACCTTTTACAATTTGTCAGCAATTTGTTCAGTAATAAGCCTTACTGAAAGATGTCAACTATTAGTAACAAGACTATTAGTAGTAACCTCATCACAAAATCTGTGTCGTCTGTGGAAATAATCTTCTCTGTCTCGTATCCACCTTGGTCGACGAACAACAAATTCATCCTCATCATCACTATTCTCAAAAACTAATACATATCCTCTTAGCATTATTATTTCTTGTCGGTTTGATATAATGTTGGGAGTTTCCAGATGAATTTTGATGTTTGCAGTCGTAATCGCGGTTTAAATTCGTTAACCGACCAAAATCGGTCAGTTAGTTTTTAAACGTCGATTATTCCTAAACTCGATTAGTTTCTCTTGGTGAAATCCAATATCGAGGGTTAAAAACGTAATCGAAGTTTAATTTCAATTAATCGCGTTTTACGTTGTTGGTGAAATCGGGCCTTAATATTCCATCGTTCATTGAATCTTCTCGCGCGCGTGTGTGTACCGCGCGTGTACATGCATAATATCACAATCTTCTATTTTACGTATCCTCTCCCCACATTTAGATTCCGTATGCGGCGTGCGTAACGCGCGCCGTCCGAAAAGTACGCTGACTGCCAAATCGCCGCTCATTGTAACAATAAGCACAGTTTAATTCGCACTCGACGTCACGCACGCCGAAAAGCTCGCGGAGGCGACGATACGACCAGCGTATACGAGTGCCCACTCCGCGATGCATTAAGCTCTCACATTGTGCACGAAGGTATACCCGCGAGTACATGTACAGTGTTGTTTACTTCCCTCCCCTTCCCCCCCTATCCCTGTGGCCGGCTGTCCTCGTCGTTCGTTCGCACCTTTCCTCCTCGTCTCGCCGATTTTCTTCCCTTCGGTCCCCGTGTTCGCCGTGTCGGCGCCAACGGCGGCGGCGGCGGCGGCGGCGGCGGAGGCGGTGAGGGTGGTGGGAGCGTTTGGAGGGGAGAGGGGAGGAGGACAGACGGACACGGAGCGGAGAAGCGGCGAGGTGGTTTAAAAGAACCTCAAAGACCATAAAGACCAAGTGATAATCGGTCAAAGACCCCTCTGGCCGGGGCCAGACGGCGATGCACTCGTCCGAAGTGCGCCGAGACAGACAATGAAGGGACGGACGGACGGACGGTCGGACGGACAGATAGACAGACAGACGGACGGACGGACAGATAGACAGACAGAGACGGACGGACGAACGGACACGCGCACCGACAACGACCGAAGGACCAAAGGAACCCGGAACGGTATGTTCCGGTATCCCGGTGCGCGATCGCAATTCCCACTCGCCGGGGTTTCCGGCGGTGAACTTGCTCCCCCTGGATCTATCGATCGTGACGAGACGAGCGGGGGTACGCTCGCGCGAGCACGGCCGCGCGGATGAACGAAGCGATCTGTCTCTGTCAAGGCGAGTTTATTTTTGTCGGCGGCCACGATGTCCCGTAATGGCAAAAGCGATCTATAGCGGAGGAACCCCGGCGAGATGCTCGTCGTCGCGGACTGTTCCTCGCGTCGTATTCCTCCGGCCACGGCGCCGGAATTTTTATTATGCCCCTCGCGTCCCAAGCGCGTTAGTCCGCCAGATAAAACGGCCAATCCTCTGCTCGTACGCGGGATTTTTCGTGTGCGCCCCTGCTCGCGCGTCCGCCCGCCCCGGCGATTTGATTCTCGCGGATTTGCATAACGCCGTGAGCGCGACGCGTAAGCGCAAAACGCCACATTATTCCACGGGACTCACGCTGAGTGACGCTCTTCGCTCTCCCTGCTGCACCTCTACACTCCTATCGAGATCCACATGCGCGCATGTTGGCAGTTGGCTTCGATACGGATGTAACGAGAAACAATCGAGTGCGCGGATATCGTTATCGCGTCTGGATCATGCTGTATGTGCCACGAGTATGACTCGTCATTTCACTATCAAAGTGTCAGATAATCGAAGATAAATAACGTACTCCTTTATTTTATTTAATTGTGCATGTGGCATGGTTCGGCATAATTATAGGTTCGTTCGCTTTACTTGTACTTTCTGCGCTATTTTCTAGTAAGTATCTAATTTAAATAAATAATTTAAATTTAAATCAATCTTTTACACATGAGTTTTACGAAACGACATATCCTACACACGCGTTCAAGTTTTAACTTTATTATTTTGTCAAACGTTAGCCAAGCCGGCAGAAAACGATGAGAAGCGCATGGCGGAGGCGTAGGGTCGCCTCAGCAAGCAAACTGAATTTTTACGACTGATGTACGTGGTTACACCTGCCGTTTTCAAGACACCGATCGTAAACGTCACGCACAGCGAGCGGCGGCGTCATATCGCCGCGTTCCTCATGCGTGGACGAGTCCTGTGTGCTAAACTGACGATGCGAGGGAGAAGAGGAAGACGGCACGAGTCAACAGCAGCGAGAAAGAGAAGAAAAGCGAGGATTGCGCCCGTGTCGTGACAAAGCAGATGCGTTCGTTCTTGAGCCTGGTATTATGACGCGCACTCGCGCATCAGTCACGGTTAACGAGACGACCGATTGCAAGAAAAAATCGGTTAAATACTCGAGAGGCTCTTCGCTCGCGCGCGATTAGGTCCATGTTGCAACGCACGATGCGACTCTGCTCGCCGCTCGGCTGCAGAACGAAAATATTGAATCGTCGCATGTGATGTAATTACCTATAATTAAATGGAAATTACATATGTATATTATACTTAATTAATGTAATACGCTTCATATAATGCGTGTGTATAAATTACATATAATAATTACGTAACGCGTTGCCGGCCCGATTATCGAAAAATACTCTTCAACATCATTCCCACTTCTTTCTAGACGTGCGTGCTGTAGCACAGACTTTTTAATTACCTAGCGCTAATGCATGTTAATGGAATCGGATCACTGTCTTGTAACATTAAAACCGGGGTTCCCCGGAATTCTGATTTCAATCTCTCTGTTAGCGCGTTATCACCCCTGACGTCGTCTAACAAGCAGAAGAACCGAGGATTCCGCAGACACGCTACACAATCCGACATCGCAATCCGCGCGATAACCTACGTCAGCGATACGTAGACGTAGACGGCTTGTTATCAAAGATCATCTGCCATACGAACGTATCATATCGAATCGCTCTTTCTTTCCCTCTCTTGTCGCACCTCGTCATTAAATTTGTATATTTATCTCACTGCTTTTTTTATACCGTCTGCACTCAAAATGAGATCTCCTAGCTAGCGCTAGAGAGAGAAAAAGTGGCACGAAGTGTGGAAAAGGCAACGAAACGAAACGAAGGGACTCGTTGCTGCCACACGAGGTGCATCGGGAACGAGCGTTGGCGGGGCGGCGGGGTGGCGGGGCGGTCGACGGCGTGAAAAAGGGTGACCATAAGGGAGGACGCCGAGGCAAACGAGAACGAGAGAAAAAAAGGAAGCATTGCCGGAACGTCTAGGTAACCGTCAGGAGTGCCGGGAGTTATCGTCTGGCGATAAAAGTCGATGGCGATAATAACGGCGATATACTACTTCTCTCTACAGCTTTCTTTAACCCCGCCGCCGCCGCCGCCGCATGTCCTTGTCCGCGCTCGTTCGCTCTTTTCCCCTCGCTCCTCCTCGCCATCTACCCTATCTCTATCTCTTTCGCTGCCCCTTGCCCCCTGTACTCGCCCCCCTCCGCCCCCCCCCCAACCGGCGGTCCCGTGCGCGAGCGGGCTGATGCACTGGTCTGGCCCGCGTCCGCCCGTCTGGCTGTCAACGGGTCGTTGAACCCCCCTTCCTCGCCGCCTCTTATCCCGCTGTTGACCGGTGTCTTCAAAGCCTCGGGACTTATCGTCGTTTGAATGCAACGCCGCGGTCCGTCAGCGACTTGCACGCAGACAAAACGCGGCGGGGCTCCCTGCTTGTCTCTCCCTTTCTCTCTCTCTCTCTCTCATCCTCTTTCTCTTTCTTTCTCTCTTGACCTCGATCGTGCCCACCCTCCGTACCGAACGCACACTGGCGCGCAAATTTCAACGACGGGTACCGATTCCCGAGGGAGGCGCGATACCGATGAGGCAATTCGATTGCTGTCTGGCTCGAAGCATGGATCGACGTGGCGCGCAAGTGTGTGCGCGACGTACGTACGTAGATACGAGCGCCACGTGCGTGTACGTGCATGCGCCGCGTGCACGCTATGTCCCGTGCGTGATTGGATGCGTGGCAATTGTCAATGAAATTGTCCGCAGTTACGCCGGCGGAGCGAGGGTCGTGCTCATCGGGTGACGATTGATCGTAGTGAGAGGCGACGGCGACGGCGGCGGTGACGGAGGGGTCGCGCGGACTGTTCCACAGGTATTCAAGGTGAAAGGTCGAACTCGACGAGGAGCGGATTTACGATTTTCTTAGGCAGCGATCAAACGGATCGCGAAAATTTCACCTACGTTTTGCATTGACCTTTTATTGTATTAAATTCTTTAATCGAGCGATCGATTAATTAAGAACAATATTTACGAGTATATCTTTCATGGAATACACAAGAGCCAATTCTCGCGATACTCGCGACGGGTGGATACATTACGCGAAAAGGAGAACTCGAGACGACGATGAAGGTGAGGCCGGCGCCGGCGAATGGAACCCGCGCGCGACTCAAACGAGAGGAGCCGACTATCAAAGGAATGAATTTCAAATTAACGGGCGCTTTCGCATTTAAATGTCAGACATCTATTTCGCCGTCCGAGAGAGGAGACGACGTCTCCTATGCGGAGAGGAGACCCGCGAGTGGCGCGCGATCGCGAGACGTCGGACGGCGCGGAAGAGGAACGGGCACGAGTACAATGCATCCCCCCATTAAAACAATTTGAAAGACGGCGCACTCAGCCGCGCCTCGTCTACGCGAAATAAATTCAAAGAAGCCCTGCCAGGGGAGAACACAAGGCTTGCCCCCGTGCTACCCCCGTTCCTGCAAAAAGACGCGTGACGCGGAGAGCGGATAAAAACGATGAGGAAAGAGAGAAAAAGAGCGTGCGCGAAGGAAGGTGTCTACTAGAAATGGTAATAATAAAATCTAGAAGGGTCGGCACACAGACTACAAGTACGGATGACGACGGACGTGGCTCCGGGAGGAGCCACAGGGGCGGACGATCAGTGCAGCGCCGGGGTGGCGAAGGGCGGCAGGGCGTCCGGGGGTTGGCAGACGGAGGCGCGAGGACAGAGTATTTTAACTTTTTAAGGGGGTGCGCGCGGCAGTGCAGAGTAGGAGCCGGAGAGAACGGTTCACTCGAACGGTTTGGTTGGCCTGTCTGCCGAGGGGTGGTGAATCGGGAAAGAGGAAGAGGTGGAGGAGGAGGAAAGCAGGGGGGTTAGTCTAGACGGGAGACTCCCGACTTCCACCCTCTCACCGGTAGCGGAGCAACGCCGTCTGCACCAACATCGCCGCCGCCGCCGCCGCCGCCGCCGCCGCCGTCGTCGCTACACCACCACTCAGACTGCGGAGCAGACAGATTGCGAGTGCAGTGTCGTAGCGAGAGGCTGCCGCGCCGGCAATGCCCTTGGCCAAATAAATTTTCGTGCCGCAGGCCTGGCCGACGGGTAAAAAGATCGTGGACCCCCGTTATTCACGCGACGCGCGCGTCGCCGGACGCGTAATTAACCTTGCACTCCTTTAACAGACTCATATTTGATTTATGTGAAAATTAATGGCAGATTGAATACATTCTGCAGATTTATATCGACGATTATACGTCTCAATTCTCTCTCTCTCTCTCTCTCATATCATAAAATATTGTACTGATGTCGAAACTCGATTTATGTACATGGACATCTTCGTTTTTATAAAACTTATAAATATTTATTATATGTATATAATAATTTATAGTTTATATATTTTAAATTTTCATATCTATTTTAAAAATTGGACTCGGCGAATGTATGTACAGTCCCTTTTGGAGTTAACGAAAAATTAAAATTTCATCGTTTAGAAATATAATAATATTAGCTAAATTGTAGTAAAAATATTTGTATTTTATTCGATAAAGACTACGATAGTGCAATTTATTGTACAGATAATATCAAATCATAATATTCATAGTAAAACATAGTCACAATAGTCATAGTCATAGTTACACACACTATTGTATATAGTTATACTCTTCTTATAGGAAGAGAATATAATCTTCTCTCAGTAAAAAAAAAAGATAAAAATTGATCCATTTGATATATCATGAACGAAGTTGCAAATTCTACTAAATTTTTGGAAGAAGTATTGATATTTCAACGTGGTTTTGATATCGAAGAGGAAAACAACGCGCTGTAAATAGGCTGCAATTAATCGCGGATAGTGGTTTACCACAGCTTTTAATGTGATTGTGACAATTATAGGAAAATCGCAGTTTCGCAAAAAGACACAAATATTGTAAAAATATTCTAACGGCGTAAGTTTGTTTTATAAATATCAAGGTCACAAAAAGAATCTGCTTTTTTGGATACTTGGAAAGAAAGAAAGAGAATGTGACGACGCCCTAAATTCCAAGCGGCGCGACGCTACAAATGTTAGATAATGCGACGATGAACGTACGTGCATACGTGCATGCATGCGTACGCGTGGCGCGCCCTTCATGACCGCGGCGTGTATGTACGCACGCACCGGGCGTATCATTACGCGGCGTGGAATAATGCGCGAAAGATACAAGCAGAATAATATTATACGTGCAAGCACACGATGGAGCAACGACCGTGAGCGCGCTCAAAGCATCTCGACAAAAGTGGATTCATCATACAGTACAATTCTATGAATTATAATTGCAATCATACTTTACGCGTTTCATGATTATTACAGAATTATTAAAAAATTAAATTACAACAATAATTATAATTATAAATTATAATATTTTTCTTTCGTGAAATATCCTACAAATTCGAGTACATAACACTTTGCTCTGAATTGTTTCGAAGAAGAGACCATTTGCCTGCGTGCAACCGTTCGCACAGAAACGATCTTCTTTTATCGCCAATAACCATTAATTCAGAAGCGTTGCCGGTGTATCGAGATCTTTTATCTTGAAGGCTACGCCAGTGAATGGAGCGTAAATCCGCGAGGTCCTCGGCGAGCTTGGCCGGCGGGCGCAAATTGAAACGTCACGAGGCGACGCGGCCGGCACCCTCTCGCACGAAATCAAAAGCGGAATCCCGGGGCCAAGGCCCACCGAAGACAGGGGCAGAGACGGTATTGAAATGCCGGGCACGTAAGGGGTGCAGCTTTGATCTCGCGAATGACCGTCCGGCGCCGCGCGTATCGAAATTTTCCAGGCGGGAACGGGTACGGCTGCTGTCGCGGAGATGAAACTCAGGAAGCGGAGGAGGAGGAGGATGGGGATGGGGATCGTACGACGGGGACGCGAACTCTCCGGGATGGACGACGCGGAGCGACGCGTGGAATGTAATTGTTGGACCGTCGAAGTATGCGCGTGGAGGCACCGACAAAGACATTTTTGTCGCGATCTCCCCCTGTACGTCCGCATGTCTCTCGCCGGGAGATGTAAACCACCATCGACGATGCGCCCTCGATTTCGATCGAGAATATCGCAAGAGAGAGAGAGAGAGAGAGATGTTCATGTCGTCGTGCATCCCTCTCGCAGATGAGCGATGTTAAGCAGAATAAATTTTTTGTACATTAAATTGATTCGACGTCATTTTTGTTTCTAATGTTTAATCCTTAATGTTAAATGTGGTGATTAAATCTCAACTTAAAATTCGGCTAAAACGGCGTCTATACGTGTTCTATCGCTGCGATTACAAATTTAATCCTAAGATTAGGAAAGGACCAATCCTTTCGGTACGTGAGGCATATGCGTAATGCTGAAACAGTCCTTGAGGCTACAAAGCGTAATAGCCATCTAAAAACATCTTGCGATTAGAACGACGCGACCTCGTTACCGCAATGAGCACTTTTCAGGCAGCATGTACCTGTACTTTGCGGCCTCGACCAATATTTTTCACACGACGGACATGTACGTGTCTTGTACCTTGGAGCTAATACGAGAGACAATAGAATCTTCCTCCGAGGATTTCTCTTTCATTTACGATAAAGCTTTTTACTTTCGCACTCGTGCTTTTACATTTACGCGGTGCTCGAAGCGTATCTATTTAGGGCAAGTTCGCGTTGACGCGGTATGCGAGCATTAAAATCAACAGTGATGCAATTATGATCGCATTTCGACGTAACATCACGATTGTTCGCGCACTATGATAACTCGCGCAGTTCATCGGTGATTTTGAGCAATCGCCGATAATTGTGGATAATCGTCAGACGGCAGAAATCGAATAATACGCTCGGATTATCGGCGGAGTGTAACGCGCTAATCGCTAATTACGAATAATTGCCAATCAATAGAAATGGCGTGTAGCCCTCGCGCGAGCGACGAGGGTTAGCGCCCAGACGAGGCACATTATCTTCTCCATGCGCTTTGTGTGCGTTGATCCGGATTGCATTCTCGACGCGTGCGTCGATAGCTCAATACGCGGCGATGTCGGACGTGCACGCGCTCGTAAACCCGAGCTAAGTAGGTCTCGCCCGAAGACTAAACAGAGCGGCATCTGCACACTCGTTTTTCTCGGCCGTTTCGCGCCGTATTATTAAGGCCAAGGGGCTCCACGACTATTTTCTATTATGGCTGCGACCGCGCGAAGGATAACAATATTCTCCAGCTGCGATGAAAAAGCGCCGTGAAGTATGTACGTACGTACGTGACGTGCGTCACACATCGTTTCACGTGTGATGACATCGAGTGCGCGCCCGCTCGCTCGAAGGTACACCGACAAAGAATGCTCCGCCTGTATTTCATGGCGAAATGAGTAGAGAAGGAAATCACGCGGCTAACGAGCGACAAAGATAATGCAATGAAAACAGCAATAATGCATACGAAAATAAAACGTACGTTGCAACGTTGTGAAGTTGATGGTAATATTGATTGAATGAAAATTGAGAGCGAAAAAAGGGCATTTTGCACCAGCCATTCTTGAAGAGAGAGACTAAATATTATATCAGGTCGTAACGTATATTCGTCCCGTTTTTTTTTCAGTTTTTAATAACAAATATATGTTACAATCCAATACTAACAATAAATATTATACTAAAGCGAGAGACTAAATATATAAATGCAAAACGGAATTATGCGAAGGATCTCGTGCATTCGCGAAAACACGCAGGCTGTTTTGATTCCGCGCTAAATGGTACCCCCGGGAAGCCCGGAATCAAGCAGGGGGCATCCTCGTGCCACGGCCATAACATCGGGGACATCGTTAGGACATATCGTCGCGTTGCTCACATACCTACATGCAAGCTAAGAATGGGAACTATTTTAAAAACGTGCTTCTCTCGGTTGGCGCGACTAAATTTAATTGCAAAACGAAGACGCGCTCCCCCGCTGTCTCCTTCGCACTCCTTCTCGTCCGTCCGTCTCCACCGCGTCTCGTAATCCCTGTCTTTCTCTTACATCGACGAGGTCATCGGATTCAATTGCTCTAATTCCGTCTCATCAAGCGAGTATTAATCCTATTAAATATTTAGCTGCATGTATCTTTGTGTGCATTATTGATGCCTTTTCAGATTTTCTGGGTTTCTAGGTTTCCTCTCGCGAGAATAGATTCATCCACTAAAAATCCTGACATAGAAATATTGGTACGGTCGATAATTCGCAAAATCTCCATGATCCTTTAAATGAAGCTATGATAATTGCAATGGGACGAACTTGACGGATTCGCGCTTCAGAATGAAATTTGCCGATTACGATCGCGAAATGTACACTTCAATTGCTCAATCTGACACGTCTCCTTATCGTCAGCAGGACGATCCCTTTCTTTCATGGTATCCGGTACAGTAATTTGGCCCTTGTCCTTGTCGCGCAATCTTTTGCTTTATTTTCTGCGATCGCGACCACGAAAAATATTCTGAATCTTCGGAGAGCACAATAACCGTCCCTTTTTCACTCTATTTTCTCTCTTTAGCATTCTGTTCGCTCCCCTCCTGTTTTCCGATCACCCGCATGCCTGTTTCGTGCGAATCGCTTCACGTAAATTTCGCCGGCGATAGGTACCGTCGCGTCGTTCGCACGCGATCGAGACACGTTCAATCGAGACGCCCTATACTCCTCGAGAGCGAACGCAAATCGAATCGCTCGCGTTCATTGGCTGCTGATAGCCCGTGCGACAAACCCGACTGACGATTCGACGACGTTTCGAATCCCATTTCCCTTGAATGCTTCGTATTTTCCCGACCCAGGAGCAAATGATAGAAAAAAGAAAAAAGAAAGAAGAAAACGAGTCGAAAATGACATATACAGGAGCAATCGTATATTTAACATGTTCAACGTCACGATGATCACCAGGGTCCGACACTGAATTTTGCGTTTATGCCATGACCGTCACCGGTCGGCATGCAATAAACGTGTTAAGACACGAGGACAATATTGTGGCATAATTACTTGCGTTTGCGAGATAATGACTTAGTAATAACGGTAGAAAAGAACGGGGAAAGTGTACTTTTGTGTGATAACAATTTAATTTTTTTATTTTAAATTTTACAAAGGATTATATATGGAGATATCATGATTAATCTTAATAATTCAGTTGGCGTGAACGGGAAGTCGGTTAAATTGCGCTCGGCGGTGAATATGTTAACTGCAACTCTCCTCGCTCAAGAACTGGCTCTTAAAGAGCTCAATCTCCGCGTCTACTCTGTTCGTCGTCTTTGCTGTTATTTTTGGTGTCGGTCAAATCTTGACTGATGCTGCCAACTTACATGCTTAGCAGCATACTGATAGTTATTGGCGCTTTCAGTCTTCTCTACGGCTAGTTTCTGCGAATGACGTTCGAATCAGTCACCGTCACGTTTCGGACGCGCGTATCGACGATCCCGCTATACGAAAGCTGGTCGCGCGCGTCTGCGGTCTTAAAACGGAGGGCGCGGGACCCAGGATGCCTTAAGGGACCGACCAATCGAGCTTTACGAGCGCGGACTGCGATCGTCGTCATAAACACATGCAACTACCGCTTGTCACGTATTCGATTGCTATAGCTCTCGTTGATGGCTGAAGAAGCCAAACGAGACATTGAATCTGGATCGAGCTTTATTTGCCCGTCTGGCTGGCGCGGACGCGTATGCGTGGCGTGTACATGAAAAAATACACGACTGGCGGGGTGACCAATGTACCGAGACAACGTTAATACCGTCTGATAAGGAAGAGAAAAAGATGTGAATCATTTCTCATGAATGCATAGATAACGATCGCGGCGAAAATTGTTAAGAGTCTAAAGTGGCATTAAAAAAATTGTATTAAAAAATTAGTAACACTAAGACGAAGGACTGATGAATAAAATATAAAACGAATACGATGAATATAATATAAAACGATGTCTGCTAAATTCTAGCAAACGGAGGAATATCTTATTTAGCCTATGATAATTTCAACATTTTTCCTTTTTTGAAGAAAACTAAATTAATACGTAATAATAATATAATTATAACAAGATAGATAGATAAAGTTAGAAATTGCGATTGCATATCTAGATAATTAGGCGCGATATTTCTGTGTCTCCCCTTCCTGCCGCTTTCTATCTACTTATCTATCACGAAATTGAATAAATATTTCACACACGCGCGCTACGCGGCCGTCGCCCGTAATCTAGCGATCTGGTGGGCTTCGCGTGTTGCCATCTAACAACGCGCAACCGAAACGCCCGCCGTTGGCGGATTCACGTGCACGCGGGCCAGAGGGAGCCGAAACGTGGTGGCTCGGTCGACGCGCGTTACACGGCCGCCACAGACGCCGCCGCTGCCGCTCCGCGCCGCGCCGTCGTTTCGGGTTGTACTGGAGGGGGCGTCTAGACGCAACGTCACGCGAATACCTAGCCCCCCCGCCGTCCCCGCGGCCCCATGGCCCGCCGCCACCACCGCCGCCGCCACCGCTGGTCCGTACTCCACTTCCCCTGCTGCACCCCGCCGACACGCGTCCGGGCTTACTCGTTCGCTCGCTCGCTCGCTCGCTCTTTCGCGCAGACAATCGCGCCGTCCGCCTTCCGTACCGTTGCCTCATCCTCGGTCCTTTTCCCGCCGTCACCTCTTTCGGCGTGTGTCCCCGAAGCCCTCGTCCTCCCCCTCTTCTCTTCCTCCTCTCCTTCGCTCCCCGGACCTTTCCTTCCCCCTTTCTCTTTCTCTCGCCCTTTCCGCCTCTCTCCACGGTCCTACGCCGGGTGTTTGGTACCTACCTCCTCTCGCTCTCTTCCTCCCCGTCGCCACCCCCGGCGTCAGCCGCCGTCTCGATGCCGCGCTCCGATGACGGTCGCAGTCAGACGCACTCAGGGAAGCGGCGGAGGGACGGGGAGAGAGGCGAGGATGACTCCGGCTTTTTGGTTAGGAATTGTTACCGGCCGCCCCGCGTACGTACAAGTCTCCGGCCATGCCCGTGTACTCTCTCCGATACGCATGCATCGGAGAGAGAGGGCGCGACGCGATATAGGCAGCGGGATAAAACTGTCGAGATTGTGCGCTCGTAAACGACGAGAGGCGGTGGCGGCGACGGCGACGAGTGGGCGAGGGGGGCGAGCGAAGTATAGAGTCGAGCGGCCCGAACAAAGACGGCCGTACCCACCTCGTGGAGAGAGCGTCGTATCGGCGGGTATCGGACGACTCTCGACGAGAGGACGCGTCAAAGTGACCGCGAATTGAATTTTCCTCGGGGCGGGCGCGCGTAATTCCGACTTCGCCACCCTTCTCCCGATCCTCCTCCACCCCTTGCTCCGACGAGCGGCGACTTTCTTGTCGCGCGACCCCGACCCGGGTCTTGCCGAGTCCTCGCGCTCTTTTCAATCAAAGGCGCGGCCGCAAATGCGTCCGCGACACTCTCCGCCACATCTGATCGTCTCGTTTGTCGCAAGATCGACAACCTCGATGAGCAGTTATCGCCCGATCACGCTCTCGATCGGAGCAAAACTTGAAACTCCGTTGAGGCTTGCAAGTTGGCACCAAAAAATATTAATCGCAAACGAAATTAAATTTTTAATGAAATGATTCAATCTCAGGCGGAAATAAGTGCAATAAATTTCAATTGGAATTCCTTTTTCTTATTGCTCCAACATTGTGCTCGTGATGTCTGATTGTAGGTGCGTCATAAAAAAACATTCCATTTTATTACAGGCAACAGTCTAGTCGAGGAAACTTTGTTGCAAGTGATTATCACATGACAATCATGATTGAAATAAATATATCGAATATCCGCTGCTGACAGAGAAATCGCAGACTCGCCGTGTTCGCTTAACGCGCACTCGTGGAGTTACGAGAAGGCGCGTATCTTGCATTCGCATGATCTCGATCCGTCGCATTCCACCGCGCGGACTCTCGCGTCGGTGCTACGATCGACCGTCTTTCGATAGTCGTATATTTTCTGGGTTATTTCGCGTTTGGCCGTATATAATCTAAATACGAGCTCTAAATGTGGCGAACGTGGCTCCTATTTAGATCCACGCGTTGACTCACGCGTGACTATTTTTAGGCACAGCGTGTTTTTGTTCGAGCGCGCATACCGGTGCGTACGTGCGTGCGTATTTTGCGCGGGCGGCAGCGTGTACATCGCGTTACATCACACAACCGCACACGCACGAAAGAATTTTGGAGACGCGAAAAATCAAAAACACCTGGCGTCTATGTAGCAAAATATTACATACTGTCTCCGTAATTGACTGGTTTTTGGTCATCGAGAGAACAGTGTGGAGGGCGAGATATCGTTCCTCGCGCAAAGCTCTACAAGATTTGCAGAAATATTATTCTTACAGCGCGAAAACGTTCCTCCAAAATAAGGACATAAAATAATAAAATATAATTATCATAACGCGTTATTATTTCAAGTTTTGTTTTCTAAAAAGGATCGAAAATCAACCTGGAATTACTCTTTCGTTGCTTTTCACTCCTATAATTACTATAGTACCCGACACAAATACCCAGTCGGTTCTCGCCTCTTTGACTCTGCGTTCCTCGTATCGGCGGAACGGATACGCGGGGTGCTCGTTGAACGCGTAGTTCGCGCGCACTTCCTCGGTCACATTACCGCCCATACGCGTGCCCCATTTCCGTGCTTTTCAATGCCCCCCGGTAGACCCGTCAGCATCGTCGTCGTCGCTACCACCGCCCCCGCCGCCGCCGCCGTCGTCGTCATCCCTCGTTCATTAATCCCCCTTCTTTCTCCGCGCAAACGAGCGCAACAAACCGATCTCGCGATCTGACGATGACGCCACTCGAAGCTTGCGCTTCGAATAAAATACGACGAGAACAACGGGATGCATTTATGGAAGCAGTAATGCACGGAAATCGCGCGCGAGCGCGCACGCATGGGGGAAATGGGTTTTTGATCGATCACTAACCTACGACAACCATCTGGCCCCGGCAGGGCAGGGGCCTGCCTGCCTGCCTAGTCACCGGCGTTACCATTGGCTACGTGCACAACGGCTCACTTCGATATCAAAGTCAACAGCCGAGCCGGAGCGCCCTGACGCTGACACATTGCGCGTACGCAACCGGGGAGACAAAGGCCGCACAGTCGTATCCTCGGCCGTCGCGTATTTAGCCGTCCCTCTGTGCAGTGTGCATGCCCGACCGCGTCCGATTCTCGTCTCATTCGCGTTGACATTCGACGCGCTCGCGGCATTAGTCACGCTCGAGGCTCGGCCGGAATCGAGCGAGCGAGCGTGCGCGCTAAGTGGAAGCGAAAATCTCGGCCGGAGAGGTTTATTCTCGCCGTTGCGCCCGGCATTAAATACGCCGTTCGTGATTTGCAGCACTCGCGAGCGATGCCGCTATTGACCATCGCCGTTCAGCAACGCTAAACAGATACGAAAATACAAGGGAGAGAACGACGTCTTTTGCATATAAATAAAACGATCCTCGTGTCGGCTTCGAATTATGCGAATCCCATTAGTAGTCGTTGCGGTCTCGGGGTCTTAGGATTCGTTAAAGTTTATCCCGGACGTTAATTAGCGCTACGCGGCCAGCCGTCACTGACCTCGGCACGGAGGAAAGTATTTTGCGGTGGTTGCATCGCGATAGCGTCCCGGTTCCGTTTGGGACCTATCCCAATCAAAAGCGAGACTAAACGAACCGCGCTACCCCTGCTAGGCCAATAAGGACCTAGCGGATAATCGTCTTGGGTCACGCGATGAGAAGAAGGCGGGTTTGAAAAGCGCAAGGAAGCCTGTCGCGTGCGTTCCGCCATTCACCTGGTAGCAACTTGGCAGACATTAGCTGATGACGCCATAGCGAAATCTTCGTACGGCAAGGAAATCTCTCGGTGCGATTATCGCGATATCGAACTAATATCACATCTTTCTCCGCAGCACGTAGAAAAAGTCTCTTCTGTTACTTGGTTAGAGATTTATCAGAGTAAATGTAATTTACATTGGATTTTACCGGAAAACCCGGTAAAAAAAGTTTTTAGCAAACTTCGCACGCGAAAATTTTTATTGAAAATTAATACAAAGTTTTGCGTTTGAACTTTGCCAAAACAAATCGCACGGACTGAAGGAGAACAAAGTAGTCACAAGACTGGTCGAGCTAATTCACTGGATGAGCTAACATCGAGGCACCGCTGTTCGAACAAGATCCTCTTTCCCGCCCACCTGACCCGTCTCGCTAACGGGATTAGGGCTCCTTTAATACGCGAGACCATTAAATCATTTCGATCCCGTCGAATCGAGCGGCTGGTCACTCGTTTTCGTGCATTTCACGGAGCTCGTAGACGAGACCGTCTAAAGCTCTGCACCCTGCCGAGCGGAACAAATCGGCATATTGTGTCTCACGGATGTTCCTTAAACGCGAGCAGAACCGTGTAACAGGCGAAGACTTCTCTTTTTCAACAACAGAATTTAATTAATTCTTACATTACATGACACGCGTTTATCAGCGAAATTGGACGCGGACAAATTGCGTGAATAATTCCTTCGTATCTTAGCAAAATTAAAATTGTTTTGCTCGTATTTCGAACTAGTGCGATTAGTATTTCTCTATGACCAATAACAAAAATTGCTCTTTTAATAAATCATCATATTGTGCAACCTGTCAGTTCGGTACTTAGGGTCAAAAAAGAGTGAAAAAAAGTCGTCGTCGCCGTCATCGCCGTCGTCGTCGTCTCCATGCCATCGATGGGTTTCCAGCCGAGGCGGATATAGTTTGCACGAGCCACTCGGCGTGGTGCATCTGTCCGCCCGGTATATAATATAACGCCGCCGTGCCGCGGGAACTATAGTCGCCGGCTAGACTGCACCCCCGCATCACCGCCCGACCGGGAGGGAAAGTCGGCGTGGAAAGAGAGGGAGAGAGAGAGAGAGGGGAGATAGAAAGAGAGCTAGAGAGAGTAATCGTGGATACCGGCGGGATACAGGGGGGTATGGCGGGAACGACGGCAACGCGTTAGGCAAAGTGGGTGGGCGGGTGGTTGGTTGGTTGGTTGGTTGGTTGGTTGGTTGCTTGGTTGGTTGGTTGAGTTTCAGGCAGGCCCCATGAGGGGAGAGCGAGCGAAATGTGGGCGCGAACGTGCGCGACGAAGATGACGAAGGGGCGACGAGGGAGAGAAAGAAACGGGGTAACCGAGAAGCAAGAGAGAAAGAGAAAGAGCAAGGGCGGGAAGAGGGCGAAAGCTCAGCCGGTTCGAGGTAGGGGGTGCTGGCTAGACACCGCTCAGACGGTCCAGGAGGTCGCAGGGGATAATTTCTGCAGTGGCGTCGACGCACACCAGGACGCGTCTCGTACGTGACGACGTTTTTCGATGGAATCGGCGCGAGCGCGCGCAGCCAACGTCGACGCTGACCACCCCGGGATCGCTCGCAGTGCGAGCCTCGCACCTGCACCGACCTTCGTCGACGCACGTGCCCTGATTAGATATGCGAGGCGCAAACGCGCGACCCGGTGTGCGTCGGCCGTTCGTCCAGGTGACCGCTGTGATGTGCCGGGGGTACTTGACGTTCGACATTTGGACTCTCAAAGGACGCATGAAACTCACGCGATAAAAAATGCCTCTCTCTCTCTGAACGTCTTCTTTTCTCTTTAATTAAGACACTTTTCTCTTAACTTGGGTCTCAATCTATCCACGTGTCATCTACTTACACTGCAAAACATGTCCACTTTAAATTCCGCGAAACTATAACGGAAAAAAGTCATTTTGTTCCGCTTTAACTTGTAAGTGTGAAATTAAAGCGGAATCATTGCGAGTTGTCATAGTTACGTTATTTTCGTCCGCTTTAAATATGTATGACCGAAATCGTTACCGATGATCATATCCTTTATAAGTTTATAATATCTGTTATAATGCTATCTAGCTAGGATTTTATATTAAAATCCTTTATATAAATAGGACTGGTAATAATCTAGCATTATAACGTATATTATAAAGGATGTGATCATCGGTTACGATTTCGGTCATACATATTTAAAGCGGACGAAAATAACGTAACTATGGCAACTCGCAATATGGCAGCAGTATTATATAATTCCGCTTTAATTTCACACTTACAAGTTAAAGCGGAAAAAAATGACTTTTTTTCCGTTATAGTTAAAGTGGACAATGTTTTGCAGTGTACAAATTTATTATATTTACATGATCCGCGTGTAGATTGCGTAATAATATTTACAGATGTAATAATATGATTTGTAAATTCATACTCTATATGAAAGTTTTGTCGTGATGTCATATTGACTTCATTTCTCGATGAATCCAACATCTGCGGCTCGTTACGCCAATGCATCGACATGAACTAGAGATGCGGTGAGCTGTTTTTTATCAAGTGACGATAGAGAGTTCGCACTTGGACCACGCTGCGTCGGTCCAGGTTGAGACGAAGGTATTCTGAATGAGGAGACATCTGTCACTCCTATGGTTTTCTCGTAAGAATGTCGCACGAACCATCCACGCTTTCCCATCTAACTTCTCGCCAGAAAAACGCAATTTTTCTCCCAAAATTGTTTCAATATTGGAAAGAGATTTACCTATGCACCTTCAAGATATAAGTCTTTAAGAATTTTCATTCATTTTAGTGGAACAGTTAATTCATTTTTGAGCTCAAGTTATCTCTCTCCAATTTTACGCTTGGAAAAAAGGTAAAGCTATCAGTTTAGATTCATATTAAGCCGGGCTTCAAGAACTTATTTATACATATATTGGTGAAGAAGACAAAGTTGTTGAATATTCACTTCATTACAAACGTCGTTAACAGCTGTTGCTTCAGTAAGTAGACTTTATTGGATATACAATATGTTCCAGATCTCCGTCGAAGGAGATATTTCAAGAACAGATTTTTCGACACGGTAAGATTATTTGCGTTCGCTATAAAAACAAGTACGATCCACGGCCTGCGATCTCTCACTGCGACCGGCTGGGAATTCGTTCAGTTAGTCGCACGAGCGAGGTCATAGTTAAATTAATGCACGCTTGAATTAATGTTTAATAACATGCAAATCACGCAGCGACCGTCTGGCTGCCGCCCTCTGGCTTCGTCAGCATGCGTTACAAAGCTGAAAGAAGGATGTTACGCCATTAAGGTAATGCATGTAGGATGAAAGCGGGATTTCCCAACATTGCAAGTATTCTCTTTGACGTACGACTTGACTTTGCTACGCTGCCTCTACGCACGATTTAAGATTCGTCACAAGCAGTTTTTACTCTGCTAGCTCACCGCCGCTCTATGCACTCGCGCGACTTCAGCGAATGAATTGGAAATTACGCCAATTGACGGACGCCATAATTACTATATATGCGCAGTTAATTTTAGGTGGATATTATTTTAACAAAATCTTAAAACAAAGTTTTATCGCGTGGATATATAACACAACGTCAAAAGTTAAAAGGGAAGGATGGAGTAAATGACTTTACTCCATCTTCCCTTCTTTGGCACCTCGGCGAGGGAACGAGCTCACTTTTATATGAAATCATATACATCGATCAAAGAAGCTACAATGCAGAAATCGTTCGGCAATTTTGGGACACCTATAATGTATACTCGAGCGATGGCAGTATCGCAGAATGGAAGAGTCAGTGTTACATCGATATCTCTTTCACCCCGTGTTCTCCCGGAAGCGTAACCGTCGACCTCTTGGAAGCGTGAACACGAAGTGGCGAACGGTCGACCGTTGGACGGCAGGATACGACGGGGACAGGTGGTTGACCGACGTCCGTAAGTGGACAGGAAGAAGGACATCGAGATTCTGATGCCATGATGCCCTGAGGGGACGATGGAAAGGATGAAGAGGAAGAGAGAGAAAGAGAGAGAGAGGCAGGGGAGGGCAGCACAGGAGAAACAGAGAGACAGGTAGAGGTAGAGAAAGGTGACAGGAGTTACAGTTTCGTGGTCGTTCTGTGCGCGCGATGTAATTTCCCGCAACGCCGCTGTCTGTCCATCCGCGGTGTAGTGCGACAACACGACGCGTCGCGTCACCGCCGACCGCGTGCACGCACACGCTGGTTTACGCCACTGTTCCGGCTCGCTTTCGCAAGTCCCCTTTCGCACGTGCCCCCTTCGCGCATACGGAATCGAACATTCCCGCCCGCGTTTCCTTTCCTCGTCGGGATATGGCACGAGATCTTGTTCGGGCGAGACGGCATCTCCAAGTGGCACACTCCTCGTCCGGGCCGTCTAGACGCCTTATATCGCGACGAATAGCGCGCGCTCGTCCCTCGCCTCGTCTCTTGTTCTCTCCCCCGTGGATCTCGGCGACGACGTCACGATTCGCCGCCCGTGTTACGGCCAGACGACAATTCGCACGGGGGATGGGCGCAGTGAAAAGTCACCTCCGGTGACTTTGAAGGAGCTCGGGGGATCGGAGACGCACGAAATTTTACGTTCATTGAAGAAATGCGTGTCGCGAGACCGCTCGGATATCGCCTACTTTTTTACCGTAGTTGTTCAAGTAATACAAAAAGACGCCCAAATAAAAGAATTCATCGTTACAAATGTATTGCAGGGGTATATTGTCTTTTAGTGTTTGATATGCGACTTTATTTATTAAAATAGGTATTTTTCATTATCACTCATATATAATATGTTAATTCTTGTACACGATTTCTCATGATATTACTCCGTTATCTTCATGACTTATAAACGAAGACTTTTCTTCGAGACAGTCGCATCGATCCATTTTCGAGAACGAGGCACCTTGACGGCGACCTTGCAATCTCGGCGATGAATATATATAGATAATGCAAGTATAAAAGGGAAATAGTATATGATACGTGCTAGATTGATTTCTACGTGTTGTCCAATATTGAGAACCATTAGCGAGACATTGTCGTAAAAAAGAGTTTATTTTCTTTGCATATACTAGGCAAAAGAATAATTTAAATGTTACAATAGCAAATTTAATTAAAAGGTCAAGGTTGTATTATCTTGTGCAAAAATTATGAGAGAATTATTTTTATTTTAATATGTAATAAAAATTAATTTTTTAGATAACCGAATTTTTTTACAATTTCTCTATAATTCTTAATTTATGAGACTACAGGAGAAATAATACTGTAAAGTTTTCAATATCTAGTTCATTAAATGTTATTTGTTCACGTTTTTGCGATGATATTGCTTGACATCAATCAATTTATTACGGAAGACAGACATGTGAAATTAAAACAGCTGATATTCACAGGAAAAATGAGTTGACACATTCTCATCATCCCTTCAATAATTTTTAACTTAATTATTTTATTTTACATTCTTTATTATGTCATTCATTCTTTATATCGTGTCCTACAATATTAGTACTTGTGTTTATATATATGTGGCACTAAATGTTTTCGAATTTAGAGTGGCAGAAATCCATAAAATTATATTTGTAAAGAAATCGCAAATGTTTAATAAAATCATGAAAAAGTGTGGCTTAAAAAGAATTGTCTTTCACTATTTTTACAAAAAATGAAAGAAAAAGCTTACAGATCTGTTAGAAAAAATAGAACTGAAAATATTTTCCAAATCACTTAAATCAGAAGTGTAGCGGTCAACATAATTTTCATGTCAAATGGGAATATAATATCCAAGTTAATTATTCGGAAATAACTTTTGACACGGAGTATTTCAGTATCGTACTACTATTGGAGCGAAATCACTCCAAATATGATCTCCCGACGTGAGCTGTCAATTTCATTTCAGGAAATACGTAGAACTCGTGATAATATTCGGGAAATTAAACATTCATGTGTACGTCATGTGTATAATAAGACGGAACTTAATGGAGCGCTTTCTCAATGGCGCGGACAATGGCAGGTAAAGCGTTAATTGAAAGCGGACTGCAAGTAGGTAGATAATTGATGAGTCGCAAGAATAGAAAAAGAAAAGAACAGGAAGAAATGAGTGAGAAAGAGTGATATGAAGAGAGAAGAGGAGCGGGAGGGAGAGGGGAGAGCGCTCCGCGAGACAATGCTAGAACGAAGCAACGATGAAACGAGGGACAAAAACGTCAACGGTTATAACTGTTGTGGCTGCGGCTGCGGCGAGGACGTCTGATGTCTGGCGCGGGTAAATTGCACCAAGGGAGATCGTCGGAGAGGGAAGGGGGAGAGCAGGCGAGTTACGAAACGCCGTAAGGGGTGGCAGACGTGGTGCCCGGCGCGCGCGAGGTGATCCCGTAGGATGGTCCCGAGGATTTCAGCTTTTATTCGAGTCGTTTCGTCTTCCTTTCGACAATGGATCCCGCGTCTCGCGTCTGCAGCGGACAGCCCTGCACCCCATAGCTTCCGTGCTCTCTTTGATGCGGCTCTTTTCGGAATTTCACCACGTACGCGCGGCACCACGTCCCGACGAATGGAATTCAAGTACGACTTGAGCACTTCGGGAAGAAAGATCGACAGTCGCGATAAACGTTCCGCGTTGTTTTCCGAAATCGCGAGGAATGACACGCTATCTGTCAACATCGGTCGTGCTCGACCGATCGGTCGAGGGGAAATGCAACATCGCAATTTCGATAAGGAAATTAATAATTGAAAAAGCAAATATTTGAAATTAATTTAACGAACCGTGCGAGCAGAAGCGATAAGAGCGACTAAATCGACGGCGAAGGTGTGGGCAGTGCGGGAAACGGGTTGTACGCGATTCGTTAACGATCGCGATCGTTATCGCGTGGCGTTTCAGAGAGCACATTTCGCTGATGAAATTTATTTCGACGAGATTTCATCGCGATGCGAGTCGAGTCCGTCTCGTTGCGCAAATGACGCAGGTACACGCGAGCGCTTCTCTCCGAAGACACGACGAGCGAGCTCTCGAAATGTCGTAATGCACAATCTAGGCGCAATTGAGCAATACGCTCGGCAAATAAAACGTATGTCACGCCGTGATGTCACCTTCTTCCCTATCAAAGTTCCGTCTGCGCGTCTCTGTTATCTGTCACGTATGTGGATGTGCACAACGTGCACTCGCGCTCGCTCGCTAGAGGCTCCGACTCGGCTCGTATCGGCAGCATGCGCGCGATATAAAACTAGCAACTCTGATAAAAGTGTTGCGAAAAAACACTTCCGGTATTTTTCAGGGCCTCGCGCGACTCCTCGCGGATTTTTGCAGACGGGCAGCAAGCAGCTCGAGTCGAACGTCACGCGCGAAGGCGTCGGGCGATAAAAGTCGCGCGTGATAAGACGGTGTTTTTGTCGAATTAAATCGACGCGCGCACGGCGGGAGAAAAGAATGTATGAATTATTTGCACACATCGCCTGATTTTGTTATGTCTAATATCTCTTATCGCTCGTGAGCACGCACACTCGTAGTCCTCAATGAACCATTAAATTATCTCCTTCGTTTCCTTCTCTCTTAAATAATATCAGCTTGCTCGGTACGAAGGATGAAATACGAAACGTGATAAAATAATACGGGAAACTTATGATAATACATTATATTAATCCTTATCGCACTCTGTTCATACACTAAAAAAAGAAAAGAAAAATATTTGATGCATAGAAACTTGTTAACGGTTTTCTGTATTACTTCACCTTTAATGTAACACTATTTTTCAGCGATATATCGTAATGTTTCGAGCCGCGCGAGTGCAGCTTATCGAGGCCTTCGGATGCATAAAGGGTGCGGACGCGCGCGCGCTTCGAGGGCTTTATGCAATTTTTGCAGACGAGAAACGCCGTCGCGCCGTGCCGCCGTCGGCCGCGCTTACGCTCGGCCGACAGAAGTCTACCGCGATAAGATCTCCGTCGTGTCCCTTAGATTAAAGGCCGTAAAGGCAGGCAAACGAGGGACGGCGTTAAGTTCTTGTTTCACGGTCGAGGCACGGGAAATAGTGAGTCATTTCGGCGTGGCGCGATGTCGCGTCGAGGAAACCGTCTGTCTGATGGAAGACCACTGTTTCCTGCGTAATTCGCGAAGAGGAGGATGATACCCACCGCGCGTCGCGGGCGCATCGTGACCTCGCAAACGCGCGGGGGCTAGTGCGAAGGCGGAGGGAGGGGGGAGAGGGATCGTAAAAGATTCGTCGCGCGGTCGCGACGGCGGCAGGGAATATGACGACGCGCTGATTGTTGCGACTCGTTAAAGCGTGAGAAAAAAAACAAGAAACCGCAAGGAATTGACGAGAGGGGGAGGGGGGAGGTAGAGGAGGAGGTAGAGGAGGACAGGGAACGAGCTACTGCGCTGCGCGCGTCCTTGCGAGTTACGATTATTATCGCGGCTTTACAACCGGCTGCGTTACCCCGAGAAGCGATTACACGCACCTTCCCCCGTCCCCTCCAGCGCGAGCGAATCCATGGTGAATCACTTCCCCGGCATTTCGTCGTGGTAATAATAATCGAGGAGCCCGTCGTTGTTTGTCGCGAGATACGTACGTCGTAGCGATTATTGGACGTACGCCGTACGACGTTGGCCTGGCGAAAGTTGAAATGGCGTGATCGATAAAATCGAATCAAGAAGAATGGAGAAGAAATCGCATCGCGATTATATCGATAAGTGGTTGCCGGAAACAAGATGTTCCAGCGGCAGCGCGAGTCCGAGTCCGAGACTAGTTGATTAACGAGTCGTATCCGTTTCGGATCTTCATTCCTCTTGAAATGAGCGGCGGGACGACGCCGACGCGGTGGCGGAACGATCGGCGGTGCGGTCATAAAATTTTCGCGGTAGACGGGCCGACCGTAATTGCCCCGGAGTTATCCTCGCGTTAACGAGAATATCAGATGTTCCGGATAATCGAATCTCCATAGCCGACCGCGGATGAATATCTCAATGGCGAATCGCCACCTGATCTTAATAACGATGATCCGTTTCGATCCAGATTATTATTTTACGTCAGATAACATCAGGCGAGAAGCTTTTAAGGCTTTTTCGCGACTGCCATTTCCGTTGTTCTTTTCGTGTCGCGTCGCGCCGAATTAATTCGCAGATATTTCCCGTTTCGCGCGAGATTCGAACGCGACGGTGGGGATGGGGTTGCGAACATTGCGATGCAACATCCGATGCCATATTTTTTTGCGGAGCGTCGCGACGCCGCGCGCCCGCGGATGACGTCGGCCGCCTCGGCGGTACCGATAAACGTGGGCTTTGCGAGAACGGTGGCGGTGGCTCGTGCTCTCGGTTTCGCGGTGGTATCTGGAACAGGTTAATGGCGCTGTTAACTGCCGTATTATTTAACGTGAATTTATGCATCG
This sequence comes from Ooceraea biroi, assembly GCF_003672135.1. Classification (NCBI taxonomy): domain Eukaryota; kingdom Metazoa; phylum Arthropoda; class Insecta; order Hymenoptera; family Formicidae; genus Ooceraea; species Ooceraea biroi. The sequence goes on along the minus strand of NC_039517.1, from coordinate 4,829,897 downwards.
GAGTCGGACCTCCGATTAAAACGCCACCGCGGTTAGCGGCGAAGGACAGTGGCTGCTACCGTACCGGTGCCGTGCGAGAGGCAAGTGAGGAAAGAGAGAGAGGGGAGGGTAGGGTAGGGGAGGATAAAGAGAGGCAGAGGCGAGAGGACGTAGAGACATTGGTCGCCGTATCTCGTGCTCTTAATCCCTCGTTATATCCCAGTCTGATAAACAGCCACACCCGGCAGGACGCGAGACGAAGGGGCAGGGGAGTCGTCGCGCCGGTGAAAAATACGGAAAGCGATTACGACAGCGTTACCCCTTCGGCGGCGCGCAAAGATGCGATCACAGGTTGATGCGTCTCTTTCTTTCCGTCGCTTGTTATGCCACGATTGAAACACCTCGTTGCGCCCGTCGACGTACGTCGTAAAGGTCCGGATTTCTCAGAGTGTCGGAAAGAAGAAAAAAAGGGAGCATTTGTGCGTCTGTGCGTGGAACTTTATGTGACGTAAAGCCGCGCGCAATCGCGCCTGCTGTGACGCGACGCGGACGGCAATATGAAATCGCAAAATCGTCGCGCTGGGAACTCGGGACCATCGCCGTGACGTTATTGTGTTTATGATAGTCTGGTATAGCACGTATTCTCCAAAAGGATATCCATTTCGGGACAAGGACGAGAAGAGTCGTTCTGCAACAATGATATTTCCCCTCTTCTTCTGTAACGCGGCGAGATCCGCAAAAATAATAGAAATACCGTGCTTTTATTGAGCAGAACTGTCTCTCGAAAGTGCCGTACGATATAGGTACTATTAAAGAATTAGATGATAGATTTTCCGAAAGTTACCTTACACATTAAATGCATTAAATGCTACACCATTAAATGCACGCGATAACTACGTGTGTTATAAGTAAGAAGTATCTGGTTGTTTGCAGTGTTTGCAGCGAGAAGTACTTTACAGACACAGCCCTTGCAACAACAACAATCTGGACCCCTCGCACGTTGGAGGATTGCGAGAGCGACATCTAAGTTCCTCATTTCGACGGGATTGCAGCTGTTGCAGCCGGAGTGCGTGCAGGAGTATGCGAGGGAATCGCGTTCGAAGGTCGAGAGTTTTCCAGGACGCGACGAAGGAGAGAGATCTCTGGCACGCGGAGAAACGGAATAATTCTATGTGCTCGCAGTGCATACGCGAGTGGCTGCTGACGGGGGTGTCGAGAGAGAGAAAAATAAAGAGAAAAAAAGAGGGAAAGAGGGTAGAGGTGACAAACAAAAAGGAGGAGGGATGGGGAGGGAAGGGAGAGAGAGAGAGAGGTGGAATGAGGGAACGAGACGATAGTCGGGCGACGGGTCTCGTGTATCATCCGCATCACGATCGCTGCCAATGGGATCTTGGATATCAAGTGATGCTATTGGGGATTTGCATCTCCTGGCCGCGCCGAATGCATGAGAGAGGCGAGGTGGCTCCCGTCCGTGAGCCGGCTGGCGCGACGAGAACGATGGGAAATCCGGTTGCGCCGCATATATAGGCGAGCAAGACGAGGACGCAGACAGTGCGCATACAGGGTGCTTCCAGAGATTAAATCGTGCGTTTCGTTTTCAACTTCGTGAATGTACCCCTCAATCGACTTACGGCTCATTTTACGGTTCTAATCTCTGTTAATTCCGTGAATGATCCCCGAGACGTTTAATCCTCAACCGAGTAAGATTTCTAAACCGCCTGACCCTTCAAATACTACGTAAGAAAATATCGCGCACCGTACTAAGTAATAAAACGTAGAAAAAAATCTACATAAAGTCTACAGAAGTCTACTTAAAGTCTACATAAAGCATGATTAACTGACTATGAACTTTCCTATGAACCTTGCGTTATTAATGACTTTTTTCAAATGGAACAGTCTTTGCCAGAAGTTTGAGATTTATGGTGATACCCCTCCCAAAGAGAGATTAGCGAACCCGATCCGCTGAAGGTCGTCAATCAAATTTTCACCACGGGGAAATCTCGGCTACGAATTTGTCAGGGAACTTGCTCGTCGAGTTTCAAGAACGTTCAATTCGGAACCACCCTGTAGGTCGCGGCGGACGCGAGAAAGAGACGCGGATAGATAGCTAGATAGTGGAAACAGGAGAAACGAAGAGAAACGGAATGGTGGTCGATGTGTCTAGCGTAACCCGGCTGACTGGCTGGCTGGCTGGTTGGCTGGCTGGCTGGCTGGTTCGGGTAGTAGCAGGCTGGTTCGGCTGACTGGATCAACCGGGGACCGTCTAGCTTGCATCTACCCCGCCGCACAAGCCAGCCCGGCATTATCTATACGTCTAGACACCCCTGCACCACTGAGAGAAGACCATAGCGGTTTGGCGCTCCGCTTGTAATTTACAGCGCGCCCCGCCGTGTCTCTACACCTACAAACGAACGAATTCTCTCCCTCTCTGTCTCTCTCTCTTGCTTTTTCTTCATCATCCATTCTCCGTCTGTCTCTTTAGCACTCGTGACAGTGGCTAAGGTCGCGTTCGCACTTGGTTTGCGCCTTAGTTTTCAGTTTTTTTTCTATCCTCTGTCTTTTTTGTCCTTCTCGCCCCTGACGCTGCTTCATTTTTCTGCCATCTGACATCAGATCACAATGACCAGGGTTAAAAGTTCATTGAAACCTTTGTATATTGTAAATTTAGATTGCTAAATTGCTTTTCTTAATTTAATACCCCTATATCTGATAATTGCGAGGATAATGAGGTAATTGCATTCAATGACGCGACGCCGGGATTGGTGGATGATACTTCACCCCAGTTTACGCTCATTGCGCCAAGAATTTACAATTTGTTGTCAATTATCGAAACTTCCTCGCAAGAGCTGGTTCGATCGTTCGTGTGAGAAGCTACAGACGTTATCGCCTTTATTAATACTGATGCGCAGACATATTTGCACCGAGGGGCAAGGTCGGTAGAATGCTCGCGTGTGATCTTCCATTCGGCTTCCTCGGCCGATCAGACTTTTGTATGATTATTCTATAGCTGTCTGTAGCTGTCGGGGGAAGGTCTGTTAATTCCGGCACTAGATAAAAACAGACTCCGCTCGAAGTACGAAATATGCGTCTGCGGCTCGACGAGCAAAGCAAAGTTTCCGATCGATTCCCGCTAAATAAGCGGCGCGGTAACTGCTTTAATTTAGAATCGTCGGTACCGTTCGCATTCCAATCCATTTTACTAACAGTCGAAACAATCGTGAATCACCTAAAAGCCACGCGTACCGCTTCTGTTTCTTTTTCAGATTATATTCCCAGAGATAAATCGGTGCAAGTTTATCGATACTTTACAATGCACTGCGCGCACCCGAGGATTTCTTTAGATTCTTTTAGATAAAATTTAATCGAAGAGTAATAAATCGTACAGAACAGATGTAATATTAATATATGGATGTTCAAACATGTACAGTTGTGCCCATGCAGATTTATTCAATATGATCGTGTGTAATCATACACTTATTTATAAAGAAACAAATGGCAAATTTTAAGACATTTAAAGACGTTTAAGAAATTAGAATATTATTCGGATATCTTGACAATGAATTTGAATGCGATTACTTTTTATCCGAGATGGCATAATTAATCAGCCTAATATCGCGTAAAAAGTTTCCTCTCACTATTTCATCAGAAATAATCTAACAACTAACGCTGAACAGTAGGTGGACACGGTGATGAATTTTCGAATTTCGGAGAAGGGGAGATAGGATGGGGTGCGATTTTGTCAGGGATATAGATCGAGTGGCGATGCAAGCTGCGACGACGCAGGGAGACGGATAGATAGACGGATAGACCGATGCGACGAACGAAAAGACGAGAGTGAGAGAGAGAGCGGGGGGAGGGAGAGAATGGCGACAGCGATGAAGGCGCGGACGATGGCGTCGAAGCCAGGGGTTGAACCGGCTGATGCTTTAAGCGATGTAAGTTAAAGACGCCTCGGATAGTGGTCTCGGGCGCAGATTAGTCGTAATCTGGGTACATTGCACTCTGCAGCGTCCTCGGTCTCCATTTTCTCTCTCCCTTTCTTTCTCTCTATCCCTTTATGTCTCTCGTCTCCCTCCGCCCACCCTCTCTCTCTCTCTTGCGTTCTCTTTCTGTATTTCCTCCGTTGATAAACGCCCTTCTCTCTCTAGTTCTCTTCTCCCTGCGCCTCGCAGGGCACGTCCTCCGCTCGTACGTTCTCATACCCGAACATCGGTGTGTTATCCACGTCGACGCAGACTATACGGACCTGGCTAGACGCTACATCGTTCGCTTGATCATTTCCCGGCTAACGCCGACGGTCGAAGAAGATACCCAATTGGTTGGCGCGGCAACTGCAGGTCGCGATCGCGATAAGGGTTGCACTGGATTTGCGACGTCTCGCCATGGCGAAGCTCTCGTCCATAATCGTACTGATTCCGGAATTTGTTTCGCGTATTTCGGACACAGGGTTGGAAGAATTTGCGACGCCACGAGAGGTAGACCGCACCCGGTAGCTCGCGTTGCTAGAACTCGCGAGAGCTTGGGATTGCCCGTAAAGCCGGTGACGCTTCCGGCGCGTGACGTATCGCGCACGTTCTTTTGCGAAGATTTTATTCATGGTACAAAAATTGACGAGCGCGACAGAAGAGCTCCACGTTTATCCCAAGAAGACGCGGGTCAGGAATTCCGATAATACCGCGCGATAACTATAGTAACAACCCGTGGTATCGAACAAACCGCGCGTACGCTGCGGTCGGATTTATTATTGAGAGCTTCGCTCGTCGTGTGAAAAAATATCAGAATGTCTGAGGAGAAGCAGGATAAAGAGAGAAAAGTAACCGATATAGTGGCTGCTGCAAGGCGCAGTGGCAACTTTAAAAACAAAGTGGCTGCTGATAATATACGGTAATGTATTCTCTATAAAATCACAAAAATTATTTTAGCTCGGCGATAATTCAGAGAGAGAAGTAATAATAATAATTATATATTTATAGATATATAGATAATTAATACACACATATTAATTTATGTAAAATTGTAAATAATAATAATAAATAATTTGTTCATCTCACAGCAGTCAATTATTTCGTTAATTTCAGCAAGGAGACGAACTTTCTCGAAAGTTTATCGCGGCGATCGTGGCCAAAGAAGTATGAGCATTTAACCGGTCGGTTTTTCAATGAGGTACCTTTAAAAGCTCCTTTCAACGCACTGTAAAAAAAAAGAGAGAACACGCGAGCCGCAAACGAATGCCTCAATATCGTGTCCGGCGTGTCGCTGACCGTAGGTGCTGGCAGAGGAATGCAGAGAAGCGGGGCTTCCGGTGGACACTTTCGCGCGTGACCCACCGGAAGACGCGGTTGTACATTCGCCGATTCCTCTGAGGTCCTCGCCGCCCGCGCCCAAGACGACGTCTGCTCAGGTCGGCCATCGCTCGTCTCGCCCGGAATGCAGCCTGGAGTTCACGGGTCGCCTGTACGTCTCCCCAAAGTCAACGATGGAGCCCCCCGTCGCGGATACTGTCGAGTTACCACGCATGACACAACAGAGATTTATATTTCTGGGTTGAAGCGACGATTATCCGGGGATCAATAGTGTACTGATGTAGGTTTGAAGATTAGATACTACGAATGCACTTTCAAAACAGTGAAATAACGAGAAGAATAGAATTTGAGGGTTTTTGAACTCCTCATCTTGCTAGTATAATTTTCGAATTTGGTAGTCCCTGACTTTTTCCAATTCATTATATCTTTCATACTTTCGAAGACAATTTACAGCCACTGTTAAAAAACTGCTGGAATTCACGCGAATTGTCTCTATGCCAAGATAATCGGTTATTTTGAGCAAAAATGTTCGTATAAACGTGTATTCTGAGCGATTTCCGAGAATTATATGAATGCCTAGTTGCAAAACGTTGGAAAAGACTCCACTGTCTTGAATTCTAGGAAAGCATCGACGACATTCTTCAGTAGTAGGGACATTACCAGCCGTACACAGACAGCATATCTGCATACTCGGCATTTGTAAAAGGTGTGGCTTTTATTTTATTTTTTTACTTAAAAATGATCGATACCTCCCAGAATATTAACCTTTCCCCCTGGAATAACCCTGTATATTTTAATAAAATTAAAGTTTAATTATAATAATTAAAATAGAAATAAAATATAAACTTATTTTATTATTATTATTATTAATAGCACTTTATCGATGATCGTAAATACAATATTTACATGCCAAAGAACTTTTGTTTTAACGTGGGTGGTAACTTTTCCGATAGCGATGTTGGATTCACCTCGACTGCAACCAGCTCTTCGTCGTTCAACCAATTTAAATAGACGAGATGCTGCAAATATGATAAAACCATTGTATCATGTTTCTTTAATGCATTATCTGCGTAAAGAATTTTTTACTCATTGCACGAATTTTTATTTTACATTCTCTGTATTAATTAGGTATTACCTTATACTTCTTGGCAACTTGGAACGCATGCTGGTACTGCGAGCTTGAAACGGAGTTGCTGTCTTCCGCGCTCTCTCCATTTTCACGCCTTGAAAGTTTTGCCGCCCTCTCTGATAATTCACCGACCTTGTTAATAACGTACACACTTGAGTCATCCTGCATAATAATGATGTTCTCGTTACCCGGATCGAATATGACGTTCGTAATTGGGAACGGACGCGCCAACCATTGTTTCGGTATTCGACTTTGCAGAGTATTGGAGAACTCTGTGTATTGTCTCCTTGGGAGATTGTATTCGACGATCTGAAAATTCGAAAATTAATTAAAATGCATTCGCGTAATTTAAACCAGTGGATCGCGTGTAAAGAGCAGTTTGCTCACCTTATGATCGGAATACACTACAACCAGATTAAGCGTGCCCTTCTGCACGGCCATCGCCGTCGGCGGGCAGCTGTACTTCGGTAATTGCCAAGCCTTGAGCGACTCCGCCGTTACGCCGTCACCGATGAAGTACACGGCGATCCCGCATTGCCGGTCCGCACACACCAGGTACTTGCTGTCTGGCGAGAAGCACACAAGACCGGCATTCGCGATGGATTCCTTCGTCGTTTGGAACGAACCGATCAAGCTCAGACTTCTCTTCTCCACTTTGAACAGCGTCACGGTGTTCGCACTGCCGTCATTGTTGATGGTGGCGAACAGTTTGCCGTTCGGACTGAACAGCATCTTCTGTATCCGTTTCATGGGCAAGTCGGTATCGTTCCTGGACAGCTGAGCGTCTCCCTCCACTACGTCGAAATTGAATATTCTCACGTGAGTGTCGGTCGAGTACGCGATAGTTTTAGAATCCTTGTTGATGGCACAAGAGATGATGCTTTCATCACCCTTCGTTTGCAACTGCAACAATTTTATGGGCTGGTCGTCCAGTTGATGCAGCATAGAAGAACGTACCGGCTCCGGGGGATCTTTAGTGGCCGAGCCGAGTCGCCACAGCTCCAGATAGTTGGTGTACCGTAGCAGGATGCACCTGGACTTGCGACAGATCGTGGCGCAGGGCGGCTGCAGCAAGGGTGGATACTTGACGAGATTCTTCGGCGGATAACTCGACACGGCGAGGTAGCCGTCCACTCCAGCCGAATAGAGCTTCCCGTTGGCCTCTACGAGAGCTCGAACGTCGTGCACGTGTAACCTTCTCTCGATTCCCTTCACCCACTGGGGCTTGCCGCTGGATTTCAGGATAACCTTGCAGAAACTTCTCACGACCGGATCCACGCCCGTGCAGTATACAATGTTCATGTCGTGCGACAATGTGACGGCCAGTATGTCAGCCGTGTGGCTCTCGTGGGACTCTATCAACACTCCTACGTGAGGATCCCAGAAGGACAGGAACCCATGAGAGTCGCCCGAGATTATTACGTTGTCGTCGGTAACGGCGAGGCACCAAACTATCGTGTCTTTCCTGACTTTACTTTTCGACGTCGTCATTTTGTGTATCGCGTGCCCAGATATGGCGCTCCACACTCTGATGGTGTTGGTCGAGCCTGTATAGATCATCTCACCCGTGTTGTCCCACTTTATGCACAGAATTCTTCCTTTCTGCTTGTCGAATATTCTCTCGTAAATCAGCTTCTCTTGGCGCACGATGAAGGTATTGATGTAACCGTCCTCTGTGCCGACAGCTAGCCGGGTCTTCTCATGATTCACGTCCATGCACCAGGCCGAGCCTCCCGTCACCAAGACCTCGTACTTGATTCCTAGCGTCGTTAAATCGTACTCCACCACTGCTCCCTGGAGGCCGGTCGAGAACAGTCTCGTACCGATCCATAGTATGCTCTCAACCGAGTTCTTGACGTGACCGGCTATGGTGCATTCGACGAATGGAGCATTGCCGACATTCCAGATTTCTATAGAATTACCGGCTCTTTAAATAAATTAGAGATACATATTAATTATGTAGTTAATAAAATATAATAGAGAGAGAGAGAAAGTATAAAGTGCTGACAAACTAACCTCGCAAGAGCTACCTTTTTAGTTTTTGGTTCATAACATAAACAAGTGACGGACTTCGGTTCGAGATTGTAAAATCTAATATTGTGTATGCGATATGAAGCCATAACTCATTTGCTATATATTTAAATATAATCCCAAATATAATCAATTATAACGTAATAAACATAATCACAAAAACGTTGCGCACGTGGGAAACATAACCTTATAAACCTGGCACCGTTCGGCAGGCTCAACAGTTGGACAACATTACTAGATTTTCCGCTAAGTGACCAATCCGGAGCGTCAGTGTTTTTTTAACTATATCTAGTGACATTTTGATTGGCTGTTAGTAATATTCTCGATAAAGTTAATGACTTTACCCTTTGTTCGCAGCCAATCAGCGCCAAGGTCTCGAACGCCCACGCATAAAATGATTCTACTGGGAAAACTAGTGAAACACTGGTGCGCATTTAGTGCAATTTTTGTACCATTTTCGTGAGTAGAACATTAAACGTTGAAATATGTGAACTGTTTTCACAGTTTTCACTAAAATTGTACTCAGTGCGCATCAATGTTGTACTACTTTTCCCAGTAAAACGCACACCCTATAATATATCTATAAATATCAATATATATCAATATATATTATCAATTTGTATTACGAGATAAGTAAAATTTACAATTTTACTCTCTTAATTCCGCACCATGCAGCATGTGACGGTTCAATAAGGCAAAGCAACTGTACGAGTATTTTAAGCTTTTCACTTCCTTTCTTTCAAACCGCCGACTGTCAGCTTCGTTCCACGGACAGAATACTCGGCTCAAATATACACGCGCTATTGCTGCACTCGCGGCACTAAACCTGCGCCACATGTAGGCCAGAAATTTTATCGTTTTTACGTTCATAATCAATATCGTTTCGGCTTTCCGACCGCATTCGATAAAAATTAAGTAGGGTCCCCTCTCGAACACGCGATAAACGAGTCACGTAATTCAAACGGGCGGAAAGTACAGCACGCAGGCGCAAAGCGTGACACTCCCTGGACATTCGGCTTTCCCACTTCATATCGTTCGGATTCGGCGATGCGCTCCAGTCGAATCGTATAGTCCGGAGTCCGTTATCGGGTGTTCGTTACCAAGTGCGTTAACGTGTGACCGCGTCGTCTGCTGATTAGCGCGTTCGTACCGTCATCCTTTCCGCGCTGCGCAATACTCTCTCGTGCTCTACCGCTGCCGACCGAGTGTAACGAGTAAGTAAATGCACACCCGTAACGCCGTAATCCTCGGGGCCCGTACGGTGAGAACGCGATTATCGATTGCGACTATTTCCAGAAAGGACGAGTGACGCATCGACTTGACGCGTGCATCGCGCTGTCCCGTCGCGAAATTGCGCGCCACCGGACGCACATTTTCGCGCAAAGCGAAATGCCATCCACGAGGTTGTAGACGGCGCACTTTGACGTCACGCGCGCGCCCGGTCACGGACTCGGAACGTAGAAAGCGTCGTTTCGTTCGCGTTATCGGGGAACTTTAAACGCGGTGAATCGCGGCTCGATAATAGCAGCACGCGTGACCTTGCGCTCGCGCGTTCCTATAACCAATGCCGCGGCACGGCGTACCGCTGTGACTCGGAGTTGGTAATATTTTTATTTTTTTTGCGGCAGTGTTCAATACTGCCCTTTATTTTCTTGCGGTCATTGTCCAAGGCACCTCTTCTCCGTAGACTCGAAACCTTATCGCGCTAGATAGAGCGCGAAGCCTCACTGCTCGCCTGCTCACGACACATCGCGAATGTACGTACGTGTAGATACACACGTAGATGGCGTGTGTGTGCGCGCGCATTATACATGTAACGCTTTCCTGGAAAAGTTTGACGGTACATACACGTAGATTATGGTTAATCTCTCGCACAGGCGCGATTGTCACGATGAGACATCGTTGTATACCGAAGAGTCCGCGTACCTGTCGTAGCGTGAGGAACCGAGGTACGCACCGAGATGCGCCGCGTCGAACGATTCGCATCAATTCGCATCAATTCGCATCGTGAAAGCGGAAGAGAGCAACTCGGGTAACCGCACTCTGTACCGCGCCGCTTTCAGTGTGTCGCGAGCGACCGTGCGTCCTCTTCGTTTGCGTCATCGCCTGCCGACTTGAGGCTGTAGCTCGCTACAAAGTGCTGCTCGAGGGAACACTAAATGTAATTCGTTATCGCCAACGCCAGTGCGGCGGGATAGTTTGTTTGGTTTTTGTAGACCGAGTTGCACGCCCGCCGCTAACCGTTCATTATTTCTCTTTCCCGAGCAGTTTATTTGATAAGCGGTACCTCCCCGTGCTTTTGCGTGTTACCAGTACACACAATCTGTCGATAAAGCGAAACGATAATATTTTGATACGATCGGATTGGAATAAGTTGATGATTTAATCGAGCAGTGTCCGCGTAGCCTGTTTATACGAGCTGTGCATGACCTAAAAATCTTACATTTTTCAGGTGTTTGATCCGTGACTAACCGAGTAAAACTGAGTTTTTTTTCCCTGCCGAAAGACCTAGTTATAACAATAGGTTTTTTTCCAGCTAAAACAAAACCGAAAGATGACAACTTGGCAAGCACCTGGTGCGGGGTTCTATCCAGGGCAACAAGGTTCTGATCTTTTTCCTTCTGTTCTCAATATATGTATATTCCGTTCGCGACACGTTATCGATCGTTATGTTTTATTGTTTTGCCGTTGTTACTCGGATTTCACACGAGAAATTGTTCAGTCAGCAATTAGTATCGTGTCACTTGCTTCAACAAGTACATGTACATCATTTCACGCAACACTTTGAAGCACACCGTTTACGTTTATTTATTTATATTAGTCGACATTTCAGTAAAAGAAAGCAAAGAGACTGTCGATAAGTTAATTAATTGATACGCAGTAATGCGTTACAAAAAGTATGTGCTCATGTGCGACACCACACAAGTACAAGTATCAGGCATAATTTAGTATATTCGTGATGGCACGAATGCACAGAATCATGGAAACTCAATTTTACGAGATCATGAAACACGCACCAGACAAGAGTAGTAACTGCTGTTAGCGCAGAAAGCTTCCAGTTGCTACTGCTCACAGTCGAGGCTACACTGCAACGTTTACGCTACAACTTTGGTGCTTACGTTCCTCAAATTTGATTGTGCAGGTCCGTATCCCCAACAGAACCCCGGATATCCACCAGTGCAGGAGGGCTATCCGTACCCTCAACAGAATCCATATCCACCGCCTTATTCTACTGATCCACCAGGTAGGTAGGCAGAGAGACGTGTCAGAGAATTACAGCTTACTCGTTGAGTAAGGATCAACGATGATCATGTTTTGGTGTTCGAGCAGGTCCAGGATTTATACACCCTCCACCGGGTGTGCCACCGTACGGTCAGCCACCGCCACCGCCAGTCGGTCCTGAATTCGGAGGAGCACCGCCATCAGCAGGGATGTATGGATCCGGTTACGCGGAGGACCCTCTGCAGGATGAGGTCAAGGGGTTCGAGTTTAACGACAAAACCATTAGGAACGGCTTCATTAGGTGAGCGTCGTGGTCTCTGGTACGCTTCTGGTGGCGTGGCGAGCACTTCACTTAAATTCGACCTTCTGCCTCGTAGGAAAGTATACAGTATCCTGATGTGTCAGCTCCTCATTACACTCGGGATGATCACTCTGTTCCTCTATCATAAACCAACGCAACAGTGGGTCAGACAACATACAGAATTGTTTTGGATCGCCTTCGCCGTAACCATCGTTCTGATCATATGTATGGCCTGCTGTACCAACGTGAGACGCAAAGCTCCGATGAACTTTATATTCCTGTTCCTCTTCACGGTGGCGGAAGCCTTCCTGCTGGCCACGGCTGCCTCGACTTACAAGTCCGAGGAAGTAAGTTTCTCCGAAACGATTCTCGATTCTCAAATGAAACAAAGAAGCATTTGTCTACATAGAGATATTTTTGCAGGTGATGCTGGCCGTCGGGATCACGGCAGCGGTTTGTCTAGGATTGACAATATTCGCGTTTCAGACGAAGATCGATTTCACCGGATTAAGCAGCGTCCTGTTCGTCGCCATATTAATATTGCTTATTTTCGGCATCATCGCGATGATCTGGCCGGGAAGAACGATGACTTTGGTCTATGCGTCACTCGGCGCGCTGATATTCTCTCTATATCTAATCTACGACACGCAAATGATGATAGGCGGAAAGCACAAGTACTCGATCTCGCCGGAAGAGTACATCTTCGCCGCGTTAAGCCTCTACCTAGATGTCATTAACATCTTCATCTACATCCTGACTATTATCGGCGCCTCGCGGGACTAATCGCGCTGCAATACCTTTTTCAATACTTTGACTTATTGTGTTACAATTACTACGGGACACACAGTCAGCTTTTACTTATCGCCGTCCGGTTGCTCCGGGTTCTCCGCGAATATCGTCTTGATGAGCGCGCGCACTGTAGATGAGCAAACGATAACGCGCAAAAAGGACATAATATTGGCAAAACTTTGATTTCTATGGAGATAGCTTTTACATATTTACAAAGATTGATGTACACGAACAGCACGCTTTGGACTCCGAAGCCTTTTGTCTAGTTCCGTAAGCCATAACTACAGACAAAGTATTTCCTATCATCTTGAAGAGGTAACTCGATAACTTGTAATAATTCTTGTAATTCTTCTTGGTTTGGCAGTTATTAAGATTGTCGTCATCACGATAGCTTTCCGTTCCCTTTCCTTATTCGTGGTTGAGTATTTATTTTATTTTTAATTCCCTTTTGCTGCATTATTTCGATAAGTGTATAACGTAATCATTGTCGGAAACGTTCATTAGAAAGATGAGAAGATTAAATCTTTGTATCTATCTATTTTTCTTTAACGGATCCTTTTTTATGTGATCAGTAGGTGTATACATATAATTAAAAATATCGATTATTAATACATAATTATTATAAATATTATATATATGTCTCTTAGTGTAATAAAAAAAACCCGATATTAGTTATACATATATAGTATTGTATTATCTGAACTTGACTGTAACTCCAGGCAACCCAAAAAAGATACCTGCAACCTGCGGGGTTGCCCGTATACATATATACATACATATTTAGATGCTCGAGATTGTGTTTATTCTTTGTTCATGTTTGAATAATAAAAACATACGATTATTCTCCAGTAGTTGTGACGTCTTCTCTCCGACACTCGTAGTTCCGTCACTGATGATACGTCACGTGAGAAATATATACTTTTTCAACACGTTGTTATTCCCGCGCGTGACGAGACAAGATTTCGGTCTAACGTTACATAACATATGGCATCGCCATTATGTTAATATTTGATGTAACTCGAGAAAAATAACTGATAATCGGTTATCAGTGATACGCGTGTCGAAAAGATCTGTAATTTATGAACCACGTGTAGTGTTACGATGCTGTTCCTCGTATTTGTGTCTGTACAGCTATTATTAGTAGCTCTTCGTCTCTAATCTTACACATTGCAGAAAGATGATAGACACACTCGGTACAGGATGTATGCGCGTAGGTATGTGAGAAGTAAATGTGAAGATTCTTCGAAATTGTGAATGTTTATATTCATAGTAAATCGGCCGTACACAAAAACGGTAAAAGCTTTTGGTTTCAAGCTTTTTCCCTCGTCTCAACTCAATATACAAATAAGCATGTGTGGTGCGATTATCCACCAGTGTAGGAAAACGCTCAAGCACGTCTCCAATCAGATCCTTCGGAGATTTTAGAAGCACGCCGCTCATACTCGCACCACTCAACATGGTAACAAATTGCAGCCTCGTAACAAACAATATTTTCTAGTTTACCTTTGTTCGTGCAACAATGTAATGACGTTTCACGCGAGACACGGAGGAGTTTCACGTTCGGAGAGCTTGCGCAAGCTTATCTCACGCTCGTACGGTGCCTAATAAACCTCCAAATTGTTTGATATACGACAGATACAATTGTAGATACAATGACATATGCATGAAACAGCGTTGGTAGCTTTATAAACTTATCGAGACACTTACAGTAGTATTAATTAATGCATTTCCGATTATTGGATTTTCCCTTTTGTTTTTTTTGCAGCGACGTCCCTGCCTCGATCTTGTAGCATAGAAAAATGCACGTTTACTAGAGCAGAAGTGAGACTGAATTATATCTGGTCAGGCAGTGTCGTGAAGTGTTTACGTTATTTTATTATGCTTTAAATTATGCTCTCTAGATCTATCGAGGACTCTATCCCAGTGGCACGAGCTGATATATAGTTCATTATGCGCCGTTAAAATAAATAATATATAAAATTAGCAGCACCGATTCGAACTTCTCTCTACCCTGCGGTCGACCGTCACTCTGTCGGGCGCATCCTGTGGTTCCCTGCCGTGCGTTTTGTCCAGTATAGCTTCCGCCAGCTCGCTAAATGCTCGATCGATGTTGATATTCGCCTTCGCGGACGTTTCCATAAATCGGATTCCATGCTCTCTCGCTATCTGCGAACACGACAAAATTTCCATCATCGAGCGTGCCTTATCAGCTATCGTCATACGCTAGAAAATGTATCAACTGCAATTATAATTGCAAAGCTACGATCGAGCACTTACTGCTTCCCCCTTTTCAGTGCTGACGACGCGCTTCTCCTCCATGTCGCTCTTGTTTCCCAATATCATCTTTTCCACATCCTCGTTTGCATGCTACATTTACAATCGTACATTTAGAATCGTACGCATGATTATACAAGTTGCGTCAACGCACTGTAGATCGTGCACTTACTTCATCAATATTTCTCAGCCACTTGACAATATTTTCAAAGGTTTTTTCGTTAGTAATATCATAAACGAGCATAATTCCCATAGCTCCTCTGTAATACGACGTCGTGATAGTGTGAAATCTCTCTTGCCCTGCTGTATCCCTGCAAATATATAAACATAATATATAAACATAAATACATAGACATTTTTGGATACACGTACGTTTAACAACTCACCATATCTGTAATTTGATTTTCTTTCCTCTTAATTCCACTGTCTTGATTTTAAAATCAATACCTATGAGAAAAAGCACTTTTATTCATATGTTTCGTTAAACAAAAGCAAGCTAAAAAAACAAAAGGAAAACACCTTTACATAAAAGTCCCATATAAATCCACTGTGGATAATAAGGACGCAGCTACAAATTAAGGACACAATTACAGATCAAGCAGTGCATTTTTTCTTACTTTTACATTCCACACGTCCGTCACGTTTTACACGTGGGCAATACTTCTGCGTTATTTATTGAACTAAAAATCGCTCGGAGCGTTCTCCGCACGACGCAGTTTTTCTCAATAGCAGCGTGGTCAACTCGGTGAAACCTCGCGGAGTACAACGATTATCTTTTTTTTCTTTCTTTCTCGAGAAACACGCTTGTAATTGCACCCTGCCCGACGTCCGCGCGCGCGATGTATGTGCATGTGCACACATACACGCGCTCGCGTGTGTCCATGAACTTTAGCACACAGAGCACGACGGCGATCGGTCGCCCGAGTTGGATCTTACGAGCGCGAGGTACGATAGCCGTTTCCCTCTTTCTTTCTTTTTAACGAGGACGCGTTCTAACCTACAATCACCGGGCGCGAGAAGCGAGCCCGGTTCGTTGCCGTTGCGGAAGGGAATCCATGATTCGCGTCTCCCGGGGTTATTCTATCTCCGTCGTTCTCCTTTCTCTCTCTTTCTCTTTCCCTCACCTATCGTGGAAATGAACGTCGTGGAGAAGGCATCGTCCGAGAAGCGGAACAGTATGCAGGTCTTGCCGACGCCGGAGTCGCCAATGAGGAGCAGCTTGAACAGCAGATCGTACGTCTTCTTCGCCATTTCGGGGCTGGGACTAGTCCGTGCCGTGAGGTAGGCGCCGCGGCGGCCTACGGGGAAGTAAACAGAACGTGGAGCGTGCGGGCGACCCGCGGGAGACTTGCGACGGTCGGCGGCTTGTTGCGATCGGCAGCGACGGCGATTCTCCGCGGCGCGCCGATGCTCCGTACATCGAACGCTACGCGCCGGTTATACTCGCTCAAGGTCGAACGGGGCGCGTCTCCCAACGGACTACGACGTACGTGTATACGCGCCTATATAACGTCGTATCGAGTCGTACGCGGGCGAACCGGTCGCGAGGAGGCGGCGGACTATTAAAAGACGGCGCGACGTCACGCGACGGCAGCGGAGTCAGCGCGGCACAGAAGCCATCGGGGGGTAAACACGGGGTAAGCTCCTCGCCACGTTCCGTGACTGTGTATCTACACACGTGTGCGCCCGTGTCCGTGTGCTCGTACGTGCGGCAGTGTGCGCGGCTGCCGCGCCGGCCGATATAGAGCGCGCGAGATCGAGCGACGGCGCTCGAGACCTCGAGTTCGGCTGTATCGGCCGAATGTCCGTCGCGCGCCGCCGATCTGCGGTATGAAATGGTATAAAATTGCGGCGGTTATCCTTGTGACTGGGCATTCTCCTCGTTATCGTGAGGGGTCATTTATCTTCGCTTAGCTGCGTCGCCGATAACGATTCCGTTTCGGAAATCACGTTGCAATTTTCGTGGCAGGCTCGCGTTGGGTTGAGTATGTACGTCAGCTGTATTCGGTGACGTAAAGATGTGTGGTTACTTTCCCAGATAGCCAAGTCTGCCGAAAGCAGATGATGCTAACTATCTGCTATCAACTATTGCCAGCCAAAAGACAACAAATTTGATACAGAAGTTGTTATTAACGGTTAATTCGACAAATTGGTGCCAGAAATGTAACAGAGCTTGCTCGCAAAATCTAAGAACGGATTGGCGGCAGAAACCGAGCAGATCTGCAAACATGGCTTGAAGTCGGATTGTCGACAGAAACCGAGCAAGATTTGCGCGCGCGGAATCTAACGGCAGATTGGCAGCAGAAACCGAGCAAGATCTGCGCGCGCGGAATCTAACAGCAGATTGGCAGCAGAAACCGAACAGGATCTGCAGCTTTTGACGGTATTCAAATTTACACGGCTATGAATATGCGTTTTCGCTGCGCACCGCTATGCGGTGCACGCGTCGAGTTCTTACTCGATGTTAAGATTTAGCCTAACGGTTATATAAGTTAATATACGCGCCTTGGCATGATAATATTAATTTTTCTGAAAATTTTTGCACTCGCGGCACGGAGGCCCCCATGGACAACGTCCATGTAGTTCACGCGCGCCACGAGCAATCCGAAGTTCGAAAGCAAAATTCGGACTTCGGATTAGAATAAATTAACAATAAGAGAGAGATTATGCAACGAACTGTCAGAAAGACGCATCAAGCCGAGTGTACTTTAATTTAACAAACAAACAAATGCGTTCTTTTAACACATGGTAATATAAAATGCCAATTTATAGTGTGTTAAAAGTAAACACATGCTTTAATATATCGTGAATATGAATGGCCAAAAGCTGCAGATTCCGTTCGGTTTCTGCCGTCAATCTGCCGTCAAATGTTAACAGATCCTGCTCGGTTTCTGCGGCCAATCTGCTGTCAGAGTCTGTTAGCAGGCTCTGCTGGCAGATCACTATCCTAATGCGGACATAAC
Source organism: Ooceraea biroi (assembly GCF_003672135.1). Lineage (NCBI taxonomy): Eukaryota > Metazoa > Arthropoda > Insecta > Hymenoptera > Formicidae > Ooceraea > Ooceraea biroi. Next base: position 4,811,906 of record NC_039517.1, on the reverse strand, counting down.
GGATGTCAATTTGCTATCAACTTCTGCAGTAATCTGTTGCCAATCTGCTGGCAGATTGCACACATTTTGCTTACTGGGTTATCGTTATCGTCATGTTCTGTTCATATTTTCGTTCTACTTTGTTTTTATCAGGCTCTAAAGATTGCCTCCTGGTTGGACACTTCGGTTTTACATTGGGCATTATGCGTATCGCGCATGCGGTTTCCCGGATCTTGCACGTCCGGCAAAGTCGTGTCATAATAATCGAGTACTTGACTAATGTTTGCAGGTTGATAAACAGCAGTCTCGTTTCACGTGTAAAAAAGATTGCATAAAACAGTAGCACGTGACTTGTATATTATATGTATGCGATAAACATAAAGATCTATTTAGAGGCAGCTACATATATAGCTGCATAATGCATAGAAAAATCGATTGTGTTTTATTTCTCTTTTCTTTTTTTATTTCTGCTGATTATTTTTACGAGCATACTAAAATACTAAAAGTGAGAGAAAAATTAATAATATAATTTGCTTAATAATAAATCCTAAGACAAATATTGAAGATATTTTTATATGTTAGCTATATTAATGTAATACACATATAGTTGAAAGCAAATTTAATTTTTTAGGTACCAATTGTTAAAGTATTCCCCATTTAATAAAGACAAATGAAACACAATGATTGCGGCTATGCTATACATGTTATTACTTTTGTATAATTTGTTATTGATTGTATCGCGGTTTCAAAAGATCCATTGTTGAATATCTAAACATTTCTTCTTATTTATCATGCACTACTAGAAGATAACGATTAATCACGATGTTGAATTAATCGAAAATAAAAACTTCTTCTGAATATTGCGACAGTGACAATAAGCCGATATTATTGACAAAAACAATATTAATCGATCATTTGTATTCATAACGTGTTCAAAACACGCATAGTTGGAAAGTATTATTTGAATAAAGCTGTTGAGTTAACTGGAAAGTCCATACGGATTTTTAGTAAAATTCTAACACAAAACTTTGTATATTAATTAATTTTGTTAAAAAGATTCACATGGACTCTGGTTCATCCAATACATATATGTAATGCATCATATTATTATCTTTTCAGTGAAAGTCAGCGGAAGCTTATAATAAAATTCTTGGAAATAATCAGGAGGGGGAATAGATCTTTTACTTTATAAAAAAAGAAAGAACGCGACGTAGGATTGTGATGTCATCTATTGGAGTTTGTTCGAATTAATAGAAGGTTTGCCTATTTTGACTAAAAAAATAAAATAATATTATAGTACGTCGCAAGAAAAACGAGAAAGATTTTTAAGTAGTATGATTTGATAATGTAATCCAGCTTCACAATAAAAAATATTTTGAAGCATTTTATAACGCATAAGGAAACCCAATCAGAACTTCCATTTCCATCGCACAACAGGGCTACCAATGTTATCGCGTATAGTTGCGAATAAATATTGTGACAAGACAAGCCGATATTGATGGACCAAAACAAAGCGATTAATCGATCATCTGTAATTCGTAACGTTCAAGACGTACGAAAGAGAGTCATATTTCGTGTTAAACGTGTCGGTTAAAAAATTTCAGTAACAATTCGTAGAGATGACACAACAAGAGCCTACAGTGTACGATTTAGCGTATCGCGGCAGAACCGCGGCTGTGAAGATCCTGTTGAACGAGAGCGAGAGGTTGAAAACGCAAACAGACAACGTTCGTATCGTGCAACATCACGAATTCGTCGCGCAGTGTGTACATACATACATTGATAAGGTTATGTTATGTATTATTTATAGAATGGCCGAATGTTAATACACTGGGCGGCACTGGGTGGTCACGATGATTTAGTCAGGCATTTGTTGTCCCTTGACGTACCGGTGGATCCTGAAGACGATGTAAGGAAACATTACGCAATGACTCACAGGCATTTCTCAAATATGCAGCGTACTTGTACATTGCTATCCACTGCGAGCTCCTCAATAAGGATCCAATTGGTCAAACAATTTTGCAACTGCAATTTAAAAGATGCCTGGTATTATTCAAAAATTATATAAATTTGGTGAGACATACGAATGAAGAGACTTCCTAGTTTCAGCCCGGACACGTGCAAAGTTCTTGTTACTAAAATATCTTGTTATAAAAAACACTAGATAATATTTTTAATTAATCAATACTTTTATTCATATATATTTGAAAACAACCGTAAAGACTCGTAATTGTTTCGTAGCATGTCTAATAATTCAACTTCATTTTCATGTATTTCAATACCAGCTACTTTTCCGAAAACATAATTTACATATTGTGTAGTTTCTGTGGTCACCAATTTCTAATTCTTATGGCTCCACAAGAGATTTTACACATACATAAACCATATATAATAATTATATAAATAAATAATACAATCATGTACACATGCTTCAAAAAATACTTCAACTGTTTATAAAAATATTTGAAAATGTATTATCTAGTATCAATAGCAATTATAATCAAGTCTTGATAAACTCCAGACAACTTGCATAAAGTATGCAATTGTTTTACAAAGCTCAGAGAAGACGTACAAGCTAAATAATTGAATAAAACTCAAGACCAACTCAAGCAAAAGAAATCTTATGCCAAAATCTCATGGAGCTATATGTGAATTAAAAATACGTCTAATCATTGAGAAATTCATTCGAAAGAAAACTGGAGATCTTAATAACATACACATTTCATGACATATAATTATATTATAATTTTTCCATTGATCATTTATAAGAAAAAAAACTTATACGAAAATAAGTATAAAGCGCGAAAATGCGTTCAGAATGCATCGCACGTTGCGTTACATTTCTTGCATATCCTTTTCTTTCTCTCTCTCTCTGTCACATAATCATCGCGACTTTCATTCCGTTCGTTGCGTCGGCCAATCCTCGTACGAAATCAAACATTAATGGCTGGTTGCGCGTCCAAATCACGCAGACGAATATGACCCCGTTGATTCTGGCAGCATCCGCCGGCCGCGAGAAGGTCGTCAACACGTTGCTGACCGAAGGGGCAGACGTGAACGCGACGACGGTCGACGGCCACTCGGCCCTGCAGTATGCCGCGTCCAAGAACTGGAAGGCCATCTGCATGGCGTTGCTCGAGAAGGATGCCAACGTGAACATTGCTGACAAGCGAGGTGCCACGCCGCTCCACAGATCCGCCTCGAAGGGCAACATCGCTATCGTGGAACTCCTCATGGAGTGCGGGAAGAAATTGAATATAGGTAGCGGAGTGTGTATATGTCTGTCTCTTATGTGTATGTGTGTGTATTTTGTGTTATTGAAATGCGCAGAGCTCTCTCATATTACAGTATAATAATATATAAAATATCAAATATAATCTCTATATATATATATAATCTATATATATAAATATTTCCGGTTATAACTTAAAGAAGTACAAAGGTTCGCTCGCTCTTCCTCCCTAATCGGTGCATAATTTCATGCGCTCGTTCGTTTTAGTTTTGTTTTGTTTTCATGCTATTTCGTCTTGCAGATCAGAGAGACGCGTACGGTAATACGCCGTTGCATCTTGCCTGCGAAGAGGACCGCGTGGAAGAGGCAAAGCTGCTGGTGGCGCGTGGAGCGGATCCGACGATCACCAACAAGGAGCGCAAGACTCCGTTGGATCTCGCGAGTCGCGGACTGGTCCGACAGCTCGAGGAAATCAAGCGAGAGACTGCGAAGTCCAAGTGAAACCTCCCTCCCTCCCTCCCTCCCTCCCCCGCGCGTGTTTTCCGTACGAGTTTAAGTTCCGTTGGATGAGTCTCCAATAAATTTATCATGATTAAGTTTCCTTCTCCAGAGCTTTTATTTTATCCGTCTCTCGTCCTCTATCAAAATGCGATCAACGATTACGTTCGTTCTATATAAAATATATCAAAAGAGTCCGCTTTCTGATATTTTAGATTATTCTTGCTGTTTTTTTTCAAAGCCAACACCCTCTCGACGCACGTATGTACATAATTCACAGAGGTTCGAGAGCATATTGGACCGACTCCGATACTCAATTGACATTCTCCTCGCCGTCAATGCTCTCGTCCTGCGTCGTCGAGTCGTCGCCCGACCCACCAGTCTGTACGGAACCGCGCTTCAGCCTTGTGGAGCTCAGGCTTATCGGAGGACCACCGCGCCTTTAAACAAATCATGCGTACATTAATTAAGCGATGCGTTCATCATTGTCAAAATATGTATAAGTATGCGTAAAAAACACGTCACCATCAGTCAGTAATTTAAATACATATTAATTTGTCGAGCTAAAGCTTCCTGTATAATGAAAGGTACAAATAAAACAGAAATATTGGACAATGTACATCATTGAGAATCTTTGATTTCATACTTTGTATCAAGAATTTATCAAGATTTCAATTAATAATGTACGTCTCGAATTAAATGCTCGAATTAAGTGAATAAAATTGTATAAATTTGTAATCCATGGAGTAATTATCGATAAGAATATCCAGAGAATATACCTGGACAAATTGTTTTCACATTTAAAGTTCTCCTGATGGCTGTGATAAATATTAAGGCAGTGTAAAGGCTTTTATATTAAATCGGAAAGGCCGATTTCCTAAAAAGCATGTTGTCAAATTATTAACCGGTAGCATAATACTGCGAGTAAAATAAAAAGGTAAGGGGAAACACGTTCACACAAACAGCTGCATTCAAAAAAGGATGCCAGAGGTGATAAAAGTATGTCATTATCACACAGAAGGTAGCAGTCCAGGTGGACATTATTACTTTCAGGGGGTTAGCGGTTTCAAATTAACCAAAAGAGCTCGTTTAACTCACTGTAGCACACTGGGGACACTAATGGGATTGTTTCCTAGCAAAAAACTCTCTCAGGTAGGATACCAATCGTTTTTTCTCTCTTGACACCTACACATGTTAGAAGTTGATCACTTCCTTCAAAGATAAAACACTACTTTAATACTGCCTCATTACGTTCGCCTAAGGTTACAGATACGTACGGCCTAAAAAGCGCATAAAAGTATATTTATATCTGTAAATAATCTAGAAACGAATAGTATATCTCCTCAATATAATATATCAATATATCCTGTGTATTTAACGTCCCCCAAACCTTAAATCTTTTAGCCCTCAAAAATCTTTCGCTATTTCAAAAGTATATTTATCTCTTTTACATTTTTGAGAAAGAAAACGGGATATTACCTTAATTTATTCTTTAGATTCGTCAATTCTCGTGTGAGTTCCTCGTGAGATTCTATCATGTCGTCCATCTCTCTTTGCGCTTTCCGCTTCATGGTTTTATGCCTGCTGATCTCCTCCTCCGCCTCGTCCAATTGTCTCTTCAGTGCCTTCATTCTGACATTGACTTTCTCCGCCTGTTCCTTATACTGATCGGAGTTTCGTCTCTCGTCCTCCAGCTGCAGACTCAGCTCTTTCAATTTCTTCTCCAGCTTGCGGTTGATCTTCTGCTGGGCGAATCTCTCCTTAGCCTCGGTCTCTAGTTGCTCGTCAAGATTGTTGATCTTCGACTCCAGCTGCTGTATCGTAGCCTTGGTCTTGGCGCGTTGCGCCGTCTCCAACTCGGTCAATTTGGCCTTCAGCTCCTTGTTCTGTCTCTCCAACAGCATCTTGTGTGATTCCAATTTTTGCGTAGTGGACCGTTCGGTTGCCAAATCCGTTGTCAACTGTTCGATCATGATCTGACCCTTCCTGGCGCGATCCATCACGATCTCGGCATTCGACTGCTCCTCTTCCAGTTCTTCTTCCAGAGTGGCGATTCTCGCTTCCAGCCTACGTTTCTCGTCTAACATTAAAGTACCCTTATTGGCGTTATTGTTGACTTCCTCCTGCAGCTCGTCTCTTTCGTTTTCGGCGGTCCTTCTGGCGCGCTCGCTGCTGGCAAAGTCCTCGGTTAACTGCAACAGGTCGGCTTCTAAGCTCTTGACCTTTCTCTCAGTTTCTTTGGAGGCAGCCGCTAGTTCGTCCCTGGCAGCTCTGGCTTCCTCCGTTTCCCTGGTGCAATCCTTGATCTGAGCCTGGAGTTTCTTCAGTTGTTTAAGTGCATCCTCCTTCACTTTATTGTGCATTTCCAACTGTTGCTCGATGTCCTTGTAGTCAGCCTCCATCTTCTTACGCGCAGCGATGGCTGCAGCGCGTTGTTTTCTCTCATCTTCGAGTTCTGCCTCAAGATCGCGCAATTGCTTCACCAATCCCCGGCGTTTCTCTTCCGCTTGCTCCTCCTTGGTTTGGAGGTCGCGCTCGAACTGAGCCCGCAACGCTTGCATATTCACTTCCAACCGCAGCTTGGCATCTTCTGTAAACTGCAGCTCGTCTTCTAGCTCCTCCACCTGCGATTTCTGCTCCTGCAGCTGCGACTCCAACGAACGTTTCGCCTTTTCCAATTCGTGAACATTCTTATCAGCGGTACCTTGATTGTTAACCAACTCGTCCAGTTCTGATTGTAGACCTCGACGACCTCGCTCGAGTTCCTCGATCTTCTCGTTAAGTTCGTCCAATTCACGAGTCAACGACAGCACTCTCGTCTCCTTCTCGCGGGCTTCCCTCTCCGCGGCGTCCCTCTGTTCCGCATACTGCTCGGACACAGCTTTCTCCTCAGCCAGCACTTTGTCAAAGTTCTTTTGCTTTTTCTCCAATTCGAGCACTTTTGCTCGCTGCGCCTCCAGTTCGATAATGCTATCCTCCAGTTCCGCCTGGATCTTTTTCTTTGATTTGTCCAGTTTATCATTGGCTGCTTGTAACTCTTCCACTTGCCGCTGAAGAGCCTCGATGTCTTTCGTACAACGTTTTCTGGCTTCTTCAAGAGCAGCAGCCGCTTCCGCTTCCTCCTCAGCGCGTTTTTTGGCCTCAGCCAGTTGCACGTTCAGGCTCAGCACTTGCTTGTCCAAGGCACGTTTCGCCTCTTCCTCCTCCTCGAGCTGATCGTGCAGACTGTCTCTCTCACTCTCCAATGCGCGCAATTTAGAATTGAGAGCCAGTTTTTGTCGGGTTTCCTCTTCCAGTTGCTGCTGAAGTTCAGTAAACTGTGATTCACAGGTAGCCGACGCCTTCAACGCTGCAGATGCTTTCAGTTCGGCGGTTTCCAATTGTTGCATCACGCTCTCCGCCTCTAGCTGCAATTTTGTTACTTTCTCGGCCAATTCCTGCTTGTTTCTTTCTACCTCGGCCAGTTTCGCATTTATCTCCGCCAATTGTTGTTCTGCCTGTTTACGACGACGATCAGATTCCTGCCGGCTTGCGCTAACCGACCTGAGTTCCGTCGCTAGGTCGGCGTTCTCAGCCTCCAAGGATCCTTTCGCCTTTTCCAGGACCGCTTTCGTCTTCTTCAATGCGTCCATCTGTTCGTTCAAAGCAGTCTGTTCTTGCGTGTGCTTGTGACGCATTTCGGCGAGTGTAGCTTCATGCAATGAGGTTTCCTCTTCAAGATTCTTCTTCAACGTCGCGAGTTCCTGCTCACGTTTGCTTCTCAATTCTTGTTGAGCTGCGGTGGTGTCCAGAGAATCGAGTAATTCGTTCTTCAACGCCTCAAGCTCCTCATTCAAGTCACGTTTTAGTTTCTCTGCTTTACTTCTAGCCGCCTTTTCAGCCTCCAAGTCCTCCTGGAGCTCAGCTAACTGTGACTCCAATTCTCTGAGGGCCTTCTGAGCTTGGGCCTTAGAGGCGCCTTCCTCATCCATTCTCGCCATGACTTGGTTGAGCTCTTCCTCGCGTTTGCCAAGTTGAAGCTGCAGTTCCTCGACTTGCGTTTTCCTCTCAGCCACTTGCTCTTTCAAGTCCGAAACCTCAGTCTCGACTTTTCTCTTGGACCTATCCACTTCCTGACGTTGTTGATGATCCTTGAGAAGTCTTTCCTCGAGATCGGCAATCGTCGCTTCGTGCTTCGCCTTCAACTTCGATAAATGCTTGGCCTTTTCCTCTTCCTCCGCCAGGGTCTGCGAGAGGTCATTGGCTCGCTCCTCAAGAATCTTTTTCTCTTTCAGTAACTTTTGATTAGTGTCATCCGACAGGGCGAGATCCTCCTCCAATTTTTTGATTTTTGCGTCGCATTGGACCTTCTCCAGTTGAAGTTTCTGTCTGGCGGCTTCCTCCTCCTCTAATTGTTCCTCAAGATCGCTGATATTCAGTTGTAGTTTCTTCTTTTCCTGAGTCAACGCGGCGCTTCTCTCTTCTTCCTCCTCAATACGCGCCTCCAAATCATGCAAAATTTCCTCAAGCTCCTGCTTCCTCGCGGCAAGTCTCGCTCTCATTTCCTCAGCTTCAGCGCAGAGTTCGACCTCCGCCTGCAGTTGCTCAGCCAGCATGGTCTTCTCCTCGATTGCCTGCTGATACTTGCGCTCGTACTCTTGAGCCGAGTGCAATTGCAGTTCCAGCTTGTCACGGACCTGTTTCAACTCGTCCTCTTTCTGCGTGAGCTTCTCCTCCTGCTTGGTAACTTCCAGCAGAGGCTTCACCTTGGTGTACAATCGCCACCATTGCCAGTTGCGCAGTTTCAGATAAGCCGCACAGTTTCGCTGGATGATACGGATCGCATTAAGTTGTTGCAAGCGCTTCTGATAGTTACGTCTGGCCAAAAAGCCACGGCAGAAGGCTTGGAAATTAACGATTATATCCGTGATCTTGTAATCTCTTTCCTCCTCAAGATGAGCCAGCACTCCGGCGCGGAAGAAGATTTTAGATTGCCCGACACGGTAAAGATTCGGATCCAACTCCAATGCTTGAATCATCTTTTCGCAAGCCTTCTTGCCATCCATGAATCCCTTGGGAATAGCATTTGGAGTGAGCAGTTCGTAGCGTTGTCTAAATTCTTGGAACGGAATTCTGTTCGGAAAGCCTTGCCGGCAGATACGGATGCCCTCTAACACACCGTTGCACCGTAACTGATCCAGCACAAGCGGCGCGTCGATCTTACCGGCCCGTTTCTCGTGATTCGGAATAATACATCTGACAAAGTTTGGATTCGTGTTGCGCAAAGTGACCATCAGCTTGGCCAACTGTTCCTTGTATAACTGCGAGACGGTTCTGAACATGCCCTTCCTCGTTCTCGCGCCGAATTGCGTGTCCGTGAGCTGCTGCGCCATGCCAACGATCTCGGCGTCCTTCCAGATGTGACACACAAACGGGTCCTGCGAGGCTTGCAGAAGGCTGACAACGTTCTCGTTCAATGGGTCCATGTTCTTCATTAGCCACTTGGCGGCAGAGTAATCAACCTTACCGGCGTAATGAATGATTGCGAAGTCAGCTACGCCGCGGAAATCGGTCTTCATGAACTTTGGATGGACGCTATGAGCGCCAACTAGCTTCTCGACGAATGTCTTGTCCGTGGCCTTCGGGAACCAACATTCTTCGTCCAAGAGCGCCATGATACCCATCGGTTTATCGATCAGGTCAATCGTTGGTTGCAGGTCCAAGCCGAAATCTATAAATTTCCACTCGATTCCCTCGCGTTGATATTCCTCCTGTTCCAGAATGAACATCGTGTGGTTAAACAACTGTTGTAGCTTCTCGTTCGTATAGTTGATGCACAACTGCTCGAAGGAGTTGAGTTCAAATATCTCAAAACCGGCCATGTCCAGTATACCGATGAAGCTAGCGCCCTGTCGCTTCGTTCTGTCCAGGGACCTGTTGATCCTGTTGACCAGCCAACGGAACATCCTCTCGTAGCAGGCCTTCGAAATCGCCTCCACAGCGAATTCCACCTGCTCTTTCGTCTGCGCCTTCGTTACGAAATCACGGCCGACCTTAATGCGCGGCTTCAGGAAGGCTTTCGTCATCTCGGTCACGCTCAAGCCCAACAGGTGCGAGATCTTCTGCGCCACCGTGTTATCGGGTAGCGTCGCTTGATCAGAATTCCGTTCTTGACGGAACTGCATCGAACCGAACAGCATCACGGCGGAAACGATACGGAAGATAGAAGAGAAGTCCTCGTTGGTCATGCCCATGATGTGCATTGACTTTACCGTGGAGAAGAACTCGGCGGAATCATCAACGCCAGGTACCGGTAAAGCCCCATTTGACAGGAAGGGATAGTGCTTCGGATCTTCCAGTATAAATTCCTCTAAAAAATGGGGAAATGATATTACAATTACATGCACTGAATACAATCAGAAGATAGGAAATGTCTGAAGGATTCAACGTGGCTTGCAACTTACTCTTTTGTTCCGGCGAGGCACCTGCCAGCAGCTGGTAAAATATATGAAAAGTTCTTTCGTCTTTTGCTTGCCGAATGGCCCTCGATTTCTCCAAAAGATACGTCTCGATGTTTGCCCCGGCTATGTAACCGGACGCGTCAAAATTTATTCTTATAAATTTACCCTGCAACATGCGTGTTGCGTTATGTTATGTCGTGATTTTATTAACTATATTAAAATGAAAATGATAAAAAAAAGAATAATAATAGATTGATGAGTAGATTGTTTCTTGAAATTACCAGTATATATTTTATTGATTAAATTATTGATATAATACTTACGAAACGGGACGAATTGTCATTCTTTACGGTCTTCGCATTGCCAAATGCTTCCAAAATAGGATTTGCCTGAAGAAGCTGCTGTTCGAGCTCACCCTATGACGATAAAATTCCGAGAATTAATAATAACTATTGCCAGATATATCTATTTCTCGAGCATAATAATAAGAGCAGAGCTAAAGAATAAATAATTTATCATGTTACGTTAAGATATAATGCAATAATATGTAAAAAATTTAATCTTTTTTTATGTAAAGCAAAAGACATTAACAAGCTATTCATTTCTTAAATATTTCAATATTTTTCAAAACTAATTGTAAAGATTCTAAACGAATATTACAGCAAATGGCAAAACTTTTAGTTATAAATATGCAAGCAATATCCCGAACGGAATCTATGAATTATTTGAATATTAAAAATATCCATAATTCTTTTAACAAGTATACAAGTAAAATATGCTGTAATAATAAAATTAATAATATCAAATAAATATACTATATTAATCATATAATAAATACATATTAAACTGTTACATTAATAAAATTTACTTAAAGCTATGAAGATAAAAAACCGTAGCTGTTATTTTAAATACTTTAAAAATAGCCAAAAATATAAGACAGCAGCTTGATTTGAATTAAATATAACAGCGCTAAATATATACATAATATGTACGATATACAGATAATAAAAAATAGCGAGACAAATAACGGCTATGATAATTACCGCTATTCAAAACCAAGTATCGAAGACATAAAAGCACAAAAGGGACAGACGAAGCTGACCGTCGTTATTTCGAAAGGCCGGACATTTAAACGCGAGAACGTAAATTAATTTGACCCGCTTATCTTGAAGAAACATAAGTAGCGTGAAAATTTTCGTCTGATAGACTTTCTATGATAAATCACCGTTCTTCTAAGAGCTTCAAAGAGCAATTGTGTAGCGTGAAAGTAAATGAAGCAACTATACACACACACAGACGTGGAATAATTTATCTTTCTGCCCTCAAACGTCAAAGAATACTACCTTCCGGTATGGAGAAATCCTGTTCTCGAAACTAAAAACGTAAATTTATTTACAAGGTTTTTATTTATTTATTTATTCATAAGTTAATGGACAATGACGAAATTTTTCACGCAGCTCTTGCTCAGAGTCGTACAATAATTAACGATTAACAAAAGCTCATTACGCGTGTATCAAGCATCGAGAATCGTAGACATAAGAAACGATAATCTATGCGACTTTTGTTAAACTGCAGCGTATCGAAAGGATAAACACCAAACGGACGACAACTGGACGACAAAGCAAGCTATAAGGCAAGACACTTATCACGACACCAGCACACCAGTGTTAATATCGTTTCCTCCCACTTTCTTTCTCCCTGTTTCACGTTAATTACCGCAAACTTTTCCGTGACACCTCCGGATCCCTGAATCCACAAGCAGCAGGTAAGGGGAGTGAGTTTTCGTTAGTCACGAGAACAATGGAAGACGTAACGAGCTTGTGACGATTAGTTTCTTTTTTTTTTAAAGAAAATAATGCGAGTATTATGTTATACAATTGCACATCTACGCGCAAAGATTGCGCAAGTACCGAAAGAATAAGATGTTTTGTTAAGTTCACTGCTGAACTTTTCCTCGGGAGAAAATTCTTCTTTTAATTGGATATGCGTGCTCTGCCTAAGATATTGTTACAATTCTCTCTTCTTTTTTCTTCGCATTCTGATTTCTCTCTCTTTTCTTTCTCTCGGTACATGCGTCACTGAGGAAGAATCGAAAATCAAAAGCGTCTGTTAGTAGAGGGTGGATAAGCAGGAAAATAATGTGAAGCACCGCGCCGCAGGCGTCAGCCGCCTGAGTCGGGCTGTTTCTTTCGTTGACTTACTATGATTAATGCCGGGCTTGGAGTCTAGGTGGGCGGCCGCCAAAAGTCAGCACCGAAAATAAAAGAATTTTCAACATTAGATCAGAATCGGCCATGGCGTGGCTTTCGAGTCGCGCGTTCGTTCTTCGTCCGCGTGGTCACCTTTACTGGCTGTGTACCGAATGCCAGGTACACGAAGAACCGACCGATCGACAGTCGACCGAATAAACGCATAGAATCGAATCTGTTTTTAACATACGTTGACGCCAATATTCCGATCATTCCAATATTCGCTCCAATTTTGATTTCGGGTCTTTTTGCAAGAAATTAAATTTCGAAATGAATCATTAGACGGAGCTGCATGACTTTGTCTTCGCGAACATTGGATACGCAAAACAGCTGCGGCGTTATTCCTTCAGATCGCCATTCTCGAATGATGGACTTGTAAAATCAATCTTTGCAGTTTGTTACATGGGAAATTTGAGAAATAAATAATAATGAGAATCTCAGAGAATTTTATTGCTCAGCTGAAATTTTGAATTAATTTAATCTTTCATTCTAAAGCTTCATTCAAACTCAATTTTAAATGATCAAGAATGAAGAATATAACGTCCGACAGATTCTCATAAAATTGATTGATGAGACATTCCTGTGAGAGGACCGAAAAAATAACGCAGCAGCTGCTATGGGATACCCTGTGTACATTCGGGGAATAAAAGAAGTAGTGACGCCCCGATCGAAATGATTCGAAACGTCCGTACCGGCGAGTCGGCGAAACAAGCGAGCTCATTTGCTCTTGTGCATGCGAAACGATCAGGAATGTGCTGGCTGTGAACAAAAGTAAGACGATAATGCAGCCGATGCAATAACATGCAGTCGTACCATATAGGCGAGTGTGTTCTCGTTTTACAGTTTTCTTTTTCTTTACACGTACACTTTTATAATATGTAAATGTAAATGCCGTGCGATTGGCGCTCAAGAAAGGACATTAAGATGAAATCTGATACGCTGAAGAAGGCCAGATCTCCTCGAGATTTATGCGTGCACGACTGAGCTCAACGAAAAGAGTGATCCTCCTTGGATCCGCAAAAAATTTAAAAAATATTGTGCATTTTTTATTATTATGAGAAATATCAGCCTTCTGCTTCGAATTAGAGTCAGTGAGCGATCTTCAACAACGTTGATTAACTTTAACTTCCTATTTTTGTCTGCCCCTATATATAAAAAATAAGAATAAAATAAAATCATTAAATGCAGCATTTCTTTACATATTCAACGAATGAAAACTTAATCTATTAAAGATCTAAAGCGTACAATACAATACAATACTAAATTACAATGTAAAATTAGATTCGCGTTTACATTCTCTCTAGAAAGAAAGCTATGTTCACCAAAGGATATGCCCCTATCACCATTTTACTGAGCAATTTTCATTGTTATTCACTAGCTACGTCTTCAAAAATTAATTATTATTACAAAGTATTAGAGGTACCTGCCTTACCACGTGCTTATTACACATCTACGTGCCTATATACATGTAAACCGACCTCCAATCGATCCAACAGAGACCGTCGACAATTATGAAAATGTCAGACGAATAAAGCAAACATCTCGATTAACTGCGATCGCAGGTTTTAATCGACAGAAGTCATTTTGCAATGAGAATACGACGAATATTATGATAATTAATCACAAAGTGCGTATTAGCTTCATACCTTCATATTCTATATCTTCATCAATCATCATCAAAGTATATCACATTTTCTCTCCATCATAATAAATAAAAAGCATAAAACTAACTGACAAAAATGCAGACGTTGCAGAAGAAGCTTATCGAATTCTCGCACGTAGTGTTAAAGATTGCTCCAAGATTTCCCCAGAAATCTACCAGAAGGAAACTCAATTTTTAGACTGAGAGTTGATTAGCCAGAGTGCGGCAACCTTGCTTGGTCCAAATCTCAGTCTCCAACCCGCAATCTCGCTCTCTAATGCGTGGTCTCGCATGGGCTTCAGAGGGTGCAAACTTCTAGGTTCTTTTCCCATGATAAGTCGCGCAAGTCGTGCTTGGGTTCCGCATTTGCGAGATGAGTCACGACGTGGGCAAGTCGATTCGCGTGACTCAAGAGCATCAGAAAGAGACTCGAGGGCACGATAAGTGGACCGTTTGTCTGGAAAAGGAAAGATCCTTCGGCGAGCACGAGGCGCGCGTGTCTTCAACTTCGTCTTCTTTCTTTCTCTTTCGTTCTCGCGGATCGCCGCAGCCGATGCGTGCACGCATGCGACGCAATATAAATCGATTGGGCTCGATTAACGCGTAAAAACAAGCGTCCGCCGTTTGAGTCGTAACGCGAGCGTGAACGGTATTTATGGTAATCGAAAAATGTGTTGAGGCTCCCGCGCGGCGACCTTCGCTCGAGTGGCAGGATCGCTGACGATTCTCGCGAATCTTCAAAAGGAGCACAGATCTCCTCCTGATATTACTGTTTTTATAACAACTTTTTCTAATCATTTTTCTTGTAATAAATGTAATAAATGAATTTAGGAGTGATGGCGCAAAGTTCTTTATGAAAGTGATTCGGCTGTTCTGAGAAGGAAGTTATTCTTCATCGCTTCATCTACTTGGCGTCAAGATTATAAAATCTACAATTTTTATCTCAATTTTCTTGTTCCTGAAACATTTAAATGTTTTCGATTAATTTTCCAAATTGACAGATACAATATACAAAATTTTTAATATTCTGAAATTTTCAAGAACTGCATAATAAGTTTTTTCTACTCGTCTATAAGTCTCAAATGATTGATATCTTCAGCGCAAGATATCGGTAATGGTTTTCTCGAGTGCGGTCATTTTCCGTGTATTTCACCGCATTTTCTTTTATGTACGCGTGCTACATTCGTTAAAAGCTCACAATGTGTATCATCTTTCTGAAACGGTCGCGGATGAGAAAATTATTTTGCTTACATTCAACACGTGGTCGCCATTAATTTACCTAAAATATTTATCTGATTCACGAACGCCAAGAATAGCCACGTGTCTTATAAAATTTACAAAGGCCGGCGAGGATCTGAACTTGAAGCAAGCGAGGAGGAAGATGGATGTTACCAGCTGAAGATTGCGTTTACACTTTTTGCTAGCTATCCTTGTAGCCAAACCCCGGCATTTGCGCAATGTGCACGAACCATTTAAAAAAACTGTTCGTCTTTTGCATGCTTTACGATTTATTAATAACGTTGCGCTTCGCGCGATGGTTCGGATTATGCTCTTTGAGTATCCGGGCGAGAAACACACGAGAACAAAGAAGTTACTGTTCACGAACCTAGACGCCAGAGGCTCTCAGACAATCGCATGTATTTGTTCTTTCAAATAAATATTAAAAAATGTTTAAACTCTTGCAATTCTTATGCTTTCATCTAGAGAAAAGAAGCAATTCATTATTTTAAAAAAATACAGAATTAATTTAAAATTTGTTCGTCAAGCTTTTTACGGCTTCTTTTAAACTGAGAAATAATAATCTAATACATGTTGCGTCTTTTTATTAGACGCCTGACAGAAACGTTTATGCGATTAGTCTATAATTATCGGAATTGATGACGAAACGTGATATTTCTCTCACGATAATGGGAAGAATTTTAATGCGGCTCGCGCGAGACTTCTAGCTCTTCTTCAAGAGCACATTAAGGATTCGTTAACGAATGTCGAGTTTCTAGCATCGCGGTGAGGACGTTATGATTCGGATATCGAGGTTACACTTCCGGCGACAGAAGCGACCGACAACGACCAACGAGGTTTCCCGAGCTTCGGAAAGGCTGACGTGATTGTGGCGAGCATGCCGACTCGATTACACGAAATTTCAACGCTCTCTTAACGTTGACTAATATTACATCCTGCAATGATATATTAGAAACTAGTATAGTCTAGCTCCGAACAAGTGATGATTATAACTAACAAGCCCATTTAAAAAATGAAGGAACTTCTAAATTGTGAAATTCTCCAAACAAAATTACATAATCATGCATCAAGCAATCTTGATAACATTAGGACGCGAAAAATGGAGTATTCTTCCGATTTGCCGGAAGAATTGTCTCCTCTAAGAACTCTGCTTTGTTTCAAAAGTGCATTTAAAAATTCATTTTCAGTTATCAGGTTCTATGCTCTGTACGTAATCCTTCTTTCACTCTTCGCTTTTTATCTGGCTCGTAAATGCGTTTTGCGCCGCGGATCTGCGAGGAAGAGGAATACAGAACGCGCCGAGCAATTGGCCGAACATGTTCACGGCCAAACATCGTATAACATAATACATAATTGTACAGAATCTCACGACCGCTCCGGTGTAACACGCCCTTGCGGCTAAATCTATTTACCGAGAAACGTATCGTTCGTAGCATAGTTTCGTGCGCGCACTGTTGATACTTGATGACCACCGCTGTTGTCGCGTTGGTCATTAAACTTGGCGACGTCGCTGCGAATAAATGCCTGTCCATAGGTAAACGTAATTGCGTGAGGTAATTGGGAACCTTTCAACCGTAACTGTTGCATGCGCACACGCGAATGCGGCAGTTTTAAAGCGGCGATGGATAGTATTGGGTTGGCCAAAAAGTAATTGCGTTTTTTTTCCAATAGATGGACATACATGTCTTGAAATGTAACTAACTTCATTCTAAACCGCAAATTCATTATGTAGGTTAACAACTCACAGTTCAAGCTTGTTTTACAAAAAGAAAGTACACGATTTCGTTAACAATTGTTTGTTTGCCGTCGATTTCAAAATGGAAAATCAAAAAGAACATTTTCCTCATATTTTGTTTTATTACTTCCGAAAAGGGAAAAACGCTGTGCAAGCTCATAAAAAGTTATCTGATGTATATGGCGAAGATGCTTTAAAACTGCGGCAGTGTCAAAATTCGTTTACTAAATTTCGATCTGCAGATTTTAATGTGAAAGATGCACCACGCTCAGGAAGGCCAATCGAAATTGATGATGACAAAATAAAGGCACTGATCGATTCCAATCGGCGTTTAACGACACGAGAGATTGCCGAGAATCTTAACATATCGAAATCGAGTGTTGAAAACCATTTAAAACGACTTGGATACATTGTAAGCTCGATATTTCGGTACCACATGAGCTCAAAGAAATTCATCTCACTAAGCGTATATTGACATCTGCGATTCTCTTTTGAAACGTGAGGAAAATGATCCATTTTTGAAACGTATGATAACAGGCGACGAAAAATGGATCGTCTACAACGTCAAACGAAAAAGATCGTGGAACAAGCGTGATGAACCTGCTCAAAGTACTTGAAAAGCAGATATTCACCAAAGAAAGATTATGCTGTCAGTCTGGTGGAACTTTAAAGGTATTGTGTATTTTGAGCTGCTTGCAAGGAATCAAACCATTAATTCAGACGTATACTGTCGTCAACTGGATAAATTAAATGATGCCATCAAACAGAAACGTCGAGAATTGGTGAATCGCAAAGGTGTTGTGTTTCACCATGATAACGCTAGACCACGTACAAGTTTGGTCACTCGTGAAAAATTGTTGCAGCTTGGATGGGATGTGTTACCATGATGTTACCACATCCACCATATTCGCCAGACCTGGCACCATCAGATTACCATTTGTTTCGTTCTTTGCAAAACGCCTTGAATGGTAAAACCTTTACTGCTGACGAGGATATCAAATCGTTGTTGGAATTGTTTTTTGCTGAAAAAGATAAGAACTTTTTTGAGCGCGGAATCATGAAGTTGCCTGAAAAATGGCAAAAGATAATCAAACAAAATGGACAATATATTGTTTAATAAAGTTTTTGTTTCCCATGAAAAATTCACCTTTTATTTATATAAAAAAAAACGCAACTACTTTTTGGCCAACCCAATACATGACACGGGAACAAGATTTGGTATTTAAAGAAATCGACTTGAATAAATAAACATATTGCTTTAGCTCCGGCCGCTGGGATCACGGCAATCGCGCGCATTATTCTGCTTTGTCTTCCCGTAACTTTAACGTTCCGGTGATGGCTTAAAGCGTGAAGTATCATCTGTCGTATCGTCGAATATAATGGTCGAGAACACGCGTTACAGCGCAAACTTTGCAGTCCAAGATAAATTCGATATCATCGCACTCGTTCCAATAAATTTTCAAGATTCTCCGCCTCGCGGTCGGCTGAAGACGACGCGCGAAGATACGCTTCCGGAAACGGGTCCGGAGCGTGCATCGGGAAGCTCTCGCGAAGCGGAGATTTCTCGGGCGAGTAACGAGAGGTCAAATGGTTCGTATAAACCGCGGCGGCTCAATTCATCGCGTGTCTTCGCCATCGAGCGAGTGCGTGCGTGAAGAAGTAGGTAACAATGGATTCGCCGCGCGACGGAAACCGCCGCTGTTGCTAATCGGCGACCGCCTCGTTGACTTACCGCGTTTGACTTGGGTTTCGACGCGGCCACATAAGCCAAGTACTGGATCACTTTCTTCGTGTTCTCGGTTTTGCCGGCGCCGGACTCGCCAGTGCACAAGATCGACTGGTCCTCGCGATCTGCAGCAGACATGAAATGATGTTGTCAATTCGATTTGATCAGAGGCTATTGACGTGATCAGTCTGGTCACGGAAGTACTCGAAACACTTCAGATGATATTGATGTTAAAGAAATATTATAGAAATTCAATATATTAATCGACTTAATATTTTTTTTCTAAAAATTGGATTTCTATTTTCCATTACTGTCGACTAACAATACCGGCTGTGTACTTGTGACAACAAGGAAGGTTTACAGAAATTCTAATTGCCCTATTACCTTGTAACATAGAACGGTAAGCTGTATCGGTAATAGCGAAGACGTGTGGCGGTACTTCGTGTCTCTTGATGCCTTTATACCTTTCCATGATCTTCTCTGTGTATATCGGCAGTCTCTTGTAGGGGTTTACCACGACGCAGAAGAGGCCAGAGTATGTCTGCAATAAAGAAAAGATAATAGATTAGTGCCATTGAGTACTCTGTAATTGTCAGCATTCATAAGATCTATAAACATGTATATAGTTTGAAGAATTTTATTAGGGTCATTTGAGTAGAACTAAGTTCAGTATTTAACAAATAAAAACAAGAGGTGTGCATATTTGGTGTGCAAATTAATTCGGTGCTTTTTTGAAAAAATTGAGCCTTTATTTACTTTCTTTATTTTGAGAGGGGTTTTATCAGCTGCCCGATAGATGAAGAAAAGTATTAGAAAATAATGGCGAAATTGACATGTTTATTATTTGTTAATAATAAAAGCTCAATTTCTTCAGAAGCATCGAATTAATTTGCACAATGTAATATTAATCCAGCCTACTTTGCCAAGATATTCATTTAAATTCTTCGCCATATCAAATCTTTTCTTAAACAATTCGAAAAAAGCAATTATAATTCCATTCCCCGAGTCATGATTTTATTCACACATTGATTCATCTCATCGGAAGCATTCCATCCGCGAGAACGTCCAGCGAACAAAAGCGAGAGCACTCGCTGTGTTCGCGCGGCCTAATTGTTTTGGGAAGCATTGTTCCCGCCGACGCTGATAATCATTTGAAGAACTCTGCGGCGATAGTGCGAGAGGGAGCACGAATGCGCCGTTAAAGCTCGATGGAATGTCCGATCAGTGACGTCACGTTCGCTATAAAGCGCCTGTTCGCGAGGCACAGGCAGAGGGCGTAGTGGGAGAAAGAGACCGACACACCACTTCTGGTTCGCCGCTCTCCGGCGTCTTCTACCTCGGCGCGCGCTCTCCCTTTCTCTCGGTCCCGGTCTCGTTTCGTTCTCTCGCACGTTGGCACGTTTTCTCCGCGCCAATACGCGTCTACGTGCATACGGGCTGGCCGAGGCGTTGTACAGCCAGTGGGTCTGAAACTGAGAGCCTTGACTCTCCGCTCCTATATCCGCGCCGAATCGCGTCATGCACTTCGACCGTTCAACAAATTTCTACATTTATCATCCCGGCGTAAAAATTCCGTTCAATTGTTCGATATTCTCGATATTAACACTAGATTTGCGGACATTGCTTGTATACTAATTTTATTGAAACCCATCATTGATGCTCCTATTTGATTTCTCTAAGATTGTTCTTAAAAATGTTTTTTATTTAATAATTTATTTAAAGATATTTTTATTTAATGATTTAATTCTCAATTAACTACGATTAAAGATTCATAAAAAAAGTATTAAAAGTATTATCTTAAGATTCGTAACGATTCCTAGAAGTTACGTCGAACAAGTGCTTCCGCGAAATTTTCTTTCAGGTAATTTACTTATAAAATGCGAATTATCATTTCGAAACTTTCATTCAGTCTTGCGATAAGATAAACACGTATCCGCTGGACGTATCCACTTAATGCGTTATCAAGTATCATTTCTCCGATGAGAAACTCGCTCAATCCAATTAGGAGCACCGATCGATGCGGGTTCATATCCTAATTGTAATCAGAAACCGAAGCAAATCAGAGTAAAATGCGTCGCAATTAATTTACGTGAACTTGACAAGTTACAACATGGGGAGAGGGGAGGGAGAGAGGTAGGAAGAACACACCCCTCTGTACGTCTGATAGTGAATATTTATCATAATGCGTGGAGTGACTCGCGCCACCACCACAAAGACGCTCGCGACAGACAAATGAGCGATGATGAGCATAACAACGATAGATAGGCCCGTATATGTCAGCTAACGAAGGGATGCTTTAATCTCTCGGGCCCGATATCGAAACGGAGCAAAGTTATTTAACCTTTTATCAGCGCGGGTATTGTCTCGTGGACTCCTTGCAAAGACCGATGTTTACGCGTTTTCCCGGTAGAACAGTATAAATCGCTGTCTTCTCTTCTTAATGAGTAGGCTTTCCGCCACGTAGTTCGCAAACTATGTAAAGTGCACGGTACATGTTACTTCTCCCATGTTGTTGTACATTTGCAAGTAAATATGATTTATATGCATTGTTAAGTAAAATCGGCGAGAATATTAACAAACTGATTTTCCGAAAAATTGATTATTTTTCGATGATCGCGATTTCGATTTTTAGTAGCGAGTAGAAAAATAACTTCAAAAGTATGAAGTAATTTTTTCTGTTTTTATTTGCAATACGTGTCATGATGTAGCGTAATATATATTGGATTAATTCATAAGCAAGTTCCGTTGCAGATAAGAAATACTTATCTTTTCTGGAAAATCCCGGGTACTAATTCCACATAATGATTTTTATATTTACCTGATAGTAAAGTTGATAGTAAATTGTTAAACGAGGAGGAAGAAAATACAGGGTGAGGCACCTAAAACAGGCCACCTGAATATCTCGGCTGTTATTGGTGATAGAAAAAAATGTGTCAGACCAAACTTGCATGGTTTCGAGGGACACATAATTTGTTCTAAATAGTTTTTTATTAGGTGGACGCGTAGCGGTCATATGAAGGTCAACTTCGTTTTTTTAAATGGTATGATATGTTTTTTTACGTACCATCTAGTAGAGCGTTTGAAGACGCGCACATTGATCTACGGGTTAAAATCATTCAAGGTCACTGAAGGCCAACTGCCAATTTACTTTATATTGCCTAGAGTTCTCTGCTATTAAAAATACTGTAAACTCAGAAATGAAAAAGTTCTAGCCCTTAGAAATTTTTTCTTTTTCCGCGAAGTTCTGAGTTGTTGTTATCATTATTTTTTATATTGCCTAGAGTTCTCTGCTATTGAAAATACCGTAAACTCAGAAATGAAAAAGTTCTAGCACTTAGAAATTTTAGCCTTCAGTGACCTTGAATGATTTTGACCCGTAGATTAATGTGCGCATCTTCAAACGCTCTACTAGATGATGGTACGTAAAAAAACATATCATACCATTTAAAAAAACGAAGTTGATCTTCATATGACCTCTACGCATCCACCTAATAATACAAAACTATTTAGAACAAATTATGTGTCCCTCGAAACCATGCAAGTTTGGTCTGACACATTTTTTTCTATCACCAATAACAGCCGAGATATTCAGGTGGCCTGTTTTAGGTGCCTCACCCTGTATATAAAGTATTTTATATAAAAATAAATAAAACCATTTTAACGAAATTCTCTTATAAATCAACTCAATATTTTGTGACAATATTTTAAACACATGAAAATCATCAAAAGTAAAATATAAATCTCACAATTACTAATATACCCTCTCCCTTTACTCCTTTACAAAAAAAGATCTGAATAGCGTCGACGTAAAATACTATACGATCGATGATACCCGCATAAACCATATCAGCCATAACTAAATCGGTATGTTGAAACGAGTAATAACGCCAGCAGCAATACCAACAATATCTGGATAACAATTACAATGCAATCTGAATAAAGGCTATTGCGGGAAGAGCAGAAAAGAGGAGAGAGCGTAAATCAGCAGAATCATCGTTTGCACGGAATTAGTCAATGTGCACTGTGTACGCGTTTCGCGCGAAAAGATAATTCACACGCACGCCCGCGCGCGCGTAGACATAAATCATCGTTGTTTACGCGTAAACGCCCAACGCTGATATTAGTTGCAACAGTTGCGAGCAAGCGATTACTCGCCGGTGCAGCGACGAGCGCGTAGGTGTTAATGAACGCTCCTCTCTCGCTTTTATCTGCCATCCATTAAACGCAGGCGGGCGCGCGCGCATGCGCGCTTAATTGCGCTGGTCCAGTCCTCGAATTATTCACATCATCGTTAGGGCCGCCGGACAATTACTCGGGGAGATCGTTAGCCGCGCCATCGGCTATCAGGTCCTAAGACAAATGGGACAGATATCACTCAAATGGGGATTAGATTGATTGAATAACGCTTTATTTATTTCTCAGTTATTAATTTTTACTTGATTCTCCTCTGTTGAGCAATTGTAAAAACAAGTCTGATGACTCCTTTATGTAAGTTAATGATCTTTCTGTAGGTGTAAAAAAATTAATGTAGAAACTTTCTTAATAAATTTTTTGTGATTATAATGTACAGAATAATTTTTGTAGCTTTTTAATTAAAAATTAAATATCTAAATAAAAGTCTGATAATAAGTTTGTTTATCCTCAACACGAACCGAGTGAAATGTTAAAGGCAAATAAAAATATATTGAAAGTGTCCATTTGAAGTTCCTCGACGAATCATCAGACTGTGCGTGGAATAATTTTGATTTCAGTCGTCGTTATCGTACTGCGTGGATTTCGAGATGGCTCATTCGTAAAATGCTGGCTGGACACGTTCTTCACGAGCCAGCCATTTTTTCGACGTTAACCGTCATCAGCGTCATCGTTGTCCTCCTCCTCCTCCTCCTCCTCCTTCTGTTCCCGCGTGTATACACGCTTTCAAAGGTCGCGACGAATCATCGCCGTGGCTGCCTCCAGAACTGCCTACAGCGTGATTCACCCGCGTACTCGCTTTCCCTGGTCGGTTTGCACTCTCAAACTCACGCTACTCGCGTCATCCTTCGTGGAAGAAGCCACCCGGAACCGGTGCCTGAGTTTATTTATTCTCTACGCTGTGATTTCCACGTTAATTTATCGCGGGCGCTTTCGTAACTTTTCCCATTATGGGCCGGTAAACATCGGGCCGCGGCGGCTTACTCGCGTTAACTTTAACTTTAACTCCGATTTTGTGGAGAAGATGAAGAATCTTTATGAGAATATTCATTCTCTCTTTTTCTCTCTCTCCATTTTATAATATGGTACGTTCCTTTAGACACAATCTGCCGTGGCATGTTTCTTCTGTCTGGAATGATTAATCGATAAATGACTCGGATCAATTGAAGCGGAATGATACGTCTCATTTACTTCACATTTCTATCGCATTCATTCTCGTCCAGTGTTTTGTCTCTTTTCCTTCATGTCGATGTGTGACATTTTAATTTCAATATACGTTTTTGTTGCGCTTTATAAAAATTGTAATGCATGTTAGATTGTCTATAAAAAAATATAGTACTTGTAATAATTATAATGCAGTAATTTGAAGATACATAAATTATTATTCTGTAAACATTTTCACTGTACACGTGTTTTTAGTCTTGATTTATTCCGTGGAAGACTCGAGAATCCAAGAGGTTGCATTCGAGGAGCTACGAAGAATCCAAGAAGTTGGATTTTCCGTTCTCGCGCATTTCTTTACCCACACACAACACACATGTATCATCAAGAGAAATAAATGCTCCGAGGCATTTTAACTGGAAACGGTCGCTACTCGCCTCCTAGAAATTTATAATTTTCTTCCTTGACATCGTTACGAAACGTCGCCATGATCGGCACGATTAACGATTAAAAAGAGTTTCATGGATTCATCGCGTTTGCGTTGGAATTACACGTGTAAATTTAACGAGCCTCAACGCTTTTCACGAAATTTCGTTGCGAACACGAAATGGAAACGCCTTTGTCCCCTTTTTCCAGGCAGGACTGCTCGGAGGTCCTCGAAAACCGGTCCCCGGTACTCTCGAGTGTCATCGACCCTGCCCAACATTCCTGTTTATACCTCGCCGACGCGACATGACGGGAGCCTTCTAAGCAAATCGGCAGTCGGCGCGATCGCGACGCGCGTTACGTCTCGAAGCCGACGTTCTTTCGCTGCAAGGATGCAGTAACCTTCGAATAAAAAGTACGCGACAGAGATGTGTCGACGATTAAATTCATCGAAGCATAATCTTGAAATAAATCATCACCAAGTGATGATTACTATCAATACGCAGTATTCATTTATCATTTCTTATGTTTATACTATGAAACATTTATAAGCGATTCTGTATAATGATAAAATTCGTTGGCTAGTGATACATTTCAAGATCCTGTTTCAGTAAATTCCAGAATTTGGGAACCTATAAATATATCGTGTTACTTTTAGTTCTGGTAAAGTTTTGTCAAGCTTCAAGAAACAAATAAAAGAAAATAAAATAAAGAAAGTCGCATATTTAAAATAATACAACGTTCAATTATTTCGGCAAAAGAAGTGCTAATTTTTTTCTGTCGTAATCCTCGACTTGCAATTACGAATGATTCTTTTTTTAACGGCTTTGCGATTACTCAGAGTTAGATTAATATGCAGTGACTTCAAGAGTCGATTATCAAAGTTGCCGTATCGCCGTGAATCACCTTCCAACCGCCGATCAAACGTAACGATGCGTCATTCGCGTTCGGTTACACGTGTCCCTCATCTCGTGTCGTCTATTATAGGACATCGATGGGGTTCTCTCTCTCTATTTGTTTTCTTTTACGGTGCCCCGGGGTTCCGTCAGAGAATTTTCTTTCGGGCGCCGCGGTACGCGGGCGCGCGAATGCGGGACGACGACCGTAAAAGGCATCGGATTTGCCGCGACCCGTTACCGGCGCCTGATCGTCACCTCCTCCTCGATCGTTTCAGCGTAAGTGGCCGCGTCTTTAAGGCACCGCGAGTAAGCAGGTTAAGGACGCTCGTCCCTTATAAGGACTCGCCTTTGCCTTTTTGCGCCACCCCGCGAAAGAGCGAGCGCGTCCACCTCGTTCGCTCGCTCGCTCTCTCGATTTTTTCTTGCCCATGGCCTGACATCTGCCCCCCGCCTCCCACCCCCGTACCCGCGGCACGATCGCCCTCGATCGAGACGAGATCGAAAGTCTCGATCTCGACGCGTGAGCGGGCGAGTGCGCATGCGCGGCGCGAGCGATCAAGTGCAATCGTTAACGAATGGTAAGAGAGCGCGATTGGAAACGGTACGCTTTATTGTCGCGGGTCAAAGTTGCGCCGCCGCGAAACAAGATCGTAAACTGCCGCGACAAAATCGTGTACGCCTCCGAGTTGTTTGTAAAGTTAGCATAAATTCGCTATTAACGTGTACGTATATTTGCCGTGATTTACCGCGGGCTCTATCGCCGTGACGGGATTCTCGAAAGAATTTCAAACCGACTTCCTCGCCCCGCGTCGTCGCGGGCATTTAAACTTGCGGCGCGCAAAGCGAGATCGTAAATTCCACGACGAAACCGCGAACACGCTCAGCCATTCGCGAAATTAGTGTGCATTCACTGCGCCAACAACGCGTGTACAACGCGCTCTTTGATTTCCGCGATTCTCGTCATTCACACGGTTGTTCTCTTAAACAACCGTGATTCGTAATTTTTTTTCTTCTTTTACAAAAGAAATTAAAATTGCAATCCGTGAGTAAGAGATTCGAGCAGTCGCTATAACACCCAAACATTTGCCAAAACTTGGCGTCAATTGATGCGTTACGATTCCGACCGGAAGTAGCTGGCTGACACGAAAGTATGCTCAGATCGGAATTGCGATAGCACGAAAAACGCGACAACCAGATTAATTAATCGTTGTGCAACTTTAAGCGGCGCCTACCCCGCTCATAACCGGCCTTTAAAAGGACGAAATCCCGGCACGGTACCGCGCCTTCTTAACCGACTTTCTAAAAATGGTACTGTCGCATGCTGTAATGATTTCCCGCGACGCGGTTAACTGCTCTCTGTCGAAGCTGGTTGCTGAAAACGTAATGCATCCGCGTCTCGAGTCGCGTCCGGACGCATACAAGAACTCGCCATAGCGCGTGGAATGCACTCTGTCGCACGACACGCAATTTCGACATGTACATGTATACCGTCATACATTATCTCATCGGGGCGAGGTGACGGTTGTATCGGTTTGGCGAATATTTGTCTTGCGAATGCCTGCGAGCCAGTTTCAGACGATGCCTTCACTCGCCAAGCATTCGACACCTTCTGCCGAGTGCATTTTACGCGATGAATTTTAAATGAGACGAGAGAAAGAGGAAGAGAGAGAGAGGTTTTAAATTGGAATTTTAATCGCGATATCAAACGCGACGCGTTTTCGTTCGATGAATGTTTCATCAATGCCTATCAACGCGATATGGATATTGCAGATAGCGCGAATGACCGCCATGTAACTTTATGATCGTGTACTATTATTAAAATTGTAATGTTGCAAATTTTGCACGTTTGTATATCACGTTAAAATTGATTACGTGAGTCTCGAATTTGTTTGACTCTGTCGGATTTATTTAGCAGAACTAAATATGTCGATTGATTTTATCGCATAAGAACGGTTTACACTAATTATTATATTTGATAATTAGCATATCGACATATCGGCGATGTTTGTCTTGGCTTGACAAATAATCGCTAGTTAACGGTTGGTTGGCCAGTTAAGTATTGTTTGAAACTCGTTTAAAAGCCGTGTCGTATTACGTATCGGAGATTGTACAGCTATTGCTATCGGAGATCGATACTCGATGAATGAAGACGAAGCGAACGATGATTGAGATGGGAGCGTCGTATTTCTTTTTAATTTAGAAGTGATGTGTCCAATTGTAAACAAGACAGCAATATGAAATTTCAATATGTTCTCATGTTTGATCTATTGCCTCTTTATAATCGTGCTTAATAAATAATAATAGCAATGATAAAGACTAATGCGTGAAGAAATCGATGCCAATTCAAGACATACTTTTTTTACAGAAAAGAAGCTGTCCACTTTTATTTTGTATATGACTTTCACACATTTGCGTTGCGTAAATTTTGATACATTGATACGTATTTACGTACTTTTACAGAATTTTCTCGGTTCAACTTTGAATCTTTAAATTTATTTTGTACTTTAATATTTTCGCGATTACGATTTGGAGTTTGAGAGTTGAGCAATTTGAGAATGAGAGCAGCATGCAACGTTCAAATCGCGGTCCCAATCTCTAATGCGAACCTGAAGTAGGCTTAACGATAGACGCGCGATAGATCGGAAACACGAGCAGGTACAGATGGGTACAGATGAGTAAGACAAGTACGTAAAGGAAACCATGCGATCGGTCATTATCGAACCGTTATAGTCCAGATACGGTCCATATACGGTACGCGCGGCTGAAATCAATCGGATTCGCGGCCATATACGGACGACGGGGATAACGATGTATGTACATACGCGGGCATTGCGCAAGAGCGACTTCGTTCTTTACGGCATTCCCCGGCCGCCTGGCAACGTAGAATTACGAAAAAACTGCTGACGAGCGCGAATCGCCTTCTGACCTGAGTCCCGCCGAAAAATTGCATCATCGTTTGCATCCTAGCGCCGCGCTGCAATGCCTTTGGGCTTACATTGCCAAATCGCAATGCCAACATCGCCGAATAGTTCCTGCCTCGTTCGAGCTTTGATTTCAAAGATATGTTGATCATGAAATGTATATTGGAATTTCAGTCATGACTGTCACATTTGGGCAGATAGAGTTTTAAATGAAAAAATATGACTCTCCGGTATTCTCAATTATCGTTCGCTTTGTCTTTCTTGATCGGGTAGAGAGTGCGCCGACAACAGGTGCTGTTCGATTAAATGACTAACTATCGTAATATCTACGTGATATAAAATCGACTCTCGACCCTTGCGTAACACGCGATGTTCAGAATGAAACCGGCGGATATATTTAATAAATATTTGTCTAAATACAAGATACGCATATGTAAGTTGTATAATCGCATTCCAATTATACCTATTTGTTATGTATTATATTCATCCTACATTTGTTATTGTAATTAAAATTGCCTCTTGTTGCTCATGTACGTAAAAATAATGCACGGCTCTAATATCCGAATTGAAATACTGATAATGACTAAACGATAATGATTAAGGAGATAACGATTAAAGCTAAAAGTTCGATATGGGCAATTGAAGAAATGTCAGTATCAACAACATTTAAACTTTCACGAACGGACTTTTACGCTCGCTACCATTCGTGGTCTCGCATCTTGCGCCGAGGATACGGTTGTGTCTCGAAAGTGAATGTGAATAATGATTATACGTCGATTATGCCAGTCCGAGGCTCGGGCGGCCCTGAGACGACCGAGGCGAGAATTCCGCGTAAATTCCGAAATGTTTCCGCGCGCGCGGTGCGAAAGAAATTCCGCGTGCACACTCGCGTTTTCTTTCCCGGCGCGCGGCTTACTATAGGCCGCACGCCACGAATACTAATGCGCATACTAATCGGGCTAATGCCGCAAAACGGAGGCCTCGCATTGGTCGACTCACCTTCCTCGCCGCCACGGCGTCGCGCGAATTCTAGTTCCGACGTGAAGCCGGCTAAATGCAAGAATGCCGTGACTGGGCTCTAATTATATCGTATAATATTAGATGATAAAATAAATAATATATCTGAAATCGAACCTGTTCTCTTGCATTACTTTTTTAATGATTATTTGATTAATGTATAGTCGCGACTTTTCCCGGAAAGCGGAAACCGAGGCACCTGGTTTTGATTAGCGATAGCAGAAAAGATTTGTATGAAATCAAGTTGCAGGAGAAAGTGTGGATGATAAAATCATATTGTTTGATTAATTTCAAATAATGTTACTTTAACAGTATTGTAAGATTTCGAAGATCGAAAATGTTAAAAGTTGGAACATTGTGATAGACGATTGTGATAAAAAATAAAATAAAAATATGTGAAAAGTATAAAATAACTGTCATAAAATATTTTAAAACAAGATAAAGATTATAAAGCTAACATAATTCTTTAACAATTTAATAAATTTGGATAAGTATACCTTTATTTATATATTTACTATTAATAAATATTAAATTATTATCGTCGACAAAATTCTAAGAAAATTATAAAACTTGAATTTTATTATAATTTTTCATATTAATGCATCCTTCTTCTGACACCAACAATAACATTTATTAATAACATTTATTTTTTAGCAATGAACATCCTTGCTGACGAATCCGTTGGCTCGCCGAGGAAAAGGAAACTCGAGGATTCACAGCGGTAAATCGCATTTCGCCAAGGTGCCTCTGTCAAACTATCAAGATGGCGGCCTCAAGATCGACCTCCGCTCAGTTCCCCGGCGCGACCTCCCAACGAATATTCCAACCTTCTTTCCTCCTTTGGCTCGTTACTCTCCCTTTCCCCGTACTCTCTGTCACTTTAGCTCTATCGCGCCATATCGCTTTCTCACCTTCTCTTCGGAGACCGTCACCGGACTCCGTCTACCTTCGAAGTCGCGTTTACCGAATCAGTCACGCGTGAGTCACGACCGAGCATCGACTCTCATTCCTCGAGAGTCCAGATGAAGGAAAAGAACCCAGTGAGAGAAAGAGAGAAGGCGGGCGATTTTAAATATTACCGTTGGGACCTCAAGTCGTTTGCACTTGCACGAACATTTTATTTCTCTGTTTACGCAATGATCATGATTTTAATAATTTAATATAGAGTCACGACTAATAACTCGTCTGAAATCTGTATTTGGAGTAGATAAAATCAGAAATTGTTAAGAACTTTTCGAAGAACTTGTACGCAAGATCGTTACGCGCTAAACGAGTGATGCAACAGACGCCATTATTTTTCAATGATAATAGTCGACAATAAGAGAATTTTTCGAAGAATCTGTGTCAAGATTAAAATCGAACATTTTTTGTAGAAGAGATTACACGCCACGACTATTCGCCGCTTTGATCGGTTTGGTGCTCGCCCGAAATGGGAAGTCATGGCTGAAACTGGGTCTTGATTGCACGGGTTCAGCGAGCACGAAGTAGTTAACAGTTGGACCGCGATTCTGTCCTCTTCTGTCGTGCAATCTTCCCGAACATGGCACACGACATCGACGAACGATACCGAACGTCGGCGGTCGAGGTTCCGAGTATCTCTTGTCCAAACAATATAAGCTGGCGTTAACTGACGGGAGAGTTATGACGAAGCCGGTGTGGAATTTCTGACGTAAATTTCAACCAAATCTCCGACACATCCGTCTGTTACCGCATGACAAATTCATTAGGAGCCGCGAGATCGTGCGCGCACGATCTGAGAAACACGCGCTGCTTTTGTTACCAGTGCGATAAAAACTTCGCCTTTTGCACACGATTGTATTTAACGTAACGCGTTCTGGCGCCAACAACGCCATATGGCATCACTTTTCAACGTACGGACTCGTCTATACACAGGGTGTCCGATAAGGATATTCTTATGGGCCAAAGCGCCGCAATCAACGATTAAAGACACTCGATTTTGCAGATCTGTTATAAAATTGTCTAATTATCGATGAAAATGATTTTTAAAAGTTTCAATAGTTCCAAAAATAGTTTCTGGATAGTGATCTTTACAACTTTGAAAGTTATAAAGATTATTTTCATGAGTGAAAAAGCAATGCGACTGACATCTAACAAAGATATCTAGTATTATTATGTAATATATATTACATAATAATATTAGATATCTAAAAAGATATTAGACTTCAAAAATAAATTTGATACATCGTACGTTTCTTCTCTGTGCCAAAGACATTAAACGCCAAGAAAATGGATATTATGTCTGATGACTTAATTAAAGCAAGCAACGAACAATGCAAGTCGAGCGAACGATAGTCAATAATGTCTCGACATTTTAATACGATTTTCGGTTTGCTTTACAGCGCGTGTGTGTGATGTTGATGTTTGAGCAATAAACGCAGCGGATCACGATCGATAAGAATTTATATTAGCAGTAAATGTATCTATGTAAAAGTGTCTTTTCAATGCAGCGTGTATAAAGTTACACCGTTGAATGGTGTGAGAACAGCTGCGCGATTCGCTATCTTATCGAACGCGACTATCGTCGAATACTTTCTTGGCAGTACAGAGGAAGCACGAAAACTGCGGTAGTGTGGTAGTGCGAGAGAAATCGCGGGCCCGGAAAACATTGCGTTTTCTTGATTGTAAACGCGCCCGTCGATATTCGTACAAATTTGATATCGCGTACGGCATTTCTTCACGCAGCGCGAGTAAAACTTGCTGATGTAGATCTTATCACTCGCACGCACACGATATATGATAGCTTTAACGCTTTGTCTGAGAAATATATGAGCCGAAAAGTCCATTACGATCCATTAAGTCGTTTCGATTAAATTGTAGATTCTCCACTGATGCGTGAACTTTGCACCAAACAATTTGTAAATTTTTTATTGCAAAATTAAATATTGTAATTATGATGTATCGCCTCATTTCTCATAACACTTGAGACATATCTTTCCGCCAATGTTTGAGACACTAGTGACGGTGTGTGAGATTCGAGGAATATTTTCAGGAAACAGCGAGTCTAGTGCCCGTTTCCAAGTGCACGATCAAAATCGGGACGTAATCAGCACTCAACCGCATTCGATATGTAGTCGAAATTAGCGTGAGTCACACTGGCTGACACGATGAGGTGGGGTGAGGCTCGCTTATCAGCCGGCGATAAGCGAAAACGTCAAGGAAACACGTTGCTAGTGCGCGTTCCTTGTATCCCGTAGGCTCGACACGTCGACTCGTGGAAACGGTGACCATCGGCACCGCCCATTTCTTTTGTCAAATTACCTTCTTCTTTTTAATGATTGGTCAGATTACCGAATAGCTGGGGTGCGTTATGTCCATAGCCAACGCAAAGGAGGACGGAGAAGGAAGACGGTCCGTACCTCCCTCGAAATTTAAGACCTTCGCTGCTGCCGTACAATTTAAGAATCGTCCAATATTCGCAGACCATTCAATATCCTTTTTCGATATTTTTTAATATTGATAAAATATATTCGGCCTTCACATCAATAAAGTAGAGAAAGATCGTTGCCGAAAAAATATGGGGTGGTCCCTCACGTGAGATCGCCGCAATATATTGTACGTATAGGTGTGTAACGCACGGTGGTAGCGGACGGTTCGAGATTCATTCCTGTTATCTCTTAAATCTACAGGTTCGACGTAATTGCACGCGGTAGTATTTCATGAAAACTGAACGGCATATTTTGCTCGACATTAATCAACGCTAGAACAGTGAGCTCGGACCTGTGGTGCAGGTACGCCAGACGAACGTTTTTACTTCCCACACTGCAATTATCTCTTGCAAAACAACTTTCTTCACGGCATTTTTATATGATAGTTCGTTAGTTTATCTGCATCTTGTATCGCAGTTATGCGTGCTCGACATTGTAATGCATGACACATTCCGATGATGTATTTGCGATGTGGAAAAAAAATACCGTAACATTAATTTGCAGAGCGTGATTGGATATGAAACTGAACATCGAAAACTGTTTAACGCACAAAAATTTAATGAAGAAAGCATGTAAATATGTAAATGGTGTCTCGCCTAATATGATTTTGCATTAAATTTAGTCTCAAATTCGTATCAAACATACAGAATATACCCAATGTGCGCCGGTGCATCAAGTTAAATTGTCTATTAGAGAAATGCAGGTATCGCAGATATCTAAATCGTCGGCCCTCCTCCCCCTCCCCCTCTTTCCCCCGCCGGCGATACGCGACCAGTCCTCTTTTCCCGATCGAATCCATTCGTGTCGCATGCACCTTTCTCCCTCCTCTCTCTCTTTCTCTCTTTCTTCTCTTTTTCCCTCCTCTTCTGTCTCTGTTTCGGTCTCCCGACATTTCCGATATATCTCGCGCGCGGATTAATTCCAGACGAGGACGAGCAAGAGCCGTAGTGAACCGAGAGCTATCTTTAGTCCATCTTACGAGCGAAAGAGAGTCTCCTACGGCCTCCCCGTTGGTCGGAATAAGACAGCGACCGATTTTTCGGTGATGCGTTATTTTTCAAAATAGGGTGGATGACCCATTGACTCCAATAATCGATGAAAATACGCGAAAATGAAATATATATAGTTCTGAATTTTATTTTAATAAATTCTCGTCACAGAGAGAAACAAGATCTCATCGATACTTGCTCCAATGTTTTTGTTTTAACATCATTGCAACACGATGAAAAGATATATTTGTAATCGTAGGAAAATATGTTATTAAGTAAAAATATATGATATACGTATTCTGTTATACGGAGAAAATAGCTAATATTAACAAATTTTCACTTAATAAAAAGTTCAAAATATTAACATGTCTTTTCCAAACACAATTATTATCCATTAGTTTGTCATGTTCTATCTTTGATATTCTTAATTAAAAAACAATCGATATGTCATTAAAAATGAATACATCCAGTCAAGGTTGGAATATGTTTTTCATGACATCTTGAAACTTATAGGATTCCACACTACAGTAAAAGAATCTTGCAATTGTTTACTATATTAACTATATACAGTAAACATTATAAATATATTAATTTCTACTTAGATCACAATTAAATAAAAATCATTCTTAAATACAGAAAACCAAATGTTCTGCGAAATTGTTTTTTCTTTTATACTCCAGCTATAGTGTATTCTACTTCCAAGCTATCGATTTACTTATTTTCTCCTTTACTTCTGTTAATATAAAAAGGGAACGATTCTAAATGTGTTGAATGTGGCGAACTATGGCTTGGCAGTGGCGTGAATACCGTTTTTATATTGCGTGAGCTCCTGCTGTCGCTTCGTAAATATTTTGAAGCCGCCGTTCCGACTCAAGTGTAACCGTGAATTCGCGTAATTTCGCTATCGACAATTAATTTCCATGTGTGTGCGTATTAACAATGCCAACTCGATTTCGAAGTCGAGCTCTCGTCGACTCGCGGTGACTCATCGTTGCTTCGACGAACATATCAATCTCATAACGCGTTTTGCCTTGGATAAAGTCAGTTTTCGAAAAGCCGATCTTCATCGAGAGAAATATTGAAATTAACAGCGCTTGACAGATTGGCGCCAACTACTCAATCTTCTTTCAAACAAATTTTATGTTCAACTGTTTTAGAAAATTGTTTATGTCGTCTGAATTAAATCTCAGCTAAAATTTCAACCAAATTTGGATTCGATGGAACTCTTAACTTTGTTTTTTTCGAAAATGCAATCTTGGTTATGACAGAAAAATTAATGAAGAAAAGAGAGATTTCATTCGTTTGTAGTTAATTTTACAAACACTGATTCCAGCTACGGTTTAATTTTATTTAGTAGTCTCTTCGTGTTTTTCTAATTCCAAGAGGAGACAATTTAAATTTGAGCTCAGGGTTAACCGACGTTGCGAGAAACCGGCCCTAGGGGATTCGTTAGTATGGAAAGACCGGCGCGCACATCTGCGCTTACACCTGCACTGCAACGACTCTCAATAGGCCCATATACCAATTTCTTTCTCCTGCGAAACTTCAAAGATCTTCAAAGAAAACCACGGTGGAGAAGACCGCAAAAGTATACGCTATAGAATTTTAGCGGTAAAATTCTAAAATTTCATCTAGGAAAAATCATAAAAAAATAACGTTCGAGATGACATGTCAAGTCACATTAAGCCAATTACGAGCGAAACTCGTAATTTTCCGGTGTTTCTCGCGTTTTCCTTCCTCGAAGGAAACGGCGCAAACAAATTCTTCCTCACATCCGTTTCATCTCGGCCTACAGTCAGTTTCAAAAGTTTCTCATTACATTCATTACAGATCGTTACGTTGAAAATGCCCTTACGGCACACATTTGCACAGGTGCATAATTTACTTTCGCATTTCTCGAGTAGCGTGCCGGAAAGCCTGTTGAAACGCTAGGAACCCGCGGGTCCTAACCGACCCACGGCGTGACGTCGTCGAACCTTCGAGGATTCGACGACGAAATTTAAATGGCGTTCGCGAAATGATAGACGAAAATGCCGGTTCGCGGAGAGGAAAAACCGCTGAAACCCAAGGGGGGAAGATCGTCGTAGGAGTGTCGCACCGGAGTGCAAGATGTGCGTGCACCAGGAGAACATAATGAAGTTGCACACTCACGTAAATCAGTCCGGAGTAGTATCGGTCCTTGAGATTATGCAGCACGGACGCCTCGTTGAGACAGGTAAGCTCCGCCATATCCTCGACCTTGTCGAACTTGGGCGGATTCATCTTCTGTATGTCGTCCTTCGCGACGAGCACACGCTTGCCGGTCTCCGCGATCTCCACCTCGACCTCGTCGCCGCGCTCGCCCTTGATGCCGGCGGCGACGAAGCCCTGCGTCTCGTGCGGCACCCAGACCAGCTTCTTCTGCGTCCATTCCGCCTGGGTAGCCGGGTCGTTGAAGCTGTTCCTGTCGACCGACAAGAAACGCAGCTCCGGATCGGACCGGTCCACCCTCGAGTCCATGTCCGCCATCTTTGTTTAGCGAGCGCGCACACGACGCGGCAAAGCTGCTGCTGCGCTGCCTCGATCCGACCAACTCGCCTTTCTCTCGCGGCCGCTTCCGTTCCTCGCGCACGACGAACGCCCTACTGCAATCGACCGGCCGATGTAACTGCTCTGCGTACTGCGCTTCCTATTCGCGTACGCGACACACGATCTCGGCTTGCGGCCGAACCTGACCGAGCCTCAACGACGACGACGCGCGACAGCGGCTGCCGTTACTAGCTGTCGCCACGGTGCGCGACCAACGACGAGTGCGCGACGACGATGGCACCGTACGTACTATACCACTACTATCACATCACATCACCATTACCACCACCACCGCCGATGGACAGCCCGCCCCCTCTCGCGCGCGTCTGCGATCGGCCCGTTACTGCTGGTCGCGCCTTCTCATTTTCGGAAACACCGGAGTCGTATCGGCGATGGATGACCGTGCGCGTAAAAGGTTCGCGGCCAAAATACGCGGGCGCGGACTTGATGTTTCCTCTCTCTCTCTCTCTCTCTCTCTTTCGCACTGCGCAGACGCGTAGTGATCGCTCTCCTTTCCTTTCTTTCTCCCCCTCGTTCTTCGTTTTACTTTCTCTCTCACTCGTTTACTTGCTATTCTCACCGTCCGCCTGCGCAAATCTCGACCGTTGATCACGCTATGCCGACTGTCATTGAGCGTGATCGTCCGCCGTTCAGTTTAATCTCATCTCGTCTCATGCTGACATTCGCTTTCTTGAATTTATCCCAGCCCTCGTCATTTCCCGTCCGTTCGTTTTCAAGCGATGTCACCAGATACTGGGGACATGCAGGTACTAGCAAGGTTCAAGTTGGTTATGGTGGTTACGGTCGATCATTCTCATCGAGTTCGATCCTCGATTAATTTTAATTTAACAAAAATCTACAAATCTTACTCTTGAGGTTTTTTATTTATCTCATATAATTCAAAAGTTACTAAACAAAATTGCGAGATATAGGACCACAATCTTGTTTTAATACAAATAATAAAATAGATCTTGTGTAGACTGTATAATATTATATAAATCATACATAGTAATTATAGTAATAGAGTTCAATATATAGAAAGAATATTAAGCAACTGAAGTTTGTATGTATTCTTTCATGCAATTATTTAACACGTGAACATATTTACCAAGTAGCTCAGTAACATTGTTGTAATACAAAATATTGTGTTCAACTTTCCATTATTTATTTGCTTTATGTACTCTTAATACTCTTGTGCCTTTACAAAGATACGATCACAATTATTGGCCAATCAGTGATACAAATTAATGACATAGGTACTTAGGGCCAATACTCTTAACTCTGGAACGCATCATTTACGGGCTCGTCATCGTCATCATCCTCTTCGCTTCCGCTCTCAAAGGTATTATCAGGAATATCGTACAATCGGATCATAGGCTTGTTCGGATCCTTCATTATGAGATATTTGCCATCCTTCTGCTTCATACAAATATCGATGATGCATCTCAAGATGCCCCAAGCGTTGTCCATGTTCAGATTGATCTGCGTCGCGAACTCGTTGGGCTTGTATTGTTGGGTGCCGAGAATCACGTGCTTGCTGGAATCCCGTACAATGGCACGCGACACGTATCCGAATTTCAACTGATCCGAACCGGCCAGCAATGCTTGTACGGTCCATTTTGCGAGCTTACAGGCGTTATTGCGTAATTCATTAGCGAGAACTGCGCCACGTTGTATGTCCAGCTTCTGACGCCACTCGACTCCGTTAGCTACTTTCGAGTCCCATTCGTTCAACGCCTTAATGGTCAGGAATTGATTCTCGTTATTGGGTCCCTGCATCACTGCATCGTGCTCGCATCGCGCGACGAGCATTATGCCATTGTTAAGGTCCCACTTGCGATACCGATAAGCCACGCTGGCTACGTCGCTCTCCTCTTCCTCCGAGATGAACGGATTGCCCTCTTCAAATTTGTAACGTGGCTCGTTCGACTTGAGTACCTGTTGCGAAAAATTATGGTTGATAAAGGTTGCTTCAAGGGCTAAATTTCTCGGCGAGTTCAGCGAGTTGCCGTCTTCTTGCGGCGGTTCAACGCTGGTCTCGTTCACCGTCAACAGATCAAACTCTGTGTTGTCGCGCTTGTCGAAGAACAGCTTCTCGCCGATCTTCTCGATAATTATGTCCCAGGAGTAATTACTGCGGGTGCAGCACATGATGGTGGCCAAAATCGCGTCAGTGGCGTAAACGTTGCCCTCGGTCTTCGACAATTTACGAATGATCGGATCGTCGGTCGTGGTGACCGTATGGAAGACGCGATCGATTCTCTGCAGTGGTTTTTCGCTCTTGACGTTGACGCGATCGTACGTCTTATCGTAATACTCGAGCGAGCCGGAACAAAGTATATCTTCACCGTCCTTCACGCCAGGCAAGGACAGTTTGGACAATCGAGGGAAATCCATTTCCTCGATAGTTACCCAGTCGGGTCGCACAGTTACGGAGGCATCGCGTATCTTGGGCGGCTGATTCCTGTGACCTTGGTGCCTGCCCCAACGCTTCGCTTGTCCTTTGCGCTCTCGGTCTCGTAACTTAAGTTTTCCCAGTTGCTGCATCTGACTCATTCCACCGCGTTGGCCGCCACGGCCGCGCAAGTTGCGTTGATTGCGGAAGCGACCGCGTTGATACAGGGGCTTCTGCACGCGAGTGGTGTCCACCAAATGGAAGGTGGTTTCGTCTTCGTCGTGATAATAAGCATATTGACTGCCTGAGCCAAATTGCGATGCATATTTGTCTAAAAAAGGAGTAACATATTACTTATATGTGAAGTTTGAAAAATGAATATTTTTGCTCAAAATGATGGATTCCATCATCTACAATATCTATATGGACCTTTTCTCCTTTTGTTACTTTTTTGTATATCTAATTATATATATCTAATTTTGCAGTTCGGAGGTTTAGACAATACATTTAATAATCGCGCAGATGGATCGTAGTCTCGTCAAAATGTAACATATGCAACATAGAAATGGCAACAAGGTTTCGATCGAAGCGTCGAACGCAGTAAACCGTGCAGTAGAGCAAGCGAGATACGTACTTGGAAATTTTTTATCCTGGTAGGCCGGTGTGGTCCAGTCAGAGATCTGCAGGGGAAACAAATCGGCAGGTCGTGAGTAAATCGGTTAACAATGCGACACGCATAGCCAAACGCCACGTATCGCGAACATCGTCATGCCTACCTTGCCCAATCTGTCGCCTTTCGAAAATGGCTGGTAAGGAATATCCTTAAACTGGTCCGGCAGCTCGCACGGACCCCAACCTTCCAGATTGTGCTGGATCGCCGGCGCGTGGAAGTGCGCGACCTCCTCTTTTTCGGTAGACTCAACCGGAGCCACTACGTTCACGTCCGCCATGGTGCTACTTAACCACAATTGTTGCGCATTGATCGCTCAATTCATCAGCCAGCTACACTCGCAGTACAGTGCACGTGCCACGAGCTTCTTCGCTACTAATAAAGTTGAGCGATATAATATCGATATTTCAACTATTGGTACTTTAACATTCGAGTATCGATATTTTCGATATTTCGATACGTAACGATACGTGAACAATCGTTACGTTAGGTTAGAGCAGTGCTCGGAATTGGTTGCCCTTTTCGGGCCGATTTCAGAAGCGACGCCTATCATTCCCCCACTAACGCTCGACGCGTGACGGCCGAGCCGCCGAACGCTGTCTCAGGGGCGCCACTATATGAGATATACGCTGAGAGCATTATCCCAGCGCCCTTTCGTCCAGTCATTAAAATTTTTCTAGCTAAATAGGTTTTACTTTCACAATGAAAAGTGAAGTACTAAATTTTCAATTATTAACTTATTATTAACGTGTAATGTAAAATTATTACTGTGTGTGTGTATAGAGGAGAATTCCCTATTATGAGATATGCTCCTAATATGAGATAATGGAGTTTCTGCTAAACTAGTGAGCACCATCTGTTAATTCCACCATAAACTTATTACTCTTGGTGTAAAATGTATTTAGTGAAAAATTCATTGTTCGTTATTGCGTTTAGCTTTTGCAAAAAGGCAATAACGCAATAACCTACCCCATAACAACCTAGCCCAGTGTGATCATTATTTTAGCATGATTTTAGTCAATTTTTAATTGCGCCAATAAATCTTTTAAATATGTTCATTTAGGAGTATTTGGAATAAATATTATAGACAATCTTATATTAGGATAATCTCATCGGATTTCATGAGAATCAGAGGTTGGACCTTCTCGGAATTACATAAATAAATCTTTTTAGGTCTAGAAAAAATTATAAATTTTTCAGCATTCGTTAACGTTTGCTTAACGATTGCTTAACGTTGATATTGAGGTACTATCTTTGAGTATCTTATCTGTACATTTTTTTTAAAGTACATCGTGTGCTTACTATAGTATCAGTCGTTAAAGCAGATTCGACGTACGCGGTCACTTACGTGCTAGCACCATGTCTTACGGCGGAGTGAATAAGGATATCTGTAATTATGCGAAAGAAAAAAATGTAAGTGGGAAAGAGAAGCATGTCATTATTATTATTATTTCAATATTATATTTCTTCAAACGTTATTTATTATAATTAAAATTAATCAACCATAGTACGAGCCAATATGTGACACAATCTAATATATTGTGGAAATATGCATGCAGGTATTAGGCACGCAAATTAATTCGGTGTTTTCTTTTTGAAGAAATTTTGTTTATTTTCTCTTTTTTGAGGGAGAGATTCGTCAGCAGCTGGGTAGATGTAGAAAAGCTTTATGTTTGATGTTGCATGCATGCATGAAAATTTACGTAGAGCTTGCGTGGAAAAATAATTTTCTGCGAGATGCAAAACTTCAGTTTCAAAAGCTACGAACATAGCTCACGAACAAAAGAGTTGAATATTGCCACGTTAACTTTACGTAACATTTCATGAAAACCGACACGATTTAATGATCCATTAAGCAATTTAACTCTACTAGGCTATTATCGTCGACTTACGAAGTGATACACTTACAAAGCCAACTATGGCGATGAGGAAGGCCATGTATGAAGCAGAAGTGGGAGATGACATCTACGAGGAAGATCCTACGGTAGCAGGTATCAAGAAAAATAGATAACAAAAGATAAATATATTATATATTAATATATTTAAATATAATATTTTATTAAATATAATAATTTAAATTATAATTTATTTAAATTTAAATATAAAATATACTACGAATATCGTGCTGTGTAAACGTATATTATTTCACGTCCAAAATAAAAACAAAATTTACTCTATTTTCTTTTTTTTCTTTTACAAAAAATGTTTATTTTCCCTTGATCCTGGTCGCACAATTTTAACAATGTAAATACTTTTATTTATTACATTTCTTGACGTTGGCTGATTATTTGCATAATTTTCTAGACTTACAAAGAAAAGCCGCGGAGCTACTCGGAAAAGAAGATG
This sequence comes from Ooceraea biroi, assembly GCF_003672135.1. NCBI lineage: Eukaryota > Metazoa > Arthropoda > Insecta > Hymenoptera > Formicidae > Ooceraea > Ooceraea biroi. Next base: position 4,770,137 of record NC_039517.1, on the reverse strand, counting down.
CGCTTTTTGTTAGTTCCGGTACAATGGGAAATCTGATCGCTGGTAAGAAGCTTATTATTATTTCTCGAAAATTCCATATCTTCACTTCTTTTAGACATTCTTTTAACATTAAAAAAAATCAAAGTTACATTCGACTTATTTAACATAATTGAAAAAATAAAAAAAATAAAAAATTGAAACGCGCATTCTTATTTAAATTATAATAATAACATAGATAACTGAGCTTTCCATTACTTTATCACCAAGTTTCTAAATAAATCAGTCTTAATTTTGTTCAAAAGAACGGGCGAAATTTCATCAGATATACTTTCATCTTGAAAAAAATTATTCTTTACCTGCATACTTACTCTCTCACCCTTTTCAGTCATGAATCATTGTGATGTACGCGGTAGCGAGGCCTACTGTGGAGAAGAGTCGCACGTGTTTCTTCACGAGCAAGCTGGCGCGGCGCAGCTGGCCGGGGTGAGTCTTCGCACCTTGCCCAATAACGAAAACGGCACATTCGACCTTGAGAGCCTCGAGAGCGCGATCCGCACGGATCGAATGCACGAGCCAATCTCGAAGTTGATCATTGTCGAGAACACGCTCAACGGGAAGGTCATTCCTCAGTCGTGGATCGAAGATTTGGCAGCGGTGGCGAAGAGGCATGATCTAAAGATGCATTTGGACGGGGCGCGATTGTGGAACGCTTCCGTTGCGTCAAAGGTACCAGTGAAAGATCTGGTCGCCCCGTTCGACTCGGTCACCTTCTGCCTGAGTAAGGGATTGGGCGCTCCTGTGGGATCCGTGCTCTGCGGAAGTAAAAGCTTCATCGTTAACGCGAGGCGGAGACGCAAGGTATTGGGCGGTGCGATGCGACAAGTTGGCGTGATCGCTGCCGCCGGGCTTGTCGCCCTGGAAGAATCGGTGCCGCGATTGATAGAGGACCACGGAAGGGCGATGACAATTGCGCGGGCGATCAATCAGTTGGATTCCAAGATAGTCAGCGTGGACACGAGGACTGTGCAGACCAACATCATTTTCGTAACCGTGAACTCGAAGAAAAAGCAAGCAAAAGGGAGCAAGGGTGACGTTTCCGCTGTGACTTTCATCGAGAGGCTCCGGCAGGTCAACGATTCTGCCGAAGACGACAAAATCATAATCAGATGCTTGGCTTTAACGGACACATTAGTGAGGATGGTTCTCCACTATGATATTAACGATTCAATGGTGGATGCTGCTATACGTAAATTGAGACACGTTATCAAGCAATTGGGCAGCAATTAAACAGCCTGAATTTTTTCGCAAAGTTCAAATAATTCATTGTATATGCACGCTTTCTTTAAAATGCCCATTGTTTGAGAAATATAACAGTTTAAAGTATGAAATAGATATTGAGCACTTAAATCCTGTTACATACATTCTTTTATAAAACTATCCACCGCTGTGCTAATATTATGCAGAAAAGAATCTATTAATCTTATTATGAAATAGTTGGATAACAAAGTAAACGATAACAAATACGTTGAAATCGTCTCCCATTTATTTCTTCGACAAGAAATCTGTTGCAACTTACCAAAGGTATGAGTAAAAACGTCATGTAATATCGTCGTAACCAATTAATGACGAATGAACTTAGTGTGGATGTTATTAACTCTGGAACGCATCATTTACGGGCTCGTCATCGTCCTCATCCTCCTCGCCTTCGCTCTCAAAAGTATTATTAGGAATATCGTACAATCGGATCATAGGCTTGTTCGGATCCTTCATTATGAGATATTTGCCATCCTTCTGCTTCATACAAATATCGATGATGCATCTCAAGATGCCCCAAGCGTTGTCCATGTTCAGATTGATCTGCGTCGCGAACTCGTTGGGCTTGTATTGTTGGGTGCCGAGAATCACGTGCTTGCTGGAATCCCGTACAATGGCACGCGATACGTATCCGAATTTTAGCTGATCCGAACCGGCCAACAGTGCTTGTACGGTCCATTTTGCGAGCTTACAAGCATTGTTGCGCAATTCGTTAGCCAAGACTGCACCACGCTGCGTGTCCAGCTTCTGACGCCACTCGACACCGTTAGCTACTTTCGAGTCCCATTCGTTCAACGCCTTAATGGTCAGGAATTGATTCTCGTTATTGGGTCCCTGCATCACTGCATCGTGCTCGCATCGCGCGACGAGCACTATGCCATTGTTAAGATCCCACTTGCGATACCGATAAGCCACGCTGGCTACGTCGCTCTCCTCTTCCTCCGAGATGAACGGATTGCCCTCTTCAAATTTGTAACGTGGCTCGTTCGACTTGAGTACCTGTTGCGAAAAATTATGGTTGATAAAGGTTGCTTCGAGGGCTAAATTTCTCGGCGAGTTCAGCGAGTTGCCGTCTTCTTGCGGCGGTTCAACGCTGGTCTCGTTCACCGTCAACAGATCAAACTCTGTGTTGTCGCGCTTGTCGAAGAACAGCTTATCGCCGATCTTCTCGATAACTATGTCCCAGGAGTAATTACTGCGGGTGCAGCACATGATGGTGGCCAAAATCGCGTCAGTGGCGTAAACGTTGCCTTCAGTCTTCGATAATTTACGAATGATCGGATCGTCGGTCGTGGTGACCGTATGGAAGACGCGATCGATTCTCTGCAGTGGTTTTTCGCTCTTGACGTTGACACGATCGTACGTCTTATCGTAATACTCGAGCGAACCGCAGCAAAGTACATCTTCACCGTCCTTCACGCCGGGCAATGACAGTTTGGCCAATCGAGGGAAATCCATTTCTTCAATAGTTGTCCAATCGGGTCGCACCGTTACGGATGCATCGCGTATCTTAATGGGCGGCTGATTTTTGTAATTGCGTAGACCTTGTTGCCTGCCCCAACGCTTCGCTTGTCCTTTGCGTTCTCGCTCTCTTAACTTAAGTTTTCCCAGTTGCTGCATCTGATTCATTCCACCGCGCTGGCCGCCACGACCACGCATGTTGCGTTGGTTGTGACGGAAGCGACCGCGTTGGTACGGGGGCTTCTGCACACGTGTGGTGTCCACCAAGTGGAAAGTGGTCTCGTCTTCATCGTGGTAATAAGCGTATTGACTGCCCGAACCAAATTGTGATGCATATTTGTCTGAAAGAAAACAACATATCATTTATACGTGTAGCAATACAATATGCGCAACATAAAAATGTCAAAAAGACTGATCAAATTGTTGGATATGTCTAAGGTTCAAGCTCAAGCATGCAGCGAAGTAAGCGAGATACGCACTTGGGAACTTCTTGTCTTGGAAGGCCGGCGTGGTCCAGTCAGAAATCTACGAGAAACAGATCAGCATTTTGTCAGTAATCGAGCTTACGACGGCGATTATGCGAAGCATGAGCACGCTCTTTGCACACTCACCTTGCCTAATCTGTCGCCTTTTGAAAATGGCTGGTAAGGAATATCCTTAAACTGGTCCGGCAACTCGCACGGACCCCAACCGTCCGGGTTGTGTTGTATCGCTGGTGCTTGGAAGTGCGCGGCGACTTCTTCCTTCTGTGCAGTGTCTTCGGGAACCACGTCCGCGTCCGCCATGTCGACGCCTAACCGCAATAGATCTTTGTTTATTAGCTCCTTTTTATTACTTTTTACAGGTAGAACAAAATTGATACATGGCGGAAAAGATAGAAGGTAGAAGGAAGGAGAAATCAGAATTGTAAGATAGTATAGAAGAATTCAAATCCAAAAAGAACAAACCTAATTGTCACATCAATCCATTCCGTAAAACAGCCATGCGACACGACGCGGCTGCTGCTGCGTGACCTACCTTACGTCAGAACTGGCGGCAGACCGATCTAGGGTCAACGTAGGTTCTTTTTCACTTCTGCTAGTGACTAGTGTGATTGAGAAGAGCCTGTTGGAAGATTTTATTTACAGGTGCAAAATAAAGAATTTATTAAATAATTGTTATTATATATACGTGATATAACATTATTGCCGGAGTTAACTTGTTCATGAATGGATAATGTGTGTGCGCGTTTAATTTATAGCTTCAACTTTAACCTCTTGTAATCGATCTAACCAACAAAAGTTATTACGTTTTTATTACATAAGAGAAATCTAATAATTAATTTCTATCATTGTCTTATAATCAAATTTGATGATCTGATGAAATAAATGTTTCGAAACAATTTATATTTTTTGATAACCAAATAGCTCAATCTTAAGATTTCAATATCGACTTCAGATAGTTTGCAATCACGGTTCATCGGACAAAACTAAAAGATAATTTTCTTATTATTAAGTAAACTGCATGCAAATTTGTAGAAAGTTACATATAATTGCATCTTTATTTTCAGGCAATCATGTTGAGGTCACGTATCATCGTCAGCGTACCAAAATTTATCAAACGCGACATTAGTACCAATATTCCTGCCTTGCAGAAGGCCACTGATCCCATACAACAACTGTTTCTTGATAAACTCCGGGAATACAAGACCAAGAGTGTGTAAGTGCTTCTTATGTTCCATCGAACAATTATATCTTATTAATTTTTATTGTAAAAAATTATTATATATAGACATAGCTGATGAGAGTATGCATTTATCCACCGTTCTTCTCCATAATTTAAGAAACATTTCTTTTATTATGAGTAAACGAATAAACTTTACACCACAAAGAAATCTTTCTAATTACAGAGGTGGCAAGTTAGTTGATGTCAGCCCAGAACTTTTGAAAGAGCGAGAAGCCAACTTGGAAAAACTTAATACACAATATGGTGGCGGTAAAGGAGTAGACATGGCACAATTCCCACAATTCAAATTCACGGGTATGCATCTCGATTCGTGCAGCTTTATCACTATATCCAAAAAGTGTCAATAACACGTTCCATTTTTATAAGAATATATGAACATTTATATACATGTAATTAAAATAATGTATATTACACTTTGTTTTAGATCCACCAGTGGAAACAGGTGCCGAGAAAAAGTGAATGTATGTCAAACATCATGCATCATAGAGCATTCGCATACTGATGGCCGAATATAAATTAAATGTTAAATAGCTCATCATAAAAATATACATATTCAGCCTTCAATTAGAAAGCGTCGCAATCTTTTTATTCCGAGTAGCCTAAAAAAATTAACGAGCCTGATCTATAACGAATCGAATTACCAGACTCGGATTGTCAACCAGTGAAGAGCTTTGTATTTTCCACTATCTCTGCTAATACGTTCATCTTACACTTGCTAGCTATGGATTTGCAAATATTTACAAGCATCGTGATCTCGTCTCGCGGAAGCAAGTTGTCGTACTCGCCCGAGCAGGAGCACAACGTATTCATATTCTCTCGCTTGATGTTCTTACACTTTCGACACTGCAGATCCTGCAGTACGTAGCCCATACTTTTGCGGCTCAGTTTGTCGATCAACGAGAATTCTATTTCCGCGTTGTCGTAAGCAACGTTGCAAGTGGGACATTTCCATGTGTGCCTGCAACGACGACGTCGAAGATACGTTTTCATCTTTAATGCATTAATTGCGTGTTATTGTGACTCGCGTTACCTGGATATTTAAACATACCTGTTATTTTCGACTGTGTAGTACTGATCCTTACAGAGATCGATGTCCCTCACGTGATTACACCCTTTGCATATGACTTCCGGTAGAACGAGGGAGATACACGGTTCCTTCCATTCAACATCGTCGCCGTGACTGCCGACTCCGATCAATCGTAGCAGATCTGCTTTCAAATCGAAAATTTCGTTTTCCACTTCCTTGTCCAAAGATAAAACCTATTTCGAGAAAGAGACAAGGAGCATTTCAGCAATCAAAGAACGAAGCATCTCGCGATTCAAGCGTTTAATAAGCGTATAATGATGATGTTGCTGACCTTGCATACTGCTTTGATCAATTCGAGGGCAGGATTAATCCTTACACTCTCTTTTCCACCCATGTTTACATTAGGATATTCTTTGAGAGTCAATGTCTTCTCTGGTAAACTCTTGTGTATCTTCTGCGCTATCCTAAAAGATTTTAGAACAATTTCACTGAAATTATTGGTCTTCCCTTCAATTTTATGTTGAAATAAACTATACAATAGGTGCATGAATAAATACTTGAATAATTTCTGAGACATTTCTCCTGATATCATTTTCTTGGCAAACTCTGCTGTATTTTCCAGTGCACCTAAACCAAGCGGTGCTGTAAGGGATTGACTTTGCCTCCTCCTCGGTCTTACAGTATGATTGGCTTCATTGTCGATCATGCATTGGTGTATTGTGTTTATGTAGCCCGCTATCACAGTGCTGAAGTTTGCCTGACATCCTGCTTCCTTGGGCAGACACTCCATTAAGCTCCAGTTCATCACTACTTTAGGCTAAACAAAAATAATTTAATCCTGAGAAAAATGCTCGTACAAGAACTATCAGTGATTTCGAATGGATATTCGTAAAAGAGAGTACTTATTTACCGCATCATCATCATCGTTTTCAGTATTCTCATCATCTTCTTCATCATCGTTCGTATCCTTCGATAGTTGCCCTTTAATACCAGCATGATTGTGCTGTTCACAATAATAAATTTAATATAATCAGAATTATTATGACAATTATGGATCTAGCAAACGCGATAAAAAATTGACAGAAACTTAATTCTGTTTGAATAAATTATATGTAATTATTATTATTATTATTATATATCAATTAAATAATATTAACTGCTAAAACTATGTCGTAAAAATAGATAATGCAACAGCGTACCAGGTCGAGCCATATTAGATATTCCCAACATTGGTCGTACGTGATTTCAATGCTGTGGAACAATTCCTTGTTCCGTATGGTCTGGACTACAAATTCCATGTAGCCCAAAGCATCACCCACAGATCTTTTCTTCGTGCACACGATAATCTTGCTGAAGTTTGCGAAAATTATGATGCAACCTAACGTCTTGAATTCTGCTATTAATTGTATGTATAATTTTTTCATGTAAGTGTGTAGAGTACGACGTAGAGCAGGATCATAAAGTAGAGCGGTTGGAGATCGCAGCCACCTGGAATGATAGGACTCTCGATTATTCGTTCGATAGCACGATAAATAGCACAGATAGTACAAACCTACCGGTAAAAATGAACCAATTGATAATCCGCAAATATATTCTTATAAACGGATACTTCCAGCAACCATGCGTTTACCATGCTTCGTAACGTTTTAAACGCTGGATTGCACAGAGTAATCTCATCGTAGCTTGGAATAATTGTTGCTGCATCGCCTGTCGCCATATCCTATTAAATTCAAATATATTTATAAAGAGCACAACACGTGTGCTGCAAGGCTCTCAAAGGATTCCATCATTAATCTATTTTATTCTTTTTACACTTTTATAAAACAACGTATTTTAGTATAGTATACTAATACAATAATAATTGTATTTTTCAGAACAATTTTTATTTTTTTATTATTAATTTATTATTTTTTTTAAGACAAGGTTCACTTAACAGACATGACTAACCTGAAGAGATGGACGTTGCTGATTGTGGAAAGCCACGAACGTGCTAGTCCCGTCAACATCGTGAATGTGATGATACTGCAGCAGCGCGTTGACCGCCAGACTTTCTACGTCCAGCTGAACGCAGACGCTCGAGTACGCGCCCGGATTGTTCGCAGCGCAGCTCGAGCTTTCCTCGAAATCCGTCAGTAGCCTATTATCGTCGTTCTCGCTGCCGCCCAGGTCGGGCTTCTCCGTGAGCGAGCACCACAGAACGAAGTTGTTCCTGTGCAGGTGCCTGGCGTAGAATAGATCCGCGCCGAAGAGAGTCGGATCCGCCGGTATGTTGCCAATGGGCGCGTGAAAGAATCGGCATTGTTCAGACATGAAATCGATGACCCGTTGGCTGTTCATGTAATGCCTGACCATCGTTTTCGCGCCCATCTTCTGCCACTCCAGTGTGCTGTAGAGATTTTCAGCGTCCCGCACGTGCGTGCTGACGAGAGGAAACTCGCTGAGCAATGGCATTTCGGCAGTCAACGCCGCCCTGTCAAGAGCGGTTTGATTGATGACGATAGTAGCGCCATGTCCTTCGTTCTTGTACGCCGTCAGGGCTGCTTGCAACGTGCGGCACACTTGCTGAAAGTTTGTCTCGACTTGCGTGACGAACTGCACGGTTTTAGGCACCTGGGTCATCTTGTCCTCACCGTTTTTCTCTAATGCTGCCTTGCGCTCCTGCGCGTACAGCGTGTTCATGTTCGGCAACTGATTGGAGGCGACTGAATCCAGGACGAATACGTGAGCTCTTCTGCTAGCACCCAAGAATAGGCCCCACAGTGCCCTTTGGTGATTCGAACTCCAATGATGATACAAGAATATGTAGTTGAGCGATTCGGTCTGCTTGAGGTAAGGCTGGAAGGCAATGCTCTTGTACTCCAACTGATCCAGGGTGAAGGTATCCGCTCCGTCTGCCATCTTGCGCGCGGCTCGTCGGTCGACGATGCACACGCATCCCAGTTGCAGTATAGCTCGAAATTCCAATGACATTTGCGTCTCATAGATCCCCTCGATCTCAGGCTTGCTCAGATCCTCCAGGAGCTCGCGGCTGTGCTCTTGGAACAGAGATTCCGGCAGGGAATACCGGTAGAGATTGTACACCGGCCGAGAGCGCGGCAGAGACTTGAAGCTCTTCTTCCACAGCTCGTTCGGTCCCGGGTCGGGTCGTGCTTTGCGCGTGTTTACGTAAAATACGCGCGGTACCACGAGGCGCACTTGGTGCAACTGCTTGTCGACCAGTATCCACAGTCGGAACAAACCGGGCTCGCCTGTTTCGCACAGCTGAACGATTTGCCAAGGAGTCTCCAGCAGTTTTCTCTGAGCGCGCCTCAAGAACCCGGTCATAGTGGACGTATTCGTGTTGCGTACAACTCCCCAGGTAATTTCATCGCTCTCGTCCGTCTTACTTCTTTTCTGTCGATACTGCTGTCTCTGTTTAGCCTGGAAGGCCCATTTCTTCTTGTGAAACTCCAACCACTTGAGCGTCTCCTGCCTGGTTGTTCCCTTGGGGGGCGGCGAACCCAGAACCTCTCTCCAATTTTTCCCTCTGATTGCCTCCTCCTCCGAGTGACCTCTTTTTCTCTTGTTAACGATCGAAACTGGGTTCTTGAAGCTGGTCGACGGCCCCGCGAGATCTTCGATGTCGCGAGATTCATCGGTACCGCTGTTTTGAGTATTCTCTTTAACTGTCACGGTGAACATGTCCGTGATCTTCTTCTGGCGATGCGACGCACTCTTTTCCGTTACTTTCTTGTGCAACCAGGGTGGATGTTGCACTCTTGGGACTGGATTGGCTAGGCCTTGCATCGCTGCTGGGATCGTGATTATCTTCTGTATGGCACTGCCGAGCCGCTCGATGTAGTAATTCCAGTCCAAAATGTCCCTTATATCGTCGCTGTACAGCATCGGATCCTTCAACCACTTCTTCAGGTAATGCCTTCGAACAGCCGGTTCCGACTGAAAGATAGCCAGCGGTATCGCGCGCTCGGTAACCGGCGCGCTTTGCGGTTTATTCGCTATGATGTATCTGCAAGCTAAGCCTGCGTCTTTGACCATCTCGTCGCCTAAGAATTCCGCTAGTCTCTTGGCAGTGGAGATCGACGTGGACTTTTGAGCGCCGTATTCCTCCAGTTTGCGCGACATAGATTTGTTCTCGGATATCAGCTCGAACAACTCGGAATCAGGCATGTTCGCACACTTGCTGTAAAGCAAATCCAGCCAATAATCCGCGTCCTTCGCGACCGAGGCGTAACATTCCTCCAGTGTGTTGCCCTTCAGGAAGGACTCGAAAACGGAAGCCTGGAAGATCTTTATCAGTTGCAGCTCGCCCCTCCTTTTTACCTCGAATCCTTTCAGCTCGGCCAGGGAACCGTCGAAGTTGAAAACCGCGTAGCGTTTCTTCAATTTCTTCCCTTCCTCCTTAGCGGCGGGCAACACCATCGCTAAGTAGGGACCGTCTACTTCGAAGAATATAGAATTCTCATGTCTGATCTCGTACGTGAGATTATCGCTGTCCACGAGCTCGTGATACACTTCGTTAGTAAATTGATCCTGCGCATGAACAATCAATATCAAAATCCAGAGTCGATTAGAAAAAAAAAGGAATGACGTATGTTTCCACTTAGTCGCGCGTACCTTCACCATGAAGTTGAGCACCGCATTCGGGTATGAGATCGTGAACTTCGTCTTCTTCTCGTGGGTGGTGTGAACCACGAGAGAGTCTGGAAAAGACGCGGGCAGTATGCACCATATGCCATCGGTGTCCAGTTCCAGCGGGCGACCGATCTGTTCTATAATTTCTCTAGCTTTCATGATGATGTGGGCTCCGGTGTAACATACGATGCCACCCATTTCCATGCTGTGCCACCGTGCCCTGCGATTCCGAAGTAGATAACACAAATTTTAGCTTAGATTTGATGTGAAATAACAAATTCCACAAGAATGGGAAAGCATTGTACACGATGCAAAAGTGTGTATATTTTACAATGTTGTATATCTCATTCTAGCTCACCCTTTTCTCATGACGTAACCGTAGAAAGAATTGAGGATGCATTTATGCGCGAGCTGAAGAGAATCGTAGAGCACCTCTCGATTCTTGGCAGACTTTATGTCGGCCGCGTCGCCTTTGCCGACCGCCGCGGCCACTTGCCGCTTAGCAACCTTCGTCAACGCTTTGTACTCGTATCTTCTATCCCTGAACGCTCTCACAGTGTCGACGTAAAAGGAATTCTCCTTCTGGCAGACCGTTTGGGTTTTCTCCTCCATTCTGGTAATCTTGACTTTCTTATAAGCCTTTTTGCAGTACTCGGTCAGCCTGGTCTTCTGAAACTGAGCTTGTTCCTTAGTGGTCAACTCGTGGAAAGCCCTCTTAGAGCCACCAGGGAATTGTGGCGGGAACCTTTCAGTCTCCAATTGTTGCTTTATTCTTTGATATTCACCCAAGCTCGCGGCCACTGCAAATTTGTTGATCGTTAACAATTTATCTCGCAGATCAGGGAAGTAACATAAAAACTAGTCGAGGTAATATTTTATACAAGACAAGACTCACGATATTCGCCTCTCCACATCCACTGCATCTTTCTTTGGCAAAGAGCATCAGGCTTGTTGTAATCGCACACCGCGCAATCCATCTCGTTCACTATCGCAGAGGGCTGCAGTCTGTTAGTCAAAATAATATTCGGATACATAGCGCCCACGTCCAAGTGGTAGATCACAGGGTTCTCCAGTCTCAGCGGCTGATCGCGAAGCTCTCTCAGTTTTCCTTTAACTTCGTTTACTATCTCGTCGAAATTCGTGACCGCTTCAATCGGCACTTTCTCCTCCTCTTGAATCGTGTGTTTCAGAGCATTCTCTGCGCCTCTGATCAACTCGTCCACGGCGCTCGGCACGATCTTGAAGCGGCAAGGAATGTCGGCCCTGAAGACGCCGGACTCCAACGCTTCCACGTGTCCACCTACGTAGGTCTCCTGATCCAACAGATGGCCGTCTTTTGTCAATTTGTTTAGTTCGCTTTCCTGTTTGTTCGGAAATATGATGTTAGCTCTGAAAGCCTGCACCATGAGAAGCGACTCGCACAGCGTACCGGATCCCTTTCTGAGCACCTGGAATAAGCTAACGTGTTGTTTGCATCTTCCTACTGGAAACGCGTGCACATCGGCAATTGCGGTGCGCCGATTTCTTACCTCGTCAGGCTCCATCGGGATAATGGTGCATAATGCAAATATGAAAGGATGAATGTACTTCTGGTAGAGATAAAACGTTGCCACGGCGTCGGAAACGGAGTAGTTGGCAAGTACTTCCGGTTCCTCCGATGCCAATCTGCACATCTCCTCCGGGTCGAGTTCCACTGGGTCATACCTCAGCTTGGCTTTGGCGACGGCTTTTAGATTTTGAGAACCCACTGGGAGATACGAGTCTCGTCTCACCCAGCTACGTGCAAAGGGAAGAATTATTTCTAACGCGCTTTCTATTAAAAATAATTTACAGCGAATTATATTTTACGCGAATATTCATACCACAAGCAGTCCATGTGCATGGCAGCTCTGCTGACGTAAACGCCATCGCGATTCTTCGCGAAACCGATTCTCTCCTTCATGTCCATATTATGCACAGCCGCTCGAGCCTCGACGAACGGCCAATCAAAGAAATCACCGTTGTACGTCACGAATATGTGCGGCCTTATCTCATTGATGTGATCAAAAAACCTTGCTATCATTGCCTTTTCATTGGGCTCGTTAAATATTACGAAGGGACCTTCGAATTCTGGCTTCGGCGTGTATTCGAAATCGCGTATGTCTGCCGAGATCAATTCTCTATTCGTTATCAAGTATCCCTAGAAGAGAAAAGATGCGTTAATATAATTAATAAATTTCCTTCGATATTATTCAGTAGAATGAAATATGTTACCTGGCCGTCTATCATGTATGATATCATCATAATTTGATCGAAACTGGAATCAGGGAATTTTAACGGCAACTTCGTGGTTTCAATATCATACGCTAGTACAATAGGTTCAGGCGGCTCAATCATGTCCTTTTTTTGCGTAATCAGAGGCGGCTCGCTTCCTCTGCTTTTTACGGAATACCAAGTGCCACAGAAAATACCAGCGTCTATGGACACTCGAACATGATGAGGCACATCGTGTTCCCTGAATAATATTATTTTATGATGTCATGTTAACAAAAAGTGAGGAAAGACTTAAATAAGTGAAAAATTAGTTAAGGAAATTAATTAACAAACAATTAAAAATATATGTATTTGTGTATAATTACCGAATATCAAGAACATTATCCATGTGATCTAAGGTTTGCTTACTGCTATCCTGTTCACTTGGCTGCAACGTGGTTGCCAGCATATCTGTATAATAGGTATTACTTTTCTCTCGCTCTTTGTTGACTTTAACAGCACGCATAATGTCGCGCTTAACTTTTGTCAAATCGACAGTGTTCGCAAAAGAGAGCTTCAGATACTTTTGTTTTAAACCAATCAAATGATTAGGCTGAAATAATATTTTAAAAAATGAAAGATGAAAGAGAAAAATAAAAGAAATATTTTTTCCTCAAAAAAAGAGAAAAGACAAAACGTAAGAAAGAAAAAAGGAGAGAGAAGAAAACTAATATTAAACAAAACATTTAAAAATTAATTAATTAATTAAGAGCTATTAAGCAATAAGATAAATTGCAATCAAGTCCATCTTACCAAATCAAGATCTTCTTTATAAAGCGTCTCAATTTTTGCCAATACGCCTGTATACTTTTTAGATAAAAATGTCGACACTTCCTCAAACGTGTTCTTGCGACATAAAATATAAAAGTACGGTGAATATGGCAATGATATTTTGAACCTTGTAGCATCCTCCTCAATGAAATAGTAATCCACGCCACTCAGCATGCGCTTATCATCCTCCACTATTTCAGTCTACGGCAAAGGCATCGAAACAAATATATTTTCTAATTTCTTGATAATGTAAAATATATAATGTACTCCTATCTTCTTCTTCCAGGTTTACCTACCGCGTGCATGTTGAGCAAGAATCCTACTCTCTCCTTGGAGTCAGTGACTCTACGAAATCCATACACACCGTCAATCCTGATATCCTCCTTGATCTCGAGCAATCTTCCCAGTGCATTGTCCCTGAAATATTAAGGAATTAAAAAACATATAATTATTTAGACAGGTGTACAAAAGCGCATAATTATTTAGAAAAGTTGTCATACCCTGAAGCAGTGGCTTCTTGATTTGGATTTCTTCTGTTGTTCGTCCAGGGACGGGCAGCTCCCGTGTTTTGCAAAGTTTCCATTCTGACGATCCACAGTAATTAGCAAGATAGACGTTCGAGCTTAACAGATGTTAAATAAACATTAATATTCGGTAATCAACGTTGAAATCAAGTAACATCCTAAAAGCATTTCGAAGCACGTAAACATAGTACACGCTGCTCGCGTTGCTCATCCATGGTCCATCCGTCGCAGCCCGCTCTTTTTCATAATGCCTGGTTTACATTGCTAAGAGTCACTAAGAAAATGGAGTTCTCTGATTGGTGGATTATAATCTCGCAATCGATGAGAATGACCTTTACGTGATATTTCTTCATTGCAGTACTTATGTCGAAGAATTTTATTTTATTATTTGTAATATTCAATAAAAGATTGCAGAATGTGCCGTCTACCGAAATTATTGTTATTGAAATAACATTTCGATTAGTTTTAATAAACTCTGATAAGTGGCGCCACTATTCTATTTCTTTTGCAATATCACGGTCTCAATTATTTTTTAGTCTCTATCGTTTGCAATAAATATTACAAGTATATAGTATAGTTTATAATTTTCATCAAAATGTGATAATTAAATGTACGTTAGTTCATTAAATTAATTATATATATTAACACAGACGAACAACATGTTTATGTTTTATAAACTATACTTACAATATATTTTCACATATACTTTTACAAGTTTGCAAGACTTCGTGTCTGCTTTATCCACTCTTAAAAAAGCCGTGTTAAATGTTAAATCGAAATCATTGTTGCCTCTTTTCCGCGATGCTGATTGGTTCTCTCGCTTCGCTCGAACTTCGTGTTGCGAGTGTCAGAATGTCATAGTGGCTGTCAGTGCGGTTATATTGATAAAATATTGATAAATAAAACGTTAATATTGAAAAATAAAATAGCGCGCGTAGCGCGCGCCTGTGTGTAACGTTAAACTTACGAAAAATACGTTTCATTCCCAAGGCGGTAGCCACCTGCCGAGCTGCGAGGGAACCTGACGGCAATCACGTGACGTCGTAACAGTACAACCGTTCGCAAGCCATTGGCCGCAGGCCGAAATTATGACGCGAAGTTAGTAGCGCGGTTAGTTTCATTCATGAACGTCGTGAACGCGGCCATAACACTTTTGTAATCTGTATTGTGTATACGGGCTGTACGCCGCGTCGTTGCGTTAGTGCTGCTGCCGATGTGCGTGCGCCTCCTAGTCGTACACGTGATTTCTGCTTTGTGTTACGTTTTTGCATGGTGTTTTCTGTGTGCCACCAGACCGGCTGGAGATTATTACCGATAAACTCGTAAAATACCGACCAGCGGCGAGACAGGTACGTAGAAAAAGGCCAATGCTAATTTATCCGCCGACTTTTCCGACTTGACGTCGCGCGATCAGCCGGGCTGTCAAGCCGCCTTACCAATAATGCGATCGTGCGAATATTTGACCTGCGTCATTGGCTAGCGTTTATACTTTTCTAACATTTATTTTCGCGCCCGCTCGCACGAAATGGACGCGGAAAGCCAAATTCCGATCCAGCGATCTAGCGAGACGATTTTCTGTCCAACCGCAACAGCTTCAAGGCCTATTTACTGTTGCTTTGCCGTTAGCTGTTGCACTAACTTTGCAAAGAGCTCGACTTGTGAAGCTCCAAGGATCGACGACAAAACGATCGCGCGAAAATAGATCGCGCGGGTGGTTTTTATGATTTAACGGTGCGCCGTCACGAATTCGGTGCAGTCTCTCAAATCATATCGCGTATATATCGTGGCGTACAGATCGAGAATCTAAAAATAAAAGAGAACTCAGTTCTGTACTTTTCTTTCTCCGCTTCAAAATTTGCGGTTTTGATGCTTCAAACAATGTTCAACGAATGTAAATAAAACAAAGAAATTGAGGCATATTTCTGCCATTAAGAAGACTTCGAAGAAGATTGCGAAATATTATATAAACAAACTTATTTATGTTACCTGTACTCTTTTTTTTTAATGCATTTTTTCTCAGTATAAGACTAAAAAGTACGTGGATACTTTGACAGATGCATAAAGGTGTAATAATTAGTATGTTTCTTTTTTATCAATCAGCAAGCCATTTTCTTGAAGACACAAGCTTATCAAGAAATCAATAATTGTTATAAATAACTGCAGTTAAAACTGCCGTATATATAACTCTCTCTCTCTCTCTCTCTCTCTCTCTTCTTGATCTCCAACTTATGTAGCCATATTCCATCTCAATGATAAAAGTACAAAAAAATCGAGCAGTGTACTTTGGTTATTTTCTAACGAGCGTCGGTGTTGAAAGAAAAAAATGCGCTTTATTTTTCAATCCGCGTCATGATTATGTCATTATTCTGTATCATAAGTTTATCTGGCAAGTCTTGTTGCAAAATAGCGTAGCCCCGTAATAACTCTATCGCAAAATAACAATGAAACTGATTTCGATAACAGAAAGACAGTGTGATGTTATTCAAAGTGTGGGGGTTATCGTATTTTCGATATCGTGCGAAGGGTCAATTTAGAACAGATAACGACTGATTGGGACATGAAATATATTTTTGTCGCATTAGAATTGAGAAATTGTATTAGATTGATCGGAAAATCCGTGCAGATTTTTTTAGCAGAATTTGAAGGTAAAACTTTATTTCTTAATTTGAGTTTTGCTAAAAAAAATCCGCATGGACTTCTCGGCCAGCGCAATATAATTTTGAAAAAATAAAAAATACTCGATGCCTTATTTCTGTTAAGCGCGCGTTCATTGCACGTCATATTATAACCAATTATTTATGCAAATTGGATTGGATAGATTTAAATATATATGTATATAGCTAGTTCATACTACATTAGATAAACATTTAAATGGAATTGTTTAATTTTTGTAAAACTAAAAACAATTTTAATTTAATTAATATTTTACTAGATGCTTACTTCTCTCTCAGTCTGTTATTACATATAAAATATATTTGACACATAAATCTATAATCGCCACTTGTAGAAAGTGTCCGATATCATTTTTTTCCATGTAAAAGTATTTTATATAAGAATGACGTAAAATGTTGGAAAGAAAGAAAAGGGGAAATGCGATCAGGGCAGCATCAGTTGGACGAAAGTTTTTGCACAATTCCTCGGGTCGCAGACCGCAACTCGGCAACGTCGCGACCTGTAACGTGTCTCTTTTCATCTCACTATTACTCTTTCTTTCTCTCTCTTGTCCTTTTCTTCTTTCACGTGTCTCCTCTTTTTCTTGCCGTTTTCGTTTGCCAAAGATGACGAACGGTGACGAAGAGAGAGGAGGAACGCTCAAGAATATGGGCGACTCGAAGCCGCGAAGCTTTTGATGCATCCAAAACAAGAGCAACGATTAATGTTCTTCGCTAGAAAGCTTGAAGGTTTTGTTTTTCCTAAGAACTATGCGTTCAAATATCAAACGCTTATCCATGAAAATGGGTTCTACGTGCGAGTTCTTCAATTCTCCGTAGAAGCGACATATAACTGTGATCAACAAAATGGAATAAAAAATTTTAATGACTCCGAAATGTTTTGTATTGCAAACAAGGGAAGGGTCTGCTCGGTACGTCGAGTTATTAATACCAAAACTGAAACGGAATTCGATGTTGACTCGGTTGCTGGAATTGATTTGAACTACAGAAGGTTAATTTGTGAACGAATGATTAAAAGCTACTTGCGACTCGTCCAAAGTCAACGATGATTCATGATTTTTTTCTCAGCCAGCCATCGGCAATGTTGAGTTTGGCATACGGGTGCGTTCGCACCAGATATGACGAGAAAGGTTCGCCTGCCCACATCTGGAAACCCAGTAACGGCCTCTCGAGAGATATTACGTTGCTTTCAATAAGCTTGAGACAATAGACGCACCACTTTCGTGGCAAGCGGGCTACTTTGGGAGCGATATTGAGATAGTCTCTATTTCTCATCTCCGAACGTTTGAGGATACTGCGCCGTTAATAAAGGGCATGATAACGTTGCAATCTTGTGGCTTTTAATGTTAACGCACATCGATAAATTTAATTCATCAGTAAATGGACTTCAAATCTGGCAATGCAATAAGAATTCCCCATTCCACGCGATAATATCGCCACCATTTGAATTGCAAGAATAGGAGGGTAATAAAAGAATAACAGATCAATGAAATTATTTCTAATTCAGTGGGATTTCTCAGGGGCACTTATGGGTAAAAAACTGTGATAAAATTGTATACGAGGAAGATCTAATAGGAATAACGAATTGCGAGATTGGGCAAAGAAGTGGACAAACAGAAAATATACATCCTATCTTGCAAGCACAAAATATTTATGAAATGTGGAATAAAACCTGATCGCCATTGTGTGTATTTTTTCATGGCTACAGAAGTCAGAAGAGGAGTTTTATGATCGACTTGTGTCGCGCTGCGTAGTAGATCACGAGCACAATGGATCGCTTAGCACCATCCGTGAGTTTGTGCTGTATCGAGAGCGAGCTGACTGTTGTGAGACAAAAAAGAAATGATGCCACTTCACCCAACGTATCAACCGATCTTGCCTGAAATTTTTTCCGTCCGGTTCGCCGAAGCGCAGGTAGATGTAAGGATAAAAAGCGCTGCTAAATCTACGCGCCGTAACAAATGGACGGTTTCGGAGAATCTAAGGCGTCGACGAACGTTAGATCATCTTTCGAAGCTGTTACAGCTATACATCTTTTTCGAGTAATAATAATAATAAAGAGAGAAAGAAAGAGAAAAGCATAAATATCTCTAAAGCCCGTTATTCATGTTTTTATATATACGTTCCTATTAATTATTAAGCTATTCCTGTATAACTGATACGTTCCTAGCAATATATTGTATAGTCTAAAACGAGCTCAATAAACAATACGCTACTGGGCGGGCCAGCGTATTTAATTTAACCGGTTTCAAATCTGCTTTTGGCCAGTTACTTATCTTGGTACTTAATACTTTCAATAACGGGCAAATAGAATCGATAGATCAGTGATAACCCAAGTGGAAAGCACAGACAAATAAGGTAAATAAGTATCGCGAACGCAGAAGTATCATGCGCGAGTTAATAACGAGCTTATTCACTCGTTACGTCTGTCGCACGAGATTAAAAAATGTGTCATTCATATGTAACAGATTACATATTTTATTATTATATGTAGATACTGTTAAATTACAGTAAATATTGGATTGGTTTTATTTTAAGAATTAATACAAAATTCTGCACTTGAATTTTGCTTGAAAAAAATCAGCGAACTTTCCGGTTAATAATAATAAGTTCGTACGAGTAGCGGATAATCCGAATTTAAGGCGATTTATTTATTTATTGGCGAAGCAAGTCCTTTCAGTGTTTTGCGTTGTTGCAATAATAACCGATAACTGTAGTGTAATCAAATAACATATCAAACGGATGTATGTCCGTTTTATTACGTCGCGTCGATACGTGATAGTTTTATCAGATATCTCAAATTCGTTCATTTAATTCTTTTCAAAGTTCGAGCCTCAAGGAAGTGACGATAATTGACGCCTTCGTGACGATTTATTTGTAGAGATGTTGACAATTTATATATCGCAAAGTGTTCTTTTTTTCTCAACTCGCAACAAACAGTTTTTGGAGTATCGCGCGATATCTCTTGCTACGCCCCCCGATAAGCATCTAGAAGGATAATGGAATTGCCCAACAAATTGTAAACGAGTGGATATGAGCGTTAAACAACACGCTATCATATCGGGCATGACTGTGCAATCGATCTTGGCTTTCCGCTGATAGTCGAAAATGTTTTTCTGTTTGCGGGGGGCCAGTTCGGAATCGCGACACAATATTGCTCTCTTGCGATCTAGAAAAAGTTACCGCATTATTTTTAACTTTCCGATTTCATCAAAGCACGATATCTGCCATAAAAATATCAATCACTGTCGTACGTACGAAGATAATTGTGAAAGATCCTCCGCAGAGGTATATACGCAAAAAATAAGCTAATCTGCTTTACTTAGTCTCCTTTTATCGCTTGACGCGGTTAGATATCTGCAGGGGTGCTGATAATTTTGCGAGGTAAATTCATCGGTCTGCCAATTATCTTACGTTTAGTTGAGTGTGTATTGCTGTACACAGTGTATGAGTGTTGTGTGCCACGCAGAAGTCACGATTATCATAACAATATTATTTGCATAAGTTTTAATAATAGAATATAATATATATTTGTATACACTTTTTAAATTCGCATTCCGCGAAATTATTTGTTGCATCCGTACATCATAAATAACAAATACTCGTTATCATACAGCAGGATGCAGTTCGTAAATTACGGTAACACATATAATTGTATAAAATATTATACTACATTATAGCATATTATAGATATAAAATATTATAAATATAATAATATAAGATATATAGTGCTAATCATGTTGAATAGTATCTTCGGATCGCACTTGCGAGCGTCATTGTTTTGGCACTCGATGTGACAAGCTAAATTTTTCCAAAATTACACTTAAACTTTCTTATTGTTACATAAATCGATAAGTTCCTTCATAAATTGTTTAACATGTCGAATGTCGCGAAAGGTGCTCGCTTCATTCTCGGGGACGCTCCTGCTCTGAAGAGGCCGCATTTTGTACCGCCCGCTCGCTTTGAAACTTCCTGTAGACGCGTTTTAACCGCACGTAAAGGGTCGTGAGAGTGTCGAGGCAGCCGAACAGTTTTCCACCTACCATCTGGCGGCTGGGTTCCAGCCGGGGTAATCTGATCTTCGTCGCGACGGAGATTCGAATACCTACCTCTTGCGCTTTGCATCGCCCCTCCGAAACAATACTTTCGTTCCTTAATTAACAAAGAACTTTAATTGTCCCGTTAAATCGTTTTAAATAATGATCCAGCGCGACGGAGGGCGAAATTAATTGGAAATCCATTTGCTCGGTCTATGAGAGTTGTTTACGTCTTTACGCTTTAAATAATGTATCGAATAAAATCAGTATATCGCAGCAATGCAACAGCGATTGTAATCTTTCATGGGATCATTTAATAAGAGATACTGGCAATTTTTGAAATTGATTGAATTTTTAGCGGCATATTTTTTGATGAACTAACGTACACTTTTCGCAATTGCTGTTGCATTGCTGCGATATCTGCAATTTTTTAATTTGAAAATAGTGGAGAAATAATAATCTGAAATTTTTCTTTTCAAAAATCGCTTTCAAGATCACCCGAGAAGACTCAGAGTTATTAATGTGAAAAATAGGAAATCTCAAACTCTTCAAAATCTCGCGGATGTGTGTGTGAATAATTACGTTATTGGAATAACTGTAAGGCGAAGTGATATGATTTTATTAAGACATTCGCTTCGCTTATACCACCACGCGTCGTCCTTTACCGAACGATATCGACCGCGAATCTAAAAGCGGACTATTTAGCGGCTGATAAATAAATGTATCCCGCGAACCAGAATATCGTGCCAAGCTGGCGGAGTCGGTATAAAATTATAATTGGGACGCTGGTGTCACGTGATCTAACCGAAGGCGCAAGCCTCAAAATCTGGCCCGTGTTCCCTTTTGTTTACGCATTTATTCACGTAATATAATTTTAACAGTATTATTTACTAGAGCATTTTGCGATCAGAAATGTTTCTTTATTAATTATGTACGTTTATTAATAAGTAGTATTAAGTATGTTAAATGTGAATATACGAGTTAATAAACGTATTAATAATAGGAATACATAATTTCTTTTACAGTTAAGATGGACATCGAATCCCTGTACGACTACGGGGAAGAGGAACAGGACTTTTACGAAGAAAGTCCTGGGAGTAGGAAAGGCGGCTACCCCATCGATCATAGACCCATGAAGGTAAAGGTAAGTCAAAACTTTGTCTAACAATTCTAAATAATACGAGTAACAAAAATGTAGCGCATTCTCCTGTTGTATTTCGAAACAAACTGATAACTTTATATTTTCGATTATTCTCGAGTCAAATTGGCAATGACAAAAAAATGCGTCTTATTGAAGTCAATCTAAAAAAATAATGCATCTGCATTTTATTACATGTAAACTTTGTAACGGATAAGATGCTGTATAAATATTCTACAAAATTACATAATAAAATTATATAATAGAATACTAAGAAAACTGTATAACCAAAATTCTCAATCGATAATGAATCGTTATTGAATGCATATCAGCATACGTCGCGAAGATATACTACTTTAATATCTTCCGAGAATACTTGCTTCTCGCGCGATTCGTTGTTACCTTTAATTATACGACTTTTCATAGTTCATTGTAAAATGCCATGTAAAATGCGTAAGGTCGTTCAGTTTTATAAATTCCATGAGAAAGGGAAAAAAAGGAGAAACGAAATTTCAACGCGCAACGAAGCAATGTCAACCGTGTGAGAGACGCGCTCGGCACGTACATGTTCCTCGCCCTCGACGACGACGACGACGCGGGCGCAAGCGTTGGCAAGCGAGCGCGTTGGCCGAGCTGGTGATTGTGCGAGTGCCACTAACAATTCGTTCCTTGTCGCTCTCCGCCTTCGTTTTATGAATGAACGTAGAACCGGCACTCTCAGCTCGCCCCGCTCCTCCCCGCTGTCGCCCCACGCGCCTTCAGCCTTCATCTCTCTGTCACCGACTGACCCTCGTCCGTCTCGCCCTCTGCCACCGTCGTCTCCTTCTCTCCTTCTCTCCCTCTCCCCCCCTCCCCTTCTCACTCTCTCTTTCTCTCTCATTCTCTCTTTAATTCTCTCTTCTTCTCTGCTTCTCTTCGCTTCTCCGCCGGTTCTGTCCATCGCTCAGCGGAGCTGAACGCGTTTGGTCGCCGCTGATTCGTACGCTGTTCGAAGCAGCGAATAACAGTCGACTGAGACCCTCGGTTCTTTAACCGACTCTTGCTTCCACGGTCGATTAGCTTTCTGAGAGATTCACGCTGCTGCGAAAAACGCGGCGCCTCTATTAACATTTATTGCGATTGCTTGAGTATTTTATTAAATATTTTTGTACGCGTGTGTTAATACGCGCGCACACACACATATACTTCTCCCCATTCCAGTTTTAATTACTCATTCTTTGTGGATTAATTTACTCCGCAACGTGTAATATTAACTGATCAATTAATGTAAAGTATCGGAGATGGAGTTTTTAGTATTTCTTTTTTATAGAAAATAATTATTAAACAGCTATAACTGCAACGTGATATTGTAATGCCAGTTGTTTGATCAGTAAATCTATACGGAATATAAAATCTCCATACTTGAATAAAATGTATGTCAAATACAATCACAGAAACATGTTCTGTGATTTAACGCAATCTTATTTGATATTTCTAAATTCGTAATAAAATAAAAAATAAAAAGCACATTGATAAAATTCTTAAAAATGCCTTAAAAATAATAATATATAGCACAATAGTAATAATGCCATGAATTTGGTTCTATAATATTTAGTAAAGTATGGACAATATTGTAAAATCACTTTTAGTATTTCGGTTTGTATCTTCCTCCCGTCTTTCTTCTTTTGTCCTTTCCATTTTCATTATATTGAGATGCTTGGACTGATAATCCAGTCTAGCCAGTGACATTTAATAAATGTTAGATGCGATATAAAATTATAAATACGTTTTTCACATTATTTACATATTCGCCATATTTCTTCGATTGCAATAATAATATCACATTTCGCAGTAAACCAATAGTTTTTTCGAATATTTCTGCAAATATAAATTTTTATTGCATTTAAACACGAAGACATACTCTTACATAATTATTATATCTCGTACCTTACTCCATTGAATACTCCATTCTCTTGTTACAGAAAAATCAATACCGAGTTATACCAAATAACAGAAATCTGACTAACAATAAGATTGCAAATAGAAAATGTATGTCCCGCGCTTGTTTTAGTCCTTTTTTCTCCAAAAAAATTTTAGATAAAATTTTTGATTGTTGATTAGACTTCATTGGAACTTCTATTC
Organism: Ooceraea biroi; assembly: GCF_003672135.1. Lineage (NCBI taxonomy): Eukaryota > Metazoa > Arthropoda > Insecta > Hymenoptera > Formicidae > Ooceraea > Ooceraea biroi. The sequence goes on along the minus strand of NC_039517.1, from coordinate 4,746,444 downwards.
AGTAAATACTTTTTGTAAATCACACATATAATTGCCAAATTAATAAAAATATGAAGCTATAAGCCATTTTTTGCTTCATAGCAGAAACGTTGTGGAATTAATCAGAGCTCAGTTAAATCTGGTTTGGCTCTAGTTAACGGTCGTTGCGAACGATCATGAAAGGAAGGAAGGGACAGAGGACAGCGACAACGTTTCCGAAATTCGAGTTGACCGGCGCGGCTCGTTTCCATGGATTTCTTCGTTTTCATGGTGGAAACGAAGAAATCCATGCGCGTGTGCCGGTTAAAGAGAAACGAGACGTTGGAAAGGCAAACGTGCGCGGGAGGAAATGCGATGCACGGGGGAGGAGAAAGGGAAACCTAAGCCACCAGAAATAGCATCCCTTCCCGCATCATGCGGCCAGACCTTCTGCATGCGGCTCTGATCGTTCTAGTCGCATGCACCGTTGGCTGCCTTGCCTACGTCATACATTTGCTCGCCACGACGACGACGACGACGACGACGACGTGCAGCAACTTCGTCGTCCTACACGCATTCTCGTTCTTTGATCCTCTTTTTTTCTTTTTTCTCCCTCCTCCCCGCGTTTTCTATGTGACGGCAAAGCGGGACGCAGTTATAACGTAGTTCGGATTTTTCCCGTCGCATACTTTTCACGTGCACAGCCCCCGTTTTGCTTTCACCCCCTTGCATTTTTCTTGGGGCGCACGGGAGTGAAAAGCGTGCATGACTGGCGCAAAGTTTTCCAGTTTTCCGTGCGTCCCGCGACGTCTCGCGAGCCGCGTCTATTTTTCCCTCGCTGTTAAACATCGGCCTCTATTATTACGTCGCCTTTCATCGTTCGTTGTAATATTTTTATTACGGACTACCCACGTGGCACATGCGCCGCGCGCGCAGCTAGTGCACTCACGTCCCACGCCTTCCATTCTTGGCCTTCTGTCCGTTCTTCGCTTTCTGGTGTAACATACGTGTGCATGCATGTAGCGCGGCAAAGTCGTATAAAAGGACAATGTAATTTTAGTTTCACTTAACGTATCCTTTGAAACGCGCGCTGATACCCTATGCTGCCGCACCGCGGTTACACTTAACTCTTCTACATCGCTCTCACTCTTCGCTGTTTCAATGATTGACATTTTGTGCCGTAATCTCAGCTTTCCATTCATTGTACACTTGATCCCATGCAGTCTCATTCAATGCTTTCAACTTCGCCTCTGTATTCTCCCCAGATTCCTCGCTGGTCCAGGTATGAAAGATGACGTCAAAACGGGCGCAACTTAACAATTCATATCGTTACATGGGATATTCAAGATTACCATTCCTTTCTTTAATTTTCTTCTCTCTGTAATTAGACTTTTCGTGTCTCTTACGGATTTTTAACATTTAATTCATCTCGTTTTAGCTTTGTCTTAGAATCAGATTTTCGTTGAAACAGAAATCCGTGAAATAAATCCAACTATATATGACTATAAGATAAGGTAACTAGAGGAAAGCCCGTTTTAGATTAGATGTTACAATGGTTTAGTTTTCTGCCATTGATATTGGGTCGCACGGTCGATTTAACAAATGGAAACTTAGCCATCGATCTCAAGTGAAGCGTCATGGGCGCGGTCCATCCGTTTCCTTCATGTTGCGTGCACATGTCGTAAAACGTATTCCTACCGATATTGTTGTACACAATTCTCGACTGTGCCTTCAATAATGCTTACGCCAAAATCGATTATAAAAATATCTTGACATATCGATTAATTGAATGAACATAATCTAATCGTACGAAACTTATTAATTCTTTTTCTGATTTCGATTGAAGTGTGTGTGAAGAGCCTATTTCCTCTCTCCTCCTTCTCTCTCTCTCTCTTTCTCTGTTACCACGGATCACGATTTATCAATTATCGAATTCTCGAAGACTTATTGACAAGCGCAAGTATAACTGCCATATTCGTAGTATTATATAGCAATTATTGGTGCATTTTGCGTTGCAAATACGTTCCAGCTTATTCCACTACTTAAACACGTAGCAAACACATTCTTCTGTTGATTGTTAATAAACTTTAATGTACAAATTACAACCTCGGAGTGAGAATATTTGTTCACCTTTATATATGAATAATGCAATTATGGATGATGCAATAATTATTTTTCCGTAAAATATGGACTCGTGGCGTCGACGTGATAAGCAAGAGAGACGTTTTCGCATCGATTTCTGCGATAAGCTATTAATGCGAATCGTGAATGAGCCGTTTCGCTAATGTAATTTTACTTGCATTCGAAATAGATATAATCGTAGCCACGTCTGACCGATTAATTAATCAACGTAATCGATAAAATACCCAAACAAAGAATAAAAGCGCTTTTACATCGTTTCGTAATGTTGTAACGACAAGCAGCAAGCTGCAAGTGTTTTTTATCTTTTTAATTATTTAATATGATATTGTTACGCAATGATTTATGTTCTCTCAAAGTAATTATTCGTGACACGTAATGGATACTTGTATCACAAATGAGATTGCAACATGCAATATTATATTATCTTTTTCCGTGTAATATGTCCATTATCCAGTTTTTATAGGATTCTTACCGTAAAACGTAAAATTGTTAATATTTCTTTAGAATCATTCTATATCTTGGTTAAAGTTAATTAAAACTTGAGCAATTCTCTATTTCTCTTAATTATTTTATTATTATTAATTTAATTTTAATTATTTTTATACTTAGGATGAAATTGAAGATCTCTTAAACCATATCTTTAGTTATAATAACTAATATTTGCTGAAGAAACTTTATAATTTTATTAAAAACAGCTTGTACAAGAAAGTGTGCAATAATCAGTTGCATCAACGCATGCGTTCACAAGTAAGCGTTATTTAAAGAATTACTGGAATACGCGGAGCGGTGAAATGAGCATTCAATGATTCAGCTGGTCGTACAAAACGATAGAGACTGTGTTGCTAATTGTTAGAGCTCGGTATGCGAGCAATTGATCGAGAAATTTGTCAGCTAAGCATACATTGTCGTCTCCGCGAATTCAAATGCATTCCACACATCGATAAGCCCATGTTTTATTTTTACACATGGTATCCCGAAATAATAAAAACATTATACTGCGTGTCGCGCATAAATCTTGCTCGTTCGATTTTCCGCGTCGCAACGAGATCTCTTTACTTACCTCTCTTCTTCCAGTCGACCACCTTTTCCTTCGCAAATGAAGAATAGGAGAATAAAAAGAAATTATTTGACCAGAAAATAAAATTTTGTTTCTTTATAATTTCTTAATGAAAATGCATATTCTATACTTGGAATATTGTTAAACAATATTAGCGCAATATTGGAACATTAATATTAAAATTAATTAAAATTAATATTATACATTATATAATTATTTATTCTATCCTGTATCACAATTATAATCGACTATTAATTATATCGACTATATAATCGATATTTATGTTGAGATAAATTAGATTGCCAGCCGTGCTCGCGTACTTTGCGCGCTGACTCATTCTCAGTGGACATTTCTTCGAACATTGTCCATTTTGAATTTGATTTCCACATGATCCTTTAGTTAGCAATTAGCGCACCTGTTTGCAAGGTGCACGTTAACAACCAGCGGTGGGTTGACACTTTGTCAGCTGATTGTTCATTGTTAAATCGTCATCTTAAATCGAACATCACGCGAGCCTATCGCTATGTGTGATACCGCCGTCGTCGCTCTTGTAAACGTTACGTAACGCATGAGAATTTGAGTAAATACGCTGTGTGTATGTGTGTGTGATATAATAAATGCAACTAAACACCGCATATGTAACACTACACACGTATGTGATGTAAGACGTTCACGCGAGTTTCAGCTGTAACTAACATTGAGTCGGCATTAAATTTAAATATTACGAATACAAACGGGATCACATGATTATCAGTCGCTTCGACATATGACGTCAACACGTAGTTGCAAAGTCTTCTGAAAGTGGTGCTAACCAAGTTACGTGTTACACGCAGGGAAGTTTTGGGCATTCACATTTTTTGTCCTGCACATTGATCTGCCTATTGACTCATCCTGTTCTTTTTTTCCTTTTTCTTTTTCATCTTATCGCGTGTCTCCCTGAACACAAGATCCACGTCGAACAGTTCGCATACGATACTTTTACCTCTGATGTCGGCATGAAATTTATCTTATCTCTCGATGGCTTGCGCACGATGTGGATCGAATGGATGACGTTTGCGTCAAGATGATGTCGAATACTCTGCATTCATGGATAGGATTTACTGCTAAAATGTTGCCGCACGTATGGTCCCTTTACCTGGAACGTTTCTACAGAGAAACGCTCGTCATCCGCAACAGAAACGTTTGCCAAAGGAATGTTTGCGGAATATAAACGTAAACACGATAAATTCAATGAAAAAACACTCCGTGTGTATGTGTATATAGAAAATTATCGTTGTACACCGACAGCTTTTCTAAAAATAAATTGTACGATATTCTACGTGCTGACGAAGTGAAAACACATGTAAAAATATTACTTTTTTCCCGGTTACATATATATATATATATATATACTATACAAGATAATTTTAAGTATATCTTTTAGATGCAAAACGGCTATTTAATTGGCTAACAAATATCATATAATAGTAAGATCATATTTAAGACGACACTAATATAAGACTAGACTATGAATACCGTCCATAGAAATAGATCTCAAAATAGTCATGTTAGATAGTGACGTCACGTTTTAAATCTTCATGAAATTCAATAATTTATGAACGATCGCAGATTCTGATTTTTTACTACCCTTCATCACTGTCCTTTTCTTTCACCATGCATAAAAAATGCAAGGTATATCGAGATAAGTTGCATCGAGCTTTATGATATGTCTCGTATTCTCGTAATTTACGTTCCGCGGGTCAGATATACGACGCTGACATGAATTGGAAATCTACGGTGCACGCGGCGGTTCCGTCACGCCCGCGCAAAATTCACGCGCGCTCAATGAAAGGCATCGCAAATTGATAATTATGAATGAATACATCCAGTTTCTCGGGCACTAACTTGATCCGTTTCGCGGTATTCTTGGAGCGGATAATCGGCGTTGCGCTCGCTGATTTGTTCTTCCTCCTCGCCGGTCGCTGCGTGGTCCGAATAGATTTACATGTCTGAACGGACTATTATCGGGAACGCACTTGGAAATCTGTTTTCGTCGCAGCAACAACGCGATCCTGCGCTCTTGAGATCCCGCGATAATGGGGATTCTTCGCAAACGTTATCAGTTGTCTCGTTTATTTTTTCGTCTGACGAGGAGATGAGAATATTGTACTATACAGTCTTGCTGTGAAGGCATCCAGTAGTCTTTCGATCGTATACCTATATATATCACACCTACATAAACACCGTGATAAAATTCTTGGACAAAAGTTGAATGTCCAATGTTTTGTCTTTTACATTATTCTCGAAGATAACCTTTATATGATTCATAAAATGTTGCAGCTGAAATATTGTCAATTTTAGTGACAGGTTCTTTAGTTTTAGTGACAGTTTTCTGTTGATATGTTTGAGCAGAAATGACTTTTGCAAATATTTATACAATTTTGGAATTGTAGGAATTATGTCAGTTTGAATTAAAAAATATAAAAAGAATATTATGAATAATGTTAGAAAAATAGTAAAAATACAAAAATAATATATTCTTCAAATTGGAAATGAATGGAGTTCGAATTCGGTCTCCTGTCTCTTGTACGCGTCCCACAACTTATTTGCGCATATTCGTAGAAACTTTTGCATGGTCGACACTATCATTTCTCGCAGTATATTTACTTTGCATTCCGAGATAAAAATTAGCTTAAAGATTTGCGAGGAGGAAGGTCATGGTCGAGGATGAGCAAACAGTGCGATCAGTATTTGGCCGTGTTATCGTAAACCGTTTGAAACTCCATTCATTCAGTTGCATCTGGGAGACACTGTCGTTATAATCGACGATAAGGACAGCAACGGCGACGACGACGATGACGGTGGCGCTGATGGTCGACTTGGTCACGTGTTACCGACTCGAGATGAATGGATAGATGTTCGTACAGCATCGAATACCAATGACGAAAGGGGAAGAGATAGGCGAGTAGATAGATGAGTGTGAAAAGAGAGAAGCACAACGTGCGCGGCAGCGTACGGGGGCGCGCGAGGGAAGACGGCGGAATAGAACGTGATCAGACTGGGATTTCTAAGCGCTTTCTATTTATCTGTATACACGTGTTGCGGGCTCGTACCACTGATAACCCCACGAATAATTATCGTGCACTGCAAGAGGATTGTCGCACGAGCTTGGATGTTGTTGTGCTGGCCTGATGGCTAATAAAGTGCAATCATTTTCCTCCTTTATCGCTGGTCTTAATTTTTATTTCAACGTCAACTCTAATGATATTCGATTACAATTGAAGCACAAAATTATGTAATATTTTTACTTTAATGTTCCAATATTGCATTAATATTATTAAGAGTATAGATTAATGGTTAATTCTGTTTATAAGAATGTGCATTTTTACAAAAAATTATGAAGCAAGAAATTTTAGGTTTTCGTCATAGCCTTTGTTTCTATTCTTTTATTTTTCATTTTTTTCTTTTTAACATTTCTTCTTATTTTATATTTATTTTTGTAGATTTCCATTTTATATCCACTACATCTCGCGCGTATGTGTATATCATTTTTCTAAAATATTATAATAATACTTTACTTCGAAAAACAAATAAGAGAACTTTCAACTTCCGTTTAAATCGCAATCGTGATAACACATTATTCATATATTCACGTATCTTCACAAAATAAGACATTGAAATGAGAGTCAAGTTGGCCAATCAACTGATATAAGAGAGTTAAGAAAAATTGGAATCTCAGAGACAGAGTTAAGAAAATAGAAAAATTGTCCAAGTTTATCTACATTCTGTGATCGTTGTTCCGCACGAGTATCACGTTTTGACTTGTAGTGCTAGATCGCGACACGCGCGTTACACGTTGTTGCGTCATCCCATCGCAACGTTTCATTCAACTTGGAGTCTTTCGTACGAAGGTCAAGCGAACCGTGACTATCGCTGGCACGAGCACTCTCTCCATTCTTTTCCGCTCCAAGCTATCCTCCCCCTCGTTTCTTTATCCCCTTCTTCCTCAACGACCAACGTACACTTCCTCTTCTGCGCGAGCAGCCAACCGTTCTTTCTTTGAATCGCTCCCCCCTTATTTTTAAACGTGCGTACGTTTCCTTTCTTTCAAAGTTAATATGCAGTTTCTTATCCGTTTTTTACGTTAAAATCGTGCTAACTGTGGCACGCACTGAACAACTTTTGCTAGAAACGATATATTTAAACGTTCGACGAATAAATAAGAGGGAAGGAGAGAGACACAAATATGTTTGATTTTATTAAAATGACACATGACGTCTCCCTACTGCAGCGCGGAGCATTTTATGCAGATAAAAGCCGACGGTGTGTCGACTTGAATTAATTTCAGTTCAATACGTTTTCGTTTCACCAGCGCGACGCTCGAAGCATGAGCAACTTTCTGAGCGCCAACGGGATTACCGACGGTAGCGGTATGCTGACGGTGATGGCGAAGCTGTTGAAACAAGAGCTGACCTCGGACGCCGAAGAAGAGGGCCTGGTGCCGGCCCTGCCCGGCAAAGTCACCTCGATGCGGAAGGTGCCCTCCCTCTCGGACCTCTCCGACCCGGAAAGCTCCTTAGGTAAGTATCTTCTTCACAATTTTGATGCTTGCTGTACACTAATATTCCAATATTATTTCTGTGTGATTCATAGATATATTTCACACTTTTAATCGTTGTGAGTGACGGGTACATGATTGTAAATATCATATAAATGATGTACTCTAAAAGGAAGTACTTAGGGCTATAGTAGACAATAAATGGATAGGATAATTTGTTAAGTTACGGTTAAGCGTTTAGTAAAACGCTACAGATATTGCATTCCGCAAATTTTTTTGCAAGAAGTGCTCATTTGAACAATTTTAATTATTTATGTTAACAGTTTTGTAAAAAGTATTTATTAAAAAATTTTAATTATTTATATCAAATAAATGACATAGATGCAATCACTTATATTGCAAATATATCACTATGATTGTAAATACACTGTGATTGTAAATTGCAATCACTTAATTCATAGCAGCACAGTATTTTCTGTTTTACGTGACGTAACAATCCCAGTTTTCCAGTTCTTACAATTAGTCATTGCGTATTTTATTGTGTTGCTGGTAACAAGTGCATGCCAATGGCGTGAGAAAATACGCACGAGACTGTTTACCCAGACAGTGCAACAATCCCCAGTCCCAGTCTAGTGTTCTCATCAAGTAATTATCTCGTGGAACGATTTTGTCAAGTTTAAAAGCTACTTGTTACTTTATTAAAAGCCATGATATATGCCGCACGCACATATGTATAAGTATACAATCTATATTATATATTTAATGAAAAATTTCATTTTACTGTGAATTTTTATGTATTTAAAAACGGAAGACATTTCCATTTATTTCATATCCCGATTTGAAAACATTAAGTAAAAAGTTGCAAAGTGAATTGTTTATCATGTTATATATATATATATATTTGTTATATTTTATGTTTATATTACATATGTTATATTATATATGTTATATTTGTTACTCTTTATTTTTCTTAGTTTTTTATTACTTTTCTTTTTTTCCACGTATTTAAGACATGTTTTAAAAATGATAAGAAGAAAAAGTTGATATAACGTGGAGAATAGTGAAATCAGCGCTTTCGTTGCTTCTTGAAATACGATCGACTATGATTCCGATAGATAGTGTTGTGTTAACGTCGGATCCCGACACTTAAAGGTACACTTACATTCGATGACGCTTGCATAATACGAGCACTAGCTATGCGAATCGCACTCACACGTATATGATTCGTTCAATTAGATCGCGCGAGTTTTCTGTGTCGTGCTCTTTGCGCGACGTCAAGTGAGGCAGTAGAATGTTTAAACGTCATTTTGTTATTTTAGCAATATTATAATACGACAGTCGAACTCGTAACTCGCATATTTTGTTTTTAATCCACTTGTATTATCGTTCTTCAATATTATTCCTCCTGTTACATAAATCCAAGGTTTTTACATGCACATGTAAATGGGAAAATATATGTAACGAGCAAAGCTGTAACGTAAATGATAATATTCCTCGCGGGAGCAATCATATTCAATATTATCTCTTTCTCCATTGTCCCCATTTCATTCAATTTCTCTGCCATTTTAACGTCTTTAAATAACGCGTGAGGGAAGTAAATTTCAAGCAGATCAAAAACGTAAATTTAATCACGCATGAAAATTGGAATTTTCTAGGACAAACGTCGACTGTCGAGCGACGATACGAGTCATCCTTGTTACTCGCGGCTCGTCGTGCGCGATCAAAATGTAGCGAGAATTTACGAATTGGATAATCAGCAGCATCCTCATTAAAGCCCCCCCGCTGAACGCCCCCGCCTTCCATTCTCTGGCGGGCGTGTGTATGGGGTACACGTACGCGTCGCATCGCGTCGTCCCCGCCCGATTTATCCGCTCTTATCCGACTCCGAGAGGGAACGAGCATTTTTCAGTGATTCCGTGTTTTTCTCGTTTCTTTTCTAACGGCGAGCTTATGCAACCGTACGTGAGTCATTCTTATAAATATTTAAGTTTATTATTTGGAGACAAACAGACAGATAATAAACTTTATCTCCTGAATAGTTGCAGAGAACGAGATGTCGGAATTCGTTGTTAATCGTTTGTACAAATATTGTCGGAATGGATGGCAGACAGTGAAAGAGGGAGAAAAGAGTACATTTGTGAGCAATTGTTGAAAATGTTCTGCACTTTGCTATTTGCTCAACATTTTTTAATATCTTTCATGACTTTGAGGGCACATGACTTGAATAAACTAAAATTCAACAATTATTTAATATACAATATTTATATGTTAATTTATGTGTTCAAATATATTTTTATTTATTTTTAACAAAATTTAAAAATTTTCTTATTGGATCTTCAATATTATATATTTTTATGAGATATAATTATTTGCTATTTACAATAAGCATTAATATAAAGCGCTTAACTTCTCTGCCATTATTTTAAATAAAAAACTCCAATTGAAATGTTGCTGAGAAAGATCACGGCGCTTTTGAGGAAGATCTACTTGTTCAAGTTGCAAACGTATCCGATGCGATTAGCAGTTAGAACTTGAACAACGCGATAAATATGAGCGTGGGATTTCAATTGGACGGTACGTAGATTATACCGTAATAGCGACCGTGTAACAACGCGACGCATGCGCACAAGTCGCGTGTAATTAAGTAACCGATTTACCGCGCGTCATTTAACTTTCGGCGTGTATGAGTCAGCCGCGATATTGTTTATTGGCGAGGGATCTGCGGCGGGCGAATAATCGAATCGGTTGAGATGATTCAAACTGAACTCGTTTCCATTCTCGTACTGATATTTCATTCGCAACACGCATGCCCCCTAATTCGCTTAATTGCAAAGCACTTGGCGGGTGGCGGCGTGAAATTCTCTTTACGTCGCGAACGAAGTTAACGATTTCGTGTGTCACAAGTTTGATACGTAATTACCGATCACGTGACGCAATGCATGATATTTGGTCATAGAATTGTTTTTCCAATTCAATTTACATTCAGCGATATTCAATTGTTATAATATACTGAGTTGTTAATATACTGAGATGAATGAACTCTGAATAGAATAATATTGTACAGAAATATACATTTTTTTATTAATATCTGATATTGTAAAGTGACCAGGCATCCCGGATTTGAGTTGTTTATCCCTCATTAAAAACTATCCCGCATTGGACATGTAATTTATTTATTTAATATTATTCTTTATATTTATAGTTATTTTTAATATTGATGTATATGATCATTTTTTGCATTGTGACTATTATTTTCTGTAGTTACTTTTTTGTTATGAAAAGAAGAGTTTTATAATTTTTTTTATTAATTAATCAGAAGTATGGTTTTCTTGTAAGTTTTATATTAATAAACGCAAAAGATAAATCCAAGACATTTTAGTAACGCACAATTAAATAAACTAAGAAAATGATATCCGAACGTGTTAAGCGTTTTTTTTTTAATTTTATTTGGATACGTGCCGCATTCCAACATAAAACATCTGGTCACTTTATGATATTGGAGTGATATGGAGATCTTCGATTTACATGATGTAAACTTGTAATATAAAATGTAAATTGTCGTGACTGCTTTGCGGAGTTTTCATCATGTGCACGGGATTTCCATGATTTAACTTTCCACACTTGCCTTTTTCATAACGGTATCTAACACTATTGTTGGATGATCGAACGTTGGATCTTCGTTTACAGCACATTGGCATCGATGTGACTGACAGTACCCAGAATGTTTTATGCAAATAGCCATTGTCTATCTTGACATTGACGTGATGGCGAGGGATTTGTTTTGCGCTCTTTACGTGACGTCGTCGTTGGACACCGCAAAACGTAATGCATCCGTGTCGCGAATGCAACGCTATGATAAGCTCGGCTCTCGCTCTCGCGTGCTCGTCAAGATACATTGTCTCATAAATATGAATTCGAATTCCATGGCAAACACCGCGTGAGGGAAAAAAGGCCAAGGAACTATGAGGAAAATGTGGTTACTGTATAATACAGTCATTAAGTAACGTTTTGACGAGATGTGAAATGCTAATATTGTGTGTTTGTCATAATTATCTGTAACAAAATAAAAGATCTGTTTATAATTTAAATATCAACTTTCAGTTTCTTTTCATTGGCATCCATATTTTTAAATTTGTAGATTATTTTATGTTTTAATCTTTTATGTTTTTATATTTTTATATAAAAACATGAAAGTTGATATTTAAATTATATTTTTATATTTATATTTTTATGTTTGTGGAATATGAATGGCTTGTTAATCCGATGGGCTCGAAGCAACGTATGTTTCCTACTTATTCCACAGCCAAATCGACACCGGATGATCGAAGCTCGTTAAATTACGTGTCCCGACTCACTAAAAAGCTCCCTCCCGCCATTTCTTATCTTCTTGTCTCGTGTCTCCGTATGTTAATCGTAAATCAACGACGCTACACATGTAGTCCTCTACTCAAATAAAACAAGACAATTTATATATATCTTATACAAGGCAAGACTTTATACAAATAGAAATAGAGCATTTCTAGACTTAGAGTTCTCGACTATTGAAATCCTTTAAATACACAAATGAAAAAGTTCTAGCCGTTGAAATTTTTTTCTTTTTCCGAGGAGTTCTGAGTTGTTGATATCGTTATTTTTTATATTGCCTAGAGTTCTCGACTATTGAAAATCCTTTAAATACACGAATGAAAAAGTTCTAGCCGTTGAAATTTTTTTCTTTTTCCGAGGAGTTCTGAGTTGTTGATATCGTTATTTTTTATATTGCCTAGAGTTCTCGACTATTGAAAATCCTTTAAATACACAAATGAATAAGTTCTAGCCGTTGAAATTTTTTTCTTTTTCCGAGGAGTTCTGAGTTGTTGATATCGTTATTTTTTATATTGCCTAGAGTTCTCGACTATTGAAAATCTTTTAAATACACAAATGAAAAAGTTCTAGCCGTTGAAAGTTTTTTCTTTTTCCGAGGAGTTCTGAGTTGTTGATATCGTTATTTTTTATATTGCCTAGAGTTCTCGACTATTGAAAATCCTTTAAATACACAAATGAAAAAGTTCTAGCCGTTGAAAGTTTTTTCTTTTTCCGAGGAGTTCTGAGTTGTTGATATCGTTATTTTTTATATTGCCTAGAGTTCTCGACTATTGAAAATCCTTTAAATACACAAATGAAAAAGTTCTAGCCGTTGAAATTTTTTTCTTTTTCCGAGGAGTTCTGAGTTGTTGATATTGTTATTTTTTATATTGCCTAGAGTTCTCGACTATTGAAAATCCTTTAAATACACAAATGAAAAAGTTCTAGCCGTTGAAATTTTTTTCTTTTTCCGAGGAGTTCTGAGTTGTTGATATCGTTATTTTTTATATTGCCTAGAGTTCTCGACTATTGAAAATCTTTTAAATACACAAATGAAAAAGTTCTAACCGTTGAAAGTTTTTTAGTTGTGGAAATTAGACATTTCCACAACTCGGTACTTGTGATTTCGACAACATTCACTCAGTACTTCATACCTAAAATTTCATCAAAATCGGAAGAAGGTAGTATACTAAAGTTAAGCCGCCCAAGCTTTATTACCGTTGTTATTCTAGTCGACTCATCAAGTCCAATCAATAAACACGCGGTGCTCTGAAAAATTTAGTAGCTGGGGGGGATTTGCAAGTCGTGACGAGTGAGCCCGAATTCATTCAGGCGTTGTCAGAAGCTGGGAAATGAATGAGAAAGAGAGAAAGAGGGAAAGAGAAATCGCCAGTAAAGCCCTGCACCTGCATGGGAATATGCGGAGACGACGCAAGAGTGGCGAGTGGGAGTGCGGACTCTCCATAGAGAACGAAAAGAGGAGAGAGGGAGAGGGGGAAGGAAGGGAGGGGGGGGGAGTCGCCGGCCGGCCGGCTAGTCTGGGTACACTAGACGTCATAAATGTCTTTCTATCGTAAATGACTCATTACACAGGCATTCTTAGAAAGAACAATGTATCATATTGAGAGTTTTGTGAATGAAGACTGTAAATGTAGCTGAGATCTCGCTCAATTCACGGAAAATTAAAGATATATGTATTTCCTTACTTTATATAGCGTACAATATTGGACTATAATATATAAAGCGCAGAGAAAAATAGTTCAGGGAAGGGGGGATTATTTTATTCGTAAAAAATTTTACTTTTAATTCGTAAATTATTCATAAATTTCTACGTATACACTGCGTCCACTGCACGCGCGCGCGCGCGCGCGCACACACACACACACACAATGAAATGTCCAGGACTGGAGAGAAGCATTTACAGTGCCTGGTGTACGTCGCGCGAAACGCGTAACCGCAGCTGTGCGTGCGGTCAAACTCCCTCTCCCTCCCGCACCCTCTCACATCCGCGCCTTCGTCTTCCCTCTGGTTCGCGTTGCTTACCTACCTACCCGACCCGAGACCAGACTCAGATATGGTTCTCACGTTCTCGATCGTCGGCGACGGCGATTTGCAGTTTGAAACAAACCCGCCCCGGTACGCGTGGCTCTCCCTGGACCTGTCGAGTGCTTGTCCTCTTGTCTGTTTTTCTTCCTTCGGCAGAACGCCTATTGCCCCTTCGAGAACGCAACTCTGAGAGCGGCGAGTCGGTTGTCTTTCATCTTGAAGAAAATTGAGGCAAACCGCGTATCTCTTCGGAAATAATTTTCGGCCTTATTCTCATGGGAAAGATCTCAAACTGAGAATTTAATCGTATTGATTTCATTCAATTCAAATCGTTGATTTTGTTACGTGGATGATGGTATTTATTATTATTTATGTTATTTAATACTTTTTTTATCTTTATTTGCGAAAGCCATTCGCAAGTATTAACTTGTAAAAATATCTCAAGTATTTAATTAGTCACGTTTATTATAGATGTATAATAATAGCTTTAATAAATATTTAAAAAGTTTTGTAAAACATTAGGCAAGAGATTATCTGAGTAGTTACTTGAAAGGATGCGTTTTATTACTAATCTCTTATTTACTTAATTAATTTTTGAAATATCACGGTGTTGATTAATTATAACGTTATCGTCTAAACTTTATCGTCTTCTTACTTTTTGTACTTTTATTTCTCACAATGATTGATTGAATACTGATTAAACCATTAGACGGACTGTCTGTAAAGCAGAGAGAACGATAAAAATAATGGCGATATAAATGAAATCTTTCTATTTCTCTTCTCGCAACTCCTCGATACAGCTTGTTGTTTGCACGGATCGATGTTGACCTCACGATTGAAATGGCTTGCGTAGGTCCGTTTTATCTTTTCTCCAACCGATACGATATATATTGATCTCGTTATTGCCGTCTTTTACATCAAGAATCCGATAACTTTTCACGAAACGATGTCATTGATCGAGAACTTCAATGATACTTTATACTCAGGGTTTAATTAGGTAAAGAAAAAGATGCACATTTTGTAGACCTACAACAGTTTTCACACTTACATACTTTTAAAATCGTACATGCTGATTATGAGATTAGAAATGCGCTTATCTAACATCACGCTATCTTCATCTATACGTATAAGCGAAGATGGATAGATTGATTATTTTTTCAAATAAATTTATAACAAGACGATCTACTCGTTCGACGAATCTAACATAAAATTCTAATTTGTATTATTTATTTGTATTATATTTTCACGCGCCTTTAAAATGAATTCCAACAATTTTCGATCGAACAATTATAATATTTTCATTTGACGCGGTCGCGTTGTTTCGAATTCGCGTGGTTTATAATAATTGCACGGCTGGCGAGCTGTTTTCCCGGTGTATTGAGCGAGATTGAAGATAGTCTTGCTCGTGAAAAATGAAGTGCGTTGCCGTTAATGCACTGCATAAATAAAGATTGGGTCGCGGGTCAGCCACGCCGACAAGTAAGTGTCTACCTCTGCCGGCCAGTTTAGCGAATGCATCGCTGCAGCTTAGATAGATTGCTCATAGATAGAGTTGTGTACACTGTACGCGCGCGCTATTCGCTGTAGATAAAGTAGAGCTCTGAGACACTTACACAGAGCTACACAGGATGTCATGTGCATTCAGAATCGTAAAAAATTGAAAGTGTTGCATTTAAAAAAATCGACTAAAAACAGATTTTAAGTTGGATTTTTAAAAATTCTTTGAACATGTCATTGTTTATAGTCAACCATAATATTTGATAGTTTAATAATTCAATGTTAAAGTTTCGCCAAATTTATTTCAAATTAAACAATAAATTGTCTTCTACTTTTTTAATATTTTCTTTTCTGAAGTTTAGTCGAAAAATTAGTGTTTCTTATTAAACAACTTATTAAAACATATATTAAATCTATTAAATAATGTATTACAAAATTTTATATATTAAATTATTTAATTAAATTTATCTCAAAAAAGTTACTATTTTTGCTAATAAATATGTATTCTGGAATTTATAAGAAATGTAACTAGAAAAGTTATCTACAATTTTGCTCAGTCTGAGATATCTATGCTATTCTGCCATCTCCTCGGAAATCGTTTCTCTGTTTTATTACGGATATCTATTTCCTTTGGGCACACAGTACAATGTACTTTTCTCATTGCTACCCTTGTTCCTTTCGACACGCCGTTTTAGTTTCCACAGAAATCTTTGAAGATCGTCGCAGCGCCGATGGCACTTCACATGAAGTCTAAAGTACCGGAACTAGCGTGTTCTCGATTGTCCTCAGAAAAGTGGATCTTGATTTATGAATGCAACCTTCCGTGCAACAGCCGCGCGTGTGACTCGGAAGGAGCAACATCCGTGCGCGTGCGCGCGTACACGCTGAAGGGTGGCGAATTATGGGGAGGGAGAAGGGAAGAGGAATGGAACACGATGGCAGGGAGGGCAATGGATAGCAACAGGTTCTGACGTCACTTAGGCGCCACGCGACTCTGTTTCATTCACGAGAAGCCAGAGGAGCGAAAGAGGATGGACCAGGAACTCATGACCGGCGATGCCTTGCCTTTCCTGTTTTCTCACATGATTCGACAAGCCGGTTTACCCCGATCGGCGGTGGCGGCGGCGGTCGCAGTTCTCAGCCCAACCTGGCACTGGCAATTATTGGCCCGTAACGGTTCGAGTCGAAGCCGAACAGCGAGGTTGCGGTAATGGGTTCCTGATCCCGAATTGATACGAGTGGATCATTACAGCGGACCAAAGTGCGTTCTTCCAAATGTTTTATTTTATTTTATTATATGTACAGATTTGCGTAATAGGCCCACAATTCATAATCAAAATTTATACGTTATTCTATGAACTAGTAGTCATCGATATTGTATATTCTGTATGGAGAAAAAGCTGCTTGAATGATATAAAATAGCGATAGCGTTCGTTTAAACAAATACCAAATTATCAATAACCAAGTATTTATAACCGCCAGGAAATAATGAATACAACCCCCCCCCCCCCCTCGTTACCTTAATATTATATATCATTTTTTAACATTATATATCATTTTCTAACAGTAAGGTTTTATTTAGTGATTATTTGTATTTTATTTTTATTTTTTTGGTTCTTTGTACTTATATTATATCTTGTTTACAGAAAATGATGTTAATTGGTTTGCACTTGATAAGGGCTTCAAATCAAGCCGAAACGTTGTGCGTTTTAAATATATTTTTAGCCAGTGGTGGTCGAAGAACATTTGTTTATTATTTAAATACCAAATTAGTTTAACTTTTATTAAATCCATTACGAAATTAAAGTAATTGATTATTAGCCAACTAGATCGTTTCTTTATTTCATGACTGTTGATTGTACGTAATCAACGTGCCGATGAAGTTTACTATATTGCATCAGACCGTTGAATTAACTCGGTATTCATTTCATTGAGAACTAGATCGCTCCAGTTTCGTTCGATCGATCGATTTATCGATCAAATCGAACACTTATATCTGTCCGAGAGCAATCGCCAGCTCCACTCGGTAGTTCCTGAATTAAGTTAATCCTTATCGGGAGTAACTTCCGCGCGTTTCCTTGTTCAATTTTTCAAACGCCGCGACCAACCACGATCGCGATCGTCGCGTTAGTCCAGGGTTTTTTACCCCGCGACATCGAGCGCGAAGCAACGTTCGAATTCCCTATCCGAGTCTACCCGCTCACCGGCGCTCGTCCCTCTTGCCGGGGCGCGGGGTCGCGGGGCGAGCGGAGGATGAAAGACGATGGGCGAGAGGCAAGGTGAGCGCGGTGCGAGTGCCGCCCCACCACGGCGGCGAGTAGCCACGCGAGTTCATTCATGAGATCGTGGGAACGTGCCTCACGGTGGGTCCGTTCCACCCCGTCCTTTTCCCTCCTCCCCCTTACCCTACCTCTGGCACATGTTAGCCGGTCGGTTTATCTCTTCTTCGTCCTATCTCCGTCGGTCTCTTTCTGCCTCTTGCGCCGCGCGTTGTCTCTCCCTCCCCCCCTCGCTCTCTCGCGTCTAGCACCTGTTTCTACCTTCTCCTTGCTCCGCTCCCTGTCCAATCTCACGCTTTCTCTCTCTTTCCTCCGCAGTCACTCTTGCTCCCGCGATTTCTCATTCTAGCTTCCACACATCCTCCGCCCTTGCTCTCCTTACCCTAATCATTCCTTCTTCTTGTTGCCACACCTCTCCGTACTTAACTTCCCTCTCGCTTCTTCCGCTCTCCCCTACTCCCTTACACCCGGTCTCTCTCATCTCTACGCCGCAATTCCATCGTGCTCGTCGTTTATCCGTCCATCTTCATGATTCTATCCTCATAATTCCTCGTGTCCACTGATTATTCCAGTTTCGTCATCGAAATCGGCCTCCTCGCTCCCATTCTTCCTCCTCCTTCGAGGTCTCGTTCGTTCTTTCCTGCGGCTTTCCCTCGTTCCTTCGTCGGCGTTGCGCCATGTGCTAGCCTCCGTGTCTCTCTCACCTGTTCTTTATTCAGGTTCAACGTATTTTTTTCGCGATCGGTCTCTCTCGCACCACCTTTGTAGACCATTCTTCCCTTCTTCGCCATCTGCTCGTCTCCCTCTACAGGTCTGTTCCACACACCGCTTCGTTTTACCTGCTCGCGGCCACTCGCCTGATCCTCCCCGCTCTTCCCCCCCTCTCTCTTTCTTTCTCTCTCTTTCCCCGACCCTTTCCCGGGATCTACGTTCGGTACAGTGACTGCTACAAGCTACGTTGCTTTATCGACGAAAAACATCGAGACAGCATGTTTGTCCGGATGGAGAACATTGTAAGCGTGCACACTGATTTCAAGACTGTTTTCGCAGACTATGCAAATCGCTCGATAACATGTTTTTCCGATTTCTGGGTTAGTAGATGTAGAGCCAAAGGAAATAAAGCGAATAAAATTGACGTAAACGTGCAGCGTGTAGTGTAAGCGTTTTAATGTACATATAATGTACACATTTCTTGCCTTATGACAACTGTGCTTCTTTCATCAGAAAGCTGTGAGTTAAGCGTTTGCAACATGTACAGTAACAGTTAGCGACTCGATTCAACCAGGTTTATCAGAGAAATCTTTTCTTTCTTTCTGTCTCGTTTTTGCACACGATGTAGTAATTTCATGTAAATGAACTGTTTTCTGTACATTAGATAGGCATTTAATAGGCATTTAATGGTGTATGACAAAGTAAGGAAAATTGAATAATTCCGGGAACGTTTCTCTTTGAAATCTACATACAATTCACTAAGAAAATATAACGTTGGTAAACGCTGGTATATTTCTATATAATTATTGCAATTGCCCAGTGAATTTGTTATATTAAGCTTCATAAATTTCTATATTTTTCATTTAATGTCTTCTTATTTTTTTTTAATTATTATGTCTAGCACAAAAAGATTTTGCATCCTTCAAAGTAGTAAATAAAAAATGCTCGTCGTCTCTATCTCCTTTAAACTCCTTTCTTATGACGGTACATGTGCAAAGTTATCGATGACTTAAGCGTATAAATAACCAATTCCCCTCACAATTTCTATTTTGTTTTTTTAAAACACAAAGTCCCTATTCCATAAATAAATAAACCTACCTATTTTTCAAGCAAATAACTAAAAATATATACAATTTATTCTCCCTTTAAATTAAAAAGATCTTGTTTTGCACTCGTAATGCAAAAATCACGTGGGTCGCGCAGAAGGGGTTAATATGCGAAAGATAGACGATTATTTCCGAAGATTATTGAAGAGGAACTTTCGTAGTCTACTGTACCCGACGACCTCTGCGTGGCCGGCAGCCGGCGGAGACATAATTGCGGCTCGTAATCATGCTGCCGTGCCCGAGGGTATCCCTCGTCCCCCTCTTTAGACTGTTGCTCGTTTCTACTTCGTCTTCGTTTCGTTCTATCGTGCCCTCTCAGCTTCACCTCTCTCTTGCTCGCGCGCGCTCTCTCCCCTTGTTCTTCACTTTGTGTGCCTTCAGTTTCAAGCGAGCGAAATGTAATAACGTTACGTCCGCGGAAGTTAAAGGTTCGAGTAGGAAGCCCGAAAGGGAAGAGATTAGATAGACATCGAGTGGAACCCCGGAGCGACGACGGTGCGGATTCCGTCAGGATCCGTGCAGTCTAACGATGCGAGTGCAAAAGCACGATGATAAAAATATGAGATATAAAAATAATCACAAGGAGATCATTTCTTATTCTCAAGAAGCGTGACGAGTTAAGAAATATTAAGCGATCGATTTCTGATTGGCTCGCTTAGGATAAAACCGGAAGTGTGAGAGAAAGATATAATAAATACATATCTTATTCTGCATTTTACTTCATATTATCAATAATTTGATGTAACTTATTAGCTAATGTGAGCTCAAAATTAAGTCCAATAAGTTTTTTGTTTCAAATCAAATAAGTAAAAGATGGCCAACAGAAATATCATATCCGGTTTTATATCCTATGACAGCACATTATCCGATCTCTGGTCCAGGGTCTTTATATACGACAAGCTTTGTGCTGTCACAAGTATGTGTTTAGTTTGATTCATCGCCATCTAAGCGCCATTCGGATTACTCGGTTAATGGCCTATCTCCAGCATCTCCTACTTCGATTCGGTTCTGTCGCGTCCCGCGAAAAACGCGATACTCCGAAGAAGGTACGGAAGGTAGATGGGGGAACGGCCGGACTTACACACGTTCGATGCGTATCACACGCGCTATTACCCCTAGAAGATACGGCTCACCGCGCCATGCCGCGCCGCGCCGACCGTTTTACGACCGAACGTTTATTCGCCATTTCGAGCCTCTTAACGTCCGCCGCGGAATATCGAGCTTAATATATCGGGACGTGAACGCTCGCCTCTCCCTCTTTACCCCGTGCCTTTTACTCCACGCCCCCCTCGTTCCCCGTATTATACGTCTGCGGGTACCACCTTGAGGGATGGAGAGACGGAGAAAGAAAAGTTGCGAAAGGTCTGCCCCGTGATTCGGCATGAAATAAACCTGCCATGGCGATCGGATCGTGTCCTTGTGATCGAGGTACGTATCTGCTGGATTGGGATTGAATTAGCACTGATTTATGATCAGTGTACGATCTGTTACAATAATCCGTAATCGAGTGAATATTTTATGATTGTATGATAGTTTTATTTTCGATTATCTATGTATTTATTTATTTTGTTATGCTGTTACTGAAACAGTTTACTCTTAAAAAAGATCTAAAGCCATATCGTTATATTTCTCACAAGGGAAGGTTTTTAGGTGTTACACTCGGATTTCAAAAATTTTTTGCATGCAGGTAGGGAGGTCCCCAAATAGAAAAAAAAATAAAAGATCTGGTCAAGGGAGGTTTTTAATTCTTTCAGTTTTAATTTTGGTTTTGATTTCTTTTTAAAGCGTTGTGCATTAGGTGAAATAAAAAATGTAAAGAATTCGATTGGAAATAGCATTTTTGAGTAATTAACCTAACATCGAAAATTGCGCACGTAGCGCGCAAATATGCATTTGGGCCGCTACTTTTATAATTTTTCTTCTATTTGGGGACCTCCCTACCTGCATGCAAAACATTTTTGAAATCCGAGTGTAACACCTAAAAACCTTTCCTTGTCAGTAGAATTTCTTGAAGGATCTGCGCGGAGCAGCGTGCGTATCATGAATTCCATTAAAGGACAAAAAACGCGGATATCATTAGAAAGAGTCAAAGCGGGAAATTTACATTGGAAACCGTTCGAATCTATCTCGTTCCTCGGAGAAGTCTAAAGAGGGAGGAGGCCCTTACGACCGGGCGTAACCGATTAGGGATGCTATTAAACGTACGCGCGCGGTTGCAACAGGTACACGACCTGAAACGGGCAACAGCCGGCCGATGTTATTGCTCTTGGGAAGACGGTAGCCGGGGTAATTGATTATCTTGCGCCCTTTATACGTTACGAGCCTGCCCTACCTCTTAAATCCAGCCTGCGTGATCTAAGAGATGCGCTCTCCGCGCATTTTCTATACCCGCAAATTATACGGCGGAATCGACGTAGTTTAGTTTCAGCGAAGGAGGGAGTAGGGAGGAAAAAGAAGGAAAGAGTTAAGTCGAACGAAAGCGGTCTCTACTCCGACGAGATGAGAGATCGCGGCGTATGCAAAAGAGACGCACCGTAAAAATCGACGCACGAGCGAGTCCATAAAAATTTATTTACGTCGCGCACTCCTCGCGTCTCTGATACCGTAACGGCGATACGATTCGCAAATGATTATTATGTATTCTGATGAGACATTGATTTTCAGAACTCGCGCTGAGAATAGTTTGGAGAACGAAGTGCGTAACACGAAGTTGTACGAAAATTAATAAGAAATATAAAAAGTTATAAGAATTATAAAATATAAGAAAATATTAAACAATTGTTCCCCTACTCAAAGCTCCTATTATGTTCAATCACAATTATATTAATTGAAAATATTTCATTACTTAAAATTAAGTGGTTGAAGTGTACGCACCGACAATTCTAGGTTTTACTTGTCTATATTACTTTGATTATCAGAAAATATCACAAAATATTGAAAATGACATTAGATGTTCCTTTTTATTAAACATTTTCGCATTAATTTGTAAATATAATAATATATAATACATTAATACGTTTTATTATTTATTGTGGAAATATGCATATTTAGTCATTAAAAGGTGGATGTATTAGGATACGTAACAAGCTATCACGCGCGTTTAATATTTCCTCTTTTTATATATAAATGCTATTACGCGGTTGTTCATTTCTTAAGTAACGTAAAAGTGTTTTTATAAATTATTCAAATTTTTACAGGAGTTAAGTAACCTATCACGCAGTTTTATCATCGTACATGACTGTTGCACTGATAGCACGTTGCAATCGTAGCTGATGGCGTCAATGCGGAACGAGCGGAGTAATTAAGTTTTTATTAACATTCGCATATAAAAGCGGTTATTGAACTCGCGTGTTTCAGAATATAAATTCTCTCCCATATTGGTACTCGTTGCCAGAAACGTGCGCGGAAGCTCTCTGACTGCGTACATTTCTCACTGTCCGCGTGCACGTAATGCGGAATGACGAGCACCGAACGCAGAATTGTTCGGCGGAAGGAAGGGGGGGGGGGTAGGAAAAGAGGAGGAGAGGCTATAAATCGGTTAAATTGCTAATTCGAGCACCGCGGCTCGCGCTGCCGCGGTAAATTCCAAACAAGGCGGGGCATTAAATTGGGGATTAATTGCGGCGTGCAGCCTTATAGCGCGTCTTCCAATTTCGCACGGCGGTGGCGAACGAGAGCAGGCAGAAGCATCTTGGGCGAAGTGCACTTCCGACGACGAGGTGTGCCGAGGCGGTCTTCCCGGTATTACGCGGCGCGTATCCGCGTCTCATAGACGTATCCTTCGCGGCCGTGCTCCTTGCAGGAGCGATGCTCTCTCGAGCAGGAGCCGCGGCTTCTGCTCTCTCTCTCTCTCTCTCTCTCTTTCTGTCTCGCTCGCTCTCTCGCTCGAGATTACGAAGATAATGGGGCTGGAGCGTAGCGGCAGGCGCGCGTTGCAGGCCGATCCCCGCTTCTAACAAATTACTGGGTTCATTCATCCTCACCGACGATGTAGAGGGAAAAACCAGCCCGGCGCGCTAGCTGAGGCCACTCGTGGCGATATACGCGTGTGTAACTCGCCCTTTCTCGCGTGGCCGTCGTCACGGAATACCACTCGTGTACAGTCGTTCCCGTTCCCCGCATCCCTCAGAATCAGCGGCGTTTATCAACGGCGGATGCAACGAAACGCGCACTTCCCGCGTGACGTACGTCGGTCAACGCGCAACGATCGGAAATCCCCCTTGGAAACCTTGAGATGAAATTGTTCGATGATGCGAATGCGTGAGAAGGGAACATCCGGAAGAAAGAAGCTCCTTGCGTATCGTGCGACTCGGAGCCAGGAGCTTTCGTTATCGCACGCGCCAATCGCAGATGTAATAATTGCATATTTTGCATTTCTCTCGAGTTTCATTACTGATATTACGTACAAACATGTTGCATTAATTAAGACAACTGAGAAGTAAAAGAATCTTTATTCTTCATTTATAATGTTAGTTGGCTAAGACTGTTTCGCTCATTCCGCATTAACGACATACGATCGATACCTTTTATTATAAACGTTCACATACACATGCACACGTATCTGCATCGTGCGTTACATGTGTTCGCAGGCCATTGGCAGCGTGATTCACACTCCCCAGGAGGCAATAAATTCCAATACAATTGAGTGACTAATATGTGTTTGGTCGCAAACGAGATTTTCCTTTCTTAAACCCGTTCTGTCTCCGGCGCTTTTGATCTATCGATTATAACTGCTTACGTGGCGGAATTAATTTTTTCCCGGCATTTGTTCCACATTTCGCAATAACAATTTCCTCCTGCCGATCCTGCCTTTTTCTGTTGCAATTACGTCGTAATTTCTGTCTGTCTTTGAGGACACACGCGCGTTTGTGCATTTACGTCACGCAGGTCGTTACATCGCTTATCTTAACAAGATTTCACTTTAATAAGGATTTAACTCCGCAACATTCAAATTTGCGAGATATCAATATTTATATGCGCATATATAATTATACGATGTATAGCATTCTTTGTCAATTATTCTCTACCTAGAGAACACACACACACACACACACACACACATATACGCGCGCGCGGCCAATACGATATCGATCTTTCGAGTACGTCTCGCTTTCGCGATCATCTCATATTTCATGATGGGATTTTATACGATGCAAGTAATTCGCGCCATTTGCTGAATAAATCATCCACTTTTAGCAACTAAGTCTAAACTCGTTGCAGTATGTTGCGGTGGCTTTTTTCGCAACCGGTTCGCTCAATGTAGCTCTTTTTCGCTCTGATCGACTCGCGTAGCCGCAGCGTGCGTCGAGTTCCCGATAAGAGCGTGCAGCGCGTGGGCACTCGACTTGATACACCAGCTCGGGGAAAGAAGCGCCGATAAGACGAGCCGATATACTCGCTGACATGTTTGCGTCGATCCCATAAATCGATAACGAGCCGATATTCGATTTACATAAATTAATATATACGAGCTAGCAGAGGCGGAGAGCAGCATGCCTCCTTCTGTTACAGCTGAACGTCGAAAGTTCACGGCGCAATTTAACGGAGAAGCATTCTAACAAAGTTCGAGAAGTGCATTTCCCGATGATTTGCTTCGAGTCATTTGTTTCTGTTCTTTTGACACTTGTGCACTATTTCTGTTTGAGATTTTAATTGTCTCGAAATGCTTAAAGAGAACTTTTAGGGAATTCGCTACTCTGACAGTGGAAAAATTAAACATTTAATTTTAAGTTTTGATGTTTCTGTTCTTTTCTCTTTCTCTCTTCTATTTCTAATGTATAATAAACTAGACAGCTTTACGATTGAAATAGTTTTTGGAAAGTGAATTAGGAAGAAACTTCTTTTTTTATAGTCGTTTTGTAAGTTTCCTTACAATTGTTTCCTTCATTCGTGTTCACTTCAAAGCAGACGAGGAGTTCCGATTAGGGTTACAACTCAGATTGGCAAAGCCATCGTCCCCTCTCGATCTCTTAATCTCGGTTTTGTTACCGCATCCGACTGGAACGGCGTATCGCGCGCTATTTTTCACAATTGTAACATGACCAAGAATTTAGCCACTAGTTTCCGTTGAATCGCTGATCCATGCATTGGTGTGAGACGTGTCTTGTACTACAGGAATTTATGTAAACCGACGAACTCTTATTTAGAGCTACCTGAATTACATGTTCGTCACACGTTCATTAAATTGTGCAATTCATTATCGAAGTACTATTACGTGTTTTTTATATAACGTACTTGTGTGCTTTGGAAAATCTATACTTGGAAATGACAGTTACAGTTGTGATATTACGGTATTATATAGAACATAAAGACGGAGGTGCATAAAATGTGAGAACAACTTTTAGAGTGTCGAGAAATACGGATGTACGAATCGTAGATAAACGAATATAAATAAAGACAAGGTGGGTAACTTTTCAAATTAAATGGAACAAAATGTTAAGAGTCTCCACAATGTTTTAGGTTTAGTTATTATTGCCATGTTTGCATTCTTTCCTTGTGCAAATATTATTTCTGTAAATATCGTACTCTGCTAATACTTTTGGAACATCTGTTGACAGTCAAATGTATTATACTCGTCGTAGTATTATTTACAGCCAGCATAACTGTCGTCATTACGCTCTATTAAGATTTACTAGCGTTGTTATCATAAAAATGATACTACATATGCTATTAAACATATTTAGATATATTGTTTACACGCATTTCAATATGTAAACTTTTTAAGAATATCGATCAGCACGATGTCCAAAGACATTCGAACAAAAATAGTGATTGGTTCGCACCTCGCATGGTGTTAAAGACTTTATTAAAGGGTTCAGACGGATGTGCAGGGTATCTTATGCAACAGATGCGGTTTCCGCGGTGATCGTCCCAGCAGCTGATGCGTAGGAGTGGCCGAGTGAACCAGTTGACAGCGCTCGACTACCATCCGTTCGTTTTCTCGTCTCTTCGTCCCCACTTTGCACCCTTTTTCCTCCATCCCTTCCCAGCCGCCTTCTTCCACACGACTTGCTCGCCACACGACCGGCACGCACCAGTTAACCACCTCTTACGCTCGCATGCATGAACTAGCAGCTATCTTCGTCTCCTTTCTCGTTCCATTCTCGATATTTCTCTTTCCTACCGTCTGAATCGTTTTAACGTTTTACGGCTTGTAGCTCTTCATTCGAGAATTTTTTCAATCCCGCGTTTTACGGTCGATACTAAGATTATCCACGGTAGATTGCAGTAATGAAAAAAAAACATCTGAAGGGGGAAACGTTAATTTTATTTCCTGTATCAAGATAAATGGAAAATCTTCCTTTGCCTGTCGACAGATAATCTTTACTAAATCCGTAATTTAAATGAAATCTCTCTTTCAGTACTTTAATACTTATTTACACTTTTAGAAGCATTTTAGTTTGTCAAAATTAAAAATAAGGTTGATAGGTAATCTAGATAACATAGATAATATATAGATAACCATAGATACGAAATTAAAGTTGCATTTATTTATTATCACGTAATATTAAAAGTTCACGTAATATTAAAAATTCAGAGAGAGAGAGAGGGAACAATGCAAACTGAAGAAATTTCATTCTGAAATACCTTGCTGCCACGATTTCAGATAAAAGCGAAAGCAAATTGGTGTGTCAACGACACCGATCGATTTTCACACGACTTTTATCGCCTGCGATCTACTGCGCAGTATTAAGTACTACGAATAAATTGAAACAATTACGAGATGACGCGTCCACATCTTTAATCTTTAATCTTTTTATCGGACGCCACATCCTTGCGCTCGTTAATTCCACCATGACAGCTGGTGTTCAAGGGATATCTGGCACTTATGGTTCTTCCGCGATGAAAGCTATGTTTCTTTCACCATTTGCTCGCTCGTCGGACGGCTAGTACCACGGCAGTCGGCCTTACCGCCATCCGTAGACCAGTTCCTACTTTGTTTTTTTCCCCATCTTCCTCCGCTGCTTCATCCTCGCTGCTCTTTCTGCTTTCCTCTTTCTTCGTCTTCGTGCGCCGCGAGAGTGTCTTTTATCTGGCGCGGGGAATTTTCGCTCGGGATGCATGTTGCGCAATAATAACATCAAATTACAATCCTCTCTGACGTCACACTTTTGCATTGGTGTACCTGATTGGTGCTCACAGTGGAACATGTGAAATATGATGTTACAGGCAGCCCGAATAGCGCTTCGAATCACCGTTACAGACGTAATAAAGTGTAGATATATCATTATGGTAATCGACAAAATATGAATTTATAATTCGGAATGTGTTCCCAGAGCGAGCAGCCCAATGCGAGACGGACATTTGTGCAAATCAGCGAGAATAAATTACGAGATAATAAATTGCAAAACCGTGAATGTTTTTCGCGCGGTGCGACTGGCGGTTCTGGCGCAGATTGAGCTGAATTTGCGTGCACATGGCCTCAACTCGGATCGTGCCAATAATAATACTGAGAATTTGCAATTTGAAGCGAGTTTTGTCAGCAATTCGCGCCGTTACCACCATATCTAGTGGTAAGATCCTCGCGGAAAGGGCTGCTTATGGGCGCTCCGGTTTTCGAGCGGATATTATGGCAGTCCGCGAGCTCGGGCGCGTTGATTAATGCAGGATGGTTAAACAAATAAAATAGCGAAATATATAATTGATTCCGCCGCGAAGCGCGTCGCTTCGGGTGGACGAAGGGTGGGAAGGGGTGGCAGGCGCGCGCAGGAGAAGCTGAACAGGTTTCTGCCGCGGAGTAAGACGATCGTAAGGTCATCGTGTGCGTAGCGCGAGGTAGACGAAGACGCTCCTAGAAAAGACGCCGTCCGTACACCTCGCCGAGGGAAAAAGGACGCAAGCGGTGGCAAACGAGTTCTCGCGGCGATCCGTTCGCGGTAATTGCCGATGCAAATGATTGTGCTTACCGCACGACGAGCGTTCAAACATCTCAACATCGAATATCGCGTCCGCGTCATTTTAGGATTCATTATCGGTTATGAAGATCTTACGGCTTCCGATTTATTCATCCTGCAGGTACGCGATGTACTTTGTGGGACGCCGGTGCCGACTTCTTTTACCCAGCATCCAGCTTCCGCGGACTGAATTAATAAGTTCGCGGCTCTCCCTCTTTTTCTCTCGTTTCCTTGGAATGGAAAATATAGCGTTATATTTCTAAGAGTTCGCGGTGTCTACTGCTGTTGTTTATAATGGAGTCCGTGTCGGATATAATATTATGTGCATCTCGAGTCGCGTCTCGATAGTTCTCAAAACCTCACGGCTGCAAAAATGAGTAATTCCGTAGGCCAACGAAATTATCCGGAGAATGTAACGTGGGCAGGTAGTTAATCGCGGAACACGCCGTTTATCGATAGAAACATTTACGATAATAATCGCGGCAACGATGAAGATTCGCGGTTATCGAGTTCAGCCGCGGATGCAGGAATTCTTCAACTCCATTACATCTGCAGCTTAGAAATCGGAGGAGGAAACGGTAAAGATAACGTCGGACGCATACACATTGTACGTGTATATTCGTTAATTACACGGTCATTAATGAGACAGGAAAACGTTATCGAAGCGATACGTTTGCATGCGCTACACGTGCACTGGTAACACGCGAGTTTATGGTAAAACCGAGCGAGATGGCGGCGGAGAGAGCGAGGGACGGGGAAAGAGAGAGAGTGCGTTGGAAGAGGGGATTGGGGGGGGCAGGGGAGAGCCGGGATGCTGCGCGCGAGCAAGGTGGGGAGGAGAGCCACGCGATCGAGATTTATTTATAAGTCGGCGAGCTCGAGTTCGCTCCTACATTCTCCCGTTTCCTCCCTTCCTCCTCCGGCTCCACCTGCTCGCAATCTCTTCCTATGTTTCTCTCTTTCTCCGCTTCTTCTCGTTCCTGCGGTATCCACCGACCGATGCTGTTGCCCCGCATAGCTGTAGCAACGGCGAGCAATGAGAATTTCTTCGCTGCACGAAACATCTCTCTCCGATCGCCGATCGAACGCCGCTCGGCAAAAGCACGCGTCGCATGCTGCGCAATACGCGTTTACTATTGTCAAAATTTGAATGTAGATCGTGGGGCTATTTTGGGCGCTTGCCACGTGTAACGTTACATCATGCGCGGATCTCGGAAAACGCGCACGATTCTGTGCGCTCTCCCAGTCTCGCGCCGCTTCGCGCTAGCCGTGTGTGAATGCATTAATTCACGTAGTTATAAATAAAACGTGGCGATTGCGCAGAAGTACTACGTCAATTGCGCCAAGGTGTTGCGACAATTGCAAAAGTGAGGAGTTGCGAGGTGGGAAAAGGCTGGGCAGGCACACACTCCAGCTCTCCGGGAATGTTGATTTATTTTTTTCTTTTCTTTTTCTTTTCGAGACCGGCACACGCGTGCGGCGATATGACTCAGCATTTGGTAATCATATACCCTTGGCAAGAAGAATGCAACCTGCGCTCTCGGAATCGCGGGGATACGGTATTAAGATTTAATAGCATGTATGCGTGTGTCTATACGCATATATGTGGTACACGATACGTCAAAATAGATAGATGTATTGCGTCAAAAATACAACGGCTGCCATTTTTTATCTCTCCCATTTTTTAACGGATAATGCGAAAAATATCAACGTGACTCGGCTTAAGAATTTAATAAAGATCATTTTACGGGTATTTATAGTAAGAATAATCAATGTTGTTTGAAAGTCTGTTAAATCGTATTCAGTACTTCATGAATATTATTATTAGGTGTATATTTTGTTTTTCTGCGTTTCTTTTCTGAGAAGAGGAATAACAGTTCTTATCGCGTGAATCTAAACCGTTACGCGCGCAACAAGTCCCTCTTTTTCTAGATTTAATTTCGCCGAGTCTTATCGTTAACGAGAACGCGAGTGGAAGATAATGGCCGGTTAATTAAACACGAAATAAACGTTGGAGTAGCCGTTCCGTTTACGATGTGGACGCCATGCGTGCTGGGCAAAGCAGATGCGTGTACGCGGCGCACTCGCGTGTCTGCCCTTCTGCGTTTGGTTGCGACTCGATTTCGCGAAAAGCTAATTAAAAGTCGAGGATTGGCGAGCTAAGTACTTTCAGGACTTCGGCTCTCATCAACGATTCGTCACTCCGCTTTAAGCGATTATTTTCGTTTCCTTTAGTAGGTAATTAGGGTGGAGCAAAAGAAGATGCCTCACGGAATAAGCCAGTCAACTGCTGTTCCTCGAGGTCATACGTGAGAGACCTTGTTTCAATCACATCGTGAATTAATCGCAACAAAAGATCAAAAAGTTTATATAGAATTCATGTCATAGAAATCTGCGTGAAACGGATTTAAATAAAAAGCAAACTTAAGTTTTAAAGCGAATAGTCGGCTGGATAGTGATATAGAATAAAATAAAATTACACTGAGAAAAATAGCATGGCCTATCTAATCGGATAATCCAATTACATAGTAACAAACGGATATATCGGATTAAATTGTATAATGTATATTCGACAAAGAAAATAATCGGACATATCCGATGAAGGTAATGATCGGACATATCCATCACTTAATCGGAAAACAAGATTAACAATAGGAAACACTAATCGGTTTATCCGATAGAAACGTTTTCCCGTCTGTATAAGTTTTCTATCGCGATCTTGTTTTAAAAGACTGAAAAAAATAGATAGATGTAAAATATAGACGAAATGCGAGAAAGAAACGAAGAAGGAAGGAAAAGACAATACACAAAGGATAAAGAGTTTAGTGGAGATGCGTCTAATCCGATATTGCGAAATCGCGTGATTGCAAGGGAATACGCACGTAGAAGGATTTTCGCGCACGAAGCTACGAAAGACAGCTCGTGTCTAGATACCGAGCGCTTACGGGTAGAGGCGCTCATGAAACAGGTTCGAAGTTACTCGGGAACTGGTCAAGCAGCGGATAGGAACAACAAGAGGTGCTATCCGATTGTACGGCCGATCGCCAGTGGGCATATGTAACGGTACCGATTCGATCGTGTCACCGATTCGAGCTTTTAAAGTTCGTACTTTATCAAGCTCGCTCACAGAAAGGTCTTTTTGTGATTAAAGCGAATATCTTATCCCGATGTGGCTACTTTTTGCTGAAGGCAAGATAGACATTCCAAGCGTTGCGTACGACAAAGGTCTGGGCAGATGATCTCAAATACTTCTACAATATAATAGAAAAGGAATGGAGATCTTTGCAATCGCGAGCAACATCTTGATGCTGCAATTATAATGTATAATACACGTATTGGAAAAAGATACACGGTGGACTTAGTGCAACATGTGATTGCACCTCGTCGTCGTGTTCGTCGCCGTCGTCTGCCCTACTAACGACGTCAGTTTGCGCAATTTGCTCCGTCAGACGGGTCGGGCCGGGACGAGGTCATGGCTGCTGCCGTTTTGCTCGGCTCCTCGATCCGCAACTACATCAGTGCAGACGGATGATGTGCGATGGTGATGGCGGAAAACTTCTCGTCTCGCTTCCTCCCTCTTGCCGCGACCGCGATTTTCCTCTCGCTCGCTCTTCGGCAACTCTGGCGGTTGGTGAATCGACGCGTGGGTGCAGGTTGGACGCAGATAACGCGGGAGGAGTCTCGTTTGTCCAATCCTCGATGACTCTCCTCTCCTCTCGTTTCTCTTCGTTGCCTCTCCGCGAGGTTCATTGCAGCTGGGTGGTAGAGGATGCGGCATTTTGCCGCGTATTGTATCAGAGGATTTTATCTCTCTCCGATAAGTGACAGTTTATTTATCAGCAATTCACTGGGTGAGCCTGACTTATGCTGCCATCTGACGAATTTTATTTGAAAAATTGTAGCTTTCTTAAGGTCCTTTGCGCTCGATATTTTGAATATTTTTTATATTTGCCAACGATCGCGTCAAAATGTTTGATTCGATTTTTGCATCAAATTTTACTTTATTGCATTCAGGAGAAACAAATTATTCATCAACCAAATAATCACCATCGTTGTCAATGATCATAGGTATGATTATTGGTAGTTGCTTGGTTGATGAATAATTTGTTTTGATTAAATGCAATAAAATAAAATTTGTTGCAAAAATCGAACCGAACTTTTTGACTGGTTCAATTAGATATCAAACGCAGTTTCTGCGGTTGTAGCGATTCACTGTCATTAACGCGAGAGTTATCGACTAATTAATCAGCCATTAATTGACCGCAAAGTTGGTATACTTAGTTTTCTTCATATTCCACGCAATGTTCAATGATCGCGACGCAATGGCGAATAACGAGCGGTGTTCGCGTTGCGGCACGAGGGGACCAATGACGTCACACCGTGTCACGCCTCGGCGGGCACCTGTTCCGCCATTAACATTAGCCTGGGTGTTATCTACGCGTATAGAGCTTGAGGGAACGCACTTTCGACCGAACATGAGAAGGCAATTGTCTTCAGGCGCTGGACATGGCCAACGTTCTACAGACAGAGAGACAGATATAGATAGAGAGAGAAAGAGAAGAAGAACAAGACACACATTTTGGCATATGCTACTGGGCTCAGTCTGCCATCACGCTTCGTTGAATTCTGGCCTGCCTTTGTTCCGTCTATGTATAGGAACAAACGCCAATTATTTTTCGACCATAGTCTGTAGAAGACTGGAGCTTTTATTCAATATGAGACTTTATTTTATCTACAGTTTTTACATTTACGTAGATTCTTTCACATTCATTTGTCGATCTGAATGTTTTCTCCCAAGTTTCCTGACTTCATCTCTGATGTCATAGGAAAACTCATTTACAATGTTTGGAGAGGAGCGAATAGAGGGGTTTCAGGGATTCGACGTTCCCCAACGAAATTGTATGTTGAACGAATTGTGTGTATTGTACATACATACACACTTTATTCGATGATTTTATTCCTACATGCGGGAACGTGGGTGTTTTTCGTTTCACCTAGCCGAACTTGTTTCAATGACAATGGCGACCGGTATGTTAATTGGCGCGGCCGTCACAATTAACGTCCAAGTTGGGTTCCGCGTTTGGCGCCCCTTTCTACGGAATTCAGCGGAGCGATCCATTATTGAGTGTGCGCAGCAGCGTGTGGGAAATTGAGGCGCACGGTCGACACGCGGGGTTACAGGTGTTCGAACGATGCACGCGGGAATGCGTCACAGGTGCTGCCGACTTCTTTATTATCGTTTCGCATCGTAAACGGCTATTATCGGGGCACGGGAGGGTAGTTTAGAAAGTCCGAGGGTAAAGCCGTCTTTTCATACGTATGTTAACTCTAGCGCCTCGCTGCCAACTACACGTTCACACGCGTCGGGCTTAATGGACGGTACGTTATAATACGTGACACGAGAATTGATCAAACAAAGGAAGAATTCCTTCACAGGACAATCGAGCGATTTTCTGCCTCTTTTTCTCTTTCCAAGTTTTTAGTCTTTTTCTAGCTTTAGCAAGAAATGGAAAGGTGATTAAATAAAGCATAATTAATCTGAACCATATTATTACAGTCATAAATAAATTAATATTTATTGATACTTATCAATTGATTTATAACGGCTTGTGATAGTAATGATCTTGATTCGTACAAAATTAGAAAATTTAAGAGGTTATACAGATATTATATTGTTGTTATGTTAATATTGGAAATTTACAATATTACGTTTTATTAAAATTATAATTGTACATATATTTTATCACAATACTCGGCGATTATAAATATCGTGAGACATAATTATAAATCCGTCAATCTAGATTAAAGGAATAAAGGCAAGAAACAAAATATTTTTCGCATTACTCTTTTTTGTAAGTTGGATGCTTTAACGTGACGGGTAAGCCCTGCATGGCAACTCGAATGGATAGCGTTGTTCGGCGAAGCAATCACCGGAGAGAAACCGCCATTGCAGACTTGCCACCAATAAAAGCGAATTCGCAACGCAATATTCGTTTCTCTTATTCCGTGGAAATTAATTATCTTACGTCTGGTTTACCAGTACACCTCACCAATCCACTATGTATAAAGGAGATACACATACGAGAAAGTGGAAGCCGCATCATGCGATATCGGACGCATCATGGATTAATTAATTTTATTCACATTATAATATTGCTCGTGTATTTGGGGGCCTATAACTCACTACGTTCAACCGTTTAGTTACTCGATCTACATCGGATGTATGCGTATTTAAAAAAAGAAAAACGTCGAATAGATTTATTAATCAAGAATATCCATTGAATAATCTTAATACTCTTTCATTAAACATGATGATTTATCTGTTGTAAACAACTGCGACTGGTTGTAACTATATCTCAACTTAAACAGTTTTCAATCGTATGAAGTAAAGCCCGTATCAGACTACGTATTGGAGATTGGAATTTGATCAATCAGAACGAAGCAATTTTGGTCTGATACGGGCTTAACTCGAAATAAAAAGAAATTCTGTTGCGCAATGTTTTTAATATAGCCTCACTTCTCGTAATTATAATAAGACCAAAGGAGATATTATCAAAAATATAAATCAAGAAGAATAAATCAATGTAACAAAGTGGAATTCTCCCAAGTGAGGGATCACTTATCGTTCCTCGCGTTCATTCCCCGCTCCTCGAGAATGAAGGACATTACATGCGAAATTACATCGCGGAGCAATCGTGGTGACGTGATGAGAACCCTTGTAGTAGCAGTTTTAGCGGCGACGGTGGCAGCGACGGCGGCGGCGGCGGCGGGCCGGTCTGTCGAGCGTTCGGACAAAAACCGGCGTGGGAGCGAACGCACGCAGGCTCCCACGAGTGTGCATTGTGCGTGATACACATCTATACGTCATTTACCTACCCACCTACCTACCCGCTTAACCGACTACCTTCATTTTTCACCGGCCAATGCGCTAACCGTGCGCGGTCACTGTCTGCGGGATACCCGGCCGGAGCCGTGTTTCAATTAATTATCGCCCGTGAAAAATCAGACAAGCCAAAATGTTTCAATTTTCGGAAACTTGAAATGCAATCAGACTCGTTCATCCGGTTTCCGTGGACTCTACAGTTATCAGAATTATCAGAAATGCTGACAGAACACGTTCTTTGTATTTACAGAATAATTAAGACGACTGTTAATTTCCGCAAAATAATTTTTTGCAAAGTTTTTGAGATGTTGAATACGATTTTTCGAATTTATATATTGTTTTAAATGAATAATTTATTCATTTAATGCTCTTATTCATTTAATTCTCTGTTATTGAAAATACAGTAAATTCAGAAATGAAAAAGTTCTAGCCATTAGAAAGTTTTTCTTTTCCGAGAAGTTCTGAGTTGATGATATCATTATTTTTTATATTGCCTAGAATTCTCTGCTATTGAAAATACCATAAATTCAGAAATGAAAAAGTTCTAGCCATTAGAAATTTCTTCTTTTCCGAGAGGTTCTGAGTTGATGATATCATTATTTTTTATATTGCCTAGTTCTTTACTATTGAAAATACCATAAATTCAGAAATGAAAAAGTTCTAGCCATTAGAAATTTCTTCTTTTCCGAGAGGTTCTGAGTTGATGATATCATTATTTTTTATATTGCCTAGAGTTCTCTGCTATTGAAAATACCGTAAACTCAGAAATGAAAAAGTTCTAGCCCTTAGAAATTGTTTCTTTTTCCGAGGAGTTCTGGGATATCTATAATAGATATAAAGCATGTAAAAGTTAAGCATGGAAATTTCGTAAGTTCACGTAAAATTTGCTGAAAACAGTACGCCTGATACGACTGATGGCGAGTATTCAATAGTGAATCAATCGCATTGCCGTTCACCAGCGGATGTTTTTTCGTTCGATGTATGCAGTACAGTGCGCCCGGTCCACATACGTATGATGCCAACGGAGCGTGATAAAGCACTGAGGGGATGAAAGCAAGGACTAATGATGGCTTCGGGCTACGGTTATCGCCTCTCTGCTAATTCCGAAGTAGGCGACGCTCGATGCCTCGTGGCGACGAGACTTCTGAAGGCTTATTTGCCGCGATTTAATTAATTGCCCTTCGGCTTAACCCCTCCGCGTAGCGTCGCTTCTTGGTGTCGCAGACGAGTTAATTCCTTGCGCACCTAATATTTCAGAGAATTCGTTCTCTCGTTATACTCGTGATACTCGTTGCGTAACACGTGTTTAACTCACGTCAGTGAAAATAAAAAGATTTTATAAAACAACTACCGTTGTTTAAACTACGTATTATCACAGATATGGACACGCATAATGTATTACATTCGTAATAAAACATTCATAATTCGCAGAAATATAGCTAAAATAAGCTAAAATACAGATATGGATTAGAATAAACAAAATGTTTTTCTAAAAAGAAAAACCTTAGAAAGTCTTGTCTTTTA
Organism: Ooceraea biroi; assembly: GCF_003672135.1. Lineage (NCBI taxonomy): Eukaryota > Metazoa > Arthropoda > Insecta > Hymenoptera > Formicidae > Ooceraea > Ooceraea biroi. The sequence continues at coordinate 4,709,466 of NC_039517.1, read as the reverse complement.
ATTACAATCGAAGCACAAGTTACAAACATGTTACGACAGGTTTCTTTAAGGGTCTCTCCAGCATTGGCACACATTAATGTACTGTCATCATTCATCATTTGTGTCGCTGCAATCGGTCATTAACTCTTTCTTCATGTATAGTGTACCTTTATATTAGCCTAACGGAAACTTACAGCACGTATACTATAGTAGCAGAACTAATACATTTAGCGCTTGTAAGGTGAATTGAATCCGGGGGAAAAAAGCAAACAGCAACGGTGAATGAAATTACGTACGTGGTTGCGTAACGTGTGTTCGCGCCACAGACATCTATTCTATATACTAGACTCGCGTCAAATACATGACTCCAAAATCTATGTAGAGAAAAGTCGCCAAAACCGACACATTATTTTGTTCGTGGAGGTCATCTCTTAACTTAAAGCTCGAAATAAGGATCTGATTTCAATCATTTTCACCGAATCACGCTAAATTTTATTTTCTCTGGAATTCATCATACACATGTGATACACATGAGAAGATATTATGATTTTAACTTGTTGAAAACCTTTTTGCTTTGAAGTTACGATACTTATTAATATGTATGGAATCTTAATAGATTATTCAATTCAAATGCTAAAGTTTAATTATCTTTCATAATCTTGCGATTAGTCATCTTAGAATAAAAAGCATGCATTAATTATACGTATATTTACATGTAATTCATGCAATTTGCAAATAAGAACTGTTATTATAAGTATCTATTTTCTTATAGTTCTTATAGTAATTATTGGATTACTGCTTTCTTCTATAATTCCATGCACCTTTTTAATAGAAAGTTCATATTAAGTATATGCCCTTGATAACTCAACATCTCGAGAACAAGCCTTTTTTGCAAAGAAATCCGGCGCACATGACATACTTATTATCTTGTTACATTTGTATATAGTTTTGATGCTTTATGCAAGCTATTCTGACATTACTAGAGCCTCAAAATATTCCATGCACACAGCATATAGATAGAAAAAGGCGCAATCACATGAGATAACGGACGAATAAACGTGTGATTTCTACGTCGCTGGAATACCCAATGATCGTTAATTAAACCGTGCGAGGAGGAGTCTCTCACGAAGTGGGCAAGTAGAATGGCGTCTGCACGAGCAGAGGGAGGGGAAGAAGACAATGCCAGATAAACGTGGCGTGGGTACGTTGCGTCGTGCGCGCGCGAGCGCACGTGTTTTCTACGCGGGCATCCCGGTGGAGGTTACGCACCGATGCGAAAGAGCATCCCTTCTTATGTTTCTGCTGCGATTCTAGCCGCCAAAAGAGTAATCCTCTTGACTCATCGTATAACTTGAGCAATGGTTATTCCTTTTGATATAAAAATTCTTTTATAATTTTTTCTAATTTTTTTCTAATTCTTATTTTATTATACTATTCTTCCTTTTACATATACGTATTTTATGTACGTGTATATTTACGTTTACAAGTAATTTACGAGGTATATACATTGTTAAATACAAATACATTGTTAAATACATTCAAAATTTCTAAATGTCTATCAATGCACGTATACAAGTATATTATAACATAAACATAGACAAAAATGACTAATAGATTTTTCGAAAATTAATACTACCTTTAAACATGCATCTACTTAACGGAAAAAATATATTTATGTATATTCAAGTGTGAAACATGCTAAAAAATACAATAACTTTACATCCGAACATATAGTGTTCATTTTCGCGAATATCTGTATTTGAAGAGTATTTTCGAGCGCGAGAGTCCCATTTCTGATTCCAAGGCTGCGAATGAGGACTGGATCACGCATGTTTCGACCGTATTCGCGACCACGCTCGCTTACGAGTCACTGGGACCCCGTCGTTGGGGCCCTCTCGGTCTCTGTCGAGCCACGATTCGACTCGTCGCACTCCGTCAGGTGCACCGAAGCGTAGTTCCACCTCTCGCCGCCGCCACCGCCGCTGCCCTCTTCGTGCACGTCGCCGCTGACCTCTGTGCCTCGAAAACGATTCAACGAGCAGCAGCACGCCGGGCCCCCGCGCACGCACACAACTTGTTCCACTTGCTCCGCCGCGATACACCATGCGTCGTTAACGTAACCGACCTGATGATGAAACGCGCCTTGAGAACGGTCGCCGAAATTAGATGTCGGTGCGCGGCTAACTGCCCCAGCCACTGCGCTTACTCTCACGGCTGCTGCTCGCTGCCGCTCGTTTCGCGCATTCCTCTTCGCCGAGAGCGTTCCCCAACTCCTCGAACCGGAGCCACTCGAAATCCCGTGTCACGGAGCTTTACCGAAAGGTAAAGGTTACCAAAATCGTCTGTGCGGATTATTTTTGGCAGAGTTCAGAGGCAAAACTTTGTATTAATCCTTTTTTCCTAGTGCAGAGCTTCGCATTTAAATTTTACTAAGGCAGTCGACATGGACTTTCTGGTCCCAATATATATGTATATTGCGTTATAACATTTAAAACCGGAACGTGTGAAAATCTCGTCTCCAAAGTATATGAACTTGTTTCACTCTAATTTCATAATCATCTAATACATTTTATATGTGTATTAGTGGAACAAGTTGTTGCATTTTGACGACGAGATTTTCGCACGTCCCAGTTTTGAACGTTATCTCGGCGCAGTGATACAAGATACGCCAGATATCGCTTCGGTCGGGTTCTGCGCTTACAGGACCGCTGAATCACACGCGAGAGCAGAACGCGATCTGCCGCATCCTTAGATAAAGAACTCACCTTCTTATATTTACATGCTGGCATTTTTATGAAACGATAAGAGAACAAACGCAGAATAAGGACAGAATACTTTTGCAGCTTTCAAAGAAAAAAAGATTGTCTACACGTGTCCATAGTCTCTAAACTTTAATTCAGGAACACATTGGACAATCCTCAACTAGATCAATGAAATAGCTACGCCTGAATTAGGATCCTATGATGCGGATGCGTGGTGAAAATAGAAACATAGAACAGATTCAATCGCAGAGTTAAATCGCCGTAGAAAATTCCTTCTCAATGCTTTGCCAATTCGCAACGTTAGAATACATATCGTGATTCTATTTTCACTGTTGTACGTAAAAAAATCTGTTCTTTTAATTTTAATTTTTTAATGGTTAGTTAATATAAGAATATAATATAATATATAGATCTTTTTTAATTATTTTTACAAATTCGTATGAGAATTTAGATTTTGCTACATAATGTGCCTTATATTCATGTTTCAGGTAAGATAAGCAATCGTCCGCAAAACATGCCGCGCGTTTCGCGAATATGGTAAGTTCTCAAGACTTTCTGATCAATATTCGGACGCTAGCCGGGCGGAAGCTAGCACGGCTTTCGATCAAACGTCAAAATACGCCGTAGATGGCGTGATTTTTCCATTCCTTTCTCCTTTTTAGCGAAGAAAGGAGAGAAAAAAGACGCTCTTTATAAACACGACCACAATGCCGGCTGACTCTCGCTACATGGGACGAGGTTTAGTTAGGTACGTTTGAGGTGTGCTCATGTAGATAAGCTCCGATAATGACCGGACGTGTGCTCACCCAGCCAGAACTCTGCGAACTCCCTCCGAGTGTCCTGCTCCTCCTCCCTCTCTTCCTCCCACCCTCTGACCCGCGGCCCTCTCCTCCTCGCGGTCATCCTACCCCTTTCCTCGCCGCCGCGCTCGTTTCTCTTCTTTCCTCGAAGAGGAGTCCTTCGGTACACCTATATCCGACTCTCGTGTGACGCACACGCGTCAAATTCGCACAACGATGTTTCGTTTTTTTTTTCTTTTTTAGACTGAAAGGCCGAAAGACGAGAACAAAGGGATCGCGCGCGTCACGATAGAGTCGGTACACTTTCAAAGCACACACGCACACCCTCACACTCACATGCACATCGGTGTTCTCTAGGCGGCTAGACCAAAGAAAGAGCTCGCTCCATCGAAGCTTCGCGGTGTTTACGGAGAAAACGCGGACGACAAAGAGATCGCACCGAGGGTGCGACGACTTTGAAAGTTTTGTCGCGGAGTCGATCGGTTTCCTGTCGGCGCAGCAGTGCAGATGCATTTGATCTTTCATTAAAAATTAAAACGGAACGCTGATAATCCCAGTTAACAATGAGGGGGTTGATGCATTTAACCGAAAAAGAGACATGTAATATTATATATTTCACTTATATATTTATTACATAATTTATATCATATAATATGTACTTTATATACTCTTATTATATAATATTAATTAAATCAAAATTTCAAGGTTCTCTAAAGTTGGGAAATTTAATTAGAAGCGAATATCAGATGTGCATGAAATTGCAATCACTCAAGTTACATCCGATTTCGCGGAATTTGTCGGAGACCGGAAAGAATTGCATTTTCCAGTCCGAACGATTTTTCATTTGTTCTTGTCTGATCTAACGAAGCGGCCGTATCTGCCGTATAAAGCAATCTATTGAAATCGCGGTTAACCAGTACGCCATTGAATAATTCTTCCGCTGCGGCAGGATACGCGAAACGCTTCGCCGTCGACGGAAGCGATCTGTTAAAATACGAGACACGAAAGACAGGCTCTCTCGCTTAGGTGCGAGACCGTGGTAACGTCGAAGCCACGTAGCTCGCGTGGAATGACTCTGATAACGCGCGCTGGATTTAGAGGGACGGCAACGCGGAATCGGTACGCACTGGAAACGCCTGTATCAGACTACGTATTGGAGATTAGAGATTAGAATTTGACCACTCAGAACGAAGCAGACCATTGCTTTGGCAAAACCATGGTGGCATCAATCAAAATGAAGGATGTCATTTCGTGTGTCTCTAATCGTGAAAGATCCACAGCACCATCGCGCCGTGGCGGCCGTTTTTCGAAAGTGTGCGACGGAGAGAATGAACCTCGACTTTATTAGCTCCCAGCTACGATTTAATCTTACGGGGTTCGCGCGCACCGTGCTCTCTTTGTGTTCCCCCGGCAGCTCGTAGGTAATCGTTGTTGCGTTTGCATAATACGGATGCAACACGGCCGCCTTGTGCAACGCGCCCCGGAATCAACTGCAAGCCGCGCGGCCCTTAAGAAATGACTCCGCGATTTTATTGAGCACACCACGATACCTTCGCGATGGGCACACGGAAGTGTGAGAATATTTCGACCATCTTAGGATCCGAACTTTGCGGAATTCCCTTGTACTTGAGTACCTCGCGCGCTCTCGTAAACTGCGATCGTTTAAAAATCTCGTGTCCCAGGTTTACGATTTGTAAATGTGTCGCTCCTTTAATATCGTGTTTGATACTGAATTACATAATAATTCCAAATGCAGGATATGGAGGATTGCATAATAAACTGAAACCATGTAATTTAATATAAACCTATATGTTTTACATTCATCTATTAATTATTTAAGAACCGCTGACTAAATTATCTTTCAACCGATTCGAATTTTTATGTCATGCGAACAACCCCAAGCACGCTTGTTGAATCGCCATCACATTACACACGTTGATTTCGAAATGTGCATACATAATTTAATTTTTTATAATTATTGATCGAGATTGTTAAAGGACTGCGTTAACTTTGAATAATCGTCCAAGCGACTCGAAATTATTGTCACATGTTTCAAGCTCCGAGCGCTTGTTAGACCATCACCGCTCATAAAGTAACGCTGCTACGACGCACCGGTGGACGAGTGTGCGTTGTTGCATTCTGATTTCGATACACGTACCAAAATAACTCTTCTCTCCCCCGCGTCCCTCTCCCCCCAGCCTGAACCCCTAGCCGTATCCCATGTACGTGCTGCGCTACTGCTTTAGCCTCGATCTCTCCTCGGACTCTCTCTCTTTCTCTCTCATTCTACTTCTACCGCCTGCCTCCCTCTCTCTCCGTCCCATGCCATCCTCTATCGCCGTCCTTGTCGCTCTCGCATTCATTCACCAGTTCCCTCCCGCTACGTCGATCATCGGCCGCCTCGCTCGCACTCGTCTCTACCTGCTTCTTTTGCCGTCATTCATTACTAACCCCCTCTCTGTCTCTTGATTTCTTTCTCTCTCTTTCTCTCCCTTTTCTTCTTACGTTTCCCCGGCATCCTTCTCCGTTCCGCGTCACTTGGTCGTTTCCGAGCCCGCTTCCATAGATAGCTCTCGACAACAACTTATCTTCTCTCGCTTGTTCGGACAACGGTTTTTTCGATTAACATTGTTTCCGTCGTCTCGTTCGTTACATGATGCATCGTAATGCGTATCAATCGATCACGTGCAATCGATGATGGGGAGAGGAGTCTAAAATAATGTAATCTCGGATTACAATGATGAAGATATGATGATACGTGACCGATTCGTTCTATTAGATTGATCCGTGTATCTACAAAAGATTTTGCTTCAAAATCGAATTAAAGATTAATACAGGTATTTCTTCAATCATATCAACTTTATTAACATATGTTTATGTATTATTGATGCATTTTGCTGATAATTTATTTAAAAAGTGCGGTGTGATGTACGTAACGGTTCGACACTTGGCGTACTTGAATTCTCTTTGCAACTGAGAAAACAGCAATACATATGTAGAGATTACAGTTGAAAATTTTTACAATTGCGGCATATTACCATCTGAATTGGACCTCGTGTAAGAAGGAAAAGATAAAGAGGAGTCACTTTTAATGAATGATTTAGAGTAAAAGGAGCATCTCTTGATAGCTGACTTCCGGTCGTGTCTTACTACGTTTACTACACGATGTCCCCTCTTCGTTCCACCTTCTCGACCTCTTTCCGCTTTTGTCCCCACTTCCTTGCAAGTCCCTTGTCTGTTTCAACAGTCGGCTCACAAATATTCGAGAAAAGCAAAATCTGTGCATTGTTAATTCCTCTGATTAATTGATTTAATTTACTATTTATTTGTAATTTTCGTTGTTTTGTAAACAATAATTCTTTTTCCTAGTTTTCATGCACATGCTACTGATTAATTACTATTGCATAATGAAAATAGCCTGAAGACTATAACGAGATGCATTGAATCTCCACTAACAAATTCCGGAGATTAGGTAGTCGATAAACGTATCGAAGATGAAATTAACAATCGAAGACAGATCGCGATTCTGATAAGCACGAGATGCACGATAAGTGAGCGAATCTCTTGCAAATTGCTACACGAAAGAAACGTAACCAACCATCGATTGCACGACACAGCCAGTGTCGATAAAGTCGATTAATCATGCAGGCTTGTCCATCCGAATAGAATCGTAATTAATCGATGGATCAAATTAATTGGACGTGGCATTTGCAGCGACCGCCGCTATTCTTTGCTCCACTCAGCTTCGAGATCTCTCGTATCTAATATCTGTCCTAAATTTCAAACTACAAGGATTCACATTTCCAACACTGTCTCAACGAGTCGACACGCGAAGTTACGTAAACCGTGGATGATCTCGCCGTATTCCCATCGTAATCAAGAATTACCTTATTATGTACTATTTATTAATTTATGATGTATTATTTACTTTATTTTATTTATTTTATTTATTTATTTTATTTATTATTTATTATTTACTTTATTACTCTGATATTTTAGCGGGTTCCTTCGATCTGTATACTGTAGTGAAGAGTTTAGTATCCCCAAACGATAACGTCGATCGAATGAAGCTGCGCTAAAAAGAAAGAAGAGAGAAATCGGAGCAGATGAAGTGGCAATAACGTTTTAACGGCGATTCGCGGGGTTGAACCGATCGTCGACATGCGGTACATAATAAGCTGTAAATCGAGCTCTGGCGTATACTTATCGTTATCCGAGCGCTTCTTATGCCGCACCTGCCTCAAGGTTATTGTATGCGTGGGAGTTAAACCGAGAACTCGTTTCGAGGATAATCTGCTTCCATACGTTACGCGTATACGCGAGTATATCTATTTGCAGAGCTATACTGTCTTACTCGGGGTTACCGCCTTCGTCGGATCGCTCTATTCATTCAATCGCCTCATTGTGTACCACATGCTGATCGCGCGTCGTTTGAGAAATTAATAGAAAGAATAATTGTGCGCTAAAGAGTTTTCAGTTTTTGTTAGTTTTCTCGACTAAACAGATTCAACGTTCGCGGAGTAAGATGTGGCAAAGCGCGCAATGCATTCATTGCTGTAATGAATGCGATTTTACGTGAAGACGTCGTTATTAGTCAACATATTTTTTTGTCTTTGTTGTTGTTGAAACGAAGAATTTGTCGGTTTGGTTCTAAAGATTAAATAATAATTATCAAAGCAACGCACAACTCTCGGTAACAAATCACACTTTATGCCGATTTTTCGAAACGCCTCGTCGACCGAATGCTCAGTAACGAAGATAAAAATAGGCGACACCGCCGAGTCGACGTGTGTTCAAAGCGAACAAGAGAGAGAAAGACGGAGAGAGTGAGAGACCGGAAATTGTCGCCTCTTCCCTCTCTGCTTCCTACTCTTTCCTCGCTCCTCGCCACCCTTCGTCCTCTCTTCTGTCATGGCGAGCGGTGGACTTTCACGCGGCAACGATCTGCGTCCCGATGTGCCGCAATAATCGCGTATTGCGAGAGAAAACTATCGTTGGGACAATCCTTTCGAATAGCCGCACAATAAACGCAAAGTTTGGCGAGAAAGCGGCGGCAGTTATTTAACGCGGCGCCGCCAAGCGGTGCGGCAAATCACAGTGCGTTCCCTCGCGATATTACGCAATCGTATTCGCGTTCTATCGCATCGCCTCATCGTGCGTCAAATATTTTTCAACCTGCCTCTCCGCCAGTCCGAGCTTGCGCAATTCGTAGATTAATTGCCCGGACAATTACCGCGGCAGCCATTCATTCTTCGCAGACGGCTGGTGACTAAGATGAAGTCAAATGAAACTCTCGACTGGTAGAAAACATTCAAACAGCATAATTACGCTTACTTACGGTGGACTCTTGTCAGTACGTTGCTACCAACAGTGTACCGCTCAAATCGTGCACACACATAAAAATTTTACTTAAAAATTTTCATTATCATTTAAACATTTGATTTTATGTAATTATATATTATGTTGCTGCTGCAGGATGATTATATGAAATTTTGTTTAGTCAATAAAAATTTCCGCTCTTGTTCGCCAGTTACGAGCACCGAGCGTGTTCATTGTAGGGCCGTTACACGCGGAAGATCGCAGTCAAGAGTTTGCAAAATCATCTAGAAAAGGAGAGCGGAAGCGTTAACGAGGGAAAGAGAAAGAGGAAGGGAGAGAGAGAGAGAGAGAAGTCACGTTTACATGGCCGTGGGCCATCCCGTGCGTGCGCCCGCCCGGGTTACCGGAAGTCAAGTGACCGTAGCGCGGCCCAGGTGAGCCGGATCGCTTGATCGGTCAGGGGACTAAGGGGACGCAGGACGAAGGGGATGGGAAGGTAGTAACTCGCTCGCTACCCGTAATCCTCCTTGCACGCGAGGGCTACAAGGTGAAGTGAAAACTCTTTGTCGGGCACGCTCACATCTTTTCGCGTAAACGCGGATTCTCGCGAGGAAGTGATGTATTATGGCGTCATGCGAGCTGTTATCGGGCACCTCTCTATCTTCGACGTCAGGCTGAACGCTCTCGGGATCACTTGAAATATCATGTTTTTAATAAGAAGTTGAAAATTCGCAGGGCGATTTTATTCTTTCTACACATGATATACGTGAGTTAAAATAATGATATTAACGTACGCTGGAGAATTGCAAAAATTGTATATAAAAGTACATGAAATTTTTTCTTAGAGCTTTGCACATGGAAAACACCGAATTCGAAAGTCCGTATATGCAACATTAAGGCTTTATGAACTCAGAGTATTCGGTAAAGATATTATGCTTCTTGCTGAATTTATCGTATGTCATGCAAAGGTGCAGCTTTCCGACGGAAGACTAAACGCCACTCGTTTAATTACTTTTTCTCTCTCTTTACTAACTGGCGTCAAATGAATTCACGACTACTGGCAATCCAGCAAGCAAGTGAACGAGCGAGCGAGCGAGCGAGCGAGCACTCCGACTTTGTAGCGCATTATTTTCTCTTCGGGTATGTCCAAGGCGAAATAAGAAAAAGGATATGAGAGAGAAGACGGCGTGAGGGGGAGAGGGGGAGGGAAAGACCAAGGGAGAAAAAGAGAAACTCGCTGTGTAGAGGAAATGACGTTGACGCGTGTGTCTTTCTGGCGTGTACGAGTCAAGACACCCGGCTCCAACAGCAACCACCACCACCACCACTACCACCATCACCAATGTACCATCACCACCTTTTTCCAACACCGTGGAAAGGAGCACGGCGATATATCTCCCTTCCTCGCGCTCCTTCATACCTTACAAGTTTACGCGTTCTCACGCTCTCCATCCCGTTTCTCTCTCTCTCCCTCCCTCGGCTACACCTCGCCGTCTCCTCCGACGGTGAGCGTACAGCTCCGATAAATGTTGCACACTCACGTGCAACGTTTCGTACGTGCGCGCGCGCGTACGTATGCGCGCGTACGCGTACGCGCGCGCGAGCGGACACACTCCGCGCGCGGCGATCGCTCCGAGATTACGGGGTAGGGCTCCGGGGAGAGAGAGCACATCAGCTTCCTAGTTATAATAAACGCCGCAAAAAACGTGGCAAAAACCTGCTCAGCCTTCGGCAAGTATATACCGTACCGCCGCGCCGCGCCGCGCCGCGTCCAGCAGCGGCGGCCGGCTTCTGCTCCGGCGCTCTCTATCGCTATCTATTCACGTTCCTTTTGTTCCTGCATCCTCTCTCCCTCGGCCACCGTCGAGGTGCGTCTTTTTCCTTTTCGTCCTGTGTGTTGCGCGCTTCTCTCTCCCCCTCCCCCTCCCCTCCTTCTCCTGTTTCTCGATCACCGTAGGTGTTGCCGGACAACCTGTACACCGGGGCCAGGCCAACTTCCTTCCTGCGGTCATCCTTTTCCGTCTTTCTCTCCCTATCTCTCTCTTTCTCGCTCTCGCGCTCCCTCAACTCCTCTGAGTTGGGTTAACCCGCCCCTTCGGCGCGCAATCCTCCCTCTCCTCCCTCTCTCCCGTTATCTATCTCTTTGGCGTCGTTTCTTCCCCTTTTCTTCCGCATCCCGCACCCGGCAGTGCATCCTCCGGCTGCTCACGGTTGTCCGTCACGTTCTTATGCCGTTTCCCACAACAACAACGACGGTGTATTGTTATTATTTCCCCGATGATCGGTGCAACCCTTTCCTGCCTGCTTGCCTGTCTGCTTGTCTGCCTGCTCGCGATGATGCAACGCGCTTTATCAATTTCCGCGATGCTAATCGACGATAATGATTTTCTCGCGCCGCGACTTCCGGGCTTCTTGACGCTCGGCCACGCTGCTACTTCGCCTCCGCTCCTTCGTCGGGCTTATGAATGAGGGCCTCGACAGCGCGTCCCGCGTAATTAATAATCGGCGTTGTGGTATCCGAGTAGCTGCATCACGTCCCGTGATACACATTTTCTCAAAGCTGATTCATTAAAGTTCGATTCAACGACGCTAAGCAGCGTTGGACTCTGTAATTAGATACAAAGCGTAATTGCGAATCTCGAGAGATGTAATAAATACATTATTTATAATTTGAGTCAGAGCTTTGAATCATCAAGAAAGAGAGAGAGAGAGAGAGAACAGAATCGAAGAAGTGTCTCTTCCTGGACATTTTCATAAGATGTGTATATGACTTGAATAGACATTTTATATATAAATATTTATCTTTCTTTCAAGAATTACAAATATATGATCTTCAAGATACTTTCAATGAAACCTTCTTAAAAACAAATGATATCGGAATTCGCATGGTCTCGATAAAACGAATATTCAGTTGTTAAAATTGCAATCAAATTCGCTTCGAAGTGCGCTGCGAGTCTTGCCGCAAAGTCGGCAGTCCGTTTTCCAGTTAATTTATCACGACGTATGCGTGACTGATTGCAAGGATGGGAGGTGCAAAGAGGAAGATGAAAGAGGCTACTACGATGGGGGGAGGGCGCGGGCATATCGTGCTCGTACAGTTACATCATACACGAAACAGCGCAAAATATAGTTGGTGAATCGCGAGTGGCTCCTCAGAAGAGTAGCGAACGTGTCGTCGCGTTCGACGACGCCGGGCCGAATTTATGAATGATTCCCGGGACTTGCCGGAAGTGCCACTCGTGAAGGAAACTCAACCTCGCGCCTGCGGGCAACGAGTTTTTTATCGACACACGGTATCCCCGACAGGCGGCTCGATTCGCCGTGCCATTCGACAAAGCCACTAAAACAGCGTGTTTGCGTTAGTAACGTGTAATTACGTCTCGTTGCTTTTTATCGTCGATTATTCCGTCGACGAAGAGAGGCCGTAAAGTGTGCTCGCGACATCCGCGTTTCTACCGCGCCGCTAAAAACTTTACTGTTCGACAGTCGTCGCTTTTGTTTATACGCCGATGCCGTTATAAGCGCGCGATGTCGTCGTTATCGCGCGACTCGGGCAGGTCGAAGGGCTGACCCCGTTTATTTGCGCAGATGTGCAAATTAATTGAACGAGCCAATTTGGAGAAAGGATCTGTGCAAATTCTGCGCGATAAGCGTGTACGTAAATGAACCTCTAAATTTCCTCATTATTCAGTAAATATTCAGCAAACACTTCTTAGGCGTTGATAGCATTATTAGCATTTTATCGCCTTCTTACTTCACTGATACTTTTGTAGGCATACGTGTGGCTAATAATCATATTTTATATGTAAATGTATTTTTTATATTAATGTGTTCATATAAATAGTTTTATTTTATAATAAATTTCACACTCCTTTATTAAACAAACTCTTCTTGCGAATGTTCTACCATCATACGAGAAACATTTCTTCAAGTCTCCCGAACGAATATATCAGAAATTGTATCGCGGACTCGCATACCCTTCGTGCTGGCGCGAAGGTCATCACGGTTGGAAAGATAGTCCGCCCTACTACCCGGCCAATGAAAGAAGGTCACGCAAGGAACTGCAGTCATTCTCGGAAAATGTCGGCTCGTTTCTTCATCTAGCGTGACGTCAACGACGACGACAGCGAATGACGGTGGGCGACGTCGAACGTACGAATGGACGGATGGACGGACGGACGGACGGACGGTACGGCGGAAAAGAGATCTGATCCGAGCGCAGCGCGAGGAGGAAGAGGAGGAGGAGGAGGTGGGGGTCTCTCAGGACGGTCGAGGTGAGCTACCAGTTAAAGCGTGCGGCTCGGACATGAATGAACGAAGCGGCGAACCGAATGGAGGAAGGAACGGACAGCGGCGGACCCGCACCCGAGCATTAGCCGACTCTGTATTTACTCGCGTGCGCGCTCGTCGTCACACGTTGAGCTTGAATGTGTGCACCGATACACTGATGCACTTCGTGCAACTTGACGATCACGGGAACGAGTGAGGGGAAGGAGGGCTGGGGGCGGGAGGGAGAGAGAAAGAAAGGAAGCGACGGCCCAAGTAAACCAGAAAGGGAGGAAAAGCAACGGAGTATATAAGACAGAGAGGGGGGAGAGGGAGAGAGAGAGACGCAGCGCGCGTCGATGCCAATGTTAGTCCGCTGCGTGACGGGAGAGTATTCATTCATAAAACTCAGGGAGGAGAGAGGGCTCGCGCCGCCGCTCCGCTGTCGCGTTGTGCCCCCGGTGGGGGGAGTCAAGTGTATTCATCGTCTCCCTCTCGCGCGTCCCTCCCAGTTCCGTCGTCGAACTCGCTCGTTCTTCCCGTCTTCGTCGTGCTCGCTCACGTGTAGGCTCCATCTCCGTTGTGTCGAGTTCTCTTTCTCTTTCTCTCTTCTCTCATCCCGGTGTGCTTTCCTCTCCCTCTCTCTCTTTCTCTTCGTTGCTCCGTTAATTCCACCTGGATATCTTCCTCCCCCTCCCCTCGCCACTTGCATTGCATATTCTCTCTGAAATCTACGATTTCACGTCCCGCTTCCCATCCCCGCGAGAGAAGTTTGGTCAATCGCGTTTTTCGCGCGTATGCCAGTTCGTATTTCTAGCGTCCTCCCCACCCCCACCCTCTTCCTTTCTCCTTTGGTTCCATTCAGCTGAAAATACCACCACTCTCTTCTTGTCGTAACTCGTAGCCGAGGCAGTGCATCAAGAGTCTCCGCGTCTACGTTTCCTTTTACGAAGTTCGGCTTCTTGCGCGCTCCCTTTTCCCTTCGCTTCCGTATCTTTTCGTCCAGTTTCTCTCTTTCTCTCGTCGCTCGAGGGTCGCTCTATCCGTGGCACGTGCACTTTTCTCGTAATGGATCGGCGTCCCTTGCCTCTTGGGCTTCCTTCGTTCTCGGCCCGCTTTTCTGGCGCTTCTCGCAGGCGCACGCACACGTAGCAGGCCTGCCGTGCGACCTAGCCATCCGTGATACCGAGTCACGACGGCGAGGGAGCCGGCCGTCTCGCTCTCGCTCCCTTGTTGCTTTCTTTTACGCGTGTGAAGAGCCCTTCTGCTTCGCGTCTCACATCCGTTATCACGTTATCCTCCTCCAAAGCAAATTTTCTCTTTCAAATATACGCGCGAGGCGTTAGTTTTGCTTCTCAATTGGCTGAACGATCTATCAACGTCCCAGCGAAATCCCAATCGACTCCGCGGACGCGTAAGATACGAGCACCCTCCCTCCCCTCCCCCCGCCCCCACCGTAAACTTCTACGACGCTCGATCCCCTCTTTCTCGCTCTTCGACTCCCTCCTCCGACGAGTCTTCCTCTACTTTCCTGCGCCTCTGCTCTCCACCGCTTCTGCTGCTTCTTCTTCTTCTTCTTCTTCTTCTTCTGAGTCTCTCTCTGCCCGCGTCTCTCACTCTCCCCCTTTCGTTCTAGCTCTGTCCTTCTCCCGGCGTGTACGCACTCACCTGCAGAACGCGGTCGTACGTGGCCGACGGTGGCGCTTCGGTTTAACAAACTCCGGTGGCGCCGAAGGAGAGATCGCTCCATGGTCAGGGCGGATCGGATCGCCTCCATACAACACACGGTCCCGAGTACGAGGAGCGTCTGGGACGGCGGTCCGTGCGTGCGTGCGTGCTTGCTCGTTTGCTTACTCGCGCTCTCTCCGTCTCTCATCTTATTCTCTTCAAGTGCGCGACATCCGCGTGTGCGCGTGTGTGTGTTGGACGAGCGCGCACGCGCGAATGCGTTGGTGGGTGCACGGGATCGCGCCACATCGCCTCGGCATCGTGACACCGAAAGAAGGACACGGCTCCGCGAGAACGGCAAGGGGGTGCCGGCGTTAATCGGGGGGTGGGATGCCGCATGAGCGTCCCCCGTGTAAAGACAAGCGGAAGAAGGCAAGGCGAGAGCGTACTAGAGCAGTGCAGTCGTCTCTGACGCGGGCACCGGGCCGACGCGCTCTCGTATTTTCGGACTCTCCAATCCCCCCTCCTGCGATCCCTCCTGCGCCCCGTTGCGCCGCCCTCCCCGCCATCGGCGGCGCGCTTGCTCCTCGGGTTCGCCCCGGAGCAGCGGGCGGTTGCGCAAGCAGGTATTCGGAAATAACCACCCGTGTGGGTCGCGGTTATGAATTGATAGCAAACACATGGTGGACACGCTGCGGTTCCGCGCGTCCGCCCGCCCGCCCGACCAGTGCTCGAGTCGCGCCAAGTCTCGCCGCCGGTTTCCCCTCGACTTCCTCGCGGCGCGATCGCTCCCACGAGCGAGGTTCTTCGCCTCGCCATTGACGGATCGGGACTGTCAATGGCTTTAATCGTCCCCCGTGCGCCGTGCCGCGTAAACAACAAGTCGTGACTTTGGTGGCGCGAGGCGGCCGCTCGGCGTTTCAGCGAGCGAGCGAGCGTCATCGAAAAGTGTGCCTCTCGATTCTCGTGGTCTATCAGTGACGTTCTCCTCTCGATTCCTCGATTCGGCAGAGATCCTCTTCTTGTCCACCGACGGATATCTGCATTATGATGGGATAAACAGTGGAGGCTGCTGATCGCGAAAGTCCGGTCGACGATGAACTCGTCTTGTGACGGATCGACGTGTGATCACCGATCGTGCGTGATCGAGTTTAGCGTTACGCACGTGGAATCGCGGTCGGATTCCGCAAATCGAGTCTACTCGATCATCTTCGACGATGCTGCGTTGCTAACAGTCGTGACCTGAGAGACCACACTGAGATAGTAGAGAAGAGTACGGGGATAGGCGGATTCTCTCTCTCTCTCTCGATAGTGAAATACGTGAGGGACGTGCGAGAAACCGAATGAATGACACTGATAATCCTGGACTACGTGCATGTGCAGTGATTACGCAAGATCGGCACTCATGTACGTTGATTACGGCGGCGACGCTTATGCCGGAATGGGAATCAAGGCCATGAAGTCCTTTGGCAGGCCCAGAGGTAGGAGTCTCAAGGATAAGATAAAGTATTATTTTCACATTTCTATCTTGGGATAAAGTATGGAACGTGGAAGATTTTATTATTTTTTCTTAGAATTTGTATGCGTGTGGTGGTGCTTGATAATCGTAATAATTTATGATAAAATTATTACGGTTTTAAAATTATCATCTAATTTTTAAATGATAAAAGAATGCAAAATATTATTATTCGATGATTTTGATGTCTTCAATAACCGTAAGAATTTTATCATAATTTTTTATCGTTTTATCCATTTACAAAATATCTGCGACGACATTTAAAGGGTTTAAAATATTTTTATACTGCATGCGCAATCGTAGTCGAGGGATGGTGCACGAGAACGCACTGCGGCCGCGCGCAGGTGCGCGCGTCTCACTTCCGGCGATGAAAACCAACCCTGACTTTGACATTGGAGACTGTAATCGTGTGCCAGCGTGATTAACAGAAACGTGACTTAGTTTCCGACAGATTGTAACAGATGTCATCGACGTCGCGCGCGGGCATAATCTGCGTCCCGTGCCATTCGTATACTTCCTGCAGTTGGGGGAACTCATCATCGGGGTATCTGTATGTCTCTCTCGGGTTTATTATAATTATTAATGGGACATGTTTTAGTTAATCTGAAGGAATAAAGAAATGATAAAAATTAAGATAAAAATTAATGTGATTTAAGTTATCAACGTAACATATTACATTAATTTATTTGTCCCGTTTTTTCAGTGTTTTTAATAATATGAACAGTAACATATATTTGTTATTAAAAATACTTAAAAAACGGGACGAATATGTTACCACTCAATATATAGAAATTCTTCGTTTGCATATATGCATTTTCAGTTGCATATCATCTCATAAGGATCAAGACGGTTGCGTTGAAAACAAACAAGCTTTTATAGCAATATTTAATGAAAGCTAGTTTTTCCTAATATTGCTATCTTTTATGTCCCTTGGAGAATATATCGTAATACACATCGCATTTCTTTCTTTGTATCTCAAACAAAAAGTGTTTTGTGTGCACAGCTAAACGCATTACACGCAACAATATTTTTGACTCACGCCTTAATAAATGTAAGACTTATCCTGTATCTATAAAACATAAAATACATTAAATATCCAGGAAATCGCTTTTTATTTGCATAAAAAACATACAATGATACTTCCAAATGAACTTCAAAGAGTCCTTGAAGAGTCAGAATCATGAAAATACCGCGGAAGAAATCTTATTCGTAGCGAAATTCATCTACGAGTCCGCGTAGTGCAATGCAGTTCCCTGCACCTCCCGTGCGCGCGATCTTTAAGTAGGGGATCTGTCGAGCGAGTAGCTGCTGCTATTCGACGATACTTCCTGGCAACCGGTTTCGCGGCAACCGCTTGATCCGTTTTCTTCGTTGCAGATATCGCGAGTAGAGCTCTTACTATTCAAGGTATTCTTGGTATTCGTATATTGGATTAATATTGACAGCGCACTTGCAGAACGCGATCGACCGCTCGGCCGCATCTCGGATGTTCCGTAACGTTCGATCGAGTTTATAAGGAAGCGTTACAAACGGACGTGCGGTCGCACGTATAATACGCGGAGAATTAAGCGATCTTGCAAAAAGTATGTGCTCGTTTTGCCTGCTAGGGGGCGCCACCTTCGCCGGCGAGACGCTCGGGGGTCCTTTTTCAACGGTATACGTAACTTTGAGGTACAGAATGACATTTTAAAAAATGCAGAACGCTCGCAATTTAAGTTGGATTTATATACTAATGTCTCTTATTAATCGCCGTGTCCTTTCACTTCCCATTCATTACGTCGGTATGTCTTAACATCTCGTGACGCATTTTCCTCCGATCGGCTTGACGTTCACGCGACACGTAAAAATTCGGAAACGCATTTACAGAACGAAACGCGAACGAAAGTCACGTACTTCTTGCCGGACACAAATAGATCTGCAATTACGATCATTTTTCACTCGATCGAGAGATCTCTACATCGATTATTATTTAATCGTAAATTTTGACATTAAATAATTATTAGTAGAATTATACTAACTGATACATTTTCCTGCCACGAAAGCATCAATATCTTCGATAATGACGCGGCGTATTTTTTTATGTGCTGGCGAGCCGTCGTTGTCACGACTTTAACCGAAAGCCGAGAACATTTCTGTAACGGTTGTTTAAATTTAACGATCAAAAAAAGCTTGCAGACCTCAAAGGATATTCCGGGAACCAAATTGCTATTAAGCCAAATGCGCTTCTACGCTGTAGTTTGAGGTTTAAGGGAGCTTCAAAGAAGAATTTGGCAAGCGCACCTTGTCGCGAGGTACGACGATTTTTCCCGTTCCAAATATACATACGTTTAGAAACTAAATACGATATTTCGACGACCCTCAAATGCAAATTTCTCATTGTATTCCATTACTTAACACGTCCCCCCTCCCTGCTACGTGTACCATTTTCGGTACACACTGAAACTCATTTTCAGGCCAAATGATATTTTTATCATTGGTCATTTTATCATATCAAACTCTATAACATATACCATTTTTGGTACACATGGCCTGAAAATAACAAGTACTCAAAAGCGGTTTGGCAGGGATAAGACAGAATAAATATAATAAAAGTATCTCAATCTGAAAGGAGCTAAAAGGAGATTTAAATTTATTAAGATCACGATAAAAGCTAAAAACGCAACGATTAAACATGCACACTTTATCAGAAGTAAAATTCAAAACGTGAAACTCAGGGTGAATTATGGTATTTGCGCACTTTTGTCGTAGAACCCACTTAAGCGGGAATTACTGCTGCACTAAATGAGATTACTAATAATTGCGCGCGAAATGCGGGAAAGTAATGATACTCCGCGTTGTGGCACGCCACGGCGCGACGCACCGAAGCATAATGGAGGCAGCGTGGTATTTCAATAATTCATTTCGTGGAAGCGGCAAAAATTACACGGAGTGCAGCTACAGACGGTGATTCTAACTTTCATTGTCAGTGCAATGACATAAGCATTGCGTCGCAACGCGCCGTCACTGCTTTCGACTGACACGCATTCGAATATGTACCGTATGCGTGCATTAGAAATCAAGCCGCGTTTCAGTGGACGTTCGACGCGTTACGTCAAATCAACCATTCGACTTGGAGAGTCAAGAAAATCACTTGCTCATCGTGTAACGCTTCTCGTTAAAGATCGAAAGAGTTACTCCAACAATATAATGATTCTCTTCACAGATCGATCAAATTGCTAACATTCTTCGACAGCAAAATTCTCCCTCTGAAAAATGAAGCTCATCGCGCATATCTTGACGTGTTTAATATTCAATGGGAGACTATTGAAATCATCAAAAGCGAACGTGACGTAAATCGATTCGTTGGCGTATTTTTGAGAAACGTGCAGGCATCGATCTTGCTGAGATATTTCCCGTTTTGCTGATTCTGTAATTATTTTTTCTGGCAACATATTTTTACTAGTTAATTACAAGTTTACGTGATGAGAATCCGTCACAATGGGGCGACTCGGAGGAATTCTTTCGCGGTAGTAGGCACGCATCGAGCTAAATATGCGAAACCATAAATCGAGACATTACACATCGCAACACCCTTCTATTAATATCCGCGCTTATTTCAAAGTCAGTCAATCATGTCCGAACTGATTACCTCGGGCAATTTCGTATCGATCCAGTTGCGATCGTTGGCGCTATTCGTGGGTTTCAATTTCGTGAACGATTCGCAGGGCTCGATTTTGCCGTGAGATACGACCCGCTTATTTCACGGTAGAGGCGATTCGTTGGAATTATTGTAAATTCGCGCGACTTAATTCCTAAATATAGTTTTATCTTGACTTGCATTTCTCATTGCGGTATGATTCACATCGTGGAAGGATGAATAGAATTGTTCAATTCTCAGATACGATCGTGCAAATAATAGCTCTCACATGCAACATAAATAATGATACAAATCAGGCGTTAAAGAGAAAAAGAGAGAGAATAAGAGTTGTTAGAAGATAGAACGAACCAACACGAACAGTTTATGTAACGCGACAAATCTATTAATTACAATTCAGTGTACTGTCGAAATGATTCGAGGACAATATCTTCGTGACATGAATCTAGCGGCGTGCACGTGTTTGACCACTATAAGCGAACAGCGAATGGCTGACCCGATTATGGTAGTTATATATACGTCAAAAAGTCTCGCATCTGGCGAAGACGTGCCGGAACAACTGCAGAACGTTATCTCGATTTTCCGGTTTCGAAATGACGACCGTTTAGCTCCTTCAAATGCTCGTAAAATCCGACAAATAGAGTGCAAAGTAGCGCACTTTCTCCCGCTCAAAGACATATCAATAAAACGAGGCATATCAAGAAGAGCGATATTCGATATTTGTTTCGATATCATGGAGTCTGATTGAAATCCTTGCTCTTAATGTCTGCAGAATGTCTATATGAGTGGCCACACTTTGTGAAACCGGAAATGGATAGTTGTCTGCAATTATTCGCAGCGAACAACTGTACCTGACGTCTCATTTTTGGACAGGAAAATCAACTTGGATCGTGCAAAGAACACACGCATGCATACGGAGCTACACAGACACACATATACATTTATAATTATGATATAGGTAGATTTTTAATTTAAAATGGAACGTTAATACATATCAGATATCTCCGATTTAAATATTGTGGAATAATCACGCAATACTGGTTTGTTATTTATGTTACATTAGTTTGCAACTAGTAATAGCTTTATAACGTGATATTAATCTTGCATTACTCTTACATTGCTTTTACATCGATTTCACAGTGCAATTGACATTTTTGTTGCTTTTACACGGCTTGCGTACATAATCAGATCGCACTTGCATACTTATTATGGTTTGCGCCCCGGCTGTCGATCACACTCGGCGATGATTGCGAGCGCGAATGCGAACAACCGTTCCGACTATCAAGAGGAGATAGAGTGTGGTTTTTCCGTGAAAAAAAGGCCACAAAACCCGTGCCGATACAAACGGATTCACAGTGATCGCGCACATTATCGGGCGGCGCGGTTAATCAGCTGCGATAGTTGATATCCGTGGTCCACGATTCGTGGTAAGAATGCGTGCGCGTCGTCCATCCTATTTTTTCTCTTTCGAGATAAATGCACTGGTGGTTGTGGTCGTTAACGCACTAGTTATTAACATCGTGTAAATCGGTGTATGGGGCGTGTACGTGTGTGCGCGCCGACCGATCTGTCATCAGCTTATTAGTCGCGTCCCAGGCAGCGTCCCAGGAAGTCGGCAAGGCGTACGTCGCCATTATCGCGGACCGTTATCACTCCGACTGTATCCGTATCTCGGCGAAACACGCGGCTTCGTGATAATCGGGAGTCTAACAATGGTGCTACCGCGCAGCGTGACCTCTTCTCTTGTCGACCGACAGAACATCATTCTCATGTAAACCTGAAACCTGAAAAACATTTGTGACAGCTGAAAAATTAGATTGCAGCCTCCGGAGATCTGTACAATTTCTTTCAGGAACGTTCATGTCCTCTCGTACTACTACAATCATTAATTGTTATGGCGTTTTTTTATGAACTGAGCTTTACGTAGGCATAGGAAGAGCATGAAATCTCATTTGTCAATTAAACTATATTAAAATATATAAAAAGCGAGATACATATATATATAATGTGTATATGCGACCGTGAATATGGGAACCATGAATTTTGGTAGTAGAACGTACAATTGGGCCCGATCTCGCTCAATCAAACGCAAGGCCCAAGTGGAGAAAATGTCACCTTGGGTATTCGTATTATTGAGCACTCCCATAAACACTACCCAGCAATATCCTAAATCATAATTCATGATATTCTTAGGCAATAGTCTTCTTTACCGTGAATCCGCTGTTATTTCCCTTTTGGGGCTTTCCAGGGCCCAAATACTGCTTTAAATGGAGTTGGGCCCATGAGAACTTTTGATCAGGAAGTTGAACTGGACCTTTTCCCAAAATTTCATCAAAATCCGCCGAGAGCCAATTTCCATAAAGTTGGTGCGGGGTCCTTTATTACTTGAGAGTTGCATCAGATATTTTTGAAAACGCCGCCACAATCGACGTGCTCCGAAGTGCGCTTTGAATCAATGGCGCGAAAATCAATTATGTTTCGCAGGAGAGACGGCGTGTAGTCGGGAATTTGAATTAATCGGCCGCACGGTGGCAAATCGCGCGGCGATTACGACTAATTATGGAATGTGCCTGCGTTATCTTGGCAAAACACGCGGTTTCGCGATAATCGTACGGTTAACAATGACGCTACCGCTCGTTACCATCGCGCGCTCGCTATCAACCGCCGCGTACAACAAGGACCTCCTTCCTTCTCCCCTGGTGCCCTGACGATTTATCAGTGCGCCGGCGGCCAACCGTTCGCGATTGCGATATCCCGTTGGGGGATTACCATCGCGGTCCTAGTGCCTCTCCTTGAATTTTTCACAGCCCAATGAGCTGATAATCTCGGTTTGTCCACCCCGCTACCCTCCTTCGCCCCTGTGTATGATAATTCGCGGTTACGATAACACAGCTTGAATCACTGGACGCGCTATCAAGCCGAGACACAAAGCGCTCCGTTTTCGATACGTTTGTCAGCTGCGCATTAGAAAGTTAAGGCATTAACAGACTTCGCCATTGCTGATAATCATGTAGTTCGTCTCAGACAAGCTTGATAAAAAATCTTATTTCCAGGGACAACATTTTTATTCGGTTTTATTCAATTTTATCTACCTTTTCAGTGCAATTAATCTTGCATTAAATATTACGAAAAGTGTAAATCGGCATGAACGGTATAAAATATATGAATCAACATTCTCGCTCCGTAAAGCTTTCGTAAAAATTTGCGACTCTGTTTCTCTCTACAGAGTTCCTAACTGATTCTCTGTGCGATTGATACTTTTTATTACCAAGTACCGTAAGTCCTTAGGACTAGCAGAAGACTGCTGGAAAACCCGACGTTGCCGCAAAAGTGGCCATTGTTCGCCGCCTGGCAGCGATCGGATGTAATTTAGACACCGGTCGCGGATAACACGCCTGTCCGATTCGCTCGCGTCGCATTTATACGCCTCGGGAGGGTACATAGAGGATTCCGCTTACTTCCCCGAGGGCTTCTTGTACGGGATGAATGGCCTCGCCGCCTAGTCACGTCGATGCGACGCGATGGATGAAACCGAACGAGCGCGAGAGAGCCACCGACCGGAGCAACAGGTGTATCCTACAGAGAGGCGGGCACTCCGAGCCGGTAGCACACACCGACACCACACGTGCACGTATTCATACTCGCACACACGTATACACACGGCTCGGTTCAGTGCGATTTCTAACTGACACCGCTTCGCCGTTTCCGCGTCACTAATCCCTTTCGCGGCCTTTTATTTTGGGTGGATACGTGTTAACAGGATTTTTGCCCAAGTTGTTGGGGGTCTTCTGGCAGTAATGATGCGGTTTCCTTATCTACAACTTGATACTGTCAAAATTATTTTCTACGCGTTCAGATACTTCATATGCAGCTTCGACTATGTAACCATGGACTGTCTATCCTTACTTTTCCTATTCTAACAATGCTTCGCTGTGCACTGAAACGCGAAATGATGAACAGGATATTTTGTTATATCGATCCTGATATCAAAATGATTAAAGTAATTTACAATCGTAATCGTAATGAGAACTTTTTCCTTACACGTTCATTATTTTTGATTTTGACACTCAAGTGACAAGCCTGTTCTCGCCACTTTCACACGACGTAATTTATTTAGCAACGGATGCATGCTGTCCCGAAACACATAGAAAATAATTTTGGTGCCAGCGCAGGGGGAAAAAACAGCCGACGAATTTGGAGACGCGCTCCTCTCGCGCAGTTTGCTCGGAACAGCTGCCGCAGTTGTTTGGTTGCCGAGTACTCTCGAGGTGTCGAGGAAAGAGGGATAAGCTGGAGAAGACGTTGGTAGCACGTGCCTCGTGCCGGTTATGCTCGTGAAGGTTACACACTCACCCTGGCGTGTTCCAGATGGACGGGAGAAAAAAAAGTCTCCTTATAAACAACTGCGCAGTCTCAGGTCATGTTCGGAGCTGCTTTTCATACGTCGTAGCTTGTCCTTACGACTCGATCATCCCTTTTCGAAAACCGAAGAATTCGAATAATAGTTATTTTTCGTATTAGTGATAATTTTTTGTTTTATGGCACAATGAGTATTTTCTTTGTTTCGATATAAAACAATTTTTACTAGCATTTATTAGCCACGTGAGTTGTCTGATTTATTTGCTTCGTGACGATGCGGTTGTGCCGTGCGTCAATAGCGTTTCCGCCAAGTAACAACAGATTCAGATTTTATCCGGAATGAGTGCGGAATAAATCAAAGAAGAGCGCGTGAATCTCTCTTCATAAATTTACGAAATTACCTGTTTTTATTCATTTTAATCAGATTCAAATTCTATTATATGACGCGTCACTGAGCAAGAATCGTGGAACGAAACATTACCATCGTTATAGCATTAGTTATTAGCATTTCTAAAGGACAAGTACTTCTTCATGTAAGTCATCATGATACCCTTGAGGTCGTCGTGCTCGAATAGTTTGCTACGAAGAAAAATACGTTACAAGGCAAGATATTATTGGTGAAGATTTCACGCAAGTTATCATTGTTGGAACTTACGGAAAAGGCTGGCTTTTGCAGACTGTGGAATCACACGGTCCGTCGTGCAACTTTCAATACGTTGGTACAAATAGAACGATTAATAATAATTATTACATAACGAAGAAAATTATAAATTACCGCTTAATGATCTTGCTAATGGCACGGAGGAATAATTAACGAGGTAAGAGAAAGCGATTCTCGGCGCATTTGGTGAAATTTCGTAGCGCGGATAATGAAAGCGCGCGGCTGGCAAGGTGCGGGGAAACACAATGAGAATTTAGAATACCAGATATTCTCCGCGGCCGGCTGTTAAACCGCGCGTAAAAGGATGTTTTCTTCCAGGCCGTTCCGTAACGCCGTGGGGAATAAAGCGCGCCTACTTATTTTCGGCTGTAAATGCGTGTTCCAGGCCGGCTGGGCTATCGGATAAAAGAAATATTTTATGCTGGCTGGCATTAAGTGCTTTGGAGAGACATATACCTGACTATCGCAGGCGATCGCTCGAAAATAATGCGAACTATGCAAATTTATGCTGAACGCAATCGTCGGGTCAAATGCCATCTAGGTCGCGGGCCTCGGGTGTTTTGAATTTCCATTCGATTAAACAACGATCGAACGCTCTAGCTCGGCGTCGCGATCGATCCGATCGGTGCGCCCGGGTACATTCTACAAGAAAGGAAAACTCGGTGATCCGCGATGCGCCAACTCGCAGCAGCACCTGCCAACCAGAAGGTATCGCCGTATCTCGATCTCCCCCGTTACATTCAGGACGCAAATGATATATTACGAATACGACGGCTCTGATTTATGACGCGATGCGACCATTTACAGTCGCCGCTCTATAAGACACGCCTTCGTCGTTTGAAATTTGTGGCATACCCGGTAGAGATTCGGTAAATACGCTGTCATGCGGTTTAAGTCCGAGGTTCGCTTTGCAGTGCTTTAGCTTCGTATGTATGCGTTATCTGGAAAGTTTGAAGAGGCAATTTTTTGTTAAAATCGAGATAGTAGTGACGAAGTCTTCGCGTTTTTTTTTTCTCATTTGCTGAAATTACAGTTTTTGTTATTAATAGAATTAATATCTACAAAGTGTTATTTCACTTTATTGCTTCCGCCTTTAACAAGATAATAGCGAGAAATAGCAAAGAAGTATTTATTCGATTTAAAATTCTATTAGCGTTAAATTCATAATTAATGTAATCAGAACAATTCTTTAGTTTATGAGTTATTTGCCGAATTATTTTCATGATATTTTTAAAAACATTTTCGTGTGTGGCGTGAAACATTATAAACCGCGAGATCGATACGTATAGCATTCACACAAGGGCCACAGACAACGTTTCGTTGCTACGAAACTGCTCCTTTGAAATTCCACACGCGTAGCGCGGTTGTGCCGTTGGCACGTGAATTTTTAACAGATCTTGCGTCCGAGACGCGCGCCGCACGTTCGTGGGTTACAATGTTGGCAGCGGACACTTATCTTTCATTTATCGCCACGCGGTTGAACACAATTTACAACGCATCTTATACTTTATATTTCTCGAAAACAGGCGATATGTAATAAAAAGAAATTTCTATTTCTTTTATTATTCAATTTATTTTTCGATGTAACGCCTTCTGTAATATAATATGTCTTCGGTAAAAAGTCTTGAAATCAGTTTATCACTGATGTACAATTCATATTTACAAATTATTTCACTTTATAAGATTGTTTTAATATGCGATGTCCCTGCGCGAAATTTTGACAAACTGATTGGTGAACTTTAAACCTTTCCTGTTTAAAAACTATAGTAGCCTCGACATTTTAGCATTAGAATTTTCGTCTTCAAATGAATCATTCTCGGGAATCTATCATTAATGGCTTATACGGTAGGTCTGGGACACCCTGTATATATAACACATTTTCCATTGTTGCATATAATTGTAAAGATAGATTCGATTGATTTTAAATGACGTGAGGATGACGTGATTGCGAAAGTGATGTACGAGTATATCATAAAGTCTTTCGTTCGGTTGGACGCGTAGACAAGCAAAGCGATGGCGACGGCGGCGACGACCGTGCACCTGCACCTGCCTGCTCCTCCGGCAGTTGCACCCCTCTTTATGACGATGCTATCTAAGATGGCTATGCGTGTGCCCCCTTCGCGATGTCGCTTCGCTTTTGCTTGCCTCGTCGTTGCTCGTGCTGGTAGCTGCGCGCACGACACCTGACGCACGCACGGCCGCGTACATCTCGCTTGTGAGAAGTAACATTAACCTGCCTTCTCGTACATGAAGAAGCTATGTGCTTGAACTCTATTTGTTCCCCATTTTATCTTGTTAATGTCTCTCATTCGAGAGACGTTGACGTTAGGTATCATTTAAGACTGATCAAAGTGCTGCGGATTTGTTTTCATCTCAAACGAAATTAATATATTATGAATTAATGACTCTATATATATATATATATATATATATATATATATATAGAGAGAGAGAGAGAGAGAGAGAGAGAGAGAGAGAGAGAGTCATTAATTCATAATATATTAATTTCGTTTGAGATGAAAACAAATCCGCAGCACTTTGATATATCTCTCTCTCTCTCTCTCTCTATATATATATATATATATAGAGAGAGAGAGAGAGAGAAAGAGAGTCATTAATAGAGTACAATACACGGTCTGTCCAGACTCTGATGCGACCAAAAAAAAATATATATATTTTTTTTTGGTCGCATCAGAGTCTGGACAGACCGTGTATTTTCTCTCACATACTGTACCTCGTTTTGCGAGCGTTCTGACGATTTCTATGAATCTGATAAGGTTATTAAACAGAATGTCAAAAATAGAGTTGTCATTACGATTAAAATGTATTCAAATCCTATGCTGTTTATTTTCTAGATATACCGGCGCAAGTGCCGCCGTTAACACCTGGGACCAATAAGAAGATGACCGAGGCTCTGGAGGCCTCCTTCGCGTCTTGGGAAAAAGAACGACTTCGCCTGAACATAACTAAAGGTCAGTTTATATCTTTGATTACCCTTGAGCACAGCCCACATAGACTTCATTAAAATAATCGTATCATCTTCCTCTCTCGTAAAATGCATTGCGAGATAAATTATACATTTTATGCTTTGATAAAATTGAGTCTTTGTTAGTAAGTTAGATTTTCAAGTCTCCGCATAATTACCATGTCACCCTGTTCACTGCGTTATGCTTATGTATCAACACAAAACCGCGCGGCTTTGAATAAATTTCCAAATCTCTCCACGACACGTTCGTCAAAGTCGTCAACTTAAAAATAATAATTCATTCAAACGAGCGCGTGCGCACACGTGCGTGTCATTGTTCGATTTTTCGTGATGGGTACGATTTGGCGAATTCATTCGTTCTCGTATCGCTTCACTGCGCAAGTCGTTAAAAAATCGCTGCGAGTGTAGAAGGGGAGAAAAAACGCGTGCATGCGTGCTTACGTGCGCGCGGGGGAGACGCGCGTAGATGCGGAGACGCGCGATGGTGCGATGTGACGCGATGTGCGACGAGGCAGCCGGGCGATGTGCGGGAATCGTGAATGTGATGTTGATGGTTCTGATGGGGAGCCGATGCCGCGCATCCGGTATGCGCATTCAGAGCCACGCGGGTGTGACGTTACTTCCGGTCTACATGGCCCCGGGTTCGTACCCTCCAGGCCAGATCACCTACAGTCTGACCTCCGTGAACCTAACGAGCAACCCCTCCTTCTACTCCTTCTCCTTCTCCTCTCGTCATTTTACTTCGAGCCGGCTCGGGCTGCATCGGCATCGGCGTCGCGTCGGCTGACCCCCTTTTATTTTTGTGGCCCGTGAACTATTTTTCTTCCCTGCATTTTTTATCTTAATTTTCAGAACCTTATTAATATTAACCTAATGTAATCATATATGCATACCAAATGATAAATATTTGTAAAATCAATTCTAATTTGAAGATTTTTGAAGATTTTTTAACTATTAAATAATAGAATCATAAAACACACACACATAATATATAATACATATTATACTATAATATATAAAATATTTATTCAATTTGTGCACACACAATATTCATTTACACCTATATTATTTATTTACACTTATATATTTACACTTAAAGTTAATCCTCCTAATTAAATAAAAGAAAACTGAAAACTCCTTCGAGCAAAACTTGATAAAAAAATCTGTCATTAAAAAAATTAAAACCTAGATTTATTTTATCTAAAAAGAGTTTGTCGAAATAATTAATAAATTACTAAAAATTTTTATTATCTATCACCGTCGTCGCCGAAGGGCATACACATTTACACATGAGAATGTATGCTTACTATCGAAGAGACGCAGCATGCATTCGCAATTACATTCTACCGCGTCATAACGCAGTCGCTATTATGATTTATTCAGAGAATTTATCTCTCTTTTGAATAATAAATACATAAGTCAAAGATCCTTCGACGTAAATGGAGGTGAACCTTTCTACGAATCCTCGAAGGAGTTTTGAAACATTCTCCGTGTCATTTGTTACAATAGAAAGTTAGGCGTTTGTTTTACAATAGAAACTGTCCAAATTAGCCGATCAGTATCTCAAAATCAAAGCCGTAACTTCGCATTTTAGGGACCTTAAAGTGGCACCTGCTTCTTATCTGTATTTGAAAATCGATGCACATCTACTTTTATCGCTTGACACTCTTCAAATATTCCCAACATTGTATAGGACAGATACAAAGATATGGTTGGCAGACGCCATATATGCAAAATATTTGATTTCAATTTATATTTATAACGTTAAGGGTATAGCAAATAAAAATACATTACACGCACGCACACACTTTGTTATCCATACAATAGAAAATATAATAAATGACAGAACAGCAACAAAAAAATTGAAAAGATATATATAAAATATTAAGCGCGATAAAGGGATGCGCGTCCAACAATCAGTTATTAACATACATGTGCAGTACAAGTTATGCGTGGATCTATATTCGAATGCGAGGCGAGAAAGAGAGTGTAAAGTCTGCCAACAACGCTGACGAGAAATAAGTTGGGCAAATATCGGTGCGATCCTCAAACATAGGCGGTCGCTTTGAACGTGCCGTGCCGTTAGACACTCTTGTTGCCTTGGCGCTCGCTCATTTTTCTTTCTCTATATTTATATCCTATCTCGCGCGCGAGACGTCAATTCGGTTCGTGTTTTATCGATTCTGCGAATAACTGTCCATTCGCTGCCATACAATTCAATTAATCAAATTTGCATTCTTCGTCATACGTATTAAAAATCTCTTGATGTCGATGTCAGAACGGAGAATGTAAATCTGCAAAAAAAGACTACTAAATTTGCATTGTTGCTGTGTAAGTCGCTTTGCATGCGAGTAATAATAACTTTCGCAATCGGGAAAAAATCTGATTGTTACAAAAATCAGGTATTTTTATAATAAAATTAATCACAGTTTTTCAAAAATTACTAAGAATTAATTGATATTTATTCGAATAAAATAGAGAAACACTATACTGTCGAATTTCACAATTGCATCACACAATTGAGTACAACAAAGTTTACATTTAGAACTTAATAAAAACCGATAAATATGAACTATTTTTGAAGAAAGTTATTATTTCTCGAAAATGACACCATTTATTTTGTTAACCTTATTCAGTTCTCATTTAAAATGCTTAAATCAATATTTGGAAGATATTATTATTGCCTGAATGGAATACCCCGCGTTTTTTCCATTTTATATTTTTTAAAATATAAAATATAATATCTCAATAGTCTTTTTTGTCTTAAAAACTGTTGTTTTTAGATACAGAAAAAGAAAATTGAGTGTTTTTTAATATCATCGTGTACAACTCTCGCAACAATCGCGAAAATGCATGCATACTGCATACGTATAAGATATTCAAGGAAGGAGAAATCAATCTTAAATTTCAAACACGCGTATTTGTATGTGCGACATTTTTCTCCACGCGCCTTGCATGTTAATATTTTGTGAAGATCACTACAAAGATAACCCCCGTATCTTTCGACGTCTTTCGACAATCTGGCCATCTCGCTCACATCATCAGTATTAAAGGACGATCCATAGGTTCGTAAGAGCAAAGCTGTATTAGCGAGTCGCTACGTTAGCAAGCCATGTTTGCATTATGAGCCGAACTGTACTTTTACGCAGCGAGATACCGCGAAACAATGCAAGACACGCGTGCAAATATGGGCGCGCACCTCAAATGGGACATTCCAATGTTTCTCGGTACTGCTGCCACCAAAGATGGAAAGAACGATCGCGCCATCAACCGTCAACCGTGTGTCATAATATTCGCCGCTCTTCGATGACTCGTGGACGTTCTTACGGGCTCTCTCGTTCTCAAATAACCATCACGTGGAAATCAGACGGAAAATCAGAGCTTTTATAAAATAGGCGAACAAAAAAATTAGCATGAATCGTTACGTGCACTTTGTATTCATAACAGACACGTGTTTTCATGTTATAAAAAAAATACTGTATTTATTGCTATACTTGAAGTCAACTTCAAGGCACTTGAAGAGACATTAATGTGTATGTACATGTCTCGTCTTCAGCGAAAATTAACTTGTTTGATCATGCTACTTGATGCAAGCGTCTCACTTTGCGACAAACCAGTTGCACGGTATAAGTATACTTATATTATGTCAGTTGCTTAGCTTTTACCCACTGTATTGAAAGTCAAGAAGTTGTTCGCGGGTACGGGTTCAGGAACGAGAACCGAGGATCGCTTTAGCTCGCTGCTGAAACGTCAACTTCTGCACGATAGGCCCAGCGTTCGCAAGATTAGGCAAAGATTGAGAGATGATACGATCCGTCAGTAACCGATAACGAAAAAAGCCTCGAAAAGGTTCGAAAAGGCTCTTATCGCCAGCATCGCAAAACTTGGCGATAAGGGATCGGTCTGGGATCGGACCTGCGCGGGTACGATCCACCTAGGTAGCTACTAAAAGATAATCTGGACCTTATTTTTTTCTCTCTCTTTTCCAGACCCGAGGCAATGGTCGGAAGCAGCTGTCGCTCACTGGTTGCACTGGGCTATCGGGGAATTCTCGCTGGAGGGTGTGGCGATGCAGCCGTGGCAGCACATGACCGGGAAACAGATTTGTGCCATGGGGAAGGAATCCTTTCTAGCACGTGCCCCGGCCTTCATGGGCGACATCCTGTGGGAGCACCTCGAGATCCTGCAGAAAGGTACGTGCCTCCTGTGTCATCTCACGCGAAACGCGATAGAATCGGTTTTCACCTTGAAACAAATACCGTTTGAATCACTTCTAAATACGATTTTAGTTATTTAAATATATTGCATAATGATTATTATTATTATTACTAACAATTATAAGAGTAAATTATTATGACGTTGAAACATAATTTTTATAACTACAATTCAAACAATTATGCAATTATTTATACTTAGCTTAAAACAACGCTTAAAAGTATCGTTGAGCGGAATTTTTTATGCAAGTATCATTGAATCAAACATTAGGAATAAGATTTCAAAACTAAAACGGCATATATTATAAAACCAATGGATGTTACATCCATTGGTGATCCCGCGTTGCGAAAGCGGAATTAATCGTACATGAATCGTCACGCGCGCTACGCGCTTTTTGTGACCGAGCACCTTCCGTCGTCGCCATCATGGACAAAACTGATCGAATTTCCGTAAAATCGCGATGTTACGGCGCACCGTACGAGGAAAAAGATCCCATCGAACAATGACGAGAGCGATAGGGCGTATGTGCGCTGGTGATGGTGGCCATTTCCCTCCTCCTCCTCCTCCTCTCTCTTCATATCTGCCCCGATTCGTAGCGTTGAATCGACCCCCGTTTTTACCTCGCGCACAGCGCCGAAGAGAACGAAGAGAATGAAGAGAAGCGGGAGAGAAGAAAGACAGAGCGCGCCATAGAAACTCGGCTGTCCCGGATATCCTGCGCGCCGTCGAAACGGTGCAGCGCCATTGCCGCCGGCCACTTAGGTGCTTTTGGGGATATACACTCGCGTGCACCAAAGAATTCACTCGAATTTCGATCTCGCGACGTACCGTCAATGGCCGAGCTCGTCGTTCGATTGGTCCCTCCTATTAAGCCCTCCGTGTCCTTTTACGATGCATACTACGCGCTCAAAACACCAAGTCAAATCCGCTGAAAGCGTTCGATCTCTCTGACAAAGCGATGAAAATTCTAAGGGGAAATATCTGTATTCTCCGGTAGGACAAACTGGAGCAAGTGGAAAAACGAAGCAAGTGTAAAAGTGGAAATTTCGTTCGGTTTTCTTTGTAATGTTGATATGAACTCAGCGACAGTCTTCAAATTTTGCATACAAATTGCTCTCTGACACCGCCTCTTTATATTTATTATTTTATTTGTTATTTTTAATGCTTGTGCCTGAACTCATCAAACTGGTTTGCTACTTATCCAGTCTATCCTATTTTATAGTTTTCTTTAGCGTTAATTTGATATCTATATCATACGTATAAAGAGAAAGAGAGAAAAAAATATTCGATAAGTGAAGATTGAAGAAGCGGATATTGGAATGTTTATCAGATAAAATTCTTACGCTTAAAGTTTTTCAACGTAGGATTTAATCACTATCTCAGAGTAAAGAAATCGGTTTTACTATTTTGTTGTTTGAAGTTGCTTGATGATTATTTCTTGGAATTCTTTAAAAGATTTAATAAAGTAAGATGCAATAACTAATGAGAAGTGTTATTAAAAAGATATGAATATCTTTAGAACTATTTTCGAAACGGAATTTTATACACTTAAAAATATCTTCGTATCAAGTTAAATGTTCGAATTTAGTTGCATATAATATAATCGCAATATAATCATCTTTATTTTTTAATTAATATTGTGAATTTTAATGACATTAGTAATTTAATATAATTGAAAAATATTAAATATGATTCGCGATTTACAATTTAGTTTTCATACGCTGCGATGCATTATTAAATAAAATGATATAAAAAATTCAAGGAAATATATAATCTTTTAATATTAGCCAATATTAATCAGAAATTACATTACGCAATAGTGTTACGAAAAATGTGTGCAAAATAAAATAGTTGAAGCAACAGGGAAAGAAGAAAGACAGAGGAAACGGATATTGTGAGGGCTAGAAGTCGAGGATGAGGAAAGAGGAAATAACTGAGAATATTAAGAGAGACAAAGAGAGCAAGATATAAATAAAGAAGGAAAAAATTTAACGAGATACATGTAGTGTATGGGGCAGGAAGCGGAGGTTTGTTCATGATTTAACTTCCGTTAAACTTAAATCTTCTGCATCCTTATCGATTATTCATGTCCTCTCATCATCAACTTTGAAACCTCGTCTTAATCGATTAGTGCGATCTAAGACGACGACTAACGGTGACTTTCCACAAAATCTCTCGAGATTCGTGTGGAATACCTAATCTGTCCCGTGCGGAAAGAGCGTGAAATAAATGTGAACGGCGAAGAATCCTCCACGTTAAGTTTGGTATCGAGACGCGATTTGATAGCCGTAATAATAAAATTTTCAATAATGAACAATTTGTGTATTGTGTTGTGCATAACCCGATTTATCTTTGTTTTCGCTTAATGCATACAATACATCAAGAGCGAATTTAGAACATTTATTCGGTGAGGATGGCGGGTGGAGGACATGCTAGAATAATAAAATAAAATAAATAAACTATAATAAATGTAAAATAAAGATGAACTGCAAACCATAAAAAATACTAATAAACTCGAAATTGAAAATTACCACAAATTACACAAAAAGGCGGTAACACGTTTTTAATATTTAACATCTGCTGGAGGCCATCAGGGATTCCCAAATCTTGTTCTTTTTCTGAAGTTAAAGCTTTTCGCTGGAAAAATTTATTATCGACTTTCAGCTCTTCGTGAGCCATCATCCTATTATTGGTATAATATTTGCTGTATTCTGTATGATTCTGTCGGAGTATTAAGAATAAAGAAGAGCTCTGTTTATGATGTCGCAGGCGGAGGAAGGATTGAATAAAGGCATCGCCATTGTTGTGTTGCTTTCCAGCACACATTCCAGCGATTTATTATATTGTGCTATGATTGTGAACTATGTAGTTGGCTGCGCCACGTGATCTCTCTGACCGAGGAGGCGACGGTAATTTAACTGTGAGCCTAGCGTGCGGCCGAACACGCACGGGCGCGCGCGCGCTCGCGCTCGCACTTGCGACGCGACGTGGGTAATCGCTTTGATTCCGCAAATGAGAACGGATGTTAGGAAACGCTCTTGCGTTGTAAAAAAGTAGAAACTAAAAAGTTGTATCTTCCTGTCGCAGCGATACCGATCAGATCCGGTGAAATTCATTAATGCATTTCGTCATTATCGAAATGAATATCGAAATGAATAATCGATCTCTTTTACGTACGTTATCTATGGGCAACTTTGACGAATTCCTTCAATTATTATGCTCTTGGTATAGTAATTGCATTCTAAAATGTTCTTCTGGGATTTACGCGCATCATTTTACATGTTACAATAGATATCCACGCGGACATAACAATATTTAGGGAATCTCTTCGCTCTTGTTTATGCACTATCAATTAATTCGTAAAACTTACAAAAACCTGAATTCTAAATAAAAAAGAGTAATTATTGTTCGTTGATTCTCTATATTTTAAGCTATTTTTTTCCATTCCAACTTTTATCTTCTTAATAACTTCAAAACTGTTTGATGTTTTGATATGAATCGTGTGCATTATTTCTGTCACTAACAATAAGAAACATAACAGATTTTTGTTAGTTGCAATCACTGAAATTGATAACTGTTATTAATGTGAAAAGTAGTAGGAGGCCACTGCTAGTTACTCAGAAGAAGTACAATAAAGATTATTTGCACATTAAAAGCAAAGAAATGTAACAAAGAGCATTGAAAAATATTCTTCTTCGTTTGTACGTCGCATTTTGCATTTCTGGTCGACGATTATTTTACAAGAATTCCTAGAAACAATAGCGATGAATCACGGCAATGGTAAACGCGTCTTTCGCAATACGATCACGATGATGATGGTGCTACTCCAGATCGTTAATCACAATTGCACCCGCGATGCGCGCAACAATTACAGGCTACTATGAATGACAGCAATGTAACATTTTTTTCTTCAATTTTGTAAACATGCTAAAAAAATACCAGAATACTGTGAAGCTACATAATCACTACGAGGACAATTAAGTAATTATCGTATCTAGGTACAATTTTATTATAATCAAAACAAAAACTTCTTGCATAAACTTCGCCAGAACCATATTTATATTATTTATTATATGTTTTTATTTTTACAATTCGACAAGTTAGTCAAAATTTAATGGGTTAAACGATGATTTAAATTAATACTAATCACGTACATAAGTATTTCAAACATAACAATATTATTATTATTATAAAAGATAAAGTCCCATTCATATAGCTAGAAAATATAATTATATGAGAACGCATTAAAATGTGAAAATATTCACCTTTGCTCCGCTTAATAGTATATATTTTAATTTTAAATCGTTGTTCAAGATTAAATTACAAATTTTTATATATCAAGTCGCTATTTGACATAGTTTATATAATAACTTCGTCGTGTTATCATGCCGATCTGTGTGAACAATGCTATAAACAATTGCTATATGAACAATGACACGTTTCCATTCAAAATTATCGCGAAGCGATCGCGAGGAGAAGAGTGCATACCAATAAACACACACGCTTACTCGAAGCCAATGACATGCACATATAATCACTGCTAGCCAATCACGTGTTCCATCATGGCGATTACTATATAAATAATTACAGAATGAAACATCTTCGTTTTTCAAATTCGACAAAATCATCAGCTCGATATTTCAGTCGAAAATCGCGCGCGAATATATATAAAAAACGCACCACGAATTCCCGTTCTTTGTCACTTCCGCTTTGACAAGATAGCTGCACATTTTACTAAATTCAATCACTTTACTCGAGCGTTTAATCACTCACGCTAATTTTTTTTCAGCGGAAATCGCTCGTTTTCTGTAAACGGTAGTGTGCGCTATTATATTTTATCTCTATTAAATATAGTGCCATTTGATTGCGCAAACAATAGATTGTTGTAACTGACAAGTTTTGAATTGTCACAATTTGTGTATGAAGTTCCTGTGTCTGTCCATTCCTAGTTGCGTCCACCATGGTTGCGTTTTATCGCGTTTTGTCGGTAATTGGCATTCTCGAGAATAAGAGAATTAAAACAAAATACGAACAATATTACGTATCTATCAGGCATGAGCTTCATTTAACGCATCACTTTAATAACTTCTGAATATCAACATATATAGTCTTTTGCAATTTTTTATTATATGGATTGGGTAACAGATAGAAAAATATAACTACTATTAAAATTACACGCACTCGAAGGCGCGCGAATTGAGGTGCAATCAGGTTGAGGATTTATCTCCGTTTTACATTCAGATGTCGACGCAGCGAAGGCCTCTCTGGAGAACGTGCCAGCGAACTTGTACGAAAGCGTATGCGTGCCAGATTTAGGTGATTTTTTGGGATACCAGGGTGGCGGCCATCAGGTGGCAACGCCAGAACACAAAAACCCATCGACGCCCGCCAGTTCTGCCACCTCCAACTCCTCCGGTCCTCCTCAGAGCGGTACACAACAGCAACCCCCGATACAACCCTCCTCGGGCGCGGTGTCCCTGCCGTCGAGACAATATCATAACGACGGTAAGTCCATTTTTACTACTCGTCCGCCTTCCTCCGTTGTCAAATATTATTCTTTACTTGGGAATCCTGCAGGCGATAATAATAAAAGTATAGCTTCGTCGATATATTAAACAGTAAATTTCGTCCGACACGTGCGACAGTAAAAAGAGTTCTCTTAAATTAATATTATTTACGCAAATAATATAGCCACTGTTAATAATGAAATTATAAATTTACGTATCCTCAATTTATGAAATGCATTAAAATCTTTTAACAAAAACCGTTAAAGATAAAAGAAGTATTCAATATCCGCCAATTGTAAAATGAAGTTAACGCATGTGCAAAAAATGACGTAATTATCGACGCGAATGGCAGAGACAGTCGCCTTACTTCCTACACTTCTGATTGCCTTCGATATCGATAATTGCATATGTGCGAGAATATATGCGAGAAACTGTTAACATTACGCGACATAATGGGCCGTCGGTTTTATTTGTTTCCCCGATTGCAAGTACAGAGACGAAAGCGTTGCGACTCGGTCGGTGGAGGAGTTTCTCATTGTTACGTCAGGATGGCTGTGATAGCATCTCTCAGGTCGGCGGCGTTTGCACGTGTTGCAAACGCGAACCCCTCATTATCGTCGCCGTTCGTTTCTCATTTAACGTTTCTTCGTCATCGTACTCGAATACCGCGTTAGCGACAAGTCGCGATTTCACCGCGGCGCGTATGTACATACGCGCCGCCTAGAAATCAAATCGTCGAACGACCGATGTCTGTCCTTCTTTTGCGGAATATTGTATTATATCTCGTTGCCGCGCGCGGCAAATAGCGATCTTGCTGCGAAGTCCCGATTAAGGAAAACGGATGTTTTGGAGAAATGGTTGCAGCTCGGAGCGCTATCAGTAACCGGCGAGGTGATTTCGACTTCGAAATCACGTTTTGCTTACATTATTATCAATTGCGTTCACGGTGATTAACGATAATACGACAAGAAAACTGTTAGATCGAATAAGAAACAGCTTATTACAGCTTATTGCTCTTTATTGCGACGTAATCTTGAAAGCTTAGAAAATGTGCCGCCACGTCTGAATAGTTAAGTAACAAATGAACGAGCTGTCCCACAATCGTGTATGATAGTTGGAGATAACATCGGAGATGACGCAAGCTATCCGCAACACATTCAAACTCATTCTTTTCTTTTTTTTGTAGAATAGCGTGTGTGGAATAACTCTCCCGCTCTGAACTGTTCTATTCATTCAGAAGTCTTGTACAACCTTTTCAATTGCAGCTTCTCCATTGCGATTTAAGAAACGAGGAGATTACGGAAGATAGCAGTGTATTAAGCACATCAAACTTCATGAAACGTTTTCTTGAGTTTCAATTGAATAAAATAGCAGCAAATATCTACAACATAATAACGTCTATGAATTATAATTGCGCAAGCAATTAACGAAATTTCGAATGCTCGAATTAAAGATTCTACTTCGTCTTTCCGAGTTTGAATTTCTTCACAACGTGGAGAGAGCGAAATATTGACAAGTGAAAATATCAATGTTAACGTTGGCGCAAAAAAGAAAACTGGACAAATTTTTCTATTTCTGTAACATAGAACATTTTTGCAACTCGCGATATGCAATAAGTGACCCAGTTTTATTTACGCCATTAACGTTTGATCGTTAATCTGGCTTTGACCGAGTTACTTTCGTCATATCGTGCTTATCGATTCTAAGATCGTTACATGACGAATCAACTCTCGCCAAGTGCATTTCGCACAATGCACTGCGCTCTCATCGAAGCAGATCGAAATTATTCCTTTCTTATATTTTTATTCTTTTATCTGTTATATATGCAATTTACTTTAACGAAAAATATCTTTTAATTATAGAATTTAGCCACTTTGTATAGTCAACTTAAAATACAAATAAGAGTTTATCGCTTGTACATTCCGCACAAATCAAATAATGATATTGAACAAAAATAAATATAACCCTTTTATTAATACTTCGAGACTATTAGAAAACCAAAGTTTCCGAACAGATTAAGAAATAAAAAAATGATCGCTCGATCACGCAACCGTGATGATTTAAACTGCAATTTTGCTGCCGCGATATGCATGCACGCATAGGTACTACACGCGGCGTTTATCAATGGGAGATAATCCGACCGGCTGGTCGTGTCATTCTGTAATTCGTGCACACCGCGCACACGTATAACGCCGTGCAATCAAGTACGTTGATGTCGGTCTGGTGGCACGCGCAATAGAACGACGGACGGAACAGAATAGAATGGAACGGAGCGGAGCAGAACATTATGAAGCGAGTCTTCGTACGTAGCATAGGTAACAATTACCCTGGCGAGGGGCCTTACGTCACCGCAGCAGTGACCGTGGGTGAACGAGGGAAAGTCGGGCCCTCTGCACGCTTCGCCGCGGACAATGGAGACGAGTCGCCCGCGCCGCCCCGCTCGCGCGTCTGTTCGATACACCGCGTATGTATGTACGCATACGTACGTATTATACATGCATGTTGGTACGCTGATGTTGGAGTGCTCGCGTATCTCTCGGCGATCGGTTTTGATCACTCTGATCTGTGTATGTAGGGGGGAAATTGGATTATTCTGGTAAAACAAGTCGAGTACATTGTTATAATAAATGAAAGCAATCAACTATTAACCATATAAACATAGAATAATCATAGAAACAGATTTTAATTTTTAACACAAGTAATGTATAGATTTCAGATTGATAGGATACCGATGATGATTTAACTCGAAAGAGTAATGTGAATATGGTATATGGCACGTTGTTAAATCTCTGACACGCATGATATTTTACGCAAAATAAAATATCAAGAGAGATACTTCCCAGAGAGAATAGGTTTGTGAAATTACAACATCATAAAAATATCATATGAGATAGCAGAGAGGCAGATTTCACAGACTAGAAAAGTTTGGCAACCGTAGACCGATATTTGCTCGTGCAACGTTAAAATTCTCCGAAGACTCGGCTGGTACCGTACGTACGCGTCTTATGGGCGTACGAAGCGACTAACACAGACATCCGTATAATAGACTCATTATTTCTGCTTGCTAAAGCACTGTTACGTTATGTATCATAGCTCTTCGAGGTCTCTGGTTCGACTCTCGCTTATCCTCGCTTTCGACCTCCTCGTGTCGGAACAAACATATCGCACTGTTATTCCGGATTGAATCAAGTTTGCATACTTTGATTGCGCCAAAGAAAAATAATTTCGAGATTCTTTGATTTAACTTTTTTTTCCAATTGAACCATTTCGCTTAATACTTTGAAGTTTTTTATTTCCATTTAACCTTTTTTATGTATTAATTTGTTTTAATAATAAATTCAGATATCTATATTGCTTTTTCCAAAACTTTTTGGCTAAGATTCTTATACATTATGTTAAGATAAAATTATTTTGCGTTATGAAATATCTTGCATAAACGTATAAACTATTAATCACGACTAATTTTAATAATAACATTACATTATTAATATAACATAAGAATTTAAGAATTAATAACATAAGAATTTAACTGAATATATAAATAAAATCAAAACGTTTATATTTTTCTTTTAATGCATTTATTAATAAACACGCAAAAGTAATATGATTCTTTAATACTACAATAAATTAATATTTCAAGTATAATAATATTAACTATCATGCCGTCTGTAAGTGTCTGCGGTAATCATAAAATTTTATCGCGATTGTTTGCAGTACACGATAGTTTTCTCAACGTTTGCGCGACGAGAATGTAGCAGGGTCTTCCTAGTGCTTTTCAGGATGTAATTTGAGGATGTCGGCTCGACGGTAACGCAGCATTGCCCATGATAAGACGAGCACGGAGCTTGTCGCGTACTCATTGCTTCGTGTCACGTATTGCGCGCACGTGCACGGAGATCCACGGACACGCGTCGCGTAGCGCCTGCTGCGCGTGCGCATGCGTATTATGCATAAATTAACGGCGGCGCGGAGACGAAACGCGGCGGGCGGCGCAAACCGAGGGCCGATCGAATCGCGCAAAACCGATGCCTGCTGCGGTTTACCGGCCGCACGCTTCTAAAAAAGGAATGCCATCCGTGACGTCCACCGATAACGTTTATGGGAAAGGAGCGATTGGCCAATCGAGCCGGCGAATACAATGATTAATTATTTGTTAAGCAAGCCTCGCGTTATACCTAACTAACGACGGCGAACACGCAGCATTTCGATCGCCTGTGTCTTTCACCTTCCGATCCTTCTGTCTCTTTGTCTTCGTGTATAATGTCTCTGTGATCGTCGACTTGATGGGCGACTGTGATTATTCAAAATTCTCTACACGCCAGAAATCTTACGTTGGCAAGAAAGGAGCGGAAAACGCTGAAATAAATGTTTTTTCGATTTTCATGGTATTTTAGTTTTCTTGAGCGAACGCGATTGCACCGTTTCAATTAGATCTAATCAAATTTAATTTCGATTTGATGTTACAAACGAGAAGGATTATTGTTAATTCTATGCGCGACTAGGATGACTGCTACGTCACACATAAATGATACCTTACTAACTAATAATTATACACAAGAAATTATTTAAATTCGAAATATAAAAACTCTAGGTTG
The DNA here is from genome assembly GCF_003672135.1 of Ooceraea biroi. Taxonomy (NCBI): domain Eukaryota; kingdom Metazoa; phylum Arthropoda; class Insecta; order Hymenoptera; family Formicidae; genus Ooceraea; species Ooceraea biroi. The sequence goes on along the minus strand of NC_039517.1, from coordinate 4,667,199 downwards.
ATGTTCGAAATATAAAAAATAAAATTATTTTTTACTTGGAGATCATCTTTCCCCTTCGCAAAATATTTAGATTTAAATATTTTTATTTATAATATAATCGATAATAATTAAATATATTATTTAATAATGGTTCATTCACAAATCAAATTAACGCGTTCGTTATTTATCACGATCTCCTTACGAATTCTCAATTTGTTGCTACGTTTTTACACTGACTACTGAACCATTCCGCCAATTGCAACCAATTTCTCAGACTAGAATAATACTTAGCACTCGTAACTACTGGTTACGAGAGAGGCTCAATCATTCGTGCGATAATAAAACCGCAATAAAACCGTAATAACGCATTCTCCAATGGAACCTGATTGAAGGCGCGAACAAGGCGAAGCCGGGCAATCTCTTACACCGTGAAAGGGCCTATAGTGCAGTAGGTGTAACGCGAATGCACGTTACCATCGCCGTCGATCATGTTGCGTGCGCGCCACCGCAGATTGCGGGGTACAAAGATACGAAGGAACGACTAGGGGGATAGGCGTAGAGACTCGTAGGGATAAAACGTACAAAAAAAAGGAAGAAAAGAACGCGCCGGAGGTACGGCAGAGAGGGATGGAGGGGTGGTTGGCGCAGGTTGTATTCATTCACTCGTTCATTCATAGTTCGTACGCCGCCTCGAGGGTCCACAAAACCTCTTGCTCATTCAGAACTCGCGGCACGACCGTGCAGCCTGCGCACGCGTGTGCGTACACGACACGCACGCACACATGTATGCGCGCGTTTTTTCGTCCTTTCTTTCCTGTTCGTGCGTATCGTCCTCCTTCTCGTCGCCGTCACCGTCGCCGTCGTCATCGTCGTGGTTATCGTCAAGGTTTTCGTACGCGTACGCCATGATGAGCGGCGTAAGGTAAATATACGAACGGCCGGAAATAGAGAAGTACGCTCCTTCCACAAATGGCGCGAATGTCTCGGAGCTGGAGTTCCTATAATAGCTTTGAAAAACCTTAATGTGTCGTATCTGCTAATATAGGAAATTATCGAACAGGACGGTCGTAATCGATTGCAAAAAGCGATTATTTACATTCAATTTTAATCGCTGAAACGGATAAAAACGGCAAATGTGAGAATTTATTCACTTATCTCCCGATATATACTTTGTTTCGTAATTTATTAGATTAAAACAGTTTTTTGCAAATTATGATTTAATACGTTCATTGATTCAATATATTTCTAAACTAAAATAGAGATATATAGTTACAACATATCTTTTATTATGTATTATTTCTCTCATATATATATTAATAGTACTTTCTATTAATATAGAATATTTTCTATAGCATCTATTTGTACTTGTAAATTATTAATCGCGCGCATGTTGTTTTATATATTCTACTGTAGATTTCTTATTATACTTATACGATGAATAAAATAAAATATTGTAACATACATTTGTCCCGTCTTTTTAGTGTTTTTAATAATAAATACATGTTACAACCCATACTATTAAAGGCACTAAAAATAGGATGAATATATACAATACTAATATTTTTACACTATTGGTCCATACTTGATGGAGAGAAATCATATTGTTTAGTATTCATACTTTGCCATGATTAAAAACTTGTGTAAGAAAGCTTGTGAAGAAGATAAACAAGGAGCAACGCGAGGAATGAGCGTAAAAGTGGGTAGAGGGAAGGAAAAGAGTGAGATGGAACGAGGAGGGAAGAAAAAAAGCGGGAGCGATATTCGGAGCTCACGTTACAACCGGAAGTCGCTGGGCAGGGCAGGCAGCAAAAGGAAAGGGAAGGGGACCTACCCCAATACTGCTCAGGGGGACGGCAAGATAGTTTTATAATGTCCTCGAGTACTCCTCCCTTAATGCACTCGTAAATGCACCCTCCTCAGAACACGCTTCGCCGCGGCATTGTTGCTCACTTCGGGAGTGTGTCTCGATTGAGAAGGAAGAATCGCACAGATGTAGAGAGAAGAGAACCAGATCGTCTTGTGTGACTAGTTTTCGCCTGGGTATACGTTGTAACACCGATTCTCTTTACACAGCAGGATTTACTGGATTTCGTGAATATGAGGCCTTAGATAGCGCGCACACACGCGCGCGCGAAAACTGTTTTAAAGATTGCATTTAATTTAAACATGGATATTTCTAAATCTGAATATGTAAATACTTATAATTAAAAAAGAGCATTAGTAATAAAAAAAATTTACTAATTACTAGAACTCACAATTACCGGCGCCTATTTAATTCATGTATGTAGATTCATGATTTCCAATTCTATTTATGATAATATTAAGATATATGCAGAAAGAAAATATAGTTACTCAATATTATCTTTAACAATGACTGACGCAACCAATTTTAAATCCAATTTTAAATAGGTATGTTCAATTTGCGACGTTGTTTGACAGTGAAAATTTAAATCTCGTGCAGACATTTTACATTGAGATTACATTTAAAATATTAATATAATATTGGGTAATTATAATATTACTTCTCAAAAGTAGAAATCTTTAAAACTACTTTTGCCCTTGCAGTCTTTGCTAAATCGGAAAGAGCAAGACTGCGTAATCATGATATGTACAACGATCAATTAGATTACAGACCCGAATGGAAAATAGAGACACACCAGACACGCTGTCGGACAGGCCCGCGCACGATACGGTAAAAGCGCGCGCGTTCTCATTGTGGCCGGCCCTCGTAAGTCCCATTACTATTGCCGCTATACGAACCGAGAGAGAGAAAGAGGCACGAGGCGTAGGGGAGTGAGCGCTTCCGGTCCCCTCCGCGTCACGTGCGAGCCCGCCGCCGAACAGAGAAACCCCCGTTGCCTCGCCTCTCAACATCCGGTCTGCTGCGCGCCTCCTCATCCCCCTCCGGTCGCAGCCCCCTCTCAAAAATAAGCTAGGTCTTTCTCGACTCATGTTGAACGCGCACGCGTTTATTGTGCCTCGTAGAGATCTAGTGCTCCTTAATTAATATAAAATATGTTTAATAAACAATTAATAAATGCATTCAATATAATGTGAGCATTAATTATAATAAAGTTGCAAAAATAATTCTTTTTGAAGGAAAAAAATTGGAACGAGCAAAAACAGTAAAAGAGAATTTGATCATTTAAAGCAATTTAAATCAATTTTTATTAAAATAATGGATATTTATATAAGTTTGTAAAACAAGGTTTTTCTTTTAGCATACTCATTGTTATAGGTATATTGTCAAAATATGTGGCAATAGATACCACTTAAAATATTATTTTATTATGAAAAAATTAATTATAATTTATCTAGTTAAAAGCTCAAATTTGTTTTTTCTCTTATTTAATATTTCTTAAAATAAAATTGCAAAAAGATATGTTTTTACATATTTTCATATTTACATATTTACAACTATCAAGTTTTTGTTTCTGTTAAAACAGAACGATTGACATTCAATCATATTTTCGCGTATTTATTTAAAGAAGATGGAAGTTATTCATATCATTGAGTTATTAAGAGTCGATTTAATTAACATTGATGATTCAATTACACCGCATATAGCTTAAACTTATAGTTTTAAAAAGTTTACGTGATATTTCTATTGTAATAATACATTATCACATATTTAATATTTTGCAACAATTATGCGCGTGTCATCTACCAAACAAAGATATCTCTATCATTCAGATTCTCATTGTACATATTTTATCACGCACTCAATTTACAAATCGAGATAAATTCCGTGGCGTATACAGGGTGGTGAGGCATCTAAAACAGGCCACCTGAATATCTCGGCTGTTATTGATGATAGAAAATAATGTGTCAGACCAAACTTGCATGGTTTCGAGGGACACATAATTTGTTCTAAATAATTTTTTATTAGGTGAACGCGTCATATAAAGGTCAACTTCGTTTTTTAAACGGTATATGTTTTTTTACGTACCATCTAATAGAGCGTTTGAAGATGCGCACATTGATCTACGGGTCAAAATCATTCAAGGTCACTGAAGGCGAACTGCAAGGAAAAATAATTTACTTTATATTGCCTAGAGTTCTCTGCTATTAAAAATACTGTAAACTCAGAAATGAAAAAGTTCTAGCCCTTAGAAATTTTTTCTTTTTCCACGAAGTTCTGAGTTGTTATCATTATTTCTTATATTGCCTAGAGTTCTCTACTATTGAAAATACCGTAAATTCAGAAATGAAAAAATTCTAGCCCTTAGAAATTTTTTCTTTTCCGAGAAGTTCTGAGTTGTTCATATCATTATTTCTTATATTGCCTAGAGTTCTCTGCTATTGAAAATACCGTAAATTCAGAAATGAAAAAGTTCTAGCCCTTAGAAATTTTTTCTTTTCCGAGAAGTTCTGAGTTGTTCATATCATTATTTCTTATATTGCCTAGAGTTCTCTGCTATTGAAAATACCGTAAATTCAGAAATGAAAAAGTTCTAGCCCTTAGAAATTTTTTCTTTTCCGAGAAGTTCTGAGTTGTTCATATCATTATTTCTTATATTGCCTAGAGTTCTCTGCTATTGAAAATACCGTAAATTCAGAAATGAAAAAGTTCTCGAGTTTAAAATTTTTTCTTCTCAGAGGAGTTCTGAGTTGATAATATCATTATTTTTTATATTGCCTAGAGTTCTCTGCTATTGAAAATACCGTAAATTCAGAAATGAAAAAGTTCTAGCACTTAGAAATTTTAGCCTTCAGTGACTTTGAATGATTTTGACCCGTAGATCAATGTGCGCATCTTCAAACGCTCTATTAGATGGTACGTAAAAAAACATATACCGTTTAAAAAACGAAGTTGACCTTTATATGACGCGTTCACCTAATAAAAAATTATTTAGAACAAATTATGTGTCCCTCGAAACCATGCAAGTTTAATCTGACACATTTTTTTCTATCACCAATAACAGCCGAGATATTCAGGTGGCCTGTTTTAGGTGCCTCACCTTGTATATTTTTTTAAATATCTTTATCAAACAAGGAATGGAAAACCTCTGCGATACTTTTGCACTTTGCACACGAAATCGGGCACAGAATCTTTCTCAAATAAACATCAAAAATTGTCAATCAAATATCATTCTTATTGCCCACGATTGAATAAATCTAGATCGTCTCAATTTAAGAAGCAGCGTTTACGCTAAGGCTCTTCAAGCGATTACTCGCACGTACTTTCGAGAAGCGAATCTCGATCGAGGATGTACGAAAAAAGGTGTCGAGTACACGATGAAATACCGGCAACGCGCGAAGGCAACGGTGGCAGCAGGTGGTTGAAAGCTTCGAGGGGGCGTTTTGTGATCTCCCTCCCTCTCCTTGTCATCATCCCCCTTGCTTCCCCCTACCACCCACCCCCCCCTTCCCACCCTCCGCGCTGGCAAGCGGCCGGGTTTCCTATCTCATTCCCCTCCATTCGACGGCGGCAGCCCCACTCGGGGCATACTCGTGAACTCCCACCTTCCACCTCCACCGTGCGGCACCAATGCGACACCGGGAGAGCCGTACGAAACGCGCAAGAGTCGCGGCCGGGCCCCACGGCCGGCGGGGAGGGGGAGAAGAATGCTATGGAGGACGAAAGGGACGGGTCGGGGCGCAGCGCAGGCCGCGGAGGACCGGAGAACGGAAACGGCACGGCGCTTCGTCACAGTGACACGCGCGCTCGCGTCAAGTGGAGGACAGAGAGCGGGGAAGCGGATTGCACGCGATCGGTGATCCGCGGCGCGTCTACTTGCGTCTACTTGGCGCTTCCGTCTGTCTTTTACATGCGCGTCTTTTACATTCAGCCGGGCCGGTTTGTCCCGAAATGAAAAAGTGCGGATCGCAGTGACGTCCGTCGTTGACAACATCCAGACATCGTTTATACTACGCGAGTTGGTAGTTTCGCGGGTTGTACTTGCAAGGAAGTGATCGCCAAGGTCCGATTCCAATCGTGGAGCGATTGAAAAATATCAAGGAGGATCAGATTCAATTCCCGAAACGTGGCGAATAATTGGGGGTGGCCCAGGTGCATTTGGACTCTGACCGTGGAACACTAAACGCAGTGAATGATACTAATGATTAATATTTAATTTAATTGGGAGCGAACACGGTGAATAATTGCTAATTAAGTTTGTGGAGTATTCGAGAGATCAAATCTAGCGCGAAACTCAGCACTGAAAAAACGATCGAAGGATATCCTAAAAATTACGTTTGACTCCAATTGTGGAACCGGACATACGGGGAACAGATACCTGAGAACTTAAACAGCCAAGCGCAGCTGAGTCAACGAGGAAGGGAAAGAATGGACGCGGCCAGCCAGAGGGACACCTGTTGCATGGTCTCGCCAAGTGCAAACTTGCCCGCATGAGAGAACATAAATTCCCCCTGAAGGCAACCGTCGACAGATCCGTCACAATTGATCATTGAAATCTCTTTGGTGTACTTACTCTCCAGATACCGTCAGAAATCCCAACAACGCGATCGCTGCTTGAAGAGTTCACGTCGCTCACGAAAGCGAAAGACGAAAAGCCGCGAAGACTCGAAACCCAGGACGATCGCATGAGCAGTTCCTCGAAAGAAAACTGAGCCCGCCGTTGTCGTAGATTGCGACTGCAGTCGCGATTTGTTCGTCGCGCCGTACTTGATATGCCGCAGACACATGGTGGCGAGTCGTGAGGTGGAAAACCGCGCGCGGAAATTGGCCGGTCGCACGGATGCCCACACGCTCGTCGTCCTCGTTGTCAGGGAGTGATCAACGTCGTCTAGGCCGCGCGGGACAATCCAAAGCGACGTCACGGCGGGCGTCGTGAGCGTCGGGACGTCGCGGCCTTCGGGGCAGGCGCCGGGCATAATAGTCGACCCGTACGCGAACGGCGGCAGCGATCTCGGAACGATCAGCAGCAGCAGCAGCAGCAGTAGCAGCGCTAACGCGGTCGCGTCTTCGGAAATGGTGCTCCAGATGCTGGACACGCTGATGACAGGCCACGAACCGTTCTACGCCGATTATCCCGCGTACCAGGAGGCGGAGCCGCTTACCGGCCATCATCCGCATTCGCATCAGCACGCGATCACCCGCAGCAACACCAGCATAGTGCCGCCGGTGTCCTTGGACGCGACCACCCACACACCAGGTACTTATTCGTGGATCTTGATTCCGGGTGTCAACGTGTGCGGGATATTGTGAGAAGAACGCCGGAGCGGGGATTTGGGGGGTAAAGAGGCAGCCGAATGATCGAAACAGATTTATATGAATATATTTTTCGAAGAATCTAGTGGAGAGGATGCTTGATCTTCGTGGATTTGCATTTCATATTCAGATATTGATACAAACAATGGAACAATATATTGGCGATTTATAGATTCATATGAATGAATATTACCTACGTGCTACCATTATCACGGATTATCACATTATCTAATCACGGATGTATATCTTGAATATTGCAAGAAGATTGAACATAATTTCAAGAAAACGCAATATTGATTAAGATAAAGATTTTTCGAATGTAGACAGAAAACTTTTAAAATTATTATGTCAAATAATCCTAGATATCGAATTCAATTTACTCAAGCAGAGATTAATGCATTGTAATCACGAAATGAAGAAGAAATTGAATTTATACACGTATTTCTATAAAATTACTCTTTTTCTTAATAATATTTCTTAGTAATAAAGTCTTCTTAATGCAAATACAGTCAATATCCAGTATCTATTGTTTAAATAAACGGCTTGGTGCTCGCAAGATAATATCGCACGATTGTCTTTGTCATATGAGAGGTCAAGCATATGCGGTCTACGCATCTACAATTATATGGAAATCCAGGGGACATTGGAAAGATTTTATAGTTGTTTAGTTGGAATATTTGCAGCGGTAAAACTTTAAATAATTTTTAATAAAACTTGTATTAATATAAAGCTTCACAAGAATATAATAAATCTTCGTATATTTTCACATATGTTTTTCTATTTTAATTAAATATTAATAATCACAGTATCAAGTTTCCATTTTTTTTTAAACAGTAATGATTGTAGATAATAACATATTTTTTCTTATTCTCATGTTATATTGTAGTAGTATTAACGATCATGACGAAATAAAGAAATCACTCGATGAAATACCAAATCTAGGATCTTATTACAAGATTTCTTAGATCCTAAATGATTTTCGTAATGATACTCTTTCTCTCTCTCTGTCGCAAGCGGCAGATGGTAAAAACTCGAAAATAATTATTTGCTATTATCATCGAACATAAATTCACTGCTTCATCGTGATCAATAAACACTAGAGTTATTAATTCCAGAAGTGTTACACAAATTTCGGTGGTACAAGATATTTCTATAGTGCTCTTCCCATTAATTAAAATTAACTTTTTGGAAAAAAAGATTTATTGTAATTAATAAATGTCTGTTTTTATTTCGTAACAGACGAAACTCTTCGAGTAGTCGCAATCTATATTTGTTGTAAATGTTTATGGCGGCATTTCAGTCTGACTAGCTAAAAAATCGAGTACCTTAACGGAAACGTCGTACACAATTAAAGCATCGTTCTGTCGAGCTACGCAGATACGTCACCATTACACACATTTGGCTATCTGCATAATGGCCCGTAACTATATCGTTATTTTTACCGTGAGGATCTTTTGTTCGTGATACACGTCGCTCGTCCTCTCCGTTAAGGTGTGGCACCCTCGTTAAGCCGGCAATAAAGCGTATCGTGGCAAGGTCTCGGCGGCACACGCTTGGGAGCTCGGGTTACACGCTTCGAATGCTCCGAATTGCACCGGGCTCAAAGATACGAAACGAATCAGTGTCGTATTTAAACGCTACGACGAGATGTCGATATTGTGCTAATCGCAATGGCTATTGCAAATAGCAAATAGTCGATATTGCAATAATCAGCTTCTGCGAAGTTTGCCATTCTGTTAGATACCGCAGATTTTCTTGTGTACTGCGAATAGCAAGGAAATAGGACCCTAAATTGCATTTTGTCGTTAAAGCTACCGCTCTCCTTTTAATAATTATTGACTAAATTGTTATACTTTGAAGTAATCGGGATAATAATAATAATTTTTGAATTACTTAAGCTTATGTATTTGCCATGTTAAAGTCGTCGTTTATTATTGTTAAAATCTGAAGCTATTTGTTATTATTAGTATTATCATTTTTTCTGTTAAAAGTAATTTTATAATCAGGTGCTTTAAAGAATGTCAAATATTTTGAAGAATCAGCGCAAAAGAGACACAAAAAGACTGAATTAATTCTTCACTGAATAAAAACGCTTTTTTAGAACGTATACAGAATATTTAACATTGACAAACTTATACATAAAAATTGGTTAATTTCTGTCAAGGATTATATTTCATTATTATTGTTATTCTTGAAAAATATTTCCAAAAATATACATCCAAAAATCATAATATTACGATATAATCTTTTTCATCATGCGCTTAAATATATCCATCATCATTATGATTAACTATGACGATCATCATCATCCCTCATCATCATCATGTCTCATCATCATCATCATCATCATCATCATCATCATATAGGATTTCCAAATCATTAATCAGTGATGAATAATTCTTATTTGTGGTGTTGCAAAAAGGACACAATTATCCGCTTCGCAAATAATGTAATAAAACAACTTTTAGCTTGCATCACAAAGAGCGTAGTTGGATGGAACGATTTTATCGGCAATTAACTGTATTATGTATGCACGCGTTTCTTGCGAGATGGAATTCATTAAATAGAGTTTTCCTCTAAAGCAGAATTTTTGCTCGTACGAATGGACTTGTTAATCTGTTCAACTTTCATTAAAAAAATAATAGAGGCTATACAATTACAAGTACTCTATCCAACTCTAATCTTTACTCTCCTCAACGGTAATTAACGATCTGGAAATGATCGAAGCGCGCAATGTCTCTTTTAGCGAGTACATGCGCGAGCTTTTACATTACGTTGATGCCACCGACCGGTATTTGTGCGCGTGCGACACATATACATGCGTGTTCCGTATGCATGTATGTTGCGCACTCGCGAATAGGTGGAGTGTGGGAGAGTTCGCAGGTCACCAGTCTGTTCTGCTGAACAATGCGTGATTTCGTCGTGCCGCGCTTCGTGGACGACTTTTTTACGAGCTATGCTCATCGCGCGGTTGTGCCGCCGCGAACGTTTCTCCGTACGCTCACCGCAATGACGTTCCCGCGTGTCGCGCCCGTGCTTTTTGAGTAAAAGGGAGCGGATTCCATGACGGTAGATATATAAAATTCGAAAAGAGAAGGAATAGATCGTGCATATGCGTATATACATAAAACATTAATTTTTTTTATGCATGCATATATGAAAATATTTAAAAAATATCTGACGAAATTACATTCTGCTAACATTGTTTTCTTGTTTCGAGAATAATTATTATTATCAATATACAATTTACATGTATAGATATTAATGTGTTATGTAGATCATGTAAAACATTCTACATAGCTTTTTGCTCTCTCACTTTACTCGTGCTAACTCGATTATAGTGCATTACATAATTTATACGCATACAACTTAATATGTGTCTTCGTTGCGCGTGTTCGCATCGCTTAACCTTCGTTTTAGAATTCATGCATTATTATTCCTTTAAATCAGAATGATGAATAATGTTTTTCTTTAATGTTGTGATGTTAATGTTTATGTTTCAATTACAGATTTAACGTAAATAAATATACTTGTTTCTACATATATATATGTACGCATTATTATGAAAACATTAATTTATCGTTTTAATCTTGGTTAATTCTTGGTCTTTCATTCAACTCTCTAAAGTGTGCGCTAGTTCGTCACCCATAAAAGTCACTAGAAAATATGCAATGCCACCAGGAACGCACGCGTTGAGTTCTCCTAAAAGTTTCATAGCTCGGATTTAGTGCAATTGAAAAGGAAAATACAACGACCGGGAATAGAAATATCAACGCCCCCAATAGAAATGCCAATAATTTTCGTATTGCGATGCAATCCAATCTGAATAAAATTGCGACTTTCGATTTCATCCTTGACAAGGACGAAAGTCCCTGTTCCAGTTGAAATCTCGGTTGCGGGCCGCAATCTTGCTCAGCTCCTTTATGACGAACGAAGATGGTGACCTTCCGGTGGCGGCGGCGGCGAGTCGAGAACATTCGTGAGGCAGGTTTTAATTTTCGAGAGCCGCGCGGCGCGCTGTTCCTCTCCCTCCTCCTCTCTTTTACTACCCTGCCGCCTCTACTACCCAGACAAGCAGCTGTGCATGCTGACCGAGCGTTGCATTCGATTTGGCACGTGCCACGGGTCTGCCGCTGCCGCCGCCGCTACCGTCGCTGTCGTTGCTTCTGTTACTGACCGCCGTCTCCTTCGTCGTTGCTCATCGTTGCCGCTGCCCAAGCGACCGGCGGCTCCGACAGCCCTCGGCACCTGTTTCACAGCTGATACGCGACTGCTGCTGCTGCTGTTGTTACTGCTTACTTCTACTTATTAGAGAGAAAAAGAGAGAAATGTAACAAGCTCGACTACACATTCTTTCGCGTTGCCAGCTTCCCCTCTTTTCAAACTGTGCCCTTTAAGATTTTATAGCTGTTGAACTTTTCTTATAGATTGATTTATTAATTAACAAACTTTCTTTTCTTCACTTGAAGAAAATGACACGGTCTCAAAATAAGTTATCAATTTCTCATCAAGTATTTCATCGAGAATTCAATTCAACAATCACTTAGATTGTTTTTTCAATTTGCATGACTTATTTAAATTTGATCGCAATATTTTAAATAGCATCACTGTGAAATATAATAAACTCTCAACGATATTTACTAAAGACGAAGTATCTTGTCCTAAAATTAATCAACTAATTCCATCTCAATTTCCTAAATTGTTGGGACTAATTCTCCGATGAAATTATGAAAGGAGACTTTGAATTGCAGCGATCGCAAGATGCTCTCAGATCTAAACGATGACTACCTTTCTCTCTTTGTTTCTTTCTTTTTCTTTTTCTTCTTTACCAAAGTTCCTCTACTAACGTGCGCTCGTATACGCAGCGTGAGGGCCGGCTCCAAGCTGCACTCCCACGCTCGTCGTCCATGAAACACGGGGTGCGAGGTGCAGTTACTACACGCGAGCCTCGCAGGTGTACTTAGAATATGCAAGGGTCCGTCCCTACGACCCTATTAACGATGCCACGGCCGCCACATGGACACACGGGAGTATGGGAAAGCCAGAAAGACTTTGCTAGTAATTATTTTTATGTGGAAAGCGCGCCCAAGGCTCCACGCTCGCTGGTGTAATAATCATGGGGTGTAATTTCATGAACGGTGCGAATTAAATGCTTCCAAGGTTGATGTAACTTCGAATAATGTTACGTGGTGTAGTATGTTGCTTTTATAGACAAGTAAACTTGGTCTTAAGATTAATATTGAGCTGCAGAATTTGCGACTTCGACAGTTGATTTTATTTATCATTTTTTACATAAACTTTAATTTAATACACCAAAAGATGATCTTTAACACTGTATCATATATTCTCGTCTCTCTTGTATTATTATACTAATTTGCGCCTATTTTATAATTACGTTCAATTAAAGGTAATTGAGCGAAGTCAAAAAGGCTTGACCGGTGCGGCACTTGCGCGGTCGACCACCTGTTTCTTTTCTCTTTCGTTATTAAAAGTGTGGGAATGTGGGGTGACGGCGCGTTACACACGCTACGGTGATGTCGTTTCGATATAAAGGTTGGTAGATTATGGTAATTCGCCAAAGTCGTCGGTCGCCCCTCTCACCCGCATTTTCTTCGTGCTACGACATTATTAACCAAGAGACTGACCTCTGGAAAACGCGTTAATCTCTCACTTGAGTTGATCGCTCTAAGTAAATGAGGGAGGGATGTGTAGCAAGCACAGTGAACGACCTAGTAATAATGATCCCGGCAAGCCACCTGGTGTCACCTCCCAGATACCAACGTATTCAATATCACCTGCTGCTTGTTGGCCTCCACAAAGCCTAGCTAATTTCGAGTTTAATGACTCGGCTTTCCCTTTTAAATTCTGCAGCAACGTATAATAAAAAGCCTCTGCAACTCTCTGTTAATTTATTCATATTGATCTAAATAGTAAGTGACAGTGAAATTACATTGTCAATTTTCAATGAAAAGCTTGGTTTAAAACTCCTTTCATTATGCATTTTGTTTTATAATTGGTTGTATTAGGACAACATTTAAAACTGAACGATTAGCGTAAAATGTATGGGATAGCTGTACATTTGATAACAAAGCCCACGATAAGATTAGGTGACTCCACCGACTTCCGACCACAAGCCGTGCCACTGGAACTACCTTCTCTCTCATCCAATTGTTAATACCGCGCGTTTCTTATCTCTCTCTTAAATTCTTAAAAGCGCAAATATTTACACTACTCGGAACAAATTGCATTCGATAATCTTTCCTAAACGCACTAATTGAGTGATAATTAAGATGTATTTCCAAGTATATCAGAAAAGATATGCTACTTCTTTTTACGTAACTCAAATTGTATATGAGTTTTTTCTGCGTGAAATATATGATAATATATAATATATAATAATATGTTTTAGATTGATTTATATAAATCATAATTTACTTGCAATTATGCAACAACAGCGATACTTAAACATATTATTTAATAATAGATAAATAATAGATAAATGAATTTAAAAATGTAAAATATATAATTTATATCACGAAAAATATGTGAAAAAAATGAAATTTTTCCTTATCTTTACAAAGAAATCAAGAAATTAAATTAAATCATTTGAAAAAATTCGCAAATTATTCTCTTAAATGCTCAATAAAACACCATAAATGATTTAAAAATTCTGTAAGTAATTTCCTTCAGATAAAAAGGCACTTAAATGTCAATTCAGGCCACTTAAGCACGTTGAAGAAGGAACTTTAAATCTCGAGATAAGTCTCATATGTAGTCGCAGAGATAACAATTTTTATATTGCAAAGACTTGATATTTTTAATATCTCAAATACTATGTAACATTAATTTGCGGTGTTTGCGGTACCTTTTCATCGCTAAATATATTGAATAACGATGCAGCCACAGCCTCTGCGCGGTGGAAGCCTGTTGCAGTTTGGATTATCGTTCTCTCTCTTTCTTCTCTCTCTTGTGATCGTAGAACGGAAGTCGAGGATAGGCGGAGTTGGTTCGGACCAATCATCGAGATACGCACCGCCCACGTGTCAGCGGTTCCACCCTGCGGAATGTCGCGCGCTGCAGAGACGCGCAGTAAACTCTGCGGCATTGTCTTTTCTTCTTTTATCAGTCAGTCCGATTTGGGACCGACAGAATCATAGCCGGACATTGTAATATCTGCGACGATCTTTCTTTTTAAGATAAAAAATATAAAAGATCAAAATTGATATTTTAGAATAAGATCCAATATGAAAAGAAGAAATACATATCGTACAGCAAAATGGAATACATGATTTTGTTTGAATAATCTTTCTTTAAATTCTGTTTGCCTCATTAAAAGCAGAACTGTAAATATAGTAGCACTCAAAAGTCTTTTGACAATCAATTTTTATATTAATTTTCGCATTAGTTTGTAAATGTCTTAAACAGTGCTACTATCGGCTTATTTATTTATTGACTTTTCTATAACATGGACGTTTTTTTCGTTATAATATTTTCGGAAAATATCTTCGGATTTAAATAAAAAAACTTTATTTAAAATTAACATTTGATCGATAACTCAAAAGTCTTTTGACACATTTGGTTACCGCAGGTAATTAAGGACACTCACTTGTCCATATAGTTTATTGACAAATATCTAAAAAACTTTTAATTATTTATTAAAGCGCGTGTAGGAGAGTTAATGAATGCGGGCTAAGATGTTTCTTTTCTCATTTTGCAGGCGGTTACAATCACCTACGCAGTCCCGTGTGCCAAGACGAAAGTCAAAGAGACGAAACGTCACCACCACCCCACAGCCATAGCACCCAACCACCGACCCCTCATTCTAGTACTCCTAACAGTAATAACAACAATAATAACAACAACAATGCCAACAACGCGTACATTCATCTACGAAATTTGAATCAGCTCAAAACGGAATGTAAGTACATCACTTTTATCTATCTTTTTCATGGTGCATTTTAATTACTTTATTCATGGAATTCTTTTTTGTGTATAATTTTATTGACAACGTTTTTACTAATGATCATTATCCGTAAAATTATATTAATTATTAGAGTTATTTCGAGATGTTCATGTGAGAGACAAGATACTGAAAACTTTTTCTACATTTATATACAAGATATTTTTCAGATGCAACTGGAAAATGTTACAATTTATTTATTAAGATTTACATATGTAAAATAACGATCAAATTTTGCAATATTTTCAACTTTTTTACAAACGTAGACGTTGTATTAAACCTATTAAACTTATTTTTATAATAATACATATATTATTACAAAATCAATATGAACAAACTGATTTGTTTATTTATATACTTTGTTTGTAGCGAACTACAGCAATCATCAGATAGCGGACCATCTCCAAGGTGGCAGCGGCAGCCTTGGCAGCGGGGGCGATCTTGGCGGCACCGGAAGCAGCGAGAGCGATTTGAGAGTCAGCGCAACTGCGACGGAGAGTTACATGACGCCGGCACATTATTCGGGGTACGACGAGGCCTCCGAGTACCACAGCCTGCCGCAAGATCATCAGACGCCGCATTCATACAATCTGGACAGTTCACCGGAATTCTACGGCGGTAGTGGGATCCATATCGAGCCTAAATATCAGCCGTCACCGTTTAAGAACTATCCTCGAGGTTCGTATAGACATGATTAGGATTAATTTTTGGAAAACTTATTTGATTATGAAAATGACACCTGCCCAGTAGGACGCTACCACGAGGGTTACAGCGAGAGCGGCGGATACGGGCAGTACGACGCAACGTTTCAAACGGTTCCTGGAAGCGGGAGTGGTGCTGGAAGCGGCGGCGTCGGTGGTGATCAGTGGAGTGTCGGACTCGCTGATCATCTGCCTCATCATCCCGCGTTTCTCGCGAGTCTCGGGCCACGAGACTCGTCCAATCCCCATCATCCCACGTCTATCGCCAATAATGCGGACCAAAAGCCCTTACTGCAAAGTCCTATGCTCGCCGGTTACGCAGGTAAACTAGGATTCGGTTATTTTTGTATTTTAATTACGTAATTCAGGAAAATTATTTCCTATGCTTAAATTTAATAATAAGTATAATACTAATAAAATAAAATTCTGCATTGTTTAGGTGGCGGACCATGTTTCACTGGATCGGGCCCGATTCAACTATGGCAATTTTTGCTGGAACTCTTAACTGACAAATCGTGTCAGGGCTTTATCTCGTGGACCGGCGACGGCTGGGAATTCAAGCTGACCGATCCGGACGAGGTTGCACGTCGTTGGGGTATTCGTAAGAATAAACCAAAAATGAATTACGAGAAGTTGAGCCGAGGTTTGCGCTACTACTACGACAAGAACATCATACATAAAACTGCTGGCAAACGATATGTGTATCGTTTTGTGTGCGACTTACAAAGTCTACTAGGGTAGGTGTACAAAGTATAATCGTACCGACTTTTGAACAAATTTTGATAATATCACAAATTCAGTTGTATCAATCTTGTTAGAAAGTCTATTTTAAGAAAATTTTATTTCATTTTTATGAATTTTATATTATATATTTTTAAAAGCAAGATTTGATACAAATATTAAGTTCTTGCCTACAGGGTGAAAAGTAAATCACTCTATTATTTTCCTTTGTCTTCACAGATACAGTCCTGAGGAGTTGCATGCAATGGTAGACTTGAAACCCGAGAAGAAGGAAGAAGACTGAGCTTGCGTTAACGAACGTGCTTTAGGATTGTGTCACATTGATAAATGAAACGTAATGATACAAATGCTTCGCATTGAAGTGCAAGAACGATAAGGAGGATAACGGGAAGGCAAAGTATCCGTACGATGAAATCACTATGAAATCACTCTATTCAGATGCAGAAGACTGTGATAATGTGTCTTCTTTATTCAGATATAAACAAAATCGAATCGGTCGTATGTACCAAAGACAGGGTCTGCATACCATTGGTGCCTAAAGTTAAATAAATCGCGAATTTGTTTCTAAGTGATTGATTTGTCACAGCAGATTTTAGAAGATATATAGGAATAACTCGTCAATTTATACATATATAAATATATATATATATATATATTTTTAATGTTACATGATTTTTCAATACTACTAGCGTCAAGATACTTGGTGATGCCGCTAAATTATTTATGTCCCATCATTTTAACATGTGTGTTATATCTCGTTGATACAATGATAGATGACTCGATATGTGATTGTTATTATCATAATTTTACTACAATAAAACTTATTATACAATATATATACGATTGTGGCGAGCTTCTCCATTCGACGTTTTTCATGCTTTCTTTTCTACATATAGATTAATCTAGATTGTAAATCTAAAGTACTTTTTTTCTTTTCCAAGCTCGCACCTCCAAAACAAGAAGAAAACACATCCATTTTCTTTTTATATTATTTCTTAATTATTAAATGTATCTGGTATGTGCTCGGAATATATTAAATATACATTTAATGTTCCCAATTGCGCAATAAGGAGAGCTGTTACAGATGTAATCTGAATTGAAAAAAAGTGGTACCGATGAAAAGAGTATGCTGTTAATTTATGTGATTTTTCAGATAAATAACATTCGTTGGATTCGGACGTTTACTAAACCTAGGAGAGATAAAACTCTCACTAAAAAAATTGTATACTCATCGTGTTAAAAACATTGCAAAAGAGTATTTATCAGACAGAAAAGAGAAGGACCAACCAGCGTTCCACTAATAAACTGTTTATAAACAAATTCATGAAGAAATTCAAATAATACAGGCTTTTTTGAAGTGCATATATTTTTCAACGTAATTGAAAATGTTCCAAAATATATTTATTTGTTATGTTAAACATCTTGAAACGTTTGTTATTGTCCTTCTTCTCTTTTCTCGATGGACTCGTGGAACGCTAGGTAACGCAATTGCATCAAATTTACAGCGATATACATATACATACATGTATATGTATAACTGCAACTATTTTAAATACATAATTTGGTATGCAGTAAATGACCAATGTTTTTATTGGAGAAATTGTTATTGAGTGTAAATGTGAGGCGTAGGTATAATAATGGCACAACAACAATTAAAAAGCTGAAGTATATTACACTTCGTGTTTTCCACATATCTTATATGTAGAAATACGCATCATACACGTACACACATATGTATGACTTAAACTACTCTCGCATTCGTTGTGTCCGTTAAGTTTTCTCGTACCGTGCATCAAAATGATTTTGGTGCTACGACAGGACAGTAAGAAGTAGTACCGTAGTAGCCTGCAGACGTGTACAATTAACAGTATACTAATTTCAGAAATCGTCCGCGAATTTATTACATTGAGGAGGATTGATTGTTGAGGAGATAAAATCGGTAGTAAAACTGTATTAAAGTCTCTTGTTAAAGCTACAAAAATTCTTTTAGCGCGCTAATCGTTATATGCTTAAAGTTTTTTCCTAGTTGTGTCGACCGGACGTCAAATAAATTATATTAAATACTCTTAGTCCTCGAATACGGCGAAGGAACGCGATATGTATAAAGCTATTTGAATATTAATATTAAGTTAACGCGGTCTTGGCACTTGTTACTAAAAGAGAGCCATACTTTCCCAGGATTATATATTATATATATAGCATTTCGAGAGAGAGAGCGAGAGAGCGCGCGCGAGTGAAAGAAAGAGAGAGAGAAAGAAAGAAAGAGTGGGAGAGAAAGAGAGATACGAATGCAGAAACTTTTTAGTAGATGCAATAAAAAAACAGAATAAAGAGATTTTTATAAATATACTTGATTAATCGCCGTTTATTTGTTTCCCAGTCTTTCGCCATTTTCTTGCATCTTAATCTGTGAAATGAAGACGAATTAATTTGTCACAAAACTCTAAGCATTATACTCACACATAAAAAATATATATCAACGTTTATTAATTATAATAGTTAATAGGTTAACACAAAATTGCAGAGCTTGCAGGGTATACCTATTTCTTTCTTACTTGAAGCTCCGTTGTATCGTACATCTTGAACATTTTTATATATATTTATATTTTTTTATTTATTACTTTTATTAAGCGTTATTTACATAGGTACTTATTTATAAAAACGCTTATTTTTATTGTTACACTTGTTATAAAAGGTGGAGGAACTGTAGAATAACTATAGAATACAACAGCCACGCTGATTGGTGGATATTAATACTACGCCATGATGGAAACGTAAATCCGAGAGGCGCGAGTCCGGTTTCGGACACTTTTCATCATTGTTCTACAATAAACTCGAAGAATTATGCGAAACAAGGCGGAATTAAATATAGATACTTTAATAGGCTCAAGTGTCCTATCTTTCGTACAATGTATCCTAGAACTGGTATGTCATTTTACACTATTATAATAATTTCTGTAATCTTAAGTTACTCAGTGTCGTAAGTTACCACGAGAACGTAGATAGGTACAATAGTAGGCACGATACCTTTACTTGAATAAGAATCTAATGCGATAAACACGCGCATAATGATGATATATATAAACTATTTAGGTAGGAAATTCTTTGAACGCACACGCTGCAGCGATTGCAATAAGAATTCATATCGAGAAACGTGAAATTCACGTTATTGACAATGGTATTGGAATACCGAAAGATAAACTAGAGCACATTACAGACTCGAAAACTGAAACTATGGGCAGTCAATATCAGATGTGCGAATTAAATAAATTGAGTAATACACTAACAAATATTCGTCAGTTGTCTGACACTCTTACAATTGCTTCGAGATATCAAGATTCAACGGAAACATTTATGAAGGTAATATGATCAGTATATTTGAATTATTTATTTTTAACACTTAGACACGTAATTTTTTCATGTATTTCTTATTGAAGGTGTTCAAAATGAGTTACGCATCTAATTTAACACAAATAGAACAAAGGCCTTCACGCGGTACAACAATATCTGTTTACGGCTTCCATGAAACACCAGTAGACAAGAAATGGAACATATCCACTATCTGCTTTCTCATTGCGACCATCGCTGTTAAACAATTAGAAGTACGGTTTAGGTTATCGTAAAATTAACTTTATTTGCAAATATTTCATCATGAATATAATTTTATTGTTTTATTAATCATGAGTCAATCTTGTTGCAAATAGGTATCGTTCTCAATTAGAGACGAAGAACGCAAGAAAGTTGTGTTGAGAATAGCTAGATCCCATAGTCCAGTCGAAGTCTTAAGAACATTATTCGGAAAAAATCTGCCGTTGAATCACATATGGCTGATACGATGCAACGCGGAATATAACATGAGTTATCACGGTTATATAGGATTATCTGACGAAAATACGGCACAGTGGATATTTTTAAATCACAAGCTGATTTATTGCCCCCTTATCCTGAAATTGATTGAAGCTAGTTTCAAAAGAAAGCTACGCTTATCTATCAACCAAGAGACCAATCGGCAAGATTTACGCAACAAAAATATATTTATATTAATTTTTCTCACATTTTCGCCTAAAACATTTACTTTCGTTACTGAAAATGAAAAGAGATACGTTATGTTTTACGATATGCAAAAGATATTAAACAATATAAAAAACAGTGTCTTCAAATGTCTCACAGAACAAATTAAAGATCGTACTGCTCCTTATTCGTGTGAAACGCAACTAGTAAAACAAATATATCTAAAGTCGGAAAGGCCTATTTTGCACAATGATATCAATGCACGTAACAAAAGTCTTACATCTTTGATGAAAGAAAGAAAGATAAAAGAAAGAGAGAAAGTTGTCACGATTGCTATCAAAAGAAAGAAAATAACGTCAGCGTCAATTGTCAATAATTATTTCGACAAACAATATAATAAAAATTGTAATATCGAAGCTATTAGTTGTTGTGCAGAAAAAGGAAAAAATATGTCAAATAGCATTCAACATCAAACAAGAAGTATGTCAGCAGAACGCACAGAATTGTATGAAAAAGAAGTTACGGATAATGCGTATAATAATGTTGATAAAATGCAAACAAATTTTACTAATTCTGTGACAAACGATTCCATTGGATTTCATAAGAGTTACGATTATAACAACGACAATAATAACGATTTTGTAAAGTCTTCTCCTCTTTCTGTGTGGTCTAACTGGACGTATTATACGAATAAAGGGGAACGCAATTCCTCGGGAAACGTAAACGCGTTTTCCAAAAAAAATAACGTGCAAAAGCAAAAGCTTTTCGAATGCACTAAACAATTTGATTTCCTACCTCGCAAATTATACAATCTCCTACATCTACGACATCGTGCGAAACTAACAAACGTGCAACGCTTGAACAGTCCTACTAGCGCGATCTTATGTAAGTAACTTTCAAGTAGAGAATGACTAGTTAAGCACATGCAACGTAGATAAACCATATTACATACGTATCTCGTAGTTAAAGAAAATTGGCAACACAAGCAAATACCGGTGCATTCCTGTAATTTGAAGCAGAAATTATGCGAGTTTAGATTATCGCGTACGTCATTAAAGTACATAAAGGTAAATGCATGAATCTTCCAAGCGGTAAATTATTTTAAATGCGCATAACTGTTACAATTCTCGCGTGATTTCCTTGTAGATTATTAATCAAGTTAACAACGAATTTATCGCCGCATGGGTGATGTTTAACAAAATGAAAATCCTATTAATGATGGATCAACATGCAGTCCATGAAAGAATACGTTACGAAAACTTACTCCTTAGTAAGTAGTTTTAAGTTTTAATAAGTAAATTGTTTTTTGTAATAAAACTGAACGAGGCTTATAAATTGCATTTTATTTGAGTTCTAATTATTATAATATAATATAATAATTATTATCATTTAGGATATAAGGCACAGAATGGGGGTGAATTGCTCTCCACCAACTTACGTGAACCTTTAGCCATAAAATTGCCGACAGAGGCGTGCAATTTACTCCTACGTAATAAAATATTATTGAAGAAATACGGAGTAAACTTGGGATCATTAAAGGAAAATACACTGTTAATACGCACAGTACCGCAATGCTTGATTACAAATAGCAATCATTGCAATAATAAGAAAATATTGTCCAAAATTTATGGCTTATTAAACGATATACTAACAAAACGTAACACAACAAATCATGCAAATATGATACCATTAACTGTCCATAATGCTATAGCATCGGAGGCTTGTCATGGTATTTATTAACACATTGTTTTACAAACATATATAAATTGTATTTATTGGATTAATGAGAAAATCCGTGCCGATGTTTTTAGCAAACTTCAAATGCAAGACTTTATTATAAAAAATTAATTGAATATTACATAATGCGGGATATTTACAGGTGCTATCAAATTTGGTGATGAATTAACTTTGGATCAGTGTTTGTATCTCGTAAAGTTACTTAAGAATACAAAGTTTCCTAATCGATGTGCGCACGGACGACCAACTGTAGTACCTGTGATGGAACTTTCAGAGCTAGAAAGAAGAGACACCAAAAAGTGCGGGGTATGTATTGCAGTTATCGATTTTATTACCATAAAGAGATAAATAGATAAGGATTTATAGGATTCATAGGAAAATATACGACGCACAGTTTCTTTTCTGATAATTTTACTTTGTACATATTCAGTGGATAAAAAATATATCTTAACATTATATGCTGGATCGATATATAATTAAAAACAATACGCGTTTACATAAATATTTAATTTTGTTCTACGTGTGTTGTTCTATTCGAATAAGATTCGCGTGAGTGTTTTTTGAACATCTACTTCGAGCTATAATCATATAACTTACATAGAGCAAGCATGATTTCGATGTTAAATTGAATTTTATCCCGCAATGAAGCCGGCGATCAGAATATCTTTGCCAAAGTCGTTGAATCTCGTAGAGACTAAATTGACGTCCTTTCCGGCTAATGAAACCGGACAAACGTCGTTCGGGCGAACGTAGAAACATACTGTGTAAAGTGCCATCTCCAGCTCGGGCGAAAGACCCACAAGGAGGGTTGTGACCGCGTGCTTCGTGTCTGGTATATTAAACGCCGTACGTATCTTGATAGCCTCTCCCTTCTGCATAACGCAACAAGAAATATTAATCACACAATCGATAGTGATAAAATAAATAAATTACCAAGCAGGTAAAAGTTATACCACTTACATCTCCAAGTTTCACGTCTTTGATGTATCCGCGATAGTCGAGCTTTTTCTGTGCTTCCTGCTTGGCAAAGTAAATCCAATTCTGCGGCCCAATCATGTACGAGTCGAGCTTCTCCGCCACGAACACCGCCTCAAAACCGGAACTCGATGGTTCTCCCTCGACTCGCCGGAACTGCGAGAACCAGATACGCTTCAGGGTGTCCTTGAACTCGTATTCGTCATTTGGAATGAATCCTTTGTCAGCTAAAAATTTCATCGCCGCTTTAAGCACTTCGGTTTCCATGAACTTGTCGAGCAGTTCGGACTCCTCTCTCCGTTCATCGGATGTGACGGTCTCTTTGGTTTTCACATCCAGTTCGTAGTTGTCCTGCAACGCTAGCACGCTTTTGATCGTCGGAATCTCATACGCCTCGGGTTTCACATCCAACAAGCTGAAATTATAAAAAATAATTTTATTTCAATGCAGATATCTTACTTAATTAACACGTTAACACGGAAAAATTAAGTTAAACCACTAAAGCTTGAAGAAGATAAAAATTCCAATTTACAAGATGAATCATTCAAACTATTTACGGCAATGAAGCGTCATCCGTGGTGCTGTCTTCCTTCGTTTCGCCTTGCAGATTCACAGTTATATACTTGTACGCATTGTTCTTATCCACTTCGACAAGGCTCTCCGACAGTTTCTTAACTTCATCGTTGGAGATGGGATAATTCGGTTGGCTCGGATTGTCATTCTGTGGTGGCAGCTGAGAGTTGGCATTGTCCGTCGAGCCAGCATTGCTAGGCGCATTAGCTTCAACCTTCTTATCTGCCGCTGGTGGCGGTGGCTGAACCGGCGGTTGAGCCGCGCTGGACGCGCCATTATTGTTCGACGTCTCCCCGTTAGCCCCGGTAGGATTCGATTGATTATTATAGTAATTGTTGTACGTGATCTCGGTATGACTGCCACCGCCACCACCACTGCCTGGACTTCTACCATAAATGCCACCCGGCAGCAATCTATTCACGGCCGCACTCACGCCAGCGCTCACGCTGGAGTAAACTAACGCTTCTTTGGCCAGTTGGCCAATACCAGGTCGGCTTGGCTGCAAAACTGTGAGAGCTGGTGCTTGAGCGATAGCTGGTTGAACATAGGACGGCTGAGCGTAGGATGGTTGACCATATGACTGATGTCCACCATGTCCAAATCCACCATAAGATTGTCCGCCGCCGTAAGGAGTATAAGCGGGTGGTGCGTTATGGTGCATAGACGGGTTGTAAGCTTGACCATATGGTGAGTGCCCACCGTAACCGGGATATGATGGGTTCATGTTGGGCGATGGGTATCCTTGATTGTATCCTGCACCACTGTAAGTGTTGCCAGCGGGTTGTCGGGGATATCCACCTGAGGATGAAAATTAATAGAGACATTAATGATACCATAAAAATTTCGAATTTATGTTCCTTTATGGAATTTATGGAATTGAGATTTTGATTCCAAATTATTTTGGCAACAGTTATCTTATTAGTAAAGCTCAAGGCCGACGTATACCGGATGGACTATATGGTGGCGGATTTCCTGATGGATATCCGGATGGACTATATGGTGGCGGATTTCCTGATGGATGTCCGGATTGTACATTCGTCGCGCTGGTTTTCGAAGCGTGTTCAGATACCGGGGCCGATGGTTTAGCATTGCTGCTACTGGGCGCTTTGTTATTATTGTTCGGTGGTACGTTCCATCCTATCCTATTTGGAGTTGAACCTAAATAGGATAACAAGATTCGTGATATTATTAAACAAGTGAAACTCTGAAGAGTCCGGTGAAGCGCATGAAGCCATAGAAGGCCATTGTGTCTATAGTGCAAAAGTGACTCATCGAATTTGTAAGAGATCTGACGCGTTGATACATACATCATTGCAAATTACTGCGTAATTTCCTGTAGAATGATCACGAAACGGAGCTAATGATTTTTGATTATGTAGCAGGAATCTAACAAAGTGATGACGAGAAAGATTTTCTGTTTTCATATTGTTTTATATACGTATAATAATTAATATAATTTTGAATAATATAAAGAAACGAAACACATACATATATTATGTGTTTCTTTATATTTTTACGTTTTGTACATACGTACATATATGCACGTACATATATAATATATAGGTAATACTAATAAGAAAAATATGTCAATTTTACATATATATATATATATATATATACATGAAGTAAAACATATCAATATAATAAACCAACCTCCCTGTGTTGTTCGAGGTCGTTGCGTCGTTCTCGTATTAGAAGTTCTTCTCCGAGAACCGCTTCCGCTGCTGCTCCGTCCGCCCGACTTACGACCATCTGTATCTGCTGCAAAGATAATATAAATGAGATATATATATATTTACACACATGTCACATGTCTTTTAAATTTTGTAGATAAAAGTAGAAGTCTACTTCATGGGCAGACAGTCATGAATTTCTCATATGAATATTTATTACAATCCTAAATATAAGAGATGACTGAGAAATAGTTTAAGTTTGAGATCTACAACCAAGTACGCACCAAAAATTCTTCGTTACAATAGAAGGAATTAGTTACTATTAAAATTGAAGGATTACATTCTGTGTATAATGGAATAGCTCACGCGAGGCGTTATAATCTCTTTTGCATCATGAAAGATACTGATTGAGTGGTTATCAAGCTATCTTCCGGTGTCCTCTTTTATTTCTCTCAATTTGTCACCAGCGCAGATTATCAAATCTACTCTTCTCCAACAGATTATTATATAATTTGGTAGCAATTGTCCATTCACTGGCGAGCTTCATATTATTGCGCTGAATATGTGAGATCGCCTTCGCAGAATTGCGCTGTGCGAATAGGTACACGTATATGCATATGTGTGGTATACGTATATAGGTATACGTAAATAAATTCAGGGTCGAGTATACTTCTAAGCAATTTTCAATTTATGAATTGAGATCTTATGTACATTTCAGAACTCTATACTATAATTGGACTACTATAACTTGGATTTAAAATTGTCATATATAATCAATTATATATTTTCTGCAACGTAACAAAACTTTTGTCATGTGATAAAGATCAATTTCTTACTAACGATTTAAAAACTATCGATACTCTTATATTTCGATACCATAGCAGGTGAAGAACTATTTTTGTTGAATAATGTATCTTGCTTTCTCGTTTACTTTCTCTTTTATAAAATGAGCTCACATAAGATCTTGGATTCTTATTAAAAAATATTATTTGAACTCATTCTTTGAATCAACATTAAAATTTCTGACATGACTTGTGTATATAGTTCTTTTGTGAAAGCATTTTCTCTTAATTGCTGAAAAAATTTCCATAACAGGATTTCCTTCACCTTAGATTTGTGCGTTTCTAAAATTGTTGTATTGATTAACTAAATTGCAAAGTTATTGTTTATAACAATGGCATTAAATTACATATTATCTTTTATTTTATCTATATACAAATTTATCAAATGTGAGTACATGTTACGGGCTGAAGTAACTCTAGATAAATTTGAGCTTCTATGCAAACGATATCGAGCTGGTTTAATGTCAGATCAAGTTTCTCTTGACAGTATATCGAATCAGTAAATCGATTACTATGATACTATAACATATGGGCCACAATTATCTTTAATAACTATTTTAAAACATGTACTACAATTTTTTTCTGCATTCTAATTCTGTAATCATTTATGTAATAATTTCTGCAATCATTTCGTGGAATGGAAAAAATCGGAAAAATACGTTGATACAAATATCAAAATAATTGAAGACATGAAAGATGCGACAAATATGTCCGAGTTTTTATATTCTAACTTTCGATGAGAATCTCCGTTTGCAAATTATAGATTTGTGCTTAACGTCGTAGATATTTGTAACACGATTATAATAAACGCGGACAAGTGAATAATATCATAGGAGGAACATACGTTGGCGTAACGTCTGAGTAACATGAAAGAGCAATTTGCTCCGATGATTTCACTCATTACGCACTATTTCTTAGACGAACCATCAGCACATTCAATAAATCTCATCTTTTTAATATCCATAAATTTTTTCAATTATATGTCTATGTGCATTATTTCATTTTTGTTATGTTAAGAAAACTATTACTTTTATATCATTATAGTTTTAGTGTGTTTATTTTTTCTTTTTTCATTAATTTTTGTTTTTTTTTCTTCTTGGTTTCATGGACACTTTGAAAGATGTTTTAAAAGATTTTTACAGCTTAAATAGAAGAATTGCATTCTCTTTAATAAATTAATTTAAATTTCAAACATGTAACATTTTCTCAACTGAGACCACTGTTATACACATGTTATATAATATTTTTTAAATATTATATCTTTCGTATACATATATTATATAATGATTGCAATATATCTTCTATCTTCTTCTCTAATTTGTTAACTACTACGACGAGCGATGTTTTAGACGCGATTTTTCCAACATTCTGTACAACATGCAAAAATCTCTGAATTAATTTATAATCAATCTTTCTTCAAAGTATTACGCAGTAATCTTCAAGTTATAAGTTAACACGTAATCCTTGAATAAACGATTAAGAAAGTGAAGGGGGTCTTTCACGAACAAATTTCCGCGTTGCTGAAACGTAATACCAACTTTAACTGCACTTAATTTTAGACAAAGTTTGTTTAAATAGAATTTTCAAGTCAAGACACAATATTAGAGACAAAAATTATTTAATAAATTCTGTTTAAATAAAAATTGATTATAAATTGAATGAAGATTGCACACTATGCCACGTGAATCTGGCAATTTTTATTGCTCACGCGTATATTTTATTCGCTAAACCATGGTGTCTATAATTATGTAACAAAAAATATCTCTTATATAGGAAAATATATACATATTCGTTTACCGAAAATAAACAAGAGCACAATCACGGTGATCAGGAACGTCCTGATTCTCATATCTGTCGCCGTCTGCTTCGCTCTTGTCGAATTGCTTTGTCAATCTGGTGAAAACTCGTAGAACTGTCTGACACGAACTGGTTTGCTCACGCAGAGTCGACGTGCTACTACCGTTCGACCTTACGTTGACGGCCTAGACGCCGGTGACCATCGTCCGTAACATTGAATGATTCATACTTTACAAGCTTTCTCTTTCCGCTGATCCTTCGCGGGCATTTATGAAACTGGAACCCGCCTATTAATGCGATGGCACTTTATTCAGTTTAATATCTGGAATGACGTTGAAAATGTTGAATCTCTCCTTATAATATCGTCGTGATCTCTTTTATTATATACAAATATTTATAATCCGCGTTCTTATAATGAGATATTCTCAAGTATACCTTTAGATACACCAATGTCATCTGATTGGCTAATCTTGCTATTTTGAGATCA
This sequence comes from Ooceraea biroi, assembly GCF_003672135.1. Taxonomy (NCBI): domain Eukaryota; kingdom Metazoa; phylum Arthropoda; class Insecta; order Hymenoptera; family Formicidae; genus Ooceraea; species Ooceraea biroi. Next base: position 4,638,549 of record NC_039517.1, on the reverse strand, counting down.
TATTTATGATAATTTCTTTTTAATAAAAACGTGTCTGAATATTATTTCTCTTCCAGCTTTTTAATTTAATCATATCTTTGTAATTAAAAATATTTTGAAATGATTGTCTCTTAAAGTAAATTTTATTGTTAGTAGATTTGAGATTTTTTATACATATGCATATATTTTGTGAACATTTTATTCATGATAATTAATATTTTCTTTCAGAAAAAATTGAATTTCGCATTCCTAAAGAGTCGTCATTGGATGTAAAATTGGATTTACAATATAAAATCATATTTTCTCTAACGCAAAATTACAAATTATTTTTTAAAAATTTCGCGTATGTACGCGAACCACAGTTTATTTAATCAAGAGAATTAATACATTTATTTCTGTTTATATATATAAGGAGATAACAGTATAATATGTAATCCCAACTTGTATATCACTATCAAGTACAATAAATTTTCTTTTCGTTAAAATCAAATCTATATTTTATTCTTATTCTAGTTTCTTTTTTATCATATTGGAATACTTAATATTTTACTACATGGAATCAGAAAATAGGAAGTGCAAGATCTATGAGGTCTTTTCCATAGTATCTGAATGAATGAGTGAAAATATGGAACTTGGCTCCACCAAGAGAAATGGGACACAAATCGTTTGATCTGACGTAAAAGCATATTGTGTACAAGGACATTTCCAGTTCAGGAAGTGTACCAACAAATATCGTCGCGTTTGGTCTAACAATATCGTCCATTTTAAAGTTTAGCTTCAACAATGAAGCATTCTGAAAAAAACAAATAGAATATAAGTTATGAGGTACTTTTATATCTTCATGATGTTATAATTTAACATTGAAACAATACACAATATTTCTTAATATAATTAATTATTTGCATCAAATAATAGTGTGTAACTAACGTCACCAAACTGCAACTTGTCGACGTATCCCATGTACTTGATACGGTTCTTCGATTCTTGATAATTAAAATAAATCCAGTCCTGCACACCAAGAAGATCCTGGCCGTATCTTTCGGATGTAAACACTCGTTCGAATCCCGATGTGGCACCGTCGAATTGACTGAACCAGATATGCCGCAGAGTTTCTTTCCTTTCGAAATCATCCGGGTTGATGAAACCGCGATCCGCCAGCCACTGCATAGCTCGGGCCATCACATTCGTGTTCAGGAACACGTCCAACAGGAGATCTTGCTCCTTCCTCTTTTCGGAGCTATGTGTTTCCTTTATCGTAGAATTGTGTTCGTAATTGTCGTAGAGTGCTCGAATAGTCAAGATCGTCGGGTAATTGTACACCTCTTGCTGCGCGAAAAATAATCTAAAAATGAAAGATGAATACGAAGTGAGACATTAATATACAGGGTGTCCCGGGTTTTAACCGACAAACTGCGGGAGCATATTCTACTAGTGGAAATAAGAAAAAATTCTTATATCGAGTTTGCTTAGAAATGCTTTATTACAAAGTTATAAACCAATATTGAAAAGAAATATCAGATAAGTAACAACGGATTTTTTCACAAAAATAAAAATTATCTACGCAATGATTTAGTGACGCATTTCAAAATGTTGTCCTTGCGCATCGATACAAGCTAGACATCGACGTAGTACAGAATTTGTTACGGTACGACATTCCTGAAAATTTTGTTGCATCTCAGTAACTGAATTAGTAATTCGTTGCTTTAAATCTATCTGGTACTCTCCTGTTAGGAAATCTACGTTGATACTCTCGTACGGCAACTCGTGCATTTCCGTCACAGAATCCGTACACGAAATGAATATCAGTGTATTCCTCATTTGAAAACACTTTTGGCATTCTGATAGTAATTGCTAGTTGACACGACGATTGAAATCTAACAGCTACTGTTGTGAAAGTAACAATCATACTGAATCGTTTCAACATAGTGAACATGAATACATGTGAATACACATAACATAAACATCTTGGACCTTCCAAATTCTACACTATGTTCCGTTGTTACTTATCTCATATTTCTTTTCAATATTGGTTTATAACTTTGTAATAAAGCATTTCTAAGCAAACTCGATATAAGAATTTTTTCTTATTTCCACTAGTAGAATATGCTCCCGCAGTTTGTCGGTTAAAACCCGGGACACCCTGTATATCGTTGATATATTAACAATTTATTAATAAATATTATTAACAATTATTAATCTGAGAGTAGAATGTAGGACTTACGGCACGGTAGCTGCATCCGTCGCGTTTTCAGATTTGCTTTGCAGATATAATGTCAAGTATTTGGATATATCGACTTCTTGCTTCGCGAACAGTTCTTCGGTTAACGTCCACAGATCGTTATCAGATACCGTGTACTGCGGGAAGTAGACAGCTGCTCCTTGATTGTTCTTTGCGTTGCCAGTAGCTCCATTAGAAGATGTAACCGGAGGACCGTTCATATTGTTACTTACGCCCGCTGTGGAAGGATTACCCGAGGGAGGAGCATTTGGGTATATCGCGCTATTGTTGTTTCCGACAATCATCGGCGTCGATACACCTGGAGTGATGACTGGATTGTTCACCGGACTTGGATAACTGGGATACGTGCCAGGGACATTTCCCTGGGATGGACCATACGGTGAAGCCGGTACCGGAGGAGACTGATCTGGAGCACTGTTAAAATAGTGATTATTATAAGTGATATGCGTTTCACTTGTAGAGCCACTGCTACTGTCCACTGGTCTGCTATAGTGGTCGTGCATGTAGTGATGATGATGGGGGTTCAATAGTCTATTCACGCCGGCGTTAACGGTGGAGAAGACGAGTGCCTCCTTCACCATCTGACCGAAGCCTCTGCCACTGTTTTGCTGACCGGGAACCATTATGACCGTTTGGCCAGGTATGTACGGTTGTGCCGCTGGTTGCGACAGAAAGTGTTGCTGAGGATAATAACTATGTGCAGGTGAACCATGTCCGTATCCTACGCCAACAGGGTGAGTGGAATAAGGATTGCCAAACGTGCCTGGTACAGGTGGTGGAATATGCGCTGGATAACTGGAGGGATGCCCGATCGTTTGGCTGGGATTGTGCGTGAAATGAGGTTGATTCGTATGACTGATAGGATGAGAAGAGGGATACGAATTGGGGTGAGTGGGATACGGAGGACGCGGGTAGGGAGCACCTTGCTGGGGCATCGGCATCGACGTTGGACGTAGATGATCCCTGAATCCGATATTGCTGGAAGCCGGATTTGGTGGATGCGGTTGGTTCGGATTGAAGTGTGGATTACTCCAGGAAGGATTGGAAGGCGCGCTCGGCTGACCGAAAGAGGTCGGAGCTGTAAAGGAGAAATTAAATTCTGTTAATTTCCTATTGATCCTATTAATTTTCTGTTATTTTCTATTCACGATTACATAACGCGTAATTTATAATTTACACAATTTACGAATTATAGGAATTTTGAAGCATAAATCCTTAAGTTAAAAATTAAAAAAAGAGGTGGTATATGTACCATGGTTTTGCAAAGGCACAGTAGATTTCGGAGCAGCGGGCGGTGCTGATGGATTATACGGCGCTGAAGGATTGTATGGTGCAGACGGATTATACGGTGCTGAAGGATTGTATGGTGCAGACGGATTATGCGACGCTGAAGGATTGTATGGTGCAGACGGATTATGCGGCGCTGATGGTTTTGGTGCAGACGGATTATGCGGCGCTGAAGGATTGTATGGTGCAGACGGATTATGCGGCGCTGATGGTTTTGGTGCAGAATTTTGTCTCATGTCGTTCGTAACACCTGTTTTTCCTGTTTGGCTTCCAGGATAAGTTTCTAACAGAAGAAAAATATAAAAAAGATACATTATTTTTATATAAAAAGAGATAAATATATGAAACAAAAAAATAAAATCTTAAAGAAAATGTATAATAATTTCTAGAATATCTTGATTATTATAAACAACAAATGTTTATAATATTGTAGACATTGCGACCCGGCCGGAATGCGGGATTAGCAGAAACTTTATACAAACAATAATTATTAAATGCTATTCAGCAATAAGAAAGAAAAATATATATATAAACTCTTCATATTTATATTTATTGTTACATTGCACTTACGGGGTCGAGTAAGGCCTCCTCCTTCAGCATGTAAAAGAGACGTGGACGAATCCTTATTTTGCTGATGCGAAGTTTGACCTGTAATTTTTTCATGTTTATGTGACGCACTGATATGATTTTGCTGTAATCGTAGAAAACTTGAAATAAACTACGTCTTCCTCTTCGTCTTACTCATGCCATGTATGTACTCACTCGACGTAGTTCCGTGTCTAGTCGGATTTGATCCCGTCATGTGTCCTCCTGACGAACTTTCATGTCCGAAAGAGTGTGATCCCGTCGTGTGTCCACTACTTGATGAGCCTCCGAACGGGCGTGATCCTGTCGTATGCCCGCCCGACGAAGTTCCATGTCCAAAAGAATGTGAGCTTGTGTGTCCGCCAGATGAACTTCCAGAACTCCATCTTGAGCCTATCGTATATCAGCTTAATAAACTACAGCGTCTAAATTAGCTTAACTTGGAGTAAAGCCATATCTAGACGAAATTCTCTCACCTGAAGAATGACTTGAAGAACGACCTCTTGATCCACCTCGTGAATGACCTGAAGAATGTCTCGCTGCATTTACATCATCTGAAAAAAAAGCAATTTTATATTTACTTATTTACTTATTTAGTTATACTTGATTATATTAATTAAAAATTTTACAAAAATTTAAAAAAGATATATATATAATAAAAATATATTCTATAAAGTAACTAACTTGTTACAAGGAGCGTTATGAGTAAGAGAGACAGCAAAATTCGGATTTCCATTTCTTGTGCGTAGAACCAACGTTAGTCTTACGATGGCAAGAGAGAACTGACGCACTTAATGACTACTGAATGATAAATATATGGGTTTTTTTTCTTTCTTTCTTCTGTGCTTATCAGTCTTTCCTTCATCTTCTTGGTATACTACTTTCTCAGAACGATAGAGGGAACGATTATATTCACCTCTTGACCGGTCACTAATACAAATACTTTTCATGTGGTTAGCTGATAAACGCTGGTATCATGTGTTTAAATATCAATGCTTACTATATCAAGGCTAGGAAATAGATACTTTTTAGTCATGTAGGGTAATCACGCTTTAATCTAACTTTAAATTACAATGCTAAATTGTCATGCAACAAAATTTATTTTGATACAATAAATATAAATATATAAGAGTATAACTTTTTATCTAAGTTACTACAGTAAATAGTTTGCCCGCACATTTTTTCTTTGCACATTCATATACGTAGTTTTATTTGGATGTCCTGCATCACACAAGTAATCATTGATTTTTATTAATATTTAATATCCCACCACCATACTGTGTACGCTTAATATTCTTAAATTAGAAATAATATTTGAATAAAATTGGAAAATAATTTTTTACACATTATTTGCCGCTTCCTTCTCGATGTACCTGTCTAAAATTGCCTCACTTGGATAATCTGGCACTGAAAGTTGCCTAAATCCTTCATCATCTACAAAGCAGATTTCATGTCCATCCTAGAAGCAATTATTGATATTTAACAAATTTATAAACTGCATATAGTATAACCGATAAACTTTCTAATAAATAATTCTATCTAATAAATATACTTACCGGATCGGCAAGAATAATAACTCGTACAGAAGCTTTCCCTGGTGTATCCAGAGTGATGAGATCAGTCAAGATTTTATTTCCACTGTCTTTGATACTTTTTTGAATCATCGGTTGTTGCGAATGTGGTACCGAGAAAGCGATACGCCCGTATGCTTTTGCATGATTAACTGCAGTGCCTAATACAAAGAATTGAACAATAATACATGTTGTTTGACATTTCGTTATATCGGAGCGCGCGAAATTTCAGTTCTGTTATTCGCGAACTTTAATTGCTTCTTTTAATTAAATTTAAATTATTATTTAAATTATTTCCAGTAATTTTGGGACAGCCTGATACGCTTACCAATGTCTTCAAATTCAAGTTTAGCTTGATCCTCATTGTAGCCCAACAACACGCTTTTATCCTTCCGATCAAATATCTTCAAGCCTAACATGTCCTTCCAGTAAGCAATAGTGCGTTCCAGATTGGAACTGGACAAGGTAACTTTCTCGACTGGATCTGTTCAAAATACCAATGCGTTGAGAAAGGATAATATCAGAAATATGATTTAAAATCGTTATTTTTCTCTTTTCACAATTTTGCAATTTTGTAATTTTAAATATCGTCTACATCATTGCATAAATTATTGTGTTAACACAATTGAATACTAACACCATAAATCAATTTGTTGTATAATTTTGCAATAATAAAATTATAGGATAAATTGCTTGATTTTTTATACTCACCGCTATTAGCAGAATGTTGCTCATTAATAATGTGATATTTGTATCCACCTGGTGCCTCCATCACAAATTTCCCATTTTCTTCATGCATTGGCCAGCCATTGGCACGTGCTCTGTCAATTATGTCTTTTGAACGAATGGTGATGGCTTTAAAATCATTACCAATCTCATATTTCTTAATTCCATAATTGTACGTCAGTTCGATTACAAAATGCGTGTCTTCAGGGCCATATCCTATCATCGTCTTGCTCCAACGGTTTGCGTATGGTCTACAAAAAAGATATAAACAATATATAAACAATATATAACAATTCTCAATTTCTAATCGCATGTTTCAAACACACAAATAATGATCTATTATATTTTCTCACAGTAATTACATGACTAATGACAGATTATTCACCCGTTACACGCTGCCTCACATCCGTCCGCAAATTCCTCGTGCCTCAACACCTGCAGAAGAATGATCTATGAGGTAAACCCATAATCAACAAATTGAATTGCTCCAAAACAAAAAGAATTACCTTCATTCCGAGAATCTCGCGATAAAATTTAGCCGTTAATTTACGGTCTGGTATCTTGAATACAAAATGTAATGCACGTCCGTTGATCATTTTTCTTAGAATTCTTGTCCAACCTTGATACAATCAACAGGATAAATATGTACAATTACAACTGACCACGATCAACTGAAATGACACACTGTGCCACCAGCCGCTTTTTCGCTCATGCGCCTGGCTACTGTAGCACCATCTGTGTGTTATACATGAATTATATGTCAAACAATGTGGAATGGACAAGAATACGCCACATCCACACCTTTTTTTAGATTGATTGACTTACGCCTCTTTTTATTCAAAAAGCCTTTCATTCAATTAAACAATATGTAATAGAAATAATATTACATCTCATTGATAACAAACCTCTAACTCATAACTCTCAAGTTCAATGGCACTCACATAGTTTGGAGATGTTTATTAAATTAACAATTACTTATAATTTTAAACATAAAATATATGGAAGATTTAAATTATAAAAATTTTAAATACATGTATAGCATTTCAAATATATATATATATATATAAATATATATATATAAATATATATATATAAATATATATATATAAATATATATATATATAGATTATATAAATTTGTTATCTACATAATTATTCAATGATTACTACTAAGTCGTCGTGATTAAAGAAATTTTTTAGTAGTTATTGTAACCATTAAGTAAAAAACTTCCCATTAGAGAAAGTCCTCTGTCGATGTTACCGTTGCTTCTATCAACAATCCAAAATCTAGTTCCGTAAGACTGGCTGTGAAACACAAAAATTGATAAGTTTTTTTTAAGCTGCTCTTCTAAGATAATGATAGCTCGTATTACAAATATCATTCAATCAATTCTCACCTTTTGCCGTAAGCAAATCCAAAAAGGTATCTAACGGCGATAAACGGTCTGCGGAGGGAAAAGCTGCCAAACCTGAAAACAATTCATGTATTATCATTTAATTCGTATTTATTGAATTATCGTTCGTTTATTCTACTTACTGTTGTGATGAGTACGATGTTGTAAGGATCGAGTACCGGTTCGACTTTGAGATACTTCGCCGCACAGAATGTTAGCAGCGTGTTCTCTAGCTCGCAACATCAAGCTAACTGGATGTAGCCATTGATTCAGGAGTCTTTTTCCGCGAGATCTGGGCAGCAGCGATAACAGTGCCAATTTTTGAACGACATTTTCTTTCGTATCGCTTATATCTGTAAAAAAATCGTCATTGCATGTCATCTGTGTGGGCAATACAAATAATAATAAATAATAAATAATAAAAAGTTTTTATAAAGATAATGTGATAATTTTTAATATAGCATACCAGCTAAAATAATCTTAGTAACGTCAATTTGGAGTTCGAATACTGAACGCTGAATGTACTGCAGAAACATGGAATACTTAAGAGTGCGGTAGCCGAGATAAGTGAAAAACGATGCGAATCCCTGCGGCGCCGGAAAAGCGATACTTTCTATGGAGTATCTGTAGCGCTGCAAAAGTACAAACAGCAACCACCGTCGTGCCTCATCCAGTTGATCTCTACAAAAGATAACGTTCAATCAAATATTCGAACGAGCGTGATAATTAACGCGTAAACAGAAATAATCGTCGTACATGAGATTAAAGCCACGTTCCTGCTCGATTCTTGGATCGACGCCAGCCGCTCTGCAGAGTATCTGACACAGTATGCGCGACGCTTCCAACTGCGCAGCCACGTATCTCGTGGCCATGGCGTGAACGTGCAACGGAGTACACGAGCTTCGCGGGTGCATCGTAGACGTGTGTGTGCCATTCTTCAAGAGATACATTGAGAGCTCTCGCAGATTAACCGACACAATATGCTCTTGTTTCGAGGCGGTGCAGCTTTCTGTCTCATTAAACGGCAAGCTTGAGTCCAGTTTAATGTTCCGATTGCCCAAAAAGTCTCCAAATGATACTGCAACAAATCTGTAATGTCATCGTTTATTGTTTAAATGTATTTTTACGATCCCGTTTGTTGCAATAAAAAAATATATCGAAACGATTAAACAATTTAATAAATAAGAATTTTAATATAATTTTAATAGTATTAATATAATAATTAATAATTAATATTAATAATTTTAATATTATTTTAATACACATTTTATTAAAAAATTAAAAGTATGTTAAATAAGCTGAAACGTATATTTTATAATAGTTTGTAAACCAATATGCAAGCAAGAGCACAGGTCGAATTGCACTATCTTCATGCCAATATATGCGCATGCGTTTAGGTACGCGGAGTCAGAGAACAAAATGCTGTTACCCTCCACTCGGCGACATTGGAGTGCTGCACCTCGATAACGCTTCCGGTTGATAACAAGCTAAAGACACTAGCAATTTCTCCGCGATGTGGCTAGGTTTAAATCTCGATTTATCGCTGCCATTTCTACTGAGCTGATCCCACAGTCTAGTCCACAGATCACTGCGATAAGGAACGAGTCGCTGCTGCGGCGAGAGTAACATTACCGACGTGTTCCAGAGTTTCTCATGGCTCAACGTGATATTCAGATCATTCATCTTTATATCGAAGGTCATGTAATCCCCAATTGTGGTAACAGGCAACAGCGATAGTAAGGAAACGGTGTCCGCGAGAAGATTCTTTTGTACCAGAGCGTAGGAACTGCCTATAAGTATCTCTTGCATGAAGCGCGCGATATCTAACGAGCGCGGCTTCTCCGCAACGATGGATACCAATTCCGCGATAACTTCCATGTCATTTTTGTGACAGAGGAAATAATGAAGTATTCCCAGACGTATCTCGAGCGAGGTCTCCCTGCGGAAAACCTCAATGAGGAAGTCCGTAGGAACCGTTAACTGCACGAGGTCCATAGTGGGCAAATCGATTGTCGATATGCTCGTGCTGGAGCTTGCGACTGATCCGTTCCCCTCCGAATGATTATTGATCTTTGCGTCTGAATTATTCTTTTTTGTTTTCTTGCTACTGCCGTCCAGGTCGAGCAAAGGTACCAAGTAAGAAACGCGGGGCGGGACCGACGGCAGCGGATTGCACAGGATGTGGCAGCAGGGCTCATGATTCATGCCAATCTCGAGGAGATGCGCAAACAATCCCGGGACGAGCACTATCATGTGATGGTTCTCGTAGATCGCGAACGTCGGTCGCATCAGCTTCGCGCGCGACCATGGTATACCTGGTATGACGCAATGGATCACGCAGCTGTGATGCAACAGCGTCACCGAGTACGCGAAGTGCACCGTGTTGGACTCGCTCAAGGAGTTGAGCACGTGCTGCGGTGGCTGGACAGGCCGATAAAGGTAATAGTGACAAACGCAGACTATCCCCTTGGAGTCGGAAACTACTATGAGATCTAGGGAACAATCGTGTACTCGCAGAGGTATAACGTCGTCCTCGTAAGTTCCACAGCTAAAGGACGGTGACAATTGTGGTAAATTTAATGGGATATTCAGCTGGAAAGACAAATATTATGAAACGATAACACCATGCGTCGCGAAATTATATTAGCCGGCATATTAGAGAAATATCGAAATTATTAGATTGCTTCACGAGAGTTAATTGTTAGTTAATTGTTAACTCATGTTGCGAACACTTGCAATGCGTTTGGACAATGATGTCTGTTATTTTCTTCTTATCAAATAATATTGTACTTACCACGGTTTCGTGCGGTAAATCGTCATGAAATTGAAGACCACTGAGTGTTGGTTTAGAAGACTTGCAATTGCTTTCATCGTCACCTTCGGTAATCACGCTTGCGGAAATTCGTCGATGATGTATGTGATAGAGAACCTGGTTGATCATGTCCCATTGAGCCCATATGAATGCCTTTACGAGCACTTCGGACTTCAGTTCCTTCATTGATTGCGAGTCACTTGATGATGTGTCAAGTTGAGCGGTATATATCAGAATACCTGGAAATGTGATATAATAAATAAATTAAACAATATGTCAATTAATAATTTTAATTAATGTCAATTATAAACAAAACAAAATTTATTATTATAATTTTTATACACTTTAACTTCATGTACATTTTAATGCTTTATTTTCATGGCTATGAGATACGGATTTGTATTAAAATAAATATAAACTGCTTTTTTAAAGCAAATCATTGATTTTGCAGATGTACAATAAATTTTACTCACATTCATGATGTATTAATACCAAAAATTTATCCACATCGGACTGTTCTTTTTCCCTGTACAAAAACTGTATTCGTACTTGTTTAGATCTCTCTACCTCCAAATTGTGTACTGTCTTATTTTCAGTTGTCAATTCAACAATGAATACTCTATAGAATTCTCCCTCATTAATGACGCCATCATGATCCGTGCATTGCATTTTCGGAGAATCTGTCGTTTCTGAATGGCTCTTTTGTTTCGTTACATATCCCATTAGCGTGTGACTCTGATTGACCGTAGCTTGAACAATGTTTAATACTTCCGGAAAACGGTGCAATATCTAAATCCACGATCAAAATTATTTTATATATAAAAAAAAGTGATGTTAACTTATATAATTTATATAAAGACATTATACTGGTGTCAAAAAATGTCTGTGAAAAGGAGAAAATTGTAATAATAATTGCAATTATTGAATTATTAAAAAGTATTTAAATATATTTGTATAGAAAAAGAACATTATAGCTTTTTGTAACTTTTACCTGTAACTCATTGTTAATCTGGTCGTAACAACCAATTACAGTACACAGTACAGTCCATCCATCCTTCCTTGCTTCTTCCGTCCATCCGACGAGTATCGATCCATCCTTTTCTTGCCCCAGTAGCTTCCATTGCTCAGCTAAAACAACAAAAAAATAAGTTTTTTCCAGATTCTGACATCAACTTAAATACATTTTGATAATTACAATAATTGAAATTATTTATTATGTCACAAATTTCTCTTTTTCACAGACACTTTCCTTTTGACACCAGTAGTTTTGTACAATATCTATCTTTAGATAAATTATATAAATTAATAGATGGAACATCACTCTTTTTTATATAAGACAATTAAGATATATCAACAATATATGTAATCTGATTAATAAAGTAATAACTTTGAATTACCTGTATTGGCATTTTCTGATAGAAGTGAACATAATTTTGCTGCGAGATTCTCTATCATGTCTGTCGAGGAAACGGTCCGAGTAATATGCGCTACGGGTAAATATCGAATTACAATAAACAAGTATTCGTTAAAGATTGCAGATTAGATACGCACAAGTGTTCTGATACCTCTATAACAATACTATAATTACCTACCACACAACACGACTGCTTCGAGTTTTGTCGTCTGCTGTTCTCGCAGATGGCCACTGCACACTGGAGTCGACATCCAATGAGAGCTCTGCTTTTCCAAGCGTCTCTATCCCTAGCAGAGCTCTCATTGGATGTCGTTCGTCGCCCATCGCGTCTAGTCCAGTGTGCAGTGGCCATAACACTGCACTCTTGTCATCAATTTATAACGCATGTGTACAAAACGGTTGCATGCCATACGGAATAGTGAAACTATAATCAATAAATAACAAATAGGTTTGATAACGACTATTGTGCGGTTATTAAAAAAATATCCAACGGTAAGTTTTTTGTATAATTTCATTGCCTTGTAATGATAAGATGTTTCCATACATGTATTATTTAAAGTTTTATAGGTTATGGTTGCAGGTTATATCTTGAGCCAAGTTATGTTATTATTATCCATAATTATAACAATAAATAATTTATATATTAATATATATTAATTATAATAATACATAAATAATAATAAATAACCATTAATTCTCTTAAAACAAATTACAGATTCATTAATATATATTAATATATATTAATATATATTAATTATAATAATACATAAATAATAATAAATAACCATTAATTCTCTTAAAACAAATTACAGATTCATTAACGCTGCACTATGACGGATATCACTTTGACAACCGAACAAAGGAAGTTCTTGGAAGAATGCGAGGAGGAATTTAAGGATCGTTACACAGAGAAAGACAACAGTTTCATGAACATCAAGATGCAAGAACTGAAGAAACCACCGATCGTCGACCCTTGGTACAACAAACCACGCAGATATGAGTGGTCACGTCACGATCAAACTCACACTCATGGTAGACGCAATCACTATTGGAATCGTCGTAATAACGATAGAAGTGAAAGGATGGACCGGCATGGACGGCGATAAATATTTAATGCATCATGTACAAAAACTGTATTAATATAGTACATGTAAGTGACAATGCCAATTGGATAAAATGAACCTTATTTTTAATTTTATATGTATATTTCGTTATAGTTTATGTATATTTTTTTATTGTTAGTATTAAGTATTAAAGGATATAGAAAAGGCTAGCTATGTAATAATCTACATAAAGTTAATTAAAAAAGAAAGAACAGATCCACTGTGAAAGGAGAAAAGATCACTCCTTGACCTTGTGTGCACCATCTTATGACTGAATATAAAAATAATAATACAATTTTCTATTTAATGTTAAATATAATAAATGTAATTAATAATTTCAAATAATTAAATTAATATTCACATATACACTTGTTTTATGAATTAATAATTATGAAATTTGCCCTGTTTTCTCAAAATTGTTTAAATTTGCACGTGGACTTTAAATGTTTGCCAGTATAACTTGTATAGGTCTATATACATATATAAATTTAACCAGATACTTCTGTAAAGCTCATATGTTTACGAAGATTTTGAAATGATAAACTGCTTTTTATAAGATTCATGGCAGGCTTAATAACATCATTGTTATTAGATTTATCGGAATAAGCCATAATTTCTTGTTGATCTTCTAACTTTTCTGAAGATATATCGAGAGCAGTCTTGGTTTCATCGCACGATTCTTTACTCGTGCCTTCCGATTTTACGTCCAATTTATTTTTATTATAGTTTGTCCAGCAATGTTTAAAATTCACCCAAACATCTTTACAGATACACAACTCCTCCACTAAAAACCAAAGTTAATTTATAGTTAGAACTTACTCGACGGAGCATACTTCTAAGTCTAATAGAACATTATTCAAATTTAGCAACATGTAGCACTTTCAAATAATAATAAAACATTATACTACTGCAGCGCAAGAGGTTTTGCGATAACAAGATTCATATCAACAAATAAAACTTGTACTCTTAATGTATAATTGTATATTTTGAAGTTTATCTCTACCGTATACGATCAGCGTTAAAAATATAAAAAATCCCTTAGGTACGCTTGTATTGAGTAACTCGGTGGAAGCCAATGCATAAAGGGTTGGCGTTTCGTGAAGGATCATTCCTTCGATAGTACTGATAAGCCATGGCAGATAAAGGTATGGAATTCCATATATATCCCCGATTATTAGCATTATTGTTGATACTAATGCTGTAAGCACGTTACCCATCATGGTTTTAATACTCGAATCTGCATTAAATGCGAGATTATATTTCATATGCGCTGTCATATTTGTATCATAAATAAATCATGGGACTATGAATTATTGTAATTAGTTACTGTTTCGGCGGAATAAATTATTAAAGGCGGCGGATCTCGTCGACGAGGTAGAACGGAATGAACCGCGCCAACCAGTTTCCAAAGTAATGGAACTCAAACAGCTAGTTAGGAAACACATTATGACCAAGTACAAGATCTTGGCCTAGAACAAGCACAAAAATTAAACTTAAATATAGCATGTGCACCAAATCGGTGTCATTAATAATTATCAATCAATCGATTAATCAACCAAAATTGTTAAAAATTGTATCATTTACGTCTCATATTCCATAATAACCGATGAAAATTTTAACACCGAAGATGAAACGCAAAGTTTCTCCAAAAAAATACATAATTTGCGTCTAAATTGCGAGGATTGATGGCTTGAGAGTTGGTTAATTAAAATTAATGATAAATTATTATACCGTGGATTTTTTTATGTGATTGCTGTCTTTAATTTTTGTGTCCAAGTGCGACGTTCTCAAGTCTAGAATCATGGTAAATTTAAATTTGTAGCTAACTTTTCCAAAGAGTTTCCTAATTATTATTTTGTTGATCGTTTAACAGTAATTATTTGTTTCACTTGAAGATTGCGTTGAACGTCATATCCAAATGAATAATGAATATAACTCATTAAAGAGAGAGAGAGGCTCGTGCGTGAAACGGCGAAACGCCTCGAGTGGCTCCTCCGCTCGAGCGGAAATTTAGGATGACCGGTCCGCGACGGTTCCGGTTGCTCGCGATGTTCGGGTCGACGATGCGCGAACGTTAGGTCGTGCATCGGACCGTTCACCGAGATCCGGACGGAGCAGGATCGGTGGAAGGGCGAGAAAGAAGAGAGGGGAATGTCGGTCACTGGGCCTCACCTCTCCATGACGACGACGACGACCACTCGCGTTGCCGAGATACTGTCTCATTGTTCCTCTTTTCTCCGCGCCGTGACGCGTGTTCCCTAGCATTCCTCGCCGTCTCTTCCCTCACGAGTGCAACAGTCCGGCTCAGCGCTCACACCGGCACTTCAGTGCTAGCGATAACATCGGAGGATTCTTTCTCTCGCGGGGAGCGGCACTCTCTTTTCATCCGCGGCCGGATGAAACGGACGGCACGTCGCCAGCGTCCGGCTTCCGTTCTGGAATGAATAGTTCTCGAATTGACAATTTTTTAATAGTAACTTCATCAACGGATATACAGCTTTTTATTTTTCCTTCGTCGATGAAATTCATGTCGTTTCCGAAAAATGGAAAATAATTTCTCTCGAGGAAAAATCCATCTTTCCTCGAAATGAAAAATGTGCATAAAGAAGCACTGATAGAATAATTATAGCGGAGCGGAATTACAGAGGAAAATTGACAAAAGTTCCCAGAATGATCCGTTCGGTTTTGCGCGTAAATGAACGTGGAAATTGAGCTCTCCCGAAACCTCTTAACGCTAACGTTTAACGCTAAATGTGGGCTGAGAACATCAGCCTCGTGCATGAAAGATCACGCTCGTACATCCGTGACATTTGCGCGTGTCGGAAAGACGTACGTGGGAAAGACGCGGGTGAAGTCGAAAGAGCGCGCGCGTTTGCGTTTCGTCGTGCGAGTTTTCACGGAACGAGCGCGACTCGCGTAGCCAAGCGTTTCGAGTACCGTAAAGGTGAATAAGCAGGTCGCACGAAGATCGGATTCCTCGCCTACCGGCACCCGGACTACATTAATCCTCAACACGCGCGGGCTAGAATTGCTCGTTCGAAATAACGCGAAACGAGAGGAGCGGAGGCGCGCTTGCGCGAGCGAGCATTCGCCGCGGAAAAAGCGCTCTCGCGCGCGTTTTTCTCGCCTCGGGGAAAACACACGGCGTTAATGAGGCATTCCGGAACGTAACAGTCTCGCAAACCCCAACGAGCAACGAGCAATCGAAGTACGGATGAACGTAGGAGGCGATAAATCGCGGGACCGATTCGATGTTTGTACAGATTCAACAGAGGCGACGGTGCAAGTAACTTTAATTCTCCGTGAAATTTCCAGGACGCTTTTCCACGGCGAAAACGTCGCGCGAGAGAACTGCCGCGCAGCTCGACAAATTTCGGGATACAAGTATTTACTCCTATGCAGTGCGGTTCGTGCGATCGATAATTCGCGGCAGACTTCACGATAGATTTGATTCGCTCTGATTTCTCTGTATCGAGATGCATCGAGAATCGAGTAATAATATAATATAGACAAGTAACGCGTGCCACGCGAGGTATCTTTTGTTTCTATTCGAACGCGCGGCACGCGCCGCGCAGTAAGCAAAGTGACAAACGGAATTCCCTACTTTGACTTCCGTCGCGAGTTTTCAATCAAATTAAGTGAATTTAGCGCAAACCGATATTTGAGGGCTACCTTCGATGTTCCTTTTAGAATTCCACATTCTTTTATGAAACCAGAACCGTTTGATCGCGCCATTTCGATAACATTCGTATTGGAACTCGCGAGTTCCAAGCCGCAGCCGGAATCCGATCAACAGCGATCGACGAGTTCCGGGCTGGAGTCGCGGGTGCTCAGGAATTTCTTCTCTCTCCTTTTTCTCCTATTTTCGCCTCCGGCGCCGCCGTCACGACGAATCTCTCCCGGCTTCCGAAGTTGGAAGTTGGCAGTTCCGTTTTTCTTTTTTTCTGCGACGTGCACGTATATACGAGCGTGGCCACGCGCGCGAGCTTAAAGTACACAATTCCGGTTGCTTTCGGTTCATGCGTCCGGATCGATTGGCCCGCCTCATTTATTATCGATATGCATGCGTCGCGCGGTCATGACACCGCGCATCCCGACGTTTGTGCAACGGTAATCCAGTCAGTTAATAAGTGCCTTCCCGGTAAGCAAAATGTGTGCAATCTGCCAGCAGATTGGCAACAGATTACTGCAGAAGTCGATAGCAAATTGGCATCCGTTATGTCCGCATTAGGATAGTGATCTGCCAGCAGAGCCTGCTAACAGACTCTGACAGCGGATTGGCGGCGGAAACCGAGCAGGATCTGTTAACATTTGACGGCAGATTGACGGCAGAAACCGAACGGAATCTGCAGCTTTTGGCCATTCATATTCACGATATATTAAAGCATGTGTTTACTTTTAACACACTATAAATTGGCATTTTATATTACCATGTGTTAAAAGAACGCATTTGTTTGCTTGTTAAATTAAAGTACATTCGGCTTGATGCGTCTTTCTGACAGTTCGTTGCATAATCTCTCTCTTATTGTTAATTTATTCTAATCCGAAGTCCGAATTTTGCTCTCGAACTTCGGATTGCTCGTGGCGCGCGTGAACTACATGGACGTTGTCCATGGGAGCCTCCGTGCCGCGAGTGCAAAAATTTTCAGAAAAATTAATATTATCATGCCAAGGCGCGTATATTAATTTATATAACTGTTAGGCTAAATCTTAACATCGAGTAAGAACTCGACGCGTGCACCGCATAGCGGTGCGCAGCGAAAACACGTATTCACAGCCGTGTAAATTTGAATACCGTCAAAAGCTGCAGATCCTGTTCGGTTTCTGCTGCCAATCTGCTGTTAGATTCCGCGCGCGCAGATCTTGCTCGGTTTCTGCTGCCAATCTGCCGTTAGATTCCGCGCGCGCAAATCTTGCTCGGTTTCTGTCGACAATCCGACTTCGAGCCATGTTTGCAGATCTGCTCGGTTCCTGCCGCCAATCCGTTCTTAGATTTTGCGAGCAAGCTCCGTTACATTTCTGGCACCAATTTGTCGAATTAATCGTTAATAACAACTTCTGTATCAAATTTGTTGTCTTTTGGCTGGCAATAGTTGATAGCAGATAGTTAGCATCATCTGCTTTCGGCAGACTTGGCTATCTGGGTTGTTACGCGCGAATTTACCCCTCCGAAGGGAAAGCGGGGGAAGGGGACGGGAGCGCTCGAAAATGATCATATAGCCGGGATTCTGTCACATTTAGCAAATCACTTCGGTGAATCATCCGTCGAATTACGGTTATAGTATGCCGGTTAGTTCCGCCATTTGTCTCGGATCGCTGAGCGGTTCGACCGAATGAAATGGGCCTTGAGAATTTTACCCGCGGTTGCTTTTTCACTCGGCTAAATTGGAACGAGGTCTCTCTCGCAGGCCTACTACTCGACGATCGTAAACGTAAACGTTCCGCTTGTTCGATAGATCGCGCCGATACTCCCGCGTTCTTCGAGGCGGCCGTACGGAATCCGATTCCTGAGAATCGAGAAACGGATGGATCGAAGAAGTAAATCGAGTAGGTGACTCTCGGTGGGGGGAGGGGGAGGGATAGACCGGGAAATTCATATCGTAGAATTTCGAGGAATCTGGAACCGACAGCGAGAAGGGGGTTAGCTAATTGTCCTAATTAAACGCTTGATCGACGTGGGTATCATTGGATTAGCACCTAGGCCGGGTTTAGGCGCCAACGTCGTCCGTGGAACTTCGGTTAATCAGATCTCGTTGATCCGCGTCGCGCCGCGATTACAGCCCGCGGGGGAACAGCTGATCGCCGAACCGAAGGTTGCTGCGGGCGGTGCCATCCAGCGTGTCCTCCAATAATTTCTCGCGCGTAAGCGCGTTTCCTTCCGCCTCCCCCCCCCCCCGCCCCCAGGGGGATCGGGATTTTCGAGTACGAAATCAATCTTCGATCCCGAAGCGGACGGTCGTGCGGTTCCGCCGGTTTTCGCTCGCTCGCGTGTCAATGACCGCGCATCGTCGTTTGTACCTCGTTCGTACAGCGGGCCCCTAGAATTCTAGAAGGGGGTCGACATACGAGGTTACCGAACGTGGCAAGCCAGTCGGGACAGTGCACGAGCGTCCTTCGGCGCGGACTGAGCGAGAGCAGCGGAGAGGCGCGTACCGGAGGAACCATTCGAGAACGGCGTCTTCGGTGCGGTTGTTGTCGTTGTCGTCCTCGTCACCGTCGTGGTGTAGTCGCTGTAGTGTGCGGTTGCCGACTTCGCGCGCAGTGAGTGCACTTAGGAGGGTTCGAGCGTGAAGAAGAGCTCATCAGCTTTCCGCGCGACCCTGACGATAAACGGCGAGTTTGAAAGGGTCGCTTCCGCCCGCCGGGGACGAGAGCCCGCGATCAAGGTGAGTTCCGGTCTGTAACGACGACGCGAGATAAAAGCAGAATTTTCCGCGATCTCCTGACTCCTCCTTCCACCCCTTTCTCGTACCTCTTTGGTATGAATTTTTTACGCTGCGATAATAATTGCTGTGGTAATAATTGGGAGTTAAATAATCGGAACACTGACGATTTAAAAACATTTCTCTTGAAACTGATATCGCGTGTTTGCCTTTACTCGTTACATTTTAATATCAGCAGCGATACCCGTCAAATGTGAAATGCGAGACGGAAATTATGTTTAACATAATTGCATTTGCAATCATTTGTTTTCCGCGTGTAGCCCGATAGGAGAACAAATAATGCATATATCTCTCGCTCATGAAATTTATATATGTACATAAATATGTACATATGTAGGGAGAGGCGAAATATCATTGTTGAAAGATAATGCACTTCAGTGAAATTTTCATTAATCAAACAATGGTCTTCGTAGAAACATAATATCGATGGTTGCGGAATTATAATTTCATTTCCATTTATTTAACGAATCAAGTGGGCACGTTGTATCGAGTATCTCGATTTAAAGTCGGGTTACCGTTTTAAATATTACGTAGTTTCGCTATGCAAAATATTATGGAATCGCGGCTAAAAACGCGCGAAAATTAATCGCTTTCCCCTCTCTCAGTGGCGGGAACGCGATGCTGGTTCATTTATTTATGAGCGCGGGAGAAATTCTTTCTTCTCGAGGAGATAGTTTTCAAGCTGCGATTTAAACGTAGATTTAAGACGGATCCGCATTTTTCACGTGCAGCAGATAGCATTATGTTACCAATTAAATAATCCGGATCACATAAAGATGGCGATACAAATATTATAGAGTTTGGAGTATTTTATTTTTCTAAAGGTTGCCTATCTCGCTGTAAAATTAATATACAACAAGCTTGTTACGTTGTATATGTTGTGCTGTCATAAGAATGTATTTAGTTTGCCAATTTGCCATTTATTGCCATCTAGATGCAACTCGGATTACCTAGTTAATGATGCAACACTACGTAGAGGAGTCCTGAAGGAACTTTATATCTCTTTGAAACGCTCTTATATATAAGAGGAATATACGTTAAATCATGACGGGCGAAAAATGTCGATATTCAAACCGGCACTTTCATGAAAGTTTGCCCTGCGAATATCTCGCGGAGCACGCGGATCTTCCAAGCTACGCGATTCGTCGGGTTAAATCGACGGTGAACTTCCGCCTCTTTCGGTGCTTGTTAAAATAGGAAGTTAAGCTCGTATCGCGCACAGACAACGAGTCCCGAGTGATATTATTATTCGCGGCGATCGCGTTGACGCTTAGATGGAAAGTTGTGGAAAAAAGGAACTTTCTATAGCCATTACGCGTCGCACGTTGTAACTAGACATCGCTTCGTGCACTTGTGCGATATAAATCTGCACGTGAGTTGTGCGATACGTATCGATACGCCCAAGCAAAATGCCTGTAATTTCTGAAGGTGCGTGCGCATCGCAATTTTCTTCCCCCGATACTGCCAAGTTACTGCATTCATTAATGTTTTCCATTGCACAATACTCCTACTGTGCAACTCTCGCCTGACTTAAAATTGATAGATTTAAGAGCGAAATTCTCTACCTAAAAAACAAAACAGAGGCAGGGAGAGGGAAAAAGGAAAGGAAAATCGCAGAACGTGGATTTCGCTGTTGTTCGCGGTTTAATTGGTATGTATCGAGTCTCTGGACATCGTAAATTTTCGCAGCAGTAGATGTTTGCGCGAGTCGAGTCGCGCTCGACAGCCAGCGCGAATCGATTAATTCCGCGCGCGAAACCTAGCCGCGCGCGCTTGTATTACTTTCTAAACGGCGGCCAAGAGAGAGAATGCGATTCCCATATACGGGCGTGCGTTTTCCCGAACCGCGCCTTATTTATGTACACCGCGTGCGTCGTGTGCGGCGGATGTACCGCAAAAAATTTTTTAAAAATGTAGCCGCGTAGCGAAATGCTCTCGTATCATCAGCGTGGGTGTCATCGTCGATTAACGGATAAGCCGCGTTGCATAATGCACGTTTTGCGTTTTCCATTTGCGCGATATCCGCTCGCGAGCACGCGGACGTGAAAGCAGTTCTCTCTTTTCTTTCATTTGCGCCGTTCGAGAGAACTTTTAGCTCGAAGGCAAAGAAAATAATTTCTTCTCTTTGCCCTCTTTGCAGACGAAATCTCGAATCCGTAAACGTTAACGTGCTCTCCGAAAAATACGTGGGTATTAAGAGACAAATATAATAGAAGAGTTAATAATAATCTGAATCGCACAACAAACGCGATTCTCTCGCTTTAATAAAATTTCATGCGGAAAAATTAAAAATTTTTAATTATTATATTTTAAATATTTGCCTAATGTTTCCCAAATTCAGAGTATAACTGTAGAAGTGCGTCTGACGTCACGAGATGAACGTCTGTCACTCGTCGGACGAAGCGGGGGACTTTATTCTAGCGATCCAGTAACTTCGGCAATTTTGTCTCGATCGTATTTCAATTCGACTCGTCCTGTGTGTCACGAAGTTTGCGAATGCGTGTCGTTTGTTTCGCGAAAATCCGTAGCACGAACGATGGAAAAGCTCGGAAGGACTCTCAAAGGGACTCACGAGACGCGACCGAAGCATCGACTTTTCGTTGGTGCGACCTGACTCTTTTGAGCAAAAAGGGAAAATTTTTCGATCCGTCTTTGAACTTCTCTCCGCGGCAATCTGCACCGCACTTTGTAATCGTCTGACTGGCAACGGCTCCCGCTGCGCCACTTTTCAGCAGCACAAAGAATTTCCAATAGCGTTGTGCGCGAGGGAAACAGCGGCGCGCTCGTAACTTCCGGCAGGAGAGGACGAGTCGGCACTTTTATCTCGGTCTTTTCTGTCGCGTTTTTCGTTTTTTTCTGTTTTTTTAAATATTTCTTTTATTGACAAGCCACGAATGTTAAATTTTTAAATGCGATTTATTGCCAGTGTAGTTCTCCCCTGCAACGATAATGATAAATGAAAACTGGAATAGAAGTCGCGTTCTCCGCGTTATTCCTGCAGAAGAATTTAAAGTATGCGATATATTTTATGCATTACGGGTCTACAGCGAAATGCAATATTATTCTTATTTTTCGTGGATATTGAAAATCTGAAGTAATATATTATACTTTCGTTGCAGAGATCGATAGAAACGCGCTATTATTCCTGTGCCGTTTTTCTTTTCGTTTTGTTTTGGTTTTACCAAACACGTTACGTCGATGTTTAATATTTACAGACTGTTATTCCCAAATATGTGCTAAAAAATATTAAAAGTAAGCGTATTTTTCTGACACGGGATTATAAAAATTCGGGTTTGTAAACCCGTCATGTTTTTACAGTTTGTCCTCATTCTCTTAGTTGTAAGCTTGGAAATGTTTAAAACCTCAGACGTTACGTTCTACAATATTTAATGCAAAAATGTGATATTATTACTCTACACGAGCAAGCGACTCAAAGCACTATCGATTTTTTAAATTGTCCGTTGCGACGTTACAGAGCACTACATCGCGGTACATTTTTCGTCTCGGTAAAATAAAGGGGCGACGGGGAAAGCATGAGGAACACGAGAACATTTTTCTGGCATTTCGTCCCGTGGGAGAAAGTTCCCGTAGGCGGAAATCCATGTTGGAACGAGTTGTCGGTCACCAAGCAACGGTGGCGGTCGGTGATTTTTATTTCCTGGTAACCGGAAGGGATTTCCTCTTTTGTCTTCCGTGCGATCTAGTAACGCGACGCGTTCGCGCATTCCCGTTTCCGCAGACACTTCGACTTCCGTTAATCCTCTCTCTGCGGCAACAACGGCAAGATAGTTGGTAGGGTATTATGAAGTACGCCGATGTAAGCGTACTTAATACACATCCAATACATTACGCATCTGATGAAATCATGTCACTTCATGTTTTGAATTGTTACGCAAGGCAATGTGTTATGAAAGATATCTCATGTAACTGGTGATACAAGTGCCCAGATGGTGATTTCACATCGAAAGCTGAATTAAAAATATAAAATAAAATTATTTTCTGCGAGGCTTTGTTTCCGAGAAATAGTATTTACTTTTCAGAAATATTTTTTAATTTAAAAATTGTTGGAAATTGTGTCTACATTGTTGCATAATTTGCGCTCTTTTTATCAGATTTTTAGAGATGTTTTTCAATGTAATATTTTGCATTTTTAATTCTCCACGAATATATAAAATAATTCTCATATATTATCATATGTTATAAGAATTTTTTATTATTATTATAATTGTTCTTTCATCTCGATCTTCAAACCTGTCACCACTCGATTTTTATGATATTTGTGATCAGGTTAAGTCTATTGTGTATAGTGACGATATTTTCTTTTTATTTTGCTTTTCACGTGCGTTCGCCACGTGCGTTTGTAAGCTGCATGCTTCTATGAAGCCCGACGAAAAATTCGACTATGGCGCGATCGGTTGTTAACGGTTTTTGTTACGGTTTCGAATTTACAAAGGGACGACATATTTTCGCGCGCCTAGCAGTTACAGAAGTGAGCGACAAGGGAAAAATAGTAAACGTCCAACCACGAGCCGCAAGAACCGCTCGAGAAGGGCCCTTTCTGTCCAACACTGTTTTATTTTGTTTTATATTCAGTATGAACAGCGTCACTTTATCGAATAAATAGAGAATGAATTGTTAAAAACGTAAAAATACGTAACTTTCAATTTTCTCAATTTTCAATACGTAGTCTGATATGTGCTTAACTATGAGAGGCAAAATTGCGATCCCTCCGGTGGAAACGGACATTATGTATATCACATTGTGGCGTCTGGAAACTCCGCGTGGTCATCACACTAATGAAAACGTGGAACGGTTCGAGATCAGAGTCGAATTCCATGGCCACTTTGATTCCGCAAAACGCAAGACACGCCAGATATACTGCACTCATGAATACGATATTATACCATGATTTTCATTAATTAATCTTTAAAAATTACTTTTTATCTCGGAATATTCGCTCTTTGTATTGTTTTTAAAAAACTTCCTTTCTTTGTTTATTGTCTACATGTGTTTGCCACTGCGTTTGTCTACGTGCGTTGTAAACTGTATGCTTTTATGGAGCCGGATAAAAAATTTGACTGTATCACGACCGGATACCCAGATTTCGTTAGGATTTCGAATTTACCAAGGGATGACACATTTCCACGCGCGGTTCCGCTCGCGGAATTATATAGATTCGCGGTAACGCTTGAAAAATTCTGATCCATTCATCCGAGCGTTCGATCGACCCGTCAGCGCTTTCGGCAGACGGCATTCAGGAGATGCAATCTGGAACGCATGGCATCATCCTCGAAGGTATTCGTGTAATTTATCAGTATATCCTGTTCTAGGAAATTGAACGTTATATCAACACGCGTTAATCAGATTGGAACGGCCTGTGGTATAGCCTATAACTACTTCCCGTTCACGATTTTCCAGATAGGTTTGCACGGATAGATTTCAATACACAGAAAAATATCATTTTACTGTTAAGTAATTACTTAGTTTACCTTCGTATAATTTATAATAATTTCTAACAAGAAAGAAATTTATAATAATTTCTAACAAGAAAGAAATTTCTCACTCACGCCTGAAAATTATTCATTTCGATAATTTGATTTAGGATTACTCTTGTCACGTTCGTCACGTTGTTATCCCTCTTCCTTCCTTTCCGAGAATAAAATCATCGGCTTTACAACTCGATTCCTCTATCGATTTTTCAGATATGCAGGCAGCAGTACTGATCATAATTTATCGCGCTCGACTTATTCGGTAACGGTCTCGTGAAGGCGGCGGTGGAGAGACGCGATCAGTGGGAGAGAAATCAATCCCTTTAAGATCTCGGCTATTGTTTCAGGCTGCGGGAAGATTTAGTGATGCACCGAACGGCGGTCGGACGCAATTAAAGGAGATGAATCGCGATTTGGAAGCGCCATCGGCCGTTCGATTGAGCGCCTGATCCCTCTCCCATTAAGTATGCGCGATATGCACTCGTCCATTTTTCGCGCAAGATTAAAAATAGCGAATGCCTCGCCATCGAATCCGGGATTATGAACGAGGAGGTCCATCATTCGAAAGAGTCCCGGGAGATTACGACGCTCATTTTTCATGAACAGTATAAGTGTAGAATAGAACAAGATGCTTGCAATTTTTAAATGTGTCTTATGTGTGTGTGTAAATTTAAAAATGGGCTATAGGGCTGAACAATGTTTTCGTCATAAAGTAGCATTTTCTCGTCAAACGCTCGTGATCTTCCTTCCTTCGGAAGAAATAAAAAATGAGTCTCTCTCACGCCAAGCGACCGTTATCTTACGACCTCGTAACCCAAATAAACTTCTCGAAGGACATATATACATATTGTACAAAACGAATAACACTAACCCGAAAAGTGATATACATAAAATTCGTGATGAATGTCCATAAAATCCTCCTACATAAGAATATCCAGCCAACTTACGCAGGGAGCTCGTTGGGGGAGAGTTTATGTATTTCGTGTGTGTGGCAATTAAATACGCTATTCGAACGTGATCATAGAAATGATATTGTGCAGTATCTTCGGCGAGGCGAGCACGACGAAGCGGTATAAAATTCGGTATGTTGCTCGGGATTCCTTGACTCGCGAGAATTTGGGAAACACGACTCTATCCTGTTTCCATTTGTCAGACATGAAGATTGCAAAAGCCCACGTAGGTTCCAGTGTAACTGGCGCACGTGGGTGGATTTAACATCCCCGGATGTACGTATGAGGAGATATAAAGGGCGCACGTGGGTGGATTTAACATTCACGCGCTTATGTGTGTGTTCGTAAATGCGTAGATACGTATTTTTACGCCATGTAGTTCCACTCGAGCCAGACTAAGTAACATAATTTATTAATAATTCATTAAGCGATCTGAAAACGGATAACGCGATAAGTTGAAGACCGGGGGAGGGATGGGAGGAGTCAGATGCATTTCTGCATCAATAATGGAGCATTTTGAACGCGTGCAATAATGTCACCGATGACGATGACGGTGATAATAATAATGTCATCGTCATCATCGTTGTCATCATTGTTGTCTCTCGAGTGGCGGTCATATTTGCGGTGCTAGTGCGGCCATTAACATTGTCGCTATGAAAACCGTTGCCGCAACGCTCATTATACGACCGTGCTACTTATTGCTCGTGAAGAATGTAAGAGGATGTATAAAACACGTGATGTGCCTTCCTTCCTTTCTTTCTTTCTTTCCTTTTCTTTTTCCTTTTTTTCCCGTGCCGGCTGGCACGGCCCACTCTTCGATTCCGATCTGGCGCTTCAACTTCGACTTCATGTTTCTCATTCACGATTCCACAACAGTGGCGAGATTCTTTTCTCGAAAGAGAGAAAGAAGAAAACCTGGCGACTCTCTGTCTTCTCTTTTTCTGTTCTCTCCTCTTTCTTGCTTTTTCCCGTTTGCCTCTCAGGAAAGTATACCGACGCGATGACGCGTTCGGGAATCCATATGACGTCGAGACATCGACAATAGAAAGTTAAAGGCCGAGAACCCGGAAGGAAGACTACGATGACGATGAGTGTATGACCTACATCCGGTGAATCAATCATGGGAGAGTAGACCTGCCAGAGGCAACTTATGTGGACCGTTGCAGAGTATCTCACAAGATCTCTCACGCAGAAACTAGTAGCCGCGGGTAGAAAGAGAGAGAGAGGAGTGAGGGAGGACTAGAGAGAGAGAGAGAGCCGCGTGGAATCGCGTTTTCGTCGCTTACTAATAACGCATCACGATGCATCGCTCGATTTGACGGCGCCATCATTTCGTCTGGCAGATGATATTCGGGATTAACGATGCATTACGATGTCTGAATAGCGCACGGCTGATGTTTTAATTTGCGTTACGCGCAAATTAATTCCCAGCGCAAAACTCAGATATTTAATATAATAGCGACTCAATGCTTTGTTTGAGACAAGTTCGATAAAGTTAATTATTTCAGACTCGCGTCGTGAGAGAGAGAGGGGGGGGGAAGGGAGGCAGAGAAATAAATTTGCATTTTTATCTTACTGAGGAAGCGCATTGGTGCATTTAACCTTTTAATTCTACCGCAACCATTCTATTTTTTCCCTCCGAACTGGAGCGTGCGCTTATTATATCTTATAATTAAATTCGCGTTTGCGTCCGTAACTCCCATATTTGCTCTCACGAACAGCTAACGGATTATGCGCTCCTTAAATAAAACTTCAGGTGCATATTAGCGAAAACTTTCCCGCTCACGTTCACGTTTGTATTCATCGAGTTCATGTGCCAGTTTCGTGGGTCAGCTTAAACGAGCAACGAAAGAACCAATTTTTATTTTTAGTCATAGTTTCGACCTGCTAAAACATTTCCACGAATAACTTTTCTCGTTCCCTCTTTTATCTGCGAATTTTATCACTGCCGTCTATGAAAGTATATCTCCAAAATGGATTGCATTCAATAATAATCAGGTTTGACAAAAGGGATTAAGGTCGTATTTCGTTCAGTTTTGCTTCGCGAGATGCTCCACGTTCGCTCGAAGGAGCGAAAGTTTGGGGCTCCTGATGATGTCAGAATTTCAGGCACGCAGGCAAGGGGAACCGAACGATGTCACATGTGGATATCACGTCCCAGCCGACAGCCGAGACTGCGAGCGATTAGACAATGAGCGTCATCTCGACGCGATCGTTCCAGTGTAATTGCCGTCATGAACCTTAGCGTAACTCGGCGCGGTTTCGGCGTGGTGCGGCGCGACGTTGCGGCCATCCTATTGCCGTTGCATTATTCATGTCGCCGGGCTTCATCCTAAATTCGAAGGCTCCCCGGAGGATGTAACCGCCGCATCGCGCCGGTAATTTCACCGTCGAGCGGTCCCGCCAGCCGTCGCCGTATGAATCACGAAGTAAGGTGCATCGAGGAGTGGAGGACAGAGAGAGAGATATATAAGGAGGGAGGAAGAAACAGAAAGAGAGGGAAAATGCCGGAGGAAGGGAGGGAAGGAGGACGAAAGAATACTCTCGTTATTCCGGAGCTTCGGACGCCGCGAAAATAACGCTTAATTTATCTGTCGCATCGCATCGATGTAATTATGGAGATGCCCGTTTCAACGGTGCGTCCTTTCACGATTACATCGAGCCCCGAACGTGACAACATCCTAAATGCACGTACATGAAAAGCGTCGCATATCGGTTTCGAAATATCGTTCACGAAAATTATTTTGTAGTGATGAAGATGAATATACAGGGTGGCCCATTTTAATTTATACAGTCGATTTTTTAAAAAACTAAAAGAGATACGAAAAAATGTTTCAGACAGACATGTCACGATTTCGAGGGGGACATAAGATGATACCATTGGTTTGACCTTGAATAGTCGTTTGAAGGTCACGCGAAGATCACCTTCAATTTCTTAAATTGAAACCCCAACTTTTTATTGCAGATTCTTATTCTCCGTCGAAAAGTAAGTAACTTTTGTCTGAAACATTTTTCCGAAAAATGTCATCTTATGTCCTTAAAATGTCCTCAAACCTCATCTTGAAGATCATTTTAAGGACATAAGATGACATTTTTCGGAAAAATGTTTCAGACAAAAGTTGCATGTTTTCTCGCGTAGAATCCGAATCCGTAATAAAAAATACCATGTCTCATTAAAAAAAAATTTCAGACCGGAAGTTAGAATTCTGAAATTTTTTTTTAATGAGACATGGTATTTTTTATTACGTATATCTTCGTTCCTGCATCGATCAAATCTAGTTGTGTGTCGAGCAATTATGCTGGCGTTGTACACCATACATTGCAATCAGTATGTGATAATATATATGCCATAATATTATTCAAGAATAAACCGGTATGTACACACTGAGAAAAATATCTAATCGGATAATCAATTACATAGTAACAAACTTAATAATGATGAACATATGTTACAATCTATACTACTAAAAACACTAAAAGGATAGGACGAATATGTTGCAATCCAATATTATAATCATAACAAGTTGTACGCGCGCGCGTTGTGCGTCGTAATCCTGCTTTACATTGTATCAGCTACGATAGCATCGCATCCCTCTTCCCTCGTTCTGAATCCTGAGCTCACGGAATATCTCTTTGAATGATATATTAAGATTGACCGATAAAGTCAGCGACGATGAAAGGAAGCGGTACGTCACTCGTTAGAACGTGGTCGGATAACGAGACGCGCGGAACAAGCGTAGAGAGGAAGAAAGTAAAGGAAGAAAGAAAAGAGAAAAACGGTCTAACAATTCACGTGGATCTAGGGTCGACTTCGGCTTATGAATAACGTAGGAGAGCGCATTAGAATATCCCCGCGGCATAACGAATAAGAAGACATAATTCCCATTGTTATTCCTCCGGCTTAAAGGGGAGAGAGCACCGAAGGGGTGGTTGGCGCGCAGGGGGTTTCCGTCGTCCACGCGCCAAGCAGAATAAGCGGTTTTGTGCCGGTTGGCGCGTGCGACAGCTCGTCTCCCCGCGAGGAGACGAGAGAGCAAGAAGTAAAGTAAGAAATAAAGAGAAACGAGTCGCCGCGCTCCAAAGAAAATCTCGCTCGGGAACTTTGTTCGCGGCTGGTTTAAAAGGCGCCCTTTGCGGCGAGGGAACAAACGACGACCATTCTGTTTTTCTTCTTCGCGAAGAAGACAATAACGGTGACGCGGTGCGCCGATTTGGAAGACCTTAATTAAGCCAGTACCATTGATTACTCGCGACCGACGATAATTAATGATATTTAATTAATAAATAATATTAATCGGGACGTTGCTGTGAATGTTACAGATATAACGGCCCCCACAAAAATTACTTAATGCGTTGAGGATGCGCCGTGACTTCTGCAACGGGGGGCTTGCCTACGCCGTTGCGTGGGTGTTGTCAATCTGCCTACTGCTCATCCTCTCGCTGCCGTCACCGATCACCGCAGGTACGTTCTTCACGATTTTTTCCCGCATTTCCGCCCTTTTATTTACTCCCCGATGGAGCTGTATGCCTCTTCGATCGTAGCTTCCCATACAGGACGCAAAGATTGCATATATATTGCAGGAATCTTCCACCGCAACGTAGCAACATTGCAAATTCACTGCGAAATGTTTCTGCAGCATTGCTATGGGATTGCAGGAATGTGAAAATGTCCGCTTTTCGGAACATTGCAACGAAACGTCATAATAATATTGCAATGTAATGAATTTGCAATAATTATAATTATTCATTATTATATACTTTAAATATTTTTATTTATATAACTTCAATATTTTTATTTATTAACATAAATAGACAATTATATGTAATATAACAATAGTAATAAAAAATGAAATAAACATTTTCTCTATTTTTGTTATAAAAAAAGTAACTGTTCTTTAAAAAAAAAAAACCTAAAAATCCTCTTCTTGAGATATTATTTTTCCTTTAATTATGTTAAAATATTTTTCCTTTAATTAAATAATTGAATCTTCTTCGTTTTTGTTTGCATGTTGCCTGTAAAAATAAAATAGGAATTAAAATTCATATATTAGCATAAAATTACATAAAAATATACATACTGCAAGTATGTATAGAATTATATGTAAAATGACATACTTTGATCTCTCAATCCTAACCGGAGCTTGAGCAAGCCACTTGGAAATGCATTCAGCAATTTCTGCATCAGTGGCATGATTGTGTATTTCACGAACAGCCTCTATAACAGAAAAAGTTATTAAAAATATTACAATTCTATTAATATGCAGTTTTCTAATGAATTTCCATAATTTTGAGGTTATAGTGATATAAACCGTGAGATAGGCAAATAGAGTGATTCTCTATTATAATTAATAGATACAAGATTTTAACAGCACACAAGTGCTATAATTAGACATAATATTATAAAAAGTACTTACCTTTTTCTTTTACGTAACTACTTTCTTTTAGAATGATGCTCGCGTCGTACAACCACCATGTTCCTTTAGATAGTCGAAAGAGACAAACACCGCATGCGCATATTACCGAGCTCAGATTCTGGTCATGACACATTATTGGTCGAATAGATTTGGACGAATCTCGTTAGGATAGGAAGACTCCAATGTTTTAATAAAATGAATTATTAATATTGATAATAAAATGAATTATTATTAATTAATTACAAATTTTGATTTTGCAATGTTTCCGAAATATTAATGTCATGTTGCTACAAGTGTGCTGGTATTTTGCGAATATATATCTCTGCAATGTCTTTGTACTGTTGCATTGCAATTTGCAACGTTGTAACGTTGCTGCAATGTTGGTGCAAGCTTCTGTGCTGTATGGGTTAATACATTTTTCTGTAGAAAGGAGTTAAGCTCGAGGGAAATATTAAATTTTTCATCCAGTTATATGCGTAATACTAAATCTAATTATATTTAAATACTAATAAATTGAAATATAATATAATTGAAATATAATTGAAATATATAAAAATAAATAACATAAAATATAAAAAAATATTTGTCCTATCCTAAAATTATTGTATAATATTATTAGAAATATCATTAATTCATTTAGTTAATGTAATGTAATTTAATCAATGTATTAAATATTTCCGTGGAAAGAGCTTGCGGTCGAAGTTTCCATCATGAATATTAAATTTCCTTTCCCGTAACCGCGCGAAAATTATTGCGTCGTTACGAGCGTAGAGTGATGGTGTTCTCGTTTCGCACGTCCGTCATATTTTTCTAATGTATAAAACGTCGTCGTAAAACTGTTATTCCGGCTCCAGCGTTTGATGTCCACGTGATAATCTCATCTAACGAGCCTCGCGTACATTCCGTGTTATAGGCAACGCAGTGATCGATAACGTGCAAATTGCACGCTTTTCCGCTCTTGTGTGTGCGAGCGCGTGTGATCAGCTGAAATGTGATTTGTAGGCTCGATTGACGGATTAAATTGCGTACGCCTAATGAGTGTATACACCTAATAGGGGTAATCGCGGCGTGAAATTGCCAGTTAGGGGCATCCGGCCGCGCGATTCTGCATATTCCGCACATATCCTCCCGGTAATCGATTCCGTTCCGATAGCAGGATGCCCCGGAGTCTTTTCAATAAATATCGAGAGCCGTAGCCTGATTTGCATGCCACAGGCAATAACGAATTGAATTTCTCCCGCGCTATCTAAAAGGTAGCCCCCTTTCCTTCTCCTTTTCCCTCTCCCTCTCTTCCCCTCTCCATGACGCCATGTAAATCGCGCGATTTATATTTGTTTATATTTTTTACAGAACCGTCGCTGAAAACGGTCGGTCGATGCCCATCTCTCGACGAGCAGAACGTGTGCCCTTCGAGAGCACCGGCCTGCGAGAGTGACTTCCAGTGCCAAGGCGAACCGGAGGAGCGCTGCTGCAGGACCGCCTGCGGTTTCCGGTGCGTCGCAGGTGAGCTGACCGGATGCGAGCAACTGGCACTCGCGGCCGTGAGACGATCGCGGGCCCTCGGCGCCCGGGGCCCGTCGCAGTTTGTGCCGCGTTGCAACAATGCGACTGGCGAGTTCGAGAAAATACAGTGCGAGCCGGAAGGACGCAGCTGCTGGTGCGTCGACGCGATCGGCGCGGAAATCCCCGGCACCCGAGCACCTAGCAAGGACGTCATCGACTGCGACAAGCCCCGCTTATGTCCGGCTCATAGCTGCCGGATGTTCTGCCCCCTAGGATTCGAGGTGAGAGCTCATCATCAAATTTTAACATAGTTTGAACGTTTTATTGGGTTGGCCAAAAAGTAATTGCGTTTTTTTTTATATAAATAAAAGGCGAATTTTCCCATGGGAAACAAAAACTTTATTAAACAATATATTGTCCATTTTGTTTGATTATCTTTTGCCATTTTTCAGGCAACTTCATGATTCCGCGCTCAAAAAAGTTCTTATCTTTTTCAGCAAAAAACAATTCCAACAACGATTTCATATCCTCATCAGCAGTAAAGGTTTTACCATTCAAGGCGTTTTGCAAAGAACGAAACAAATGGTAATCTGATGGTGCCAGGTCTGGCGAATATGGTGGATGTGGTAACACATCCCATTCAAGCTGCAACAAGTTTTGACGAGTGACCAAACTTGTACGTGGTCTAGCGTTATCATGGTGAAACACAACACCTTTGCGGTTCACCAATTCTCGACGTTTCTGTTTGATGGCATCATTTAATTTATCCAGTTGACGACAGTATACGTCTGAATTAATGGTTTGATTCCTTGCAAGCAGCTCAAAATACACAGTCCCACCAGACTGACAGCATAATCTTTCTTTGGTGAATATCTGCTTTTCAAGTGCTTTGAGCAGGTTCATCACGCTTGCTCCACCATCTTTTTCGTTTGACGTTGTTGTAGACGATCCATTTTTCGTCGCCTGTTATCATACGTTTCAAAAATCGATCATTTTCCTCACGTTTCAAAAGAGAATCGCAGATGTCAATACGCTTAGTGAGATGAATTTCTTTGAGCTCATGTGGTGCCGAAATATCGAGCTTACTAACGTATCCAAGTCGTTTTAAATGGTTTTCAACACTCGATTTCGATATGTTAAGATTCTCGGCAATCTCTCGTGTCGTTAAACGCCGATTGGAATCGATCAGTGCCTTTATTTTGTCATCATCAATTTCGATTGGCCTTCCTGAGCGTGGTGCATCTTTCACATTAAAATCTGCAGATCGAAATTTAGTAAACCAATTTTGACACTGCCGCAGTTTAAAGCATCTTCGCCATATACATGACATAACTTTTTATGAGCTTGCACAGCGTTTTTCCCTTTTCGGAAGTAATAAAACAAAATATGACGAAAAGGTTCTTTTTGATTTTCCATTTTGAAATCGACGGCAAACAAACAATTGGTAACGAAACGAAATGTACTTTCTTTTTCTAAAACAAGCTTAAACTGTGAGTTGTTAAGCTACATAATGAATTTGCGGTTTAGAATGAAGTTAGTTACATTTCAAGACATGTATGTCCATTTATTGGAAAAAAACGCAATTACTTTTTGGCCAACCCAATAGATTAAGCGTATGAAACAAAGTGGCCCACAATTACACCAATTACAATATCATCCACGCGATATTTTCCTCGCTTATAAACAAATGACCGCCTGTTCGTAGATCAATGAGGGCACCGGCTGTCCGAAGTGCGAGTGCCGGGACCCCTGTCGCGGTGTCACCTGTCCGGGAACCAGTCAGACGTGCGAGCTGATGGAAGTAAGCTGCGCACGTCCCCCATGTCCACCAGTGCCCAGTTGCCGCAAGGCCAAGTCCTTATTGACAATCTGCCCGGCCGGTGAGCCGTTGCAGATTACGGGTTCGCCGCGGCCGTTCCTCTGCGGTGACGCGCCGGGCAAACCGACCTGTCCGCCAATGTACAGCTGCCTGGTGGAGCCCAAGCAAGAGTATGGAGTCTGTTGCCCATCTAGCGTGAATCTGCAGCGTGCCGGCACGTGCCCTGCGGACCTTGCGGAGACGGACCCGTGCGGGCCCAGCTGTCGCTATGACCTTGAGTGCCCTGGGCCACAGAAGTGCTGCAGCAGTGAACGCTGCGGTGGTAATGTATGCGCAATACCCCAAGGCCTCAGCGTGTGCCATCGCGATCGTCTACTCGCCGAGATGCTGAGCGTTTCTGAGCGACAAGGTCGCGGCTACGTCCCGCAGTGCACGGAAGGTGAGAAACGGGTTTATCGGGCACTCGCGTTTTTTTTAAGTTTTTAGTAAGCGTGAAATAGGACTTATAATAAAAATAAAGTTAACAATAATATAATGAATTAATAGAATAATTAATACAATTGTGTAGATGGAGCTTTCGAAACGAGGCAGTGCTCGAGGAACGGTTTAGTTTGCTGGTGCGTGGACGATGAGGGTAGGAAGATATCTGGCTCTATGGGCTCCGCCGAGAAGATTGACTGTAAATCGATAAGCAAGGCGCGTTCACTTCCGGCGTCTTGCAGTCCACAACAATGTGCTCAAGTTTGTCAGTACGGCTTCAAAACGGACTCTTCTGGCTGCCAGACTTGCGAATGCGATAATCCATGCGAAGAGTAGGCAGCAGTACTTTATTTATTATGCGGCGGGAGGATTATTTTAGATAAAGCTAAAATCTTTTTATAAAAAAACTTCCTAAAAAATATATATAAAATTTTTAAACAAATGCATATAAGTAAATAATATAAATAAATATAAATTAAATAACAAATAAAATATATAAATAAAAAATATATATTTATACATATAAATATATAAACTATTTTTTTTCTTTTTTTTACAGATTTTCTTGCCCGGAAGGACAAGAGTGCGTGTTGAAGCGGGAGGACGGCTGTCCCGATTTTCTCTGCCCGACGAAACCGGAGTGTAAACCCAGGAAGACTTACAGGAACCCCTGCCTCTTTGGAACACCGTTGATTGATCAACATGGGAACGCCGTGACTTGCTTCGCCAATAAAACTTGTCCCGATGGCTACAAGTGCACGATGGTACCGAAAGCGGGTCAGTCGGTGTGTTGCATGGAAGCGCCAAGCCATACGAAAGCACCTACAAGTGAGTTTCACTGTGAATAATATCAATAAATTTCCTCTCTCTACCATGCAAATTCTACTATGCAAAAAATGACGTTCAGAACTAACAAAATAAAATGCAATGATGGAATAATAAAACAATCAAATGAATAATTGGATTATCGAGGATCGAATATATTAAAATATTAAAGTTAGACATCGAGATAAAACTTGGAAACTATCGAGTCGAATGTCTCCTTTCTCGAAAATTCAGTGTGCGAGTACCTGCGGGACTTCAACGAGCGCATGGAGAGCACGCGAGAGGGAATGTCTTTAGCGATCTCGCCGCCTCAGTGTGAGCAGGACGGCGGATATAGTCCGCTTCAATGTTCGCGTAACAGTACAAGCTGCGACTGTGTGAACCATCGTGGCGTGATCCTGAAGAGCGGACTAGAACCGAGCGCCACCGCCGACTGCCGAGCCGTCAAGGAGCTCGCGCAGCTCTGCAAGCATCTGTACTGCAATCTGATCTGCCCGTACGGCTACGAGGTGGATGCGACCGGCTGCGAGCAGTGTCGATGCCACGAACCGTGCCGGGATGTCACCTGCGACCCCAACGAAACCTGCACGATGATCGACGTGAACTGTGGGCCGGATCAGTACTGCCCCGCAGTACCGGCATGCTTGATCACCAAGCCGGGCCAGTGTCCATACCTGGTACCGAGCTCCTCGAGCTGCGAACTTCAGTGCAGCAACGATCAAGAGTGCTCATCTGGCGACAAATGTTGTTCAACTGGATGCGGCACGCAGTGCGTCGCCCCGGTGATGGCGACGGCGTGCCAACACGCCCGTGCGGTCGCCGAACACGCCGCCCGTGAATCCGGCGAACCCGCTAGGCGGATCTACATCCCCAGGTGTGACGCTGATGGCACGTTTGAGCCAGTACAGTGCCACAACGGCATGTGCTGGTGCGTTGACGAGGAGGGCAAAGAAGCTGCGGGTACCCGGGTTCTTGAGGGAATCGTGCCGCGCTGCAACATGCCCCTTAGGTGCCCGGAAGTAGACTGCAAGCTCGATTGTCCGAATGGTCTAGAATTGAACGCGAACACCGGCTGCCCGACCTGTTCCTGTCGCGATCCTTGCAAGAGTGTAACTTGCCGCGGCGAGAACGAGGCATGCCGGATGGTGGAGGTGGCGTGCAGTGCGCCCCCGTGCCCACCCGTGCCCGTCTGCCTGCCGAAGAAGGATAACCCGTGCCCGAACGGCTCCCCGTTACTGCATCAGGATGGCTCGGTGGCTACTTGTGGACCGCATGGTCGTCACTGCCCTTCGACGCACAAGTGCGAGCTGTCGCCACTGGATGAGTACGCGGTCTGCTGCCCGAAACCACGCGACGTCTGCTTCGAGCCACCCAGGAAAGTACCCTGCAACCTCAGCGCGGGCTTCAACGAGACTGAGAGGTGGTACTTTGATTCGGAGCGCAACGAGTGCCGGCGCAAGCGTGAGTGCACCCTCGGCCACAACGACTTCTCCAGTCAGTTGGTCTGCGACACCGTCTGCCCAGTGTTGTCGCAGTGCGAACGATTGCGCGAGAAAAACTTGAAGAGGTCACAGAGGCTGAAGCAACCAACGTTCTTGCCCAAGTGCAACCCTGACAGTGGAACATGGGAGCCGGTGCAATGCCTGGAGCACGTGGGTGTCTGCTGGTGCGTGAATCGCAAAGGTCAGCCGATCAAGGGTTCGCTCACGAGGGGCGCCGAGCCCAAGTGCAACTTCCGGCAGGCCAGGCGAGGTGGCAGGGAGCCGCAGTCCCAAGAGATAGATCGTGAGATTCAAGCGATCATGGAAGATACTCTGGTAAGCCTAGAGGTGGACGAGCGACGCACGGAGAAGATCCTCGGCACGAGATGCCAGGCGATGAAGGACAAGGGCCACGTACCGGCGATATGCGACTCGCAGGGCAGATTCGAGCCGATGCAGTGCGCTGCCGACACTTGCTGGTGCGTCGACGAGGCCGGAAATCAGCTCATCGGGTCCGAACCATTCCTGAAGGGAACGAGCATTTGTCGTAAGTAGAAGATGTTATACATAGAACAATTATTGTCGATAAAGCTTCACCATTTATTTCCTCAAGCTTTCCTTAAACTTAAACTTTATTAGGATATATACCTGTTTTAATGTAAAATATAATATTTATAAATATAATAATATTTATTTGATTTATTAGTGCCCACGCCGGTCGAAGCCGTCGAGGTGACGTTACGTTTCCCCGGCCGATTCCTCGCCACGGACGAGGTGCGATTCATCTCGGAGGCCGAGAACTTTCTGCACGAACTTGGCGCGAGGCTCCGGAAGGACGTGCAAGTGGAGATCAATCAGGATTCGGTAATCCTGAGCTTCGAGATCGTCGGTGCGAACAAAGTGGACATAGCGTTTCACCTCGAGGAGCTCACGCGCATTCAGAAGCTATCGATGCTGGGCTCATCCGCGGACGCGACCACCTCGCGCTTCATACATCGCTCGACCCCCCTGTCGACGCACGGTCGAATCGTCGCGTTGGAACAACGCGAGATTCTCACGCAGGTGGACACGCCAGTCTATCAGACCGCGACGCTCGTCCTGGCAGCGGGCAGCGCCTTCATCATCAGCAGTCTCGTCATCCTGCTGATGTTATATCGCAAAAAGGTAGGCATATGGATAAGGGGTGGTTACATTACGCTACAAACTTTTGTTTACAACAATATTTAATTGGGAATTTTGTCGTCCGTTTGTTAAAATAAAGATGCCCGTTGCAGATGAAAGTGAAGGATCCCACGCGGACGTTTCTCATGGACCAGCACTTCCTCGCGTACAGCCAGCAGCCGGTCTACGTGATATCGGGAGCGGAGCAAGATAAGAAGAAGGAGGCTGCGGCGCAGCACATGTTAGGGAACATCCATACGTCAGACACCGTTGTCGAGGCATAAGTAAATCTAAAGTAAACCTGACGCTATCTATCCGCGTTGTTGTTTCATCGGAAGCTACTTGCTTTGCAACGTGTCGAGTGTTACGCGGATGACTGACTTGTTATTAAATTTGTTTATAATAATTAAGTTTAATTCTAAATAATGTGAAAGCATTATGACAACGTAAAGCAAACCCTATACTATCAAATGTTTTCACTGTTAACAATGTATCTTCGAATTATTTGTGAATGATGAAAATATTCCACTGCGATTATAGCGAAGTCTTGATTGAAAACAACAAAAGTCAAAAAAGGAAATAAAACATTAAATTTGAACGCTCTCTAGTAGCTGACTCCGGTCATGCGCACTCCATTTCATGGTACGCAGAATTAGGTAAGTGGCGCTACTGTGTGGTGAAATTAACCTTCAAAATAAGTTTTGTTACTGACAGCGAAGGATGTTACATCCGCATAAACATGGAAGTAAACATTGCATTAGCGTATATCGTAAAGACTTTCCTGGATTCGTCCGCTTATATTTATGAAGATGACGACATAGATATTTTACAATTAATTATAGAGCAAATGGACGCTGCTCCTACAGCAGAAAATCGCCAACAAATTTCTAAAGATTTACTTAACATTGAAAACTATATAGAACATATAATTCCATCCCTTAGCAGTGTAGAATTCAAATCTTACTTTCGGTATGTATCGTGCAACACGTTTGCGTTACATGACTTCAAAATTTTTAATTTCTAATTGTTTGAATTATTTAATATGATTGATAATCAGGATACTACCGTCTACGTTTGAATTAATTTTGGGCGAAATTGGGAAGAAACTAATTCGCACAACAGATGGGAACAGGATGATACCTGCTGATAAACAGTTGCTGTTGAGTCTCTGGCGGTTTGCAACTCCAGACACATATAGGCAAGTAT
The DNA here is from genome assembly GCF_003672135.1 of Ooceraea biroi. Taxonomy (NCBI): domain Eukaryota; kingdom Metazoa; phylum Arthropoda; class Insecta; order Hymenoptera; family Formicidae; genus Ooceraea; species Ooceraea biroi. The sequence continues at coordinate 4,598,669 of NC_039517.1, read as the reverse complement.
TGCAAATATTGGATACGTACATTAATTTGGTTGCTTTCTTGAAGAAACTTGGTCGTTAATTTGCATACCTAAGCTAAATATATTGATGTAAACAATGAAGATACTTTACTGCCGGTTATGAATTACGAGTTAAATCCCTATATGGACAATGTTTGTTTTCCAGCTCGATAATTCAACGATTTAACGTAGGTAAAGCCACAGCCATAAGAGCGGTGCATCGAGTCGCTAAGGCATTGTGCGAGCTTTCATCAAAATACATAGTATGGCCTGCGGGAAATAAAGTACAAGATATTGTATACGGCTTTTCCAATGTAAGCGATTTTCCTGGCATCATCGGAGTCGTCGATGATACTCACGTCAGTATTTCTGTACCTAGTAAAAATGCAGGATCTTGTATAAACCGGAAGGGTAATCACTTGATTCATCTACAAGTAAGATTTTAATAATAATAAAATCGCGTGCAATTTAATATATTTAAAACTTTAATAAACTTAATTATTTGTAATATTTATGTTTTTTGCAGGTCGTTTGTGATCACACGAGACAGTTCACGTATGTCTATGTTAAGAACGTGAGTTCCGATGATTCTGGTCCTCACATGTCGGCCCTTCAGGAATACCTCAATGATTCAAATAAATTCCCGAATAACACGCATTTAATTGGAGATGCAACGTATAAGTTGCATCAGCATCTGATGGTCCCGTATTCCGACAGTGGACACCTTACGAAGCGTCAAAAGAATTATAATTATTGCCACTCTTCTAGTCGAACGGTTATTGAAAGGGCATTTGGCCTTCTGAAAGCACGCTGGAGGAGCTTGCTAAATGTGTTGGCGATCAACCGCATGGATTTCACCGCCTATCACATACTCGCGTGTTGCGTGCTACACAATATTTGCTTATTAAACCAGGATGAGATACAACTGCAAGATCAAGTCATCGTTGTAGACGTAGACGTGGAGGAAACAAAACCACTGCCGGAAATGCAAGTTGAATATAATTGTGATAGAACCGTTGCGGAAGCAAAAAGGAGTAACATATGTGCTAGTTTATGTTTAAAAAATGCGTGAATATTAAGAGGTATAGGTATTTATACTTAGCTTGTACATTTGTATGTAAGATATGACTTATAGTAATCTTTTTGTAACATTTTATTTTTACATAGAATAGCTAACTTTTGTAATATAATAGTCGAGTAACCTGATTAATAATAAAGTACGTAAAATAAATATCTGTGACGTTATACTATTTTTTCATTAATTTCTCTAGAATATCGAGTAACTTGTCTTGCCTCGCCATTGCTTCCTCATGCATCTTTCTTCGCTTGGTGATACTCTCCTTTGCAATAGCAAGTACTTTGTCTAACAAGATACAATCTCTTAACTCTGTAATTTATAGTATATATTAGTTTAGACAGTAATTTAGTATTGCGCTTATTGTAAAGTCTCAATATTCTTGAATTATAATATGCAGTGTAACACTTGAAGTAAATAAAATAAGTATGAAAAAATATTAAAAGCACTCTGATACTTACGTTTGGAAGGTGATTCAGGTTTACTTGGAGATGAACCGTTTCTTTTCTTATCAATACTATTTTCATGATACGATGATGAAGTTGGATTGTTATTATCCAACGTAGGACTTGGAATTGCCCATGGTTTATCCCTGAATAATTCATCCATAGTCTGTAGAGGATACATCGGAAGAAATATTAATTTTCTGCGTGAAAACGTCAACAGCTCCCTCTCTTTTTTTGTAATAGAATAAAAAGTATGCAAGATTCACTGTACACTCACGTCGAAGTATGGCCATGTGCGACCGTTGTTACCGTATTTGGAATTGTAGTCCCTCACGTTTCTGTAAGTGTTCTTTAAACCTGCCATTTTACTTTTGCACTGAGAAGATGTGACATTGTAATTTTTCGCGACCAACTTGGAGGCAACCATCATCCAAAATTTCTTCATCGACATTTTCCTAGATATAATTTTATCCTCGTGCTGTCGATAGATTCTGAGTAGCAGAAGAATGGCTTCGTGTGGCCAACGAAAACTATCTGAAAACATGAAAAAATCAAATATCATTTTAGGCTCATCTTCATAGTAAATCTTTTTCTTTCTCATAAAAAGTAGTAGTATATACTGCTTTGATAGATATATATATAATGTAATATATATATAATGTAATAATATATATAATGTATTATACCTTTCTCTTGAGAAGAATCCGACAGTATTACCTCTTCTTGCATTGTCTCTTCTTGTATTGCCTCTTCTTGCAGTACCTCTTCTTGCATCTCCTCTTCTTGCATTTCCTCTTCTTGCATTATCTCTTCCTGCATTGTTTCTTCTTGTATTACTTCATCTGTAGAATACATGTCACCCTCAGCAGACAAATATTCTGTTGATGAGCATAAAATATACATGAAAGTCAATCAGTACATAATGTGTACACACATGCATCATTAAAATAGATAATGCACTTCGATTATAGGTATTATTTAATAATAGTAATAGTATTTATAAATATATATAGTATACACAAATTACCTGCTTCCGTGACAGATTCCTCGCAACTCTGGGCTTTAAAATTTTCTAAAAGTTGTGTTGCAAACAGCATATCTGAAACAAATATGTCTTAATAGAAATGTTCCTTCTATCTTCTTCTATTACCTTCTATCTTTCTTGAATAATTTCTTTCTACCTTTAGGCAATACAAATAATACTGCTCTCTTACCTTGACTTGCTTTTACTGCGTCTTCTTCCGAAACCTCAATTGTATAAATATTTCCTGTATTATCATCAAGCAACTTAATTTTTGACATGATGTTCAGCACAATGTTATATTAGAGTTGCAAAAACAGAGACTTATAAGCTTGACGTACCTGTGAACAGAATTTATCAAGCCAAAAAATTATAGTACAACAGCATTACATACAGTAGTATTTTCTAATGAGAAAAGAGTAGTGTAAAATTGCTGTGTACTCATTATCAGTGTAATTTTTTTACATCTAATTTACTTTTGACAGTAAAAAAAACTATTAATATTAAGACTATCACAGTCCACTTAGCGCTATAAATACTTTAAAAAATTTTCTACTCTTTTCTTCTTCTTTTAAATAAAAAGGATAGTGTTTTGAAATATTTGTAATGCTAAGTGGATCACCCACTAAGATATTTAGATTGCAATCGAGTTGGCACTACGAATGCTACAAAACACTTTCCGTCCGTTTTCTTCTTTCGACTACAAAGAATAGAAAATGTTTTGCAACGTATGCAGTGCTAACTGGACTTCAGCCTTATTTTCGCGGTGAAACACACCGAACTTTGCGTCCAGTACAATTTTTTACACCACTTTTGCCAGGAGGACATTGAATACTAAAAATTTGTGACCCTCACCGGTGATTGCCCTCACGGCGGAAAGTTGCATTCGGTGTGCACCAATCTTGTATTAATTTTCCCAGTAGAAAATGTTATGTGACTTTCAGTCTCCCACTTGTGTTCAGGCAAGTTGGCGTCTTAGATAATACGACGTTCGGCTTTGATTCGAGACGAGGGATGTGTGTGGTCCACTTAGTGCTACGAATACTTCGAAGAATCAGCAGTGCAGCTTTAAGCGGTCCACTTAATAATACTTCGCAGTCATTCTAACAACAGGGATAATGTCGCAAAAAAATGGAATGTGAACCATACATGTGATACTACGATGTCGCTACTTACGTGCCTTTCCGATAAGCGATAGGGGCATGGAGAAAGAGAGGCAGAAAATACGGTGTACATAGGTGATTTTTAACGTGTGCTGCGCGCGCATGCGCACGCATGCGCATCATATAGTGCAGGGATTGTGGAAGTAAGTAGATATATGTCTGACATTTTTGAGATGTGATTGGTCGACTGCAAGTTACGCTGCATGTGAAAGCACCCTAACTTGCATATTTATCGTGGAAAGTCTTCATAATGCAATTTGCATAAATTTTCTGTTTATTAAATATTGTTATTAGTATACTTTTAATATTTTGAAACAATTACGAAAAGCTCTGATAATGTCAGTTATGCATTTGCATACGATGTAGAATAAATTCCACGTGGCAATCGTGTTGAAATGAGCAGCATTCTATCTTTGTTACTCATTAATGAATAGAGATAGAATAAATCTTACAAATGCTTCAAAACATTTTCTATCTTTCTTTCTATTTAAAAGAAGAAAAAGAATAGAAAATGTTTTAACGCGCGGAAAAAGACAGGAACAGCATAACGATAATTGTCAGATCTTGTCACACTAATGTTGCGTTCGCGCGAGGCGTGAGCTCGTGTGATACGTGTATGGACACGTATGCCTAACCTATACATTAACCATAAATTTTCATGCTACCGCATGAGGCCCCTGTGCACTCAATTCGGAGTCGGAAATCGCACGTCACTCCTGTCGACCCTTAATCACGACGATTTTTGTAATCACGAGGAATAATTAACAGTATTGGATGAACTTCGAATAAAAAGTTTATTACAGTGAACATGTGGGCGGACACAATTCTAATTGTCTTTATTAGCATATGCACAGCGTTATTAGGCGAAGGTAAAATAATAATAAATATTGCTTAATATATTGATAAATTTTGTAGAAAGAATATAAAGCATATTTTTTTATATTATAATCATAATTATGTATATACGTGTATGTGTGTAATTATATTTATTTTATGCATATTAGGATTGACATGGTTAATGGTATATAGAACTGAAAAATATCAAAAATTAAAGGCTGAGGTTGAAAAACAGAGTAAAAAGTGTAAGTTTCCTCAAAATGTCTCTTTATTGTATTTAAAGGGTATATTAAAAAATTAGAAATAGTAACAAAATTTGTGTACAAAAGTTGTATGTATTTGCTTGCATAAATAAATATACCATGTTTTTATCTGTTAGTGGAAAAACGAAAAGAGGCCCATGGTGATTCGTTGGATAAGCAACAGAAGAAGAAGATTGAACGAGAAGAGGAGAGACTGAAAAATAACAATCGAGACTTGTCTCTTGTAAAAATGAAGTCGATGTTTGCCATCGGCTTTGCATTCACAGCACTTCTGAGCATGTTTAATAATATATTTGATGGGCGTGTCGTGGCTAGACTACCGTTCGTTCCAATTAGCTGGATACAGGGTTTGTCGCACAGGAATCTTCCAGGCGACGATTATACGGAATGCTCATTTATATTTTTGTACATATTATGTACCATGAGTATTAGACAGGTAAATTATATTCATCATTTTAAATGTATACTCTACTTAAATTTATAATACATATTTGTGCAATATATGTATGTATGTATATGTATGTGTAGAGAGAGAGAGAGAAAATACTTATGTATGTTTTCAGAATATCCAGAAAATGCTTGGCTTTGCACCATCTAGAACTGCGAGCAAACAGAGTGGCAGCATCTTTGGACCTCCACCTCAGCAATTTAAATAAATTTAAATTTGACAATTTGTGCAATTACTATTTAAAGAATTAAGAGTTTTGTACAGTCTACTACTGCTCAATTGTGGACATTTACTAGTGTCCAATTAATCCATGTAGCATCAACATTTTGTGTTATCTTGTGATCCCATATTCAATTATATATTTAATACTATAATTTAATTTATATAAAATGGCCTTTTATCAGATTTTTCCGACACCTTTCATTTACGATATAATGTATGTGATCATCTTTTAAATAACAGTTTCAATATTGGGTTGACCAAAAAATGTGCAAGGACATTCTGGTTATTCAACCCGATAGTTGAAAAAAAAAATACATAGGTGAAATGTAACTTCACGTTTCAATATAAATTATTTTGAATGTGCATATCACACACTATATATATATACATCATAAATTACATATAGGGGATATTTTGTAATAATTTGCAAAATCGAGATAATTTAAAAAAAAAATAATAGTGATTGGTATATTTTCATTAAGAGGCGCTTATACAACAATCGATGTTACACATAAACGTAACGATCAACCATATACAAAAAGGTATAACCATTTATCATATACGATAATAAAACTTACGACATAATACTATCATATAATAATAATGGTCTCAACTACAAAATACCGCTACACGAGTTTGTACATTATACTGAATTCGATAGATTAATAATATTAGATCGATTATAACTCTTTTTATTTTCAAAAGACACGTACGACTCTCATTAAATATTGGATTGGCCGGAAGGCCTGTGCGAACTTTTTTTATCAGGATTCAGGCGCAAAACTTTGTAATAATGTTTTTGCGTTGGAGTTCTGCCAATGGAATCCGCATGGACTTGCCGGTCAACCCAATATTAATCTGATTGATACGTGTCGTCGTCATATACGAGCTAAATCTAACAGTCTGCCATTATTATTAGAATTATCGATTTGTACATATTATGCAAACATGATATTTACAAGAAATCTGAACGTAGAAATTATTACAATAAAAAAATTTGAACAGCAAAACTTTAGGTGTTTAGTCGTGTATTACTATCGGACACTGTCATTAATGTCCATTTCTATGTCCATTTCTATGTCAGAATTCCTTTGCTCTAAGCTAGATATGAGTAGTCACACAAGTGCGACTCGGTTCTTAATAAGTTTTAAGAATACTTGTGACGTAGGCTAATCAACAATATCGAATTTTACTCGACAACTCTTTTCAAGCAATTCTCACTTCCGCACTTCCGATTTTTGAAGGAACGTACAGTAAATAGAATAATCTCTCTCTCTCTCTCGGCAGTTGCCAATGCTTGAAAAATACAAACACAAAAGGAAGACGTTACAATAATGGATGGTACAATTTCGTGGAGGTCGTAACACATATAACCGTAGAACAAAAAAATAAACTTGTGACGGGGCGTTTTATTAAAACTTCTGCGTTATTTATGGAGACACACCGCTGGCTGCCCAGCAGCCGATGCATCTGGCATGGTCACGTTCAATCTTATACAATTCGTTCAAATCTTCAATGACATCGATTGTGACAAGACGTAAAACACCTTGCGGCGCGTTGATTTGAAACAAGATATATTTTCTGTATTTACAAAAACTCCCAAGCGCGCATTCGGAGTATTATTAAATAAATGTTATAACTTCTATCTATAATATATTCATGCTGCTTTATACAAAAATTGCACATTGAGGACTTCACGTATGTAGCACTTTCACGTGTCTGAAAAAGCACTTAGATCTACTCTCCAAGCAAAATTGTCATTGTTAATACATCTCGAGGGAAGATCTTCATACACAAGTAACAGTAAAATGCCAATCGCATTCTTTTTTTCTCTCGTTCTCTCTCTCTCTCTTTCTTTTTCCACGGATAAAGATATATTCTAATAAAAAATATTCTTTCAATCACATTCTTAGAATGGCGGACAATTTACACCGGGATGAAGATACTGACACTTGTCACCGACTCGGCAGTAACCGTTTTTCGAAAACTGTCTGCATACTGGTGGCTGTTTACCGCTCCCTCGCCAACCGCCACCGCCACCTCTCCAACCACCCCTGTTGGGTCCGCCACCTCTGTATCCCCAACCGGGTCCACCTCTGCCCCGGTTGTGCATAGGGGCTCCCCGGGGGCCCGGGAAATTAGGCCCGGGTCCGTACATTGGCGGGCCTTGGAAGTTGTTGGGATTCATATTGTTGAATCCCATCTCCTCCGGACACATCATGCCGTAACCTTCCTGCTGCTGATTATACATGGGTGGCGGTCCCATCATGCCAGGCGGTACCATAGGTCCACCTTCCAGTCCCTGATTGAACCCTCCTGGCATGTTCGCCATGGGATTCATGCCAACGTCCGGCACGAGAACCTTGCCGTCGCCTGTTCTCCAACCACCACCGCCACCAGCTGGTATCGTTGGTCCTGCCATCTCCTGCGTTATGGGAGCCATGTGCGTAGGAGCCATCATCTGCTGAGACATCTGTGGCATAGGATTCATCGTTGGTTGCGGTCCCATCGGCGTCATCATGGTTTGCTGGTTGTGCGGGAATGTTGTCGGATAATGGAACGTCGTCACGGACGGAGGCTGTGGCGTCAGTTGCGGTTTAGGCTCCGGCCACTGCACTGACGTGAAGTCCTTCTCACTCTCCTTGTTGCCGGTGAGGTCGTCCAGCGGTATAGTCTTGGGTTCGGTCATCACGTGATGTCGTTCTTCGTCAGGTTCGGCCGCGGAGTCCGGAATCCTATTCATTTAAATAAAATTCGCAATTAAAAACTTTGTTGATGGAAAGTTTGGAAAAACGTGAACATAAAAGCGCACTCTGAGCAACACTTGTGAATATTTCTCTCTATAGAATTTTTATAGGATATATTTATGTATCTTGTATTGCTTTCTATATAAATTTATATCAGTTATTCTGTGTAAATGAATTCTAAATAAATTCTATTATGAATATTATTATTGCCAGCAGAAAATTATTTAAAATAAATGTGGACCAAGATTAACGAATTTATTAAATCATTCGGTACATCGTTGAGAGTAACGTACATGCTTCGATTGAAGTAAAGTGCTTGGAGAATGCCCTTCTCGCGAGCATACTGAATATCCTTCTCTTTGCTGTCCTTGCCAGGTTCCACCAATGGAGGTGGCAGATCAATAGGAATCAAAGGCTTCCACCGTGTTCTTTCTTCCATTAGGTCTTCATTATCTGAATTACGAAACAAAATTATTTATGGTTTATTTCTATATATCCATCACATATTTAATTATTATGTAATTATTAATTAAATGAAAAAAGAAAACAACTGAATATAGTCTGTGTGTCTAAAATTAAATACTAAATAAATTATTTAACAAAAAGAATTATTATTCCATTGTACGTACTTAATTTTCTGGCCATTTGGAATGCTTCTCTCTCATTCTGTTTCTCCATTTGCTTCATGTCGGTAAAGGTCTTCGTCACATTGACCCTCTCCGTTTCGTCCAACTCGAAGTAACGTATGGATTCCAGCTCTGTCTTCCATTTTAAAACTTTCTTCGGTCCTTTACGTTTCTGAAGTAGCAAAACACTTCTAAGTCCATCTACGTAGCGTATTTCGGGATAAGAACCAACGTCCTTCTTCAGGGAATCTGAAACTACTGAAGATGCGTCTTCCGGCGATTCGGAGTCTTTCGTATCTTCTATATCATCTTCGGGTGTTGGTGCTAAAACAGAAGAAGGACACTCTTTTACTGAACAAATTTTATTTCGTCATGATAAGATACGTAAAATACTTATATGTAAAAATATGTTTTTTAATAATAATAATGATGCATTAATATGATACATGTATTGAGTTGAACAAAAAAGTCTCAATCCCTTTAGCAAAATTCACACTCAAAACCCTAATTTTAATTAAACATTAAGAATTCGTACAAAGTTTTACGTCTGAATAGGCCACACGAACTTTTCGGTAATGTAAAACTTTGTATCGAGAATTAATGCAGTTTTGTGTTTAAAGTTTGCTAAAGAAGTCGAGATGTACTTGAATTCAGCCTCAATATATATATATATATATATATACACACACCCCAATATATATGACTTGAATTAAATCCCAATATATGTACACATATATATATTAGCGTGCGCGCGCACGTACGCGCGCACACACACACACACACACACACACATACCATAAAATAAGATATGAATACTAATTTTATCAACGTAAACGTGCTAATATATATTTGTATCCTATTGAATATTTTGCAAATAAGTTTTTGTGCAAAAAAATAATATAAATAAATACGTAAATACAAATATATCTCTCACTTGTATTTCCCGCAAGAAAATTTTTATATCCGTTGAAATAAATAATTACACCTGCATGCATTTATTAAATTACGTAATAAATTAAGGACAACGAATATTTTTGCTCTCTTAAAAATTCAAATATTAGATTTATAATATATAAAATATCATAAAATGTTAAAGTTTTTTAATTTGCGCAATGTTTTAGGTTTTACTTCAATTGACTTTGTATGTGTGTATATAAGTGCACGCGTACGCGTAAGACGATGTTAATCTTCATTTTGCATGAAAACAATCTAGTATTATTCCTGCACATATTTTCACATTTTCCGAAAGATATATTGATTCCATTGTATCTAGTTAATAAATTAAAACAAAATATTTACTGCTACTTCCGATGTCGTCGTCGTCCCTGATATCCTTCTCGTCATCAAAACCTTGATCTTTATTCTTTGTCGAATCCTCCTCGCCATTTTCTTTCTCCATTTGATTTTTGTCTTCATCTATTACCAACGTATCTTGATAGAACTACGAACAATAAATTTGTCATTAGTCATTCGTATAGTAAGAAATGTATACCATTAAATAAAATAAAGTAATGAAAGAAGAGGCTGATTGAATCTATTTAATGTTAATTTAAATTATAATTATGAATTATGATTAAATTGAATATCGAAGTAATGAAAATTTAAATTTGAAAGATTCAATATTTCAATTGTATAATTGAAATTTGCAATTGAAACTCTTCTGTATTACCTTAAAATTAGGTTTAAGGGCTACTGGCGATTTCTCTTCAGCGTTCGAAGGTGGAGAAGGTGGTGGTGTGCTCTCGCGAGTATCGGTGTTAGCAATCTCCTGTTTCTTAGCTTCTGTAGGCCCGTCTTTCGTAATGGAAGTTCTACGTTTACGCTTCCTTGGTTCTTTGCTCTTGGTAGACGCGGTGAGGGCGTCCATGAACATGTCGCTCTCTTGCAGCACCATTGCTGAAAACAAAAATTTTCAAGTTGTTTATTGCATGGTTTATTATTGTAGGAGTTAATGTCAAAACAAAATAGTCATTTATGAAATATAACAGCAGAACTGGATTTGTCGAAGAAATTAAGCTGAAAGAGAACGATACGTTTTTTATTCATATATAATTTACATTCAATACATTTTCTAATATGAAGATACCTTCATAACTGAATTCAAGGTTTGCAGATAGAGCAAGTTGTTACGAATGTCTGTTCCGTTTAATTTCAACTCTGATATGTTTCCATATTACAACTGAAAACATACACACATACACCTAGTGTTTCGATAATTTAAATAATAACATATTAATAAAGTAGACATATATAAAAAGCTTTTTTTATTGTTTTTTAATACTAAATTTTCTTTTGAAATTACAGAAATTAGAAAACATCCTGGATAATAATTGTTATATTAAATATGATTATATATTGGATCAATTAAACATTGGGTTCGATTTTCAATGCCAAATACAGGAAGACAGGCTTGTGTAATACAAGCAACAATGTTAATGATGTCTGTATCACAGACAATAATTATAAACAACGATAGTAATTAAGAATTACTTGGTCGATGAATTTGTTTCTACTAAATACAGTATATTAAAATTTAACACGAAAATCGAACCGAACTGTTTTTCCACCTACTGCACGATCTATGTTTTGTAAATAAATAACATTTTTCAAAGATATTATTTTATAAGAAGTCTTAATAATGTAAAATCCTGATAAATGCGATGTTCTATTGACAATATACACCTGAAAATAAGAAATGTCTTAAATGGAAATTATATGAGAAAATTAGAAATGATTAAATCGCTTCCTTTTCTTTTCAGCAACTGCAAATAAAAGATCAGTCTTTATATTTCCGAGCACGGATTTTCCATGGATAGGAAAATAATGTCTACCAGAGTAAACTCTCAGCATCAATATTATTTCACATACATAACTCCTGTAAAAAGTAGCTTAAGTTAGTAAATTCAATCAGCTTTCGTACATATATGTATCCAGTATACATGCTAAAATAAGTTAGAAATATCCATCCTGTGCATAATCGAGTTTTTATACATTTGTGACCAGTTTGACGTTCATTAAAATTTAGCAAATCCTTGTTAGGAAATTCTTTTAAATATAATAATGCATTGTATAACATTTCAGTAACATGTGTCATAATGTTTTCCTAAGAAAATATTAATATGGGCTTCTTCGAATTTTATTTTTGTTAGATAAATAGTTTTATCGTGCGAGTATTATGTATATTGCATGTAACAGAGTATATTTGAATATATTTTAGAGAGAGAGAATATATTAGAATAAAAAATAAAATTTATGCAAAAATTATCATAATTGCAATGATGTGTATTTTCATAATAGGAAGTAATAATGAACAAAAAAGGTCTATTACTAACAATCGCATGTAAGTCATCTTATTAAAAATTGATTTAAGTCAGTTTAATGATTAGTAAAACCTCTTCGTTTTTATATTAGCAAAAATAACATTTTTATACGTGAACAATAACTTTTCCAAACGATATGTTCATTCCATTGTACCTACTTAATAAATCAAAATACAATATAAAATCTGATTATTGAATTTATTGTTGCAAAAGCATAATAATGAAAAAGAATATTGCTTCACTTTCTGCAATTCAACGCAAAGGATAAAGAATAATAATAAAACTTCTTGTCGTCATTTATATGCACAAGCTCCGCAATCGTCGGTTCACGACTAATACAGAAACATTAATTCGTAATGATTAATAAATATATACGAATAATAATATACTTGTACATAACAAATAGTCATGAATGGATCTTAAAACACGACTGGTGTAAAATGAGTCCTTCACCTCAAAAGTCTATCGATTTTGTAATATAAAGTAACGCTATCAATATAAATAACGCTATTGTATACTATCCTGAAATATATCAGTTGCTTTTTTTATTTTCTATTAAAAACATAGAATAATATAATGCAACGCATTAAGTGCTATACAAAAGTAAGGCGCGATGCAATTGCATAGACAATGCCTTGCATGGATGTTTGGGCGATCTCCGGATGAGGATATCAAATATTCGATGCGATACGAGTACTTTGTAATTACGCATGCGGTTTTGTGAACTCGGGTGTGTCTGAAGCATCAAGTTGATATCTATGCGTCTGAATTTCGGTAACGAGTACTCGAGTACAGAGACCAAACAATCTGCACATGATAGCAGTATAGTGATTACTATTACTATACTATAGAGTTTAGTGGTTACTATACTGCTATCATGCGATATATAAAACCGCAGGAAGAGAAATAATAATACTCGGACCTGCGTTTTCTTCTTCATCGTTTGAACAGTAACGATCGAAAAAATGAAGAAAATTAAGGAAGAATTATACGGGTTGCAATTGTACGGTTCGTTTTATTTCCACAGAGAGATAGTTTATGATAAAGAAGAAACATGACATTTATGTATCGTTTGGCTTTCGTATGCACGTATACATATATGCACGATGTATTAAGGAATATAAGAAATATGAATTGTATTGATCTCTGCTCCGAGAAATTGGCAATACGTATACGTGAATATACGTATACGTGTACACGTTACGAACAAATTATGTGACTCGTACTTGTCGTACATCTCCCAACAAATTCACAATATGAAAATAAACAATATACAAATATTTAGGAATCACATCATCGTCGCTGTTTAATCGTTATAGCACAATTTTTATATTTAATGATCTTACAAACGTATATGTACATATTTTCACAGCACATCAAATTCAAAAGAGTATAAATAAATAACTTTAATAAGTAATAATGAATACTGATGGAAGTAAGATGCTAAAATTGCAATTGACAAGGTTTTGTGGTATTCAAAAATGTACTTGAGAACGTGCATTCAAAATATTATCATTTTTGTAAGTTTATAAGGCAATTAATGCAATTGAATAATTAATATTAATGTAATTAATATTATTATGGATGTTCCGATCATTTAGTCAGCATGGCAATAAAAAAATATTTTGCCATGTTTCAAAACCAAAGATTTGAACAAGTATTGCAAATGGAAGCGTCGTATATTTATTTGTAATTTATTTTTTATGGTTTATTTGTATAAATTTCTAATTTGGTGTATTGCCAAAGTAGTGGCATGTACTAAATGAGCAACAATTTTGAGAAATATGTTTGCCGTTACATTATTTATTGTTCATACGTTATTAATCATAATGATTCAATACATTCAATAGACAATATGAAATATGAAATACTAAATGTAGAATATCAAAATATTCTATCTGACTTTGCACAATTATTCCAAGTGTTGCTTGAAAATTATTCATTTTTTAGAGTATCTTATGAAAATAATACTGGCACAGAAAATTTTGCAAACACGTGAAAAAATAATATTCTCTTCTATAATAGAAAATAGTTTTACTATTTTACTTTATGACAGACTATATAATAAATTAAATTTTTTTAAAATTAAAGTATATTTAATCAAATTAATGTATATATAATTAAAATATACATTTAATTAAATATATATTAAAGATATATATTTAACTAAATTTTTAATTAGATAATAAATTATTTTAATTAAAAAGTAGTAAAATATGTATTAAATAACATTGATTATCTTTACATCAAGTAAAATATGTAGTTCAATATTGCAATAAAATATATGTTAAATGAAATTAATTATCTTTACAAAGTATGTAATTTATATTAATTTCCTAATTATTAATTTACTTTATCAACTTTTCAATTTTTTTAAATATGTAATTTAATTAACTTTTTATCCATCTAATATAAATTCGATAATTGCCAATATAAATCAGAATTTGTTCCTAAGATTTTCATTTTTCATGAATAATTTAAAAAAATCAATACTTGAAGCATTCATACATCCCAAGCATTGTAACTTTTTGCAACGTATAAAAGCATATAATAATTAATATTTTAACGTATAATAACGTATAAAATACATAAGTTAATGATAAATAAAAAAGAAATAAGTTTCATGATCTCCTTTTCCCCCAGATTTTAGATTTTTTTCTTAAAAAGTGTTTACATTTTATATAAAAGGCTTCATAAATAAATATGAAATAATCATATATACATATGTATATACATCTATATACATACATATATATACACATTACATTATCTCAAATTTTGCACATCCTTTCGGACGATTCGAAACTCTCTGACAATTACATAACAATGACAAAAGTAGCGTATGCAATTAAGCATTATGCATGCGAGGGAGCGCGAGAAAGAGGGAGAGATCAGGTACAACATTCTGTTTGTTTTCATAAATCACCTGGCTCGTACGGCGTGCGCGGCATGACACGGTGGGCGAAGCAAGAGGCATCAAGTTCACGAGTTTGGCGCGTTTCGGTCGACGTGCGTCGGACGGCTAGTACAATGCCGGTAGAAGCGCAAGCCGCCTTCTGCCGCCGACGACGCAGAGGCGCGGCGGGCCACGTGCGTCGGCGTAGAACGGTCGCAAAAACATCAGTCTCGTCGCGCATCGCGCGTCACGCGGCTCCGTTCAAATTCCCCGTCGCCGTACATCACACGACCGGCCACGGAAAATTCGAACGAGATCGAGCGAGACGAAGGCATCTGCCTTCTACCCGCCGCCGAATTTGCGCGAACTCGTGCCACGAATGCTCCGTTTTCTTTTTTTTTACCGCGATATTCTTCACTTCGGTCGACCCAAGTTCTCGAATCGATTTCCGTTTTCGCCCGAAGTTCATCTCAAAATTTTCGAAACGCGACTTCCGCCGTGTTTTTGAGACTCGCAAATCGAGAAATTACCGCGTCGAAACTGGTCATCAGCGAGATCTCTATCGATTTTACGGAAATAGCGGTCGTACAAAGGTCAACGGAACACGAGATTCTCGATTTGCGATCGGGTCGCAATTTTCGAGTGCCGTTTTTTCCTCCCTCGCTCCCTCCTCTCTCTCTCTCTCCTCACTCCCTCCCCTCCTCCCACGCTACTTGTATCGTTCCTGCGATTTCTATCTTGTTTTCTCTTGTTCCTTCTTTCTCGATTTGTATCTCGACTTGGCGTCTTTGTGATCCTAATTTTCTTTCTAGCGCGTTTATCGGAAGAGAGAGATAATAGGCCTCTTCGCCGGTACCGACGAAGAACGTGTTGCAAAAGGGGCCCTCGGCTGGTCCTAAAGGCCTTCTCGCTCGAGGACGTCGAGAACGCGTGTACGTAGCCTCGGAATTCGTGCACATGTATATACTCGTGTTATTTCCAATCCACAGGGATCCACACACCATTATTCAGCGGAAAAGAACGCGTCCTCCACACACACAACGCCCATTCTCCCCAGTTTGTCTCCCAGTTGCTCTCATCTCTTTCTCAAGTCATCACCTCAGCCATTCATTCTCTTGTTCATTCTTGTTCTTGCTTTTCTTTCCTCTCTCTCTCTCTCTCTCTCTTTCGCTCTCCTTTTACTCCGCGTCATTAAAGGTATTGGAATCATTTGCCCCACGCAAATTTCAATTCTCTCCGAGTATTTCACATTGCATTCGACATGTATTAGGTGTGCAAGTTAATTCGGTGCTTTTGCTGAAGAAACTGAGCCCTTATCACGGAACAACAATACCGAAATACTCGCCATCGTTTTGCAATATACTTTTCTCCAGCCATCGAATCCCCTCTCGAAAAGGAGGAAGTAAATAAAGGCTCGATCTCTTCCAAACTACAAGCATCGAATTAATTTGCGAAGCTGATACACACGAAATGGTGGTTGCGAAAATTCCGTTTCTATTTGCCAACATGCGTTAAACGCAATTTTAAATATTCTGTATCTCATTTCGACGTGATGCAATGTACCGAATATCAACGAATTGCTTGTGAAAACAAAGTAAAGAACAAGCCATCTCCGTTTCAACGACTTGGAAAGCGCGGATCTTGCGGTATTTAATATTAACCGACTGGCAAGATAATTTATTTATGCAAATTACGGTGGACGTATTTGTTTTCACGTGAGATATTACCGAGAGGATGGAAATCTGGATGGGCCCACGATATTATTTGCTTCGTCTCGAGAAAGCATCTAGTAGCGAGCAAGATGTATAACATAGCAGAAACCCAAGAGTTAAATGTTCCAGATCTCTGATAAATTTATTGAAATGTTTAAGTAGGGGTGTACATGTACAAGGGAAGAAGTACGGACAGACAAGACTTGTGTTGCCTTACCTAGTGATTAGAACTATTCCTGCGTGATGGCTTCGTATCGTTGCGTCACTCATATCTGAGATTATAAAACACCGTTCGTGTCGTTTGTATCGTTACATCGACGAGCATACAGAGAGACCACGTCTTTCGACTCGAATGGCTTTTCTCTTTGTTTTGAGAACGAGAAACCATGCTTTTTTTCCGAGACGAACAAAATCTCACACCTGTGTAAGGTCTCCGAGATCGCGCGCAGATCGGAAGGTACCGCGGCTCGCGTGTCGTAATGAATTTGTCGAAGATTACCTGCTGTCGTAGATTCTTAATATACGAAAAAGTTCGTAGTTGAGTGCAGGATCCTAATGGCTTCGTTCTTCTAATGACGGATGCAAATTTCTGTAGACGTGATCCGCACTACAGCCATTAATTCTCCATGCAGCAGGATGGATAAATCGTTACACAGCTTATTATATCTTCTATGAGACGATAATAATAATTTTTGGGGAAGTAGAGAAGGTATACTATTAAAAGGTATTACGCTACGGGGTACGCCTGGAAGAAACAATGAGTTAAAGATGATACATAGTCAAAATAAATGTCCAAACGTGACAATGTACCAAAAATTTGTGAAAAAAAGCCGTGTCGATAATGTACGTAGCACACGTGAAAATATCGCTAAGTATTGAATCTGCTGGAGTTTCTTCTGGTGCCATCCATCTGCAAACTCAATATTACAAAGTTAGTAAGAGTCATATACCTACAGTATAACATGCCAATGTGCAAAGCTAAGCAGTCTCATCATCGTTTTTAGTCTTACCAATAGGATTTTCAATCCCGCATGTAATGCATATATAAAACAATAAGACGAGAAAGTAATGTAATAAATAGAAGATGATACGTGTATGTGTGACGTATGTATGAAATATGAACTGTAATAAAACGATATTTCTGAAGAGAAATGTAATTATATATGTATCATGAAAAATATATATATTCAATATATATAAAATAATTATTTATATTATATAAATAAAAATAAAAGATACGTAATTTAGGAATATGTATAAAAATTAATTAATAAAGTGTATAAATATAATTTGTCCAACAAATAAATAAATAAATAAATAAATAAATATAATAGCAATAAAAAATAAGATCTCGAGTTTCTTATAATAAATCAATAAAAATAATATATAAAAAATGTATTAACTTCTACTTATACATTTTTTCTTATTGTTAAAATTTTTGTTATAAAACCTATTATTAAAATGTTGAAAAATTGTATTGAAACATTTATTCTTTCTCGAAAACACGTGTGTGTTGAATGTCTCTTTGAAACATGCACCCATTCAACATAAAAATGTAAGATAATACTCAACGAATTGCACATAATGGTAATTTTTAATTGAATTTACAGACTGCTTTACTCAAGGACATCAGCAATAGCTCTTGCATGTTATTATAATTTCTTATCGTTTGATTATATTGGATCAAGAGTAACATATAAGTATTTTAAAACAAAGTTACAGTAGAGATCTCGTATTAATAATGAAGTTTTATGTATAATTTGCGGTAGGATACCAATATACTTACGTTTTGGTTTTGGTGGTATCAGCTTAATCCCTCCCTTCTTCTCGTCTATTGGTGCTATCGTCGTTGGCGAATCCAGTGATAGCTTCGCTCGTTTCTCTACCAGCGGAATGTCCCTCATCGGCGACGACCTCTTCAACGGAAATTTCGTGGGTAGAACCTTCTTATCGACAACGGTATTCGGCTTCTTTGACCTAGGCGGTGGTGGTTTCACTTCTTCTTCCAGACCGGTGGATCTGAACTTCGAATTAAACGTCTTAACTGTTTTCGGTCGTGTCGCCGCGTCTTGGCTGTTTTTCCTATTCTCAATAGAAATGGATATATTTTTCTTCTCCATCTTCGTCGCAACGGTGTCCCTCTTCGAGTCCGTTTTCTCTTTGTTCTCCTTTGAGCCGTCTCGCGACTCGATCGACGATTTCCTCCCGCTCGTATCGCCTCCCGACTTCTCATCTTCCGTTCGCTTCTTCGGGATTTTGCCCAACTTGGAACTCAGCGCCTGGCCCTGCACCTTCTCCAGCGTCGCCTTATCCTTCTCCGCCTGATCCTTCTTTTGCTTCTCTCTCTCCTTTTCTCGTTCCCTATCTCGCTCAGACTTACTTCTATTCGAACTGTGCTTGTTGGCTGAGCTGGAGTGATGTTTGTCCTTGGAAGATTTGTCTTTACTGGAGTTCTTGGTACTACTACTACTACTAGTGGAACTGGAGCGATGACTACTGGATTTATGGGAGGTGGAGCTGCCGCCGCGGTGTGTACCGGAGCTCGTACTGTGCTTCGAACTTTTGGCTGCTGAGGAGGAGCCATGATGGTGACTATTGCTTTTCTTGTCGGAGCTGCTGGCAGACTTCTTCTCATCTTTCTTATGAAAGTCCCTGTTCTCCTTGTCACTAGACTTACTACTACTATCATTAGTAACAATGTCCTTGGAATCTTTATTGTCCCTAATTTTAACACCTTCCGTATCCTGATTGTCTTTCGAACTAACTACAGTTTGTTTCACTTCACTGGAAATATCCGAGTCAGTCAGTTGTCCAATTTCGACTGCATAGTCTTTACCACTAATCGCACTGTCACTACTTTGTCCTACCTCCTCTACCTCCGCTTCCTGCCTCACCGGAAGCGTCGTGTCCGCGGCGAAACTTTCGTTAACTTCCGCGCTCCCCGATGTACCGAGAACGCTATTTATATTCGTGGCGTCGGTCTCCACCTTCGCGAGAACTTGATTACCATCTCGTATGGTAATCTTGTAAACGGGGATCGGTGATTGCGAGGACGACGTCACCACGACGAAAGATTGCTTCTTGCATTGCTGCTGCGCCGCCTGCTGTTGCAGTTGCGCCTGCTGGGCTTTGCTGACCACCTGCAATTGTACCGTTTGCAGCTGCAGCCTCTCTTGCGGTTGCTGTTTCTCTTGATCCTGCTGAAGCTGACTGACCGAGATGCCCGGTGCGCATTGTTGCGCGAGCTTCAGATCCTGTACTTGGATAGTTGCGGCGTCAGTGGCCTCCACGATTTGCTGGTTCACTGAGTGCTGCTGCGACGACGAAAGGGCGATCGCACTACCCGGGGTAGCGTTCGACTGCACTGAAACTGTCATGATCTGAGCCGGCACCGAATTTGGAGCTGCTTCCCCCTTTACAATTTTCAGCCATTGCTCCACGAGGCGACTAGCTAACGTCCGTACACCTTGATGGCTGCCCTCCTTCGACAAACCTTTGATCAATTTCGGACAATTGTTGCTTTTCAGCCGCTCGATGTCCACTGGACAAAGCAACAAGAGCTCCAGGAGTTCTTGTATAAGGGCCCAGTTTTTTGCAAGAATGCCGTCGGTGAGCCACGTGTGAATAAGATTCCATCCTCCTGCGCTCATAAACCTACAAAGATAGAAATTATAATGTAATACGTTATTTTAAATTACGTTTTACTTTCCATTGTCGCATTGAGTTGTAAGTTATTTATTTATTTTTTTTTTAATGAAAAATAGAACAATTTTTGGAAGAACGGAATTATTTTTTGAAGCTACCGCGAAGATAGCAAATAGCAGTGGAACAAAACAGTGCATGTGTGGTTGAATAAATATTTGCACACTTATGCAATATTTGTCTTGGAATTTTACTGAAACACGTCGCAAATTTTTGTTATAACCCAATATTTCTTTCATTTATATAGATTAATGTAGAAAATTCTATTAATTTAAAAATTAATGTAATTCTATGATTATTATGCGTGATGAATGATTCCAACAAGTTTATACTGTATTTAATTATTTAACAGCTTTATAATAAAACTTATACTTTTACAAAACGTGATCATATAACAATGCTGTTTTTTAAAAAAATTATTGTTTGTAAGAAACTTCAATAATCATACATATTTAATAAAGTATTAGATTAATAATAACATAACAATTATATTTAAAGCATTAATAGATTTTCAAATATGTTAAATTTTTTGAATTGTTCTTAGCTGTTAAAATATAAAATATTAAAGAGCTTTAGTAGTAAAGATGCGAAAAAATTTCGGAACAAAAGTTTAATTGTGGAACTCGTATCAGTAAAAACGGCATATTAATAAACACCGTCTAATGGTTCTGAGTTTCTTTTTTCTTGCATGTCTATATTTCTTTTTCATACAAATATATACAATACATATACTTGTATGTCTCGACATGCTAATTTTATAATTACTGCATCGACATAATGAAAGTTAATACAGTACGAAATCTTTGTTAACATAAGAAATATCAATATTGTTAAACCGAAGTTATGTACTTACTGACTAAGCAACTCTGTATTGGTGGTTTTTAATATCTGTATGTAAATGCACTTGGATACGAGCTTTTTAGAGAACTTCGTCATTAAATTAGCTAATCGATGAACTTCTTCTTTACTTTTGATACCTCCTGTTGGACCCAGCAAAACGCTAAGGCATTTAAGTAAAGAAAGTGGATCTATACGTGGCTGAAAGTACAATTCAGAACAAAGAAACCGTTATTTGTGCAATCATCATACAAAGACATAGAGAATGCTTAACATTTAAAACAAAATTTAATATGATAAAATGTATATGATAAATAAAATAATAAAAACAACAAAATTTTAAATACAATTTGTTGTATAAAATAAGTTTATATTTTATAACTGCATAATGCTTCCTTTCTCTCATTAATTTATCAATTGAAACAATGAATAAGTGAATATTTCAATTAATAAAATCCACTTACATTAATAATAATAATAAAAATAATGAAAATAATTTAAATAATAATAAAATATCTAATTTTCTTACATTTGAATATCGGGATATAGAAAATTAATAAAAAAAAATACATAAATTCAGAGATAGTATTGGATTAACCAGAAAATCCATGCCAACTAAAGGGACAGCATGGACCTTTCAGTCAAGTTTTATACCTTAACTTTTTAAATTCTCATTATAGAACTTGCTTAAGGTCGCTATTCATAGCATTCATATAGTAAGGTCATCTTAAATATGGTTTTGAGATATTTGTTAGCTAATCAGAGAGCTTGTATTAATATCCAAAAGGTACACTTAAGACTCGTTATAAGAATGGATGATAAGTAGACTGCCCTTAGATCCAGGTTTTAATTTAGCAAGATTCAACTTCAGATTTGAAATTTATTAAGAGGATCGAGATATGGATTTTCTAGAACCCAAAATAAAAAGACAATAGTAATAAAAAGATCAAGGCTGATATTTATAGTTCGTTCTTATACTAAGGTCGTCTTAAACATGATCCTGAGATATTTGTTAGCCAAGCAACTAAGCGTATTAGTATTTAAGTATTAAGAGTTACGATTTAATACTTAATATATTTAAGATTTAATTTATATATTATATTATATATTTATATTTATACTTAATGGATAAAGACTATATATATTTATACTTAATATATTTAAGACTATCTTATAAAAAGTCCATTTTTATAACGAGATAGTCTTAGATGTATTTTATTACACATACTACTACAATTATCTGATTGCCGCTAACAAATATCTTAAGATCATATCTGAGAGGACTTTAGTATAAGAATGGACCATGAATACTGGTTTTAGTTTTTTTTAATGAATTGACCAGGAAGTCTCCACACCGATTCTCTTAGTAAATTCAACAGTTGCTAGCAAACAGAGTTCCGAGCAAAATCCTAGAATTACATCTTGCCAGGTTGAAACCTAAGAGCGATATTCATCATTCATTCTTACAACGAGAGTCTGAAGTATACCTTTTAGATACTAGTACAGCTATCTAAATTAACTAATAAATATTCTAACATCATATTTAAGACGACCTTAATATAAAAATGGACAATGAATACTGACCTAAGAGAGAAAAATTAAGGAGCACAACCTAATTGAAGAAATTAGGATTCTACGATTAAAGATAATTTAAAGAATAATTATATTTAATTCTTCTAATGAGAAAAAATTTTGCAAGAACTATTCACGTAGAAGATTTGCAACTTTCTCTTGCAAGATCTCACGTTATTCAATATTAATGTAAGCAAGAGGTGTATCATCTATTTCTTAATTTTTACTCGTCTTAGACTCGATTATGTAAAATCATACCACACATTACATCGCGGTCGATAAACGTAGAGTCCTGGTCACGTGCATCGAAAAAATTGCAAATTAACTCTCACAATGGCAGAAATGGCACACGAGGTCAAGGAAGAAGCAAAGGTTATTGATCCTTCGCCATCGTTAACCCAGATGGCGTCGTTGTCAATTTATGCGTTGCAGAAAGTAGCCACGTTTGGTAATGAAAATAAAGAAGTTGCTTACCATGTTGCTGATATTCTCGAAGTTTCAGACCATTTTTGGACCCAGACCTTGGTTCGTCATGGTGCGTCTGCAATAAAACATAAAAAAAATAACTGACAATTACTATACGTATGCGTGGCCCGCGTAACGATTACTTTTCACGCCATATTGTTCAATTTCTCGAAAAACTAACAGCAACTTGAACGACGGGCGTTTTCTCGGAGTCTCGACCTCGGTTCCGATCTCGTCGCTCAACTATCGTCTCGATTGTTCCTCGAACCTGATTTTTGTTAATCGACTTTTCTCAAGATTGAAATCTCGTGATCGAACGAATTATGCAGATACTGCGCGACCTGATCGAGCCATGACGAACCGAGACGTCCAGACGGATCAAGAGAATCTCCGTACCAGCTTATCCTCTAGGCAGTCTACAATTACGCAATTACAGCGGTTATTGTCCGTCTAGAAAAATAATGTTCGAAAGAGGACTGGGGAACGGATGTTCGTTAAAATGCCTCCAAATGTTAATGAAAATGCGAGATCCTCTGTAACGGTCTTCCCACTTTTCGGCGACTGGCTCGAGCGATCGGCGCGCAACCGCTACGCGCAGACCCCACCCAACCGCTTCGCGCGCTCGGCCAATCGGAACCGCGAACGTTCCTCCCCGCCGGCCGCGTAACGGTCGCCACCCAAAGGTGCTTCGTCATCTAGCTGCGTGACGTAGCTACGTGCTATTTACGTAACACGCTTATGGAATGCTACGACCGAACGTACTTGGAATATTTTTCATTACATGTACCGAACTAACACTTTTTACTCCCTTTCAGCACTTGTCCGACAATCTTGCATAAATATTTCTTCCTTTGACACCCGGCTCCGGCACACATATCGCATCGCAAACTCGCTCCGGCTCGCAAGAGATTCTCCATGTCCACGTACGTTACGTCACAAGCTGTCGATATTGTTCACCTCGCAACTGAACGCTACGCTCTTCAGCGTCCATTACGTCCGATCGTTATGGCGTCCGTTACGCGAGTACGAGACTTTAGGCGGAGCAAAAGTCCAGAAACTCCTTTTTAACGGTCCCCTATGAAACCGCTTCCATATTTGGAAATTATCATACACCTTTGTCTTCATTTCTCTCTTTTTTTCGGTTTTTGGTTTCGATTTATTTGTTGGAAAATAATAGAAAAGCCACTCACATCTGATTAAAATTAAATCCTTTTTATGGTAAACAAATGTCACGGTGCGCATAAGAAATGGAACATTTCCTATGAACATAATGACGACGTGGTCCTACTGGAGCTCGCTCGAATGTCCATTCGTGAATTCTTGCTGCGCATCGGAACGCCGCGATACTCGCATCGTAATCCGTCTTACAGTAGCCGTCAATTTACCATCTGCAATGAAATGTTGTTCAGAATCTATTGGCCGTACCGTAGCTCCCGCTTTCGCTCAATATTTCGCCTCGATGCTATACGGAAATTGCTCTCGACTTGTACGAAGCGATCTTTACCTAACTGCGTAAAACCTGCTTTCTTCGAGCAAACCGGAATTAATTTATACATGTGTCTGTAGTTGTCCTCACGACGTGAGTCAACCACCGCACTATTTGGTCGCAATAAATTTTCCAATTACGTTAATCTGCGTATTTTTAACGAAAATGCCGAATTTTCTACTCGGATGAATTAGCGATTGGCGTTAAATGTGAAATGTATTATTTTTCATGATGGAATATCCTAAATTAATGCTTTGGTTAAATCTTCTATTGACCTGTGATGCCACCGCTTATGGCTCTTCACATAGAACGTGACGAAGATGCTCATTCAGTACAGTACAACGCGATAGCCAATCAATTCTCCACTTTCCATAAGAGCGATTTGATTGGTCAATGTGTGATCTTGTTGGATAATATTTTGCTTTGTGTTCATAGTAAGAATTATAAAAATTTTAATTCCACCACTTTTAAATAAATAAATAATTATTACACAAGTACATAATAAACATGATTGCGCATGATTAAAAAATTATTGAACAATTCGAATTTGATTACGCGCGTTCGCGTCTATGCGCATTTGTGCTCTGTTAGCCACGTATTATATAAATATTATATTTTTTTCAAAAAGAGCACTGAATTAATTTGCGCGTCGAGACGAATCCAATCGAGATTCGATGTGCCTGTAGCGTCGATGGATGAGGCACGTGAGTCAAATAAACTTCTCTTAAATGGCATGATCGTTGCGTTATAAATTACGCACGCTAGCTTTTGCATTGACAAATCGTGATTTATATTTCATAATCGTTCGTTTATATTTAATTTACACGAAAATTCTATAATATTTATTGTAATCATAAATAGACGTACGATTCGTGCTGTTAACCTAGAAATCTCACATTATTATCGTATCATAAAGATTTTTATGCGGTTATTTCATCGAACATGTCGATCTTAAACACTTTACATCGAGTGGGAGCGCTGCTGCGAGCGAGTTTGTCTTACAAGGTATGTTCCTGATGCAACATCTAGCAGCGATATGCAAACCAATCTTTTTAATAGATTTAATCCGTTTGCAGCCCGACCCGGCACGATCCATCGCGTTGTCGTTTACGCGCCTCTCTGATGGTACGGCAGCTGAAGCTGAGATAAAAAATGAGGATTCAGAGATAAATGAGAATTCAGAGATAAATGAGAATTCACAGGCAAATGCTCCTAAAATAGCAAAGGTGCCATTTATTCCTGTAGAGACGAGCATCCAGTACATGGAAAGTGATGGTAAAGAGTGTCTTGTGTAGTGTTTTAATTCGTGCTTGCAGAAATGTTTACATAAATTAAGTAATATATACTTACATAAATTAAAGCTTGCGACTTACATAACTTATGTAACTCGTAACACCGTTGCGTACATTGTATGAATACAGTTGCTGCGCATTTCAGCTTACAAGCAGACTTATGGCGACAATCTGGTATGGAAGCTGTACAGAAGGAATCACAAAGGAGCACTTGCGCCTAGGAAAACTCGGAGGACTTGCATAGTATGTACGCAAATTTCTCTATCGTGTACATGATGTAATTGATGTATTTCTAATAATGCTGCTTACATTAGAGACACGGTGTGATCTCCACGGGAAATCCCTGCCCCCTATGCAGAGACGAGTATCTTGTACTTAGTTATAGAAACGTGAAGCTGCTTGAACAGTTTATCAACAAGTACAACGGGCAGGTTCTGAGTTACTCGTAAGTTATCAATTTTTATTTATGTAATTGCAGGGTCGGGTAGTAACTAAAGTTAAATAATTAAAAATTATACGTTTGCAGGACAACGGGTATCTGTCAAAGAAAGCACAAAAAGCTTTTAGTTGCCCTAACTAGAGCGAAGGATTACGGGACTATCACATTTGATGTTCCTAGAAGACAGTACGACTATTCGGAGTGGAAGCCAGCGAATAATTAATTCTTAATTAGTTTTATAGAGCGTATAATACACTTATAACATAACATACTTTGCCACGTATTAAATATGGACGAGTCCAAAGAGCACACGGAGAAGATGGAATCCACGTTTGTGATAGTAGGCGGTGGTATCGCTGGGGTATCCTGCGCCGAGGCGCTGAGCTCTTTCGCCCCAGAGGAGAGCGTGATTTTGATCAGCGCCAGTTCCCTGGTGAAAGCCGTGAAGAACGTGACTCTACTGGGTACAAACATGATGCATTTCGACGTGAAGGAGGAAAACGCGGTGACTTTAGAAGAGAAGCACAAGACGCTGCGCGTCATCCACGATACCGTAGTCAAGATCGACACGGCTAACAAGCTGGTGGAGATCGGCAACGGCAAGGTCATAGGTTTCAAGGTACTGTGCGTCTGTACCGGCGCGAAACCCAAGCTGATTGAGGAGAACAACGCTTTCGTTGTCGGCATCCGCGACACGGAGTCCGTGATACAATTCTCGAGCAGACTCAAGAATGCCAGGAGAATCGTGATCGTCGGCAATGGCGGGATCGCCACCGAAATCGTGCACGAGATCAAGGGCGTCGAGACGATCTGGGTGATCAAGGACAAACACATCTCCGCGACCTTCGTCGATCCTGGAGCCGCTGAATTCTTTGTAAGCACGTTATCGTCCAAGTCGAACGAGACCAAGTCGGAAAGTGACAAAGACGTGCCAATTAAGAGGATGAGATACGTAGTGTCAGACTCCGCATCAAGTAAAAACGGAGCAGCTCTTGGTCCAGACTGGCGCAACAGTCTAGACCTAAGCGGCACGTCTTTTGCGTCTACGAACGTGAGCATCGAGTACGAGTGCGAGGTATCGAAGCTGCTCTCCGCCGACGAACGAAAACGGTTCGATCCTACGGAGCAGTGGCCGGTTTACGTGCAGCTGACGAGCGGCAAGATCGTCGGATGCGATCTGATCGTCTCGGCAACAGGCGTTACCCCGAACTCCCACATTTGCGGACTGGAGGAGCTGCGCCGGGGGGAAGACGCTGGACTGCTGGTGGATTGGAAACTGGAGACCTCGGAGAGGGATATTTACGCCGCTGGAGACGTG
The DNA here is from genome assembly GCF_003672135.1 of Ooceraea biroi. Classification (NCBI taxonomy): domain Eukaryota; kingdom Metazoa; phylum Arthropoda; class Insecta; order Hymenoptera; family Formicidae; genus Ooceraea; species Ooceraea biroi. The sequence continues at coordinate 4,570,785 of NC_039517.1, read as the reverse complement.
TGCACCGCGGACTGGCCGAAGGCGCAGCACTGGTTCCAGATGAGACTTTGGACGCAAGCTTACCAGATGGGTTGTTACGCCGCGAAGTCGATGGCCTCGGGTCTGTGGGGCGTGGAATTTTTCCAGGACGCTTGTTTCCAGCTCTTCACCCACGTGACGAAGTTCTTCAACTACAAGGTCGTCCTGCTCGGTTTGTACAACGGGCAGACTCTGGGAAATGATTACGAGATACTCTTGCGGACTAGCAAGGATCAGGAGTACGTCAAGGTTATTCTACAGAACGGCAGGATGCAAGGCGCGGTGCTCGTCGGGGAGACCGACTTGGAGGAGATGTGCGAAAATTTGATACTTGATCAGTTGGACTTGAGTAGGTACGGGGAGGATTTGTTGAACCCCGATATCGATATCGAGGATTATTTTGACTGATGTATCATGTCTCGTTTGCCAATAAACGTATCTGTTTGTTCGTTAAATCCTTTGCTTTATTGAATTTATCGTCGTTGTAAGTCCAATACCTATATGTCGCTTTTATTTGGCTCATATTTGAGATTTGTTATCACGGCTTGAACACGGATCTTACGATCGTTACAAAATCCTCGCAGTTTTTATTTACAGTCTTAAGTGTCGCAATTTAATTTCCGCGGGGAGCGAATTAGATTTTCCGTTAAACACAAAATAGATGTTAAATTTAATAATTCGAAATTTGATGACTCGCGCGTACGCAATTAATAGCTAACGACGTAACGTTATAAACCACGTTTACATACACAAAATATACAATTCGCATAATATATTAATATTTAATCTAACATAATCTCTTAAAATATATTACGGATAAAATTCCTTGTTATAAATAATACTTTGCTGTTACGATGTAAGCCTCTTAATTAGATTGCAATGAAAGTAATCTTAATACAAGCAATATTAGACTAATGATTAAATGATAAGAGATAAAACTTTTTTCTTTTCGTACTGTCTAAAAACATATTTTAAGGAATGTTAAGATATAAAAATTAATATACGGAGTGCTTCGTAAATTTAAATTTGTATTTGTACGATATGCCATAATTATCGTTATTATTAGAATATTATTAATAATTTCACGTTTCTCTTTCACGACATATTTTTGCCTGGGCGACAACGTGCGTTTATTTAAAAATAATGACTTCAAGATAATTATTTTCTTTTTCATCATGCTTTTTCATTTTTTATCAATAAACCTCACGTTCTTGTGAGCGGTTTTCGCATCTAACGTGACGTTACTTCGCATGTTAGATTTTTTCGGCGACGCCGAGCTGTGACTCGGACTTTTTTTAATACCATCTTCCTTTGTCGTTGTTGTCATTGTTGTTGTTGGTGGTGGTTTATCTGCATCGCTACTGCTGGCGATGCCTATCGGTTTGATATCTTTTTCCGTGCACTCTTTTGTGTTCTCGTTCAGCGAGAGATTCCTTATGTCGTTTGTCACTTCGATAACGGTGTTGTTAGAGCTGCTTATCGAACTTATCGAGCTCGCGTCCTTGCAGTCGCTCGAGTTTTTACTCTGCAATGTATTTCTCAAAGTTTCGATGATGTTCTGCATCTTGGCCAGCGACTCCACGATCGATTTCGTATCGTGATGTTGATACCGATGGCACAGCTTGTTCAACGTTTTCGTGGCGACTTCGATCTGCGTGATGCACGCGTTCACATCGTCCTGCTGATCTTGCATCATCATGAGGGTTTGATCGCCCAGCGTTACTTCCAACATCGACGTGTCCATGGGGAACTGATGGACGCTCTCGTTCAGCTGCTTCTTTACCGGTGTCATGTTTATCGAGATCCGACTGCTGTTCAGCGAGTCTTGGAACACCTTCGTCTCGTCGTAAGGTTCCCAATCGTAATCGATATCTCGCAGCTCCTTCACCGCTTCCTCGACGTCGCCGTTTCTCAAGCGATCCATCCAGTCCAGGAAGTCCATCGGTTGCCACAACGTTTCCATCGTACACGTTTTATCGCGAATGCGGATTACGGGTTGCAGATTCTTTTTTACTATTATTTGCTGTTGGTCGAATTCCTAAAATTTAAATTCAAAAAATAACATCCGAGCGCTGAAAGACTAAAAGCTTTGCATACATGTATATATAAACATTGCGAACTGAGACGTACGTAATGAAATCCGGCTTCTTTGCATCGTTGAGTCGCTTCCTTGACGAGTATCTGCATCTCATGCAGACTGATTCCGCCAGTGGTTATCGTTTTCTCGGTGAGTTTGCTCTTCAGCGCGCTTTCGACGTCCGCAGTTTTTTCGTTCAGGATATTCTCGAGCTCTTGTAGGAAATTCGACTTGTACGGCGTCAATTTAGCGTAATTTTCTTCCGACTGTATCTTTTTAATCTTATTGTTAGTTTCCACCTCGGTAGCGAGCAACTCTTTCTCCAGCTCCAACTCCTGCCTCCTGCGATTGATCTGCTCGAGTGCATACTTTTGTTCTTCCACGGTCGAGCCGAGAACTTCGATCTTACGCTCGTACGTCGACTTTTGCGAACTGAGTTGCAATTCCGCCTCGCGTCTCGCGCTTTCCAATTCCTTCATCGCTTTCTGCTTCGACTCCTCCAGCTCTGCTTTTAATCTATTTATTTAAAGGAAATTAATTAAGTTAAAGAAACGAAAATGTATAACGAAACGATCATGACACGCATATACTTCGCGATAAGAAAGGGATCAAGATGCACTTGTGCTGTTATTGTTACATAAGCATTCGTGCGTAAACATCACTAATAATCGGTTCGATAATGATCGGAAAATTGCAAAATTATTTGTCATTAACGATAATGGAGATAACGATCAAAAAACGCCAAACATCGTTTCGATTTGCTGCGAATTCTTTTCAATGGCGAATAAATTTGCTGTCGTTATCTCTTCTATATCGTTACTAGTGAGATAAAGGACGTTTCTCTTACCATCATTATCGAGAAACAACTATTAGAGATACAAGTGTCTACGACACCAACCGTAGTCCCCTGACTCTTTCGACCCCTCCCCTTAAGATTTTATGTCGAAAGATCTTTTCAGTTTTTTTTTCTGATTATATTTGTCGCAATGATACATACTTTTCCTCTTGGATCCTGAGAATCTCTTGATGTGCAAATTCAAAGTCTATCGTTTGCGTCGAGAGTTTGACGTTGCACGGCGACTCGTCGTACGGGTTCAGCACTTTAAAATAATGATTGCCGCCGATGACTAAACGATCGCCATTTCTCAGCACAATTTTCCCGGTTACTATCTGAAAAGTAATAGAGTTTTATTTGACAAAACACATTTTCACAGTTGAGTTATTATATTCATGTACTTTGATTATCTATTGTCATTACTTGGCCATTCACGTACGTGTCCCCATCCATTTCGGGCGTTAAGATCAATTTACCTCCGTTATTTTCAATGGAACTAAAAAAGAAGATTATATGTAACAAATGATCGCATACAAGTAAAATAACGTACAGGATCCGTAACATTCGAAGGACGAGAAATTAAATGTGTTAATCATGCATTGAAATTGAGTGTTCGATGAAAAGTGTTATATTTGTCCAGGTAAATATTTAACTTTCACCAGCAGTGTATGCATAAGCGTGTTTGTTTTACAAAGAAACAATAATGTATATAGATTTCCCTATAGATTTTGATGATAATAAGTACAATTTAAATATCGTATTCTAACTTTCTAATTTATTCTGATGTATCTTGTAATTTCTTAATGTATAATGAGAACATGGTTCTTCATGTTTTCAATTCTCCAATTAATATTTAAAAATAATTGTGTCAATAATATGCCAATTACTTTAATCATAATATTATTTTAATTATAACAATTTAGTCATAATGTAACTTGTCACATAGCTGATTTATAATCCCGTGATTTACAATATGACAATTGTCATTGTCAACAGTAAAATTATAAAAATACAAAATTATAAAGTACAAGAGAGTATTACAAGATGAACTATAATGATATAAATTTAATATAAATACATTTAGGAGAATGTAAATATGTAGAAAGTAGATAACATTTATATATAGAGCAACAAGAAATATGTTTCGCATTCTTTCTTCTTTTTAACAACGTTCCCTGCTGCGTGAATGACACCGTAACTTTCCGTTCTGTTTGATATTTTCTTTACTAAATATTATAGTATGAAATATTTTATCACAATATAAAATATATTTTATAATTTGTTACAAGAATCATTGCTTCTTTTTGTATTGCAATATTTTGCACTCTTTTTTCTTAATTGTACAAAAGTTATGCGGTGCATATGTTACAAGCAGAACTATTTTCGACAACGTGGGACGCACGCGACCATACAGCGAAGGCAGGCCACCGAAAATCAGTCTGATGGGGAACGTGTTAATAATAAATTCGTTATAAGAAAGGAATAAACTCGTTACAAACAAGCGATGCAATGCGTGCTGATAAATGAAAATACAAGAAAACAATAGTATAGAAAAAACTATTTGGTGCGCAAATTAATTGACTTCTTGAAGAAATTGAGCCTTTATTTACTTTCTTCTTTTCGGGAGGAGATACCTCAACTGCCCGACAGATGGAGAAAAATACTAGAAAAGGATGGCGAATATTTCGGAGTTTATTATTTTTTTGTAAGTAAAAACTCAATTTCTACAAACACGCACCGAATTAATTTGCGCATCTAATATATCTGGCATGAGAGGAGACATCATCGTTGCAAAAATGCTCACATCCTTTCCATCACTCACCCACGCATTCTCTCTTTCTTTCCCTTTGCCTAAAGCATCAAATGAAAAATCAAACACGCAATCCATGACTAACCAGTGTAGTTCCCTAACGAGAGGTCCGTCCAACATGATATCCAGCCTTTTGGAGGTGGCTTCGGGCCTGCTAGCTTTCCCGACACGAACTAAACCTGGAGGTATGAGATAGAGAAGCGTACCGGACAACATAGAATCGGCCGCGAGATTTACGAGACATGGTTGTTTATCTTTCTCATGGAAATCAATCTCGATGGCAATCCCGCAACGACGCAAGTATTTCAGCTCCGAGCTTTTCCTTTCCTCGGCTATCCGCAGCTTCTCACGCCAGCCCCTGCAATTATACGTGACTAACGATTAAGTTTTACCAGTCCAACGTGAATCACTACATTTACTAGCCAAACACTTTGCGAAACTCTTCGTCGCAGCCGCGACAGTTAAGCCGATGCTTCCTTTTTAAAATGCTGATCGAGATAAGCATGTGCTGAAGAGACAGTTATAACTGAACACTTGCCTCATCGGCAGTGGATCATATATAATACGTAGTATTGGTATTTAATAATACCAAACAATATTTCTACGATAACAACTCCACAGTTTTATGAGATTATAATATTATAATTCTTGAAAGATTTTTTTTCATAAATCTTACTATAAAGTTGAATTTTATAACTTTTCTAAAAATTAATAAGTAAATTAACAATGACTAAAGATTATGATAGATAAATAGGCGTATCCTGCAAGGTAATATCAAGATTATCCAGGATCCTGGAATTTATTTTTCATTTTATATAACAATCGATACGAGGGAGATAATCACGGCTTAATCTAAATTTTGTAAGTCATTCCAAATCGTCGGAGAAACTATTGAAATACTTTACTCACATCTGAGTGGCAGCCAGTTGCTCCTCCGTTTTTCTCAATTGGTCCTTTAGTTTATCGATTTCTTTTTGCTTTCGCTTGACTTCGCCATCGGACTGATGCATCGGCTCGATGCAATCAAGCAAGCGACGGGGTATGACTCCAAGTTGTTTCTCATATCCCTCACGCACCCCACGTAAACGTAGAACTTCAGCCTTTAATTCGCTGTCGGGATAAGTGAAATTATAGAATTACACATGCGTGTATCTGTGTGCGCGCGTGTGTATATATATTGTAAAATATATTCAAAATATATGACAATAATAAAATATTAATTACGCTTCCTCGTGTAATTTCTCTCATCATGTCCATGATAGATTTATGGTATTCTTTTGTTATATTATTATATATAGATTGGATTTTGAAGGATACTTTACCGAATTAGTCGGTCATGCGGATCCTCGTTGATACGAATTCGATTGACTATAGCTCTAGCTTGGCACGCGTATCGAAGAGTCGCCAGAGTCTCCTCCACGTGAATATTAGCCGGCGATACTGTGCCTAACATCGCTGTCCGTGAATTTCCTCCCAAACTTTCCTACAAGAAGATAATATAATGTAATGTAACAATAAAAATATATATATATATATATAGTATTTATATATATTATATATATATAATATTTTATATATTATATATTATATATATTATATATTATATATATATAATATTTTTGTTATACAATATACATATATATATGTATATGCGCGCGCGCGCGCGCACACACACATTTACATTTTATACGGAATAATACGAATAATTATATCGCTCTCGAAAAACGTATGAGGTATTGTGACATTATTTTCCGTTAGTTTTAACATACTACGTGTTTAATTTACATGTAAAAAAGATCAGTAATAAATATGCCAGCTGTTTTTTTTAAAACTTCCTATTTCGCCATATTGCATGTAAATTCCATGTTATCATAACATGTGGCCGGTTAAAAAATAACATAAAATTGCATGCAAAAAAGTTTCATAACTTCAGTATCATTACTTCCTGTTTTAAACACGTGTATGTTAACGTTAAAGTCGATATCTAGATAATGAAAGTCAAAAGATAAAAATTACACAAGTATTGTGCATATTATATTACATACGTCTAAGACGTCGAAGCACAATTATTGCGAATCTAATAATGTTATCATCGAATATCATTATCCATCTGTATAGTCATTCATCAATGGTTTAATTTTTATCATCAATGATTTAATTTCTTTACGATATCGATAAATATACGGGATGGTAAGATCTGAAAAAGATATTCTTTCTTTTATCTTTTAATTTTACGATTCTGAATGCGCGGATTTTAATCTTGCAAGCTTTTGACTTTTGATTCCAATCTCTGATGTTTCTATCTCGCAACTCGCAATTTTTATTTCTTGATTTGATACCTTCGATCTGTAAACACTTGTGAATTCACTTCAATCCGCGATTCAATTTCTTGTATCCATTCTCAGATAATAGCTTATAGCTAGAAGATTTAATAATAATAATAAATATGATTTAATAATAATAATAAATATAATTTAATAATAAAAAACATGAGACACATTCAAAATTTTTACGGTTATATACAAAATATAGATCATTTCTATTGATATAAAAAGATAATGAAAATAACAGAAAATATATAGATACATGGCATAAGTAATTATTCGATAACTGGCAACTTAACATCATATCATAATTACATATCAATTACGCGTATTACCGTAAAAATTATAAAATGATAATTATATAATGATAAAAAACTCGTTTGGAATAAAGAAGACAAAGATGTTAGGCCAGCAAGTCAAATTTTTCCGTTTGTGTCCTTGATAATAATGTCGCATTTGTTATCTGAACATGGAATTTACGATAGCCTGAAAATTTCCGTTCTATCTCGCAGACATTCATGTAAGAGCTTTTTATCGTTAAGCATGGAATAAATTTACACGTAAAAAGATCATTAACAATGCCATTTTAAGTATATAAAAATTCGACGCAGAAGACACCGTGTTGCATATTACATTACTTATTGATTAGTCGAGTGACCGAAGATACCAGAAAGTATTGCAAAAGTAGATATCATTTTTATTTACTATATTTTTATTCATTGCCTTTTACGGTCGTAAATAATGTTAATGCGTTTCTACAATAATTTGTGAGCTATTTCGGTAACTCAGTCTTGCATGTGATGAGTTTTGATACCATGTTTAATATAATATCGTAAATTACATCACAAAATTATCGTAAGAATAAGATTTCTATCGATTAGTAGATCCGAAACATGTTAATCATAAAAAACACTTGATTATCGAGATAACATATATTAATATTCTTATATAGTTATCTATATATCTAAGAATATTAATGAACATCGGTTTTCTATACATAATGACATACGTAAGGGTTTTATTTATTATTACTGAACGAGATTTCACGGATACTTCTCAGTCGATTAATGTATTCTGATAATCAAAATTATCTCTTTATATCTTATTTTTATCTTATTTTTTAATATTTAATATTTTTATTTTTATTATTTATTCTTTTTACTTGCATTTACATTTTATTGTCTTATTATACTTGTTTATGTTATCATATAATATTTGTTAATAAACTTGATTGTTATTGAGATACATTTTTACGATACCATTGTTGATCTGCTGCATCTACTGATTTTAATAAAACAACACTTCATTAAGATAAAAATGTTTAATGAACAATAACAATAAATATTTTGATTGGACCGGTGTACTTTATAATAACTTACAATTTATCGTCTTAGATTATGATCTTTGTGTCTGTTATTTATGCTTGAATAAGATTAACTGCAAAAAAAGATACGTAAAAATGACTCAGTGGAATCTACTGTTTTTCTCTTTTGTGTGTGCTGATGACAATTCTATGGTGAGAATAATTAGCAAGTCTCGTTCATAATTGTTAAGCTACACGTATTCATGAATCTATTCCTGTAGCACTTGCATTCTTCCAGCTAGAAATACGCAGTTAGTACATACGGAAAAAAAGATTGAAAAACATTATTGCAATTACTATTTATAATATAATTTCCAAAATAGTATCGCGATGTTTATTATTAATCAAGATAACGTACTCAACTCGAAACTCCTCGCTTTGCGTGGAGAGTGGAAAACGCATGCAAACCTATTAAACTTTTTTATTAAATTATTAAATTAATAACTAATTAATATTAAATTAATAACTTGTTTATTAACAATGCCCGCCGGCTAAAACCTTCTGAAAGTCACTCAGGAAGATGACCTCAATAATATATATCGAGGTCAAGGTTATCGGCGAGATGTCCCCTAATTACCGAAAAACCAAAGATAAAAGGATACTGATAAGATATAGTTATGGTAATGAAGAGATGAAGGGGCTCTTCTGGAGGAAATGGGAGCATAGGATGTGTAAAATATGTCAAGAAATTCAAGAGAATATGGAGCATATTTTAGAGCAATGCTGGGAACGAAAGAGAATAAAAGCACAGGGGAAGTTCTATCAAGCATGAAAATAGTCAAGAATTGAAGATACTGAAAAAAATTGAAGAAGCGAGAAGAAAAACGAAAAACAAGGGGAAGACAATCGTATTTAGAAAATTCATGTAAAGTTCATGTAAAATTCCTTGCATTCTTTTCTTTGTATATTTTTATATTTCGACCTTGAAGGAAAAGAGAACTAAAAATTTAAATCGCCTATTTTTGCATCCACGTAAACCGACTTTGCGTAAATCAAGAGTTCTGTATATTGAGAGCAAAGGCTACGGCAAAGAGGCAAGAACAAGCGTACGAAGAAAGAACGCACGCGCTGATACGCACGTAAGCACGCGCGCACGAGACTCTTCGTTCACGCGTGCGTGCGTGCGTGCGTATGTGTTACCTTTTGCGCGTCGCATAATCCGACCGAAACAGCGAAGGTGATTGGTGGAGCGGAAGGTGGGGTTCACCAGGAGCGCAAACGAGCGTACGCGGTTTCGAAGGACGGGAAGATGCGCGGCGGAAGATGCCGAAGAGAGAAGGGTGTGGGGATCAGGCGGACGGAGAACCGGTGAAGCGATGTGGTGGGAAAGGCTGACAGATAAACATTTATGTGCGTTAGGCGTCTACGCTTCGTAGTTAGTTCAAAGCGAGAGCAATCAGCGATCACGACGGGTCTCCACACTCGACGTTCTCTTCAACTGTGCAATCCGGAAAAGAACGGGAACCCATAAAACGGGTAAAAAGAAGAAGAGGAAAAATAAAAGGGCAGAAACGGGAGAAGAAACTTTCTCGCGTTTTCTCTACCACGTGTTTACCTCGACTTGCAGCTAATGCAATTGTTCGACTCGACTGTGCAAGTCGAAGAGTTTCTTCAAGCAAGGAAGAACGATTCGAGATCTATTTGAGAAAAAATAGAAAGTCTGTCTCTCTGCAAACGCTGCTGATGGGAGTTGCAACGATTTACGCTGACAACTCCAATTTGATATCGTCGTCAATTTAATATTCTTCACTGATCGATCAAATCACCATGGATTTCGTTTACATACCGGAAGTGTTTACCTACGGGTATTCGAGAAATGCGCAGTACCGCGACTACGAGCAGCCGTGGAACCGGGACTACTTAAAGTGCAGCAGTAGCAGCAGTGAGTATATATATATAGCTTTAATGAGCTCGTATCTTTCTGCGTTATTTATCAATATTTTGTAACGTGATTTTGTAACACGACGATGTTTGTGGAAGCAGGATGATCATATCACTTATATAAAATAATAAGATTCAACAAATCTTCATATTTACAGAGTGAAAATTAAGCTAACTTTTTTTAATGGCTTGTCCTTGACTTAGCATTTGATAACTAGCTGTGGAGTTAGCAGTAGCAATAATAATAATAGTAGCAGTAGTAGTGAGTGATAAGTAACGTATGGACGCTTCGTCGTGAATTACACAGTTCACGCTTGCAAACGCGTTCTCTTAAATGGATGTAGAAGACGTTAATTTTGCACTGTCTTATCGTTTTCGTTAACTCGAAATCGATTTTTTTTTTAATAAAAATGCTAAAAATCCAAATAAAATTTATTTAATAAAAGCGAGAAAGAAGAGAGAGATTAAAAAAAGAGAAAGAGAAAAATAGATATTTTTTTTCTACATTGAATAAAATGATGAGATGATGAGATGAATAACTTCCCAAGAACACAACAATTTAATGATGTTTACAACGTGATTTCTGGGAGCGCTTTAACAATCTCAATGTAAATAAAATCTAAATTTAAGTCGATTGATAAACAAAGTATTTTTATATTCCTAATTATATTTATTTGTTTTATATATAATCGCATTTTTAACTGCTGTTTATAAAATAACATAATAAACAACACATATATACATATATATTTTGTAGGAAGAGATCTCTGTTGCAGAATTTACAAGTTACCTTAAGTGATGGTATAACTGCGACAAGACGTCGTATCTTATCTGCGATTTTGTTGTCAGTATGCATCGAATAATCTTTGCAGCTCAGATATTCAGAGAAACACGTGTAGCGGATGTGTCAAGTGTACAATTGTTTCGTCAACAGAGTAATTTAAGATTGCAATAAGTATCTGAGATATATTCCGACATTAAAAGTAATATTATATATAAAATACACCGAGGCATTCCTCCGTTAATCGAAATTTATAATCATTACGACTAAAGACTAAGTACTTTCCATTTATTTATTTTTATTTATATTTGCTCTACGTGAAGAGAAAACACAAGCCAAATGATTGAAACATCAAAAAAAGATCCAATGGAAAACAATGCTTTATCCAACCCTAACATATTGTGTTTGTAAAACAGTATTTGTCCAGACAGAATGTGATATTATCTATAGATTGATAGTTAATTTGTTCTACATTATAATATATGAGTTATCATGAAGTATGTAAGTAGATGATATCCGAGATAAAACATGGATGATATTGATATTAGTGAGATAAACGGAGCAAGTTGCAGGAAGAAATTAATCATGATATGATTGGCAGTTCTGCGCAGAAATTGCGGAAACTTTTATCGGATGTTATAAAAAAATTACAGAAAGTATAATCGCTCATTACTTTTATTATATTGTGTGCTCGACTAAATGATATTTACTCGTGGTGCTTTTGCACTTGCACTTCCATTCCATTTGTTTATGTCTACGGACAGAATCAAAAGCGTATATAAGCCTATATACGTTTATATCATTAAAGGTAGCGATAAAGAAAGTATTGTAATATAAATATTGCAAAATAATAAAATTACATGGATAAAAATGAAATAAATAAGTGACTTGTATAAAATAATAAGATTCAACAAATCTTCATAAATGTACATATCTTTGCAACAATACAAATGCGTCACCGACCGTAACTACCTGCATCTATGAGAATTGAAAAACATTACATGCATATATGTATTCACCATGTTAGATGATGCAGATTTGAAATAATGACCGCGCCAACACGTGCTTCGGTTAATAAATTCCAATTATAAAAACGATATGCTGCGTAGGAGCCGAATCATCAATTGCAAATAATCCGCATCGTCATATATCTTGATCATACATTATCGTCATGTGTCGTCGTATCACTACAATCTAAGTGTATATCATGCATCGGAAGAATATATCATCGCAAGACGGAACAGTCGCGTTATCAAGAATCTGTACTTTTGCACAATATCGTGTTTGTACAGTCGTAATAGCGATCGCGTTATACGTCGACATGTCTATCTACAACCACGATAATTTTCTCCTTGAATAAACAAATATTCGTGGAACTATTTGCGGAACTATTCGTGGCAATGTACATTCATCGCTGACGATAACAAACATACATTTTTGTTTTTTTTTTTTTTATGGAAAAAAATAACACGTGTGCATTCTCATGTGAACGAGATTCTGTTTGCACTGCGTTGTAATCAGATAAACAGTTACATAATTATGCGAATCGATATAGACAACGTGGAATGTTTATTTTCGAAATGCGTATTTCTACAATATTCGCACTGCATATTTGTTTTCCGTTTCATGTTCCGAGCGCGTACATGGTGGCAGTGATACGCGACGCATACATACGTGTACTGTCTCATACGTTCAGCTCGATTTTAACGTGAATAAATAAAAAAACGTCTTTATGTTATCGCAGATAAGATACTCGAGTTGTGCGATATCAGATAAAATCGAATATCGCCAATATTGCGAACTTTGATGCGTGTCTGTAGGAAGAGGGGAGGGGAAAAATGCGTATGTCGATTGTGAAAAGATAAAAAGATAATGATCTTATCTTGTAAATCAATAAAAATGCGATATATAATTGTTCAGAATACTGACACTATTATTTTATTCTTAAACTTGATTTATTATAGTTCTACGTAATTAAGTATATTAATTTTGACGAGTTCTTTGTTAAACTTGGAGTTGAACTACTTTTGCGTTATTTAATCACGCATGTATTTATCGACAATGAAGAAGAAATCCGAGTAAAATCTTGCATGGATTATTACGTGAGGCATGTAGAGAAATATTAAACGTTTCTTCGTGAAAATTTACACAAGAGATCGTATATCAATAAAAAAAGAATAAAGAATTTTGCGAGAATTTACAACAACGCGATAATTCGCGTTACACGATCTCAGTTGTTTCAGCGTGAGTATGTTATTCTGCGATACACACATATCTATTTTTAGTGTCGGTCTCTTTGGACGACCAAATAGTACATGACCAGAATCGCATTTCAGTCTTCGCGAGAGAGCTCTCTTTATCAATTCGCAAATTAATTTTTAAATCCAAAGCGCGATGATTCGATTTAATCTCGTTATTTACTACATTTCTATAAATTGTTCCACGTTAAAATTAGTTTATTTTTCCTCAAAGAATATTTTGAGAAGAAATGTGGAATATGAATAGAATAAATGGAATAAATAGAATGAATAGAACAACATGCGGAATATTCAAGTATGAAGTGATGCATCATATCTTCTAGTTTTCCGAATGTAAATTGTTCTTCATCAGATTAATCATCTGTCTAAGTATAATCACAACTGATGTTTTGCGACATGCTCCGGAAACGATGCATAATGGTACATTCTAATTATCAAGTCAAGTCAGGATGTTAGGAAAAAACGATGAATTTGCATGATTAAATAATGATATGATTGTCCGGCGCCACACAAGTGAATGCGTGCAAGATCGCATGTCGGAAAACCTCTTCCTTCTCCCGCCTTCCGCTTCAACGTTGGAATTTTTTTCTAATTAACACATTAAATGCCATGATGCCTGGTGTTCTACTGTCTCTCGCATGTCTCGTTAAGGCACATACAAAGTGAAATCAATTGCACCTAATGCGTATAACATACTAATAAAGAGCAAATTGACAACACTATATTTGACAATTAATGTTTGTTAAAAGAATCATTTGCTCAAATTGTTTGTTATTTGTTTGAATATTGGACCAAGACGTTAATGGGCATATTTGCAAACTTGAGAAATGTAAATGCAATAAAATAAACACGGACGCGCGCGCGCGCGCACGTGTATGTGTGTAATCATTTCAGCAATTTTACAACCACAATATAAAAGAAAAATGTAGAGCAAGTATGTTCGTTTGCTTCGAATTATTTAGAAAAATAGTTCAATTAGATCTGAAAAGTATACGCAAGATATACTGTGCAACGATGCATGTGATTTACGCTAACCAGAATGCTAATGTTAGCGAAATAGCTGAATATTAATAAGCTTTTTGATTCGCGAATTTAAGATCCGTTTTCCTTGAACAATACTTTAAGTTTCCAGTATTCACGAATTGCGCCATTACGTTTATCGAGAAAATATCACATTGTAAATATTCATGTTGGTAGTATCTGAACTGGAATAAATATCGAGGAATAAATAAACCGGTTTAACCGGCAGACTTTATATAACTTGTAAATACTGCGTAGTCTTCTGACACGTTCGATTTTCTTCGTCAGAAAGAGAATATTTTAGAAATAATATAGAAATAGATTAAAGACATTGCGTTCTTTTGGTAGAAAAATCATCTGTAGTACATACATTCCTGAATTTTTCCTTGATGAAAAAATGGAGATATAAGTATTATAAACAATTATCAACGAATTAAGATCGAATCAAGTTAAAATACTAATAAAAAGATTAGGGAGATTGATTATGCTTTGTTTTATGTTGTTAATAGGAAAATCAGCGGAACATCAACGCGCGATGCAGCAGCAGTATAAAGAAAGCTGTTATTTGTGCAAGGAAACGAAAAGAAGAAACTTGGCGGTTTATATAAGGAGTAAATCACGAAGTGACTCCTGTCATGGAATCCACGAGGAAGAAGAAGAGATCGATGCAATACACGGCGAGAAGAAAAACGCAAGTGTCAAGCAAGAAAAATGTGTGACATCATCGTGCAATACAGACGCACGGAAATCTTAATAATTCTTTCAAACAATGAACAATAACGGTAACATTAAGTTTAAGGGGCATAACGTGCACACAGAATACGTAAATACGTACGTGTACGTAAATTAACAATTAACGATATGAAACCTGTGCTTATTATTATTAAGTCTCCTATCTCTTCATTTTTAAAGTATGTTTATATAATATTATAAGAGAAAACGGACATAGTCTCATAAGACTTTTTTATATTTTATGTGTATATATAATCAATTATCTTTTAAAATGAAGATATAGCTTTAATTAAGAATACAGATTCAGACTAAGATTTTATCGATATATAATCGCTGTGAGCGACAATATTTTAAGTAACGAAAGATTAATACGAAGCATATACTTGATACAATTGCGAGCAAGAAACATCATTTTGGTGTTCTTAAATCAGTTTCAGCACTGCTATTCATTATTGGCATTTTTACTGATTTTCTTGAACATATTAAGTATGCAAATTCGACATTTTTCTTTAAATTTGAATCATTTAATAATTTTTATCTAAAAAAAATCGCTTGGCTATGTCGCATTTTATAGACATTAATTGCAGCACATTAAAACCATAATATATTGAGAAATATTAATACTTATATCTAAAATGATTATTAAAAAGAGGTAAAACTAATAAAGACACCAAACTAATTTAAACACCTAATGTATCAAAAAAATCAGTGAGAATACTAATGTATCCTAATGAATAATTTTCCTAAAAACTTTTAACTTGTACAAAGGAAAGAATGGAGAAAGAAGAGATCTTTATATTTTTTATGTTACATGTAACGAATATTTTATCGTTACGTTTGTTACCAAAATTAGCAATAAACTGCGGACAAAAATACGCGATAAAGTATTTAACTGGTTTGTAGAGCCTGCAGAACTTCAATATCCTTAACTTTGAATTTTCGGACAAAAGTTTTTGATTTTGATAAATATATGATCTCAACACATTATGTACGGATCATGGAATATGTCGCGTTTGCGCTAAAGTACATTACAAAGTGATGATTAATCTCATTCTTACGTTTCGTTCTAAATGCATATAAAATTTATAATTTATAAATTACATGTGAATCTCTAATCGATAATTATGTAGAAAAACAAAAAACAAATGCATATGAAAGAAAGCATTATTCTGCCAAAAAAAGCCCATAAAGCAAACGTGTACTGTACCGAATATTTTATCATTTTAAGATCAATTAAAAGTTAATGGTTTGTCGTAATTGTAAAAAAGTAATTTTCGTATCTGTACATATATATTTTAATATATAAGTCCATAAGTGTATATAAAAAGAGCCGAGTGCATTTATTAAATTATATTTCTTAGGACAGACAAGTTTTGAGAACAAGTTTGAATAAAATAGAATGCTGTACAGAATGTGTTAAGATGTGATACTACTAGATATGATACTACAATCATTAGAGTGTTCGTTTGATATGTTAAGTATCAAACTTTATTAATTATTGGTTATGCACTGGTCATTTAATACAGAAAGGAGGAGAATGTCCTCAAATATATATAAATGTAACATATCAATGTAAAAGACGTGATAAAATGACAATATCATTTTTTTATGAAAGCTGCTTACTACAAAGAATACTTTTCATTTTGATAAAATTTTAGAAACCGCATGATTGGACAAGTTAGATTCTAACTATGAAAACAAATGAACAAGGTGCTTAATGTAACCACAAATTTTAGATTACAGTTGTCGTATCTAGGACAGTAACTGTACGCATATCCAGAACTGTCTGTCTTATATAATGGTAGCGTGCATATGTAAGAATAGACGTAAGATTTGAAAATGTAATCAAGTACATTATAATGCAGGCCTCTAAAAATTGAATGCATAAGACTGAATACGCAATTGTGCTTGTAAAATGTAGCGAGGGGTTTACCTAAGATATTAAAAGAATAAGCGTGCATGTATATTATGATACAATAATGTATAGAAGAATGAATTTAGGTGTACATAATACTGTTAATGTGTACAATATAATACCACGATAACATTGTATAATAGTGTCATAATATTATATTTAATTTGAAAAGAGAAAAAATTATAACCAGAAAGATAATTTTAGAAATGAATGCCGAATTAGAATAAAGCTAGCATTATCTTTACTTGTCAATGTTTTGGTGTAATAGTTAAGAATTATGTTTAGATTATTATATTGTCAGATATAATACAATCAAGTATTATTATCACAACTCTATTTTTATTTCATATACCTGCATAATTTAGCACATCTTTGACCATAACATAAAACATTTAAAAATATAAAGATCCTGAAGCTCTCAAGGAGTGGCGATTATGAGATAATAACTCTGACGATTTTGTTAGAGTAACAAAAAATACATGAATAAAGTACTTACCTTTAGTAGCCAAGTCAACACCGATTCGCGATATGGCACGAAACCTTGCTTACGATTGCTCGTGTTCTCTGTGAGCGACGCGATCACCTTCCCCAACGTCAGCAACGATTTATTGATGGATACACCTTCCTGCGAAACAAGTATGACGAATTGTTCATTGTTATCGAGCATGTAGTTCTGATTAAATCGCTGCATCGAGAACAAACCCTTAATCTCTCGCCGGTGGCGGAAGTCTGACTCAATCTCTCGCTACCAGCTAAGTCGACTAGATTAATTTTGCTACGGCGATTGGCGTCGAGCGACTTGCAGTCCAATCGGTCGCCCGAGTGTGCTTGAGTTAGTATAATACTGAAAATGCTGTGGGATCGCGAGCTCTTCTCGTTCATGCCAGTCGCAGCCGTCGCTCTCTGGGAGTTTCCTACTTTCAACCAAGCCTGAAACATCAACATCAATAAGAAGTTATTCACAAATTCATAGTTTTATATATATTTTATTATTATTATATTATTTATTATTATTATATATATTTTATATATAATTCTTTTATATATATTTAAATTTTTATAGCACAATCGTAATTCTATTCCGTAGTCACAAAACAAGGTACCTGTAAGTCTTTGTAGTTTTGCACACAGTGCTGGCTCAGGTCTACGACATAAGGACCGAAGACGGGATGCTCTCTTACTTTGAGAGGCGCCTTCTTCGATCCATTGCTCATACTTGCCAAGAGATCGTGTATCTTCTCGTTGTAGATCTCGAAATAGCTGATCTCCACAGTGGTCTCAATCTGCTGATTGTTACGCGCTTGCGTAAATATCTCCTGGCAAAATCTCGGTGTGATACCGACCCTTTCGTCGAACGGTACCGCACCTAATTGCGCAGGCTCTGTGCCCATTAGACTGTAACTTTTCCCGGACCCTGTCTGTCCATACGCGAACAAGCAGACGTTATATCCCTCAAACGCATTGTGCACCAACGGCAGCACCATGTTAAGAAAAACGACCTCTTGGCTGGCATGACCAGGTGTGGATGGGTCGTCATGCGAGACGAAGCAATGGTCGTACATGAAGGTGTGAAGTGCTGCCTCGCACTCCACCGTAACGTTTTGACCGCTCCCTTGCACGACCGATGTGACTTTTGGATCATTCAGTTCTCTGAAAATATATTCAGATATTTATAATGTGATGCCATTTGCTATAAATTGAAAACTGCAGTCTATCAATGAAAATTCATCTTCATCAATTACAATTATGTTACTTCATTGAACTTCCTGGTCGCAACCAGGAAGCTTCTTGTCACTTTGGCCCTACGTTATGTCCGTAAATTGTACTCACTTGGAACTTAAGGGCCTAATGCGTATTCCGACAGTGAGATTACTAGTTTCCCCTTCGTATATTGTTTGTTCCCCGACCATTACATCATCAGTCTTGTGAGGAGTTTCCAAGTGAACGGCGTTGAAACAATCAGGTGTGCTTTGTGTTAAAGTATGGTCACTGAAGTAACGTTTTACAGGCGTCCTTGCGGCAGGCAAAATGTTGAATTTTGTATTAGCGCTAAGCGTATTTGTCGTTTTCGAATGCTTGGGCGTACAGAACTGTACACTCATCGGTTTGTCATTGGACGAGCTATTCACAAATTTTGTCCTGATTGGAGTCTTCAACTTTTCGGTGGACATAACATTATTACAAACTGATTTTTCTTGTTTCACAATTGTGTCTTGCTTTACACTTGTAGATTTGGGACATGACACTTCTGTATCATGTAATTTATCTGTGGCCTCCGTTACTTCCTGTTTCGACAAAGCCTTCTGTCCAGGACATTGCACTTTTTTGTTTGCACTCTGATTTTTGACCGGAGCAGATAGTTCGTTAGATAAGGACGAATGCAAATTTCTCTTGCTGCAACATAAAAATTAAAACTAGTTTACTCACATTAGTATAAAAAATAATATCAAGTAATATTATATGATAAATTTAATAATAACAAATGTATGATAAAAAATACATGAAAACAAGAAGCTTTAAATGAAATCCTTTTGGCAAAAAGTATGTTAAAAAAAAGAGAGGTAAACAAACATATTAAATTTTTAAGTTATAACTACAAATAAAAATATATACATCTTATTCACTCTATAACAATACCATCTTTAACTATACTATGATTTTTTTCATTTTGACACAATAAATAAAAAGTTTTAATTCTCAAACAATATGCACAACGGTCGTTGATGAGGAACATTAGTGAAGTGCTTACTCTTTTAACGCGGGAACGGCATTTTCCTTGTTAGAATTTCTCGGGGAAGTTGAAAAAATAGCTTCACAGTAACCGTGACTTGTGGATTTCAAGCTATGATGAGACATCTTGATAAAAATCACGAAAAACTATTTTACGAATCCTCCAAAAGATATTCATGCAGGAAAATTTGATTTTTGCGACCTAACTTTACGAAGCCCGGGCTTTTGACCATAGAATACGAAGAAGATATGTAGAACGACAATGAGGTAAAAATTTGGGAACCTTAGGGCGGTATTCACAGTCCGTTCTTATAACGACATAAAGTATGGGCTCTTGCACACAGGACGCGACAACACGACACCGGTGACCAATTACCATCTTGCTTTCTTACCAATGCCAATCACAAGATCTAATGGCATGTAATGAATCTAATGGCAAAATACTGTTAATTTCTTTTTTTATATATCTTTTTTATAAAGATTACAGTATATATTATAGATATATATTATATATTATAAAGATATCTATTTCTGCGGAACGAATGAGCATTCTCATCAGCCAACATCCATACCACAGTATAAGGATATACAGTAGGGACAAGCACCCGTTTTCGAGTCAGCCGCGCAGTTTGCTTGCGCATCCCAAGCGGCCATGTTCTTGGGCGGCTTCCAATCCCGTTCAAAGTAAAGAACGCACATTATCTCCGTAACTGTGATCACATATAGATAGAGAAACATAACCAAACATAAAAATTCGTATATTGTATTGTATTGTTTGTTTTGTGCTTTTGTTAAAAACAATGTCTAAGAGAATACATCGAGTGTGTGCGATGCAAAATTTTGCAAATTATTATTATTTTTATTTTTATTTCCAAAAGAGAAAGAAAGGTATGCATTACTTACTTAAAATATGTAAGAAAACACATAGCGGTGGTTTCTAATATTATTGATACGCTACTTGCCGCCCGAAGACATGGCGGATCGGCTGAAAAAGATCAAAGGTGCCGACGCTCTTTGTCCCTACTGTATATCATCATACCGTGTCCATACTTTATGAAGTCTCCCACAAGGAGTATTACCGGTAACTTTGATTTGTCGACAATCAATTTTTTTCCTTTTTGTTTTTGTACGGTCAGAATAACGATTTGGTATATATACAAGGTTTGGAATTGCTTCTTGCAAAGACATATGAAAGTTTAGCTGGTTTGAATTGTTTTTCTTCTTTATTGTCATGAAGGCCAATGATTTTTATCGGCCTTTATGTCCATACAAGTAACATTTTAATGACATTTCATCACAGCAAACCATTCAGTATTTTTCGGTCTCTTTCATACTTGCAACTTTAATACTGATTTAATCAAATACATTTTGATTTATACTTCTACAAGAGATTTGGTTGTCATTCTTTGAAGAGTCGCTCTAGACGGCAAAGAAAATATCGATGACAAAGCTTTATATGTTCTTGGCCTCTTGAAATGCAGATTCAAGCATAATCGTTTAAATTTTAAGGAATATCTCCGACCTTTAGCCTTTTGATTGTGAACTGATATTTGTTCTTTTATAAACAGTGCCACTTGGGGGGATACATATTTTTCGCAACATTTTAGGAATTGATTTTTGCTTAAATTCATTTTTTCAATTGTTTCTCGCAGAGCAGCATTCTCTTTTCTCAGAATTCTGATTTCTTTTTGCAATTTTAATTTTTGAAATTTTAATTTTTTCGACTCATGAGCACATAATTCTTTTGTTGTTTGAACCATTTTATTAAGACTTTGTTTCACAGGTAGTTGGTCTTTGTAGCATTGTGTATTCCTTAAAACTTTTCCTGGTGAAGACGGATGGACAACATAGAAAGGCGCAGCGACTGTAAGTTTAGGATTTACCGCAATACTGTGGTTCGCTGAAGAAACAATGATTGAAGATTGAAGATTAGTGGAGACGCTGTGAATTGGTCTCAAGATGACAGTTTGAAGTGTCATCTCATTGTGTTTTATTCCAAAATTGTGCCCACTTGTAGCATTTTCAGTAATAGATGAAACGTTCCTTTGTACATCTGTACAATTCTGGAACAATTGTGAAATTGAGTAACATAAACAATTAACTATTTATTTCAAATTCAAGTATAAATGGGACATAAATTTACGATAGTCGAAAATAAATAAAACTTGGTAAAGGAAAAGGTAAAATAAATAAGGCACAAAAATTTTCTATAATTAAAATACATTTAGCTCACCAATTTGCTGACCAACACTGGAGTGTCAGTTTGTGGGAGAAACTCAGATGCCGACGCAGTTTCTATATAATCGTGACCATTTGCTTCAATCTGGAAAAAAAAGAATAAAATTAAAGAATATAGCAATACTTTCTTACTGCTATATTATCTTGTGAATTAAAAAACAGGATGGAAGATTTAAAAAAATTTGTACCTCAAAGGTCGGGTTAATTACATGTGATGTTCTTTCATTAAAATACAATTAACTCACCAATTTATTGACCTGTGATCCTCGAGCGTCAATTTGTGGCAACTCAGATGCCAACGCAGTCCCTATATAATCGTGTCCATTTGCTTCAATCTAGAAAAGAAAGAATAAAAGTAGAGAATATAACAATAATTTCTTACCGCTATAAAGCTTTAGCTATTAGCTTTTGAATGATTAAAAAACAGGGTGAAAGATTTGTACCTGAAAGGTTGGTTTAATTACGTGTGATGTTTTCACTACTGCACTTTGAGAAGTATTTGAAGCAATCTGCAAAATAAAAAATGATTGAAATATTTTAAATTTCTTAGTAGTTTAATATTTTACAGTTCTTACATGTAATAAATACCTTAGGTATATTATTACTTTCAACTAATATATTATTGTTAGGCAAAATCTCTGCATTCTAAAAGGTAAAAAATGAACATTTTTAAATGATGTTTTCCTTATAGGCTATGTTTTCTATCAATGTGAATTATTTATATTTACCATCACAGCTTACACTATTTACTTACAGCAATATTCTGATCATTTTCTTCATGATTATGGAGATTTAGAGTCGGTCGAGCTGAAGGAAGCAAACGAGATTTTAAATCATTCGCATACATCCTGTCCTCGAAGTGATCGCTGCAAATCCTATTGATAGCATATAAATATTCTGCTGTTTTGAGCACGAGGTCTTCACGATTGCATGCCGTTACCCACTGCTTTGCCCTTAAATTATTCCCAAAAATTATTTTCGATTATATATTATGTTTAACTTAAAAACCATTCTTAGCATGTAATATGTAAAAAGATTTGAGAATATACCTTGCATGCATGTAATATGTAAAAAGATTTGAGAATATACCTTGCATTGTCCTTAGGGAAGCGAAAGAAACGGCAATTCGAATTCGCAGTAGTATTTTTGCAGCGTTTGACACTGCACTTTCTGTATCCACTTTTCCTCATTTCAAAGGTTTTAAGTTTCTATTTGTCTAAACCGCACTGCCTCGCTTGCTAGAGCTCGCACGTTACTTATTATTATTATTACTATCTATTAAAATCTACACGTGACTTTCCTGATTGGCCGATGGGCCTAGGAATTTTGGCACTAGTGATGTATCTACACAGTGTGCCCACAAAGAAAAGTACTAGATCGCTGTTGCATAAAGGTGCCTTTTCATGCAGCGATTTTTTAGCGAGTAGCGAATAATTCGCCGCGAAGTGGCGAATCATTCGCCACGAATAGTTTGTGAGCGTCACGTCTGTATGGTTGCATGTCAACAATAGTAAGAAAATATTATACATAGTTGTTTTGAAATGCTTTTAAATATTATATTTAACAAATATAGATTAAATTATTACTTTGTAGGAAAATCTTGAAATCTTTGTAATGGACGACGAGTCGGTTATAAACTGGACTTGGTATAACCACCAACTGCAGTGGTTATTGCATATGTACAATATGTACAATAAGCAAATTATTATTATATTGTACAGAAAAGAAAAGCTGCTGCAGTTGCAGCTACACTTTTACATTTGAGAAAAAGTGGAAAAAAAAGATATTGTAAAAAGAAATATTGGATAGCACCCATTTTTCAAGAAAGGAAAGTGCATGGATTCTTTCATGCTGTGCTACCTAAACTCGCTTTAGAAGATTTGAGATTTAATAATTACATACGCATGTCTGCAACTCAATTTGAAAAGTTAACATTCTTAGTTGGAGCAGACATCTTCGCTCCTTGCGAATATTCGCAACAAGCTGAAACTTTTCAGCGAACAGCGATTACTCGCTAGCGAACAGCGAATGATCACGTGGCCTTCATTCGCGGCGATTATTTCGCTGCATGAAACGGCACCTTCATGGTATACCATGGAAACACTGCTAGATATCACCACGGCCTCATGTTAAAATCGAGGTAGTAGTACGACTCGACGGCAAAACGTTTGCAACTCTATTTTCACCAATTTTCAACAATTTTCAATAAATAGTATTGTTCAACGACGAGATGAACTTTCGAATACAACTCAACAGCGACTCGAGAAAGCTTATTATATAATATATAATTATAAATATTATAACAATATTAGAAAGCTTATGAAATATAAAAGTGATTAAAATGTTCAATAAATGAAACAATAAAGGAATATAATGAAGCTTTTAGAAGTGACTTTAGAAGCGTAATAAAAGAGAAAAGTATGTGTGAAACTCCATGTATGTATGTATAAGTACAAGATACGATAGGTCTGTTCTTTTTAGCTGCACTGCTGAACTAGTGCAATACGTTAAAGTGAGACAAGTATATTTTTTCTCACTCTAAGGCCGGTATTCATAGTCGGATCTTATATTTAAGACCGTCTTAAGTGTATCTTCAGATACTGCGTAGCCAATGAAATGATCTATACATCATCTGCAGATAAGCTTAATGCCTCCGGCACACCAGCGCGACGCGACACGCGATGCGCGATATGCGACGTGCGATATCCAATGAGCGTACAGTGTTTATGGAAAAGCTGTACGCTCATTGGATATCGCACGTCGCGTATCGCGCATCGCGAACCGCGTCGCGCTGGTCTGCCGAAGGCTTAAGGGAAAGCTGGAGTTGCTAGTGAACTATTTTTTCACTATAGCGGTGGTAATTGCAGTTTCGAAAATTCTCTTTATTGTTTGTGCAGAAAAAAGTTAAAAACTTGCATTTGTCTTTTCTAACTTTTTTCCATTTTGAATATAAAGTCCTGTAGAGCGAACTTTCTTTCTATCTATACTTCATTTGTGGAAAAGGATTTTTTATTCTGCACAAACAATAAAGAGAATTTTCGAAACTGCAATTACCATCGCTATAGTGAAAAAATAGTTCACTAGCAACTCCAGGATCACCTTAAGGGGAAGCTGGAGTTGCTAGTGAACTATTTTTTCACTATAACGATGGTAATTGCAGTTTCGAAAATTCTCTTTATTGTTTGTGCAGAAAAAAGTTAAAAACTTGCATTTGTCTTTTCTAACTTTTTTCCATTTTGAATATAAAGTCCTGTAGAGCGAACTTTCTTTCTATCTATACTTCATTTGTGGAAAAGGATTTTTTATTCTGCACAAGCAATAATGAGAATTTTCGAAACTGCAATTACCATCGCTATAGTGAAAAAATAGTTCACTAGCAACTCCAGGATCACCTTAAGGGGAAGCTGGAGTTGCTAGTGAACTATTTTTTCACTATAACGATGGTAATTGCAGTTTCGAAAATTCTCTTTATTGTTTGTGCAGAAAAAAGTTAAAAACTTGCATTTGTCTTTTCTAACTTTTTTCCATTTTGAATATAAAGTCCTGTAGAGCGGACTTTCTTTCTATCTATACTTCATTTGTGGAAAAGGATTTTTTATTCTGCACAAGCAATAATGAGAATTTTCGAAACTGCAATTACCATCGCTATAGTGAAAAAATAGTTCACTAGCAACTCCAGGATCACCTTAAGGGGAAGCTGGAGTTGCTAGTGAACTATTTTTTCACTATAACGATGGTAATTGCAGTTTCGAAAATTTTCTTTATTGTTTGTGCAGAAAAAAGTTAAAAATTTGCATTTGTCTTTTCTAACTTTTTTCCATTTTGAATATAAAGTCCTGTAGAGCGGACTTTCTTTCTATCTATACTTCATTTGTGGAAAAGGATTTTTTATTCTGCACAAACAATAAAGAGAATTTTCGAAACTGCAATTACCATCGCTATAGTGAAAAAATAGTTCACTAGCAGCTCCAGCATCCCCTTAAGACGGTCTTAAATATAAGATCCAACTATGAATACGGGCCTAACTTATTGCACCAGTTCAGCAGTGCAGCTAAAAAGAACAGACCTAATGTATGTATAGGTACCCTGATAACCAGTTGAAGACCTGATCGGTGGGGAGGTTAGTTGTACGTGAACGTATGGTATACATATCGGCAGGAAAACTTCCGTCTTTCGCGTCGTCGTGTTTCAGTCGCACTCTCGTGAGCACGTATGTCAACGTCGTATTATCAGCAGGCGAAGCTATCTCGATCGTGTCAGCGAGAACGGAGCGGAAAAGGTTACAATGACAGTGAATAACCAACAAACTGCCGTGCACAGGTGGATCTCGCGGATAATAATCGCTACGTTCATTGTATTCATTTTCCTGAATCTGCCGACCATCTGCGGGGCTCACGAGGGCGAATCGCCAAGTTACAAGTACTCCAAGGCGGCCAATGAGATTTACCAGAAGCAGCATCAGCATCAGCACGAGCATGAACATTCCGGCTCCACGCAAGCGAGCGCCTCACACAAATACAGTGACGTCGTTTTGAAAGCTGTTGGCTCGACTTTGATCATATCCGCTGCGCCGTTCCTCATCCTGTTCTTCGTGCCACTGGACAATACCAAGCAACGCGAGTCGTTGCTGAAGATCCTCTTGAGCTTCGCATCTGGTGGTCTTCTGGGCGACGCGTTTCTTCATCTTATTCCGCATGCGTTGATTCCTCATTCTCATGAGGCTTCTTCAGAGTCACATTCACATTCCCATTCCCATAGCCATGATCATGGTGACGATGAGTTGGGACACCACAAGCATGATATGTCAGTTGGTCTGTGTGTGCTGCTGGGCATAATAGTATTCTTAACGGTGGAGAAAGCAGTGCGTATTATTAAGGGCGATCATAGTCACTCGCATGTCTTCCAAGAAAAAAAGGAAGATACTTCATCGAAAGAGAAGAAAGGGGAGAAGAAAGACAGTGGCAAAGCAATTTCTAAAGCACAGAAGGTACATGAAGGTGACATAAAGATTGCTGGCTACCTGAACTTGGTTGCGGACTTTCTGCATAACTTTACAGACGGCCTGGCTATAGGAGCCAGCTACATGGCTGGGAATAGTATCGGTTATATAACAACATTCACGATCTTGCTGCACGAGATTCCACATGAGATCGGCGATTTCGCGATCTTGGTGCAAAGCGGATATAGCAAGAGAAAGGTAAACATTGCATTGATACAGCAATGATTGCGAGCTTGCTCGAGCATATTTATTCACAAAGTTGAAGCAATCATTTGAAATTGTAACGTAACATTCTGTTACTCTTGTTTGTATACTCTTTTCCTAAATTTTTTTTATATTGAAAATTATATTTCCTTGCAGGCTATGATGTTGCAGTTGATCACCGCTGTGGGAGCTTTATTAGGAACTTCCGTTTCATTGTTGGCGGAAGGAATGGGTAAGAAATTTATAGTTATTTAGGATTATTATAAAATAGATACACGTCTGTAAAAAGTTCCTCCTCTATTTGATCTCATCTTGTGTATTTCAGGCGACCTTGCGACAAAATGGATTCTCCCGTTCACTGCAGGAGGCTTTATTTACATTGCAACAGTCTCGGTGATACCAGAACTCTTGACTGCCACTAAACTGTGGCAATCGGTTATGGAGATTTCCGCTCTGCTTTTCGGAGTATACATGATGGTCCTTATAGCAGATTATGAATAAAAAACAGATTTATTATGAGATATTACTTTTGAATAATTTATTTTATACTCAATTATTGTGAACTGAAGAAAAGAATGATTACTTATTACTTAAATGATAGCACAGAAGACTAATTTGCTTTTCACAAGGATATGCATGATTGCATTTATTGGAAAAGAATGATATCTTATTTTTTCTCAGAAACATAGATACCAGTGACATAAATAAGAGTATCGATATTTTATATTTACATGATAAAACGTGGCATTTGTGTTTTATAAACAGACAAATGGAATTGCATGAAAGCAAGTATATTTTATGAAAGTATATTATATAATCCATTATTTTTTCATTAAAAAGGAAATTTTGTGATCTTGTGAAATATGAGGCAGATATAGAGATATATCAAGGGGCACGGCGGTGTCTCGCGCCAAGTGTACGCGCAGCGCGAGAAGACACGGTGCCTCTTTTACGCGAGGCGACGTTTTAAGATTTACATTATAAAGAATGTTATGATTATTAGTTATTTTACAGAATACACACATGCATACTGCCGCTGCATATTATTTATGTCTGAGAATTGCGTATTTCTTGTAGAATAATAATTTACACATATTATACACATATTATATATGTGTACATGTATATATACACACACACGCATATGTTCCTATTTTCTTTAAACTGCAATAAATTTGTTCAAAAATATTTTTCAAATCTATTTATCTTTGGTCTGCAAGATATTTAATATATTACATAGTTATAAATTATACTTTGACTTTATACTTTTATACAGTTGTAGGATAATTCCTATGCATAATTACTTACAAGTATATATACATTATATGTTTGTCGTGAATTATATATTTTTAGAAGTACTTAATTATGTGTCTATTCAATGTACAATTTATTAATGTCTAGACACAAGAGTTTAAGATAGTAATTTCTTAATTTCTTTGAGGCATTCATCGGCTTCTAGTAATGAATCATTATCATCCTTAGCTTTAGCTATTTTCCTTCCTTTTAGACACGATTTTCTGGCCTCGTCGTAAAGACCTTTCTTAAGGTACACATTCCCTAAATTTACGTGAATCCAACTCAAATCGACCATGTCTGGTAAATTCTTTCCTAGAAGCACAATATATGATTTATATAAATTACGCATGTACCTACAGTTAATTATGTTCAAATTTATTATTAATATATATTAATATACATGATCTGTTATAGATTTTTAATACGTTATCTATTAATTATATTACATGTAAGTATGGCTTGACCGGAAAGTCTGTGTCGATTTTTTAGCGCACAACTTTGCATTAATTCTTAATACAAAGTTTTGCGTTTGAATTAACTCAATATTATAATTACCTATTTTTGCTGCAGCAGACAGATATTTGATAGCTTCATCATAGTTTCCTTGCTTGTAGCAAACAGTTCCCAAGTCATTCAGCAAAACTACAGTCTGCTCATGCTCTTCACCGTTCATTTCTCTGCATATGTTATACGCCTGAAGAAAATAGTTGAAAGCTTCGGTATGTCGAGATTGTGACAACAGCATTCGCGCATACCAATCAAAAGTCATACCCTGCAGTAAGATAGCATCCTTGTGCTCAGGATCTTTCTCAATGCGCTCTTTCAACTTCTCCATACAAAATTGGTAGCCTTGCTCTGCGGTCCTAAAAGTATATCAAATCTCAGAAGTCAGTATCTCTTGAACGGAGCGTTGGGCAGGCAAAATATAATAAATATATCTATCTACTTACTTTGGTTCTTTTAGATGTTCCAACACTTTAGCCATTTTTAGGCTTATGTGGATGACCCTCATGTCATCCTCCGCGGCTCCATTTGACATCAGTCTTTGTAAAACAGATTTAAATAGGGTCTGCGCTTTGCGATAATCCCCGGTGTCAAACGCAAGATTAGCCATTGCATCGTGAATGTATGTAATAGCGTCGTAATGTTGTATGGTTTGCGCTTGACGCAACGCTAAATGTAACATTTGCTCTGCCTTATCGAACTGTCCCTTCTATAAAGGGAAAGCAAACATTGCTGAAACTGTATGAATCAAATAAAAAATATATTTTATTCTACTGTGCGCACGTGCATGCACACACTTTTAAGAAATATATATATGACACATCATGATTGACATCTAACCTGTATTAACAATATAGATCGTTTAATTGTCAGAATTATTTCAGGAACGTCTTCCTCGCTGGTATCCTCGATACCCAGTAAATAATGAAGAAACACTACATGCAAGGATGTTGCAAGAAGCTTTCTGAATCTTCTTTCCTGCGATCTATGATTATCGCGGAAATGATATCTCGCTGCTGTACAGAGCTGCATAGGTTTCGCAAAGGCATTTTTCCAGACGTGAGCGTATCGAGCATCCTCTGTTAATCGGACGAAGACGATGTTTGATGCGATGCGCTTGGACGTGCGAAGTATTAAGTTCAAGCGATACATTTCGAGAGTTTGTCTTGTTTTTTATACTGTGGTACTTTCTGTTGTCATCTTCACTCATTTCTGTAACAGCTGATTTCGGTCATGCGCGCTCCATTTCGTGCGCTGTGTCACGGATTGCCGGTACTACCAGGAATTCCGATTTCATATTATTATTTTTCTTTCTGCTTTGCTGTCAATTTCGAAAAATGGCAAGTAAAACAATTATTAATTTACCTAGAGTGTCGAGGATATTTCATCCTATGGCAAGTGGATTATATGATTCTGAAGGAAAGGCAGAAATCGCATTTAAAGGTTATGAGGTATGTGTGTTTTAAAGATTACCTTGTGCATCATTAATCATTAGCTCACTTAAAAAAGAAGTTTAAAGCAACATAATTTGTTAATTTTAATGGTAAAAAGCCTATTCGATGCAATAGAAATGTCTATAAATTTTTTATTTAATTTGAGATTATATTATAATGTGCACATTACAAGTGTACTTTTACTTTTATTTTTATTTTTGAATACTGTACTTTAAGTTACTATTTACTTTCAGTTGCTGGTTAATTATGGGATTATTAAACCAGCTAGTACCGGCATGTATGCTCTATTGCCATTAGGAATGCGGGTCTTAAATAAATTAATAAACATTGTTGATAAAGAAATGGCAAACTTAGGCGCAGAGAAAATACTGCTTCCAGCATTGACTTCCGCTACACTCTGGAGAAAGACTAATAGATATGATACTAGTAAAACCGAACTATTTACAGTTACAGACAGACACGACAGGGAATATTTATTAAGTCCAGTAAGTAAATAAGAGATATTTTAATATATTATATCAATATTTAACTGCTATTTTATTTTTGTAACATAGAATCTTATTCATGTAGAAGAATGACTGATTCAAACATTCCTGTTTCTTATTGCAGACGTATGAAGAAGCAATCTGTGGTCTAATGTCGTCGGTGGGACCTGTATCCAGTAAACTATTACCCTTGAGGTTGTATCAGATATCCAGTAAATGGCGAGACGAAATGAAACCACGACTTGACCTTCTACGTAGCAGAGAATTTATTATGAAGGATTTATATACGTTCGATGCTTGTTTAGATGGTGCGCAACATACGTATGATTTGGTCTGCGAGTCTTACGATAATATCTTTAAGCAGATTGGTATGAACTATGCAAAAGGTAACTAATACTTTTAATATTCGCATATATGTATATATATTTTCCTAGATACGTAATAACGAAATCAGATCCATCTATTTCAGGATGATTATTAAATAGCAGTTATTTACAGTCGTAGGTGATGTGGGAACAATCGGGGGCTTGAAATCACACGAATATCATTATGTGTCCGATATCGGTGAGGACGTTATACTGCGGTGTCCCGCATGTGATTTCTCTATTAATCAGATTATCTCCAAGACGACAAGTTGTCCCGAATGTAAAGGCGAACTGCGTCAATATAATTCTGCGGAGGTAATGTAAAACTTTTTTTTAACAAAAATTAAATTTGACTTGTTTCTCATTCAAGTATGTACGAAATACAAATGCAATAAGATTCTAAAATATTTGCTTTCATATATAATTTATTTTATATATAAAAGTGTACATTTATGCAAATCGTAAGTGCAGGTGGGACACATGTTTCTACTGAGCACGAAGTATTCGCAGCCGTTGAAAGCCGTATTTGCGAAACAGCATGAAGTAAAACCCATGGTCATGGGCTGTTTCGGCCTGGGACTGAGTCGCATCCTCACGCTAGTCGTTGATATGTTATCGGCGAACGATGAAATAAGATGGCCTGTGAAATTAGCACCATATACAGCATGCATCATATCACCGAAGGTAATAATAAGTTCAATTACAAGTCTGGGCGCGTATCTATTGAAGAATGCCGATATATGTCACTTTACATGTCGCCTTGATCCACAGATAGGAAGCAAGGAAGAAGGTGGATCTGTCTACGTTGAGCAACTGTTCAAAAGTCTTGAGAAATGCGGCATAGACGCGATACTGGATGACCGTACGAAATTGACGATTGGTAAACGAATGAAACTCGCACGCGTAATAGGCTATCCTTACGTAATTGTTATCGGCAAGACAGCGATGCAGTCGGTACCTTTGTTTGAGGTTCATGATTTAAACAATGATACCTACCACGAAATGTCGTTAGAACAGATAAGTAACTATTTCAATGATGTAAATTTAAAAATTAGTTAAAAAATGTGCGTGTATGATGCCTAGGGAAAAAGTAATCTTTTTTAATGACGTTTTTTAATGACGTTGTCTGCTTAGTATTATTTACAGCAGATGTAACGACCACGTGTATAATATTTGTACATAACATCGGTGTCTTTATTGCGTATTTTGTCACTTTCCTAAAGTAAAATAAAGGTCAACGATAACCGCTGGCGGAGCGAAGCACGCCCACGTCAAAACGCCGTTAAAATCAAGGTAAAGATTTTTTTTATTGAATTTGTGTTTTCATATTAACCTCTTGTCGTTAATGCGATTTTGTTACTATATGAAATATTTTTAAAAAAATATAAAATTCAATGAATTATTTCATTTAAATTAAAAGTATATTAAAATCAAACACGCGATTTCGAATAGCAATATTTCAATACGAATACGATAAATGGACGTCTGGAACTCAATTTCATGCATTTCATATAGCATGGTGAGAATCATAAAAATGAGCGAATTCACTACAAAATCTGCAATTTTATTGGTCAGCTTGACAAAGCTACTCATTTTTATAATCATTGCGTTGCGTGATACGCAATTGACCTCTTTTTAATATACTGTACTGTTCGCGGCACCAGTTCACCAATTAGCGCCGTCGGTCAGTTGTGAATGGCGCAAGTCGTGCAGTTATCAATTGACGCAGTCAATGTACAAATTGTTATCGAGAGGGAGTAATTTTCATTTGAACATACCGTCGTAATTTAACACGGGGACGTTATTCTTCTTTGCTTCTTATCATCGTCTTCTCGCGTTTATATTTAAAAAAATTCATATGAATAACAGCATTGTGCGTGCTCGTTTTCTCGTTATTCATTAATCGATACTTTAATCGTTTATTTGTCTATATTAATTTAATCAATTATTACTGCGCCGCGGGACATCACAATAAAATAACGCAGCAATCTTGACTATTCAACAAATCGCATGCGCAAACATGAATCAAATAACCATGCGCAATAATTATGACAAGCATTCAAAATCCTGTGAAATATTGAGCGTCGCGTTAAGCAGGATCGTCAAGTACAGTTTGAACCATAAGTTTCGAGATTGTTGTTTAAAAATGCTAAAAGCAAATAACTTGCACGATGCACAAGTGGCTCTTGAGGCTAATTTATTACGTATTGTCTCTCGTGACAATCCTTCCGATGGCCGGACGGAAACGGTGGGACAGAAAATTACGAACGGGGGAGGCGTAATCGGTTAGACGCGACAACGATGTTCGTTTTTTGAAAAATTCTTTTTCTTCCTTTTTCTTTTGCTTCAGCGAAAGCATTGTGATATATAATTTATATTGATCCGAATAAAATTGATCCGCTACGTCCGACCCGCGAAAGTTGGCAACAGTTGTGACAAGAGCGTCTATCGCGTCGGATCGCGTCATGTTAGGTTATGTGAAGTTAGGTCAGGTCGGTTGTGCGTGTGGCGAGCGATGAGCGGCATATTGTGAGAAACGTCTTTAATCGCGTTCGTGTGTTCGGCGAGTAAGGGTGACCGCGCTCCTCGCGAAACGCGCTCGCAACCGTGGCGCGAGAACGGTGATGCGGGACGCGAGCGTGAGCGAGCGAGGAGGAATCGCAGCGGGATCGCCCCGCCGTCGCGCCGTTCGACGCGAGGCTCGCGACGCCTCGGCGGTGCTGCGGCGTGCCGCGCCGTTCGCGTCGGTCGTTCGGTAAACGACGCGCGAGTGGAGGAGGCGGACATGGCTGGGATACTCGCGCGTTTCCCCTCGCTCGCGGCTCGCGGTGAGACGTCGGGCTGACGGAGGTTCTCGACTCCAGGAGCGGCCGTACCATCTTGCAAGTGGGTATCTCCAGCGCGTTCGATCCTACCCGAATCTTCGAATCGACCGCGGTCCCGAAACGCAGTGACACGAAGCGGATCGTTATTGCGAGTCCGCCGTCGGCACGAACGCCGACGGCACGCTCGTCCCGTTTATAGTGACCGCCGCGCGTCGCGCCGGCCCGTCTTCCCCCCCCCCCCCGCCCTCCCCTCCTCGGAGTTTTATCCTCGTCCGGGCGTGCGCGATAAGGCGTTGGGCGTGCGACTAGGAGAGAGACCACTCGTGACATAATAGCTCCGTTATTTCCCTCGTGTAGAGATTTAGTCCACACGCACGGCGGCAAGTGAGGGGACGACTGTGTGCGTATGCGCGCGCGCGCATGTATAATATCTGTGTTGGATGTGTATGCGTGCCTGTGTGTGTGCGCGCGCGCGCCTCTGTGTGTGTGTGTGTGCGCTCTCGCGACGGAGAATGTGCGGAAGCCCAGCTGTTCGCAGCCCTTGCGACTTGGCCGATGCGCAAGAGTCGGATATCGTCGCGTTACTCGCCACTGTGGGCACGCACGCATCGCACCGCTCGAGTCGCGCATAATTGAATCGCCCGGTTGATCGGAACGGCGCGGTCCTGCGTGTCGACTCGAGCCGCGGGTCTCCGATCCCGTACGGCGCACGGTCGCGATTGCTTCGTCCACGACGCGCGGCCAGGATCCGTCCTAACCTTAAAGTATCGGGAGTGTAACCGTGCCCACGGATCATCGGATCGCTTTCGTGCACGCGCGAGAACGTACGACGGGGACGGGCCGCGGGGCTATCGAGCGCGCGACGCTTTCGTCTTTTCGATTTCCTCATCTCGATCGTGTCTCGGAGTGAGGAAGCCCGGGAGCGCGAGATGTTTACGAGGCTAGTTCTGAATTAATCAGCCGCGTACGCTCGAGTGGCGAGCGAGGATCAATGAACGATGCCAGCGCGTTGCACTTCCCTACGAAAAATGTCCCGTGAAATTATTAGTCTACGTGGCGGAGAATCGATTAGTATGAAATTGTTCATTTTAGGTAAGAAAAAGCAACGAGAGCAATCTGTGATTAGTATACGCCATTTACGATTTTATTGAAGTGTGTTTATGAAAAAGGTTAATAATAATAATAATAACAGTAGTTGCTGAATATTGCCGGTGCTACTGCACGATGATACATTCACGCACATATGGTGAAGCATAAAGGGGGATCGTGGCCGGATCTTCTTTCGTCTGTGGAGGAGGAGGAGGAGGGGGAGGGGGAGGGGGGAATGAAAGAGAGAAACAGCCACTTCTTTTGCAAACGTTTGCGAGCGTACTCGTCGCAGACAAGGGGATCAAATAACTGGTATAATGTTTTCTGGGAGTGTCAAATTTTCTGTTTTATTATTTCTAACGCGGTTTCCTCTCGCCTTCCCCTCGCCCCATTACTCTAAAAATTAATACAGTTATACGCAAGCTAATGACAAATAAACTAATTATAATATGTAATCAAGGATACAATTTAATTATGTGAAAAAAATGCCAAAATATTGTTTAACATTTTTATATAATTATGTTTACGCAACATGACGCAAACTGTACAAAGAAAGCATTCAGAGCAGTTCTCGGATAAGTACAAACAGAACGTTGGTACGGAGGAAGGGAAGACAGTTTCTTTGATTCTTTCTGGCGAAAAAAAAAAAATAATGCCGAGCATCGACATGGTGTTTGTGCGCAGAGGGTTCGTGCGAGAGAGGACGATGATTCGATCGGGAGAAACGTAAGAATCACCGCAGTCACTCTGGCGCGTCGTGGCGAATTGGGTCAAAGGCCTGGATCCTCACCCTGTTCCTTCTCGTCTTCATCTATGAAACGGCCGCAAAAGATGCCGGGTTCATCGACGCAAGACAGACCCCGTGCTCATCGGCTTACGGACATCGAGCCTCAGGTAACATATTATTTAAACAAATGCAAAAAGATTCTGTGCGTATTATGTCACACACACACACACACACACCAATTATGTGTTATGTTATATATTAAATAAAACTTTAATAATTTTTCAATTTGAAATAATATTTCAATTTAATAATTTTCTCAAAATATTAGCTACTCTGTATAAAAATAAATATTTTGTTAAACTTAAGGATATATAAAAAATAAGCATTGGATATAAGGCTGTTATGCGAAATTTCGAGTTTTTGTTGAAAAGTTTTGTTTCTTTAAATTGCTGAATTTACAATATATTAAAAATAAGCATTTTGCAGAAATTACTAAAGGTTTCCATGCAAGATTTTAATTCGTTATTTAAATCCTTCGAGTTTTCCAAAATAATTTCCATAATTTCGCGGGAATAAAAATAAAATAAAAATAATCATAAAAAGCTTACGATGTTTTGAAGTATTATATATATATATATATATATATATATTAAAAGTTTTCATGTAGATGTGGAGCTTGTTGTTGTTCCGCGCTTACAGAATCCGCGATATACTTATTATTATATTATATATGATAATAAATAAAAATTGCAGGGCTCAGCATGTAATCGGGCAGACGATTTCAGCACACCTGTTAGTTCCGGTAGCAACATGGGTAGTATCGCGCGCTTTCCGAAACTCGATGAGTGTGCTCATTTTCACTACGAGCACGTTGAACTGGGTACTCTAGAGGTACGCTAAATAGTACGCCAAATAAATACGCTAAGCACGACGAGATACATGGGAGAGAATCCAATTAAGAGGCGCAACTTAATTTTCAGGTATCAATGAACGAAGATTCCAACGATTCGGAGAGCTACGCAGTTCGCATAACGTCCGGAGACGCGTGCTGGACACTGCAGAGATCCTACGACAACTTCGTCATGTTCGACAAGCAGTTGCATCGCTGTATATTCGATCGAAAGTTCTCCTCCCTGATGAAACTTCCAGACATTCAGCCGAAAAACGCTCGTGACGTACTGAAGGATTATCTGAACCGATTCTCGCAATTAAATCACGAGGGTTTAAACTGCGGCCCGGTGCTGAATTGGTTGCAACTCGATAACAGAGGTAGAAGGATTTTGGTCCCGGAATCGGATTCCTGCCCGATAAACACCCCAGCCGTTGCCGCGGCGTATGCAGTGAGGCCTTACACCGCGCAGGCGCAAGATGAGATCTCCTTTCAGGTAGCATTCGCTAAATCATAAAGCACTCGTTATCAGATTGATTTTTCAGTCACATCTTCAATCAAACTCAATCCACTCGAACATAAAATTAAACCTCTTCGTGAGAAGCTAAAATCTCAATCGAGACGAATTGTGAGTCGTCGCAATCTCACTCGCAATTCATATTTTGCTGAGAAAAATTCATCTGTTCTAATCTGATAATGTGTGTCCTCCCGAGCTAATGAGTTTGGTGCGTAGAACGATTCGCGATAATTGATCGAAGTGTTTTACGCGACGTACAGGTAGGCGACATGATATCCGTCATAGACATGCCCCCTTCGGGCGAAAGCACGTGGTGGCGTGGAAAGCACGGATTCGCAGTTGGCTTCTTCCCGGCGGAATGCGTCGCTGTGATTGGAGACAAAGTACCACGGCATCTGACGGTTTCGACAACAGTCAGGTCGAGATTGCCGGTGAAACCCGTGCTCCGGAAGCACGGCAAGCTAATAGCCTTCTTTAGGTCTTTCATACTGAACCGGCCGTCTAGGAGGAGACTGAAGCAGTCGGGCATACTGCGGGAGCGCGTGTTCGGTTGCGACTTGGGAGAACACCTGCTGAACTCGGGTCAAGATGGTAAAGCTTCTAATATACCTCATTATGATACAGATACAGATACGTTGATCAGTTGTCTCGGGTACTTGGAAGGACGAGAGAGAGAGAGAGAGAGAGAGAAAAAGTTGTCACTTGTTTTACAGTACCCATAGTCCTGACGTGTTGCGCGGAATTTATCGAAAAACATGGTCTAGTCGACGGTATATATCGCCTTAGCGGCGTGACATCCAACATCCAGAAATTACGAAACGCCTTTGACGAGGATCGAGTACCAGCGTTGCATTCCGATGAGAGTATCCTGCAGGACATTCACTCCGTGGCGTCTTTACTGAAGATGTACTTTAGGGAATTGCCGAATCCGTTGTGCACGTATCAGCTTTACTCCACCTTCGTCAATGCGGTTCAAGCCAGCAGCGACGCCGAGAGATTGAGACGCATGAGAGACGCAGTTAGAAAGCTACCACCGCCTCATTACAGGTACTTCTTCTTGATTCCGCCGTTACCAAAATTATGTTTTCTCTTTACGGTGATCTGACATTTTCTAATTTCTGATGAACGTTGCACGCGCAGGACACTGGAGTACCTGATGCGTCACCTAGTAAGGGTAGCTGCACGTGGCACGGAAACTGGCATGACTCCGCGGAACGTAGCCATAGTTTGGGCCCCAAATCTCTTGAGATGTAAGGAACTGGAAGTAGGCGGTGTGGCAGCTCTTCAGGGTGTCGGCGTGCAAGCGGTTGTGACGGAATTTTTGGTCTGTTATGCGGAACTTATATTTGGGGACGGTCCTGTTGGTAGACCGAAGTCTCTGGCGATTACCACGTCTGCGCGACTGCTCACCTTGGAGGAGGCGCGCAACAGGAGCCTCAGAGGTGAACCCGATTACATAGAAGTAGGGGCTGGTCCGGCTGGTTTGCCGTTGCGTTATCACACGGTCATCGAGCTACCGCGCAAGAGAAACGGATCGAAGCGATCGCCCTCGCTGAACTGGCGGGCGATATTCGGCAGAGGCGCCATAGGGAAAGCGAGGCAGATCGGCACGCCACCTCAAGCGGAAACGGTGCCGAGTTCCTTGAATTCCTTGCGGCGATTAAGACCTGTCAAAAGTGCCGACAGTCTGGACGGCGAGGATAGCTTGGGCCCCCTTTTGGGCGGCCCACCACCTACCAGAACTTGCGGTCACAGCCGGTCTGTCTCGCACGACTCGTACTTCGATCATCTAGCCGACGCGCCTAATGTATCCTCGCCGCTGGATCTCTCGGAGATACAATTGAATTTCGACCTGGAGGAGCGAGAGATGAGAATGCTCTCGGAAGAGGAGGGTGGCGGTGTGGCATCTGTGGAGGCGTCGCCGCGCCGACAGAGAACCGAGGCGAGTCAGTGCACCGCCACTAGCGGCGGTTCCAAGAGAAAACGGTCACGCTTAGAGGAGAGATTGCAGTGTGACGTCGAGTTGCGTTTCATAGACAGCCAAAGTCCTGATCAGGTGATCATCGTGAAACCAAGTTGAGTCCAAGTTGTTATCCGCCACTTTCGCTCTTTCTAACGACAATATCTTTCAGGTAATGGTAGCAACGAGCGCGGACATTCACAGTGTCGACACACCATCTCCACTACCAACACCCGGCTACCTGCCGTTGCTGTCGGAAGCCTCAACGCCATTGACCCCGGCGGTGTTACAGGGTGCGTCTCCATCGCCAATGTCGGCCAACAGTCCCAGGATAAGTTTCCGAAGTTTCACTTTGCCACTCGAGATCGGTGACGAGCGTGATAGGAGCAGCAGCGCGAACAAGTTGAAGGAAACCAGCGTGTCGTCTTCCGAGAAGTCATCGGACCCTAATCATAGATTATCAATAAATCTAGTAGAGCCGGATAGGAAATTAGAGTCGTGCGAGAGGATTAGGAGTTACGACGCGGAGTTGCGTGGTAAAACTGCGATCACGTCGCTTGCCGGGACTGCAAATTCGTCTACCACTCGGTCTACTTTGGTCGCTTCAATTTTCGACACGGAGATGACGCCGTGTAACAGGTTGTCGTCTTCGTGCGGGGAGATTGGAACCGGCGGAGTTGCCGCGTCTCGCAAGGTCGCGACGGACAGACTAAGTTCGCAGTCGGTGAAGATCTCGTCCGAATCGTACGATAAAAAGGGAGATGCGGGCGACGTGAAAGGGAGGTGCGATAAATCTACCACCGATTCGATACCGAACGACGTGATCGCCGCGGTCGAGCTGCCGAGGTTGCCGTCATCCAATGCGACTGATCTCGACTCGCCAATGTCGTGCGAGCAAACCCTGCAAGAACTGCGGGAGTCTGGATTCGTCATTTGTGATAGCTCGGACATGAAGGTGTTCAGCAATGCGGAAAATCAGCGCGCGACCAGCAACGCCAACGACGCCGGTGAATGGGTAATTATCGGGGATACGACCGGTTCACTCGCAACGCCGATTAGCGAATCGACCAGTCCTAACGATTCCTTCTTGGACAGCGGCGCGAATCCAGTGACGTCGGAGAACGTGTCCGGAGCGTCGTTAGAGCGTACGCTGATCTCGACCGCGGATACGTTTCGCATGGGAGTTGATAACAGCGTGACGGAAAACCGCATACTGGCACAGGAAAGCGAAGAGATGGTGTTCGACCTTACGGACACGAAGGAGTACGTGAACCGAGAGGAGACTAATCCGCAAACGAGTTTCAGTCTAATGAACAAAGGCAATCTCGTTAACGATGATTCCCGTTCTCGTCTGCACGACCGCGAGAATGGCAATCGATACTCGTGCGACGCGACTGATGTTAATTTGAGCGAGGAGTCCAACGTGAGGGATCAGCGACAGGTTCGCGCGTGTTACATCGAGGTGGACAACGCGAATGTATTTGGCACGAATCAGAACGAGGCGCGTGAGGAGCGAGAGATGTTCAGAGAAACGGAGACCTTCGAGAACTATCACCATTTGTCGAGGGATACAGGCGCGCGGCAGCAAGGTGCGTCACGTCCTTTGCAAATCACGAACCACCCGAGATTCGCCGGTAAATCCGCGGAGGATCAAGAAACAACGAACGTACCCATGAAGCAAGACAGCTGCGACAATGACCGTTCAAGCGGACTGTCGAAGAAGTGCCAAAGTTTCGTATTCGGAAATAATTCTCAGAAACAGCAGGTCAATGCGCAGCAGCGTAAATGCGCTTCCAAACGCGGCGATGAGAGCCAGAAGTGCGTGAATTTACAAACCGCTCAAATACGGGGCAACATCGACGTGAGAATTCCGTCGGAGAACGCAGCGGAACCATGCGAGGTCGCGCACGCTCCGGAAGGAGCGTCCGAGCTGATGGAACGAACGCTAGCTGTGGCGTCAGACGCATTCGCGAACGCTCCTGTGCAGTCGACTGTTGACGACGCGGTGGTGCTGCGAGACACCGCGGCCATCCTGCAGGAGCTGGCTCTGCAGAGATTATCCGGAGGCGCTGTGGGAGATGCGGCCGCGTCCGCGAGGAGAAAGTACGAGGGCGAGACAATCAGGGATCGGAGGAACTTTGACTCGGAGATTGGCAGAGAGATCGTCCGGGAGAGGAAATTGAGGCAGGAATTGGACTGCGTGAGGAGCAAGAGCGACGAAGCGTCGCAACACTTGCCGCCTTGCTTGCGGGCGCGTCACGCGAGAGCGACTCGAGCGGCGCTGAGCCGATCTTTGGACGAGGCCAAGTTCAATCGGATGACGGGTGAAATGCCGTCGTTATCGATAAAACAAGCGTCCGACGACGCGCAGCACTGCTCCACGCCCAACGTCGGCGGCAGCAGCTCGAGCGCTTCCGAGAAGATTCAGTTGAAGACTCTCGGTGGCCTGGACTTGGGTGATCCGCAATGTCGAGAGAGAATCGAAAAGTACAAAGAGGAGAGGAGGACATTTCTCAGAGACAAGTATCGATCGGAAAGTTTCCGCGGGATTTCATCGAAAACGGAAGATGACGGTGAGCAGGCGTTACTAACCAGGTTGAAGCAGAGAGCTTCAAGACCCTCTCTTCATTAATCAAGTTTTCGTCTTCTTGAAATTCGCTTTAATTAGTAGTAGAAATAAGCTCAGGAGAGAGCATAGTTGATCGGCAATGTAATAGCCAGCATTGGTTTCCAATGTAAAATAGCTGCGGATTGAAATGGCGGTAGGAGTTGATTCAGCCAAATTTTACGACGTCTTAACGACGTCGCGTGTCCTCCACCCTCGATACAATGAATCTAGCAATCTAATCGGAATGGCGTCTGAATAAATTCGCCATCCTAAATCGCCTAACTTGTATAATTCGTTGAATATTTTACATCGAACTTTTATCACTCGAATGTAATGCTGACTTCTGCTTATTTATACTACTTGCGAGCGAGCATTGTTGCTTACGTTCATGACGATATTCATGTAATTCTGCTTTAAACGCCTTTAATCGATTCACTAAATCGCTTTCACTCGAATCTCATTAAATGCCGTAAAGTAACTCGAATCGCGAATAATATTGAGACTAGAATGTGGCGAGGTCGACGATGAAGTATACTTCGAGTCGCGACTCGATCTTCGTCGCGCGATCATTATTAGCGGAATTGTAGGAGTGCTTGTGAAGCTCGTTATTAATTTATTAATAACTCAAAGAGAGAAATATTAACTTTTATTATTGTTATAAGCTTTAATAACAAATCTTTGTAATTATTTCTATTATTATTATTAATGTTTATTGATCTTTCATTGATATTTTTCATTGATTTACTCGTGTTCTTTGTACTGTTACGCTAGCAAGCATATAATTTAATTACTTTGGATGTACCAGAGTCATTAAAAATCCACGAATAACTGCGATTCGTAAAGAAATGCTAGTTCTGCATTTCAGGTTGATATTTTATTTTTATAAATTATAAACGATGACGTTAATTTCCCGGCATATCCAAGAGTTGCCGCTTACGAAATTATTTTTATATAGCGCTAGTTACAAAGTGTTATCTGTTTGTCAAAATATGTATTTCTATTTGTTTGCTGCTCTTCTTGCTGTGCTCTCTTTTTTTTCTTTTATTTTGTCCACGACAAACGGCACGTTCTTTTTTGTTTTAGCTTTAAATACAACTGTATTGTACTCTAGAGTGTCGCGTGTTAAAAATCTCTGGTACATACATAAGGTTTAAGATTAAATTAATTGAACATTGAGTGTGTTAAAAAGTCTCGACAAATTTATTCACGACATCAAATCGGACATTTCGTTCGTGCGTCAATGTTATCTCTTTATGGACTGGTGTATAATAATGTCTAGCGATAAATATACCGTTCGAACATGTGCTAACTTCCTTTGGTTAGTTAATGTGTAACGTGTAACATATTGATTCACGTGTCAACGCGTGTTTTACGACGAGAAACTTGCTTGAAATCAAGATTACTATACAAAATACTAGCAGTTCTCTTGAAAATGATTGTTCTAGAGCCTACTATCGCGCCTAACCGGCCTCGAGCATCACCGGATTTTAATTACTAAGCAGTAGTTCCGTTTAGCTACCTCACTGCATCTCATTAGGCTATTACGGACGAAATTCTACACCGCGCGGATAGAATTTAGTTACATTTTTATAGCTTCATTTGCGTTCGCTTTTGCGTTATTTACGAGGGCGAGATAACTGACCGCTCACTTTTCTGCAGAACGCAATATCTTTACGCGCGAAAATTTTATTTCTTCTTTTTCCAGAGCGGAAAAAAAGCTACCAGTTAACTTCTTTTAGCGGAGCGTTTCATTTAAGGGGGGAACCTGCTTTAGAACGCTGAAAATAAGGTATATTTTACGAATTGTTTTTGGAGAAACTATACAGCGGATCATTATAAAACTTTGATGCATTTATTAGTATATGTTTAAAGATAAAAAAAATTATTTTTTTATTTGAATATATCGCTTGTAGAGGTCGTCCTGGAGAAATCTTAGTGCAGCCGCGTCGCCGGCATTGCAAATTGGTGAGCATTCTCCTGCCTCCAAATTTCGTCTAAACTGAAAAATTGAAATATCTTCTCGTTATTTATGAATTCCCATCGTCGATGAACCAAAGAGAGAAGAAAAAAGTTGAAAAGTGCCAAAATGGTGGAGCTTAGAACACAAAAGTACGATTTTTAGGCAAAGTTTTTGAACTTTTTCATGCAAAAATAATTGTTTGACTTAATGGTTTTATGAATATTAAAGGTTCATCGACGACGGGAATTCATAAATAACGAGAAAATATTTCAATTTTTCAGTTTGGATGAAATTTGGAGGCAGGAGAATGCTCACCAATTTACAATGCCTCCAGGACGACCTCTACAGGCGATATATTCAAATAAAAAAATAATTTTTTTTATCTTTAAACATGTACTAATAAATGCATCAAAGTTTTATAATGATCCGCTGTATAGTTTCTCCAAAAAAGTTCGTAAAATTATACCTTATTTTTAACGTTCTAAAGTAGGCTCTCCCCTTAAGCAATTTTTTTATTTAGGCAATTTTGGAAAAGCGTTTGGGAAAAAAGACTGGCACAATTGTCAAATATGATTGCGTATACAGTCGTACTTGAATCGAGCGAACAAACCGCATATTCAATGTTCCGCGAGTGTTGGGAATACATATTTTGATCTCTTACACGAATCCCGAAGCATTTAACTAGGGATAAATCATAGATTAATTGTTTACGTAACTGCGTATCTCGCAAGCTTGAGATAAGAGATAAGAGAGGAACGCGCAATTAATCGAAAGTTGAATGATTTCACTCATATCGAGCTCCCTTGTTGATAACACATTTTCTGCTTAGTATTGCACATATATTTTTATTTAGCAATGTGTCGATTCTGGCTAAAAGTGCACAATACGCAAAGATCAGAACCGTTGTCGATAATCGCCCA
Source organism: Ooceraea biroi (assembly GCF_003672135.1). NCBI lineage: Eukaryota > Metazoa > Arthropoda > Insecta > Hymenoptera > Formicidae > Ooceraea > Ooceraea biroi. Next base: position 4,526,001 of record NC_039517.1, on the reverse strand, counting down.
TTGAACGTTCATCTACTTCCAAAAGTTGACTCGATAATAACATCTTTATGTCCTCATTATGATCGGTACTCAAAGATCTGCAATCAGCATGCACGCACACATGATATTTAATTAATAATAGAAAATTACTTGAAGAAAACTTGATTCAATATCATTCACTTCCCCTTGAATTACTCTTACTGCATAGTAATGGCCTAAAACTGGAGGTATCTAGCTTAAAACCCCCTACAAACGAGATTACCTAATGACGGACATTGCGCACAATATTAATGCGCGCAATAATAATAATAATATATCCAAGAGCGATGTATGTATTTTTAATAAGTTGAGATTCCTGCGTTTTCGCAAAAGTTGTAGACTCGTTAAAATCCTTACTGGAGGACCCCTGAAATAATGTTGAGCCGCTAGAAGTTAAAGTTCCCCGTAAAACAATACAAAGACTAATTCTGTAATGTTTAATGGTTAATAGTAATCTTGTTTTTAAGTGTAGGCGGCCTCGCGCCTTACTATTCGATTGGGCGTATTTCTGCCTCCTTTCCCCAGTTATAATCGTATCTAGTAATAATTATTTCCGTTATGAAAGACTACTGTTATTGTCGATTATAATTTTATGTATATATGTATGTATATATATATATAAAATATATATATATACATACATATGTGTATATATATATGGACACACAAGTTGTACGTATAAAATAAATATATAAACGCTGTAAACATTGAAAAGAATCGTGTTTGAAAATTTTTTAAAGTGCCCTTTACATCCCATCACATGAATTTTATTAATAACCAACTCTCAAAGATTAATAACATATAATTTATGATAATTTTTGATATTGTATATATTTTAAAAATTTTAGAATGATAATCGGAAAATTATTAAGTGTATTGTGTATGACATTTTTATACGACAATTTATGAGAAATTATCATTAATATTAAAATTTAAATACTACAATGCTCACCAGTTGTAGCTTTTATTATAATAAATGTAACTATACAAATTGCTTTTCTGCAGGCATTAAATTAACGTGCCAAAAGAACACGCGGGCCTTACGAGTAAGTTAAATAAAAGAATGTCCTCTGTACGCGTAGTACAATACACAACAATGAGTAATCTGGAATTATTAACGCGTTTCGATAATTTAATTTTCTATATCGCTCTCTATTTTCAGAAATCAAAATAATATTGACAACAGAATATTAATGAAGAATGACACGTGTCAATTACATCGGAAATCAAAGGATGCCAAGTGAATGTTAATCACATTTGAAGGCAAGTTGTCGCAAATGTCGCCTCACTCGCTCTTGTCCTTCCTGTCGTGCGTCGTCGAGCCTCGATCGCTTCCTCGAGGGGGTCCGTCTTGAACCCCGCAGTTCAAGCTCTCTCGACGTGTAAAGGGCCTTCAGTCTTTACTTCTTTAAACGCTGTGATAGAGTGGATGGGAGGTGGAAGCTCTCTCGACAGGCGGCGGAAGAGGCGTGCGAGGACTCGCACAAGGGGAAGCAAGTTCACCTTTATGTCGTAGAGCGAGGGCCACTCGAGAGAGCCAGGAAGCGCCGAGGTGAGGGCGACTCCGTGACTATCGTGGGATCTACCGCGGCAATTATTTTTAAACACGCCATGCGGATAGGGATCTCGTCGAGTACCAGCGGTGGCGTGTCCGTTCTGCAGTTCGCGCGAATGGCCCGCGATCATTTGTGGAGCGGTTTCGCACGATCGATCGGCGTGTTTCGATATTACTGATAGGAAGCCTAGAGATACACGGCAGGCGGGATTTTTGACTCGCAGCTTCTTCTCTCTCTCTCTCTATCTTTTGTTGCCTCTCGTTTCTCGTTTCGCGATCGACCAACGTCGTTTCTTCTCGGGCGCGCTTTCACGGTGCACAAATCGAATCAGGACGCCCCCGCAGGGTCGACGACAATGTTATTTGTTAGCGGAAGCGTCGTAGTAACCGGAGGCTGAAACGGGGCCAGATTGCCGTGGTGATCGAGTTAAACGACACGTGGGCACTAAAGCCGTTGTCTCCGCCGCGGATATCCTCCCTTTCCTCGTGCATCGCGCGTATCCTTCCCTCTCGATCCGATCGCCGATCGCAAATTGCGCGCGATCGCGTAAGGATCTCCGTGTAAAATTCCAAACGAAAAATTCTCTCGTTCGCGACTCGTCGTGCGGGCCAACGGATGAAGCTTTTTAGGCGGCTTTATTTCGGGGGCTGTTGTAGAGCCGCGGATTGACACGCGGCGACGTCTTGACAGCTTGTTAGGCCAACGGCTCTATTCCCCTCCTCGAACGTGCGTTAGGCAATTCGCTTCCATGTGCGAGTCTCGGATTAAATTGATCTATAGTACTACCCGATTCTGAGGCCGATCGGTCGATCGATTCGATCAATTTCGTCCTAGTGCTAATAATTATAATTGTTGATATAACGTTTATTGCTCTTATTAGGGAAAAGAAAGGAAGACACTTGCATACTTTATCGATCTAAGCAAAAATGTAGCAACTCCGTTACACACGCGGGACATGCCCGCATCGATACTGAACGTACCCTGCTAACTGAAAATAATGAAAGTAATGGGAACACGCCCACTACATTTAGCCCACCGAACTAAAGCGCGCGCCTCGCGCCCTTTAGTTGTACCCCCTGTGTCGCAACCCCTTCCAGCGCGAGAACTTGCGCTCGCCGCCCGTCGGCGCCTTGCTCGTCCTCGCTTTCGTCCTAGGCTCTATTGGCCATTGTACCTGCCACTTCATTGTCCTTTATTTCATTATTCTCGCCGCATTCCGCTTCGTCCCTCCGTCCCTTGACGAGGGATCGCCGAGTTTTCCCCCCTTTTATTTATGTACCGTAATAATAGATGTCTTAACGGAATCTAATAAACGTCATAAATGGCTCCCGTGATCTCATTAGTTTACGAGCTTACCTGCACTAGAGCTGGCACGATTCCGCCTCCTGACAACTGCCGATAGCATCTCGCTGTGCATCAAAGGCTGGTCGATTCTCGCGTGTCGCGTGTCGCATGCACGGCGCCGCTCTTATGAGATATTGTTACCTCCTGACATTTAAGCGTTCGTTCAAGATCATCAATTTTGCTCATCAATTTTTATAGTAAATACCTAACGCGATAATGAATAAATGGATATTAAATTAATTAAAAAATGTAAATTTAGACCAGGCAGAAAATAAAATGAGAAATAGGAAATACTCGAGAGATATCAAGAATCACGCGTGATTTAAGAATGTGTTTTCCGTAAGTGTGATGCAACATTATACGGAGAGAATAATAGAATAATAGAATATGCTAACAATAAAAATTGCATTATTATTATTAGGACTGTTACTTTTTCGAAGCTTCGAAGGTACGATCTTTCGAAGGATCGAAGCTTCGAAGATGTGAAGTAGTCTTCGAAGGTCAATAACTTGAAATTATATAAATATTATATTATAAAGTATTAATATTATTAAAAATACGACTGTGATACATTTCATACAATTCTGGATTCTACGATAAATAAAGGTAAACGTCGATTCTTCGTCAATTTAGAGAAATCAAGGATCTATAAAAACTTTAAAATTGTTTGATATTATTTACGTTTTTATTCACCGTGTTTTTATTGTTCAATACAAAATATTTATTTGATTTCAAAAGTGATTTACTTGATTATATATTGAATATATTCTTTTATTCGGATTTGTATCAAATATTTTATCAAATATTTTAGGAAATTTAATCATGAAAAAGAGTTGGGTATAGGCACATTGTGATAAAGCTGCAGACGGAAAATCGGCGACATGCCTAATTTGCGATTCGGTGCTGCAAACTCACGGATCTGCTTCAACATTAATCGAACATTTAAAGAATGTTCATTCAATCCGTCCATCAACCGAAGCGATACAACGTCCGCACGATGACAGTATAGAGTAAATAAACTATTATACTCAGAAATTTTATTATTTAATTTTTATTCATTCATTTATTATCTACATAAATAAACTTATAGATAAATAGTTAAAATTTTCAAGCTTAAAATAACGATGTTTTGTAAAGTTTAAACCGCGGAATTTAATGTGAAATTAGTAATTTACAAATTGGATGAATTATTATTAAATTATTATGATTATTAGATTGATTTTTAATACTTTTTTAAGAGCAATGTAATATTCGGCAAACTCTTCTATGGTTTCCAGATTAGTACATCAGGAATCATATGCCTCTCAAGCAACAAATAGTACAGAACATTCGCAGCTAGAAGAGAGTTCTGAAGAAAATAACAGTATATCAACAACACCAACAAAACGAGCTCGTACATCATTAGTTCGCTCGATAAAAAAATCAGGATCAATTAGCAAAGAACGTGTTGAGAAGATAACAAAAGCTGTGACGAAATTGGTTGCATGCAGTCAATTACCGTATAGTTTTGTTTCTAGTTCTTCCTTCAAAGATTTTATGAAAGAACTAGAACCGAACTACAACTGTCGATGCTATCCAAACCATGGAATTATGAATATTTAGATGTGCACCGAATCGCAAATTAGGCATGTCGCCGATTTTCCGTCTGCAGCTTTATCACAATGTGCCCATACCCAACTCTTTTTCATGATTAAATTTCCTAAAATATTTGATACAAATCCGAATAAAAGAATATATTCAATATATAATCAAGTAAATCACTTTTGAAATCAAATAAATATTTTGTATTGGACAATAAAAACACGGTGAATAAAAACGTAAATAATATCAAAAAATTGTAAAGTTTTTATAGATCCTTGATTTCTCTAAATTGACGAAGAATCGACGTTTACCTTTATTTATCGTAGAATCCAGAATTGTATGAAATGTCGTATCACAGTTGTATTTTTAATAATATTAATACTTTATAATATAATATTTATTACTAATAAATTGTTTGTAACATGGATCACGCGCCTTCACTTTCAAACGATTATTTAGATGTTGCTGCTAGCAACTTGCTTCTGCGCGACACCGAAAATCCTATCGCGCAAATAGCAAAGAAATAGAAAAGACGTGATAACATAAGCTGAAATTGGTTGCATGTAGTCAATTACCGCATAATTTCAAGTTATTGACCTTCGAAGACTACTTCACATCTTCGAAGCTTCGATCCTTCGAAAGATCGTACCTTCGAAGATTCCTTCGTTCCTTCGAAGTTATCGAACTTCGATCAAAAATAACAGGCCTAATTATTATCATACTATATTATTATGTGATGGAATGTGTATACACACACGTACACATATGCATCTAAAGTTAAAATTTATATACATCACTATTTAACTAATTATATATACAAAGATGTTCTTTATAATCTGATGCTATAAAAATCTATCATGCGTAACAATAAATCTTCTCGCTATTTTTTTCACTATTACATATTGTAGCAAGATTAAATTAATATGGTATTTTCTTGTTTAGAGATGATATTTTTCAGGAAAATTCTCTCCGTATTGATTAAAATCCTCGGTTTCGGCGTTAAGTTTCTGCGCAAAACTTGCGTATAGCCAGTCATGTGTTGATGCACGGACGTATCCTATTCCAAGCTAATTTTCTTCAAAATCACGAGAGCATAATGCAACGATAGACGTAAAAAGGAAACTTATTTTTTCCACACACGCACACACACACAGAAAATGAATATCGCGCGTGTTGTGTGTCGCTCGTGGTCTCGATGTGCGCGTATTCGTCCATCCGATGTATATCCGAGAATGTACCCCGTGATTTCGTCCCGATAACACGATTATGATCCTCTCCTCATCCTCTTTCTATCTCTCTCCACCCCCGCGAATCCGCAGTCAGAGAAGAGAAAGTAGGGAAGGAGCGGGGAGGGAAGCGTGGCGCGGCGTCATCCCTCTTCGCCCCTTTCTCTCTCTCCTCCCCTTCTCTCTCTCTCTTTCTCTCCGTCGCTCTCTCTACGCATCCCGTTGCCCTCGAACTGACAGAGTAGCTTCGCTCGCTCTGATCCCTCGCAATTACTTCCCATTATCTGGGTATTAGGATTCACCCCAACTGGAAGCACGACGTGCCGCCTCCCCCGCCCCCGTACGGGCGCCGCCTATACAACACTGCTCGTTGCAAAATCTACTGTCTGTCGGAGTATCGCTTCTTTTCCTTGACTCGCTTGTTGGTCTAATGTCCCGCAACAGGTAGTGCAAAAACGGAAGATCGTCAAAACCGCGACCGTCGTAACTCGCGTAATAAGACACGCGCGCACGCGGCACGATAGCGAGTGATAAACTTTCATCATTGCACTCGACGTGATCGTCACAATTTTGAATTATGCATTGCGGATTTTAAGACGAATTATTTATTTTGTCGTTTCTAATATTCTTAACGAGAGGCAGGTCAGTTGTAAATCCTGAGGATACTAGCGTAGTACTCTTCTTACTCCTCTTTGTTTCTTCGCTCTTTGATGCCTCATTAGCTTTCAAGAATACCTCCCGCCAATGGCATCGAAATGTCGAGTCGATGATTAACGAAACGATTAGACGTGGCAAAACGCAAGCAGCGTTCGTGACCCAGGACGTAATTAAATGTCAATGCCGATATTTAATTACGCCGGCGTGATTAAATGAACAGCTGATGTCTCCAGTGCTCTTCTAATACATGCTAGGTGCGCAAATTAATTCGGTGCCCCTTTTTAAGTAATTTATTTATTTTATTTTTTGAGAGAGAATTTGTCAGAGAGTTTGCTACCCGATAGAAAAGTATTAAAAAATAATGGCAAATATTTCAAAGATTGACACGTTTATTATTTTTGTTGTGAATGCGAGCTCAATTTCTTGAAAAAGGCACTGAATTAGTTTGTGCACCTAATAAAGCACGCTGATTTCTCCCGAAAGAAATACAACGCATCGTTCGACAAAAGTATCACCTGAAAAAACGATCAAGGAAGATCAAATGTACACGCATTTTATGAGCATGACAGTTTAATTTCCAACGAAAACCACGGCCTAGGTTTACTCACTATAAAAGGTAATAATGGATAAAACATTGGTTTTATTACTGTAATTTGCTATAAAAAGTAGATTCGAGAATCGGCAGAATTTCACTTACGTTAGCAAACCAAAAGCTTTGGAGCGACGCTTCGGAGCGACGCGTTGCCGTCCCATTGAACAGCCTGAATTATCACCCGATGACAGACGAATACTTCTCGAAAACGCGGAATGTTCTTTCTTCAATCTCAAGCAGAACAATCGAATTTCATATTCTCTGTTACGCGGGGCGAGTTTCAGTTCTCGATTAATTTTCGATTAATCCGATCATCGCGAGCATATATCGAGATGATCTTGGAACTATGTTGTACATAACAAGTATAGACCGCGCATTTCCGATTTTAAGGGCTTGACACAAGGAAAAATGTAAGCAGTAGGACATAAGCAGTAAGCGGATCGGCCAATCCAGATTTCTGACGGTCATTTCAATCATAATTGGTCGATCTCCTTATTGCTTACGTCTTTACTCTTTACTGCGGTTTTCCTTGTTTCGAGATCTTTAATGATAAGCATCACGTGCGAATTCGAAAAAGGGGCAATATCTCTCTCAAGTAATGTTTATTCTCTTCAATAACTGAATAGTGAAGAATGCGGAAGGCTTTCTATGAATGCCTCCCCCTCCAAGTAAAAAGAACAAAATAAAAATGAATATTTCTATTATATCTACATACGTGTGTTAGCTTCACTGATTAGCACGACAACCTCATGATAGCCTCTCTCTAATTTTTACATCAGAGGAAGAAAGCACAACGCTGGTCGCGGAAGGTTTTCATTTCTTCGTAAACTGTGTACAGAAAGAGAGAGAAAGAGCGACTTGATCGGAACGCGTGGTCTATACTTCTGCACCTACACCCGGAACAAGGATTCTGTTTCTTCTGTTCATGCAGTTGCCGTGATTCCGATAAGAAACGAGCGACTTGATCTCGTGTGACAGTGTCCCTAGCGATGCTGACGTTGGGCGGAATGCTGGCCGTGCTGCGGTTGGTGATGCAGGCCAATCGAAGGTGGATGTGAGTGAGGGTGTGAATGTGGATGTGGATGTGGATGCGAATGGATCGTCGTATGGAGGATCCTTGGTGGTGTACCCCGTCTGGACGGTGGAGATAGGACGCCAGTCCGCGTCGACGTTGGCGTCGAGGTCGTCGACGTTGACGTCAACGCCGGAGTCGCCGTTGGCGTCGGCGTCGGCGTCGGCGTCGGGGTCGGCGTCGCCGCCGGCGTTGGTGTCGGCGACGGTGTCTCGTCGCCCAGCACATCAATCTCGTCGTCGTCCTCATCGTCGGAGTCTGCGGGCGCGTCGCTGCTCGCACGAGACTCGCGGCCGCCGCTCAACGAAAAGTCTACGGGACGCTCTGTTGGCATTAACAATTAATTCTCGGTTATATCGAGTATTCTCGTTCGAGCGCATTGGACGATTGTCAGTGATACAAAAGTGATGAAGCGTGATGAAATGGAAATGGTTCACATATTTTTCTAATAATTTGCCTAACTTTTTCTCTACGCATGTAATAATTGTATATCGAGTCCTACATCCAAATATCCAATGATATTCGGGATGAAATTTTCTTCCCTTATTTTCAACTTGAATTCTTAATTGCTTGGAATTTAAGAATTAATTGTCGATTATCGAATATTCTCGTTCGATCACATTCATGAACGATTGTCAGTAATGAGAGTGATGAGGCGCGATGAATTGCGAATGATTCGTAGGTTTTATAAATCTTTCTGTAATAATGTATCTAGTTTTTTCTTCATACATTTAATAATCGTGCATCAAATCCTACATCCAAATAATATTTAATGTATTTGGATCGAAATTTCTTCTTTTATTTTCAACTTGAATTCTTAATGTTGTTTAGTATTTAACAATCTCCTCAATATTACAGACAGTTCTCGATTTACAAACAAAATCCTCTCCTAAATGTTGTTCATCATATACTTTTGTGTTTATTATAGATTAAATATCTTATAACTGAGATATTTAGAAAAACATTTATAATTATTAAGAATACAATTAGAAACAGTAACATCAACATCAACAAAATTAACATAATATTAATAAAGAAAGCGTATATTACTTGTTCGACTTAATTCAGTTTCAGTTATGTGCTTCAAACATTCGTAACTCGAAAAGTGTGTTTTTTCATTTATATTTACATATTATAGCTCAGTAGTGGCGAACCTTTTTATGTGCGCGTGTCCAAAATTTACAAATAATATTTATCGAGTTGTTGACGTGCCAGACAGTTTTAAGATAGGGGAAAAAACTAATAGAGAATTACTCATTGCAGAGAGAATTTTGATTGAGACAAGTATTCAACTGCCAGAATCGATATCATGAAAAATGCAAAGATAAAATTCAATTTAAAAAGAAATGAAGATTCTAGTTTTCTGAAGATACGAAAAAGAACTTGATTCAGAGGTCGTTTCAAGGCTATCAAATCAGCTAGATATACTTTTAATCCGATATCTTCTATTCACAATATCTTTTATAACGAAATTTATTTTATTCAATTTCTATATTTAATACATGTTTCCCCGAAGAAAGTGTTTTGCTTCCCATGCGAGTTAGTCAAGTGATAGTGTAGGTGTGGAAAAGGTGTGTTGTGAACGTAAACAGCAATTTTGGGCATAACAATATGTAATAGTAAATAATGATATTATTTATAATGTAAGATATACATAATATCTCGTGCTTGCCAGATAAAAAGGTATAATAAGATCATAGTGTTTATTATTAACTGAGAACTTTCCAGAAAGTATTCAAAGAAAAAGGATAATGAAGATAATGAAGTTGATTTTGCAAGAGAGATTCGAGTTTCGCTTAAGAAGAGAGATTCGAGTCGTGAGAGAGAAAGAAAGAACGGCATTGTGATCAATTAATTTTGTATCGCGGCGGCATTTCTTGATCGAGATTTCGCGATTCTGCTAGTTTGTAATTATTTATTAATTTTAAGATAAATCTTTTGCTATATTTCAATTTTATCATCACACAATTATTAAATATATATTTAACAGTAACAAAAGAAAAATCTATTTTATTTATTCTTCCTTCCACATATTAACACATTAAAATCCGTTGTTGTTTTATTAAAAACTTCATCCGGGTGAAATTAAAAACAGATAATGAAATTTTTATATCTTTTCAAAAAAACGTAACTAAATAACATTATGTATACACACACACACACACACACACACACACACACACACGGTATGTTATTTTTCTTATTAAATTAACAAATTTAAAAGTAAGATTCAATTTATTATATCACAAATATGTGCACACGCACTGTTCTAATATTTTAATATTCTTAAAGTTTTTTCAAGCTTTTAGCATCCAACAAAAGATTGACCTATAATAGATATATGAAAATTAATCAATATAATTTAAAATATCTAAATGCAATTGTTGCGAGAGAAAAAGAGAGAGAGACGCAAAATATTTTATTATCATCAACTCTTTTTATATTTGTAAATTTCTAAATTTTTAATGATAATTATAGAGTTAATTATAACAATTTTTGTAGATATATTTATATATGTAATATTATTAAAACTTATTAAAAATAGTTTAAATAAGAAATCCGTCGTAAATTACTATTTACGTAATAATATAAAATGCTTTTAATTAAAATTAAAAAAAATATTAGATTAATAAAATTCACGAGATTCTGCGGAAAACTCTTTTAAATCCTTATACATATATCTGTACAATAGCAAACCGATCGTTAAGGTGAAAAATAAAAGTATAATCCTTTTATAAACTGTATATGTGTAACTCTTTGGAATTGACAAATACATAATCAGGAAATTAACGTGAAAGGTAAGGTGAAATTTTCGAAATTTGAAAAACTCGCTACTAAGTTGTTAATTTCAAACACTACCATTAATCTCCCTTTACTTCACACTCTGGCGAAAATCCGCCTGCTCTTGTTTTTCGCGAGCGGTAAAATTTGTATAAAAATCAGGCGAGACGTTTCACCTCACGATACGCGCCATCGCGGCCTATGGTTGTCTTTAGTGGCGAACAATCGAGAATGTAGGTCTGACCGAGCACTTAGCGGGTAATTGAGCAATTTTCTCGAAGATGAGCGTAAGCGGAGAGTCGGACCAAGATAGCGAGAGAAAGAGCGGTGCCGAAGGAGGGAACGAATCTCTCCCGGGTTCCTTACATAGCTTGTTCGAGTCCAAAGACGTCGAGGCGGTCTCGTCTCTCTTGTATGCTCTCTACCCTCCCCTCGATACCTCCTTCTTGGTTGCTACCAAGGAGACGTCTATGTAACTCGGTTAGCTCTATCTACCGAACGCGAACGAAGCCATCTTGTCTACAGAGGCGGACAAAACTTGACGAGAGTACAGAATGCGAGTGCTACGTGGACTAAACTATTTAAAATGTCGCCATCGTCTCGTTAAATAATCTCTTTTGCATTCGATATTGCGAGTATTCAAGTAATGAATAAGTCGCTTATACTTTAACGAGCATTTCCGTAAGGAGAATGTAATGAATCGATAAATACGCAAAGTCGATACTGAAAAAATAAATAATCGTCTGAATGATTACTATCACATTCTTGTATCGTGATTCACTTTGAAGGGCCTCCGAGAGGAATTTTATCAGCGAGTACAAAGTTTCTTTCCAACCCCCTTCTCTTCTCCATTAATCATCCTGTTTTTATCCACTACGGTTTTGTGCCATGAGCTGCAGCCCGTAAGGCCAAGAATGGCAAGGTGGAAAATGAAAGAGGGGTAGAACGAAGTGCTCTGTTGCTTTTCCGCACTTAAGGCTTCACGCTCTTGTTATCATGTTTCCTCCATGATGAATACAAAAATTAACAAAATAGCTTCAGCTATTCCGGGGTCTCTTTGGGGCCCGGATACGGTGTGTTCTCCGCACCCTCAGGCCTTGAAGTCCGCGTCAACAGGTCGCGGCAAGCTCGGGAGGTTCGCCACTTGGCGAAAAATAAAATAACGGACAACCGATCGTCGAGTATCTTCGTTCGATCGCATTGCGCTAACTATCAATGACCAAAGTTCCGATTCTCTTGGTGGATTTGGTAATGCGCGTTGTAAACGCGATTTCGCCGACGGGTAATCGCGGGCGATACCTACGACGGAATACGGACCATTACGCGGGTACCGTTGATGATTATAGTTCCTCGCAACGCGACCGCGGGTTACGGTCTGGCTAGTTACGCCGAACTTGCGTAATTTATTGTCAGCGGTGTTTTGGTTGCGTTATACAGATATTAGCGTCCATTAGCATGACAACGGGGAAGTATTTAACCGACAACCGACGTTATAACGCGCCATCCCGCGCCGCTCCGCTTCGGCGGAAGTGAGATTGACCGATAATAACTACACCCGATTAATCCTATCTGCTCTCTCTCTCTCGAGTGTGTGTGTGTGTGTGTGTGTGTGTGCGCGTGGATCGCTCGATCCGCAGTTTATTTAAAATTACGGCGCACATGTACATAGACATCGTCGTTAGCGATTACGTTTGCCCCCCCTCCCCCGGTCAACAGTTAGACCTTCCGCACTTAATGCGCAGAACTTAATGCGCATTAGTGCGGAAGAGCCGCACGCCTGCACAATGTTTTTTCAGAGCGTAATAGCGCGACCATTCATGATTATTGCCCGCTTATCTAGGACACAACGTCGTTAATCCAAGTTAATTAACTCGCGGTGCGGGGAACGCTGCTCGCAGCTGTTTATCGAAAAGTCGATACGCGCATTTAGCGGTAATCGCACGTTGCGGAGACCGCCCGACGTGATGTCCTGATGGATACAGCGATCACGACGTCACGCGTGCACGTCACCGACGCGGTGCGTCGGGATTTAAGCGTTACCTGCGTAGGTTTAACAGGGTCGAGTTACTGGTAACCGCTGTGACCCGACTTTGCAATGGCGCCGCAGGAATCACCGGTGATCCCCAGTGGGACTCGCCGCGTCTATATCGATATAGTCCAATTCGATTCAATCGTGCGTGATATTTATCGTGCTTATAACTTGTAAACTCCAGTTTACTCCGAATAAACGGCAAGAATTATTAAATTAAATATATGAAATTATTAAGTTCGGTTCCGACTTGTTAATAATACCGTAGTCCCTGTTGGAATCACTCGAAATTCATTCCCATGCTCAAACGCACGTTCATAGTACTACAATGGAAGTGACGTGCCAACGATGCTAACGAGCTGTCGCTGATCGCTGTTCGCTCTGGGTGATTTGTTCCATCAGCGACTAAACTCTTTTATTTCTAGCTGCCGAACCGCCGCTCAACCGAGGAAAGAAACTGGATGCGCGACTTACCAGCGGGCGACGTAACGGGTATCGATTGCTGCCCGGAACTGGGATTGCTATTGTTGTTCGTATTGAGCTTCCTCAGTTGTTTCTTGTGTTTCATCCGACGATTTTGGAACCATGTTTTCACCTGGGTCTCGGACAGGTGCAACGCGGCCGCGAGTTCCACTCTTTCAGGTGTGCTCAGGTACCTTTGCACCTCAAACCTCGCTTCCAGACCTGCCAGTTGCTGGTCGCTGAATACCTGAAATTTTAAGGAAACGATCTTTCGTCTCTCCCGTCAGCAATTACGAAAGCCATTTTGTCGTCACGAACGATACGTAATCAAATATATGGATTTACACGACTTTTTACTCGGCTAACGAGATTGCTCGATCATTGATTTCAAAATCAATCAACCGGCTGAGGATAAATTTACCTACTATTCGTGAAAACAAAGTTGTATGTTCAAATATATGTAATTTACATAAAAAATAGATATTTTGATTAGAGATGAAGCTGGAATTTTAAAGCTGTACTGACGGTTCGGGCCTTTCGTCGCCGACAGTGCTTCAAAGCCGCCAGCTCTCCAACTCCCGGTACCACGCCAACCCCCATGCTAGCGCTACCGAAGAGCGGTCCCAAGAAGAAGGCCGCTGCGGCGGGCGGCGCCGCGGGATAGCCGGGGAGCAAACTGGCAAACTGCTGATACTGGTGATGTTGTCCGTGTCCGATGCCAGTCGACGTCAGATGCGGGTGGTGCAACTGATGATGGTGAGAGTGCGGAGTCACCGTGCCGCGGCTGAGGATATCTTCGATGAGAAACGACGTCCTGCTGGCGGAAGTTCCGTTTTGACCTGGTTGAGCTTGCTGCTGTTGGCAGGTCGACTGCATTTTTCTCGCTTAACGCAAATTCGCTGCGGACGTGTGTGTTTCGCGGTTACATCCTCGCTCCGGCGCGTTCAATGCGGCTGAACGATTCGATACCTTTTGCTTGCCGTTCAGTTTCTAACGTACAACACCCCCGAAGTACCCCAAGGTAAATTCTCCTTTCTCGGTTGCGAAGCGTGCGATCTCCGGCGCGGATTTCGTGTCGTCTTCCGTCGCATTGGCGACGAAAATAATGTTTATGGCGTTCGATTATTTATTTATCGAAAGAGTAACACACGTATACGAAAATACGTCACTTTTTTCGAACGAATCACTCTCTTCTCATCACGTATACGATCGTATGTCGCATTAAGAACACTTCGAGCGGAGCCTTGGCTTACTCGTCACCAGCTAGGCGGCGTTTATCTCGCCAACGTCCGGATGAAATCGAATTGATTGCCGCGAATCGTGCTGGGTATGAGGGTAAGTCGCGCGAGGAAACACCGTCGTTCACCGACGTTGAGGGAGTATCGGTGCGCGCGACTCGGGGTGATTTAACCCCCCCGCGCGCGCGTGATCATCGGCAGCCCCTCCCGCCTAGCTACCCGCCGAACGTACGTACCAACGAAGGAGGGTGAAGCTCGGAGCCGACTATCCGGCTACCGCTCTGACGCCCCCGGCATTGGCTGGCGTCGTGACGCTCGCCGTCACTCGGGTTGGCCCCGCGGAAGTCCTGGGGGCGGGACTTGGTCAACCGTTTCCATGGACACGCGCTATTCGCGGATATTCATGAATCCGACGATATACATCCGCGTCCCCGCTGCGAGGACGGGAAAGGCGGTGGCGCCTGAATGAAGAAGGGGTGGGGACTCCCCTCAGAAGGAGGAGGAGGTGGAGGAGGAACGAATCTTTCTGTATTTGTGATTCTCTCCGCTCTATCGCGCTCTAGCACGTAGAGAATAATAGCGCGAGTATGTAAGGGTGCGTTCCGAGAACTTACTCGCTTGTGGCTGTAGCCATCCGTTATAACATGATACGTTCGCGACGTGACGCGGCTCTCGGTCGTGTGTGTACAGTTGAAAACGACCCGCTTCCGCATCATCCCTTCACCTCGCAAATTTTACCGTATCGCATGCGGCGCGTGAGAACGACGGTCCTTAACAACGTATTTAATAATGTGCATCGTCACGGCGTTCGTTATCGTCGCTCCTCGGCGGACCGGTTCATCCGGCGATCTGTCGTATTTTCCACGTCATTCGGCGCAGCCGAGTCCTCGGCATGGTCGATACGCCGCTTCGCGTCGAACCGTATATCGGTATTGAATCTTCGAAGGGTGGAGGACGAGCAGAAACGCGGGATTAAATTACTTATCGGATGATGTACGGCGCGCTTTCCAAATGGCGGTGCACGCGCGCGGCGCGTATCCACACGTAGACAAAGATAGTCAAAGTAGATCTGACATGAATTTGCCGAAAGGGAACGCACGTGGGAGCGCATTCTATTCACTTATCATCCGCGACCCGCGTGCTTCTTTCCTATCTTTCTTTCTCCTTTTTTTTTGTTTTATTATCAAGAATGGTATAATCAGTATTAAAAAAAAGCGAGGGAGGGTGAAAAGATAGAGGGAGGAGAAATGAGAGAAAAAAAGCCTTATGTTTTAGTGGTCGTACGTTAATCCTGACGGCTTCTCGAATCTCCGACATTACGGTTACCGCCTGTAGAGCGTGATGACGGCTACACGGTATATGATTAGGGTCGGAGGGACGCGTGCCGACATTTAGACGGGGTTGCTTCTGCGATTATTGAGTAAATTAACGTCGCGGTAATTGCGTTACCGGCGCGTGTCCGTCCGTCCGTCCGTCCGCCCGCCTGCGTCGCGTCGCGCGTCACCTCGCCCTCGCCTCGCTCCCTCGACGCATTTACTGATGGCAGAGCTCTGCCCTCCTCGCTCGCTCGCAAAGCCGAAAATCCATTGGTTCAGGGTTTCGTCGCGTCCGAAAACATCCTCCTGGATAGTTCCATGGAGTCTCCGGGGACTCGTTAGATGAAAAACCAGTGGGACGCGTTCGTTTTCAAGTTTCCTTTATTGTAGAGCCGTGATACATGCATGATCCACGGTGTTCCACGGTTTCATTGATAAACATTGATTATTGTGAGAGTCTGGTGAGGAGATATGAATTTGTTATATCGTTTCATGCATTATACGCTATTCCATACGTCACGAGAGTTTTATTTATTTATTTTTACCTTAGTCCAGAAGGTGCACAATGTATCGAAAAAATTTTACGCAAAATTGTGGAAATTATTTTAGAAAATAAAAGATTAAACGAGAGATTGCGTGACTTTGCGTCGAGACCAGTGTAAAACCTCCATATTTTTAATGTAGCAGTCGATTTTTAAAATCACAATCTCTCTCTTTCTCTCTTATTCTTTATGACATTGCATGAGAAATATCACGCATTTAATAATTTCCAAAAACTTTACGAAAACTGCAAAATTCAATAGATTGCATTTCCTAAACTAATAAATATAAATAAATAAATTTGTATTTTTCTCCCTTTCCCTTTCTCTTTCTTTCATTTAACACAAGACAGAGTAATTCATTAAAATGACATAATATGTATGAATATATGATTTAAAAATCTTAGTACCAGATTTACGATAATTGTGTACATTAACAAGTGAAATATACGCGCTCTCGACAAGTCTGATAAGATACACAAAATTACAAAAATATGTCACTTGAAGAAACACTCAGTTGGACTAGATATTTGATGCATTATTCACATTACGAACTCTCCCACAACTTAATGCTAACTAAATACAAATATTGTACCTTAATATTTTCTCTGAAAAAGCTTACCGTAAACAAATAAAAATGACAAAGATATTATAATTAAATGTCGTCGTCGTTAGACGCGCGCTTGTAAAAGGCGCGCGAGTAAGAGGCGGGTCCTTGTAAACCGCAAAACAAAAAGCCGCGTCGCCAGAGGACAAAAAGCACCAGACCGACCGGAATCGCGAGGAGCAGCCCGATCAGTACCCCGACGAGTATCGCAGCGTCCTTTTCCGGTCGTGCGTTGTAAATATCCAAACAGCGTAAGTGTCGATCGGCCAAGGATATGAGCGTCTTACCTGCATGTTCCGGCGGTGCAGAACACGTGAGATCACTGATCTTCTTCCCCATCAGTTTCTCCCCATATTGAGGTAATACGGTCCCGATCTTGAGCGCGCGAAAACATTAACTTCGTTAATAAAAGCTGACTCGATATATAATTGTTAAATATAATATATTGTTAAATATCTTACCAGATATTGATTCTTGCAGTCACAACTCCAACGGTTGTATCCCAAATCCAATTCTTCGAGCTTGTCCCATCTCCCGACGAGCAACATCGGCAAATATCGGAGAGCGTTAGACTTTACAATCAATTTCTTTAACGGCGGCCACATCGCGCCTTCAGACGTCTACGATAGCACAGGAATTTTCATATTCAATTTTATACGTATAGTTTTGTATTCTTAATTATATCCCTAAATAAGTTTTTTAAAGAAAGATAAAAAGGAGACGAAGCACTGTGCGGACTGTGAATTACTTCAAACTGTTTTTCTATGGAAAAATAATGAAGAACTTATATTAAGCGTGAAGAAGTTCATACAAATAATCAAATTGACTGTTTTTTATTATCATGTTTTGACGTTAGAAGTTATTACGCCTAAAAAGAATGTGATTGTATATTTTACTTGTGTGTGTATAAGATATTCATGTCTTCCCTATTTTTGTTTTAAGGTTTCAGAGATATTAAACCTTTTTTTGTTAGTACAATAACGTGTAAAATAATATATAACTTTATTTCACGTGCTAAGAAATACGCACTTCGTGCGTGAATGATACATGATCAAACATGCGATATCTCTAGCTGCTATCTTTACTTGCTATCGCGAACACTCCTAGTGTCAAAAGCTCAAATTGTACAATATCCTATTGGATTGTAACATATATTCGCTCCGTGTTTTTAGTGTTTTTAATAACATGGGTAATATATATTTGTTATTTTTTGTAAGAAATTGAGACTTTATTTAATTTCTTTTTTTTTCGAGAGAGGACTCGTTAGTTGCCTGATAGATGGAAAAAAGTATTAGAAAATAATGGTGAAAATTTCAAAGATTGACATGGTTATTATTTTCTTGTAATAAAGACTCAATTTCTTCAACAAAGGCATCGAATTAATTTGCACGCCTAATGTTTATAATTTGTGCGAGACTTCACACTTCGTAGCATCTTTTGCTACATAATCAAGCATTATATATTTTGACATACCTTGAGCACTATGGCGTATTCATCAATCCTGTCTAATTTTGGACAATTTTGCACGTAGAGATTTTCCAAAGCGATTAACTCTGATAAACCGCCACCTCCGATTTCCGTCAAAGCTGGCATATCGCATAAACTAAGTTCTTTAAGTTTCTTCAGGCTCGGGAAAGCGTTCACGCGATCAATAACGCGTATCGGATTAAAATCCAAACGGAGATATTCCAAGGCCTTGGCTTCTTCCAGAGGCCTGGGCAAAACTGCAAATTGGTTGCCCGCTAGATTTAATTTCCTTAAATAGCTAAAAATCGAAAAACGAATTTCAAAGAATATCATTATCAAGGAACACTCAGGAAAACCTTTTACAATGTCAGACGGAATAGTTTCAATTAAATAATTTGATGAAAATGAAATTTTTGTTTCTCGATCTCTTACGTGGCATGATGGAACTGAAGATTCGGCAATTCCTTCAGCTGGCAGTAGCTTATATCTAATTCCTCCAAGTATGACAAGCTACTGATTGCTATGGATGTACGATAGTCGAATACACCGAAAGGATTTCCAGAGAGATTCAGCACTTTGATGCCAACCAGGTGTTCGAATATACTTTGATGTAACCAGTGAAGTAAATTGTCGGCCAGATTCAAAACTTTTAAATTCGACAAAGGTTCGTACGCCTCCGGCGAAAATTTGCCCTGAAATGCTCGAAAATAATGATCACGTACAAAGTTAATGTTGTGTTGATTAATATTAACAATGAATCCTGAGATCGCTGCAGAAAATAATTAATATTATTAGAACGGAAGAATGTTCCTGATTATATTTTTTGCGATATAAATGAAAAAGTATAATTTGAGAAAGAAGAAAGTTTTATCCCTTCTATAACATGTAACAAACGACAGTTACTGTCATGTGTTTGGTATGTCACTACTATATATTTCTTAATAAATTAGTATTAAATTAATTTTATGTAACTAGTGATGTTACGTAGACGTTAAAGTATCTCAACAGCTTCTGTATATACAAAATTACAAGCAAGTAATACTCACAGAATTATAATAAAATATAAATACATAAAAAATCTAAGTGTAAAATTGACAGACCATATAATTAAAATAGATATTTAAGTTTCTGTTAACAAAAACATCTTATTTTTTTAATATTAAAATAATATTAGTGCTATTATTCATAATGTTGTTGCGTTACCTCAAAGATGTGCGGCCCTAGTAGCTCTGACGTAAGTTGATTGTGACTCAGGTCCAATTCAGTGAGATTAACAAGTTCTTTAAATGTGCGATAATCAATAGTGGTGATATGATTCTTCCGTAGAATTAATTTCTCGACGACTATCCTCGGAAAAGGCGTGACGTGCGTCAAGTGATTATTCTCGAACGAGATTTCTTTCGCCGTTACGTTCGGCCATTGATTATTCTCGAAATGATTCTCCAAAGCCAGATTACTGCAGTTCACGTAGGTATCTGATTTTTTGTTAATATACATATTAACAAATATCAATTGGCACGATAAAACAAATTAGAAAAGAAACAAAATGGTACATAATTGATGGGTCATTTAACACAAAATTATTAAATATATTTGTTAACACAAAGGTTAACCTTTATTAAATATTAGTTTATTAAATCATTATAAAATTGATCACTTTTTACCTGTACAAGTACACACGGTACACAAACTCGCCGGTTTCGTTGCAGTATTGTTCGTTTTACTTGCAACTGAACCCGAAGTAACGTTTCTCGAGTCATTTTCACACTTCACGAGAAGAAATGCGGCGAACAGAACAATTGCTACTCGGATATGCATCCTGGAGCGAAAGAGCGACCACTCCAAATTTCGTCGCGCTGTTAACTGTTAAAATCTGACCGTATCAACACGACTTCACGTGATAACAAAGTACAGCGATAAGATAACGTTAACTCGTAATTACTCATCGTTCAGGGCAAGCGAGGGAGGTGCTGAGAAGCAACTCTTCTCTATCGCGATAACAATGTAACATCTGAATCGCGTCAAATGTTTTCGCCTCCATACGGCGAATAAAATTTACTTGAATCGTGCGTAAAGCTGCATTGTACATGGTCGCTTAAAATATCAATTTAGGTTTAAACATATATTAAATCAATATGTAAAATTATACATGTTACATTATAAAACATTAATCTATTTCACACACATGCATACACACACGTATATTAATGTTATAATGTGATTTAATATTAATCAATATTATACCGTATTGTGTATGTGATGTTACATTGACATAATTCTATTATTATGTTATATTAATATATATTGATATCGAGACACATTATATCGCGACAGAAATTTTTTCATATAAATGAAAGCATTCCTTTTTTAAGCGTTCTGTTGGCAAAACGTACGAGTTATTGTAAAAAAAGAAGTGATTGAAATGCGTTTTTTCAGAGTTACCGCTCGATTTGAAATTGCAGCTAATTGCGAAATGTGGTGAGCGTCAATCGCCGTTGAAAGTAATTGGGAGAGTCGAGTCGCAGTACTGCTCCAACATATTCTCTAAACATTATGAGATTCGAGATAGTAAACATTCTACATTACCGACTGTCGATGAAAAATACAACGGAGAAAAATACGTACAGAGAAAAATTCCACTATTTTTATCGTTTTTGTTTCAAGAAAACGTCTCATCAAATCGCCATGCAGAGCGTCGCGGAATTGTTTTCGAGGTGTTCGGTCATCCATTCGAGTCGTTTATCGGCGAAAACGTCGACCGCAGCGCCATCCACGGGGTGCTCGGCGTACTCGAGCAGCACCGCCGCCGTCGCGGCGAGAAACCTTCGCGAAAAGTATTGAATCGATGACGTCACAAAAGACGAGACGAGTGGAAGGAGTAGATAGGGCAGACGGTCGCGGTTGAAAAATGTCCGATCACTCGAATTTGTCTACGTGAAAGCGTGGTAAACAGAGACTCGCGTTCGCAGTGAGACCGGCAGACGAAGCTCGCTACCGGCGCAACGTTGACGCGTTCCTCCGGTTTCCGGCGTGGCGCGATCCTGGCACGTGTGCGGAAAATACGGGCCGCCCGCGGTGCACTCGAGCGCTGCCGAGTGCACGACGGTTCGATCGCGTTGTGAACGTCCTGACGGAATAAAACAAGTGATACGACGTATTATCGACGATAGTCGATTGCGCGCGAGGGCGCCGTGCTGCGTGTCGGAGCAACGCTTCACAATAGGATCGACAAGGTAATCGGCAAGCGACCGATCTCTCGTCGTTACGCGCCAAGCGCGTATGCGGCCGAGATAATCGATTCGTTCGCTGACGCGTTCCCAACGATCCGTTCGGCAGGGAAGAGGTTAGGTCCGTCGAGTTAGCTCCCGGAGCGCCAGATGCGAGCCATCGCGAGTGAACGCCCATTTTTCTTCACGGAAATTGGGAATCGCATGGCAGTCGCGAGAGCGGTAGAAATCGCGTTCCCATCGATTCTGCGCAGCGACAGCGGCCTTCTCGCCGCTGCCTTGTTGATCGTGCGTTCTCGGAGTCGGCGTCACCGCGTCCACGGCAATCGCATTTTGGCGCATGGTATCGTTTCTCGCGAGGTCCTTGGTGGACGATCGCGGAGTGTGCGGCGAAATCGCTGGAACGCTCGATCCTTGTTACCTGGATGTAGCGCGAGGAATCGATATTAGAAATAATCGATGAGCGATTGGATATTCATTTTCAATCGTCCCTCTTGACGTCGCTTGAAATTCAATCGATTTTTTCCTTCCTTCGTACGAGTCACGTAGTTCGATCGTTTCGCGTAAGAATTTGGGGTACTCTCGGGATGGAATCGAATTTAGGCCGGTATTCATAGTCGGATCTTATATTTAAGACCGTCTTAAGTTTATCTGCAGATGTTGTATAGATTATTTCATTGGCTACGGAGTATCTGAAGATACACTTAAGGGGGGAGCCTGCTTTAGAACGTTGAAAATAAGGTATAATTTTACGAACTTTTTTGGAGAAACTATACAGCGGATCATTATAAAACTTTGATGCATTTATTAGTACATGTTTAAAGATAAAAAAATTATTTTTTTATTTGAATATATCGCCTGTAGAGGTCGTCCTGGAGGCATTGTAAATTGGTGAGCATTCTCCTGCCTCCAAATTTCATCCAAACTGAAAAATTGAAATATGTTCTCGTTATTTATGAATTCCCATCGTCGATGAACCTTTAATATTCATAAAAACATTAAGTCAAACAATTATTTTTGCATGAAAAAGTTCAAAAACTTTGCCTAAAAATCGTACTTTTGTGTTCCAAGCTCCACCATTTTGGCACTTTTCAACTTTTTTCTTCTCTCTTTGGTTCATCGACGATGGGAACTCATAAATAACGAGAAGATATTTCAATTTTTCAGTTTAGACGAAATTTGGAGGCAGGAGAACGCTCACCAATTTGCAATGCCGGCGACGCGGCTGCACTAAGATTTCTCCAGGACGACCTCTACGAGCGATATATTCAAATCAAAAAATAATTTTGTTTATCTTTAAACATGTACTAATAAATGCATCAAAGTTTTATAATGATCCGCTGTATAGTTTCTCCAAAAACAATTCGTAAAATATACCTTATTTTCAGCGTTCTAAAGCAGGCTCCCCCCTTAAGACGGTCTTAAATATAAGATCCGACTATGAATACCGGCCTTAGTGAGCGGTAGAGGAGCGTAAAATTTATTATTGCTATCTGTCGGATACACGTACGTAAACAGGTGTCACCTGTGAACTGTGCGGTTCTAGAGGCGCGCCAATGCGGAATAGAATCCATCACATTTTGCTAGCCGCGATCAGCTGATTTTCATGTGTATAACAGTCTCGTATGTTTGTTCAGAATTTTCACGCTTGCGTGCGTAGATCTCACACGTGCCGCAATTATTCTCATCGTAGGTGTACGATCCGCGAACCGCGTCTCTTTCGTTCAACTTGCTAATCGCGACGACGGATGTCGTTCCTCCGGCAATCGTTACATGCGTGACGTAGATGTTGCTCCCGTCGTTATTAAATCCGTGATCGAGCTAGAACGGGTTATTACTTTTTTTGCTCCTCTTATTTTAATTTCTGCATTTCCTCCCCCCCCCCTCCCCTCCCTTTCTTTATCGTATCTTTTCAAAGACAGCCAGTATAAGAAGCGAAAAGAGTATGCGCGGTCCGCAGAGTCCGCGGCGTAAGTGTAATGTATTCGCAGGGCGGGTTTTAATCGCAACTTTTCCGCGTTGCGGCGAATAGCGCAGGTCGCGCAGGTTAGCCGGTCGATGATCGACGGGTAGTAAACACGGCGCCGGTTTTCCCCCGAGTACAGAGGTAATGGGCACGTGCTTGTGTCAAAGTGCGGTGAATTAGGTACTATTAGCTTAGAGTTAGTTGTATTTTATTATATTATTAGTGTGTACAAATTAATTTGATGCTTTTTTTGTAAAAAGAAATTAAGCCTTTACTTTCTCTTCTTCGGGAGGAAATTTGTTAACTGCTTTCGGTAGATGCAGAAAAGTATTAGAAAATCGTGGTGAGTATTTCGAAGATTGACACGTTTATAATTTTTGTGTAACAAAGGCTCAAGTTTCTTCAAGAAACGCACCGAATTAATTTGCACGATAATTATTCTAGTAAACAACATGCGGAACAACAGATGTTGTCTTCTCTCGCTCGTTGTTTGAAGACGTGTCTCTTACTTATACACTTTCATACATCGTGATAAAAACGGTAGAAAAAAAAAACGAAGATCGCAATAATTTGTTTTGAGTGAGTTTTCTCTTGATTTAGCTAGAAATAGCGGCATGCGCTTTTCCAAGAACAAAGATTAAGGGCGATGTTCATAGCATGATCTTACGACGAGGAAAGTAAATCGTCCGAAATCAATGAAAGCCCTAAAGCTAGTGGCGTCGATGTCCCCCTTCCCTGTCTCCCCTCCGTTCCCCAATAATGGCATTTAAATGCTGTAGCGCATCATTTGATTGCCACGTAATGCGATAGGACGCGATATCCATTCTCCTTTCTTTTCCTTTTTATTTTCGTTACCTCCCCCTCACTCTCCCCCTCTCTCTCTTCTCTCCCTTCCCCATCCCTTCTCTTTTCTATCTCCTCCTCCTCCTTTTTTTTCCCTTCGTGCTTTTAAAGTTCTAATTCAACATGCACAAGTATACGTGTTATTTGGGGGGAGGGGGATGGTAAGCAATCAGTAAACGGAGATAAACGTGTACACCAGTTTAATTGGAATTTTCGCAGTGTAACTCGATTGAACGAACATTCCACGTTGGCGAATGTGATTAGACAAGTGGCCGACGCAAAGCGCGCACTTGGCAAAACAGACTTCGGGAAGATTCGGGACGAACGGAGAATGGGGATCGCCAAGGAGGAATGATAGGTAAACATGTTTGTGGGAAATCCGCGCAAGCATCGTTCGAGCGGAAACGTTGACCGGGAGGGTGAATTGATGATTGACGAAAACGCACGTGCGACAGGATGCAAGAGGGCAATACCGCGGTTGCGCTAGCGATGGTTACTCCTGGATACGATCAGGACCCTGCAAGTGGGGTTGCGGACTACACGACTCATCAGGATCAGGCGCAGTTTGAGGCCGACAAACGGGCCGTGTACAAACATCCGTTGTTCCCGCTGTTGGCGTTACTTTTCGAGAGATGCGAACAGGCGACGCAGAGCTCGGACAACTCCACGTCCGAGAGCTTCAACATGGATATACAGGCCTTCGTCCAACACCAAGAAAGAGACCGAAAGCCTTTCCTGATCAATGACCCCGAGATTGACGGTTTGGTAAGGCGAAATATAGTTTTCTCGATAGAAAAAAGTAGATCTTCAACTGTTGCCTTAAATTAAATTAATTTGCACATTATTATTAAATAATTAAGTAATAGAGGAAAGTCCCCGATTATGAGATACCATATCGATTTTGCCGAATGTAAGGAAATCTATAGGCAGAATTTAAAAATGTAATACGTTATCTTGAAGAGAATTTAATAAGCTTTAGGTTGGTCAAATGAAAAATCTAATTTAAATATTATTTTTTCTGAAAATTAAAAAAATTTGAAAAAAGCTTTACGCAGGATCGAGAAAGTGTGCTCCTAATATAATCGGTGTTAAAAGTGCAAAATACATCAGTATTGCAAGTAAAAAACTTTATTAGATAGTTTTATAAAAATACTGCTGCCACAGCCTTCGCCAATCTTCACGATTCTACTGTCGACGCTTCCTCGTTTTTCTAACCTCCATAGTCAGATTCTATAAAAATTAAATACACAGAAATTCGTAATATAAATTCGTATTAACTTTTCTTTAACCTTAAGTAGTGTTTTCTTTCTTTTTATTACACTACATAATCTTCATATTCGAGCAATAATTATCTCATATTAAGAGTACCCTGAATATCTCATTATACGAGCTACACGCCTAGCGGTTCCGCGATTACGTATAAGTACCGTAATAATATCACCGAATGTAGAGGAAAGTCCCCGATTATGAGATACCATATCGATTTTGCCGAATGTAAGGAAATCTATAGGAAGAATTTAAAAATGTAATACGTTCGCTTGAAGAGAATTTAATAAGCTTTAGGTTGGTGAAATGAAAAATCTAATTTAAATATCATTTTTTCTGAAAATTAAACAAATTTGAAAAAAGAGCTTTACGCAGGATCGAGAAAGTGTGCTCCTAATATAAGATACCTTGAGAAATCGGTGTTAAAAGTGCAAGATACATCAGTATTGCGAGTAAAACACTTTATTAGATATTTTTATAAAAATACTGCTGCCACAGCCTTCGCCAATCTTCACGATTCCACTGTCGACGCTTCCTCGTTTCTCTAACCTCCATAGTCAGATTCTATAAAAATTAAATACACAAAAATTCGTAATATAAATTCGTATTAACTTTTCTTTAACCTTAAGTAGTATTTTCTTTCTTTTTATTACACTACATACTCTTCATATTCGAGCAATAATTATCTCATATTAAGAGTACCTTGAATATCTCATTATACGAGCTACACGCCTAGCGGTTCCGCGATTACGTATAAGTACCGTAATAATATCACCGAATGTAGAGGAAAGTCCCCGATTATGAGATACCATATCGATTTTGCCGAATGTAAGGAAATCTATAGGAAGAATTTAAAAATGTAATACGTTCGCTTGAAGAGAATTTAATAAGCTTTAGGTTGGTGAAATGAAAAATCTAATTTAAATATCATTTTTTCTGAAAATTAAACAAATTTGAAAAAAGAGCTTTACGCAGGATCGAGAAAGTGTGCTCCTAATATAAGATACCTTGAGAAATCGGTGTTAAAAGTGCAAGATACATCAGTATTGCGAGTAAAAAACTTTATTAGATATTTTTATAAAAATACTGCTGCCACAGCCTTCGCCAATCTTCACGATTCTACTGTCGACGCTTCCTCGTTTTTCTAACCTCCATAGTCAGATTCTATAAAAATTAAATACACAGAAATTCGTAATATAAATTCGTATTAACTTTTCTTTAACCTTAAGTAGTGTTTTCTTTCTTTTTATTACACTACATAATCTTCATATTCGAGCAATAATTATCTCATATTAAGAGTACCCTGAATATCTCATTATACGAGCCACACGCCTAGCGGTTCCGCGATCATGAAATCTAACCTCTACAATTAAGCAATTCAACAAATCGCGTATTTTCCTGTTACTACGATTCCACTCTATCATTGCATACTGAATTTATTGCCAGCCATTTCTTTATTATATAATAAACAAGGTTTAAAGACTAACCTCAAGTTCCTTTGACATGTTCACAATTTCACAAACCTTTTCTCGCAAAGGCTAAACGCAATAACGAACAATGAATTTTTCACTAAATACATTTTACACCAAGAATAATAAGTTCATGGTGGAACTAACAGATGGTGCTCAATAGTTTAGCAGAAACCCCATTATCTCATATTAGGAGCATATCTCATAATAGGGGATTCTCTATATCGCGTACACACACACGCGCGCGCGCGAAATGTTTGCGTTTGTAAAAATCGAGATGTTTTATGTAAAATCGAAATTGCAGAGTGATTTATTTCACATCCAGTCTGATCAAGATAAAGACAAAGATGCTCGGGCAGAATTCACTTCTCGTCCTTCCCCGTACGTAGAATCAGATTCGTGCGAGATCGCGATATCGCGACGAACAAAAGAGCAGCGACGAGAAAGACGATCGACTTTTAAAGAAAGATTGATGAAACCCGAGTCCTCTCGTTCTCGCGGACGTTGCAGATGATCAAGGCCATACAAGTGCTGCGCATTCACCTCCTGGAGCTGGAAAAGGTGCAGGAACTGTGCAAGGACTTCTGCAACAGATACATCACGTGCCTGAAGGGCAAGATGCAGAGCGAGAACCTACTACGGAGCGACTACAGCCACCACGGGCACGACATGGGTCCGTCGAGTGGAAGCAACGGCAGCAGTCCGCTACAGGTTAGACGGTTGTCCGATAGTTGCTACAAAAGCGAGACTCCCTCGGGTCTGTCTGTCCCCTTACCAACGTAGATATCCTCGTAGTCGAAGGGACGTACGCGAGTGGCGATGTTACCTTTTGCCTCGTTGCGACGGATCGCATCGTCCAACGATCGCGCGGATGATCGATTCGGTCGCATCAAGAGCGTACGCGTACGTCCCTTCCGTTATTACAGAATTCCCATCCCTGCTCTCTGACGGCTAGTTGAGACATATATTTGCCAGGTGCTGTCATCTACAGGCAATGATGAATCGGGAGCTAACGGATTCAGAGTGAGCCGAGGGGATCCCGTGGCGGAGAACGATGGCACGAATCCGCTCGCGCGAGAAGAGAGCGTCAATCACGACCAACCGTCGTCGGTCCGATCGTCTTCCGCTGTCCAGCGTTCGGGCAGGTCCACTAACCAAGACCACGACGATCCGCTCTCGCCGCCCGCGGTGCACGGAAGCACGCCTCTCTCGCAAATCGGGGCGCACGCGTGTACCCCGGTTAATGATATGTATCTTGGTCAAGGTGAGCCGACCGATTTCCTGCAAAAGCGATGTCGTTGAATCTGATTTGTTCTGTTTGCTAGTTTCATGATGTTGCATTGACATCATTTCACCGGCATTCATGAAATGTGGATTAACACTGAAATTTATCCTGGTTTTCTTTATTGTTAATTTTTTTCTACTCAGATACGTCTTGGAGGTTTGGCAATTATAGTTTCTAGCAAAACTCCGTTGAAATTCATTTATAGATGACAGTATCGAGTATCTGCAGACTATCTCTGATAGAGTTTATTTGGAAGAAGCTGGATACTGGGGGCTTCTTGCGTTGCGAGAAAGGGAAAAAGAATACGTGGATGTCAGAAATACTAACGATGAAAAGTATCTCGGTTAGGAATATTGTATTTCTCTTTTCTTGCGGCGCGCGCAGAATATTTTCATTATCCTTTACGATTTTCTATACTTTAACGCGTTAAGTTTAAATTTTAGACAATCTACTTAAACAACTTGAAATATTTGCTTTTGAAAAATTATCGTGATTCTCACTTTACAAGATTAGGAATTTCGTTCTCGAGAAATCTCAGAAATTTATTCTACTAAGAGAATTGGCGCATAAAAATTGCGTGTGCGTGTGTGTATATATAAAAATATCTACACACATACAACCATGATTATAACTTTCAAAGTATCATTAAACTTGTGACGCGATCGCATTATGTTACGTACATCGTAGTGTCTAACGGATTACGGTATACTAAACACGTTACTCGTGTTTAGACATTACTGTTGCAGGTTCACCTTCCCCAGCGGCGAGCGAAGATGAGGATGAAGGTGCCAGTAACGCGGTTTCAAATCATAGCGCTGGAAATCATAGGAGTAATCACAGTAGTGCTAGAAAAGGACGTCAGAAGCGAGGTGTTTTGCCTAAACATGCCACCAGCATCATGCGAACGTGGCTTTTTCAGCATTTAGTAGTGAGTATCTGTTGAGAATTCGCTACAACGCAACGTCGTGTATACATATTGAGCACGTGTACGATATTTGTATGTATTAATCGCAGCATCCTTACCCAACCGAGGACGAGAAACGTCAAATTGCCAGTCAGACGAACTTAACGCTGCTGCAAGTAAACAATTGGTTTATCAATGCCCGTCGACGGATTCTGCAACCCATGCTGGACGGGGCAGGTGCGGATACGGCATCGCGCGTAGGAAAACGCCATAAAGTTTCGAAACACTCGGTACAGCAACAGGCGAGTCAGCAGCAACAAGCGGACTGGCAGTCCGAAGATTCCGCAAGTGATTCGGGTTCTAGCGACGGTGAGGGTGTCGCTAGATCGAAAGACGGTAACGATAGCGACGAAGATGATATCCACTGACCTCTGCCGATCACCGAAACGTCAACCTCTTTACGGTACCTTCAAATCCAGTTGCTCATTACAGTATTAAGATATTCGAGAATAGATATCGCTTTAACTGTCAAATACGTAATTAATCTCATGAAAGTTAAGGATATGTGGGTAGGGGTTATCACGCTCTCTGATCATTCGATACTTAAACCAGTCGCTACCATTTATGCAACTGTCAGTTTATGTGACAACTAATTAGAGTTTTCATTTTCGGCATCGGAGATCGTCGCAATATTGTTGAGTCGAGAGGGGAGAACTGAGATCGAATAGGTACTAGAAAGAGCTGCTAATTTAAATATACAAAAGTATAAATTTGCATTAAAGCTGTGAGGAATATTATTTATTTTTCGACGAAACATTTTTAAGTGATCGCCAGTACGTGTGCAAATAGTAACGATATACCCGTGCTTTCCTGAGAATTATGATTTTTTCTATTAGTTCAATTTTTTCATCTGCCAGAGGCATGAGACATGTTATTTATGTGACATTCGTAATATATTGAAACAAATATACTCTCTCTTTCTGCTTTGTACATGTAATTACATTGATTATTGGTAGATTAAAAATATCTGCCATAAAGAGATTTATTTATTACTTGTATTTTCTTTTTTAAAAGGTACGTTCTCGGCTAGAAAATTATAGACGTAACAATGTCACACAAATTTGTTCTTTATATATATATTTTTTTATACACTATATTAATTGTGTTCAAAGATTGACTATTGCCAATTTTTCAGTCATACACACACACACACACACACACACACACACACACATTAATTTCGATTGAACACAATAAAATAATGAGGAGAAAAATCAAATCTTCATTTTCTGTTAGCTCCTTGATCTTGCTTATTAGTTATTCCCTTATTTGTTACAACTAAATATTGTTACCACTATCCCACTATACTACTATTGCTACCATTATAGCAACTTCAATTTTTCTCATTATCGCTATACTGCGTCCAGTGAGAGAACATCGTCTGCGCACATAGGCGGGCTATAAGTGGCATGTAGTGCCGCTCTATACTCAGTATACGTAATACGGCATGCTCGGGCTCGGAGCTCAGCTTAGAAAAAACTGAGCGGGTGAAATAATTTCGACATACCACGAGCTTGTACGGAATGGACGTGTTTTCGATAATGTTCTCTCGCTGGACGTAGTATACTGTCTACTATTGTTAATAATACTATCACTATTACTATTGCTGTTCCTTCCATTGCTGCTACTATTACTATCGCTACTATAATACTATTACTACTACTACTATTGCTACTATTCTACAACTATTATTATTACAACTATTACTACTACTACTACTATTACTACTACTATTACTATTACCATCGCTGTTATATTCGTACTATTACTATTAACGTACTATTATTACTATCACTATTACTACTACTAATACTAGTATGACTAAGATTTATACTTCTATTTGTATTTCTATCGCAACAATCTCAGTCTTCTGTTAACAAGAGAAACAAGAGAAAGCTGAAAATTCACGAAGTTTCTGTGCTTGCAATTTTATATAATTTGTATATATTCCTTAAAATAGAAATTAATTGATTAATTTTTTCTCCGTATTTTTATAACTTGTATGTAGCGATATAATATTGATAATGAAAACTGATAAAGACCACGGCTAACCCACAATAATATGAAAATTATAAATTAACTGATTAGAAAAAAACATTATATATGTAGTTCGTAAAAAGATAACTTGGACGAAGCCTACTGAAATTTTTAAATTTCGATAAAAACGCTATACTATATGATATTAATTGTATTTTTCGTGCCATTAAAGAGCGTGGTAACTTCCGCGTTTAGTCTTCGTTCCGCTCTGCAGTGTCGTGGCATAGCAAAGTGCTGTCCCTCCATGATAATAATAATGATGATATGAATAATAATGATAATGTTAATTATCATACTATTGATAATGATAATAATTATAACTATAATTATGTAATAATGATAATAGTAATAACAACAGCAGCAGCAGCAGCAGCAGCAACAATACACAACACAATGATGACATAATACTTTAAATATATGATGATTATATATTTTTAAACTCTAAGTGTCGCGTTTTCAAGCGTGTACTGTACGCATGTGTATGTTACACATGATACTATTGTACATATTACATGCGAAACTTTCCGTGTGTATGTGCGTGCGTGTGTGTATCTCTGCTGCGTGTACGTGAGAGTGAGAGTGAGAGGAGAGAGAGAGAAAAAAAGAGAATTATAGAGATAAAGCAAAGAAGAAATATTACTAAGTATGCGAAAGAGAAGGTAATAACTTTTCTTATAACTGAAAAATTGAATATTTAACAAGATACATGCCATTGTAGAATGTTAACGTTTATGCACAGGCTGTCTACATATGATCATTACGTTTTACTGTCGATGCAGTAGGGATGTTTCCTTTACGTTTTAACACGGAGGAGATTCCTTTATCTTGAATTCCCCGCAAGGTTTAGCACCCGTTGGCAAACCATAGCCGTCTTCTCTCCGATATGCCCGTGTACATATCGTTCTTCCTGATCCGCACATCGCATGTATATTTATGCTTTTTCGATCCGTCATTTCCGCGCGGTCCGTCCATTGATAAGAAGCATTTCTATCTATCTCGTTGTATCACGCCGTTAGATTCGACGCGTGAAGTAACGTAGCAGAAATTAGTCACTCCCAAGTCCATTGATTCCACAGAAAGCTGTAGTCATCGTTCTCCCAATGGGTCAGCAGGTCCGGCAATGGTGGAATTATCGCGATTTTCGACCAGCTCATTTCAATTCGGTCGATATCGTTACAATCATGATTTCTTCTCACGAATCAGTTATTGATAAGCGAACTGGCACTAGTCACACAATCGTGGGAGGAAAATGTAATTATGTAATACAGCCTGGTGATGTCAGGTGACCTTAAAATAGCCAGATACGATTTTTCTGTTGTACTTATATATTCTTCGCTTACAACGAGTTTCTTGATGTACATAGCCGATTGACCAGAGTGCTTCCATCATTATAGCTTACGAATGATTCAGGTTGAATACACACTGCGTGTAGTTTTGTACGTTGTTTCCTTTTAAGAAATCGATTCTCGTGTATAATGATATATAAGTTCCACTTGGTAGCTTGATCGTAACTTCGATCACGATTACATCGTAGTAATCACATGGACGTTTAGAACATGCGACGTGACTCGAGTAAAACGATATCATCAGTTGCAGACAGCTGATAGCATAGATTCGTGTACGGTGCTACGACATCGGTTCGCTTAAAGTAATAATAATAATAATAATCGGCTGCAACGATAACAAAAACAAAAAAAGACGAAGCGGGAAAACATTGCTTATTGTATTGTACGATGCTTTTTTTTCTGATTTAAGGAGAACACCTGTTCGGACATTCGCCAAAGTGCTTCGCGTACCACGTAAACGGGCCGTTTGTAACAAGCAATAATGCACACAGTCGCATACGCATTCAATTTCAACGAGACGAACAACAACAGATAATCAGATTTCTTTAACAATTATTGCTTTGACGAACCACCTGTGGGTACGGGACTATATTGTATTCAAGATAAATCAATTTAATGCTGAGATAATGCTAGATATTAAGAGGTAGGTTGTAAGGCTGAACCATGTATACGTATGTGCTGCGGCACCAAACGACTGTGATAATTCGGTGGGCGGTGCCCAGCCCTCCTACTTCATCCTTGTATACAGAAAATTAGTTGAGAAAAGCGTAAACGATTGCCGAAGAGGTTGAACGTGTCGTATCGGAGCGTGCGTAACGGAGCGATGTCACCCATATGCACGTGGATAAAGCCAAAACATGTGTACGCATTTGACATATTTTCACCAGGTACTTTCATTTTTTTTTTTACATGTAGTAGCCGTAATAAAAATCCTATGACGCGTGCATATGGAGTCTTAATACGAATAGGAAGCATTAACGTCTGCCGCATTCTTCGCATTATCGAGTACGAAATCTGTCGATTATCTGTCGAGAGAATTAGATTAAAAAGGAGTAAATAAAAAACGAAGGTAGAGATGGGTCAGAATATAATGTGGTCTTTGACGTAACGCTGAACAATTTCGTGATTGTTTTCACATTCGGTGATTATGATTATTAATAAATCATTAAAATAATTGGTTACTTCGGTTCTGTATGACATATATAATTACGTTATGAAAAATGTTAAAATACTTTCAGTTACGTTGCATGTTGTTTTTTAGTTGTATCCTTATATTGTGCAGTATCTTCGTCTCGTACAATAATTCTCTCAAAGATTCGATAAATCCGTCATTCCTAAAGACAAACAAAGACGAACGACCCGCTTCTAACTTTGTCGAAATTTTAAGAGTCGTAAATAAAACATATTATATACTTACACATGCATACTAAAAAAAAGCATAAATATATAAATTAAACACTTCTTTCCCGTGTACATCAAAGCCCTGTTAAGTAAGTTGTTTAACGATAATAAACGCCATCACGCTTGCATTATTTCTTTGTTTTATTCTTATCATAGTTATATAAAATACTATTTATTAATTCTGCGTTTATACATATATTCCTACAATCGTCCCACGCTTTAATGAAGAGCAATACATTATACGTGTATTATGTAAACTTAAAACTATCAGCAAAAGATGGAGCTTAAATTTTAATTACCATTTATAAAGTTTTTAATTGTTTCTAGATCTAGATAAACTTAAACGCGGCTAGAGAAGTAAAAAACAATGCAGTTTTACACATTACAGATTTAAACGATTTGCATATTTAATGTTATACTAACAAATTTATATCATTATTAAAATTCGTTCTTCAATAATCTCGTACGTGCGCATACATGTGTATGTATGTATATGTACACATGTGCGCGCCACACACGCACACGCATCACACAAGGAAATATACAGGGTATAATGTGATGTATTACATTACATTTCCCTGTATACTAACACGTACACAACACGAGCGCGCGCGCGCCCACGTATACGTGAAATGCTGTTAAAATGATCGAGTGTTTTGTTGTTCAACATCTTTTTTTATATTTACATTACAAATAGCTGTATACATAGTTTTAATAATTTGGAGAAATGCAAAGAAGAGATATATTTACACTAAAGCCCGTTTTAGACTATGCAAATCTCAAATCTTGCGCAATATATTACATAGTCTAAAAAAACGGGCTTGAGATATTAAAAACGTATCGGTTTATTTTCACAATTGAACGCAATGTATGAGGAACGATAAATAACGATAAATAACGTAATCGCAATGACAATGACACGCGCGTAACAATATTTGAATATTCTGAATTAAATAGATCGTCCGAGGGCGCACCACACATACAGTTAAAGGCTAGTTATTGGAACATCCCGATCTTCGCGACGATGATCCAACCTGGTCATTGATATGTGGTCCGCGGCGTGTCCCTAGCAATCGACGGTTCTCCTGTAACAAAATTATATCATGCATAAAAGTTTCTCAAGCACATATTTTGTGAATAATCTCTTGCTTCTTTACCACGATGTTCTATATCACGATTCTGGCATTACGTTACGAGTACGAACCTCGAGTTGAATAATACGTCAGCTCGGGTATTGATAAACCACACCAGCACGATTGAGGTGCCGGCAACCAGACTACCCAGGATCATGCTGAAACGTTCTGTCGCCGCCGATGGTTTAAGAAACATTCTGACGCTCAACGTTTGCCATATGGACTCCGTCCACGTAGAGTACTCGCCAGACTTCATATTATATCCTAAACATGAGAAACCATTATTCAAGAGACGCTTTCAGAAAACACAAGCAGCCTGCGCATAACTTACCGTCGATGATAAATGCCGGACTCACAGCTGTACTGTAATTGACGGTTGAGTTTATGCATATTCCTGTATAATTGTATCCACCCATCCATGCGAGGCGGTTTTCGTGACAGGTCGTTTCATTCATGTCGCTGAGTTTCTCGCCGGTCAGCAGGGCCAGAAGCTGCCCCGTTAGCGTCGTCGCGGCATTGGGCGCTCTGTGCACACCGACGTACAGCGGCAAGATCTGATTGATCAATTTAGCGCCGGGTGCCGAAGCCGCGTGAAACAGGGTGCACTTAGCACTTTGGACGTAGCAGTACAACATTTCTGCGACGAGATCCTCCAGCGGTATCGGTAGATCGGCGGACTGCGGCGCCGACTCGCCCGTCACCTCGCGATAGAGCTCGTTAGCGACCTGAACAGCGATCTTCGCTAACTCCGACGCGAGCGCGTTGCTATCATTCCTAAAACGTGATACACGAAAACCTCAGTAATGAGAAACGCATAAAACGTGTGTCGAAATCGAGATTATGTACCTATTAAAACCAATATTTTCCCCGTCGTCCAAGATACTGTTGTAGTATCGATTTTTAAACCTTTTTTCATGATTGGTTATAACAACAGTCGTTAGACTGGGCCTCGCCTCCAGAAAACTTTGCACAGACGTAGGTGGTACACTATCAACAAGAATCGATGCATTCAACACTTTAGCCAAACGATCGGTGGTATCATCTTTACTGCTGCTATGGAGAACTATTCTCCCTTTGCCCAACTGGCCGAACTCGATCACGCTCTTGATATCATCCAACTTCAGATTAACCCCACCGAGAGCGTTAAAATTGTTCTGCTTCATGTCGTAGATCATGCGACTGGATCCTATGTAATCAAATGCCTCTCCGTTCAGCAGGGAAAACACAACATTCGTCTCTGGGGATACGACGCTAGGAGTTAGTATATTATTAAATAACACGTACATTTTATATGCTATATATTAGATGTACAAATTAATTCAGTGCTCTCATTGAAGAAATTAAGTCTTTATTACAAAAAAAATAATAAAATAAATAATAATAATTTGTACACCTAATACTTATGGCAATTGAGACTGAATACTCACTGTCGACGGTGATATCCAAAAGGTTCAAGTAATACGCAGTAGCAAGCAGCGTAACCAATCCTGTTATGGTATTTTCCGCGCCGGGCGATATCCCATCGAATAACGATGACGCATCCAATCGTGCTGTCACCATTATCACCGTATTATTATTCCTATCGAGAGGCCTCAATGGCCAGTGTATATTTCTGTCTCCAAGCGGATCGCAAAACTGAGTTGGATTGAAATTTAGCTTGAAGTCGGTGCGCTTTATGCAAGATTCCGAATTAATGGCGGCGTACATGAACGACTTCATTTCTATTGCGCACAGGGATCTCTGATACTGCGTCTCCAGATCGTGAGCATTGTGTTCCGAGAAACAAGACTTTATAGCTTGCAACACCGTCTGATTCTGAAAACGATAATATTTCCAGCGTTCAGTGCCCGTCACACCCTACACAAACACACAGTACTTGGAATCTGACCTCTGTGTAAAACATAGGGAATGGCCAGTCTTCCATGAGTAAAGCAGATCCGAAGGGATTCCATGGTCTCAGGTCGTCGCACTTCTTGTAACTGGAGTACCGATTTGGACACGTATCTTCTGGCGAATACTCTGACGGAAGCTCTTGACTGTTATTCTTCGCCAATAACACTCCGTTTATGTTATTTGTATCTCGCAGTCTTAGGAGCGTATTCTTTTTGAACATCGCAAACGAAAGAACCACAACATATGGACCAGCAGTGGCGTTTTTCTCTAGCCAAGTGATATCGTCGTCCACCTCAACGAGATGCACAACACCCACGCTTCCCGATCTACCGGCTGCGCAAACAAAAGCGATTATAAATGTGGAACGGTTCGGAGTCGCGCTTGCGCTTTACCACTATACTAGCCGGCAACTAAATAACTGATGACTGAGAAAATAACAGATGAAAGGATCAATTCTTACAAGAACATCCAAACTGATGTGTGCCATTGTGTCTTCGGAAGCAAGCAGCTACAGCATCCAAGGGCATGTAAATCATGTCCTTTATTCTCTCAGCTGCCACTACGAATTGATTTCTCGGTAATTATATTGAATAAAAATTCTTTTCTTTTTTTTGATAGAATTGTAATTCTACACATGTGTGTGTGTGTGAGACACATGCAACTGCAACTTACCAGAATTTATGATGATAAATATCAGGATATATTTCCATGTTTTCACCGTCATTTGTTATTTATTGTGTGTATCCACGTAAAGTGCAATTCGCTACGATTTCAAGTATTATCACGATGCAAAGATATGGAATATAAAAAGAATCAATGATAATACATTGTATGAGTCATGGTGAAACTCGAGTAACTTGAGCTTGGTTATAAATGTTTACTGGTGCTATTGTGTCCTGCGTTTATTTTCTTCTTTTCTTTTAGCACTGAACAGGCTATACGAATAGTCGATACGGTCTTGCTTGAACGCAAATAATATTATAGAATTTATGAGCAAATTGCATTTATGCACCAAGGCATTTTTGATTTACACGGACAAATTACCGACAAAATACCATAAACTGTCATATTACATTACCAGCCTTCATAAATTCTTACAGACAAATTTTATGGAGTGTTTTTAGCGCCATCTAAGAACTTCATAAGGAATTTGATTGGTCCATTTCCTTATACCCTACGCGGCAACGCGGTGGCCAATCACCGTCTTGCTTTTCTGTTTCACATACAAATACGCTATGCGCTGGCGTGTAGGAACTAACCTCCATGACATATTCAGGAGGTTAGAGTTCCGTCCGGAACGTCAAACAAAAATAAGAAGGAGGTTCGGTTAAAAAAACCAAAATATTAACTTTTTTATATAGTGTCAATATAAATATATGAAAATGTTGTCTGCAACAATAAAAGATTTGGAGAGTAAGGAGGGGGAAAACAGAACTTTAATTAAGATCGTAGAGCGGCCGACATTTATATTGAAAACTAGAGAAGGAGAAAATAGGGCCGTTTCTCCAAGTCAACGTAGCATATCCAAGTACAGAATTTTTGGATTAATTATAACAATTTTTAATTTATGTATTGTCAGCTGTTACGTAAACGATATTGAAACGTTGATTGTTTTTTTAGAAAGGATGCAGATATATCCTCAGGAGCACCAATCAAGATACAAGATTGTGAGTAAATTGTTAAATGTACATATTTAAAACAAACAATATATATAATAAAAATAAACAAATATATGCCATGGATACTGAAGAATGCTTAGAATATTTATATGTAATAACTGCAAAGTAATATATAGAAATAATACATTTTTAGCAATGCGTACGCTAAGTGTATGTCCTGAGATGACGACATGCATCAAATTTATGGATGAAAATATGCAGTTATGTGAGGGTCCACTAGATTATTTGCATGATCAACAAGACTTTCTAGTTGTTGGATGTATAGGTGCACATGGTGTTGGCAAATCAACGATTATGTCATTGTTAACATCAGAATATTCGTACGTATTATATTGCTAATATTCACATGCATATGTCTGCTTTTTTACTCTCGTTGACATTGACATCGCTCTATAACAATTTTGTTTTATGACTAGGGCTGACATTTTTCAAGTTCAAGACTTGTCACATCACGAGAGTGACATGAATTGTACCACTGGCATAGACTTCTTTGTGACTAAAAACAGGGTGATATATCTGGACACGCAGCCAATTCTCTCCGGATCCGTAATTGATTACTCTGCGTCCTTTGATCAGAAGAAAGGCACAGCCGATTTCGCGAATACAGATTCCAATTTGGAATTACAATCGCTGCAGTTTGCGGCGTTTCTATTTTCAGTATGTCACGTTATTATATTTGCACAGGATTGGTTTGTTGATCCAAATTTAGTGAGGTAATTATTTATACAGGAAAATCCTGGTTAATTGTTTATCATCATAATCATTATAACTCACGTTATAAGCTTATGACACATAATTACCTGTTTCTTTCTCTTTCTTACAGATTTTTGCAAACTGCAGAAATGTTAAAACCTTCTTCAACAACCATCATGGATCAAGATTATGTGGAATATTATCCGCATGTTGTGTTATTGCACAACAAAGCTGAACTGCAAGATTTTATGCCTAATACTATAAACAAAATGAAGGTATCATTTTGACACACGTGCTGCAGACTTAAAATTACTCGAGTATCCATGCCACTTTCATATTCTCGTCTTATCTTTTTCAGGAATTTTATAACAAGGTATTTTCCAATTCTAGACTACAAACTCATAGCGGTATAGATATGAACTCCTGCTCGACAGAAAGTGGTTTAAATTTATTTTTGATACCTTCCAGAACTAAAGAAGGTAACAGATTCATTTTTAGAGATCGTTGGTTGGAGTTTTTATAAGAAACAAAAGCTTGATGTACTTTTTTGCAGGAGATATGATCTTTTGTGAAAGTGAAAAGTCCCTCGTGGAGAAATTGCGAAGGAAAATACATGGAGTCCCTAGAAACCCAATGACGCCATCTGTACTAACAGAAAAAACCTGGTAAATTAATTTATTATCTCTTTGTAAGGCTCAATTTCTTCAAAAAAAAACATCGAATTAATTTGCATAAAATAACGACAATGTTTTATCGATAGGTACCATTACGTTTCGAAAGTCATGGACGCAATAAAAAAAAGTCACCTGTCCTCTGAGTATGGGAGATTGATGCCTTAAACTGAAAAGCTTTTGTTGCTGGAACGCGACGAAAGAGTAAAATGAAAAACGTGCAGAGGTATAATTTGTTTGTTTTATTATATGAGATATATTGCTTTTATAAATTATAATATATTAAATTAAACTGTGTTCAATGTACAATACGGATATAATACAGAATAAAGTTATTTTGCTTGCATCTGAACGTCAAAGGCAGTCGCAGCAGGTTCAAGAATTAATATAGCTTTACCATCAGTCCACTTTGCGCAGTTTTCATTCTCGTAGCTCTGCTGATAATTCCGTTTTGGTGATGCACACACGCTTACAATGGCTTGTACGTATAACAAAACGTTTACGTCCAACATTCCTCGCTTCCATGTTTCATCGCTATTGCTTTCGTCTCCGTGAAATTTCTTTATTCTATAAAATATCTTCCTTCTTAATGAACAAATGAAACTGCTTCCTAGCATATGTCACATTTGAAGTGGTTTATGAATAATCTTCCTGCTCACTGTCAGCTTGCTGCATAGACGCCATTTGTGCAACAGCTTGTAATTGTTGCCATTGCTGCTGCTCCGCGACTGCCTGTTCCTCTCTCGCCTTAGCAAACAGCTCCTGTTGCTGTCGTAACAGCTCCTCCTCCGGAATCCCTAAGTTCTCCAATCTGGTGCTTTGACGCCTCCTCTTAGCCGCTACGGCCTTGCAGTCTCGTAGCACAGCTTCAGCTTCCGCGTTGTAGTCGCCGAAGCCTAACTTCTCGAGGGCTTGCAGAACGTGTTCTGCATTTATAGTCTTCTTCTGTTGTTGATTACAGATTTCATTCGCTTCGGACGATAGCAAATGAATGAACTCCGTGCAGCAGTTCAGGATGAGCTCTCTGGATTCGTTGGCAACTCGGACGTGCGGCAAAATTTCCTTGATTATTTTGTTGATTGAGGCGCGAGGGAGGGTGAGCTCGTCGTCATCGGTTGGTGACATCGCAGCCGAGGCCATTTGGTTCCTGGAAAATGCCAAATATGTTTCCAAATCGTCACGCGATCAGACTATTGGAAATAATAATAGAAATAATAAATTATATCGCACATTGACCCGCACTGACTCTCCTCTTTTCATTGTCGACAAAAATAAAGCTGAGTTAAATAAAAATTTGGCTTTCATTAATTGCGATCATTATTCAATCTGGAATTGGCAATGATTATTGTTATCTGAAATTATTGACTGCATACTTTCTTGATTATTCTTTAATGCGATACCTTGTTTCTAGTAAAACTTCCATACGTTTATCACTTTATCAAGAGGATTCCTACGTACTTAATATAAGATTATCAGATAAGAGTTGTTCAGATAGAATGTTTTTAAAGATAAATTCTGTTTGAACTTTGAAGCTCCGAAGTAAGGTACAGTATTATTGAATGGAACGGGCATATCGTTGCTTAATGGTTTCCAAGAAAAATACAAAGTAATAGTAGATAAAAAAACTATGTGAAATCCACGTTATTCGTTTACACCACAGTTGTGCTATTAAGATGAAATGTCCACGCAGTGCAAATTGATCTTAGTATATGGCATAGTTATCGCACTATTTTTATCTAATACATGTGCAACAAACGCGAAGATTGCAACGGCAAGATTTCCCGGCATTGTAGAAAATATTACGGTGCGTGCTTTAGAGGGTGGAAATTATCTCGAGAATGAAGACGCACACACATTGAAGTCACTGAAACTAAATGTATCCTGGGTACCGCCAAATGGAGGGAAACGACCTTCTTCATACAGGTGTGCATTTAATTAATTTTATTTTTTGGTGTTATACCAAAACTAGTTTAATATGTATATTAAACTATAGCACCCTGTATTAATTATAGCATCCTAATTACGAGCGTGCCAAAGGAAACCGATGTACACGGGACAGGGTGTGCAGAAAATTCCGTACTTTACACCGCGCCGAATAAAAGTCCATTTAGCGTGCTCGTG
Organism: Ooceraea biroi; assembly: GCF_003672135.1. Classification (NCBI taxonomy): domain Eukaryota; kingdom Metazoa; phylum Arthropoda; class Insecta; order Hymenoptera; family Formicidae; genus Ooceraea; species Ooceraea biroi. The sequence goes on along the minus strand of NC_039517.1, from coordinate 4,483,522 downwards.
CCACAAAATGAATTGTCGAATGACATGCCAGAGGTATCGATACGCCCGAATTGCACGTATAAGATACAAGTGTATGCCAATCCAAGGGCCAGGCCAGTGGGGAAACCACTGGAGGTAAAAGTCACTGCTATGAGCAAACGTTATGACATTACGCTCGGATGAAATATCGCGTATTCGTTATGCAGGTCATCTATACGGTTCCAGAATGCGTAGGTCGTGCATGTAGCTGCGCGGCTGCAACAGCTGCTTTGCCTGTTCCAAAAGTGGAAGCGATCCAGACCAAAAAGAACATTGTTATTAATTGGAACGTTACATCAAACGGTTCTGATATTCATTCCTACATAATTAGGTAAAGTTCTTTTTTTTCTTTCATTAATTTGTTGTTGTGTATTCTTAATTAATCATAATCTATATAATGTTCTAGTATCGGCATGCCATTATTGACATCGAAAGCAGGGCGCCCTGTATACAATATCACGGATATAAATAACGTGACTTCTACGACGCGTACCTTCATCTGGAATCTGAAAATTAACGAGCAACACATCAAGATGAAAGATGGATACAAGATATTGGTAGCAGCAACGGATCACCGAGGTTGCTTAGGGACTCGAGGCAGTTTCACTGTTGTTACAGGAGGGACTGAAACATTAGGCAAAAGCACTATGGTATGTACCTTTAGAAACTACTAGTGGACAATAAAAACTGCACATATAACATGAAATTAATATGTTTTAGTGGTTGTTGCTCGTTGGCGCTGCTCTTTGTGTCATAATAGGATTTACCGTGGTGACGATACATAATAAAAATGTGCATCAACTTATATGGCCATCCAGATCTGTACGGTAAAGTAACAAATTATTTTTTGTTATAGCGCTCCAAGCATCTTGACAGTATATACTTCTGATAGTACATACTTTGTGCTTACAATTTTTATTTTTTAACACCAGGCGACAAACAATGCCTCAGTTTGCTCCTTATAAATCTCGATGGTCAGAGTTAATCTTCCGAAAAAGCAGTATTTTGTACGTTGAGCAACGACCCGAGGTAAATGAGAAAAAGAATTAATCCGTCGAAGATAAAATTTTAGATGCACTGGTAAAGTTTAGTATCGTTTATTGCAGGACCTTGCACGTTGCAAGGTATCCGATGACAGTGATGAATTCGAAGTGCCGTACAAGTGCATAAATCTTCTGTACAAATTGGGGGAAGGGCAGTTTGGCATAGTGTACTTGGGCAGCCTATGTCTGAACAATAATAAAAGCGGATTAGTCGCTGTTAAAATGTCACAGTGTTCCGACGCGTCGAACGAACCGAAAGCCAGGCGCCAACTATTGGAAGAAATCAAAATAATGAAGACAGCCGGCTCGCACCGGCATTTAGTGGGCCTTATAGGCTGCTGCACTTCACCAGATAATCCTATATGCATACTTTTGGAGTACATGGAGGGTGGAGATTTGCTCGCGTATTTGCATTCCAGAAGAGGAATTGAATCGAGTGACGCATCTTTGTGCACCTTCGAAAAGACTGCGTCCAGATACGTCAATATTATTGACACGGACAGGAGCAAGGAGAACGATTTGCACGGTGCAATAGAGAAACAACAGTTTATGAAGTTTGCGCTCGACATCGCGAAAGGAATGGAACACTTGGAAGGTAAAAGGATCACGCATAGGGATTTGGCAGCAAGGAACATTCTTCTTACATCCGATCTAACACTGAAGGTAACGATTACACGGATTATGTAAATTATTAAAGGACGTAACTTGGAAGATAATTACAGAGATTTAATTACTATGCTCAGATTTCTGATTTTGGCTTGTCACGAAACGGGATATACGTAATAAACAACACAGCGAGTAAAGTCCGTCAGCTGCCAATACGTTGGATGTCACCGGAAGCTATACGCGATCATGCTTTTTCCTCTAAGAGCGACGTCTGGTCGTTTGGTATTGTTCTCTGGGAAATTGGAACCCTAGGTTCTTTTCCATACGCCAGTATACAAGATGACGAGTTGATGCATTATTTAATACAGGATAAATGTCGTCTAACCTGCCCCAATACTATTTCGCCTGACGTGTATAAGATTATGTGTTCCTGCTGGAACACAGCGGCACAAAGTAGACCTAGCTTCGCGCAACTCGTTTTAGATCTGCGGACACTAAAGGAACCCTTACATTCCAAACATGAGACAAGCAATCCTTGCTATACTTTACTGTCACACTAGTACAACTTGAAATTAATAATTACATGTATCATAAAAACATGTGAGATAAAAATATGAATTACATACATAATGAATAAACAAACACATAAAATTATGTGAATATATACAAGTATAAGTAATACAAATATAATATACATTAGTAGCATATAAAATGTAACACAGAAGTATATAAAATCAAAACACTATATATATAGTAAGTTATAAACTATTAAATGAAATTTTTTAACGAAATATTACATCCAGCCTACAAGATAATCAAATTGAATTAGACAAGAGCTTCAAAATAAAGAAAGAAATATCAAGAAATAATGTTATCAAGTATTAATGTATATTGTTATTCAAAGATATTGTCATTTGAATAAATAGTTGAACACTGAAGTATGGCATATTAAAACACAATAGCTAAAATTAAAATGATTATTCTAAAGATTATAAGATTTTTTAAGTGATAGATTTAGTACAGTCTTGTCGGATTGTTCAAGCCATCTGTTGAAGACTATTAAAATAAACTAAATTTATAAAAGGAGCAACTGCAAAAATATTAATACAGAAAAAATAATTATATTGATGCCATAAAAGTTTGTGCACTAACGCATATTTTTATCAATATTTAATAAATTGTACTTATTATGTCATAATAATACTCTCCTATATGTTTCTACATATCAAAATTTTATAGAAATGAGTAATCAGGTTAGTTACATTTGTCTTTTAATTCACTTACTTATTTACTTACTCTGTTATTAATATATCGTGATAAATTGTAGTTAATCAACAATTTTGATGTTATACTTGAATAACTGCTCGTAATATGTACACAATACCACCACCGGAAAGTTCAAGTAGTTTAAACTGCTTAAGTTTTCAGCATTACGGAAATTCTATTATCTGTACACGTTACCGCTACAGATATCAGCGACGAGCACAATATAACAAATAGGTTAACTCGAGGGTTGATTTCGTTTCGCAACATAGTGAGAATTACAAAAGTGAGCAAATTCACTAAAAATCTTCAGCCTCCTGAAAATCCCGCGTCAATCCGATCTGCGCAGGTCATTTTGTTAGATGTAACCAATCAAATTTAACCGTTCGACGCGGTGATAAGTATATTTAGTATTATCAGAAAAGCAAGACGGTGATTGGCCACCGCGTTGTCGCTTCCTGTGTGCAGCAGCCCTAACTTGTTGCACCAGGGCCATCTATCACGTAACTTTTCCCCTAGGATGGAAAATGAAAAATGAAAATTTCGCGTGAGCTTTTACGTTGTGATTTGCTGCTGAGAGTCCTAAATATTAGAGAGGCGCGAATGGCACCCCCACTCCGCCGCCACGCCGCCATCTTGAGGCACAAATATATATGCTACTGCCTGCTCCAGTACTCACATTTATATTAGAGATATCTTTTAAGGGGCTTCGTGATTGGGGAACGAATGTCACGGGATGGGAGATGGTTGCTGGAGCACTGTACATGCGACAATCCTCCTGCACATCACGATTATCAACAACGCGGGGCATTGTGCCTCAACATGGCGGCCGACCAATCAGAAAGAGGGTGCCCATTCGCGCCTCTCTAATATTTAGGACTCTAGCTGAGATGAAGAAATTTTCATTTTTCATTTTCCATCCTAGGGGAAAAGTTACGTGATAGATGCCCAGTTCAGCAGTGCAGTTATAAAGAACAAACTCTCTACAGAGAGAAGCCTGAGAGCGGTCACGCTCGCGTTTTAACTGTAACGCCTCAAACGTGGACATTGAAGTGATTGAAGTGATTCTGTCTTTATTGCTCACTGAATATTGAATAAAGATAGAATGACGCCGCGAGCGTTGGGAGCGTCAAGTGGAACGCACATGTCCACGTTTGAGGCGTTGCAGTTAAAACGCGAGCGTGACCGCTCTCAGGCTTCTCTCTGCTCTCTATGTATGTCGTTGCTTCCACTGCTGACGCATGCGCAGAAGTTAGCTTTCCAGCAATATTGAGGCTATATGGCTGGTATGCCGTGGTAAGATGGTATGCCATTTCGTGTAACTGCGTATAACGAGTGTGTCAAATCCGTGAGCAACGCAAGAAGAGTAATCGCGTCTTATACGCGACTTTAAGTGAATTTCATGTACTGGTGAGTAATCGCGACATTCGCAATTACAAACAATACTTAGCTACTTGATGAAACAATTCAAAATATTTTACGGTTTTTCTTTGCTTGAACAATGGAGGAGAAATTGAGGGTAGAGCGACTCATAACCAAAACAAGATCTTATCTATGTGAAAGAAAAACGGTTAAACACTCAGTATAGAAGCTTTTCGTTGATTTTTCCAAATTACCGTATTTTCTGCATATTTCAAGACACAGAAATTGTTCACAAAACGTTAGCTTTCTCCATTGTGACGTTAAGTTTGTGTCGCGATTATACAAGAATTTTAGGCATGCAAAAATATTACGTTATACTGTTAAGTGTGGTGGTAAATTCTAATAATGCCTAAGGAAAATTGAACGCTACTTTGTTTCATGATTTTCTTGTTCACACTTGAACAAGAAAAATCATTCTTCGCATTCTTTTTTGTTACACATGAGGCACAATGCATAGTGTATAGATAATACATTCTAGTGCTTGTACAGATATATGCAGATATACATAAATATAATATTATATAGATAAATACATAAATAAAAATACAAATCAGGACTAAATCCTGTGTGATAAAGTCCCATATGTTCAAAATCGTACACATGAAATCCCACAAGGTTAAAATCCCACATGGTACAAAATCCCAAATTTAAAATCTTTTGTATGGATGAAACTATGAAAAATGTATAATATAATTGTAACATAATTGTATTCATCCTCATAGGTTTTTAACTCGCACGCAGAGCGATGTCCACTCCTTTTGCTTTGAACAATGTCCATAATTGAGGATTTTTAGGGAAAGTAAGTATATTGCACTAGGGCATTCTTCATAGTTCCATCAATACAAAGGATTTTGAATTTGTGGGATTTCATATCATGCGGGATTCTGATGATGTGGGATTTCGTAACATGCAGGATTTTGACTGTACGGGATTTTGACTATGCGGGATTTTGTATCATGCGGGATTTTGACTACACGGGATTTTATACCATGCAGGATTTTGACTTTGCGGGATTTCGTGTGGGAGATGTTGTCACACGGGATTTAGTACTAGACCCCAAAAATATGTACCTATGTACATACTTTTGTACATACTACATACTACATACACACATAAATTGCAATATGAGAAACTGATTCTATTTTATTTTTATTTCAGATTATACGAGACTCTCTTCTAACTTGAGCTCCATCATGTTTGGGCAAACTGGAAATACATCATTCAGTACGTACACATAGATATGTAAATAGACATTATTTCGATATCGAGTTAATAAAAAAAATTTAAACACGCTTTCTGTTATAGGCGGATTTAACACGGCAACGCAAAACAGTCCGTTTGGCCAATCCGCCTTTGGTAAACCCATTACTACAACAAGTTTCGGTAGTGGCGCAACACCTGTTTTTGGTAGTAGCAATACTTCATCACTCTTTAGTTCTAAGCCTACAGGTTCTACCACAGGTGGCTTGTTTGGCAATACCACAACGCCACCGGCATTTAGACAGCCAACTAATACTCAACCATCCTTTGGAGGTAGCGATTTATGAATTGTTTCATTTGCATGTACAACTAGAAAGTATTCCCTGTGTGCGCTCTCGAAATATTCATGCATTTGAAACACCCCAGCTATTGTATATCTTCATACAAACATTCTATGCATACATGAATATTAAAAAAAAAGATTAAAAAATTCTCTTTAAACATTTAATCACGTAATTCGATACTTGTTGCAATTTTAAGAACGTGACTTTAAAACTTTCCAATTTTTTATTACGTTTATCGTATTATTGTCTGTAGCGTTTCAGATAGTTCAATTTATGGGTATTACTCAGATATCAATAGCGAGTAGCATGTGTAGAAATCTTCGTTAGCCAACATGGTTATACTGGCAGGGTATCGTTCGGCCGATATATCTTCGTTTTTATATTACAGGTTTCGGGACAACAAATACAAGTACCAATCTCTTCGGCAGCCAACAGAATGCGAGCACGAATCTTTTCGGCACAAGTACGGGAACTTCTGCCTTTGGCCAAGCAAATAAGCCCGCTGGTTTCAGCTTTGGCACTACGACTGGAACTAATTTGTTCGGACAACCGCAACAAAATGCACAGCAAACTACTCCCTTCGGTCAAGCGAGTACTACCACCAGTACAAATCTCTTTGGTACAAGCACAGGTAAATTACAGTCGCAACTAGACAAATTATATGTATGATTTTACATAAAGTGGCACGCGTCTATTTATTTTTTTGTGTTTATATTAAATGGAAGGGATATTAATTAATTATGGTAACCATAATTAATTAAAACCTATCTAACAATATGTTATATCAATAAAAAAATATTAGGCATTTTCTTCTTTTTTTTTGCATAGGTTTTGGCAGTACTACTACTACTACTGTACCAACTGGCACCGTGGTAAAATTCACCCCTGTCATAACGACTGATTCTATGTCGAAAAATGGAATATCACATAGCATTTCTGCACGTCACTGTTGCATCGCGTCTATGAAGGAGTATGAATCAAAGTCGTACGAGGAGCTGCGTTTTGAAGATTATCAGGTTGGAAGGAAAGGTACGATTACGGCGCATTGAATTTATTAATTCGAGGAAATAAGAAGCGAGATGTTTATTTTCTACTCTCTCTCTTTTCGCGTCTTTTCTGAAACAGGTCCGCAAACGGGACTCTTTGGAGCGCCATCGCAGACATCGCCCTTTGGTAGTACGACAGCTGGAACTAGTACAGCTGGAACTGGTAAGTCGGTGCTTTTTTTTTGAAGACATTTTGTCTAACATTTAAAATTTAATATTTAAAAAAGTAACTATTCAATTGCCATTTCGGCTGTTAAAGGATTTGGTTCAATGGCTGGAGGATTTGGCACTACGAGCCAGTCAGGATCGTCTGGTCTATTTGGTAAACCCATCACTAATTTTGGAACACCAGCAACCACGACCACCAACAGTTTTCCATTTAATTCTACACCAACCACAAATCTGTTTGGTACCAACACTCAGACGAAACCATTTGGTAGTAAGTTACATTATTATTTCAGTATATAGTATTAGTTTCAGGGATTATTTTGTATTCTTTGTACCGTACTGTATATTACTTTGGAATTCGCACGTAATATTAAATAAAAAGAAAGTAAAACACGAAATGTTATCCACAGCAGCTGCCCCGACACCGCTTTTTGGCACCAGCAATACCAATCCAGCTACTGGTACAGGTTTTGGCATCAATGCTGGCCAGAGCACCGGTTTTGCATCTGCATTCGGTTCCACGCAGCCTAATCAGGTAAATGTGCAACACGTGCGTGTTGCATAAGAATTTATCTTTGCTCATCTTTACGTTTTATTCATAGAGCATTGGATTATTCAATCAGAACAAGTCTGCTTTTAATATCCCATCGACGTCGACCAGCACTGGTTTTACGGGTTTCGGTCAACCAGCGACAAATAATACCACTACGCCGTTATTTGGTAACAAAACCAGCACTACCGGCTTTGGAACAACGTCCACGTTCGGTGCAACCGCACCTTCCACATTCGGGACTAACACGGGCTTCAATTCAGGCTCCAATACTGGATCCTCGTTATTCAATTCGTCGTTTAAACCAGCTGGACAAACGTCGGGATTCTCTTTTGGCGCTACATCGACATCTTCGACTGGGCTTGGTAAAACATTCTGTTTTTTTGCTATTAAAGTTACTTAAACATTATTTATGTTAATGTTACGTAACAAAATCTTAATTTAATTGTTAATCCAAGAGGAAATGTGTATAATTAATATTTGTTACTGTTGTATCATGCAGGCACAAATACCGGTTTAAGCTTGGGTGGCGGGTCCTCGTTATTTGGACAACAAAAACCAGGTAGTTTGTTTGGAAATACCGGAAGTAACGCAACGTTCAATAACTCTGGAACATTCGGATCTTCCACTTTTGGGACAAACTCCAACATAATGTCCGGAACGGGAATGGGTTTGCTTAATGGAGGGTAATGCATTGTTTATATTCATCTATAATTTTATTAGTAATTAATTAAAAACCTGGCATCTCTTCGACTGTTTAAGCTTTTAATAATTATTAATTTAATTGAATGTTACGCTATTTATATTTTAGAATAACATCAAATCAAGCTAAAACTAATGGCTCGGTACCGGTGCACCAGCAAATCTTGGCTCTTGTCTCCGCACCGTTCGGTGATTCACCGTTATTAAAAAATCTTTTACCGGTAAGTATTTATCCAGGTGTGCATTTGGTAGAATATCGTGTACTGAAATAAAGATACATTATTATGTGATATTTATAGGCGTCTGGAAAGACTGAAGAACTCTTAAAGCCTACGAATCCAGCAACGAAGGTGCTGAACAGCCCACAGTACAGAGTTACCGCCAGTAAATCCCCAAAACTCAAGGCACGAGTTGTCAGTTCTGTACAACTAACTAAGGTAAATTTATACTTGGATTATACTTGGTTTTCTCGGACAAAATGATAAATTATACTCTCGACGAAATGTCCCACCTTTTTCTTCTAGAAGTCCTTGTTTGACGGTCTCGAAGAGGAAGACCCTGTATTGACTGAGGCTTTCCAACCCCGGCCAAGCGCGAAACGCCTGGTACTACGACCAAAATCGGCGACAAATTCTTCGATTCAGTCTCCTGTGGAAAATGGAGAATCTGCAACGAGGAATAGTATTACCGATAACAATAACGATAAAGCGGATACGCCGAATGCATTGCACAGTAATAATATTGAAGTAAATAACAAGGAGAATCACATCCAAGATAATCAAGTTGCAAATGATCGACGGTCGTCCGTGTCTTGGTAAGATAATAGTATTTCGTCTTATAAACCCTTTTAATCTGATAGCTCAAATACCCTTTTAAATTAATTATCGTGAGCAAATTATTAATATAAAACGTAAATTGAATTCTTTACCCGAATTTCATCCGTAGGTTGAAATCGACAATTCCACGAAGGAACAAAATTCCGGACGATGAACTGCTCGAGGGACAACGGTCCCCATTCTCGGGCACAAACGCACCTGAGGAGATTAATAATACAGTGACCGAATTGCGACCGCAGAATAACATATCCAACACTAATCATTCGGATCATACGATTAACTCTATCGAGGCACAGAACTCTACTCTCGGTGACAAAAGTTCCGTGAATCTTACCATGCACAATACCGGTAAGTAGCTTCAAATTAAGTAAGCAGGAATTTCATGCGTTGTGAAAATAATTGTTTAATCTTCCTTGATTCTTATGTGCTCTGATTTTTGTCAAGATTCGAGTCAAGAGCCGGGTGAAAACTCGTTCTCCATGTTACAATCGAACTGGAACGCGAACTTGGCTAAAGTCGTACTACGACGGGTGGGTTATTATACCATTCCGCCGCTCGATAAATTGGACGATTTTGTTTGCGGCGAGACGTGCATCGTGCCAAACTTCACCGTCGGCCGCGAAGGATACGGCAACGTCTACTTTCCGGACTCGTTCGACATATATGGATTAAATCTCGATGAAATCGGTAAATTGCACGAGTATATTAACTTACTAAGTTTAATGAATTCTGGATTATGCAGTATCGTATTACTTTATGTATCCCAATACTTTGCTGCAATTGAAAGCACCTATAATTTTTCTTGTGACAAGCATTATATTTACATTGGTCGACATTGCGTATATTATTACAGTCCACTTTCGACATAAGGAAGTGATTATCTATCCCGACGATGAGAAGAAACCACCGGTGGGACAGGGCTTAAACCGAAGAGCGCAAGTCACGTTGGATAAAGTGTGGCCGCACGACAAGTCGTTGCACGAGCCGATTACCGATCCGCAGCGGCTCGCTGCGATGAATTACGAAGGAAAGCTGCGGCGAGTGTCCGCGAAACACGACACCCGTTTTCTCGAATATCGCCCGGAAACCGGTTCATGGGTCTTCAAGGTCGATCATTTCTCCAAGTACGGTCTCAGCGATTCCGATGAAGACGACAGCCAGGTACCGCCAGCTTCGGAAGCGAAGAAGCTGAAGGGCGGGTTTCCCGCCCTCCTGCAAAAAGGAAAGACGATCGCTCCGACAACGACGAACGCGAATAAGGATGCGATGAACGGAACTATCGGTGCCGCGGTCGGCGGTGTGAAGATGGCGAACGGCAAACTTCCGGAGATGGAAAACAATTTTTTAGGGGAGACTCCAATCCGCTTTTCGTACGACGACAACAGTTACGAGGACAGAGACATGATCATCAGTCCGGTCGGCGAAACGCCGATCGGCCGTTCCATGTTTACTCCCAGGGACTACAGTTTTGAGAAACCAACTTCTCAGACTATCAGCCCGATCGGCGACAATGCCCGAGTCGCCGGCACCGACAGTCACAAGCTGCAACTTATGAAGGCCAGCTTTTTCGACAAGAATGATGAGGATATGGCAGAGGAGATGAACCACGATGGATTTCTCTCGGGGCAGAAAACTCTGGTCCGCTATTTCCCGGATGTCACTGGAGCCAAGAGGTATGAGATTCCACACAGCGCTCCAACCTTGCGGTCAAGTTTCATCCTGAATGAGGGATCCTTCTGCATGAATCAAGACAGCACGCTTTACGCGTTGAGGAAAACGTTGCAGCCGACATGCATTAGCGCGAGGAACGAGCAACCGATGATCGAAAAGACTGTCTTACCTTCTGCGGTCACTCCGATCACGAGCGTGCTCAAGTATCACTACGAGGTCGTGCCGCTAGAAGAATCGAGATTGAAAAAGTTGCGGTTTCGCTGCGTCGCCGACACCGCGATACAAATGGGCAGGATGTTTCGTTCGAGCTGGGGCGTCGGCTTAACGTTGTTGTCTCTAAGCACGCAGGAGCAGGCGACCAAGATGCAACTACGGAACGCGTTCAGTCAAGTAGGCCGTTACGTTTCTGGTCGTCACGTCGGCGACATCACGTCGACAGCGATTGTTCAACGCTTGCAGATTCTGGGCGGCGACGAGGACGACGTGAAAACGTTCACGGACAGCATAGAACGTCACCTGAGAATCCAGTTGAATCACTGCGTGGTAGGTCACGAGGGAGACTGTCCCGTCCTCGACGTCGCGATCGATAGCGCGAACGAAGCGCTGCAGTTGCATTGCTCATTGGCTCAGGATCTTGCTGAGAAGGAACAGAGACCGCACGAGAACGTCGACGATGAACAACCGTATCACGGTAATGTTGAACGATCGTTCTGTCAATACGCCAGCACTGTGTGGAGATTATGCGTGGCCTTGTGGGGGAAGTATCCCGATCAGGACACGGCCGACAACGCCAATGAGGAACATTACAACGTTATGATGAGGAGGGAGGCTATAGGAGAGTGGCTGAAAAACGTGGTGCAGGAAATGGTTGAGCGGGAGATTAGGAATGTCGACGGCGAGGTGAACAATTCGCACGAAAAGATAATATTGTCGCTGCTCTCTGCCTGCAAACTGGAGGAAGCTTGTCACGAAGCGCGCAGAGTTGGAGACCACTGTTTGGCGTTACTAATGGCGCAGCTGCGTAGCGGCATGCCGGTCAAGGAATTGATCAAGCAGCAACTTGCACTGTGGCAGGAGACCGATGTCGATGAGAATCTCACGATAGAGCGTCTGAAATTGTTCACGCTGGTGGCGGGCGAGCCGCTCATCTCCAGCAAACATGGGACTATCAACGTGTGCGAGAATCTAGACTGGAAGCGAGCCTTCGCCGTCCACCTGTGGTACTTGTCGCCGCCAACATGCTCGATCACGGACGCTTTGGACCTCTATGAAGCGTCGTTCAACACAACGGAGACCGAAGTGTACGCGGCGACACCGGAACCCGAGTACAAGGGGAGCGATTATGACACTGAATTGAGTAACGGCAAACGAGTATACGATCTCTGCTTCCATCTGTTGAAACTCTACTGTACGGGAAATCACGACTTGGGGCAACTTCTAAATCCACTCTCCTACACTGCTAATCCCTTGGATTATAGACTAAGGTAAGTGTCCACATTACGATAACTTTATATTGTAGCCTACAGTTTAGTCAAATATCTATTGTGCATTGGATAATATTTCGTTCTAGCATAATAAAAGATAAAAAAATAAAAAACAAATTACTTTAGTAGAAATGTGTCATATAAACTAAAAAAAGGAGAAAAGAACAGATAAAAATGCAGTTTATATATTTAAATAATTATATATTTAATAAATTAATAAATTAAATTATATATTTAAAAATGCAGTTTATATATTTAAATAAAATTCCCACAATTACATAAACTATTATTAATGATAGATTTTTATGTCTGTTACCTTTATCTTACGATTAATTACATTTTGTACAATTAGTTTTGTACAAGCAATATTATATATGAGGAAGTTTTTACGCATCAGTTAACGTACCTTTGACATTATTTTCCTTTTATGTTCATGGACAGTTGGTTGATACAACAAACACTCGTAGCTCTCGGTTATACGCATCTCTCCGATCATGTCACTGCATTAACGCACACGAATTTTGCAACGCAACTGGAAGCACATGGGCTTTGGCACTGGGCGATTTTCGTGGTGTTGCACTTACGAGACTCGTCCAGAAGGCGAACCGCAGTACAGGATCTGCTGTTACGCCACATAGAGATAGACGATACTCCAGAGTATGCAAAGCGTGAGCAGTTTTTAAAGGAGGAGCTCGGTATATCGTCGGTCTGGATCCATCAAGCCAAGGCTATCAAAAGTAGCATTAATAAGAGGTAATTTTAATATATTCGTTTAGAATATATACTCTACAGATTTAAATAACATATATTGGGCATTTCTATCATTTCAACATATAATAATTACAATATTTATGCACATAAATTCGAAAAGAGAAAAATTTGCTATATATATTTATCGATTCGAACAAAACTCTAGATATGTTATTTTTTATTTTTGCAGGTATGGCGAAGCAGCTTGGTATTACATCCAAGCAGAACAGTGGACTCAAGCCCACGAAATTATTATAGAATATCTGGCGGCTGATGCTATAATAAACGGTATTATTACTTATTCTTCCTTATATCTTTTTCTATAAATATAATGTTATATTAATTGGATCGGTCAAAACGTTCGGTTTGATTATTCATCAAATTTTATTTTATTGCGTTCAGTACAAGCAATTTTATGTAACAACATAAACTTGATTTATTTTCCAGAGAATTACGAATATCTAAAATCTTTATTAAGTCCGCTAGTACCGGTCGAATGTAGCAGCACGATTAGCGGTTGGGCACACCAAGGACAGCTTTTGTGGGAATACATGGAGATAACTTCGGAAATTCAAAATCTGTTAAAATCCGCTTCGGACTATCGCGGAATAACTTATCAGTTGGAAGCGCTGAAGCCCCGACTGACGAGTCTGTGTCATAAAATTGATCAGTTTCCCTGTCCAACCGCGAAACATAGGTGGGTAAATGCAAGCGTGCGTTTATTGCGAATCAACACCTTAACGGGGCATATTAACACAATTTCCAGATTATGCCAGGCTGAAATTGCGAAGAGGACCTTACACTTGGCCAGAAATCTGTTGTTACTGCAAAGAAATGAGAAAACGTCGGTCACGAAATTGCTTATTCGCATGATATCGCAGTTACCACTACCGGAAGATTATGCGCAGCAAGAGCTACGACCAATCGTTAACATGCGTGTAACCGAAGTGATATCACAATGAATATATAAATAATGTAACAATAAGTATATACATACATATATATATTTAACAATACGAAAAAATACAATAAGTTTTCAATTATGTAGTAGCTTTAGTAACTTTCATGTTTTTAATGCAACAAGAAGTCGTGTTTCTGCTTTTCTTTTCACATACAATTGTTACATATTGCACACAACAACAGTTACCTAATTCCATGAATGCAAAACGAGCGTTAAATATTTATTTCTGGATTTTTTAACGAATACAGATAGCTAATATAACATGTACAGCGGATTATGACGGTGATGAATCACGACACGATTTACACGATATCGAAGAGTGAAAATTGCAAATGAACGCTTAGCAAAATACATTGAAATGCATTAAATGTGTAATACACTGTTCGAATTTTTCTTACATTTTTATCAATTCACACAAGGTCAAGGATGGTGCCGTCGTAAATGACGGTAGCCATGTGTAAACGCATAATATAAATATAATGAACCGCGATCGGGAAAGAGGAGGGAGAGGGGGGGCAGAGAGAGAGAGAGAATATACATGGAAAATCTGTACTCGTCTATCAACTAGCTCTTATTTTTTTACAATCACTCAATCAGGCATGATAATTACATTGCGCACATTATGAAATGTTTTCACATGAGATTCAATTCCGTTATATGTGCGAGAGTGTCGTTCTATATTATGTGACATATGCATCGTGTAATATGTAAATATAAAATGGTGCATTATCTGTTTCCGCATTCGGTTGGGTGCGCGTGTATGTGGGCGCGCGTGCGCGTTGTGTGTGTGTGTGTGCGCCTTTTTCGAATTTTTCATATCTTTTTAAGTACATTTTCATTTAAATAATATTTTAGATAAAAGCCGCTAGCGTACTATTACTGTAACGATGTAAACGAATGTAAATTGTTTTCTGATATACATATAGTATATATACATATATATATAATAGAGTTATACATTAAGTTACATTAGTAATATTTGAAAAAAAAACGTATTTTGAAGGTTTTTGAAAGCAATGCTGTGCGCACGTGTGATAGATTTTTCTATTGTTGGCGGGACGAATGCTTTTAACGCAAGGATGAAAATCACGCAGTGTATAATTACGGAGGATGTGGTCAAAAAAAGTAACATGTAAGGAATATTTGTATAAATAAGATTAAGTTTCCACTCTTTTAAGGTTGAAATAAATAAATGAATAAGTAATTATATTTACATAGTTTCTGTGCGCACATTGTAGATAACAGAAATATTAATTAAGCAAAAGCATTCCACGTACATACACACACGCGCGTATGTGCGCGCACACACATAAAATTATACTATAAATCTTGTACTTGTCTGTTTTCAACTCTACAATTTAGAAATAATTTTGATCCTGTATGTTTCTTGATGAATTTATGACATAAAATTATTACATAATTTTTATATTAACACGGTTTTTGTTTAATAAGTACAAGAGCCCCATAAAATGCAGCGTTAACAAATTTTATAAAAGAGAATTTCTATTTCCATTTTTAGATACATATCTTTAATCGAACTAGAATACTTGTAATCAGTACACGTTTTTTCTTTTTCACATAATCAGTAATTAATAATTATACAATTTACCATTTATCAAAAACCAAACAATTTATTGTAATTATCAAAATTCAGACTATAATTATATACATTAGTATCGATACAATATAAATTAAAAAGATTGTTTTCAATAATCAGATATTAATACATAAATTATCTTAACTTTATGTTAAATATCCTAAAATCTTTTTCTTTTCCTACGCGCAAAGTTGGATACGATATACGAGTTCGATAACGATTCGTTGCATTGTTACTGGTAATAGAGTGTGGACATAGATCGTCAGTGCTATTTCTATGCGGCCTCCTCGATAAGAACGTTTCTCATGCCTCGGTCATTGCTACGTAATTCCTACGCATAACGGTCTATTTCCGTAGCGCTTAGACAAGTATAACGCGACGTTACCTCGTCTTGTCGTGGGAAAAGCTCTTTCGCTGTCTTTACGTAAGATATAGATATATGTTAAATCAATGATACCGGGCTTGCGCCACGTTGCACCCCCCGTACGTAACGTGGCGTAAGGTCGAGACTGCTCCGTCATCCCCACTCCTCATCCCCCCATCCTTCATGGAACGGGACGGCGGCAGACCGACCGCCTCCCTGCGCGCGACCGCCACTTTCATCCTTCATCCACCCTCTCTGTGCGTCCCCGCACACGCTGCCACCTGTCCTTCCCGTTGCATGCAACCCCTTCCCGTTCTCCCAAGCTGCACAAAGCGGAGTCTCCGTGGAGGCCGAGGAAGCCTCGAGCAGCTTCAACGACCCCCGATGTTGTGCCGGTAGTCGGCGTGTCGCCACCGCTGCCGTGGGTGCGCTCCACCCACCCCGCCTACCTCGATAACATTGCGAAGGGCAGCGGAGCGAGTACGCACGCTCCTATCCCCCTCTCCCCCCCCCCCCTCCTCCCCGCCTCACCCACCCCCGGGATAACGTACTACTCCCAAAACGCTACGAGCTGCTCCCCGTTGAGCGTAGAAATGTAGTAAAGGGTAATGCGCACGCGCGCGCCAAGCCGCCGCGACGACGGCGGCGAGATGCGAATTCGTGCTTCCACCGCGCGATTTTCTACATCGCCGTTACGCGCGAGCTGATATTCGAACGAGGGTTCGCTCGAGAAGAAGCTTCTCGCTGTGGCGGCGCGGCTTATCAGTTTTGATATATATATATATATAGCCGACGCTATCTACAACTTCTTTTTTTTCCATTTCCCACATCTGCCTGCTCGCTCCCTTTCCGCCCTTTCCGCTCGCGCGTACTATTATTCCTCTCCCTTCCCCCCCCCCCGCACACCCCACTTAAGCTCGGGAGCCCGTTTCGCCCTTCCTCTGGCGTTTCCCACCGCCTCTCTCCCGTTTCGCCCTCTTGCTTTCTCTTCTTCCCTCTCGGTTCCATCCCACCCCTGTGCGCGCGCGCGCACACCCGCGCGTCTTCCATTCTTTCTGGTTCTCTGCGCGTTACGGCGTGAATTGCACTGGGATCGCAGCGCAATAACACGGTAGTAATCGGCGACAGTGTCGTGATTCGCAGGGGCAACGGTGCGAATAAATCGGCAGTCATCATCGCGCGGCGATCATAACGGGCTTGTGAGAAAAGGGGATAATGTCGTCGACTCTTGGCGCGGTGGAGTCATGTGGTCGCGATCAGCTCCGGGGAAGGCAGTGACACTTAGAACGCGCCTCCTGGAACGAAACGTGCCACCCGGAACGCCGCCTTCCGCCTCTTTCCACTATTGAGATGATCGGCTTGACGGTCGAATTGTTCGTCGCTGGTATCGCGGCGATGCGCGTAACGCGAGCCACTGCTCGCGAGAGAGGTGAAACGACGGTGACGACGAAGAGGAGAGCCCGCTGCCGTGCGTGATCCGATTTCGCGACTCGTAGACGCACCGCGCGCGCGCGCGAGCGCGAGCGAGCGCGGGTGACAAGGTCGGGCATTACAATCAGTTCGCGATCAGTGATTGGTGGATAGATGCGCTTAAGATCGGCCCGGAAGAGAAGCAGACGGAGATCCGAGCGCGGTGACGACGACGACCTATGGACGATGCGCAGGGATCGTTAAATCAACGAGCGCTGAACCGGTTTGTCCCTGCTCCCTGGTTCGACGCCGATCGATCGCCAATCATACGAAATTACCGGGAGGGAAAGAGAAGGACTTACGAGTACTCCGCTCCCGAGAACAACGAGAGAGGGAGGGAGAGAGAAAGAGAGAGCGAGAGAGAGAGGGAAACGGAGGAAGAGATTTTCAGTAATAAATCGGTCGAAAATTGTTCGGAATAATGTTCCTGCGCATCGACGATAGGCTATTACGTTTCGGGGTACTATTTCTGTTGTGGATAGGCTCGAGCCGCCAGCAAGAGGAGGACATACCTCACAATGAGTAAGTGCTCACGCATGTTGCGTAAGCGACAGTATTTCTCGGTGCAGATTAAGCGATAAGGCATGAAAAAAAAATATATATTCAGCGGGAATCTCTCTCATGCATCGTTTGACGCATCGTCAACATGTGAGAAGTCTGTAACAGGAACTGAGAGTAGACGGAGGGGGAAGCGGGGTGGCATAGTGGATCGGGTGCGAGCGATCGGACGGACGCGGGGGGTGCATAAAGCTCGACGAGCGAAACTCGATAGGGCGCGGAAGGCGTGCGAGGCCGAGGGCAAGAGGGTGGACGAGGGCGAAGGCGAGAACGAGCGTACGGTAGCGGAGAAGGGGAATAAAGAATCGTGTGAGGATGGTGGGTGGAATGGGGATGGGGTAGGACAAGAGAGAGACGAGAAAACGTCTCGTCGAGGATGTGTAAGTGATGCGAGATGAGAGCGAATATGTGCGGGGGTCGTGATAGTGGGATGGGGTAAGGGGGGGAGGGGGGGAGAAGAAAGCGGGGAGGAAAAACGAGTAACGGGTATAAACGGAAAAAAGGTCCAAGGAAAAGATGCGTTCGACTTGTGTGCGAAGACAAGCCGAGAAAAAAATTAAGGGTTGAGGGAGGAAGAGAGGGAGAGATGATTATAGGCAAAAGATATGAAAAGAAACGCGAAAAAAAGTGAGCGGAAATAGAGAAGCGCGTGAAACGCTAATTGGGTATTGACCATGCGCGAGTAAATGTGGAAAAAAAAGATATAGCAGATTCAAAGATAGAAAACAAGAAATTTTACTAATTTAAATCTTTTGTCTGTGAAAAGTTTTTCGAAAAGCATACAATTGCATGCAATGTCAGAATTATAATTGTAATCCCTCTTTCACGAATTTTATGTGTATTGTTATTAATTGATAAAATAAATCTCGTTTAGATTTTCGCTGGATATATATTACATATTTGAAAAATAATGTTATCGTAAATTATTACAGAGTGAAGAACTGGGCCTTAAAATTTGGCGTTGATCTGTGGGAGTTTGGTAAACAAGTTACTAAAATGGGCGAGATACAAAGGGTAAGAAGACATATTTGACGTGTATCTATTTATTGATAATCACAACGAATATACCTTCTCATTAAACAAATTAATGAAAAATTGATAACTATTACACGACGATTTATTTAAAATAAGAGATGTGATTTTTACATTTATATAATATTTAAAAATGCATTATTTTTAAATCTTTTCAATATTACTCTTTGACGTAAAATCTTGTATTCGCTGCTCTCATGCACCGATTTCTCATTCACCAATGCAAAAAATTAAATTCCTATTCGCTTTACGGTTAGAAATATCATGAAGTGGAGGCAAACATCGCAAAGAAAGACGGTCTCGTCCTCGTTCGAGAAATGGCTGCGGAAGTGAAAAACATGATGGACTTTAAAATGAACGCCGTGATGGTACGTCAACACATCCTTGTGCCTCTTTTTCGTTAGTACAATTTCAATTTTATATTATTCGGCGAGTCTCCAGAAAATACGTTTGTCGTATAATGTTACACTCATAAGTATAAGAGAGACTGCTACACACCGTGACAAAATTGGCAAACAGGACTTTGGATTATTACCTTGTGAGATTTTACAGGATTATTTGCTAGTTACAAATAGACAACTTTTTTCTGAAGAATTATTAATTATTACATTTTTTATTATTTTCTATGATTAATTTTAATTATATACAAGAATTAATAATCAACGACGCGCACACGCGCGGGCAGATAATGGAACGTTATTCAGTGTTTTATATGAAATAGATTTTTCTTAAACGCGAGATCTTTATTTGGCTCTTACAAGCTATATTTTAACGTATATTTAAAGATCATCCAAAATCGGGAAAATTAAGGTCACTTTCTCGCATGTTACATTCACAGACAAGCCGATTTAAAGATTCTCAAATATAATACGCAGTTAAAAAATAGAAAATTTGGAATAATTCTGTAGTCTCAAAAAGCCTGCGATTTTAGCGTTTATTTACATGATTTAATTAACGTTATTTAAGTAACGATAAATATCGCGAGCTTCACTCGTTAATTAGGTCACGTTAATTGAAAAAGTTATAAAATAAAATAAAATAATTTGCATTTTAGTTGAAATCGAATCGTCTGCATTCACACACGTCTATAAAACAATATACTCTGTTACGTTTGCAGAGATTAGTGGAGAGCGCCGAGCAAGCCGCGGTATCAGCGCCGAGGGAAGGAAATGTATCGCCTAAGTATTACGCCTCGCATCGGCTTAACTTTGTTAGCGACGAGAAGGGTCCGGCCGGCATGCAAGAGATGTTCCTCGCCGCGAATCGTCACTTCGACCATTTAGCGGTGAATGTTAGCTTATCCGCCGTGCTTTTGCCAAGCGGAGTCAAAGACAACGGTGAGCATTTACAAATTCTGCAGTGTTACTTGATAAATGCAGCGGAAGAACAATTGGTCGTTCGCTTGCAGAACGCGAAGTTGCTTCGGGCATTCAGTGGAGCGAGTACCTAGATCTCTTATTTGTTAACAATTACGAAAGCGATCCCACCTTGTCGTGGCAATATTACGGAGCAACAACAGGATTTCTACGTCGTTTTCCAGGTACCGAAGTTATGTTTATAATTAAATCGTGACGTTTTACAAACTACTGCTAACTCTTTCAAAACGTAAAAAAGCGAGAATTTATTTGAAGTTTAATAATAATTTGAAGTTTAAATTAATTTGAAGTTTAAATAATAATAGTAGAGCGCTAAAGAAAAGACTAAACCTAATATGTTAATCAAATATCACAGTTTCATCGAGAGCAAATGAAAGAAAATCGTAATACGCGATATACAATTACGATTACAGCGATATCGTGGCCGCCGATGGAGGGCATCGCCGGGGTCTCGAGACCTTCCTCACATCATCGAACCGTGCACGACGTGTACGACTTCCGCATGTCAAATTGGTTTGTCGGGGCGGCGAACAGCCCGAAAGATCTGGCGATACTAATCGACAGCGCGACTTACACGTCCGATAGAAATCGCCGATTGGCGATCGCCACGACGAGGGTCATCTTGGACACCCTGGGCCCGGACGATTACATCAACGTGTACCGCTACGGCGAGAACGCTGAAGAAATCGTGCAGTGCTTCAAGGACAGCTTGGTGCAAGCGTCGCTGGAGAACATTCATGAGATGAAAATGGCGTTAACGTCCATAAAGCACGAGGATGCTGCCACTAATATTTCCGCTGCGCTCAGTACCGCTTTCGAGATTCTGCATAAATACAATCGTACCGGCCAGGGTAGCCAGTGCAACCAGGCCATCATGCTGATCACGTCTGATACTGATGGCCCACCCACGGAAGTGATAAAGCGGTACAACTGGCCGCACATGCCCGTTCGGATCTTCACCTATCTCATCGGTGGCGACAAGAGTCCCGATCTTTGGAATACGGCCTGTGCTAATAAAGGTAAGATTTATTGACAAAAATACGCATTGTAATTAATAGTTTATGCGAAAGACACAAAAATGGAACGATTTATTTATTTGTCTATTTGATAAAGCTAATTAATTGAAAATATAGCAAATAATAGAAATGATAGAACGATGAAAATCGTAAATATTGCACAAGAGCAATAACGCTTATCTATTTAAAATATATTTTATATACTGTGTCTATATGTGCGCGCACATGCGTGTGTGTATGCGTCTGTATGCATGTGTTCAAAGAGCTGGCTAAATATGTAAAAAGATGAAACAACGTTCGTATTTAGCCACAATTATTTTTTTAAATTAAGTTTAAATCTAGTGGATAATAATTAAGATATTCAAGAATATTCTAATTAAAATATTAGATAATGAGAATCTTGAATATTGATTCAAAAGTGTTCGCATACAACATAAATACATGGCACTTATTTTATATATACTTTGTACACAATTCGTTCACAAAAAGCTGGAACTTTAGTTCATAAAAAGTTAAACAGTGCTCTCATGTTGATAACATTTTTTTATTATATTGGAAATACGCTGTTTTGACATCAAAGTATGGTTTCTTTTCGTTCAACTAACGTATTGATAGATTTTCAAAGCTTTTTCGGAATCACATCAAATACACGAGTTACAATAACTTAGATGACTTGAACGTCGTAATGAATTTCTTTCCCAAAATTTACAGTTCTGGAAAGAGCTAATGTCGGCCAAATAATATAAATAAGCCAAACGATCAAGAGAAACGTCGTATTTAAGAAAAAAAGGGATAAAATGATTCCTTAATTAATATTTCGAAGATGAGAATATATCATGCTCAATGTTGACGTTAATGATTTCGTAGGATTTTACGCGAGGATAACGGACGCGGACGAGATTCACAATAAAGTTTTCGAATACGTAAAGGTTCTAGCGCGGCCTATGGTGCTCTATCAACATGATCATCCTATTCATTGGAGTCCCGCCTATGTAGGTGGAAAGGTAAACAATTTAATTTATGTTATTAACATCGCAATAATTATTCATTTACACATTATTTATTATAGATATTTATTAAAAATATGGGTAATTATGTACTTTAACGGACCAACCTCCGATGACCTTGACCTTGACCTTGACATATGTTGTCAAGGTCACCCTCCTGAGGGACCTTGAAGAGATTTTAGCCGTCGCTCGTTGTTTATTAAAAAGTTATTAACAAAAGAAGTTTAATAATTTTGCACGAATTTTCAGCTGTCCACGCGAAGCAAGGACGTGAGTTTGACATATATTACAAAGGTCACCTTCCTGAATAACCCGCACTAGGTTTCACCCTTCGCTCGTTGTTTGTTAAAAAGTTATTAGCAAAAATGTTTAATGAATAAAGCATAATTTTACGATACCATATACGTTTACGAAAGAGTATATTTGATGGAATTTTAGCTTTAAATCAGAAATAGGTTTGGGGGTTAGGTTAGGTTAGGTTAAGTTAAAGCAGAGAATACTTTGTATTTAACTGTTTGTGCTTTTGGTTAAAGTGAAGAATACTTTGTACTTATATTAAAAGAAACTATTCTATATATTAACAATTCACTGCTTTAAATGACTTTCCTTTCTTCGTTCATATACATATTCGTCGTTTATATCTTTCAATATTCAATATTCTTTCAAAATAACTACTATATTTTCAAAATTTCTTTTGTTAATAACTTTTTCATAAACAACGATCGAAGACTAAAACCTAGTGCGGGTTATTCGGGAAGGTAACCTTTGTAATATATGTCAGTATCATGTTCTTGCTTCACGTGGACAGCTAAAAATTCGTGCGAAATCATTAAACTTTCTTTGTTTGTAACTTTTTAACAAACAACGAGCGACGGCTAAAACTTCTTCAAGGTCACTCAGGAGGGTGACCTTGACAGCATATGTCAAGGTCAAGGTCATCGGGGCTGGGTCCGTTAAAGTACATAATTACCAAAATATGTTCGTCGTATGTATGTATGTGTGTGTGTGTATGTATACACACATGCGCGTATTAAAAATAAATTATATTTATGTTTAGATTAATCGTATATTTCTCACAAGGACTCATTTTTCTATTTATATATTATATATTTATTAGCTCCTGACGCCACGCACATAATGGTCCATAATATTCTGCATTGACAACGATTGATTTTCAGAGTAGTAGGTACGGTAAAGAGAATCGCGGACAGTTGATGACGTCCGTGACAGCTCCAATTTTAGATCGCCGCAATTACACGGTAATTATTTAACATAGAGATTAATGGCTTCTATGGCGCACGAAAGCCCCAGCATGATGTTAAACGTGAAGTAATATACAGACAAATTGTACTTCACTGTATGCATTCTCGTTCTAAGGTGAAAACGGCCAATTTGTTAGGCATCGTCGGTACTGACGTACCTGTCGAGGAGATTCAGAAACTCGTGCCGCCTTACAAGGTACGGATCTACCTGTCCCGTTCATTGTTATTCAGGCTCGGTTGCACCAATAGGCACCGTGAAATTTTCTATGAAACTGAATAAACTTGGCTTAGTGATTTACTATTATTTTGTTTTTGTTAATGTTACAGAGAGATTGTAATCTTATTTAATGTTATTGTTATAGATAGAAGTCGATTTAACGAATGTTACCTGTGTATGTGTGTGGAAGATTAGTGCAATCGGTGCTTAGAGCAGCAATTTAGTTTTCTTTCCTTTTCGATCGACACTTATCAATAATTTATACGTACTGTTTCAATTACAGTTAGGAGCTAATGGATATTCATTTATTGTTGACAATAATGGCAGAGTTCTGTATCATCCTGACTTACGGCCTCTTGTAAGTATCATTACTAAATGACAGTGATAATAGCGAAACATTCAAACTTTTGAAAACTTATGTAATAATTAAACTATTAATTATTATAATTTATATGCAGCCTGGAAATACAGAAGTAAGTGTGAGTATTATATTTACAAGGAAACTCACGGAAGTGTTGTTCCCTTTCGATTTTGATGAGCTTCAAATCGGAAAGTCCGTACGGATTTGTTTCAAAGCTCAAATTCTGTGTAAAACTTTGTTAGAATTAATAATTAATAATATTATTAAGAATTAATAATATTATATAAAAATTAATAGAAAAGTATTAACAATTAATACAAAGTTTAAATGTTGCTAAAAAAATCCGCATGGACTTTCTGGTCAACTCGACATACCCAGGTGTTCCATATCAAAATGTTTCAGTTCACTAAGCGAGTTACGTTTTATTTGAATGTTGTGAAATTTACGAAGGTGTGATCTTCTGTTTTTTTTTTTCAGTACGGAGAAACGCTAAGGCCTTCTTATATAAGCGTAGATCTGTCGGAAGTTGAGCTCGCAGAATATGATGGCCCTTCGGCTCCCCCTAATAATTCGCTCCTACTCGATGTAAGTCGAATATTCTTGGGCCATTTTATCATCATCATCATCATCATCATTATCATTATTACTATTATTACTATCATAAGTAAAATAGCATATTTGTTTTCTTCAGTTGAGGCGCGACATGATCGATCAAAAAGAAGGAGAAACGGACTTTACAATCAAAATGCATTACGACGATATGGTAAGATATCAGCAAATCAATCATAAAGTTCAATATAAAAACAATTACAGTAATTATGTGCACGTACTTATATACATCGAGATAAAATATTCTCCTTGTCATAAATATTCATTAATTTTCAGAGAAGAGTTACTATTAGACGACATAACTATTTTTACAAGCCTATCGACGGTACTCCGTTCTCCTTAGGCCTAGCTTTGCCGGAAGGCTATGGCATGTTTGAACTGCGAGCTGAGCAGGAGATCAAATTCGCAATTATAAATGGTAAGTTTTTCACATTATCGCATATTATTATTGCGTGCTACTTGAAAAAATAAACGTCCATAATTTTATTTAATTCCATACGTGTAATAATTTTAAGGATACACAAATTATATGTCCGGCAAGCTTGCAATTTCTATTTTTACGTATTATTATGTGCAATAGTTACGGAGCATTTCAAGGGGACCAACTGGAAGGTGCATCCCGATTGGGTCTACTGCGAATACAACTCAGCTTCCGACAAGTTCTTTTCCTCCCCGGAGGACCGCGTCATGCACTTTCTAGCACGGACGCGCAAACCGGGGTGGAAGTGGATGTCCTTGAGACCAAGGAGTCCCAGCTCGCATCACAAACAAGCGAGCAAGCCGGATAAAGATGCTTATTATTGTGAGTGCCCATCATATTAATTTCGCGAATAAATATAAAAAGCTTAAACGAGATAATACAGGGTGTCCCATGGGAAGTTGCTGAAAGTAAACGATTGGTTCTCCCCTCCATGACTTCAGAAAGGGTCTTACGGTTAACGATCGTTCATCTGAGTGTCCGCAGTTTTATTCTGGTTGTGGTAGATGCAAGTCCGTGCGCGTCAAAATGAGTAATCTGACGACGGAAGAAAAGATTTATCTTGTCGAGTGCTTCTTTTCCAGAGGAAAAGTTTATAGCAATGCTTACAGGGGGTTTCGTACTAAATACGGAACACATAAAATTAAGAGCGAAAACACGCTGAAAAGGTTAGAATTTATTATTTCTTTAAACGTATGCGTTACGTCACTCCATTTTTTGGCAATAAATCTGCATTAAAATAATGTTTTGTGTTATTTTTATCAGAATTATCGATAATTTTATGCAGTATGGAACTATCCAAGACCGTAGACATGATCTGCCAGGTCCTTCTGTGTCTGTAGCTGCAGAAGAAAACATTGAAGATATTAAGAAGTATTTTGAAGAGAATCCAAATTCTTCCATTCGGAAAGCTGCCCAAGCTCTTGAAATATCCAAAACAACGTTACACAGGATTTTAAAACATTTCCTGAAAATGCATCCCTATAAAATAACATCGCATCAATTGCTAACCAAACGCGCTATCACGAAACGTGTGGAATTCTGCAAGACGATAAATGGAATGTTTGAAGATGGAGGAACTTGATGCAAAATTGATAATTTACACGGACGAAGCACATTTCTGGCTAAATGGTTATGTTTTTGTTTTTTCAATAACTGCATACGTTTAAAAATGACAGCTGATTAGTTTCTGCAACTTCCCATGGGACAGACACCCTGTATTATATACTAAAGATGAGCGAGAGTACACAAAACACCGCAAATATATATATATATATATATATAATAATAATATAGTTTGTTTTCACGTTTCAGGTGATAAGAAATTAGTGCAGTCGTTGGTTCTGGATGCTTTGGTGACTGATGGACTCGATAAAAAGGAGGGGCAGAGAATGCATAAAGAGGAAAATGAAAAGTGAGTTACTCGTCGGTAGTAGGTAGGAATGCACGCCTATCCTCTCACTCATTCTCATACTCACACTATTTGCGACTTGCGATATCGAGCACTGCAATGCACAAGCACGCGGATCACCACTACCACCACGCACCGCACATATAATATATCGGTCACTTTTGCAAATTGTTCAATCACCTGCCTTGATTACAGCCCGTGATGCGTCTCTTAGTTGCACAGTTGTTTTGCAAGGTGTAGAGTTAACGAAGAAGCTGAAAAATGCAATCTCCACAGTGTCGATAAGTGCGGGTAAACTCACCAAACGTCGTCTGGAACTCTATACAGTATATATCGGAGAAAAATTTCTGTATACATTGCATATACGGGGTGTCTCATTGACCACGTACCGCTCGTTTAATGGTATATAGTCCGAACTTAACAGAAAAGTCCTGTATTTTCTGTTTAGGACTTTTCTGTTCAGTCAAGTTCGGACTATATGCCATTAACGGGTGGTACGCGGTCAATGAGACACCCTGCACATCCATGTGTATGCTATACACGAGATATCAAAGGCGATAAATTGTCCGCATGTTGTTTTACATACACACACTAACATACAGACATACTAACATAGTAGTAACATACAGACACATCGCAAGGTGTTCATGAATTCAGTTATTTAATAAGTAATCTAGACTTTCCATGAAAGAGGACTGAATTTATCAAGATCTTATGATACATAGAAAGAGATCGAAGTGTAAGAAATCCTTGCTATTTATATGCGAAGTGAAGTACATGCGCGACCGTCCAACATTTCATTTCACAATATTATCTTTTATTGCATATTTTTATTACATTTTATTATTGTGTGTCTCCACCGCTAGCCCTATTGCCATACTGATGGCTCTGCTGCACAGGTAATCCATTATGCACAATTATTTGTCTAACACGTTAAACATGTTTGTCGCATATAATAATGCACAGTAATACTCACTTTGTGATGATCGTATGCTGTTTAAAGTATGTCTGTGATATATAAGGGCGTTATAAAATCGCGATTATTTTCGACAATTAATTGTTGTAAATATGATAAATGTACGGACAAATATATTGATATAAATATGTATATTTATTATGTATCTATATTAGGTACGCAAATTAATTCGGTGCTTTTCTTAAAGAAATTGAGCCTTTATTACAAAAAGATAATAAACATGTCACTCTTCGAAATTTCTCAATTTCTTCAAACAATAAACACTGAATTAACTTGCGTATCTACTATTATAGTACACGCAGAAAGCATATCTGATTTTATTTGTTGAGATCATAGTCTTTATATGTATGTGTATCTACGCAGGTTGCATTAAGATTGATGGTGATAACCGAAAAGATCATGATTCTTTTCCTAAAAGGAAAAAAAAGTAAATAAAGATATAAAAGTTTTAAAAATAAAAATATAAGACAAATACATTTTTATCTACTGTCAGCGAATATAATGCAAGAAGGACAACAAAGAATAAAAATTCGTGACACGATTTGTGCGAGTTAAATTAATAAAATGTAAAATAAATAATATTATATATATAAATCATAACTCACTTGAGCAAAAGCTGTAACAAATAATGTTTCATTGAGTACAATCGATATATGAATTTCAGTAAACATTTTGATATAGCTGCCTTAGTTTTGTTCTACGGTGTAAAAAGTAAAATTGAAAAAATTAAACCAATATACACGGTACGCGTAAGTGTTTAAAAAATTATATTGCCATTTAATAAATATTAAAATTCAACATAATTTAACATCCCCTTCCAAGGACAAATTTGTTTTAACAAATTTTTTGTCTTAACAAATAGTTTGTAAAACCTAAAAGCTGTCTCAAAGATCTCCATGAACTATACTATAGTATAATTAGAATGATTTATTTGTGTAGCGATACGCATTTTTGTAAAACTATTATTGCGTACCACAATGGCGTGCTCATTGTTTCATTGAAAATATCCATAGTTTACATAGCTTGTTTTACAATTGCAGTCAAGGCAAGGGTAGATTTGGTGTCACCAGGAGCTTCATCGCGACCAGAAGCGGACTCCTGCGATGGCACGAACATCAGCAGAACGATGACAGCTCTGATGAACCGTAAGCTCGTTTATTAACAATAAAGATAACGAACGCATATAATAATATATTAAGAATGACACGTGAAACATTGCTAATTTCTAATTTAAACAATTTCAGCGAATATTATATATATTTAATAGCGAGACGAGATAAAACCGATTGATAGAGAACATTTTTTAAAATGCTGATTTAGTATTAAATCATCAGAATTTCTAATGATTTGTACATGCAGGGGGTTCGCGGAGAGACACGCGAGAGCCATGGATTCATCGTGGTACAAGCGCGCAGTGGATCAACACTCTATAGAGCCAGACAGCTTCGTCTTTAGTGTACCGTTCGATGCAGGTGGGTACCTCGTAACAATTTCCGATTAAATTAAATTGTTATAACTATGAAACACGACTATAGCTGTAAAATATAGAACATTTTCGTAAGTTGCATTAAATGCACGTGATAATAATCTTCGACTATATTGACTGAGCTTCTTTTTCGATTATTGGATTACAGCCGAAACGGCCGATCCGCTTGTCACCGCCACCCATGCAATTTTTATCGGAAAAGGTCACAAGGCTCCGGCGGCAGTGGTAGGTTTACAATTTCAACACTCATCCTTGGCGACTCATTTTGTCAACATCACTTCTACG
Organism: Ooceraea biroi; assembly: GCF_003672135.1. NCBI lineage: Eukaryota > Metazoa > Arthropoda > Insecta > Hymenoptera > Formicidae > Ooceraea > Ooceraea biroi. The sequence continues at coordinate 4,453,953 of NC_039517.1, read as the reverse complement.
GTAAGTTGGTACAGAATCTTGACGGAATATTGTTATATCGAGTAATCAAGGACATTGATATCGATGAGGTCGCCCCTAATTTGAACATTTACCAATAACGATAAATAATAATGCGATAAATAACAATTTAACACTGCGATCGCACTAGTTATCTCCTTCCACCTCTTCCCTGTTCTTTTCACATACGTTATTACACTTTGGAACGTCAGGTTGTACATTTTTTTTAGTGTACCGGTACCGGATGTAAGAAAAGTTGCGCCTCGGAGGAACTGGATTGTTACATTCTCGATAACAATGGATTCATTATGATAAGCGAACGTCATGAGCACACCGGCAAGTTTTTTGGCGAAATAGATGGGACGATAATGGATTCTTTAGTACAAGATAGGATATACAGGTGAGATGACTATTTCGTCAAAGTGTTTTCATTTTGGTGAGATGGGAATTGAAACCATGTTGAAAATAAAAAGTTACAAGAGCAGTTTTTTTTTAAATTAAATATTTCCAATTAATCTGCACGAATAAAATGCAATAGAAAAATAGGTTTAAATATTTTCTTTGATTGATGCTAGTATTGAACGAATAATTTATTTGCCATGTTTCAGAAAAGTGAGCGTTATCGACTATCAGGGGACTTGCAGTCCACAAGAGTCTCATCAATCGTCAGCATCTCGGACTTTGTCCCATTCTATTATAAAAATGACCGCAACAATAGGCAATTTTCTCTGGGCGTTGATACTAAGTCTCAACATTCAAGATTTATGGCGGACAACATTGGCATTCGCTAACGACGCGATGCACTCATTGGATGGTAAAATGTTTTAAAATGTGCTTATATTTACGCTAAAAATAGAGTACAAAATAAAACGCATCGTTCATTTAAATTTAAATTTAATTTAATTTTAATTTTAAGTAACGATGACAGCATTATCATTTTTTACTTCTTTCATAGAATACAAAAGTGGATTTACTTCTTTTTTTAGATAATCTGATGTTCAGCGATAACGGGGATATGCATAATTTTGAGTCACTAATACCTTCCGACTCGACGGAGGAGGGAGCGTCGGACGAAAACAATGTATTCGTTAGATTTCCGGCAATTGCACCGGCTACACCAGTCTCGTCGCCAGCTACACGAGCAACCTCCTCTCACTATCCTCGAAAACTGCGCTCCTGCGAGAAGAAGACGGATCTCTACATCTTGCAACCCGAGCGGCTCAATACTAGTGGCCAGAGCAATCCTCTCAAAGGGAAGCTCACTAATTGTCACATAACTGGATGCGAGAGGTAATCCGCAAGTTCAAGCGCTTGGCATTTTGAAATTAAAAAAGATTGTTACATTTGATGACAAAATTTGATGAAAGGAAGAGTTCGCGAAGGAGATCGCAACAATACTCTCGCGTATTAACGCATTAAGCGTGATTTATGAATTGAACAAAATATTAATTCGAGGCCAATGATCGATATTTTCAAACTTAGATGTTCATTCGTTAGTTTCTTTTTATAAATAAAGAAGCTGAAAAATATCCTTAATACATGCAGGCACTGTATGCGGTTTCAGGACGACGTGGAATTTATTATAAAAAGATTTGCATGAGTATATCTGGAGTTATTAATATATGAATAACATCACATCTGTTTTGCTTCGACAGACCGTTCAGCGTCCAGAAGATCCGTCATACCAATCTGATACTGCTGGTAGTCGATACGCTATGCCCGTGCGGCAGCAAACAGTTAAGCATCGAGCCGATCGAAGCTCTGACGGAACCAGGCGCTTGTACAGCAAGGAGAGAACGCCTATATCGACGAAGGCCACCGAAGTGCATAAACTATCACCCTGAAGAGATGGAAATCAAATTCTGCGGCGGCGCCGGCCGCTCCTTTGGTTTCTCGTTGAGTCTCGCGATTTTCTCATTACTTGTTATAGTGCGACTTGCGTGACTTTATTGGGATTAACCGCACACATACATACACGCATACAGGTGCCATGCGCACACACATATACATACACGAATGCATACATACATACATACGTTTACAAATTACCTTTTTAAAATGAATTTAGCGTTGTCGTTTCTATGAAACAGTTATAAAGAAGAGGAAATTAAGGAAGAAGAGAAACCGTGTGCTCTGAGTTCGCGGATCGTCATTACTACAGGCGAAAAAAATGGTGTGATATATATGTACAGGGTGTCCCATAACTCCCTTACCTTCCCGTTAACGGCGTATAGTTGGACTCAGCCGAGCTCGAAAAGTCCTGTACCATTTTGCGATTTTCGCAAGTCCAAGCTATACGCCGTTAACGGGGAGTTCCGGAGTTATGAGACACCCTGTATATGTACACACACAATATACATACATATATACATATACATATCTATGTTACGTACGTTACATATCCAATTATAAATTCTGTTACGCGAGAAAGCCCTGAATATTTATGTGTGCGACGATCTCGTCGCGTGTACATCGAGATCCTCGACACCGGATTCAAGCAATAAATGTCCCCTATATTATGATCGAATAAGAAAGAGAAATAGTCGGCAGATTCAAGTGAGACAAATTTAACGATAACACACAGTGGAAGGAAGTTCGTATTTTATGTTGTATCGAAATATTTCCTCTGTTATAATATGAGCAAACAGAGAGACAGAGAGAGAGAGAGAGAAGCATTTCGAGTGCATTAATTTTATTTCTTATAAATACTATCGTAGAATTTGTAAATTACGTTAATGTTCTGATGTTCATTCTACCATTAAAACAGCGACAATTTGGCCGTAATAACAAAATAGTCTTTAATATTTTGCTCAGAAAGAGTTTTCTATTCTACGAATTCAACGAGTTTCATAAAGCAAGTTTGCACTTTTATGTTAAATATACAAAAAACCGCGACAATTTTGCCGTATTTTTCTTTTCCGTGCGACGGTTTTAATCGAGGCAATCGATGAATAATCATCAAATCATCGATTGGATTGACCAATTCGACTTTTGATAATGATTGTCGAAGAAATTCAAATATGTTTATTAGTATTACGTTGTTGAAACCGATAAAAATTCTTTTAAGATTCCTGGTTACTTATTATGGATATTTATCGTGAAATTTTACCGTTATTTATTTTATCATTATTCACTATTTGAATCGGAAACGCCTGAATCGGACTAGCGATTTCTTCATCTATGTCTTTGAGTGGATCTTTTTCAAGATCACTCTGCTTTCATCGCTTCGATGAAACAATGAAATCTATTCTCCACAATCACGGCGCAAGTTACATTTAATCTGTATATTTCCTTTAATAGAAAGCATATTAAATATTATTTTAAACAATCCACGAACCACTTCTTTTTACTTTTGTTAGGTGTATTAGTGCTTTCCTAATGTCAGTTATTATAGTCTCTGTGTTCTTTGAAAACATTATATCTGAGTTCTCTTTATTTCGAGTATTTAAGCATATATTGTACAACAGAGCAGTGACATTTAGACTTCTAAATCTTGTCCACTTTATCTCTTATTGTTTCATATTGACGAGTTTGTTTATGATACGACAATAATCGATTTGTGTGGCTTAAACCCAAATTAATCAATAAAGATCAAATCTGATGATGGGTGAGTGTGTTGACCCATTCTGGATATTGTAAAATCGTTACTAGAATCGGTTTTCCGTTTAAACGGTTTGAAATTACTGAGAATATTCTCGTAATATTAGCCAAGAATTATTTTTATTTTATATTTAAATAAAACCTTTCATGTTTAAATGTTAACAAAGATCTTATAGCGTGAAGATGTGAGATAATACTCTGATCGAAAAAAAGCTGCGTACAATAAACAGATTTAAATTTCCAAAATGAGACAAGGAGACATCTCTCCTTCATAATTCCGATATTACACAGTATTATACATTATTTATCTGAGCAAAATCGAGTCTCCCTTATAGATAAGAGACTCACTTAAAAGTCTTCCTCCCCTTCGCATTCCATCGTAATGCAAACTGAATGTTTTTCATGTTATCGTCTCTAGAGATACGTAGATTGACTACTAAAATTTATGTCACTTAAAATAGATCGATGCAGATAGCGCTCAACTGTGCCGAATGTCAAAAATAATCAAAATAGAGCAGCAATAAACGAGAGATTAATTTCTTTATAATATTGAAAGATTCCCACAATCGAAAAGAGCGACTTTTATGCACCATCATAGTTAACAAGATACTTTTCAAACGTTTTACATTTTGGTTAAGTCCAAAATTATCTACTATTATGTAACTAAAATTATGTCATGTTCTATTAACATTATCATTATCATCATCATCATCATCATCATCATCATCATCATCATCATCACCACCACCATCATCATCATCAACATTATCATCACCATTGTTATTATTATATACATTTCGATCGTATAATTTTATTATAATATAATAAAGTAATTCAATTTAATTAAGTTTACGCACAAGCACATTAAAATCTCTCGTCAAATCGAAATATCTCTCAATTTATATCAGAATTGCTAAATGTGGCGATAAATATTGGTTTATTAGTATATGATTAATTTTAGTTAAATATAAATGATATTAAAGATTTTGTTAATTATTTAGTATAACGGAGTTACCTCCAATTATCTTGACCTTTTGACACATATTATAGAGATCACCTTCCAGAGTAAAATATTCAAAATATTGAACGTTTGTAGCGTGATATTCGGAAACGGAATTCCTCGATACAGTACTTGACATAAACGTTATATTCATTATATAGCAGAATTTCTGTTCGAACGAAAATATTAATATCGCAAACGTATTGACAAATTCTTTGAAATTTGCTGTGTTGTATCCTATCAAAGATTATGAAATAGAACAAGATGAAAAAATATAATTATTATTTGCAGCGAAGTCCCTTCCCCTGCACTTTCTCTCCACAAAAACCTAATCCAACCCATAACTCCTCGCTTCTCGTGGACAGTTGAAAATACATGTGAAATCATCAAATGTCTTTTGTTAATAATTGTTTTTTACAACAAGCGATGGTTAAAATTTGCCGAAAGTTACTCGGGAAGGTGACCTCTATAATATGTATCAAGGTCAAGATAATTAGAGGTGACTCCGTTAAACTAAATAATTACTAAATTAATAACTGCTTGTATTAATATTTAATTAATTAGTTGAAATCTTTGTATAAATGTGTGTGAAGGATCATCCTATTATTTTTTTTATTGATTACTGAATGATTTAAAGAAAACGCGATAGACTTCGAGTGTTTCGAATGGATTTTTATATGAAGAGTTATTCCTTTTATTATCATTATTATTATTGGTATAATAATGGTAATTATTATTATTATCATTGTTATTATTAGGTTCGTTAAACTTATTCCTTCAGAAAAACGTGAAATTTGGGGAGAGTAAAGCTACGAAGCTAAAGATAGATCTTTTGGATTTACATTAACGAAATTGCACGTGCGCGCGGGAAATGATTGTCGCACGATCTTGCGGATGAAATGTTTGTGATTGCATTTATATCCGGATGTTGAATTAAATTTTTGAGATAATGTTACAAATCCCGGCAAATAATAATCCTCTGACATGTTACAAATGATGAATTGGAGACAAACGATAAACATAGAAAATCAATTCACTACAGCTGTGGAGAACTTTTCCATCCATGTCAGAAACGCACACACATGAGAATTACGTTGCTCCAAAAGAGTATCGTACGATAAATATCGTGCCGATTGTTTGTTCCGTAAAATAAGACGAATGAATTTGAATTAGCTTCATCTTCACAATATTAATTAATGTTAAGAGTAACATTGCGCGCATTATTATTTCTGGAGAGTGTACATTTAATATATATAAAAAGAGAAGATAAACTTACATATCTTTACAAATTTATCTTTATCTTTAGAAATTACATATCTTTATAAAATCACTTTGTACCTTCCGGATACGTTAAAAATTTCCACGGAATTATATTATATGGTCATGTGTGATACAATCAATTGAACTTGTAGTAATGGCATTTCTATGGAAATTGAGAGTGCGACGCTTGGAGCAACGAAGTAATCAATAAATCACCAGGAAGAAGGAAAGACGAAGAAAAAATATGTTGTAATCTATGTCATTTATTTCACTTATCTGAAGTGAAATAATGAGAAAGCTAAAACGTTTTCTTGTTAGCGTGGATAAGATACGATTATGCAAAGAGAAGTATATATAGTCCTGTATCTCGCATATCTATAATAGCAAACTCGACACAGGCAACAGGCAAGACACAAAACAAGAGTCTCATATCTAATTCCAATCGATTTTATCATAATTTATATTAGTGAATACTGTAATTCTGTAATTTGACATTCTACGGGTACCACACGAAGAAAGAATTACAATCGTGAAACGTTTGTAGATGTATCGCTAATGTGTAACGACGCGATGATGATTTGCATGGTTACGAACGGAGGCATTGCGGATATGCAAATGTTACGCGAATTGCGCGTATTATTATGCGCATATTGTTACAGTTAATGATTACATTATCGTCTTTTTTCTATTGTATAATAGTTACAATTATACATGTATAAGGTATGAAAGAGAAGTTTACGTTCGTCAGGGGATATCGGTTAAACCGAGCCTGATTAAAATTTCTCAATCAAAGACATTGGTCTAAGTGACCTTAAGAGTTTTCTGGGAAATCGCGAAATCATTGAGACACTAATTTGGCTAATTTGACAAAGTGAGTAATTCGCAACCGTCGCAACTGTGAAATATTCAAATTATTAATTGTTTTTATTATAATTATATCCCCATACTTTTACTAAATTATATATAGATGCATTACAAGTATATTTTTATATATTTTATTGTAATTATATATATTGTTGTAGAATTATATGTTTCATTCGTATTCAAGAAAAAAGTCTTTAAGGAAAGGTATAGGTATATCGATTCTGTGGCAAAATACACGTTTATCTGACATCAATTTTGATTAAATATCAAGAAAGACTTAATATCAAAAGATATTATAATTTATAATAAATATAATAAAAACTTCCAATGATTTTATTTACGTTTTTCTGAAAAGATATTAATCCCAAATTTAAATATGAGCTTTATTCCAAATATTTTATGCCGCAGTTGCGAATCACCTTGTAATTTGTATTTTGCACGCATCATAATGATATTATTATAATATTTACGAAAACAATGTGTTATTGAGCGGCGATTCAATGTTTCTCCGCGAATGAAAGTCTATGTATCGCCTGGAAATAATATTTTAAAAGCGAAGTTGCATCATGACCAATTTTACCTATTTTTACTTAATATTTGATTTGATTATCAATGAAATTTCTACTTTCTCCCTTTTATAGATTTGTTATTGTATTATATATAGTATATTTGATTATAATACATACACATACACACACAGCTACGCGCGCGCGCGTATATCTCCAGATTTAAGAAGCTTGTTGCATTCTTAAAGAGTAATCGAATATCTTCATTATAACAGGAGCGATCTTGACTCGCGAATTACAAGAATATGCGATGAGAAAAATTAAACTTATTTGTTGAATTCAGTTGACTATTCGTGGACTTAACTAGAGAATACGTTAACTAGAGATTACGTTAACATTGACGTAAATGTACATACGCTAAATATTAATGCTTCAACGTGTAAAGTTATGTACCATTGAAATGCATATTTGTGATAAGCGGTGCATTCGAATATTTATGAATTATAACTACTAGGTAACAAAATCCATAATCCAAAAATTATAATTACACAATTTAATATAATATCAGTAATTTATATTTTTATATTTAATTATAATTATTAAATATAAATATTTAATTTAATAAATTATTAATAATTTATATAAATTTTGTTGATATCTTAATTTATTTTTTACTAATTAAACTTTATATTTTATTATTTAAGATGAATAAAATTGACAACAATTCAATTTAATAAAATTGAATTGCGTAATTATAATTTTTGGTTTGAGTGAAGTCCAAATAATTAATTGTTCGTCTCGATTTTTAAGCTCACAAAACTAAATACATATTGCGCTTTGATTCAGCATAAGTTTGCACGTTGAAGCACCGCTGAGGGCGTATAATAACGCTGTTCCAGTGTCATGACATTAATACTTGAATCGTAATAACACGAATGAACGCAGTGGAACAATTTTATCAGATACAGAATGGTTAGAAGTGATACTTAACGACATGTCAATGAGTACCAATCGCTGCATGCGTTGCAATTGTGACACGCGGCGAAATCGCCGTTACATGACTCACGATCAAGTGTATTAGACGTTATAAGTGATCATTCTTCGAAAGAGCCTGTCACGTTTAATTGCTTGTGTGATGAAGCATGATATAAAAATTTATTATTAAAATATCACATGCATGGTAATTTTCATATTATTGTACCCATATTTTATATGGCTATAATATAATTATTTAATAATTATTTAATAAATATAAATTACAATATAATTATATTTATATATTCCTTGATTTCTGGTATCTAAGTAAGATTTTTCGATTAGTGTTTAGCTTTTTACTATAATTTTATTCTTGAATGTTCTTGAAGCAATTATTTCAACGTGATGCGTTCTATCGAGAAATGTCTGTATAATAACTTGAAAGATATCTGTGAGCGGCTTAGTATAAACGAATGCGAATGAAATGCGCAACCAAGTCGTGCGAAATATAAAGGTTACAACTCGAAGTAACAAAAAAAAAATAAATAAAAATAAAAAGTCTATAAACATGTTAGATAAAAAATCTTTCGATCGGCACTTTTAGGTGCCGCCATGTCTTCCATTATTTGTATATTAATTAATAATAAAATTGACTATAATGTATTGTAAAACTAAACTATATGTCTACACACGCACGCACGCACGCACACCCACACACACCCACACACACCCACACACACAATGATCACCTACCACACGATGCCGACCTTCATCTATAAAAAAGATAATTGCAAACTTATCTAATATTATCTATTAATAAGAAAATACAATGTAATATTACATAACTAAAGAAAGAAATGTAAATGCAAAAAAATGTTGGTATTTTTTACAGAATTTTTAAGGCAGATATCGTATCTATGATTTCGCATAAGTTCCGATGAAGTACGTATTTCGCTGTATTCTTCGGAAGTTGTATCTCTAAGAAATAATTTGTGCAAATGTATGTGTGAGGGTTAATACGCAAACTTGTCCTCGTACGATTAACAAATGTTTAGACTAAAGCTATTCATAGAACAAAATTTGGAATGCTGAGTTGCGAGATACGTAAGTGCAAATACGCAATATACAGAGTGCCTTGAAATTATAACATATCTTTCTGTAAATGCATGAAGTTCAAAACAATCGCAAAAAGTAACAACAAAAGTAACTTTGCAGATAAAAATCATGGCTTTCGTAAATAGATGATCTGATATATTGTTTCTCGATTAATTCAAGTATTTTTAACGCAGATTTTATTTGCAACTTATTTAACGACAATAAAAATCGTTTAAATAAATAATATCTTTTTATTATACATTTACTGAAGAAAGAAATTCTCAATTTATTGAATAATATGCTTTCAAAGGTGATGCTGTGATTCCAAGCACTCTGTATATCGTTTAGGCATATACAAGGAATTATTTATTTACGATAGTTTGCATCACTTTTGCATTTCTAATTCTACATAATATAAATCTATTATAATACTTTACGCATATATGAATCGATAGAGGGAGACAGATAGACAGACAAACTGGCAGACAGAGAGAGGCGGAAGGAAGAAGCAAAATTGTTGAGGAGATGCAATAGATATAATTCGACGGCAAGAATTCAAACTAATCACACGTTTGATAATTTTCCATTTTCTTTTTTCTCTCGCATGTTTTCAGATAATGCGTTATAATCATACTATATACAGGAATAACTATAAAATATTATAGTTCTCAGATGCGAAAAGGTGAAACAAAATAGAATGCGCAATCTATCGGATAATCTAACGTTTAGCATATTATAATTTATTATTAACAATATATTAACAATCCGCAATCTTTATTTTGTACAATATTTAATCATTAGGTGAAAAAGATCGCGGTAAGAATTTCTACTAAAAGATAATAAAATTCGTCTAATGGTTTATGGTAAAGAATTGGACACTTCGACACACGTATACGTACACCGAACACAACACACGCCCGCACGAGCGCACATATTATGTATGTATATGTATGTATACATACATACGTACATGCATATATACATACATACATATATATATATAAAATATATATATAATCGTATAATGTACATCTCTTATAACGCGCTTTGACGGTCTGGAAATGGAAAAAAAGTTTACAAAATAAGACCTTCTACTTGATGTATTTATCGAACGTAAATACAATGGCGTCTATAATATATTGCAATAAAAAGAACTGAAAACATCCAGAGAAGACCAGTTATTTTTGTTTTGTACAAAACAGATGGGAAAATTAGCAGGAGCTAAATGCAGCAATGAATAAAAATAAGAATATACTTAAAAATGTTTCATCCTTATTTTCTAAATGTAATATTATTAAAAGGTACCATAATGTTTTGCATCAACTCACACAAGACATTTGTGTATATATTTACTATAGACACATGCATAATTAGACGGAGGATTGCCTATGCCCTCCTAAGGAAAACGTATCCCTTATATCGCAAGCAACAAATTCAGGAAATGTTTCGGGACAAAATTTAAGCAACAACTTTTGGCTTACCTCTTGTATCCTTGCACGCTGACAATGAGTGTTTTCCGTAGTTTGCTTGGAGCTCACTAGAAGTCTCTGTATCTCTTCCTTGATATCTAAGCTTCCGCACTCTGTGGTTTTATTTATTTCATGCCTTCTGTAAGGTATGTTGATACCTGTGTGTGAAGAAGCTTGTATATTATTTAGATATTAAAATTTATTTATAAGATATGGTATGCTGATTTTTGCTATTGTTATCAAGCTAAATATCACGAATTATTTATATAAATAATGACAAAGGATGAGGAAGGGAAAAACATTTCGAGTTCGGAGGACGAGATGTTTATAAATAACGTGAAGGATGTGATTGATCAACAGTTTTTGAATGACGATCTTTATAATAAAGAGAAAACTGAAGTTTTTCAATCCAGTAAGTAAATTTAATCTTGTTCTTATAATATTTCTGAAAATTCGTGTATGTGTAAGAAGTAATCTGAAAAATATTATATATTACTTAATCTTTATGCTTTTAGAAGAACTCGAGACTAATCAGCCACATGGAAAGTCTTTAAGAGTGAATTCCGAGCAAGAGGACACATTTATGAATTTTGGTATTAGTGCAACGTTCCAGAATTTTGTGGCTAAGAAGTTAGATAAGCTTTTGGAAGGGTAAGTATCGAAATAAGATATATTATATATTTACAAATATAATATTATTAAAATATGATCTCTTGTAGAACCATCAAGTTAAAAGACAAGAAAAATACTGAATGCTCTTTGGAACATAAACGGAAGGAACATAAAAGTACGGGGATAAAACTCTTGAGTACGTCAACAACATATTTAAACACAGAAATTACAGAAGCACATGCGGACTGTGGAAAGAAGTTCAAAAGGAAAAAATATAAAATTATAGAAGATGACGATGCTTTGCTTAAATTTCGAGAGGCTGCTGTAGATTCAGAACGTATATTGAGCAAATCCTATACGGAAGCATGGGTCAATAGACGGCCCGAGCCAGATTTTAAATATAAAAGATTGAAAAATGGTATTTTGGTCGAGCAAGCATAACCTTAATTTTCTGCGAATTTATATGTGCTTCTATTAAGCTCCATTAAATCTCTTTGTGTGGATCATTAGACATTTCTGTCATAAGGATCATTCTTATTTCTTTCTGTTTATAATTACCCAGTAAGCAAAATGTGTGCAATCTGCCAGCAGATTGGCAACAGATTACTGCAGAAGTTGATAGCAAATTGGCATCCGTTATGTCCGCATTAGGATAGTGATCTGCCAGCAGAGCCTGCTAACAGACTCTGACAGCGGATTGGCGGCGGAAACCGAGCAGGATCTGTTAACATTTGACGGCAGATTGACGGCAGAAACCGAACGGAATCTGCAGCTTTTGGCCATTCATATTCACGATATATTAAAGCATGTGTTTACTTTTAACACACTATAAATTGGCATTTTATATTACCATGTGTTAAAAGAACGCATTTGTTTGCTTGTTAAATTAAAGTACATTTGGCTTGATGTGTCTTTCTGACAGTTCGTTGCATAATCTCTCTCTTATTGTTAATTTATTCTAATCCGAAGTCCGAATTTTGCTCTCGAACTTCGGATTGCTCGTGGCGCGCGTGAACTACATGGACGTTGTCCATGGGAGCCTCTGTGCCGCGAGTGCAAAAATTTTCAGAAAAATTAATATTATCATGCCAAGGCGCGTATATTAATTTATATAACTGTTAGGCTAAATCTTAACATCGAGTAAGAACTCGACGCGTGCACCGCATAGCGGTGCGCAGCGAAAACGCATATTCACAGCCGTGTAAATTTGAATACCGTCAAAAGCTGCAGATCCTGTTCGGTTTCTGCTGCCAATCTGCTGTTAGATTCCGCGCGCGCAGATCTTGCTCGGTTTCTGCTGCCAATCTGCCGTTAGATTCCGCGCGCGCAAATCTTGCTCGGTTTCTGTCGACAATCCGACTTCGAGCCATGTTTGCAGATCTGCTCGGTTCCTGCCGCCAATCCGTTCTTAGATTTTGCGAGCAAGCTCCGTTACATTTCTGGCACCAATTTGTCGAATTAATCGTTAATAACAACTTCTGTATCAAATTTGTTGTCTTTTGGCTGGCAATAGTTGATAGCAGATAGTTAGCATCATCTGCTTTCGGCAGACTTGGCTATCTGGGTATAATCCATTTTGTATTATAGTCCATTTAATATTAATAATATGAATATTTTATTATTGTATTTTAAATAAAATTTAATCTACGATCATGATGTTACACGTACCTCGTATCCTTGTTACCCGAGATTTTTCTTTTATGTAAAAATCGAAATACAATGTGTATGTATATGTTTGTAGTGTGTGTGTGTATACATACCATGTGCGCGTGCGACGTATGGCGCCATATTGCATTTTAGTTCCAGAATGTAGGGTGTCAACCTTTACATGACAGTATGACACCGCTAGTGCTCACTCGAGCCTCGAGGTATTTGCTGGCCCTGGGTCATGCCACGACTTGAATTCGCTCTTCCCCTCATAGACAAACGTTATCAGCATTAATGACGGTCTGACGTAGCGTTTAGATAACGTTCGAGGACTGACGGTACGCCTGATCGATCAGTCGAGATGGCAACTGGGGACGATAGGCGTGTTGCTCTGATAACGGGTATCACCGGACAAGTAAGTTCATAACGTTCTACGTTTTCAGACTTTGAGTAACGCGAGGACTCGTCGTCTCCTCCTCGATCCGCTCGCTTGTTGCAGGATGGTTCTTATTTGGCGGAATTCCTGCTGGAGAAAGGATACACCGTTCACGGCATCATTAGACGAGCGAGTTCGTTTAACACCGCTCGCATCCAGCACCTCTACGAGGATCCCAAGTGCCATCGGCAAGGAAAAATGATATTGCATTATGGTGACATGACAGATTCCAGTAGCCTGATCAAGGTTATCAGCGCCGTACAGCCAACGGAAATTTATAATCTTGCGGCGCAGAGTCACGTTATGGTTTGTAAGCACGTCCGTGGGTACGAACGCTCGCTACACTTGCAGAAACATTTCTCACATCGCCAACAATTTATCGTTATGCCTGCTTAAGGTCAGCTTCGAGGTGAGCGAGTACACTGCCGAGGTAGACGCGGTAGGAACGGTGAGACTGTTGGACGCGATACGCACGTGTGGCTTGGAGAAGTCCGTCAAATTTTATCACGCGTCCACTTCCGAGCTCTACGGTAGAGTGGTGCAAGTTCCTCAAGATGAAAAGACACCGTTCTATCCTCGTTCTCCGTACGGTAATTCGTTCATTCGTTCTAACGCATTTTCGCATTTGTTTTTCTTTTCCATAACGTCGCGGACGATTGTTTCGCGAGGGCTCGTTCAAAATTTCTTTGCATTTCAGCGTGCGCAAAGTTGTACAGTTTCTGGATCGTCGTGAATTATAGAGAAGCGTACAACATGTTCGCGTGTAATGGGATATTGTTCAATCACGAGAGCCCGCGAAGGGGAGAGAATTTTGTCACGAGGAAGGTGACCAGGTCGATAGCGAAGATACATTTGGGCCTGCAGGACGTGCTGGAACTGGGCAACTTGGATGCGAAGCGAGACTGGGGCCATGCCAAGGATTACGTTGAAGTTGGTATTGCGCTTTCTCGTTTCTTAAAAAATTGTGTCTCCCTTCTCCGAGTAATCTCTGTACAATGATGCTGCTTGATGCGTCCGCAGGCGATGTGGCTGATGCTCCAACAGACGCAACCGGACGACTACGTTATAGCGACGGGAGAGACGCACAGTGTGAGGGAGTTTGTCGGGACGGCCTTCCAGTACGTAGGTCGCACGATTCAGTGGAAAGGCGAGGGTGTCGATGAAACGGGTCACGATGCACAAACCGGTCAACTATTGGTTCGCGTCAACCCCAAGTATTTTCGTCCAACGGAAGTGGTACGACGTCGGGCTTCCTTTATCGATCTCGGGGACGGATTGTCAAATTCAATTTCATCATTCTTCTTTTTTCTCTCTCGATAGGACGTACTGTTGGGTGATGCGTCGAAAGCTAGAGACAAATTCGGATGGAAACCGACCGTTACGTTTAAGGTAATTTTGTATTAATTATTATTTATAATTCGTGCGTTGTTTATCGATGAATTATTTATTTATATTTTAGGAACTCGTAAAAGACATGATGGATTCCGATCTAGAATTAATGTCGAAAAATCCAAATGCTTAATAATGTAATGCAAATTGCGAATGCATTTTCCAAGTGTTTTTACTTCCGTGAAAAAGAAATGACAGCATTCACAGAGTTGTCAGTTTTGTAAATATGTCGGTGTAAAAGATTAAAAGAGATAAAATAGGCTTCCTCTGACCTTGACAAGTTTATTCTTCCTACCTAATTCAGTCGACGAGCTCGACTCCGCCTAAAGAAACACATTTCTTCTCTCAAATTGTAGACAATTAAGGAGCAAGGAGCACCGTGTTCTTCACATTAATTTGGAGTGTCGATATTACAGAAACAAGTGTAACAAATTAAAAGATATCAAGTCTAATTCGCGTCTTAGCTTATCCTCTTGCTGAATATTGTCAAACCACCTTGACACGTGAATGTACCGTGCCTTCTCCGGTTGGCTCAGAGTTTTCTGCAAAAGAGAAACGACGTACATACTATGTATGTACAGTGATGTGTGTGTGTGTGTGTGTGTGTGTTACGATGACGAAATGACACACTGACTGTGTCTTACCATTACGGGATGTAAAACGTAGTACAACGTGACATCTGCGATAGTCTTTTCTGTACCGGCTATGTAGGGCACGTGTGTCAACGATGTGTTCAACTCCTACAATCAAGAAAGGTACAGGTGAGTACTGCTGTTTCCTACCAATTATGTATGTGTCATGTATCATCAGCACGTGTGACATATTACGCTCAGTATTCTCTTGGTGTTTTGGGAAAGGTCCGCATAATTGGCGCAGACTATCGCGTACTCCAGCCACTGCTGCGTCAGAGCCTGTACTTCTCTCTCGCTACCGAGGATGTCGGGGTATTCCGAGGTCCTCGCCAGATCCTGTACGATGGTGCAGAAGCCCTGGACGGGTTGCGCGCCTCCCTCGCGTTCTCGGGTGGAAGCTACCTGAAATTTGTATCGTCGCACGTCGCACGAGAATCACCAGGAGAATCGCTCTGGCGAGCGCAAGCTCGACTCACGTTTTTGTGAGAAACTTCCAACCTTCCCGGGGAAACGTCGAGATACTGCGCTATCCTCTCCACGCACTCGGTATTGCAGAGACCCATGTCAATTAATGTTATTTTAACAACACGTCGACGATGCTCCCCGACGTGAACGTTGGAACGGGGATTATAAAAGACAAAAAAAAGAAAATATTGCCGTATCGAAGGTGTACCAACGGAAGGAAATTCTCTCTGCGGCGGTTGGTACGACTAGCGCTGGACCGCCACGTTTCCGTGAACAACGCGCGAAATGCGATTCGGAGAGAGACAAGAATGAGGATGATTATGAAACAGAGATTACGATTTATTGAAAAAAAGAAAAAAGAAAACAATGAATCTCGTTGAGATACGGCGCAGAGTTATGGCGCGGTGACATCGGCTTCGCTCGGCTTCGAGCGATTATACAAAGTATGCCGCCAATTGTGCCATTTTGTCCTTCGGAGGTTTCGGTTTGCCTCGATTGCGGCTCTTGGTGTGGCCCCGGCCGCGCGTGACCACCGGTTTCGACGCTACCGCGCGATGCTTCTCCACCAGGGCAGCAAAAGCCGCGGTGCAAAACACGCAGCCGGACATCTCCGTCGCTTCGTTGGGGAGTTTACTCTTATCCTGGAAAAAGACGGAAAAAAGGGGTGAGAAACATCCCTCGCAGAGCTCACCGACCGATTTTCCTTCCGTTACCTGCTTGTACTCCACGGTGACCAATTGCGCACCGCAGTCGCACGTGTCCACGTCGACGGTCACTTTGTGCGCATTTTCGAACAGGTGGATAATAACGTCGCAACGGTTGCACCCCAGCTTCCACTTGGGTGCAGCCGATGGGTCCAGCACGAGAATACCCAGGTCGCACTCCAGGCAGCTGGACAAGCCGTTCGAGTTCATGCCGTGCGGACACGTCGGGTGCGTGCACGAGTTGCAGCCGCTCGTGCCCTTCTTCATGTCCCTGCGGTTCATTCGGACGAGTGAGATGACGATATCCGACTTTCGGCATTTATGCAAAAAGTAAAATCAGACTGCGACGTACCTAAACGGTGGATTGTTGTAGCAGTACGGGCAGAACGTGTAACTCTTCCCGCGCGTTCCGGTCGACCAGGAGAGCAATTCGAAATCGTCCAATGGGCACTTGAGCTCCTTGTATATCCTTATGTTTCCATTTTGTGGCAGGTTATAAGTTTCGTTGCAGTGCGCGCAGTGCATTCTCGACGGCTTGGTTTGTATGTACTTCATGTACCGGCGACACTTGCCGCATCTGAACCACGTGTGTAAAACGAGACGGAGAAGGACGATGTTATGATAAATGGACAATTATTAACACTCCGAATATGGAAAAAAAGAGAGAGGAAGCAGATCGCGGATAGTTGCATCGAGATAATTTCAAGTACCTGGAATGCGCTTTACCGGACGCGGACAGCGGAGAGAAGGAGACCTCGAACAGTTGATCCATAGCCTCTATACTTTGTACGAAGTAGTGAAATTTTTGCTTGAAGATCTCCACGGTGTGCTGGAGGACGGCGTGGAAATCGGCACGACCCAGCGCTATCAGATTCAGCTGCTCCTCCACTGCGGACCTCATGGTGGGCAGAACCAGTTCGGGATCTATCTAGGGAAAAGAGGAAAGGTATGTCTTGCGTCGCGTGAGAGGGGAAAAAGTGAGGAAAGGCGATTCGAGATCAAAGTACCTTCTGGTATCCGTGCACCAGGACGATCCCGAGAGAAGTGGGCACCAACTTCCTCCCCGCCGCGACACTGACGTAGTTTCTGATGCAAATGTTATTTATGTGCACGGGAATCGAAGCGTCCGTTCCGATGCCGTGTTTCTCCATGAGGGTTATCAATTCCGCTTCCGTCAGGTAGTCCGGCGGTTGCGTGTAACACTCGATCAGTTTCGCCTAGGAAGAAATGAAAGATACAAGAAGAGAGAGAAGCGTGATGTAGGTCGAATCGGTGAGGGTCCCCTTACCTCCTGTATGGGCACCTTCTCCTCGGACGTGAACCTCGGTAGAGTGTCGTTGTTACCGAGCGCCTGCCAGGTGAGAATACTCGTGTATCCGGGATCCAGCAGGCTGTGTCCGGTCGCCGTGAATATCTCCATTCCAATCTCAAACTTCACCGTGGTGCTCAAGTACTTGCAGTCCCGCGCCAACTGCAACGCAAGCGAAATTCGTCGAGAGGCGTTACACGCGTGGCGTGACGCGAACAAACCAAGTTTCCCAAGTTTGTCATCGTCATCGTCGCGAGATGACGTACCGTGGCGATAAAGTGTCGCGTTATGTAATCGTACAGTCTCCACGAGTCGCCATCGAGCTCGTTTCTGGTCGCGTGTTTCATCGGCGTTATCGGGGGATGATCGCCCGCGTCGTGGCCCTTCTTCGGTCTGTTTATGCCAGCCGCTATCACCTTGCGAACTTCCTCGCCCCACTCCGCACTGTTTTGCTGTTGCTTCAGCGTTGAGCTTGAACGCAAAATGACAATGCAACATACACCATCGGAACAATTAATATAGCAAGTGGATTTGCTTACAGTAAATCAAAATTTTCGGGATACGACGTCGTCTCCGTGCGGGGGTAACTTATGTATCCCTGAGTGTAGAGCCTCTCCGCGATTTGCATGGCGTGCTGCGGACCCATTCCCAGCCCGGAACTCGCGACTCGCATCAACTCCACCGTGTTCAGTGCCATGGGTCGCGATTTCGACTTCTCCGCGCTCTGTACGCTCACCACGCTGTGTACGTGAGTATACAGTTTACTTTGAGAATTTTCACCTTTTGGATTTTTTACTACAGGTTAGAACGTGAGGAGTTCTCAGAAACGAACGTCAAGGGTAAGACTCACGTTGCTCGATCGTGTTCCTTAACGTGGCTCAAGAACATGCTCGCAACCTCCTTGTCGAAGGAACGTACGCGCCCCCAGTTCAGCACGATGTCTTGTCCGTCCGAACACTTGACAGTCACCTGAGATCAAGGAATACGACGATGAAATTGGTGAAACGGGGAAAGAAATAGCGAAAAGGACTACGCGTAGTTACACGAATAGAATTTCTCTGGTTTCTACCTGTAACACCCAGTACGGGTCCGGTTTGAAGGTCTGAATCTCGTCGTGCCTCTGTACGCAGAATCCCAACGTTGGCGTCTGGCAGGGGCCATAGGAAATCAGAGACACGTCCAGATCTCCGTACTTGCCCTAAAAGCACAATAAAGAGTCATGAAGTCCAGAGCGCTTGTAGCATACTTTCGATTCACGGTTGGATTTAGTACAGAACGTAGAACACTGGTGACCCACTTGAAAGAACTTTGTTTGGTAGCGCGTAAATGCGCAACCTATTCGTAGGTCTAACTCTTGACGCGCGTCGACGCTTCTCGCCTCATTTTCGTTTGGTTTTATCAGATTTGCCAAGGCTGATTTGATGTCCTTCTCCGTGATGGCAGAGAATCGCGCTCGCCATATATCCTATCAAAAATAATATCGTTGTCAAGACGACTTGAAACTTGGCGAAATAAAACAATTTCCTTATCTGCTCTTTTTAAAGGAAATACATAAATGCACTTGTGTACATCTGCGTGTGCTTTAATTTCTATGATTTTAATTTCTATGATTGTAATACAAACGACTTGCATTTATATGTAACTTCCTATGCATTCCCTGCTGCACCGCGTTTATCACTTCGAAGCAAATGTTTTCACCCTCTTTGTCACAGTCTAACCACAATACCAGGTAATCACAATGCGTTCCTTCCTTGGCTAAAAAGTACGGTATCTTTAGCTTGGGTACCGCTTCCTTCTTCTCTGTTGGACACGAGAATAACTCTGCCTGGAAACGCGAGAGCGAAGGGTCGATTCAATTGCCAGCGAAGCTAGACGAAAGAGGCGATGAAATTAGGGCTCTTGGTCTTACCGGATCCACCTTGTCCCAGTTGTTGTACTTCCCAATGAAGTCCAACGTCATGACGTGCCCGCATACGGATGTCATTTTGAAATTCACCGTCTCGGATCTAAACGGACCGATCCATTCGTGAACGGAGCAGGATCCGTTCAATCCTGATGGAAGAACGTAAGAAAAGAGCGGGTGGAAAAGATGTGTCGAAACTGAACTTTGAATGGACTGAGTTGTCAACGCAACGCACCTTTTCTGGTAGTACATCGTCCATTGCTCAATATATTAGCAAGAGACGCTGCCAAGGAAGGTTTCTCGGCCACCATTAGAGCTGTTTTCATTTTCGAGCGATATCTCGTTCATTCGCGTTGCAGAAAAAATTCTCCCTTAGCGTCGTTGAAGCAACATAACCTCGACGAATGCCATGATGAGCCGCCTGGAGGAGCAATGGGAGATTGGGAGCAAGACAGTGCTGAGAAATGGAGCCCCAACACGCTCGCACGCGCGCAGACGCTCCGCCTGTCCGTGAGCTCGGGAGCGCTCGGCGCGCCGAGCGAGACGCGGCTGCCGAAGCACCTGGCTGTTTCTCGCGACAGCCGTACCACTCCGCGGAGCCGGTGGCTCTTGTGACTTTTTTTATTCGCAATTTCTCAAACATCGATCGCTCACGCGTGCGATACAACTGCTGCACCCTGAACTGAGTCTGTCGGTTTCTATACAATGGTTTCCCTTCGTTGAACTGATTCTTCAATATGTGTATCTAGTAACACGTGCACCACAAGAAATACTGTCAGTACTTATATTTACCTCGTGATACATTTGCTCTAAGGAAAATTGGAAGTTTTAACAGAAAATTATGAGATAAGCAATTTTGCACATTTTTAAAGGAAATACATGATGAAATAGAAGATACTTACCACATAAATAAAAAGATCTTCAAACACAAATTTGTTCATGCTAATAATCACTGACACAAGATAATACACAAAATATTCACAAATTATCTTCATATAAACGTAAAATATCTGCATTTTAAAGTTGATTCGTACAAATCCGATTGAACAAATTATAGCAAATCATATCAACGTCACACAAAAGTAGATAGTATTCGTCACAAAAGAAGAAAATGGAAAACAAGAACGATTATTTCAGATGTTATCAAGCAAAATGAATTACGAACCTTCGCGCCGAAAGCTGTCGTTTGAATATATACTGCGTCCGTGAATGGTTGCAGGAATGGATCCGATAGTTTCCTTAGAATCCTCGCTTCGAGCATTCCCAGCAAACACAGTTATATAACAATGATATTGCCATAATATAACAGAATGTAACACGCAATATAACATGTTCGTTACATGTAACGTATATGTTAGTTGTAATTTCCCACTCAAACGAAATTGCAGTAATATAACAATAATATAACGTGTTACTAAAATGTTATTTAAATGTTATATAAATGGAATATATATTAGGGGTGTGATTTAGTTTTGAGGGTTTTTTTGCTCAAAAACGCATGTATTTAAATATGATAATGAATACCTTAATCAAAATATTTTCCTTCGTTTTCTATAACTTTTTCCCATCTTTCTGGCAAGAGATCGATTCCACCACGATAAAATCACTCTTCTTTTCAGTTGATCCATTCGTCGACGAATTTTCGCACTTCTTCCAAATTATCAAAGTGTGTATCCTCTAAAGCGTGTTGCATCCACCGGAACAAATAATAATCGCATGGAGAATACGCGGGGTGCGGTAAGACTTCCCATTCGAGCTCTAATAGTGTTTCTTTCACTGATAACGCAACGTCAGGTCGAGCGTTGTCACGAAGAAGAATCACTTTCCGTCGTTTACTCGCAATTGGTGGTCGTTTTTCGTCCAATGCTTGCTTCAACTTGTACAATTGGTGTCGATAACGATCAGCCGTGACAGTCTCATGCGGATTTAACAGCTCATAGTACACTATCCCACCAAATACAGAGCATTACTTTTCAACCGTGAATATTGCGTCTCGGAGTGGATGTTGATGGTTGGCTTGGATCCACCCATGATTTTCTGCGTTTCGGATTATCAAAATAGATCCACTTTTCATCCCCAGTAACAATCCGAGACAAAAGACTCTTCTTTTTTTGCCTGGCGATCAACGAAATGCAAATGTTCAACCGGTTCGCAATCGCACTTTCCGATAATTGATGTCGAACCCATTTCCCTTCTTTCTGAATTTTTCCCATTTCATGTATATGCTTGGTAACTGTTGAACGATCAACATTTAATGCTCTGGCAAGTTCTGAAGTGGATTATGTTGGATTTTCGTGCAATAATGCTTGCAAATCTGCATTTTCAAGCTTGCTTGGTTGTCCCGAGCGTTCTTTGTCCTTCACATCAGTATGACCACTTTTAAAGCGTCTAAACCAGTATTCACACGTCTTAATTGAGGGGGCAGAAACACCATAAGTTTCCACAAGAATTCTATAACCGTCAGCCGCAGTTTACTTTTGATTAAAAAATAAAAGCAACGCATGTCGAAAATGCTCTTTCGGAAGTTGCATTTTTACGATGATATAAACACGACTGTTATTGCATCTATTGCTATAATGCTACTAAATATCATGGATAATGTCAACACTGTAAGAAACAACAGTTATCGGAAACAGCTATTGGAACAAACTGACACTACAGGCATCTGTTGCAAGAACTAAATCACACTCCTAATATTATTTATTCTTTCTTCCTCTCTCTACAACTACAGGTGCATGTTTAATTTATTTTCCTAAACGTTATGTACAAGTTCGTGCTTTCCTCTTATTTATTATTCGTTCAAAAATGTACCACTTCATCGTAAAAATGGACTTACGATACAAGTTGTTCCCTGCCGTGATCACCGTTCCTATATATATTTTGTACTATATTTTGCATGCGAGAAACGAAGCCATCCACCGGACAACTCGACATCTGAATGTTAAAAATGATATGTAACATAGACATAATATGCAAATATTACAGTTATATAATATCGCATATTTGAGTTATATTACTGTTATATTATTATAACCAATGTATAACAGAGCAATATAACAGTTTTATAACGCAGTTATATTGCAGTTACAAAGTAAATTATGCAACCTCAACATTAATAACATATAACAGTTGTTATATTACGTGTTACTTCTGTGTTATATAATAGTTATATTTTGTGTTTGCTGGGTTGTTACATGTTTGCCTATTACACTGTTACATTCCGTTCCCGTAACTCGTGTTATTCTCAACCTCCATTCCTTAAATCTAGTTTGAGATAATGCAAGGAGGTCTTACCCACTAGTACAATAACTATAGAGAAAAGCCAGCGGGGTGCGCCCCGCGGAAAGAAGAGAGTGGGCCCGTGAGGTGCGCCCCGCGGAAAGAATAAGGAGAGTGGACCACGGGGTGTGCCCCGCGGAAAGAATAAGGAGAGTGGCCCACGGGGTGCGCCCCGGGGAAAGAATAAGGAGAGTGGCGCACGGGGTGTGCCCCGAAGAAAGAATAAGAAGAGCGGCCCACGGGGTGTGCCCCGCAGGGAGGACAGAGTGGCCCGCGCGGTGCACCCCGGGAAAGAATAAGGAAGCGGCCCACGGGATGCGCCCCGCAGGAAGGACAGAGTGGCCCGCGGGGTGCGCCCCGGGAAAAGAATATGGTGAGTTGCCCACGGGGTGTGTCCCGCAGGAAGGACAGAGTGGCCCGCGGGGTGCGCCCCGGGGAAAGAATAAGGAGAGTGGCGCACGGGGTGTGCCCCGGGGAAAGAATAAGAAAAGCGGCCCACGGGGTGTGCCCCGCAGGGAGGACAGAGTGGCCCGCGGGGTGCGCCCCGGGGAAAGAATAAGAAGAGCGGCCGACGGGGTGTGCCCCGCAGGGAGGACAGAGTGGCCCGCGCGGTGCACCCCGGGGAAAGAATAAGGAAGCGGCCCACGGGATGCGCCCCGCAGGAAGGAATGAGTTGCCCGCGAGGTGCGCCCCGCGGAAAGAATAAGGTGAGTGGCCTGCGGGATGTGCCCCGCGGAAAGGTGAGAGCGGCCCGCAGGGTGCGCCCCGCAGGAAGGACAGAGTGGCCCGCGGGGTGCGCCCCGGGGAAAGAATAAGGAGAGTGGCCCACGGGGTGCGCCCCGCAGGAAGGAGAGAGTGGCCCGCGAGGTGAGCCCCGCGGAAAGAATAAGGTGAGTGGCCCGCGGGATGTGCCCCGCGGAAAGGTGACAGTGGCCCGCGGGGTGCGCCCCGGGAAAGAATAAGGAGAGTGGCCCACGGGGTGCGCCCCGCAGGAAGGAGAGAGTGGCCCGCGGGGTGCGCCCCGCGGAAAGAATAAGGAGAGCGGCCCGCGGGGTGCTCCCAGCAAAAAGGAAAGAGTGCCCCGCGGGGTGCGCCCCGGGGAAAGAATATGGAGAGTGGCCCACGGGGTGTGTCCCGCAGGAACGACAGAGTGGCCCGCGGGGTGTGCCCCGCGGAAAGGGTAGAGTGACCCACGGGTTGCGCCCCGCGGAAAGAATAAGAAGAGCGGCCCGCAGGGTGCGCCCCGCAGGAAGGACAGAGTGGCCCGCGGGGTGCGCCCCGGGGAAAGAATAAGGAGAGTGGCCCACGGGGTGCGCCCCGCAGGAAGGAGAGAGTGGCCCGCGAGGTGAGCCCCGCGGAAAGAATAAGGTGAGTGGCCCGCGGGATGTGCCCCGCGGAAAGGTGACAGTGGCCCGCGGGGTGCGCCCCGGGAAAGAATAAGGAGAGTGGCCCACGGGGTGCGCCCCGCAGGAAGGAGAGAGTGGCCCGCGGGGTGCGCCCCGGGGAAAGAATAAGGAGAGTGGCCCACGGGGTGCGCCTCGCGGAAAGAAGAAGGTGAGTGGCCCACGGGGTGCGCCCCGGGGAAAGAATAAGGAGAGTGGCGCACGGGGTGTGCCCCGAAGAAAGAATAAGAAGAGCGGCCCACGGGGTGTGCCCCGCAGGGAGGACAGAGTGGCCCGCGCGGTGCACCCCGGGAAAGAATAAGGAAGCGGCCCACGGGATGCGCCCCGCAGGAAGGACAGAGTGGCCCGCGGGGTGCGCCCCGGGAAAAGAATATGGTGAGTTGCCCACGGGGTGTGTCCCGCAGGAAGGACAGAGTGGCCCGCGGGGTGCGCCCCGGGGAAAGAATAAGGAGAGTGGCGCACGGGGTGTGCCCCGGGGAAAGAATAAGAAAAGCGGCCCACGGGGTGTGCCCCGCAGGGAGGACAGAGTGGCCCGCGGGGTGCGCCCCGGGGAAAGAATAAGAAGAGCGGCCGACGGGGTGTGCCCCGCAGGGAGGACAGAGTGGCCCGCGCGGTGCACCCCGGGGAAAGAATAAGGAAGCGGCCCACGGGATGCGCCCCGCAGGAAGGAATGAGTTGCCCGCGAGGTGCGCCCCGCGGAAAGAATAAGGTGAGTGGCCTGCGGGATGTGCCCCGCGGAAAGGTGAGAGCGGCCCGCAGGGTGCGCCCCGCAGGAAGGACAGAGTGGCCCGCGGGGTGCGCCCCGGGGAAAGAATAAGGAGAGTGGCCCACGGGGTGCGCCCCGCAGGAAGGAGAGAGTGGCCCGCGAGGTGAGCCCCGCGGAAAGAATAAGGTGAGTGGCCCGCGGGATGTGCCCCGCGGAAAGGTGACAGTGGCCCGCGGGGTGCGCCCCGGGAAAGAATAAGGAGAGTGGCCCACGGGGTGCGCCCCGCAGGAAGGAGAGAGTGGCCCGCGGGGTGCGCCCCGCGGAAAGAATAAGGAGAGCGGCCCGCGGGGTGCTCCCAGCAGGAAGGACAGAGTGCCCCGCGGGGTGCGCCCCGGGGAAAGAATATGGAGAGTGGCCCACGGGGTGTGTCCCGCAGGAACGACAGAGTGGCCCGCGGGGTGTGCCCCGCGGAAAGGGTAGAGTGACCCACGGGTTGCGCCCCGCGGAAAGAATAAGAAGAGCGGCCCGCAGGGTGCGCCCCGCAGGAAGGACAGAGTGGCCCGCGGGGTGCGCCCCGGGGAAAGAATAAGGAGAGTGGCCCACGGGGTGCGCCCCGCAGGAAGGAGAGAGTGGCCCGCGAGGTGAGCCCCGCAGAAAGAATAAGGTGAGTGGCCCGCGGGATGTGCCCCGCGGAAAGGTGACAGTGGCCCGCGGGGTGCGCCCCGGGAAAGAATAAGGAGAGTGGCCCGCGGAGTGCGCCCCGGGGAAAGAATAAGGAGAGTGGCGCACGGGGTGCGCCCCGCAGGAAGGAGAGAGTGGCCCGCGGGGTGCGCCCCGGGGAAAGAATAAGGAGAGCGGCCCGCGGGGTGCGCCCCGCAGGAAGGACAGAGTGGCCCGCGGGGTGCGCCCCGGGGAAAGAATATGGAGAGTGGCCCACGGGGTGTGTCCCGCAGGAAGGACAGAGTGGCCCGCGAGGTGCGCCCCGCGGAAAGAATAAGGAGAGCGGCCCGCGGGGTGCTCCCAGCAGGAAGGACAGAGTGGCCCGCGGGGTGCGCCCCGGGAAAAGAATATGGTGAGTTGCCCACGGGGTGTGTCCCGCAGGAAGGACAGAGTGGCCCGCGGGGTGCGCCCCGGGGAAAGAATAAGGAGAGTGGCCCACGGGGTGCGCCTCGCGGAAAGAAGAAGGTGAGTGGCCCACGGGGTGCGCCCCGGGGAAAGAATAAGGAGAGTGGCGCACGGGGTGTGCCCCGAAGAAAGAATAAGAAGAGCGGCCCACGGGGTGTGCCCCGCAGGGAGGACAGAGTGGCCCGCGCGGTGCACCCCGGGGAAAGAATAAGGAAGCGGCCCACGGGATGCGCCCCGCAGGAAGGACAGAGTGGCCCGCGGGGTGCGCCCCGGGAAAAGAATATGGTGAGTTGCCCACGGGGTGTGTCCCGCAGGAAGGACAGAGTGGCCCGCGGGGTGCGCCCCGGGGAAAGAATAAGGAGAGTGGCCCACGGGGTGCGCCCCGCAGGAAGGAGAGAGTGGCCCGCGGGGTGCGCCCCGCGGAAAGAATAAGGAGAGTGGCCCACGGGGTGCGCCTCGCGGAAAGAAGAAGGTGAGTGGCCCACGGGGTGCGCCCCGCAGAAAGGAGTGAGTGGCCCGCGGGGTGCGCCCCGCGGAAAGAATAAGGAGAGCGGCCCGCAGGGTGCGCCCCGCAAGAAGGACAGAGTGGCCCGCGGGGTGCGCCCCGGGGAAAGAATATGGAGAGTGGCCCACGGGGTGTGTCCCGCAGGAAGGACAGAGTGGCCTGCGGGGTGTGCCCCGCGGAAAGGGTAGAGTGGCCCACGGGTTGCGCCCCGCGGAAAGAATAAGGAGAGTGGCCCGCGGGGTGCGCTTCGCGGAAAGAATATGGAGAGTGGCCCGCGGGGTGCGCCCCGGGGAAAGAATAAGGAGAGTGGCGCACGGGGTGCGCCCCGCAGGAAGGAGAGAGTGGCCCGCGAGGTGAGCCCCGCGGAAAGAATAAGGTGAGTGGCCCGCGGGATGTGCCCCGCGGAAAGGTGACAGTGGCCCGCGGGGTGCGCCCCGGGGAAAGAATAAGGAGAGTGGCCCACGGGGTGCGCCTCGCGGACAGAAGAAGGTGAGTGACCGACGGGGTGCGCCCCGCAGAAAGGAGTGAGTGGCCCGCGGGGTGCGCCCCGCGGAAAGAATAAGGAGAGCGGCCCGCAGGGTGCGCCCCGCAAGAAGGAGGGAGTGGCCCGCGGGGTGCGCCCCGGGGAAAGAATATGGAGAGTGACCCACGGGGTGTGTCCCGCAGGAAGGACAGAGTGGCCTGCGGGGTGTGCCCCGCGGAAAGGGTAGAGTGGCCCACGGGTTGCGCCCCGCGGAAAGAATAAGGAGAGTGGCCCGCGGGGTGCGCTTCGCGGAAAGAATATGGAGAGTGGCCCGCGGAGTGCGCCCCGGGGAAAGAATAAGGAGAGTGGCGCACGGGGTGCGCCCCGCAGGAAGGACAGAGTGGCCCGCGGGGTGCGCCCCGGGGAAAGAATAAGGAGAGCGGCCCGCGGGGTGCGCCCCGCAGGAAGGACAGAGTGGCCCGCGGGGTGCGCCCCGGGGAAAGAATATGGAGAGTGGCCCACGGGGTGTGTCCCGCAGGAAGGACAGAGTGGCCCGCGAGGTGCGCCCCGCGGAAAGAATAAGGAGAGCGGCCCGCGGGGTGCTCCCAGCAGGAAGGACAGAGTGGCCAGCGGGGTGCGCCCCGCGGAAAGAATAAGGAGAGCGGCCCGCGGGGTGCTCCCAGCAGGAAGGACAGAGTGCCCCGCGGGGTGCGCCCCGGGGAAAGAATATGGTGAGTTGCCCACGGGGTGTGTCCCGCAAGAAGGACAGAGTGGCCCGCGGGGTGCGCCCCGGGGAAAGAATATGGAGAGTGGCCCGCGGGGTGCGCCCCGGGGAAAGAATAAGGAGAGTGGCGCACGGGGTGCGCCCCGCAGGAAGGAGAGAGTGGCCCGCGAGGTGAGCCCCGCGGAAAGAATAAGGTGAGTGGCCCGCGGGATGTGCCCCGCGGAAAGGTGACAGTGGCCCGCGGGGTGCGCCCCGGGGAAAGAATAAGGAGAGTGGCCCACGGGGTGCGCCTCGCGGACAGAAGAAGGTGAGTGACCGACGGGGTGCGCCCCGCAGAAAGGAGTGAGTGGCCCGCGGGGTGCGCCCCGCGGAAAGAATAAGGAGAGCGGCCCGCAGGGTGCGCCCCGCAAGAAGGACAGAGTGGCCCGCAGGGTGCGCCCCGAGGAAAGAATATGGAGAGTGGCCCGCGGAGTGCGCCCCGGGGAAAGAATAAGGAGAGTGGCGCACGTGGTGCGCCCCGCAGGAAGGACAGAGTGGCCCGCGGGGTGCGCCCCGGGGAAAGAATAAGGAGAGCGGCCGCGGGGTGCGCCCCGCAGGAAGGACAGAGTGGCCCGCGGGGTGCGCCCCGGGAAAAGAATATGGCGAGGTGCCCACGGGGTGTGTCCCGCAGGAAGGACAGAGTGGCCCGCGGGGTGCGCCCCGGGGAAAGAATAAGGAGAGTGGCGCACGGGGTGTGCCCCGGGGAAAGAATAAGAAAAGCGGCCCACGGGGTGTGCCCCGCAGGGAGGACAGAGTGGCCCGCGAGGTGCGCCCCGCGGAAAGAATAAGGAGAGTGGCCCGCGGGGTGTGCCCCGCGGAAAGAATAAGGAGAGTGGCCCACGGGGTGCGCCCCGGGGAAAGAATAAGGAGAGTGGCGCACGGGGTGTGCCCCGGGGAAAGAATAAGAAGAGCGGCCAACGGGGTGTGCCCCGCAGGAAGGACAGAGTGGCCCGCGCGGTGCACCCCGGGAAAAGAATAAGGAAGCGCCCCACGGGGTGCGCCCCGCAGGAAGGAGAGAGTGGCCCGCGAGGTGCGCCCCGCGGAAAGAATAAGGTGAGTGGCCTGCGGGATGTGCCCCGCGGAAAGGTGAGAGCGGCCCGCAGGGTGCGCCCCGCAGGAAGGACAGAGTGGCCCGCGGGGTGCGCCCCGGGGAAAGAATAAGGAGAGTGGCCCACGGGGTGCGCCCCGGGGAAAGAATAAGGAGAGTGGCCCACGGGGTGCGCCCCGCAGAAAGGAGTGAGTTGCCCGCGGGGTGCGCCCCACGGAAAGAATAAGGACAGCGGCCCGCAGGGTGCGCCCCGCAAGAAGGACAGAGTGGCCCGCGGGGTGCGCCCCGGGGAAAGAATAAGAAGAGCGGCCGACGGGTTGTGCCCCGCAGGGAGGACAGAGTGGCCCGCGCGGTGCACCCGGGGAAAGAATAAGGAAAGCACCCCGTGGCCACTCTCCTTCTTCTTTCCGCGAGGCGCACCCGTGGGCCCACCTCTCCTTCATTCTTCGCGAGCGCACCCCGTGGCCACTCTCCTCTTCTTTCCGCGAGGCGCACCCCGCGGCCACTCTGTCCTTCCTGCGGGACACACCCCGTGGGCCACTCTCCTTATTACTTTCCCGGGCGCACCTCGCGGCCACTCTCGTCCCTTCCTGCTGGAGCACCCAGCGGCCACTCTCCTTATTCTTTCCGCGGGCGCACCCCGTGGGCGCTCTCCTATTCTTTCCCCGAGGCGCACCCCGTGGGCCACTCTCCTTATTCTTTCCCGGCGCGCACCGCGGGGCCACTCTGTCCCTCTCCGCGGCCGACACACCCCGTGGGCCACTCCCCTTCTTCTTCCGCGAGGCGCACCCCGTGGGCCACTCTCCCTATCTTTCCCCGGGCAGCACTCCGCGGGCCACTCGTCCTTCCTGCGGACACACCCCTGGACCGCTCTCCTTTATTCTTTCCCAGAGGGCGCATCCCCGTGGCCACTGCACCTTCTTTCTTCCGCGAGGCGCCACCCCGTGGGCCACTCTCCTTATTTTTTCGCGGGGCGCACCCGTCGTGGCCGCTCTCCTTATTCTCTTCCGCGAGCGCACCCCGTGGCCACTCTCCTATTCTTTCCCCGGGCGCCACCCCGCGGCCACTCGGCCTTCCTGCGGGACACACCCGTGGCACTCTCCTTATTCTTTCCGCGGGCGCACCCGTGGGCCGCTCTTCCTATTCTTCCCGAGGCCCCATTGGCCTCTCCTGTATTCTTTCGCGTGGAGCCGCACCCGTGGCCGCTCTCCATTTTCTTCCGCGAGCGCCACCCGTGTGGCCACTCTCCTATTCTTTCCCCGGGGGCACCGCGGGCCACTCTGTCTCTGCGGGACACACCCGTGGCCACTTCCTTATTCATTCCGCGGGCGGCACCCGTGGCACTCTCCTTCTTCTTCCCGGCGCACCCCGCGGGCCACTCGTCATTCCTGCGACACACCCGTGGGCCACTCTCCTTATTCTTTCCCCGGGAGCACCCCGCGGCGCACTCTGTCCTTCCTGCGGACACACCCGTGACCGCTCTCCTTATTCTTTCCCAGGGGCGCACCCCGTGGGCCACTCCCTTCTTCTTTCCGCGAGCGCGCTCAGTGGCCACCTCTCTTATTTCTTTCCGGAGGCGCACCCCGTGGGCCACTCTCCTTTTCTTTCGCGAGGCGCCAACCCGCGGCCACTCTGCTTCTCTCCCGCGGGACACACCCCGTGGGCCACTCTCCTTATCTTTCCCCGGGCGCACCTCGCGCCCACTCTGTCCTTCCTTTTGGAGCACCCCGCGCACTCTCCTTATTCTTTCCGCGGGCCGCACCCGGCCGCTCTCTTATTCTTCGCGAGGCGCACCCCGTGGGCCAACTCTCCTCTATTCTTCCCCGGGCATGCACCCGCGGGCCACTCTGTCCTTCCTGCGGACCACACCCGTGGGCCACTCTCCTCTTCTTTCCGCGAGCGCACCCCGTGGGCCACTCTCCTTATTCTTTCCCGCGGAAGCACTCGCGGGCACCGTCCTTCCTGCGGGACACCACCCGTGGACCGCTCTCCTTATTCTTTCCCAGGGCGCCACCCGTGGGCCCACGCACCCTTCTTTCTTCGCGAGGCGCACCCCGTGGGCACTCTCCTATTCTTTCCGCGAGGCGCACCCGTGGGCCACTCTCTTCTCTTTCCGCGAGCGCACCCCGCGGGCCCACTCTTCCTTCCTGCGGACCACACCCCGTGCCACTCTCCTTATTTCTTTCCCCGGGGCGCAACCTCGCGGCCACTCTGTCCTCTTCCTGCTGGGAGCACCCCGCGGGCGCTCTCCTTATTCTTCTCCGCAGGGCGGCACCTCACGGCCACTCTCCTTCATTCTTCCGCGGCCGCACCCCGTGGGCCCGCTCCTCTTTCATTCTTTCCACCGGGCGCACCCTGGTGGCCACTCTCCCTTATCTCTTCTGCGGCGCACCTCACGGCGCCACTCTCCTTATTTCTTCCCCGGGCACACCCCTGCGCCACTCTCCTCTATCTTCCGCGGGAGCAAAACCCTGTGGCCACTCCTCTTATTTTTCCGCGGGCGCACCCCGTGGGCCGCTCTCACTATATCTTTCCGCAGGCGCACCCCCGGGGCCCACTCTCCTTATTCCTTCCCGGGCGCACCCGCGGGCCACTCGTCCTTCTGCGGAGCACACACCCGTGGACACTCTCCTTATTCATTCCCGCGGGCCACCCGTGGCCCGCCTCTCCTTATTCTTTCGCGAGGCGCACCCCGTGGCACTCTCTATATCTTTCCCGGCGGCCACCGCGGGCCACTCTTCCTTCCTGCGGACACACCCCGTGGGCCCCTTCCTTCTTCTTCTCGCGAGCGCCGCAACCACGGTGCGCCACTCCTCCTTATTTTTTCCCCGGGAAGCATTCCGCGGGCCACTCTGTCCTCCTGCGGGACACCCGTGGACCGCTCTCCTTATTCTTTCCAGGGCGCAGCCCGTGGGCACCAACCTCTTCTCCTTCCCGGAGGACCGCACCCCCGTGGGCCACTCTCCTTTATCTTTTCCGCGAGGCCACCCGTGGCCACTCTCCTTCTTCTTTCCGCGAGCGCACCCCCGGGCCACTCCTTGCTCCTCTCCCTGAGGGACAACACCCCGTGGGCCACTCTCCTATCTTTCCCCGGGCGCACCGCGGGCCACTCTGTCATTCTCTGCGGGACACACCCCGTGGGCCACTCTGCTTATTCTTTCCCGGGAGCGACCCGCGCGCCACTCTTCCTTCCTGCGCGGACCACACCCGTTAAACCGCTCTCCCTTTCTTTTCCCAGTGGCGCACCCCGTGGGCCAACTCTCCTTCTATCTTTCCGCCGAGGCGCACCCCGTGCCGCCACTCTCTCTTCTGTCCGCGAGTGCCACCCCGTGGCCACTCTCCTTCTTCTTCCGCGAGGGACCCGCGCGCCACTCTGTCCGTTCCTGCGGACACACCCCGTGGGCTACTCTCCTTATTCTTTCCCCGGGGCGCACCTCGCGGCACTCTGTCGCTTCCTGCTGGAAGCACCGCGGGCCACTCTGTCCTTTCCGCGGGACACAACCCGTGGGCCACTCTCCTTATTCTTTCCCCGGCGCACCCGCGGGCCACTCTGTCCTTCCTGCTGGGAGCACCCGCGGGCCACTCTGTTCCTTCCTGCGGGACACACCCCGTGGGCCACTCTCCTTATTCCTCCGCGGGGGCGCACCCCGTGTGCCGCTCTCCTTATTCTTTCCGCCGCGGGCGCACCACCGCGGGCCCGCTACCCTCTTCTTTCCGCAAGCGCACCCCGTGGGCCACTCTCACTTCCGCGAAGGCGCACCCCGTGGCCACCTCCTTATCTTTCCCGGGAGCACCCGCGGGCCACTCTTCCTTCCTGCGGCGCACACCCGTGGACCGCTCTCCTGTATTCTTCCAGAGCGCACCCCGTGGCCCTCTCCTTCGTTTCCTTTCCGCGAAGGCCGCACCCCGGGGCCACTCTGGTCCTCCTGCGGACACCACCCCGCGCATCTCCTATTCTTTCCCCGGGCGCACCTCGCGGCACTCTGTCCTTCCTGCTGTGACGCACCCCGCGGGCCCGCTCTCCTTATTCTTCCGCGGGGCCGCACCTCACGGGCCACTCTCCTTATTCTTTCCGCGGGCGCGCACCCCGTGGGCCGCTCTTTTTCATCTTCCCGGGCGCACCCCGTGGCCATTCTCCTTCTTCTTTCCGAGGCGCCACCCGCGGGCCACTCTGTCCTTCCTGCGGGACACACCCCGTGGGCCACTCTCCTTATTCTATTCCCGGGTGCACCGCGGGTACTCTGTCCTTCCTGCGGGGCACACCCCGTGGGCCGCCTTCTATTCTTTCCCCGGGGCACACCCGTGCGCCACTCTCTTTATTCTTTCCCCGGGGCGCACCCTGTGGCCACTCCCTATTCTTTCTCTGCGGCGCCACTCAGGCCACTCTCCTTATCTTTCCCCGGGCACACCCGTGCGCACTCTCCTTATCTTTCCCCAGGCGCACCCGTGGGCCACTCTCCTTATTCTTTCCGCGGGCGCACCCCGTGGCCGCTCTCCTTATTCTTCCGCGAGCGCACCCCGTGGGCCACTCTCCTTATTCTTTCCCGGGCGCACCCGCGGGCCACTCTGTCCTTCCTGCGGACACACCCCGTGGTTACTCTCCTATTCATTCGCGGGCGCACCCCGGGGCCACTCTCCTTTTTCTTTCCGCGAGGCGCACCCGCGGGTCACTCTGTCCTTCCGCGGGACACCACCGTGACCACTCTCCTTATTCTCTTCCCCCGGGGAGCACCCCGCGGGCCACTCTGTCCTTCCTGGGACACACCCCGTGGAGCGCTCTCCTTATTCTTTCCCAGGGCGCACCCCGTGGCCACTCTCCTTCTTCTTCCGCGAGGCGCACCCCGTGGCCACTCTCCTTATTCTTTCCGCGAGGCGCACCCCGCTGGCCACTCTCCTTCTTCTTTCCGCGAGGCGCACCCGCGGGGCCGCTCTGTCCTTCCTGCGGGACCACACCCCGTGGGCCACTCTCCTTATCTTTCCCCGGGGCGCACCTCCGCGGCCACTCTCTCCTTCCTGCGGGGCGCACCCCCGTGCCCACTCTCCTTATTCTTTCCCGGGCGCGCCCCGCGGGCCACCTCCATATCTTTCCCCGGGCGCACCCCGCGGCCACTCGTCTTCCTGCGGACACACCCGTGGGCAACTCACCCATTCCTTTCCCCGGGCGCCACCCCGCGGGGCACTCTGTCCTTCCTGCTGGGAGCACCCCGCGGGCCGCTCTCCTTATCTTTCCGCGGGGCGCACCCGCTGGCCACTCTGTCCTTCCTGCTGGGACACCCCGCGGCCGTCTCTCCTTATTCTTTTCCGCGGGGCGCACCCCCCTCCCCGCGGCCCGCCACTCTGTCCTTCCTGCGGAACACACCCCGTGGGCACTCTCCATATTCTTTCCCCGGGGCGCACCCGCGGGCCACTCTGTCCTTCCTGCGGGACACACCCTGGGACACTCTCCTATTTCATTCCGCGGGGCGCACCCGTGGGCCGCTCTCCTTATTCTTTCCGCGAGGCGCACCCCGTGGCCACTCTCCTTATTCTTTCCCGGGCGCACCCCGCGGGCCACTCTGTCCTTCCTGCGCGGACACCACCCCGTGGCCACTCTCTTACTTTTTCGCGGGCGCACCCCGTGAGCCGCTCTCCTTATTCTTTCCGCGAGGCCGCCACCTGTGGGCCAACTCTCCTTATTCTTTCCGCGGGCGCACCCCGTGGCCGCTCTCCTTTCTTTCCGCGAGGCGCACCCGTGGGCCACTCTCCTTATTCTTTCCCCGGGGCGCACCCCGCGGGCCATCTGTCCTTCCTGCGGGACACACCCCGTGGCCACTCTCTTATTCATTCCGCGGGCGCACCCCGTGGGCCACTCTCCTTCTTCTTTCCCCGGGGCGCACCCCGCAAGCCACTCTGTCATTCCTGCGGACACACCCCGTGGCCACTCTCCTTATTCTTCCGCGGGAGCACCCCGCGGCCACTCTGTCCTTCCTGCGGGACACACCCCGGGACCGCTCTCCTTATTCTTTTCCCAGGCGCACCCCGTGGGCCACTCTCCTTCTTCTTTCCGCGAGCGCACCCCGTGGGCCACTCTCCCTTATTCTTTCCGCGAGGCGCACCCCGTGGGCCACTCTCCTTCTTCTTTCCGCGAGGCCACCCGCGGCCACTCTGTCCTTCCTGCGGAACACACCCTGGCCACTCTCCTTATTCTTTCCCCGGGGCGCACCCCGCGGGCCACTCTGTCCGTCCGCGGGACACACCCGTGGCCAACTTCCTTCTTCTTTCCGCGAGGCGCACCCGTGGGCCACTTCTCCTTATTCTTTCCCGGGAGCACTCGCGGGCCACTCTGTCCTTCCTGCGGACCCACACCCGTGGACCGCTCTCCTATTCTTTCCCAGGGCGCCACCCGTGGCCACTCACCTTCTTCTTTCCCGGGAGCACCCCGCGGGCCACTCTGTCATTCCTGCGGGACACACCCCGTGGGCCACTCTCCTTATTCTTTCCCCGGGGAGCACCCCGCGGGCCACTCTGTCCTTCCTGCGGGAACACCCCGTGAGCTCTCGCCTCTCATTCTTCCCAGGGCGCACCCCGTGGCCACTCTCCTTCTTCTTTCGCGAGGCGCACCCCGTGGGCCACTCTCCTTATTCTTTCCGCGAGGCGCACCCCGGGGCCACTCTCCTTCTTCTTTCCGCGAGGCGCACCCGCGGGCACTCTGTCCTTCCTGCGGGACACACCCCGTGGGCCACTCTCCTTATTCTTTCCCCGGGGCGCACCCGCGGGGCCACTCTGTCCGTCCTGCGGGACACACCCGTGGGCCAATCTCCTTCTTCTTTCCGCGAGGCGCACCCGTGGCCACTCTCCTTATCTTTCCCCGGGAGCCTCCGGCGGCACTCTGTCCTTCTGCGGGACACACCCCGTGGACCGCTCTCCTTATTCTTTCCAGGGGCGCACCCCGTGGGCCATCACCTTCTTCTTTCCGCGAGGCGCACCCCGTGGGCCACTCTCCTTATTCTTTCGCGAGGCGCACCCCGTGGGCCACTCTCCTTCTTCTTTCCGCGAGGCGCACCCGCGGGCCACTCTGTCCTTCCTGCGGACACACCCGTGGCCACTCTCCTTATTCTTTCCCCGGGGCGCACCTCGCGGGCCACTCTGTCTTCCTGCTGGGACACACCCGTGGCCACTCTCCTTACTCTTCCGCGGGGCGCACCCGTGGGCCGCTCTCCTATTCTTTCCGCGAGGCGCACCCTGTGGGCCACTCTCCTTATTCTTTCCGCGGGGCGCACCCTGGGCCGCTCTCCTTATTCTTTCGCGAGGCGCCCCCGTGGGCCACTCTCCTTATTCTTTCCCCGGCGCACCCCGCCGGGCCACTCTGTCCTTCCTGCTGGGACACACCCCGTGGGCCACTCTCCTTATTCTTCCGCGGGCGCACCCCGTGGGCCGCTCCCTTATTCTTCCGCGAGCGACCTGGGGCCACTCTCCTTATTCTTTCCGCGGGGCGCACCCGTGGCCGCTCTCCTTATTCTTTCCGCGAGGCGCCACCGTGGGCCACTCTCCATTCTTTCCCCGGGCGCACCCCGCGGGCCACTCTGTCCTTCCTGCGGACACACCCCGTGGGCCACTCTCCTTATTCATTCCGCGGGGCGCACCCCTGGGCCACTCTCCTTCTTCTTTCCGGGGCGCACCCGCAAGCCACTCTGTCATTCCTGCGGGACACCACCCCGGGGCCACTCTCCTTATTCTTTCCCCGGGGAGCACCCCGCGGGCCACTCTGTCCTTCCTGCGGGACACCCCCTGACCGCTCTCCTTATTCCTTTCCCAGGGGCGCACCCGTGGGCCACTCTCCTTCTTCTTTCCGCGAGGCGACCCGTGGGCCACTCTCCTTATTCTTTCCGCGAGGCGCACCCCGTGGGCCACTCTCCTTCTTCTTTCCGCGAGGCGCACCCGCGCCACTCGTCCTTCCTGCGGACACACCCCTTGCCACTCTCCTTATTCTTCCCCGGCGCACCCCCGCGGGCACTCTGTCCGTCCTGGCGGACACACCCCGTGGGCCAATCTCCTTCTTCTTTCCGCCGAGGCGCACCCCGTGGCCACTCTCCTTATTCTTTCCCCGGGAGCACTCCGCGGGCCACTCTGTCCTTCCTGCGGGACACACCCCGTGGACCGCTCTCCTATTCTTTCCCAGGGCGCACCCGCTGGCCACTCACTCCTTTCTCGCGAGGCGCACCCCGGGTGCCACTTCTCCTTATTCTTTCCGCGAGGCGCACCCCGTGGGCCACTCTCCTTCTTCTTTCCGCGAGGCGCACCCCCCGCGGCCACTCTGTCCTTCCTGCGGGACACACCCGTGGCCACTCTCCTTA
Organism: Ooceraea biroi; assembly: GCF_003672135.1. Lineage (NCBI taxonomy): Eukaryota > Metazoa > Arthropoda > Insecta > Hymenoptera > Formicidae > Ooceraea > Ooceraea biroi. Next base: position 4,416,465 of record NC_039517.1, on the reverse strand, counting down.
TTCTTTCCCGGGCGCACCTCGCGGGCCACTCTGTCTTCCTGCTGGGAGCACCCCGCGGGCCGCTCTTCTTATTCTCTCCGCGGGGCGCACCTCACGGCCACTCTCCTATTCTTTCGCGGGCGCACCCGTGGGCCGCTCTTTTATTCTTTCCCCGGGCGCAGCCGTGGGCCACTCTCCTTCTTCTTTTCCCCGGGGTGCACCGCGCGGGTTACTCTGTCCTTCCTGCGGGGCACACCCCGTGGGCCGCTCTTTCTTATTCTTTCCCCGGGGCACACCCCGTGCGCACTATCCTTATTCTTTCCCCGGGGCGCACCCTTGGCCACTCTCCTTATTCTTTCTGCGGGGCGCACCTCACGGCCACTCTCCCTTATTCTTTCCCCGGGCACACCCGTTGCGCCACTCTCCTTATTCTTTCCCCGGGGCGCACCCTGTGGGCCACTCTCCTTATTCTTTCCGCGGGCGCACCCCGTGCCGCTCTCCTTATTCTTTCGCGAGGCGCCCCGTGGGCCACTCTCCTTATTCTTTCCCCGGGCGCACCCCGCGGGCCAATCTGCTTCCTTCGCGGGACACACCCCGTGGGACCTCTCCTTATTCATTCCGCGGGGCGCACCCGTGGGCCGCTCTCCTTATTCTTTCGCGAGCGCACCCGCTGGCCACTCTCCTTATTCTTTCCCCGGCGCACCTCGGGGCCACTACTGTCCTTCCGCGGGACACACCCGTGGCCACTCTCCTTCTTCTTTCCTGCGAGGGCGCACCCGTAGGCCATCTCCTTATTCTTTTCCCCGTGGAGCATTCCGCGGGCCACTCTGTCCTTCCTGCGGACACACCCCGTGGACCGCTCTCCTTATTCTTCCAGGGGCGCACCCCGTGCCCACTCACCTTCTTCTTTCCGCGAGGCGCACCCCGTGGGCCACTTCCTTATTCTTCCGCAGGCGCACCCCGGGCCACTCCTCCTTCATTCTTTCCGCGAGGGCGCACCCCGTGGGCCCACTCTGTCCTTCCTGCGACACACCCCGTGGCACCTCCTTATCTTTCCCCGGGCGCACCCGCGGGCCACTCTGTCATTTCCTGCGGGACACCCCGTGGCCACTCTCATATCTCTTTCCCGCGGGCGCACCCCGCGGGAATGACAGGTTGGCCCGCGGGTGCGCCCCGGGGAAAGAATAAGGGAGAGTGGCCCACGGGGTGTGTCCCGCAGGAAGGACAGAGTGGCCCACGGGGTGCGCCTCGCGGAAAGAAAAGGAGTATGCGCCACGGGTGCGCTCGCGAAAGAATAAGGAGAGGCCCACGGGCGTGCGCCTCGCGGAAAGAAGAAGGTGAGTGGGCCCACGGGGTCGCGCCCCTGTGGAAAGATAGGAATGCGGCCACGGGGGGTGTGTCTGTCCCAGGAAAGGACAGAGTGGCCCGCGGAATGCTCCCCGGGAAAGAATAAGAGAGTGGCCTACGGGGTGCGCCTCGCGGAAAGAAGAAAGAGGAGTGGCCCACGGGGTGTGTCCCGCAGGAAGGACAGAGTGGCCCGCGAGGTGCGCCCCGGGGAAAGAATAAGGAGAGTGGCCCACGGGGTGCGCCCTCGCGGAAAGAATAAGGAGAGCGGCCCACGGGGTGCGCCCCGCGGAATGAATAAGGAGAGTGTCCCACGGGGTGTGTCCCGCAGGAAGGACAGATTGGCCCGCGGGGTGCGCCCCGGGGAAAGAATAAGGAGAGTGGCCCACGGGGTGCGCCTCGCGGAAAGGATAAGGAGAGCGCCCACGGGGTGCGCCCGCGGAAAGAATAAGGAGAGTGGCCCACAGGGTGCGCCCCGGGGAAAGAATAAGGAGAGTGGCGCAACGGGTGTGCCCCGGGGAAAGAATAAGGAGAGTGGCCCGTGAGGTGCGCCCCGCAGAAAGAATAAGGAGAGTGGCCCACAGGGTGCGCCCCGGGGAAAGAATAAGGAGAGTGGCGCACGGGGTGTGCCCCGGGGAAAGAATAAGAAGAGCGGCCCACGGGGTGTGCCCCGCAGGAAGGACAGAGTAACCCGCGCGGTGCACCCCGGGGAAAGAAGAAGGAGAGTGGCCCACGGGCTGCGCCCCGGGGAAAGAATAAAAAGAGCGGCCCACGGGGTGCGCCCCGCGGAAAGAATAAGGAGAGTGGCCCGTGAGGTGCGCCCCGCGGAGAGAATAAGAAGAGCGGCCCGCGGGGTGCTCCCAGCAGGAAGGACAGAGTGGCCCGCGAGGTGCGCCCCGGGGAAAGAAGAAGGAGAGTGGCCACGGGGGGGGGCCCGCAGGAAGGACAGAGTGGCCCGCGGGGTGCGCCTCGCGGAAAGAAGAAGGAGAGTGGCCCACGGGGTGCGCCTCGCGGAAAGAATAAGGAGAGTGGCCCACGGGGTGCGCCTCGCGGAAAGAAGAAGGTGAGTGGCCCACGGGGTGCGCCCCTGGGAAAGAATAAGGAGAGCGGTCCACGGGGTGTGTCCCGCAGGAAGGACAGAGTGGCCCGCGGAGTGCTCCCCGGGGAAAGAATAAGGAGAGTGGCCCACGGGGTGCGCCTCGCGGAAAGAAGAAGGAGATTGGCCCACGGGGTGTGTCCCGCAGGACGGACAGAGTGGCCCGCGGGGTGCGCCCCGGGGAAAGAATAAGGAGAGTGGCCCACGGGGTGTGTCCCGCAGGAAGGACAGAGTGGCCCGCGGGGTGCGCCTCGCGGAAAGAAGAAGGAGAGTGGCCCACGGGGTGCGCCTCGCGGAAAGAATAAGGAGAGTGGCCCACGGGGTGCGCCTCGCGGAAAGAAGAAGGAGAGTGGCCCACGGGGTGCGCCCCTGGGAAAGAATAAGGAGAGCGGTCCACGGGGTGTGTCCCGCAGGAAGGACAGAGTGGCCCGCGGGGTGCTCCCCGGGGAAAGAATAAGGAGAGTGGCCCACGGGGTGTGTCCCGCAGGAATGACAGAGTGGCTTGCGGGGTGCGCCCCGGGGAAAGAAGAAGGAGAGTGGCCCACGGGGTGCGCCCCGCGGAATGAATAAGGAGAGTGGCCCACGGGGTGCGTCCCGCAGGAAGGACAGAGTGGCCCGCGGGGTGCGCCCCGGGGAAAGAATAAGGAGAGTGGCCCACGGGGTGCGCCTCGCGGAAAGAATAAGGAGAGCGGCCCACGGGGTGCGCCCCGCGGAAAGAATAAGGAGAGTGGCCCACAGGGTGCGCCTCGCGGAAAGAATAAGGAGAGCGGCCCACGGGGTGCGCCCCGCGGAAAGAATAAGGAGAGTGGCCCACGGGGTGTGTCCCAGCAGGAAGGACAGAGTGGCCCGCGGGGTGCGCCCCGGGGAAAGAATAAGGAGAGTGGCCCACGGGGTGCGCCTCGCGGAAAGAATAAGGAGAGCGGCCCACGGGGTGCGCCCCGCGGAAAGAATAAGGAGAGTGGCCCACAGGGTGCGCCTCGCGGAAAGAATAAGGAGAGCGGCCCACGGGGTGCGCCCCGCGGAAAGAATAAGGAGAGTGGCCCACGGGGTGTGTCCCAGCAGGAAGGACAGAGTGGCCCGCGAGGTGCGCCCCGGGGAAAGAATAAGGAGAGTGGCCCACGGGGTGTGTCCCGCAGGAAGGACAGAGTGGCCCGCGGGGTGCGCCTCGCGGAAAGAAGAAGGAGAGTGGCCCACGGGGTGCGCCTCGCGGAAAGAATAAGGAGAGTGGCCCACGGGGTGCGCCTCGCGGAAAGAAGAAGGTGAGTGGCCCACGGGGTGCGCCCCTGGGAAAGAATAAGGAGAGCGGTCCACGGGGTGTGTCCCGCAGGAAGGACAGAGTGGCCCGCGGAGTGCTCCCGGGGAAAGAATAAGGAGAGTGGCCCACGGGGTGCGCCTCGCGGAAAGAAGAAGGAGATTGGCCCACGGGGTGTGTCCCGCAGGACGGACAGAGTGGCCCGCGGGGTGCGCCCCGGGGAAAGAATAAGGAGAGTGGCCCACGGGGTGTGTCCCGCAGGAAGGACAGAGTGGCCCGCGGGGTGCGCCTCGCGGAAAGAAGAAGGAGAGTGGCCCACGGGGTGCGCCTCGCGGAAAGAATAAGGAGAGTGGCCCACGGGGTGCGCCTCGCGGAAAGAAGAAGGAGAGTGGCCCACGGGGTGCGCCCCTGGAAAGAATAAGGAGAGCGGTCCACGGGGTGTGTCCCGCAGGAAGGACAGAGTGGCCCGCGGGGTGCTCCCCGGGGAAAGAATAAGGAGAGTGGCCCACGGGGTGTGTCCCGCAGGAATGACAGAGTGGCCCGCGGGGTGCTCCCCGGGGAAAGAAGAAGGTGAGTGGCCCACGGGGTGCGCCCCTGGGAAAGAATAAGGAGAGCGGTCCACGGGGTGTGTCCCGCAGGAAGGACAGAGTGGCCCGCGGAGTGCTCCCCGGGGAAAGAATAAGGAGAGTGGCCCACGGGGTGCGCCTCGCGGAAAGAAGAAGGAGATTGGCCCACGGGGTGTGTCCCGCAGGACGGACAGAGTGGCCCGCGGGGTGCGCCCCGGGGAAAGAATACGGAGAGTGGCCCACGGGGTGTGTCCCGCAGGAAGGACAGAGTGGCCCGCGGGGTGCGCCTCGCGGAAAGAAGAAGGAGAGTGGCCCACGGGGTGCGCCTCGCGGAAAGAATAAGGAGAGTGGCCCACGGGGTGCGCCTCGCGGAAAGAAGAAGGAGAGTGGCCCACGGGGTGCGCCCCTGGGAAAGAATAAGGAGAGCGGTCCACGGGGTGTGTCCCGCAGGAAGGACAGAGTGGCCGCGGGGTGCTCCCCGGGGAAAGAATAAGGAGAGTGGCCCACGGGGTGTGTCCCGCAGGAATGACAGAGTGGCTTGCGGGGTGCGCCCCGGGGAAAGAAGAAGGAGAGTGGCCCACGGGGTGCGCCCCGCGGAATGAATAAGGAGAGTGGCCCACGGGGTGTGTCCCGCAGGAAGGACAGAGTGGCCCGCGGGGTGCGCCCCGGGGAAAGAATAAGGAGAGTGGCCCACGGGGTGCGCCTCGCGGAAAGAATAAGGAGAGCGGCCCACGGGGTGCGCCCCGCGGAAAGAATAAGGAGAGTGGCCCACAGGGTGCGCCTCGCGGAAAGAATAAGGAGAGCGGCCCACGGGGTGCGCCCCGCGGAAAGAATAAGGAGAGTGGCCCACGGGGTGTGTCCCGCAGGAAGGACAGAGTGGCCCGCGGGGTGCGCCCCGGGGAAAGAATAAGGAGAGTGGCCCACGGGGTGCGCCTCGCGGAAAGAATAAGGAGAGCGGCCCACGGGGTGCGCCCCGCGGAATGAATAAGGAGAGTGTCCCACGGGGTGTGTCCCGCAGGAAGGACAGAGTGGCCCGCGGGGTGCGCCCCGGGGAAAGAATATGGAGAGTGGCCCACGGGGTGTGTCCCGCAGGAAGGACAGAGTGGCCCGCGAGGTGCGCCCCGCGGAAAGAATAAGGAGAGCGGCCCGCGGGGTGCTCCCAGCAGGAAGGACAGAGTGGCCAGCGGGGTGCGCCCCGCGGAAAGAATAAGGAGAGCGGCCCGCGGGGTGCTCCCAGCAGGAAGGACAGAGTGCCCCGCGGGGTGCGCCCCGGGGAAAGAATATGGTGAGTTGCCCACGGGGTGTGTCCCGCAGGAAGGACAGAGTGGCCCGCGGGGTGCGCCCCGGGGAAAGAATATGGAGAGTGGCCCGCGGGGTGCGCCCCGGGGAAAGAATAAGGAGAGTGGCGCACGGGGTGCGCCCCGCAGGAAGGAGAGAGTGGCCCGCGAGGTGCGCCCCGGGGAAAGAATAAGGAGAGTGGCCCACGGGGTGTGTCCCGCAGGAAGGACAGAGCGGCCCGCGGGGTGCGCCTCGCGGAAAGAAGAAGGAGAGTGGCCCACGGGGTGCGCCTCGCGGAAAGAATAAGGAGAGTGGCCCACGGGGTGCGCCTCGCGGAAAGAAGAAGGAGAGTGGCCCACGGGGTGCGCCCCTGGGAAAGAATAAGGAGAGCGGTCCACGGGGTGTGTCCCGCAGGAAGGACAGAGTGGCCCGCGGGGTGCTCCCCGGGGAAAGAATAAGGAGAGTGGCCCACGGGGTGTGTCCCGCAGGAAGGACAGAGTGACCCGCGGGGTGCGCCTCGCGGAAAGAAAAAGGAGAGTGGCCCACGGGGTGCGCCCCGCGGAATGAATAAGGAGAGTAACCCACGGGGTGTGTCCCGCAGGAAGGACAGAGTGGCCCGCGGGGTGCGCCCCGGGGAAAGAATAAGGAGAGTGGCCCACGGGGTGCGCCTCGCGGAAAGAATAAGGAGAGCGGCCCACGGGGTGCGCCCCGCGGAAAGAATAAGGAGAGTGGCCCACAGGGTGCGCCCCGGGGAAAGAATAAGGAGAGTGGCGCACGGGGTGTGCCCCGGGGAAAGAATAAGGAGAGTGGCCCGTGAGGTGCGCCCCGCAGAAAGAATAAGGAGAGTGGCCCACAGGGTGCGCCCCGGGGAAAGAATAAGGAGAGTGGCGCACGGGGTGTGCCCCGGGGAAAGAATAAGAAGAGCGGCCCACGGGGTGTGCCCCGCAGGAAGGACAGAGTAACCCGCGCGGTGCACCCCGGGGAAAGAATAAGGAGAGTGGCCCACGGGGTGTGTCCCGCAGGAAGGACAGAGTGGCCCGCGGGGTGCGCCTCGCGGAAAGAAGAAGGAGAATGGCCCACGGGGTGCGCCCCGGGGAAAGAATAAAAAGAGCGGCCCACGGGGTGCGCCCCGCGGAAAGAATAAGGAGAGTGGCCCGTGAGGTGCGCCCCGCGGAAAGAATAAGGAGAGCGGCCCGCGGGGTGCTCCCAGCAGGAAGGACAGAGTGGCCCGCGAGGTGCGCCCCGGGGAAAGAATAAGGAGAGTGGCCCACGGGGTGTGTCCCGCAGGAAGGACAGAGTGGCCCGCGGGGTGCGCCTCGCGGAAAGAAGAAGGAGAGTGGCCCACGGGGTGCGCCCCTGGGAAAGAATAAGGAGAGCGGTCCACGGGGTGTGTCCCGCAGGAAGGACAGAGTGGCCCGCGGGGTGCTCCCCGGGGAAAGAATAAGGAGAGTGGCCCACGGGGTGCGCCTCGCGGAAAGGTGAGAGTGGCCCACGGGGTGCGCCTTGCGGAAAGAATAAGGTGAGCGGCCCACGGGGTGCGCCCCGCGGAAAGAATAAGGAGAGCGGCCCACGGGGTGCGCCCCGCGGAATGAATAAGGAGAGTGGCCCACGGGGTGTGTCCCGCAGGAAGGACAGAGTGGCCCGCGGGGTGCTCCCAGCAGGAAGGACAGAGTGGCCCGCGAGGTGCGCCCCGGGGAAAGAATAAGGAGAGTGGCCCACGGGGTGTGTCCCGCAGGAAGGACAGAGTGGCCCGCGGGGTGCTCCCAGCAGGAAGGACAGAGTGGCCCGCGAGGTGCGCCCCGGGGAAAGAATAAGGAGAGTAGCCCACGGGGTGTGTCCCGCAGGAAGGACAGAGTGGCCCGCGGGGTGCGCCTCGCGGAAAGAAGAAGGAGAGTGGCCCACGGGGTGCGCCTCGCGGACAGAATAAGGAGAGTGGCCCACGGGGTGCGCCTCGCGGAAAGAAGAAGGAGAGTGGCCCACGGGGTGCGCCCCTGGGAAAGAATAAGGAGAGCGGTTTACGGGGTGTGTCCCGCAGGAAGGACAGAGTGGCCCGCGGGGTGCTCCCCGGGGAAAGAATAAGCAGAGTGGCCCACGGGGTGTGTCCCGCAGGAATGACAGAGTGGCCCGCGGGGTGCGCCCCGGGGAAAGAATAAGGAGAGTGGCCCACGGGGTGTGTCCCGCAGGAAGGACAGAGTGGCCCGCGGGGTGCGCCTCGCGGAAAGAAGAAGGAGAGTGGCCCACGGGGTGCGCCTCGCGGAAAGAATAAGGAGAGTGGCCCACGGGGTGCGCCTCGCGGAAAGAAGAAGGTGAGTGGCCCACGGGGTGCGCCCCTGGGAAAGAATAAGGAGAGCGGTCCACGGGGTGTGTCCCGCAGGAAGGACAGAGTGGCCCGCGGAATGCTCCCCGGGGAAAGAATAAGGAGAGTGGCCCACGTGGTGCGCCTCGCGGAAAGAAGAAGGAGAGTGGCCCACGGGGTGTGTCCCGCAGGAAGGACAGAGTGGCCCGCGGAGTGCGCCCCGGGGAAAGAATAAGGAGAGTGGCCCACGGGGTGCGCCTCGCGGAAAGAATAAGGAGAGCGGCCCACGGGGTGCGCCCCGCGGAATGAATAAGGAGAGTGTCCCACGGGGTGTGTCCCGCAGGAAGGACAGAGTGGCCCGCGGGGTGCGCCCCGGGGAAGGAATAAGGAGAGTGGCCCACGGGGTGCGCCTCGCGGAAAGAATAAGGAGAGCGGCCCACGGGGTGCGCCCCGCGGAAAGAATAAGGAGAGTGGCCCACAGGGTGCGCCCCGGGGAAAGAATAAGGAGAGTGGCGCACGGGGTGTGCCCCGGGGAAAGAATAAGGAGAGTGGCCCGTGAGGTGCGCCCCGCAGAAAGAATAAGGAGAGTGGCCCACAGGGTGCGCCCCGGGGAAAGAATAAAAAGAGCGGCCCACGGGGTGCGCCCCGCGGAAAGAATAAGGAGAGTGGCCCGTGAGGTGCGCCCTGCGGAGAGAATAAGGAGAGCGGCCCGCGGGGTGCTCCCAGCAGGAAGGACAGAGTGGCCCGCGAGGTGCGCCCCGGGGAAAGAATAAGGAGAGTGGCCCACGGGGTGTGTCCCGCAGGAAGGACAGAGTGGCCCGCGGGGTGCGCCTCGCGGAAAGAAGAAGGAGAGTGGCCCACGGGGTGCGCCTCGCGGAAAGAATAAGGAGAGTGGCCCACGGGGTGCGCCTCGCGGAAAGAAGAAGGTGAGTGGCCCACGGGGTGCGCCCCTGGGAAAGAATAAGGAGAGCGGTCCACGGGGTGTGTCCCGCAGGAAGGACAGAGTGGCCCGCGGAGTGCTCCCCGGGGAAAGAATAAGGAGAGTGGCCCACGGGGTGCGCCTCGCGGAAAGAAGAAGGAGAGTGGCCCACGGGGTGTGTCCCGCAGGAAGGACAGAGTGGCCCGCGGGGTGCGCCCCGGGGAAAGAATAAGGAGAGTGGCCCACGGGGTGCGCCTCGCGGAAAGAATAAGGAGAGCGGCCCACGGGGTGCGCCCCGCGGAAAGAATAAGGAGAGTGGCCCGCGGGGTGCTCCCAACAGGAAGGACAGAGTGGCCCGCGAGGTGCGCCCCGGGGAAAGAATAAGGAGAGTGGCCCACGGGGTGTGTCCCGCAGGAAGGACAGAGTGGCCCGCGGGGTGCGCCTCGCGGAAAGAAGAAGGAGAGTGGCCCACGGGGTGCGCCTCGCGGAAAGAATAAGGAGAGTGGCCCACGAGGTGCGCCTCGCGGAAAGAAGAAGGAGAGTGGCCCACGGGGTGCGCCCCTGGGAAAGAATAAGGAGAGCGGTCCACGGGGTGTGTCCCGCAGGAAGGACAGAGTGGCCCGCGGGGTGCTCCCCGGGGAAAGAATAAGGAGAGTGGCCCACGGGGTGTGTCCCGCAGGAATGACAGAGTGGCCCGCGGGGTGCGCCCCGGGGAAAGAAGAAGGAGAGTGGCCCACGGGGTGCGCCCCGCGGAATGAATAAGGAGAGTGGCCCACGGGGTGTGTCCCGCAGGAAGGACAGAGTGGCCCGCGGGGTGCGCCCCGGGGAAAGAATAAGGAGAGTGGCCCACGGGGTGCGCCTCGCGGAAAGAATAAGGAGAGCGGCCCACGGGGTGCGCCCCGCGGAAAGAATAAGGAGAGTGGCCCACAGGGTGCGCCTCGCGGAAAGAATAAGGAGAGCGGCCCACGGGGTGCGCCCCGCGGAAAGAATAAGGAGAGTGGCCCACGGGGTGTGTCCCGCAGGAAGGACAGAGTGGCCCGCGGGGTGCGCCCCGGGGAAAGAATAAGGAGAGTGGCCCACGGGGTGCGCCTCGCGGAAAGAATAAGGAGAGCGGCCCACGGGGTGCGCCCCGCGGAAAAAATAAGGAGAGTGGCCCACGGGGTGCGCCTCGCGGAAAGAAGAAGGTGAGTGGCCCACGGGGTGCGCCCCTGGGAAAGAATAAGGAGAGCGGTCCACGGGGTGTGTCCCGCAGGAAGGACAGAGTGGCCCGCGGAGTGCTCCCCGGGGAAAGAATAAGGAGAGTGGCCCACGGGGTGCGCCTCGCGGAAAGAAGAAGGAGAGTGGCCCACGGGGTGTGTCCCGCAGGAAGGACAGAGTGGCCCGCGGGGTGCGCCCCGGGGAAAGAATAAGGAGAGTGGCCCACGGGGTGCGCCTCGCGGAAAGAATAAGGAGAGCGGCCCACGGGGTGCGCCCCGCGGAAAGAATAAGGAGAGTGGCCCGCTGGGTGCTCCCAGCAGGAAGGACAGAGTGGCCCGCGAGGTGCGCCCCGGGGAAAGAATAAGGAGAGTGGCCCACGGGGTGTGTCCCGCAGGAAGGACAGAGTGGCCCGCGGGGTGCGCCTCGCGGAAAGAAGAAGGAGAGTGGCCCACGGGGTGCGCCTCGCGGAAAGAATAAGGAGAGTGGCCCACGGGGTGCGCCTCGCGGAAAGAAGAAGGAGAGTGGCCCACGGGGTGCGCCCCTGGGAAAGAATAAGGAGAGCGGTCCACGGGGTGTGTCCCGCAGGAAGGACAGAGTGGCCCGCGGGGTGCTCCCCGGGGAAAGAATAAGGAGAGTGGCCCACGGGGTGTGTCCCGCAGGAATGACAGAGTTGCCCGCGGGGTGCGCCCCGGGGAAAGAATAAGGAGAGTGGCCCACGGGGTGCGCCTCGCGGAAAGAATAAGGAGAGCGGCCCACGGGGTGCGTTCCGCGGAAAGAATAAGGAGAGCGGGCCACTGGGTGTGTCCCGCAGGAAGGACAGAGTGGTCTGCGGGGTGCGCCCCGCAGGAAGGACAGAGTGGCCCGAGGGGTGCGCCCCGCGGAAAGAATAAGGAGAGTGGCGCAAGGGGTGCGCCTCGCGGAAAGAAGAAGGAGAGCGGCCCACGGGGTGCGCCCCGCGGAAAGAATAAGGAGAGTGGCCCACGGGGTGCGCCCCGGGGAAAGAATAAGGAGAGTGGCCCACGGGGTGTGTCCCGCAGGAAGGACAGAGTGGCCCGCGGGGTGCGCCCCGGGGAAAGAATAAGGAGAGTGGCCCACGGGGTGCGCCTCGCAGAAAGAATAAGGAGAGCGGCCCACGGGGTGCGCCCCGCGGAAAGAATAAGGAGAGTGGCCCACGGGGTGCGCCCCACGGAAAGAATAAGGAGAGTGGCCCGCGTGGTGCGCCCCGCAGGAAGGACAGAGTGGCCCGCGGGGTGCGCCTCGCGGAAAGAAGAAGGAGAGTGGCCCACGGGGTGCGCCTCGCGGAAAGAATAAGGAGAGTGGCCCACGGGGTGTGTCCCGCAGGAAGGACAGAGTGGCCCGCGGGGTGTGCCCCGCGGAAAAGTTAGAGTGGCCCACGGGGTGCGCCCCGGGGAAAGAATAAGGAGAGCGGCCCACGGGGTGCGCCCCGCAGGAAGGAGAGAGTGGCCCGCGAGGTGCGCCCCGCGGAAAGAATAAGGAGAGCGGCCCACGGGGTGCGCCCCGCGGAAAGAATAAGGAGAGTGGCCCACGGGGTGTGCCCCGCGGAAAGGTGAGAGTGGCCCACGGGGTGCGCCTCGCGGAAAGAATAAGGAGAGTGGCCCACGGGGTGTGTCCCGCAGGAAGGACAGAGTGGCCCGCGGGGTGTGCCCCGGGGAAAGAATAAGGAGAGCGGCCCACGGGGTGTGCCCCGCGGAAAGAATAAGGAGAGTGGCCCACGGGGTGGGCCCCGCGGAAAGGGGAGAGTGGCCCACGGGGTGCGCCTCGCGGAAAGAATAAGGAGAGTGGCCCACGGGGTGTGTCCCGCAGGAAGGACAGAGTGGCCCGCGGGGTGTGCCCCGGGGAAAGAATAAGGAGAGCGGCCCACGGGGTGTGCCCCGCGGAAAGAATAAGGAGAGTGGCCCGCGTGGTGCGCCCCGCAGGAAGGACAGAGTGGCCCGCGGGGTGCGCCTCGCGGAAAGAAGAAGGAGAGTGGCCCTCGGGGTGCGCCCCGGGAAAAGAATAAGGAGAGGTGCCCACGGGGTGCGCCCCGGGGAAAGAATAAGGAGAGTGGCGCACGGGGTGTGCCCCGGGGAAAGAATAAAAAGAGCGGCCCACGGGGTGTGCCCCGCTGGAAGGACAGAGTAACCCGCGCGGTGCACCCCGGGGAAAGAATAAGGAGAGCGGCCCACGGGTTGCGCCCCGCGGAAAGAATAAGGAGAGCGGCCCACGGGGTGCGCCCCGCGGAAAGAATAAGGAGAGTGGCCCGCGTGGTGCGCCCCGCGGACAGAAAGAAAGGAAAGGCGAAGGAGAGCTCTTCTCTCCTTCGCCTGTGACATGACATGCAGGCCCGCAGGGCGCGCCCCGCGGACAGAAAGGAAGGAAAGGCGAAGGAGAGAAGAGAAGAAATGAAGGTTTCAATCAATAATTCGTATAAGCATGCACTCTACATAGAAAAGCATCTATTTCTATTACAGTAAATCGCACTGAGTGTTATATAAAAATATATCCACCACCATATAAAATACTATTTCTTATCACTTGCCAACCAGCTGCGATTCAGGATCGGCCGCATTCTGCTGCTTACTCCTGATTCAAAAATCATGAAAAGCTGAGTAACTTTCAGACACGCATTTAATAAATACATAAGGTTAATAATAATATAACGAACTTAATAAATTTATAATTTGATTAAAATTTAATAAAAACATAAAAGTAATAAATGTAGAAAAATAAAAATATCTATATATAATATATTTAAAAAATATTAAATACTTGCGGCGTTATGTTGCGATTTGAATGAATTTAGCCAATGCATTTTGGATCACCGTAAAAAAGTATGCAAATATAAAATGAAGTTTTACGACCTTACCTTCGAGCCGATCCTGCTTGGCCCGAACCGGATCCTCCGGTGCCGCGAATCTGTTGCATAGATCGTAAGATACGTTTAATCTGGAACAGAAATAAGAATTCCAACTTTTATTGTTGCAATTAGCACTTGTGATTAATTGATGCAAGTCACATTTCATAGGAGAAATGTATTTATCTCATTCATATATTCATATTCATAATAATAAAATATGAAAATGTGACTTTGTGTTAAATAAATCTATCAATTACTTACTTGACGATTGGTGTGATGACGCCCGATGCCCTTCCTGAGCCTCCTCCTCCTCCTCTCAGACCTTGGTTGCACTCTCGAACATACGGTACTCCCGGTCCGATTCTGAAACGATTGCAAACATACAATTACTTTACTTACAATATCATTCATTCAAACAACTGCAACAGAAAGTAAAGGATATTACGCGTGCAAAACAAATATATTAAGAAAGAAAGAAAGAAAGGCTAAATACAGAAGAGACATGCAGGCCCGCGGGGTACGCCGGGCGGACCGCGGAAGGAAGGAAAGAAGAGAAGAGAAGAGAATAGAATAGAATAGAGAGAGCGGCCGTCGGATGTGATTTGATTGGCACTCGGAAAATTTGAAATTACCACTTCTGAAAATGTCTAACCGCCATTTTGTGCGCCTAATTTCACTTGGCTATCAAAATTCTGCGATATATTTTCATGATATTAAGAACTTTTTATAATTCTAACGTTGATAAAGCAAAAGATGATTTTTTACGAAAAAATCTGCACTTTGACATTTACAGGCAGAGACGCATTCTCTCCCGCGATACCCGCAGACTGCGGCAACCTAAACAAGTTTCGACACGCGTCGTAATGAACAGGCCGGTATATCGCGTTTACCTTATCGGCCGCCCTTCCTTCCTCTTTCCCTCTCATTCTCGCCGTCTCCGCTCTCTCCGTCCACCGCAAACGGACAAGTGATCTGCGGTTTTTCATCCCGAGGAAGAAACGCGCGGTCGATGCACCTGGGAGATCGCGGCTTGATCACGGCAACGCGATATTTCGAAACACGCGCATGAGCATCTCACGGCAAACGCGCGCGTAAATATATTCAGCGGCGTGTTTCGCGAAGCACGACGCGACACGGCAAGGGACACCACGCTAACCCGCAGAAAACAACATCGTCCGGTGCGTGCTTCTTCTTCTTTTTCTTCTTCTTCTTCTTCGCCGGCTAATCTGTGACGGCGGCGGACTCGTCCGTATTCGAGATATCGCGCGCGAGGACTGTAATATCTAAACGCATGCGCAGTGCGGTACGCATGCGCACTCCCGCGGTGCGAACGCTCGTAAATTACGAACCGAATTTCGCCTGAATTTCGTTGCTTGAATGTCTTTGTTAAATTTACCCGTAGTTGCTGTAGTAAATTGTAAGAAGTTAGACATTTTATTTATTTAATACTTGATCGATTTAATAATTTTATCTAGCATTTAAAAGTTTTTTATGAAAAAGAAAGAGCGAGAGAGAGATTCGTATAATCTAATATATATTTCAAATAATTCGAGACTGTCGAAGCGAATATTGACTAAAGAGAAAACCGTCGCGTTTCCGTCGCCGGCTCGCTTTCCGCTGAGTCTACGAATAAATGTAAGGACATTAGCGGCGCTCACCATTGCCGCTTACCGCTGCTCGCCTGGGCATCTATCACGTAACTTTTCCCCTAGGATGGAAAATGAAAATTTCTTCATCTCAGTAGCAAATCATAACGTAAAAGTTCACGCGAAATTTTCATTTTTCATTTTTCATCCTAGGGGAAAAGTTACGTGATAGGTGCCCTGGAGGGGGAACGAAATTTATTATATGAAATTGGTTACAAAATACGCCATAAGTCTCGCTCGATTTACGAGCGGCGGCGCCTCGGCGATGCGAACCCTTCGTAATATTACACAGGGTGTTCCAGATTCACCGCCCCGCTCTCTCGCTCTCTTTCGCCAGTAAATACGCCGAGCGAGACGCGCCGAGCGCTCCCGAGCTCACGGACAGGCGGAGCGTCTGGTGCGTGCGAGAGTGTGGGGCTCCATTTCTCAGGAGTCGATACGCAAAGGTAGAGAACCTCAAGTAAGAGTATGAACAGAGCGTGGACATGTGCGTTCCACTTGACGCTCCCAACGCTCGCGGCGTCATTCTATCTTTATTCGATATTCAGTGAGCAATAAAGACAGAATCACTTCATTCACTTCAATGTCCACGTTTGAGGCGTTACAGTTAAAACGCGAGCGTGACCGCTCTCAGGCTTCTCTCTGGTATGAACATCGTGGATCGAAAATGGCGTTCGTATGGTCACTATCTATAAGGAGTATACAATATAACCTTCCTACTTTAGGATTAAAAATATTAGTGTAAGAAAAGTAAGCGAAATGACTGGGTATTGTGTACGAGGTTGTACAAATAAGGATAAAAGAAGATGTTACATGGCAACTTTGCCAAGAAATGCAGAAAAACGAGCAGTATGGATATCCTTGGTGGAAAAATTTCTCAGATTTTTTCAGAATGTCTCAGAATTTTTTTAGAATTGGAACGATTCTTATTCCTCATAACTTAGACAATCAATCAGAAATATTCTCAAAAATTATTACTATTTTACAGAAATGTTCATACTTAGAGATGCTGAAATATTTTCAAAATTCTCATCCAGTTATTTCTGAAAAATTCTGAAAAATTATTATTTTCTCAATATTTTTCAGAAATGACTGGATGAGAATTTTCAGTATCTCTATGTATGAAAATTTATAAAACATAATAAAAAGTAATAATTTTTCAAATTTTTTTAGATTTTCTGATTTATTCTGAGAAACGTTCCAATTTTTTTAGAAAATATGATAAATTTTTCTACCAGGAATATTTATTTTATAAAGATATTGTTATTTTCACAATTAATGTTAGGTGCAATTTCTTTTTCTAACAAAGATGTATTTTATTTAGTAGAGTCCCTTAATTGATAAACCTCAAATCCGCCATTTTCGATCCCACCAATCAGGTGCGAATCCACGATGTCCATACTCTTACTTGAGGTTCTCTACGCAAAGGTGTCGAGGCGCGCGCCTCGATGGCTTCGTGGTGCAATCCGCAAACTGTTGTCGCTGATAATGCGCAACCGACGGTAACATCGATTACTATCATTTCGATTATATGATAAAACAGTTTTCATCTTTCCTATATGTTCTCTATGATCTCGAAACGTTCAACGTAACATGGCCGAGATTTCAACTGGCTCAGAATCATGTAAATCAGCAAGTATGATTAAAGAAATGCAACTGAATATTATGAACAATAAATATCTGGCGTCTGGTTTCAACGGGATGAAACCTAATCAATCGCGCTCAAGTATGTATGATCGATGATTACGCTCGCTCGCAGCATCCGTTTCGTAGATGCGCGATCAAGGATTCAATAAGGGATCCTTCATTCCGTCCTTACGTGGGAACGTTAGAGCATTATATTACGATGCTGCTCTTTTATGTTACTCTTTACGTACGCTGCGTGCGAACGATAGCTGAAAATTTGAATCCGACTGAAAGGAATCGGAGGATTCGCAGAGATGCGTAACGTCAAGTAACATTTAAGGTAAGACGCGTGGATGCGCGTGATATTTTTTTTTTTCACGCGAAGCGATCCGGCTAGATCCGATTGAAAAGATTCACCGAGATCTTTTCGCTGTCACAGGCAACGCAACATCCCAGCAAACACAAAATATAACTATTATATAACACAGAAGTAACACGTAATATAACAACTGTTATATGTTATTAATGTTGAGGTTGCATAATTTACTTTGTAACTGCAATATAACTGCGTTATAAAACTGTTATATTGCTCTGTTATACATTGGTTATAATAATATAACAGTAATATAACTCAAATATGCGATATTATATAACTGTAATATTTGCATATTATGTCTATGTTATATATCATTTTTAACATTCAGATGTCGTTGTCCGGTAGATGGCTTCGTTTCTCGCATGCAAAATATAATACAAAATATATATAGGAACGGTGATCACGGCAGGGCACAACTTGTGTCGTAAGTCCATTTCTACGATGAAGTGGTACATTTTTGAACGAATAATAAATAAGAGGACAGTACGAACTTGTACATAACGTTTAGGAAAATAAATTAAACATGCACCTGTAGTTGTAGAGAGAGGAAGAAAGAATAAATAATATATATTCCATTCATATAACACTTAAATAACATTTTAGTAACACGTTATATTATTGTTATATTACTGCAATTTCGTTTGAGTGGGAAATTACAACTAACATATACGTTACATGTAACGAACATGTTATATTGCGCGTTACATTCTGTTATATTATGGCAATATCATTGTTACATGACTGCGTTTGCTGGGATGGATCCGTTTTGTGCAACGATGAAACAGCCTTCGCCTCGCGTCACATATATCGCCTGGCCAGGATCGAATCGAGAAAGTAGAGTGGTCCAGGGTGGGTGGGGATGCGCGATACACGAAACCCACGTATGCCCCGCACCGCACGTACTATCACGGATCAGTCGGCAGCGGTCGGTGAACGTATCGCGGTGGGAGTCGGAGGTGTTCGTCGCGGCTGCGGAATACGTCTCGGGCTGGTTTAGAACGTGTCATCTCCTCCTGTCCGCGCTTCCGCTTTCCTCCTCCGCCATCACCACCACCACCCCTGAACGGTACGGTGGCGGCGGCGGCGGCGGTGGCAGCGGTAACGGTGACGGTGGCAGCAACGACGACGGAAACGTCGGCGACGGCGATTCCTTATGGGGGTGCTCGCGTTGACGGTCGCGTGCGTGCACGCGTGTATCCGCACGGGTATCGCAACGTTAAAGGATGGTGGAGTGACTCGATCCTGGGCGCGGTGAACCCGTGACGGGGTGGGGGAGGGGGGAGGGAAAGAGGAAAACTGCGAAAGCGAGTTACGCGCGAGATATCACGCGAGATCGGCATCGTTATGTGCACGCGGTTCCACCGGAGCGGGAGAGCGGTCATCTTGGCGATCATCTGGCAAATCTGCTGCTGTCGGAGCACCTTGGACTCGAACGTAACTCCGTGTAACGTCACTGCCGACGGACGGGAGCTGCTGTGCCGCGGGGCCGATCTGTTCTCCATCGGTCCGATCGACGATCGCGACGAGCTGTCACGACGGGCCGTCGCCCTCGTCAACGTCACGAAAATGTAAGGGTGCCAGCTCACTGCTCCCGCGCGCGATTACGAGCCGCGATGAGACGTAGCTCTTGCAGCCCGTGAACGAGTCGCGAGAGCGGAAAGAATTTTCGATTCGACGAGACGAGTGCGCGATGAAACGGCGTAACGCATGTACGTGACGCGACCTGCGACCTACATACCAGCGACGGAGCGACAGCAACGGTGGATTCTGATTTAGAATCGGGAGGACACGCGGAATTTACGTGATTCGATTTGCGCTTCGAAATCATCCGTAAATGCGTTTAGTTTAGTTTGTTTTCGGCGGCCCGCAAAAACTCCCGCAAAAACGTTACCGCGAGGCTTTTATCGAATTTCTGAATCAGCGAATCTGTCCAATGTCGCTTCCCTCTCCGAAGAGGACCGCGCGTGTTAGCCCTCGTCGCTGCTCTATCTGTAACGGCTGCGTTTTTTTCTTTTTGCCCCAATTTGGTCAAAACGGAAAAATGATATATACATTTTGCTCCTCGAGCAAAAGGTACTCTGTTCGTTCTTTGATTTTGATGTCCGTACGTGCGCGAACGCGGAAGGTTTTCGCCATTCATCATCATTCTCCTCACGTTTGTGGCGCTCGCTCGGCGCAGCGCGTGACGTCTATTGTGAAAGTAAATTCTCTTTGCGAACTTGATTTACTTTATCCGTGAAAGGACCAAAGCTCAATTGAAATCGGTACTGTTTTCGAGATTGCGCGCGACCTTAAGGGGATCCTGGAGTGGCCAGTGAACTCCGTCGCGGCGTCTGAATTACCGGCGGAATCGATGATTTTCCTGTATTTTCTTTTTATTGAATTCACAGAATGAAAAATCCTTTTCCACGATGAAAGTACACGCAATAATGTAATGTGAAAAGCAGGACTTAACTTTCCAAACGGAAAAAATTCACAATTTTTTATTCAGCCACGATCACAGGCATACGTAGGCACGAAATGATCACGAATCTTTCTGCACTAATTACTTTTACACTAGGCTTCTAAACTCTTTCTAAAAGCTTCCCCATATTCTTTCATTTTGTTCCGTCCTTGCGATTATCGAATTTTGGCCACACAAACTGCAAAACATTTATATTAAGAACATTAATGTACGAGGTGACGTCACAATAAGCCGATAATAAAACTAAATTTTTTTGTCGTTTTTAACATAAAGTCGAGTTTCGCTCGGTATATTTCTTTGTATACTTTAATCGTGGAGAAGGATTTTTCATTCTATACAATCATTAAAGAGTAATTAGTACAGTAAGATCGACCAATTCCGCCGGTAATACAGACTCCAGGATCCCCTTAAAGCTTTACAAAGTACCGAGATGAAATGAATATTTCTCAGAGTAGCAGCGTTTACGCGCGTTTAACTGCTTATTAGTTCATCATATAAACACTGGATTGAACTAGTTTTTACCTGTTCTCCAAAGTATTGCGGGTCCCCTCGTAGACTCGCCTGTTGTGTATAAAAATGCGTCTCATAATTGGAATCCAACATTTATATGAGAAAGTTCCCTATTGAAACTTGAAAAGAAAATCGAGTGCAAAAGTACCACAAGACGGCACTCTACCCATGCTTTTTCTATTTTAAGACGAATGAAGTTTGAGAGGAAAGATATCGTGCGCTCTTACAGCGCGACAGCGATTGCATCTCGAGCGATGGAAGTTTTTATATCGAAAGCGACGTTTTTATCGAAATATGTATGTAATATTGTGTGCGCGTGTGTCGAATATATTTACCGTTTAAAATGCTTAAATATATTGCATTAGAGGATTCAATTTAGTTTTTCGGGAAAAACTAAGTAACATGGTCCTGTAAATGACAATGTCCTTGAATGTAAGCCCAAGGTTCTCGTGACGAGCAAACGTATTTGTTATCCATTCGCGTCGCGACGGTAATCTTGCCAATGTCTGACGAGTCCACTGCAGATTTTTGTGCTGCAGACGTTTCTTACCTTTAACTTTGTATCGATTAAAAACAAATATTCGCGAAAATGCGAAAATGCGCAAGAAATCAACGTAACTCTCAATCCGTTCCCCAGCGATTGTTGAGGAAATAAAAAAATGTTGATTTCCACATTTTAGTCTCTTGCTCTCGTTCTCGCTCGCACTCGCGCGGACGTCAATGTGCTGCAAATGCAGCGATCTCAGTCCGCGGTGATCTCTCGTGAAAGATTTATTTTTAGAAGGCATCCCTCGACCTTTTGCCGGCCGATATTATTTTCCGTTCTGCTCTGGATAAATTCGTTCATATAGAGAGTTGTTACGCGTCGCCATTTGCCATAACGTTCGCAATATACGACAAACGTATTTTTACACACGTATTTTCCGGTGTCCCGTCGATTTATACGATATTTCACATAATCGCTTCATGACTGTTTCAGTGATCTGACCAACAACAGTATAACGGACATTCCAATACGTGCTTTCCATCAATTCCCCAATCTCGAAATTTTGTAAGCATATATTATGCAAGAGTATACATTATCGTAAGGATCGATAAACGATAAGTATAAACGTGTGAATTATTTGCAGGCTTCTTCGGCGTAATCACCTACGAATCATTCACGACGACGCGTTTACGAGTTTAGAGAACCTTCGTGTGTTGTAAGTACCAAAGAAGACATGTAACGCCTTTGTAACACCGTACGTTATACGTTTTATATATTTACATACACGTTTTGCGTTTTTTTTATCTTCAGAGAACTCGATGAAAATGACTTAACGACGATACCAGCTGCCGTCGCAAACCTACGTAGTCTGGAAGAATTGTAAGTGTCCGTTGTATCAAGTTTTACTCATTAATTTTTTCTCATGCACTTATCGTTCGCTTTTTGCCTATCTCTAATCTGAATGTGAGATGGACCGTGTTCCTCCGTAGGTCTGTATCGAACAACCGAGTACAACGACTCGCGAAAGATGCATTACATCGTGCCAATAATTTGCAGTCGCTCGATTTGCGCGGAAATCCCATCAAGGATATACACGGCGACACTTTTCGGAATCTCGGCAAGCTTCGTAAGCTGTAAGTAATTATTTACTTTGCACGCGCGATGGTAAGATAATAACGTATATAGTGCGTGTTCTCTCATTAATTGCAGGATATTGTCCAACGTGAAAGAGTTGCGGCTTTTTCCCAACTTGACAGGGACGACGTCTTTGGAGGTATTGAGATTGGATCGTTCCCAGTTGAAGGAAGTTCCTCCCAATCTTTGCCAGCAATGTCCGAAGCTGAAGAGTCTGTAAGTCACTCGTCTCATAATAACCGCGTCGCACCATCCGTTCCATCCTCCATCTTCTCCTGCCTGTTTTCAGCGACGTAAAGTCCAATCATTTGACGGAGATACCGGATTTACGGGACTGCCACCAACTCCGCGTTTTGTAAGTATGTAACGTGACGTACGTGATGTGCATTGTGTGTATGCAATGCGGAAATTCGAGTGCTGCGCAGTGCGATGCATTTGAAACGGTGCATCTTAATTATGATGTTACCGTTCTAGGGATTTGGCTAGTAACGTAATCTCCACGTTACCGGACGACGCTTTCAGAGGTTTGAGTATGCTGCACGATCTTTTATTGTCCAATAATAATCTCCGGAGTGTATCCGGCGATGCGTTTACCGGATTACCTAGACTTCAAGTCTTGTAAGTGCGCCCATGTTCATCGTCGTCGTTCCTTGACTCGTTTTTTTTATATATATCGATCGCTCGTTGCAGAAACCTGGAGAACAATCACATCGAATATATACACCCCGACGCGTTCAAAGAAATGAAACAGTTAAAGGACCTGTAAGTGCGTTCGTTCGCCTGATTCACTGATCTTGTGATTCGACTCGACGTAAAAAAACCACTACTTGTTACCTACAGTTTCTCATAAGTCGATTCGAGCGCGACTAAGATGTGAATGCACGTTTGTAGAAATTTGGGGAACAATGTTTTCCCCACACTGCCAATAAGAGGTCTCACGGGATTGTTGCACCTCAAGACGTTCAACAATCCTGCGCTGCGGGAGTTCCCGTCCCCCGAACGGTTCCCGAGGGTGCAAACCATGGTGCTGTCGTACGCTTATCACTGCTGCTCCTTTCTCGCGGTCCAAGTGGAGGAACCCGTTTCCAAATCGCCGGTGCAGGAGTCAATCTTGTTTCCCACTGACGATTTCGACAGCAGCTTGTGGAATTCGACATTCAGCGATATCTGGCCGCAGTTGAGTGAGTAATCCTATCGATCGTCATCTCATTTGCATTCTGCACTTCTTTGTGTGTCACGCCTCGTTCAACACTTAACTGCTGCAAGGTGCTGTCGCCCGAATAATTAAATCGAGGCGACAAAAAAAAGAAGATGAAAAAGAAAGAACACCGTGTTCGCGTGTATATTCTGATTCGCGATATAGCTGGGAGTAACGGAAACTACTCTCCAACAGTCTAGTCGTGTCGTTGTTAGTCGCGTCCTGTCATTCATTCATTTCATCTCATCTCACATCGGCATCGTTTGCGGCACTCAAGTGACGATATTTTTTAGATAACTTGACCGACAAATTCGGATCGCATATAAATGAACTTTGGGCTAAATTTGGTTCAGATTTTACCTATCCCGGAAACCTACCCTCCTACGTAGAGGATTACTTCGAAGATGTAGACGGTCGAAGGACACCTACGACTCGGAGAACACCCTCTCGCATCCAATGCTTGCCGCAACCCGGTACGTCCAGCCAAGCCCAGAGTAAAACTCGAAAAAAAAAAACAAAATCGCCACGGTGATGTGGTGGTGACGTTTGACGCGCTTCATCTCGCTCTAGTGTGACCGACACGTCACGTGTGATACTTGCAGGTCCTTTCCTACCGTGCCAAGATTTGTTCGACTGGTGGACTTTACGGTGCGGCGTGTGGATAGTCTTCCTGCTGGCCATGCTCGGCAACGGCACCGTGGTGTTTGTCTTGATATTCTCGCGAAGCAAGATGGACGTGCCGCGATTCCTAGTTTGCAACTTGGCCGCTGCGGACTTTTTCATGGGCGTTTATTTAGGTGATTTGTTGCTTGCACTTTAACATCGTTCGCGCGTATTCCCCCTCACGTATACGTTACGATCGTGTAATCTACGTTACAACGTTTCAGGTTTATTGGCGGTGGTCGACGCCTCGACGTTGGGAGAGTTTCGAATGTACGCGATACCGTGGCAAATGTCCGCCGGTTGTCAGCTGGCCGGCTTCCTGGGCGTGCTCAGTTCCGAATTGAGCGTCTACACGCTCGCGGTGATCACTCTGGAGAGGAACTACGCGATAACGCACGCGATGCACCTGAACAAACGGCTCTCGCTGAAACACGCCGGCTACATTATGACGATAGGCTGGTGCTTCGCTCTGTCGATGGCGAGTCTGCCGCTACTGGGAGTGTCGGATTATAGAAAATTTGCCATCTGCTTGCCGTTCGAGACCAACGGCAGCGCGGCACTCGCGTACGTGGTGTTCCTGATGCTGATCAACGGAGTTGCCTTCCTGATACTGATGGGCTGCTACCTGAAAATGTATTGCGCGATACGAGGCTCCCAGGCGTGGAACTCGAACGACTCTCGCATAGCCAAGAGGATGGCCCTGCTCGTCTTCACCGATTTCCTCTGCTGGTCGCCGATAGCCTTTTTCTCTCTCACGGCGACCTTTGGCTTGCAGCTGGTGTCCCTGGAGCAGGCGAAAGTTTTCGCGGTGTTCGTGCTGCCGCTCAACTCGTGCTGCAATCCCTTCCTGTACGCGATTCTCACGAAGCAGTTCAAGAAGGATTGCGTGTTGATATGCAAAGCGATTGAGGAATCACGGGTGACTCGAGGTATCGGCAGGTGTCGGCACAGCTCGAATTTCAGCAATCGGCAGACACCGGCCAACACCAACAGCCTCGTCGATCGGTCGTCGCGAGAGAACCAGGGACTTCAGACACCGTGCGCTTGCAACACGAGGCTCCTCGAGAGCGAGAGCCGCCGTTGCGGCTCGTCCTATCGCAACGGTGGCTGGTGGAGCGCCGGGATATTCTGGCCGTGCGCGCGCGACTCGCGACCGCGGCACGCGCGCAACGACCAGTACACCTACCAAATTGCTCAGATTCAACAGAAGCAGCACAAACGGGCGTCCTCCGTATCGTCCAGCGAGAACTTTTCCTCCTCCAGGTCGGACTCGTGGCGGCAAACGCATCACTGCGGCATCCCGCTCAGATTGTTAGACCCGAAACGGAGAGCCTCGTCCTGGCTCATCACTCGGAAACCGTCGCAAGATTCGAATCTGAGCTCGTCGCGTAACGACTCGTCCGGTTCGGCGACTACTGCCAGCACCAGTACCTGGCGCATCTCGAGATCCAGTGCCTCTCTAGAGATTAGCGCGCGAAATACGCCGAGACCGGCCAGACCGAAGCCACGCTTAACTCGTCAACTCGCTGTCCAGGAACCGGAGCCTCCTGGATCGCCGGGAAGACTGGCCGTTAGATTGCTCGCTACGATACCTTCCGCCGCTGAAACCAGCGATCAACAGGACGACGAGAATATACCGGCTTAACTCTGCACGCGCGTTGATTACGCAAGTTGCTATTATTATATATCTCTATCTATTTTTATGTATTTATATGTATTATATGTACGTAACACGTGCGCGCATTGTCGTTATCAGGTATCCTGATGTGCATATATTCTCGTCGGGCGATTTCTTCGACAAATTCAGTATTAATTAAAGTAATTTTGGCTGAGCGTAGCTATATAGAGTTAGCAGTCATACAACACACACACATACACGTATACACTATACATGTACACTTGTATCTAGAACGTTTTATACGTCTTAGGAAGCGTTGTTGCTTAAAGCAAGTAGAACGAATGAATTAGAACGAAAACCTGATAGGAATTAAAGAAAGTAGCGCAGATGTCGAGTATAGTTGATTCCAAAGTCAAAGCTAGAGCCTCGAAGATGTTCATAATTTATCGTTCAATTTTTAATCGATGTACGCTGGTCGATAACCACGTTTTCGGAATTTAAACAAAAACAATACAAAAACACTTTTTTTTCAAATTACGAGAGATCAATCTGCGATGCAATCTGCGATCGCGAGATATGGTGTAACGTGAAACTTGTCAAATCGATCCACCGATCCATGTAACCATAAGTCGAGGTAGTCCGTCCGTCCGTCCGTTCGTGTGCATGCACATGTACATGCATGTATATTTATATTGTACGACTGATAATGGGTTCTCTGTCCTTAGGGCCGTAAGCACAGAGTTTGCAACTTTACATCGATTGCGGGTGAATTGTAAAATGTCAGGATACTACCCATACAGCACGAAAACATTTCAGAAATATTTCAGAAGTATTTCATCTGACAGATGAAAGCATCTCATAAATATTGCAAAATGTTTCTGCAACAGTTATGAGACAACTCCGGAATATCAAAATGTCCGCGACACTTACATTCAAAACCTTATAGAAAGGTTGCTGAAAGGTATAGATCAATCTGCAACCTTTCTGAAATATTGCCGAAAGATTATTAAAATAGCTGAAATCTTTTTGATATATTACTAAAGGTTAATTGAAAAAATTTTGAAACTCCTATGATGTTGCACACAAATTACAAAGCTCTTATTAAAATAAATTGAAAATACTTCAGAAATTATATTTAAATTTATTATACGAGTATTCAAAAGATTGCAAATACTAAAAAGTTATAATAAAAATTATATATAAAATGTATTTATTATTTTTATTGTACGTTTTTATTTAATATTTGCAATCTAATTACTATAATAAATATGATTTCTGAAATATGCTTAATGAAAAAAATACATAATATATATATATATCTTATATATATATATATCTTATATATATAGATATATATATAAGATATATATAAGATATATAGATATACACATACATAGCTAAACCAAGTATTCACCAAGTTTCCCTTTAAAAAGCGTGAATCGTTGGCACATTGACAAAGAGCCATTCTTATATTATGTATTTTCCTTTTCCTTCCTCCAAATAGTTGATTAAAAGGAAAGAATTATATAGATATATAATTCTCTGTTCAACCAACACTTATATTTGAAAGAAAAAAAGGATACGTGAAGATAATGCATTTTTTTGTCAACTGGTTAGCTTCACTAAAGATCGAATACTTGGTCTAGGTATATATATATATATATATATATATATATATATATATATATAATTTTACTTTTTACAATATTCACAGTTTTTCAAATTTATTGCATGTGGTAGGTTTTAGAAACATTCCTGTTGCAACATTTCATATGACATATTGCGGAATCCTTTCAGAAGTGTTGCATATGAAATGTGAAATCTTGAAATGATTTTAAAACCTTCCTGAAAGCTTTCTGTATTAATCGGTGCTGTATGGGTAGCTCTCAGCAGCCAGTAGCTAGTAGTTGATAGTCGCCGATGGTCGTCACATCTCCATCGAGCTACGTGTGTATTTTATATTGCCGTGTGAAATGTAACATTTCGAGAATCACAAACCATGATTTACCTTACCTGTGTGCGATGGTTCACTAATCTCGATTGCGACAAATTACAATTTTTACTTCACTGTACCGGACGGAACCGTGAATGCGGAATCTTTCCGCAACTAGACGTAATTGAAATACAATTAGTTGTATTTGTTTCAACATTATTTATTTATTTTTGTAAAATTTCGCATTTACATTACAGACGCTGCATTCGCACGCGACATCGCGATATATATATATATATATATATATATATATATATATATTGTGTACTCTAAGAATATAATAATAATAATTTAAAATACGATCAATTAAAAATGTCTATTCCTTGTCTAAAATATATTCAACTTTCACGTTTCTACGAGATTTGCGTGACGCGGAAGAGCGGAACAAACCCTTGAAATAACGATCTCATATTTGCTTAACTAGCGGGTAGCAAAGGTCTCAGATCTATCGTTTGTCTAAAAAATAACACATAGCAGGATACATAGCCTTAGAAACTGTCCTTTGTAAATAGAAACTCGTTGCTTGAAAAATCTTCCAAGTCAAGGAAGAACATTATCCGGGGGAGTTAGCAACCATTTTTACTCTTATTTATATTTACGAAAATCCTATATTGTGGCAAAGTTGACACACTTTGTTCTCCTGTATCGTTTATTTATAAAAGGGTAACGAGTGTCCATAAAAAATGATTCGGGTCTTTGAATCTGGTGATTTAAATGTGTCAACCTGGTCACGAGACTTGTACATTCTTTACCGAAATCACTCGAAGTATCGAGATAATTTCGTTCATAAAGATTTATGATATAATGCCGGTCGATATAATGACAACACAGAAATGCGACTGACTTGAGCGTATTTAAGTATACTACAAAAACAAAAAACATCGAAGAGGCTTTCAATTATTAACGATAACATAAACGATTTAAAATAAAGTAACCAATATTATCTGCAAACAAACATGCTTGGAAAGCTGTTACGTAATTTCATTTAGGTGTATGTTGGGTATGTGTTCGCAAATATGAAGTAGTGGTGAAAAAATATACAAGCCCCATAAGGTACCTATAGATCCCACTCGATTCAGAGTTGAGTATAATACCAATGGCGGAGGGAGAAAAGAAAAAGCAAATTAAATAACATTTTAATTAAAATTTTTCTCGTCCTGAGACTGAAATTCGCAAATTGTTGAAAATTGTGCACATGACTGCAGTTGTCGGGTATATGCGTGAAAGTTTGTCAAGTGAATATTTCATGTTATTTACAATTTTGTAGAGTTTCAAAAGTTCGCATCGCAAACGATTACTTTGATTGCTAGAGAGAGAGAGTTTGAGGGATTCGCAAGTAGAAAGGAATCCCAACAATACTCTCGTTAGAATATTTTTCTGCCAAGTGCAGAGAAGATTTCATGGCGACAGCTGCGATCTTGAACGCTCGCGCGCATCAAGATCGCATACGATATTTTACAATCTACTTACAAAAATACACGTCGTACAAATGTATAAAATTCGTAACGTTTTCGCTTTGCCAAAGTGCCAAAGTAACTCACACTTATTGCCAGTATATACGGACGGTACGAAAGTTAACAATGATAAATTGGATCATTTCACGAGAATAATTCTTGTCGCGCGATGTAGTTCGGTGTATCATTATACGTAACTCGATACGCGGAAGTAACGTATAGACGAAATTAATTTCAGCATTAAATTTCCGCCCAGCCCGATAGCCAAACGACGACTAAATCTAATCGGAATTACGTAGCCGTAAAAGAAAAGAGATCACGCTGACGATAATTCTATAATACTCTAGTGTCATCGTGAAAAGTCTTACTTTATAAAGTTTGTCACTTGAAAACGTTTAGTCCGCCAAAGTACATACGTACAGAAGAGAAAAATATATTTATATATAAATATTGTTATAAATATAGAACTTTCAACGTTGCGATTCGTAAAACTCTATCTAGATCGGATGCCTCTATGTATCCGCCGATTCATATTTCATTGCTATCTTACACGTAGGCAAATTTGGCAAAGTAGAAGGAACACTGGGACAACATCCTGACCGATCATTACATTTCCGTCTATACGCGTGGAGGAAGAAAACCGAGAGAGAGAAAGAGAGAGAGGTGTGTGTGTGTACGCGCATGTTACGTAAATAACACCAACTAATAATAATTTTTAATTACTGATAAAATAATCCTTAAGTGCACATTGCGATTGTAACTAATTGTAACAGATAGAGAAATTAAGTAACAAACGAGAGAGATTATGTGACTAGCGGATATCACGTAACTTTAGCTTTGTTCTTCCTAAAGGCTGGAAAGTGTAACTTTCTGCGCCTTCGTTTAAGCTCATCGTTGTCAGCGGTGGAATTGGAATCGGTTGAGAGCGTCTCGTCATCGACTGACATTACCGTAGGCAATTCTCGAAGCGGTTTCTTCACGTCTCTCGTTGTCGTCGTCGTCGTCGTCGTTGTCAAAGCTGCAGTCAAAGCAGGACGATTCGATGTGTCCGAAACGTCGAGTGAGTTCTCCGAATACGATGTTTTTGGCAGAAAAGTGGTCCTATCCTCGTTAAACAGCATATTCGTGTCCTGGCTGTAAGAACGCACGATACCGGACTTGTCTTTGCATGGAACAGTCTTTCCACAGGCTGCAGCAGGCTCTTCTGGTCCGTCGCCCAGAACAAAGTGGACGATTCCGTGCGATTCTTTCTCCGCTTCACTGCTCGAAGAATCGGACAGCTCGTTTCCAAATCGTCCACCGGGCGGTGCCGATGACTCCTTCCACGTTGAACTCTCCAAAACACCTACGGATATGCCAAGTAATGTCCAAAATGCAAATTCTTTTTTGGAATGATATAATAGCGCGGAAGCGAAAAGCTATCGTTTTTAGTTTGTGTTGTCAAGAGTGTGGAAACAACAGGAAAGTTTATTTCAAGCTCTTATATCGCTCGGATGCATCGGGAATTACGCGAGACGACGTTGCTCGCGTTCGGACGAAGCTCTCTTCCACGAATGTAAAAGAAAATGTATATAGCATAATGTAGAAACATGCGCTGATAACCGTTTCTCCGAATCGACCGTTTGAGTTACAAAATGCAATTGTTTGAAATGCCTTTCCTTTATGCCATTTACACGTAAATAACTCATCTGCGCTGGCTGTTTAAAAGAGAAGCATGCAACAAATCGGAGAGCGTTTGAGAGTTTGGTATAGGTCATTGGTACAAACAAATTCATATTATTGTTTTTCGAATTTTTGTTCAAGTTTATTCATAGCGATCAATAGAATACTTTATACAGAAAAATAATATCTCGAGATTATTATGAGATATATCTTATGTAACTTTAATAAAACGGAAGAAAAAGATCCATTACTTGATTATACACATGTACGCAACGTGTTTCAACGTGTTTTCCTTCGAATGCATAACAGCGACACGGTTTATAAAATAATTGATGAGCAACACAATTAAACTCTTAAGAAATAATTGAGAAATCTCTCACATTACGCGCACATTTCTTTGGAAATTTTACAATCCGCGTATCACTGATCATTTTTCATTTCATTGCGTTATTCCCATAAAAATACATGTATGTATGCATGTATGTATGTATATATATATAAAATCTTTTTTTAATTTATCACATTATACTCCCACGACTATCAAATTGATCATATGTACAATTATCATTATATAACACACACACACACACACACACGCACATCATATAACATTATTATATACAGTTTTATTTGTGTCATACTCATAGAGGTGTTATTTTTTAATCAATAGTATAACTTTTGAGCTACTGTCATGTATATACTGCAATCAAATCTGACACTATTGTCATAATGCTATGGACAAATAATAGGAATGTTATTAAAATTATATTAAAGAAAAAAACAAGAAAGGCACATCGTACAAGCACAAAATATAGTCCTTGCGTTCTCTCACAGGAAGAAATTTCTCTTATTTCATATGATTAGTGATTATACTCTTCTAATTATACTACCGCGTGTAATTACAAAAATATTACTACATCTATATGAGGTATATCATTTTGCACTCGTTAAAAATGCACCGGATCATACTGGGGTATGTACAGGATATTGCGCAAGATGCAAAGAGCATAGAAAAAATATGAAATATTTATCATTTAAATTGTTAATCGATTTAACTTGTTTTCAGAATATATCTGTTTCGTACATGAATAACTGACTGTGTATACACGTAGATATGTACATACATAAAACGGTTTACTTATTTTATGCTCCGAACTACTCGTTAATTCGATATTATTTGTCATAGCATTGCTCTAATAATTTTCTTAATTATCACTTAACTTATCTTACTCGACGTATAATAAGTAACGGAACGCGTGTTTTCATTTTTCGCGTGTCATTTCTCATACGCATGATACATTTAATAGTAGCTCTTGAAAGTAGTCCTTGTAATGCCCTCACAATTTTCTTAAATTCCACATTCTCCAAAAGTCATTAAACTTTATATGGATATGGCATACATTGGCACGATAATGACTAACTAATAATCGATAATTGCTACTCCCTCATATTTACCAACAATTATTAGTGTGCGCGCCGACATGAATAAAATGTTAGAATGCATTTGTCGTATGTCGGACGTTTACTTGCTCCGTACACCTCCGATTGTCATGTGGACTTAAGGCACGCATTTATTTGTCATTTAATTTACTTTAACGTTAAGGGATTATAGAAATCGTATAATATTATTATTGGCACCAAAATATCAATGCTATGCAATGGGCAACTACATCTCGTCTAGCACCTTGTCAAACACAAAGATCTGTTAGTAAAGTATCTTGTCAAAAAGGGACTCAAGGGGAATTTTGTGTGATACTATATGTATCTGCTCGACGTAAAAACAGACCATATCTCACACACACACACGTACACACGCACACACACAAAACGGTACTTGATAATCAAATGAGAATCGGTATGTCAATCTAAGTACTCATTGGAGTCCGTATCCGGCTTACCTGCAGCGATTGCACTGATTGACGACGACGCGTACACTGAACTTGCCTCGTCGTCTAAATCATCCTGACTACTGAGTCGTCCTATAATGCATGAGGAATCATTTGAGAATTTTACAATTTTTGAGAGTTTGGACGAGACGGTATCACACACAGAGAGAGAAAGATCTTTCTTTTTCTGGTCAAGATTGCATACCTCTGAGTCCAAGGCCCCTGCCGTTAGGCGTCCCCCTGTACAAGACGGTTTCTAGATAGCTCAAGCCGTTATTGTTGATTATATTGAAACCACACAGCAGTTCGATCTGCTTCCAACGATGCACCCTTTCTTTCAGTTCGTTCGTCACCTCGTTCAGTGCAGTCCTCGCTTCAACGATGCTCTTATCAACCTCGTCAATCGACTTTCCATGAGTCGAAACAAAGGCACCAACTAGGCTGGAACGTTTCTTTCGCAATTTCTCGCACTGCAATGCGCAACAACAAATAAATCAATCAATCTCGTTGTTAGCAGTGGAGCACAACGGGACGGAATTTACTCTACGTGAAATACTTCTCTCTTACCGCTTCCCGCGCTTGTTGCAGTTGTTTCTCAGCTGCTATCTTCTTGTTCGTATACGCTTTGTTCTCGATTTCATGAGTCATTTGTAGCCAGTGTTGCAGTCCAGCCGGTGGCGACCAGCATCTGTCCTCCAGTTCACCCTCCGCACGTTGTAACTCTAACTTTAGCATCTGCAAAATAGGTATTTCGGCTATTGGATAAAGTTCCAAGCGAATTATGTATTTTCACGAAACAGAAGAAAGCGACGTAAGGAAATTGCACCAACCTCGATCTCGGCTTTCAGTTGCGACACCTCGAGATCCGAATACGAGGTGTGCAATCCCAAGCTTTCATCTTGCAAACGTTTTTCCAAATGTTGCTTCTCGTTGGTCGCACTTTCCTGTTCCATTCTCGCTCTCTCCAACTCTTTCTGCAATCGGACGAAGCGTGATTTTATAACAAAATGCCAATCAAGTCATTGAGAGATCGAGGGATCTATTTTTTCACATCCCGAATTGAAATTAGAATCCACTTTTTCAACCTGTAAATTTTCCAGCGCCAGTTCCGCTTTGTGCAAGCTCTCCATATCCCTGATCATTTTGTGAAGGTGCTTCTGCGAGTTTTTCTTTTGTTGGTACGCGTACCAGCAGCCAATAAGGGCGCCGAACAATAATATAACCAATACCAGATCTTTGATGCTGTGCCCCGAATCTATCGATTGTCGTGACGTAAGATTCGTGGTATAGTCAATCCTCCGAGGTGTCTGTACACGCGTTCATACGCACGCGATAAAGAAAAAGATTGTGTTACCTTTGGGAGGTCCGAACAGAACAACATCCATTGCTTTTAAGGCAATTTTTTGCTTATGAATAGGGTCTTTAATACCCAAAACGTTGCTAAGATAATGCATATTATTCACAGCCAATCTAAAAACGAAGCGACAAGATTATAATTAGAATTACTTATGAATCTTATCTCTGACAATTTCAGTTTCCGATACGATCGAAGGGAAGGGAAACCATCCGAGCGACGTACACTCACCGAGGAAGCGTAGCACCAGTTACACGATGCTGTATAAAAGTAGGAACATATTGAGGAAGCTCGACGTTGAAAGTAAGCCATTCCGATGTTTGCTCTATAGTCCAATTATGAACCTGGTGTACAGAGAGAACGACATTACAGACGCGCACAGAGGAACATTTCAGGCAGTTTCTATAATAATCTTGACAGAAGTAAAAAGATTTCTTGCTCATTACTTCGGATCGTAACCAGGCTTCCCAAAGTTCTCGTACGCTAATGTGCATGTCGTCATTGTGATGGAAAGCTCTTTGTCTCCTTTCGTAACCAGCTTCGTACTGCAGCTCTTCCCTTAAAAACTGTTGACAATCAAGCGTAATAAAGTAAGCGTGAAACGGTTATTCGTTACGTCACGTATATAAAGTGTGTTCTCTCGTCTTACATCGTCCGACTCGGACAGATCGACGTTCCCATTGGCATCGTCGTCCAATTGACTGTGGAGAGACTTGATGGCCTCCAAGCCTAGTCGATCGTGAGAGGCCATCGTGATGCAAGCTAGGTCATCGTTACAAGTATCCGTAGCTGCAACGCGAATACATTACAGGCTGGAATACGGCAGATCGAAGGTGCCTGGACAACTTACCGGATTCGTGAGCCACTGCTTGGGCCAGCCCATCGGTAAGGGTAGCGGAGAACGCTGCTATCTTGGAATGTGACGGCGTGCTCGAGGCACTGGTTTGGAAAGCTGGGGTAGAATCGAGAGCTCCGCCACTGGCCGCTACCGTGTCCGAGAGCCAATACAGCAGATGAATTCCCAATAATGCGAGCACATCAACGTTCACGGATGTTCGCATCTTAGGTCAGCTCCAGCTTCTTTACTGACACTTCCGCGCCTCTATCGCGCCCCTCGCGCGGTCCAACAGATCCGCGGGACTCTGTGCGGATTCGCTGATCGAGACTCGAAATTCTCGATCCTTACCTACGGTGCTGGTTCGTGATCGTGAATATACTCAAGGTTACAACTATCGAGCTGCCCGAACCGATGATATATTTCGACGGGCGCATAACAACCGTGACCGATCACGACGAATGCAACGGCTTCGTAACTGTGTCACGCGCTAATGCCGTCAACTCCATAAAACGCGCGCACGCACCGTCAACATCCCAAATACATTGGGAATATTTGATTACTCTATCAATTGAGTCGAATTAAGTACCACTGCGCTGCACCGAATCGGATGTTTTACCCAAGGCAGAGCAGTTGTAAAAGGCATAGATTCCCGATCTCATGATGGCAAACTATATGTATACGTGACAAGTCACGTGACCGCTATCCGAATCCATCGAGTATTCGCGCACGCGCGCGCGCAGTTAGTGAGTCGGAAGTCTCGGTCAGTTCTTTTGACGTGGGGTTGCTTGGATTGCGTTGTCTTTGAGGTTATATCGAAGCGCTCGTCTCTCAAAAGGGAGACCATAAAATAATAACGATCAAATAAATACAACAACATGTCCGAGAACGAAGTGGAGAGGTTTGAGATTACCGATTACGATTTGGATAATGAGTTCAATGTGAATCGTCCCCGACGGAAGCTCTCGAAGAAACAACAAATGCTAGGTACGTTGTTGCGAGCGATAGTACCGTGATTGCATTTATCGTGTTGTCAGAGTAATTGAATTTGAGGCGTAATTGAATGATTCGTTTTCCGACAGGAATATGGGCCGATGACAGCGACGAGGATGAATTATCCGCTAGACCATCGTTCAAGACTTTTAACAAGGGCCCCAAAAACTACACGGCCCCGGTGAATTTCATCGCTGGGGGTATTCAACAAGCGGGAAAGCCGAAAGATAAGAAGGAAGACAAGGATGAAGAGGACGAGGACGAGGAGGAGACGTGGGAATCTCAAACGAAGCATCAGGATAGTTCAAGGTAAAGCGACAACGCTTCGCACGTCTTGCGTCTTTATTGACTGCTAACTAAGAAATTTATATTTCTAGTTCGGAAGATGAAAGATCGAGCAACTCTCGAACACGCCCGTCCTTTTCTCTGAATTTGGACAGCGATATAGCGGGTCTACGTAGAAAGCGCAATCAAAAAGTAAATCCACTATTAATGAAAAGCGGAATAGGCAGCTGGGAAATACATACAAAGGGTATCGGGACTAAGCTGATGCTACAGGTGCGCGTTTTATCTTTTATATTACATTCTAACAGGCGATGGAAATAAGATAGCTGGAGTTGACCAACGTTTTCCTTGTTCTTTGATTCAGATGGGATTTGAACCCGGCAAAGGTTTAGGTAAACAGTTGCAAGGGAGAAGCGCACCGGTGGAGGCACAGGTGAGAAAGGGAAGGGGCGCAATTGGCGCGTACGGTCCGGAAAGGACGCTGAAAATCCCAGAGAAGAAGAAGGACGACGATGGGGAGGAAACGAAGGAATCCAAGTCCAAAGTGTCTCAATGGCGGAAGGGCGACAATGTCAGTAACAAGAAGAAAGGCAGGTATTCTTACAGAAGCGTGGATCAAGTGCTGGAGGACGGCAAACTGAAGCCCAACAGGAAGCTTCCGGTATCGAACGACATGAGCAAGGTCAAAGTTATCGATATGACTGGGCCTGAGCAGAGAATTCTAAGCGGCTACCACGCGATAGCCGGCAGTCAGCAGTGTCCCGACGAGAGCGTGGTCACACCCGACAAAAAGTCCAAGGTGAATTTTGCCCTGCCCGAGTTGCAGCACAACTTGAACCTACTCGTGGATATGTGCGAGCAAGACATCATTCAAAACGACCGGCGGATGAGACACATGAACGACAGAGTGGTCGCGTTAGAGGCGGAAAAGACGAATTTGTCCAAGGTCGTGGATCAACACGGCCTGCTGATCGATACCCTGGAGAACGTCCTCGTGATCGTCGACAGGTTAATGAACGAAACGAACGAATTGTCTCTGCAGGAGACTGCGGAGGCTTTTAAGGATTTGCAGGACAATTATTACGAGGAGTACAAAATGTACGAACTCGGCGAGTTGGCCAGCAGTTTCGTCGCGCCCAAGATAAAAGATTGCCTGATCAGTTGGCATCCGTTGATGCAGTCGAAACAACCGATTAAATTGTTCCAACAGTGGAAGGATATCTTGGAGAACGGAAGTAGTACTACGCTGCAGTCGCGGAGCATGCATCCGTATGACCAACTGGTGTGGAATGCTTGGATGCCATCGATTAGAGGAGCCATACAGTAAGTAGTTAATAATCTTTCGGCAATATTTCAGAAAGGTTGCAGATTGATCTATACCTTTCAGCAACCTTTCTATAAGGTTTTGAATGCAAGTGTCGCGGACATTTTGCTATTCCGGAGTTGTCTCATAACTGTTGCAGAAACATTTTGCAATATTTATGAGATGCTTTCATCTGTCAGATGAAATACTTCTGAAATATTTCTGAAATGTTTTCGTGCTGTATGGGTATATATAATATTTAAAAGAAATATATTACATAAATAAAGGAGACAATGAAAAGAAAATAAGACAGTAACAATTGCCATCAAGCGCATCAAGATCGTTTATAAATAGCGATACTAGACTCGCACACGCACATTAACATTCTTTCATATTAGTCTTGCATATGTTTGTATAATAAATATAAACGCATAAAATGACAATGCAAAGTTGGATCGTGACGTATACCTGAATACTGCTAATCATGAGTATTTTTTTATTCACAAATTAGACAATGGACCTGTAGACAGCCTGAGCCTCTGATCGAACTGCTGGAGCACTGGATGCCGTTGTTGCCCGACTGGATCCTGGAAAATATATTGGATATATTGGTGCTGCCAAAGCTGACCCTCGAGGTGGAGGAATGGAATCCTCTTACCGACACCGTACCTATCCACACTTGGATTCACCCGTGGTTACCGTTGCTACGTGAGTACACGCGTGTGTCGTTACCATTTCACGTGCAAAGTGCGATTGATTGAAATTGCGGATATTAATTTCGTCACTTGTTACGTTATATTCCAGGAAATCGTCTGGACACTTTAATCTATCCAATAATACGTCGTAAACTTGGATCGGCACTGGGGGGTTGGCATCCGTCCGACAGATCCGCTAGACTGATGTTGCAACCGTGGGCGGAAGTGTTTGCCAAAGGGGACATGGAAGCGTTCCTGATCAAGAACATTATCCCAAAGTTGCAGGTAGCGTTGTCCGAGCTCGTTATATATCCGCATCAACAACACTTGGATCAATGGAAC
Source organism: Ooceraea biroi (assembly GCF_003672135.1). Taxonomy (NCBI): domain Eukaryota; kingdom Metazoa; phylum Arthropoda; class Insecta; order Hymenoptera; family Formicidae; genus Ooceraea; species Ooceraea biroi. The sequence continues at coordinate 4,379,157 of NC_039517.1, read as the reverse complement.
TGGGTGTACGAATGGAAGGAACTGATACCCACTCACATCATGGCCGGGCTGCTCGATAAATTCTTCTTTCCAAAATGGTTGCAAGTCCTGGTGCTTTGGCTCAGTCATTCATCGAATTACGATCAAGTCACGACCTGGTTCATGGGCTGGAAGGGACTGTTGAGTGACAAGTTATTGATGGAACCAGCGATAAAAGGTATATGCGTTTCGTTCGTTGGCTACCCACGGTATAAGTCCTATTTGCTATTGCGATACGTAATGCGTGATACGTAATTTTACAGAGCACTTCAAGAAAGCGTTGGAGATGTTGAACAGGGCGGTTAGCGGGCCGCAGAATCATCAGCCCGGCGCATTGGAGCAAGTTTCGTATCTGACCAGCTTGGAGAGGACTCAACCGACCATGTCGCAGATGCCACCGATCGCACAGCCGAGGATAGAGGTATCACGATCGCGCGCAGATTAAATATCGTCGACGTCATCAACGAATATCGTTAACGTGTATCTTTATGTCTTTTTTGCTTTCCTTTGCAGAGACTCGCAGAGGTAGTACGAACGGTCCCGCAAATCTCGCACGGTTTGAAGGATCTCCTGCAAAAGAAGTGCGAGGAGAGGGGCATATTATTCATGCCTATCCCAAACCGATACAAGGAGGCTAAACAGGTGTACAAAGTGGGCAACGTTCAGGCGTACATTGACGGCAACGTTTGGTTTGTGTGTCGCAATGGTGCAAATTGGGTGCCGGAGAAACTGAATGACCTGTTGGACATGTGTGAACTTTAGTTGAGATTGCTCAGCTGAAATTCCTAGGAATAACAAGGTTATCGTGCAAACTGTTAACTGTTATCATATTTATATTGTAAATACGTTGTAGGGTATTCCTCTTAGCAAATGTATTAATTTGCATGACGCAACCTCAAGTAAATAGAGTAATAAAACGAATCGTTTGTCGAAACTAAGCCAAATAAATAAATATGTTGAATAATTGAATGATTAAAAAATTTTGCTCGCCTATTAGATTTATTCCTGGGAGATAACGGAGGGCAATGCGCAATTACGCGGCGCAATCGTAACGCCTTTAAATAGCTATCGCATCGGTTTGTCCTTTGCGTTTTAATAGCGCGCGCGCGGTAACTCGCTTGGAATTCTTGGCGATTCCCGTTGACGAGGCAGTAGATATTCCACACATTCGACTAGGAACAGTGCTGAAACGTCATCGTCAAAGAAACAGGGACGTCCCAAGCCAAAAAGCCAATGATCGCTGCGTATCATTCGCCTATAATTGTATCTTTGCGCAGGCTTACGCTCGAAAGGAGCTTTGCGAGTCTCGCGTACTCGTGCATGTCGGCATAAAATGCGATCGCGCTCGAGCTCCACGAACATTCCAATCCCACGCAAATCGCCGTCTCCAAGTCCGTGTGCACAGCGTCAAGTACTCGCGCGTAAAATGCGAATGCCAAACGTGTGACGGTGATTTTAACGTTGCAACTAATACATCACGGATACAACGCTAACTTTTTATCGATGCTCCTCGAAAATTTTTAATATCCGAGTGTATGCATGACACGTGTCATTGATGCATTGCATTTCTTAGGGACAAGTCGAGCGCATCTAAATATCTACGGTATTTCATGGCTCGGTATTTCTGCACAAGGATGCGAGATTGATCGGGAAATATTGGATAAATATTCGATGCGTGATCTGCAGTATTGGATATCTCTCAAAGTAAGTATGTATGTATGTATGTACATACACAGGCGTGAGATTCGAGTTATTACTGCGCGTGCGCGTGTGCGCGCGTGGGCATCAAATACAGGGATCGCGAGGCGCGAGACATTTACGTGGTGCGCTAATAAAGAAATATGAAAGAATGTTAATGTGCGTGTGCGAGTCTAGTATCGCTATTTATAAACGATCTTGATGCGCTTGATGGCAATTGTTACTGTCTTATTTTCTTTTCATTGTCTCCTTTATTTATGTAATATATTTCTTTTAAATATTATATATACCCATACAGCACGAAAACATTTCAGAAATATTTCAGAAGTATTTTATCTGACAGATGAAAGCATCTCATAAATATTGCAAAATGTTTCTGCAACAGTTATGAGACAACTCCGGAATAGCAAAATGTCCGCGACACTTGCATTCAAAACCTTATAGAAAGGTTGCTGAAAGGTATAGATCAATCTGCAACCTTTCTGAAATATTGCCGAAAGATGATTAAAATAGCTGAAATCTTTTTGATATATTACTAAAGGTTAATTGAAAAAATTTTGAAACTTTCCTATGATGTTGCACACAAATTACAAAGCTCTTATTAAAATAAATTGAAAATACTTCAGAAATTATATTTAAATTTATTATACGAGTATTCAGAAGATTGTAAATACTAAAAAGTTATAATAAAAATTATATATAAAATGTATTTATTATTTTTATTGTACGTTTTTATTTAATATTTGCAATCTAATTAATATAATAAATATGATTTCTGAAATATGCTTAATGAAAAAAATACATAATATATATAAGATATATAGATATATACACATCATAGCTAAACCAAGTATTCACGAAGTTTCCCTTTAAAAAGCGTGAATCGTTGGCACATTGACAAAGAGCCATTCTTATATTATATATTTTCCTTTTTCTTCCTCCAAATAGTTGATTAAAAGAAAAGAATTATATAGATATATAATTCTCTGTTCAACCAACACTTATATTTGAAAGAAAAAAAGGATACGTGAAGATAATGCATTTTTTTGTCAACTGGTTAGCTTCACTAAAGATCGAATACTTGGTCTACGTATATATATATATATATATATATATATATATATATATATATAATTTTACTTTTTACAATATTCACATTTTTTCAAATTTATTGCATGTGGTAGGTTTTAGAAACATTTCTGTTGCAACATTTCATATGACATATTGCGGAATCCTTTCAGAAATGTTGCATATGAAATGTGAAATCTTGAAATGATTTTAAAACCTTCCTGAAAGCTTTCTGTATTAATCGGTGCTGTATGGGTATATATACCGCAGATATACGTTCTTTTGGTGTCGAGTCCTCGCACACGTTTTCGTTGCTTTCTCTCAATCGTCTGAAACGTGTAAAATCTTGAAATGGATGAAACGAGTCGTTCGCCCACGCTTCCCTTCGGTCTAAGCCGCGTTCTATCACACGCTGCCGTGCCGTTTGCGACATACAAACCTTTTTCTTAACGCGCCTAGCTTCTCGCATCGCGGCAGTTGGCGATTCCGTGCCTCCTGAAAATGAGTGGTGCAATCTCATCTCGCGGTATCGCGACTGCGAATCTTACTTGCATGATTCTGTAAGGGAAAAATGGCGCGAGCACCGTTTGCTCTAGGTGTATCGGAGCGCGCAACAGGTGTCCGACACTGGTGCAAACCGGGAAAGGTAGGAGAGGTAGAGAGACAGGAAAACGACGTATGTATGTGTATTATTGGCCGCGAGCGCGTTATTATTATTCCGTTACGTATGACGATCGACTTGCGTCAACCGGGTAAACTTTCATAGATTTCACCGATGGATATCGTACCAGCATCCATAGAAACGCGCCGCGAGGTGGCAACGTTCAACTGTATACTTTATACCGTTAACCAACATCGGGGAAATTGATGGCGTATCCTCTTCCCGCCTCATTGACCAATACAATTAACAAACATTGAAAAGATTTCTGAAAGAAAGACGGAGAGACGGGAAGTCTCATTTCATGCGATTTATTTTTCAGAAAAAAGAAAGGGGGAAAGACGAATATCGTTCGCGTAACAACGCTACGTGCGCGTAATGAGTAATGACATCTGGGAGATAAAGGGCGGAGGCCCACGTGGGAGGTCCCGGCAGGTCGCACATGGTGTCCCCTGGTGATTAGGCACCATGCTGCATCCCGATGATGCGGAGGATCATCGACTTGTTTCTGACTGCTTGAGCATTCACGTACACACTCGATTTGACTAATGAGCGCGCCTAGTTGATTCGACAGCGGCCACATGTTTGCGACTCGCATGGACAATCTTTGTGAATTTTTGGAAAGTCCAATCGTTGAAAAATCATCGTCGAAAGTCGTGTCATCTTGCACGATGACTCGCTCGTTTCGAGTGACGGCAAGAGCGGGTGAGTACATTGCAAAACATGTCCACTTTAAATTCCGCGAAACTATAACGGAAAAAAAGTCATTTTTTTCCGCTTTAACTTGTAAGTGTGAAATTAAAGCGGGATCATCAACTCGCAATATGGCAGCAGTATATATACAGGGTGTCCCATTTTATATCTGTCAGTAAAATATTTCGATACGACGTCGTTTCAGAGAAAAATGTTTCAGACAAAAGTTATATGGCTTCGAGGGGGCAAGATGATGATATTCTCAATTTAATTGTAGATGGCGCCACTTTCGAGATTTCATCATGGCGGCCATTTTTTTAAATGGAAGTCGATTTTTCTCTCTAAGTAAAAGTTGTAGCTGACAATGAGGCGAATACAACGGTTTTTTGTTTTTTGAAATTGGACCATTTTTCAGTGAGTTACAGCGTTTCAAAGTTTATCAAAGCGTCTCTCCATGGTCATTTCATAGAATCAAATCACATTTTACATTTTAAATCTTTTCCAGCACCCCAATTGTGAGAGGCAAGGGGACTCACATTAAACAAGCACCCCAATTGTAAGAGGCAAGGGGACTCACATTAATAAAGCACCCCGAAAGGAACAGAAACCTACTACGTCCACGCCGTTGTTCCTGGGTAGCGCTAAAAGTAGGATAGTTGATAGAACGGTACACTTTGGGTAATGCAAATGCCGGCAGTATTGTAACTTGTAGTTCTCATAACTCGAATAATATTTAACGAAAAAATACTTTATTATAGTGTTTTGAAAAGCTCTCGAGGTAAGCTACTCTTGTAGACTGTATAATGAGAAATAACGAGATCCATTAAAAAAAAAAAGTTAACCTTCACATAAACCTTGACAGGTGCACCCAAGGTCAAATCAGTGGCAGCATCTTATGTCCCCCTTGAAGTCATAAAACTTTTGTAAGAAACATTTTTCGATACAAGATTTGGTTTATGTGTATACTTAAATTATAAAACAGTATACTTTGGAACGCTGTAACTCACTGAAAAATGGTCCAATTTCAAAAAATAAAAAACCGTTGTATTCGCCTCATTCAGCTACAACTTTCACTTAGAGAGAAAAATCGACTTCCATTTTAAAAAATGGCCGCCATGATGAAATCTCGAAAGTGGCGCCATCTACAATTAAATTGAGAATATCATCATCTCGCCCCCTCGAAGCCATATAACTTTTGTCTGAAACATTTTTCTCTGAAACGACGTCGTATCGAAATATTTTACTGACAGATATAAAATGGGACACCCTGTATATGATTCCGCTTTAATTTCACACTTACAAGTTAAAGCGGAAAAAAATGACTTTTTTTCCATTATAGTTAAAGTAGACATGTTTTGCAGTGTACACGCGTATATACCGCTCGACCAAGTCGACGACTAAACTGGGCGCGGTGCATAGTAACGGTTTTGCAATCAATCATACATTTGACTACATTATCCGTGAATCCGTGAAAGTAGGTCGTAGGTCTCGAGGAAACCGAAATACCAAAGCATCGACAGTCATCGTCGCGCGTCTGCGATGCCGCATACGCAGTTAAACTGTACATATCTATAATATCGATATAATTGCAGCTTCGCTCTCATTGTGTCGCGCGTATCAAACGTACATTCCACGAGCGATTACCGCGACACGTCGATTAACTCATTATCGAGCAGCTTTGCGAAACACGTCTGGAGAACCGGCCGAGAATGCAACCGCTAGTGATCCGCAAAAAGTTGCGTAAAACGCTAGTGTTTGTATCTCGCAGCGCGTGCACTCGTTCTTGCGGATCTGAAACAGAGTACATCGCTCGTTCAAATTCGATCCTAACACCTTCTTCTCATTTCTCTCGAATTTTGCTTCCCCTTGCCGCTTCAGTGACCGTTTATGTGTGCGCATGCGTGCATGAATGACCAACACGATATCGATTGTATCTGTCCGATCGACTGGAATCGATTCTCGGCGATAGACCCGGCGATGAACAACGCGTTAATCTGCGGGACGTGACGGACCGGCAGTGGCAGATCGCAGCGTGCGTTCCCATACAGCACATAAGCTTCCAGTTTTATTGCAGGAATGTTGCAACGTTACAACCCAGCAAACACAGTCATATAACAGTGATATTGCCATAATATAGCAGAATGTAACACGCAATATAACATGTTCGTTACATGTAACGTATATGTTAGTTATAATTTCCCACTCAAACGAAATTGCAGTAATATAACAATAATATAACGTGTTACTAAAATGTTATTTAAATGTTATATAAATGGAATATATATTATTTATTCTTTCTTCCTCTCTCTACAACTACAGGTGCATGTTTAATTTATTTTCCTAAACGTTATGTACAAGTTCGTACTTTCCTCTTATTTATTATTCGTTCAAAAATGTACCACTTCATCGTAGAAATGGACTTACGATACAAGTTGTGCCCTGCCGTGATCACCGTTCTTATATATATTTTGTATCATATTTTGCATACGAGAAACGGAAGCCATCTACCGGACGACTCGACATCTGAATGTTAAAAATGGTATATAACAGACATAATATGCAAATATTACAGTTATATAACATCGCATATTTAAGTTATATTACTGTTATATTATTATAACCAATATATAACAGAGCAATATAACAGTTTTACAACACAGTTATATTGCAGTTACAAAGAAAATTATGTAACTTTAACATTAATAACATATAACAGTTGTTATATTGCGTGTTACTTTTGTTATATAACTTACTGTGCTATATAAGTTATATTTTGTGTTTGCTGGGAAGTTGCAATGTAATTTTGCAGAGATATTACAGAGATATACAATTGCAATATTGCACCGAAATGATCCTGCAAAGTTGTATGCGTTTTCGCTCCGCACCACTAGGTGGTGCATATGTCGAGTTCTTACTCGACGTTAAGATTTAGCTTCACAGTTATATAAGTACGTGCCTTAGCATGATAACAATTTTTCTGAGAATTTTTACACTTGCGGCAGAGGTTCCCATGGACAACATCCACGCACGCCGCAAGCATCTGAAGTCATTAAATTTGCCCATTTAATCATAATTAAGTATTAGCTAAAAAACAGATTACTTTATAATATTGGACCAATATAAATTACTCTCTTTTACTATACTATTATATTGGGTTGTCCGGAAAGTTCGTGCCGATTTTGAAGGAAAATTCAGAGGCAACATTTTTTTATGTCGATAAATATTTATTGACTTATGTATGCACCGTTTTGTTTCACAACCTTTGTCCATCTTTCACGCAACTGGAAGATTCCATTCTCCCAGAACTTCTTAGGTTTCTCGGCGAAAAACTCCTCAAGGTGGTTTTTTATGTCGATCAAAGAGTTGAAGTTCTTGCCGCTAAGAGAATTTTGCAAAGACCTAAATAAGTGAAAGTCTGAAGGTGCAATGTCTGGTGAATACGGTGGGTGAGGTAGCACATCCCAGCCAAACTCCAACAATTTTTGTCGGGTAGTCAAAGAAACATGAGGTCTGGCATTGTCCTGATGGAACACGACGCCCTTCCTATTAGCTAATTCTGGACGTTTTTCCTGAATCGCTGTCTAATTCGTCCAGTTGCGAGCAGTACTTATCTGCATTTATCGTTTGGTTGTGTGGTAGGAGCTCATAATATAGGATTCCTTTCCAATCCCACCAGACACAGAGCATGACTTTTTTTGGATGAAGGCCGGCTTTCGGAGTGGTTAATGCTGGTTCATTTCGCTTACCCCAGGATCTTTTTCGTTCTACATTGTTGTAAACGATCCATTTTTCGTCACCCGTCACTAATTGCTTAAAAAATGGTACGTTTGCGTTGCGCTTGTACAGCGAGTCGCAGATTGAAATGCGATCTATTAAATTTTTTCGGCCAAATTATGCGGAACCCATACATCATAGCGACTTACGTAACCAAGCTTCACTACATGATCGTGGACAGTGGTTTTCGATATTTTCAGTATCTCTGCTAATTCACGTGTCGTGTAGCGCGGGTTATTCTCGATCAGTGTCTTGAGTTGGTCATCATCAGTAGTAGAGGGTCTGCCCGAGCGTTCTTGGTCTTTAAGGTTAAAATCACCAGCTCTAAACTTAGCGAACCACTTACGTACGGTTCTTTCAGCTAAAGCGCCTTCTCCGTAAACAGAACATATCGAATTTGTTGCTTGTGAGGCATTTTTGCCTTTTCGGTAATAGAAAAGCATCAAGTGTCTAAAATGTTCTTTGTTTTCTTCCATCTTGAAAAGAGTACAAAACTGACACGAATCAATTTATCTGAAACAACTTTTTTCCTAAAGCTGCGTTGAAATGTCACCTTTAAGCATATGTATATAAATCGTATGTTTTCAATAACATTGATATATTCAGACATGTTCCAACGCCATCTATTAAAAATCGGCACGAACTTTCCGGACGACCCAATATTTTTTGCAATGTTTCTGGGAGCACACATTTCAATGTTGCTGCAATGTTTCATTTCAATGTTTCCTAGGGCGGACATTTCAACGTTACTGCAATGTTGCAGCAACATTGCAGAGACATTTCGCAACTTCCATGCAATATTGCAATCTTTCAATGTAAGATTTCTGCAACGTTTCTGCAATCTTTCGGTGCTGTATGGGTTGTCACACGCACGAGACAGCTCTTTCGGGAGCACGAACCCTCCCGTGATTCGCGGTTAGAAGCATCCGCCCGCGCATTGAACTGAACGAGACGACGCGGGCGTACGACCGGACGGGGCCGAACATTGACGAGAGCGCACGAACAGTCCGCTCGAATCGTGCTCGCGCTCGACGCATCGGCTCGGCTCGGCTCGGTGCGGCGCGCGCTTGCTCGCTCGCTCGTTCGTTCATCCGTTCTCCTCGTGTCCTAACGCGCATCGAGATACACCGTCGTGTCGTTGTTGACGCGGACCGTGCGTCGCCGCGTCGTCGTCGAACGTGCCTGTGAATCGGAAACGCGCGCGCGCGCGCGTGCGTTCACCGTGTCGTCGCAAAATTGTACGTCCAGCGACAATGCGCAGCCGTGCAGATTTTTGAAAATACCCGCCCGGCACCGTCGCGCCTCTCGAGGTTAGTCGATTATCGTCGGTCCGTCATTGTCGCGCGCAAGACAAGAGCGTTTTTAAAAATACGCGCGCGACACTGCGCGCTCGGTCGCGTCAGTGAGAATCGTCATCCCCGTGGAAATATCGCCGCAGGCACACGCGTGTCGCCGCTACAGAGTGCAAGTTGCTATCGTGCCAACCAACGTCCAATACCTGCTAGAGGCCAGTGAGCCCGGATGAGCATCTGGACAGATGATCGGTTGATGATCGGCAACGAGGTGCTCGGAGGAGAAACGTTCTCGTCGACCGCGGCTGCTGGGGCCCGGGGGTCGCCGAACGGACGCTCGATCGTAAAGAAGCGCGAGCGAAGGCCGACGCGTCGCGACGTCCAAGTTGCCGCGATTCGGACACGCTCGTTCGAGAGACGTAGCGAGGCGTAGCGAAAACACGGCTTCACGGGAATGACGGGAAACATCTTGACGAGGCTCGTTATGGATTCCTACCTGATGGTGAGTTGACCAATCATTTATATTTGTCCCAGCAAACACAAAATATAACTATTATATAACACAGAAGCAACACGCAATATAACAACTGTTATATGTTATTAATGTTGAGGTTGCATAATTTACTTTGTAACTGCAATATAACTGCGTTATAAAACTGTTATATTGCTCTGTTATACATTGGTTATAATAATATAACAGTAATATAACTCAAATATGCGATATTATATAATTGTAATATTTGCATATTATGTCTATGTTATATATCAGTTTTAACATTCAGATGTCGAGTTGTCCGGTAGATGGCTTCGTTTCTCGCATGCAAAATATAATACAAAATATATATAGGAACGGTGATCACGGCAGGGCACAACTTGTGTCGTAAGTCCATTTCTACGATGAAGTGGTACATTTTTGAACGAATAATAAATAAGAGGACAGTACGAACTTGTACATAACGTTTAGGAAAATAAATTAAACATGCACCTGTAGTTGTAGAGAGAGGAAGAAAGAATAAATAATATATATTCCATTCATATAACACTTAAATAACATTTTAGTAACACGTTATATTATTGTTATATTACTGCAATTTCGTTTGAGTGGGAAATTACAACTAACATATACGTTACATGTAACGAACATGTTATATTGCGCGTTACATTCTGTTATATTATGGCAATATCATTGTTATATGACTGTGTTTGCTGGGGTATTTCCTAAGAACCGCTGTACGTCCGTAAGGAAATCCGTCGCTTCCTTGCTTGATTCGCTTGCTTCGCATCTTACGCGGCGATCATTTGATAGCGACTTGATGACGAAACGAATCGCGATGACGCGAATGAATCACGTCTCGATTACGCGGTGCGTTTCGTGAAATTCGATCGCGCATCATGGCGCGCACACAACATAACCGCGAAAAGCATAGTCTTCCTTGAATCGAGTCGTGGCGACGCAATTGCGTACTGGCTCTGAAATTGTTGCACGTCTCACGGGCTCGTGATCAAGACATTTGTCGTATTATCGCGGGCAGGAATTCGATCGAGCTCGTAGACTCGTTATTATGTCATCAAGACTAATACGCACAATGAACGGCCGAGTATCGGTCGACTCTCGTAGTACTCTCGTAACCGCGAACGGAATGATAATGGTCGCCGTAATTTACGATCATTACGACAGACGGCGGCGTGTGTGTCGATCGTGCAACGACAATTTGGTCCTCTGGAAATTGAGAGGAATCTGACATTACCCACGTAACATTTTGCAAGTAGTTTGCTAAGAATTTGCTCAGAAATGTGCAAACAAAATGGCAACAAGGCGAGTCCTCATTTGTTTCAATATTGGTAGCAAAGAAACACGAAACAGCAACTTTACAGCACCTTTGGGGCAACAGTTGCGGTGAAAAATATATAATTATGGCATTATGTCAACAAAAGTGTGGCAAAGTTAATTTCTGTCATTATTATAGCAACATGGCAGCAATAATTGCCAGCAAATAGATTGCACTACTCTGCTTTAGCAAAAAATGTTATCTGGGTACTGACAATCGTAGGAACCATCGTTCTCTTATCCTTGCCACTTGTGCAGGCAGGCAACGGACGGGGAAAAGCGGAAAGATGCGGAAAGATTCTCGGGATAAAAAATGCAGTTATTTATTTTGCATTGCGTGCGTCGCGACAAACATGACGGTCTACAAAGGGAAATATCATCGGGGCGGGTGGAAGGTCAAGATCGGGCTTGCATTCGCCTCGAAAATGGAAACGCGTGCTCGCGACGATTAATCGTCGGGACCATCGTAACGTTCGCGGAACGAGCGACGCTCATGACCCGTGCAGAAATAACCCGCGGGAATTTAACGCTCCCTCGCCGTTCGGCCGTTTGCAACTGCAGCCGCAAGAGTCGAGACGATGAGGTCTTTGGGTTAAGTATCGCGGATTGCGATCTCGGCCGTGGACATTAGCATAATCTTTTAACGCGCGCGCGCAATCGTCTCTCGCCGCATCTCTCGCTGCGCGTGTGGAGGAGCGTCTCTACCTACAGTTATATACCACATTCGCATTAACGCGCATCGTCGTGTAGTCGTCGTCCGCGTCTTCGTCTTCTCGACGCGCCGACTATTATTTCGATCTTACTTTACCGCGCATTCCTCTCTGCGATTACTACCTGGTTTTTGCTTCCTTCTCCACGGCTAAGTCCTTGGAATCACGGATGAAGTCATTTTGAAGAGGGGAAAAGTGCGGCACCAGCGAAATTGTCCGCTCTTTTTGCACGTCACACACGCATGTACTATCGCGCGCGCGCGCGCCATATGAATCGATTCGCACGTATATGTCATTGTGATACGACAATCTTGTAAAGCTTGTGTCGGACTACGCATTGAAGATCACGACTTAGGATTTACAATTTTCAATGATATTTTGATTGCGCGGCTGCTTTCTCTCTCTTTCTCTCCAATCGCCTTAATATCGGTATTTTATCGGTAAACCATTGAGACACTTTCTAATCTCTCAATCTTGAAAGATTAAGGAATTTTCGATCCGTGATCTTGACGAGGAATTTAACATGATTCAAGATAGTCATGTTATGGACACGTTCGACTGTTTAATAACATGTTTTATACGCGCGTATAAACTTTCCATAAATTAACGTGGACGTATTCTAATTTACGTGCGTGGGTAGCCGGTCGTCATTGCACCTTCAACGCTCTCTGTCTCTCGAAAGTTAATGTGTGTGTGATTCGTTTCTTCGAGCGTCGCTCATGCCTGAAAACTTACAACTTATGCCACTACGAGAGGGACACGTTCATGTCTGGAATAATTTATGATAGCTTTCTTAAAACGATGGTCCCGAATGCTGAAGCGTGCACACACCGCGAACACCCCGCCCGCCGTGAGCCGATTCGGTACCGAGGTGCCGCTGGATCCTGACGATGCAAAATAAAAATACAAAAAACGCTAAATGAAAGGCATAATTAGTTTCGCAGTCGACCGGCAACACACAGAGCTTTACAATCGGTCGAGTGAACCCCGAAGTTGCGGTCTTCACGCTCACGACGCGCACGCATCCGTCCGCACCGGGGTGACACTTGATCACACGGCCCATCTCCCACTTGCAGGGGGGAGCAGTGGATTTCGCACGAGAACGAGCTGGCCGGGTTTCATCGACGGGTTTTCCTTGCGCCGTTTTCGCCGCTGCTGAAGGGTGTTAACATAATCTGTCGTCCGCACCTTCCAGAATCGCTCGGTGATTTGCCGGACGCGTTGCCATCGCGAGAGACGGTTCTCGTTAATCGAGAGCAAGGATGGCTCCGGAGGAGTATTGATTGCGGACCCGATCAGGGAGTGACCGGGCGTCAAGCACTCGAAGTCATCGAACGCGCCCGACAGCGGGCCGATCGGTCTCGAATTCAAGCACGCCTCGATATGGTACAATAGCGCGGTCGGTTCTTCGAACGTGAGCGTGTTTTTCCCGATAACCCGGCGCAAATGATGCCTCACGCTCTTGACACCCGCCTCCCAGATCCCGCCGAAGTGCGGAGCAGCGGGTGGCATAAACGGGAATTGATTGTGGTCTCGTGCATACGCCACCCGACCGCGGTTGTTCAAGTCGGAGCGCACTGGTTACTGGCCGCCCTATGCAACCTTCCATAAAGATTACACAAATACGAGCAACGTGCATGCGCACGGAGCATCTCAGAGATTTACGACGTTAAATTGTGACAATTTAACAAAAATGACAAGTGGACACGTCAATGTAATAAGACCGAAAGTGTCGTTTGAAAAATGGCACATCGCTGTAAGAAGACTCCGCGAACATGAAAAGTCATCATCGATGCAGCTAGAGAGAGACTTATGACATTTGATTTGACAGTTGATTTTCTCAAGATTCATTCACCATCAATCGTGTGCGGTCGACTCGAAGATGGCGCCAGCCACTTTGCGGCGCCGGCCTTTCCGCGAACGAGAAGAAGCGAATCCTCTTCTTTGTATACGTTTCCCGTTTGTTGGGATGCCATACTCTTTTCCGAGCAGCTTCTGTCATTTGCGACATTTGAAATTCCTCGATTATTCTCTTCTCTTTTTCTCTGGACGTACGTTGCGCTCGTGAGGAGACTACAAACGGGATACATCTCGCGTCAATTCTAACCGGGGCACAGTGGTCAAGATTACCAAAAACCTGGTCGAAATTCTGTACATACTCAAATTATTCTAAATCATATATATAACTGCAATTTAGTGATTTTCCCATAATTCTGATGCAATGTAATTAATATAATATTAATTATATATACAGGGTGTCCCATTTTAAAAGTTGCACTGAAATATGTCTTCAGGGAAGCATTTTGAGAAAAAACTTCGGCGCAGTTTGGCGCAGATAAACTTTTTCTTATTTCTTTTGATATATAATTAAATTTTAAATTCTGTTTGATTTATCGCGCCGATTCACGACGGGGACTTTGAATCGCAATATTTCATTAGTGTTGCATCACAACAGCACTATCTTATTTTATTTCTATTAACTGTAATGAAAATTGAATAAATAACAGCGTTATCAGAAGCACAAAGGATACAATAAAACAAGGATGAAGAGATTTAATAACCCGGTACGTGATAACTTCGTGAATGAAATCACAATTGTGACACCGATTATGGCCAAAATCATATTAGAGACTTACGATAATGAACTTTATACATTTATAGCTCTCATAAATGAACTTTGTTTGGACTATAACGTTAGAGAAATTTAGTACGGACTTAGAACTAACAAACAATAATGTAATGACGATAAACAAAATTTTTTTTAATGGATTTTGGCCACGTTTTCAGTCGTTTTGACCACTGTGCGGGGGAACGACCGACAAACGGCTCTTACATTCACGGATAGTCACTGAGCGGATGAATGAGAGCAGCGTTGGGTCCGTGCGCGCGTGCGGCATCGCAAGAGTGTGTAGCCGATCGAGGAATGACGAGCGACGGGCGATGCAAAAAGGATGGGAAATGAGACTGCTGCAGCGAGGCCGATTCTGTGAGGCGTCTTTGCGACGCTCGACAATGGCAATCACGTGCGCGCGCGCGCGCGCGCACAACCTGTGGTCGCGGTGTACTCTCCGGACAGCATCCCGTAGACGGCGATGAGAGAGGTTTAAAGGGAGAACAGGCCGTATGAATGGAGCCTCATTCACGTGTGGCGGTCGCTACTCCCTACGACGTGACCACGCGGCCGCATCTCGTATCTTTCCGATACTTTGTCCCATCTCGCTTCACTGCCGTTTCGAAATGGCTCAACCGCGGGCCGTCCGGCATCACCCTCTTCACGCCAATCATAAATCTAAACGAGACAAGTTCGCAAACGAGGCAAATCGTACTTTATTTGTTTCGTCGCGTGGGAGGTTCACGTGGTACAGGTATGCACGCTTGACACAAACTTGAGAAACCGCGAGGGGAACTTACAGCGTGGTTTCGTCGGATTTAACGTAAAGAGGAGAAAGTTACGTATCGGACGAGGATTAAGCAGGACAAAGTGTCGCACGCGAATCGCCATTTCCCTTAAGGGGGGAGCCTGCTTTAGAACGCTGAAAATAAGGTATATTTTACGAATTGTTTTTGGAGAAACTATACAACGGATCATTATAAAACTTTGATGTATTTATTAGTACATGTTTAAAGATAAAAAAGATTATTTTTTGATTTGAATATATCGCTTGTAGAGGTCGTCCTGGAGAAATCTTAGTGCAGCCGCGTCGCCGGCATTGCAAATTGGTGAGCATTCTCCTGCCTCCAAATTTCGTCTAAACTGAAAAATTGAAATATCTTCTCGTTATTTATGAATTCCCATCGTCGATGAACCAAAGAGAGAAGAAAAAAGTTGAAAAGTGCCAAAATGGTCGAGCTTAGAACACAAAAGTACGATTTTTAGGCAAAGTTTTTGAACTTTTTCATGCAAAAATAATTGTTTGACTTAATGTTTTTATGAATATTAAAGGTTCATCGACGATGGGAATTCATAAATAACAAGAAAATATTTCAATTTTTCAGTTTGGATGAAATTTGGAGGCAGGAGAATGCTCACCAATTTGCAATGCCTCCAGGACGACCTCTACAGGCGATATATTCAAATAAAAAAATAATTTTTTTATCTTCAAACATGTACTAATAAATGCATAAAAGTTTTATAATGATCCGCTGTATAGTTTCTCCAAAAAAATTCGTAAAATTATACCTTATTTTCAACGTTCTAAAGCAGGCTCCCCCCTTAATGATCATGCAGTGTCACGCATCCGTTTTCTTCGCTTTCTCGTACGTGTGCTAAAAAGGCGAGAAAGAGAGATGAATTGTTACGTTTTTATCAGGATGACGGGATTCGCTGACTAAACTCGGATAAAAGTTAATAAACTCGCGGTTGCTGCGTTTCGTTAAATTTCCTTTCGAGTTCCGCAGGCATTCGGCGTATCGAATGTCTGCGGTGAATGAAGGCGAGGAAGAAGCCAGAGGCAGAACCAGAAGCGATTCCCTCTCAATGGACCAGTCGATCCAGTGTCTTTCGAAGGCGGGTCTCGTACCGCGCGGCGCGCGGGTAATTCATTTTAGCACTCGGGTCCGTATACGGTCTAGCAACCAGGCTCGACCACTCGTATCAATTCGTTCTTCCCCACCGCCGTCCGAGTGTAGTTCCACCACTGTAGCGCCCTCGTGCCGCTAATCTGTCAAAGACCGTGAATACCGAAGACGTAACTTATTCCAGCTCGAACGCGGGAATCGGAGAAGAGCAACGCGAGAGACGATCACTTTGTGAGACGACAACGGAACATGTCGTTACGTCTGCGTGAGTCGGGACAGCTCTGAAGCTTCCGAAAATAAAGCCAAAGCGGGCGTGGTTCAACCTGGAAATAGAATAGGCAAGTTTGCGTGTGAGGCAACATGCTCGATGCTCGATTTCAGAATATCGGTAGAATTCTCGCATGCCACGGTATTCGATACGGGAAAGATCAAACGGCAGGACCGATCGCGGGTGGGCGTGCAGCAGAACGCACGTCGCGTCGGGTCATTAGTCACGTCGTGGAAGACAAAATTCGGTTGATGTTCGAATTCTGTCGAATCGAGAATCGCGACGAGTCTCTCAAGAGTCGAAAGAAGACCGCAACTCGCCTCGTTTTGCGATTACGTAAATTGATCGTTTCGGCGACATTTAACGACGATGGCCTCACGCGCACGCATGTGTGCAGAACGAAACGAGACGTTAAATTGCAACAATTATCTTATCAATTCTGGCGATCGTCGATATTGTCTCATCGCGAGACACTCGCGATACTAATGATCGAATATTGATCCTGCGGTTGCGCAAGCGGCAATGATTGATAACAATTCGGTTAATAATTCGGTAAATGGGCTCGCTGGCCCATTCCTAAATTGTTTCTGCCCGGTTTTGATTAATGGCATGTCGTTGAATCCTTCCCTTCTCGCGATACCTCGTCGCTAATTGCGAGCGTTCTTTCCGAACGAGCCCGTCTTGCTCCGGGAATACAGAATAATGAGATACGGCGAGAGCGTCGAAAGTCGTTTACAGATCCGATGATCGATGACATCGGTGCACGCTTATCCGTGCGCGCTTGTCTTTAAGTCCCCGCTCCATCATTTTTAATTAAGAGAGCCGGAGCTTATTTGCTTATCGCTTGGGAGTCTCACCGGGACATGGAATTCGTAATTACATTGGCAGGTCGTTAATCTTTCTCTTGCTCCCCCATCTTTTTCTGGTTAAACCCTCTCTCTCTCTCTGCCTCTCTTTGTGCACTTTCGTAGAGAAGAAGTTCAGCTTGGAATATATAACGTATGTTATAATTGTATTTGTATTGTGTTTGAAATTTACTTAGAAACTTTGATGCAGATGATTTAATTTCCGACGATCATTTCTGCTGCCAATGCAGAGAGCGTTAGGCTCAAAGGACTATTTCAGAACTCAAATTGAGAGAGTTCCGTAATAAATAAATGCACGAAACACAGAGAAGGAGAAGCGTCATCAGTGCGGGTGCAGATATTTTCGTTCCAACCTAATTCAGTAGTTCTAGAGTTACAGTCTAAATATAAAATCTAGCGCGCGCGCACACTTGTGCCTGTAATATTGTAACACGTCGCAGAGTTGTGGGCCGATACACGGCGACGTGGTCAATGATATTTTCATTAAACGCGTCGAGATCTAAACGACCGATCCGATGAAATTACCTGAAATTAATTGAATCCAATGACCGCAGTCTTCATAACGAGCACAATCAATCGTAATCCGTAGTCCATAATTAAGGGTAAAGCGAATCGACATCGCTGTCGTCGCATCGAGCGCGATGCGTTGTCTGCACGATCAGGGATCGGTTGCCGATTCAAACGGCCATATTTTCTCGTTTTAACCGATATGGCAATCGGAGGAGGGCTTTATCCTCAAACACGGGTAATCGGGATGGGGATGGAGGGGAGGGAGATTGTTGCGCATGAGGAAATAAAAGAGAGAAGGGCTCTCCGGGCTTGCCGAGTGGGAAAATTTTCGCATCGGTAGAACTGCCAATCGCGATCGCTGTTCATTACCCGTGATGCGATCACATAGGCAATTAAAACGCGGCATCGAATGGATAATGGTGGTAATTTACCTGCAATGGAAATTCCTTCAAAGCTCGATTACCATAACGCGACCTAACGATCCGAGAGCAAACGCTAATTAAATGATTGAAAATTTAGCGAATGTAGAATTGAAGATTTTAATTTGGAAGTGGTCCTCCAGCTCTCTTTTCTCCACAGTCACAAAACATTTCTTAACTGTGAGTCGACGAGATGATATTGCGCAACGCGCTCGTGCGCGGAATAGAGAAGAATTTCCACGTCTCGATCGTAACGCACCAGGCGCCAATCGTGACCGCCGGATGTCGTTTGCGATGGCGATAGGGAGAGTGGGAAATAACGGACAAACACGTCGTTCTCCATCACGTCAAAGCGTAACGTTTCACATTCGGACGTATTAACTGAGAAAAGTTTTACGATCGGTCCTCGATCGGCTAATCAAAGCTCCAGAGAACCGATCGTCGAGGGAATCCTCTCCAATTAATAGCGACCTTTTGGTTCGGTCTCTCCGCGATTTCGATCCCGGGAATCCCGGATATGCCAAAATCGGGAAAATCGTGCTCGTTTGCCATGCAGGCGATGTTGCGAAACGATCGTTGAGCAAAATTTGAACACTCTTTAACGCGTGGTTGCGTCTTCTCTCGACGAGAAACGCCCACGGAGATACTCGTGAATCGTGGTGTCATTACAGAATCAAAAGCGGCGCGTACTTCGGTTGTATAATTCGCGCGGGGAAAAGGCACGCCAAGCGATTTAACGGTATTGGCGCGGCCAGCTTTATATCCCTTTCAGATTTCTACCGCGTGGGCGATCCAATTGGACTAACCGTAAGGTGGCCCATCATCGCCTCCGAGAGACCTTTCTCGTTTTCTCCTCTCCAGGTGTCGCGGGCATTGCACTAATCTTTGCTTAAAGCTGAATCACAGCATTAAGGCCGGCGTCGCAGTGTTTCGAAAGCGGGCAACGGACAACGCGTGGCTCACTGCGGGAGCAAATGATTTGATTGTATCAACAAGACGTATCTGATAGAATGCATTTTGGTTAAACTAACCAAGAATTTATAGTTATCACGATAGGACTGGATATTTTATAACTAGAACGTTTGATAGACTGTACTGTAAGAATTTGGTTAGTATTTTCCAGTTGGATCTATAAAACTTCTAGTTATATTACACTAGACATAAGAACAAACGAAGATGCAATCAGAATTCTGGTTAATCGCAGGGCACTCCAGCAGCATTCTATTGTTTCGTGTCGTGCGTGTTGATGCGTGTTCGGGAAACGGATCGGCACGGACGGCACGTTTTCCTCCTCTAGTGAAATGAAATTAGTTAGTGGAATGGCTGTGAAGTGATGGCGGATGAAAAAACGCGTTCTCTTCTTATATTTTTTTATACAGGGTGTCCCGTAATAATCGCCTAACCTTTCGTATGCCAATAGAGCAGATCGAGATGAAGAGAAAATTCCCATACCATTTTGCGATATTCGCAATAATAATCCTATACCTCGAGCGGCTCGGCACTCGCCTCCGCGCGCTCTGGATTCGCTTGACTTTAATATGCAATATTTCGATTATTATTGCGAATATCGCAAAATGATATGGGACTTTTCTGTTCATCTCGATCTGCTCTATTGGCATGCGAGAGGTTAGGCGATTATTACGGGACATCCTGTATAATATCAACATGATATTTCATTTACAGCAATCCAAGAAAACTCACGGTAATGAAACAGAAAAACGTTTCTTTTCACTAAACAGTCATGTTAATTTAACTAAATACATTTAGTATTATTATCAAGAAAATCCGGTAAATTTAACAGGAAGGAATTAATCATGCTCATCTGGTAATTCCTAAAGGAATTCTGATTCGTCCATTTTCCAACAGACAAACTGGTTGAACCTACCAGATTTCTAATTAATGCAACCAGATTTTTTTTCCGTGTGGAACGCGTTTTTTGCTCGCGTTTGGCTGCTTCTTCAAATCGCATTGAACGATTTTACCATTGCGGTGATATTTCACGCGTAGGATTTGAATTTGCATACGATCAAGGATCAATCGCACCATTCCACGTATTCGCGTACCGTCCAAGTGCTACGCGCAAATGCGCGTTCGCACTTGCACTCGCTCTGGCGAGGCGAGCGTCGAATCCTTCGAATCCGTTCGGTTATCGAGAACTGGTCAAACTCGCCCGACATTCGACGTCTATGGTAACCAATCCTCAGCACCAAAATTGTCACCTACGCGCGTGCTAAGTAATTTCGTCAGCGTACGTCAAAAGAAACTTCCGCTCGCGCGGAATATCCATTAGTTGCTTCGGTCTCGAATCTAGGTCGCGTTACGCAAGGACCGCAAATGGCATTTACGCCATTAATAATTACACGCAGACTGTTGCAAAAATATTTTGCGTACGTGGAGCTAGACTATAGATCATGTACCGCATTGACTCTCTCTCTCTCTCTCTCTCTCTCTTTCTCTGTCTCCTTTTATACGAACGTTGCGATGCGTTGATGATTCTTGCCTCTTTCTCGCTCTCTTTCTTCCGTGGCCGGTCGCGTAGAGGCGTATATTATATCCCGTATAGGTTAAACTACTCCGCCTACTTGCCCGACGTGTTCCAATACCTGGCAGCGATATGTCAACGGCTACTTTCAACTCTGCCAGCGCGTTTTCGCGCCGACGCGGTTCGTAGAATGGCGTTCGAATCTCGCCGATACCGGCGAATCTTTACCGCCCTTTACCTTTAAATGCCTCGTCACGCGTTCAATTGCGTTGAATTCCCAATGAATCTTCATGAGTCGTCAATCAACTTTTAACATTGTGTCGATAAGTCTTTTCGGGACGCGAACGATGATCCTCCAAGGATTCACGAGAAACCGCGTGCACGGCAGACGCGCGATAAATCGCGCGCATTACGAGCTGGACGCGCAATGCAGTCGCGCGTAGATGGCCGTCATCCGGTGTGCCACCGTGTGGGAAACCTGAAGAGTCTCCGGAGGAGCCTTCGAGGCTCATTAACCCGAGAGATAGCGTTTTATGCCAGATTACGCCTGTCTCTTCGTTAGCACGCGTATCGGCCTGTGCTTGGGCTGTTATCTGGGACGCACGCACGATCGAGAGACACGCCGTCATCTCGCACAGTCGTTGTGTCGATTAATGGAGCCGTTTATTTCGAAAATACGTGCAGTGCTTTTATTGCTTAACTTGTACGCGTTAATTACAACGTACCGCGAAACGTTGCTAACGCACGGCCGCGTAATAAGGCTTTAAGGGGGGAGCCTGCTTTAGAACGCTGAAAATAAGGTATATTTTACGAATTGTTTTTGGAGAAACTATACAGCGGATCATTATAAAACTTTGATGCATTTATTAGTACATGTTTAAAGATAAACAAAATTATTTTTTTATTTGAATGTATCGCTTGTAGAGGTCGTCCTGGAGAAATCTTAGTGCAGCCGCGTCGCCGGCATTGCAAATTGGTGAGCGTTCTCCTGCCTTCAAATTTCGTCTAAACTGAAAAATTGAAATATCTTCTCGTTATTTACGAGTTCCCATCGTCGATGAACCAAAGAGAGAAGAAAAAAGTTGAAAAGTGCCAAAATGGTCGAGCTTAGAACACAAAAGTACGATTTTTAGGCAAAGTTTTTGAACTTTTTCATGCAAAAATAATTGTTTGACTTAATGTTTTTATGAATATTAAAGGTTCATCGACGATGGGAATTCATAAATAACGAGAACATATTTCAATTTTTCAGTTTGGATGAAATTTGGAGGCAGGAGAATGCTCACCAATTTACAATGCCGGCTGCACTAAGATGCCTCCAGGACGACCTCTACAGGCGATATATTCAAATCAAAAAATAATTTTGTTTATCTTTAAACATGTACTAATAAATGCATCAAAGTTTTATAATGATCCACTGTATAGTTTCTCCAAAACAAATTCGTAAAATTATACCTTATTTTCAACGTTCCAAAGCAGGCTCCCCCCTTAAACGGTTTAGCTCGAGAGAAAGGTTTAGCTCGTTAGCGAATAATCGGCATGTAATGTGCGACGAGCCAGGGAATAAGAAGAGGAAGAGACCGAGTACGAGAAGTGGCTTGCGCGCGCGAGTCCGATTCCTCGTTGGTGGTTCGCGGGGTTAAATATACCCTCCTCGTCGGTCGCATCATATATACAGAGAGACAGAGAGAGGGAAAGAGAAAATAGCGCGAGAAAGATGGAGACTGTCGTTCGCGCAGTCGAAGCGAGAACGGGACGAGCAGAACAGTATGAGAGAGAGAGAGAAGAAGAAGAAGAAATAGTACAAGAAGGGAAAGAAGAAAAGAGAGAGAAGAAGTCGAGTTCCGCTATTACGGAGCGCCTCCGCGACCGCGGCGCACAGCCCAATATGGAGCAATCTCAGATTTCCATCCGCCCAAATCGAGGATATACGCTTGCGCCTCTGCGGGCTCTTCTTGATTCGCGGAAGGTTGTTTGTTGTCGTCGTCGTCGCCGTCATCGTCGTCGTCGTCGCCGTCGTTGTCGTTGTTGCCGTCGTCGCCACCGACGTTTCCCCGTCTTTCGGCGGAGGTGGAGACGCCGCTTTCAGTTGTCGCTTATCCACTTCACTCTCGCTCGTAACAGTGCCAAAAGTACCTTAAAACGCTACGTTTCGCTCGATTGGCTCCCATTTCTCTCCCACCACTCTTTCTCCGCTTATCCATCAAGTTATCGCCGTCCCGCTTTTCTTGAAATTACTTTGGTTCCTCCTTTTGCTGGAAAAAAAGAATCTGCCCATGTGCTCGGTTCACTTAGCTTCCGTTTTTCCATTTGATTCCCTTGAAATCAAGCTCGCGATACTTTACGTCTGCCAAGAAGCCAAGCTCGATCGCGTGGGCGATCACGGAACCTATCGGACGGAGAGTGACCGATCGGGACTTGTGATTCGTGTGACTGATCGTACTCACGAGAATGATCGTCGCACCGTTTAGTGACTCGACAAGGATCGTGCGCGAAAATCATTCAGTAGAAACGTTTGCAACGTAAACGCGTAGACGCGATCACGCGTACGTGCGTAGCGGTTGTCTCAAGAAGAAGACGATATCGCCGAGAACGATACTTCCATGTTGCCGGAAAGCAATTTTCCCGTTACAGGTAACTCGAGAATGATCAGCGTGTCTTTGCGATATTTGAATAAAGTTTGGAAGAAGATATCTTTCGGCACAACGAGTGGCCGCGCGATCGCCACGTTCCCCACGTGGGATATCGTGCCGCGCGCGCGCGCGGTTTGCGGGGGTGTTTACGGGGTAATTACGAATATATTGCGGGGTGTCACAATCGGGCCAGTGGATCACGGTCCACCGTGATGTGCCACACGCGCGAATCAAATCGCGTCTGTGTGCACACGTATGGTAACCAAACGCGATAACGAGTCAAGGACTAGAACGTTTCGGTAATCGGCAATCACGCGGCGTGCACCGGAGAAAATGTTGCTCTAAAAAGTTTTCTTCAGACGTTGCATCACCTTGACACATTCTCGAGAGCACATCACGGTTGACTCTCCGTTTTTAACCCAGTTGCGCCTCTGCCAATAGAATGCGAGAGCACATGCTTTCCCGCGGGACGGACGTCCGTTCCGACTCGTCCACTTGTTGCCTGCGATTTATGTCGAATCTCATTGATTTCCTTTGATTTTGTGATTTCTGGAAACTGGAAAAAGAACGAGAATAATAACGTTCTCGATTGACAACGCGCCATGACTCTGTTATACGTGACAAACACGTTTAATGAGAAAAGAAAGATGACAAATCTACGATCCGTCCTTCGCACTTTTGAAAAATGACACGTTTAAAATGATTGGCATTTCGAATCGATTGAGAGGCATTCGAAAAGCTCGCATGTATGCGATTACGTGCATGTACGCGACAGATGCGCTTCGACTACCATAAAAGCATATAGTGCGCCGCGATACCATCGGCCATAATTCTAAATATGGAGTGAGAAATTTGAGAGAACCGAAAATAGTGGCGCTACGCCAACCGCTAAAAATAGCCAAAAAATAAATTGTAGTTACGCGCCCGCCTGCATCATTCTCTATAACTGGTTTTTAATGAAAACTAGCCACCCTCCCGCACGACATGCAGACATTAATATATCATTTATTTCTTTTTCTGTTTAGCGCGTTTTTCGCACGTGTAAAGTATTTTGCATTTTAGCGTCATTACAAGTTCGAATCTCTCTGTATCGATATCGTTTCTGTAGAATATTTTCACAGATTTATTCCGAGATAAACGACAATCGACTTAGAAACAGGGCCAACGGCGCGAAACGTGAAACCTGATCGACTAAGGCCAAGTATGGCTCAGGAATTGCGGGTGTTGGGCCGTACCGGAGTCCGTGTCCGCGGTGTTCTATTTTCGAGCAGGAATATTTTTATCCAACGGTGCTGCAAAGTCGCGGCGTGTATAATGCGCGCGCTTCTTCGTCTCCTCCGTGTCTCTTTCTTTCTCATCGCTGATCCTTTTGACTGGAAAATCCGTGCGGATTTTCAAACGGATTTTCACAGTCGTTCACTTCAACCAAATATGCACTAACTGTAAACACAAGTGTTTTATTGATATATTCTCGAGGCAACATGGGCATCCCTTAAAAGTATTTCGCTATCCGCATCAATGATCGCACGACAGCGAACAATCGAGCAAAATCACAATGAGCTCGACGATGAATTACTACTCTCTCGGGTGCGCGGACAGGTGCGTGGCGTCGGGGGAGCGACGCGGACCGGGTATTCCGCGAGACGTTTCCACGCGGATCTCTCTCTGGCATGACACGAATGGTGTTCACGGATCGCTATTGTGCGATTTCGAAGCCTTGAACGAACGCGCGGCCGCCTACGCGATTTGCACGATGGTGCAATGACGGTAACCACATAAGCGCGTCGCTCGCACGCACGCACGCACGAGCGTGTCGTTTATCCATCTTTGTATGTGCACATTTGTTTAAGTTCCTGCCATTTCTCACGCCCGTCAAATCTACGCAACGCAATTCACCGTGGCTGCATGCGGTATTAATCCGACGGTCGTTAATACGGTGCTTATGAATATTCCGCAATCCGTTCGCACACACCGGCAACGATCTCCGGCTTCGACGTCGTCCCACGCCCCGACCTTTCGTGGTTGGTGGCGCGGCTCGTGCACGAAATGTATAAGAAAGTGGAGAAGTGGCTATTTTTGCAAACCGGTGGTTCGCTTCCGGTCTCGTTTTTGTTTTTCGAAAGAATGATCACGAGGAATGGCAAGTGTTTCGCGTTTGGCGGTTTCACTCACTTGGTGGGGAATAGGGCCAATGTTACGCGAAAAAGGGTCGACTCTGATAACGGTGCGGACAATGTTTGAATTAACAGGGGGCACTATGCAGACCGAGGAAGTCGTGCCGCGTGCGCAGTCTATTGGCATAGACAGTGGACTCATCGACGGCGCTGGTTTGCAGCAGCATCATTTGCGTCGCTTCGCTCACTTACGCTGCCCGTTACCACCTCTGATCCACATGGCCGTCAAGCAGGAGCCTCAAGAGGAGGAAGAGCGAAGCGCATTCAGGTGAGAGTTTTTTCGAGTCCGGACCGGTTACATGATGATTCGGCCAATCTAAACCCGGAATCACGCATTTTCCGCCTTCAATTAACGCCTTCCTTGTCATTTTCTTTATGTTTTTCTTTCTCAACGAAAGTGTCTCTTTTCGTGATTTCGATAGTTCGCAAGTGGATGCAAACATCGCGGGTTCGACAAATGGCAAGCCAATTGTCCATCAAATTCAGGGATTGGAGGAAAATCCAGCGCCAACCGTCCCGAGTCCTAACAACCGTGGGCGATCTAGGTGACTATGTGTCTATCTCTCCGTACACCCTCAGAAAGGATTTCTGATAACAAGACGAAAAATATTCTTGACTAATTTAATCGTATTACAAGTATAAAAAATATGAAAATAAAACAATTTTTAATTTAAATCAATAATTTCTATTTCTATATATTCTTCTCTCTCGAATTAAATAAGATTGTCTTACTGTCTCGAGACAAGAGTAACATGTACAAATTTATGCTTATATATCCTTGTATGTAGAATAATTTGATATTAGCGCCACTTTATAGTAGGCTTTGTCCATGTCGACGCGTCATTTTCTCACAGTCGCTCGTCGACTCGGCGCCGTCCTTTATTCGGATAAAACGGCCAATATTTATGTGTTGCAATCGAAAATCGGGAAAGTGTTTCTGTTATTTACAATGCAAGAAATATTAAAAGATATGGAAATGTAAGTAAGTATATACAATATACTTACTTGAGAAATAAGATTCGAGATAAGACATTTCCACTTATTCATTGTAAATAACAGAAACACTTTCCCGATTTTCGATTGCAACACATAAATATTGGCCATTTTGTGCAGATTCTACAAATTCTCTTAGAAGAATAGAATAAGATGTCTTTTAGATCTCACAATATTCTTAAATGAAGAATATTTTGAACTTGCTACAAATTTGTATCTAAATCCTTCTGAGAAAATTAATGAGATAGCACGAAGATTATTTTAATGTAGATTTTGGAATTTTCTATTAAAGATTAAAATATGCTTCTTTTCAATAATAAATATGATTGTCGCTATAGCGATCTTATTTTATGATAGATTAAAGAGTAATAGCATTAAGTCCAGAAATCTTTTCTGTGGGTGTATATTCTATATATTCACACGTGGGTGAGTGTAAACCAGATGCTCCCTCGTGGCGCGCGCGACAAAAGACTGCAGGATACTTTGAAAGCACCGAGCAGATTAAAAACACTTTACGATAGTTTGGTTTCCCGCGGATGAAACTTTCACGCGTACATCTGGCAAGTACACGTTTCGCGACGGTTTACATTGTCACGTAGCGCAATTCGCGGCAACGACGCAGCTCGTGGGCTGTCTTTCCGTCCTCTTTTTGTCACGTCGTTAACTACGTCTTTAACGTAAAACCGGCCGCGCGTCCAGGCAAGTGCTCGAAACGGCCGTCGCATCGGCAAGAAAGACAGGCGCCGGGAAACTGGTTCGTGCCGAGCGAGTCCTTCGAAGCGACGCGCGTGCGCGTGCGCGCACAAAAGAAAAAGAAGTAAAAACGGATGTGCGTCAGAGCTAAACGAGAGCATCGCGAGAGAGAATCGATCACCGTTATTATTGAATTTCAACTCAAACGGCCCGGTTCACCGTAGAAGAAGAAAAGTTACGCGCGACACACGCACGCGAGCAAAGCCGGCGCTACGCGGCGCGCGATATGAAGCGCCGTGTAACGCCTACGGTGCCCACATCGCGGAATACGATTAACGTTAAAAAAAATCCGATTACCGATATTATCCAAAGTGGTCGAATTCTCCATATCCAAAGTTCTCCATATTCTTCGTGTGTCTCCCGCGTGTGCGTTTAATCTCTAATCATTTCCTCTACTTTCAATTCTGTAACTCTACATTGTCAGTCGTTGCGTTGAATCATGTGAAATCTCGTGAATTCCAGCCGTGGTCGCAGAAAATCGCGATGGAAACTCAAGTTCCATCATCAGGCATTACCGCCCGAGTATCTGGACCACTACGAGGCATCGCTGGCTCAGGAAAGTCTAAATTCATCACCGCCGCGCGTCATCGAGCCCGCGACATCGAACGAACCGAGCCCGGCACCGACGAGTTCGACGTCCACCCCGAGTCCCATCGCCGACGTCCACGGTTGGCTGCAGCGAATCGCGGCGATGCAGCAAGAGCTCTGTCCCACCCAGCCGATCGCTCAATCGTCTCAATGCCCGTCAATGAGCACTTTCAGCCACAATCAAGCGACCAGCGCCAGGAGATCCGTCATCACGTCCACGTCCTCGCAGGGCTATAACGCGCAAGTTTATCCCAATCATCACACCCCATCGCAGATGCAGTCATCGCAGACATCGAGCAGACCACCGATGAAGTACTCCGATCTTCCTTACATGGGCGAAATCACCCTCGACAACAGCAAACCCAGACGCGGCCGAAAGCCGAAGAAGGCCGATATCTGCCATTTGATCTACAAAAATTACGGCACGATTCTGCCGGGCACACCCGGCCACGAAGAGAGGAGACTGTCACCCCGGGACAAGCAGGATCCTCGGGATCGCGCGTCGCCTCAGGTGCCCTTTCAACGAACGGACGTGCAGAACAGGATCAGCAGCCTGTTGGAGAAACGACTGACCCAAGAGACGCGTCGGAGCCTTGCGTGGTCCGAGAACTCGCGAGAGCAGGACGAGCCACTGAATCTCTGCATCAGGGATCTCAACCAGCTCAAGATTCGACTGCTGCGGAAACACGGAAACGTCTACGAGTCTGGCCAGGTGAAGAGCGAGACATCCAGCGACGGCGAGGAAGTCGAGTGTCTAGGTAGCGGATTCCTGTCGGAGCCAATCAACTATTCAGAGGCCGCGGCCGCCGGCCACCGACCGAGCCACAGCCTCGTCAACCACAATAACAATGTGATCGACCCGATAGCCGGTCCCAATCCCGGTTTGGTATATTGGCCGAACGCCGGCGTGTTTATCCATCCGATGGCGTTGCAGTCGCAACTACTGTACTACCAGAAAGTCGCTCAGGGTGACAAGACTCTGTCCCGGCAAGTCGCGGAACAACCACCGCGTGAGCAGAAAATCGTGCCGAAATCTATATACTCAATGATGGAGACGAAGAGTGCGTCCCAAGCCTTGGCGCTGCCTACGTCTCGGACCGCCACACCGGGATCGGTCACCGCACCGCCGTCACCTAGAGCCAAGAGGAACGCGCCTCTCTGTCAGCAGCAGCAGCATGGTCAACCGACCAAGCGGAAACGCTCGGCTATATTCATACCGCCGATGCCGACCGAGAACAACAATAATCCGGCGACGGAGGTGAGCATATGCAAGTTCAAGTTCACCGGCGGCGCCAAACCCACTTTGCAGGAGAAGAAAAGCCTCTCCGTGGATTCTGGAGGGAATTTTCGCTACTACAGCGGTACCGGTGACAAGAGCATGCGCGGCTACGAGTTCTTCCCGAGAGAGGCCCTTCAGCAGCCGGCGGGCCAGACCGGTACCAGCTCCGCGGCTGGGGCTTTCCTCAGTGCCGCTGGCGAAAGGATCCAAACACCAGCGACGTGCCAGAGGAACTCGGCCAGCCAGGACGACGGCCGACGCAAAAGGAAAACCAGAAAATCCCTGCAGCGCGAAAAATTGGAACAAACTTTCAAGGAGAAGGGCTTTCTCATTCAGACGCAGCAACTGGAGTCCGCGGAGGGTGCGACCTACTGCAAGTTTCGGCAGCTCCGAAAATTCACCAGGTACCTGTTCAGAAGCTGGAAGGACTATCTGCCCGGTAACGTGCGCGAACTGAGCGGCGGCGAGAGCAGTGTCGCGATGGACGGTGACGCGGCCGACGTCGACGTCGTCGATGGCGACACCGCTCTCGTTCACTCGCCGCTTCATCGCGGCAACCTGCTCGACGTGCCCAGTAGCTTCGTGGAGGATCATCGGACTTTGCCCCTTACGTGAGGTGTGGGCACGACGAATCTCCTTCTTCCCCAAGCAATCTACTATCCCACGGAAAAAAAAAATCGAACGTTCGTTCTTTCTTAGTTTTAATGGCGATCAAAACGTTTTTCCGTGAGCAAACCTTCTTTGAGCCTGCGTTTTCGCAAAGTGTCTGTGGGAATTGTGTGTTATGCGGCTTACTTTTGTGACGCATTTCACTTTCGTCACGCACGACTGAATCGAAGAATTCAATCCTATTTGCGACTACAATTTAAGAGCGTAGCTAGAATGCAACGTTAACGATTATACGACGTCGCGACACGCGTCAACGAAGACGAAGCAGATTCGATCGTTGCTTATTGTTAGTGCCAAAGATCAGAGACTGGAATATACATAAAATCAGAGATGTACATAGAAAAAAAACCGGAATAACCAAAGAGTGTGTATATTTTTCGCGTTTCGCGCTCGCTTCGCTATTAAAATCGGGATTATGTACGTGTGAGTGAGGGAGGGTATTTGTTCATTATAGACAATGGGGACTGCGACGCATTTGAGGTGGAATCAAAGTGAGATTCGCAATGATATCGTCGCCATACTTCTCTAAGCGAATCGTTGTGAAATCTCTCTCTCTCTCTCTTTCTCTCTCTCGTCTAACTTAATCTAGTCTTATTTATACTCTTGTTAAATTACTCACATGTTTTTCGTTTTTTGTTTTTTTACATCTGATGAATATTTATATATTGCAATACATGTCAATGTTGCATTACAGTACAGCGGCTCGAATAATATCGCAAGTATGACAAGAAAACGCACATTTATATAAGTTGTACAGTCGAAGAAACGATTCAGGATTGATGCCATTGACTCGTTTCTTCGATACGTCTATTCGAGCAAATATTTAGGCAGCTGTCGGCTGTGTTTAGGCAACACGAAAACGCAAGATGTACGTTAAAGTGAAATTGTGATGAGAAAATGTTTTATAGGATCTCTTTGTTATTGATTAGCTCGATCGAAGTAGCGTTATCGCTACTTTACATAGGTTTTTACATTTGGCAATAGCTGCCGAAACACAATTTATAACGTGTATTATAAGCATGCATTCGTGAAGCGTAAATTTTGTGCTGAGCGTAGAAGAAGGACGCAATGTTTTGTCAAATTCAATCTCTGAATCTCTCGCCATGCTAAGCGGAATGACTATACAGGGTGTCCCGGGTTTAACCGACAAACTGCGGGAGCATATTCTACTAGTGGAAATAAGAAAAAATTCTTATATCGAGTTTGCTTAGAAATGCTTTATTACAAAG
Source organism: Ooceraea biroi (assembly GCF_003672135.1). NCBI lineage: Eukaryota > Metazoa > Arthropoda > Insecta > Hymenoptera > Formicidae > Ooceraea > Ooceraea biroi. Next base: position 4,348,037 of record NC_039517.1, on the reverse strand, counting down.
TTATAAACCAATATTGAAAAGAAATATCAGATAAGTAACAACGGATTTTTTCACAAAAATAAAAATTATCTACGCAATGATTTAATGACGCATTTCAAAATGTTGTCCTTGCGCATCGATACAAGCTAGACATCGATGTAGTACAGAATTTGTTACGGTACGACATTCCTGAAAATTTTGTTGCATCTCAGTAACTGAATTAGTAATTCGTTGCTTTAAATCTTCAAGCGAGATTACTTCTGTACTGTAAACTTTATTTTTTAAAGTTGCCCATAAATAAAAATCAAGAGGCGTTAAATCGGGCGATCTTGGAGGCCAGAAAACCGGTCCTCCTCGACCAATCCACCTATGAGCATAATGTTCGTCTAACCAGTTTCTAACTTGTCTAGCATAGTGCGATGGACAACCGTCTAACTGTATCCAGCTGTTTTGGCGAAACTGCAGTGGCACATTTTCCATCAAAATTGGTACATGTGAATACACGTAACATAAACATCTTCGACCTTGCAAATTCTACACTATGTTCCGTTGTTACTTATCTGATATTTCTTTTCAATATTGGTTTATAACTTTGTAATAAAGCATTTGTAAGCAAACTCGATATAAGAATTTTTTCTTATTTCCACTAGTAGAATATGCTCCCGCAGTTTGTCGGTTAAAACCCGGGACACCCTGTATAAGTTCGTCGTAAGAACCGTCCTACACTCGTACAATTGTCCTCTTTTATGCGGCGACATGTAAAATTATTTTATACGCTTTGTGCTCATTGTATATAACGAGTTAAATTCTTATATATACACATATGTATAGTCTGTAATAATGAAGAAATTATTATCTATATATGATACCCTGTGGATTAATCCCTCGCACCTTGGGTGGTTTTGACGCTACGATATTACAATTATAGAGAAAGAGAGAGAGAGAGAATCTATTACTTAAAACTAAGGACGCAGATTGTGAAACACTGCAAGTACACATTAGCGAGATACGCACACGCGCACCACAAACACACACACGTACGATCGATCGAGTTTGCGTACGCACGTACACAGCTTCATCGGTTCCAGTCCCTCCACCGTGCGTACAGCTGCTCATTCATGCATACGGCCATTCATATGTCGGGCCGACTCACCTTGAAAGCTTTTTATCATCGGTCCATGTATTTGCGCAGCGCTCGCGCATACATGCGCAGCACTTCAGATTTCTCGAATCGAATATTTTTCGCGAAAGAGAAAACGACAAGATATACTACTATCGAAATCTCTCGTAATCTTCGATTCGTTATTTTGATGAACCCTTTGCAATTCGTTCGGTTCGCCTCGTCGTTCGTCGTTTGAGAGAGTCGCGCACAATGGCTGCAGGTTTCCTAATACGGGCACGTGTGATGCATGCGAGAAAAAAAAGAGGAATTTTGGCAAGCGCGAGAAGGTTTGGAGGAAGGAACGAACGAAAGGACGCGCGTTATAGACGTTACGGGCAGAGTTATAGTGTAAAAATGAAATAACCGCATATAAACGCGCGTAAAGGACTCGCTGGGACCTTGTCAGATGTATCACGAAAATACAGAGAGACAGAGGAAGGAGAAATAAATCGCGCGATCTGCGCTGCGTCTTATCTCGCTCTTACGTGCTAGAAAGAGCACGTGCAAAACAACTTTACCCCGATTTGTCCTTTGATTTAATTGCATTTAATAACGGAGAAATCAAGATTTCTATCTTGATTGCTCCGTTAGAAGGACGACTGTTTAGAAATTCAGAAATTGACGATGACAAGCAAGTGTTACGTAAGTTCAACGTTACGCACGATTAGTAGTAAAGAAAAAATAATAACAGAAAAGAATAATTACGTCGGGCACGCGCGTGCCTAAATGTCAGTAGATCTCGAACCGGGAGTTTCGAAAATATACCAAGTTTTCATGTGAAAAACTTGGTATTTTTTTTATCCCTCTGTATGCCTACGCGCGCTATCGCCTCCTCTTGCACATGACTGCAAGTTTCCTAATATAGGCTCGGCATATGCTTCGATGAAAAAAGACGATGTTGTTAACCACCGGAGCGCCCGGCAAACTGGTTGCCATCTCGAATCCGGAAAAGACAAGCGGACTACGTGCGTAATGCTAAAATCGCGCGACGACACGAAATCTTTTCGGGGAGGAAAAATGTATCGAAGTACTCATTACGCGCGTTGATATCTCCGCGACAAATTCGTCATTTTCTCACTCACGGACAAAATGATTGTAAAATGTTTGTTAAAAGAGAGAGAGAGCAGTAGAAGCGAGGAAAGAAGGATTCGACGGTCTCTTAGTCGTCTCCGGAGAAGCCAAGCTAAAGCGAAGGAAGACGGGTTCGCGATGGTCTACGGACAGGTTCGTTCGTGAAAAAACTTCAATTTGTCTCGCGCGAGCTTCGTATTCCCGCATCCCCGGTCGACAGCCTTCTCGTGCATCGTCGCGTGGATAATATGCGCGCGGCTAAACTCACAACGCGAGAATTACATTGCGCGCGCGCGATGTGTCCTTCCAAGGGAGAAAAAAACGAGAAAAAACCAAGAAATACTCTGGTATAAGAATGCAAGACTCAAGGGACTGACACGAACGAGACACAATTCGTAATTCTCTTAATGCGAGGAAAAGGGCGGCGCATTCCCGCTCGTTCATTGCCTTCTGCGTCCAATGCGAGTAAAGCGACTCGTTCATCGAGCCCGATTTTGCGCAAGAACGGCTTCATGAATGAACCGCGACGCACTCGCCGCGTTTCTTTTTCTCCTTCTGATCTTGCCAACACGTATACCTTCGTACCTCGCAAACTTTGCAAGCGGGAATCACATTCTAAATAAAAACATTATTTTTCAGGTTGCAATTGAAAACTTTTGACGAGGCTCATATAAACGATGAAAATCGGAAAAATTGGAAAGCGAGGACAGACTTGACTGAAATCGCGAAAAGCATCGTCATCCTTCGCTCTCGTTTCTGTTAAAAAGTAATTTACAATGCGCGTCAATCATCATTAAAAGGATCAATTAAAAGAATTAATTATCACATTCGATTGATCCGCAATGCACTGAAGATTATCTTAAAGAATTTTGCGAGTATCACACGGTGTTCCCAATACGGTATTCCGTTGTACGCTCAGTATGCACGCCAGCTGGTCCAGCTTGTTGTCCATTGCCGACGACAGCTGTGACGAAAACGAAAAATCCAATTCCAGAGATGAGCGAGAACAAGAATCTTGCGGGCAGAAGGGCGACGTATTGGACAAAGGAAAGAGAAAGAGAAGAAACGAAGATGGCAGGGAACAAACGGCTGGACCGGCTAAACGAACGAACAGACTTGTACGTAACATGCTAGATGCGAGAACGGATATCGAGTCCTCCGACTCGATCGATTCATGAGTCCTCATCGCGTTAAAGTGTGTTAATTAATCACAAATAAGTGTTCACAATTCATATATACATAATATATTCATAATTCATATATCACACAATTATGTAGCTTTTGCATAATTTTAAACCTCTAAAACAGATATTATACGTGTCTAATCCGTGTGTGGAACAGCGACTTTGAGCTTTGCGTTTCAGGGATGCAAGATGAAAAAAATGATTTCTTTGATATTTTATACAAATAAAATGTTTGTAAAAATGCTGGACGAGTTTTGTAAGGCGGCATGTATCAGTAAGCTAGAGCGAACAACATTGCATTTGATCGTAAGGAAGGCTGCCGCTGTTGGTAACAGCACTACCGGTACCTGCAGTGGTAATGATAGCACCGATAGTGGTAACTCAGGTGGTGGTGATACCTACCAGTGGTGATCACAGCGGTGTTTGCAAAGATGACTCTCACAGGACTTGAATCCTTTGTAAAGTAAGTTGACTAACATATAGAAAAAATAGAAAGAAATCATGTCAGATTTTCAATGTGACTGTATTACAATATATGTTATATTTATAGAAAGCACTTTTGCATTAAATTCTCATGTATTTTCATTAATACGTAATCGTTATTCCGAATTTTTGTATCCCACTATATAATTCTATGCGATTATTTTTCCGACATTTTCGATATTACACCAATTATTAAAAATATAATTGAAACAAGTATGATGATGGAATGTAATGAGTCAGGCGGAGTATAATGACAATAAAACATTTCAAGAGAATAGCAGATATGATATATTCAATCTTTACTATAATATTTGATAATAATAATTGTATATATATATATATATATATTTTTTACAATATATGCGTTTAAACTTATATTTATTGTTACTTGATTAACGTTAACTATAAATGTACAATATTTGACAAGAATTTCAACGTTATGCATAATTCTTCATAATATCATTAGCACTTATTTATATGCTTCTCTCTTTCTTTCTTTCTCCCTCTTTCTTCCTCTGTTTCTCGTTCAGGATTTTGTTTGCTTAAAAGTACACTGTTTACCATCGCAGATATTGTGATTCATATATTAAAGAAAATAATGTGCTTTCTTTTTCAAACTTTAAAACTTTGAAAATTATTAGATACAAATGACATATTTTTCTCGTAAAGAAACATCTATCTTTCATTACATGATTCGTCAGAAAGAAGAGTAAGTGCGAGTGAATGAATACATGCGATAAATAAGAATATTCTTTTCCCCTTTCCTATTCGAAAAAAGGCGTGTTATATAATAAAAAAGAAATAAAAGATTCTGTATATGTAAAGAAGAGAGAGAGAAAGAGAGATGCATAGCTGTTGAGAGTAATGATTGTAGAATCGATTCTACTTATCGCATTTATCATTAGTGCTAACCGCAGTTTACTATGTCTATATTTTATTATTTTGCAGGATATCCCGGATATCCGTAAATGGAGTTTCAGAAACAGACTGACCTAATTAATATGCAGTATTAAATGTGCGGTTGGAATAGCCGTCGCAGCTTAACTCCTACAAAACGCGATAGTTATAGGTACGCATCTGTATTCGCATGTTGATATTTACAAGGTAAATGTGAAAAACAAACGTATCGTTCAGTGATGATTAATTTCTTATGTAACGCACAGTTTCCTCTGGTAATTGATCGATATACATGTGGTAGAAAGAGTGGTCGCGCGATAAGGCGACGATCTTGCAAAGCCCACACCTCTATCGAGGCTTCTCAAGATCGGAAAAATGTCTTAATTAAAAATGATTGATCTCTATCATCAAGACAAGAGTATAGATATAAAATACAGGCAACTACGGTGATTAGGATCGAATTACGATAGCTTCATTGTCAAAGACACTTTGAAACGATTCTCTCACGTGCATTCAATTGCTTTCCCAAATGTTGTAACAAGTTTTCTACAGACAGAAAAAGATTGAGCGCTTCAGAAATCTTGGGCGCGAGGAATAACTCTGTCATGTGTGTGTGTGTGTATGTAGGGTAATAATGATAAATAACATGTAACATATTTATGTAACATCCTTCGCGCAATAAATTTGCTAGTTATATTCCATTACTATCTATCTGTATCTTTGGTAAATCTTTTGTAAAATGAGATTTATAGAAAGATAAAACAAACTCTGCTTCGATAAAATTGCGCGACAGTAGTATTCTCTACTAACACTAGTAGTATAAAATCTGATTGTTCGTTTAGGCTCTACGATGATGTACGAGTCCGCAAACTCTAATCGAAAGCGTAGTAGTAACCGTGATACGAATCACACGCTAGGCATTCTATTGTAACATCATCGTAATTTGAAAATCAATTCAGTTTGGATGCAGCATAGAGAAATATTTTCGATAGCATCGGCTGGGCGTCTGCATTGTAGACATTATTTTGCGATCTACATATGGAATATCTAGATTACGCCTTCATCGATTACGCATTACACTATCTATCTAGTGATCTAAATTGAAAGATGCAACATCACGTGCCAACAGCCTGTCAGTTTCGATTCTTTTTATTCTTCGTCCATTTAATACTAAAACGGTTATTAGGTTTGCGAAAAACAGTGCAATTTCAAACACGTGGCCAATTTCTCCTTTGCGTATTTCGTGCATTTTTCAACAAAGTGTCGCGACATCGTAAGGGTATAACGCGAGATGAGACTCCACAAAGACATTTTCATTAAAGAGAAACGAGAGAGAAAGAAAGAAAGAAAATTGCGTATTTTTTTCAAGTATTTTTCTAAATGCCCAAGCATCTGACGACATATTATAGGCACACGAGTCATGAAAACACGCGCATTTCACGAAAATTCTACGGTCGTTGAGTTTCTAACTAAGCGCGTCATCATTGACAACTAGACGAGATCTGTACAAGTTAGCTCCAGATTGGACTCGAGACTACGGAGCGGAGGTATTTCACGAGTTTCACTAAGACAAAAAGAGACGGAGAGAAAGAGAGGGGGAGGCATTCGCAGAGTGAAAATAGTCTGACGCGGTTTTTCAAACTATTCCGCTAAAATAGAGTACACACATTATATCACTTTTAAGCCACGAGTAGTTTAAACTTTTCTCATTTGATTTGTTTGCTTGAACTTTAACGTTGTTACTAGAGATTCAATGCTGACGTCATCTTAAGTTGTTTTATCGCGGAAAAAAGAGAGAGAGAGAGAGAGAGAGAGAGAGAGCTATCATCAATATATGCATATGTACATTATATGAATATAATAACTCCAACTTTTATATATCAATCTTAAGTAATTTCCAAATACATGTATACAAGTATACCTCTAATCCATTTACATACGCGTGTGCATGACTTGTACACATGTAACGCAACGTATGTACATGTATTTAATAGAAATTCTGTTACATACTTTTTTTCGGCCGATTCACGAACACTACTTGCATTTCGACATTTTTTTATAAGAGTATTTCTTTCAATATAGCATTAGATATTTCTTCGTACCTACGTTATATATTTCTTCCTATTAGCAGCTACTTTTCCTTGCTTAATTCTCGTTTAATTCTCAAGTTTGATAAGAAGACATTGTTCATTGTCCTCTATGCAACACTCTATACACACACACGCACGATTCATCCATATCTAGATAAACAGAAGATTCTGAAAAGAATTGTCTAAAGAGAAACGCGAGAAACATAAGCATTTCAGAGAGATATGGTGTTTCAATGAAAATCGAATGAGATTTGTGACTGCACAATTGAGAGAGATAAAGAGGGTCTATTCTTTTTAAAGAAAAAAAAGTAAAAAAAGTCTTATGTATTTCACACAGGGTGGTCCATTATCGGTGCTATTGGAGAAGAAACGAATCCTTGTCTTTGAGAAAATGAATACCGGTACACTTGGCTGAAACGATTCCCGTATCCTCTTTCGTATATCCTATTCTAGCACCATCTTACTCGGCTTTGGTAGAATAATGTATAATTATGTAAAACAACGATGTGCGCGCGCGCTCTTGGAGCGCGTTATATATCATCGATCTGCGTATTTATAGAGAAAATTAAATAACTTATATATATTTCGTTGAGAAATTAAATTTGCCTCGAAAATATCACTGAATCACAAAAGGAAATCCGATATCATTTCCCACAGAGCACCCACATTCGAACGATGATATTTATTGATTGTCTCTACTTGTAGCACCTATACGGTGACGTCACTATCTATCTCGACGATTTCGCTGTATTATTGTAGCGCCTACATATCTAAATTTTGTCGAACGTGTACGTGTTCTAATACTCGCGATCTATCGCTTCGTGCGAAGCATTTCTCTCATTAACGTTACTCAAGTTGCTCGAAATCAGAGTCAAAAGGCAGAGATGAGAGTAATAAGACTAGTAGTAATATCAAGAGATTTCCCTGAAGGCGAGATCGGGATCTTTGATAATATGTATAACGCGATTCTATCGGAGAGACTAATGAAAAATTGTCCGCCGCGCTGTTATTTCTAAGAGCTGCGTTGTATCGTCGTAATTTACAATATCGTTTAGGATCTACGCGTATTCTCGCAGATTTTCTTAATAAATCGCGTTAAAGTGGAGCAAGTTGAGTGAGAGGCACCGTAGAGTGTGCTCGTACGCACAGGCTAAAGCGTGTTTTACAGAGTATTTTTTGCTTACATTCTCCCGTGCACTTTCTTCGTACATTTTGATGAAACGCGCGCTCATAATAAGCCGGTAGTCAAGTAACGCAGAATCGATTTGTACAAAACGATTACAGGGACTAGGCAGCAGAACCATGTAAAATTGTCAAAAGTATACGTACCGAATTTCGGCGTTATCAAAACCGGAGGATTTCTTCAGAGCTTATTACAAAAGTCGGTGGCGCGGGTGTCTGGTCTTTATGTATTTTGATCGAAAGGAGAGGAGATTCGATTCTCGATATATCGACTAACGTCGTCGTTTTTTCACACAAATCATTTGTACGTTTCCGAACAGTTGGGACTTTTTATTATAAAAATTCGCGCGCTCACGTTTCCGATTTAAGGCATCCATTTGACTACCGCTTTATTATAATCGATAAAAGTTGTGCTTGATTCGGGAACAATCGCGCACTTGATACAGAAGTGATAGAGAAGTGATGTAAAGTACTTTATTACAATTTCAGCATTCATCATGAGAGAAACCGAGACGAACTAGTCGAGAGACAAAAACACATGATTATACAAAACAACATGTATAGGGAAATTACAACCGATTTATGGGATAAACACAGTGTGCAGCCGCGATGTGCAATGTTTAGTGAGTAATCGGCTCTCGAATCAAGCACCACTTGCAGCAGTAAAGCCAGTGGTGTTTTAGTTCATGAGAAAGTCTTGTAAAACGTGTATATACTTTGGACCCCCTACACTTACATGTATATGTATAATGTCTCTTTTCATGTGATTAAAAATACTTTTAGAAGCCGCGCTCGGCTTAAGAAAGTCGCTAATTCTACCTCACTGTATATATGTACATAGTATCTGTATAAGGTGAAAGATATACAATGTATATATATATATATATATATATATATATATATAATATATAATATAAAGTGCGACAGATTCGTTTGGTAAAGGACGATCTCCTGCCGGCGAGAAGTGACTGGTCGTTATTACCGATCGGCGCAAAGCTGCGAGATGCGAAACAACGCGAATCTGCCTGTTAATCACTACGCGAATCTATCGTCTACCTTGCCTCGCCTCGTTTAAAACTAGTTTGGCAGTCGAGAAATCAGAAAAATTGCAACTACCCCCGCTTGGTCGATCTTCCGAGCGTTTGTCCCTCGAGTCGGCCACCTTTCGATCTAACAAGAAAAGGAAAGAGAAAGAAAAGGAGAAAATCGGCAGCGGGATTCGTGCTGCATGCAACTCGCAGCTTCGTTCGCTGCGTAAGAGAGCTTAGTACAGACTAACGCTACGATAATGTTTCATAAATAATCTACGTATCAAATATAAATTGCATTCTTTTTTTGGTACTGTATAGGCGAGAGCGATATGATTCCACACAAGATTCGCGATATATATGTACACTTTTGCTTCTTCTTCGTTTTGCATGGCGTATCCTCAAATAAAGAGCGTTATATACGCTCCCTCAAGACTCACGCGTGTATCGAAGACTAATATAATATTACGGATACATACACATGTATCTCGAAGATATCTCACGGAACAGCACCTATCACCTACGCAGACGTATTGCTCGTTAGGGGCTTTAAGCGTTACAGGCGGGTGTATCGGACGCAATGCCGTAAAAAAACATGGAGACTCTTATATGCGGGCTTAAAGCGAGTTATCTCGATGTATCTCTACATTTGTGCTAGGCCGAAGAAATAAATAAGGGGACGTACGAATGAGTCAGGAGCTCGCACACGCGCGCGCACTCGCGCGAGATCAGTCTCCGAATTGACTCCGTATCACGTATCTATATATGCGAAATACGGAACCGTAATTCGACGCCGTCAAACTCTCGTTGGAATCATTGAAATCTCTTTGGTACCAGGAGCGATTCGAAGCGATCGTCGTTCGAGTCGATCCTGAGTTTTTAATTAATTTAATTAACAGCCTGAAAATCTGTTCTAGGAAGTTCGATTGCTCTCTTATTGTTCCTCTTTATTATATCCCTAGTTGGCCCGAGGTGATGTTCCCATTGGCGTTTATCCATTCTTTCGGCGAACTGAATACATGGAACAGCGTCGATATCCTATATTTTTTTTCCTTTCTTTTGATTTTTCTTGTTTTTTATTTTTCGTTTTTTTTCTCGTTTTGTTTTCTCCGATTCAACGAGATCGACCTCCGCGAGTTTGCGAGCCTATCCCCGCCGTCCGATGAATAATGCATCTCTTTGCGCCCGTTCCTCGATACCGGCTGCGCGCGGTATCTCGCACGTATTGATTTTCGTTTCACGCGCGCGATATTCGCGATCGTTTTGTCAAGTCGACAAATCAAACGATGATTTTTATTCGTTGGTTCCGCGCCTCGTTGATCGATCGATTCAGTTATGCATCCTGTGCGTTTGAGTTTGTCGTTCGCAACGCTTCGACTCTTCTCGCGATCTCGGTCTCTCCCAATGTCGCGTCTTCCTGTTGATCGTCGTGCCGCTCCTCAGACACCAGCCTATCCATGTAGCATCCTCTGTGAATTGAGAGAATCCGTGGGTCCAGAGGCGAATGGAGCCAAACAGCGCCATCCGCCTCAAGGTTTGTACTTTTCGGACGTGTTCGGGGTATTATTGTGTAGCGTCAAGAGCTCTCGCTCAGCATATTTGGCATCACCGTAGTTATGGTGACACGAGGTAGGACTCGTGGAACCACGGGTGACCGTAAAATGGATTGCACGAGCTCGCCGGGGGCTTTCTGTTACACGTCGTCCTCTATGCTACGCAGAGGTATCTGTTGTTTCTGCGCCAGTGCGTTCAGCACGTACGTCAGCTGGTCCAGCTTCTTGTCCATCACCGACAGCTGAAAAGAAAAAGTTGCAGAGTACTCCGGTGTACTGCGGTGCGTCGAGCCGTAATCATCGTATCCCACTTTTTTCACCTCGAGGGATTAAAACCTCTCAGGTCCGATAAATAATAAGGATCAAGATCACAGGCAAATTCCCGCGAACATAGTCACCAAGAATGTCTACTCGTGATAACGTTCGCTCGATCAAAGGAGACGCACCTGCTGTTCTACTCGGTACAAACGCGCACCAATCGTCATGGGTTTGACATTGCCCGCCCGGTCGATTCCCGCCAGGTAGCTCCCTGGTTTACCCAGGGTCTGATCCAATCTCCTTTGCAACTCCTACAGACAAGTCAAACGTGCGATTAGTTGTCACCGTACGCGTATTACTGATCCGTTACGCGACGAACGGAAAAAATTTCGCAAGAGACACGAACGAACGAACGAACCAGCTGACGCTCTCCACATGAAATAATCGAGGGTTTCTTTCAAACGGCAAGCATCGGGGCAAAAGATTGGAAAGGGCACTGTGGAGCGGTAGAGGAGGGAAAATAAAATCGAATGTAATGGAGACGACCGACTCACCTTGATCCTCACCATCATGTTCAGATGACCCTGGCTGTATTGCTCGATTACGTCACGAACGTCGTACGGTTTCCGAGCCTGCTGAAATTTTCTGCGCGCCACGAAGTATTTGATCTTCCTGATTGCCCGAATAGCATTTCGATGTGCTTCCGTCAACCTAAGAAGCGAATCAAAGTTTGCGATTTAAACCGACAAATCGCTGTGAAATGAAAATTTATTCCAGCTCCTAAAAATATTTCGCGTCATTGAGATATCACATTGCGATAACACTTGATGCGTGAGCGTTAGCAATAGTGTCAGATTCGCTTGACTCAGTTTGGAAGGGAAATTTATTTCTCCTCGAGTTGCGAGATCTTTGCTAATTTCATTTTCTCGGGTAAAACACGGTGTGCGGTAAGATGCAACTCGATACAGCTCGTTTCCCGTGTCGCATCGCTCGCCTCGTTTCGGATAAGATAAATAATTAATAAAGCGTAATATTTAACCGGGTAACATAAATCACCCAAAGTCCTCCCGGTTGGTGCACGATAACGTTTCGAAAAGAGATCGAGACGCGAATGCTCGACTTGACGAGGGAACGTTCAGAGATATCTCTCTGGTTGGCAGCATAAGAAAGCTTCGGACGGAAATAGGTAAACCGAAAAAGTAAAGAGGGTTCGTGAAGATGGGGGGAAATCTGACGAGTGTCTTCACGTACAAGTTCGCGTACGTGAACGAGCGGCGCGTTCGACGCTGCAAAATCTGGGTCACTCACCGGCGCAAAGTAATGGCGCGCTGGGAAAAGCACTTGCGAGGTCTGTGTGAGGGTCGGAAAAAAGGACTTTTTTTCTGTGGACGTTTCATTCGCACCGCAGAATCGACTCTCTCGAAATATCAATGGCGCGAAACGGTCGACGACGAGGCCGCAACTTTTATCCTCCACTGAATCTCCGTGAGTTTAAAAATGTATTTTCAGCGCGACGGTGATTCATAATAATCGTTTCGCAAATTAAAACCAGCGGAAATTTCACAGTTTACTCAAATGTATAATACACAGATTTCGAGTAATGTTTGAGATTTGCCATCCTCGTGTCGAACTGTGCGTGTATCGATTTTTCCTTCAAAGAAATCGAAACACCTCAACGACTCGAGGTTCAAACGATCACGTAGGTGCATGAGCCATTCTCAAATTTTTACGAGATTAAATTTCATCAAAGACATCTCCGAACATACCATTGTCGTAGACTTTTGCTTTATCTCGCACCAACTTGCGTGATTATCTGCGCGATATTTATCGGTACATTATGGTACGGCTCCAAGTACGCGAAAATTCCCGGCGCTATCGATTCCGCATACAAAGTGGAAGTAATTTGCATGGAGATGTACGTTCCTCTCGGCTTCCTACACTCTGATTTCGGTCGGCGCGATCTAACTTGGTATACACACGCGAAATGGACGTTTAATAACTCGACTATCGACCACCACCATCACGATGGCGATAGTAACTGGGAAGTCGCTTTAGTCATCGAACGAATCATAAATCTCAAGCTTTCAAATAACACGTAGGATGTGTTGGTACATGACATTTATCGAAACGTATGAGAATACAATCTTGTGCTACGAACGGAGATAATGAATGCGACAGGATTATTATTTCACTTGACGATTAAGACTCGATGAATACTCACGTGGTGACTCTTTGAGGTTCTTCGATGTCAATGTCGATTTCGTCGCTGGTCGCCTCTGTCACCGAGCTCGTCTGCGAAGTAAAGAGGCTTCCCCTGCCAATCGGAAATACGCTATTCAGACTAACGGGCTTGCGAACTAGCTCTTTCGACATCGTGGAATTGCTCCAGAAAAAGCTCGCTCTTCGGAGGAGACTGTCGTATGTTCACGCGACAAGTAGTTTCGTTGTTACGCGCAACGCATACGACATATGAGCAGTCTTTTTCTAGAGCAATTTCTTGGCCATGTCTTCACTATTGAGAGAAATATTATTGGTATATTATATTGGCTGTAATGTATATACACGGTGAAACCCGCGATTCCGTGCCGAATTGCGTATAAACATCATTTGATCATTTCCATCAATTCTTACTATGCTCGAATGTTGTGCGTTTCATTTTACATAGAATTCCATCATGAGCCGTATCTCACATATACACACATATATATTTCTTTCTTTCGATTTTTATAGAAACTTTGCAAGAGTTGCTCACCGATTGTCGCGTCTAGCACGATTCGGCGTGCCCGCCTTGGGCTCTTCCATATAAAAAACTACATCGCCCTCGCTCTCGAGACGTTGATTGTCGTTTTGTCCAGTCCCGGCACCAGCCGATATTCCACCGGATATCGTGGGCGGCAGATTCGGCGGTTGTTGTTGCTGCTGCTGTTGCTGTTGTTGACCGTCCATTCGATTTCGCGACTTCCGCCTCTTCAGCACGCTCGCCTTCTTTGCCACCTGGATCATCAGAGACTGAACCCCCGGTGCCCTCCCATTACAACACACATCGAACACAGCATGCACTATCCCTACTAGCTGACTGTCTGGTCGCTTTTCCGACGCGAGTCCATCATCATTATCATCATCACCGTTGTTGTCGTCGTCATCGTCGTCGTCATCCGATAGATACCCCGGCATGCAAAAGCGGTAATTTTTCCCGCGGAACATTCAGAACGTTTATTACGGATATTACGCCAGTCGCGGACCAATGTCGTTTGCGGTGAACATTTCGGTGCGAAACGACTCGACGTAATCGTACTCTGGAGCCATTGCGGAATGATCCCCAGAGAGTATATACTATCAACATGCCGAGCGTATTATACGAGATACTTGTTTCTCTAGCTCTCAGAACTTGGTGAAATGTTTTAGAGACAAATCTCTATCGATTATTGGATCGATATCCCCATTTTTCACAATAATACCGTACATTTTAGAGGATATTTAATACTGTGTGTTCAATAAGCTGCGCGACCGGCGTAAAGTCACATTTTTACGTTGTAAACTCAAGTGCGATACCACAAACTTTCGTTTTGCGAGCCGACGTAAAAAAACGAGGAGTAACGTATGTTTATGCAATTGTTTTTGCAAAGTTACAAATGTTACATGTAATTCAGGCACATGCATGAAAAATATCGTCAAGTACAGTCAATCTTGTATCGCATAACGCAGACTTTTATCGTTGAAGGTAGCGTAATGCGGCAAGAGAAATACCAGTAAGCCAAAAGTATAAAAGCACCATGAGATAAACGGTTACGTTATTTCTCTGTTGCGACGAGCTTTGAGAAGCTTGTACGAAAGTCTAGCTTACTCGAATAAAACCTGACGTAATTGCGTCAAGGACATATTGGCTCATATACTTGGCTCATCAAAAGAAAAGTCAGCGTTTATGGCACCAAAAGTGAAAAAGGAATTCTCTTATAATCAAGCACATTTTCTCGATACAATCCAATGGAGTAGAAGAAAAATCGCGCAACTCTAAAGCTAAAAAAGCAGCGTGATTATATGTCAATAAAAGCTGTTTCTCTTTTCTCTTTTGTAAACCAAAAGTCCGATGTAGGTAGCTTCAGTGATCTTAAAACAAGTAAATCTTAAACACCTTGATCCGTATTCTCGCCGCACATTTACATTTAGTCCTCAAAGTGCAGTGTAATTTTTTCATCACTTTTCGCAGGTAGACAAACCATCGTCCGATAAGCCGCGCAACGTTCATTTCTACGATTCATCGTTTACGAGCGAACGAAATATCTTGTGATTTTAATTTTGTTGGCAATTTCTTGGCATAACATAACGAGAGAATAAGAATAATTGTATCAAGTTGAAAGGAGGAGGAAGATATATCTGTCAACGCGAGAAAATAAATGCAGGAAAACGCGTTTGCAGCAAGTGTAGCGCATTTAGTATACGTACAATCAATAAATTTCAAACAATCATCTTCTATTAAAAGCTAATAGTGTGGCGAAAAAACGGTTTTATTATATATTATATATTATATATTTGACAGTGTCTCGAATATATATATACATACATACATACACGTATATATATCGTTGATATTTTGCATATATTCGATTATATAATATTATATAATACATTCAGCAGAGACACAGTGAGTATAGTGTGATCTCGACTTACATGTTATAATATAGAGAATAGAGACGTTTGACGGTGTATAACAGAAAGGTGTAAACAAATGTGGCACAAAAGTTGGAAAAAAATAAACATGCAAAGAAGAGAAAGAATGGAAATAAATATAAACAATTTACATACCATCTTCTTTACACAAATCAACTGAAATATATTAGGTATATTTTATCATCGTTATAACTAATCGAAACACAAGCGCTGTTTACTATTTCATTTCGGGTAATCTATCGCGAGATTTGGACGGTTTTCAAAATGGAAATCTTGGCAGCAGATGCAAAATGGAAATACTACCCTGCCGAATGCAGTCGCTACGGGTCGTAATTGAGCATACGCGAAATGTGCCAATAGACTATCCTACAATAGTTTCACTCTCGACTCCAAGAGTAATTGCCGTATAATTTCATTGTATCGCAGAGGTAACGCTGCAACGTAACGATTGTGAAAAAAGTAAACGAGCAAAAGGGAAAAATAATTTATCATTTGTACAGACATTCTTGGCATTTTTGGTCTTTTATGATTTTTTATGACTTTCGTGCTACAAGCAAAAAATGAAAATCGAGTATAATCGTAATGGAAAATCAAGCTGAAAATTCTGAAAATACCGTATCCGTTATTTTGATTTGCATATGCAAAATCGATCGGATGAAAATACAAGTTATGCAAAAAAATCACATTACGCACTAAGTAACTGACGATGTAATATAAACAACTTTTCATGAAATCTATATTTACGATACATTATTTACGATACTCTGATAATCAAACCGATAATGCGAGGAATTTTATCGGCTAGAACTTTCGAAAAAATTGGCTCCATCACGATAAAAAAGTAAAGATAATTACTCATGTAAAAAAAGATGTATGTTTAATTCATCTAACGTTAACATCTCGATTTAATGATAATGATGGATCGACTACATCTCACGTACTCATCAAAGGGTAAACAAACTATTAACAAAACAGTCCATTAAGAAACATTAAGGAAACTGTCCACATTTATGTTATGCATTGTAAAAACCAAATCCAAACTAACGTGGACAAAAGCACAGTTGCTCGTCATCTTTGGGGAGTTAATATATGAAAGCTTCTAAGCGCACCGTTAATTGCATGAACACATACGTATATAACTAGCAACATGGAGGGAAAACAGAATAATCTGGATATTATCGCTAGATTAAATAACGGCACATTGAGAACATTGAACAGAATTGGCATTCTCCGCTTGCAAGCCGCACCACTGCCAAACGCACTTTTTATTTACTTCCATGAAAAAAATGCACGTAAAGTCTTTGTCAGATTATTCGACAACGGTTCGTTAGTTCTCAATCTCGTAAACTCCAATTAAAAGAACCATTTAAAAACACGTGTGTGCATTTTGGCTCGTATGCACTGCATTTTTCTCTTAGAGCTGTTTCACACACTTATTTGCGCAATAGGTCGACGACACAACACAAATTTCATTTCTCGCGATCCGCTTAAAAGGAAGGAAAGACAACCAAGGCGAAAAGTAGCGCGATTTTCGGAGCAATTGACGCGACGAATACGACGCGTAAAATTATAATATCACATAGAAAAATTGGTATTCTCGGTTATGCGCGAGCGAGTCGCGCAGAGAGCTGCAAGTTGGATGGAGAGGGAGAAAAAGGAACGGAGAAAGAGGATATACTTTTCGCGTATTTCGCCGAGCTGATTAAAAGATTTGCAATCAGTCGAATCCGTCTCTCTTCTCTTCTCAGCGTAATTAACTAATTACTCGCGACGCGAAGTTGAAACTTCCAAATAACATAGTATATATAAGCAACTAAGAACATCAACAATCAACAGCTAATATGCTAGTATGCCCGACTCTGGCAGATTCGTAAACGGGAACATTACCTTGCCCAGAGGAGTCGAGGGTTGCCCGGTCGGTGCCGGATCTTTGATGTAGATGTTCCACGTAGCGACGCTGTTGATGGCCTTGTCAGCGGCGTAACATCGCCACAGACATTGTATCAACATCGCGGCAGCTGGTATCTGACGATTGAAGTGCTTCTGCCGCTGCTTTTGCTGCACTTTTAACGCAAAGCCGGAACCCAGAATACCCTGAAAAAGGACGTGAAAACGTCGCCAAAATCTCGCGACATGCGATTCATAACGATTCACTCTTTGCGTTCTTTTCTTGGTGAGACCTCGATGAGGCAAGTACGCATTTTTTTTCCTTGAGAGAAACGCCACGCATTTACGGAGAATGCAATGCAATTTCTTTTACGTTTCGTAAGTGCTCTCAACTAATTGCAAGTAATGAAACAACTGAATATTTTAGTAACGTATGTACTTACAGCTGGAAGTGCGAAAAACGATATAGCGAATACGCTGAAACACGAAGCCACTATCTTTCCCATCCACGTTTTTGGAACTGTATCACCGTAACCTATCGTCGTTACCGTGATCTATAACACGTTAAAAAGCATCACATCGCTTTTTTCCCCGCGTACGAATACATCTCATAAGATATTAAAAACAGTTATCCACCCTGTTAATGGTTTAATCCATAAAATCCGATGGGCAATCCAATCCAATTAATGTAGCGCATCACGCTCCGATAAGTGATTTGCGTAACGCATTGCATGCAGTTAATTAATAAGAATTGGAATCGACAATTGACTCACCACTCCCCACCAGAGCGCATCGGCGTAGCTGGAAAAGTCCGTTTTGCCGTCGGGTCCTACTGCGTCCTTTTCGGCGAGATACACAAAGTAACTGCTAAAAATAAGGCCTAGGAACCCAATGTACAGCGTTGTAATCAGCTCCTATCGAATAAGAGAAACATGTGTGTATGTGTGTGCGTGTGTGTGTGTACGGGCACATGTGTGCAAGTAGTTCGCAAATAAGAGAGAAATGGGAAAACTAAAGAGATGCTCGTAATCGAGATTTTCCTTTACGTTGATACGTTGTTAAACGTATCTTCGCGATGATGATTTACCTGACGATGTATGAAAACCACCGAGCCCAAGAGCCGCCACGTGCCGCCTTGACGATCGACATGAAGCATCCGCAGGATCTGCAGGAATCGGATGCCTCTGATGGCGGAAGTGGCGAAGACCTGACCATTGCTCCCCACCGACAAAACTACCATGGACGCTACCACGACGATTAAATCTATAGGAAAATGATGGACATACAATTATGGACAATGTGATTCTACGTGGATCAAAATTGGATCATATTTTCGGCTAACGCGGATCATGCGTTTGTGTATTACTCTCGTGAGACTTGTGACCAGGGATCGGCAAAATATTAATAATAAATTAATATTACTTGAGTATTTAATTATTTATTTAACAGGAAAAAATAATTCCCGATTAATTGATTAATCCAGAAAAAAATCAACTAAATAATCAAGGAACATCTGACACTGATTTCTGAGTGATGAAATAATTGAAAAATTTTTCGGTCTGATTACTGATTAATCAAGTAATTAAAATTATTACGTTCTGATTGCTGATTAATCAAGTAACAAAAATATTTTATACTATAATTACTGATTAATCGAATAATTAAAAAATTTTTCACTTTGATTATTGATTACTGGAGTAATAGAAAAATTGTTTATTTTGATCACTGATTAATCGAGTAATTAAGAAATTGTTCATTTTGATTACTGATTAACCGAGCAATTAAAAAATTGTTGATCTTGATTACTGATTAATCAATTAATAATAAATTTCTCGAAGTTGATTACTGATTATCAAAATAATTGTTAATCAAAGCTGAAAATATTACTGAAAATATCGTTGATGCCGATCCCTGCTTGTGACGGAACGATGCTCGCGATACGCGGCACCCAGTATTCGCCATTTTAGCAGATTGAATCCGGTATCAGAGGTAGAAGACTTAATCTCACAAAGTTGCTCAGAGCTGGTTGCTGGGCGGCAGACAGCCTGGTCCAACATAAGCGATCCGAGACAAAGGGACAATTCTCACGATCCAATTTTGTATCCTCGATCAGATAATATGCGAATATATCGGATTAGTTCTGACCGCGACTCACCTATGATACAAATCGGTTTCCGTACGAATCGTAACCGTCCACAGCAACCCATGTACTTTGATCTGCAGCCCGCGCTCCATAGCCGAACGAGATACTCGACCCCGAAGAAGACCACCAGACATATTTCCTGGACAGGTAACAAGATACGCGATTATTATATTTATTCTAAACGTTTCAATAGGTTGAATCGATTGGTAATTCGACTCGACGAGTGTAATTGTACAAGATTGCCGAAAGAAACACGCGCGTGACGTTTTCGTGGATCAGTATGGACATTAGCGAATCATCGCTTAAATGAATATGCAATGAACGCGGTGGTATATGGATGGAAGTGGCCGCGTTGTATCGATTGTACCCAGCGCTATTGTATCAACGGGACGCCCTAGAAAAATGTCGAGGACGTCGACGTTCAAACTGCAACGCAACGAGATCCTTGAGAACCGGCTTATTACAATCTTTTTTTACGATCCAGAACGAATTCCGACGAAAGCATCATTATGCTGCGAATGAAAGGAGCGGTATACAACGGTATACGACATGAAAATGTCGCTCTCGCAAGTTTTCATCAAACGAGAGAGCGATTCATGGACAATGTTGATTTTCGTATTGCTGCTCGAGATTTTGCAAAGTTGGACTTTTGCTGTAATGAGATGAGAGAAAGAATTAATTAATTTTATTTGTGCAGTTTCGTGACAGCAATAAGAAAAGAAGCGCACGAAGCAACTTTGTTTCACCGACAACTAGATAACAGAGTCTATCCTCGTCCGATAAATCGTCCGCGTTTAATATCTTTTTCGAGGATTAATTGAACGACGTTTACTTTTATGTAAATTCAACTCCACTGTGCGAAAGGTAACGTGAAAAGATCCGTGCCTTCTGTCTTTTTGTACGTTATTGATGCGGATGCGGTGAAATATTCTTATTTCCGCAATTCCGCAGTGCTTCTTTTAATAGCATCGTCACCATCACATGACCCAGGTGCTTTTATAATATCTGGTTCAATCTTGGTCGTACATTATATATATATATATATATATATATATATATATATCATCACAGTTAATAATAAAACATGCACTACTTACCATCCAAAATAGGGTTTCGTTTGCAAAATTACTGTATTGGTCTATCGTTGACAAGACGCTAAATATGAGGCACACCAATACCACCATGAACCTGAAAAGAAAAACATTTCACATAACATACAGTACGGTCTTTACGACGAAATAATCTTTTCAACAATCTTTTGAACAAGTTTCATTAAAATTACATCTTCTTCCTGAAACTGAAATAACATACTTGATCAAACAGCACACAATGAAGCAGAGAGTGTCTTTTGCAATTATTATGCCATTATTTAGCTGCACGTTTTTATACGAATGTGGAATTGGTTCCTTGCACGAATGCGTGTGTATATATACATATATATGAAGCGATACATGCAACATACGTTATCGTACGCGTTATCGAAATTGATTGGAGCAAAATGAGGAATAAAAAGAGAAGAAACGTGATATTGGAAATCATTTGCGCGTGCTGCGCACGATATGAAATTTAGAAACAAAATTTAATGTAAAAGTTTTCGTTAATGGTAATTTAAATATTGCGTTAATTTTGTGCGATAACTGAAAATAAATAAACTATCACCAATTTAAGTATCGTCCACAGCATTCTTTAATGAGATCAGGTTTCAATAAAAGACTGCAGATTTATTTCCATTTCCATTTCGCGTTGCAGTTCGTGCGTCATTGAGCTATGTACGTTTAGTTGCACCTAGAAGTTTATCTCGGTTTTAATGCTCAAGGAATAATAAAATGCTTGGCATGCTTAACCGTTTTTCCGCTAGAACAAACTACAATGTTTGTTGGAATACTATGTCCTGAGTCTAGTCAAACTGACAAATTACTCGATAAACTAACTACGTACAGTATAATACCCATGTGTGTTACTGATTGCACCGGCGTTATGAGAAGCGTAACTTTATACCTTGTAAGAACTTGTAAGAACATTTTATTGGGATATAGTATAGATGTGTGTATATATTCATATACAGAGTGTCCCGGGTTTTAACCGACAAACTGCGGGAGCATATTCTACTAGTGGAAATAAGAAAAAATTCTTATATCGAGTTTGCTTAGAAATGCTTTATTACAAAGTTATAAACCAATATTGAAAAGAAATATCAGATAAGTAACAACGGAACATAGTGTAGAATTTGGAAGGTCCAAGATGTTTATGTTATGTGTATTCACATGTATTCATGTTCGCTATGTTGAAACGATTCGGTAGGATTGTTACTTTCACAACAGTAGCTGTTAGATTTCAATCGTCGTGTGAACTAGCAATTACTATCAGAATGCCAAAAGTGTTTTCAAATGAGGAATACACCGATATTCATTTCGTGTACGGATTCTGTGAGGGAAATGCACGAGCTGCCGTACGAGAGTATCAACGTAGATTTCCTAACAGGAGAGTACCAGATAGATTTAAAGCAACGAATTACTAATTCAGTTACTGAGATGCAACCAAATTTTCAGGAATGTCGTACCGTAACAAATTCTGTACTACGTCGATGTCTAGCTTGTATCGATGTGCAAGGACAACATTTTGAAATGCGTCACTAACTCATTGCGTACATAATTTTTATTTTTGTGAAAAAATCCGGGAAAAGTCGGGACACCCTGTATACATATCCATATATATGGATATATTGTGTGTGTGTGTGTGTGTGTATCCAGAAAGAGGGAAAGAGAGAGAGAGGACCATGTAGCAAATCTACCATCGAACAAGGCCGCGTGTATACGCGATAATCGAATAGAGAAATATTCGTCAATAATTTGTACGAGAATTTTGTCGTTTCACCGCGTAAGTAAATTTCAGGAAAAAATTTATCGTAAAGGATCGTAAATGTTCCAGCAAGATACACGCGCTGATGTCGATATTGATGCAACACATTCTCATGAGAGCGCTGACATATCACTCTCCATGTTTTCTCAATCAATCCCCAATCGCCTTGTGCGACGCGCGAGTAGCAAACAGCGAGATGTAGGAAAGGGTTGCAAGGGACGGCAAAGCAAACCACACCGATATACGCGAGTCCTAACGGGAGCGGTAATTGCGCTACGATCTAGCGATCGATCTCCAGCAGCGGCGCTTCCGTTGTTTGTGCAAGTAATTTATCATTGAGCGTTACCTCATTAAGCAACGGGAGGAGTCCGCGCCATTAACAAAGTCGCTTCTCCGCGGTCGCTCGCGCTGCCGCGCAGTACTCTTTAAGATAGCGTGTCGAGGGCCTATAATCCCGACATGTATGTACAGTTCTGTTCCGTATAACCGCACGGGTCACCTTCATCGACCTACTATGATAATTGTCTAACATATTCCTCCTTTTTTCCTCGTTCGGAACTCGTCCATCTTCTGCCGAGCTAGCCGAATCGTCAACTACTACATAGGTGTTTCGCTAAATTCGCAACATACAGCATGACGATAACGCTTTCTGCGTAATTGTGAAAACGCCAAACGCGTGTAGGCACATAGTCTACCTACTCGCGATAAAACGCAACGTAATGTATCGTCGTCATTTAGATATTTAGAGTTTCGCTGTTTGATCGTGCGCCTGTCTCTCTTCCTGTACGAATGTGGCCCTCGTACATTGACGAGTGGTTCCGTGTCGCTCATATAGAGCTAAAGGTACCTAAAATGCCTGGACTGGACATGCGTACATCCCCATTGTACATACCTCGCCTGCACATCAAATTGATATCAGCGCTAACGCTACGCGATCAAGAAGAGGTAGAACATGCGTGTTTGGTTTGTCTACGGCACGAACGTCAATATCGCGATATTATATCGCGTCCTTTACGTACACACTCATTGCGATTTAATTTTAGCTGGATCCGAGCGCTCGCTCGGAATAACATCAACTTCTCGATATTGCGATACAAAACAAGAGTACTTGTGCTTTAATTATCTTCCCTTTGAATTTGATATTTCAGCTGATGCATGAATATCGACGCATATAAACGCAATATCATCGGACATGAATCAACGTAATTCGTTTCGGCAAACGAGCAAAATTTAACGGTCAAAAATATCTCGTTAGTGTTAACTATGCTGCTTACGTATATCGCAGCTTGCACCGATCGATTCTTCTCAGCTCCGCATTTTCTCGATCACGTTTGAATTACTAAAAAATTTACTAAACAGCCTTTCACGGCGTGATCTCGGTAATCTCCGTAACAATAAAATATGTCATTACGTACGCGATATCGATATATTACCGCGCGCGATTTTCATCTAAGAATAACAAACCACACGCAAATAGCTTGCATATGCATTGGGCCTAATAATACGCTGCTATTTACGCCTGCTCGAAAGTAGACCGGTCGAATCGGTATTGTTCCTGTTGGAAGCTACGAGTTGGTAAACTTGTCTTGTAGAGCATGTACACCGTTAAAAATTGTGCGTCCATGTGTTAAAATTTTCTTGTGTTGCCATGTTTTGATTACTACTTCAATGTAAAATTAACATACAACTGATATGTTATTATTTTTATAACAATTTTATATGTTACATTAATGTTAACTTCATAACTTAACATTTTGTATATGTCTCTTAGAAATGGAATATTATTTGAAATGCTTTTAACACAATAATTTTAAACAATCAACATGTCACAAAGTCAGTTTAACATTCTAAAAGAAGTTAAAGTAAATCTTCAAATAATCATGAACTTTGACATATAAAATAATCAAATTTACTAAAATTAAATGTTTCTATCAACAATAATTTAAGTTGAGATAATTACTATCATGTGTTAATATAACATAAAAAGTAAATGTTCATATTGTACGAACGAAAATGTTCTATCAACTTTTCTGATGAGTTATTGTAACTTCTCTTCCATGTAGTTTTCAATTACTTTGTATGTTATTTTTACATCACACTTAAAGTTACAATAACAAAAATAAATGTAAAGTATTGTGTTAATTACTTAACATTTCTAGTTTGTCAAGAAGTAACATATGACGAATGAGTTACTTTAACTTAAAATTTAGAGTGGACTTTCTGGGACATGCAAAAAATGTTAAAATTAACATTTTATTTTTTACTGTGTATGGTGCTTTCTTGATGCTTGATCGGGTCTTTCAAAGCCGTGAATGAGCATGATTATTTAATTTAACTACATTTGGCATGTTGTAGTTGTCTAGAAAAATTGCAAATTCAGCCAAGAAATTGTCGTTTAAACTGAAATCAAATTGTAGAACGATTAGTATAATTTCAACAAACAGACAGAGTGTCCTAAACGGAATTCAAATTGAATCCTTATATTTCACTTTGACCATTCTTTAGGATTCCGCCATCCTCTCTCCCTTTCTTTCGAGCAATAGTAATAGTATGATAACAGATAATAACGAGCACTAGCAGCCGATCAATACAATCGCACGGACAATTAAATATTTACAGCAACGTTTCGTGCAGCGCAACTTCATTAACCAGCCGTCTAACGATTGTATAAACGGTGCGGCATTAAAGCTGCACGAAGACTGCACATTATTCGCCATGATCATGCAATGATCACGCGCGGTTGAGCTTCTTCTTGTCTGCTTCCTGAACTGCTTGAAAATTCATGCCTTCACTGCGCAGTTTTCTCAAAAGTCGCGAAGAGATTCCATATTGGAAAGAACATAGAATATAGCGAAATCGTGTGTGTTTCCGCAGTGAAAACGAGAACGATCTCTGTAGAGAGATCTTAACAGTTATTACGTTCCGAGATGAAAACTCCTTTCAGATTTTTCAGATTTGAAAGCGTGTAAAAGAATACGCAAAAACGGAGAAATATGTCCCGATTCGGAAAAATAGAGGTACGTTACCGGAAATGAATGGCGTGTGTAACAACATACACGATAGTATCATCGAACGCAAAATGACAGACGCTTCCGTGGCAACTTCTGATCGTAACGTTTCGACTTTCGCGTCGTCCAAAGTTCGATGGCGCGACTTATTATCAGAAACCTCACACGAGGAAGAGGGAGAGATGAAAATGCAAAATGAAAACTCTCTTTTATCGATGTTCCCAAAAGTATTCCTAGGTATTCAGGTCTGCGCGCTCGCGAGATAGACGGACTGATTCGGGACTGATGGCAAGTGTCAAAGGCCACGACGACGAAATCGATATTCGTGCACCATAAGGGGGAAACGGGACGCAAGCAGTCTTTGATGCGATACTTTTATGACACGCTCATGTGCTTTAATCTTTAATTGTTAGAACGATCGTCGATCGTTCCAACGCTGTTACTGCTGTTGTTCCTGCTACTGTCGTAACTGTTGCAATTCCAGATGGAGATACTCACACAGCGAAATGGTAAACGAAGCACAGCCAGCCGCCAGGATGCTCGAGAAACACGTACAGTTGTTCCTGAAAGGTCTTGCCCCTCTTGTGATGGAACACATACTTGGCCTTGAAGGCTTGATCGATCGGCAGGTAGATCGGATAGTAAGGATCGGGCAAGCCACTTTGTTCGGGACTCGGTGGTTCTTCCTCCTCTTCCTCGGGGCCGGTCACATCGTCGTTGATAATATCCTCCTTACTCTTTCTGCGTCGGTACTTGCGCTTCATGGGTGTCGGCACCCGCTTGTGATGCGCCTCGCCGAAGCGCGGCGAGCGGAAACGACGCAGGAAGGTGAATCGACGCGCGGGTGAAGAGGACGACTCCTCCGCATTCGCGCCGTTATCCTCGGTGTCCTCGGTCTCGCTGCCGGGCGTTTTCAATGCGACGTCCTCGGCTGCCTCGAGGCTCTGCTCGGCCGTGAGCTCGTCCTCGCTACCCTGGAGAGCGGCGTAGGATGCGGTCGCGACGTTGCACCGTTTGTCCGCTTGCCTAGAGCATCCTTGGTCCTTGCTCCGTGGAAGACTCTCGTTGTACGCCTGGTTGTCACCTGGGCATTACCAGGATTGATATTGGGCCAGGTTCGGCCAAGGATTGAGTCGCGGTTACGTTATGCGATACCTTGATTCTCGAGGCGCGTGGAGTTCGCGTCGGAACAACAAGATATTAATCGACACTAGAGGATCGTTACGCTAAATCCTCAAATGAAACAATCGAAGCTTGACGAAGTCTTAGACGAGCCATAAATAGACAGATTGAACATCGAGCGAGAATTATTCAAATATTTCATGTGATCAGAACAAAGCATTTGCAATTCTAACCACTCGAGCACCGCGGAGTAATATTCGCGCGAATATGTGTATCTGCGATCGAGAAGCCTATTTGTGAAATAGAGAATCGAATATTTCTTGTTAAATACATGTTTCGAGATAAAAAATTACGGAACGATATGGCAATTAACGGTAAATATTCAGCAGAAAGTTAGCTAAATTCTTTCATCAACTGTTTAATCAATCCGACGACAAACGATTCTTTCTCTGTCATTTCAGAAATGTGTTGCGAAAAATTATGACGAATACGAATACGCAAAAAATAACAGGGCAACGAGAGATGTGACGTTATAATATTTATTCTATACGAAGGAACGCCAACGGCATTATCGAGAAGACGGAACAATCGACCGCAAATCCGACTTACGCGCTTTTATCCCCCGCGCAACTATTATGAAAGCGTCTCTTTCTCTCGCTCTACTATCTATGGCAACGAGACATAACAAAAGTCCATTACAAATGAATCCAAATCGCGTCGCAAATTGAGCCTCGAGTATCGAGCAAAGAGGTTTTTTTTTCTCTTTCTAGTCGAGAAAAAAAGTCGCTCCGTTTTGTCTGTTTGTTGAGCTGACTATACAAATTGATGGGAATACGGTATAATCTCGACTTTTGCAAAAACAGGTAGGTATTCCGTAAAAACGCATCGTAAGAAATGCATCGTGACTCGGTAAAACAATTATCCACGGTGCATACCTTTGTCGCACTAGTTTACAAAGTTACACGCGAGCACGTGTCGACTAGGAGAACGGCTTTAGTCTTGTATACCTGAATGATTGCATTTCTTATTATCTGGACGACCTTGGCAGTTAAAGTGGCCTTGCGTATGTGACTGATACGGAGGCCGATATTGCTGTCGTTGCTGTTGTTGCTTTTGCTGCTGCTGCTGTTGTTGGCTGATCGGTGATTTTAGAACGCTCAAGACGAGATCCTCGCGGGAAGGTACGATTCGCGTAATCTGCCGGCTTTGCCGAAAAAGGGTCTCTTGCTCGCCGCGATTCATTCTGCAGCCAAGACGACGATGTTGAAGATAAAATCCTGGATACCACTCGCGTCTCCCCCGTCCCGGACCACTACCTAGCATAACAGCTTGCAGCATCCCGGATTAATCTTTCCGATCACGATCGACGAGCGGCTGTTTGTTTGCCGGACGATCGCCCGATCACGCGATTTGTTCATGGTCCCCGATCGAGACACCGAAATCTGCGTTCACACAATAACCGTTTCGGGATATCCGAACCACGTGACTCTTGCAGTCTTCTGTCGTCGGAGATTATTCCCGAAAGAGTATGGATATTGTCGATAGAATTATTCGATCCGATCGTCGTCACCGAAATTGTCGATCGCGCTTGATGAAGACGTGGATGTAACCTTCCGGCAGTTCTCCTATCTCGAGAGATATGGAGCCGCTCGATCAACGATCGTCGTGGACCGTCCTCGTGGATTTCCCAAGTTTGCATCTCCCTGCATCAGTCACTTTCATCTGTTCTTTGTCTATCCATTATCGAGCATTCCACAAACGTTGAACATGTATCACATCGATCCTGTTCGATCTCACGAAATGGATAGTATCTCGTAATAAAATTGCTCACCTTCAACGATAGTGTTGTTGCCTTTAGGATAAAAGTGAGGCGATCACGGATATCAGATACGTAGATGTTCGACGGTAGGGTCATGCATAATGTCCACGATATGGCACGACCCGGAGAGGAGACGTGAATGTGCGCCATAGGCAAAAGGAAGCAGACAAAGATGAAGGTGGCAAAGGAGAAAAAAGAAGATGAGAAAATGAGAAGGAAAGAGGAGAGATAATTCTCGCTCTGCTCCCTAGAAGATGAATGTCCGGTAGACTGCTGAGACCAATGTGATCGATCTTAACCGTGGAAATCCTTCGAGTATTTATCTAGACTACCATGGTAATAGAATTCCGATCGGCGTATCTCCTCTTCCAAGTGTCTCCTTTCTTCCACTCGAGCGCGAATAATCGAGCGCGTCGTCAAACGATATCGCGATATCTATTCGGTGCATTTCCGTTTCTCCCGCGACGCAACGTTGATCACTTTTATTCGATGTGATTCTTTCGCGCGAACCTTGCTTTTTTCCCAAGACGGAGCTTAATCTTTCCTTCTAGAACGTTGCAGAGATAACAGCGTGTTCCCGCGACGAAAACCATCTCCACGAGAACATTGTCAACTTGATCTGCCATTTGCAGAGTAATCAATATATGCAAATACAGCTCGTGATTCTTCGATGATTCTCGATGATTATCATTCGTATAAAGCGCGTAAATACTGTAAGATGTACCCTTGCTTCTTCTCTGCCGGTGTTATTATTTGCTCAGGTCAACTTTGGAGTTCTTTCTCCAAAAATGGAAAAAATGAACCATCAGCTATTAGAGTCGTTCAATCTCGAGAACATTTCTTATAAGTAGCAACTTGATAGTAATTCGCGAAGGAACTTTGCCTCATCGATTCCTCTTTGTGAAACGATATGAAATGATTTCTCATGATTACCTCGAAACAACTATGGCTCCCTTAATGCACTTTATGATTGCTTCGTTATTGCTCTTAAGATTAGCGTGAAATCACAGATCATTAGTGTGTGTATTACGTATGTGTGAATACCGAGATACATGTGCCGTAAATGCCGAAATCTCTTTCAACACCGCCAAAGCCACTTTACTCGCATTGGGGTTTCCCAACACTCGACTGCCATCACGAGATCACAGAACGTTAACGACGTTAACAGCGTTTGTCCGAACACCCTTTTCTGGCGCCTCTGTAAGAACGAGCCACGAGAGCGACAGCTGGATTGCCGCGAAATCATAACTCTGACGTCGTATCGTTGACGCGTGATACTATCGGACAGTTCTCGTTACGTTTACACAACTAGTCGCGATCGTAAAATATCAATGCGTCATTCAACTTTGTCCATCCTGTCGACGACAAATCTATCGAATCGTAGACCGAAGTGCATTAGCCCCAACGGTGACAGTCAGAGCGTCTTCTGACCTTTCTGAGCGGTGTCGCTCGACGGAGTCGGATTGACCGTGTTCAGTCTTCCAGTTTTCTCTCCGAACTCGCAAGATCATCGACCAATGCACCTCACGTCGCAATCGTGATCAACATCATTTTGCTTCAGTTCCCTTATTTGCGCTTACTACTGATCACCCAGACACGTGCATCTCTAATTGTTCAACAAAATTGTCTAAAAATTGCACTCTGCACGTGTAGCGTTCGCACACGGGCTCGTACTCGCCACCGCAATAATTAAAAAACAAGGATAAAAGATTTGCTTTTTCCACAAGCCTAAAAAAGAAATCGCAGAATCGGCGTGTAAAACACCAGTGAGTTCGGCTTCCTCATTGTTTCTTTTTCGTGTCTCGCTCGACCAACTTCAATGACAGTGATCTCTTTGATTGGTGACTCGTTCCTCACTATCGTTCCTCCTTAGACCAAGTTTCGATAAAGATTGAACGTTTTGAAGTTTGAAACGACAACTATCTGTGCATAGTCACTGTGACGAACACGAGGTCCGAGGAAACGACCCTTCCAGATCTCTTTGCTGATTAATTCACACGAAAGTCGTTCAATCTGTAAAATTCGTATTCGCAGATAATCGACTGCCAGCCGTGACATTTAAACTCAGCGAACGCAGCAAATCACGGTGTCGCGTCTAAATGTTGGAGTATTCCTGCTTCTGCTTATCTCGTGTGGAATTTTCGCGCACGAAAAATGCAGACTACCGTCGGTATCGGTATTAAGAATAGATTAAAAGAAAAAAAAGAAGGACAAAACGCAGCGGGCTTGGTCATCGATGATCGACGCGTCGCTGACATTAATGCGCATTGATAAAATTTTGACAAAACGACCGTCACCGATCGGCTCGATCTCCGATCGAGATGACTGTTCGATCGATCTCGCGCGCCTGTACACGATCCGTTCGACGCGTTCACGCGCATTTACACGAGGTGTCGCGTGTCGAAAGGTTCGCGAAAACGCGCGGTTACTCCCAGGGCGACAGCCCGCAACCAACTGTGGCTCCTCGGCCGCCACCTCGTAGTTCAGCCACCCACCGCAACCCCGAGCAGGGGTGGCCTGGCGCTTTGCACGCGCTCGGCGCGCACGGATTACGGGATCCCCGAGATGCGTCCTTCTCTTTTGCTTCCGCAACGGCGTGTCCGTGATCATATGCCGTCTCCGTCTAACCAGCTATCAGGCAGGCGGCCCGTACCTGCGTGCTCGTGACCGGGACTGGAAGACGAGGCCACCTATACCCCGTCCGCATGTCTTTTTTTTCGTCTCGCTATTCATCTAGATATCGAGGGATAATCTCCCTCGGCAAAATTGATAATCTTTCGCCGAGTATGCGAATGTTGAACTCGATCCCTTTTTCAATCCATAACGTAAAACGTATTTGCAGTGTAATTACACCCCATTATTTGCGCGACATGTTTCTTTCGCTCTTGTTCCAAACTTTCGCCCGTACTGCCCCTATCTCTCTACCCCTATCCCTATGTCTTTTTCTGTGTTTGCTTCAGCGCATTGTCCCGTGAACTGTTTCGATTGTTGAACAACGAATGCGAGAAGGCCACCGACTCCCAGTAGATTTTTCGCAGGAGAATACTTGGTGAGTGGCGAAAAGAGACGCCTTAATCTTAAGCAGCGTTGGGGAAAAACAAGAGGATGACTGAACAAGTCGCGAACAAGTCGCCAGTCACTCGAGCAAAGATCAAACTGAAATACTCCAAGTTTATGTATAATAGACACGTTTATCACAATTCATATCTATAATCGCGATAGTTGGCGATAGTTCGCTCAAGCAACAACAGCTTTACGCGATGAGGGAGATGCCTGAAATAACTTGAAACCTGTTTTAGAAGTAATTTAAGGGTCTCGCGATTACCGTGCGATTAATTGAACCGGGTGCGACAGAAACTACGACATGCATGAAAAAGGATTGATTCGAGAACGTTACTTAAATCGTCCCTTTTAATGAAAACACCTTACGACCTTTATCGAATGACGTTGTCATTTACAACTTGAAATGTCCTTCTCTTAAAGTCATTTAAAAGTTAGAAATGTTGACTGTTATACATATAACAACTGTTACAGAATGGTAATTGAAAAAAGTTGCATAATTTCGAGTGTATTGTAGAAAATACGACCAGGAAACTCGATCGTGTCACGCGTAATTGACTTGCGTAATTCATTTTGTTCCACATATCCTCTATCCCATGAAACTACATTCAAAATGTTCGTTCGATTGATTTTGACGCCCCACTTGGTCCGATGCATGACGTCGCTCCTGTGTACCTACGTCCGACGCGGGATATGTTTGTGCGCAAACTTGCAGCTAACTGCACAAACATTTCAACCGCACGTAGCCCAACTAACAATAATAGAGTGTTGGCCATCTGGTTGCATTGTTATGCAATTGAAAATATCGCTTGTTTCCGATTTCACCTAGGGTATAATCGCACGTAAGAGGACACTAGTCTAGGGCTAGTTGATTGCACACAGCTGTAGGATTGTGCAATTTGTTGGAACAAGCATTATCCCTTGTTATCGCACATTTCATCAATAGCGAGACAATAGGCGAGTATGCGTGTGGAGAAAAGAAAAACCTGTAATTAAAAACTTACAGAGAGAATAAGCGGTCTTTATTTATAATATCTAACGCGCCAAGTATAATATATATTCGTGATAACGCTCTTCCGTCGTTCAACTTTTCCAAGTGAATAAATTTTGTTACTCTTGCGCTTCTTCAAAAATAAAGTCTGCGTTTTATTGCGATCGGTATACCTGTCAAGATACACGCGCGAAACGAAAATGTTTTCCACTTAATTTTTGCAACATTCTTCTTGTT
Source organism: Ooceraea biroi (assembly GCF_003672135.1). Lineage (NCBI taxonomy): Eukaryota > Metazoa > Arthropoda > Insecta > Hymenoptera > Formicidae > Ooceraea > Ooceraea biroi. The sequence goes on along the minus strand of NC_039517.1, from coordinate 4,315,356 downwards.
GAGCGTACTGTACATTCGTCGCGTCGAGAATACGAGTAAAACGCAAACTTGGAAAACAACGAGCGATTCGTTTTCGTTTATTGCACTATTCATCATTACGAGCATCGTTCTCTAATATCGGCACGAGCCTACGCGAGCTCAAACGGATAACGTTCGTCCAATAAATGGTTGCTGATGAAAGGATTGTAGCAACCTTTTGGTAACCACAGCAACGGGCCGTGTGCCAATCAATAGGAAAAGAGGATTACGCTAGCTCGCGCGTCTCCTAGTCCCGATAGTTTCTTGATGAGTATCGAACTTTGAAAGACGCGTAGAGAGAGACAGAGACAGAGCAAAGATACGAAAGACGAGATATTACGGTGTATAATCTAAAATTTGGTAGCGCAACACTAGAAATTACGAGTATCTGGAAATTGTCAGGTATATACTGCCATTGAAGCCACCAAATGTTTGCTAATGTTACGAAACCTAGAAAGGAGCCTTCGGAGTCAGCTTCGATGCGGACATTCAAGTCACGATCAGATACGGGAGGCGGAAACATGTATGTACGTACGAACATGCCGGACTTAATTGGTGATCACTTTGTATCGATATCGGATTCAATGTCGATTTGAGGTCTGCGTTTGGGATAAATTGGTTGACGTTGCACAGTACATTGTCGCGTGTATTATGGCATTGTCGTACATACATATATTGTATATTCTACTCTCAAAACGCGGACAAACATCATGGATCGAGAATTTCCAATCCTGTACTTCGGAGAGAAGATTTCCGGTCTTAATCGCGACAAGTTTGCTCGTGTCTCGTTTCGTTCGCGCGCGCTTCCGGAATTTCCGCAATTTGTATGTACACCTCCGTAACTCTGGGAAAGGGAACATGAGCGCTGAGATGATACCGTCATCTTTTCCTCGCGAGTGAGTCGACGCGACGTATCATCCACTTGTCAAGCTGCATGCAGCCAATGCAAATAGTTGGTTGTGTGAAATGCTAAATACCGCCGTCCCGCGTGCCTATTTATAGAGCCGGCGCGATCGATAAATACCCTCTATAGAACGGAGCGAGCGACCAAATGGGAGTGGTTGAGAGAGGAAGAAAATCCAGAGAATGGGAAATGGCAAGAAATGGAAGAGGCAAGGAGAAGCCAGAGAGAGAGGAGATGAAAATTGACAAATCAGGGGAGAATCAAGCCGACGAACATTTCGCCTGCCTGACTTGACAATCGGGCGTGAATGGAACTCGAAACTAAGGTGAAACGATCCAAAGAACATACAAAATGGAATTCTTATCGATGTGTAGCGCCTCGCCTCGTGTGCGTATACGGCGAAATTACTTAGAATAGAAATAGAAATTACTTTGTAACGTACTTGGCAGCATCTTGGGCCATCGTGTGGATGGAAGTAATCGATATTTGCGAACGGGTCGATATCTCGCGACAAGGCCATGCTACGACCCTCCTACATTATTGATGCTTGACGGACGGCTTTTGTGGAATGGAGTGTCCCGCTGTTTGCGGGTCACCAAGCCTTGGCGTGTCGACGGTGTCACGATAGTTTCTCGCTGCACTCTGTTCCTTCTTCTCCTCCTCCTCCCCCTTCAGCTCCCCTCATACTAGCATGTCGATATGCGCCTCTTCCTCGATAATGGATGCACCTTATCGCGAGATAAGCTGGCATTTTTCATCGCCGAAACACGCATGAAAATCGAAAAGTCAATTTTGTGCTTTCCTTCCTCATCGACTTGTACTCTCGGTAAAGGCGAGTAATGCGACAAGCAAATTCTTTATCGAATCAAATTTTTTTCTAGTCTACTGAATCAGATTGATTGACGTCTCTCCGTTCTGCGGCAGTCATGGCAGTTAAACACATGTTGATGCAGCTTTTTTGCCCCTTTATATCGCATTTACAGCAACAAGAACACTGGCGTACGTGCAATACAATAGCGATACAATAGACAACAGACAATGGAGTAGACGAGCGGTTGGGCGCTTCGTATGAACGTGTGAGGATATAGGAAGCCAGTGTTAAAACCTGCAACTCTTTAATGAGATTTTTATTTTTTCTTGGATTTATTGGAACTGCACGTGAAAGAGAAAGATTTTTATGTATGTACACGTATTTTTATATACGTTTTCATAAATAATGGACAATTTTTTATTCTAATAATTCGATTAAACATTTCCTCGTTAATAACAAGCACGACATTACGACAAAACATACATGTTGTATCTTTGCGGTCCCAATTGGAACGCGAAACAATGACTGCATGGAAAAGGATGCACAATTAATGACATTTGTCGATTTTGCATTGTCCACGTATAATGGTGCGTCACGACCACCTGCAATGCGGAATTCGTGGGTTTCGTGCGCGGAAGATTGCAGCTAGAATTGTTCGTTGCCGCGAGCGATCACAGAGCGGGGAAACTCATTTATTAGCGTCGTTCTCCGTCACGTTCCTAGTAAGATCCTACTGCCACGTTTACTTGAGCTTTCGTGTTCAAAGAAACCGAAACATCTGACAAATTCGGTTACGGTAGCCACATTGAAACTATATTATTTATAAATTACACTCTCTTCCTCTTCCTTCCCCCCCCCCTTCTCCCCCCCTCCCCTTCCCGTATACTGCAAGCGCGACGACACATTTTTGACATTCTTAATTCTTTTTGACATTCCGAAAAGCTCATATTGATCGTTTTCACGAAAAAGCAACAACTTGAGACGGGATGTAAATGTATCACGATGTTATCGTTTGCAAGGCGAGTCATCCGAGCAATGTTACTTAGACGGGCTTCGTGTCAGTTTGTGTCACATGTGACATTGTAAAAGCAAGAAAATCAATGTTGGTCGTTGGACATTAGCCCTTTCGCGTCGCGCGTCCCTCGAGCACGTAACTCGTCAGTGATCTCGTTTCCGTCTCATCTTTAACATTGCTCAACAGTATTCAGTCGTGATCATAAATCCATGTTATTTTCCAAATCTTCTTTGTTGGACAATAACAATAAATTCGATCTTCTTCGTGCTCCGAGCACAAGCTCCAAGTAGCGTAATCCCGTAACTCGTTGCGTTACGGAGACGGACGAACGAAGGAATCACCCTCGTTCTCTCCCGTTCCCGAGGACGAAACGTAAAAAGAAACGGAAGGGCGAAAGCAAATTCCTTGCTAGGACGGTTGAGATGAATTATTGAAATGCCACGTGCGTTCCGTGCTCGCGTGACGCACATTTCGATCATGCGTCCTACGTTACTTGGAAATGCGTGCCGCGAAAGGGTGGCATGAGAAAGTCGTACAAGCCACGGGAAGCATCCGTAGACCTTTGTCTTTGAATTACCTCAAGATTTGAGAGCTCTCGTCCACCACTCACCAAGCAACCGCTTGTAATCCATCCGATAATACATTTCCGAGATTGTCTTTCTCTTTGTCGCGCTCGGTTTACAGTATGTACTGCAAGTGCAACGTAGACTTTGTTACGTCAATAATGGAGTTGCCACGGAGTTTGTGAGAACGCAAAGCTTCATCTCGAAAGCGCGCGTAAATGGTATAAACTTTTGTTATAGAGAATTTATCATTGCATCGCAATGTCGACAATCAGCTTCTTGCCATGTAATGGTGTCGTAATTATCAATTATGCATTGCGAGTATACCGTGAGGAAAACTGACGCACTAATCACCGTGCGCGACGGAGAAAGATGATCTTGTATGCATAAAGCGGCGCGTTCCTTTCAGACCTACATGCCAATTTCCTGACCTGACGCCAGGCAGATTTCGCTGCGTAATGCCAAATTTATTCCTCCAACGCAACATCTCGCAGATGCTACGTCAATACCGAGAGTTGACGGTGGAGTATCACCTGGCATGGTGACCCTCATATATATATATTGTTTTTTTCCATAAAACTCTTAAAAATTCCTAAATCATTCCCTCTGTATCATTGGTACAAATCTAGAGAAGTAACGGCAAGTCACGTGCGATAATGCAGATACTGTACGTACAACATTGTCGCCACCGAAATTGCGTAAACTATCGATATATCCAGGTAAACTTTACCATGTGCTTTTCGAAACATGTGGTTTCACTGTATCGCAACTTTGGTAACACGAATTGCACGTCAATAAATGCGTATTTTCGTCCTTGCTCGCCCGATAATAACTAGCAATAAAACTCGCATGCTTTAACATTGCAGATTTCTGTACAGAAAAAATAATGAAATGAGAATATTGATCAGACCAAGTAGAGTGACCGCTGCCGTATAGAGTCCGCCATCTGTGCGCCTTGAACCTAAGCTACGTATAAACCGTAAGAAGGCTTTGTAATAAAAAAAGGCCCGATTAGCAAAAAATGTCTCGTGAAAATAGTAAAAGTTTTTTTCTGGAAAAATTATGTAGCTAATATTTCTACATGTGTATCGTCATCTTGCAAAGCACGTTGTCTAGATATTTGGACGATTTCTTGGCGAGAATAGTTGGAAGAATAATGTATTAATCATGAAATCAATTTGTTCGAGTCCCAGATTGCAAACACCATTGAATCACAAATACGGGAACATTACGAAATCGTAATAAGCAAGTACATATCACTTGATGAAGCAGTCGTACTATGTCTCTCTCTCTCCCTCTCTCTCTGTGTCGGGATATATAGCTTTATTTATCGACGTGCACATTCGGAGAACACTCTGGGGAAGCATAAAGCGTCTCGCGCACAGATGGATATTTCATCCATCATATAAATTTCTAATAAAGAATATTGCGTTATCGTTGGCCTAACGCAAACCGAGAAAATATTGCGCAAAAACATACAAAGTTATTACTGTAATCGAGTGTACAGAACTGACCGACTGACTAATTTCATCCGGCGGTTTTTGTGGGCTTTTGTGGGAAGCATTAACCTGTTCATGGTGTACATATACATCTCTTGCCTGCCATTCTTTCATTTCTCTCAATCACTTCAACTTGAGAAACTTTCAATTAATGATAACGTGAAAAAAACGATATACGAGCCGCAAGAGTTAAACGTCCTCTTTATCTGAATTTATCTTTATCTGAGATAAGCTTCTGCATATTAATCGCTGCTCCGAGACACATCGATATTGGAAACGCCATCAATCTTTCTTACTGTATTAATAATATTTATCGGGTGGCAATAAAGATTGATGCTGCAGTGCCAACAAGTACGTACGTTTCATCTTCCCTTGACGTATTGAGCGCGGCAAGCGACTGATAAGGCAAGCGAATGAAATTCGGATTGGACAAGTATGCAAGTATTTAACGTGATGCTTGGTGATGACATGGATCCCTTCTGTATAAAAAAAAAACTAAAATATTTCTTCTTACAAATAAGTTATCGCGTATCGAGTCGAATCGACTCGAGGGTGTGCAGAGGGTGCGCAAACCATGCGAGCGTGCGTCGGTATGAAATATCGTTCGGTACTTACACAGAGAAGTGGTACAGGAAGCACTTCCAGCCGGTTGGACGCTCGAGGAAGTTGTAAACTTGACCCTGAAAGGTAGCTTTCCCAGCGCGTCGATGTTCCTTCACGTGATAGCGACCCTCCCAGGTATTGCGATCGCCACCAGTTCCCAATAACAATCTTGGATCCACACCTAGAAATAAAGCAAAGAATTTGCAATTTTGTTCCGATTAAATTAAATAAAGTGGGAGAGGACGTACGTCGATACATCAATACTGTCATGTATTGCTCGTGTCACGCGATTCCAGTTAAATCTGTCCGAATAACAACTAGGGTAGATTTAGCGACTTGCGCGGAAATGTTCCTTTCGGAGTAGAATTTGCAAGAGAAAATACGAGAAAACAATCCATTACGATGATTGATTTGCTGAATTTTAAGCGACTGAACTTTCATTCTTTGTGTCGATCACGTCTTTGAAAGTTCACGAGTCAGCGATCGTCCCGTCGGCTTTCTTGCTTGTCTATTCTCGGTACAGTTTGCCTCTGCTTTTTCTTTCATCAATCCTCGGCAAACTCGGTGTGTAATCGAAAGCTCGCTACTAAAATGCTTCCATTTTGGGATGCAGGATGTGACGTCATTCTGCCACGCCACATCACAGACACCGAGAAGGAAGGAAATTCGAGGATCAATATTTACGGGCTATATACGCTAAAAGAGGAGCCGAAACATTGCAATTGATCCAATATTGCAACACCGATACCATGTGAACGACAGCGTGAAATTTGTCCAATCTACAAGATTGTAGAAAAATAATTTTTTCGAAGTCTTCTGCCTTCGACTTTCTCGATTCCGGAGAGAAATCGATGATGGTCGAGGCAGATATTTGCCGGTGTTTGAAACGTTTCTCACCTCCGGCCAAGGTGTCATTGTTGTCAGACTGCAAGGTAGCACTGGTGTCGGATAGGGGCGACGGGGCCGGTCTTAAATCCGACGGCGGTTCCAATCTCAGCAAATCACTTCCGCCATCTCCACCGCCGCCTCCATTTCCTCTGCCGACCTGTACAATCGTCACATTCAGAGGTCCCCGGTTACCTGCCGTACAGAGAGAAACAAACCGAAAATGTGATGGTTATAAATTAGTCCGTTGACGATAAACGATCAAAAGCAAACGAGGGCAATAAAAGTATTAAAGTATCAAGTCAAAAGTCTTCAGGATAAATTTCCTTTTCCATTCAACGGCCAACAAGAGCATTGTCCTAATGATCGTTGCACGTGAAGAGAGTGCTAGCCTAATCTTTTAGTAAAGTCGTAAACAAACTGATCAATCGTAGGCAAGCATATTTAGTACGTCTGAAAATGCTCGACTGTGATTGATCGATTTGCTTATGGCTTTGTTACTCGGGCCTTATGGTCCCTTCGTTATACAACTGTCTTGTTGTACAAAATTATCATTGATCGACAATTGGCGAGGGGAGTCAAAAGGCCCGCGAGCGGAGTAAGGATCGGCAGTAAGGATGTCACTAACTAAGTGGCAATTAACCTCTCTCTCTATCTCTCTCTCTCTCTCTCTCCGTGTCGTTTGCCTCGTCCTCGAATAAGCTGAGCTAAAATTGAATCCGTTTAACCGGATGAGATACTCTTCCGCGACATTTATCGATTTAGCGGTTCAGCCTGCGGCGTGTAAAGATGGAAACAGACTGACATAATTTACGATTAACGTGTCTCGTTTACGGATTAGGAAAGACCCGCTGCGCGTTTGTCCGATCCCCCGATATGTAATAAAGGAGAAACGCTGAAATTTTACGACTCGGGCCAATGCTCGTAAAACTGGAACTCTCATACGAATGATACGTGTGTCGTATAGAAATTTCTTGCTTCGGGTCGGATTTTCATGAAAATTCAATAAGACGTGAGTTACTTTGAAGCGACGAGGGTACAACCGTGGCTAAAGAGGGTCCGTTTATATCGGGACATATTCGCGCGCGTATATCCGGGCCGAGTAATCTCTACAAACAATAATATACCAGACTACGAATCTACGAGCCAAGCGCAGCGAGGCTGACCTTTAGGTTTTGTTCGATAAAACGCCACAGTATATTTGGAGGCGGGCGCACGCGATAATGCACACACGTAATTAGTTGCGCGTCATTTTTAATGACGTAAGGACGATTGCGCGTGAAACAATGTTACTCCTAATTATAAAGTCGTAAGTAAAATGGCCAATCGTGATCGAACGTGTTTGCTACGCCGAAAATGCGCGATTGTGATTGGTCGATCTGCTTACGACTTTATAGTTACGATTAAAATTGTTGTCACGTGCAATAGCTTTAATGATGCGAGCTTCCTCTCTACGTTTTTTACCTAATAATACAATAGAAATGTTTGCGAAAGCAACCGTTGACAACGATAGCTATCGGTCGGAGCGGAACGACTCACCTGTTCTGGAGGGTGGAAGTAACAGCCCTTGAACCTCCTCGAGTGGCATGGCCTGCCCGTGATGATCTCGGTAATGATGAGGGCGGTCTCTCATACCTCCTCCCCGCTGCAGCAATCGCGCACGCTTTCACAACGTTGCTCTTCGGGTAGTGACACCCGTTGTCAGAAAGTTGGATCAGAATCGGGATCGGGACCGGTACCGGGAGCGGGAAGCTGGGAGAGTCCTTAGGGACTCTTGCTGATGGCGACGGACGGTGGTTGAGCGTCATCGCCCCGCCGTCGCACCTAAGACCATGCCCAGGTCACCAAGATCGGACGAGTCTCCAACTTGCACTCTCGGAAGAGGTCCTCGTCGACTACCTCGCCGTCAATGTCCGTCCTGTCGAAAAAAGAAAAAAGGATTTTCGTTGTAAAATACGCTGATGTATATTGTAGCGAGAACATATCCACCCTCAGAAAGGATTTCTGGTAACAAGACGAAAAATATTCTTGACTAATTTAATCGTATTACAAGTATAAAAAATATGAAAATAAAACAATTTTTAATTTAAATCAGTAATTTCTATTCTTCTCTCTCGAATTAAATAAGATTGTCTTACTGTCTTCAGACAAGAGTAACATGTACAAATTTATGCTTATATATTCTTGTACGTAGAATAATTTGATATTAGCGCCACTTTATTAGTAGGCTTTGTCGATGTCGACGCATCATTTTCTCACAGTCGCTCGTCGACTCGGCGCTTCTGCGTCCTTTATTCCGATAAAACGGCCAATATTTATGTGTTGCAATCGAAAATCGGGAAAGTGTTTCTGTTATTTACAATGCAAGAAATATTAAAAGATATGGAAATGTAAGTAAGTATATACAATATACTTACTTGAGAAATAAGATTCGAGATAAGACATTTCCACTTATTCATTGTAAATAACAGAAACACTTTCCCGATTTTCGATTGCAACACATAAATATTGGCCGTTTTGTGCAGATTCTACAAATTCTCTTAGAAGAATAGAATAAGATGTCTTTTAGATTTCACAATATTCTTAAATCAAGAATATTTTGAACTTGCTACAAATTTGTATCTAAATCCTTCTGAGAAAATGAATGAGATAGCACGAAGATTATTTTAATGTAGATTTTGGAATTTTCTATTGAAGATTAAAATATGCTTCTTTTCAATAATAAATATGATTGTCGCTATAGCGATCTTATTTTATGATAGATTAAAGAGTAATAGCATTAGTCCACAAATCTTTTCTGTGGGTGTCGTGTCATGACCCGCATTTTTGATGTCCGACGATTCGACTTTTGATCACGACTACTTGTTTAGTCTTATCCTTATCCGCTTTTACGATACATTGAGTCCTGCCTTTCAACCATCGGCTATTTTTCAAATCCTTCTCCAGCCGTGTGTTGTACAAGTTTGATATTTTATGCTCTCTGTTCGCGACATACTCGCGCGAACATTAAAGTGCTCGTGTACTTTGATGTTTGCTCACGGCACACATACGTGCGTGCAATATCGTAGATCGATGGTCGACGTGTCTCGGTTAGTGGGTCTAGTTCGTGAGAATTATATAGTTGTCGTATAACTATAGACATGCGATTCGTGGCTTGATCGTGTTTCCCAGCCAACAGCAAACGACATTATCGTGCCACACGTGGTATTTGTTGTTTGTTTTTCTCTTCTCCTCTTTTATACGCTATCTTCCGTTCCCGCGCCGTCATCAGAATCGCTAATTACTACGAAAGATCTACGAATGATCTCTACGCAACGGATACATCCGAGATTGTACCGTGGACGCGTGCCCATCTGAGTCTGCGAATCAGATTTTCCATTTTCCGGAAACAGACTATCCAAAGTCTATCGATACGTTGCTCAATATCGATGCCAAAGGCACACTCTGAGGATTTCTCCACGTACAATCCCCTACTCGAGTGCAGTATCAGTCCCGTTCTCCACTACTTACTAAACCACTAAGTAAGCATACTAAAAGAATAAGCACTCGGTATGTCAAAGCTTCGATGCCTGTATTATGACAACCCGGCATACGAAGGAGAAGTAAACGGGCTGATTGCTATTCTGCAGGCGCAAAATCTTTATGAGGCTGAATGGGTTGGCATTTTTTAAAAAGAAGTATATATCTTATTATCTATACAATTAAGGATATCGAAAAAGACACTTGGACGGTGACAATTTAACGTCTGGTTAATAGAAAATTTACGGTGGATTGATGCGAGACCCCTGCTGCTTACATAAATCACTTTTTGTCGGTGTACACGTAGGTTCGCGCTGTCTTGCCCCGTCCACTCAGTGGGACTATTTATCAAAGTGCCTTCGGAATATTCCTGGAAACAAAACGGCAACGTCCATTACCCCTTATGCTAGTAATATCCTTTCTTTCCACCTATATTTATCACGTGCAAAAAAAGTTCTGAACAAGATTAATAATTCAATGTCCACTTGCTTACGATAAGTTGGATGAAAGCGCTCGTGGAAATTGCAATGATCATTTTCCACACGTAAAACGTTGATCGCAATCGCGGAGAAAACGTCCATATAGCATTATGAGAAGATGGAAAATTTATTCGGATAAAAATGAATTATTCCTATATTCCCATAAGATTAAAGGTGCAATGTTGACGATCGCGTGAAACATACAACTCGGAGACCGTTGGTTAAAATGCGTTTGACGAACGGCACTATCTCTGAAGGACATCGTGTAAAAGCACTCGCATGTTAAAAAGAAGTACATGACACGGGATGCCCCTCTCCCGAAAAAAAGAAGAATGTTTTGCATTAACGATAAGAAAGCCGACAAATCGATGTCCAAGCTACACAGCATATCTCTGCTGCTTTTCACAGGGGTAAAGAAATCGTTCCTGACAGTTCAAAAGAGTTCAATTTTTAATGCATGAATTGATCCGCTGTTATGATACAAGCTACGTAAAAGTTGTCGCCTATAGTACTTGTTACTCAACAGCTTTGACAGTCGGAATGTTTTTAACATTGTGAACTGTTGACCCTATGGGATATTTTAGCCCAAGAAAAAATAATTTCACCCGACCGATTCGTTCTTTACTTCATATTAAACTGTGCTAGCTTTCGCCTGCCAGAATTCCTATATACAGGGTGTCCCGGGTTTTAACCGACAAACTGCGGGAGCATATTCTACTAGTGGAAATAAGAAAAAATTCTTATATCGAGTTTGCTTAGAAATGCTTCATTACAAAGTTATAAACCAATATTGAAAAGAAATATCAGATAAGTAACAACGGATTTTTTCACAAAAATAAAAATTATCTACGCAATGATTTAGTGACGCATTTCAAAATGTTGTCCTTGCACATCGATACAAGCTAGACATCGACGTAGTACAGAATTTGTTACGGTACGACATTCCTGAAAATTTTCTTGCATCTCAGTAACTGAATTAGTAATTCGTTGCTTTAAATCTATCTGGTACTCTCCTGTTAGGAAATCTACGTTGATACTCTCGTACGGCAGCTCGTGCATTTCCCTCACAGAATCCGTACACGAAATGAATATCGGTGTATTCCTCATTTGAAAACACTTTTGGCATTCTGATAGTAATTGCTAGTTGACACGACGATTGAAATCTAACAGCTACTGTTGTAAAAGTAACAATCATACCGAATCGTTTCAACATAGTGAACACGAATACACGTGAATACACATAACATAAACATCTTCGACCTTCCAAATTCTACACTATGTTCCGTTGTTACTTATCTGATATTTCTTTTCAATATTGGTTTATAACTTTGTAATGAAGCATTTCTAAGCAAACTCGATATAAGAATTTTTTCTTATTTCCACTAGTAGAATATTCTCCCGCAGTTTGTCGGTTAAAACCCGGGACACCCTGTATAAAGGCGTGTACATGTATGTATACAAGTATGAAATGATTCGAAGCATTAGTGTGACATAAAACTTCATTTACATCTCCCATATACCTCGAATTTAGCCAGCGTCAAGGTTTCGACCTTTCTCCCGGCATTTTCTCTTGGGTTTGACATCATGCGAATCATTTCTTATTCATGACATATCTGTCAAATGGTCACTTGGAACGTATAGAACGTATTCTGTCTCCTCCAATTTGTCCATCGACACATCATTTATTATTGCCACATGAAAGCATTTTAATGATGAACACTTGATGAACACTTGAAACGTTACTCTGTTTTTTCTTCTCGTATTCAATCAAGATGGGTAAAATGTCGAAAAATACGATTTGAGCTGATTTCAGTCAGAGACGCAATAATGCTACAATATTAACAGATTGAATACATATTCATCCTTTCGTTGAAATCGGCCATTAAACATTGATATTTAATAATCACCATCGAATTCATGTATTCGTAATGTCGCGTGACAATCCACCTTTCCTCTCTCCCTTCGTCGCGTGCACGTGATACTTTATCAGTGAGCCATGATTTATATCTACGTCGATGCTTGGTGAGCAACCATATAACTAATAACACAGCTTTCATCTATGAAAAAAAATACGCTTTCTAATGTTGCTTTGTCGGGCGCATAACAAATTGACACGTTGCGCAGAAAGATTTAATGCAAACTAACTCTGACCAAGATTTCCAATTCTCACTAATGGTACAGAGTCGTCATTAATGCGAGCTATAAAAGTCATCCGCAATTGTCGTTGTTTTCCGCGTTCTTCGGGTGTGCTTGTACGTGTCACGAAGGATAACGTGTGTAACTATGTGTATGTGCGCGCGCTCACATTCTTTGTGCCAGAGCATCAAAGCTACGGAATAATGCGAAAAGTGGGCTAATTCGTTGCCTGATATTTTAGGCCAGAAAGTAGTCTTTGTTGAGTTGAGAAAGAGAGCGAGAGAGAGAGAAGACAAAAGGTGAAAGGTCCAAAGAACGTGTTACCTTGGACGAACGCAAAGGAGATACACTCACTTTTTTTCGACAACACTGTAAATCCAAGTGTGTACTTTTTACACACTTATGTATGTAAAATCATGTAGTCGCTTTTTACGCATTTGTAAGTGTGTAAAATGTATTTTATTACACGTTTTAGTATGTATATTTATGGTTTTATGCAGTGCAGTGCGTAATGTTTACACAGAAAATCAACGTACACGCGTAAATGCGTAAAAAGTGCACACTTGGATTTACAGTGAAGTTGGAGAAGCGGCGCGGAAAAGAGGAAATGGAGCCGCGGTCATCGTCATTGCTCTGCTGCAACATCAAGACGAAAATCATCGAGCAATTGTCCAACGACAAGGAATCAACCCGTGATTAACGAATAATACCGAGACATTATTTGGATGTACGGATAATTCGATAGGCAACTCTTATTGTTAAATATTAATCGATCTGGAGGTATTTTCGTGCTCGTGCGCGCGCGCGCGCATGAAAAAGATATACTTGACGTTAATTATCTTTTTCAACGCAAACGAGAGGGGCAAGACAACGACGGCTCCTAGCAACACATTTCTTTTTACGAGCGGCTCGCTTGACGTATCGCGTGGCGTGACTCAGGAGGAAAAACGTTTCGTTGTGCCGTTTCGGGGTACAATCTTGTAATCGTATATTAAGGTACGCGTATATTAAAGATTAGGATAACCCGATAGGGCGCGAATCCCTTATCTTATCTAGTAATCGAAGCTGTGCGATCTTTATGCTTGGCACATGCACATGCCCCGCGTCACGCGTTCCTTCTCTCATTTTTTCGTTATTTTTCTTCTTGTCGGAAAAAACGGAAGAGCAAAAGAATTGGCTACCTGAACTCGGCTTCAGGAAGTGATCGCTACCAGGCGGACTATGCTGGAAGTAAATTGCATAATTCCAGTATAGTCACAGTGGGGCGGAGAAAAAGCAAATTTATCTCGTACCTGTTGCCAGAGAAGTCCAGTGGTGGTGGTGGTGGTTGATGGTGGTGGTGGTGGCGATGGTGGTCCCGGCTCGCGCACTGCTCCGGAAACTCCTGGTCCTCGGTGCGAGGCTGACTGCGAGGGTGATGCTCCTCGCGCGCGCGACGATGCCGCCGTCGTGGTCGCTCACAGGCACGGCGGCGCGTTGCAGGACTCTGGAAACGACGGTGTCGCGTGTCGGCTCTACGGCACTCGCGGTTCCGACTCGCGCCGCGGCATCGATTCTGTCCGTCGCGCGTCCTCGCGCCCGCACGGTCAACTCCGCGCCAGCTTCGCCAGCGTAGCCTCCATGGAAGCTAGCCAGCGCGCGCGAGCGGGCCGGGCGAGGTGACCGGGCTTCCTGTCGCGGCGCTCCCGCTCGTCGAACGGCGATAACCGCGCGATAACGATAACGCGTCTGCCACGCGCGCGTAGAGAGACATGTGCCGCTCGCGCCCTCCGCGCGCGCGACCGCTCGGCTGAACTGATCCCCGTACGCGTTTTACGCGCGTGAGGACCCTTCGTGACCCTCGCACCGAGGGGCAGCGGGGTGAAAAATCACGCTCGTTTGCCACTAGAACGATGCGGCCGAGATCGGCCACCCCACGACCACGGAGGAGATCGTCCCGCGACGCGACGAGCGAGCAACGTCCGACGGGAGGTGATCACGCGCGCCTCGCCGCACCGCGCACGTGCCGGCACGCGGCCCCCTCCCCCCCCAAGAAGGACGATACAAAGAGGAACCCGACCACCGAGCCTAGCGCGTCAACCTGTTAGCTCATTCGTCCCGAGTTTGTTTCTAACGTAAAGCTTGTCCATCGCCGATGGATAAAGAAGCGAGGACTCGCAAGAACTAGGCTAATACACTCCCGGAGCTTTCGAGTAAAAGAACCGAATTGTCGCGAGACAATTGTCTCGGGATCGAGATCGAAGGAAAGCGGACTCACGAGAAAGTAGATCGGCAAAGTACGCGGAGAAGGCTAAACCCTTTTCTTCTCTAGCGAAAAGAAATGCGGTAGCGGAACGTACGCGCGGCGCTTCGGCTCCTTTAACGGAAAGGTTACATCGCGGCGGGAGTTGCACGTTGAAACCAGGCAGGCTAGCCAACTTCATCGGCGACGGTTCGACGGGTGCTACCCGGATCATTCGGGCAATCGTCGTGAACACCGATTCTTCGTGAGCCCGTGAGCGATCGCACGTCCTCCCGAGGAGACTCGGTTACGAACTGCTGGCAGGTCTGGCTGCCGCCGATTATAGGTCGCCTCGTGTGACGCTGTTTTACGGCTCATCGCGAGGACGCGGCACAGCCGGCGGGAGAACGTGACGTCACTCCGCCATTACACTCGAGCGCGCGACTCTGCGTTTCCGCCTATCGATACTGTTTGAATTATCGATCGTCGAACGAGGTCGAAGCGCGCAGACTGTACAATCGCGCCGCGACCTCGCCGGAGTTTGGAATCCAAGTTTCTCCTATGTCGCGGCCTTGACGACGAGCAACAGGACGCTCGTCTTGCTCGCGTTTGAGGGTAAAATTTCAGACGGTTCCGCCGCACGAGACGTTCGGAAATCTGCCATCGGCCGCGCGACGATCGTTCACCCGGATATTGTCGACCCGCAATCACGAGTGGGACGATCAATTCGTCCGCCCGATGGAAAAAGCCATCACCCGTACAGCACAGAAGCTTGCACCAACATTGCAGCAACGTTGCAACGTTGCAAATTGCAATGCAACAGTACGAAGACATTGTGATGATCTTCAAGATGAGTTTTGAGGACATTTTAAGGACATAAGATGACATTTTTCGGAAAAATGTTTCAGACAAAAGTTACTTACTTTTCGATGGAGAATAAGAATCTGCAATAAAAAGTTAGGGTTTCAATTTAAGAAATTGAAGGTGATCTTCGCGTGACCTTCAAACGACTATTCAAGGTCAAACCAATGGTATCATCTTATGTCCCCCTCGAAATCGTGACATGTCTGTCTGAAGCATTTTTTCGTATCTCTTTTAGTTTTTTAAAAAATCGACTGTATAAATTAAAATGGGCCACCCTGTATATGTGCATGCGGTGTTTGTCTCTTTCGACTATCTAAAGAACATGGTGGTTGTACGACGCGAGCATCATTCTAAAAGAAAGTAGTTACGTAAAAGAAAAAGGTAAGTACTTTTTATAATATTATGTCTAATTATAGCACTTGTGTGCTGTTAAAATCTTGTATCTATTAATTATAATAGAGAATCACTCTATTTGCCTATCTCACGGTTTATATCACTATAACCTCAAAATTATGGAAATTTATTAGAAAACTGCATATTAATAGAATTGTAATATTTTTAATAACTTTTTCTGTTATAGAAGCTGTTCGTGAAATACACAATCATGCCACTGATGCAGAAATTGCTGAATGCATTTCCAAGTGGCTTGCTCAAGCTCCGGTTAGGATTGAGAGATCAAAGTATGTCATTTTACATATAATTCTATACATACTTGCAGTATGTATATTTTTATGTAATTTTATGCTAATATATGAATTTTAATTCCTATTTTATTTTTACAGGCAACATGCAAACAAAAACGAAGAAGATTCAATTATTTAATTAAAGGAAAAATATTTGAACATATAATTAAAGGAAAAATAATATCTCAAGAAGAGGATTTTTAAGTTTTTTTTTATAAAGAACAGTTACTTTTTTATAACAAAAATAGAGAAAATGTTTATTTCATTTTTTATTACTATTGTTATATTACATATAATTGTCTATTTATGTTAATAAATAAAAATATTGAAGTTATATAATTAAAAATATTTAAAGTATATAATAATGAATAATTATAATTATTGCAAATTCATTGCATTGCAATATTATTATGACGTTTCGTTGCAATGTTCCGAAAAGCGGACATTTTCACATTCCTGCAATCCCATAGCAATGCTGCAGAGACATTTCACGGTGAATTTGCAATGTTGCTACGTTGCGGTGGAAGATTCCTGCAATATATATGCAATATTTTCGTGCTGTATGGGCAGGTAGGCCATCAAAGATGCAGGAAATCGTTACGTACGACATAATGCACGCGCTCATCATGGTAACATATTATCATGGCAAGTGCAAAGATAATAATAAAATACAAAGATAATAACGTTGCGCGAACACGCGCGACGATTGCTTCGATCGCGCGTGTCTCCTTCCTTGATTGAGTATCCGCGGAAAGTTAGATGACAACGGTTCACAAATATTTCATTTCAAAAGCGCTCTCAAGGCCGTAAGAGACTGTCCAACGATACCTCTGTATCATCGATCAGGTCCGCGTCAACTATATTTCTCTAACTTTCTACATTTCTTGCGCGCCGGTTATAGACTGACTCACCTGTTACCTAACCCTGTGAGAAATTTTACAAGATCAGAGACCAACATGTTTTTTCTTTTCAAATAAACAATCGAACTAGAATGCGCTCGAAAGAAATTTTTTCGGCTTTGGTGTTTTATTTTTCGGCTTTGGTGTTTTATTCAACTTGCGACAGTGTCGCGCGCAAATGCTTTCGATCGAGATAATGTAAATTACGCGTGACGGTAAAACACGTGAGACGCGAAAAATGAACGCCTCGCGTCGCGTCGAGTGTCGATTCGATGATGATGATGATGCAGGGTTATTATCCCCGCGGGACTTTTGCAAAAAAATGTAGCATTCTCTTAATGCGTATCGTGATAAGAAGTGAGAAGTTTATATAAACAAATTCTAAACTCGCACGCAAAACATAATTTCTTCATCAAACAACATGCACGCCTCCAAGTACTATTTTTACATTTGCATTTGGGGCGCACTTTGCATCCGTTTTTGTATATTTCATATAAACACACAATTTGTATAAATACATGTATGTATAAGCAAACATCTTTGCAATCCAAACGCGCAGAACCAGTGTTCGTTACTTCAAACTCGATACTCGTTACAAAAAGAGTGTTATCAAAAGAGCGCTTGGCGCACTAAATGTTTAAAGCGATTCTTTAATAAAAAAAAAAAAGCAAAAAGGATGAGCGAATGTGCGTCTCAGTTCTGCGTATAATAATCAATGATCAATGCGGCCGTGTTTCCCCCGTTACTGCGCGGACGTAAAATTGTACATCGGGTATCTTGGTGCGAAACGATTGGCCAGGCCGTAAACGTGTTCCGACTCTCCGCGCTCGCGAATACTTCTAGCGCCGTGCACCGACTCCTCGTAGGATGGTGGGGCTGCGAAAGAGAGACGAATCAAAAGAGATTACACGTACGCGAGAGAAGCGCAGACACTGAGAGTCTTTATCCTTACGTAAGTTTGGATACAAATGCGATTCCGGTATCGGGGGTAGCGCGGTGTCCGCCGAAGGTACGACGAAACCGGCCTCGGGTGGCTTCGTTGCGGGATAACCGCCGTCTACTTGAGGAGGTGGTGCGGTCGGGGCGTGATAAGCGGCGAGCGGAACCGTTCCCACAAAGATGAGCGTCTTGTCGGAGAGGTTCATATGATACCTGAAAGTGAAGTTAAAACGTAAAGTTTAAAATGATAACGAGAACAATGATTAATCTCAATTGCAGAAAACGATAGATAGAATCAATGTTATACCAACCACCCTTCAACGCGCGCTTCCACTTTCAAATTGTACTCGAGATCGATAATGCCACATTGAGCGAGATTCGAGGGTGGGGTAGGAGGAATATCCAGGTGCTGCTCGTAATCGGCGATTTCACCGCGCTCGATCGGACCCTTGCTGACTTCCGTCACCACAGTCTCCTCCGTTTTAGTATCCGTGTGCGGTGTAGTGGCGCGAAGAGTCACAATCTGGACTTTACGATGCGTCATTACTCGTTGGTGAGAGACGTTTTCCTTCGAGTGGCTTTAAAATGCTAAAATTCAATCCCGCGGAGCGGAATCGTCATTACGTACCTTATAGAGGGCAAGTTTTACGGCGTTTACAACGACGTTTGACGAATTCTCAACGTTTATCTTTATCGGCATCGACTGTCCAGGCACGTATCCTCGAGCTGGCAACGCAAAATTTACGGTCAACGGTGGCGTGGCGCAACATAGGCAACAGAACGTCTTACTCATCTCTTGTCGCACGGATTCCTGAAAATCTAATTGCACTTGCTACTGCCATTCGTATCGTGTCGCGACGGAAATGCATGACGATAGATTAGAGTTTAATACAAACAGCCGCTTTTGGTTCTGTGTTCAAGTCTAAGGGAGCGATGACCGTGAATGGACTCTTGACGTCTTGATCGAACTTCCACGGTCGATCTAGCGTGGCTTTCACGATATAACGAATGTGCCCAAAGTCCGATTCGAAGCTGCTCGGTAGATGCAACGGTAAGGAGCAAGCGAATGGGAATTTGTGTTCCCCGGACTGTATCTCGATTTCTCCACCTGATGAAAAGATCCTCGTACAAACTTGGGTAATTATGTACTTTAACGGACCCAGCCCCGATGACCTTGACCTTGACATATGTTGTCAATGTCACCCTCATGAGTGACCTTGAAGAAGTTTTAGCCGTCGCTCGTCGTTTGTTAAAAAGTTATAAACAAAAGAAATTTTGAAAATATAGTAGTTATTTTGAAAGAATATTGAATATTGAAAGATATAAACGACGAATACGTATATGAACGAAGAAAGGAAAGTCATTTAAAGCAGTGAATTGTTAATATATAGAATAGTTTCTTTTAATATAAGTACAAAGTATTCTTCACTTTAACCACAAGCACAAACAGTTAAATACAAAGTATTCTCTGCTTTAACTTAACCTAACCTAACCTAACCCAAACCTATTTCTGATTTAAAGCTAAAATTCCATCAAATATACTCTTTCGTAAATGTATATGGTATCGTAAAATTATGCTTTATTCATTAAACATTTTTGCTAATAACTTTTTAACAAACAACGAGCGAAGGGTGAAACCTAGTGCGGGTTATTCGGAAAGGTGACTTTTGTAATATATGTCAAACTCAAGCCTTGCTTCGCGTGGACAGCTGAAAATTCGTGCAAAATTATTAAACTTCTTTTGTTAATAACTTTTGAATAAACAACGAGCGACGGCTAAAACCTCTTCAAGGTCACTCAGGAGGGTGACCTTGACAACATATGTCAAGGTCAAGGTCATCGGGGCTGGGTCCGTTAAAGTACATAATTACCCAAACTTGTTATTGAACGAAGAAAAATAACCGTGCAACGAAGAACTTTTGACTTACCGGAAGATGATCCAATCAAGTAGTATTTTGTTTTGAAATACTCTTCGTGAGCAGTTACGGTTTGAGTTCCCTCTCGATATTGTCCGTTCTCATCCATCTCTTGTTTGTCAGTTGTCCAACAAGTATTTGCTTCGCCTTTCGCTGTTACACTTATACCTACGTAAAAGTCGAAAGAAATGGCCATTGGGGATTTGAATCGTCCAGATAAATTACGCTTATATAGCCATATATAAGCGTAATTTATTATTTTTTATATGAAGAATATAATGACATTCTTCAAATTATTCACGAGAGTTTGTGTCGCGGCAGGTGTAAACACACCATTTACACATCTTTAATCTGTGTTGCATGTAGCTTAACACACACACACACATATATATATATTACAAACTGTGTTTGTAATCAGCGAAACTATATGCAATAACATGTATGAAGCACGCAACGACAATCTGCAAAGACGGACTCGTTTCGCGTCCGATCGATCAAGCATGACGACTCACCGCGAATCTTCTTTGTGCTGTCCAGTGCAACGACGATGTTACCCGTCACCGTTTGACCGGGATAATACGTGCTCCACTGATTGTCAAACGCTATACGAAAGTCTTTGAGACCCATGCTTCGGTTGGTTTACGCTTCTCTTCACCCGATCTCCGCCCGTCGTCCGAACTCCCGATCGCTCCGTACGCGCGGCATCCACCAAAGTCCGCTGACGTCTAACGCGATACGTTCGACGTCGCCGGCCTTCTGCTCCGACATCGCGATCCGAGCGCGTCGCTCGAGCTATATCGAGCCGTGACGACGCGTCGCTACCGTTCTACTCGCGCAAACGACGGATGTGACGCAATCGGCGTTGAAACTCCGGTCGACGCCAGGGCCGTCCTCGCGCGACGAGCGCGGGCATCCTTGCAGAAGCTCCGCGCGAAGCTGCATCGAGATGCAACCATCCATTTTTATTCCCTTCCCCCCTTTATTCAGGAAGATGCAGAAGCTCGCGCAGAATTCGCTCCTCGTTCGCTCGAGATCTTGCGACCGGCGCTGATTTATTGGCGCGCCGACAAATCGAAACGACCGCGCGAGTTCTCGAATGCTCGAGTCTGTTCGATGCTCGTCTTTAACGTTTCTGCGCTTTTGCCGCAAAAGTACGTGCCCCGTGGCATAAAAGTCTCTCCTTCGTATCGACTTACCAACCCGCTGCGACTTGGGAGACCACGTGTCACTTACGCTTCCTACGCTTTGCTTCTCTCTCTCTCTCTCTCTTGTATCTTCTTACGTGCGTTTTTTTATTACAAGACGACCACCACCTATTTCGTCTCTCGCGCGGATCGCACCGTCCGGTCGCATTCTGCCGCCAAGGCATCGGTGGTGGCGCGTCATCCCCTTCGCGCAAGCCCCGCTACTCGTCAGGGGCTATTGATCCATGTGCGTTTCGACCAACAGTCGAACCATAGAGCGCCGCGGAGGACGGGCTGCACGCGCCGCCCGTAAATACATACTCTAGTCTAGTGCGTCGTGGCCGAGAATCTTGCTCAGGCATCCTTTTAAAACGCTCGAGCAGCAGCGTGGCCGAAGATGGTCGGTAGAGTGACGGAGGATGGACCCCTCATTCGACCTGTCGAGTCTGGTGAGTCCCGTCGACGTCCGCGTTCCTTCCGGCGTGCAACACGGTAGCTCCCCGTTTACTCACAACCGCTCGGTTCGTCGCAAGATTGACCAACTGTCCCCCGTTTCATCCGCGTCACGTGAGCGTTCTCCGACGATGGCGTTCGCGGAACGCCGACAGCTGTCATCTCTCGTCTTCCCAATTTGCTCAACCGCACGAAATCGTTGTTCGCGCGGAATTGAGCGATAATTGCGCGTTCTCCAGACCTTTTGCGACATGTCGAAAATGTACGGCGCGTTCCTTGCTCGTAATTATTCGCGATCTATTTGACAATCATGAGGACGGAATCGATTCCGTCGTAAAAAGCGTTGGAAAATTGAACGATACGTAACTCGCTGATGTGGACTGGTCCGACCATGTAGATTCGCATATCGCGCGGCGATTGCACCGAGAAGGCGATGCAGTCACGCGATGCATTCGCGTAGATTTATTTGCGATACCTGTATGTATGTACACGGCACACGATAGTGTTGCGTGTTTTTCGCATTTCGCGCTTTTGCATGATATCAAACAACCAAAGATCGAAGAGAGACCGTTTTGCCATCCCCTTGCGCGTACGCGTTGATTTTCTCATACGTCACTCTCGCGTACGTCGGTAGTTTGCTTTGCTACTCGGTCCTCGTTTACTTTTATGCAGCATTTTGCGGCGCGGCGCTAGTCGCGATAAATCGCGTATAATTACGACAGCGAGATTGAAAAATCAAAAAGTCGAAAAGGAAAGAAAAAAGAAAAGACGCGCGCGCGCGCGCGTGATTTTTCAGTCTCGACGGCGACGCTGGTGACGCTGTGCATCGGCGCCGCTTTTCTACTGTGCGCCGTCGCGATGACCTGGTGGCTCTGCCGACGACGTCGCGAGCACACCAAGCTGAGCTCCGACAAGTCTCTCGCGTTCAGGCCGCCGCACCGGAAGCCGACGGCGGTTAAGAGTCCCGGCAGCACGAGCCACTACCTGAAGAAGAGCCCGTCGCCGACGGGACCGGCCAAGAGTCCACCCGGTTCCGGCGGACAAACGCCGAGCCCGACCGGGTCCCAATCGTCGAATCCCGCGTCTCAGCCGAGAACACCGCAGAGCGCAGGTACCCTCGACTTTCGAAAAGTTCTAGCTTCTGTTCATTCGATTGAACTTGATAATCATCTCGACGACGACGACACAGGTACCCCGGTTGAAACGCCGCCCGTCGAAGTCGCTGTAAGTATAGAGAACGAGCGTGACAAGGCCGAACTGGAGAACAACGAGAAGGTCGAGCGCGAGAAGAGTCAAACGGCCGAGAACGACAAGGACAATTTGGGCCAGCTGGTCTTCAAGTTGCGATACCGGAGCGAACAGAATGCGCTTGCTGTCACCGTGGTCAAGTGCAAGGGACTCCCCGCGAGAGGCCAACAGAACGCGACCAGCGATCCTTACGTGAAGCTGCAATTATTGCCCGACAAACAACATCACGTGAAGACTAGAGTTCTCAGGAACACCAGGGATCCAGTGTACGACGAGGATTTCACATTTTTCGGCATATCGCAGAGTCAACTTCAGGTATGCCGAGCGCTACGTCGACTCAATTGCTTTGGCTAAACAAATCACTTGATTCAGCTAAATAAAGAAAGAATTGCAAGAGCTGACGAAAGCAATGCTTCCACTTGAAACGAGATTAATCTGTTTGATGATTATGATTGCAGAAAATTAGCTTACACTTCATCGTGCTGAGTTTCGACAGATACTCGCGCGACGACATCATCGGAGAACTGACGTGTGCTTTATCGTCGGTGCCCGGCTTGGAAGACGCGGATAATCAAGAGATATCTCTCTGTCGAAAAATATGCCCCAGAAATCTCAAGGTAAGTGTGATCCTCACGCGGAAAACGGTCGAGGATCTCGAGGATTTCGCGACACGTTACGATAAATATCGCGAAAATGATCGTATCGACAGATACAGTCGCAAGGACGAGGTGAGCTGCTGGTCTCCCTTTGCTGGCAACCGGTCACCAGCCGATTGACGGTGGTGGTGTTAAAAGCGCGTAATCTACCGAAAATGGACGTGACCGGACTCGCTGATCCGTACGTCAAGATCTACCTGCTGTACAATCAGCAACGCATCGCCAAGAAAAAGACGCACGTGAAGAAGCGCACGTTAAGCCCGGTGTTTAACGAATCTTTCGTCTTTGATATACCGAACGGCGCGGACGGACTTAACAATGTCAGCCTCGAGTTCATGCTACTGGATTGGGACCGAGTCACGAAGAACGAGGTAAGCTCGACGCTGCTCCGTCGCCCGACGCGTACGTCCTGACAATTGGTTTTCTTTAGGTGATCGGCCGGCTAGAGTTCGGCGGACCAAAGTGTCAGGGCTCCGCCGTCAACCATTGGAAGGAGGTGTGCAGCTCACCGCGACGACAGATAGCCGACTGGCATAAATTGCGAGAGTAAACCGGCCTCCTCAGTATCAGTCCGAGTTCTCTCGTCTCCGATTTCTCTAGAATCCCATATCCCCCTCCGCTGTGAAACTATCAACCCGATCCCTGAAACCCTACGACGAGGTAGGGTGTCTGTTTTGTAAACCTAATACTCGATGTATATTAGGCTTGAAACGAGTAGCTCGTCCATCCATGGTCGCCGCCGGTACGGAGGATCGGCTAAATGATCGATGCAAATTCTTTACTTCGAACTTTGACCGCCAAAAAACGGTAAATTATTCATTTGTCGGGACTCGGGTCCGTGACGTATTCTTTCGTTTTCTGGGTGTGAACGCGGACAGGATTGCTCGTTGATCAGGTGATCGGTGCAACGATATCGTTGCTTCAGGACGTAACGGCACGCGATCACGGGATGGATATAGCTTGCAGGATGTGCTTTATGACATAAACATAGATATTAAGATTTCCGACCAGTTGGATAACGATACCGTGAAAGAAGAGTATCGGTGCGCGCACACCGACCGATTGACCTTTCGATCGTTAGAGAAGTCGCATCATGTAGATGAAATGGATTTGCTTGGCTACTGCATTACGATCTTAAATGCAAGTGTGCATCGGTGCATCGTCGCAGAAAGGGAGATGCACCTTTAACCGATATTTAACCGATATTCTTCGAACTTTGACCGCCAAAAAACGGTAAATTATTCATTTGTCGGGACTCGTGTCCGTGACGTATTCTTTCGTTTTCTGGGTGTGAACGCGGACAGGATTGCTCGTTGATCAGGTGATCGGTGCAACGATATCGTTGCTTCAGGACGTAACGGCACGCGATCACGGGATGGATATAGCTTGCAGGATGTGCTTTATGACATAAACATAGATATTAAGATTTCCGACCAGTTGGATAACGATACCGTGAAAGAAGAGTATCGGTGCGCGCACACCGACCGATTGACCTTTCGATCGTTAGAGATGTCGCATCATGTAGATGAAATGGATTTGCTTGGCTACTGCATTACGATCTTAAATGCAAGTGTGCATCGGTGCATCGTCGCAGAAAGGGAGATGCACCTTTAACCGATATTTAACCGATATTCTTCGAACTTTGACCGCCAAAAAACGGTAAATTATTCATTTGTCGGGACTCGTGTCCGTGACGTATTCTTTCGTTTTCTGGGTGTGAACGCGGACAGGATTGCTCGTTGATCAGGTGATCGGTGCAACGATATCGTTGCTTCAGGACGTAACGGCACGCGATCACGGGATGGATATAGCTTGCAGGATGTGCTTTATGACATAAACATAGATAATAAGATTTCCGACCAGTTGGATAACGATACCGTGAAAGAAGAGTATCGGTGCGCGCACACCGACCGATTGACCTTTCGATCGTTAGAGATGTCGCATCATGTAGATGAAATGGATTTGCTTGGCTACTGCATTACGATCTTAAATGCAAGTGTGCATCGGTGCATCGTCGCAGAAAGGGAGATGCACCTTTAACCGATATTTAACCGATATTCTTCGAACTTTGACCGCCAAAAAACGGTAAATTATTCATTTATCGGGACTCGGGTCCGTGACGTATTCTTTCGTTTTCTGGGTGTGAACGCGGACAGGATTGCTCGTTGATCAGGTGATCGGTGCAACGATATCGTTGCTTCAGGACGTAACGGCACGCGATCACGGGATGGATATAGCTTGCAGGATGTGCTTTATGACATAACATAGATATTAAGATTTCCGACCAGTTGGATAACGATACCGTGAAAGAAGAGTATCGGTGCGCGCACACCGACCGATTGACCTTTCGATCGTTAGAGATGTCGCATCATGTAGATGAAATGGATTTGCTTGGCTACTGCATTACGATCTTAAATGCAAGTGTGCATCGGTGCATCGTCGCAGAAAGGGAGATGCACCTTTAACCGATATTTAACCGATATTAATCGAATTCCTTGTTAATTTGCTTTAATCCATTTTATTTATGTGATGCGCATCGTTTACTCGCGATCGAAAGGCCGCGCATATCGCGCGTGTTAGAGGCGAGTATGAAAGATACGTGCTTCGTGCGACCGTAAATTCTCGGCTCTTGAGGAATGACTTGAGAAGAAGCCTCCCTCTTTTGCACGACTCGCATGATTAATAACAAGAGAAAAAAAGAAAACTCTTTATTGATGATATATCTCCAAAGTAATTAGCAAAAGGGATTTATATTTTTATTTCGTAATGAGAATCTCAAAAGTCATTGTCCTTCTCCTCGAGTTGGAGTAACATTGCGAGATCCTGTACTTGCCACCGTTTACTTGTGCTTAATTAATAGTAGTTACGTCACTAGGTTTGTAGCACGATGTTAAATCCGTCTGGAGTTAACGCGTCATCTCAGATCGTGCGGCAAGATCGACGAAAGTTTAAGAGTCGCTGTACTTTGCTGAATTCATCCAACGCACGCGTCTCCGATCTGATTATGATATCGTGCGTAATATACAGGGTGTCCCGAATTTAAATGTCCAAACTTCGGGAGCGTGTAGGGGATGATAAATGAAAAATAAAAAGTCCTTTAGAGATATGCTCGTTTTTACTTCGTTTTGGAAAAATCGCAAAAAAGAAAACGTAGATTTCATGCAGCAATGACTCGTCGTTCCGGAATTCTTCTGTTTGAAAATCGGCGCCGCGCATACTCTCGCACTTCCTTTGTTTGTTTACATTTCTTTTTTTGTTTACATTTCTGCTTCTCTCCTATAAATTCGTCAGTTACTCATCAGAAGCCATCGAGTGAATTACTCCTGTCACAATGCCGCATACATATTCTAACGTTGAATATGCTGATATGGTTTTCGTGTATGGTTTCTGTGACGGTAATGCTAGGGATATCTACATTTACATTAAGCAAGTGACAACATGAATAAATAAGTGTGAAGTCTACGTTTTCTCTTTTGCGATTTTTCCAAAACGAAGTAAAAACGAGCATATCTCTAAAGGACTTTTTATTTTTGATTTATCATCCCCTACACGCTCCCGAAGTTTGGACATTTAAATTCGGGACACCCTGTATACTCTCAATGTTGTAAAACTGAGAGAGGCACTCCGAGTTTTTTGACTTGTTTCGTCGATAATAATCCTCTTTCTATTCTCGTTACGTCGTGTACAATGCACGGAGTAAGGCTCGGAGAAAAATCGCAAACTCGAACGAGTCTGAAAGTGCAATGCATCGATGCGTGATAATGTATCAAGTTTGAATTCTATTCTTACAAATAAAGGAGCAACAAGCGAGAACTGTTACTTTTAAGAGTAGCTGGACTACGGATAGTCTTGGCCCGCATCGCGATTGTACATATGTAATTGATGAAAAGTGACGACTTAATTGATTGTTGCATAGTCAGCATAAGACAAGGAAGGAGGCTCGACATAACGCTGTATGTATACATATACGGTTTGTCAAAAAGACGATCAGATCGATCACTTTCGCAAACGCTAAAGATCAGTCTGATTATTTTTATGATCGACTTTGTATACGTGAAAAGTGAGAAGCAAAATGCTCCGCGCGGTACTGTACAAACTCTTCCGGTTTATACAGTAGTAATCATTTGGTGAGACTATATTGCAAACTGCAATATTGCAATCACCTTTATTTATATCTTATTTTACCTTTATTATCCTTTCTTTGCAATTTGCCTTGTTAGTCTGGATTGTACTAATTGTCCTTTGTTGGCGCTATTGTCGATGAGATCGATAACGTGCAAATCGACACTGGCAAATCACGAAACAACGTGACTTTCATTTCGAAAGTAAAAGTCAATATTCAGCAACGCATAATTAACGAATGCTTATTTTTTTATTACACTTCATCATATCACAATATGAATCTTGCGCAACCTGAAAGAGAAATGTTTGGCTTGATCGATCGTAAATGCAAGCACGATCATCAATTTTGTATGTTTATTAGGCGCTCAGCAAGTCTTTGGTTTTACGCATTCGAAAACTTTGAATGAGATCAAATTGGATAGGAAGGACATTGTTCTCTTCGTAATTTGAAGAGAAGTTTTATACTGCGTGCACACTCCATTATCCTCTTTTATAGCTGGAAAGGATGAGACGCGATGCGCGCAAGGAGAAGAAACATGATTAATCGCTGATTGCGATATGATGCAAGTATAACAGTAATCACCGTGATCGAAAGTATGACAGAAAAGTCGCAATATATCATACGAAGACTCAAGAAATACACCGAATAATAAGTTTTAAGTACGTTTTAAGATAGCGAACACGACATGTTGTCGACTCACTAAGAAACGAACGGCATTACACGATCGAACATTACAGGATATTTATTTCATTGCTATACAATTATAAACACAATTATATAAATCACAGATTCACACACACACACACACACACAAAACGAGTATAATAAGTAGTACATATAGTGAAACACAACGTACATCCGTCTGTCGCTCTCCTGTGAACCGTGAAGGCTACGATCTCTCGTGCGAAATCGATTTTGTGAGCACGAGAAAATATTGATGCGTTATTGGTCTTCTCGATAATTATTTGATTTAAAACTGATGAAGAAGAGTGCTCGAGATCGACAGACACGCTGTAAGATAATGGGCGACGATACGAAATGCTCGAAAATCATCGTTCTTGTTAATTCGGTACTTAATTCCTTTGATTGTTTTAATTGTTTTGCTTCTTTGCCGCTTTTACATGATAAATAAATAATTGTACGTTGTAATAAAGACATTCCAATTGTTTAAATATTGTAGTTACGTATAAAACAAAATTACAAAAAATATCGCATAGACAAACTTTATTATTTAGCTTTATCTAGCTCTAGAATAAATCAGTTTGTCAGTAGCTGCACTATAGCTATAGTTGAGAAGAGATTAATCCCAACAAGAAAAAAAGGAAAGACACAATTTTCTATATAAATCAGTATGTGGATATTAGAAATTATTGCTTGTATTGTGAGATACACACACACACACATGATGTATGTACATATGTATAATGTTTGCCAAAATTCTCCTTTTATGTTACATCGAATTGATAAAGTACTGATGCTTTTTAAGCATTCATAAACATTATAGACTAAAGGATGCGGCGTGTGAGAAAATACTGTGCGTAAGCAGATATTAAGGCTGTGTGGTCAATAAAGCGCTCTAAAATAAACATCTTAATAAATGCAATAATTACTCTTACATCTCATGTCAACTCTGTCCTGTTTTTCTAAAACAAAACGGCAAGATCGGAAACGATCTTACGTACCAATACAACAAATTGTGTAAGGCTAAAGGTACATTACATCGAAACTGATGAAAAATTTATCAAGTCATTTAATTGAGGCAATCTTTCTCGCAACGCAATCATTCATAAACGGTTTGTTTTTAAAAATAAGGATAAGGTAGAAACACAATAATTTCAAATAATTAGAAAAATATTTTATTTGCATTAATAGCTCTTTGTCAGAAAGTTTACGTAACTTACAAAAATGCTTTGTCGGAGATACACATTATAACTATAATATTTCACATATCTTAAAAAAGTACAAGTCCGTAAAATGTAAATGCGATCTCACATCAATCTTTCCTCTACAGATTGCATCTATTACATCTTTGGATAAATGTTATATATATATATATATATGTATATATATATAGAAAAAATATATATATAATATCTAACGCACACACATGAAGAACTATTATAATTATAAATATTTGTACATCGTCATTGTGTGCTTAACAACGTAATACCTATAAACAACCATGCTCGCAACAGTGACATTTCGTGACTAATTACATTTGTTTATTTAAAGAGGATAATTCGCATTGAATTATCAAAACGGGAAGAACGGCGCACGTGTGCTTATATCATCAAGCACACGTACATGAACAACGGCAAGGCCAAATTGTCCACCTGATTTGTGCGTGCCTCGATCAACGACACCGATACAGCCGCCAAGATGCTTCTCAGCAGTAGCCAGTGACTGTCCACGAAACCTGGAAAAATACGAGTAAAAACGCAAATAAGAGCAAGAGCCTTAGTGAAAAGTGAAGAACGCTTGTTGAAAAGATACAAGAACCGAAATATACCGCAGAATGTTAAACCGAGTATTACACAAACTTGGCAAAACACGCATGCGACGGTGCCTTCGATAGTTTTCTCTGTGCCGACCCACTTGTGCGAACCCCATCTGCATCCGACAAAGTTTGCAGCAGTGTCACCGATTCCTATCGTCAACACGCCGCTGAACAACACCAACAGTGTCAAATTACTGGTAGGCATCCAAAGAGAAAACGATAAGCCACATAATAGATATATGGCTGTCAGTGAGAGTAAAGAGTCTTTCTCATCGACAAATAGAGTAAATCCTTCATGCAAAATTTCTCCCAAGGGCGGAATCTTTAAAAGTCTGATTGTCTGGAATTCATTAACACCATTGTTAGCGCAGAAAATAAATATCAATTACATTGACTGATGTATTGCACGATAATTGTATGATATTGTACCTCGAGAGCAATAAACAGCGCCAGCATCACTCCGCTGGCCAAGTACAACAATGAAGGATCGTATATCATGCCAGGAATATATACAAATATGGCTAAAATGTGAAAGCTTTTTCTACAAGAGCTCGTAGCTTGTGACTTGGATAATATTTGACACATTATGGTAAAGATGCTCAGCAAGAGACACACTGCCCAGTATGCGACTATCGCGGCCTGTAAACAATTTTATTGAAGTAAGATCGATTCGATTTAAATGCAATTGCGATTGAAGAGAGACGTCGTGTCGCTACTTACCCTCTTACGATCGTTAAACATAAAAGTAATGATCCACATTACTGGGTTTTGGTCAAGAATGATGCAAAGTAGCGGAACAGTTATGAAACATAGGAGACTGACGGTCATTGAGTAAAAGTATTTTGTGTTGTGCAGAATAGGAAAATATCCACACAGAAGGCACACTGACATTACATACAGTATTCCCACCTGTAAAAATGCATCACGCAAGTGAGTTAAGGATAAGTGATATCACAGAGAAGAAACGGACGCGTGCGTTTCTGTACCTGCAACAAAACTGTGCTGATGTCGTTATCGTGAATTGGAGGTAAATGATATCGCAGAGGTAAATTGGTAACGGCCGACATCAAGAACAAGATACAACTGTGCATAACTGCCGTCGCTTCTCCCATCGTGAAGCAGTACGGAAAGGCTGACATTAGTTGCAGGACGCCCCATGTGCCCAAACTGCCAACAGTCACGCCCCACGTGACGCTCGTTAACAATCCTGTTGACATTTAATAAAGAAATCAGTAGAAGCATGCGCTCAGGGTCACTCAGGATCCTCTTACGGCAATTAAGGGTGAATTCGTGAATCGGTATACCTCTGTTGGCCGCAAGCAGAAACAGCATGGACGTTACGATCGCAGGCAGAAAATATACGACGTGAAAATCCTTTGCCGCGACTCCTTGCATCGATAGTCGTGTGTAAAGGCAACAGGTAGAAAGAACGAGACCGAAGCCTGTGATTCCCACAAGCAAACATATTTCGGAGTAGCTGTTCTCCTCCCTCAATATCGTGATCACGGCACTCAAGCCAACCAAAGTACCTAGCCATAATCCACTGCTCGCGTTTGGCCTACAAACGACAAATCCATGATACATAATAATGAAATGTCCAACCTCACCCAAGGTTTCCCTCCTCGAGTATCATCGTTGATTTTCATCCAACTGAAAATTCTCATTGTTGGACCACGAGCGTGCGACGTCGATATCGAGTGAAACGATTTGCAGCGTAACGTTCGCGCTACAAATTTGTGATAGCTACGAGACGTAAGAGCGGTTTGCACTTTGAGGTTATCTTCCTCCACTGGAGAAAAAAAAAGAGAAAGAATATGTAACTTGTCAGCAGCGTACCGATGTTGTATACCATTGCGCTTGACATTTTGCAATATCTTCTCCTCGAAATGCTTGTATCGTGCAATCAACGTCTCCATTTTCCTCTCGTGATTAGAAAAGATGACTTTTCACAGCATCGGGGTGACCACGCCGCCTAACGTCACCGTACTTTGAACACGGAAAATGATCGTGAATAATCAACACACGAGAGATAGCGTCGACTCCTATTATTTCCCACTGCACTTTTCCGAATGACACCATGATATCGATACGCGCTGATAGTACGTATGCACACTGTCGCTCGCGTGCGGCACGCACTGCGTGTCAGGTGCTCATATACCAACATTCTATATCGCAATTATCTCGAAATTATAAGTTATTAAATAATTATAAAAGTTACAAAATATTAAAAAGTTATTAAATTGGCATTCTTTTACCATTCCTTCTCTGCATCACATATGATACATATTTAACTATTATATTGGGTCGTCCGGAAAGTTCGTGCCGATTTTGAAGGAAAATTCAAAGGCAACATTTTTTTATGTCGATAAATATTTATTGACTTATGTATGCACCGTTTTGTTTCACAACTTTTGTCCATCTTTCACGCAACTGGAAGATTCCATTCTCCCAGAACTTCTTAGGTTTCTCGGCGAAAAGTTCCTCAAGGTGGTTTTTTATGTCGATCAAAGAGTTGAAGTTCTTGCCGCTAAGAGAATTTTGCAAAGACCTAAATAAGTGAAAGTCTGAAGGTGCAATGTCTGGTGAATACGGTGGGTGAGGTAGCACATCCCAGCCAAACTCCAACAATTTTTGTCGGGTAGTCAAAGAAACATGAGGTCTGGCATTGTCCTGATGGAACACGACGCCCTTCCTATTAGCTAATTCTGGACGATTTTCCTGAATCGCTGTCTAATTCGTCCAGTTGCGAGCAATACTTATCTGCATTTATCGTTTGGTTGTGTGGTAGGAGCTTATAATATAGGATTCCTTTCCAATCCCACCAGACACAGAGCATGACTTTTTTTGGATGAAGGCTGGCTTTCGGAGTGGTTAATGCTGGTTCATTTCGCTTACCCCAGGATCTTTTTCGTTCTACATTGTTGTAAATGATCCATTTTTCGTCACCCGTCACTAATTGCTTCAAAAATGGTACGTTTGCGTTGCGCTTGTACAGCGAGTCGCAGATGGAAATGCGATCCATTAAATTTTTTCGGCCAAATTATGCGGAACCCATACATCATAGCGACTTTACGTAATCAAGCTTCACTACATGATCGTGAATAGTGGTTTTCGATATTTTCAGTATCTCTGCTAATTCACGTGTCGTGTAGCGCGGGTTATTCTCGATCAGTGTCTTGAGTTGGTCATCATCAGTAGTAGAAGGTCTGCCCGAGCGTTCTTGGTCTTTAAGGTTAAAATCACCAGCTCTAAACTTAGCGAACCACTTACGTACGGTTCTTTCAGCTAAAGCGCCTTCTCCGTAAACAGAACATATCGAATTTGTTGCTTGTGAGGCATTTTTGCCTTTCCGGTAATAGAAAAGCATCAAGTGTCTAAAATGTTCTTTGTTTTCTTCCATCTTCAAAAGAGTACAAAACTCACACGAATCAATTTATCTGAAACAACTTTTTTCCTAAAGATGCGTTGAAATGTCACCTTTAAGCATATGTATATAAATCGTATGTTTTCAATAACATTGATATATTCAGACATGTTCCAACGCCATTTATTAAAAATCGGCACGAACTTTCCGGACAACCCAATAGATCCAATTAATTTTTACTGTATATTTTTACTATTTCATAAATTTTGCTTCACAGTTCCTTAAACGTGATAAATAACGTAGCCTGAGATTAAACGATGAAAAATAAAAATCAACTACCGATAAGAGTTGACATAAAAATTAATAACTGTTCCCTAAACGCGTCATATTAAAATTTACATACGCAAGTTAAATTTCTAACTCATCTTTCCAAATATCCGATTATTAATTAGGAAAACGTAATTTAACAAGTGCTAAAACTAACTGAAATTATTCGCTTAATTCAACTTTAAATTCAAATTTAAATTTGTCTTAAACAGCTAATTTCAGATCATTATTTAGCCTTGTTTTACAACTTGAAGTTGGCCATTTAATTCAAATTCAAATTTAAATTTGTCTTAAGTGGCTAACTTCAGATCATTGTTTCGTTTCGTTTTACAGACTGAAGTTATTCGCTTAATTAATACGAAATTGGATTATAAGTAGCTAACGTCCTAACCTCAATTTGTTCGACTTTATTATATTAATTATAGATGATTTATATATCTCTGATAATATCTGAATACCTCTAATAACTCTAATATCTGAAGAAGGTTTAAATAAAAACTGTGATCTGACTAGTGAAAAACATTGAGAATTATATTGTAGCAATGTTGTATTATGATATAACGAGAGGATGTAGTAATGTACACCAAGGTTAATCACTTTACATTTTTAATTTTGTATCGACATATATATATGTAGTAATTGTGACATGTGTGTAATTCGATTAAAAGATATATTCCAAATTATAAATTAAATACATATATATAATTTAACAAGTAAAATACTATCAGCCCATTTACATAATTGAAGTTTATAACGATATACAATCTACAACAGCGCTTCTCTTATTTAATTGCAGGTATTTTGTTGCATCTTATCACAAGGAGCGTTGTTAAACTTAGGCTGTACGATGGCGTTTAACAAACGCTATCAGGCTATTAGTCGACGAATCATGAGATGTAACAGTTTCTGGGCTCGTCAGCTCCGGTTCGATAGCTTTAGCCAACTGTTTCCCCAGCTCCACACTGTACAGAAATATTATTAGTTCTCTTTCTGTAATAAATCATTTAAAATGCAACTCAAGTCTTATGTAGAAAACTAAAAATATCAACATTTTCCTTACCCCCATTGGTCATAGGAGTTAATGTCCCAGATTATGCCCTGTATAAAGATTTTGTGTTCGTACATTGCTACAACAGACAAATTCAAATGATTATCTGTACAAGTACTTGTAATTTTAATATGTAGGACATCCGGCGAATTATAATACAACCGGCAACGAGGTGATAATAGTGTAATTAATTTCGCCACATCAAACTTTTTACGAAAAATACTTTCATTGCCAATTGCACGATTTATTAATTTAGATTGCATTTACCAATCAAAGCACCGAGAATAAACGGCGTCAATTTCTGTACTACGATGCTATTTGTTGGTCTGTTTCCTTCAAATATCTTATGCGGCAACAGCAAATCCGTCTGCTGAGCAGTCAGTCCCGACTTTTGTAATTCAGCTCGAGCCTCGTCCTTGTTTTTGCCTTTCATCAGCGCCTCAGTTTGCGCAAGGAAGTTGGCAAGCAAAATGTTATGATGCGAAGGAACCTGCGATGAGAGAAAGTGCTCCATAAAAAGAAAGTAAATTCAGTAGATGGGACAACAATGTGAAAATTATTTCGAGACCGACCTGATTTTGAGACTGCGCGGGAATTATAAAATCGGCCGGCACGAGTCTTGTACCTTGATGTAACAATTGATAAAATGCATGCTGCCCGTTGGTACCCGGCTCTCCCCACACAATTGGCCCTACAAATCACAATTAGCTTACAATTCACAGCATAGAATTTTATCTACACACATTGTGGAATATACCTGTGTTATAATTTACAGTCTTTCCAGAACGAGTGACATATTTTCCATTACTTTCCATATCACCTTGCTGAAAGTAAGCGGCAAACCGATGCAAATACTGGTCGTATGGTAACAGCGCATGTGTTTCAGCTTTATAAAAGTTATGGTACCATACGCCAAGCAAAGCCAGTATAACAGGTGCCTGAAAAAGGCGAATTGCCTTTAATAAAGTATAATCGGCAGATCGTCGAAATCTTTCAAATTGCAATATCAACGTATGGTAAAGATAAACTACTAAAAAAAGGGAACTTTAATTTTCGAGAAAGAAAATTACTGGCTTTCAAATGTGGAAAATTTCTTGAGAATCTGCACAATCACCTCGTGACATTTGTATTGCCTAGCTTATCTTATCTTACATCTGCTTACGTTTTTTTCGAGTGGTGCCGTACAGAAGTGTTGATCCATAAAGTGAGCTCCACTCAAGAGCTTTTCAAAATTCTCGAAACCGATTGACAAACAGATTGACAAGCCAATAGCTGACCATAATGAGTAACGTCCACCGACCCAGTCCCAAAAGCCAAACATATTTTTCACATCGATGCCAAATTCCCTGACCTTAGTTTCATTGGTAGACAATGCTACGAAGTGACGGGCAACCGCAGCTTCCTAGATGTAAGTTCAAAATCATCCAAGAGAAAGAAGAAGGAAGAGCATGATATCAGACAAGAGGCGTTAATGGTAATTTTACGTAATTTTAGCATTGACTCATTAATGTGCTTACGTCCTTGAGTGCTTTCAAAAGCCACTGCTTGGCAGTCGTTGCGTTAGTTATGGTCTCCTGCGTGGTGAACGTCTTGGAAGCTACTATGAACAGAGTAGTCTCTGCATTTAATTTTTTCAGCGTTTCGGCTACATGAGTACCGTCTATGTTGCTGACGAAGTGAACTCTCGGTCCAATGCTGTATATTTTTAAGGCTTCGGTTACCATAAGTGGACCCTGTCAGCGTAATACAAAACGTATATTGCATATTAACGTTAACATTAAGATGAAACGGTTAGGAACAAAGGGAAAGTGATTTGCATAAATCACCAGATCAGATCCACCGATTCCGATATTGACGACGTCCTCGATAGGTTTACCAGTAAATCCTGTCCATTTTTTCGTCAACACCTGTGAAGGAAATGCACATTCTAAGCACCTTTAAGCGTTGAGATATATACACTACGTTACGGAACCTCACTTCATTTGTAAATTCCTTCATATGCTCTAGTACTGCGTTCACATCGGGCATCACGTCTTTTCCATCCACTAATATCGGCTTATTACTTCTGTTACGCAATGCGATATGCAGAACTGCTCTGTTTTCCGTGAAATTGATCCTTTCACCATTAAACATGGCATCTCTCGCAGATTCCACCTTCCGTGCACGAGCCTGCAATGCAACGCATAATTGTATAGGATACGCAAGAGAGGAACATTTTTCAGCAATTTTTTCCGTGCCAAGTAATTTTCATACCAAATTGTACAATAATCCAAGCACTTCTTCGTTGATCCTGTTCTTCGAGTAATCCAACAAAATCGGTCCATCGTGTGGCGTAGCAAGTTCCAAACTGTTAAAAAAAGGAGCAAGGAGCATGACATGTTTGCTTAACAGAAAATCAAACGCCGTAGGGGATGAAACGTGTCAATTTTAAACGTCTTTCGCTCAAGTCGAGTGCCCTTGAAAAGGTCATCTCAAGGTCACGCTTTAGACACGAATCTCACCTAAATTTTTCGAAGCGTTTAGCATCCCGCTGGAACATACTGTATATGTTCATCTTGGAGCCATTGTTGTCAAAATATTGTTGGAGCTGATTCCACGCGGGCTCGGTCAGCAGATCCATCTTGGATTCCATGATTTCGTTGGCTCGAGAAAGCCGCGCGTCACTCCGAGAGCAAGCCTCTCCGACAGCAGCTGACAGTCGTCACTGTCGTAACATCGGTATGCATTGGTGTGCACGACACGCACACACGTGCGAGAGGCAATGCGAACCTGGTGCCATCTATTAGAGCTTGTTGAGACTATACCGCAGATATATAGGGCTGTAGCATTATTGATCGATTATGTTATGTTCGATTAGAGAATTTTCCAAGTAGTTTGGCCGAAACAAAGTTTTCATTTTCGAATATTCCAGATAAGATATTAAGTATTTTCCACGATGAGGTATGTAGTTGAGATTGTATTCAACACCGCATGTGCATCTAACCTATACGAGCTACATTTGTTGCAGCGAGTGAGATGAAAGAAAAATCAACATTTGAAAAGGATTACTAATTGCCAAGCAGGTGTCTCTTTTTGCTCGACGTAGCCATCATTTGTACTTGTTTTGATTTGCTCGCAATGGACGCGCAGGATTTCTGTCGCGGATTACCCAAAGTGGTACGTTCCTTTCCTCCATGTCCAAATCTCTACCGTGTTTACAGCGTAAACGATAGCTGTACAATCTGTCATATTAAATTGTTGTGGCTCTCGTTCATTAGGAACTCCATGCACACTTGAACGGTTCATTAAGTATGAATACTCTGCAGACGTTATATGGGATGCAACAGCGTTCCGACATTGCCACACGCAAGCAAGTTTTCATGGACAATACCGACTTTTCATCCTTAAGCGAGTATAAACACTGTCATCTTTCGATGTAACGTAAATTATTTGATAAATGACATCATTTATCACGTACTGTCCATTTTCCAGATGCTTCAAGGTATTTGACATAGCACACGCGTTAACGGTTACGCCACAAGCTGTGTTTGTTGCTACCTGCGACGTGATAAAGGAATTTCACGAGGACAACGTGATTTATTTAGAACTGAGGAGCACACCTCGCGCTGTAAAGGAGTCAATGACAAAAACGGAGTATCTTGAAGCAATAATGAAAGCCTTCGAGTAAGTGTGACACTCCATTTCATACTTGTACTCGTTCTTTACCCATAGGACACTTTGTAACTCTTGCATATTCTCAGGACATCCAAATCACGGTATCCGCACATAACTGTAAAACTGTTGGTATCAATTAACCGGAAACAAGGCTACGAGTCTGCAAAGGAAAATATAAACCTTGCGATACAATTTACGAAGCGGTACCCGGAATACGTAGTCGGCATCGATCTGAGTGGCGATCCAATGGCGGGAGATTCATTTTTGGAGCTGTTGGAGACGTCTAGGAAAGCGGGCCTCAAAATTGCGGCGCACTGCGCGGAGGTGAACATTGTTCGACGGATTAACAAAAATGTGTATACGGATTAATAAAGATATGCCATGCAGGTACCAAATGAAATGGAGACGATCGATATATTAAAATTTAAACCCGACCGATTGGGACACTGTACTTGCATTCACCCCAGCTTGCAAGGTTCCAAGCAGCTGTTCGACATGCTACTAAAGTCGAGAATTCCAGTCGGTAAGAGATTTTTCACGAAATTCAATTTTCTTTACACCGTTTACCGTACTTTTTTTCTCTTATTTTTCTTTTTCTCGTTTAGAGTTGTGTTTGACGTCAAACGTCAAGTGTAAGACGATATCGTCTTACGCGTCACATCACTTTAAGTACTTGCATCAAGCTGGGCATCCCATAACCATCGGAGTGAGTACGAAAAATGGAGCAAGATACATTGATAAAAATACGATACAACGTGACCGATTATGCAGATGTTACAAGGAACGTTGCTTTCTCTTTCAGACTGACGATAAAGGCGTTTTTAACACGTGCTTGTCAAAAGAATACGAGTTGTTGAGTTCAGTGTTCAATGTCGCGAGAAAACAGCTCAAGGAATTGTCCCTATTATCGGTACAATACAGTTTCGCGAGTGCAGAAGAGAAGAAAAGTTTGTCATCGGTTATCGAGACTTTTGAGACTGATGTCTAATATATTTCATAATAATATTTATAAAATGACGAGACGAGGTAATATTGAAACAAAGAGGTTCTTGTAATAAAGTGTAAGAAAGAACAAAAAGATTTGTGATATATTTACATGATCCTATATTCATGATCCTTTATATAAAAGTAACATTAATTTTATTCGTAATGTCGACATAGTTTTTCGTAATGTGTGACATACATGTAACTTTACACGTAATAACTAATTAGCTATTTATGGAGATATAATCGTTAAGCCAGCTCTTAGCGTTTACCACGTCGCTAAGTATTACTATCCAGGCGCGCTCTCTTCGGTGTTCTCCAAATATATACACAATGTGGCTTAAAATCTTAACTTAAAAAATAGACATTACGAACGCTTAAATTTAAAAACGCTTATAAACGTTTATAAACGCGTACGTGTCTTTCCTAATGAACAAAAAGAAATCGATTAACTATAATAATGACTTATACGCTAGACATGCCGGCGCAAAACATAATACATTAACATTATAGACAATTATTTTGCGCAAACAGTTGTAAATAGGACAATCACAATCAAGCATGATGAAAATACGTTGTTTATCATGATAGGTCTCTCTCTCTCTCTCTTTCTCTCTCAGTATACCTATCAGGGGGACTATTACGGAACTATTTACGATTCTGAACGACATTAATTGCGTTCAATGCGAGTTTCCGACCACATGATTATCATGAATCTCATCGTAATCTCAATAGAATCGACTCTCCATACGTTTCGATAAATGCAATATATATATAATAAGACAAGAAAAAGAAGAAAGTAAATGAATAAGTATGTGACAGACGCGTGCAACGCAAAGAATGCTCGGATCGACAAATCTTTTGTTCGACGCTCCAATTTACGGTTCCTAGCGAATTATTAAGAATGTCTCTCGGAATCGAGTTCACGAGTGGTTGTTCACGTGGTGTCGGCAAAACTGTCCGATCGTCTACCCGACACCGCAGTCGAACGTGTACGATGAGACAAATGATGAAGAAAAATGTAATCATTACGCAATCGGGAATGTTTTTTTTTTTCGAATAAATCCGTAAGCCGTAATAGCCCGCCAGGAACATGTTGCATCCTTCAAAGTATTCACCTGCCAGTATAACATTATACAAATCTCATGTTTTGTCAATAATTAACGAGACAAGTTGCCTTACACTATTAAAAACGTTAAACACGCACAATCGGTGTCCTATTTTGACGTACCAGCATTGATATCTAATAGTGGGTACTGCACCAAACGTAGTTTATTAATTAAAACGTAATTTGGTACAGTAGATGAATGCAATGCCCTAAGTCATACATCGTCGTACACATACATACGTACATATAACAAAGATGATTTGATTCAATGTTATTTTGATTGAATTATTATCACGTCATGATGAGAGAGTAATAATAAGCTGCAGTAATATTAATAGCGGTATAAATATGTAATACAAGTGTAACTGTAGTATCGTGCACGGGATACTGATTGCAACCACGTCATCAACATTAACTTGAACTTGGTAATTGGGCTCATCTCGGATCATCGGATCAATGGAATGTGCCTCTTTACCACCGTCCGGAAGTTACAGTAAGTTACAACAATACCCTGCGCAATGCAAAAGTTGATGAGAGCGCTATGTGATTATAATAATCCCCCCCTCCCCCTCTCCCCGTAATAATAACTTAAAATTGTAGAATATAATTTTTACTCTACACAGTCTTGGTTTGGTTAAACTTTGTCTTATATATGTACAATACGTAACATAGGAATTTTCCAGAGTATATATATGTATATGCTCTGAAAAATTGGGTGTGCGTTACTTGGAAGTGACACCCATTTTCGCATTCACTCAACAGCCTCACAATGTATCTTTTTTTTACTATATATATATATATATACGTTATTTTACATTATTTTGCATATACTTGCGAAATATGTATTCTATGACTAAGAGAATGTTTTCTTACTCAGGTAATTTTGTGAACGTTTCGTAATTAATTTTCTTAGCGCATTACATGTCATTCAAAAAATATTAAAACGTATTAAAACAATATGAAACAACGGTTTTCAC
The DNA here is from genome assembly GCF_003672135.1 of Ooceraea biroi. Taxonomy (NCBI): domain Eukaryota; kingdom Metazoa; phylum Arthropoda; class Insecta; order Hymenoptera; family Formicidae; genus Ooceraea; species Ooceraea biroi. The sequence continues at coordinate 4,273,779 of NC_039517.1, read as the reverse complement.
AATGCTATAGATATCTCACAAACGAGGTATCTACATACCTCGCATCGAGTTATCATTACGGCGCACACTGCGTCGTAATTATAGTCAAATGCATTATACTTGTTGAGATTGACGAGATCCGGATATGCACGCGTGTTAAGAGAGAAATCGACATATATCATATTAGGTATTATTTCGAGTCCTCGTATTTTTCGAGTTTACGTAGCCGGAAAATTAAGTTTATAGTAAGTTATAATCTATGTCGATTTCGTGAGAATTTACAATTATAGTTTTTATTACAACGTACTATGATCTGCTACTTTGTTACCATAGGTAAGTTCCATTTGATGCTCACGTCGATTCAATCGCCAAATGGAACTTGTATCTATGGCGTGCGCTGACGGTGTAACAGTCTAGCATTACACCGTAGGCGACAGCGATATTTCCTCTGTATTTTCATAAAAACAATCTCTTTCATGTGAAATATTTTTTGAAGATATGATAGCAAAAACATATTACGATAAATGATATTTTCGAAACATATTCTTTGGTCAAAACCACTAGATTATATATTTAATAAAATTAATTATTTTAAAAATTCATTCAAAATTCGATTTAAAAATATATACATATCTATCGAAATCAATTTTTTTCATAATCGGATCTCGAGTCTCAATTATCTAATAACACATGTTTAAAGTTTACTTCGCATATATAAAATATATCGAATGTAAAAAGTGAGGCCATTATAAAATATCATTATATCGAATAGGTTTAAATGAAAATAAATGGAATAACATAAGATCTAAACTAACTAAGCATAGAATTAGAGAAATAAATCATAAAGTAAATACATAAATATTAATAGTACGCTAGACTCGATAAAAATTTCTACTCATAATTGATTAGGAAAACAATTTTCTACCGGTCTTCTTCGGTTCTTTTTTAAAAGATGTAAGGGGAAACAGAATCAAATTGTTTTCGTGCTAATTAATCTAATTAGTAAGAAGAGCAGGGAAAAAGAACAAAAGAAAAATTGAGAAAAACCAATAAATAAAGTAAATTAAAAAATTCACAAAAGCATCACACTCGAATTGATTTTTCTGATTTTCGAGCCTAACGTATGTCGCGAATGGCAGCAAATTCTTACATCAATTTAAAATTATACATTGCATCATGCATTAAAATTCGAAAAAAAGACAAACTTTTAGTATATACAAACAATTATATAATAAAAATAATTTTGTTATAATGCACTGACAGATTGACTCTACATGTAGCTGTTGATTTTACATCTAATACGTTACGTGTTATCATGTGTTACGATTTTGAGATATACCTAGAGGGCTGTTTCGAGCTATTGGCATCCTTGTGTCGAATTTGATGATATGCATATATATTGATATATGACATGTGTGTGTGTGTGTGTGTGTGTGTGCGCGCGTGCGTGTGTGTATCACATATACAATATAATATATTACGAAATTAGCACTCTCAATAATATTAATAAAAACCACTTCAAAGGCAGTAAGAGCGCAGGTGTTAGTGCGAAGGTCAATAAGACTAAACACTAAAGTTCAAACCAACTTTAATTATATGTTGAACGTTTCGGCCGCACTATTCAGCCCCATTTGTTTTGAACTCTCTGTATCGTCGAAGCTAGTACAGGTCTTGACTTTGTCTCTGTATCGTCGAAGCTAGTACAGGTCTTAACTTTGTCTGGTCAACTACATCTGATCTTGACTGCGATCAAATTGCTCAATTTTAATATGTACTGTACTGTGTTAATTATCTAATCTAACATTTTGTATATTGGACCCTCATAGTTTTTCCCTTCGATGACGTGGTAAGTTTTGCTTTAGATTTAAATTGATAAATTACTTACGTTTACAATCACATTTTATTGAACTTAAACCTTTATTAGAAATTTGAGTTCTTGGAAGCTTACAAATTTTTACCGCGAGTTGAAGTGGATTACTTGGAGGATCCTAGACCTATGTTGCTGAAGATGGCTGAATAGTGCGGCCGAAACGTTCAACATATAATTAAAGTTGGTTTGAACTTCAATGTTTAGTCTTATTGACCTTCGCACTAACACCTGCGCTCACTCTTACTGGCTTTGAAGTGGTTTTTATTAATATAATATATATATACAGGGTGGGGCAAACTTGTTCTTCAAACGGATACATCGATGAAAATAAATAGTGACGTAAACTTATTTCAATGAAAACAAAGACCCTTTGAAGGCCATCTTAATAAGTTCACAGGATAAGATAAACATAAAAAGTAGTATCGATAGATAAGTCAATCGTGCAAGATGTATTCATTTGAAGAACAAGTCGACATGATGGAGAATGATCTCATTTATGGAGAATGTCAAAAAAATTCAGTGAGAGCGCAAAATTTATACGCTGAACGATATCCTAATCGCACTCAGCCTTCGCGTCGAACATTTAAAATCCTATTTATTTTCATCGATGTATCCGTTTGAAGAACAAGTTGATCCTCATTTATGAGGAATGTCAAAATCAAAACATTCCGACAAAACATACTAATAAAGCGTCATTTCGTACATCTTTTAAACGTAAATTTAATTTAATATAAAAATGTACTTTTTATCGTTTTCATTTACATTTAATCTTGTTCAATAATTTTGTGTCATGAGTTCCGTACTTGTTTTAAGCTCCTCTATAAAATTATGGAAAAAAACATACCGAACCTATTAAAAAAAATGAAGGTGACCTTGATATCTTCGAAGCGCCTTCACCAGGACAAAAATTATTATCGCCATATGTTAGCCCCCTTCGTACCGTATAATTTTGATTACATAAATTTTCCTCTGGACCTTATAAATTAGAAGATATTTAAGGTGGTAATAGTTATTGCCCCACCCTGTATGTATATGTATATATATATATATATATATATAAAATATAGGTAGTCCAACGCTTTCCAAAAAAACTACTAACGAATATTGTATCGTCGGCTTAATTAGAAAACCTAACTCCAATTTTTGACAAAATTGAGATGTTTATAGTAAGGTTCGTACTTTCTCACGAAAGTACGAAACTCCAATTTTTGACAAAATTGAGATATTTATAATAAGATCATATGGTAAGATTCTCACGAGGTTTTCAGTTAATTATTTTACACATACGAAGTAAACTTCAAGTATGTTTTGCCTTTTCTGTAAAATTGTAATTTTGTGAGTTAGGTTTTCTACTTAGGCTGTTGATACGCAAATACACATGTACGTGGCTTTAATTTATATTCTGCCTCTGTCTAAGATATATGTATATACACATACATATACACACATATATATATACGTGTATCCATATATACAAAATCCAATTTTACAATTAATTACTTATTGCTCTGCTACAATTTGCTAAATTAGCATTAAGATAAGGATTACGTTAGATCGTGATACATGGAACTAGCCTGACAACCTGAAAACTCTTGAATGTGTTTCTTCTAATAACAAATCAACTTTATGATAAATAATAAAAGAGGACAGAAACAAGTTGTAGTATCGTCAAAAGTTGAAAATGACAATAATATAGAGAAGAAGAATTCTCTTCTTCTTTTGACGATACTACAACTTGTTTCTGTCTTATTATTTATCATAAAGTTGATTTGTTATTAGACTAGTATTGGTAGTAATGGTATTCTTACCAATAGCTCTAGTTGAACGATAGTTAAACATCCGATATTTATAACATTTAACAGTCTCATCCCCTCTATCGTACATCTCAAATCCACACGATGTAAATTGATTTGAACATTTACCGAGGCAAGTCTTATTAGATGTATGCGCGCAAATTCACATTTATAAAATTTCATCAGAGATATTAGCTCAGTTTTCCGTGTAAAGATAAAATGTGTTAGGTATGATACATACAACGGCATACACATATTTCCAATTGCATATACTCCGTTAGCATTTATCATAATAACACTGTATAAACCTAAACTGCGTTACGATCTTTCTCAACACAGAGATGATATACTTTTGCTCTGATTTAAGTAGACAGATGTATCCAAGTTACATCTGTCGTCGTGTATAAAGAGAGAAAATATTATCAGTTACGAGGTCTGTCATCATCTGCAGTCAACAAACGCATTAATAATTCATTATGTGCAGCAAATTTGCTATTTTATATCTAATATCACATATACACCTAGAATTTACTATTTAATCCGGGCCTACACGTTCGTACAAACAAAAATCTCACTTTGGTAAAAAAAACAAGAAATGCTTACTATTTCGATACCAATAAAGATCAAAGTTATTTCTAACGAGTTAATAAATTTTCATCTACAATACGGAAAGAGGAGTATATGCAATTGTGTGAACCCCAATAAGCGTAAGCGGTTTAATTATACATACATATATAGTTTTTTTTACATAGAAACTCGCTAAATTACGCGTGAAAGTATTCAAAATGATTTCGAATTGGTACAACCTACAACTTCCGTTACTTTCTATATAGTTGTTTCAATTACATACATTCGCCTGTTATCGCAATAACGTAAAAATGGAATTATGATCGAAAACTTTTGTCCTCGATCGAGAATCGCAATATATCGCATATATATATATATATATATATATATATATATATATATATGTATATAATCGCATACCTGTACAATTCTGCATTTCTATCATCTTTTCTATTGGAGATATTACTAATAATGCGTCTCTTTTTTCTTGATTAAACGCTCCAGAGAGAGGGAGTGTTTAATCGGAAAAAACTGTGCGTTTTCGAAACGTTCACGAAGAGATATTTTGTGATGATTTTGCGTCGACATTGTCCGTTGCGTTATTGTCAGTTTCAGGCGAATTGCTCGCGCTATTGTCGTCGGCAGCCAAAACACCCTTGTACGTGACACCGTTGATATCCACGCACATGTGCAATCGTTTTCGACCACCTTCTAAACAAAGAAAAATGCTTATTATATATATGGAATTTTATATGGAATTTTATGAAAGACATCTTGGTCTCGACTCACCTTCAAAGGTCGATTGGTTCACGCGAAAAATGTTGCTTGCAATCGTGAAGTTCTCGTCTCCGTAAACTCTTTTGGAAGGAGGAATAGGTGAGGCAGTATCGTTGTAGCTTCTTTTCGAAGTAATCACATTTGATGCCGAGGGTGAACTTACAGCGAGCGGAGAGCCGATTGAAGGTTCTGATCTGTGATTGAAAATAATTTTCAAATTATGAAAATTATTATCGCGCGTAAAAAGATATCCTTTCCTCTTCGGGAATTGAAATCGGATCTCGAACGCGCGAAATCCAGTCGATTACTCACTTGATTGTAGAACTTGCGAGATCCAAGGCTTCTCTCTGTGGCTCGGGGCTGTTCGCTGGTGCTAACGGCGAATGGAGTGCCGATGGGGAGAGCGGTGACTGAGTTGGATATATTTTACTGTTGTTGTTATTGTTGTGACACATGTTCCAAAAATGTCCTATTCTGTAATCTGTAACTTTGCTGAGCGCTTCCGGCATTGTCGGTGACGATGCACTAGGATGCCGTTGAAGCATCGAAGAAGATTCGGCGGATATTATATTCCGCACATCTTGACCCAACATTTTCAACATGTATTCTGAAATTTCAATCAGTTTTTATTTCATAATCCTATTTCCTATAATAAGCGCGCCAAGTCCCTTCTTTGTTTCAAGTCGATATTTTTAAAATTAATATAATTTTGCTCATTTTGTAAGAATTTCGTTGCTAATGTAGATATTTGCTTTTTTCGAACCTAGAGAGACCGTTAAAGGGATCGTAAAGTATAGCTGTTGGTAATTTTCTAATTTCAATTTAAAGAAATTTCCTACGAAACGAATATCTAAAGAATCGTCGTCGAGCTATCGAACAAGAGGCTACTACGAGGGTAATTGAAGCGCAACGTTGGATCACTGTCGAGCGCAGCGGCGAAAAGATGGAAAGAGAGAAGGAAAGAGTAGGGAAATAGGAATGCTCGTTAGCAAGAGTCATCCGTTAACGCCTGTCTTCCGGAGGATCGTATAATCAATTACGCCTCCTTCGCTCTCGCATCATCATCTCTGGGGAGGCCTGAAGCCTCCCGACTCTACCAACCGATTTAAAATAAACTCGCGCTCTACCTCCCCTGTTCCCTTTCTCCGATATTTAATTTTTCCCCTCCCTCCCGCTCTCTCTCTCTCTCTCTCTCGTCTCTATCATCGCGCGCGAGAGGAGCATTTCATTTCTGCACTTTTTCTACTTCTTCACATTTCCGTGGTGTCGTATTTAACAAATAAATTTCGGCTTTGACATATAAATAAATTGAAAAAAATGAGAGAACGAAACAAGTTACCTGAAGGTATCGATGCCAGACTCGGTTGAGCATGCTGCGAGGGATGAGACTGATGCTGCAGCGGAGTATGCGAACGTCCGTTCGCGACCAACGATGACGGTCCAGCGGCCACCGCCGCCATTTGAGCGGCGAGAGACATTGGCATCGAATGATGCAGCGCCAACGAATTCTGCGCGTGCTGATTCCGTTGTATCGCAGATTGCAAATTTTCATTGGCATTAGAGGGATACGCGACGTAACTGGTCCTGCGACCCTCGCGGCGATTCGACTCGATGGCTGTGTTGAGTTCTTCTGGGGTCGAGAGCCCTTCCTTTTCCAATTCATACGGGAATAGATATTTCATGTACCTGTGGACAAGAATCATTTTTCCATGAGATACGTAAGCGTGTATATCTTTTGGATGACGAGGAAACGTCATTTGTAAAAGCTTCCCAACTACTTGGACGAAATGTTTGCAAGAATCGAGTAGGATTACCAAGGAGAGGAGAGATTGCCGGTTGCCGGAATGATGGATGCATCATCGCAGAGAGACGAGACGAGACGAGACGAGACGATGCGACGCGTCGCGTCGCGTCGCACAAAGCGTTGCACCGAGTTATTTTCACGAGCAACCCTTAGCATCGCGCCCGTGTAATTCATATTAGCCCGCACTACTTATGACGTGTCGGCGTTGTTCATCTTTCTCTCTTTTCACCCGCCTGACGCACGTATTTTCGCGTCATTCTCCTCCTTCGTCGCGTTGTTCAGCCACGAATGGGATGGATGCTTCGCGTCGTCGTGGTCGTCTCTCCAAATCTCGCCGACGAATCTCTATTTAGAGACGTTCGCCATCATCCTCCCGTCCCTCCCGTCGAGAAGACGAGACACCGCGAACGGCAGATAAATCTTGGTCGTCGCGAGGCATCGCGAGGATATGCGCTTGGTATTATATAAACGAATATATATCGCGCCAACGGCTCCAGGTTGTCACAACCCTGAGAGCTGAGGCCGGGGTGTCCTCACTCGACGCCGACGGGAGGAGGGATCGACCGAGATGACACTCGGGTCTCGGGCTAAGACGATGCACCTGTGCGTCACAGACGCCTCTGACTCGTCGCCCACACCCGCTTAGTTTCTCATCTCCTCGCCGAGGTACCTCGCGCGCGCGCTTAACGATAATGCGAGCTGACGATTTATGAAAAACATTAACGCCAGTGGGCTTTAACGAAATCACGAGGGACGTAAAACTCTCACGATGCTCTCTTGTAGTCAGCGCCTTGCAGATTTCACGCTCGGATGAACCCTGCTCGAGTAAAACTTATTGTATGCGAATTACCTGACGGGCCTCTGGGCACGGGCCCAGGAGAGACCGAGAGGTCCCGGATGAGAAACTTGACGATCTACTTACTGGCTGCGTAGCGTGAATGCGGCGGAAGTAATGCTCGATGGCAGGTGGAGACCCTTGATGATTTCCTGCCAAAGTTTCTTGTTGATTACTTCGACCAATCCACCGCGCGCGACTACCAAGTTGTAAAGCTCGTAGAGATCCAACACGGACTTTGCCATGATGGGCAATCGGTTGATGGGTGATCCTGCAAAACAAAAGATTCCATTATTTTATAGCCTGACCTACTAGTTTGTTGCGTGATCGAGCGAAGCGAACGCTCTACGATTCTAACGATTGTCTCGTGAGACTTGTACGGCTAAGCGTAAAACCGCTCAGGTTTACGAGGTTTGTCCTCGCGGATAGGGCGTTAACGAGAGCAGTAACGAATTCGCAACGATCACGCAACGATAGCGCAGCCTTTTACGATCTTCTTCGGGATGTATCTTTCGCAGTGTATAACAAGTGGAGGACTACGTAAAGGTAAACTTGCGCGACTCGCGGGGGGTATCCGCGTAAATTTCTCTATAACATCAAACACGGTGGTTCGATTGGCGATCGATAGCTCCGCCCGTGGAGGCACATTCGCACGCAGATACGAGTACGGAGCTCTCCGGTTAATTCGCACGCGTATTACCGTCGTTTACCGTGGTAGCCGAGCCATCCAAGTTTACGAGGTTGCTCGAGCTACGAGTTAACGGGGTGTTAACAAGAGCAGCGATACTCGCGCGACTATCGCGCGCTTGAACCACGTAAACGTAAACGGATCTTTACGAGCTTTCGAGCTGGCGTAATCCGTGGTTTAGAGTCGCGCATAAATACACACGCGCGAGCGCGCGCGCGAGCAGGGAAAAAGAGGGCGATGCGATTGAAGATCTTCCGCGAGGCGATACGACTCGGAATAAATACTCGATTATTCGCGTTTGATTTGATTTCATCCCGACATGCGACTTGCGGACTCGAACAAAATCCGCTTGATGACTCCTTTGCCGCGCGGCGGTCGTTGCTTTCCACGGAGCCGGCCAATTTTACGAGTTTGTCCAGAGGTTCGAGTTAACGGGGCGTTAACAAGGGCAATACTCTTGCGACTATCGCGCGTGCGGTGCCCGCTTTGCGGCTCTTTACGAGCTCGCGAACGATTCCGTGCGAGACGCCTCGGTACACGAGAACACATTACACGGACACGAACAATGAGAAGGAGAAGCGCGCGCCGTCGTATCGCACAGGATCGTTTATCCGCCATCGAGGACGATGAAGGGGGCTGCCGCCATTCCTGACTGAGAGGAGGCAATAAAACCGCGCGGCTCGGGGTAGGGGAACCAGCAATTTCGGGCTATCGAGCGTGCTCCCTTCGGCTTTATTATTGGCCCTGCAATTATTGTTGATATACGCGCAACCCGGCAACCCGCGCTTAATGTTCCTATGTAGCCTTATGTAGGGCGCGGCGATAAAAGCTGCACAAAATGGCGACCGATCGCCGCGTTCCCACTCATCCCTCACTAGTTCTACGAGAGAGACTCGTCGGCGAAAAGGCGATCGATGGGAGTCGCGGATGCGCCGCGCTTCCTATCAAGCCTGGTCGCCCCGGTACGAGTCAGAATGCTTCCGGAAATGGGCAATTTTTCATTGAGGGGGGATATTGTGTTCCGCTAGATTTTGGTCTAGCCACCGGTACCACAACGTTCCTCCTTCGTCATGATGATGGCCGAGCAACGAATCTCAGCTCCCTCGCTCGTCGATACGTCGGGATTCACGAGGTGGAAGGGCGGGACGACGGTACGAAACAGCGAGAGTGAATGCTAAGGAAGATAAAAGAGAAAGAGAGAGAGAAAGTAAAAGGGGAATGAAAGAAGAGAGAGGGAACGTTTCAGGATGCGATTACGACTTTTCTTGGTAGGGCGTCCAATCAGCAGTTATTTTTATAACGGCCGCCGTCGCGCCGTGCCGTGCACCATGCCGCGCCGCGGCTCGTCCAAGTAACGGTGGTGCGCTGACCATCCCGCCACGTTGCCTTCAACGAGTCAAAGTAGCCATTCGTCGGCCGTACCAATTTCGCCCGGTTGCGCGCCGATGCGCCATCATCCCCCCCGATCGACTTCCCGCCGCATCGATAGATCGAGCGATAGTTATCTCGTTTTATCCACGACGGAGAAAACGAGGGAACGAGCAGGTAGAGAGGGTAATAGATAGATAGAAACAAAATGTTGCATTTTATGGCTTATTGCGAGGGACGAATAGGCGCGGCGGGGCTGAGGGAGTGCCCGATCTAATAACGATCGGTTACGCGTCGGAGGCCTTTATTAACACACGCACACAGCGCGCGTGGGTCCTACCGGCGCAGACCGGCCCCGCGTTTAAAGGGGTTTCGGACGCGCGAAACGGCTTTTCCCAGAATCTCGCGTGACGACCCTGGAATCTATCGAATGTAAGCCGCCACGGTGGAACACGAGACCTTTGCTCGCCACTTGGCCATTCTCCCGCGGCGAAACGCGGGAGTCTCGCGCCCTACACCGCCCCGCTTCTCGATCAAAATCTTTCCAAATTAAATTGTCCATTTTGGGTACGAGCCAGTATTTCAGCGGATGGTTTCACGGTCGCGACTACCACGTAAGCTACAACGCGTTCCCGTAGTAGACCGACGAGAAACCGACGGAATAAAGATCCTTTACGACCTACGACGGCAAAGATCGAGAAACGAAAGATGGGGAGGGGAGAGAGAGAAAGAGAGAACGAGGGTGAGAAGGAGGAGAAACCATTTCTAGAGGCGAGAGAGTCTCGCACGGGTTAACTTTGTTAGCGCTTGGCATTATCAGGCCGGGCAAAAGAGATTGGTATTGCGAGGAATAGCTGGGAGGGGGTGGAGTTTCATATGAAATACACGTGACATTTACTGCCTTCACCGGGGCTGGGCCCCTGCAAAGACGCAAACGCATTATAAATAGATCCTCCCTCCCCTCTTACCCTCCTTCCCTCTTTCTCTTTCTCTCCAGCCATTTTTTTCTTCGCGTCACTCGAGTTCTCTCACTCTCCGGCTCTCCGGTCGAGAGGCTCAAAGATTAAGAAAGGTCCCGGGAGGAAAAGGGGGAGCACGGTACAGCCGCAAAGACCACGCTACGATCTGGTTTATAATCTTGTTAGGATTTCGCGGAAATATTGGCGTAATTTACGATCCATCTTAGCAAAGTTGACTGTCGTGGAGTGCCACGTCGGAACACGACGAATGGAGCGTATGAGGGGTTGCTACAAAAGCGCGTCCAGGCAACTGCACTTTCGTAGCAATCTTCACGGTTGCATCCTTTCTCTTCCGTATATTCACTCTTTTCCGATTATATCCGTCCGCGGAAGTATCCGAGCGAAGTTCGTCGCAGAACCAAGCCGGTTTCTGCATTCGAGATGACGGGAGACGCGTCGTGACGAATCGACAGGCGACTCTCTCGCAAGCCGTTAAAGACTCTTAACCGCAGATGCGCCTGCCTTGTAGGGTGTTGCTGCTCGTTGCCGTTCGCGCACGTCGCAGGTATCGTGCGACCACAAATGCACCACCATTCACGACTATCGAGGGCATCGAAATCTCTACGAGGACCCTCTCCTCCCTCCCCGCCGGCGTTAACGTTAACGCGATCCCGAGACGGCCACTTGTTGCGCGACGATCAAATAATTGTATTTCCTTCGTTTGACGCTCCCGGCGTCCCTGGGGCATCAGCTGAGTTACGAGCGTGGGGCAAAACGGAGAAACGCTTCGTGGGTGGTATCGTTCCGGCCTCTCCCAGTGTCTCCTCGTAGAGAGACATAACCCCGGGAAAACAAGACGGATCGAATGCACGGGATGCTAGAGACCGGATTACTCGCTCCAGGCTCGTTAGAACTCGCGTGCGCCAGCCTCGGAATATAAATTTCAACGCGCAATCGGTCGATGCATCGACCACGTCGCGTGCATGTTTTTCACCTTTCTGTCCGTTCTTGCAGTAAACTTCCTGTCTCTGTCTCTGATCCAGATTCGCAAATTACAATTTGGGTGGCCCGCGAGAAACCCCGTGTGTGTGTCGCGGTTGCGACAATAAAATCTTCAAATAATATCACGAGCGACAAAGCGCCCTCGACGTCGGCTCTACGGCTTCTTTGATAGACTTTACGACGAGGTCCGATTTGCACGCTTGCCCGCCGAGGTGCTACGTGCACGATTCGGTTGCTCGAACGAAACCGACTTTTTAAGCGGCGGCGGCTTTTTATTAAACACGTACAAACGTACGTTGCTCGACACAATGCTTCTTCTAAAGAGTAATATCGAGTGTTTCGCGTGCCAGATGTTTGCTTCCTTTTTCGTCGCGTGTCGTTTGTCACACCTCGAAATTCGAGTATAATCAAATTTGCATGTCTCGATGATGGAATGCGTGCCTGATAAATGCATTCACGTTCCGAGTTTGTTGATCTACACGGCGTAATTAGATGTCGCGCGCGCGCACCGGGACGCGATCGTAAAGCGAATATATTATCCCTCCAGCGAAAGATGCCGTCTTTTCGCGAAACGCTCGTGTTCCTCGTTCGCGTGTTGGTTCTTGTTCGGTTCCGCCGCGCGCCGTCTCGCCAAAGATGAGAGGAAGAACAAGAGGAACGAGAAGAGGACAACAACGACGACGAGTCTGTCGTCATTCCTTTGCTCGCGCATGGCTACTCCCACGGATACGCTTATGAGGGGTAAATACGGGGGGTAGTCGCGGAATTACTGCCAAGCACTTGCCAACAATGTGGCGAAGCTTTGATGTGACGTAAAATGGTACGTTAACCGGCGCGCCGTATCTCTACGGCCGGTTGCACATACGACTTTATTATTCCGGCGTATGCGGCCGAGAGTGCAACTACCGTTTTTTCATCGAAAACTTGCCCCTCCCTCCCTCTCTGTCTCTCTCTCTCTCTTCACTACACAGCAACGCGTTGTTGCGACCTAGGTAGTGGGAGAGCTAGAAGAACGCGTTTTAGAGCCAAGTTGGCAAATTATCCCGTCGAGACGTCAACCTCTCGTCGAGAGGTCGCGTATAAAGCGATAAATCACGGCGTAAAACTTCGCAAGAGATCCCCTAGCGAAAAATTGTGTCGGAAAGGGAGGAAAGAGTTTAGAGGCGGACGCTGGACTCGACTCGAAATTGACGTACTCGTATCGTAACAACGAGGAATCACGCTGGAGTCGACTGTCGCCGTAAAGAGTTTTAACGACCGACAATTTACGGTGCATTATAATATTCTCGTCGTAACATTTAGCGCGGAATAATTATCGAATCTTCCGCGAAACGCGACCGTCTCGCCGCTATTCTCGGGGGTTATAAAACGGCCATCCAAAGTGCGAAATCTACGTTGCGTTATTGTCCGATGCCAGATATAAATCAACCTATATCGAGCAGCGAAAATAACTTTCGATTCGTACTTGTCATTCTGCCAGAATAAGGGTTTACGTCCGTCACGACCCAAATCCCGACACCGGCTGCTATTGCGCGGCTATTGCGAGTCATGCGATTCGTCAGGGGTCGTAAACTCGCTCGAGTACGCCTTTCGGTCTTCAACGACACGTTAATCGCACCGGTACAGAGATTGTCGTAGACGCTAATGAGTTTACGCGGCGCATCTCGATAGGTATAGAATGGATCGAGATTAAAAGTCGATAGTCCGAGTTGCAGCAGCTGTCGCAGCGGGACGCAACGTCGTTTCGCGGAATCTCGGCACGCGCGAGTAGGAAGCTGCGCGAGCACGATCAAGAGAGGAGGAAGAAAGCTGAAGGAGAGGAAGGCGATACATCGGGCGAACCCCCAAGAGCGATCGGCACTCTTATGAAATATTAATAAACAAATTGGTTCGCGCGCGCGCGCGGACTTGGTGCCCGGCCGATAGCAAGCCGCCATAATGGAAACTTGCACGGTCGCATTTTTTATTTGCCACTTGTTCCCTTTCCGTCGCGCGTCGTTGATGGATCCGATGGTACATTCGCGCGTGCCCGCATGACTACACCCTAGACGCGTAAAAAGAACGTTACCTTCACCGGAGCGTGGAAGCATGGGGCGTGGAGCGAGACACCCTTTGGGGATGTACCCACGCAACAAAGTTTTCGATCATACGGATTGAAGGACCGAGCAGCGAGAGTCATCTACGCGGTCTATGCGATCGAAAATAACTCGTTTAAACGGTTTGGACAGCGAGAGTCATCCGTGCTCGCGTTCCCGTTCCCGAAGCGCGAGATGCTGGAATCTCCATAAATCAATCTTTACGTTCCGGGGTAGACAATAATTCCAACTGCGATGCCGACAGAAGCCACGGACAGGCAAGTTGTGGAGCCCCCCCCCCCCCCTCCCCCCGTTGGCTCTCGACCATGGGTAAACGAAGACTGACTCTTGGGACAAGAATTCGACAATTACGTCACGAGAACGTAACGGATGATCGCGGGGAACGCCCGGCGTCGGGACGTCTAGAATGTGCGAACGTCATCCTGCTAAATGCTTTCCGTTCGACCGTTCGCTCGCACGCTCGTTCATTCGGCCCGTCCGCGCTCGTGTGCTCGCGTGCAAACACTATCTATAGCGTCCTGAAACGTGCCGGACGGCGGCAGCCGGCGGCTCCCTCTCGGCTCTCGGATGCTGGAAGCCATCCGGTCACCTGTCTGCTACTGGAAAATGTAGGTCAAACTCGCGAGCGCGCACGAGCGAATAACTAATTGGACAGGTGTAACGTCCCCCCACGTACACCAACCCGACTGTCACAGAGATCCGTGCTCGCGTGCAGCGGAAATTTCATTGTTCGCGAGATGGCCCGAGAGATGAGGCAGAGGAACATGCCCCGACATTTGCTTGTTAAAACTCTGGGTAAATCTTTACGTTTGTGGAAAAGCCATCGGTTTCGCGATGCACGCTCCGTCGTGAGACGCGCTCCCGGATACCGCTCGCGAATCCACATTATAATAATTAATGTCTGAAGAATTTCGGGCTTCCTGCACGAAAGCATTCTAGCATTCTACGCCGGTAATGCCAGAGGGCATCGATCAACGCGCGGGGGTACGTTATTCGGAAATAATTGCCGATGATTACTCCCCCCCTTTAGAGAACCCCGACTAAATTTATCACGAAACTTCTAGGAAGCACGAGATTAACCCTGACACATCGTGCGACGTTCCAAGAGTCATCATATGAAATTGTCGCTATTAAAACCACCCTTGAGATTTGCTGGAAAGAGACTGAATCCGTCGGTGCAGACGCCGATTTATTTCGCGCTGTTCTACGACTACGAGTCGTGCACCGTTTGAAGGGATCGTTCGAAATCCTGCCGTAATCCCGATTTAAGGCCCTTTGAAAAAGCGGCGGGTGGGCCACGATCAACCGAGTACCTCATCGAGGAGGTCTACCAAGGGGGATCTGGTATTGGCTCCGCGGTGGCGCTTCGGAGAAAAGCGTTCGGACGAGGTTTACGGCCGATCCGTCAGAGACGAAATCCATCACCCGCGGGAACAATGCCCGCCCATCGGCGCTCGACGGTGCGCTAGGACTTTATTTCGTTTTATGGAGGTATCCGAGGCCGAGTGTTTATGGACAGGGTGGATTGACTCCTTCTCCCTCCCCCCTCTCTCGTCGCCGTTGCCTGGATGTCGACACTGGCTCGTCGATTTGCTCGACAAGGTCGTAAAGACGATAAAACGACACTGGAGCGGGCGCGGGAGATACAAATAGAGGTGTAAACGAAGGTGTTAAGGAGGCAAAGGAGGGACGCGAGTCCATCCCGCGGCGCGCGTTAAGTTCCATCGATTAATCGCGATGAGCAATCGCGAGTCTTTGAGCTTCGATTCGATTTTGTATAGACGTCTCTTTGGACCGGTAAGGATTGATTCTTGCTGCAATGGAACGGCGTCGCTCGGCTGAATCGCTGGACCAATCTCCGACAACGTTTCCTTGGGCTCTCGGTAAAAGCTAACATTCGATAGTGTCAATCGATCTAATTTGCATTCGAAACAGCCAAGGTCATCGATGCCGGAGTCATCGCAACGTCATTGGTAGGGAAGGCGAGGAGAGAGAAACTATTCTCGCAAGGAACGTTGCTTTCGCTGTTGCGAGGCAAAGTTCAACATTCAAACTAGTTGCAATATGCCGTGACGGCGTGCAGTTACCGGGTAACGGCGTACGAACGTGCTCCCGGCACAAAATACCGAATAATAAGAAAATAGAGAGGAAAGGGGGAGGCAAATCGCGCGCTCGTGTGTCAGCCCACTGGCGAATCACCGTCGTCTCTCCTTTAGTTGCACAATGGAAAATATTTTCTGGCGCGAGTCACGGGACTTGGGTGTTCCGCGTGTCAGGGACGAGGCGCATGCGAAACGACGGAGGTACTAAAAGGTACTAAAAGTAACGGCTGTGCGGCACGACACTATTAAACGGCTGCCGGATTTCGCTCGGGCATCGACTGGCTGCTCAATTTCACGGTGGTTCCTCTGCTTGTGTGCTCCTTCGATCCTCTTTTTAATTTGCAGCGCGCACGAAACCATCTCTCCCCGCAGAGTCGAGTCACTTGCGGGGAGCGGAGAGAAATCAAAGGACGAGCGCGCACCTATGGAAACCTATGTAACATCTTGTGTACGCAGACGTCACGTACGCGGTGCGTGTTCACAAGTGCATTGCGAAAAGTGTTTGTGCCGAACACGTGTTCGCCGCCAGTTTAACGTCGCGTTTTACCCACGCCACGCACGCAAAAAGGCATTCTTCTCGAGACCCCGGCCTTACTTCTTGTCTTACTGTAACTTTCCTGCTCGGGAAGGATAGACAGGAATCCGATCGGGAAGAAAGAAAAAGTGTTCATTTTCGTGAATAGTAAACACTAACGCGCGCGAGAAAGACGCTGCAATCCTCGATTCGTGGGTTCGTCATCGCGTTTATTGCGTTACGACTGCAACACCGATGAGAAAAAACATAGAGGGAGGTAAAGATAATAACGTATTCGGAACGAAGAATGGCATTGCTCGCTCGCGCGATCGTCCGCCGCGGTATGAATTACATCGGCGATTGAAACTCGTTCGTGGCGGAAGAAAAAAGAAGATGAGCACAGACCTCGGGCCATCGGAGGTGCCGAGATTTGCATATTAAATGGCTTGGGATTTATAACGATTGGTCTCTCTCGAGCGATGCTAGCGATATACGCGATGTAAATAAAGAATGTTCGTCGCGCGCGAATCGATAACGCGCAGAACTGAATTTTTCAGAGAGCTAACGTGGACTCTGCGCCGTATCAGCACTTATCCGCAGTGGGTGGAACAATGACGAAATCATCGCGCGAGATCTACCACGGTGTCTGGTCTGAAAATCTGAAATTTTCTGGATCATCAAAGGTTTGCACGTTGACCCCCTCCGAACCGGTTCTCTCTCGTCGCTCTTGGACGGCAATATCGGGGCAAAGTTATGTCTCGCTTGCGCGAATTTGTGCGTTCCGCGAGCCTCGTCGGCGCTTTTGATATACGAATACCGCCGCCGCGGCGGCTTCGAAACGGGATGAACACTTTGTTGCGAAACGACCTTGGTAATATCTATTACCGCGCCGGATTTAAACGACATTAAAAGACAAATTCCGCGAAAAGTGATTCCCGCATAGTAAACGTTGGCATGTGTTCACAGGAAAGATACAATCTATCCGGATCTACGTACGTATGTAGTTGGGGAAGAGCGCGACCTAACTGATTCTCATGCAACGAAAGAACCACCGCAAAAAATGCCCGTTTTTCCGTCCTCGATTTTTCAAATGAATTTTATGCCAAATGATAGCTCATGATGAGACATTAATCGCAGACAAATTTTGAGATGAGCATATGATTGGTTTCAGAGATATTCAGAGGGTCAAAGTGGTTACTACCTACTGAGAAAGTATGACGCTATTGACACTGTATAGCATGAATTTTGGTTGACTTTTTTCGAAACGCAGTACCTATGTGTTCTTTGAGTTGCTAATTACGAATCTGATGTCAGATTTCAAAAATTCAAGATGGCGGATCCAATATGGCGGACGTAAAATATAAAACAATTAATTTCTCCAAAATTTGTTATCTAAGCGGGTTCAGGATCGCAAGCGAGTCGCACAGGAGAGCGCGATCTCAGAGATATTCAGAGGGTCAAAGTGGTTACTACCTACTGAGAAAGTATGACGCTATTGACACTGTATAGCACGAATTTTGGTTGACTTTTTTCGAAACGCAGTACCTATGTGTTCTTTGAGTTGCTAATTACGAATCTGATGTCAGATTTCAAAAATTCAAGATGGCGGATCCAATATGGCGGACGTAAAATATAAAACAATTAATTTCTCCAAAATTTGTTATCTAAGCGGGTTCAGGATCGCAAGCGAGTCGCACAGGAGAGCGCGATCTCAGAGATATTCAGAGGGTCAAAGTGGTTACTACCTACTGAGAAAGTATGACGCTATTGACACTGTATAGCACGAATTTTGGTTGACTTTTTTCGAAACGCAGTACCTATGTGTTCTTTGAGTTGCTAATTACGAATCTGATGTCAGATTTCAAAAATTCAAGATGGCGGATCCAATATGGCGGACGTAAAATATAAAACAATTAATTTCTCCAAAATTTGTTATCTAAGCGGGTTCAGGATCGCAAGCGAGTCGCACAGGAGAGCGCGATCTCAGAGATATTCAGAGGGTCAAAGTGATTACTACCTACTGAGAAAGTATGACGCTATTGACACTGTATAGCACGAATTTTGGTTGACTTTTTTTCGAAACGCAGTACCTATGTGTTCTTTGAGTTGCTAATTACGAATCTGATGTCAGATTTCAAAAATTCAAGATGGCGGATCCAATATGGCGGACATGAAATATAAAGAAATTAATTTCTCCAAAAATTGTTATCTAAGCGGGTTCAGGATCGCAAGTGAGTCGCACAGGAGAGCGCGATCTCAGAGATATTCAGAGGGTCAAAGTGGTTACTACCTACTGAGAAAGTATGACGCTATTGACACTGTATAGCACGAATTTTGGTTGACTTTTTTCGAAACGCAGTACCTATGTGTTCTTTGAGTTGCTAATTACGAATCTGATGTCAGATTTCAAAAATTCAAGATGGCGGATCCAATATGGCGGACATGAAATATAAAGAAATTAATTTCTCCAAAAATTGTTATCTAAGCGGGTTCAGGATCGCAAGCGAGTCGCACAGGAGAGCGCGATCTCAGAGATATTCAGAGGGTCAAAGTGGTTACTACCTCCTGAGAAAGTATGCGCTATTGACACTGTATAGCACGAATTTTGGTTGACTTTTTTCGAAACGCAGTACCTATGTGTTCTTTGAGTTGCTAATTACGAATCTGATGTCAGATTTCAAAAATTCAAGATGGCGGATCCAATATGGCGGACGTAAAATATAAAACAATTAATTTCTCCAAAATTTGTTATCTAAGCGGGTTCAGGATCGCAAGCGAGTCGCACAGGAGAGCGCGATCTCAGAGATATTCAGAGGGTCGAAGTGGTTACTACCTACTGAGAAAGTATGACGCTATTGACACTGTATAGCACGAATTTTGGTTGACTTTTTTCGAAACGCAGTACCTATGTGTTCTTTGAGTTGCTAATTACGAATCTGATGTCAGATTTCAAAAATTCAAGATGGCGGATCCAATATGGCGGACATGAAATATAAAGAAATTAATTTCTCCAAAAATTGTTATCTAAGCGGGTTCAGGATCGCAAGTGAGTCGCACAGGAGAGCGCGATCTCAGAGATATTCAGAGGGTCAAAGTGGTTACTACCTACTGAGAAAGTATGACGCTATTGACACTGTATAGCACGAATTTTGGTTGACTTTTTTCGAAACGCAGTACCTATGTGTTCTTTGAGTTGCTAATTACGAATCTGATGTCAGATTTCAAAAATTCAAGATGGCGGATCCAATATGGCGGACATGAAATATAAAGAAATTAATTTCTCCAAAAATTGTTATCTAAGCGGGTTCAGGATCGCAAGCGAGTCGCACAGGAGAGCGCGATCTCAGAGATATTCAGAGGGTCAAAGTGGTTACTACCTCCTGAGAAAGTATGCGCTATTGACACTGTATAGCACGAATTTTGGTTGACTTTTTTCGAAACGCAGTACCTATGTGTTCTTTGAGTTGCTAATTACGAATCTGATGTCAGATTTCAAAAATTCAAGATGGCGGATCCAATATGGCGGACATGAAATATAAAGAAATTAATTTCTCCAAAAATTGTTATCTAAGCGGGTTCAGGATCGCAAGCGAGTCGCACAGGAGAGCGCGATCTCAGAGATATTCAGAGGGTCGAAGTGGTTACTACCTACTGAGAAAGTATGACGCTATTGACACTGTATAGCACGAATTTTGGTTGACTTTTTTCGAAACGCAGTACCTATGTGTTCTTTGAGTTGCTAATTACGAATCTGATGTCAGATTTCAAAAATTCAAGATGGCGGATCCAATATGGCGGACATGAAATATAAAGAAATTAATTTCTCCAAAAATTGTTATCTAAGCGGGTTCAGGATCGCAAGCGAGTCGCACAGGAGAGCGCGATCTCAGAGATATTCAGAGGGTCAAAGTGGTTACTACCTACTGAGAAAGTATGACGCTATTGACACTGTATAGCATGAATTTTGGTTGACTTTTTTTCGAAACGCAGTACCTATGTGTTCTTTGAGTTGCTAATTACGAATCTGATGTCAGATTTCAAAAATTCAAGATGGCGGACATAAAATATAAAAAAAATTAATTTCTCCAAAAATTGTTATCTAAGCGGGTTCAGGATCGCAAGCGAGTCGCACAGGAGAGCGCGATCCTGAACACGCTTAGATAACAATTTTTGGAGAAATTACTTTTTTATATTTTATGTCCGCTATATTGGATCCACCATCTCTGAAACCAATCATATGCTCATCGCAAAATTTGTCTGTGATTAATGTCTCATCATGAGCTATCATTTGGCATAAAATTCATTTGAAAAACCGAGGACGGAAAAACGGGCATTTTTTGCACTCTTTTTGCGGTGGTTCTTTGCGACCCGTGATTTGACTGATTCCGGGTGAAACTTTCCGATCTCGATTCGGATAGAATAGCAGGATAATAGGAGACGTTAAACGTATTCACGCACGTGTCAACGACGTGACATCGACTACCGCCGTTCAAGGCGGTAATCGGCTAACCGCCGATAATTTGTCCGAGCGTTTGTATACCTGAAAAGCCGAGCGCCTAGTCGGAGAGCGATGATAGCAAACACAAATTGGTGGTGGCTGGACTAATATACCCGAATATGATGAATGGTCTTTTATATCCACGGACGTAGTAAGGTGTTATGCGTTACGTTAGTGTTGAATTATTGCGTGCGTGGGGCAGCCGCGCGTCGGCACAATAACGCAGCCTGCGGGAGGGCCCAGTCCCGGGGCCCGACCGGGGCCCGACCGGGTCCATGGCCCACCGGTTCGTATCCGTAGCCGTGCTTTTACCCGCGAGACATCGAGATACGCGCTCGCTCCGAGCACCTTCTTCCTTCTTTTTGCCCGCGCCGCGATTTTAATCGAGCCACGTTACGAGCGAATCGAAAGATCAATCGGCATTGATCTCCACTTGAGGATTTATGGTCTTGGACTCGTTATTACCATTCACCGAGTATAATAACCCGCGAAACAAACGACGTTGCACGTGGTTTTACGGTCGCGCATCATCATTCCCGATTTAATCATCGCCCCATATCGCTCTCCTTCTTGGAGATTTTCCCAGCAAGTTTCACACTTGTATCGCCGATTATTTACGATAATTTTAGCATTATCGTAAAATAACGCTCGACGGAGAAGCGACTGAAAAAGAGACAAACGAATCCAATCTACTCTAATTATTGCTAGGGAGGTAGGCATAATAATAGCATCGTCTCAGACTCAAAGTTGCGCCACAAGCTTCGTGGGGGAAAGAGGGAGAAGAAGAGAAGCACTGACTGGCGGCGAGCTTGATTGATGGACGAGTCGCCATGTTTATAATTAGAGTCCGACATTTCCGGTTGACGGTCCAACGTTCGGACTCGGGGATTCGCCGCGGATCAATCCCCACGTAAAATCGCGCTAATCACCGCGTATGGCGGCTTCGATCCGTCGAAATCTCGTCGGTTGAAAGATGTCGTGTCCGGGTGAGAAAGACGCAGCGTGCTATCCTCGCGGAAGCGAGCGCGTGAGAAAACGTGCGATTTCACGGACGTTGTTCCGCTTCGTCCGTCGATTCTAATTTCGGTGCTTTCGGTGCCGAGCAGATGCAACGTGTTATCGAACCTTTTAACCACGTGGACGTTTACGACGCGGTCGGACGGGTAGCCGGGAGGCTACGAAAATCCACGTGTGCAGGAAACGAGATGCGGGTCGGACCGCGCCAAGTCACACGTGTGTATCTTTCTCAACGGTCGACTCGGCTCAAACAGCGAATCTAATATAAACAAATTTGCGGAATATGTCTCTTTTGAAGACCGTCGACTGATCACTGCTCGAGGAGAATGGTGCCACCTTCTAAATTTGCAATTGGATTACCTCGACAAGTATTTTTCTCGACAAATATCGGGCGATAGGAGCGCGTGACGTTGACGAGGTGCACGACGCAAGGTGGACGTGCATGGGTTAAATATAAATTATACGCGATATATATGTATTAACTTCCAATCCAATCCAACTTTTCAGCATGCAAAATAATCGCGCGCGCATTCTCGTCTCCGTAGAGTTGGCAAGGTACCGGAGAGAGAATCTCGTAGGCGGAATGATGACTCGTCGACAAGATTCTTATTAGCGAACGCGTCGTCCTTGAACACGTCGCGGGAATCATCGATATTTGATTAAAATACCGTATACTTGACCGTCTCTCACAGAAATCGCGTGTCGTCTTCGTATTCGTTAACAATTGACGTTACGATGTAATCTGCTTGGTTTCTTGACAAACTTACCTTTGGCTTGCATAAAACCAAACAGCTCGTCGAGAAATTCTTTCCGTTTAGGATTGTCGTCAATCTCGTACAACTGAAACAGAAACAAAGTGAGGAAACATAAACAAGATTGCATCGTAACAACAAGGAAAAAGTTTCGTGTTGATAAGAATTTCATGAAAACTATGTACGTGATGGTGTAACGGTTGCGCTTTTGCATAATCGCTGACACTTTTTCCCGCGCTTTCCTCGTGTTTCGTCGGGAGAATGAAACGTTACGTCTCACGGCGTGGTAATAAAAACAGGAGTGAAACAAGTGTGCTCATAGCGACAGACAGATTAGTTAGCTCCGATTATTAATGATTCCGTTTAACCTGCCTCATAACCCGAAACCCTCTCGGCCGACCATACGAGAGCCAAACCCCCTTCGGGCTAGCGGCCCGTATTATCATATTTGTTATGTACGATGTGCTATATCTAATCTGAGACCTCCTAATTGCTTTTATAATACGAGCCCCGCGTCCACCCGCGCTTTCTCTTCTCTCCCAGTGCCTCTCGTGCCTCTTTCTCTTTTTCTTCGGCACTTTCTACATCCCTTAAACGCTCATTCGACAAGCAACACGGACGTTTCTCCATCTCTCTCCAACCCTTTCCGCTCGTCGGCAACTCGACTCGACTCGTACATTTGCCGCGACGATAAATTTCATTCAACTAATCGCGCGCGCGCGCGGAGTTTCGCAACGCTGCGTCTCTCCCCAAGGCGAATAATAATTAATTCGCCGCCTTGCACTCGCCGTCCATCCTATCTAGTTTCTCGCCTAGTCTGTCCGCAAACTGTCGAGATAACAATGAAACCAAACCGCGAAACGAGACGCGTCTATTACATTATTATTACACGCACCAATCTCAACGCAATTGTCATGTTTAATCGTGATGCTTTCTCACGTGATACGAATGCGCCGCGGGATCACTGGAAAAACGAAAGGCGATAGTGATGGTGACGCCTGTCACTGGGATAAATGTCACGAATGTACGAGAACGCATGCAGACAGCGACAAAACGAAACGAAGCGTACACTCGTATACACGCGCGCAGCTGCGAATGCGCGAGACGCGTTAGCTAGCGCGCGTTTTTCAGAGTGCAGGTGCCTGGGCCGATTGCCGCCACTGTTAATCGACGTTTAATCGATCAAACCAAGGAGGAGCGATTCAATTTTCATTCCTCTGGTTCTCTTGCCTCTGCCCTCTCGATTCGAGTCCACTATCCCTTGGCGAGATGAGGCGCAACGAACGAAGGAACGAAGAAACCAACGGATGGACGGACAGCATTTCTCAAGGGCCATTTTGTACTACTTTCTCGTGTTTTTTCTTTGGTTACACGAGCGATGAGCTCGTTAGGGGCAGCCGGAGGGAGAGGACGCGATAAGAGGGAGAGAGAGAGAAGGAGAGAAGAGGGGACGAAACATAGAGGCTGAGGGTTCAAGCGAGGTATATTGATTGATCTACAGTTAAGCGGACTGACGGCGGCCACGTGAGGATCAGGGAGAGGAGCATCGCGTACACCAAAGCTCCTCAGCCTCTTTCTCTCTTTCGCTCGTTCCCTACATGCCCCGTCAATGTGCACCTCACTACCGTAGTAAAATAAAGACGGGGCAACGGAATTTGCTCTCGATGATGCATGCGCCGCGGCCCCGCCCTCTCCTTCTCTCATCTACTGACGGCCGGTGAATAATAATTCCTGATACGACCGGCGGTTGATCGGACGACTTTCGTCCCGGGCAAACACGGCGAGAGCCAGCTTTGTCGATGATCGATGTACGCGTGCTTAGTAACGCCAATGGACCCGATGGTTCCGTCATTACAACGATCAAGCATACGGAATATTCGATAATAATTGCGTTTCGGAAATTTCTATCAATTGTAATCAAGACTGTTCATCGATCACGGTTGCTCTCTTAGCGTAAAGATCGTACAGCAGTTTACAGCCGACTTTACGAGTAGTGATTATCGATGCGCGACCTTTTTCCGCCGCGTCAGAGATTGAGATAGTCTGTTCTCTTCCGGCCGATAGCGCCGGCAGTTTTGCTCGTAATGTGCCAAGTGTTTCCTTCGCTCGCGTACGTGCAAATGCTCCAAGCCCGAATTTCCGGACATACATAATATATAATATGAAAATAAATATAAAAAATAAATTTCCTATACACAGAGATTTTATGTCTCACACGCGTTCTCCTGCAACGGATAACGACGATGCGCAATTTCCATACAGCCCGCCAAGTCTCGAGAGGGGCGACGGGCGAATGTCGGCGAACAACCTGGACCCACGCTCGGCATCTTATTATCTTAATTACATAATTGGCCGTGGGTCCGTGTACCTTGAAAAGTTTCGCGCGGGCGATACGCCGTCGCGTCGCATCCGCCTCCGCAAACGCGCGCGCAAGGGGTCAACTTCCGGCCGTAAACCTTTTTAAGGGTGCGTCTCGAGCGAAACGGAAGCGGGTGCAGCCTTACGTAATGCGCTCAGGCTTTTCTTTTCGAGTTCGAGATCAAGATATCGGATAACGACACACGGGCACGGCCATGGAAAAATAACACCTTGGTGCGAAGGCATGAGGCATTTTCGTCACGCTGCTGGCAATTATTGCTTTCAGACTCTTGTTAGAGATTGCGCGTTAGAAATTGGAATTTTTTCTATTACAGAATCGGATAAGATACGAGCAATCTTTATCGCTTTATCGGAATAACATTAACACCTACAAAAACGTACAAGAGAGAGAGAGAGAAAGAGCGTAAAGGGTTGAAAGAGGCTTCGAGTGATCCATTTCAGGTTGTGAGCATCGATTGATTACCAAGGAAGCATTCTCACGAATCCATCTGATCTAATGAGCAACGTTCTTTTTTTCACCAGAAAGACGAGACATTCATGAGCTGACAATGAACAGATGGCTTCGGCAGACAACGAAACCGCTCTCGAGGAAAACGAAATTGAGGAGCGAGGCTCGTTTCGCCAGCGATAAGCGTAGGAAGGTATCCGGTGGACGTTGGAAACGGCAAACTTCAAGTGGGGATATCAAGATCGCGGCGGGTTATACGAGGAGAGCGGCCATAATAGCTCTACCACCATTATCCGTTTCCAGGACATTAAAGATAGCGAAAGCAATTATAATCATTATGACGTCGAGTAGCGCGTACAATGCCGCTGTGCGTTACGCTCCTATAAAATCTCCGGTAACGTCCAGAACAGAGCGAGCGGCCCAACAAGCCCGGCCTTTTCCCTCTCGCTACGCCCAGCAAACTCCACCCGCGAGCCAGTTATCGGTACTGCATCTCAGTGCGGGCGAATCGCACCCCACTTTCTAACAACGCGACGCAAAGTGATACCTACAAACATTTATCAGGAAAAAAAACAACAGAAACGCGCCGATTTATGTACGATACATATACGAATGATGCGTATCGATCCATGTATATGAATAATATTAGGGGTGTGATTTAGTTTTGAGGGTTTTTTTGCTCAAAAACGCATGTATTTAAATATGATAATGAATACCTTAATCAAAATATTTTCCTTCGTTTTCTATAACTTTTTCCCATCTTTCTGGCAAGAGATCGATTCCACCACGATAAAATCACTCTTCTTTTCAGTTGATCCATTCGTCGACGAATTTTCGCACTTCTTCCAAATTATCAAAGTGTGTATCCTCTAAAGCGTGTTGCATCCACCGGAACAAATAATAATCGCATGGAGAATACGCGGGGTGCGGTAAGACTTCCCATTCGAGCTCTAATAGTGTTTCTTTCACTGATAACGCAACGTCAGGTCGAGCGTTGTCACGAAGAAGAATCACTTTCCGTCGTTTACTCGCAATTGGTGGTCGTTTTTGGTCCAACGCTTGCTTCAACTTGTACAATTGGTGTCGATAACGATCAGCCGTGACAGTCTCATGCGGATTTAACAGCTCATAGTACACTATCCCACCAAATACGGAGCATTACTTTTGAACCGTGAATATTGCGTCTCGGAGTGGATGTTGATGGTTCGCCTGGATCCACCCATGATTTTCTGCGTTTCGGATTATCAAAATAGATCCACTTTTCATCCCCAGTAACAATCCGAAACAAAAGACTCTTCTTTTTTTGCCTGGCGATCAACGAAATGCAAATGTTCAAATGGCACTTTCCGATAATTGATGGCGAACCCATTTCCCTTCTTTCTGAATTTTTCCCATTTCATGTAAATGTTTCGTAACTGTTGTACGATCAACATTTAATGCTCTGGCAAGTTCTGAAGTGAATTCTGTTGGATTTTCGTGCAATAATGCTTGCAAATCTGCATTTTCAAGCTTTCTTGGTTGTCCCGAGCGTTCTTTGTCCTTCACATCAGTATCACCACTTGTAAAGCGTCTAAACCAGTATTCACACGTCTTAATTGATGGGGCAGAATCACCATAAGTTTCCACAAGAATTCTATAACCGTGAGCCGCAGTTTTCTTTTGATTAAAAAACAAAAGCAACGCATGTCGAAAATGCTTTCGGAAGTTGCATTTTTACGATGATATAAACACGATTGCTATAATGCTATAATGCTACTAAATGTCATGGATAATGTCAAGACTGTAAGAAACAACAGTTATCGGAAACAGCTATTGGAACAAACTGACACTACAGCCATCTGTTGCAAAACCTTCAAAACTAAATCACACTCCTAATACTTGCAATTTCAGATGTCAATCAATTTCAGGAGCGAAGATGAGAAAATAGCTAAAATGAGTAAAGTAAACCTGCGGTAATCGCGAGCTTTGTAGGGAACAACTCAACAAAGTACAAGGACGCGGAAACCGATTGCCATTGCACTGCTATCCGGAATCGCTTTCTCGAAATAACGTGGAAGGGGATTCACTTCGCGAATTCCCATTATAGGGACAAAATCAATCGGCTTTATCCAGCCGATATCGCCTCGCGGAAAGAGAAAGAGACTCATCCTCCGTTGTCCTTGGATAGCTCTAATCCGAATGAGGTCTCGCTCGCTTTTCTTTGAACAGATTCAGCTTAGAACGAAGCTTTCGCGAGAGAAATCGTCCACGTTTTTTCGACGATTCGTTCTTACTACCTTCGGGTCTTCTCCCCCTTTGTGTCCGTCCGTCCGTCATTTCGTCGCAAATTGGAGTTTTCTACGCTAGCATCAAATTTGCGAATGTGAAAGCAGACTGGAAAAATAATCAAAATTGGTTGCGACGAAAGATGTAAGAGGAGTATTTACGAGAAAGAAGAAGGCGGTGAACATTCTCTATGACGCCAGATGTCGGCGTCGACAAAGAAACGTAAGAAACGAAATACTTCGTGGTCCCTTTGCGTCCTCTTGCTCTCCTCTCTCTCTCTCTCTGCTTCTCCAAGAGCGAGACTCGATAGAGTCGGATTTTATGCTCGTAGCTGGAAATATTAAATCGCACCTAAGCACGTTTTATGTCGGCCGCCTAATAATCTCCGACAACTGACTTTGACTTCTCCCTTCCATCTCCCTAACCCCTCTTGCCCGCGCGGTCCTCCGCTATCGTTTCGTTTTCGCCTCTCTACCTACATCTCTCTTGGCTCTTGACGGAGACCACTCGCAAGCGCGGGGAGAGTCCGTGGGCGGTCAACGCATCCACCCGTGGCCCATAAACTCTTTAAATGGTTTCCGAAAGGGCCTCTGGTTTACTCTGTAACCCTTTCACGTTGATTCCTTTCTTCGCGGTTGTCCCCTCGATCCAGTAAATTCGAGTATATCGCGGACTCGAGTATATCGTGGGAATCGCGAAACGATAAGAACCCTTCTTAGATTTAAAAGGTAATAGCAAGATATCTCTGATATTGATGACATTGGCATCGACATGAATACGTCAATGAGCGATCTTTACACAAAATGCATCGGAAGATTAATCGGAGAAATGAGAATGGCAAGTCGCTGTCGAAGAGAGCTGCGCGCGTTTCCTGGCGTATTCTCCCGCATACCGCCGATGAAAACGTACGCAACGCGCGTTAGCACGCGCGCTAATTCAATTTAGATAATAAACTCGAGCCTGCGGCCGATATAAATTTGCGTTAACCAAAGCGTTAGTCATCTCATCGCTCCTCTATTCTTTTATTATCGCGTCTGGGCGACTCGCCGAACGACTCGCGTATCTTGCCCGACAGCTAATACCTCTCCCGGTACTTCTAATGTTCGTTTTTTTCTCACACCTCACGCATCCGCGTAACGAGACGCCTCCGTCTCGGAAGATTTACACCCGACGCGTTCTGCAATTTAATTCGGTAGCCAGGGATCAATTTGATCTCGATATCGCGATAAAGTCCGCGCGCACGGCACCCTCTCGGCCACGCAGCCACCACACCTTGATATTGGCTGGCTATCTGTCGTCACGATGAATCCCTCTGTCTACATGTTGGAGGCGTGGCGTCGTAAAAAAAGTTTGATTCGACACACAGTAGCGTAGTTACGAGTTTCCAAATGAGAGAACTGATCAATGACTCAATGACGGACGGAGTAAAGATCTGTAAACGTGTAACGACACCGTGAACGAAAACTGCAACCGCATCCGTATACCGTACAACTGTGCGTGTACCATCGAAATACCCTTGTGATTTACACGGTTACAAAGCTCGGACAGAGTTACACATCGAGGGTGGCTGCGTCGTCGCGCGTGCTACGACTACGCCACTGAGAGACAGGGTTAATACGAGTCATGAAATCCCGCGAACGTTTCCGACGTTGTCCCGACACGAACGAGAAATAAAATTATGCGGCGCGAAAGGGTACGTTGGGATCGATTAACCTGGCGACGTTTGACGTAAAATACGGCTTCTAAGTGGCATTCGACCATTCGTTCATGGCCCGCTCTTTCAGGCGCGATATGCAAAAGAGAGAGAGAGAGAGAGAGATTGAGAGAGGGGAAAAAAGAGAAACAGGAGTGCCACCTCGGTACGGATCAAACGGAGCTGTGAGCTTCGATTATAATAAATCAAGACGTAAATAATGAAGGGACGGATGGCTCCGAAAGCGGACAGCGGAATGGAGAGGCGCGGAGAACTCGGCTGCGATCGAATCGCAGTGCCTCGTTGCATCGCGACTGCATATGCATTGGCGAACCGCACCACACCATGCACACGACCATGAGAGAGGATCGTAACGGGTATTAATGTCTCTCGCCCGAGGGATCGGGATCTCTTACCCGTGCGTCTCCGCCGAGTTTGATTTCGTATTGTATCCGAACGCGTCGTTTAATGAGATTAAACGTCGCCGCGCCAATTCGATTAACTCTCAGAAATAATGTCCGATCTTTGCGATGAATAGAATCAAAGGAGAGAGAGAGAGAGAGAGAGAGAGAGGAGTACTTGACCATTGAATTTAGTATTTTTATTCTTTGTGTGCAATTGAATTTAGTTGTCTTGATATGCGTTTATTAAGTTTAAGTTACATGCGTTTAATTAATTTTATTAGGCTGTATTTTTATTCTTTGTGTGCAATGGAATTTATTTGTCTTTTTTAACGACTTTAATCAGAATATTTGGTTGGCATAATGCCTTTTTTCTTTATCCTGCTTTCACTCGATTTTGAACTTTTCGGTTCTGGAGTTTGCGATTTGGATTATTGTATTGCTTATTTGATTATTTACGTTCATTGTTATCCTGCTTATGATCTTTTGTGACACTAGAGGGTAATTTCCCGTTCATTGAATAAATTAAAATTAAAATTAAATTAAGATATCTATAAAATTACCTCAAACCCGCTCCACACACCACATCTAAGAGAATGCGAATATACTCCCACGCGAAAACAGCAAAGGCATTGTCTACCCCGCGTCCACAAAGTTATTCGAGTTCAGCCATGAGAAGATTATGCGTCTGGCTCGAATCGCGTATTAGTGAACAGAGAAGAAGATGGGAGAGGGACAAGAAAGCAAAGACGAAGGAGGAAAGGAAACTCTGAGCTCTCTTATTAACGAGGAAGCGAAACAACTCGCACCGCGACGCTAATCGAACGGGCACACAAAACCGTTCCTCGCGTATGGTCGTATCAACGGCCATCTTTGTTCCTCACGAGCGAGCCGCAAGACGCGGTACGTCCGATGAGAATTTATCGAGCTACATGTTTGCTAACGCAGAGAATTCGACCTCGTTCGTCAAAGAGAAGAAGAAAGGGGAGGAAGAAACAAGAGGAATCGCCACGAGCTTGCACGAGAGAGGAAGGAGCTTCAGGAAACGGGATAAGCATCGAAAAAATTAGAGTTTTTAATAAATTTATTATATATTTACAAAATATGATTGGTATCGCGTGAAACGAGTACGAAAACTGTTGTCGGTGTCACTGAACGCTCAACACAGAGATGGAGAGTAAAAATCGATCTGTAGCATCAGCTGCTACCGATGCTGTTGATGCTGCTGCTGCTGCGGCATTGGAACTGAACTCTGGCAGAGAGCGTCCAGCGACGCTCAACGTGGAGGAGCAGCGCGCGATCTACCTGCAGCGTTCACCAAAGTGAGTCGTTTACGATTTCGACGAGGCGGTCGACCGGTCGCGATGGCAGTACGAAGACGGCGGCGGCGGCGGCGGCGGTCGCGGTGGTCATGCGATAGGTAGGAACTTGGAACGCGCGACCAAGGTGGCCGGGATGGAGACGACGGCCGGCGTCGGCGAGAGGAGGCAGTTAGCGCGTGTTTACACGACAGCGCTATGTAGCCGGCGACCTCACAGGGCAGTCTCGACTCGGGCGAAGAGAACGTTTCTATTTGTTCGGACACCTCGCTCGCTCGGTTTCTCTCCCTCCTCTCCTCTTCTCGCAGTAATGCCCGGTTGTGTTCTGCCAAAGGCAGCTCCTTCCACTCGTTTCATACCACCGACTGCGCCCGATAGCTCGACGGGACTCGTTTGTGTCGTATTTGTCGGCATTGCATTTTATCCATCTCATCCGGAAAGATCGATATATTGAAATGTACAATTTATATCTCGACTGGGATTTCTCCGTTCCGTTCCACGCTTCGTGTTCCTTCTTTTGCCCGCATCGATGTCGCCACGCAGCGCGCGACAGTTATCGACCTCTCGTCGGCTCGTATCTCGTCTCGCTTGCTCGTGGAAAATGTAATCGCTGCGAAAGAGTGTAGAATAAAGAGAGTGCACCGCTTTCATGCAGCGTGCAACAACGTACGCCTCGACCATAAAGATGAAAAATAGATTCGATTCGCTTACGAGAGACGTAAATCCGAAAAACATTCATCTTTTACGATTCGGGAATACAGCACTAAAAGAGCCTGTTTACAGGTGCATCACGGATGGAAACGTTTCTATTAATAATTTTAGTGCGTCGTATCATCGTCTCGTTGTACCTCTTACTCGTAAAAATTGCTGCAAGTCGTAAGGAGGGAGGGGGAGCACCGTTGTCACTTTTGTAAGTTGTCCAGCGACAGCGGCCGCTTTAGAAAACATATATATCCGTCGGCCCTTTAGATCGCATCCATAGGAATTGGGAGGTTGGCGATGGACCTTTACTCTGACTTTATACCGATTTTATAGTAGAGCGCTACCATGAATACGATTATGGTCTTACGACGTTGATTAAACGATTACCGGAACGAAAAACATTTAATGGATCGTTGGACTTTTATCGCGTCTCTTTACGAGACCTCAGGAGACCTCACGCGGTATACTTCAGGGGTGCGGTAAGGCGTTCTCGTGTGTAAAAAACATTCTGTGTGTAGAGCGCATAGCGACTTTCTTGAAATAAAACTCAAGATATCCTCGGAAAAGCAACATCACCGTGTCAAGTGACAAATAGCACAACAAATTGCATAAGGAATGGCGTGAATTTTGCAAGTTTTGGCAATAATGTATCCGCCGATAGCACGGTACAAGGCCTCAGCACGGCGGCACGGCATGAATCTGGTAGCTCTCTTCACGAGAGAGATTTGTCATAACCCGCGATTTCAATTCAGGTGATCAACGACTTCTCTCGCTTTCTTTTATCCGACATCTCTAGTCTCCCCATTTACACTCTGCCGTCCACCTATTAGTCTATATTTTTGAAAGATAAGTGGCGCGTAATGTATTCCAGTGCCTTCATTTGTCACGCGTTCTCGTGGAAGACGAAGCGACAACCGAGCTCGGTCGCTGCTTCAAAGGGATTTTTCGAGATATTATATTGTTGTGCAGCTTGAAAAGGCGTCGAGCTGCCCGGATCTCTTCGTGGTAGTGTTCCTTTTCTCGAGTTCAACCGCGAGCAAACAAGGGACGCGCGAACGCGCGTTATGGTAAAGTACAAGACAGAGACCTGGAATAAGAACGGTATTATATCCCGTCAACGGACATCGAGCATTAAAAGATTGGCGTTGTTACGAGAATATTAAGGGGATCTGCTCGTCTACGCGAGAGCAATACGCGATATAAAGAGCCTGGAGGAGGGCTCGGAAACGGCGCGCGTTCGACTTCGCTCGCTCCTGTCCACGTCGGCGGGAACATCATCACCAAGAGCACAGGCCTACATACGGGTGTGCGTGTCCACGGTGATATTTTACCAGTCATAAAAAAACGATTAGTCAGGACAAGCCGCGGTTGCCGTGGCATGCCCCGATCTTTTTATATTACAACATCGTGCCTGTGTGCCCTGCTCATTTGTTAGAAATAAAACTCTCCCCCGCTCCTCGGCCGCCGGTCGCGATCGCCGATCCCTATATACCTGGCATCCGGGACCAAGCACACCGCCGAGAACAAAACTTACACGCACGCAACACACACGCGCGTCCACCTCCTTCTCTCCAACTCCCGAGTTATGACGCGTTTAACATATAAATGAAAATCAGGCCTATAAAAGTTTAACGCCCGCGATTATCTGCCCGGGCCCGAGTTCTTTTCGCCCAACCCTCGTCTCTCCCCATCTGAGCCGCGCGGGTGCTTCTTTTCCCTTCTGCTCATTTACGGACTGCTCCCCCGGACGGTGAATTCTATTTCGGCCCCTTTCTTTCTTTACGCATTTACACGATAAGTCCGCCATGTATAGCACGATTGTTGCAATGTGTCGATAACATTAATAAGGTTAACAAGGGAACAACTCTTTAGTGAAATGACAAATACGAAAAGGATATAAACAACTAGGAAAATATCATATGAGAGAAATGTGACGAATTCGAAAATTCGTCGCGAAACGCAATACGAAATTCACGATGGATGGACAATATCGTGAATTTGGAGAAATTTTTGCAAAATTTCTCGCAGTCAATTCAATTGTACAATTTTTCTAGACAACAAAGCATCTCAACCGATTAAAGAAATTGTATTACCTCTTTCGTTCTAACGATAAGAGAATTGTCTCTCTTTGCTTTTTCTTTTCCCTTTCTCTTTCCCTTTTTCTTTGCCATGGCTACTCGTAATATCTCATGAAAACACTGTCAGCAAAATTACTGCCCTCCGTCGCTGCAGCCGCTAGTATCTTCGCGTGAGGCTGTGTGCAATGTACATCTGTACTCACGACGTGAACTTGTCAGCATTCACCAGATTACACGATTTCCGTCACTAAGCGGAATCGCATAACTGGCCTTATTTTTTCACATTATACGAATTTCCTCTACAGATACTGAACGTGAAAAACACCTCGTCCTCATTAGAAGACCGACCATCGAAAACTGACTGAAAGCCCGGGCTTCGAAGCTTTTACCGGTGGTGGCCTCTCGCTGTCTCCGTCGTCTCCGTTACCGTCTTTTCTTTCATCTCACCTCGCATAAAGGGCGGCAGTGTTTCTTTGGGCCTCCGCGATCCCCACCAGACAGAGGTTTCGGCCTATCACCCTCTGGTTGTACCCTAATCCCGCCCAAAAATGCGCATTCAAACAGTTTTTCCTACCTGCCAGTTTTACTTTTTCAGATATGCGATTGCGAGCCTGTTTTCTACGAATCTCTCCAAGAATTTTAGCGCCAATTCTTTCGGCTGCACAAACTGCCCCGACGGGAATGGAGCGAAAGAAAATCATCCATTATTTCTCTTCTCCAACGTTTGAAAATGCCGAACGAAAAGATTTTGCGACGAATGTTATTGTATCAATATGAATATTACTTGTCGATCGTCATTATCATCAATTTGATCTCTTGACTCCGATTTGTGCCACTTCGGGGAAAAAAATAGTCGCTTTTCCCACACCGCGACACCACCACGCAGTTAATGGTATTCCAATTGTGGCAAATACGATGGCAAATGCGAGAGACGCATCTCCCTCCGTTCGAGTTAAAGTTTCCACGAAGCAAACGCCTGCGATGCGAACGGTCGCTCTCGCGGATCCCCGTAGGTTATTTTGAATATTGCATGCAAGGAATATTTCGATTCCGGGAATACAAGTTCGCCTGCAGAGCGCGATTATCCAACCCGCCACCGAGTGCAATAACAGATCTTCGTCCGTCTGTCCGTCCGACCGTCGATGCAGCTATCTGTGCATCGGTATGCGTGCTACGAGAATGATCGTTTATAACCAACACGATCGAGGGATACACGTGAGACGTCCATTTATATTCTCTCTTCAGCGCGATCGTGTGCAATTGTACGGCATTTCGCGTGTCACGAAGGCAGGATTGGCGAAACGCGAATAAACACCCGCTTGGGATAGCATTGAATCGCGCTGAATCGCGCTGCTTTGGAACTTTTGAAAAAATGCGACCGGTTCCTGGTAACGTTACGCACGATATTCCGCATATAGATAATTGCCGATAATTCCAGTAAGATTTTTCTCGCCCTCGAACGATTAAATGTCACGTTGACGATTAAATGTAATACGAGTTTATTCATTCGAATGTCAAGCGATTCGTTTCCTTTCCCCGAAGGGAAACGACTCGGTAAACACCACGATAAAAGAATCGGTAGAGAAATCGAGCACGTTTCGTCAATGGTCAGAAATTCGGACGACACAAAGAAACTTCCACTCGCCTTTTTCCCTTTTTTACCTGATGATTTTCTAATCTTTCAATAAAATCTATGCTATACCTTTGCATCATAGAAGGTAGGAACATTTTTCTCCAGAAGTTTTCGTAAAATGACCATTTTCAAAATTTCAAGAGAAAAGAGATATGCAGATTCGAGGATTACTGTTTTTCTAAGAAAGTCTGATGCAACTTTTGATAAGAATGGCCACGCTAAAAAAAGGATTATAGTACATTCTGAGTTTTTAAGTCTTTTAGGAATTTTAAGGAATTTTTCGAACCTGTCTGAAAGCTAATTAATCAATCACGAATCCCAGTCGATGAGCATAAAAGGAAAAGATAAATGTTTCACGAACAAAGCGTCACGTGAACAGTGGATGGAAAGTCGCTTGTTGTCAATAGAACAGTGCGTATTGTCAAAGTATCCAATTAATTATCGACGAGAAAGGTATTTTCGACGTGATGACTCGTGACAAAACAAAAAGAGAGAGAGAAAGAAAAACGGTTAACGAGACATTCGAGTGATTCTCGGTAGCTGCGTGTCGATCGCGTGCACGCTTAATTTTAAATGTTCCGTTGCTCTTTCCTCACTCGGGAGACTCTCGAGTGCGCAACGAGTAAGTAAGTGCGGCTCAAGTAGATGCGAGTACGAAAAATTGGGATTCGCGTCGTGCGTCAAGCGAGGACAAGAGTGCAACGTACAGGACACGACAACGTCACAGGACGAGAGCCTGCAAAAATGCCCGACCGACGAGAAACGGTTTAGCACTTGTGCAAATATCTTGTAAAAATAGTTAAAATGCGCGGCCTTTAGCGCTCTTCCGCTTCGGCGCAAATTCGTCAAATTGGAATCCCTTATCTCAACCGGGTGAGATTTATTTATTGGCCGACTTGACGAACGTATTTTGATAGCGCGGTCTCGTCGTCGTGATTTATCATTGCCGTGCTTTACGTTCGACATGACGTTGTTGCAGGCGGTCTCGCTTGGCGATGGTCGATGGCGCTTACCTACCACCGCTGACGATAGCGCACGCACACGATCGGCGAACCGATGTGGGTACATCTCCTCGTAGAGAGACGTGTGCGACGTTTACGTGGGCGAGCTGGCAGGCTTCCGTCACTTGCGCCCGCGCCCACGCCTCGTCGTACTCGCGTGCTCCCTTATTGGATTATCCGGCGCAAATCGTAAATCTCTCGCTTCAGTCGCCAATCCGACGAGGAGTCCGTATACACCGCCCCTCGAATTAACCCAGCCGCTCGTAAACTCGATCGGAATCTCTTTTGAATTCTTTATCGAGGAAAATGATTATTATCGCGAAAAATGATCATTAGCCGGCGCTACAAACGCCAGGCGTTACGTTTACGTTACCTGGGGCAAACGGACGGCGAGGGAAAGAGAGACAGAGAGACAGAGAGAGAGAGACTCCCTGCGCGCGGGAAGGAGAAACAAGGGAGAAGAGAGCGAAGGCAGGAAAAGGGAGGACGAGGAGGCGAAGCGATGGCGTGATAAATGATCGAGTATTTAACACTCTTTACGGATTAGCATATAAACTACGGCCAGTCCATAGATCTTCGTGGCAACGCATTAACGGACGGGGAGCAGAGCACGGGGCTGATCTCCTCCCTCTCTCCCTTTCCCTCTTTTTCTCTTTCGTTTGTACCTGCCCTTTCGAACGTAACCGATCTCTCGATTTGTTCGAGCGAGTTATTGTTTCGCGCGCCAAACTTTTATCCCTTTTATCGTTCTTTTCCTTTTTCTCCTTCTTTTCCTTCTTATTGTACCTGGCGATTTACGTTTACGTAAAAGATCCGACATCGGTGTTACTACTATTCAGTCACCCATCAGCGGCGACGCCTGATGCTTCCCGCCTGTGCATACCCACGATGTGACCGATTCGCCGCGAGCAAATAGATACGCCACGAGAGATACGCCGAGAAATCGATAAAGCGATACACGAGCTGTCTTGCAAACGAGCCACTTCCGTCCAAAGATGTTTCCCTTTTTCCTCCGGGGATGTTGTTATATTATCCGCAATTAAGTCCCTTGTCGAGATGGCTCGACGATCCGTAACCGATCCCCCTCTTAGACTTGAAGAGAGGCCTTAATCGGCCCCCTAATAAAGCGAGACGGAGAAAATGATGTGGTTACACGGCGTAGATAAAAGTGAGATTTGCTGATTAATTGATTAGGGAGGCGCCAAAGTCCGCCCCGCGCATTATACCCTACGATACCCCGTCATTAAGGGCGCTCCGTGCACACTCCCGTCGCGAGGCCCGCGCGCGCACATACACACACGATGTACGTGTATCACGTTGGTACGTCATCGTCCTATGGGGATCCCTTTGTGAGAACTCGAGCTTTCTTAATGACCGCGCGAACAAATTCTGTGATAGACATTTCCGAAATTGGACAGTCTTCGATCTTACTCGACGCGATATATGCGATATATCGAGCATATCACATAGCAGAGAGTCGACACGAAAAGAGATTCTTTCCTTTTGAAAAAACAAAACGGTCGATATTAACCGCGCCAGTTCCAGTTGCGTCTCGCAAATCAGCCGCAGTCAAACGGATTCGCGAGCGGCGCGTTTGTTTCCGCCCCAACATCACATCGGCCTGATCAAAACAGGAACAAGCGGAAGACGAGCTTCTCGAGGACCCCACTAAATCGCTGAGCGCCACCAAAGACCGAATGTTTACTCGTCAGCGAAAGGAGCGAATTCTCGGTAGGCATAAAACTCGGCTGATGTACGCCAACCGGAGTCAGATCAAAGTCGCGTGCTTTCAAACAATGTTAACGCGCTGCGTCGCGCTGCTGATGCTCCTCCACGCCTCGCGCTCTCGGAATCCGGTTGTCTCTCGCAATCTTGAAATATAGCAAAATACAGATCCGGTCGTTTATTTCTCACTACGGTCTACGCAGCGCGGGAAACGCGATGCTAGTCTGCCGAGTGCGCCGATGTCGTTCGTCTAGCGCGCGTACCGTCCAGAGAAAACTATAGTGACTCCGTAGAATCGAGCGTACCGGCACGGTGGAGCGAAAAGGGCACGTACGCGCGACCGAAGATTCGTGCTGAAAACAATGCTCGCGGTGTAATATTAAAGAGTCGGAGCTCACGCGTGGCGGCGCACAGTCCGACAATATTGTTTTGTCCCGGTATGAGCGCGGTGGTCACGAACCGACGTATTTTCTCGGTGCGAGCGTTTATCGTCCTCGTCTCCATTTCCCTTCTCTCGTGGCTGCCTTGTGCCGTACCGTTCATTTTTCTATCCTTCAAGATACGCGAAGAGAAAAGAAATTATCGCATAACGATCACGTAGTAAACGAGTCAATCTGTATGCGTGTACAAAATTATGCACAAATGTGTAGTCTTGATATCACGATACCATTGCGAAATGCGAATCAAGAATCTCCTGCGCTATTCGAGTCTACCCGACTCGTGAAACTTTTGTAACCCAGTCGTTTAAGTTGACGATCGACCACGTGAATACACAAATTATAAGGCGACGTTCGTAAAGGGTTCAGAGTGACAACATAGTGCTTGTTGCGCGCCATGTCCCTCCGTAACGCGAAACCGCATTAAGGGAGAGACCCCGGGGTCTCCCTCTTGCAAACTATTTCTTTTTTTAAACCTTTTATTAACCTCTCACTCCTCTAGCCGACAGCGTTCTCTTTTCAAGAGAGAAAGAGAAAGCGAGGCGTTGAATCGATTATGCCACAGTGAAACAAAAGCTAAAAAGATCGGTATTCTACGACTCTATAAATCGATCGAGAATTAATGCAACTGGGGTTGCTTATAAACGACCGATGCATCTCAATGAAATAAACCGAACAAAGTAAATAAAAGCTACTTCAACATAAATTGGACAATTTAAAAAAGAATGCGACCCGTGGCGAGTGAGACGAATCGAGGCGAGCGAGCAAGGGTCTCGTAGCTGTCGGTCGGAAAGACATCTCGATGGGAAAACTACCCGATGTCGCGTCACGCTGGGCGTCCAACTGCAGGAGTGGATGGCAAGCGGGAATGCATTTGCACGACCTCGATCCGGTAAACGAGCACGCGCGCGAAAGCGGGAGCGTTGTCACGTAATCAGGGGTGGCGTCGGCTAATTACGGCGGACCTTGCGGTCAAAATTCCGAGTAACTTATTTGCGATCGTGCGCGCGATTTCACGGTCTTGGCGCCGTACGAGCCCGGAAACGGGACTGCGTACACGCCGAGAATACGGGCGGCGGCGACCTGACAAAACGAACGAGAGGGACAGGAGCGGCGTCTTCGTGCGATAGCCATCTCGGAACGGCGGCGGAAAATGAGCGGAGAGAAAAGCGGAGAGGAAAGCGGGGCTAAACAGCCCTCAGGGGCACGCATACGACGATTCGAAATCTCCGGCACCCGGAGACACGATCCGCGTCGTTGTGCCCACTGCGTTCTCGTTTCCCTCGAATTATCATCTTGCGCGCGCATTCCTGATACCATTTCGCAATGTTTGCGCTACGACTAATGACATGATAATAATGCATCCTTGCTTTATTTATGCTGAATAATACAAAAGGCAACGCATGTTGTGGCAGGGCGGTGCTTCGCCGCATAATACGACTAATTAAGACAGAAAGAAACCCGAGATATAACGAGATATAAATGAAACAATACGAGTCGCGTTCTCTGGAGCCGCGCGAGAACGTGTATATGTAAAAATATTGTTTCTTGACACGTGACACGATACGCGCCATAGTGTCGATAAATGTCGAGCAATCGTGGAATCTCATTCATCAGCTATAATCTGTCGAACAACGTGCACGATGCACGAAGAACCGGGGCTGTTGAAACGCGAAAATATTTTCAGTGGCGCGTCTCCTTGAAATGGCTTTTAAACGCGCACGTATAGCAGTCGTTAACCTCGGTCGAGTCGTTAGCCTTCGATACGAACGGGTAACTCAAGCACACAAATTCACAGTCGGGATTTAATTTAATTAAGCTAATTAAGTAGATGTATTTCTGTCAAAGAGCCACGCGATAGAGATCTTTTCCCCTCGGATATCACGGGTTGGTCAAAGATGCCGTCGTACGCCTCGCGAGTTTTTCTCGCGACGTTCGCCGATAAAAATAATAACATGATAATTACATTGTCCGTACCGCATTAAATGCGAGCCCGACAAGCGCATCTGTTTCGGTCAGATCTGATTTAATGAGAACGAAACTAAAAGGCGCGCGCGCGTAATCAAAAGAGAAGGAGAAAAGCGTAATCACGATCATAATTGGAAAAATAACGTAATCTACATACAGTGAAGCATTATACCGCGTGTGCACGAGATGATGGCGATATCAAGTTTCACCGTGCGTATCGTTGCCTCAGGCGTTTCTGCGTAGTACGTGATTTTCCAGCCGCGTTGTTTAATTAACAGTAATTTCCTCGCGGCGAAATGCGTTATATCTCGACAATCATTTTATTCGGAGCTGAGAGAAGGTCACTGCATTTGTAACGCGAGGGGAAACGATTTTGCATTCTCTCGCGAGAAAAGAGCGACGCGAGCGATATTCTTCGGGATTCCACGTACGAACGGAACGAATTCAAACACGCACACGCGCAGAAGAACGTTTTTCTTCATATACGGTCGCGCAGCACCGGAATAAAAGGCGTCCGGGTGCCACGAACCATATTACAGATTCACCTCGGCGATCTCGGACTCGTCCTATTATCGGCTCACTAATAATATGCGGGAGACTCTAAATCACGTCACAAAAGACCGAGGTGGCGCGCGTAGCCTCGTGAATGCCGCAGCCCGAGGACTGGATTTCAATTTGTCTTGATCGCCGCGACGGGAATATTAAAAGCTCCTCCACCCGCGCGGGCCCCAAGTGTGCGTATATGTAGCGCCGCTGCCGGGTAATATACTTGGACGATTTCTGTAGCCTGAATAGCCGAGAGCCGAGCCGCGCAATGGCTCTTGGTGTCGTAATGCGTAACGCCGGTAAACGCGTCCCGCGAAGCATAATTATTCCGTCCGTCGTGCGAGTCTCTCCTCGTGATTCTGTCGCCGTCTGTCGCGAAAAGGAGCTCCGTTTGCACATGGAATCAGCTGGGACAAAGTTCGCGAGCGCACCTCTCGCAACGTTAAATCGTCAAGGCAAGATCGCGCGAAATCGGCCCGAATCTGTCTTTCTACGAACGGTGTTCGTAATAACCAAGAGCCGAGATAAAGGCGTCGGCAAAACGGCCCGATCATTTTTCATCGCCGATCGTATTAATTACCAACGAGATACTTGTTCGATCGACTTCGGGTTCGATCGTTAGAGCTGATCGATTAAAGGGGGAGAGGTCACACTTGTCCGCTTGTTAATAGCGTACGAGCGTGTCGATTAAAGATACC
Source organism: Ooceraea biroi (assembly GCF_003672135.1). NCBI lineage: Eukaryota > Metazoa > Arthropoda > Insecta > Hymenoptera > Formicidae > Ooceraea > Ooceraea biroi. The sequence continues at coordinate 4,231,865 of NC_039517.1, read as the reverse complement.
TTAATGATTCGCCCGTAATGATACTGCCGTGCCGTAATTGTTGTTGCCTCGCGCAGCCTCGTGCGATTTATCGTTAATCATATTTGGTTTCGTACAAGCGTACGCATAATACGTCAATTACTAAAGTGGTGCATGGCTGTATCGCGCCAACGCCCGCGATAGAAATTTTCAAATTTTACTCGACACGAATATCGTTACATCGAGATAAGATACGCGGCGTTCGTACACCAAAGCGGACAATTGAAATTTCTCACGAACTGACGTGAGATTTCAGATCAGTTCGAGGGCTCGAGCGATTAAATCGGTGTCATTTTTCGCGTGATTTTCGGTGAAGACGCATATTTGGAAATTAATGACACGTAACGCACGTACGATGCCAACAGATGGGACTTTCGTACAAATACGCACATCTGGAACGAATCGCGTTCCTAATTCGGGCAATCTCATAATCGGGGCTCGATATCACGAGTGTATCTTAATACTGATTTAATCGTCGGACGCACGAACTTTGAGATCACGCAGGCGAATACGTAATGACCTCCCGTGTAAATGCGTCCCAAGCTTTTTCATGGCTATTATCGTCTGCCAGCGGCAACGTTGGAGGGAAAGACGACGAGGGGAAAGAATTAGCATCAAAAAGCCGATCAACATCTCGACGAGAAAAAGATAACTCGAGACCAAGCCGAGCAAACTGCACGATATTATTTTATGATTCTTTTATGATTTACATGATATGACGCTTACCATTTTGTCTCTTTCTCCTAATTTTATGGAAGAGAAAAGAGCGATCTACGGTGCGCCAGGCATTGTGGTCCAGGCCACACGATCGTGTACATCTACGAGAACAAGTTATTGCTTCTGCATCCGCTTCCGTCCCACGGTCCCACATTTCCCCTTTTCGTCAGCTTGGTTTCTACTCGCTGTCTGATGCTTAACAGTTTACGACTCACGGCATTATCATCCCCCACTCATCACTCTTCCAGCAGTTTCCTCAAGAGTTTCCATCGCCTCCTCTTAAACACGGTACTTTTATTTGCACATTCGTCAACTCGTTCTCCGACCGGGGTTAATTTCCGAAAAATTTCACGAAAATTACTGTTTCGTACTAGAATATGGATGCACGACGAGCACGAACACAAGGAGAATTCGCGCACTTGCAGTAACAGTATCTTTATTCTTTCTATTAACGACAACACGCAGTTAATTAATAACAACTTATTTTCAGTGTTCAGATTAACTCAGCGCGGATCTTGCGAAAAGCGCGGGTTCGCGATTAGACTAGCGCAAAGAAAAAGAAGCGGTGCCTCGGTGCTCTCGCGTAATTTATAGCTGCGGTGTTCCTATTATTGCGGGCCTCGCTGGCCAATAGATTTAAATGAACCAGGGTGACCTCCGATTACGCCGATTGATTGGGGGATTCAGCGATCCTGACTTCGATAGACGATCCCCAGGCATGCGCGAAGTGCGGGGCGATCAGTGCGATTGGCCGTCGCAAAATTACGTCATGTACTCGCGCATGTCCCAAGTGAGCTCGCCTGTCGAAATCGGTTACTCTCGGCGGATAATACCTTCTTAGATTCCGAAAATAATAATATTTTCCCTTCTAAGACAATGGATCGGAGACAAATATTTGTCGGAGAGCTCTATGATCAGGAGCTCTCGAGTTTCTAGAAGGTTCGATCGAAATATAATTTAACGTGAAATTCGAAACAACTATTGGGTCGTCCGGAAAGTTCGTGCCGATTTTTAATAGATGGCGTTGGAACATGTCTGAATATATCAATGTTATTGAAAACATACGATTTATATACATATGCTTAAAGGTGACATTTCAACGCAGCTTTAGGAAAAAAGTTGTTTCAGATAAATTGATTCGTGTCAGTTTTGTACTCTTTTCAAGATGGAAGAAAACAAAGAACATTTTAGCACTTGATGCTTTTCTATTACCGGAAAGGCAAAAATGCCTCACAAGCAACAAATTCGATATGTTCTGTTTACGGAGAAGGCGTTTTAGCTGAAAGAACCGTACGTAAGTGGTTCGCTAAGGTTAGAGCTGGTGATTTTAACCTTAAAGACCAAGAACGCTCGGGCAGACCCTCTACTACTGATGATGACCAACTCAAGACACTGATCGAGAATAACCCGCGCTACACGACACGTGAATTAGCAGAGATACTGAAAATATCGAAAACCACTGTCCACGATCATGTAGTGAAGCTTGGTTACGTAAGTCGCTATGATGTATGGGTTCCGCATAATTTGGCCGAAAAAATTTAACGGATCGCATTTCCATCTGCGACTCGCTGTACAAGCGCAACGCAAACGTACCATTTTTGAAGCAATTAGTGACGGGTGACGAAAAATGGATCGTTTACAACAATGTAGAACGAAAAAGATCCTGGGGTAAGCGAAATGAACCAGCATTAACCACTCCGAAAGCCGGCCTTCATCCAAAAAAAGTCATGCTCTGTGTCTGGTGGGATTGGAAAGGAATCCTATATTATGAGCTCCTACCACACAACCAAACGATAAATGCAGATAAGTACTGCTCGCAACTGAACGAATTAAAGACAGCGATTCAGGAAAAACGTCCAGAATTAGCTGATAGGAAGGGCGTCGTGTTCCATCAGGACAATGCCAGACCTCATGTTTCTTCGACTACCCGACAAAAATTGTTGGAGTTTGGCTGGGATGTGCCACCTCACCCACCGTATTCACCAGACATTGCACCTTCAGACTTTCACTTATTTAGGTCTTTGCAAATTCTCTTAGCGGCAGGAACTTTAACTCATTGATCGACATAAAAAACCACCTTGAGGAGTTTTTCGCCGAGAAACCTAAGAAGTTCTGGGAGAATGGAATCTTCCAGTTGCGTGAAAGATGGACAAAGGTTGTGAAACAAAACGGTGCACACATAAGTCAATAAATATTTATCGACATAAAAAAATGTTGCCTTTGAATTTTCCTTCAAAATCGGCACGAACTTTCCGGACGACCCAATACTTTAATGTAAAAACGTTTATGAAGAAGTCTCTCCGCGAGACTTGCAGTTTTAAGATTAAAAGCACGATACTTTGAGATGCAAGCGATCCCACGAGACACAACGAAAGATGTTCTCCGAGGATAACAGACCCGATGTGTATCGTGCACTCGTTTTGAGTGCACGCGACGTTACACGCAAGTGCACGCACAGTAACGAGAGAGCGCCAAGGTGATAGGAGTCGCAGCAAATTGCAAGCACTACCGCGAAAGTATTATTAGTAGCCAGCATTTATTCGAGATTAACGACGAAAAGGGTACTTAAAACGACGTGAAGTCGGAGAGGGAGCCTAACGGCAAGTTCCATACAGCGGAAGATGCGCGATTCCTCTGTCTAATTACTCCGACCCTTCTAACTGCCTCATCCCTATATACGCGAGAAAGCCAAGCGATTCTGGCGCGTGTTAGGTAAAATTGCTTCGATGGCACGGCTCGGCACAAAATGCAGCATGTGCATTTTCAGGGAAATGGTTGGCGTGTCTCCCTTTCCCTCCCTGCATCTCTTTCTCTCTCCTCGCAAAACGACAAGATGAAGTGTTAGTTAAAGGCTACTATGTTAAAAAATCAAACTCACGACGTGACAGCTTTGTGTAACAGCTCGTATCTTTTTCTACGATCAAGCTTGGTCCGTGGCCGCAATAACGCAAAAACGTACTAAAAGCAGCGTTCTATCCCCGCTTCTCATGTTTTGATGCTAAAAATAGCGACATCGTGTCGCGCAACAATGCAGCAGCACGCGTTGCGCCGATGCATCTGGACCGCAGCAGTCCTCCGTCACCGGCTTCTCCTAAAATTATCTCAAACGCGGCATCGGCCTCCGATTTTACTAGTCGTTTCGACGCCCCGAGTGGGAGTCGCGTGCCATTAGTCGGCCTCTCTTTCTCTCTATTCATCTTACATGTAATACCCCAACTTTTCTATCGCGTCCTTCCGTTTGACTCTAATGCCTCCGAAACGACCGTGCCCTTGGCAGCTGTGAGCAGTCGGCTCGTAACTCTTCTCTACAAACGGCCAAAGGTTTAAAACGCGCGCCTACGGTACGTCGCGGGGAATCTCGACATTCATTTCCCAATCGGGATGCTACAAATAAATTTATCACGATTGCGTTATCTTGATTCTGCGAACTCAAGTTGCAGTGATTTTGTATTATATTATATAGCGAGAATTTGCGGGAATATCCAACTGGGCGATGATGGTGGTACGAAGCCCTTACACGTCACGCCCTCGGTAACCGTCAGCAGTTTCATTTGGAGTCTAGACGTCGTCCTCGTCCCCCAGGGTCGGATTCCCGGTATCTCTGATATTTATAATCGCGAAACCTCGTCCCCGCATTAAAAGGCCCGATTCTCGGATTAGCGGAAGCTAGCCGCGTCTTAGATCTCGCACGGGAGACGACCGACACGTGTCGTGTCAAAAGCCCGTCTCTGCATCTCCCGTTGCTCTCCCCTATCGTCGTCCTTCCATCAGTGTACCACTCGATGTCCGCTTCCCATTTTCCATTCTCCGTTTTCAAACGTTCCTTAAATATACACGTCGCTCTCGCAGCTCTGGAGCGTCTTAATTTCCTTAACGTCATTCGATGTGCTCGCGACATTCGCGGTTGTACGTGCCCGGGGAGACGAGTCACTTTGAGCAGCGATTTTTAGTTTAATCATTCAATTAATAACATCTTATTGTGCAGGCACACGTTTATAAATCAACGTTGAAACTTCATGACACGTGTAACTTACGATATAATTTCTAATTGCCGTTACGCGCCATCGCGCGATTCGCTAGTGCGCTGCGGTCTGTTCTCATCAGTCTAATTAAATCGTAGTGTCAGAGATTACATCGTCATGCTATAGCGTTGCGACTAGACGAGAGAGAGAGAGAGAGAGAGAGAGATTCATCTCTCTATCCTTTTTTGCTCGTGCGAATCTTTTAGATTGGCGAGCGCACAGCGGACGTGTGCATCGTCGTGCGGTTGCACGCGTGGTCGAATAACGCGACCGGGCGTCACCGAAATAGCGCAATTAAGCAAATGACCCGTCCCACACGTGCCTGTGTTCTTTACCTCCCTTCCTTGGCGTTTTGCCTCTGTCCCTCTGTCTCTCTCTCTTTTTATCGTTACTACCCGACTATCCGCCAAGACGCGAAGAAACCACATTTCCGAGATGCAAACTTCTGACATAATTAAGAAGCTATCGTGTCCTCGATCGATTTTTCCGGTTGCCGTATCGAGGGTTGCATCGTTCGCGCGTGACATACGGTTAAACGATACACAAGTCCCCCGATAATTCCAATAATTTCCATCTTTCGCGTGCAAGACCGGCGGAGGGCACACACGTTTCCGCGTTTGTACGCATTGATAAGTAAACCTGCAAAGGGGCAGATGCGTTTCACCGGGCAATCCGTGCGCGGCACAAAAGCCGAACGCGCCCAGTGTCGGAAACGAGCGGAAGTGAGAAACAGCTACACGCCACATGCAGGTAATGTCGCCGATACGCAAACGGTACCACCGCGAATGCGAATGTACGCGCGCGCGTCGAAGCAATGAGGGCAAGTGCGTGCGAGTGCCGAGCCGTTATTGCGTTCGATATAACCGTCATTTTTCGGCAGCTGCCCAAACTTACGCACACGCGCCTTTCACCATTAAATATAATTTTCACGACGATAGGCGCGAAAAGGACAAGGGTCGCTCGAGAGAGTTCACGTGACAATTTTTTAACCGATGTCTTCCTCTTTCCGGGTCAAACTATCGTAAACGCGAGCCGAACGCAAAAACTGCCCAGTTCTTCCTCCTTCTCGAACGGGTGTTCGAAATTAATATCGAAATTCGTACGTATTTCATGAGATTTCATGAGAAGGCGGCGCTACGTGACGAAACGCGTTTGGTATCTCGGAAAGAGCAGGTTGGCGACGGGAAGAAAAATTGAAGCTACTTTGACACGGCTACCATAGCCATACGAGGGAGGATTGGAGTGGATGAGCGCGCGACGAAGAGGGATATAGAAGCTGCGTCGCGGCTTTGATACTTGGTGCGTGCGAAGCGGAAAAGCCGTCTCTGTGTAAAAACGATCCGAGATAATCTCCTTTTGTGGACGTCGTGACAATTGTGGGACACTTTTGTGCAGCTCGCCGACAAATACGCGAGCGCGCGAGCGCGCGCCTGAATGTGCTTGCAAGAAGAAAGAGAGAAGAGAAAAAGATTCCGACATTTGTCTCCTCTCTTCTCTACATGGATAAACGAGGTGGAGACGATGAGGAGTAAAAGAAGACAATATTTTACACGGACGTACACGAGGAAGGGTTGCGTGTTCTCGCCGTTACGCGCGATCTCGGCCGCGTAAAGACGCACGTACGTGCATCGGTGTGCGTAAATGTACGCACGAATGTAGCCTGAATGAATACGAACGACACTTGCACCCACATGATTCATTGAAATTCAAATGATATTTCTCTCTCTCTCTCTCTCTCTCTCTTTTTCTCTCAGAGAACGGGTCGTGATGCAGGCGCGCACGTTGGTGCGTACCGGCGCGATACCAACACGATCGCACGCGCACACGGGTCCCCTCTGTTGTCTGTGACAGCGTGACACCCCATGAAAACGCGCGTGCTTTACATATACGCTTTACATATGCCGGAGTTGGAGATATTCATTATAATAGCGAGCGCGCGAGCCGTATAATATGACGCATCTTTGGTATGCTAACTGGGGTCAAAATATAACTCTCGTCGCCGACGAGATTCAAGTCTGTCCGTCCGGATGGAGACATCCCCGAATTCCAACACCCATCCCTCCCACGCTGCCATCCATTCGCCAGTCATATTATCGCAAAGCGTGACGTGCGTGTGTATCGCAAAGATCGCTCAATATCGGAGCGCGACGTGTCGCGTCCCGTTGGCGGAAATCTCGTTTCTGCGAATCAGCACGCGTCCCGATCCGGTAGCGAACCGTTTTACCGGAAACGCCGCGAAACCGCCGCGCTGTGACCTGACCGGAGCGCGCTCCGTGATAGTAATCGTAGGCAAATTACGGCACTACTGTTCGTCCCATCAATCTATTCACGAGATAGACGAGATCTACGAAGGTTGCTACAGGTTGCCATTAGAATATCTCGGAAAGCGGCAGCATCGCTTCGATGCAATTTCCGGAACGGTAATGACATCGTCTAAGAATCACCGCCTTCTACCCGGCTACGGAGGCGAAACCGCGTTGTTTCCGAGTCGTTTCGCCGAGGAACCGACTCGCGCGTTTCTCGACCCCGAAGAAAAAATATGATCGCGGCCAACCAGGTTGTTCCGAAGGCAGCGAGTCCCTCTCTCTCTCGACGCGAGAAGCGCGTTGATCGCGATGGCAGAGAAAGACGAGCGATCAGCTCGCAACTGGCTGCTTATAACGAGCGCACGGAAAGCGTAGGTAGCTTAATAGCCATATTTACAGCCTCATCCAATTATTGGGTAAACACGAGGAATCCGCGGGTCAATATATCGCTTGAAAAAAGGGGGAACCAGGCGGCCTGGCGGATAAGTGATGCAGGTGTTGCACGGACCAAGAAATTAGCTCTGTAAGGTTTGTCGAACGCAACGTAGCTGTTTTCAACTGGCTTCTGTCTGGCTCTATCGCCGCAGCGCTCGCTCCTTTTTCTTTCTCTTTATTCGCAATCTTGGAATGGTACTGCCGCGTGCGTATCAAGTTTCTTTTTTCACGTTCACGTCGCGTTTATCAGGCTCGATGTCGGATGTCCGCAAAAACTATCGCGTCGCGCCGAGCGTGGAACTTTCTCATAAATTACGTCATTTAAACGAGACACTCGAGTACTAGACCCTTCTTCCTAATTCGAGAAACGAAAGGGTGCGACAATGGAAGCACTCGAACGATTTCCTTCAAACGACGACGACCGTCCCATATGCGACGCTCAATAATAATCTCGTTGCACCGTGTAGTAATTGCGCTTTCGCATGCGTAACTCGGTTAATTGATCGATAAGCAGGAATAAGAACGGCCCGCTGCTATACAGCGACATTAAATGAGGAACCATTACGACGTACGAAGCATGCAAACCGTATTACCGCGTTTATGCGCGATATAATTTATCTTACCTTCGCGATGGAATGAAAATGAATTGTCAATGTTGATAAAAGGTGAACGATGACGTATCGCGTGTTTGCTTCCGCGCGAGTCGTGGGCGAGTATCGGTATCAATTTATTCGGAATGGAATTTGGACGAGAATTTTGCGGACTGCCATCACCATAGAGCAGTCAACCTTCCCGATCCACGGGCACACGGACGGAACACGGCGTAAAAGGTCGCCGTGCACGCGTGTATACGCGGGAGCGAAATAGCCGGCAATTTGCAGGTTTACGAGTTATTTCACAATGGCTGCAAAGTATAGTGCTACAGTATTATACTGCCGTGGTAGCTCGAGTGCACGGTCAGCGAACGGCGTTGCGCGGGGGTACGACGAGCGCGTGTGGGTGCAAGAGCGCGAGGGGAACGACGCGGGGAGGAAGGCCTCGTATGGACTCCGGTGCTCTTGTCCGCGTTGAGCATCCACCGTCGGTGGATTACTTTGTGTACGAGGACAGGTATACAAGGATCGTTGTTTCACTGAAACGAGCTTCTGGGCTCCGTACGTACGTATAAGGGAGGGAGAGCGACAGCCGCGCGATGCCAGTTCGAACGAGTTGATCCCATCCCCCATGGTGCTACCCTATTTCAAGACAATGACGCAACCGATCTTGTAAATCTTTCCAGGGAGATTGGCAACTTTTATTCTCGCGAATTGGACCGTTCGCTGTCGAAAATAGTGTGGAAATTTGCTTCGTATCTCGATCGAGCGAGACTTTGCGTGGAAGCGTCGCGCGAGCCCTTCATGATCGAAAGCGTAACGCAACGTTGAAACTCGCGGCGCAAACTTTCAGAAAAAATTAGCCGTAAAAAGAAGCGCTGGGGCATGGCGCGCCAACGATTACCGACACCTTCGAAAAAAGAAGCGGAGGAAGAGTAAAACGAACGGAACCACCACTCGCCCTGAAGAAGAAAGATTAAAGAGCAGCTTGTACGCCCTCGCTGGAATGATGGATGCGATCCGTGAGATGCGGGCGCCGTTCGTCCAAGTAGGTGGAGACTTCTATTTCCATTCCCGCGCTCGTTGTTTCACGTTTCCCTACCACTCATCTTGTAATTTGCTTTAATCGATGATACGCTATTATGCCAACGCTCCAGTCAAGCAGAAAAGCCGACGTCTCGCGCTTTCACGAACAGCGAAAGTTCTTGATTCTCGAAAGAGGATCAAGTATGAAATTTCATCAATCTATCTCAGGCTGAAACACCGTTTTTTGAAGCGCGCAACGCGCCAACTTACACGCGGTAAGCTTGTCGTCCAAGCTACGAACGAATATCGCGGCGTTTTGTGAGCTCGCGCGCGCGAACAACAATCTAAATGGTAATCCAACACCACACCCTCTTCGCAAAAACTGAAAACTGCGGGTGAGCGGAGCGACCGGACTGACTGATCCGGGCCGCCGCGCCGCGCCGTTTCATACTTCACGTAGTAAAAATGCACGCGCGAGCGAAGTGCACGACCGACCCGCGCAAAAAACGTTAACAAGGCTGCGATGTGAGTCTGACTAATTCTATAACTTGGTCCTCGACTCCCTCAAACTTTTCTTTCTATGCGTCTGTATATATATACTATAGTGTTGTTCCGAAACGTTCCTTCCTTCCTTCCTTCCTTCGTTTCTCGGTGTCGAGATCGTCTCGTTCTTGCCCCAAAACACCCGTCAACGAACTCGCTATTCGGGGACGGTCGGCCGGATAATTATCTCTCGGCCGTGTAAAAATAATAATTAGCTCCCACCGTTGCATTAATTAAAGTGCTTTCCTCTTTCTCTCTTTCTCTTTAACCGGTTCACCGTTGCGCATTCTCGCGAGGGGGAGAGTTCCGCCGTAATTACACGTCCCTCCTGGCACTAACCAGTGTCCCACAAAGGTGACCGCGCGAGTCGTTCACGCCCACGACACTTGGCATGGCTTTGCACGATCGCGTCACGCCACCACCGCCAAGAGAGTCGCGGTCTGTGCCACGCTCCAAGATGATCGAATCACCTCGTTCGTTCATTCGTCCATGTTAGTACATTTTTAAATTTGCCTAGTCTCGAAAATATCGGAAAGTTATACCTTGAGTACCTTAGCCACTCAGGGTACGATAGCTCACTCATGACGAGCTGGCACACGCACGTGCGAGTACGTATGTACGTGTGTATATAAACTAACTACTTGCCTAACGCACCTGTTTGAACTGGTCTTCGAAGCTCCAACCCGCTTGCCCCACTTGCTGGTTGCTCGACGCAGCACGTGGTTCACGAGATTCACGGGATTCGCGAGATTCACGAGATTCAGCTTCTCCGTTACTCCTGGTGCTCCTGGGCGACACGTCCGGTTGCGTGGTCGAGGAGGGCATTGCTGCTTGATTTGCAACGGCGTTCACGATGGGAGAACTATTGTTCTGCAAGCCCTGTTGTTGCAAACTTGCTTGTTGCGACATGTTTTGTTGTTGTGGCATGTTTTGTTGTTGCGACCTGTTGTATATCGAGGGCATGCCAAGCAGCATGTTGGGGACGTTAAAGTTGCTGTTCATCACAGCCTGCAGAGCCTCAAAACTTCTGCTTTGTAATTCTGGGTCAGTATGCTGTCACAACACAACATAAAAGATGTCTCGTTATTAATCTTTACTAAACGACTGCAATAGAGAATAATTGTAATCGATTATTTACAAATTTGGCTTTACGACTTCTTTCTTCGTTAATAGAAAAATGATCTAAAACACTTATTCTATCTTTAGGCTCTTTAAGTTTTTGAAAATTAAGGGGGGAGCCTGCTTTAGAACGCTGAAAATAAGGTATATTTTACGAATTGTTTTTGGAGAAACTATACAGCGGATCATTATAAAACTTTGATGCATTTATTAGTACATGTTTAAAGATAAACAAAATTATTTTTTGATTTGAATATATCGCTTGCAGAGGTCGTCCTGGAGAAATCTTAGTGCAGCCGCGTCGCCGGCATTGCAAATTGGTGAGCATTCTCCTGCCTCCAAATTTCGTCTAAACTGAAAAATTGAAATATCTTCTCGTTATTTATGAATTCCCATCGTCGATGAACCAAAGAGAGAAGAAAAAAGTTGAAAAGTGCCAAAATGGTGGAGCTTAGAACACAAAAGTACGATTTTTAGGCAAAGTTTTTGAACTTTTTCATGCAAAAATAATTGTTTAACTTAATGTTTTTATGAATATTAAAGGTTCATCGACGATGGGAATTCATAAATAACAAGAAAATATTTCAATTTTTCAGTTTGGATTAAATTTGGAGGCAGGAGAATGCTCACAATTTACAATGCCAGCTGCACTAAGATGCCTCCAGGACGACCTCTACAGGCGATATATTTAAATCAAAAAATAATTTTTTTATCTTTAAACATGTACTAATAAATGCATCAAAGTTTTATAATGATCCGCTGTATAGTTTCTCCAAAAAAATTCGTAAAATTATATATTTCTCCAAAAAAATTCGTAAAATTATACCTTATTTTCAACGTTCTAAAGCAGGCTCCCCCCTTAAGTTACAAGCAAAATAACGATAATGTGAAAAAGTGATGTTGAATTTTACAAGATGTTCTTTTAATTTTCACACCAAGCGCACTATTACGATATGATCTCTTATCGCAATATCGATCGTAAAAGATACTTGCACTCGCCTAGATCCGTCATCCGGTTTAGGCAGTTGCCTAATAAAAAAAAGAAATCTATTGTCGCGGTGACACGATGGTAACTCATTTATGACTGTCAACGTCCGCTGTTACGACTATCTCACGACGATTTTCCACGATTCGTGTCGCTCTACCTTGGCAGTTTGTAAGTCAACGAACTTGCTCGAGTCTGTCGAGCAAGTTTTATGGCGAATTATGCGATTGCTTATCTTTACGGAAACAACGAGGAACAAACGATAGGAAACTTTTGACAATAAGACTATTTTCCGAAATCTATATTTGCGCTTGTTCGCTAGTGTCGATAAACACGTCGACGGAATAAAAGCGCTTCTGCCTCCATCTTACCTCCATATTGAATTTTGCTAGAAATTGTGGATGTATGGCGAGAAAACTATTGAGATGGGCCATCGAAGTAGACGTGGCTTGCGCCAGTGCATCCAATGAGGGTTGTGCGTTAGGTGGAAACATAGGTTGCGTCAGTAAGTCAATTTTTTCTTCTTCGCCATCGTCGTCATGTTCTTCGTGCGAACTCTCGGACAGATCGTCTTCTTCCACATGCTGAAATTATAAAAAAGTAACGTCAACATTAATTGATTATTCCGCTTTCGAGAAAACTCGATATATGCAATACCATGCAAGTTTAATCGCGACTATTAAACATTAATTAGGAAAATGGCGAATGTGCGGTGAGTCGTATACGCCGAGATAACGGCTATCAAGTAACATTATATGCTACGGGTGTCATACGTGTTTTACGGTTGTACCCATTGCACCGGTGCCGACATAAAAATGTGTACAAAGTCGCATTACCGAGAACGGAAACGACCATCGTAAAAAAAAGAGATGGACGTTCCGTATTTTTTCTTCACCTGGAATTAACTCAAGCTCTCGATAAATGTTTCGCGCACGATTCTCCGATACGGAGGGTATCCGTTACACAACAATTTTATATATCTCACGTTCGATGTAACATTATCGAAACGTGAGTCAGAGAATCGGCACTCGAAGGCGGCGAGATTTCGCTGTTCCACGGGTGAGGGAGTGCCCCTTTTATCTAAGAGAAGATGCAAATAGATTCATCGAAGCTTCAAGTGTATTCACGACGAGAAGCAAGCTTTTACCTGGAAAGGGCGGACTTGAATAAATATATACCTATCGGATGCAGGTGGATCGAACGGTAAATGCATCAATGTTGGTCCGATCTTAAATGGGACTACGATCGGAGGACAAGGCATCCGAACCGAGAGCGACACTCGGCTCCTCTGTCGGCATTTTGAGCACGTGTGATAATATTGACCCTCCACGGCGGTGGTCAGGCATGAATGAACGGCAAAAAATAAGAATCCTAATCAAATACGAAACAAGTTTGTTCCCGAGATCTCGATCCGAGGCTGGTCGAGCAACCAGAAAACTCGTCTCTCAGTAATTCGGCGCTCTCGGCCGAATAAAAATCGGCGCAATTAAGATTAAATTTATTACGTGCTTGTGCGTGGATGTTCAATTTTTGACAGGATCATCACGTTATCGCGTACATCGAATGTTAACGGTACGTGGTGTGTGTGTGTGTGTCAATGCTCGAAGACTCATGTTCCGATAACGCGCCGTGAAAGCCGTCGTGGTGCCTTCCGGAGGCATGCGTTTACGCGAAAAGTATCGTAGAAAGCCGGGGAAGGGGCCAAAGGGAAGGCGTGAAAATAAATTACGGTGGTTAACACCGTGGCAACGTTATTCTTACCGTGTGGCGTGGGGTTACGAATTATATCATTCAAGTGTTTGCGGACGGTACCGTCATTACAATAATCACGCGGTAGAGCCGCGTTCGAAGGGTACCATTGTTCTAGTCCGAACCAAACATTCGCACGTAGGTGTCTGAATCTCGTATGGAAAGTGACGAGGGAGATACGACGGTTGCGTCCGCCGTAGCGCCGAGCGGTCCCAAAACGGATTTCATTATTAAACGATTCGTTCGCGCACCAATTATTCTTCCCTTTTCTGGAACGAGCGAGCTGTATCGATCGATACTGATTTTCTTCGTTCCTGATACGACGCAGGCATTGCGAATCAAATACTACTCCTATAATCGACGTCCTTTTAGTCCCTTTATAATCGATCTGCTGTTTCATAAAGGCATTTTAACGAGATTTAATATACCCTAGGCACAAAAGGGACAATAGCTAAATTTACCGAAGGCTAAGCCGCGCTAAGGCGCGTTACCCCTTGCGAGGGCCACCGCGGATAACTGTGTCCGCCGTGATTTATCACCACGCCGCCATCCGATTGTTTTATCGTTTATACTTTATAGTTTCCACGCTTCGCGGGTGTGCTCGCGCTCTGCAACGAAGACACACGGACGCGTGCACGTACGCCTGAACGCCTGTACGTGCACGCTTGTTCGTTAACGTGTGCGTTATGCCTCGACACGGCCTGTAAATCATCGCCTAAACGCTTCAGGCACTGCGCGGACGGCGCGGCTCTAAATATTCTAATTACCGCGAGACTATCGCGTTTAATTGGGCGACTTCCGTTGGATGTGAATATTCGCAGATTTCGATCATCCACGAGTTTACGAACGAGCACCTTAGTCGAAGACGCGTTCCAATTGGGACACGGTATGGTTTATCGATGGATCGATCGAGTGTCAATTGTAACTTGTGTATCTGTGACGCTAATCTGCCTGTTTGACGTTGATTTTTATTACCGAAATGTGACGTACATCGCTCATGTATATCGAAACCTGCAAAATAAACACTGCACTATGCGCTGATCGGCCAGCTAGATCTCCTGGAAGTTATTACGCGACTAAATTGTCGCGCCACCGTTTTACAACTTCGTGGAATAGCTCGCCGCTATACAAAAGAACAATGTTATTGGATACGCAATGTGCAATGTGGAAAGTTTCGAGAAGAAAATTTCTGTCGGTATGTACGAGATAGCGCAAGACTGCAATTGCATTTTATCTCCGGGTAATTTTACGAGCAACTAGGATTTATAAATAAACGATAAATAAAAGTTTACTGCACAGAGAAGATACAAATATTATTTAATTTTTTGTTATTTCTGGACCGCGCCGTCTTCCTTGCAATAAATCCGTAATATAGTCCGTTTTACGAGCACTGCAATTATGGCTATCGTCACTGCAAGGCCAGTGATGCTTTGCGCTGCGAAAAACTTGCATTAAATAAGGCGCGCAAGACGCACGATGCTTTGTGAAAATATCTCCCACATTTCTCTCGATCTGATATTGCCGCGTAGAAACTACATATCCATTGTCAAGACTGTCCGGCCAAAGTATTTGGGCTAAGTTTTATGGATTACGTTTCGCAAACACGCGCGATTAGATACCAGCGCACAGAACGAAAAAGACGATAGCGATGTCACAAATGTATATCATGAAGACATCACTGTCGGTTGCAAATATATTGCAGATTTTCTTAAAACATTACATGTATAAATGTGTCAATATGAAACGTTGAGATTAGAAATTATTTCGGAAAATAACGTGCGATAAATGTGTAAAATGCATTTATGTATGTGCGTATTTCACCATTCGTGATTTCACCATTAGATATCACTGGAAATAAATAGTACGGCGCAACATGTATGCAAATCAATGAATAGATAAACGAGTGATTCCTGATACGCGAATACCTCACTGTAAACATGCATGGCGTAAGTGTAAACGCGGCGAAAACGAAACGAGATAAATAATACGCTTGAGAAAACGTAATAAAATGATTTCGGTGGAATTGATACGCGATAAACGTGACGACGAGTCTAATACGAGTCTTTTGCACGTAAACGCATTCGCGAAACTCGTATAACTTTACTATGAACGTTGCGTTACTAAAGAAGGAAGAACGAGAATGTTGATGCGACATAACGCAGATAATTTCCAATGTACATACGACGAAATGTGCGACGAAATGTGCCGCGTAATGTGCGAACGCGTGAAATAGGATGCGTTATCGAAAACGTTATCAAACTCATTTCCTCGGTAACGCCAGGTATGAGTCGTAAGCATATCGGGCCGATATCGAAGGAAATGACTGCACAATAATTACTTTACATATTGTAGCGTCGGTATCTCAGCGAGGTGGGAGGAGGAAAAGAGAGAGAGAGAGAGAGAGAGCCCGTGGTTTACCATATTCCATGAACGTCTGCGATCCCCGTACGTAAAGCCGATAAAGCGCTTACGCGATTACAGGACACACAATGAATTCGAAACGACGACTACCGAGAATTTGAAATGACGCGACATACGGTGATTAATTGCGTACTAGAAAAATAGGAGGCTAAACAATAGCGCCGAACGTGGTAAGCGCGCGACGCAGCGTAGTTTATCACGACGACACGTAAAACACGGGAAATCGCGAGTCTTCGTTTTGATTTGATGGAAACACACTTGACACGGAGAATCATCGGTATCGGTAATGGACAGAGATAGCGTTGCAAGGAGAGTAACGATTCAACGAATGGCCCTGGCGTTTATCGGTACCCCAATAAGAACGAAAGCTCGGGTATCCACACGAGTTCCCGTGGGCCTCCCGCGGTGCTCCCACGCAGGGATCGCGCGGCTTCATCGCTCCATCTTTTTCTCGTATGCGCACGCGAGGAATACGCGTGTAACTCTTCGGTCCATAAAATAAATTCATAAGTGCCCGATGATAAACAGCTCGGAAACGGAGCCGTTTTGGCAGATCGATCGATTTAGATTGAGAGATTACCCCCGGTGTCCACCCGATGCCCGGGTGAACGGAAGAGCGCTGATTTATCGGCTCCTCCAGGACTCTTGTCAGGTATATAAATTCATTGACCATCGGAATCGTCATCGCCGTAATCGCTTTTATTTATCAATATCGCCGGGGAGGCACATCGATCAGAGCTGTCTATTTAGGTGAAACGTCCTGCGGAACGCTACGCGGGGAGGCGGGATCAATCGAGTGCACGATAATTCCGTATCGATAATACCGTAGACGTATTCTCATACTCGCGAGTGATGTCATAATTACTAATTTCAGATTTAACTGCCGGTTGCATCCGCTCGCACGATCCTGGTATCGGTGGTCGGAAACGTGCGGACCATGTGTGTCGGTGATTGTAGGCAGGTAGCATTGTCTCCCATCTCGTTTCTCATGCAGGCCCTACATAGGTGAAGGAGTTCGGGTTTAGGGCAAACGCGCGTTGGACGAGGGTCGACCATACGTTGTCACTGCCTTCCGCTGCTGCCTTTCTTCCACGTGTCTGCCAGATTCGGGATCGTACACGCGGGATGTATACGGGAATCATGTATCGTTCACCGTAAGCGCGAATTATTTTTCTCGATTCGTTCTTGCGCAACCTACGAGATGTTGCGTGTCGCTTCGTGGGAGACACGTCCGAAAGAAAGACGCTGGCCAGACTTGCGCGCCAGAGCGTCGTCGTGAGACGCTGCTCGCGCTGTCCGTTTCCATCATTTTGTCCTATGAACTTGGGTAATGATCTCTTTGAAAAAATAATGTCGGGGACCGGGCTATGCGCGCGACTGTCGCTTCGAGGGCGGTCCGCGAGATCAAGTTCGGGGAAAAGGGTCCCCATGGCGAGCACTCATATTTATAACCGTGGCGTATTTCGTGTAAAGTAAATCGGAGACGCGGTGGAAAGACGGACGGACGATGGCTGCTCCGCCAGATTTAATTAATGACCCGCCGAGTTTGATCTGCCGCTACAAAGACCGTAGGCAAGATGTGCGCGCGTGTTCTCTCTCTCTCTCTCACTCGCTGGCGTTCTTCTTCCTTTCGTCATCGTTTCTCCTTCCGTGTGTGCTCTGTTTTCTTTGATATAATCGTAGTCGCCGAGAAAAGAAGAATTATGGGACTAAACTAGTACAGGAAAACTTTATATAGAGAGAAAATCAATCATGACTCACGAAAATCGCGATTATTCCTCGAAAAATATTTGACATTAAAGACAAAATCAGTGGAATCGGCCATTTCGAATTATATGACGACAATCTTGGCAAATTCACCTGGAAAGAGGCGCAGAACGGAATCTCGCGATCACGAGCACGCTGACACACGAGCGTACTCCAGCGCGTAGTTATTTCGAACTTGACCCACATTGCCGCCTTCCTACAAACTTTGCATTTCTCATTTTCCTTCCGAACAAAACCTGTCTTTGAAAAAGATGGATTGATCGAACAGGGTCATCTCTAAGATAGGACGCGTTTCTATTGCGCGAGCTGTTCCTTCTGCGCGATCTTGATCACGTTATTTCTGTGCCAAAGCCGAAATAAAACTACGACAAATTACGCAATCCCGTCTCGGTCCTGCATGCGAAAAGGGTATCGTTACGTTCCTGCTGATTTCATAAGCCGATATTCGCGCCGCGGCCGGCGAGCAGTCGAACGAACTTGAGACAGTGACGGATCGTCTAAATTGAAGAACGGAATTCGGGCATCCGCGCGCCGTGAGGCGAAGCAGACGAGAGAGTAGAAAGGCGAGATGAGATGCGAGTGGGCCATGGAGGTATAGAGCAATATTAATAGCGTGGGTGGTGGCAAAGCGTCGTGGAAGATATTGTTAGAACTCGGGGGCTGACTCTGCGCGCGCGTCCGCGCGCGTTCGCGCTCCGGAGGGGAGCTCCTCGCTAATGGGGTTTTAATGACGGCCAGCTGTCCGTCCGTCACACACTTTTAGACAACTATTCGGTATTTCTGTATCGCCATCTCTCGATCTGATTTTCCGACGACGCTCGTCGGAATCGACCTACGTCTCTCTCTCTCTCTCTCTCTCTTGTCGTGCGCCGCATCACCACGGTGTCCGATGTCCGAAAGACCCAACCTTCGAAGACTCAAGCTGAGAAAATAATTTCAAACAATCCAAAGAGACGAGTCGCGCGCACTGATGGAACGTGTAGGACGATCGCGGTTGTTCCGTAACAGGATGTTGTCTGCGTCTCCTTTCATCCGCAAATTCTTTGATCAATTGAAATTTCAATAAATTTCTATTTTTTCTTTCTTTTTCTCCCGCGACATGGCCAAGCAATTGACGTAAGATGCAGATCGTGCGAGACTCTCTCGCCCACCTCACGCAGCGAACGACAGTCGATTCGTTTCAGGCGCATTCTTATCGTTTTTGCGCAATTGTTCCGCACCTGGACTGGAGCCACGATCATATAATTCTCAAGTTTCTTCCGCCGAAACGACAAGTTTTATTGCCAAGAATCTCAAGGCATCCAAAGGATCATTCCCTCATGAGGAAGAAGTTTAGAAAAATGGTCGGTGCATTTGTTCCCACCGGCAGGCAACGATTAAGCTGTGCGTCGTCGATTCAGGAAGAAACGTTAGGACTGTAAAGTGCGCAACGATGGTATATGCACACAAACAAGTTACATGGACGTGTAGGAAGCAGACAAGCGGAGAAAAGCGGTTTTATGACCCATTACCCATCCAACCGGATTGGCCGAGACATGGAAAATCTACTGCTTGAATCTAACGCGCGGCCTTTATCGTAAACTCGTACAAAGTTAACGCAGAAGAATATTTTGTGCGATCAGGATTCGTCACTAATTTTCGACGATCGAACATACGGATTATACGGATGCCGACGATGTGGTCGGGGTAACAAGAAAATCTGCAGTTCGGAAAATTCCAGGTTTTAGTTTCGCGGAATCAATCGATCAATCCCTTTTTCGGATCCTTCCGAGCTCTGCACTTTGAACAACTTTCCACAAAACTTATCCGAACGTTTCTGAGACTACCTGAACGACTAATTGTCTCCACACAATTCAAGCAGGAGATGACTCAGATGACTCACCAGGGGTCTGTTGCTACGTGTACCACAACCATTGGTTGTTATACCGAAAACTTATCGTGCGTAATCGCGATCGGAGACTCATTTATTTCAGCGATATACATGGACGATGGACGGAAAAAACCAAAAGATGGACAAAGGACGAGATATCAGGATTTTATTGCCATGCATGGAATGTCCATTAGAAACTTCCCTTACAAACGTACGGTCCTACCCTCAGTCTTATCGCTCGCGTATATCACAAATTGCTGATTCGTGTGGTCGCTAAGACTTTTCAAAAAGTCAACAATATAGAATGAATCTAGTAGTATCGGAGAGTGAAAAAGATGTACGAACATCTAAAATATCACGCAAGCATTTTAGGGAGATCCTAGCTTGACTTCTGGAATCTTGAATAAAGAGGAAAACCAAAAATCTATTGTCGACTAACCAAAAGACTAGCATCTGTCGGCCACATGACCGACCGCCCTCTCGCAGTTCCTCCCTATTTGATCTCCCTCTCAGCCTGTAATCCCAGATTTTCCTTCCGCGAAAACGCTCGTTTCGAACCGTACCCGTGTAAAAATAGAAAAGGACACCAACGAGACAATACTGCACGGGTAACCAGATCCGAAATCTCAGCATTTATCATTGGTACGAAAATAACGTATAAAACTCGACCGAGTATAAAGAAAGATCGATCACCGCGAGATCTCTCAAGGTCGACCGCGACGACAAGCATTCGGGAAAAGAATGTCAAAGACGTCGAAATGAAACTTTGTGATAAATCTTTGTTATTTCTGAGAAACGTTTCTCGTGCGGTGACGCGATGCAACGAATGCAAAAAAGAAATCTGGAAGGAGATTAAATTGCGATACAACGACCAAATATATCGTATGAAGTTGTCCCTAGCTTACTTAAAATGCTTTCGTTATCTGCGACAAATTCTCCAATGATAGCACGCTACTCGAATAGGTAAGCTAAGGTGTCTAGACGACCACATACTTGTGATGAAGATGTCCGTGATTTCGTGCTGCGTCGTAAAACGAACCAGCTAAGGAATCCCTATAAATCTAGTGATATCATCCGTACGAATCGATTGATAATTCCAAATAAAAGATGGCA
Source organism: Ooceraea biroi (assembly GCF_003672135.1). Classification (NCBI taxonomy): domain Eukaryota; kingdom Metazoa; phylum Arthropoda; class Insecta; order Hymenoptera; family Formicidae; genus Ooceraea; species Ooceraea biroi. The sequence continues at coordinate 4,211,181 of NC_039517.1, read as the reverse complement.
TTATAAGCGATCTGTAAAACAGACTGCATCTGAAAAATAGACTGCATAATTGAACATAAGTTGCGTTCAACTGCGATATCGATCCGGTTGCAACAATGTGCGCATCTTAACCGGTAGTCCCTGTGGTTTACGTATTCAGCACGTCCGGAAACGTGAGCGGTATCCTTTTATTGCGATCGATTTCTTCGGCAGATGGTACTTTTCGATTTTGGTAGCAATAATAAAGTTGCAAGCAAGAAAAGAAGATGCAATTTTGTGGTAGAATGTGTACCGCACGATAACCGCGAGCTTCACATGTGCTGAACAATCGTTGTTACACAAAGAGCCCGTGTGTGAGTATTATAAATACAAGTACCATAAATATTGCAAAATCTACCTAACAATGAGATATTACAACGTGCTATTTGCCACTTGGAATTATACAAGCGAAAAATATAAATGATTTCTCTCATTAACGGCTTTTTGGAGGAAGGATAAATCGCTACTGAGGAGTATGCACCCGCGTCAGCTAAATATGATCAACGCTGGATCACGATGGCACGAGTTTGGAAACTTGGCGTGATCCAAGGTCGCCGAAGAAACGAAAGAGACGACGAAAGAGAGAGTCAACGACAAAGACGACGGGGGACGATCGCGTGTCTCGGCGAGAAAACGGGAGCCCACGGTGGCTCTTCTGGCTCCTTGAATGAATAATCGCTCCGAATTCACTCTGCTGGAATAATACACCAGGGATACGATCTACCCGAAATCACGCCCCCACGTAACCATTCATTTAACATTAATTTAATGATACATGGCCGGACAGAGCGTTCCCGGGCGGCGGTCACTTCGAGGAAGAATTTTCGGTACAAACGTTCTCATAGACGATCCGCGTCTTCATGATCAATCAAACATTTCGCACGGAATCTTGAAAAAAGATTCACGTTTTAACGTAATAAATATTCCTGTTGAGATGACTATTGATACAAGCTCCAGGAGATCGCATCGAGCGTGACGGATCGCGAAGGGATCGAGCCGAGAGAAAAAGAAACGAGCAGAAAGAGGCTGAATGGCCAGAGTCTTCGAGGTGAAGGCATTTCGACTAACGCAATAAAGGCGCGCGCGATAATATTGCGAATAATAAATATCGGGATGTAAATCCATTGGCAAAGGTAACGTCGGGCATAAATCAACGTTCCTGGAGGCGAAGAGAGAGAAAGAGAGAGAGGGGGGGAGAGAGAGAGAGAGAGAGAGAGAGAATAAGAGGGGAAGGAGAGGAGGAGCCGGTCGCGAACCACCCGTTCTGTATCCTCGTAGAATCGCGTCGTAAACTCGTCAAACTCAGCTCGCGAAATAGCATTAACTATCGGGATAATACAATCGTCGTTGCCGCACGTACGTTCGCCATTGGGGGAAGCAGATCGTTTTTGCTCTCCGAGGCAAGCGACGAAAAATTGCGAACAATGGTGCCTTGGCCTTGTCTCACCTAGAAGCGAGACCAGTCTACTCCGCGATGAACCCACCTCACACCTCGTATTGTCTTACGTTTACAGTGCAGCGTTTTCGGTGTTGCAACTGCGAACGCACACGTGCACGTTTCAAGGACAATCTCGTGAATCAATCGACGACTTTTATATCGAGCATTCGTTTTGTTCTTCTTACGCTTCGCGGCACGCTACGCACGAGCTCTCTCTCTCTCTCTCTCTCTCTCTCCTCCTCTGCATTAAACTCCTCTCTACCAAGGGCAATTCGAGCAGATTACAGGGCATTATTCGACAAACGCTAATTAATCTAATTATCGACCACATTTCAACCCGTACACGAGATCAAAAGATCCTGGTATACGTTATTATACTACCTACGGAAATTTTTGGGAAGTTTCGCGGCAGTCACGCAATGTCTCGATATAATTCGTGGAATAACTTTATACGAAGAGCCCAGTATTACATCTCTCCTCCTCAACCTCGCGCTTCTCTCGTGAAAGCGATTTGCCACGTATCGAATATCAAATATGCCTCAGAGCGAGAATATCGCGACCGCGTGTAGACTTTTCTCTACCAGTTTATGTACGGTAAAATTGTCTTGCGACCACGAATGCAACGTATCCGAATCTATATTCCAGCTCTCACACATTGTTACTCTTGACACACACACACACACACACACAAATCGCTTACCTTAGTGAAATATGTGGAAACCTTTCAACTGCGCGCCCTGCAAATGCTCAAAACTATCAGACAACCGAGAGCTTGGTTAGCTAGCCTAGTTGTTAGTCGTATCGCAATTGCGTCGACAACAAACAGAATCATTAATAATAATGGCAATGGCAATAAAAGATTACCTTACGACCCACTTCCATACGTTTATATGTTATTGCCGCTTTAACGACAATAGTATGTAATTAACGACAATATTACAATTCTGCTTACATATACAAGCAAGTTGTAAAAGTATGGCATCAGCTTTAAGGACACACGGGCAATAGATAAGGCTTATATATTTTCACAAATTCGTACCGATACGGCAGCTCGCGACTCGTGACTGTTGCGAAAGCACTTTACTCGTTGAAATTATGTAGACTATTAATTTCGACTATCTTTATAGATTCTTTCGTGACGTTGAGCGTTCGGTTTTTTTTCCTTCTTTTTTGCCTTTGATATCATCGCGCAGACAATGAGGTAAATTTTCCCGAAAGCAAGTACGTGCGAAAATCGTTTGCGCACGTACGTTTCACAAATTCCTCCAAAAACAGAATTGCAAGAGTAATGAAAGAGTTTATGATAAAACGAGCCGACATGACAGCGACAAGACTGTAAACTGTGCTCATCCGTCTGCTGCTACGACACGTATAAGAAACCGAGTGCTGTGAAACCGGTGTGTCAGTGATGAAAACGTAACGAAGACGCTACACGACGTAAAGATGAAAGAAAGTGGATGGAGAACCTCGCGCACAACCCACTTAAAAACATGTGTTTGCGCATAATTAACAAATGATCGTATCGTCGAAGAGTAACAAATAACAACGCAATTGTCGATATTCGCAGTGCGGTAGATAAGGATCGCGTCGAATAAATTAATTGACCAGGAGCAGCACGCCTAGTCGATTAAAACGCGAAAGGAGATCGAATAAAAGGGGTCACGTAACGGAGGCCGACAGGGCGTGCGCGCGTGCACGTTACATCAGTGCAGTACAGGGTGCAAGCGTAAACGAGAAAGAAACGGGATACCGTAAACACGGAGCTTCTCACCACAGACTTGAGATCGGGGCATGGGGAAGGTGGTTGGTGTCAGCACGCGACCTCGCGGACACGCAGCATGCGTTAAACGTATCTACTCCGTCTCATCTCCCGTGTCTCGAATCGTCCGCCGTGACTCGAATCACGGCAGCGCCACAGAATTTGCCGTGAAAATTAGAATCGCGAGCTCCGCGATCTGTCAATCTCAACATTGAAATGTCTCATTATCCAACATTATCCGAAAGAGGAGGAAAAGAAGTTGAGCTGCCGCGTAACCGGCGAGAACGATATGGTCTCGTGCATTTACCGCGAAAGGTAAAAGTCTGCTAAAACAAAATGACATAAATCGAAACCTGAAGGGAACGCGTGAATTAGAGCGACAGCCGCGAATGACGTTTCCTTAAGTCGAGTCTCTGTTTGACATTTTTCCACCGGTTCTGGATAATTTATGTCTTGCTTATAACCGATACGTCAAGGGTGGGGACGTCGGCGTCGGCGCCGGTCGATCGCAAGAAAGTGCACACCGCACTTACAGCGGGTCTTACTCGCGGCATGGTAATATCAAACGCGGCGGCCTTATAGGGATTCTGTTACTAATATGCCCCGGTAGCGTAGGAACCCCTGTGCTGCATATTATCCGATACGAATAATGCGACTAATCGAGTTAGCTTCACCCCTTAAGCTGATATGTAGCTTTATACAAGTACAAAGCAACGATCGCGGACCCGCGCGAGGAAGATCCGTCCGCGCGCGCGCGCGCGCGCGTGTATGTGTGAATATCTGAGGTTCATAAATTCGGTAATACATAACCGGCAACGATCGCTCCCCTAGTGGCAGGTAATAGTTGCGGGCGATAAGGCGCAAGACGAAGGCAAAAATATTGCAGGCGCTACAAAGAGAAAAGGAGAGAGGTATAACGACCAAACGAGCGAGCGATAGAGAGAGAGAGAGAGAGAGAGAGAGCGAGAAGGAGAACGGTAAGAAGACGAAGGGCCGTCCGCCTCTCCCTCCTTCTCTCTCTTTCTCGAGCAACCAGACTCGGTGTTTTACGGTCTAGCCGCGATCGCAAAAAATCACGATCGCAGAGAAACAGCGGTGATGGTGATGGTGGTGGAGGTGGAGGTGCAGCTGCGTGGTACGCAACCGTGGTAGACGCATGGTAATTCTCATTGAACGCGTAATTACATTAATTGTCGGCTCTTGGCCGGACAAATTGCGGCTTTAAAACCGTCCGAGTCTCTCGCACAGCGCCCGAAAAACATCGACCTCGCTTCGAGCGGAAGACCAACCCTTGCTCCCTCCCGCCCGTCACCGGCGTCGTCGCGTTCCTCTACCCTCGAACGAAAGACGGACAGCTGCCCGCGACAAGCTGCTTAAAAAGTACCGGCGAGTGTATGCGCGAGTGTTAAGTCGTTGTTACCGCGACCGCGTGTGTCGCGATTCCCAATTACCCGGGCCGGGGTTGTATCCCCGGTACGACAGGTGCAAAAGCGTCCCTCCGAGATACGAGAGTAGTCATATCCCCCGTAATTTAATTTAAAAGAGCATCGAGAAATGTTAGTACGAAAAGTTTCCAGTCTGTTGATCGATACGACGGGAACGCGTACGTGAGAATGCCGCTACGAAATCTAGCACGTGTGCGATGATCGCGCGCGGATACAGCGGCGTGCAGCGAGTTTTGCGCGCGCACGTGGAATTCGGCTATTAAGCCGAAACCCCGAACGACCTATAAAATTCGTCTGGGCCCCGCGTTGTCTGCGAGCGTGCATTAAGCGCTTGCGGTTATGGGTCTACGCTTCGCACAGGTGTCCGGGGCCCCGTGCGCGCCGTGCGCGGTCGAGGGACTACGGCGCCGAATAAAGAATTCGCGCGCGAGTACGTTGCTCCGTCGAATAAATAACGCGTCGTGCGAGAAATCGCCAGGATCGGCGGGCTTAAATACGCTCGAACGAAATAAAGTTGAACGCTCGCTGCGAGCGAGGCAAAGTTCCGAGGCGAGAGCGCACCGCGTCGGAGTTTCGCGATTCGTCGCGAGTTATTAAGCGCGTCGATTACGAGACCCGTTCATCCACGAAGGATCGAACACGGCCGACGTTCTTCCTCGGTCCTCCCTTCGGCGGTCTCATATCGAGATTATAGTCACGGATCGCGAACAATGTTTCGTTCTCCGAGGTTTAGCGCGTTACACGGAGCTCTTCCCCTTCCTCTTGACGTGCGAGCGGCCTCTTCGCCGCTTTACGATCTCTAATTATAACGATTACGTCCATCTTTTACGGGGCGAACTTTCGTTCCTGCCGACTCGATGTCTCGTTTCTCAGAAGAAAGCGTACGAATGGGAGGACACGGAGCGGCGCTCCGAGCGATCAGATTGCTCGCGGATTCGTCAAACAGGACCGGTTAGGATCGAACCGATCCTATCCGCGAGCTATCGATCAAGGAGCTACAATTTCAAAGATACGATGCAGTTCGCGTGCAATTGTACGCGCGTTTCCTCCGCTACACCGGACTTGACCGGAGACCAGACTGATCTCAGACTGGTCTCGAGCGACCGATACGTATCGCACTCGATCAAATTGTTACGTGCGGGACTGCACGCGGGGAAGCCGTCCCCCGTTTCACCAATTAGGTCGTTTTCTAGGAAGAAATCGAGACGGAGAGGCGAAGGAGGCAAAAAGGAGAAGAATCGAAGAAGCGGGTTCGCCGCCGCGGCTCCGAACCGATCGCGGATTCGTCCAATCGCGTTCACATTCTTAATGCCGGCTGCGGCGAACATTCAGCTGCCGCGTACCCTCCGGCGGTACGATTCGAACGGCTTCGACGATATATTCGAAATGATCTTCCATCCTCCGTCTCCTCCTCCGTCTCCCCGATGCTCTGCCCCCTTCCTGTCTACGATGGTCTCGCTTTCCTCTCTTTTTCTTTCCTCGTTTTTTTTTCTTCTCGCGGGGTGAGCTCTGTCCAATCGCTGCCCACGGAATTTCATATCGACGCTGAGGATGGTGAACGGCCCTCACCGTCGTACATAATAATAGAGCAGAATATAATGTTGGCGGACGAACGACCCGCGGCTAAAATGTATTACGACCGGCACAACACCGATACAACACCAACGAGAGCGTAGTACCGTCGCCATCATCTTCGGCACGATCGACAACGTACGTCTACCGCTCTCTCCGCCAACCGTCCAACGTGCTCGCTGGTGCATCAGAGGCGCGGTTATGCGTTACGAGATTACACATTACGTAAATACGTGTATAACGTATGATATTCTCATCGTGTGGGAAAATGTACGAGCGCGATCCGAGTCACTCGCGCGTCAGCTCGAACGGTTTCCGACCCAAATTGAAAAGAAAAAGAAGCAAAAGAGAAAAGAAAAAGAGCTGCAAACGCGCGTTTCGGAAATATGTCGCGTATCCGCGACAGGGGGAAGCTGACTTGTCTCGTGACGCAAAACTGCACCACTATAAAGTGGTACTCCCAGAGGTAGTAGTGACACGCTGTACACGAGCGCGTTGCTACAAAGAGGTGGCTCGAGAGCCGCAGTGTTGGTGCGCTATGTACATTCTGGCGGATCGTATTATGTACGCGAGGAGAAGAGAGGGGGTGGGCGCGACGTCGTAGATGCCGGTGGTGGAGGCGCGTACACACGCATCCCGCGATGTACATAAGGCACACGGGGAGGATCGGCGAAGGAGAGAGCGAGAGGGGGAGGGGCTTCGAGGGGGAAAGAGGGATAGGCGGTAAGTACATAGGATGAGACGTTTATATACCCCCGACGATGTCTATAACGCCTCGAGTTACGAGACGCCTTTACGAGCGAATGCAACTCGCGCCAGACGTCAAGAGGCGAACCCCCGTTTCGAAGTTTGATGGCGCGACACGGGCCCCGAGCATAACCTCCGAAATATCTCGCTTCTTTTTTCCCTCCCTTCTGCTCCCGGCGCGTCTCGGTATTTCGCTCGCCTATGCGCGTTTCATCGCGAGCGAACGCATCTCTATCTCTCTCTCTCTCTGCTCCTCGGACCCGGTCGGGATAACGCGCGCTTTTAATGAACGCGGCCGATTTAGCTTCGTTAAAAACGGTTTAGCTACGGTGATCACTTTCGGAGTCCAGTCCTTGCGCGAGTATACCGGCAATCGAGAGTCCCATACCCGGGAAGGAGAGTCCGCGTATCTGAGAATCCAGGAGAACGCAAACGTGTCACCGACAATACGAAGCTGCAGTCGCACAAAGTCGCGTCTGGCCAGGCAATTTCTTCTTCTCTAACGAGCGTGGAATTTTTCAGCGCGACCATCGCTTCCTGTCGAGTCGTAACACCCCTCCCTCGCAGAAGGAGCAGCGGGTCGACTGGGCCATTAAATTAATAATTTGTGGTCGACAACGGCATTGTGAGATCCGATGCAATCGTTATAATATGCAGGATTTTATTATCGGTCCCGATGGCGTATGCTAATTTACTGCTAATTGTATTCCGCGGGCGACAATGATGCCTCGGTGGCAGAATGCAATCGCTGCCGCAAACGGACGTTGGAATTATTGTCCGCGTGGACGACGCGACGTCGCCCCGAGCCGAGCCGAGCCGAGCCGAGTTGAAGTCACGTTAAAAAATAACTACGAAGCGTGACGATTTCCCATTGACGCGCGTGAAAAATCGCCGAGTAAAATCGCGAAACGCTAGGCGCCGACGAGGCTCCGCCAATCTTTCACGAATCATTTTCAGAGGTGCGACTAACGGAACTGCGACGTCGGAATTTTTCCATTTCAACCGCCCCTATCGGAAATTATCGCATCCGTCCTTGAAATCGTCGTGTCGCTACCTGGCAATGGTTCGTAATGGACGAACGTATCGCACGAGATCGTTCACTAGGAGGAGACACTACCAAACGAAGCAGCAGCTCATTCTCCGTGGAACCGCTCATTCTCCGAGAGTCGTTAAAACTTCGATAACCCTTCATTACGCGATTGCTCGGGCCATTTCTGTATCGAAGAGGCGGCAAAATGTTGCGCCAGCCAAGGGTGATCGTTAAAGCATGCACCGACTTTTCAAAAGCATGCGATCATTCTGTCGCGCGGACGCGAGCATTGACTCGTCCAAGTCACCGCGATACGTTCGTAGTTTTAAAACCGGTCGTTAACGACGACGAGCTTGTTCCGGCACGTGATTATACCACGCGCTACGCGGACAGAACAGCGTAATTTTGATACGCCGATACTCGTCGTTCTTGTCGCGACCGATAATCCTCGAAATCAGCCGCTGAAATTCGCACGAGGGGGAACGCTTGTATCGAGACGAAATTTCGCGACACCCTGCCACGCTACTGCCCTGCGGTATAGCTCTGCAGTCAGGTATGGAGGATGGTTCATCTTATTAGCTCCATGGTGATCCATGGGAGGTAAACCGTACTGAGTGCAAGTCTGGTGAATATATTGCATCCGGAAGTGGACGCATTAATATTGCGGAGCAGCAACGTTTAATTTTACGCGCACAGGCGGGCGGATCACCCATAAGAACGGAAATCGAAAGACCTTTCTAAATGTTTCGAGGACAGGAGTTTTAGAAACATACGGTCGGCACGTGCTGTCCATCCCGTAGAGTTTCTTTAGCTTTGGAGAGAAGACGTAGCACAGTGGCTCTCAGTTCCCCGAATAAGGAGAAAATAAAACTCTGAAAAATCGTAATCAATTTCCAGACTTTCCAATTATTTCCGCCCCGCAGCCGACAGGAAGGCCAAGATCTGCTACGTGCCGATCAAAGGCTGTCATGTTTTTTGCATTCTGTCGTGAACGTGTCGCTAGTTTTGCCATTCGTTTGCAATTACCTACATTCTTCTATCACACTCACTGCATTCGTAAAAGCATCGAATTTTAATGCACATATTGGCAATTTCTTTCTAGATGAGATAAAAGATGACCGTTTTTCTTTCTCGCGAAGTTTCCAAGGAAATGGTTCCGTTGTAATTCATTCGTTAAAAGATTCGTCCGAGACTTTGGAATATCGGTAACCGTAGCAGATTACACGCTCCAATCCCCGAAAAACTCTTATAAAAAAAGGGGAAACAATTTTTATCTTTTTTTGGCAAAAGCAAAAGTATCATTTAGGTGAAGCAAAAACGTGATGAAGACAAAGCATTACAGGGGAGGCAAATAACAGACCATCTTCGAGGAAGGCGGATATCTTCCACAAACCCCCGTCGAGAGGGTTCCCATCGATAATCCTTAAGAGATATAGAGGCTCTCTATACACAATGACCGTCGATATCGACCTCGTCCATCTACGGCCGGAATCGTGTCGCTCGTCGCAGAGATTCTTCGATCCACGATAATCTTAGCTACCACCTCCCTGTTCTGCCAAATCCTTCTGCCGTAACGCAGCCCTTGACTTATAGTTATTCGATGCTAATTTTTCCTCGCTCGACCATATCTAAAGCTTTAATAAGGGACAAAGGCTCGAGCATGCTACAAAACCTAGAACGTAGAGGAAAAGCTTCCAAACTCTTAATAACGGACGGCTGGCGGCCCGATGCATCAACATTAAATTTTCCTCTGGCGCCAATGATTTGCGGATCTATTGTGTCTGCGGATTAGTTTAGTAGGTCCACTGGGCGATCTTTACTCAGGACTCAGGGAGAATCGGAAGGAACATTAAGCACGACGTGCATTTCAAGTATTCGGCGTCGGCGATTTGGGATCATTGGAATCGCTGGGATCATTTATGATGAAAAGATTCACCAGCGTCCTACTATACTTTTCTATTTCGTGGAAAATGTTTCATGGCGGGAAATTATTTGAACAATAATCGCACGTCGCACGATCACCGTCAAAATGTGATACAACTTTATTTATTGAAGCGAAAGTAGGGCGCCTATAAAACGCATACTCGAATACGCGGCGAATCGATGGACGAGTTCTCCTGCTTGAGCGATTGCAAAAGACGATTATTATCATATCCCGGACCAGGCAAAATCAATTGAAGGTAATAAATATAGGTAATAATAGGTTGCGTTATATTCTAATACCAGCGCAGTAACGGTACACGGAGAATAATTATTACCGAAGCGGCAACAGTTACTGCTGGTTGATGCGGCAACAGCGTTTTAGTATCGTTCTAGTCGTAATATCGTTGATAACTTTCTCCATGTATTAAAATATAGAATGAGCTTTTCTTCTTGTTCAATAACGCGTGACTCAAGATGTCGAGACGAATCAATCTCCCGGGGAAAAGTGCAGCTTTGTGTACCTTGTAATAGAAAATACGTCTATTCGCTCAAATCGTAAAACCTTCGATTGCAAACCAACGCAAATGTAATCTCGACGAATCATGACAAAGGAATTACGGATAATAAATTAAATCTCCGCGCATTGACCGCGGACCGCGAAAAGAAACTCGCGCTGTTGACGGCGCGATGATGAATGTTGAAATTTAGCAGGTATTCGAGGTACTATTCCTCGCACTCGCGTACCATTCCCTTGTTTTTTTCCTCGCAGTGTTCGCGCGATCAAAACGGTACGAGAGAGGGAAAGAAAAAAAAACGATCGCGCGCATTCCAGGATTGCAAGTATTTGGGTTAGTAACCGGCAAGATCTTCGAGCGTTGCGCGTCGTTACGACTTGCCGGACATTAATAGTCATGGAATAGAAGCCTTGGCGCGGAATCGTAAAAATATAATTGCGCCGATTGCAACAACGTTATCTCGGTACCAGCGCGGATAATGATACGTGAATGGGCGCTTTACGGCATTACTCCACTTGGCCGGGCCAAGTCCGCTTCGCACTTTGCGTGTGTCCAAGCACACGAGGTGTAGCCCCCACTCGCTTACGCAAATCATCCATTAACGCACACACGGTGTATCGGTGGCGCTAAAGGAGACTGCCGTACCATATTTTTCAGCGACCGATCTTGCTGATTATTTTACTACGCGAAATAAGGATTTAATAAGGGAGTCACATTTCTCGCACGCGGTGCGAGTGCGTGCTGTCATCATCGTTACTTCATCCTCGTGATCGAAACACTTTGCCTGCCAATTGACTGCCTGCATTTCGTTCAAGTTTCTGCACGTGGTACATGTGGTAAGGATTTACATTTGCGCGATGCACTTCTGGGTATGCGTACGCGCTCGAAAATTAATTTACGAAAAGGCGACGTTAGTTTCCAAGCAGAAAATCGTGCACCCACTTTGCTTAATCAAATACGCACGAAATCAAATTTAAGCGTCTCTTTTCTTCGGTTACGCGGTTCCACGAAACGGTCAGGTAAGAAGTCGATGACCCTGTCGACCTGAAGGAAGCTGCGAGATTCCAAAGTGCAGAAGAGCGATGGACCACGGTAAAGCAGGTGGAAGAGGTAAGGAAAGATGAACAGAAAGAAAGAGAGAAAGAGCAAGAAAAGGGGAGGAGAAGGAGAGAGAGAGAGAGAGGGCAAGAAGAAACGGACGAGCAAGAGGCGCGAGTAAAGTCAAAGAGTCAACAAGAGAGCCCATGGATCTCAGTGGTCTGTCGAAGCGCGTCTCCTGCTTCGTTGTTTGTACGAGTTCGACGAGGAACCCGTTTCCCTCGAACGTGCACAAGCGGTCTCGCGGACATCCATCCAGTCCGAGTTTACTTAGGACCGCGAGTGATATATACGCGATGGCTCAAATTCAATATTTCAACCGAGGGGGCAGAGCTATACGCCGAAAAATCGTAAAATCGCTTTACGTTATTCGCCGACATACACGCCCCGTGATTACGCTCGATTAAAATGCATAAAGAGACGAATCGCGAATGCTTTACTATGGTTTTATCATCTGCTTTAGGATCCGCATTAAATCCAAATGGGTAATGAATCGAGAAAAATCGTTTAACTTGAGGACGTTCAAGTATCGGCAGGAGAAAAATGTCGATGCAAATTAACGTGACGATAGCTACGGCGGTAAAACTTTTCTGAAAACGCTTACACGTGAAACTGATTTGGACGCAGTTAGAAGCTAAGCGGCTAGAGACGATCTCTAAAAGTGGTCCAGAGACAATTCGGAGAGTCTAGGAACAGTCTAGACACGTTTCAACGACAAAGATTCAGTAGCCTCGTGCCAGACATCACCTGCATGGGGTCTTTTTCAGCTGAGAGGACCCCACGACCACCTTGATGCCAGTAGTGGCTGTCTATAAGTCTCTCCTAATGGTCGTCGTACCTTTCCCTCGAGGCGAAACACGGTGAGATAGGCAATTGGGTGTTAACCTTTCTCAAAGTTCCACTTGACTCGAAGAAGACAGCAAATGCGCCCCCTCCCCTCCTCTCAAACATCGACTTGTTTCAAAAAGTCTCAAAAGATCACGTTTGCTGTATTACGCAAGCGTCACGACAATTCCTTCGTCACTGTACACCGTTGTCGATGTGCTTGGACAATGGAAACGAGAGAAACATTTCTACGATCTCTGTTTGCCTCTGTCTTTTGAAATACTTCGCTTATTCGCTTATTTACGTATCCTTAAACTGGTGCGATCTGAACACGATGATGCCCACTGTTCAGAGCTGTCTCGAAGGTGCCGCCGGTTTCCTAGTGCCATAAACGATAAAGCGCTCCGAGACACGTTCTTTATCGACTAAAAGCAAAAGGGAAAATTTACTTCTTCAAAGGTTAATCAGTAAGGGCCGGTCGAAGGCATGAGTCCTGCGAGACGATCCAAGACGGTAAGCGTGCAATTGAGATACTCGTCAAAACAGGGAATAATTGGCGGTGTTGCTCGCGAGGTACGCGATGTCCGAGGTAGTAAGCCCGTTCTCTCAGAACGGCGGATATTCACGGATGCGACTTGCTTAGCGACCAAGTATAGCGTTGCGCGAGCTATCTCGCACGGCGGATCAGTAATCTGCGCTACATAATGTACGCGCGAGACGGCCAATTGATACCGTGATTTTATACGCGCTGGTGTGCCGATGCGCCGGTACTCCTTTAATGCATTTTACCACATCCTGCTATATAATGCAGAATATCCGGCATAAAATTCTGCGACTGCGGACAAGGAATAATTAACGAAGTCTTATAAAAGACTGGCTAAAGGTTAACGGTTATAACAGCATTGTCATTAATTTCTAAAAGCTCTTATCGATACATTGGACTCGCAGAGTCACGATTACCACCGATGCTAATAAGGGACAAGAGCCTCGTTTTAATGAAATACATTATTAAACGCAAAACAAATATGTTTCGATTCCGTGGCTGATATTAAAGTTTATAAACGAGTAGTTTTATGCTTTTGGCAGCGACGTTAATAAAGGTGACAGATACCCACGATAGATGGACACTTTTCATTTTATGCACGTTGTTATCTCTTAAACGCGCAATATCGATTTAAATATAGTTTCATGTCATTGAGTGATGATGCAATAAAGGAATATAATATATATTCCGATAAATAATTCTTATCAATGATTTATAGCGTCATTAAACGGACTGTCCGAGCACACAAATTTTATATTTTCGTAGCGTTGACTAAAAATATCGTTCAAAGGCAAAAACGTCTTGCTTCGCGCATGAAACTTGCTCGGCGTTAATGGAACCGCGAGGCTGTCCAGATTCATTTTCGATAACATCGGTGTCGTTAGACGACCGATAACGGTTCCTTACAAAGGAAAATGCGGAATAGTGCAGCGCGCGATCGTGTCGATTTAGTTTTTCACCTCGCGCTCATTTTCAGACCTCTTCGTTTTTATTTGCTATGACGAGTATCGACAAAAGTTGCTTTTTTTTCTTTCAGTTTAATGATATTGCAGTAAAACGATCACGATAATGCTACTTATGCGGGGGACATGATCGATTCGCGTTTCGTCTCGAAGCAGAAGAGCTCGCGCACGACGCAACGCGCGGATAAAGGCAGGCGTGACCGCGAGGCGAGCGTGGACCAATCGCGATTCAGTCCTCCTCTTTTTTTTCTTCATTTCATTCAGGGACGCCCCTCTTGCCGCGCTTTGATGCTCCTGCGCCGCCGCACCGCCGCCACGCCGCCACCGCCGCCGCCGCCGCCGCCACGCCGTGATTCCCCACCAACGACGAGGCTAGCTTCTCCGTTCGCACCGTTGCTGATTCGGGATCACGCGCATTGCGACCGACACGCGTTGCATGCGGATACACGCGCCTCCCTGCGAATCGCGTCCAAGAGACGTGCTCCGATGCGCACGAATAATTTAACCTCGTGAAAGAAGGGGGGATTCCGACCGTCTGTCTGGTGTTCGTTCTCGCGTAATTAATAATGTTCGCAGGCCCTTCTCAGGGTTAAGCAGAGATGGATTTTCTTGAGGTATTCTCTATCAAAGTATTCGCGATTATTTAACGGATTATCTAAATATTTTTAAGCGTATCTATAAAAGTATAATAACCACCCCATAATACATTTTGTGTGTCCATTTCTTACGTGGAAGCTTCGGCCCGCCCTGATACAATTCGGTTTTATAGATCTCTGCATTTTTCTAAAAAAAAAAGAAAGAAAAAGAAAAAAAGGGACGAGAGATTGGCCTTTACAGCAATTTTGGACTTGACCTTGGTACGAGTCGTCTACAAGGGCCGACCAATTCCGGATATTACGTCCGAAAATCTAATTATGAGATCTTTATAGGGCTATCGTAAAATAGCCGAATAACAGAGGAACCCTGGGTTCGTCAAGGCTACCTTGGCGAGGTTGCCTTGGAGCATCTCGCTGCATGATCCTTCGACGAACCCCGTAAAGCTAATGCTGAAGTATTTCAGCAATTTTAAGGGTTGCATTTGTAATTTAGAAACTTGGTGATATAAAAAGTTGTATGATGAGTTTCAACGGCAACGTCCGTGCTTATCCAAGCCAAGTCTGAAGCGAGGAATCACGAACGATTTCCATGATAAAGGTGATACTGACGGCACGAGGTGACAATGCGGTGTTACCGCGAACGCCGGGGTCCCGTCGTAATGAGAGTGACGTCACGACATGGCGTCTGCAGGTGAACGAGCAGCAGAAACGGTGGTACCGTAGGTTAAGCGCATTCGCTAGTCGATCCGATTGGCCGAAGGGGGAATCCCCGCCCTTGCGCCGTTCGTGCACACCGACGAGCCAGCAAATCCCCCCAACACCCCTTCATCCCCTCGCTCCACCTTTACCCTTTCGCGACTGTACGAGTCTCTATCTCGCTCTCCCTTTCGCCACTCTCCTCTCTCTTCTCTCTTCTTTTGCTTTTCCCTTTTATGTACACTAAGGTGCATTAATTCGCGTGGTAGCGAATATATATATTTATTAATATTAATATATATATTATATACATGTAATATATATGTATATATATATATATATTATTATATATAGTAATATTAATAAATATTAATATAAATATTTGCTACCACGCGAATCAATGCACCTTAGTGTACAACCGACAGCGCAGGTAGTGTCGTCACACTACTGATAACGCACGTTCTCGAATCGACCCTGTTTTACACCTCCACCTAGATCTATACACAACGAGGCAACTTTGTGTCTCCGTGTGCGACAGGCTTCCCGACTTTGCTACCTGCCGTTGCACCAAATTATCAGACACTTGCTCAGTGGCGTATACATCACCGTGCAAATATTATGCTACTGGTGCACGATTCGGCACGTTGTCAAAAACTGCACAGGTCGTAATTATGCGTATGAAATGAGAACCAAACTCTGTTGCATACGATACGCAGGTAAATATTCTCTCGCAATCTTCCTCGCGGCCCCTCGCCGGCAATCGCCGGTACCATTGCCGATTCCAGAGTATATGTATACATATATATTTTTTATTTAACATGTAAAGTTCAAACTTTTCACAATTTTACTTTGCGCTATTTGAAATCTAATTTGATAACTTTTAAAATATCGATTTAAAAATATTTGTCTGATTGTAGTTTGAATAAGTTGGCCGAATAACGAATACATCCAGAAGATCGTGTTTATATTTATCAAGTTTCTCCTTTCCGTGAAATAGCTTTTATAGAGACGTTGGACGGACGACTTTTGCAAGGAGAGTTATCAAAGAGTTATCAAAGGTATAAAACACGTATTTGTTGCCAAGAAACGTTCCTCGAGTAAGCGCGTGCCGTGTGATTGGCATTCTGATTGCTTGTAAATTAATATCGCTCTACTAGAGTAATGATATCAAACACAGTTTCTACGTATTTGTCTTGACGCGATTACAATCTCAGATATCAGATGTATCCAATTCGTTTGATTGCTTGAAATAAATAAATATATATATTTTACATCGAAATTTTATTCTTAAAATTTATCCATGTGAATATACGATTCTAGTTGGCAACACTTTTGTTGCCAAGATTTTGTTGCCAGGCAAGTGGACCTTTCGAATCTTGGGCCGGAAGAGAAAAGTCTCAAGTGGTTAGCGAGCCGACCAATCACAATCGAGCATTTTCGCTAGCCATCTTTTCAAATTCGACACGACTGTAACCGCTTTTGTGACCGCTTTTGCAGCAACGCTAATTCGGAAATTGTTTCCAAGCGACGAATCTCGTCGCTCTTTACGAGATCCGAGAGAGACTGGACTAGCGAAAAGGACGTTTGCAATCGTTTTCCCATGAAGCATCTCGGCATGCACAACCGCGCGTTTTTTAAAAGCGACACAAACGCGAGCATGAACATCGCGAATGTCGCATCGGCCTTTCGAGCAACGACGACAATCGAGTTAACCTCTGCGAGGCGCCGTTTCACTCTAGTCCGTTACCGCTAACGAGATTCCGAGCTGTTCGTTCAACACTTCGTACACATTCCTCTCGGATTCAACTCGCAAAAGGTATCATCGCAAGGTGGAAACGTTCACCTGCCGCAAGCGCCACGAGTATCGCTCTGGAAAAACGCGCGACAGATTCCGCAAAGACCGAAAAGGTTACCTGCTGCTGTTCCGGGTACTGCCCGTTGGCCCCGTTGGCCCCGTTCGCCCCGTTCGCCACTCCTCCTCCGGGATTCTCTATTTCTTGATCGTCCTTTTCCATCGCGTAGGATGGCTTCGGTTCACCTTTTACCCGAATTTTGACTGCTTTATTGTAACGCGGCCAACTACGAAACGGGCGTACGCGCTGTTACGCGTTGCGGCACCGCAACACGATCCGCGATGCGCCGTATGCGCAAGGAATCGCGCGATCGAGCGCGACGGAGTTGTCGATTCGTCGCGCGAACCAGTGTGGCTACTCCGCCGCGATCGAGTACCGTCGGCAACGCTCGCGAGGGAAATTAACGCGCGCGATCGCGGCACGATCAACGGCTTCGGCGCACTCTCGCCCTTTTTACAACCTTTTTTCCTCGTTTCCTCGTATTTATTCTCCGAGTATTCCCGTTTCCGAGAGCGAGCCTCGTGAGCCGGCACGGAATTCAACGTGCGCGTTGTTTTGACAACGTCGTTACGGTCGCGACGAAAAGTCTCGAGGTCCAGCGACAACGGTGGTTGCGCACACGGGTCGACCGACCCCGACGAGATACGACGAGAGAAATCACGCAGCTCGCGACGACGCGCACGACACGCAACACGTAGAGTAACTACTGCTCGGAGGAAAACGGGAGAAAGAAGGAAGAATTAAGGAAAGAGACGAAAGTGGGGGGAAGGAACGAAATCTATCGGACGATGCTCGACCGAGGAGTGGGGCAATCACAGGGTCCGGGGGTGGGGATGACGAGCTCGCGCCGCACCACGCACGGTCGAAAATTGTCACGTGCAACGCGATTATATCGATTATCGATCGCCGGATTCACTGGTGGGACGAAACTGTTGACTCGTCGCGACGTCGACGCGTCGATGACGGAACGGCTGGCCACGAACGATCCTCCGTCACCGCTCGTGCGAGATACCGACTCGTCCTTAGGGAGAAACCGGCACGAAAGGGCGAGCGACTGCGAGGGACGGCCGTGCGCTCTCCCACGTTCTACTACGATCTAAAGACGTACGCGCCGGCTCGCTTCGGCCCTCTCGATCCCTCCTCGTTCGTCTACCACCACCACCGCCGCGCCGTTGCCGACCTCTCTGCAGAGAGGCGGAGGATCCCGAACGGCGCGCGCGAGCACCGAGTAGGCGGCGGCGAGGGATAGTCACGCCCGCTGCCGACGCGGACGCCTCCCGTGCGAATTCCCTTTTTCCTCCGTTTCACCAACTTGTACGAGTTTTCGATCTCTCTTTCTCTCCGTTGTTTTTTTCCCGCGCTTTTATCACATGATGTGTTGCACGTAAAAGGAGAGCGCTTCAACTTTGTGTGTCGCGTGTGTGTAGCGTGCCTGATATTACTTTACACTTTTCTGTGAAATCAAAATTTTTCGCAATCTTCCCGCACAATATTGTTTAGTACACCACAGGATATCGTAAAATAAAGAAGATAGAAAGCAGCATATCTCTAAATCAAGAAATTTCGAGTATAATGGATTCGTGTTTCTTTTGTCCAGCTTTTGTTCACTTCCTGAAACTTTTAGATAGATGCCGTATAAATTCCGAAAATTGGAAATTAGTGCCAAACGGTGAAAATCTGTATAGGAAAGTTTCTCTCATATTTCTTTCAATATAATATATATATGAGAATAAAATCTCCTTGTCAGATTATCTGAAAAAAGCGATTGAAGTCTAAAATGAATAAATTGTCGCGCAAAACGGAGAACAGACGGCAAAAATTGATGGAAGAGATTGGGAAATAATAGGAGACATTTCTTTCGTCCGTTTCGCCAGTGCTGTACGTGAAATCAACGCATAAAAGTTGCGCAACGTATCCATGTTATCTCGCTGTGTGGTTAATCGTATATTAAACAATTTTCTATGTTTACTCACGTTTGCACGCACGTCTACCGTACATTTCCGTTTGTGTCGGTAAAGATAACAATCAAAATCCGAAGAATAATATTTGTATGTCCCTTATTTTCCGTATTTTCGAAATAAAATTACGGTACGAGATTACACCTGATTGGAGGGTACGGGCAGTTGTTAGCGCGGGATGCTCGACTGTTATTTACACGTACGCGCTATTGACGGACATAGGAAGCTGCTTTCTGCATTTCCCAACAGTGTTTATGCGTACAACGCTGCAAATCTGCAAAAGGCCCTTTTTTCCTTCGCAACGACTTCCCTTACCCTCTGTTTAGGGATTAATTAGATGTACATATATCGGGAATTACTTAAGTTATGTTTTATTTGTGAAAGTTTATTAGTGCAGCCTTTAATGATAGTATCAAATAAATTTCTATATATAAAATCAATAATGATAAAAATTTGTCAGATTGAGAAAAAGACACAGAACCTGACAAAGAAACGACAAAATTTCTGGTGGTGAGAAAACTTAGAAATCGCATACTCGAAATAAACGAGAGAGGATTCAAAGGGATACCTGACCTGAACGATTATCCGAATTCGGCGAATAACATTTCCATGAGAACATCCCAAATTCGGATCAGATAAAATGATCGTCAGCAGGAACCATTATGTATTTTAAGTCTCGAAAAATGCGTTTGCGCGCGCGATCGCACGTCGAGGCCGACGATTCTCTTTCTCTTTCTTTTTTGTCGTTTCGTTCTCCTCCCGACTTTGCGGGCAGTTAACACCCCAATGGCTGTTTGATCCCGCCAGTAATAAGGCTCATCTCGGCCCGTTTCGCGAGATAGGATCCTCTTCGCTTCGTACTTTTCGTGTTTTTCTTTCATTTGCTCTGCCTTCGCAATCTATCTCCTCCTTGCTCTCTCCGGCCTCAAAGATCTCGTTCCACAATACAATTCTATTGAATTGTCCGTCACAATTATATTCTCATCCTATAATACTTTTCCTATCGTTAATTTTAAAATGTCTGTGTGATATCATCACTTTGAGACTATTCCAACGAATCAACCGTCAATTTCTTTTTTTTCTATTCCTTTTTTATTCGAATGATTGATTCGAAACAAAAGAAAACGATCGTTTTATGATCGAGAATGTTAATATTAGAAAAAGTTAGCTTTCTCTTTTATCCTTGTGCATTTGTGATGTGACAAGGGAATTAACAATCTATCAATTCTTGAAATTTCATACAATATCAAGAAATATGTTAGAAATACTGTCGCCTTTCATTTCCCTTTGTTCATTCTCTTAGGTAAAGAAGGGATCTAAGCGGTGCCTTCTCAAAATCTCTCATCCTTGTACCGTTATAATTCTGAAATTCCTATAGAAGATAGATTCTTTCCTTACCGTGTTTTGAAATATAGAATTTAAGTCTAAGAAGAATCACGTGTAAATTTATGGCAGCGATTTTACTACTGTCTGTATACCTGTACCTGCAAAATCAAAATTATAGTTGGTACAGAAAGTATAAAAAGATCTGACAATCGGCAACTTTATCGAAAGCTTTCGAAAAAGAAATTTCTTGCAGTAAAAGATACAAAAGAAATAAAAGTAGGAGCAAAGCCATCAACTCAGGTAAAATTGAGCTGGAAAAAAAGTGAAAAAAAAAGAATTTAATTCGTTACAGGTCGGCGTGAAGAACAGCTCTAACGATTCGTAAGAAGTTGGGAAAAATTATCGATATAATGTTTACACAGGAACGAACGTGTCTTTCCTCAACGGTATGCGTGCCAAGAATATCCATTCAACGCATCGAAGGTGTATTGTTATCGAATTTGCACAGAAGGTGCATAATTTATGCTAATAATGGACGTGCATAATACAAGAACACGTACGTTCACGTGCTTCCTGTTGATCCGCCCGTATGCGCTCACCCGGTCGCTACGCGATCGGAAAATCGCGGGCGCCGACTTTCAAACCTACGGAGAAATTACGTTTCTACACAGTAAAAAATAAAATGTTAATTTTAACATTTTTTGCATGTCCCAGAAAGTCCACTCTAAATTTTAAGTTAAAGTAACTCATTCGTCATATGTTACTTCTTGACAAACTAGAAATGTTAAGTAATTAACACAATACTTTACATTTATTTTTGTTATTGTAACTTTAAGTGTGATGTAAAAATAACATACAAAGTAATTGAAAACTACATGGAAGAGAAGTTACAATGACTCATCAGAAAAGTTGATAGAACATTTTCGTTCGTACAATATGAACATTTACTTTTTATGTTATATTAACACATGATAGTAATTATTTCAACTTAAATTATTGTTGATAGAAACATTTAATTTTAGTAAATTTGATTATTTTATATGTCAAAGTTCATGATTATTTGAAGATTTACTTTAACTTTTTTTAGAATGTTAAACTGACTTTGTGACATGTTGATTGTTTAAAATTATTGTGTTAAAAGCATTTGAAATAATATTCCATTTCTAAGAGACATACATAAAATGTTAAGTTATGAAGTTAACATTAATGTAACATATAAAATTGTTATAAAAATAATAACATATCAGTTGTATGTTAATTTTACATTGAAGTAGCAATCAAAACATGGCAACACAAGAAAATTTTAACACATGGACGCACAATTTTTAACGGTGTAGCTGTAGCTAGCTTTCGCGTACCGGTATGATTTTTCGTACGATTTTAAACAATCGTGAGTTATCAACGTGAGCAATTGGGCGGAGAGGGGATGGATATGCGCGTGGCGTGGAACCGAGATAGCGACGTGCAGTGTTTGAACGCGCATAAAATCGGTCACGCTTATAATTATGTACGAGAGGCGGACGAGAAGCGCGAGAGAGTTCGCGGTCACGTCCAAAGGAAGGATGTTTGAGAAGCCGCGCCTCGAAACGTTCTCTTATTTCTTGGCACCTTCGATTGACAATTCTCAGGCTCAGCGCCGCTGGATTATTTGCTCTATCTTCCTCCATGAGATCTCTCGTCACCTTCTTTTCGCCATGGAAACTCCGGCGCACGGAGCTCTCTGCCTCCTTCTTCCTCTTACTCCGTTCCTCCTTGTCTCGAGCGGTACGAGCGGCCACATAAGGATGTACCGAGAATGTACGTTGACTATTACGGCCCCTCGTGCTTTTATAGCTCGTCTGGGTGGCGCGCATACCATCGCCATCTTGTTAGCGGCGATTAAATATTGATGCAAGAACCGATATCCAGCCTCGAGTGGTTGCCTCTCGATGGTTCGCGGAATCGCCTCGCGAGAATCTAGGGCGGCAATTTCCAATTACTCGCATCGTTCGCCGATGCTTGTTGCGCGCGCGCGCGTCCGTATCTCTGATCACGCTAAACGTGCAAAACGCGCTGTTGCTGGTGAATCGCGGTTCCTAACGGCCACGGTGTTAATTTGTTCCTCGTCGATGCGTGTCCATTATTGTGCAAATTGTCAACGAGGCAGATTGCGCGAACGCCCGACAATGGGGGATCACGCGCGCGAAGTCCCCACGGGCTGTCGAACCACCCCATCGTTAGTGTGCCGAATCAACCGGAAATTCCAGCTTTCGTCGCTTCCGTATTCACTAAACGGGCTGTACGAGAGATGCGAGATGCGATAAAAAAAAAGAAGGAGAGGACCGAGCACTCTCCGAAGGAATTAGCCAAGACGAGATAATGCCAAACGGCGTTTAACAGCCCCCTCTGGTCGATTCGATTGTCATGAAAATACGCGTTTATTATCGGGAACGAGCGAAAAATAGAAGGAGAGGGAACGAGCAGCCACTGTGAGCCGCACGGAGCCTCCCCATTTCCAGATAATTAGAGATCGACGGCTGTGCCAAGATGCTAGGAAGATGCCGCGCGACACCTGGACACCGCTATGCAAATCCTCTGGAAGGTCTGTCCATTCTCCCGACAAATTCCATGGAATATGCCCTCTCTGCGTCTCTCGCAGTCTGATCCTTTTGCTTTTGTATTTCATTCCGTTAATCCGCGGACGATACTTGTTACGATTTATTGATCACCATTTTATCGACTCGTTACACCGATCAGTCACGTGCTATAGCGCTTCCTCATTGGTTCCGTTGGTAACGTATACTCATGCCCGGAAAATGATTATCCAACTCGAGAAAAGGTTTGGCTGAGGAGGAGGAGGAGGTAACGAGACGACGGGAGCGAGACGGGGAAAGATTACCCCGAGACGAGACAACCGTGAGGAGATCGCTCTTTCGGGATCATTAATTATCCTAGAAAGTGCGAGAACGGGCAAGATATACAGAGGGAGGAAGCCGAACGAGCGGCAGATAGAAAAGGCGGACAGAGCGAATGAGACGGCGAATGTCGCCACTGCAAACCGAAATTACTGTCGAAGATTAATGGCCCCACGCCTTATTACTAGTATTTATAGCTCCGATCCTCCGAAATTTTTCGAATAGTCAAAGTTATCCCGGGTCGCTGTAATACCAGTGATATCATTGGGATTCTGCCTGTGACGTACGTGACGAATAGCGCTGTCACTGTTACCTGGACGTTAATGAATGCAGACGGACGCGGAGAAAATTCACTTCTGAGATTTCTGCTTTTACAATAAAACCCACCCTGGAGAAAGGAAAGTCGCACAGTGTGTAAGCGACATGGTGCGCTTTGTAATGATACACATGGTATATTATCGTATCCTACCCGCATACCGACGACGCATACTCCTCGCATTAATTAACCGTGGTTCGAACGATACGTCTGCTCTACGCATGTCGGATGAAAAAGACTGGCTGAATGGAAAAGGAAGAAAAAAGAGAGGGAGAGAGAAACGCACACCTTCCTTAAATAAATCGCTAAAGAGCGACGGTTCGGGAAGGAAGATTAACGAGCGTGGTGTGTCGTTCGATTCGATACGTCGAATTAACGCGAGACAGAAACGAAGCTCCGCGTATCGGTTATTAATGACTTACGGGGTTCTGCCAATGTAAACGTAAGCGATGCCGCGCGTACTTGAGGTACTCGGCGCTTTGAATCGCTTAGAAACGTGTTCGTTCCGTGAACACCTCGAACGGTAATGGCAGAAACGACGATTAATTGGCCGTAATTGGACAACGACAACGCGTATGCACGCGCGTGTATGCGTTCCGCGTTCTGAACGCATTCAACGATAATACGCAAACTCGTTTTCAGGAAACTAAATCGTTACTGCTCGCCTCTGTGCGGAGGCTGACGGAATTCCAGCTCGTTGCACGTATATGTATATACGTAATATACGCACGTAGTACGTGGAGGGCGTGGGGATGAAAAAATCAACCACCGCCCCCTGCGTTCCTTGAGTGGCAGGTCCGCTAATATCTACCCTCGTGTCCCGCCGCGCTTTGCCATCTCCTCCAGCCAGCAATATCGGCTCGGTTTCAATGTCAATGTGTTTAAATAAAAAAAAAGGACAGAAATGGCAGAGTTGTCGATCGCGAGGATGATACGGGTAGCCGGGGAGAAACGGAGATCCATAAACCCATAAAACTGTCGGGACGGAATGTCGGGCCATCTCTATCCGCAGTGATCTTGAAACTATTTTGACCTGCTTGATAATATTTAATAATCCGTCTTGGAAAATGCGCTTAAGCTCACTACGCTCTCGCGCGGTCGCAGGCTGAATGCGCAGGCTACAGCGAAGATGGAAAGCCGATGCCAAAGGGGTGATGGGGGGAACGGAGATGGAGAACGAGGGGATGGAAAAGCAGCGGCCGGATCCCCCGAGGTAATAGCGCGAAAGTTCCGACATCGTTAATCTTGCAGTTCGTAGGTCGACGGATAGACGTATGTACATGTCGGATACGTACAAGCGAGTACACGTTATTACGAGTACATCATGGGGCCACACCCCTACGTGGATGCCGTAGCCGGTCGTGATCCCTCCTACATTCGTTACGATCCCCACACCAAGTAATTGGACTCGGAAAATTATCCATTTTTTTAATGACTCACAGTAGCGAGAGCGCAGACGGATAAAAAAGCTGGCTAATAGTAATTGTCATGTTTTTCAACCATCAAAAAGATCATCAGTATGCTAATTAATAGCTAATTGTAAATTAAAATATTAATACGTTACCTCGATAAAACAAAGTGCGTGCGCATGAGAGACACATGCTTTTACGTGTTAAGGGGATGCTGGAGCTGCTAGTGAACTATTTTTTCACTATAGCGATGGTAATTGCAGTTTCGAAAATTCTCTTTATTGCTTGTGCAGAATAAAAAGTCCTTTTCCACAAATGAAGTATAGATAGAAAGAAAGTCCGTTCTACAGGACTTTATATTCAAAATGGAAAAAAGTTAGAAAAGACAAATGCAAGTTTTTAACTTTTTTCCATTTTGAATATAAAGTCCTGTAGAACGGACTTTCTTTCTATCTACACTTCATTCGTGGAAAAGGATTTTTTATTCTGCACAAGCAATAAAGAGAATTTTCGAAACTGCAATTACCATCGCTATAGTGAAAAAATAGTTCACTAGCAGCTCCAGGATCACCTTAAGGGGAAGCTGGAGTTGCTAGTGAACTATTTTTTCACTATAGCGATGGTAATTGCAGTTTCGAAAATTCTCTTTATTGCTTGTGCAGAATAAAAAATCCTTTTCCACGAATGAAGTGTAGATAGAAAGAAAGTCCGTTCTACAGGACTTTATATTCAAAATGGAAAAAAGTTAAAAACTTGCATTTGTCTTTTCTAATTTTTTTCCATTTTGAATATAAAGTCCTGTAGAGCGGGCTTTGTTTCTATCTATACTTCATTTGTGGAAAAGGATTTTTTATTCTGCACAAGCAATAAAGAGAATTTTCGAAACTGCAATTACCATCGCTATAGTGAAAAAATAGTTCACTAGCAACTCCAGGATCACCTTAAGGGGAAGCTGGAGTTGCTAGTAAACTATTTTTTCACTATAGCGATGGTAATTGCAGTTTCGAAAATTCTCTTTATTGCTTGTGCAGAATAAAAAATCCTTTTCCACAAATGAAGTATAGATAGAAAGAAAGTCCGTTCTACAGGACTTTATATTCAAAATGGAAAAAAGTTAAAAACTTGCATTTGTCTTTTCTAATTTTTTTCCATTTTGAATATAAAGTCCTGTAGAGCGGGCTTTGTTTCTATCTATACTTCATTTGTGGAAAAGGACTTTTTATTCTGCACAAGCAATAAAGAGAATTTTCGAAACTGCAATTACCATCGCTATAGTGAAAAAATAGTTCACTAGCAACTCCAGGATCACCTTAAGGGGAAGCTGGAGTTGCTAGTGAACTATTTTTTCACTATAGCGATGGTAATTGCAGTTTCGAAAATTCTCTTTATTGCTTGTGCAGAATAAAAAATCCTTTTCCACAAATGAAGTATAGATAGAAAGAAAGTCCGTTCTACAGGACTTTATATTCAAAATGGAAAAAAATTAAAAACTTGCATTTGTCTTTTCTAACTTTTTTCCATTTTGAATATAAAGTCCTGCAGAGCGGACTTTCTTTCTATCTACACTTCATTCGTGGAAAAGGATTTTTTATTCTGCACAAGCAATAAAGAGAATTTTCGAAACTGCAATTACCATCGCTATAGTGAAAAAATAGTTCACTAGCAGCTCCAGGATCACCTTAAGGGGAAGCTGGAGTTGCTAGTGAACTATTTTTTCACTATAGCGATGGTAATTGCAGTTTCGAAAATTCTCTTTATTGCTTGTGCAGAATAAAAAATCCTTTTCCACAAATGAAGTATAGATAGAAAGAAAGTCCGTTCTACAGGACTTTATATTCAAAATGGAAAAAAGTTAAAAACTTGCATTTGTCTTTTCTAATTTTTTTCCATTTTGAATATAAAGTCCTGTAGAGCGGGCTTTGTTTCTATCTATACTTCATTTGTGGAAAAGGATTTTTTATTCTGCACAAGCAATAAAGAGAATTTTCGAAACTGCAATTACCATCGCTATAGTGAAAAAATAGTTCACTAGCAACTCCAGCATCCCTTTAAGGGGATCTTTGCGATGGTGCTGCCATCGCACAATATTTGCACAATAAAATGCTTTTTACAAAAATTTGGCAATTTGTACGCACAAAATCGCAGTTTCGCAAGGTGGGGACACAATTAAGGAATATGAGGATGCTTGTCGAAGTGATTTTAGAAGCGTAATAAAAGAGAAATCTGTACAATCCTGTCAGAATCCTGTATTGCATACAAATTGCCAAATTTTTGTAAAAAGCATTTTATTGTGCAAATATTGTGCGATGGCAGCACCATCGCGAAGAAGTTCACTAGTAGCTCCAGCATCCCCTTAAGATTGTAGGTTATATATAATATTACTTGAAACATAAAGGCCCTTGCACAATAGGCGATAGCGATAGGCGAAATTGGGAATTTTAGTACGTTTTAGGTCGTTGATATCGAATACTGGTAAAGTAGATGAACGGAGAAGAAGAACCTCCGTCGGTAATTCAGTGCATTTATCAATTAGGTTTCGATAATATTCATTTATCATGTTTTTCATTACTAGCAGGGACAGATGAATCCAACTAGGCGCTTTGAACTATAGATGCTTTGATGAATGATAGTCATCTCTTTGTGAGAACGTAAAGTTCGTATTGTACTGTACAATGCAACGCAAAATAAAGCGTCACGCCTGTTACGAGAAACGATAAATTTTGATAAAGGCAATGTGAATACGCGGAAGAAATCCGAAAAGTGCAAATGGAAAAAGTGAAAAGAAAAAAGTGAATGGGCGTCGAGATAAACGCAGGTAGTTTGAATTTGAACAGCGTTGTAGACGGAATCCGTCGGTAATGTCGCACGAGTCTCAATCGTTTTGCGCCTTTTCCTTTCCAATTTCTCGAAAAGATTCGTCTCTCTCGAATGTTGAGAGGTCGAGATTTTAAAGAGAAACGCATTGACGCATCTCAGAATCCTCCGGCACATGTGGAGGGATGGAAGAGCAAATCGACCGTAGAACAAAGCGGAAACGAGGCTCTTCTCGTTCCTCGCTCCTGATGACTGCCGCTAGTCATCTGCGAAAGTACTGAAATGCTCATCGTCGTGTTGGTCGCGTCGTGATGCAGGACAAAGTGCAACTTTGTAGCCGTAGATTGGTCGCGAACACGTATACGGCAATGGGTGCTCGCCGATCGCGTTACGTTGCCTCTCTCGTTATCGAGAGCGACGGGACGAGTTACCGTCGCTGAGCGACGATAACGCGGTGCAACCTACCGAGTGGCGTCGCGAGCGAAAACCAAACATGTCTTCGTACACGAGCGAACTGTCACGCTCTCAGGAATATCTGAGCTTCCGTGGTTCCGTGCCGCTCAGGAAAATCGTCGTCGATGTCGACGGCATCAAGGTATCGTTTCACGATCAGTTTCCCGGAATTTAACGTCAAACGATTTACTATTCTTTCTCCCCCTCTCTCATTTTCTCTCTCTCTCGCTACTCTCTCCCATTCGTTGATTTGTAATTTTAATTACATGCGTGCGTGACGTGCGAGCAAACAACGTAATGACGATCGCGTGTCAAAGTGTTTGTTCGTACGTTGACTCGTAGCCCGTTTCAATTGTTTCAGGGATGGAAAGTGTACGATTCGAATCCAAAGACTATCAAGTGCCCTGTTATATGCCTTCCACCCGTTTGCGGTACGGCTGACATCTTCTTTAGGCAGATACTAGGCCTCGCAGCCAAAGGTTATCGAGTTATATCGGTGAGTGGAATATGTATCGACCACAGAAATCTTTTCCAGCACTTAAAAATATATGCGGCACAAAGGAACTTGTTTACTTGTGGTATAAAAGCAATGATGGAAGATTCATCTTTATTATAGGCAGAGCCACCCGTATACTGGAATATAAAGGAATGGTGCGACGGGTTTAAAAGACTGTTGGATTATCTGGAGCTTGATAAAGTTCATCTGTTTGGGGTTTCACTAGGTCAGAAAACACAATTTCCAAATGTTAATGCGAAGCATTAAATATAAGTTGGCGATTAAATAGAAGTTTGCTCGTCGTAGGTGGTTTCCTGGCGCAGAAGTTTACAGAGGTTAACGCACATTGTCCCAGAGTGGTGTCTCTGATTTTGTGCAACACTTTTACAGACACATCTGTGTTCAGTTACAACGATTCCGCAGCGGTGTAAGTTTTATCCTCTTTAACGATGAGTACGAGACATCTATTCCACGTATTTTATATTACAATTTCATTTAATATTATCGTATCTTTTTCTGTTGACAGCTTTTGGATATTGCCTTCGTTGGTATTGAAAAAAATGATAATGGGAAATTTTGCTACGGAACAAGTCGATGGGGAAATTGTAGAAGCAATTGATTTTATGGTGGAACGGGTAAGGAACCTTTCAGTTTGATGTCAAAAAAAAACGAAAATACTTTGTACATATATATATATATATATATATATATATGCGTTGTAATTGTATGTTTTAGCTGGAGAGTTTAACGCAGCCCGAATTAGCCTCCCGCTTAACAATGAATTGCGTAAATTCTTACGTACAACCTCAAAAAATATGCCACTTACCTGTTACGATAATAGACGTCTTTGACGAGTACGCTTTATCAAATGCAGTCAGAGAAGAGATGTATAAATGCTATCCGAATGCAAAACTAGCGCACTTGAAAAGCGGTGGAAATTTTCCATACTTGAGTCGATCCGCTGAGGTTAATTTGCATTTACAGGTAATTCTTTCGAGCATAATAGCAATTGAGTGCGCACTTGTTACTTGTACATGTTGGTACGAATCGTCAGATCATTCGTTTCTCCTCAGATCCACCTAAGACAGTTTGAAGACACGGAATATGCAGCTTCCGAAAAAATCAAGACTTAACGAAATGAGTTGCTATTAGTTACGAAAATGAAATATTTATTGAACAAGGCTGGCCTCCATTAATTACGTGGAAATATTAATAACGTTAACAAGTCGGCGTTTTATCACGGCGAATCTATCATTCCGCTGATTGATCTCTCAGTTCTCAATTCTCGCTGAATCTTGTTATATCTGTACATATAATGTGAATCATGTGATGTACGTATACTGCTGTTATTTGATTTGTTACAAATCACCATGTTTAGTTTCTTAAATATAAAGAAGGATTTATATTTTTCACTAGTCTGATGTTTTCTTGGATGCAAGAGAGA
Source organism: Ooceraea biroi (assembly GCF_003672135.1). Lineage (NCBI taxonomy): Eukaryota > Metazoa > Arthropoda > Insecta > Hymenoptera > Formicidae > Ooceraea > Ooceraea biroi. The sequence goes on along the minus strand of NC_039517.1, from coordinate 4,181,050 downwards.
AAGATATTCCATTATCTGTCATAAAAATTTATCAAAAGGACTTTGATATTTTAAGACACACATAATGATATATTAATAAAAATCAGAAATCTATACCTGTATACAATCAACGTTTTCTTTTTCAACTACATTTTTACCTAAATTGCCTGGTCTAAATAAACGCGTCATTTTGTTATTATAATTTGACAATTTGATACATAATTTCGTAAATTTTGGAAAAAGAATTATTTAAAATTTTTCTATGTTACATTTCATTCATCATTTATAATAAAATGTTATTCCCTTTCGAACTGTTTGTGTCAAGAGTGACTATGGTGTGCAAAGTGGAAAGCTGACCATAGCTATGTTGGGTCGGCTGGCTGGGAGACCGTATAAGAACTTGCTTGGTATCGATTCCTTCGTGTGTACACTCGCGCGTTTCTCTTTTGCTGTCTCAGATTACAGGGCTCGTTCTGCTTATACATGTTTGTAGCGGCAGCATCGTCCGTTGTCTTTGCAAACGGCGGTGTCTACGACTTTTTAAGTGTAGAATTTTCATTACCTGTAATTAAGTGTTGCAACGCGCAAGTTCTTGGTACTCCATCAGTATTATAATTTGCGACATACTTCCCTAAAAATATTTTTAAACAATTTTTATTTTACATAAATAGTTGATTTCATAAGATATCAGTCCCACGAAATAACTCATGTACTGAATAATGAACCATGCTCGTAAACAAAATAACTATCATTTTGCATCTCTCGTGTAAAAAGATATTTATAAAATAATCATTAAGAGGATTAATGAAAGCCTGTGATTTATTCGACAGGTAGATATCAGGTACATGCTGATAAGATTACAGTTATCACACTGGTAGCCGCTGTTACGTCGTAACAATATATATATTGTCGATTTAACATAATCTTTTACGGAGAACGATTCACACGTACGTACGATGCACGTTTCAGAGCTCAGTCTGTCACCTGCACGCGACGTGGATAGCCGGCCGATATGCGATCGTGACATTTATCGTGGAATGCGGCAGTAGCATCAATTTTAATGATTTTTGCAGCACGTATAAGATGTGAATATCGGAACGTACAGATAAATCACGTAAAGTCAATTTTGTTCTTCGTCCACGTTTTCTTCGTCTTTGCCGAGTTTAGTCCCAAAATGTGATACTAAATAAAAATCTCCAGCGGTGTTTCGTGTTCGTTGTATAACTATACTTTGTACACAATTTACCTTTTAAAATTTTTTAAAAAGTCATAAATCTCTGTCGTGCGTTTACCGCTACCGGACGTTACCGGATGCGTTAGAGTTTTGTTTATAGGTATGTATACATGTGTGCTTTAATATCTAACATTTATTGTTTCTTAAACTTGCCAAGTCTCCTTTCAATGATGTTTGATAACGAGCGATAGTCTGATGAGTCATGATGTTATCATCATAGTAAATTATCAAAATAGAATCTTTATTTAATCCCTCCTGATACTAGAATACGTCGATTATAGAGTATATCGATTTTTCGTTAAATCAGAGAGATACTAGAAATAACGAACGCGATAGTTTCCAAATAAGGAACTGTATCAAATAAACAGAAATAGTATTATAGCTTGCAGCAAAATTCAATCGAGTGAAAGGAACGCCGACCGCAGGGCACAGGCTTAGGGAGAAACAGCGTTATCGCGAACATTCGTGTTTACCATCGTGTATGATAGATAGATTCATGAAATTTGTACTATGTATTTTGAGAAATCGTCATTCCCTTCTTCTTGTCAACGACTTATTATATAGGGTGTCCCAGAATTCGCGGATACGGAATGCACAGTATGATTGTCTGTACCAATAGAAACAAGTTTTTCCTCTGGCAAAATTACGTCTGAACACTACTTTTTAAACAATAGCAATTTTAAGCTAAGCAATGAGCGCTCTGGGTTACGCGTAATCAGGAGCGGCACGCGCACGGTGTTCATGGCGCATGAGAGCGTCTACGCTATTTTACTATTTCACGAAAGAGTTTGTAAGAACAATTTATGAAATCTAAATATCGCTATTTTGATTATAACTTACGTAATAAGAGAACATTTCTTAATTAATATCATTGAAGTAAAGACTGAAAGTAAAATCAATAAATTAGATAACATTTTAGTGAATAATTTTGCGATGTACGTAAGGTATAATCGAAATAGCGATATTTAGATTTCATACATTGTTCTTACAAAATCTTTCGTGAAATAGTAAAATAGCGTAGACGCTCTCATGCGCCATGAACACCGTGCGCGTGCCGCTCCTGATTCACGCGTAACCCAGAGCGCTCATTAAGCAATTTTCAATAGCAATTTTAAGCTAAGCAGCTTAAAATTGCTATTGTTTAAAAAGTAGTGTTCAGACGTAATTTTGCCAGAGGAAAAACTTGTTTCTATTGGTACAGACAATCACACTGTGCATTCCGTATCCGCGAATTCTGGGACACCCTGTATAGTCTAGTTTTTCACAAGGCATACGATATTTAGATTTCATACATTGTTCTTACAAAATCTTTCGTGAAATAGTAAAATAGCATAGACGCTCTCATGCGCCATGAACACCGTGCGCGTGCCGCTCCTGATTCACGCGTAACCCAGAGCGCTCATTAAGCAATTTTCAATAGCAATTTTAAGCTAAGCAGCTTAAAATTGCTATTGTTTAAAAAGTAGTGTTCAGACGTAATTTTGCCAGAGGAAAAACTTGTTTCTATTGGTACAGACAATCATACTGTGCATTCCGTATCCGCGAATTCTGGGACACCCTGTATAGTCTAGTTTTTCACAAGGCATACGATATTTAGATTTCATACATTGTTCTTACAAAATCTTTCGTGAAATAGTAAAATAGCGTAGACGCTCTCATGCGCCATGAACACCGTGCGCGTGCCGCTCCTGATTCACGCGTAACCCAGAGCGCTCATTAAGCAATTTTCAATAGCAATTTTAAGCTAAGCAGCTTAAAATTGCTATTGTTTAAAAAGTAGTGTTCAGACGTAATTTTGCCAGAGGAAAAACTTGTTTCTATTGGTACAGACAATCATACTGTGCATTCCGTATCCGCGAATTCTGGGACACCCTGTATAGTCTAGTTTTTCACAAGGCATACGATATTTAGATTTCATACATTGTTCTTACAAAATCTTTCGTGAAATAGTAAAATAGCATAGACGCTCTCATGCGCCATGAACACCGTGCGCGTGCCGCTCCTGATTCACGCGTAACCCAGAGCGCTCATTAAGCAATTTTCAATAGCAATTTTAAGCTAAGCAGCTTAAAATTGCTATTGTTTAAAAAGTAGTGTTCAGACGTAATTTTGCCAGAGGAAAAACTTGTTTCTATTGGTACAGACAATCATACTGTGCATTCCGTATCCGCGAATTCTGGGACACCCTGTATAGTCTAGTTTTTCACAAGGCATACGATATTTAGATTTCATACATTGTTCTTACAAAATCTTTCGTGAAATAGTAAAATAGCATAGACGCTCTCATGCGCCATGAACACCGTGCGCGTGCCGCTCCTGATTCACGCGTAACCCAGAGCGCTCATTAAGCAATTTTCAATAGCAATTTTAAGCTAAGCAGCTTAAAATTGCTATTGTTTAAAAAGTAGTGTTCAGACGTAATTTTGCCAGAGGAAAAACTTGTTTCTATTGGTACAGACAATCACACTGTGCATTCCGTATCCGCGAATTCTGGGACACCCTGTATAGTCTAGTTTTTCACAAGGCATACGATATTTAGATTTCATACATTGTTCTTATAAAATCTTTCGTGAAATAGTAAAACAGCGTAGACGCTCTCATGCGCCATGAACACCGTGCGCGTGCCGCTCCTGATTCACGCGTAACCCAGAGCGCTCATTAAGCAATTTTCAATAGCAATTTTAAGCTAAGCAGCTTAAAATTGCTATTGTTTAAAAAGTAGTGTTCAGACGTAATTTTGCCAGAGGAAAAACTTGTTTCTATTGGTACAGACAATCATACTGTGCATTCCGTATCCGCGAATTCTGGGACACCCTGTATAGTCTAGTTTTTCACAAGGCATACGATATTTAGATTTCATACATTGTTCTTACAAAATCTTTCGTGAAATAGTAAAATAGCATAGACGCTCTCATGCGCCATGAACACCGTGCGCGTGCCGCTCCTGATTCACGCGTAACCCAGAGCGCTCATTAAGCAATTTTCAATAGCAATTTTAAGCTAAGCAGCTTAAAATTGCTATTGTTTAAAAAGTAGTGTTCAGACGTAATTTTGCCAGAGGAAAAACTTGTTTCTATTGGTACAGACAATCATACTGTGCATTCCGTATCCGCGAATTCTGGGACACCCTGTATAGTCTAGTTTTTCACAAGGCATACGATATTTAGATTTCATACATTGTTCTTACAAAATCTTTCGTGAAATAGTAAAATAGCGTAGACGCTCTCATGCGCCATGAACACCGTGCGCGTGCCGCTCCTGATTCACGCGTAACCCAGAGCGATCATTAAGCAATTTTCAATAGCAATTTTAAGCTAAGCAGCTTAAAATTGCTATTGTTTAAAAAGTAGTGTTCAGACGTAATTTTGCCAGAGGAAAAACTTGTTTCTATTGGTACAGACAATCATACTGTGCATTCCGTATCCGCGAATTCTGGGACACCCTGTATAGTTAGTTTTTCACAAGGCATACGATGGTAAACGATCAAAGTAACGTAACGGAGATCGTCGTCAGATTCGTGAAAGTTTTCGTCCGGATTTGAGGGAATACTCACTCTTGAAAAATGGATAACGTCAACGAGCAAACGTCTCTCGTGGATCGCGGGAGAGTAGCGATGTCCACGAAGCTCGCCTACGCTCTTGGACACATTTTCAATGATCTGGCAGCCGCAATGTGGTTTTCCTACACTCTGATCTACCTGCAACGAGTGGCGTCGTTGGAACCCATTATTGCCGGGTCGTTTTTACTTTTGGGTAAGTATCAAATTATACGTACACGCGGATGATGACGCTATTTTATAATCGCGATACGCGATTGATTTTCATTCAAGGACAAGTCATCGACGCGATTATGACGCCCGTGTTCGGTTTCCTGGTCGATCGCTACTGCAAGAAGAAAATCTGGCACGTTATCGGTTCCATCATGGTGACTTTCAGCTTCCCCGTGATATTTGGCGGTTTCGCCAAGTCATCCAGTGGGATCGTCATGTTGTTATACGTAACGAGTATCACGATCTTCCAAACGGGTTGGGCGGCCGTACAGATCTCTCATCTATCAATGATTCCTTCATTAACCAATTCTCTCCTGGCTCGGGCTGATTTGACCGCAATAAGGTATGCGAATCATGTGCGACGGACTTCGAGGTGTGAGAAGCAGCCGAGAGCGCAGTCTGACCGAATTAATCAATTTCATCGATCATAGATATTCCGCCCAAGTCGGTGCGGCGGTGGTGGTTTTCCTGGTCACGTGGATAGTTTTGCCGACCAGCGGCGAATCGATCGTTCAACTGGATCAGCAGGACGATTACAAATTCAGAGTACGTAAGAATTAAAACAACGCACAGTGGGCCAAACTCGAAAAAAGCTAGCCAAAAGTAATAACTCGAAAACATGACGTTTTAGAAAAAAATGTTTCAAATAAAAGTTATAGGGTTTTAAATCAGGTATTAGATAGTAATACTAGTATGACCTTGAATAGCGTTGCCAAGGTCACGCAAAGGTCACCTTGAATTTTTTAAATGGGAACCTCCAGTTTTCATTAGATATTTTTGTAGCTTACCTCGAGAGCTTTTCAGAACGCTATAACAAAGTATTTATCCGTTAAATACTTCGAAGTTATGAAGCTTGAAAGTTACAGTCGCTACCGCGCCGCGTCGTACGTTTCGCGGCATTTAAAAATTTCACGGTGATCTGTACATGATCTTGACAACACTATCAAGGTCATACTGGTATTGCTATGTAATGCTTCACTTAAAAATCTACAATTTTCATTTCAAACATTTTTTACCAAAACGCCAAATTTTCGAGTTATTACGATATGAAAATTAAAATGAAACATCCTGTATATAACGCAAAGGTGTGCGTTGGTGTGCACAATTCCAACGGAAATACTTAGTTTGAATCCTACACAAGATGATAAAACGAGAATCCCAAACAGCCTTTTACAGCTATTTAAAAAAATGATATTGAACTTTACTTCTTTCTTATATTTGAAGAAACCAAAAACTTAGATTAACACAAATTGATGAACAAACATTTTTAATGGTTATAACTGTTTGGGAAAAGAGTTTCAATTCTATTTATAGAGTAAAAAGCAAAATTACTTGCATCCGCATACAAGAATGTAAGCTATAGCCTATACTCATTCATAATTCGTTTTTCGAAAATTAACGCGTTGCCTCCTATTAATTGTTGATTAATGGGAAGGAAATTTTTCCTACGAGACTCCATTCACAGTTTTGAAAATACTGATATCCATGAATCAAAAAAGGTCGAAATGCACAGATTTGCAAGAGTTGAAAAAATTCGACTTTTGGCCAGCTTTTTTCGATTCTAGCCCACTGTGCAACGGTGGGGGAAAGACGACGCGCGCTAGAGAGCCTTTTGTTCCCCTATTTGTGATCGCTGCTTAATCGCACCTTCTTATTCCAATGAATGCAGAATATCGTTTTGATACTGACCACCCTTGGCCTTACCGCGACCGTTTTCTTCCACATTTTCCTGAAAGCGAATCTCTTGGAGCAAACGCCGCACTGGGACGAAGGGAAGAGGGACGAGGAGGTGGCCGAATCGTCGGAGCATTCGTTCAATCGTCGGCTGTCGTGGCTCGGCATCACGGTCCTGCTGCGAGTCGCGATGCTCTATGTGGCGAGCAGATTGTTCATCACCCTGGCGACGGTGTACTTACCGCTGTACATAGAAGAGAGCAAGGTCGGTGGCAAGCAAGCCCTGGCCAGCGTACCTTTGGTGTCATACGTATCCTCGTTCGTAGCCGCTCTGCTGCTCAAGCACATCAACAGGGCATGCGGTACGAAGGTAACGCCGCGATCGAAAATATTTCTCTTTCTCAAAAGGAGGAAACAAGCACGCGTTTTTTTCTCTCGACTTGAATCGCAGGTCTGTTATTTCCTGGGCGCTGTAATCGGCATCCTGGCCGCCGTCGTTACGGAGTTGATCGGAAGCAGCACGACAGTCGCGTGCGCTATCGCTGTGTTAATCGGCGCGGCAAGTTCCATCACGATGGTCACCGCGTTAAGCGTCACCGCGGAACTAATCGGCTCGAGGACGGAACGCAGCGCACTCGTGTACTCTATCGTTACTTTTCTCGACAAGATCATCACCGGCCTCGTGGTGATATTAATCGAGAGATGGTAAATAACGTTAATTATATTGCAATGCTTTGCACGTTGTACGGTGTCGATTGGGAAGTCGTCGTAAACAGATCCGTAAATAACGTTAATTATTAGGTTGTTCATTAAGTTCTGCGGTTTTCTTGAAAGATAGCGTTTGTCCATTGAAAAAGATAGCATGCATCGCCTGAACCGCGGATTGCCGAATACTCCGTGACAGGTTAGACAACGCTTGACATTTCGCCAGAGTCTTTGTTGTGTCTTGACGTGTTGTGTGTACGCGCTATTCATTGAAAATGGAGGATCAAAAGGTGCATTTTCGGCACATTTTGCTATTTTTCTTCCGCAAAGGAGTTAAAGCGACGGACGCACAACGTGAGATACGTGGCGTGTACGGGGACTCGGCCATAAGCGCTGACACTCGTCAGCGTTGGTTTGCGCGCTTTCGTTCCGGAGATGTGAACGTCTCCGATGCTGCTCGCTCCGGTCGTCCATCCACCACTGACGACGACCAAATCGTGGCCGCAATCAAAGCAGACCGACACCTGACGACGCGAGAGATCGCGGAGCGCTTCGACATCGCCCATACAACGGTTGCGCAGCGATTAAAACGGCTTGGGATGTCGAAAAAAGCAGATGTTTGGGTCCCTCACGAGCTCACCGAAAAGAACATTTTGGACCGCGTCATGATCTGTGAATCCCTGCTGAAATGGAACTCGCTGGAGGCCTTTCTCAAACGGGTGGTCACGGGAGATGAAAAATGGGTGGTATATAAAACATTCGACGCGAGCGGTCATGGTGCGGTCCGGGTGAGTCGTCACGATCGGTTGCCAAAGCGGATTTGCATCCGAAGAAAGTGATGCTGAGTGTGTGGTGGGATTGGCGAGGCGTCCTGTACTTCGAGCTGCTTCCGCGCGGTCAGACCATCGACGCCGAGAAGCATTGCGCTCAGTTAGAAAAATTGAAGCAGGCAGTGGCGGAGAAGCGGCCGGAATTGGCGAACAGGAAGGGCGTTGTCTTCCACCACGACAACGCCAAACCACACACTGCTTCGGTGACCAAGAAGAAGTTGAAGTGCTTTGGCTGGGAAGTCATGCAGCGCCCACCGTACTCCCCAGACCTTGCGCCGTCGGATTACCATCTGTTCCGGTCACTCGAAAACAATCTCGACGGGCAGCGCTTTAATTCAGTGGACGATATTCAAACGTACTTGAAGAACTTTTTCGCGCAGAAGTCGCGCGACTTCTACAAACGCGGCATTATGTCCCTTCCAGAACGTTGGCAGAAGGTGGTCGATCAAGATGGACAATACATTCTAGATTGAATAAATGTGTAAGTACAATAGATTTATGTTTTAATTTAGGGCAAAAAAACCGCAGAACTTAATGAACAACCTAATATATTGCAGTTTTGCACGTAGTACGGTATCGATTGGGAAGTCGTAAACAGATCCGTTATAGTCGCGACGCAATCGAAACCAGCTCTGTTTTGAGAGATGCATTCTCGACGACGCTCGGATCGACGCCAGAGACCGCAACGCGTTTCGCCTTTATTTACTGGCTTTAATGTTTGCTCCCGTTTTCAGGAGATGCAACGACCAGGAACTTTGTCCGAGTTACAACCGAGACGCACTGTCCGCCGTGTGCGCTTCCTCGATGATACTGGGACTCGTAACTTTGCTGTCTGTATCGCGTTGCCTGACATGACACGATTCACATTTTCTGCACTATGCAATAATCACGTAATTTATTCTCTCATTAAAAACTGCCGGCAATCGAATAAACATATTTCGTTTCCCTTATGCATGCTGCTATTATTTATTCCTTTCTTTTTTCCTGTTCGATCAAAATGTACGATTGATCTCTTTTCTTTTTTTTTTTATTGATAAAGTCATTAGAAACATGCCTACTTGGCTGATGCGTGCACTCGCAACAATCGCGATACAAATTGCGCGACTTGCGTCGAGATCGTATCTATGCTGCCCCCGGACACAGTCGCGCCTCGCGCCTATTACTCAATTTCTTTTTTTTTTATTAAAACAAAATATAAATACATATGGCGCTGGGAACTAGCCCATATTGCCCGCTCTTTACAAATGAAAAAAAAACATTTCTTAAACTCTTAAGAAAAACATGAGTGATATGAACTCTTAACCTCTCGCACATATGTTGTAAACAATATACGCTAAATAATCCAAAGGAGGGTTGAAGGCGATCTTGTTCCAACCGGAACAATTTATAAAAAAAAAATGTTGTAAACAATAACCACCTCAATAACTATGAAATTCAAAGATTATCGAAGAATACAAAACTCATTCAGTACACAACCATATCATTACTTATAAATTCCTTTGCATAAATCTCATTATTAGACTGCGATTTTAATCGTTCCTAGAAAGTTAGTTAACGCTGTAATAGCGCCTAAGTTCATTGTATTGGGTCGTCCGGAAAGTTCGTGCCGATTTTGAAGGAAAATTCAAAGGCAATATTTTTTTATGTCGATAAATATTTATTGACTTATGTATGCACCGTTTTGTTTCACAACCTTTGTCCATCTTTCACGCAACTGGAAGATTCCATTCTCCCAGAACTTCTTAGGTTTCTCGACAAAAAACTCCTCAAGGTGGTTTTTTATGTCGATCAAAGAGTTAAAGTTCTTGCCGCTAAGAGAATTTTGCAAAGACCTAAATAAGTGAAAGTCTGAAGGTGCAATGTCTGGTGAATACGGTGGGTGAGGCAGCACATCCCAGCCAAACTCCAACAATTTTTGTCGGATAGTCAAAGAAACATGAGGTCTGGCATTGTCCTGATGGAACACGACGCCCTTCCTATTAGCTAATTCTGGACGTTTTTCCTGAATCGCTGTCTTTAATTCGTCCAGTTGCGAGCAGTACTTATCTGCATTTATCGTTTGGTTGTGTGGTAGGAGCTCATAATATAGGATTCCTTTCCAATCCCACCAGACACAGAGCATGACTTTTTTTGGATGAAGGCCGGCTTTCGGAGTGGTTAATGCTGGTTCATTTCGCTTACCCCAGGATCTTTTTCGTTCTACATTGTTGTAAATGATCCATTTTTCGTCACCCGTCACTAATTGCTTCAAAAATGGTACGTTTTCGTTGCGTTTGTACAGCGAGTCGCAGATGGAAATGCGATCCATTAAATTTTTTCGGCCAAATTATGCGGAACCCATACATCATAGCGACTTACGTAACCAAGCTTCACTACATGATCGTGGACAGTGGTTTTCGATATTTTCAGTATCTCTGCTAATTCACGTGTCGTGTAGCGCGGGTTATTCTCGATCAGTGTCTTGATTTGGTCATCATCAGTAGTAGAGGGTCTGCCCGAGCGTTCTTGGTCTTTAAGGTTAAAATCACCAGCTCTAAACTTAGCGAACCACTTACGTACGGTTCTTTCAGCTAAAGCGCCTTCTCCGTAAACAGAACATATCGAATTTGTTGCTTGTGAGGCATTTTTGCCTTTCCGGTAATAGAAAAGCATCAAGTGTCTAAAATGTTCTTTGTTTTCTTCCATCTTGAAAAGAGTACAAAACTCACACGAATCAATTTATCTGAAACAACTTTTTTCCTAAAGATGCGTTGAAATGTCACCTTTAAGCATATGTATATAAATCGTATGTTTTCAATAACATTGATATATTCAGATTGTTCCAACGCCATCTATTAAAAATCGGCACGAACTTTCCGGACGACCCAATATATAAAATTTGCTCGATACTATAAGGACTATAAAACTTATGCCTCTTTAACTCCCTGAGGAGCTGTTGTCTTTCATCATCGAATAGAAAACATTGCCAACAAACATGATTCGCTGTTTGATTGTAGTCATTACACAAACATAACGGAGAATCAACTATGTGGTGATTAAATAAGCTTTGATTTAGAGAAGTATGTCCGGAACGCAGCCTATTGATTATAACTATTTGTCTTCTATCTAAGTGTACATCGTGAAACCACGGTTTTCTGGTGTTACTATAAAACATATCACAGTATTTCATCCCCTTACTCCTACCTTCCCTTCTAACATAATTATCAAGATCAGAGAACATTTTTTCTTTCCAATGCGCTTTTATATCTTGTGCTGGTATAAGCAAGTCGGTATCTATACCCGTTCTACTTGCATTCTTCGCCAACGTATCCGCTAGTTCGTCATACTGTATGCCGACATGAGCAGGTATCCAGTAAATTGTGACCTGTCTGCCATTTTGTAACAGATTTTGAACTAAATTAATTATTTCTCTAATTAAATAAGATCTGTTACTTAAAAGATTAAACGATAAAATTGCTTGTAACACGCTAAGAGAATCTGAAAAAACCGAAATCGTTTTGACTTCCGTTGATTGGGCATGCTAAGGGCACAACAAATGGCCATCGCCTCGCAAGTAAAAATTGACGCTAAATTACTCGTTCTATATTTCCAACTTCTATTACTGGATACCTCCACTATCGAGAAGCCGGCAAAAGGGCCCTCTCGTGTTGTTGACCCGTCTGTAAAGTAGTTTGCCTCTCCGAACTTCTCATGAAAAATCTCATGAAACTTCGCACTCGGGTTACAAGACTTTTTAATAATCATACCTTCCTCTGTCGCCACTACCGATGACCAATCTAAATCTAAACCTTCGTCTAGAAAAGCCTCTACACTGAATGAGGCAATCAGATGAGCAACTGTCTGTTGGTCTCTATAATATTTCACCAATGGAGGCAAGCCGATCCTACTTACAACCAAAGGATTATCATCATGCTCGCTCATACGGTTTAAAATAGGACCGAGCGCATGGTCCTCTCTAGCAAGTGCCTTAGTTACATAATTCCGACCTAAAAAATTAAAGCGATCCTGTAATGGCGGTATCTTCGATTCTCCTATTACAACATTAATTGGGCATGATTTCCGGTAGCCCATTGCTGTACGAAGAGACGCATTTTGTATTATATTCGACTGGGATTCTAAATATTTCGGCAAATCATTCCATATAAAAGCACCGTATTCAATTCGTGATCTAACTAACGCTTTATACAGGGTGTCCCGGGTTTTAACCGACAAACTGCGGGAGCATATTCTACTAGTGGAAATAAGAAAAAATTCTTATATCGAGTTTGCTTAGAAATGCTTTATTACAAAGTTATAAACCAATATTGAAAAGAAATATCAGATAAGTAACAACGGAACATAGTGTAGAATTTAGAAGGTCGAAGATGTTTATGTTATGTGTATTGACATGTACCAATTTTGATGGAAAATGTGCCACTGCAGTTTCGCCAAAACAGCTGGATACAGTTAGACGGTTGTCCATCGCACTATGCTAGACAAGTTAGAAACTGGTTAGACGAACATTATGCTCATAGGTGGATTGGTCGAGGAGGACCGGTTTTCTGGCCTCCAAGATCGCCCGATTTAACGCCTCTTGATTTTTATTTATGGGCAACTTTAAAAAATAAAGTTTACAGTACAGAAGTAATCTCGCTTGAAGATTTAAAGCAACGAATTACTAATTCAATTACTGAGATGCAAGAAAATTTTCAGGAATGTCGTACTGTAACAAATTCTGTACTACGTCGATGTGTAGCTTGTATCGATGTGCAAGGACAACATTTTGAAATGCGTCACTAAATCATTGCGTAGATAATTTTTATTTTTGTGAAAAAATCCGTTGTTACTTATCTCATATTTCTTTTCAATATTGGTTTATATAACTTTGTAATAAAGCATTTCTAAGCAAACTCGATATAAGAATTTTTTCTTATTTCCACTAGTAGAATATGCTCCCGCAGTTTGTCGGTTAAAACCCGGGACACCCTGTATAATGATAATAATAATGTAGGATCGGCTCCCCACCATGTCGTTCTTAAAAATCTGACTAAATTCATTGAGCTGAAACATCGCTCCTTTATATGTGCAACTTGTAAGTTCCACTTGAGGTTTGCTTGAAAATATAAGCCCAAAAACTTTACATATGGCTTAGCTAAAAGTTCAGTGTCTCGAAGATGAAAAGACTGCGGACAAATGGTCGCTTGCGCGTTTCTTTTGAAAACACAAAAATTAGATTTGGAAGGAGCCAGTTCAAGACCTAATGACCTAAACCATGTATCCAACTGCGCTGCACCTCCCTCAACTGACCTAATGGCTACTCCCTCCGTTCTGTGAGAGAAAAATATGCACACGTCATCGGCAAACTGTAGAACTTCTAGGCCCGGCGACCGCGACACGACAGCCTCCAACCCCAAAACATACACAAAATACAAAAGGGGGCTCAATACGCTACCCTGCGGAAGACCTTTATTAACAAATCTCATTTCCTCAAAAGAATCGAACCCCGTGAAAAGAATTCTTTCTGAAACTAAATTATCTATAAATTGTAAATATAATTGAGGGACTTTTAATTCACGTAATCTATCTAATAAGATGTCACTCAAGACCTCATCGTATGCTCTCTGTATGTCCAAGAAAAAAGCCGCAGTCACTTCTTTATTTAACCAGCCCTTCACTACAGGGTGTTCCGGGTTTTAACCGACAAACTGCGGGAGCATATTCTACTAGTGGAAATAAGAAAAAATTCTTATATCGAGTTTGCTTAGAAATGCTTTATTACAAAGTTATAAACCAATATTGAAAAGAAATATCAGATAAGTAACAACGGAACATAGTGTAGAATTTAGAAGGTCGAAGATGTTTATGTTATGTGTATTGACATGTACCAATTTTGATGGAAAATGTGCCACTGCAGTTTCGCCAAAACAGCTGGATACAGTTAGACGGTTGTCCATCGCACTATGCTAGACAAGTTAGAAACTGGTTAGACGAACATTATGCTCATAGGTGGATTGGTCGAGGAGGACCGGTTTTCTGGCCTCCAAGATCGCCCGATTTAACGCCTCTTGATTTTTATTTATGGGCAACTTTAAAAAATAAAGTTTACAGTACAGAAGTAATCTCGCTTGAAGATTTAAAGCAACGAATTACTAATTCAATTACTGAGATGCAAGAAAATTTTCAGGAATGTCGTACTGTAACAAATTCTGTACTACGTCGATGTGTAGCTTGTATCGATGTGCAAGGACAACATTTTGAAATGCGTCACTAAATCATTGCGTAGATAATTTTTATTTTTGTGAAAAAATCCGTTGTTACTTATCTCATATTTCTTTTCAATATTGGTTTATATAACTTTGTAATAAAGCATTTCTAAGCAAACTCGATATAAGAATTTTTTCTTATTTCCACTAGTAGAATATGCTCCCGCAGTTTGTCGGTTAAAACCCGGGACACCCTGTATATAAGAGTGAAGAATCGCTAAATTATCCACGCAGGATCGATGCCGTCTGAGTATTACGCAATTTCGCAATTTTGATACTGGTAGCGACATTTGGCGGGCGTCACGATAACTACAGGGGCTCCGCACTCCTGGTAACTTTAGTGAGTTCTCGGTAACGTAGTAACGTGTAGAAGCTACGTGCTTCCGCCGACAGATGTCGCTTGGTGTACGATTTGCGACGGGGCCGCCGTTTGGCACGGTCCACGCTCGGCAGTTAGTTACCGCGGTGATGGCGCGGGAGTACGATGACCCGTTTGTTGGCGCGTTACGTGCTGGCTCGTCGAGGTTGCGTCGTACGTCAAGGCAGATATTCCCTTTATCACGCGCACGAAGCGGCCGCGAAGGAGGGAGCGTAGACGGGCGGTGAGCCATGCGCAGACTCCTGCCTCGCTCGACGGCGGAGGGGAGAACGGGGACGGGGACGGACGCACGTTCACGGGGCATGGCGTGGTGCGCGTTCTAGTAAACAAGTCGTGTGCGAGTCGCGCGGGGAATCTGCGCCCCGACCAGTAATCGCGGTATTTATTCACCGCGCGACCGTCCCGTCGCGCTCCACGACGCGCCGCGTCGTCATCATCTTGGCTGTCGTCGTCGGTGTCGGTGTCATCACCTTTGCCGTTGTCTCGTCATTCGAGAATCTCGTCGTCCCACTGGGGAGGGACGGTTTAACGGATAAACAAACGGATCGGCTCGGACGGCGCGAAGCCGAATCCCGCTCGCGATCGCCGTCTCGCGCGTTACGCGTTCGCGGGTGAGCGTTTTTCTCTTCGAGTTTGTGGGGGAACGTGCTGATAGTGCCTGCCGCCGGTCCCGGATCTAACGAGAAGATCGCCTCTCGACCGTGCCCCGCGGAGGAGCGAGAAAGTCGCAGATACGTGCTGATGACTTCGAGGCACGTCACGGAATTCCCCATTGGACGCCGCGTCTCGGTGAGTTCTTTCCGCTTTCTCCTGCGCGGCGCGCAGTTTTTTTTCGGCGCACACGCGCGAATTCACCGGCTGCGGGCTGAGATCCGCTTTTATCCGTGACACTTTTGTTCACGCAGCAAGTGGGCTGTTATCGGCGCGAGCACGCGACGTTTGCCCGAGCTCCGAGGAAACGTTGCTTCCGCGAGCACGCGTTCCCATCCATGCCGTCTTTCCTTCGCTTTTGATTTTTCCCTTCAGAGTTACTTTTGTTCCTGAAATTTGCGGGCCGCAAATTTTTCGGTGAAAAAGGAACGCGATCGGGGAGTTGCCGGGAAAGCAGGACGGGGGACGTCGAACGTGGTGCGCGTGTGTAACACGCGAAATTCTTTCTCGGAACAATGCGTCCCCGCTGGGCGTTGTTTCTCTCTCGCGTGGCCAATGTCACGGTACCCGCGCGAAAAAGTGCTTTCACCGGCGTGGCGCGGTCTCGGCGACCAGTATCAATGGCCTCCGAGGCCGCCGCGAAAATCGTTGCCCGCTCGTTCGTTCACGAGGAGGGCGAGTCGAGAATGCACAGCGGAAAGAGAGAGAAACGGAGAGAGAGAGAGAAAGCAAGCGAGACCGGGGCGTTCCAACGGCGTCGGGGGGACCCGGCGACGGCAGTTTTTCGAGGAAGGGCGACCAGCGGTGGCAGACGCCGCTCGCCACGTTCCTGCTCGAATTCCGACAAGGTGACCCACGATTCGGAGTGCCATTTCTCCTGGTTCGGGAGGTTCGGCGGTGTCAGCGCGTATCTGCGCGAGGTCGCGGAGAGCAGCGCGGCCATCAAACATATCGCGTATTCCGCGATATTTGTCTCTTTAGTCGGTGACCTCGCGGCCGCTCGGCTAACCTCGTTCGTCGCCGCGCCACGCCGCGCTACGTCGCGACGACGTCGCCCCCTCGCCCCCGGGCACGAGAGGGCTGCGCGGTCGTCGCTGCTTCATCTCGGCTCGCCTCGACCCGATCTTGCGATCGCGCATCGAAGCGCTCCTTTTGCATCATTATTGCCAGTACGAGCATCGTATCGCCACTTGCGCGCGCCATCGCGCGCGGGCGTCACCGTGTACCGTCCGCGTGATTTACGCATATATAACCCGCTCGGTTCTTGAATTCGCCCCGTGGGACAATACGACGGTACATCCGTACTACGCTGTTCCCGTCTCCCGCTCTTTCGCGATCGGGTGAATCTTCCGGGAAATTAGTCGGTCGATATCCGGACGGTACGCCGCGATACGTTATCGCGTTAGCAGTAATACGGCTTTTACCCGAATGACGCAAATCTATTTTTACGAACGCGACGAAATCCCTTTCTTGTGCGATATCGAGGGCGTACCACGCACATTACCCGAAAATGGACGCCGTTCCTTTCCGCGATTATTTCCACGAGTCGGCAAACGGTCGGCGACGGCAGCAGAGTATCGATCGAACATTCTAGTCATTGACCCTTGATAAGAAATTGATTGATAGCGACGATCGTATCCGATGTTGTTGTCTACTAGTTATCGATTAAAAAATCAAAAGTACTCGTTGAGGGAAATCTGTTAAAAACGATAAAAAAGGAAAAAGACGTCCGTGTTGCGCGAATCATTCCAAAGCCTGGAAAAAATTGATCGCCCTCGAGCAATGCTGAAATCGATTCGGAATCGATTCCTGTGTCGTTACTTGGCGTGTCCGCGAGACGCATATTGTCATTAAATACTCACTCTCCTATTAAGCTGGCGGAAAATGACGCGGGACCGTTGCGAGTGACGATGACGTTTACGACATCATAGACGTCGGCAAAAATTGTTGCTTGGCGCGTTAACTAAATCGAAATAAGTAAAGTGTCTGGGAGATGTCCAGCCTTGAGCGCATTCGTAAAAATGTATTGGGTTATTGACGACTGACATTTACGACAGGTAATAACGTTGGGGTGCGTTGCGTAACCCTTATTCGCGTTTTGTTATTCTTATAAGCGCCGGCAGTAACATTTTTTTGTGATTTGCGGCCCGCGAGAATTGCAACAGGACGCTGATCTTTTTTCCTCCTTCCTCTCTCCCTCAAAAAAGTCATTCGGTCGGCAACGTGCGTTTATCGCGCCACACACCGTGGCCGTGAGACGGAAAGTTTATCGCGATGTTGAGTTACAACTAGTGCTTTTATTTTCAAGTATTACCGACACTTTTGTTCAACGTTGAAATATCCTTGGCCAGTATTTTTGAACAACGCTCATCCGTACACCCACAGAAAAGATTTCTGGACTTAATGCTATTACTCTTTAATCTATCATAAAATAAGATCGCTATAGCGACAATCATATTTATTACTGAAAAGAAGCATATTTTAATCTTGAATAGAAAATTCGAAAATCTACATTAAAATAATCTTCGTGCTATCTCATTCATTTTCTCAGAAGGATTTAGATACAAATTTGTAGCAAGTTCAAAATATTCTTCATTTAAGAATATTGTGAGATCTAAAAGACATCTTATTCTATTCTTCTAAGAGAATTTGTAGAATCTGCACAAAACGGCCAATATTTATGTGTTACAATCGAAAATCGGGAAAGTGTTTCTGTTATTTACAATGAATAAGTGCAATACTCTACAAGAAATATTAAAAGGTATGGAAATGTCTTATCTCGAATCTTATTTCTCAAGTAAGTATATTGTATATACTTACTTACATTTCCATATCTTTTAATATTTCTTGTAGAGTATTGCACTTATTCATTGTAAATAACAGAAACACTTTCCCGATTTTCGATTGCAACACATAAATATTGGCCGTTTTATCCGAATAAAGGACGGCGCCGAGTCGACGAGCGACTGTGAGAAATGACGCGTCGACATGGACAAAGCCTACTATAAAGTGGCGCTAATATCAAATTATTCTACATACAAGAATATATAAACATAAATTTGTACATGTTACTCTTGTCTCAAGACAATGTTATTTAATTCGAGAGAGAAGAATAGAAATTACTGATTTAAATAAAAAATTGTTTTATTTTCATATTTTTTATACTTGTAATACGATTAAATTAGTCAAGAATATTTTTCGTCTCGTTATCAGAAATTCTTTCTGAGGGTGTAGAAACGTGCTGATGACGTCTGGTGGCAGCCGATCCTGCCCGCATCATGTATCGTAATTGGATAGCTTGTGTTCGCTGCCCGAGCGAGAGTACTACGCCAACGATGGCACGGAATGTCACCGCTCCTCCGTTGCGCTATTAACGCGTACCAAGGGCACATGCGCCCAACGGAACGATTGCTCGGCATTGTTGGGCCGAGGGGGAATCCGAATATCCGTCAACGTACGACGCCTATATATACGACGACGCCTTGCAACCGGTGCAAACTGATCGATCGAATCTTTCTTGAGAGAAAATTCCCCCTGTGTCGACGATTGCTCGAGACAATGGTTACGCGAGTTGTCGATAATTGCTGAAAGCGCCTTTTTACAGCGCGCAGCTACAGAGACGCGTTGCGCGTCTTTTGCTCTTTACGCTTTCTCGTTCCTCGTTGCAATCTTGTACGTATTTTCCGTAGAACATAAAACCGGCCCACGTCACATCGCTACTATTATTCTCGTCGGAGGGGCGTCGTAAATAATTTTTCTTATCTCAACTAGACGCGTGTGTCCTTGTTTGTCTTTACGAGGTTTCTACTTTCCGTACGTGCGGGTAATTACCAGTCCCTCTGTGCTCTCGCTCTGTTAATTGGAAATTCCAATTAACTTTGTAGATGTACGGCAAGCGAGCGATTACTCGGGAGACGGAGTCTCGACTCACTCGCCAATTGACTCGTATCGCTCGCAAATTCCCGCGTTGCTCGTGTC
The DNA here is from genome assembly GCF_003672135.1 of Ooceraea biroi. Taxonomy (NCBI): domain Eukaryota; kingdom Metazoa; phylum Arthropoda; class Insecta; order Hymenoptera; family Formicidae; genus Ooceraea; species Ooceraea biroi. Next base: position 4,161,609 of record NC_039517.1, on the reverse strand, counting down.
ACCCATCTGACCGCGAATAAAACGATCGTGCAATTAATCGCATCGATCACGCCACGTTGCGCGACGCATCGCGACATAAGGATGCACGGTTTTGCGCGGATAAAGGTTTCCAAATACCGATTCGACCGGCACCAAGTCGACGCATTTCACGCAAGAACGACTTTGAACGCGCCGCAGGTAACGCGCGCCTCGCATACTCGCGTCTCGATCGCCGTGCGCGTTTTACCTACATCTCGGCAATGTAAACCGCATTCCGCGCGACGCGTATACCCAGTATCCTAAGAACACGCGGCGAGTGAAGCCCTCCGGTTTTCGGCCGGCGACGTAATTCTTTTTCCGTCGAAGCCCGCGTTAATATGCAAGCGTCTGCCCGGTGTGCTGCGTGTGCAATTTACACGCGCGCGCACACGTACACCCTCAGAAAGGATTTCTGATAACGAGACGAAAAATATTCTTGACTAATTTAATCGTATTACAAGTATAAAAAATATGAAAATAAAACAATTTTTTATTTAAATCAGTAATTTCTATTCTTCTCTCTCGAATTAAGTAAGATTGTCTTACTGTCTTCAGACAAGAGTAACATGTACAAATTTATGTTTATATATTCTTGTATGTAGAATAATTTGATATTAGCGCCACTTTATAGTAGGCTTTGTCGATGTCGACGCATCATTTTCTCACAGTCGCTCGTCGACTCGGCGCCGTCCTTTATTCGAATAAAACGGCCAATATTTATGTGTTGCAATCGAAAATCGGGAAAGTGTTTCTGTTATTTACAATGAATAAGTGCAATACTCTACAAGAAATATTAAAAGATATGGAAATGTAAGTATATACAATATACTTACTTGAGAAATAAGATTCGAGATAAGACATTTCCATACCTTTTAATATTTCTTGTAGAGTATTGCACTTATTCATTGTAAATAACAGAAACACTTTCCCGATTTTCGATTGCAACACATAAATATTGACCGTTTTGTGCAGATTCTACAAATTCTCTTAGAAGAATAGAATAAGATGTCTTTTAGATCTCACAATATTCTTAAATGAAGAATATTTTGAACTTGCTACAAATTTGTATCTAAATCCTTCTAAGAAAATTAATGAGATAGCACGAAGATTATTTTAATGTAGATTTTCGAATTTTCTATTCAAGATTAAAATATGCTTCTTTTCAGTAATAAATATGATTGTCGCTATAGCGATCTTATTTTATGATAGATTAAAGAGTAATAGCATTAAGTCCAGAAATCTTTTCCGTGGGTGTACACTTCCAAGAACGATATTTCATTCGGGCAGGCATGTGCATCGCGGTCCCAAAATGGACGGCTTGCATTGCGGTCTGGCTACGATGCGCGCCGCGCCGGGTGTCTGAAATCTAAATCGTGGAATTTGAATCGTCGTTGTCGCGCAACGTCGATAAACTCCATGGTTAATGATTCTTGCTGCTGTCTTTCAGTACCCTTCGGGCATCGGTAATACTTTGTACCTGAGCGAGGATCGTAAATGCCTGTATCTTCCTCGCTAATAAACTGTATTATCGCTCTTGAGGCGTTCGCCATTTCCTCGTTGCCTATCCTCTTTTTTCTTTTCCGGCGTGCACGACGTCTCTGAAGCAGGCAGGACCAAATGGGCAGAATCAAACAACGTCTGTTTGATTATTTAGTACCCATTTTGTAACTGCGTGCACGCAGTATCGAGCCGAGCGATCGATAAACGTCAAACGTAAGCGAATGTCAAATTTGTCGAGTATTGTAATACCGAGATTGCATCGTTATTGATTACGTTTAATAAATCTGAGAGTTGTGCGTTAGAGTTGGACGTTGATGGCCGAAAAGGCTAAATATACATTGTGCATTAATAATAACTTTATTCCTTTGCGATGTGATGCGGCATTTGCAATAAATAAAGGTCGAGAAGTCAAAATTGCAACCATAAATTCGTGCATGGTAAACGAGGCTTATGTCGGCTTATATACGCTATCGCGTATAATGTACGGCGATACCGGGGACCGCGAGGACGTTAGCCACCAAAGTTTTTGCTCAATCAACGTTCCGCGATACACACAGGCGGCTCGATCGGCTTCCGCTCCCACCGTTGGATGGCGGCTCCATGGTCCTCCGCATCGTCGACACGTCCCTTCGGAGAGAACTGCGTCATTCTTCCAACATTTACTTTATTTGATTATACTTTCAGGATTTCTCTCGTTGAAAGCAAAAGCTGAAGGATTTGCGGTTGGAAAGATCTCGTCGCGGCGCTGACTAATCGCGTAGAATTGCCGAAATGCGCGACGAGAGCGTGGAGCAATAGCGGCGACGGGCGGCGGGGTCCATCCTTTTCTTACTGCGCATTTTCTTACCCCTCCGTGTTCAACCCTCGGCGACACCGCCGCCGCCGCCGCCGCGGCAGTCAGTTTCCTTCGCGGAAAAGGCGGAGGCGCATGCCACCCGATTATCGCACCGCGATCTCCTCGCACTCGTTTGCTCTCGATTAGGCACTTATTAGCGGCGCGTTTCGGCGCATGTGTGTGCGCGTGCGTGCGTGCACGGCGGGCGACTTGCGTGGAGTACGGTGTACTACGCACCGGCGTTACACGTAATGTACCACGCGTCGCATCGACACACGGTTAACGTCCGGTCGACACGAGGCTGCTGCGTCGTCGTCGCCGCCGCAGTAGTCGCCAGTTGGCCAGCAACGGGGGGACGGCGACCCTCTGTCGCTGCGTACTTGGGACGCCGAATATCCGACAGCTCGCTGCTCGCGATGTAGGTATTAGATAAGAAGACGTTTCGCGCACGACGCGATAGTGCACTCGGCGAAGCCTCGCGCGACGACGGTCGATTCGAAATTGAATCAAACACACGCACGCATGTATGCACGCACACACCTGATATGGAATTAACGATAACAACAGCTTTAACATTGACGTCAATGATGATAACGCAATCGTTTGTTCGTGGCACGGAGTTATCGAATCGCCAGTGGCACAGAGTTATCGGTTCGCGCGATTGATTTCACGTCTCCCGAGTCGAAATTTTAGGTCTACATTGAACCTCGAATTCTTCATCCGAGGCAGAAGTAAAAGAATAAAAGTAGGCGTTATATAACGTATTTCAGCGTATATTTAGCTACTACTTTAACACTAAAATATGTCCGAAATTTCCTTTTTTGCCGCTAGAGCGTCAAAGCAGGTTACGATCAAGATCCTCCTTTAGCGCTCTATATCCTAAAAATGTAATCCGGTATGCTTTGGATTACTCATAATTAGGTAATTAATTAGATCACTTTTTTACTTATATAATAATTACAATATTATTAAAAGAAATAAATAAATAGCTCGAAAATTTGTAAAATCAAGAAAAAATTAAATCACGGCTACGAGCGAAGCTGGATGCTTGTGTTTATTAAGTACAAATAATATAATTAAATATAATGATTTCAAATATTTGTAATCATTCGAATCTTTTAATAATATTGTAATTATTGCAATTATTATATAAGTAAAGTAACCTGAAATTAATTTGCGTAAATTAAATACTTCAAATAATGATAAAGCTAATAATATATTCAAAATTTTTATTATTAAAGGGAAACCATTTTCTTTAACGCATAAACTTTAAATACATAAGAAACTTCATAACTAGTACAAAAACTTAATTCATAAATAAAATGTAATAGTATATAGATTAATATATGAGCAATACGTGTTGTAATATAATTAAATATGTTGTAATATACGAGCGAGCATAACGTGTTGTAATATAATTAAAAAAGACGAATACAGAAAACGAATGTAACATATAATTGATCATTATAATTATAGATAAAATAAGAAGTTGACAAAAAATACAAAATCTGTTAAAACAACGGTTAAGAAAAAAATCACAAAGATCATTCTTGTGTATGTGTGTGTAAGGCTGGTATTCTTGTTTTACTTGAAATAATGTCATTATAAGGCAGTCAATCTATATTCATTTTCCTTGTAGCTCGTATCTATGGATACTGCAATATAAAATTCAATTCAATTTTAAATAATTGTTTTAAGCTTATTATATTTAAATTTATTTAAAGTTAAATTTAAGTTAATTTTAAAATATATTTATTGACTTTTACGGTTCACGAATGTCTAATTGCTTACAATGTGATATATAACATTTCGATCATATGTTTGAGTTCCATTTGAGTACAATTGTTGACTTGTTTCAATATTTTGTTCTTTTGATAATACCGGCATATCTAGGTAGTAAATAGCAGTCCACGATTAATAACAATAAACAAATCAAATAGTTTCGAAAAAATTATTTTAAAGTAGTAAAATATTTTACCAAATCTGGCAGCTAGTGGATTATCTTTTTCTTTTGTAATTTTCTTCTTTTTTACTTGCAATTTAGATGACTTCTGATATTTTCTTTTGTTAGATGCCAGTTTATTGATGTAATTGATAAAAGTCTTTGTAGAGACTGACTGAGATGCCTTCTGATTTACTCATTCTTTAGAAAAACCAACATACCATATTAATTTAGCTATTATTTATTAGCGATTAATTATATTACTAATTTTATAATGTACCATATAATCCTTTAACTAATTTGTAATCTATTCCTGGCCGACTGCCTCTTTTCCCAGTAGCAGAATAGTTTACAATACTCGAACCGTAAACATCTAAAAGAGTCTCACGGACTAATATTTTCCAGTCATTGCGAATGGTTGCTTCTGTTTTTATAGTTGATGCTCTAATTTTTAATAAATAAAAACCACACTTTGGTGCTATTTCTACCTGTGGTAATTAATATAATATTTAATCAAGAAAATGCATATTTACTATGCTGAAGTTCATTTATTTATTATACCGCGCTAATACCTTTTCGTTCCCTTCTTTAAAATAATAAGATGGTACCTGAAGAATTATTACATACAAAAAAATGTTTTAGATTCAATTTCTGATTAATGTTAAATGTTAAATATTGCAATCTATACGCTACCGGAAATGTTTCCTTCGAGTTAACATCCATTTTTAATTCATTTTCGTGAGATTGTATCATTGCTTTTAATAATTGTTGTTGAAAATGAATATCCCTATCTGTCACTACAATAATGCAAAAGAAAAATTTATGGTATATGTACAGTTGTTATTAATACAGATAATTAAAACACTTACCCTTCCCTAATGCAATTCTAGGAACAATTTCCAAATCACCAGTAATACTTTCATTGTCCAAATTCTCAGAACTAGTCGTTTCATTATCATCCGTTTCTTCGAGATTTTTTTTCTTTAAAAGTTTCTAGTTTATCGCGTTGGCTATCCATATTTCTATCAAATCATAAATGCTGATCCAGAATGAATATGTGGTACGGAATTAACATAATTAGATTCCGGTAAAATGGTTTCATATTGTGTTGAATTTGGCAGCGGACTTGTAGATGATGTAAAATTTGGCAATAAATTGGATATTGAAGAATGATTGAGCGCTGGTGATGCAGATAATGTAGTCCGTGAAGTAGTTGGTACAGATAGATTTGTGGCTATTGAAGTACTTGGCGCTGATGTTGAGTGTGGTGGCAATATCCACGAGTTTATTGTCGATGAATAAGAAAATGGTGATGAACAATTTGATTCTGGAAACTTATTATTATATTGAGATGAATCAGATGATTTGACGGTACATGAAGGTAAGAGTGGTGGAACATGATGCGACATCGATGATACAATCGTACTCGTTTGAGGCACTGACTTGAGTATGTTAGTATTTTCAATATCAAATATAGAATGATCTTTTCTGATTTTTCCTCCACCGTTTTTTTAACTGATCTTTGTATTTTTTGTCAACTTCTTATTTTTTGTAATATGTTTTTGAGCATCTAGTACTTCTGCTGAGAAAATTTTGTTTGATAAATCATGAAGTTCACCATGACTCGTTATCATTCGTCGATGAAGTTCATTTTCATCATCTAAAAATTAATAAATAATATGATATATTATTTATTATATATATAATTTGGCTTTTATATATATATAATATATATATATATATATATTCTTAATTCTAAGTCATTTTTTTCTATCCACTAAACAGTTATACGCATATTATACTCTCATAGATTCTATTCTCATATATATATATATATATATATATATATAAATGACTTAGAATTAAGAAAATAAATATAAAAAGTATCAATAACTTGTTTATGGAAAAATTAGTAATTTAATCTTAACTATTAATCTTAACTTATTTTAATAAAATAAAAATACATACTGCTTATACCAATCACTTTTACTTCTTCCTTTGATTCTTTTTTTGTCTTAAAGTCTTTCCATACAAGAGTGGTTAGCATCAACTTTTTGATGCGTTTTCGGAATCATAGACAAAGGCACTACATCTGTTTGGCCACTCGAAATCCACCAAATGAGCGCAAATTGTTTATTTCTACGTGACATTGCACTTAATTGATTATCACCGGAATTGATATCCTACAATAAGCACACCTAATGATGCCAGAAATCTTACGCAATTATGACATCTCACCGAAAAAGATAATGAGAATGACGAGAATGACGAGAACGCAGGCGCGTTCCTACTCGTCTCTTGTTATAAAACATTTGACTAAATAACAATCAAAAAGTCATCGATATCGATTGACATGTATCGAAACGCAAGTCCCGTGTTATATATGAAGGAATATAATCATTACCAAAATTAACAATATGTCGTATAAATCGTTGCTAGAAGTTGGCCTGAGACAACGTCGTAACAGATTAAATAATATTTTCCGAAATCAAAATGAAAAAATTAAACAAATTCCAAATCAACCAAATATTTCTGGTCATATAGGATCTTCATCACCTAATTTTGTAAAGTAAGTTAATTTCATTATAATTTTTATAATATAAATCTAGAAATAGCTAAATTTATGTGTCTGAATACTTTTTTTATTTTCATTTGAACTCATGTGTCTTAGACTATGTAACATAATTAAATAAAAATTATTATTACTATTAACAGAAATGTAAACGAACTAATCAGCAAGAAATAGAAGAAAATGAAGAAATGCAACAAATTCCAAATAATAATGATCAATCTTTGGAAATCAATAGAGATCAAATCATAATTGAATATCAGTAAGCAATATATATTAATATACATCTAATGTAACTGTGATGAGTATGTGCATGTAATCTTAAAAATTCGACGTAGAAACCTTTACCAACCGTATGATGAAAATGAAGATAATAACACTTCAGAAAGTAGCAGCGAGGATAACAACAATGATTATCAATCAGAAAATGAAGAGGAATATGATCAATGTAGCAATGAAGATTTAAATGAATCGAATATTGATGATATAGAACAAGATGAGGAAGAACGCGAGGAGCGATTTAATAATGAAGCAAGAAATAACGATAATTTTGATCAAAATCAACCATTATATAATGTCATAAAAAATGGTGCTGAAATAACTGTTAGGGCAAGTATGTTAATAATTTTAACTCTTCTTTTAAATCATAATCTGGCAATGTCATGCATAGAGGATATTATTATAGCTATAGAATTACATTGCTTACATGAAGGATTAAAAAGAAATAGTCTATATAAATTCCGAAAGTATTTTCGTCTCAATCAAACTAATATTATTAAACATTACTATTGTACGTTTTGCATTCGAGAATTAAGAACAATAAATGATGAGTGTCCATCATGTCATAAAAAGAAGAATTCCTATTTTGTTCAATTACCTATTGTAAACCAACTGAAGGAAATGTACATGAGAAATGGATTTTATAATAAACTTCAATGGCGATATGAAAGACCAGTACCTAATCCCGGGCACCATGACAGATATTTATGATGGACAATTGTATAAAGCATGGATTAGTAATGGTTTCTTATCGAATCGTTGTAATATTTCTTTTAGTTGGTACACTGATGGCATACCCGTATTTAAATCATCAAAAATTAGCATATGGCCTGTATATTTAACAATTAATGAATTACCATTTAACGAACGTAAAAAAAGAGAGAATACTTTACTTCTGGGTTACTGGTTTGACAATAAGAAACCACATATGAATTCATTCATTTACAAGTTTCAACAAGAATTAAAAAACATTGCTGAAGGGATCGAAATTAATCTTCCTGACAACAATAAAATTATTGTCAGAGGAGTAGTTCTGATGGGAACTTGTGATCTCCCCGTTAAAAGTGAATGTTTAAATTTCACTCAATTTAATGGCAATTTTCGTTGTCCATCATGCTTGTGTAAGGGTAAAAGAGTTCCAATACTTCCAAAAGGTTTTGTTCACGTATATCCATATGAGGATCAATTACAATCAAGGACATCGGAACAGTCTATTGAATATGCTAATTTAGCAACGTCAGATCACCCAGTTATGGGAGTAAAAGGTTACAATGTTTTTTCTAAAATTATGCCAGACTTTATTAAAGGTATGGGTATTGTTACGTCCCGACAAGTCTCCTTTTTCTTCCGGATTCCTTTTTTTCATTTAACCGTCATATGCCAATGTCACTCTGCCTTCAGACAAACTTTCTCTTTTATGATCCATCCCAAAATTCCTTTCCTAACAACCTCTCAAAGGACCAAGGTTGCACGCTTAGTCATCTTCCCCGACATAGCCTAACTTACACTTACTTAGACTTACACACGAGATATATTTTTATAGCATTTTAATTATAAGTAAATATTAAGCAGGTCGCGCGTCCTGGAGGCGAAGCGTGACCATATCTCTTGAATTGTTTTCTCATATATCGATATAGTCACTCTCCAAGGTTCGGTTTAAAACGATATGTCTATTGCATAATGTTAACGCACAGATTAACGATACCAATATTTGTATTCCCGTTGTTTAAAAACAAGATCAAATCATATATAAAATATCATAAGTATATATACGTATAAGAATCGTTAGAACTTTCGCGAAGATTCTGTAGGCCAAGAGCGGGGATTTGCGCGGGATCCTCCCTCTCTGTCTATGCCTGTTGCAGCCGTTTTCGAGATCTCCCATTGGCTAAAGGAAAATTCTGTTGCTCACGATTTTGGTATAAAAGGAACCAACCAAGGTTCCTGGCTCTCTTTTCTTCTCTTCTCTTCCTGGTTCTCCACCGGCTCTCTTCACTCATATCGCGGTTAGAAAGAAGTACAGCAACGAGATCTCCAAAACGGCGTCAACGCGATCACAACTCAAGGTTCATATTTACTTCTCCCTCACTCTAAATCCAATAGCTTAGTAATTAACTATCCAATTAGTAATTGAATTTCCGACTCACATTCCTTTTCCGACCATTTAAATTATCCTTAAATCGCAAAACGCACACGACTTGAGTCCCTGGGGTAAATTGCTTAAATGCATTGACTCCAAAAACTAAAATATTAACGTTACATCCCGTAACAGTATAGATCGTATGCACTGTGTGGATGGTGGTGTCATTAAAAAAATTTTAACATTACTGACTGACGCTAAATATAAGAACAATGTAATTTCATTGTACGCTGTTATTGATGAGATAAATAGTCGATTAACGGCTATCAAACCACCGAAGTTTATTCATCGTATGCCACGTTCAATTGTAGATTTGATTCATTGGAAAATATCAGAACTGAAAATATTTTGTTTTTACTACTCTATACCTATCTTTGAAGGAATCATGCGTTTAGACTATTTTGAATATTTTTTAAGATTGATAATAGCATTGTCTATTTTAAATTCAGATTTTATTACAGAAGATATGATAGAAATAGCACGAGATTTATTGCACAGATTTGTAAAAGAATTTCAATTCTTGTATGGTATTCAATTCTGTTCTATTAATTTACATCAATTGCTGCATTTATCCGACTGTATACGAATTCTTGGTCCGTTATGGGCCTATACATGTTACGAATATGAGAATTTAAATGGTCAATTATTAAAATTAATACACGGTACTTGCCATATCGATACTCAAATAGTACAATCACAATATCAATTCATAAAAATGATAAGATTTACTGAATTATTACCTGATGGAGATGTTCGTAATTTTTGTTTACGGAAAAAAAAGCAAGTAAAGATAATAGAACCGGTGCATGAACATTGTTATAGTGTAGGCGTTTATAAAAATTTTACTGAAATATCAGATATTGTTTTCGATGCAATGCAACGTACTGGCTTATTAGTTAATAACATTACACTATGGCAATATTTTAGGCTTTTAAGACATAATAAAATATATGTATCAGAAATGTATAAAGAAAATTTGCAAACACAATCTTCAGTCATACAATATTTAGACAATAGTCAAGTTAAGTTTGGTTTAATGTATTGTTTTATTAAAGTGTCCCATTGTAATTGTATGCAAGCAATATGTGACTGTGATAGGCAACATTATGCAATTATTCACGAAATTGTTAGCGATGAAGTATTTGTTGCGCAAGAAAATCAGTGTATGTACACTAGCAAATTATTTTTACATAAGTGTTATGAAACGAATATTGCAAAAGCTATTTTAGTGGAAAAGCTTATAACAACTTATATTTATATAAAAGTAAAAGAAAAATCATACATTGCTGTACCTATTAATAAAGAAGAACTTGAATAATATATCTATAATTCATTAATATATCTAATAATATATCTATAATTCATTATTTTTTTACATACTTCGTATTTAAGTAGTTTTTTTAATTATAATCTTAATAATTAAAAGTGTTTTCATATAAAAAATATATTTCAATTTTAAACATCATAATACATATACGACACAATATACATCAAATCAATAATGTATAAGCGAGGCTCAATGTAGACCTAAAATTTCGACTCGGATATAGCTGAATGTTGCAGGGTCAAAATAACATCTTAACATCTGTTTGTAGGAGTTTGAGTTTCAATGTAAGAGTTCTAGGTTCTATTTTCCTAAAAGTAGGTTCGTACGACTGCTAAAAGCATTAAAGTAGGCGCAAAATTTCGACTCGGGTAATAGATCGAAATATCCCGAGTCGAAATTTTAGTTCTACATTGAACCTCGAATTCTTCATTTGAGGCGTTATTCAGCGTCTATTTAGCTACTACTTTAACACTAAAATATGTTCGAAATTTCATTTTTTGCCGCTAGAGCGTCAAAGCAGGTTGCGATCAAGATTGTAGCCGAATGTTGCAGGGTCAAAATAGCATCTTAACATCTGTTTGTAGGAGTTTGAGTTTCAATGTAAGAGTTCTAGGTTCTATTTTCCTAAAAGTAGGTTCGTACGACTGCTAAAAGCATTAAAGTAGGCGCAAAATTTCGACTCGGGTAATAGATCGAAATATCCCGAGTCGAAATTTTAGTTCTACATTGAACCTCGAATTCTTCATCCGAGGCGTTATTCAGCGTCTATTTAGCTACTACTTTAACACTAAAATATGTCCGAAATCTGCTTTTTTGCCGCTAGAGCGTCAAAGCAGGTTACGATCAAGATTATAGCCGAACGTTGCAGGGTCAAAATAGCATCTTAACATCTGTTTGTAGGAGTTTGAGTTTCAATGTAAGAGTTCTAGGTTCTATTTTAATGTATAAGCGAGGTTCAATGTAGACCTAAAATTTCGACTCGGATATAGCCGAATGTTGCAGGGTCAAAATAGCATCTTAACATCTGTTTGTAGGAGTTTGAGTTTCAATGTAAGAGTTCTAGGTTCTATTTTCCTAAAAGTAGATTCGTACGACTGCTAAAAGCATTAAAGTAGGCGCAAAATTTTGACTCGGGTAATAGATCGAAATATCTCGAGTCGAAATTTTAGTTCTACATTGAATCTCGAATTCTTCATCCGAGGCGTTATTCAGCGTCTATTTAGCTACTACTTTAACACTAAAATATGTCCGAAATCTGCTTTTTTGCCGCTAGAGCGTCAAAGCAGGTTACGATCAAGATTATAGCCGAACGTTGCAGAGTCAAAATAGCATCTTAACATCTGTTTGTAGGAGTTTGAGTTTCAATGCAAGGGTTCTAGGTTCTATTTTCCTAAAAGTAGGTTCGTACGACTGCTAAAAGCATTAAAGTAGGCGCAAAATTTCGACTCGGGTAATAGATCGAAATATCCCGAGTCGAAATTTTAGTTCTACATTGAACCTTGAATTCTTCATTTGAGGCGTTATTCAGCGTCTATTTAGCTACTACTTTAACACTAAAATATGTTCGAAATCTGCTTTTTTGCCGCTAGAGCGTCAAAGCAGGTTACGATCAAGATTATAGCCGAATGTTGCAGGATCAAAATAGCATCTTAACATCTGTTTGTAGGAGTTTGAGTTTCAATGTAAGAGTTCTAGGTTCTATTTTCCTAAAAGTAGGTTCGTACGACTGCTAAAAGCATTAAAGTAGGCGCAAAATTTCGACTCGGGTAATAGATCGAAATATCCCGAGTCGAAATTTTAGTTCTACATTGAACCTCGAATTCTTCATTTGAGGCGTTATTCAGCGTCTATTTAACTACTACTTTAACACTAAAATATGTCCGAAATCTGCTTTTTTGCCGCTAGAGCGTCAAAGCAGGTTACGATCAAGATTATAGCCGAATGTTGCAGGATCAAAATAGCATCTTAACATCTGTTTGTAGGAGTTTGAGTTTCAATGTAAGAGTTCTAGGTTCTATTTTCCTAAAAGTAGGTTCGTACGACTGCTGAAAGCATTAAAGTAGGCGCAAAATTTCGACTCGGGTAATAGATCGAAATATCCCGAGTCGAAATTTTAGTTCTACATTGAACCTCGAATTCTTCATTTGAGGCGTTATTCAGCGTCTATTTAGCTACTTTAACACTAAAATATGTCCGAAATCTCCTTTTTTGCCGCTAGAGCGTCAAAGCAGGTTACGATCAAGATTATAGCCGAACGTTGCAGGGTCAAAAAAAATAGCATCTTAACATCTGTTTGTAGGAGTTTGAGTTTCAATGTAAGAGTTCTAGGTTCTATTTTCCTAAAAGTAGGAGTTCGTACGACTGCTAAAAGCATTAAAGTAGGCGCAAAATTTCGACTCGAGATATTTCGAGAGCTCTCTCTCGAAATATTGTTTCCACCGATACGCGCGCATGGGATCGCCAAGCGTACCGCGATCACGCCACGAATCACAGATACATTGTTGCTCGATTGCCGCTCGCTTCCGGTTGTCTTCGCCGAGAGAGATCTTGCTCTCTCGCGTTATTTCAGTTATCGTACGCGTACGCGGCCCACACACACACACACACACACACACACACACACACACACACACACACACACACACACACACACACACACACACACACACACGTGTGCACGTCGGTTACGATAGGCTTCTCTAGAACAGTCCGTGCGTCAGAATAGATGATCGGAGAACCTTGAGAGTGGCTGAGTGCGGCTAGAATAGAAGCGTGCACGAATCGTGATGAAAACTCGGAAACCTATTGCATTGTCTGAGTTTTTCCGACGATAAATCACTCGACGAGCCTCAAGGATGTAGATAAATACGAGGCGTATCCGTGTGGCGAATACCGGTTCTCGTCGTTATTACCGGGCGTATTTTCCGTATCGTTGAAATTCGGGACGCATGACCGTCGCCAACTATAAATATGTACCCTCGCTCGGCTTCACGCACCGATACTTATCGAACCCGAGTCGAAATTTTTATCCTACATTAAACCTGCAAGTTTCATTCAATTTGGAGAACCAATGTAGTACTCGAGATATAAGTGATTAAGTCCTTCTTTGATACTACAAACTGTCACTTATTGCCGCTTTCTCCGTCGTGAAGGCTCAAAAGAGTATCTACTTAGAACCTCTATAAAATCTTCAGGTCCTGTACTATAAACATTTCTAGGAAATAAATATTCAGAATTATTTAATATTCCATTATCATATTTACTTTACTTGCATTTAAGATATATATATATAGATATATATTTTAGATATATATAATAGAAATTGTTTTCGATCTGTGGAGTATATTACTTATTATTGTATTAAATTTTTATTGATGTAGAAAATTTTTGGATACATTTTGGAGGTTCAAAAGAGATTCTAAAGAGGAGGTAGGAGTTAAGGTAAGAGGAGGAGGTAAGGACAAAAGTAGAAATTGTATAGAACAACAAGATCTAATAAAGGCCAAAAGAAGGCGTTAGTAAATTCAAGATAGAACTTGTAGGCCAAGGAGCATTATTAGAGGCACAAATGACTATGTAAGAGGTTCATAGTAGATCTTAAATTTCGACTCGGGAACGCTCCAACATTTGCGCCCGCGTACGCCAATTCTCGGAAGAATGACTTTTCGTTCTTACACATGTCCACGATGTAACCGTGTGTGATGTTAGTAGTAACCGTGGCGAGAGCGAGTCGTTGGGCAACCTCTCGTCCCCCTGCGTCGACCGATTCCAGCACGCACCTAAAGAATTACCTCGCATTCCGATCGATGTTAAGTCCGCTTTCTAACGGCTTTCCGCGAGTTGGCGAGTGAATCGGCGATGCAATGTCGCGATTATGTTGAGTATTACGCGGACAATATTTCACCGTCGTACAGTATCGTTTGGAGCCGACGCTCCGATTGCGCCTCGGATTGTAAAAGAGTTTGATAACTCGTCCGCTCCCGCTCCCGCGACTTCGATCTCTTTATCGCCGTTATTAAGAGGGGAGCCTGCTTTAGAACGCTGAAAATAAGGTATATTTTACGAATTGTTTTTGGAGAAACTATACAGCGGATCATTATAAAACTTTGATGCATTTATTAGTACATGTTTAAAGATAAACAAAATTATTTTTTTATTTGAATGTATCGCTCGTAGAGGTCGTCCTGGAGAAATCTTAGTGCAGCCGCGTCGCCGGCATTGCAAATTGGTGAGCATTCTCCTGCCTTCAAATTTCGTCTAAACTGAAAAATTGAAATATGTTCTCGTTATTTATGAGTTCCCATCGTCGATGAACCAAAGAGAGAAGAAAAAAGTTGAAAAGTGCCAAAATGGTGGAGCTTAGAACACAAAAGTACGATTTTTAGGCAAAGTTTTTGAACTTTTTCATGCAAAAATAATTGTTTAACTTAATGTTTTTATGAATATTAAAGGTTCATCGACGATGGGAATTCATAAATAACAAGAAAATATTTCAATTTTTCAGGTTGGATGAAATTTGGAGGCAGGAGAATGCTCACCAATTTACAATGCCAGCTGCACTAAAATGCCTCCAGGACGACCTCTACAGGCGATATATTCAAATAAAAAAATAATTTTTTATCTTTAAACATGTACTAATAAATGCATCAAAGTTTTATAATGATCCGCTGTATAGTTTCTCCAAAAAAAATTCGTAAAATTATACCTTATTTTCAACGTTCTAAAGCAGGCTCCCCCCTTAATTCTCCTCGCTTGACGCGATGCGCTCGGCCGGCCAAAGAGTTATCTGACCCGACATAAAGCGACTCGCGCGCGCCGCCCACGCTGAATCACCGTATAGAGTAATAGCGCGACTGTTGACCACGTGAGAGTCTTTGGTATTGTTTCGCCGCTCTCCCGTTTTATGCGCGTTAAAATGGCACGTCGCCATACACGAAGGCCGACGTACAAGTAATGGGAGAGATCAGGGACGGGGGGATCGATCGCGCGCTCGCGCGAGTAGCGAACGAGCGAGCGGGAGATTATATCGCACGATTCGACGTTAGCTCTCGCCTACTGGCCGGCCTGTCGGACACACACGCGAAATTGTTAAGCACGAAAGGCATTATTAGGCCGCGCGGCAAGTTCCGCGCGCTAGGCATGTGGCAATGTTTTGGCTCACATCGATCGTCTACCCCTTGTACCGCTGCGGCGTAGTATCGCAACTTCCTTGCCTCCTTCCCGCTCCTTCCTCTTTCCACTCCCACCACGCACGTACGATCCACCCACGCCCTGGTTCACTCAACCACCCTCGGACAGCAGCGGTTCTCAGTCCTCGTGTCTCGTAAATAATGAATAAACGCGAAATGTTGAGAATTTCGGTTATTTGTCATTTCTGTTGTACTCTCGAAATCATGTAGTTTCGTGGAAATTGACGATAATGGCTAGGGCGATCGATGTCTCCGTACGATTTATAGATTCAATTAACCAAGCATCATTATCCGTGCATCAATTGCCGATAATTGATAATTGAATATGAATATGGAATAATGTATGTTGCACCAATTATCGCAATTAAGAGATAATGTAATTCCACTGATATTAAGAAAGTGTGCCTATCTTACGTGTCGTATCAATCACATTGTAATGTAACAATTATAGGTAAGTACCGGTTTTGATCTCGGTTATAAATGTTGGCGACTTGATGAACGAGATGGAGCTCTCACGTTTATCTGAAGAAAAGATCCAAAGGAAAAGATTATTTGTATTTAGCAAAAACATTGATGATCGTTAACGAATGGACTCACGTAAAAGTCTCGCTCGTGAAACTCGTGCAGACAATGATTGTGTTCTAAAGAGCGCGTTACACGTAACGTGCGTTAAATGTTGTTTGACAGCGATATAGAGGTAGCCGTGTTTGTCGCTTCTCTGAATGACGTTATGTATCATTGCGTTATCGGTTCCGGCTATAGATTAGTACTCATTACTACCATCCGATGTTTTTCCAAACATATTTTCACTTTAAATGCGTGTGTCTGGGGAAAAATATCTCTGATACTACATGCCGATTGCATGACAGCAGCAGCAGCAGCAGCAGCAGAGTCATGATCTTTGGATGACAAGAAAGCAACTCGTTTCGACTATCGTGAGATAATACCGATATTTCAATCGATAGTTATTTGTAATCCTTTTTATTGTTAGCACACGCTCCGATTATATTAGATGACGATCTTTGATTAACGAACAAGAGGACCACCGAGCGCAACGTCGACGACGGCGTCCGATAAAAATGGTAGAGCGGGACAAGTCAAAAAACGTAAAGATGGCAAGGAAAGCGCGATTTCGCTCTTATCAGCAACCTGTTTCGATCGTACGAGGCACGATAATGGGAACGAGCTTAAATCAAGTGAGACGAGAAATTAAGAGCGATCTCTGACGTGATATCTGATACACGATGACTGTAACGCGGTAACGATGGTGCAGTGGGCTGTGACAATACCCGAGTCGAAATTTTAGTTCTACAATGAACCTCGAATTCTTCATCCGAGGTGTTATTCAGCGTCTATTTAGCTACTACTTTAACACTAAAATATGTCCGAAATCTGCTTTTTTGCCGCTAGAGCGTCAAAGCAGGTTACGATCAAGATTATAGCCGAACGTTGCAGGGTCAAAATAGCATCTTAACATCTGTTTGTAGGAGTTTGAGTTTCAATGTAAGAGTTCTAGGTTCTATTTTCCTAAAAGTAGGTTCGTACGACTGCTAAAAGCATTAAAGTAGGCGCAAAATTTTGACTCGGGTAATAGATCGAAATATCCCGAGTCGAAATTTTAGTTCTACATTGAATCTCGAATTCTTCATCCGAGGCGTTATTCAGCGTCTATTTAGCTACTACTTTAACACTAAAATATGTCCGAAATCTCCTTTTTTGCCGCTAGAGCGTCAAAGCAGGTTACGATCAAGATTATAGCCGAACGTTGCAGGGTCAAAATAGCATCTTAACATCTGTTTGTAGGAGTTTGAGTTTCAATGTAAGAGTTCTAGGTTCTATTTTCCTAAAAGTAGGTTCGTACGACTGCTAAAAGCATTAAAGTAGGCGCAAAATTTCGACTCGGGTAATAGATCGAAATATCCCGAGTCGAAATTTTAGTTCTACATTGAATCTCGAATTCTTCATCCGAGGCGTTATTCAGCGTCTATTTAGCTACTACTTTAACACTAAAATATGTCCGAAATCTCCTTTTTTGCCGCTAGAGCGTCAAAGCAGGTTACGATCAAGATTGTAGCCGAACGTTGCAGGGTCAAAATAGCATCTTAACATCTGTTTGTAGGAGTTTGAGTTTCAATGCAAGAGTTCTAGGTTCTATTTTAATGTATAAGCGAGGTTCAATGTAGACCTAAAATTTCGACTCGGATATAGCCGAATGTTGCAGGGTCAAAATAGCATCTTAACATCTGTTTGTAGGAGTTTGAGTTTCAATGTAAGAGTTCTAGGTTCTATTTTCCTAAAAGTAGGTTCGTACGACTGCTAAAAGCATTAAAGTAGGCGCAAAATTTTGACTCGGGTAATAGATCGAAATATCTCGAGTCGAAATTTTAGTTCTACATTGAATCTCGAATTCTTCATCCGAGGCGTTATTCAGCGTCTATTTAGCTACTACTTTAACACTAAAATATGTCCGAAATCTCCTTTTTTGCCGCTAGAGCGTCAAAGCAGGTTACGATCAAGATTATAGCCGAACGTTGCAGAGTCAAAATAGCATCTTAACATCTGTTTGTAGGAGTTTGAGTTTCAATGCAAGGGTTCTAGGTTCTATTTTCCTAAAAGTAGGTTCGTACGACTGCTAAAAGCATTAAAGTAGGCGCAAAATTTCGACTCGGGTAACGACATTGAACGCGAAGGCGCGAATATCGCGAGCGTACGTCGTCCTCGTTACCGATTGGTCAGAGATAACACGGTAAGCGAACGCCGTGCGAACGTGGTCTAATGAAGCCGGTGTTTTAGCGGCGGAGAATGCGTATTGACCATCTCCTCCCATTCAGTTTGCCCTTGCTTCGTAGAAGGAACGGAGAAGGAGACGAGTAGCGCGCGCGCGCGCGCGCGAGAGAGAGAGAGCGTAGCGGTCGGGGATGATGAGAACGCTGAGCGCCGCTCAGCAAGGAGGAGATAAAACGAGCGCTCCGCGAAGCGCTTATGAAAGCACGAGGAACGCCAAGAGAAACGAGCTGTCGCTTCTCCATCTTTTTCACTTTGTACTTTCTACCTTTCTCTATCAGTGACAAAGTCGATTTATCTAGACACGATGGTTATCTATCTGTACATTCTGCACGCCTTACATTTGTAAACGCGCGATCGCTTTCTATCGTAACTACATCCAGTAGTTAACTGTATACATTTTTCCCCTCGGTGCATCGATCGATCGCGCGTCGGCAGGCTGCAGCTACCGTTCGTCGTCGCGCGGGTGTTGCACCACGTTACGACATACCAAATCCGTACGTGTATGGTTTAGAGTGTACGCTGCTCGACTAGGTGACTTATCGTTTCCGAGCGCGTTTCTTCGTGCCGAGGTCATTACGCAATCGCAGACACCTCCGCGCAGCGACGAGTCACGAGGCTTCGCCAAAGCCGCTAGAGAATTTAATTCCGCAGCTCTGTTGAGAGTTCTGGTAGCCCCCCGAAGAGTTCTAACGATTATCCCTAATACTCGATGCGCTCAAGTCGAAAACTAAAAAGTTCTGGCGACTTAAAGTTTCAAAGATCGAAAATGTCTAAGTAAAAAATTTTTTTAATAATTCCGCAGTTCTGTTGAGAGTTTTGGGTAGCCCCTCACGAGTTCTGACGATTATTATTAAGGCTCGAAGCGCTAAAACCAAAACTGAAGGAGTTCTCGCAATTTTTCGTTTCCTGAATCCAGACTTTCAAATCTAAATATTTCGGTATTTCGAGCGGAACTATTGTTAAAACCTATCTAGAACTCTAGAACTATTTGAAATCTTATGAGAACTCTAAGAAAAATTGAATTTTTCGCAGAATGGGGGGCGTCGTGAAGTTAGCCCCCCGGTTTTTCAAATGGTGTTTTCGTTACTTTAAATGGCAGAACTTTTTCTAAAATTGACAGAGAACTCTAGAACTCTTCGGGGGGCAATCAGAACTCTACTTATTTTTTTCAAATTGAAAAGTTGGGGGGCCAACTTCACAGGGGTAGAGAATTGCCCTAAGATCAGCTCCAGGCTGGATGACGACGCGAGCGACGACTCGAGACGTCGTTTTTTCTTGGCACACCCCGTTTGCGATCGACGGCGCGCGACGGGACTACAGAGGGACGGGGTTAGCGAGAACCGAGTACTCGACCGGTCGACGAACATTGGCGACGGGTGTCGACGAACCTGCAAACACCACCGCCGCGCAAATGCCTCGTCGTAGAACGCGGCGCGGCGCGGCGCGGCGCGTGGCTTGGCGCGGTGCTGTGAATGAAGCCCGCTCCACCCGCCCGCTTCCACCTCGTCCTCGTCTTGGACGGTGCCCCTCTTCGTTCCCCACTACGCCACCGCGCTCCGCTGATGCATCCGTCTTCCTTGTTCTTCGCGTTGCTCGTGCTGCTGCGTCTGCCGCGCTCTCTCGCACGACGCCGCATGTGAACGCGTGTACAAAGTGCACGTATACCTTAGGCGCGCACGGACATAGCGTCGCAACGCGTAATCTCAGTTTGACGTGCTGGCCAATCACCGTGTAAAAGAAGTTCTCATTGTTCGCTTTCAGAACTCTTGGTTTTTTGACCTGCATACGTCACGCACAGACGCACTTTCTCTCTTAAGGGGGGAAACCCGTCTGTAGGCCACAAAAATAGTCAATTTTTACGTTTTTTTTTCTTGGAAACTATGGAAGGTGAGTGATTTTAAACTTCATGTAAATAATAGTACATGTTTTATTTATAAGTATGAATTTTTATAGTTATATACGAATGGTCATATACAAGGTGTGCAACAGTTTGCATGACGTGTTCCGTTTCACGGCTCCCACAATATCTCAAGACTCAATGGACTGAAACAAAAAAACAAACAAAACACGTACTATTATTCACATAAAGTTTAAAATCACTTACCTTACATAGTTTCCAAGAAAAAAAAAACGTAAAAATTGACTATTTTTGTGGCCTACAGACGGGTTTCCCCCCTTAAGATTTATTTCTACTGTAGCAGTCTGCTTCCGACAGAGATTATGCTACCTAATCTGAATGATTCAACTTTATTGCAACTTTTCGAAATGTCATGGAAATGAAAAAATATAATGCGGTTTAATGGTCGACACTTGGAAAACGAGATATCTCGGTCAGATGTACGATCTTCTCAATAAATTTGTCCAACGACAAGTTTAGTGGCGTTCGAGCAGCAACTTGACATTTCCGTGTTCACACTGAAAAAAAATCTGGTTGCATTAATTAGAAATCTGGTAGATTCAACCAGTTTGTCTGTTGGAAAATGGACGAATCAGAATTCCTTTAGGAATTACCAGATGAGCATGATTAATTCCTTCCTGTTAAATTTACCAGATTTTCTTGATAATAATACTAAATGTATTTAGTTAAATTAACATGACTGTTTAGTGAAAAGAAACGTTTTTCTGTTTCATTACCGTGAGTTTTCTTGGATTGCTGTAAATGGAATATCATGTTGATATTTATACAGGATGTCCCGTAATAATCGCCTAACCTCTCGCATGCCAATAGAGCAGATCGAGATGAACAGAAAAGTCCCATATCATTTTGCGATATTCGCAATAATAATCGAAATATTGCATATTAAAGTCAAGCGAATCCAGAGCGCGCGGAGGCGAGTGCCGAGCCGCTCGAGGTATAGGATTATTATTGCGAATATCGCAAAATGGTATGGGAATTTTCTCTTCATCTCGATCTGCTCTATTGGCATACGAGAGGTTAGGCGATTATTACGGGACACCCTGTATAAAAAAATATAAGAAGAGAACGCGTTTTTTCATCCGCCATCACTTCACAGCCATTCCACTAACTAATTTCATTTCACTAGAGGAGGAAAACGTGCCGTCCGTGCCGATCCGTTTCCCGAACACGCATCAACACGCACGACACGAAACAATAGAATGCTGCTGGAGTGCCCTGCGATTAACCAGAATTCTGATTGCATCTTCGTTTGTTCTTATGTCTAGTGTAATATAACTAGAAGTTTTATAGATCCAACTGGAAAATACTAACCAAATTCTTACAGTACAGTCTATCAAACGTTCTAGTTATAAAATATCCAGTCCTATCGTGATAACTACAATTCTTGGTTAGTTTAACCAAAATGCATTCTATCGGATACGTCTTGTTGATACAATCAAATCATTTTTCTCAGTGCACGTCTGAAATTGTCACGATGGCGAGTGTGCCGGGCCGCGTAACGCATTCTCGGCCCGTGTTTGTCTTCACTTACTACAAATAAAACTATGAATAAGACGGCGTAGGTGGACCTACGCGCGTGTAGCGCGTCATTGTGACTATTTTCCGCGTGATTGTACGTATTATACCGGTTATCCTGACTTCTTTTCGTGCTCAAAGGCGAAAATGGCTGTTGTTTCATGATCGAGCAATGTCCTGATCTCGCGTGCCATAGCGTACGCGTCTCGTTACAAGCGACAGCGAATGACCCCCTTTACACGCAATAAATCAATTACCGTTTATTATTAAGAGAAATCTACGCTTAATCGAATCACGTTACTTAACCCGGGAGTCACGGGAGGCACGATGATATTCGTACGATCGATTGCTCCAAATTTTTTGTTTTGCAGTCACTTGACTGTGCTCGTGGGATCGCGCGTCCAATCTCACTCCCATCAACACGACGAGTGATGAAACCAAGTAATTGTCACACGAGTGTGCGAGACGTTTTGAATTGTCAGATAAATCGCCAATGTCGATTTTAATTTGAGACTGTAGAGAGGCCAACAGAATCCAACGCTGTATGTTGGAACTCGTTTTCTTTTACTTGGTAGTACCGGCGCTGACTGCAACTCGTGACTGCACGTACAGCTTAGCTTTTCGCATAATGAAAAGCAGCGTTTGACCTGTCGGACGTCGGTATATCGCAAACGATGCGAATATTGCCCCTGGACACACAACTGGTTGGCTATGCGGCTCTTGGCGGGTTTACCTTTCCGCTAAGTGTTCTAGCAACAGGAGGAGCGTTCCCGCAGACTCGGAATATATCTGCACATCTGTACCGAGCCGCTTTTAACTCGACTTCTAGCTGTCTATATATGTATAATTTATAATTTTATTGATTTTATAATTTTATTGATTTTATAATTTTATTGATTTTAGCCTATAATGGTACCACTAGCGGATCCTGATGTCGATAATGGGGAGGGTTTTGACAAAATTATTTGGTTTAATATTTTTCTTATTAGTATCACGCTTAGCTTTTTCTCCAGGATCAATGACGAGGACGTGATGATACTTCTGATCCCATTTTATTTTTTATAAATTTTTTTATATTTTTCAAACAAATTCAGCAAAATTCTTTATTTGGAGGAGGGAGGGGGTAACCCGACCTCCCCCCCCCCAGGATCCGCCAGTGAATGGGGTACTATTTAAAGCATGATCGTTGCTGCATATACGGCAAACGTCACAGCTTGTTGGATAAGTGGATTCGTAAATCACGCGCATGTGCTACACTACGCTATAAATATTTCTCAAAGATATTGTCGCGGACCGTCATGACCCCGCTGTACTCCGGGTAAGAGTTATAAAAATGTATAGACTGTGTCATGGTTCTCGTAAAAATGCGCATGAAAATCAAGCCTCATTATATTAGGAGTGTGATTTAGTTTTGAGGGTTTTGCAACAGACGGCTGTAGTGTCAGTTTGTTCCAATAGCTGTTTCCGATAACTGTTGTTTCTTACAGTCTTGACATTATCCATGACATTTAGTAGCATTATAGCAATCGTGTTTATATCATCGTAAAAATGCAACTTCCGAAACAGCATTTTCCACATGCGTTGCTTTTGTTTTTTAATCAAAAGAAAACTGCGGCTCACGGTTATAGAATTCTTGTGGAAACTTATGGTGATTCTGCCCCATCAATTAAGACGTGTGAATACTGGTTTGGACGCTTTAAAAGTGGTCATACTGATGTGAAGGACAAAGAACGCTCGGGACAACCAAGAAAGCTTGAAAATGCAGATTTGCAAGCATTATTGCACGAAAATCCAACACAATCCACTTCAGAACTTGCCAGAGCATTAAATGTTGATCGTACAACAGTTACCAAACATTTACAAGAAATGGGAAAAATTCAGAAAGAAGGGAAATGGGTTCGACATGAATTATCGGAAAGTGCCATTGCGAACCGGTTGAACATTTGCATTTCGTTGATCGCCAGGCAAAAAAAGAAGAGTCTTTTGTCTCGGATTGTTACTGGGGATGAAAAGTGCATCTATTTTGATAATCCGAAACGCAGAAAATCATGGGTGGATCCAGGCGAACCATCAACATCCACTCCGAGACGCAATATTCACGGTTGAAAAGTAATGCTCTGTATTTGGTGGGACAGTGTACTATGAGCTGTTAAATCCGCACGAGACTGTCACGGCTGATCGTTATCGACACCAATTGTACAAGTTGAAGCAAGCATTGGACGAAAAACGACCAGCAATTGCGAGTAAACGACGGAAAGTGATTCTTCTTCGTGACAACGCTCGACCTGACGTTGCGTTATCAGTGAAAGAAACACTATTAGAGCTCGAATGGCAAGTCTTACCGCACCCCGCGTATTCTCCATGCGATTATTATTTGTTCCGGTGGATGCAACACGCTTTAGAGGATACGCACTTTGATAATTTGGAAGAAGTGCGAAAATTCGTCGACGAATGGATCAACTGAAAAGAAGAGTGATTTTATCGTGGTGGAATCGATCTCTTGCCAGAAAGATGGGAAAAAGTTATAGAAAACGAAGGAAAATATTTTGATTAAGGTATTCATTCATTATCATATTTAAATACATGCGTTTTTGAGCAAAAATACCCTCAAAACTAAATCACACCCCTAATATATTGATATTGGTGAACGGTTACTGTGAAAACTGCCATGCAAGATACATATGCAGATCACACTTTGTTCACGTATGTAATTGGCATCGGACACAAGCTCAATACACACGCAAGATATCTATATCGAGTATAATTTGTTACGAGTGGTAATGTACAACGAGGTTACCTCCCTAACGAAGGGAGAGTTCACCGTATGGACAGACTATTAAATCGCGTAAAGTCCTTGGCGTTAAATATCGACGAGCGTTTTGTTCGCGAAACTCTGTTGTATATTCGCAGAGCGATAAGAGACAAAACCCGAGTATTTCTCGAAGTGTCATCGCGCAATGACGTTAATTTTCCATTGCATTATATCTGCAATCCCGCACTGTCATTCGATAATTGGACGAAACTATCGTTCTTCGCAATGACGTGTATCTTTTTATATTACATTCTTGCGTGCGGGTTGCTCGTTGAATGAACGCGAGCGGTCACGCCAATTTATCTTTGCGAGCATTCTTTTCTACATAATGACCATAATGAACATGACGTGCGCTGGCGCCAGTAATCGCTACGTACTGTAAACAACGACTATAACCACTTATTGATGGCCACGAAAGCGTCACTGTGAAAGCACCATCATAATTTAAGTTCAAGTTACATGCGTTTAATTAATTTTATTAGGCTGTATTTTTATTCTTTGTGTGCAATGGAATTTATTTGTCTTTTTTAACGACTTTAATCCGAATATTTGGTTGGCATAATGCCTTTTTTCTTTATCCTGCTTTCACTCGATTTTGAACTTTTCGGTTCTGGAGTTTGCGATTTGGATTATTGTATTGCTTATTTGATTATTTACGTTCATTGTTATCCTGCTTATGATCTTTTGTGACACTAGAGGGTAATTTCCCGTTCATTGAATAAATTAAATTAAAAAAAAATTAAAAAAATTAAATTAAAATTAAATAATTTCCACGATGCGATCATTTTCAAGGTTTATCATATTTTTCGCTCTATGGCACGCTTGCACTGTTCCACGAACGCAGCGATTCTCTAAAAGTGCCTCTTTCATTAATCCCCAAGTGTACGAGCAAATGTTTACATTTCAAAAAATAAACTCAATTTTGCAGTTATATCGAAAATATTTGCAAAGTACAATCTATAACTTTGTGCTAATTTTTGGTTTCAGGGCGACCGTCTGTTTAGATACCATCGAGGAAGCGAGACGGACGATATCACGGAGAGGTTGAATTGATTGGTCGATCAACTCGCAAATTCCCAATCGGCACGCACAGCTTTGTGCGTTTCGCGTACTCGATGGAATCGTCTAGCGCGGTAATCTCCCGGCGGTGCCGATCTTCCAGCACGATCGACTGATACCTCGTGCGCGCGTGTGTGCCTCCGTCTCGCGACACGCCCACGAAATCTCCCGTGGACCGCGCGTGGTTACGAGACCGTCAACGAGGCCGACGGACGAACACGCCTCGGACAACGTCGAGAAAAGATGCGCGGCATCTTGGAGCGATCGTCACCGTCCTCGTCGTCGTCGTCGCTGTCGTCGTCGTCGCCGCCACCGCTGCCGCCGCCGCCGCCGCTGCTGCCGCCGTCGTCCTCGCCGTCGTCGTCGTCGTCGTTATCGTCGTCGTCGTCGCCGTCGTCGTGGTCGTCGTGGTCGTGGTCGTGGTCGATGTCGAGTCTATCGCCGCATTGACGCTCGTGTTCTGCGTTCGCGCGTACAGACGAACGACTGCAAAAGCCAAAGAGGCTACTGATGCGAGAGTCTCGTCACCGCACCGATCGAGGAAGAGATGCGAGCGAGACGCGTTACCTTTTCCCTGTTCTGAGATTCGTGAAAAGCAAAGTACGGTGATTTTGTTCATCGGGGGAGAAATTCTGTTCTTCCGGGCACGTTGAAGATGAAGTCGTCGGCCGCGCGTTACCGACGCAAATCTCGTGGCGCGACGTTCGACGAGGACGAACCGAGCACCACGACGCCTTCTTCTTGTTCTTGTTCTTCTTCTTCGGAGGCTCATTCTACCAACTGCCACTGCCATTGCCCGTTGTCGGGCCGCGGAGTGTTCGAGGACGTCGACGGTGTGCCAGCCGCATGGACGTCAGCGGTGACATGCGATCTCTGCGAACGTCTCCGCGGTCGAACGGGCCGACGTTCCGATCCGGTGGACGCGACACGGACAGAGGATGTCCTTGCGGCTGACCGCCGGCCGTTGAGGCGAAAACAACACGACGAGAACGGCTCGTCGAAGAGCGATTTGAGTGCGGCGATCGAGAAACGTGACAGAACTTTGAGATGCGACAGAGTTCCGGCCGTTGAGTCTTCCGCGAGATGCGCGTCGAGCGTCGTGCGGTGGAATCTCGCGGTCAGGTTCCAGGACAAATCGACAAAGTGGCAGAGGATTCTCCTCTGGATCGCAGTCTTGATACTCGCATCGGTACCCAACCTCGCGATGGCGCAACAGTCCAAGTTTGGCGCCATCGGTCCTCCTAGGAAAAACGGAGGTGAGTAATTCGACCATTATCACTCTGAAATTAAATTTTGTTCGTCATTTTGCCGGAAGAAAATCGGAGAATACCGATCGAAGAGGAAACTAGAATGTGAATCGACAGCTTGCCACACTGTTGGTCAAAGTTCCACATTATGTAAACGTAAAGTCTCGCAGATGTCGAAAAGAGTGGAGCAACGCGCGGGTCGCGTATTGTTAGATCATGTATAATTTACAAAGAAGCAGCTCGACTCACGAAACCTTCTCCGCTTGGAAGTGGGCGATTGTGATGCGCATATTTGCTTGAAAAAAGGTTCGGGTTTCACTGCCTCTTTCTTCGGCAACTCTGATGACTGGCCGAAACAAGAAAAATTCTGCTACAAAAAATATTGCATTCGAGTCGGCCAGAATGTTTTCTCGTATTAAACTTGAATTTTACACACTCTGATTTTGTATGTACGCATATATTATATATAACAGTCTATCTCATTAAGGGGGAAGCCTGCTTTAGAACGTTGAAAATAAGGTATAATTTTACGAATTTTTTTGGAGAAACTATACAGCGGATCATTATAAAACTTTGATGCATTTATTAGTACATGTTTAAAGATAAAAAAAATTATTTTTGGATTTGAATATATCGTCTGTAGAGGTCGTCCTGGAGGCATCTTAGTGCAGCCGGCATTGTAAATTGGTGAGCATTCTCCTGCCTCCAAATTTCATCCAAACTGAAAAATTGAAATATTTTCTTGTTATTTATGAATTCCCATCGTCGATGAACCTTTAATATTCATAAAAACATTAAGTTAAACAATTATTTTTGCATGAAAAAGTTCAAAAACTTTGCCTAAAAATCGTACTTTTGTGTTCTAAGCTCCACCATTTTGGCACTTTTCAACTTTTTTCTTCTCTCTTTGGTTCATCGACGATGGGAACTCATAAATAACGAGAAGATATTTCAATTTTTCAGTTTAGACGAAATTTGGAGGCAGGAGAATGCTCACCAATTTGCAATGCCGGCGACGCGGCTGCACTAAGATTTCTCCAGGACGACCTCTACAAGCGATATATTCAAATCAAAAAATAATTTTGTTTATCTTTAAACATGTACTAATAAATGCATAAAAGTTTTATAATGATCCGCTGTATAGTTTTTCCAAAAACAATTCGTAAAATATACCTTATTTTCAGCGTTCTAAAGCAGGCTCCCCCCTTAAACGTTGAAGGAACATTGCATTCACCGATGCGTGCGTAATTCCGCGTACAAAACGAAGGTAACTCGAACGCGATAATATTTAACTTTCCGTGTCACATTTGTAACATAGTAGCAGATTAACCGCGCCGACACGTAACGCGTGGGTAACGCACGCGAGAAAGAAATCAATGTTTATGAATAAAGCACGTAGAAATACGCACTCGTGCCGATGGTGCAAAGGTATCGTAACGATCCGCGACTGCTAATCGTTACAAAAGTCCCGGAAATTTCTGTTCGATATTCGATCCCATTTAAATGTGAACAACTGACCTTTTGAAGGAAGTGATTATTCTTCGAGAATATGAAAAGTTATCTTTGCGAGAGGAAAGTACCAAGATATGTTACGATTACGAAATTGCACGAATGCACTGGAATAAAATTGATAGGTTCGTCTGTCAAGTTGTCGCACCCACAGAAAAGATTTCTGGACTTAATGCTATTACTCTTTAATCCATCATAAAATAAGATCGCTATAGCGACAATCATATTTATTATTGAAAAGAAGCATATTTTAATCTTGAATAGAAAATTCGAAAATCTACATTAAAATAATCTTCGTGCTATCTCATTCATTTTCTCAGAAGGATTTAGATACAAATTTCTAGCAAGTTCAAAATATTCTTCATTTAAGAATATTGTGAGATCTAAAAGACATCTTATTCTATTCTTCTAAGAGAATTTGTAGAATCTGCATAAAACGGCCAATATTTATGATGTGTTGCAATCGAAAATCGGGAAAGTGTTTCTGTTATTTACAATGAATAAGTGCAATACTCTACAAGAAATATTAAAAGGTATGGAAATGTCTTATCTCGAATCTTATTTCTCAAGTAAGTATATTGTATATACTTACATTTCCATATCTTTTAATATTTCTTGTAGAGTATTGCACTTATTCATTGTAAATAACAGGAACACTTTCCCGATTTTCGATTGCAACACATAAATATTGGCCGTTTTATCCGAATAAAGGACGCAGAAGCGCCGAGTCGACGAGCGACTGTGAGAAAATGACGCGTCGACATGGACAAAGCCTACTATAAAGTGGCGCTAATATCAAATTATTCTACATACAAGAATATATAAGCATAAATTTGTACATGTTACTCTTGTCTCAAGACAATGTTATTTAATTCGAGAGAGAAGAATAGAAATTACTGATTTAAATTAAAAATTGTTTTATTTTCATATTTTTTATACTTGTAATACGATTAAATTAGTCAAGAATATTTTTCGTCTCGTTATCAGAAATCCTTTCTGAGGGTGCGCTTAGTAAGCGATATCACATCTTCCTGCAGCTGATTTAGTCGAAGTTTGCAACAAAGAATAAATCGCGTCGGACGATTTGCGCCGTAGGAAGTGAATTGTAAAACGATTTCCAGCTGCCCAACTTGTATAGTCTACTGACTTCATTGGAAATCTCCACTCGTTAAATTCAGTCGAGTACTTTGAACCAATATTTACGTTTGCGCCGACGTGACTTGACGTGGCATTGAGCGCAGGATTCTTTTCTCGTGGTCGATTGTCAATTTGATTTTACGACGATGCCTCGGGATCACTCGTTAGCGACACTCGTTGTAGTGCGTTTTAGTAGAGTGCCAGGACGTTGTCGCGATTGGTTTTATATTCCGTTCTCCACAGACTCCACATCGTCGATTCCTGGAAGTCTGAATCGCCTACGCGTAAGTCTGCGTTGCGATATATAAAGCGGTGGTGCGTCTCGACGTGGTACGAACGGCCAAGGTGCACGTCCTTTTATGGCGATTTAGCACGCGCGTGCGTGCGTGCGTGCATCGAGTCAAAAAGTTCATTTGACGTGAATCTCTTTTTGATGAATAATGCAATTTAGCTTTCTCACCGTCATGAATAACATGGGTTAATTTACATATGAATCCCTCCGATTATGTCAAACTCTTTCACAAATATAAAAAATTTACGCAAAAAGATACGTCTGGCCTGATTCCTGATGAAATAATCATGTATAAGCGTAATGGACGCAAGAATTCAGTATGGACAGATGCACGGCATCGCGCGCATGTAAGGTAAGTGACCCAGTAATCGTCATGTTTACGTATTAACAACGTATTTTAAAGTTTTCTGTCAATCGTGCGGCTCACTGATATTTTAGTATTTTTGAGCTTCAAGTTACAAAGGCAGATCTCAGTTTTACGTACAACATCGCAAATTATTGCGGTATGGCGATGACTCGTACATTTGCGCTTTCTAATCTTTACGAAGAATTTTCTCGAGAAAGGTAAGAGGTACGAGAATTTTACAGAGACGTTCTTATTCGTAGCAAAAAACTGATTTAGAATAACTTAACATAACAGTCATTCACTTCTCAATCTGAGCGATATAAATTTGTAAAGTCAAGCGTTTTGCTTAACGTGACGATTACTGGGTCACTCACCTTATACGAATATATACGAATCCGACATACTTTTATTTAATCGCCCACCGAGGCTGCACGACGTGTCCCGAAAGCCAGTAAGCGATTCAAGTTCTGGAATGTCGCTCGGGACAAATCTGAGACGTCAATCGTAACCGACAGTAGTTCACGGTGCATGCTCCCCTTTAGTTTTCATCACATTGGTGCCTGTTGATCAGAAAATGCTATAATCAGAAAATAGAATTAAACGATACAAAGATAATTCCTTTATCTCGAGATTTTGTTAAGCTTAAGTTAAATGTAATCTGTTGATTACATTTAACTTAAGTTGATTCAAATGAACTCGATGAAAATTTCGCGTGCTCAGATGTTTGTCTCGTTTTCTTTGAGAAAGGTCTCAGCCAAAAGTCGATCTAATTCAGTGGGTCGCTCCCTTTAGTTAGCAGACGCTATCGTTGGGGGATGTGTAAGGAGAGAGGAGCCGAAAGAAAGAGCCAAGAAAGAGAGAGAGAGAGAGAGAGAGAGAGAGAATATAGGAAACGAAAGAAAACCAAGAGAGAAAGGAGGAAGACGACGAGACTGGGCGCATACTCCGCCACAAAAAGGTGAACCACTTCGTCGTGAGAACAACGGAGCCGATGGCATGCATTCCTGCGATGCGCGAATACTTCGTTCTCGGTCTCCCTTGCTTCCATCCTCCTTTTCCTTTATCCCCGTCCTCTTTTGATCGCCAAATGGCGAATGAAGCGGAGCACAAGAGAGAACAGAGAGGAAAGTTTGATTCAGAGGAGATGGGAAGGCTGATGTAATTACGGCATATAAGCTCGATTATTATTGAGTAGTCTGCTCCTCTACGCGGTAAGAACAAAAGTCATTTCTGGTGATATTATTTAATGATTTCCGCTCGTTCGGAGGAACAAGGAATTTGATAATTTGATCATTCTTATAATGAATAAACGAGAATTCATTGGAATAGTGGTGTGTGCACCTGCTGTATATCCGCTTGACGTAACGAGGGTGCCAGGTGCCGCAGCTTGTGGAAATTTTAATCGTGAAGCAAAGGTGCTCCGGGGCGAGCACGCGTACGCTGTACGACGGCTGACCAGAGAAGAAAGGAAGTACGGATCGTCTAGACGGCAACTTCCGCCGCAGGTTGAAGGGCAATCCGTTGGCCCCGAGCTGCGCGTTACACCTGGCATTACTATCTGGGATATCTCGTGTACTTTGGTAGAAAGGGATTTGTCCCACGACTACAAGACTGTAAGAGCTGGAAAGATAGTCGAGACTGACAGGTCGTATAGAGGATCGGAATGAAAACAAGTTGATCACAACAGTAGGAGTATTGGCCGTACAGCCTAAGACCTAGGCGTGTGAACCAGGGATCCCAGAGAGTTCGAGTTCAAATCTAAGGCAGTCCCCTAGTTATTTTTCGCCTCTTACAATTCAGAAGTGGGATAAAATCCGCTACCCCTCGAAGACAGTTGAGATTCATCCGCTACCCCTCGGAGAGGAGGGAGTTGAGAAGCAGCTGGCCGGTAGTAAAGCCTGAACATGGAGGTCGGGACGGACTCAGAGGAGTGAACCAACATGGAGATTGGGAAGGACTCAGAGGAGTGAACCAACATGGAGGTTGGGAGGGACTCGGAAGAGTGAACCAAAAATGGATGTTGGGAGGGACTCGGAAGAGTGAACCAAAAATGGATGTTGGGAGGGACTCAGAAGAGTGAACCAAAAATGGAGGTTGGGAGGGACTCAAGTGGAGTGAACCGACGATTTGGAGACATTCGGGGACGAATGTAATGTCAGGCTGGCCGAGCTGTAAGATCTGGAAAGATAGTCGAGACTGACAGGTCGTATAGAGGATCGGAATGAAAACAAGTTGATCACAACAGTAGGAGTATTGGCCGTACAGCCTAAGGCCTAGGCGTGTGAACCAGGGATCCCAGAGAGTTCGGGTTCAAATCTAAGGCAGTCTCCTAGTTATTTTTCGCCTCTTACAATTCAGAAGTGGGATAAAATCCGCTACCCCTCGGAGAGGAGGGAGTTGAGAAGCAGCTGGTCGGTAGTGAAGCCTGAACATGGAGGTCGGGACGGACTCAGAGGAGTGAACCAACATGGAGATTGGGAAGGACTCAGAGGAGTGAACCAACATGGAGGTTGGGAGGGACTCGGAAGAGTGAACTAAAAATGGATGTTGGGAGGGACTCAGAAGAGTGAACCAAAAATGGAGGTTGGGAGGGACTCAAGTGGAGTGAACCGACGATTTGGAGACATTCGGGGACGAATGTGATGTCAGGCTGGCCGAGCTGTAAGATCTGGAAAGATAGTCGAGACTGACAGGTCGTATAGAGGATCGGAATGAAAACAAGTTGATCACAACAGTAGGAGTATTGGCCGTACAGCCTAAGGCCTAGGCGTGTGAACCAGGGATCCCAGAGAGTTCGGGTTCAAATCTAAGGCAGTCTCCTAGTTATTTTTCGCCTCTTACAATTCAGAAGTGGGATAAAATCCGCTACCCCTCGGAGAGGAGGGAGTTGAGAAGCAGCTGGTCGGTAGTGAAGCCTGAACATGGAGGTCGGGACGGACTCAGAGGAGTGAACCAACATGGAGATTGGGAAGGACTCAGAGGAGTGAACCAACATGGAGGTTGGGAGGGACTCGGAAGAGTGAACTAAAAATGGATGTTGGGAGGGACTCAGAAGAGTGAACCAAAAATGGAGGTTGGGAGGGACTCAAGTGGAGTGAACCGACGATTTGGAGACATTCGGGGACGAATGTGATGTCAGGCTGGCCGAGCTGTAAGATCTGGAAAGATAGTCGAGACTGACAGGTCGTATAGAGGATCGGAATGAAAACAAGTTGATCACAACAGTAGGAGTATTGGCCGTACAGCCTAAGGCCTAGGCGTGTGAACCAGGGATCCCGGAGAGTTCGAGTTCAAATCTAAGGCAGTCTCCTAGTTATTTTTCGCCTCTTACAAGACTGTAAGACTAGCAGAGTTCAATGACTTTATCGTCACGTTCTCGTGCCTTCATCGAGATCGAGAGGCGGGAAAAGCGCGAAACGTTATTTTTAGAGCATCCAACTATCGAGCCGATGTACGAGGTTGTTTCGCGCGAAAGACGGCTATGAATTCGCGTCGTGCTTGGTCGCACAATAGCGCAGCGCAGTGCACGACACGAGCTCCTTGTAGCTGGCTTCGTGTGGCGCCAAGCTATGATAGCTTCCGGCTTTTGTTGAAATTTAACGAGCCACAAGCACGAGAAAACGATGAGCGTTACGCAGGTTATTTGCCTATTTATAGGGCTGCGCCTTCCAACATAGTTTTCCTCGGGTAATTTTCACCACTAGCGTTGATTAAAGCTTGATGAGAGAAGTATTTATGGCCGGTTAAAAAAGGCCCTTCGTTAGTGGAATAACAGGCTTGATTGCTTTATTGTTAGGTGCGCAGTTTCCCAGGTTTTTCGAGGAAGACCGTGCTACCGGTATCGCAACCGAAACCTTGGCCGAATTATCGATCGATATGCAACTATGTATAGAGGTCTAAGAGAAGAGCACATAGGACCGTTTCATCTTCCGCATGAATCGATGCTTTTATCTCTTACCGTTTCAATAAATATGAAATTCCGCAAAGAGATTTATAACCCGAAGACATCAGTCTCCCCATAGATCCGACTATATAGTCGTGCACGTCGATGTTATCTCATAGAAAACGTATGAAATAAGCACGAATACATATTCACGCGGTTTTTTATTGGTCGTTATATCGCTCATTCCTTCGACCACATTGAACTGGTTACCTATAAGTGTGCGGTCGCTTGCTTCTCGTGCTGCGCATCATTTCTGCAGCCGGTCTAGTCAAGGACCTGTGCAACAAAGTATGGATCGCGCCGGACAATTTGCGCCGTAGTAACTGGATTGTAAAAGGTTGCCTCTCAACTTCAGCATATATTGGGTTGGCCAAAAAGTAATTGCGTTTTTTTTTATATAAATAAAAGGCGAATTTTTCATGGGAAACAAAAACTTTATTAAACAATATATTGTCCATTTTGTTTGATTATCTTTTGCCATTTTTCAGGCAACTTCAAGATTCCGCGCTCAAAAAAGTTCTTATCTTTTTCAGCAAAAAACAATTCCAAGAACGATTTGATATCCTCATCAGCAGTCAAGGTTTTACCATTCAAGGCGTTTTGCAAAGAACGAAACAAATGGTAATCTGATGGTGCCAGGTCTGGCGAATATGGTGGATGTGGTAACACATCCCATCCAAGCTGCAACAATTTTTGACGAGCGATCAAACTTGTACGTGGTCTAGCGTTATCATGGCGAAACACAACACCTTTGCGATTCACCAATTCTCGACGTTTCTGGTTTGATGGCATCATTTAATTTATCCAGTTGACGACAGTATACGTCTGAATTAATGGTTTGATTCCTTGCAAGCAGCTCAAAATACACAATACCTTTAAAGTCCCACCAGACTGACAGCATAATCTTTCTTTGGTGAATATCTGCTTTTCAAGTGCTTTCAGCAGGTTCATCACGCTTGCTCCACCATCTTTTTCGTTTGACGTTGTTGTAGACGATCCATTTTTCGTCGCCTGTTATCATACGTTTCAAAAGAGAATCGTAGATGTCAATACGCTTAGTGAGATGAATTTCTTTGAGCTCATGTGGTACCGAAATATCGAGCTTACTAATGTATCCAAGTCGTTTTAAATGGTTTTCAACACTCGATTTCGATATGTTAAGATTCTCGGCAATCTCTCGTGTCGTTAAACGCCGATTCGAATCGATCAGTGCCTTTATTTTGTCATCATCAATTTCGATTGGCCTTCCTGAGCGTGGTGCATCTTTCACATTAAAATCTCCAGATCGAAATTTAGTAAACGAATTTTGACACTGCCGCAGTTTTAAAGCATCTTCGCCATATACATGACATAACTTTTTATGAGCTTGCACAGCGTTTTTCCCTTTTCGGAAGTAATAAAACAAAATATGACGAAAATGTTCTTTTTGATTTTCCATTTTGAAATCGACGGCAAACAAACAATTGTTAACGAAATCGTGTACTTTCTTTTTGTAAAACAAGCTTGAACTGTGAGTTGTTAACCTACATAATGAATTTGCGGTTTAGAATGAAGTTAGTTACATTTCAAGATATGTATGTCCATCTATTGGAAAAAAACGCAATTACTTTTTGGCCAACCCAATAGTTTACTACATGATCTCATTCGAAAAATCTCCATTTTCTTTCATTTAGAGTGTAAAATTCTTTATACGCGCTCTTTTAATCTTTTCATGTCGCAATGACCGAACGGAAGTGGATCACATCGATTTTATCAGTTAACCTCATTTGCCGATCAGCTTGCGTTGTACTCGATTTTCTATGTCGTATCGGTCATAATCGGCAAAGTATTTTGCTTCTTGCTATGGGCACCTTGTCGGTCCACTTGGCTCGCAGCCGGTTTCGCTAGGAGGATACAGTGTAACGAACACATGCCACACGATCTTGCTTTGATGTCTATAATCTCTGGCTCGTCGCTTCGAGCCACGCTTATTCCTCGCTTGTCATTGTCGGTTTGATTACTGATTGATGGGAAACTACTCCGTTCGTCAGACGGGACAAATCTCTCTCTCTACCTATCTCTGTCTACTGTTTGCAGTTCCAATCTATGCAATTTACTTGGTTGTGAAAACGCGCGAGCGGGATAAACGAAAAGTAAGAGACGATAGTTTGAAACTTTCTCTCAACTCGGGACAGCGACGTCTCGCCGATTGTTTACCGTCGCTGCACCGACTGGCTGCGCGTTTGCTCGGATTTACGACGTTCGCACAGACTGGAGAACGTCTCTCGCTGGGTCTGGGTCATACGGCCAGCCAGTCATTATCGAGACTACAGTGTAGAGACCGGAATCGACGAGGCGGAATTGCCGGCGTGACTGTATCACCGAGATACAGTTTCTCGACCGTGGCCGAGTCCCGTGGAATGCCACGGGGTAGCATCGCACACATCGATCGTGACGGCCAATCCGTGTGCAGGGTGTCCAGTGCTTCGGCCTTTACGTGAATGGCTAGCAACCTTGGAGAAGAGTGCTTCGGAATGCACCGGCCGCTGCAACTTCTTAAGTAGACTACCTAAAAGCGATGAATCCCGTTGTCGTCGTCGTTCATTCGTACGAAACGCTGCAACCTTCGCGACACGTGTTGCCACCTTGCAACTTTGCCGTGGTTCGCCCCTGCTTCGTGTCGACAACGCGTAATTCCGCAATATCTTGCGTTGCGAAATACGATCAACGCGTCTCACGGAAGGAGGCGCGCTGTTTAGCTGATTCCAGACTTTGTTCACAGCGGGATTCGAGTATTTTGCGCGAAATGTACACGAACGTTGTTCGCACTTGCACCCACGGAAAAGATTTCTGGACTTAATGCTATTACTCTTTAATCTATCATAAAATAAGATCGCTATAGCGACAATCATATTTATTATTGAAAAGAAGCATATTTTAATCTTGAATAGAAAATTCCAAAATCTAGATTTAAATACAAATTTGTAGCAAGTTCAAAATATTCTTGATTTAAGAATATTGTGAGATCTAAAAGACATCTTATTCTATTCTTCTAAGAGAATTTGTAGAATCTGCATAAAACGGCCAATATTTATGTGTTGTAATCGAAAATCGGGAAAGTGTTTCTGTTATTTACAATGAATAAGTGCAATACTCTACAAGAAATATTAAAAGATATGGAAATGTCTTATCTCGAAGCTTATTTCTCAAGTAAGTATATACAGGGTGTCCGGTAATGATCGCCCCAGCTTCCGTACACGAGTAGAGCGGATCGAGACGAAGAGAGAAGTCCTATACCGTTTTGCGATATTCGCAATAATAATCCTATACCTCGAGCGGCTCGGCACTCGCCTCCGCGCGCTCTGGATTCGCTTCACTTTAATATTCAATATTTCGATTATTATTGCGAATATCGCAAAACGGTATTTCTCTTCGTCTCTGAGAAAATGATGCGTCGACATGGACAAAGCCTACTATAATAAAGTGGCGCTAATATCAAATTATTCTACGTACAAGAATATATAAACATAAATTTGTACATGTTACTCTTGTCTCAAGACAGTAAGACAATCTTATTTAATTCGAAAGAGAAGAATATATAGAAATAGAAATTACTGATTTAAATAAAAAATTGTTTTATTTTCATATTTTTTATACTTGTAATACGATTAAATTAGTCAAGAATATTTTTCGTCTTGTTATCAGAAATCCTTTCTGAGGGTGTGCGTATTCGCGTTATGTTATCCACAATTTTAGAGACTCGTTTGCGGAATTGTTCTATTTCTTCGCCTCCATCACGACCCATGATTGTTGCATCACGATGATATCCCGCGTGGCGGGATCTGTCCGCACTACCTACGCGTTACACGCGCGTAGATAGTATACGTTTGCCGTATGCATACACCGTATCGCGCGATCGCTTCACGATAACATTCGTTATGAATGAAACCTTCGGCATCGCGCGGCATCGTCTCGCTTGGCCGCCGTTGGGTTAGCTTCTCGGCAGCATCGCCGATTAGCCTGGACGTGACGCGGCGAGGCGTTACGCCCTCCCGTATAACGCCTCACGATCAAGTAATTATCGCGATTCGCGAGCGTCTATTTAGAGTATTCATTGCAGCCAAAACTAAGAATGTGCAAATAAAATTATTAATAGAATTAAACAGAATTAATATAATTAAACAAGGTAAACAAGTAAATATTTCGTCAATGTTTTATCAATTGGCACCGTATCTTTGAAGATTGCCGGCGAGTGACAGGAGACAAATATTTGTTGGTGATAATATTATCTGGTGCAGCTGTCGACAATATTTTTATTGCATGGAATACATTTGTCGAACATGCAACTTGGCAACGTCCGTTGCCAGAAACGCACGTTGCACATTGAACGTTATGAACGTGACTTTGAGACTCTGCTACATTGCGATTTCGCATCTCGGATGAACAGTTAATTTATATGATGGAGAGCGACCGTTCACCGTTCTCGAGCACGGGATAATTTATGAATTTGCTTTTACTGGTTGCTAACGTCGATCGTTGAAGTCGAGTATTGACGACGGCGGCTGTTTAACGGTATACAATCGCGAGACGACTGTTTATTGAAAGAAACATCATTTGGGAAATTAGATGCGTCGCAGAGAAACGCATCATGTAGGAGATAATTCGCGCGAATAATGGTGAAGGAACACGACGATCACGCGTGTCTCCTTCCATTTGTTTCGATGGTAGCTGGCGGGTATTTTTAGTATCTCTCGCTAAAATCGAGCACGTCGGCTCGACGACGCTCCGTTCCGTCCGTTCCGACAATGCGATGATTAGCGAAATCAGGGATGGCAAGCACATACCGCCACGTGCCGCACGTGGCTCAATGTTGGAGAACGCATTCGCCGTTTGCGGCAGGAATCTTTGCCTGGTCCGTTACCGCCTCAAATCAGATTAATCTTAAATCACACGTGAATCTGAAATCATAAATGTTAATTCGTATATGTCACAGTACGGTCATAGTACGTATCTCGTTTTTTTTCTCTCTGTTACAGTGTGCCAAAGTATAGACATAAGAAATAACGTGAATCAATTCTCGAAACTGGAAGGATGCCGAGTGGTCGAGGGCTTCGTACAAATTCTCTTGATCGACCGAGCGGAGCAGTCGGCCTACGCCAATCTCAGCTTCCCCGACCTCGTCGAGATCACTGGATATCTCGTTTTGTACAGGTACAACTATGTGACTGAAAAGCGCGCGGTATGAGCTTTGTACTTGATACTGCAAATATTAGGAGTGATTTAGTTTTGAGGGTTTTGCAACAGATTGGCTGTAGTGTCAGTTTGTTCCAATAGCTGTTTCCGATAACTGTTGTTTCTTACAGTCTTGACATTATCCATGACATTTAGTAGCATTATAGCAATCGTGTTTATATCATCGTAAAAATGCAACTTCCGAAACAGCATTTTCCACATGCGTTGCTTTTGTTTTTTAATCAAAAGAAAACTGCGGCTCACGGTTATAGAATTCTTGTGGAAACTTATGGTGATTCTGCCCCATCAATTAAGACGTGTGAATACTGGTTTGGACGCTTTAAAAGTGGTCATACTGATGTGAAGGACAAAGAACGCTCGGGACAACCAAGAAAGCTTGAAAATGCAGATTTGCAAGCATTATTGCACGAAAATCCAACACAATCCACTTCAGAACTTGCCAGAGCATTAAATGTTGATCGTACAACAGTTACCAAACATTTACAAGAAATGGGAAAAATTCAGAAAGAAGGGAAATGGGTTCGACATGAATTATCGGAAAGTGCCATTGCGAACCGGTTGAACATTTGCATTTCGTTGATCGCCAGGCAAAAAAAGAAGAGTCTTTTGTCTCGGATTGTTACTGGGGATGAAAAGTGGATCTATTTTGATAATCCGAAACGCAGAAAATCATGGGTGGATCCAGGCGAACCATCAACATCCACTCCGAAACGCAATATTCACGGTTGAAAAGTAATGCTCTGTATTTGGTGGGACAGTGTACTATGAGCTGTTAAATCCGCACGAGACTGTCACGGCTGATCGTTATCGACACCAATTGTACAAGTTGAAGCAAGCATTGGACGAAAAACGACCAGCAATTGCGAGTAAACGACGGAAAGTGATTCTTCTTCGTGACAACGCTCGACCTGACGTTGCGTTATCAGTGAAAGAAACACTATTAGAGCTCGAATGGCAAGTCTTACCGCACCCCGCGTATTCTCCATGCGATTATTATTTGTTCCGGTGGATGCAACACGCTTTAGAGGATACGCACTTTGATAATTTGGAAGAAGTGCGAAAATTCGTCGACGAATGGATCAACTGAAAAGAAGAGTGATTTTATCGTGGTGGAATCGATCTCTTGCCAGAAAGATGGGAAAAAGTTATAGAAAACGAAGGAAAATATTTTGATTAAGGTATTCATTCATTATCATATTTAAATACATGCGTTTTTGAGCAAAAAAACCCTCAAAACTAAATCACACCCCTAATATTTGCAAGATAGTTTCAAGGGAATGATACGCCGTGAGTTAACGTAGCAAGTGGCTTACGCGGCGGTTACCGTATCCGCATACCTCGTAGCCTTATCCTCGTTGGGTGGTTGCTCGTGTTTCCAGAGTGAGCGGTTTGAGGAGCGTCGGCCGTCTGTTTCCGAACTTGGCGGTTATTCGCGGGCATTCTCTCTTTATCAATTACGCTCTCGTGGCAT
Organism: Ooceraea biroi; assembly: GCF_003672135.1. NCBI lineage: Eukaryota > Metazoa > Arthropoda > Insecta > Hymenoptera > Formicidae > Ooceraea > Ooceraea biroi. Next base: position 4,120,542 of record NC_039517.1, on the reverse strand, counting down.
TCGAGATGATGCATCTTCAGGAGCTCGGTCTCCACTCTCTAACCAACATTTTACGTGGGTCCGTGCGATTCGAGAAGAACCCGACGCTTTGCTACGTCGACACCATCGACTGGGACATTATTGCCAAAGCTGGCAAGGGCGAACACGTCATATCGGTAAGTGCGTCCAAGTTGTTCCGATGTTTAATTCGATCATCGAGATCTGCTAGAAAAATGTTAAACCGCTTAAGCAAGCTTAGCCAAATATCGGCGCCGTTGATAATATCCTACTTTCACTTGGCATTGTTCAACGGGCGATTGCCGCTTTCGATCTTGCTATTGCACCGCCATGCTAAACCTGGTACGAATCAATGTCATCCAATCGACAGTGTCCAACTAGCGTTAAATCATCGTCTGTAACCTGGCTAATAATCTCGTGCAGTTCTTTCGAAAGAACCGTGCGGGCGCATACCTTTCCGCCACGATGCTGCGTCTCGCCCAACAAACAAGTACTGCAATACGCGCGATTCGTCACGCTTCACTGTACGGACACGACACGACGCGCGGCAGTCTTTTTTGTCGGCGAATTGTTAAGGAACAAGAAATTTCAGGCGGAAACGGCTGAAAATTGCTTCATTTACTTTACAATCGAACGGGAATCGCGATTGCAATGGGGACGCGACTCTGTGCTGCAGAGCTTTGCAACATCGCGTGGACGAGATCAATTGGCAGATTTGCCAATCGAGTAATACACTGGCAATATGTTCTGACTGAAGTTTTTCCGATGATGTGATTTCACGAATTTTCAATGTACATTCACAGACGATAAAGTCAGCATCTTCCGTTTTTCGATTTATTCTTGTATGTGAGTAGTCTCGAATGTCTCGTGAAAAACGTGAAGAGAAATCGCGAAGAGAAATGACGGCGGCACGTATCATCGCATACCTTTCGCAATGTGTTTTTCGACCTTTTTATTGACGTAGTCGAGGTGGCATAACTTATTTTTCTTTTCTCTCTTGCTTTTTGTGGTTCCTTACGGCAATGAAGAAATTTTCTGTATCGACATGTAGCGAGACAGAATTATAGATATTATCGTTTCGTTTCTCCAGCATGTTGATCTACATTTTATTTATAGGGTAACAAGTTAACGAACGGTTGTCCGGTGTGTGACAAGAAGTGCCCAGCAAGACAGACTAAACCAGATGAGACCTTATGCTGGAATCGACAACACTGCCAACGAAGTAAGCTATTACAATTGATTGAATTTTGTAATGGTTTCCATAGTAAATTTGGCCAATTTTTTAAGTGAAATAATCTCTTTATAGTATGCGATCGAAAGTGCGAGGATTGCGCTTGCGATGACGGAGGACGCAACTGTCATCGTTCCTGCCTGGGTGGATGCACGGGACTGACAGCCAGAGACTGTATCGTTTGCAAGGGTGTGATAATCGATGGCCACGAGTGCAAGAATCGTTGCCCGGAAGGCACCTACGAATTTATGAACCGGCGTTGCATCGGAGAACAGGAATGCCGTCTAATGCCGAAGCCGCGCGAGGCATTGGACACTGTCAAGGATTACCCATACAAACCGTTCAACGGCAGCTGTGTGATTGAGTGTCCGGCGGGTTACATGGAGAGCGATGACTACAGCGTGTCCTGTCGACAGTGCGAGGGCCCGTGTCTGAAGGAATGCGCCGGTACGAACGTGGACAGCATTGCCTCGGCGCAGATGCTTCGCGGATGCACTCGTATCAGCGGTAGCCTGGAAATACAGATACGTGGCGGGAAAAATATCGTAAAGGAGCTCGAGGATAGTCTGAATATGATCGAGGAGATAGACGGCTACCTGAAAATCGTTCGTAGCTTCCCGTTGATATCCCTCAACTTCCTGAAGAACTTGCGCGTCATTCGCGGCAACGAACTCGACAATGGCAAATACAGCCTCGCCGTGCTCGACAATCAGAATCTTCAGGAGCTGTGGGACTGGCGCACTCATCGGAACATCAGCATCATGTCCAAGGACGGACCGGCCAAGATCTTCTTTCACTTCAACCCGAAATTGTGTCTATACAAGATCGAGACGTTGCGAGAGAAGGCCAGGTTGAACGAATTCACCGATCTTGAGGTGGCGCCCAACAGCAACGGAGACAAGGTCGCCTGCAACGTCACCGAGCTGAAGACCAAGATCATCAAGAAGACATCTAGGGGTGCCATCATCGAATGGGAGACTTTTATGCATCACGACACCAGATCCTTGTTGGGTTACATCGTTTACTTCATTGAAGCGCCTAGTCAGAACGTGACGATGTACGACGGTCGCGACGCTTGTGGTGGCGACGGCTGGCGAGTGGAGGATGTCTCTGCCGAGAGCTCGACGCAGCAGTCGCACAACGGCACGGAGATACAAGGGCCTATCTATCTCACTCACATATTGACTCTGCTGAAGCCTTACACTCAGTACGCTTACTACGTGAAGACTTATACCATAGCTACGGAGAGATCGGGCGCGCAGAGTCAAGTCAAGTATTTTACGACGTTACCGGACGCGCCCAGCTCGCCCAGAGCCTTGTTAACCTGGAGCAATTCCAGCAGCGAGCTGATTGTGTCCTGGTTTCCGCCGCTCCACAAAAATGGAAATCTGACGCATTATCGAATCGTCGGCCGTTGGGAGCCGGATGATCCGAATTTCATCGATCAAAGGAATTACTGCGACGAACGTAATACGGGCTATTTTATTCTTTGGTGGCGTGATTTTGTACAGTGATAACGGGGAGATTGAGCGATTACATGTATACATATTTGCATTTTCAGCTATGTTGTTGCCCGAGAAGAAACCAATATCCGTCATAGCAGAGGAGGAAAGAAAACGCGCCGAAGAGGAGAAAGAATTGGCAAAGTCACCCGACGCCGCTTCCTGTCCCTGTACAGATCGTGAAATGACGGATCAGTCGATGCGTGAGAAAGAAGTTTCCAGCTCGATTGCTTTCGAGAATGCGTTGCACAATCAGGTCTACGTAAAACGAATGACCACGCGTAGAAGACGTGACACTAGCGAGATGTTGATCGCAGCAGATCTAGCCAAAGATTCTTCCTATTCCTACGATCAAGTAAGAGAAAGAAAATTTCAGATTTCTAAGAATGGAATAAGTTACGTAACTTTTGTCGAAGATTTAAAATTAAAACTTAATAAAACTCATTATATACGTATTTTCATGTTGTCGCTTAAAACAATTACTACAATTTTCCATACAATTTCCACGTTTAGGACAAGGAGAGCGCTAACGATAAAATCGAAAACGGCACGTATACGGTATTCGAGCGATTAGTGCCGAGTACGAATCTTACTTACGTCATGAAAAACCTCCGGCACTTTGCCGCGTATAATATCGAGGTCCAAGCATGCAGAGAACGCGTTAGCAATGAGTCGAAGAAAAAGAATTGCTCGACGAAGAGCATGAAGACGTACCGTACGCTGGCTATGGAGAGCGCAGATAATATTCCACCGAATACCTTTAAGCTTAAGAGTATATCTGGCGAAAATAACAGTCTCACTATGGTTACATTGTCCTGGGACGAGCCGCCTCAACCCAACGGCCTAATCGTCACGTACCAGATTGAGTACAAAAGAGTAGACATAAAAAATGTGAGTAATGTCTTTCAGTATTCGTCATTGATGTGAGCGAGAGCAAACTAAGCTGCGAACGTAAGTGTCATTTAACAATCTGTTTTTCCGTATCGTACAGATACAAGCAACGGTGGTGTGCATTACGAGGCGCGATTTTACCAACGCGGGAAACTCGTACATCTTGAAGGATCTTCCTGCCGGGAATTACTCCGTAAAAGTTCGAGCTACGAGCTTAGCCGGATACGGCGCGTATACCGAAGTGAAATATTTTTATATACGGGAATACGGCGGCTATGCTACATTACTCGGGTCAATATTCGGTAGCATCGCATTTATACTTGTCCTAGGTGTGGTAGTTTGTGTGTATAAAAGAAAATCGGTACGAAACGTGCCGAGCATGAGACTGATCGCGACAGTGAATCCAGAATACGTGAGCACGAATTACGTGCCGGACGAGTGGGAGGTGCCCAGGAAGAAGATTCAGTTATTACGAGAATTGGGAAACGGTTCCTTCGGCATGGTATACGAAGGTTTCGCCAAGGCTGTTGTAAGAGGCAAGCCGGAAGTACGATGCGCCGTGAAAACGGTGAATGAAAATGCAACCGATCGTGAACGGATAGAGTTTCTTAACGAAGCGTCCGTTATGAAGTAAGAGATTAATTGCTTTTTCTTCTGTAGAAATGTCGCATTTACGATTTTATTCTACTTGGCTCTTATTGTGTATTTTCTTGTTGAAGGGCCTTTGATACCCATCATGTGGTGAAGCTGTTGGGTGTAGTGTCGCAGGGCCAACCTACCTTGGTAGTCATGGAATTGATGGTAAATGGCGATTTGAAAACGTACTTGAGAAGCCACCGACCGGACGTTTGCGAGAATTTCTCGAGGCAGCCTCCGACGTTGAAGAGGATCTTGCAAATGGCGACCGAGATCGCGGATGGCATGTCTTATCTCTCTGCAAAGAAATTTGTCCATCGTGATTTGGCTGCTCGTAACTGCATGGTAGCCGAAGATCTTACCGTGAAAATCGGTGACTTTGGCATGACGAGGGACATATACGAAACGGATTACTATCGAAAAGGATCCAAGGGACTGTTACCTGTTCGATGGATGGCGCCAGAGAGCTTAAAAGATGGAGTATTCACTAGTTTCTCTGATGTCTGGAGTTACGGAGTCGTTCTATGGGAAATGGTAACATTAGCTTCGCAGCCGTATCAAGGCTTGTCAAACGATCAGGTAAATATTGATCGTATTATTGCTTTATATCGCTTTATATATTGTTACACGTTCCTCGAGAAAACATGCTCGTTGCAGGTATTACGATACGTAATCGAGGGAGGAGTTATGGAACGACCGGAAAACTGTCCCGACTCACTGTACAACTTGATGAGGCGTACATGGAATCACAGAGCCGTAAGGAGACCTACCTTTATATGTATCGAGACGATGCTGTTGCAAGAAATTGACATAGAAGATTTTGAAAAAGTCAGCTTTTACCACAGTGCAGAAGGAATCGAAGCTCGAAATCAAAATAATTCGTATTCATCGGATAATGAGTAAGGACACGATTTTATCATAATTATCATCTAATTTGCGCGTGCGCGTATGTGTGCGTGTGTAATATATATAATTTCATTATTTAATTCAAACAGAGATTTAGAAATGGCTGCCTTACAAGATCTGCGAGAAGAGATTGAGGGAGATGAAGATTCGCCACTGCGTCAAGACTTTGGTGACTTTGCAAGTTTTGAACCTAGCAGTATTAAGAATACTTTGAGTCCACGATATGGAATAGATTCTTACGGTGAAACCTCTAAAACTACGCCCGACTTCCATGACATGAACTGTTCAAAAATACCTCTTAAAGCTGGCTTTGAAGATTTTGACGGCGTCTCCGGAGATTCGCTATCTAGTAAGGACACGTTGAATTTGCCCTTCGTTGAAGACAGTCTTAAATCAGTCAAGAGTTCACCTTTCATACATACAAAGAGTGCATCCCGCAGTAATGTGAGTCAAGCTTCCTTAGCAAAGTCTGCGAGTCCGCAAAGTAAAGTCAAACAAAATTTCCTCGACAGTCCAAATCTGTCCAAGTCGCGAAATCTCGATCCCGATTACGAAAATAAAAGCTCCGAAATCATATCGGGCTCTGCAAAGAAGGAGACTGCTCCGTTACACGTAAAATTTCCATCGGTCGATGAGATGGACATTGAGATTAATGGTGAAAAAAACGAGAGCAAGCACGCGGGCGAATACGTGAATAAGCCGGAAACGTTGAACAATGGTTACATCGGTAACACAACCACCTAGCTTCAATGATTCTCTCAACGTCATAAGCATCCAGTGCGAAACGAATCACGCCCGAATAATTCGAGACGATATCCTTCGAACGAATCGACGTGAGTATTAGAACAAAAAGGCAGTGTCTGTGCCAAATTTACTGGATCATAGTTTTCAAAGAATCATGCTGAGCAGCGTTTTACGTACATGAGAGGAATGTACATACACGTTAGTGTTCTATACTAACATACGATTTATACTCATAAGTTAACATTTTAAACGTCTAGCGTAACTGAGAGTACAGGTCCTAACAAGCAACAAGTGGAGTTTCCTTATACGGGTGTTACCATGTCTCAATTCCGTCTCTCTAAATGTAATTGATACTGCAACGCGTGTACAGTTAATTATACATGTATTTGTTGTGCTGCGATTCACGTCGAGAAGAGCAGCGGATATATTTATACCAGATACTGTCTTTTTGAAGTTATTGCTGTAGTATACGTTAACTTACTTGCTAAAGACGCCGTCTCCTTTCTCTCTTTGTTTCTTTTATCGTGGAGTTACAAACGGTTGCGATTTTCAGCCAAATGTCTTTACTTGAAACTGGACTACACACTTTGAAAAGCACGCGGGTATCTGTTATATCTGACGATGCACAGTACCTGCTAACAAATGCGTGACTCTCCCCATCAACTACTTAGCATGTAAGCAAATGTGTATCAAAGAATTAAGCAGGTTGATTATTTGTAGAGCATAGATACTTTCTGTTTAATTTTCGCAAGTTTAAGCAAGGTATGCTAGTTTTCGCTATAAGTAAGTTATAGATTTAGTATAATGTCGATTCGTTTTTCCGCGTTTGTGGCAAGTGTGGTGTATCAAAGTGGCAATTAGGTCGACTACCGCGTCGGTATGACATTTTGTTCACAGTAGAGATCACATTTTATAAATTATGTGAAATACGCCTAGTCGCCACTTTGCACAATTTTAGGCTTTCAACTCACACTATAAATACAACATTGTGTTGGAAGATATACATATATATATATATATAGAGAGAGAGAGTGGTTCAGAGTAGGTATATCAACTTGGCAGATACCATCGCGCGTTTCTCCAATTCATAAATTTATATTATATTTATATTTCTTTTTTTATGTTGTTTTATTGTTCTTGACTCTATTGTATCGATTAATCTAAGGGTTCTGAATCCACCAATTACTCGATGTATAGCAGGAGGGAAATAGAGAGTAAGGATCTTTTCAAGTTGAAAGAGTCTTCGGTAGCGAGCGTTCGGTTAGCAAGTATCTGCGAATTACAATTTGTAAAATGTCCGTAGTTTCCAGGAAATATCTCAATGCCTTAATTGTAACTGTGACAAAATTTTAGATGAAGACAATTTGCGTCTAGAGTCCACATTCAGTATAAATGTCCTTATACATGGTTTATTTACAAACTCGCAATCAAACTGTACGCTAAATACGCCGGTGTTGATTCAGATGACGCTCTACTCTCGTTTCTCATTCTGTATATCTAGAAAATCTAGCGAAATAGACATCCAACAAAGGTACATGAAACAAAGGTACACTGTACGCTTGAAAAGTTTTAGGGCTGAGCGAGTTCGCGATCGTAGTACTTGTAAACTTTTTATATTTAGAGAGTGCGTTGAAACATTTCCAACCCAACAACAATGATTCTGTTAAAACTTCCCTTTACGTTATCACGGAGTCTCAGCTTTGAAAGTTTTCGACATACTTTGTACTCGTGACATAGACTATGTACATAATCGTATTATTTCGTGGAGCTGACACATGAAATCGCAGCCTTACCTCTGCAGTACACCTCTCAAGGGGAGGAGGAGGGACGGAGGGACGGAGGGAAAGGCGCGTCTCTCGTTACACCAACAAATACCGCTTTACGACTGAAAGTTAGTGAAACATTCTGCAAAGATTTACCGTGCAATTTACAATTGTGAGTTTACAGAGTTTTTCCATATCGTGCAATAGAATCGTCCATGCCATTTATGCTCCTTAAGTGGCAGCTCGTGTGATATAGCTAATACAAAATAATGTTTCGTTTCTGCGTCGCTCCACGAAATGAACTAAAGTCAAATTCAGAGGCATGTATTATGCTTTTGAGTGGAGACGAGAGAATGTAGACTGTCATAGCCCAGTGAGAAACAAGATTGATGACAGACGGAAAGGTTGAACCCGTATAATCATTGCAATCGAGAGATAAATAATATCGCGGACGAATCCTAACGGAACGAGCTATGGGGAGAATTATTATACGAGCAACGTAACGCAATGCAGTTGAATCTAGACATAACGAGCCTCTAACACAAGACTGATTAGCTAATCCCACTGTACATCCGTAATTTCTCAGTAAGTTAAAGATACAAGATAAAATGGTAGAAGTTCCACATCGTTCTATATCCGCAAACACCTTCCTTCGGTTTGTTCGTTTCATTTATTTTTTCGCCATCAATCCGCTTGAAGGTATATATTTAGTCCACTTCGAGATTGGTGCGATCCGTGGTTATTTCGTTCCTACAACGTCGCGCACATATCATCGTGCCACTTCGGTGCTTGTCATAGCAAATGCGTACAGCAGTATATGGGGTGTCCAATATTGTAGCAGCATAACTCGGATGAAGATTATCCTCGTGTTAAAAATCACAAAACGAAAAAAACGGAGCTCTTTATCATTTACGCTGTTATTTCGCTTCTATGTAAATTTTATTTTTCTTATATTATTGAGATTTAATTCGCACAAAAGTCTTATTAAATCGCCGCAAAAGTTACCACCTAAAAAAAAGTAGATTTGTAAAACAGATTTTTAAGTAAAGAAATAATGTCGCATTAGTCGCAAGGTACCCTGTATATCAACGATTGATGATACCAGTGACCTAATAGCAAGTACCTAACGCTATAACGCGTTTGATAAGTCACGGTATCGGAGATTATACAGACACAAGGCACAACGCGACAGATGTGAAAAATTGCGTATACAATTAAGTAAAATACGTAAAAGGCGCAAATCTTAGGACACGCCATCGCTGTCGTTAATTCAGTTTTCTGCTCTCTTGGAGAGTATCCGCTATTTCGCCCCTTTCTTTCTAATGATCACGCGGCTGTCCGCTGTTTTTTCTCTGAATGACAAATTCCGTTCACTATTCACGTGCCAAGCTAAGAAATTAGACATTTGTTTATCGAGATGCTGTTATCTCCGATCGAATATCGATCGTATATTGCGTACCAAGCAAAACTTTCGATTGAGATCAGACCTCGTCGCGATTGTGCGTATTTATAGTCCTGGATCGTACGGTAAAGCTTTTGACTTTTCTGCAACGCTTCACTTAACGTACATGTATAGAAAACTGATCCTTTTCTTCCATCTACGTTGGACCTTCTTGAAAGTGAAGTGCTTTAATGCGCGCAAAACGCGTGTCCCGGAAAGAAAGGCGGTAAAATCAAGATAAATAAGATAAACAAGAGAAATTCCCGAAATTAAGTGCTAAAAGAACATGATTAATGACAGATGAGTCATCAGTCGCCAAGGCCGATGCATTGTAATAATAAGCCTCGCTCGTATCTGAAGTATTTAGTATAAAATAACGAGTAAACGGTTAAACGCCTAGACCATGTACACGTACTATGTACGAAATATCCGTAAGATTAACACGAAATGTTTCCTATATGGCCGCGAGTCTCCGTATTGTAAGAACGGCGCGCGATCGCAAATATAATTTAGGCCTATAGTTTGATAGCTCTGTAATATATTAGACTAATTTGGGATTAAGGTAATGTGTAATCGTGTCTGGAAATTGTGCAACCACAAGATGTGCAGAAGTGTGCCTGTTGCGCGTATATTGATCGGTTTGATAAATGTGTGACTCGGCATATATATAAAATATATATTTGTTGGAACGCGTACATTGTAATGTAAATCGTGAAGCAGAGATTTAAAGATACAAGCGATGCGCCGACAGATCAGTGTACATCTGTATCAATGATAAAAGAGATGAAGGAATATTGGGCATAACGGGGAATGATGTGTTCTCGTTATCGTAAAGATTAAGCGCGTGCTTTGATTCTGTGTTGTGTGAGCAACTGAATCCTCCGTTGACCTTTCTTAGACTGAAGCATCAACTGTTAATCCTAAATGTCGAGAAGCGTCGAGCCATAGAATTATTCCATTCCGATCCGTAACTTATTTGTATTTATTCGGGGGAGAGAGAGAGAGAGAGAGAGAGGGGGGGGGGGAGAGAGGCAGATGAATTTAGCGCTATCTGAGAAGCTATTATCAATCGATATCTAACGCATCTTCTTTTCTTGCACTTTAACAAGTACACGAGCATTACTCGGCAAACTTGATGCTTTAGCAACTCGTATCATGCCCTCACGATTTTGAGATTATCAGTACTTTACGTACAATTTGGAGATTTACGTTCATCTTACGTTAGAAAATGTTGGATTAGATTTCACAACACAAAACACATCTGATATTTCAGTTATATACTTGTTTTGTTATGAATATAAATTTTTTACAGTCTACATTTAATAAAAGGATTTTCCTTCCTCCTATTGAAATAAAAATTATCACGAGATATTTTTTTCTTCTCTTCATTCCAATACGACAAAAGAGATCCTCCTGCTAATTTTCAATTCTGTTCGCAAGCAGTTCCTATCTTTACGATTTCTATGTTTAAACACAGTTAACGAATGAGATCTCTGATACTACATTGCATATTACAATTCCTGTGTATGATCTCTAAACTTTTTTCATTGCATCCTCTTGTGTTTCACTGCATTATATTATTACGTGCTAAAATATACACGAAACATATGTTTTACTTATCAATTTGCATTTTTCGAACAAGGTTACTCGATTACAAAACTGCTCAATATTAGATTGCTCAAGTTCTGTAACGATCTAATAGTAAGATAGCATCATCAAACGAGTAACGTGCTATGAATCATACATCAATACGACATCCTATTCAATTGCATAACGATGTACACGTAGGCAATCAAAGTCTTTCCACCGAAATAACGAGATATTCCATTTTTTTATGCGTACGATTTCTTTCGCATAACAATGCATTTTTTCACTCGATTTAGCCGACGTCCGAGGTTCGGATATTGAGAAGATGTATTGGAAATTCTTGTATCGTACATTCTGATTTTTTATCTTGACAAGAAAAGCGCGCGCACGCGTAATTTATAATGAAGACAATTCACTCTCGTGTGAATGCGGAAATGTAATATATTTTAAGAGTTTTATCCCTGTGTATTGATATTTTCTCCATTTTGTACATGTATCAAACATATCCGCGAGTGAACTCGCTCGATATGAAAACTTTATCGATATTCTACAAAATTGGTATACTCACAAATATTTCTGTTACTTCTACCTGTTGTTGTTGTCGTTTTAGAAGACGTTTGCCCTCCTGCAAAATTATAAATTTGCATTATACATTATTTTAAATACATAGTGTTTTTCTCTCGTATATTGTTATAAAAGATGAAGAATTATTTTGCTTAGAAGAACGCATATTTTAGCAAGGTATGGTGTTCAATCGTTCTTAGTGTACGAATATTGATGCTACTTTTATTAGACTGTCTTATATACAACCGGCGGTAGTTGTCGCTAGCCACATGTATTTTCCGTGTCCGGAAATCGTAGCTGCCACACGTAGAAAATGTTCACTTGTTTCAATAAATGTATAATGTATATGTTGGTTGTAGTCTCGGTGTTCAGGCGGTACCGCAATAATATATCGCGGATTTCGCTTTGACAATTGTATATTTAGGCGAACTTCAAAGTTGAACAATATTTTATTTATCTCAACGATTATTGCCTTACTCGATCAATTCAATCTCAACTGTGTCACATTAACGCAACGAATGCTCAAACGGTTAATTTGCGAACGCAATGGGAGAGAAGCAACGTTATCGTCAATTCACCGCTGTGATACAGATGTGCAGAGAGGAATCAATCGGGAATTTCTTTCTCTTCTTTTCTTTATTTCTTCATTTCTTGGGTGCTTCTCGGCGATGCTTAGTGCGCATCAGATCAATCTCCAAGTACATGTAAATAGTGTTGTGACTAAATTTTAGCAAAACTGCGCGAGCACATGCACGAATTATGGTACGATGACAGTGTGTATGGCTTTGGGCTATCAGTGTGAATGCGTTTAATGAACGATCGACAAAGTATGTTTATAATACGCCGAATATGCATTGCGTCGTATACATTCGTGTGCAGGGCTTTTTAGCGAAAATGTCGAATGTTAAATAGATTCGTTCTGCGCAGGATTAACATCGTATAATACGTACGAGTATTTCATCATTTTGCATACCGAGCTCTGTTAATGAATGTATGCAGGTCTGTCAACGATCTTTGGATAGATTTGTCCGGATGTTTCGGATGCAGCATTTTACGCCGCCCGCAAAAAGGCGCAAAAGACGATAACTATTCAAATCAAAGATTAGCCACTTAACGTCCTCGCGTAATCGTACGCGACACTGTGACGACGGTATATGAGTCGTTTATGACAAAGTGATGTAGCGATTCGGGCCTTAAAGTACATACACGTTTCAACGAGAATCTCTCTGATATGTAAACTAATCGATCCTGTTGAGGTGTTCGGAACGCGCGAAAGTACAGCACTTTGAAAATGCGTAAACGACTGATATAACATCCCCGACTTTTGAAAAGTGCATAGAAATACGGTGCGCCGTGAGGCGCGTTTAAGGGGATGCTGGAGTTGCTAGTGAACTATTTTTTCACTATAGCGATGGTAATTGCAGTTTCGAAAATTCTCTTTATTACTTGTGCAGAATAAAAAGTCCTTTTCCACAAATGAAGTATAGATAGAAAGAAAGTCCGCTCTACAGGACTTTATATTCAAAATGGAAAAAAGTTAAAAACTTGCATTTGTCTTTTCTAACTTTTTTCCATTTTGAATATAAAGTCCTGCAGAGCGGACTTTGTTTCTATCTATACTTCATTTGTGGAAAAAGATTTTTTATTCTGCACAAGCAATAAAGAGAATTTTCGAAACTGCAATTACCATCGCTATAGTAAAAAATAGTTCACTAGCAACTCCAGGATCACCTTAAGGGGAAGCTGGAGTTGCTAGTGAACTATTTTTTCACTATAGCGATGGTAATTGCAGTTTCGAAAATTCTCTTTATTACTTGTGCAGAATAAAAAATCCTTTTCCACAAATGAAGTATAGATAGAAAGAAAGTCCGCTCTACAGGACTTTATATTCAAAATGGAAAAAAGTTAAAAACTTGCATTTGTCTTTTCTAACTTTTTTCCATTTTGAATATAAAGTCCTGCAGAGCGGGCTTTCTTTCTATCTATACTTCATTTGTGGAAAAGGATTTTTTATTCTGCACAAGCAATAAAGAGAATTTTCGAAACTGCAATTACCATCGCTATAGTAAAAAATAGTTCACTAGCAACTCCAGGATCACCTTAAGGGGAAGCTGGAGTTGCTAGTGAACTATTTTTTCACTATAGCGATGGTAATTGCAGTTTCGAAAATTCTCTTTATTACTTGTGCAGAATAAAAAATCCTTTTCCACAAATGAAGTATAGATAGAAAGAAAGTCCGCTCTACAGGACTTTATATTCAAAATGGAAAAAAGTTAAAAACTTGCATTTGTCTTTTCTAACTTTTTTCCATTTTGAATATAAAGTCCTGCAGAGCGGACTTTGTTTCTATCTATACTTCATTTGCGGAAAAGGATTTTTTATTCTGCACAAGCAATAAAGAGAATTTTCGAAACTGCAATTACCATCGCTATAGTAAAAAATAGTTCACTAGCAACTCCAGGATCACCTTAAGGGGAAGCTGGAGTTGCTAGTGAACTATTTTTTCACTATAGCGATGGTAATTGCAGTTTCGAAAATTCTCTTTATTACTTGTGCAGAATAAAAAATCCTTTTCCACAAATGAAGTATAGATAGAAAGAAAGTCCGCTCTACAGGACTTTATATTCAAAATGGAAAAAAGTTAAAAACTTGCATTTGTCTTTTCTAACTTTTTTCCATTTTGAATATAAAGTCCTGCAGAGCGGACTTTGTTTCTATCTATACTTCATTTGTGGAAAAGGATTTTTTATTCTGCACAAGCAATAAAGAGAATTTTCGAAACTGCAATTACCATCGCTACAGTGAAAAAATAGTTCACTAGCAACTCCAGCTTCCCCTTAAGCTATTTTCTCAGAATTTCTTTCGAGTGATGCACGAATGTTGGTACATTTTCGTTTTGAAGTTTAAAGCAAACACTGCCGTGATGAGAGAAAAGCCTACATCAATTACGGGAAAGAAAGGAAAGGAAAAAGAGGACACGCGTGAACAGAAGGCAAGCCCGCTTGAAGATACGTCGTGAAGGTATCTCGGAATTGAATCCTTACCGCGAGGTACATCGCATCGTCTTTAATCTTTCGTTTCGCGTTCCTGCGTGACACGTTCGAGCGTGTCGCATAATCGCACTTGCGTATGTGTAAATTGCGTTAGGTCGAGCGGTTGCGCGGAAATTCAATGGTTCTTCGTTGGTTGTACGGCGCGACTTAGCGTAGCAAGGATATTAGTGTTTTAGCGAGAGCACTAACGAATTAGTAAAACGTCTCTCATTTCGTTCTAGTTGATTCAAGAGGAATCATCTTTATTCCGCTTAATGCGCGCGCTAATCAGCGCGATGACTTCTGGTTCCCAAACAGTAAGTTATACTTGCTCTGTATATGTATGTATGTGTGTATGTGTAAATGCAACGATAACAAGATTCGCGCACACAGGCGACGAATACGAAACGTGCGTCTCCGAAGTCAGTAACAAAAAAAGCCGATGGCTTCTGCAGCCATTGCTATAGATAGTCGTAAATGTAATTTTAATTTGTAATATTTCGTCACATGTTCTAACAGTATAGGACAACTGCGCTATGGGCAAGGGCGAGACGATTCCTCTGATCTGTCGCCGTAATATCTTCTTAACTGTTCCCATCTCCCCTCCTCCCTTCGTCCCGCGATGATGATAATAACGATCGTGGTTCTTCATCATCAGCTCCACCGTCATGTCCCTTCAAAGGTATTAATGTGCCCTTGCCTGGGGATTGCTTGACAAATTTTGATATATCGGATTATCTGATTAAAAATTGTATTTACTATTATATTATAATCATACGATACGCGCTGTACGCAGAGGAAGAAACAAATTTTATTTACCAAAAAATACCAGTTTTCTAATAAAACTCTTTTTGTGAAGGAGAGCATCGTTTTATTGTGTACTGCGAGCGTCATTGCTTTGTCACCCAATCAAGTCCCCGATAAATCGTTGTATCATTTGAAAAGCATGAGCTGATTTCAAGTAGGCCATTGCAAGAGTCACCGAGTCATAACACAGGAAGATAGCGCAATCGTAAACAATATCGCATTCGATATACGACAACTCATTCGTGATACGTTGTTTCGTAGCGATTTCGTTTGACAGTTCGCAAGAATAACATGAAAGTAAATTTCTTCATTAATTCAACAGTAATGTAATTACAGTATCGTGGCTCACTTTCGCAATGTACCGCACGAGCTTTTATGCTGCAGTATGAGAAATCGATTGTGCAATTTTATTTATGTTCTCCTCTTGCTTAAGGCATTACAACCGCCGATTTCCCATGCGAAAGTTATTAACGCTCCCAGGTATTAACAGTACGTGGTGTTCTTAAACTCCATGCATTAATCATCCCTTTCCCTTGTGATTTCTCACGTGGGTTTAACACTCTTGAGTTTGAGAAAATTTCTTTCTCAAGTGGTTCTACAGTGTATCACAAAAGTCAGGTAACTGTACTGTTGCAGAACAAAACGGGAAGTATCCGTTCCCGAAATATCAAACCCGAAACACCTCCAACGATCAAACATCGACAAGTCTATCGATTACGATAATGTAGCCAGCTGCATGCAACGCCTGGATGAGGAATCAGCGGACGATGGACAAGAAACTGGCAAAAATATGGCGAAAGACAAAGAGGCGGGCGACGTCGTACGTTTACCTCGTGACGTAAATGCTGATCTCGACAAATACACTGATCAAGACGAGAAATCGAGTCTCTACGACGACTACGAGGCAAAAGACGTCGCGAAACGTGGCATTCTGGGCAGCCCAGAAGATTACGAGGAAGAGGACGATGACTCGTCGAACGTAATCGAAGATATGGTTGCTATGAAAGAACAAGGATTGCTAGATGAAGGGATAATCGAAAAGAGAGCAGCACAAGGAGATGCTCGAGTAAAGAGGGATCAATCCGTTCCAGAAACGCTTGATAAATCCGAGTCGAGTTTAAACGATCCGGCAAAGTTAGAAGAGTCGAAGATTGCAGCAAAAGATCCTCAATCGCGCCAGGTTTCTCGTGTCGAATCGTTAGCTTCCAATGGCACATCCAAGATCAAAGGATCGAACGAGATGATCTCGGGATCGAGCGGTGCTTCCAACATCGACCAAGCGACAAACGCCGTTGCTCCACTCAAGAGAGCCGAATCAAATGATGTGGAATATGAGAAGCGCGTGGAGGAAGAAATTCAACGGAAGATCGATTCGATCAAGGAAGAGATTCAACGTGACATCGAAGTTTATCGACGAATAAACGATATCGAGGAGAACAACGCTAGATTCGAGGAGGAGTTGCGGGATCAAGAGCGCGAGGAGAGACAGAATTCCGAGGGAGAACCGATCGAAAAACGTCAAACTGTAGCTAAGAGATCGATACGAGGAAATGACAATGACGGAGTCAGTCCATCAAAGAGCAGTGAGAAGCGAGCTTTGAAGGGAGATCAGCACGTGAGAGAACTGCGACGTCGATCTAGCGAAATCGGCAAGTCGGACGTTTTGAAAAAACGTCTATCGCGTAGAGGTGACATAAAGAAACGAGCCACGGCTAATCACGACGAAGTCTCTGGACGACTATCTTCGAAGGAACTCTTCAAGAAGAAACGCGATCGCACTAGGCAAACGTTCTTGGTGAACAATGATCACCATCGATCGAAAAGAAGGCGTTCGAGAAGCTACGCATCTCCACTTGATCGGACAGGCGTCAGACCGGAAAATGAATTACTTATTACAGATCAAGATTTGAATTCTTATACGGACAATAGAATGGTAAGACCGGAAGAGTAGATTAAAACCGAATATTAATTTTTGTGCAAAGTATATCATAATGTATTGCTAAAAAGTAATGTCTAAATCTAATTTAATAAATGAAAATAAACGATACATTGCAGAATCAAATACCTTTACCTATCGCCAGCGAAGGCGAGAGTAATGAAGAAAAACCAAGTCCCGCTGTAGCAGGACGCCCGAATTCCTTGGTGTCTATTACCGAAAGTTCACAAGATTTGAGTCCACGTTTAGCGAGAGAGTACAAAGAAGCCTTCGGTGGGTTGCAGAGTGAGCCCGGCAGTGCTCTGGCTAGATTTAAGCGAATTAAACGCGTACTTGGTGGGTTTGACGCGAAAATTTAAAGTTTCTGATAAAACCGCTTGGACTTTCTTCGAAAAACGCAATGTATGCTAAAATGTTTTGCTCGCGTGAAATGAAATTGTACGAAAAAATATGACTATATTCTTAAGTCATCGTTGCAGTAATGAACATCTAAAATAGTAGGAATATAAGCGTAGACTTATACGTGTAACAGAATATTATAGACTTTCACGAAAACGGCATAGTCCATCTATAATTAGAGAAAAGACTCTGTAGCTGTAGGGTAAAATACCAGTAATCATGAGACACTCGGAGATTGCGAGTCGATTTAATTGTAGCCTAAATGAACGATATATAAATTCTTGACAAAAGTGAATATCTATATGTCTTCTACCGCTAATTACTTATAAATTTTTTACGCCGGCCATGTAGAGCGTCAAAAGATATAAAACGAGTTTAATTGCTTCTTGGACGCTTCTTACATCTTAAAATATTACAAGCTATTTAAAAAACATTTCGCAAAGTAAACTGCACGGTCGCCAACATTGCTTATGCGCATAACATTACGCATGCCCTGCGTATGCGCTCGTTCCATTAATTTATTAACTTTATTTTGATAAATTTTAATTTATTAACAGACAATAAAATTCAAATTAATCAATTTTTAACTTTCGCACAGTGTGTACACACTAGAGAAACGTTATATACAGCAGTGACTCATCGATCGTCGGAAGGCGTTGCTTATCAGTTATCATCATAGATCAATTAGGAACCCGAAAAACGCAATTACTTTAGAAACTGCAATGAAAACAGAATGAAAAACGAATTTCTTACGTGATTAATCATGGAATTTATCTTTCTGTTTTAAAACGAATTCATTGCATTTTCCGTAAATATCTATTATTGTTTTGGAGACGGAGAGAGACGGAGAGAGAGAAAGAGAGAGAGAGAGAGAGAGAGGAAAGAGAATAAAGTTGATCTTATATGCAAGTAACGCGGAAAGTAATTTTCGCGTTCTCCGGGTTGCTTCTTAGCGCCAATCGAGATAAAGAGATAAAGAGAGAGAGAGGTACCTAGGCAAAGACATAGACGCTTTGTAGACGTTCAAGATTTAATTAATAAAGTTACGTTTAAACACGAAGAAGACACATAAATCGTTAATCGCTTTTTTGTGCGCTTACATTATGGACGCCGGAAATAGAGATGATGCACCGAGTGCCGGCGTGTCCGTAATATTTCAAAGTATACAATCCACTCTCTCGTTCCGTAATATCGTTCTACTTTACAACAATATAAAACAGTTATTTACATCGACGGCTAGAAGAATCTGAAAACGATGAAAATTCGAGAAAAATGTTTGATTTCGAGAGAAATTTCCTCGCCAGTGTGCGTGTAATATGCATACGCGTGTGCGAGTGAGCGTTTATATATCTCCTGTACGGATCGAATGGTGTTTTTGACACCGTTGCAAATAAAATGTAATGCAATGCAAAGCGAATCGGGATGGTTCATGCGCTCGAGAATAAAGTCTGCACCTCGTGAACGAGACTGGTGACGAATTATTATCCAATTACGCGATTGATCGACGTATTTAAACAGCGACATAGTTACTTACATAGCTGTTAGATAATATTTCTTCTTTTTTTAAATGCAGACTGACTATTTGTAGCATGTTGCAAAAATTCACGCGCGAATTGGTCGTGTCACTTTGGTCGTACGTGACGATCTCGCGAAAGAAGTGTAACGCGCTAGCCATCCGCCGCGATAAATTAACAGTTAATTGATTGGATTAGTGCGAATATCAGTCTGACAAAAAGGCTCGTTAATAACAACGCTCAGGCACCGATCGACTGTGAGAATCGTGTAGACTACGCTCTCTTATCTTTGACGATTCCGTTTATCAACCTCATTCGCTGCTTAAATGTACGAGATTGGAACATCAACGAGAGAAGTGAATGAGATTGAAGGTCGAAAATATTTGCGAAAACTTTTGAATCACTGTACGATCTTGGATACTTGCGGAAACTTCTCTCTGCATTGTGATATGTGTACAGCAAATAATGTACAAAGCGAATGAACACTGATACGAAAGAACGCATTTTATTTACCGACGCATCGCAAATCGAACGAATCGCAAATATCGTGAATGCAACGATCGCGACAGGTGCAAATATAGAAATGTACATATAACCGATACGAGCGAGCCACACACGTGGCAAGTAACCTGACGGATTTGGCTTAGCATATAGTGTGTGTCGAAAAAGAGCTGTTTCTTTTTTTTATTTAAAAAAATCGATGTCTGAGAAATGGTGTTCACAATAATATAGTACAACAACGTAACGGTATTACATAGGTAATATGTATAATATTTATATATATAATGTTATTTATAATAATAGATAATTTTCTTTTTACCACAGTAACATGGCTATATACAAATATTACAAATTTCTTTCATTAAGCCCTCACGGATCGACGTGATGGATCGATCTGGTGCGAGACTAGGCAGCGACGCTTCTCCGTAACGTACATTTTTCCGCTGCTTATCTTATTTTCTGTAATTGCACGTTGCAACAGACGCAATCTTAATTAATTTTAAGCCAGTCTCTCCTTCCCTCGATGTGATTAAAACGGAGGGAGAGAGAGATAGGGAGAGAGAGAGAGAGCGCGTGTATGTACGTGTGTGTGTGTGTGTGTGTGTGTGTGTGTCTGTATTTTTCAAGATACGTAAAGATAAGAAAAAGAAAGAAATGGGGGGAAATGTTTCTTATTTGCAGACGTAAGACAATTAGGGATGAAATTTAGAGTGATACAGAGGGAAAACAGCAGAAAAATGTGGATTAGAACCTGTTCCGATCGGGATTTCGCATAGCGCAGAATAAGAAAGCAGATAGAAATTTACACGATTATGTTTGAATCTGCAAAATTTTCCTGAGGATACTTTGGTCGTGCTGTTGGATCATCTCGTTTCGTAGTCTTCTTGATAACAGGAAATGTGACTCGGCAGAAACTTCATCTCATTTCCTGCTCTCAAAAAGATTCGCCTTTAGTAGCTTGATTTATAATGATTATAATGATTTATAGCAATCCGAATCGTAACTAAATAAGATCAACATCAACTCGATTGCGGGATGATCTTACATTCTGCCCGTGAATTTTTCTGTGCTCCTTACATCTCCCTTTGCAAACCTCTCGTTTCACAGATAAAGTGACAATTAGAAATTGACGTCACGATTTTGGTTAATATTTAACTTGGTTTAAACCTTATGTTAAACGACCGACGATCATATACATATGTCTATATTGCATGATTATGAATCGATAACACGGTCTTATAATCTACGACGAATATCTACGCGTTTTTGGCACCTCTTGCATTTGCATATACGCGAACGAGACTTTGCAAGTAAAGGAGAGAGAGAGAGAGAGAAAGAGAAAAAGAGAGCGAGAGAGAGGGAGAAAGAGAGAGCGCAAACAGGAAGAGAATTTCATTTCTATTACGATAAAACTTTTCGATATATCGATGATTCGACTTCTGGTCACATTTTAAATATGTAAAAATTATTGTTAAATTTCTTCTGTCAAAGTACACGTTCTCCGCAAGCTTTCCGTCGTGTAAAAAAGCTTCCGTAGACACGAAGTGCACCGCCCTGATGACGTAAAACGGCAAAAAGGTAAACAGGATTACACTTCGTATTTACTAGAACTTTTTAACACCGTTTCGACATACATCTTACATTTACCTTTATAGGACAGAGAGAGAGAAAGGGGAAGGGAAAAGAGAGAGAGAGAGAGCGCATGATCTATATTTATAAGATATGAACGTGACATTTCAGCGATAGCGAATTCTATTTCGTCACTTTATACGTCTGTCCGAATATCAATCTATTTAAAATAGATTAAATAGTGAAAGAAAAAATGTACATGTGTATGTCTATGCGTGTGTATGTGTGTGCATGTGCGCGCGCGCTGAAGTATGCACCATCAAACTCAGGCTACCGTATCCCGTAGATTCTATATCCGTATTTCCCGGTATGTCGTAGCCTGACTCCGTAATACTAACTGTCTACATCGTGTTATTAATTAGAACAAAGAGCTCAAATGTTACCGAGAAAGGTATGATACGTTCTACTTACGATCCATATAGATATAACGGTCGCCTTCGTCGCATTTCGTGATCGTTATCGATTATCTTAGCCTGACATTCGATTAACACTATCGAATGTACATAAAGTATAGTATATTACTTTCAAAAAACAATTGACAATCGCCAAGGGTACACGCATAGAAGATGAACGTTTTCTTTCTGCTCGTTATTATCACTGCAATTATCCAGCGACAAGACAAGCGAGAGAAGCAAGTATCGACAATTTAATTGACGAAGATTAAAAATTATAATTAATCCCTCCTCGCGTGATATAAATGATAAATAATGGTAATGATTATCGTGATCAACAGAGTTGTACGCTTGAAACGTGGGAAAGACCGTCTCAAAAAAACTTGTTTCACGCAGTTTCTTCGTTGAGACCGCCTTTGAATTTCCTAGACTCAATCGTTCAGTATCACAGATCCGATCGTAATATTTGATGGAAAAAGAAATCGAGTTCACTACGAGAAGAGGAAATAACAAGGAGAATCAGCCAGACACATCAATCAGACGAGGTACTAGGTACCCCGCTAATAAATGTTTATAATCGTATGCTGTTCGCAAGAGGATGCAATGAGGAAAAGGAAACGTAAAAATCTAGATTGCTGCTGGCGTGTACCGCCGATAGGCATCTCCCTCCTCTCTCACTTCTATGTCTTTATGCGTATCTTTAAACGTTCCTCCATGAGGAGCGTAATCGATCGTCTTCTCTAGCTTTAAATTGGCCTAAACGGTAGATTACATCACTATAATTGCATTATGATAAAAGCATGTATAAATCAGTAAACATTTTCTTTTGTGCTTCTTAGAGATCATACATGATACAATGTACAAAGTAGTGTAAAATAAAAAAAGGGTTAATAAAGATTTATATATATTACTTAATCGTCAAGTAACGGTTTATCACGAACGGGAGACAACTTTCGTTGATCACTGACTTGTTTCCAGAAAATATTGCACGAAAATATTACCCCAAGTACATGCTATCCGTAGAAACAAATCGATACAAATCTGTCAGACATACATATTACGTACATAGTCGCGAAAGTAAAAAGAAAATGCACAATATCGGATGAGAGACAATTAACGCAAAGGTATCGGCAGAAACCTATGTAGAAATCCATCGGCGTAACAAAAATTGACAAATATTTATACATATTGATGCGCGTTTCCCTGCAAATCCGCCAGTGTCCAACAAGTGGTTCCCCATATGTCAAAGTGTCTTAAGACTTACTCGCGACACCAGGACAGAATTTACTTTATCCTACGCAATAGTCGTACGTTGGGTGTCGGTAAATGAGTAAAATCTCTCCCCTTAAAGTCGATCTAACCTAAAGTGGGCTTCAGCGCTGGAATCCGATATGACCATCGTGGGATCGGCGAGCATCTGCAGACCGTCCACGTCGATCGGATCGAGGCCTTGCCTGAGAGCGTCGTCCGACGGGAACATCTCCGGATCGAAATCACCCATCATTGCCGTTCCGAGATCTTTCACGAACTCTGGATTCGTAAGATCGTCCGCACCAGAGAAATCTGCAACGCAGCAGCGAGATTGATTATTAGTCCGCCGAATCATTTCGCGTTTGCGCGACATGCTAGGCGAATGAAACGAATAGAGGTCATCTCGACTTTAGAGTCTCGATTAAGGGGGGAGCCTGCTTCAGAACACTGAAAATAAGGTATATTTTACGAATTGTTTTTGGAGAAACTATACAGCGGATCATTATAAAACTTTGATGCATTTATTAGTACATGTTTAAAGATAAAAAAATTATTCTTTGATTTGAATATATCGCTTGTAGAGGTCGTCCTGGAGAAATCTTAGTGCAGCCGCGTCGCCGGCATTGCAAATTGGTGAGCATTCTCCTGCCTCCGAATTTCGTCTAAACTGAAAAATTGAAATATCTTCTCGTTATTTATGAATTCCCATCGTCGATGAACCAAAGAGAGAAGAAAAAAGTTGAAAAGTGCCAAAATGGTGGAGCTTAGAACACAAAAGTACGATTTTTAGGCAAAGTTTTTGAACTTTTTCATGCAAAAATAATTGTTTAACTTAATGTTTTTATGAATATTAAAGGTTCATCGACGATGGGAATTCATAAATAACAAGAAAATATTTCAATTTTTCAGGTTGGATGAAATTTGGAGGCAGGAGAATGCTCACCAATTTACAATGCCTCCAGGACGACCTCTACAGGCGATATATTCAAATAAAAAAATAATTTTGTTTATCTTTAAACATGTACTAATAAATGCATCAAAGTTTTATAATGATCCGCTGTATAGTTTCTCCAAAAAAATTCGTAAAATTATACCTTATTTTCAACGTTCTAAAGCAGGCTCCCCCCTTAAAAGATACGCTATCGCGTGTGATACACGTGCAACTACCTGTGAGAATGATCGTAGGTGTGTTTGGAGTTTGCGGTGTGAGCTGCTGGGTAGCGGTGGACGTCGTCGTCGCGGGTTGATACGCCATTTGTGGACTCGTGCTGAAGTACCCCGCGTCACCGCTGCCTAATTCGCCGCCGACGTTAATTATATCGTTCTGGTGAAACAAACAACGTAACGAATTTAATGGGTGAGGATGAGAGACACGCAATGCATCGATTACGACGACATGTACAAATCTCGCAAGTAACGAGAACGGTCGATCCTCTTTTTGAATGTACGTATTCACGGCTCGATCTACTTACTTGAGTGTAATTCGTCGTGTGATTCGGTGATCCGATGTACGTTCCGATCGTGTTCGCCTGCACCGGCGTGTCCATCTGAAGTAGAGAAAGAAAAAGAAAACAAGTCGGAGAGATTATTGGCCTGGCATTATTGGAAAATTTCGCAGAGATTATGCAATCGCGGCAAGTCGCGGTTTCATCTGATTCATCTTTAAGTGAGCGCGACTTTGATTCATCTTGCGTGCAAACGAACATCTCTCGCCCCAAATGCTTTTTATAGAATGATCCGCGGGGGACGCTGTAGCGCGAGAGGGAAAGCAGCGGAAGAGGAGTATAAAGGGAGGAATAAGTACGATTGAACGGTAAACACTCGTTCGCTCGTGTTCCTCGCTCCAAGATCGAACAAGATCGCCCGTCATCTTGCTCGCGACTTTGGAATCTATCGGAGCATTGGTTGCGCTTCGATTTCGTTTAATTAAAGTTGTTTTCATTTAATCAGCATCCACAAGTAACTTGTTACCTTTATTCTGCGTATCCCTATTCCGTGATTTCACGTATAAGCTATTCCGTGGTATTTATCTGTATTCGTCCAACCTGTCGCGCAGTTCATAATTTTTCTTCTGAAGAAAAATTCGAGTGTCGGCTATAGATGTCTCAACGAACGATTCGAGTCTAGTTTGCGCGGATTAGGTTGTTTGATTCGAATCGACCCTTTTGATCTCGCGAACGTCGTCTTTTCCATTCGTTCCATTAAGCCGATGGCTCGGCGCGTAGCAATCCGTCCGTGAATATCAAATGCCACGGTAACGGCCACTTGTGCGTGTAACTGCGAGGGAGTAAAAAGAGGGTATCGTTGAGGCCCTGCGCGATAAAACTAGTCCTTCTGAAGCGCAGCACGCACAATGGTAATTTTGGTATGTGCATACGTAAAAACGAGTTTGCCGGTTTATCAAACAGAAATATAATATATGCCGCGACGCGCGATTATTATTAGCCTCCGCCTTTTAATGAACATTTCATAAGAGTCGCACACAGTACTACTCCTCGCTTACGGTTTTAACAGCGCATTTAAAATTTCTCGTACAATGTTTTAAACATCGGTACGCGTGACCTTATATTTTCACCGCGAGTAATATTTTACATTAATCTGCAAATATTTCACATGAGATCTGATATCTTTCTGTTTTCTTCGCTGCATGTATACAGGTGAGTTTCACGCACGGGAATACATTTGGCACGTGCACATGCAATATGCACCTCCGCTATTTGAAAGCGCCGTGAAAGGAACGGCACTTGAATTCTTTTCTAATACTAGTTATCCAGCTTGTGGTACGGTGTAGCAGTTATTCGTCTCTTGATTTAATAAGCGGATTGAAAAACATTTACACGGAGTCACGGAGTCGCAAGGCTCTTGGAGAATCGTTCTCTTTTCTTGCAAACGTTGAATATAGTCTTAGCACCGAATTTGCAGATAAAAATGCTTCAACTAATGGCGTAATGGCGATATTTCACCTCTATTTGCGTGGTCCAGGTGCAACCGAGTTCCATCAGCTGCTGAGCGAATTTGGGCCACTCCTGACGAATGCAGGCAACAGATAAATAGCAAGACTTAAGATATAAGTCTAGAGGCAGTGTAATATCAAACGTAATTAGCCGCAACTAGCCATAATTGTTCGATAAACGTAATTGGCTGGATCTTTTGTAACTTTGACAAATTCAGTATTCAATTTTCGGCGCAGTCGTAACTAATTACGGTTATAATTTTCTATTAGATGCATCTCATTAAGTGAAGAATATCAAAAATCATAATTTGACGTCTTTGAGGAACGGAAGGTTTGGCGATGTAACAGAGCAGAATACCAAGTGACTCTAACAGAATAATTCATACGAATCATTCGCTGGGAATAATTCATCGCGTGGCATTAATTATAGCCTTGAAGGTCAAATCGGCTGAAGAGGAATGCATATTATATGTATTGACATTCGCGGAATCAATTGTCTTGCATAGTAACTCTAAAAACGAGTATCACTCGCGAAAACTGTTATACATCAGCGATAAACAATTAAAACAACTAAGTAAGTAAAGTGTACATTCTTTTTCTGACGAGTGTAAGGATGACCGAAACAAAGCAAACTCATTTTGCAATTCCATTCTTATTCAATTATTATATTTCGATTGCTATCACTAATCCGTGCTCGCCTTTATCTCGCTTCTGACCTCTGCTATTCGTTAAGTACAACAGCATCGGATACTTACCAGTCCCTTCGACATGCATAAAAAAAGATTGAGCGCCGATTAGGATCGGATATCCTTTAATTAATTGTAATTTATGGATCGTTCGTTTACAGTTTATACTAATCGAGATTGTCACAGAGATTACACGGAGACTTATCGTTACAGCGATCTCAATGATAGAAAAAAAAAGAAATTTATTGCGGCGCTCTCTCGATCGAAACTATCGAATGTCTTTATCAGCGATATCGAAATGAAACGTGCGAGTACTTTGAACGTTGCGCGCGTATACCTACAACAACAAGCGTCGTAGCATGCGGTACGCGCTCTCTGCGGAAGCCCGGATGCAATTATGTGCAGCGTAAAACGTGCAGCGCGTGCGTCTTACGTTGCAATCGCACGAGCGCCGACAGGCAGACTGACAAAGTCTAGCTGTCGCGTACCATCAAATATGTATGAATTCGCAGTAGGAAATGACGTTTACTTCTTCCGAAGGGGTTGACGTAGACGAAAGTTATAAAGAGTTCCGATGACAAAGATAAGAACGATAAGAGTGCGTTAATAAGAATCGGAAGGATGACGGGACAAACATCCTTCTGACAGTTTGGAGAAGAATGAATCTTTCGTTCCGAGCGGATGGTCGTGCGGCCGATTGATATTTCACGTATACTCGTCTCGTCTTGAAATTTTAAAATGGTCTCGGACGCATCCATTGGCTGTCACTAGTCTGCCTTAATTGGCGGAGATGTTGGTAAATATTTTAGAGCTTCGTTCTTGGGATGTTTGCCCGTAACACTTTCCACGAAATTCAAACGCGCAAATCACTTCCTTTTCAGTCATGCTTAACAATGGATGACTCACGTACCATCGTGAATTGTTCAAAATCCTGTTGGAGTGCCGCCGCTTGCGCCTGATTGATGAAATAAGTATTCTGATCGATAGCATCGGACGTCAAGCTGGGTGGACCCGGATGTCCGGTAGGACTAGGCGGCGCCGATGGATTATTGCTGTAACTCAGAGGACTTCCCTGAAACAGGAAGACGCGTTGCTCTTAAATCTGCGAGTCGTAACAGCTTGAAATTTATGTTCAGGATAAAACTGTATTTTCGCAAGTCAGTCAAGTTATTACGGTTTTTCCCAATACTTTATAAGCACGTGAAGCAAAAGAAATGATCTCACTTGAACCGTTAGACTAGGTGATGATTGCGGCGACGGTCTGTTCACCGACTGCGTGGACCTGTACGATCCCAACGAATTGAGCTGCTGATGTTGCTGTTGCTGTGGCTGTGACGTTTTCTGAACGTTGAGCAGAAATGGCAATGTACAATACGTAAAGATTACAACCTAATATTACAGAAAACGTTCATTTTCTGCCAACGATACTAACTGGACTTTGCGGTGGCACAGGACTGTGCGGTTGCTGATAGAGGTAGTGGCCAGCAGTGGGACTGTGAGACGTCGGTGCCAGCGGCGCCGATTGCTGCGGGTAACTCTGAAGATCCTGTTGCGAAGTACTTGTGCTGTTTTCCAGTGCCACACCCTGCTTCATACCCATCGCTATTAACGATCGATCGTCGTTCTGTCTCGCTTCTTTCATTTCTCTCTCTCTCTCTCTCTCTCTCACTCTCTCTCGCTTTTTTTCGCGCTTTCGCGTAACTAGACTCGATGGACTATATGGACGCTACACAGTCGCAGCAGGCTCGCGTAATCGATCTCTACACTGTTGATTACAGCATCGGACTTGCGGAAGCGGTTCGCCGCGACGACGACGATGACTCGATTGCTCGAATTCGCAGCGTCTCTCTCCAATGTCCGAAAGTTCTGCCTAGATATATGCATCGAAGAATCCATCTCGCAAAATAAAGAAAAGAGGAAGAAAGGAATAGATACGCAGCTTCGCAAAACGCAATTTGCTACGACGTAAATATAAATGATTCACGTACGCTAAAATTATCTTCAAATTATCGTTATGCAATGGGTTTTTTTTTTCCTTCTGCGGCAGGTGATATGATTTTGTACGCGTTTCCCGTTTTCGAGTCCGACGTTACGCTGCGGCGAACCAATAACATACGCGATGCGTTCGCATACACGCGTTTCACTATTGATTGTATTTCGTGTTTATCTGCGAGCTCGGTGCTACAACAGGCAAAACAGTAAAAATGCCACGGCGTTAACAGCCGTCGCGCGACTAAGAGAGGCAGCAACACAAGCGTATATGTATATATGGCTATTACATACGTCGTGAGAGCGAGAAACTGGTGTGACTACTAACCTTACATGTGTGAAGAAACCTAGAGTTAACAGGCACTGATAAATGGTTCTGCAAAATAACAAACACAAACAACCACTACAACAAAGGCAAAATAAAAAATAAATGGAAAATTAAGAGAGAAACACACAGAGTGACAGCGGTAAACGCGCGCGATATTTCGTTGCCGTCCCGAGCTTCTCGACTGTCACGTAAATGCACGTCCTGATATTAACAAACGGGAACGAACGGAAAAAAACTGCACTGAAATCGCTAGATTTCCCGTCAAAAATATATCGCCCCGATGCACGCTTTCCTCGCGAGTATCTCGCGCGATTTACATCGCTCCGTTTTTTTTTTTTTTTGCAGTATGATTTAATCATCAAAATTATCGAGCGTAAACTCGATAAATGTTATTAGATCTTGTTAATAATGTCAGGGCGCATTTAGGTCACAAGTACTTTTCATGGCGTGCTCCGAAAGTTTCATTTTGAACTTGAGGACTGCATAAACCGCGGCATTATATTCTTGTCGTGTTTTTATCAAGTCAGATTACTGCGTTAGATTACTGAAAGAAAATCAAAGTCGTTATTGAACCACAATTACATTTGTGTGTCCAAACAGCGTGATGGCATGCCGAGATTTGCCGTGTCGCGAAACATTTAGATCTCTCTTTGGATAAAGGCCTTTTCGAACGATACTGTATCAGCGTGAAAGCGATTCAATTACATGCGATAATCGCTACTTGAGCTTTTTTGCATATTTACGCAACGTATGATTTACTAAAGACAGTGCTTCTGGCGAGAAATAATATATCTCTCTGCAAGTTCTCTTTCTTTACCGTATCTGTACATAGTTAATTCCTCATTAAATAAAGAATTTTGCTTGCACCTTCTTTACGAAAGCAGCAGTGCAATATTTTGATATCTTCTGGCATCTACTCTAATCGAGACGGACTAACATTTAACAAAGCACAGAAAAGCACAGAGAGTGTTCTTCTCATGCAACCATTGCATCCTAAGTCGCATTCTCCAGCCAACAAGTCATTTGACGGAACCGAGGTAAATTACTGGTAATTTCTTCAAACTGCACGTGTCTCTTTCGTAAATTGATTTGCGATGCGTTTCCCAATTATTCTAGTTTCACGTATTCAGAACCGCGTGAACACGCGCTCTCCTCGATTCCGTGATCCGCGACTAAAACGGATACGAAATATCCGAGTAATACCGATATCATTGCGCGAAACGAGCTCTACGTTAGCCAAGGCATGTCCTCGAGGTTTATGCGTACATGAAACCGGTTTTCAACGAGAACTATTAAGCTAGTTCTCAGATCGATTCGAGTCATTTTTCGGATATCTCGCATGCTTTGCAACATTCCGCGGCAGCGATTTTTAATCGAGGTCTACGAGGACTATCGTCAGTTACAAAATATATGCGACACGTCTAAGAAAAGACCTGCCTGCACATTGAGTCTTTTCGAGGCACAAGACAATTCTAAAAACAAAGTGAGAAAAGGAAAGGTACATTAGATTCGTGTCGCTCGTAATTAAAAATCCGCTGCGCTACAATTACAGTAGGCACAATCTACAGTAATACGGGGCCGCGAGGATATTTACTTGGACGCTTGACGGATTGTGATCCTGTGAAAAGGAGAGCCTACCAGCTTGTGCCAAGCTGGTCGGCGACAGGTTTGTGGGACTGCTCGTTTGAGGACTCTGGAATACACCAGCGGTTTGACCATTTCAAAAAGAGATTCCCGTTTTCGGTGGTAAATTCTACTCGTCTACATCGTGTCCGTACAGTGACTCGACGATTTCGCTCGCATTTCGAAGCGGAAGAATAAAAAAAGGATATGAGGTGAACGATCGTCGAAAAAAGAGAATGACGGGGAGAACGCGATGCGAACGAACAATTTCGATATCGACATCTGCCTTTTAACTTCTTTAATCGGATATTCTTTCGTCGACGCCATCAATTGTAAAACGTTGAGCTAGTTAGCCGATTTCACTGCGTACGATACAAAAACAAATTGTTTAATATCGATATCGACGAAAGCTGTTTTTTAGGAACAAGAAATATATTTTTCCCCGTAAATGATATTTATATTAGCAATGCAGCAAACTCATCATCCTCCAACCACGGATACCGAACAATTATAATGTATTTCATCGTAAGCCATTGTGCGGTGTTTCAGCATCCAAGGTTTGCAAAAATGCACGGTTCGTTAAAGAATATGCTGGAGAAATGTCTGGGCCACTGCAGTTGTAAATTTTTAAGTTCTTTCATTCGACAGAACAAAGGACATTGAAAATTCTAATTGACGCTCGACGGCTAATTTATAAAACATCGCGGTTTTACCGTATATAGACCGGATGGATTAAATTACCCGTTGAATAGCAATGAGTACTGTTGCTTATCTATCGCACCTATGTACACGATTCGTGAGCAATAATTGAAATCATATTTCAAGTTTCATATTTCATACGTGTAAAATTGCTGCAAGAAATGTATTTGTTAATACGAGCCAACGTGTGCGAGAAAAATATCTAGACGATATTGTAAACATGGACTATTTTTAATAAATTGTCATTTTGAATGACATATTACAGAGATATTTTCCGCAAACATTGAAGACAGCTGGAAAAAATGAGAGAAAGACACGTCGCTGTAAAAGCGATGGAGACGCGTTTTGAAACGTGCAGCCTCGCGAGAGAAGTGCGTGTAAAATCGACAAGAAAGAAAAAGAGAAAACATAATTGTAGTCGGCTTATGTGTGATTGGCGAATGACTTACGTTGCTGAACGGCGTACTACTCGAATGATCCTCTTGATCCAGGGGAGTGTGAAGGGGTGAAGGAAAGTGCACGTTGCTCAGGTCGGGTAACGATCCTGTATTGTTGCCTATCGGTATTTGCTGCCCTGGTGGTTGCGAGCTTGGGTATATGCTGTAACAGAGAAAATTTCACGCAACTGTTATAATAAATTACCGCGGAGACTCGAGAGACTGATTGTCGAGTCAATCGAAAAGGGTGAAATTTTATGGACTTTTTCGTAACTGTTTGAACACTTAACGCGATACGTACTTGATCCCAGGCACTCTAGGCATTTCGCACGAGGATCTTGGTCGTTCGATGAAGCTGTGATGAGAATCCCTGTTGTCGCTACCGCTTCCGGTCATAGCGTGTTGATCTGTTAATTACAGAACATGCAATTTATGAAGTTTCGCATTTGCACTATTAGATGTAAATGCGCCGTTCTGTTTGTGGCTGATGCATTTCATTTCGTTCCGTTCATTCAGAGCTAATTTACCATGGTATCATGTACAAAATAATCATTTTCGCGTACGGCAGCCCCTGTTACGATCGTGCAGAATGCATGTGTTTTTTAAACTTAAGCTATCCGATTTCTCTGGCGCAACGTAATACCGCTTACTAACGTTACTACCGTATAACGTTTCGTATATCTCGTTGTCAGTGCGACATCACTTTCTAGACTTTCGTGATCAGCATCTGACGCGATCTGAGGATAACTTGTAGCTTTTATCAAAAATGTATCGTGAGATACATGTGAATAATATGTAATTCATGCATTTACGTGCGCGGTACGACGATATTAATTCCTCGCTTAAGAGAACGAAGCAGAGTATTGCGATTAACGAGGTAACAAGACGATATGATAATGACGGAATTTCCGAGCCGAGTTATTCGTGAAAGCGCGTCGAAACTCGCAGCAGAGAAGTTTTGTTAAAATCGTGGCAGTTTACGCAGGATAAGTTCATACAGCCATACGTGCGATACAGAAAAACTATATTATTTACTCTGTTGCGCGAATATTTGATCACGCTCGAGTCCTAAAACTGAGGCGAAACGCAATTTCGCGTTCACGCAAAATAAAGCATACCGCAAGTTGAAACCGCTTTGCCAGTTTGGTAAGATTATTAAATATTAACGGTTGATGAAACGGCGTTTGTGTGTAAAACGATGAATTTCACGCAGGGTGCCTCTGATTAATCGCCCTCACGGAGAGTTACGGCCACCAAGAGAACCATGTTTGAAGAAACACGATACGCTTGATAGAAAGATAAGATACGTTGGATATTTTTCTTGAATACGACACGCACAAATTACAATAAAACGAATGCTCGTATTTTTATTCGTGAATACAAACAAGTATTTGGACAGAGGCAGAGTACAGATATATCGCAACTTCGATTTACGACATTAATTTATCATAGATAAGAACGTACGCGGCGAGCGTTTCGATGAAACACCATATTACGCAAGATCCCGCGAGCTATCTCGCCAACGACGGCGTTTTCGTAATTTCTCGAGAAAGCGCGGGTCAGAGACGTACGGCGTACGATACGTGCAATCTAAGCGAGTTTCGTATATTAGAAATAAAGAGAAAAAGAAAAACCGACATGCGTCGCTACCTCGTCGATGAGGTATGGCGGAGGTCGATTGGCAAGCCTCGTTGGCGCTTTGGTGCAAAGCCGAGTCCGAGTTCGTTCTTCGCCAAGTGTCTGGTGGTGGTGGCGACAGGTAAGGCACCCCGCTGTACGGTGATGTGTCGTGTCTCTTTTCCATGGGGCGCGACCGCATCGGTCCCACCCCTATGCTTCGGCTCCTGTTGTCGCTGCGATACACCATGGAGTTGTGCTGCATCTCCTCCAAATTGCTGAGCGCCGTCTGCAGAAATAAGCACACGAGGGAAACCTCTTTAAGAATTTCAATTAGCACTATGACGTGTGTAAATCGCAGCACAAATTTACGGTGACGGTGCGGTAACAAGCGAAACGCACGCGGTGTTGCGCCTTTTTATTGCGCTGATTCATCGTGGCACATTTGCGGAACTGGTTTCTATACAGGGTGTTTCCTAAGTAAGTAGAAAAACTTAAGGAGGATATTCCTTGGCTTATTTTAAGAAGAAAAGGTCATATAAACATATGTCCTAAACTGCTTTGTTTTCCAAAAAAAAGTACATCACTGTTTTCGTTCACTTTTCGTTTATTATAGAACAGTTTGTATTATTGCAAATGAAACAAATGAAAAACAATAGTAACCAAAAAGAAAAATTACAACGAAAAAGAAAATAGTAACTAAAAAGAAAAATAATAACATCACAGTAACTGCTGAAAATGTCCACCTGCAGCCATGATACACGCCTCAACTCTCCTTTCCATTGATTGACGTACACGCTCAAAAATACCTGGAGTGTTACGTATTCTTTCACATCCATCTATTATGCGATTTCTGAGATCTTCTTCATTTTGAATAGGTGTAGCGTAAACTAAAGATTTAAGCTGTCCCCATAGAAAAAAATCTACTGGATTTAAGTCTGGGGATCTTGCAGGCCATAAATGGTTTGGTCTTTGAGTACCTCGACCGATCCATCGATTGGCAAACTTCCTGTTCAAAAATTGACCATCCCCACTCCATCCCCACCGCTGTTGACTCGTACTGCAAAAGCACGCTATCCGAAAAGTGAACGAAAACAGTGATGTACTTTTTTTGGAAAACAAAGCAGTTTAGGACATATGTTTATATGACCTTTTCTTCTTAAAATAAGCCAAGGAATATCCTCCTTAAGTTTGTCTACTTACCTAGGAAACACCTTGTATATTAGGTTCTGATTAACGGAGATCAGGTTAACATACAAGATATCTTTATATATCTTGTGAGAGATTTCAGAGTGTGCGTCAAAACATAGTTTCACCATTGCTCGTAAAAGAGAGCATTTGCGAGATCTGTGATACGGTGACTCGAGCCAAATCGAGTTACAGCGAGCTAAAAAGAAGCGCGAGTGTACTGTAACTTGGAGAATCAAGATCGAACATTGATAATTAACGAGCACCGCGAGCAATCGTGCCGATAAAATAGAATTTCGGAGAATTTCATTGTTCCGAATTACAGTGCGCTTACAGGGCACGAAGACAGATTCGCATGCCTTATACATGGAAGGAAAAGGAGTCGGGGTCGAGTCGAAGGGAAATCATTCACTTCTATCTCCAAGCTACGGTGGCAAAACCCGTTTTCCGAACCCTCCAACTACCGGCGCCATTCAACCGATGGCGAAGAATTTTCCCGCCTCGTAAAATGTCTCATCTGCTTTACGATTCGCGTTGTCATCATTGGCATTATGAACGGCGATTAAAATATTTTATGAAATTTAATGCAGATATTCATCTGCTCCGGACATTCAGGAAAACTCTACTCGAAATCCACTCGAGAAAAAATGTATTCCCATGTACGAAGAAAATTCGTCTCTGTTATAAAGCTTATCGGTACTACGGGGATATCTCGTCGTTATGGAATTACATGTAATCCGCCGATTACACTGCTACTTTCCCCTGACAGCTATTTTTCTCGGATTGGTTACCACTCGATCACCAAGTTGTAAGCAGATAGTCGTAAGCTGCAGTTGCTGCCTTCGTTTACGCCGTTTCTCGTACAACGATCCGAGATGCAAGCAAGTATGCAATAAAGAATACTTTCCGAGAAGCAACAATATCTCGCTGCTTTATATCTCAAGAAAAGAAGACACTCTGCAAATTGGACATCGCTAACTCGATCGGATAGCACGGCTGTGCGTCTTCTTTCCACGAAAGTTTGAATACAAAAATGATCCGTGATATCGTATCCACGGGATTTGAAGCGTCTCCCTTTTAAAGAAATTTAAACCATCATTTCATTTCAAGTTTATCTTCATATATTCGCGTTTGTCTTATAGCTTTATAGCGCGTACAGCTATACAGGATTGATGATTGAAACGATTTAGAACGTAACGGTGTACTTGAATAAAATTAGATTCCGCGAGTTTCCCTAAGTTTCCCTGAGAGTGGCTTCCTTTTTAAGGCGAGATAAAAAAAAACACGAGTGCCAGACTGACGGGAGTAAAAAGATTTCGTGGGACTTTGAGCTTCCTGCCGCGAACCCAATAAAGAAATCTCTGGTTGCCGTGTTAGTCAGCATGTGTTGGATGAACGTGGGTCGCACGGCTATTACCTAATATCTGTTGAATTATGTGATAAACACAGAACGTCTCTCCCACGATTATGAGCGTTCGTAGACGACGCTTGACGAGAGCGCGTGTCATCCGCTCGTTAATCACAGCATCAGTATCGTGGGACGTTTGATATCATATTTAAAAGCGGATGCCTGGAAAGGGACACGCTCATCAGAATTGACCTCAACACTTTCTTGTCACAATCACGCTAATCTGTTAATTTCTTGATCCGTGCCCGTATCTCGCAAAACAATCTGGCGACGTACAATGACGTGACTGTGGAAAATCATCGGCTTTTATTTCCCAAAGCACGATGTAGCAACATTTGCATGCGACGCAACAGTTCCACGTAGTTGGAATCGCTGATGATGTAACAGCTTAACCACGCGCGCGAACAAGCGTGGTAACTCCCGATAGGTTTTATCGAAGCGTATTTCGAGACAGCCCAGTCTAGACCTAGGCAGCACGACATGACTTTTATTATAATAATCGAACCGGTATCGCTACGTTACGCTCACTATGTTTGCATAATGTAATATACAGAATACGTATATCGGCAGCGTCTGGCGTAGTGACGATGCAAGAATAGCTCGATCGCGACTTTTTTACATCGTACACACGAACGGCGCACATTGCACGCGCAGCTCATCGTGTTCGCGCCTATGATAACGTAGATGTTAACATATTCTGCCGCGCATCATGGTAGCCACTTGGCTCCGATTATGCCGGGCTTTATATAAAACCTTTGTTGGGAGAAAACGTATCCAGAAATATAAATAACGATGTTATAAGCAGCCACAAATGCTATTAACTGGTATGATTTATGACGAGGACGATCGCACGACAAGGATCGATAAGTGGAAGCTACTATGTCATCAAGGTGGAGCTACTTTTAATAGGAGTAATAGCAAAAGAAAAGAAAAAAGGGCGGTGATTTCTAGAAAGAGGAAGTGCACCAAGATTTCCTTCCCTCATAAAAAAAAGAAAAAAGAAAAATAGAAAAGTTATCGGTGAATTTCCATCGGTCGGGAACGAGAGACGTTCTTGCCCGTATTTCTTTTCCGAGCATATCAGGTACCGGGAAACTCCCCTCAGAAAAGAACCGTAATGTAATTATATCGAAAATGTGGAAACGAACTGGTGACTTGACGCGGGTCGACGTTCTCCATTCACAAGTTTCCCCAATGTCAGGGCCGTGGGCGTCGCACGAGACGGCGCGACGCGGCGCATCGACCAAGCCGCGCTCGTTGAAGAAACGTACCTTCAATTAGCATCGACATTAACGAGAGGCATGTCCGTGTCTCCGCAAATTCTCCATATCTACTCGGGTTAACGAGGAAAATCAACCGCCTCCGTGCAGCAGATGTCGGTCTACGCCCATAGCCCTTTCACTCGACCGAGAGTCATCCGACTTTGGAATCGTATCGTCCTCGCTTGAGAAGCGGACTGAAAACAATGCGAGTAGCTGGATCCGTTTATCGCTTCAAGTGCCAAGTGATTTTCATGCGTCTCCTCCGCGTATCTCCGCCTCGATAAAAGTTTCAACGGATTGGAGAGCGACGGCGATACTTGTCGGCACGTGGCGCGTGCCGACGATCGAGACGAGTGCCGCGGATGCACGCGACACCGAGTCGGCTTCTTCTCGTCTGCATCTCAATGCGAGACCGATATTAGTTCTCGCGGGAGTGTATAACGTGTGCGGCAGACGCGAGGCACGCCGGAATACGTGTCCGCGATCGATGTGCGCCGTACTGCCGCCAGTCGATTTCCTCTCGTGTTCCGCCACCGAGGAGGCCAGAATGTAATTACTCCGCCATCCATATTCAAGAACGAGATTATCGGAGGACGGGCCCGCCGAAGTATAGACGACAAATACGGCAGCTTGCCGTGTATCGCTATTCATCGCAGCAGCGCGGAATACAGCGTGCTATGCCCGCGCAATCGACAACGTAGTCGCTCTCGAACAGGAAACGTGGGTTACATGCGATCTCAAGTTGCGACGTGAGTCTCCACCGACTGAATAACGAAATCGAGGATTAGAAAAACGTTCTTTACGGAAGACTTAAACCTGAGACAAGTCGAGCTTCCTTCGCACGTAAATTCCCTGATCTCGGACCTTTCACCCGCGGGGAAACAAACTTGCAACGCAAAACCTCATGACTTTCCATTAGTCGTTTATATCCCTTATTCGTTTTATTACAACGACTTTCTTTTACCAATGTTTGTGAAATGATATGCTCGTTTTCACGATGTTTCACGTTCACATTTATTTCAAGCAATACTTTGTTCCCTTCTAAGGAATCTCTTTAAAATTGCGGGAACAGAACCATTTTCGAAGGTCGTGCATGCATCAATACGCGTGGTTCACACCCGAACGAAGAGAAAAAGCAAAACGCGAGGGGAAAACTTGGGTCTACAGAATCGAGTAGATTTACGGTACAATTATTGCCATTGAAAAATGAACGCTAGTAGGAAGCATTAATTTTGTACGAAAATAAGTATCCGTATAGTCCAAGAACGGTAGATATATATCGCGAAGCTAAGCAGAATTCTACGTCGTAGCCGAGTTCTTGGCCGACTTGAATGAACCTTAAATCCAAATTAAGATTTGGATTTAAGTCCGTGATACCGCTGTTAAATATTCAACTGGTTTATGTCCTTCGACTTTCACAGATGATATTCAAGGACACCGTGGTCGATCGAACGCCGATGACACTTTCCAGGTTGTAATTTTATCTTCATTTGACCTCTTATGCAAGTCGACCGTCCGATGTCGGATCGCTAACGGTGCAATGGGATGAGAAATTATGGAGCGAGGCAGTCCCTCGCGCGAATCACGTCGTGCGAGAATCTTCTCAACGAGAAAACTAAAGACCTTCGGCATTATTGGAAATAATATTACGTAATATGAAATAATTGAACGTTCGATATTGGATGATACTTGGATTGATAATGTCAAGAGTAAACTCGCGAAAAATGCAACAGTAAATTTAAGCTGAAATTTAAGCCGAATTCTCTCGCTCTCTTCCAAACGGAATATCAATTGGAATTCTGACACGAGAAGACGTACAATTAAAATCTCGTTAACGAGAATAGATCTCAATGGCAACTTGGGAATTATAATCCAGGTATCTGTATTCTACCTTCCGCAGAATGAGAACGCATACAGAACACCTGTGAATGGCGAGGAACACGGAACACGTTAGAGAGGTCGGGAACTGATCGTCGTGGGAAAAGCTTCCGTCTTACGATCCCCTGGCGTTCCTTTCCTGCCCGTTCATAGTTCTCCGCTTCAGCGACCTAGGTCCCTACCCTTGCCTTTTGATGACAACTTCGTGCTACCCACGCACATGGTGAATAGTGCTCCTCGTCGTCGTCGTCGTCGTCGCGACGCCCGCCGTCGCCGTCTACCGTCTCCCAACGGTGATGACCTAGTTCGGCAAGGCTACCCATCGTCATTCAAGGCTGATAAGACGGAAGCAGGACACGCGTGCGGTTGCATTTCGACCAAATCCGTTGGATCCGTGTTGCCTTCCGGAATCACAGTAGATAAGATGATTGAATCAATCAATGCGATCTTCCTGAATCCATGATTAAGGATTAAGGATCGCAGATGAGACAGAAAGAATAAATTCGCATAAGATTTTAAGACAATCGTATTGTCAATTTTTCGTGCTATGTGTAAAATCTCCGAGAATTTGAGCGCGTGACGGGTATTATCGTCAAAGATCGATCGCCGTGTCGCGAGCTACTTTGCGACTGGATCGAGATATAAAAATCCCGTTTTTTAAACGCTGGCGAAATACTGGTGCGTATTCCTGGAACGATCGAGAAGAGCGAGAAGCAAATCGACGCCCTCGCGAATTTACGCGGTCTTTTGCGCGCAACACTCTCGAGGATGAGAACGAGTTTGTAGCGACGACAATCGGAACTGGGTGCAGCTGCGACTGCAGCAGCTACGGCTGTAACAATCGACACGCTGGGAAGGAACGAAACTGACAAACTCCGAGTATCTGTACGAGTAACCTAATCAATATTCCGTATGCAAACGCACACTCGCTCCGAAGCACGTGTATCCGCTGTTTGTTTTCCACTTTGCCCCTGGAGCTTGCGACTTAATCGCTCGCATCATTGAGCAAATGACCTTTTCACCCGAACTTCCTCACGCATCTCACAAAGAGTGAGAACCCTGCCGGGCAAACAAATGCAGTTTCTTTTCGCTGGAGAGAGAAGGTGGCAAGTTGCATCAAAGATGCAAATTCAATTTCGATTTGCTGAATTCGTGCCTGCTGAATCCATCACGAAATAAATTTCGATCCCTTCAACGCTGATATTCCCGGTCAGCTAGCTTCCGCGTGCCATTTGATTTCTCTGCGACCGGTAGCGCGTTCCATGTACGCCCCATGATAGAGTTCGCGGATCTGCCGTTAAATTAGATCGCGTGGACGGAGATCCTGGCTGATCGCGAGTCGACCTCTTGCACGAGGCGTCACGATGGCATGAACGGAAGGGTAGGTGCGCCACGGCACGTGCGCAGGAGCAGAAATCCGCCGGAAATTCGATCGATTCGCGTGCACACGAGCAAGTTGGACGAGCGGGAAGACGCTGCGAGTGCAATCGCGACGACGAGTCCCGTGGGGCGCATCGGATGATCGAACGACGGGGGGTAAAAACCCGGAGAACGAGTCTCTTGACCCCGATCGTGCCCGTTACGTTTCGTCGCGCGATTGAAAGCTGACCTTGGTTTTCTCGATGGCGATACACAACTGGCCGTTACGCTGATAGCAACAACCGTGCGATTGGGAAGACTGAGAGAGAAAAAGAGAACCGACCGAGATCGGTTTAAGTGGACGAGGTGGTCCAACTCTCGACTGTCTTGGTAGGTCCGGATCTGGGATAATCAGGTATCAGAAACACATGTTGGCGATCTGTCGCTCCAACTGGCAACGGAAACTCAGCTGCGCGGGAGTATAAGCGATATATCGCTATACTATAGGACTCGCGTTACCCTCGAACCGAGCGCCGTATCAAGGTCGGAGTGTATTAATAAGCACTGAGCTCTCTCTCTCTCTCTCTCTCTCTCTTTCTTTCTCTCCGTGGCATTGTGATACTCGGAGTCTAAACAATGATTCCTCGTTGTCCTGCGTGATCGATCAATTTCTCACGGAACTATAAGACAGCTTAGAAAGTATCACTTATTCAGGGAACTTACAAGGTCTGTCGGCACAAGGAAATACCGCTTTACATTGTTCCGAGCTATTTTTGCAATCTCTGCGACACATCGTCTGTGCTTCAGCTGAAGCACCAAGGAAGATCCACCGCGAACGCCCTAATTCGGTTTCGTCTAAATCGCGTCCCTCAGCAACATGTCATCCGACGTGACAAATCGCGATACATCAATCGTCGACACACGTCGAAACATGATCAATCGGGGATTACGTGCTGTGTTCGTAATCTAATTAATTTTCAATGATTGCT
This sequence comes from Ooceraea biroi, assembly GCF_003672135.1. Taxonomy (NCBI): domain Eukaryota; kingdom Metazoa; phylum Arthropoda; class Insecta; order Hymenoptera; family Formicidae; genus Ooceraea; species Ooceraea biroi. The sequence continues at coordinate 4,079,403 of NC_039517.1, read as the reverse complement.
AGTGGGAAATAGCGCGTGACGGGAAAATACAACGGGTTAATCAGATGGGTTCATCGATTTGATCGAATGCGGTTAAATTCGAGAATGTCGTCTCATGATACCTTTGTCCTTGCCGCGCGATGACTTACGCGCAAGCGTCGATAATGAAGCGTTACACGGTCACAATGCAATGTTTCGTTGCGCGATTTAATTGCTTCGTTATATAGATTGGTACGCGATACACGCTCTAGTATAAATGCGCGTACACACTATAAATCGAAATACGAATCCGCTTTGTTAATTACCTCCGGTAGCGCAACATAGTGAGTGCAGTCTCCGTGAGCAAACAATTACATCAATTCACAAATTGTGGCTATCGCGACACAAAGCTTAGTCCGTAATACCAAGTGATTAGAGTGATGATACGATCGTATCAAATTAACGTATCGCAGATACGGTCACTGCTAATACAAAAGTTTTTTCCTCGTATTTCTTTTTTCTCTTGAACTTAAAGCGACAAAGCTAGTCAATTTTCAGTTATTACCATATCTGCTGATCTAGTATTACCGCGATTGTTGGCAATTCTTACAATTTAGTGGTAATGCTATACTCGTTTTGCACGCGTTGTATTTTTTTACTGGTTACGACATTGTTTCGCGTACAATATCTTCCGCATTATCGACGGATATACTTTATTTAGCCGTTGATAAGATTACGTAAAGAGAAACAGCATTATTTAAAGAATTATCATTTACGTGTACATTATTAAATATACGATACGTAAAATGAGACGTGAAATGCATGTATCTTAAAATACACGTTGCACGTAATTTGATCTGTTAATGAAAAATCACACTTGAAATGTATAACTAACTCTGATATATACACGCATAGTGAATAACGTCTCTACTGAAAATGCCATAGGGTCGTGCATCCAACTAGATAAGCATCCGTCTCCGGTTAGCGTTTCAATCGAGTGCCGTTAATTACGTGTAATAAAAACTTCCCCTTGCCCCGAGTTGCCCTTGGCTTCAAGTACAATTGCAAAAATATTCTATGATAGGTATAAGATAGGTATCGTTCAATACGCACGTCGAAGACTGAGCATTCATATACATAATAAATTAATAAGTCGAAATTATTTCATTGAAATTATTGCCAAGGGTCACTATTCTCTCTCTCGTCCGTTTCAGGTAGCCTCTCCTCTAGCTCTCCTAACTTCTCTGATTTTCCAGTTGTGCAAATATATATTTGCAGGTATGCAGGATGCATCCAAGGTCGCGGACATACGTAATTCCGTGTCGTACGCTTCCGTTAAGAGACAAAAATTAGCAGGATATTAATCGGCGACTTAACGATGGAGAGCCTCAATCAGTACGCGAAGGATATGTGACATTAACCCTCTGTTAAACACGCCCACATCCCGTTGTCGCGGCGTTATAAAAAGCGCGTGTAACATCGCGAACGTTACATTTTGCCATAGAAAAGTGGACATATCGAGAGGTGCGAGCGAACAAGTACGACAATGCGCGTGTCGGTGATCGTCGCTGTAGTGTTGCTACAGGCCATTTACGTGTCCGCCGGGGGGGTAAGCCTCTTAGCTTGCTTTCAAAAGAAATGCAGAGTAGAATCCGTTTGATAGGGAGAACGCAATGATTGACAGTGATCTGCCTTATTCCTTTGGTAATGTGCTGCACGCGCGCGTGATGCACCGAATAGTGCTAAAGTCCGATACGCGAGGATGCCTACCGCGATGCGTCTGTAATAAATTCTGATTTTGCCTAGCCACCTGACTGGGTGCCCCCGGAGATGTTGGAAATGGTTCAAGGTGACAAGAAACGGTGCATGGGCGAACATGGAACCTCCCAGGGTGAGTCTTGCGATTAACAGCGTAGCCGATAATCATGTTAGGCTGTTACGCGTTCTTTCCGAGACGATCCCAAAATCCTGTTTGTCTCACGGAAGATCGTTTAGATTTATCCAAATTATCATTCCGTTGCGTTCACGACTTAATAAGCATTTCAATTTCATGCAGCACTTATCGACGAAGTTAACAATGGAAACCTCGCGGACGACCGCAGTATAGCGTGCTACATGCATTGCATGCTCGATGCGTTCAGTTTGGTAAAATATACTCATTTTTGTTTGTTCATTTAATCTGTACGAATGAAATGCAATATTTATCGAAATGATGTCTCGACACAGGTTGATGAAGAGGGTAACCTGGAAACGGAGATGCTGCTAGGGGTTATCCCGGAACAATTTCTGGAACTTGCCACCGAGCTTTTGAACAAATGCGCCGTACAAGGTAAGTCGTGAATATCTATGAACTCGACATATAATTATTTGATATTTGATAAGTGTATTTCTTTCTAACCGATTGATGTTCTAGAGGGTGCTGACGGATGTGAAAAAGTATTTAAGATAGCGAAATGCGTCCAAGCTACCAAGCCAGAAGTAAGTAGAGCTGTTATTTCAAGTCGATAGCTTGGTAAAATCGTCGACTTCGGTTCTGCTACTCTTAACGAGATTATTATCAGAAAATTGCATTGCGCGGCGAAATTAACGTCTATCTAATATTTTTCTCATAATTTTTGTTTCATAAGCAATAAGTGTAAAATGTATCGTTTCAGCTGTGGTTCATGGTTTAATTCGACGCGTACGAGACGAGTTTACTCTACCACGTGTGATGACATTCTCCAACGTATCTCACGTGTAACGTTACACAAATCTTGATCTATAGCAAATCATCGTGGATGAAAACGGGGGACAAAGAAGTAGCAAGGAGATTGAAATTATGTACACTTAGCAAAAGTCAATTGTGTAATAATATTAGTAAGTAATCCGGATGAACATTCCATGCGGTCTAACGTGAATAAAATTGATAGAAGATACTGTGAAATATTGGATAAACTATAAATATGCATTGAAACCGAATCAGATCCGAGCACAATAGCGAATTGAAGGGAGGAGAGTAAAGTATCGATGCGTAATAACGAGCTATTTATGAGACTATTGTTTGATTAAACAATTTTTTATGATTGTATTCGCCTTTGATTCCAGTACCATTACGCAATAATATGCATTATAAGAATTTCTCGATTCGATAACGATTTTAACTTAGTCTATGCGTTACGCTTCTACATAACAATCTGCTCCCAAAAGTTCCGCGGATGTAAAATAATTACTTGTTTACCCGTCGCAGCATGTATGATTACGGGTTTTAATCATGAGCGCTTTCCTACATTTTGTGATTTCATAGCACAGCTGCCAGTGTGGCACTCATGCAGAACAAATTACACATCTTCATTGGATACCTGACAAAAATGACATCGCATAATTTTCTCAATCCGTATAACTACGAGAAAACTTTACACTTTATGGAAAATTTCATTATCGCTTCAGATAATAAGCTGTATTTTGCCTTCAACTTTGAAATAACACCAGAGCTATATAAAATTATTTCGCGCAAATGTTTTTACGATACACGGTCCGTGCGGAACGTGCTATAGAAAATTTTAATTATTATGCTAATGAATCCATTATAAGTTACCGACCTGTTTGATGTTTGATGACGATCAATTTATATTCGTTGAAACTTTTCGGAATATACTGTGTGGCAATATCGTGACTTTGTAAATCCTTCGAGAGAAGATACTTGGAATTACGTATATGGAGAGAATCATTACTGACTGGGCTTGATGATATTTCCATAAAAGCATTTTCTACGTGGGTTAACGTATGCCAGTTTAATAAACTACTTCCCGTTGGGTTTATGATCCGAATGTGTCGTACACACACATAGATCTCGGTTTAATTACTACTTAAAGTAACCGATTACACACAATGCACAATACTTGGTGCGATTGAGAACATCTTTGATTCGTGCTATTACGTACGTGCCATGCAAATGCATTACTGTGCAGGGACATTGCAAACTAAAAAAGAAGACTACAAAAAATTGCTACGATTGAAATTAACGACAAATTAATTACACTATACTATACGAAATAGATTCTGTACGACAAGAAGACGAATACTGGAACCTGGTGCGAAACAAAGCGATGCGGGATAATCCTGAAAAACACGGAGAAAAGTCTTTCATCTTGTACCATCGCGAAGCAAGTTCGAAACGATGATCAAGAATCGTCAACCGTGCGGCTGTTTAACGGAGACTACTCAAGAACATTGCGTTCGATTGAAAATCGACCGACGTCGATTTTCGACTAAACATGCCAATGTAATTTTTGATACTCTGATTCGACGTCATTCAAAGCATCGTAGTCTTCGATGTTAAAAGAACGGAGAATTAATACGAGGAAGATGCTGTTGTTTGATTATCCGAAGTTTTTTGCGGATATCCAAAACGGTACGAGACAAATTACCGTAACGATCTAGAAGAATTTTTCTCCGTGAAACGGGGACGGGGTGCTTCAGGTGGATTCTAGAGGCAACAGGGCGAACAGCAACAACAATAAACAACAAGGGTAACTTCGTACCGAAGAGTGCAGTACAGACCTTCAGATCGATCGAGTGGATCGCGCCGGTGTTTGACGAGGAGTGTTCTTTCGCGTCGTTGCCGCAACTGACATTGTTGTTAACATTCGGCAGCGAGCCGCCCGCCCTAAACTGATTCCCCAAGTTAATGTGCAGGTGTTTGCCACTGGATTGCGGTGGACTGGCGCCGGCACTCTTGACGGACAGCGGGGTTTCCGGTACGCCGGATCCCGTGGGACTGGCGCCCACCGAGCTGCTCGTCGAGGCCACCTGTGCAGGTCCATCATTGACAATCACCATTGACAAAAATATACAAGGGTCGTAAATGATCTCTTTACACCCTTAACATCTACTTAGTACCCGTAGATTACAAACCTTTGTAAACCAGATACAGTAAATTAATCGCTTTTCACTTTTACCGGATAAATTAGCTTCTGGTCGTGATTTCACGAGGGTTTAGCGCGGAGCCAGATAGAATTGAATGGATCATTAAACGCCAAGAATTCAGTTTCTCCCGTCTCGTTACATTCTCGTATAACGATTCATTCATTTTGCGTTCACTCGTGGTCGTGACGAAAAATTTAACAATGTAAATTAGGATTTCATTAACGATCGACGCGATTTTATGCTCATAATTTTATGCTACTCTTTCAGAGTTCTCTCTGATCGACTCTACATCTCGTGGCGTGGTATCGGCCTTTCCGTGGACCATGTTCCGATAAACAGGTTCTTATCTCCATAGTAAATTCCATTCTCCGATTACCGATTCGAACGGTACTCCAATCAGCGTTTCAAGCGGGCAAATTCGACACCGCGCGCCGAATCTGTTCTGTATACAGACGTTACGAGACCTAACGGGAGTTGATTTCGCCGCGGGAATGATGGACGAGACACGAGTTGACAGTTAAAAATACGACGCTTGACAATTTCTTGGCAATCGATAATCGAAAGCTAGACTTATAAACATATGTATTGTCATTTCAAAGGCTTCCATTTCAATATCCATGCATACCCGAGTCGAAATTTTAGTTCTACATTGAACCTCGAATTCTTCATTTGAGGCGTTATTCAGCGTCTATTTAGCTACTACTTTAACACTAAAATATGTCCGAAATCTTTTTTGCCGCTAGAGCGTCAAAGCAGGTTACGATCAAGATTATAGCCGAACGTTGCAGGGTCAAAATAGCATCTTAACATCTGTTTGTAGGAGTTTGAGTTTCAATGTAAGAGTTCTAGGTTCAATTTTCCTAAAAGTAGGTTCGTACGAATGCTAAAAGCATTAAAGTAGGCGCAAAATGTCGACTCGGGTAATAGATCGAAATATCCCGAGTCGAAATTTTAGTTCTACATTGAACCTCGAATTCTTCATTTGAGGCGTTATTCAGAGTCTATTTAGCTACTACTTTAACACTAAAATATGTCCGAAATCTTTTTTGCCGCTAGAGCGTCAAAGCAGGTTACGATCAAGATTATAGCCGAACGTTGCAGGGTCAAAATAGCATCTTAACATCTGTTTGTAGGAGTTTGAGTTTCAATGTAAGAGTTCTAGGTTCTATTTTCCTAAAAGTAGGTTCGTACGACTGCTAAAAGCATTAAAGTAGGCGCAAAATTTCGACTCGGGTAATAGATCGAAATATCCCGAGTCGAAATTTTAGTTCTACATTGAACCTCGAATTCTTCATTTGAGGCGTTATTCAGCGTCTATTTAGCTACTACTTTAACACTAAAATATGTCCGAAATTTCATTTTTTGCCGCTAGAGCGTCAAAGCAGGTTGCGATCAAGATTGTAGCCGAATGTTGCAGGGTCAAAATAGCATCTTAACATCTGTTTGTAGGAGTTTGAGTTTCAATGTAAGAGTTCTAGGTTCTATTTTCCTAAAAGTAGGTTCGTACGAATGCTAAAAGCATTAAAGTAGGCGCAAAATGTCGACTCGGGTAATAGATCGAAATATCCCGAGTCGAAATTTTAGTTCTACATTGAACCTCGAATTCTTCATTTGAGGCGTTATTCAGCGTCTATTTAGCTACTACTTTAACACTAAAATATGTCCGAAATCTTTTTTGCCGCTAGAGCGTCAAAGCAGGTTACGATCAAGATTATAGCCGAACGTTGCAGGGTCAAAATAGCATCTTAACATCTGTTTGTAGGAGTTTGAGTTTCAATGTAAGAGTTCTAGGTTCTATTTTCCTAAAAGTAGGTTCGTACGACTGCTAAAAGCATTAAAGTAGGTGCAAAATGTCGACTCGGGTAATAGATCGGAATATCCCGAGTCGAAATTTTAGTTCTACATTGAACCTCGAATTCTTCATTTGAGGCGTTATTCAGCGTCTATTTAGCTACTACTTTAACACTAAAATATGTTCGAAATTTCATTTTTTGCCGCTAGAGCGTCAAAGCAGGTTGCGATCAAGATTGTAGCCGAATGTTGCAGGGTCAAAATAGCATCTTAACATCTGTTTGTAGGAGTTTGAGTTTCAATGTAAGAGTTCTAGGTTCTATTTTCCTAAAAGTAGGTTCGTACGACTGCTAAAAGCATTAAAGTAGGCGCAAAATGTCGACTCGGGTAATAGATCGAAATATCCCGAGTCGAAATTTTAGTTCTACATTGAACCTCGAATTCTTCATTTGAGGCGTTATTCAGCGTCTATTTAGCTACTACTTTAACACTAAAATATGTTCGAAATTTCATTTTTTGCCGCTAGAGCGTCAAAGCAGGTTACGATCAAGATTGTAGCCGAATGTTGCAGGGTCAAAATAGCATCTTAACATCTGTTTGTAGGAGTTTGAGTTTCAATGTAAGAGTTCTAGGTTCTATTTTCCTAAAAGTAGGTTCGTACGACTGCTAAAAGCATTAAAGTAGGCGCAAAATGTCGACTCGGGTAATAGATCGAAATATCCCGAGTCGAAATTTTAGTTCTACATTGAACCTCGAATTCTTCATTTGAGGCGTTATTCAGCGTCTATTTAGCTACTACTTTAACACTAAAATATGTTCGAAATTTCATTTTTTGCCGCTAGAGCGTCAAAGCAGGTTACGATCAAGATTGTAGCCGAATGTTGCAGGGTCAAAATAGCATCTTAACATCTGTTTGTAGGAGTTTGAGTTTCAATGTAAGAGTTCTAGGTTCAATTTTCCTAAAAGTAGGTTCGTACGAATGCTAAAAGCATTAAAGTAGGCGCAAAATGTCGACTCGGGTAATAGATCGAAATATCCCGAGTCGAAATTTTAGTTCTACATTGAACCTCGAATTCTTCATTTGAGGCGTTATTCAGAGTCTATTTAGCTACTACTTTAACACTAAAATATGTCCGAAATCTTTTTTGCCGCTAGAGCGTCAAAGCAGGTTACGATCAAGATTATAGCCGAACGTTGCAGGGTCAAAATAGCATCTTAACATCTGTTTGTAGGAGTTTGAGTTTCAATGTAAGAGTTCTAGGTTCTATTTTCCTAAAAGTAGGTTCGTACGAATGCTAAAAGCATTAAAGTAGGCGCAAAATGTCGACTCGGGTAATAGATCGAAATATCCCGAGTCGAAATTTTAGTTCTACATTGAACCAAGAATTCTTCATTTGAGGCGTTATTCAGCGTCTATTTAGCTACTACTTTAACACTAAAATATGTTCGAAATTTCATTTTTTGCCGCTAGAGCGTCAAAGCAGGTTGCGATCAAGATTGTAGCCGAACGTTGCAGGGTCAAAATAGCATCTTAACATCTGTTTGTAGGAGTTTGAGTTTCAATGTAAGAGTTCTAGGTTCTATTTTCCTAAAAGTAGGTTCGTACGACTGCTAAAAGCATTAAAGTAGGCGCAAAATTTCGACTCGGGTAATAGATCGAAATATCCCGAGTCGAAATTTTAGTTCTACATTGAACCTCGAATTCTTCATTTGAGGCGTTATTCAGCGTCTATTTAGCTACTACTTTAACACTAAAATATGTTCGAAATTTCATTTTTTGCCGCTAGAGCGTCAAAGCAGGTTGCGATCAAGATTGTAGCCGAACGTTGCAAGGTCAAAATAGCATCTTAACATCTGTTTGTAGGAGTTTGAGTTTCAATGTAAGAGTTCTAGGTTCTATTTTCCTAAAAGTAGGTTCGTACGACTGCTAAAAGCATTAAAGTAGGCGCAAAATGTCGACTCGGGTAATAGATCGAAATATCCCGAGTCGAAATTTTAGTTCTACATTGAACCTCGAATTCTTCATTTGAGGCGTTATTCAGCGTCTATTTAGCTACTACTTTAACACTAAAATATGTCCGAAATCTTCTTTTTTGCCGCTAGAGCGTCAAAGCAGGTTACGATCAAGATTGTAGCCGAACGTTGCAAGGTCAAAATAGCATCTTAACATCTGTTTGTAGGAGTTTGAGTTTCAATGTAAGAGTTCTAGGTTCTATTTTCCTAAAAGTAGGTTCGTACGACTGCTAAAAGCATTAAAGTAGGCGCAAAATTTCGACTCGGGTAATAGATCGAAATATCATATGAATTTTCACGCAAAATGTATAAGAAATTCCAGTTTGTCTCTTCATTCAAGCAGATTTCTCCCCTTGCCCGAGTACGTCGACAGATCCCGCGCGATATTTGTATCTTTTTGGCACAATTAAAGAGCGCTCCGTTCCGGTGCTCTTCCGTTTTAACGCGAGGTACGCAAAGGTGCACTCGAGGACGCTAAATGCATCGACCCAACCTCGCCAATGCTCCCATTGAAAATACCTCGAGGACCACCGATGCTGCTGGGAGAAGAGTATGTTTATCCGCGCATCGAGCGTGCTGTAAAATCGAACGTCAAATTGTTCTCACCAGCGGGACCGTTCCAAGAAGACGTTTTTCATCATTTTTTCAACGAAACGAATTCTCGCGAACGATCCGAGAGACATTCGAGAGTATCACGCTCCGAGTCCGAATACGCAAAATTCTCAAAATAAAACGTTAAAAGTCAGCTCTGATATGTAGCTTGTTAGTTGAAGAACAGTTCGAACGTTCGCGCGTTAAAAATGAATCTCGCGCGGCGCATTAATTGGTTCGCGCGAGATATCGAGCAAGAGGTTAATTCGCCGCGTAATCGCGACTCCGATACCACCTCAGGCGACGACCTGACCATCAGCGCGCGCGGATGCACTTAGGTCGCGCCGCGTCCGCATCAACATGCGTCTCGCTCGCGCGCGATGAATACCGCGCGACGCATCGAAGCGCATATATGCACCGCGCGCGATACACGCATGCCGATACATGGCCGCGCGCGCGATGCACTTGCAGCGGTCGCATGTATGTACACGCGCGTTTGTTCGCGCGGGGCAACCCGGCTCTCACACGCACACGCATATGCACACAATTACGCGCGAGAAATGAGACAGGGATTATGGAGAGAACGGCGGGTAAAGGGGGTTGCAAAGTCCGAGGAACGGCTGGAGGGCGGGAGGGGGAACATTCGTTGTTTACGTTCCAACATCTGAGCCGAGGGAGGTGCACGACGGGTCATAGCGCGACACGACACGATTCCGCCACGGCAAGGACCTCCTGGTATTTCCTTACCCTGCTCGTGACGTCCAGAACCTCCTTCATGATCGCCTCGAACGCCGCCGAGTCCTGCGCCTCTTTCTGGTTCAGCAGCGCGATCTTTTCACTGAACTTCCGTGGGTTCGCCATGATGGCTCGCGGCACTAGTTTTTCGCGGACACTCGCGGAACCCGGAGCACTCACCACCACTACTACCACCACGACGATCACCACTGCTGCCGCCGCCGCTGCCGCCGCCGCCACCAGCAGCAGCACGGCCACCAATCCACTATCGTCGTCGGCACTCTGCCCCTCTCGCGGCCGCAACCTTTTGCCTCTCGTTCGTCCTCTCGACGGACGACGTACCACCGCTCGCGGAATCTCGCACGGACAACAATCGCGCAATATAACCCACGATCCGCTACATGCCCCCTCGATGGCACAGGCGAATACTGATACGCAAGATCATGCAGTGCAGCGCGCCGCACGTATCGCGCAGGAGCTACAACTGCGCGAGCTGATTGGCTGCGTGACCGCAGTCCACCGTATGGCAGCACCCGCAACGAAAATCGTATAATCTAGGGAAATAGTTACGGTGAATTGTTTGTTTTTTAATATGGCGGAAAACGAATAGAGTAACCTAATAATTAAGTGATTATAAACTAAACACACTGTAATTGTACATTTTTAGTATAAATTAATAAATACAGATGCAAATGAGAAAATGTATCAATAAATTTTACCTATTTCCGTATTCATGAAAGTAATTCTTAAGGGGAAGCTAGAGTTGCTAGTGAACTATTTTTTCACTATAGCGATGGTAATTGCAGTTTCGAAAATTCTCTTACTGCTTGTGCAGAATAAAAAATCCTTTTCCACAAATGAAGTATAGATAGAAAGAAAGTCCGCTCTACAGGACTTTATATTCAAAATGGAAAAAAGTTAAAAACTTGCATTTGTCTTTTCTAACTTTTTTCCATTTTGAATATAAAGTCCTGTAGAGCGGACTTTGTTTCTATCTATACTTCATTTGTGGAAAAGGATTTTTTATTCTGCACAAACAATAAAGAGAATTTTCGAAACTGCAATTACCATCGCTATAGTAAAAAAAATAGTTCACTAGCAACTCCAGGATCACCTTAAGGGGAAGCTGGAGTTGCTAGTGAACTATTTTTTACTATAGCGATGGTAATTGCAGTTTCGAAAATTCTCTTTATTGCTTGTGCAGAATAAAAAATCCTTTTCCACGAATGAAGTATAGATAGAAAGAAAGTCCGCTCTACAGGACTTTATATTCAAAATGGAAAAAAGTTAAAAACTTGCATTTGTCTTTTCTAACTTTTTTCCATTTTGAATATAAAGTCCTGTAGAGCGGACTTTGTTTCTATCTATACTTCATTTGTGGAAAAGGATTTTTTATTCTGCACAAGCAGTAAGAGAATTTTCGAAACTGCAATTACCATCGCTATAGTGAAAAATAGTTCACTAGCAACTCCAGGATCACCTTAAGGGGAAGCTGAAGTTGCTAGTGAACTATTTTTTCACTATAGCGATGGTAATTGCAGTTTCGAAAATTCTCTTACTGCTTGTGCAGAATAAAAAATCCTTTTCCACAAATGAAGTATAGATAGAAAGAAAGTCCGCTCTACAGGACTTTATATTCAAAATGGAAAAAAGTTAAAAACTTGCATTTGTCTTTTCTAACTTTTTTCCATTTTGAATATAAAGTCCTGTAGAGCGGACTTTCTTTCTATCTATACTTCATTTGTGGAAAAGGATTTTTTATTCTGCACAAGCAGTAAGAGAATTTTCGAAACTGCAATTACCATCGCTATAGTGAAAAATAGTTCACTAGCAACTCCAGGATCACCTTAAGGGGAAGCTGAAGTTGCTAGTGAACTATTTTTTCACTATAGCGATGGTAATTGCAGTTTCGAAAATTCTCTTACTGCTTGTGCAGAATAAAAAATCCTTTTCCACAAATGAAGTATAGATAGAAAGAAAGTCCGCTCTACAGGACTTTATATTCAAAATGGAAAAAAGTTAAAAACTTGCATTTGTCTTTTCTAACTTTTTTCCATTTTGAATATAAAGTCCTGTAGAGCGGACTTTCTTTCTATCTATACTTCATTTGTGGAAAAGGATTTTTTATTCTGCACAAGCAATAAAGAGAATTTTCGAAACTGAAATTACCATCGCTATAGTAAAAAAAATAGTTCACTAGCAACTCCAGCTTCCCCTTAAGGTGATCCTGGAGTTGCTAGTGAACTATTTTTTTTACTATAGCGATGGTAATTGCAGTTTCGAAAATTCTCTTTATTGCTTGTGCAGAATAAAAAATCCTTTTCCACAAATGAAGTATAGATAGAAAGAAAGTCCGCTCTACAGGACTTTATATTCAAAATGGAAAAAAGTTAAATCTTGCATTTATCTTTTCTAACTTTTTTCCATTTTGAATATAAAGTCCTGTAGAGCGGACTTTCTTTCTATCTATACTTCATTTGTGGAAAGGGATTTTTTATTCTGCACAAGCAATAAAGAGAATTTTCGAAACTGCAATTACCATCGCTATAGTGAAAAAATAGTTCACTAGCAACTCCAGCTTCCCCTTAAGCATATAGTTTACAGACGCTGTTTGTCTCATCCTGCTCATCAAATGTGCAAGACGTCTATGTAAATTTGCATTCAATGGCCTCTGTGTATTTATGTGCGCAAAATAAAGCGAAATAATGAAATACGATATATCTAAATATTCTATTTTCTATAATCTTTTGTGAAACACTCTTAGATTTTTGTCAGATCTTAAGAAATTGGAATAAACATACTTTTCTCTAAAATGTGTCATGTATTTGTATGTTAATGATGTTACTTTCCTCATATTTCCTCCTCTGATCAAGGATAAAAAAGCTTTGCATCAGGTTTGTCATACGGTTCCAGGAAAGTCGTATCTATAAGATAGTAATTTAATCATTAATTGTACGAAAGTAGCAACTGAACCTAATTAAAAATGGCAAACATCGATGAGGATATGTATCTGGAGCATATCCCAGCAACAGTACATAAAGAATTGATTTACGAATTAAATAAGAACTCAAATTGGCAAGTGTTGGCGTGTTACGTAGCTGAACAGCTTGGATACGAGTGGTAAAGTGATAATTACGAAAACGTTTAAACGATTGTCGTAAAAACGTAATTAAACGTTTGCTTTTAATCATTTTTTTGTTTATCACATACAGGAAGTCATGGCTACAATCGTTGCAAGAGAATATCGATGTCGCAAAAACACCAGCAGACAACTTGCTGTTCGAACTAAACGTAAAAATGTGTACAGTTGGAATATTGTGTACTTTGCTTAGAGATTGCGAACTTGGTGATGTATTATCAGTTTTACATCATCCAGGTAATCATGCTGCTATATTCTCTTTGTCTATAACTGAACCGTGCGTGAAAATCCCTCCCTATTTTTATTCATGATATTGAATAATGTCATTGTCAGAGCCATTAACGATCGTCAAACATCCATCTGATGGCATGGAACGCGACACCTTAGAAATATCCCTCGGCGAACATCTCAATCTTTCTTGTAAAGCTATCGGTATACCATCGCCAAGTTACAGATGGTGTCATAACGATAGTGAGCTGCAGGAACAGCAAAGTCATGAACTTGATATCATTATAAATAGGTAATGTTGTCTAAAGAAAAGTGTGTGACATATCGATCAATCATTTGTGGCATACAATTGGTTGCAGCTGTGATCAAGCCGGGGAATACAAGTGTAAACTCTTACAAGTCACCAATGACGGAAACACGATCTCTGCGACAAAACCGGTTTTTGTAAACGTATCCCATACACCTGTAGTTATACAGCAGCAACCGCCTGCGTTTTTAGAGATTAAAGAAGGTGAAGAATTGACAATTGGTTGTTTGGCTCAAAGCCATCCCGAACCACATTACCAGTGGTTCAGAGATAATACAAAGTTGGAAGGAGAAACGTCTAGTATATTACATGTGAGTATATATATATGTAGTAATGTTGATAGCACAGAAATAATGTATTTCGTAACAAAGAAATAATATTTCAGATAAAACAATTTAGCTCCAAATTCGAAGGGAAATATTACTGTTACATAACTAACGACGTAAATGAAGTGATTACACAAAGAAGTCATGTAATGGTAAAGATCAGATATCGTACAATTACTCACGGTTATAAGAAGTATCTTGAAATATCACATTTAAGTCAAACCTTGAATTGTTATGATAGCAGTACATATTTATATCGATACAGATGGTCCATCCTCGTGAAAAGGCAATTGCGAAAATAGCTTTGATCATTGCGAACGATGATTATGAGAATCACAAACGTTTAGAAACACCGAGGAATGATGCTGCCAAAATCGGTAATCTGTTAAAGGAGATAGGTTTTAAAGTGATCTGCCTTGCGAACTTGTCGCTCGAACAGATAAGGAATGTAACAAAAATATTCAGTGGAGTTTTAACGGAAGGAGTCTACGGTACGTCGTTAGATCTGCTATAAATAAATGGTACAGTTACTAACTTTATTTCAATGTAGGACTATTTTATTATGCCGGGCATGGTTTCAAGATGCAAGAAAGCTATATACTCGCTGTCGATGCACCGGAATCTTACTTGAGAACAGATGCGATATGCGAGAGCGAACTGCTAGCTGTATTGCTACAAAATGATCCTGCGCTCTTGGTAACAATATTAGACATGTGTCAAACTGTACCGCCAAAGTAAGGATTTCTCTGGCGCTTGTTTCTTTACCCTTTATTAAAAATCGAAAACCAAAGGAATGTAATTAAATATTGAGATCATATTGTTTCAGAGAATGTAATCCGGATATTCATAACGAAGTGCCAAAAATCAAAGAGTACAAGAGTAAGAAAAATCTGCGAAATTTAGTGCAGGCGTATTCGACTTCCAGCCACCGTCCTAGTTATGAAAGAACGAATAGCAAGTACGGATTGTATGCAACGCATCTTAGTAAATATATCAATAAAAATATACCAGTCACAAAAGTATTTGAAGAAGTAGGAAAATGTAAGATATGGAAAAGAATCGAGAAGTGCGATTTCTCACGTATACATGTGTCTTCTAATATAATAATTTTCTTGATTTACAGCAATAGATACCTTTTTAAAGGGGACGGAACGTAATCAAATTCCGATGTACGCGTTAACCATTACCAAGCCCTTCCGTCTCACTGACGCGATTTACAAAAGTAATTATGTAACTAATAAACAATTGTACATTAATTTTTATATTAATCCAACACGAATTGTATTTGTAATTTGCGTGTCATGTTACAGGAGATCCAACACCTGCTCTAAGCCGTTTAAA
This sequence comes from Ooceraea biroi, assembly GCF_003672135.1. Lineage (NCBI taxonomy): Eukaryota > Metazoa > Arthropoda > Insecta > Hymenoptera > Formicidae > Ooceraea > Ooceraea biroi. The sequence continues at coordinate 4,064,069 of NC_039517.1, read as the reverse complement.
TAAGTTAATTGCCTTCTCGACAAAGTCTCTCGAGATAAATTTTAAACAGGCCGATGTCTCGGCCAAAGCTGTAATCTCGTTATTCCAGGAACCTTATTTAAATATAATCAGGATTTCAATGTGTAATTTGGACAATTTGGAAGTAAACTTTTTTAACTCTGTACCGACACAACGAAATAACTTGTTCCAAACTGCAAGTTCCAAGCATGAATGTTGGATACATAATCCACAAATGTGTCAGGTACAATATACATGTAAATTTTATCTCGCTTCTGCAAGATAGCATTAATGTGTTTTTATTTTACAGGGACCCTTGGTTGTATCTGTCTCAAAAAATGGAACTCCTATTGGTGCAACATTGCTGCACATAAAAAAGTATATTCCACCAATATTGGAATGCATTAATAGTTGATGTATCGTGCACGAATGAATCTCCAATGAATATTTAGTTAAATGCAACAAACATGTATATTGTTATGTACAACATTATCTGCACATACAATTTCATGTGAATAATTTCCGATATATTTTTATTGAAAAATATAAAATAATGTTATAAACGACTAGTGCTTGTAATTCGAAAACAATAATGAATAGCATTCGTTTTTTATTTAACACACTGCAAAGTTTCTTTCTATAAACATATATTTCTATATTACAGAATAATGATTTACAAAAGTTACAATCCATGGCCCTCCAACATTATTTACATACTTACGCACAAATGTATAATGACAAACTACATAAGTTATGTCTTTCTGTAATTCTGACATGGACATATTCATTGGTTTCTGTTTCACATCGAGGTCTGGGAAGTAGTGACAAATTATTGAAATTTCAATGGAATGTTCGTCACCTGTGGGAAAAGTATACTTGTTACATTTCTGTGTATATAATGCTAATTTATTAAACAGTAGCCAATAATCCTACCTGTTTTATCCGTCGTAACGTTGATGTCATTTATGGCATACAGCATCATATTATTTTCCTTCACTGCAATTAACTGCCTTTGATTAGGGCTAAGAGTTTCAATTTTCATCCTTAAAGCTTCTATCACATCTTCCGTCACGAGGCCATTTAAGGATTCATAATCTTCATTCATTAAAGCCTTCGATATTAGTGTTGTTGCCTATAAATGTACAACATATTCATTAATATCTAGCCATCACTCTCACATTTTGAATCACTCGCAACAGGTCATACATGTGTGGCTCCTTTGACAAATTCGGGTGCATTAAACTCCTTATCTATGTGTGGAATAATCTTAAAAACTGCTAAATAAAACAGCTTGAAAATGGTAAAGAAACGCGGTGCGATTTGAGAAGGCCCGTCCATAAGCATGGGCAGAGAAACCCGCGGTGGAGAATCTGATCTCGTACAATAAAGTCTGCAAGCTGCAATTTTCTGGACCGTTGTAGACACTAAGTCCGGCTCATTATAATGTTGTGCGATCTTTGTTCCGTTTCTATAATTAACAGATGCAGCCATTCGTCGTAGACTGAACGGCACGATCTTTCTAAATGTCGGAACTAACATTGTAACTTGCATAAGATAGCACGGAATTGTTCTATAAACATCACAAAAATCGGAGCACTTGATGCCTTCCTAACCTATCACTCGATATTTCGACCGAGCTTATTTCTGCTCTTAATAACGTGCGTTCGTACTTGCATAAAATTCTTTCGAATGCATCATTATTGCAGATGTTACACAAACGTACATGCTATGTATAATATCTTGTAAAAGTTGTTTCATTAATTAAGAATCATTTCCACAAATTTTTATATTTGGCGCGAAACATGTGCATCATTTGAAAAGTTACTATATCCTGCTCGTTCGGCACCACAGGCATCTATACTATAACTAGACCGCTACTCCCAGTGATTTTGTACATAAAAAGTGTCCATGAAAACCATGTAATATGGTGGTCGCGCATGCGTAACGCTGGTAGAAAAAGTAATATGGCGGATAGTATATACATGTGGCCACGGTGAAGTTGCGCTTAGCGATTTGCATAATTCTGTGCTTTATTACGTGTTATTTTTATACAATTGATATTCACGCGAGAAAAGTCTTTATTTATGGTTCTACTATAGCTGCTATGTCAGTTTTGGATGTGGCTGAAGATTTATGCAAAGAAAATAAATCATATAAATACATATTAACCTACAAATTTTGACAGGACCATGTTGAACTATTATTTTCCAAAATAAGAAGTCGCCACGGCCATAATAATAACCCTAGTGCGTTTCAGTTTAGAAATGCTATGCGACAATTATGACTTTGCAACGATATTAGACATTCTACAAATGCTAACTGCATTAACTTCGATACAAATGTTTCAAGTTCTATATTTCCATTTCTTAATTTATTTAATAGATTCAATGTGTATAAATATTTTATTATAATCTACATATATATGCAGTATTATATATTACATGTAAATATTATTATATATGCATATCTAAGATTAAAAAGATATATAATAATATAAATATCCTTATATCATTAATTTTTACTTTTGTAATAAAATAAATATAAGTATATAGATATTTATATTTATAATAAATACGTTATATCTTTTTAATCATCTCATTCTAATCATATCACTTTTTCAATATATATATATATATATATTATTTATTATATAGACGTATTTATTATAAATATGTATTTATAATATGTATTTTCTTTGCATAAATCTTCAGCCACATCCAAAACTGGCATAGCAGCTATAGTAGAACCATAAATAAAGACTTTTCTCGCGTGAATATCAATTGTATAAAAATAACACGTAATAAAGCACAGAATTATGCAAATCGCTAAGCGCAACTTCACCGTGGCCACATGTATATACTATCCGCCATATTACTTTTTCTACCAGCGTTACGCATGCGCGAGTATGTAGTACATAGATTTTGCGGCCATGTATTTGACGCAAGTTAGCGGTCTAGTTATAGTATAGATGTCTGTGTTCGGCACTACGCACTGTAATTTCCTCCATCATGGGACCGCGCCATAAATGCACTAGAAAACCTCAAGTACAAAAAGTACAAAAGAGTCCTGGAACTAAAAAGCGCATTTCGTCAGGACTTTCCGCCGGTTCCACGCTCCCGGCTAAAAAGGGTGATTTTGTACGACCTACGTCCCCCTGTGGGCCCCTGCCCCCAGGAGGTTCGGCCACCCCTCCCCCCCTCGCCCAGACTGCGCTCGTCCAATAAAAATGCCGTGCATCCCTGTCGAGACCGGGCAGAATGCCCCACGGGTGGGTCCTGCTGCTGAGTCGGTGAAACTAAAACCGCGCCCGAGGATGGAAGGGTAGGAGTACCCGCAGGGAGCGCCCTACGGAAGGGTAGGTGGCCCGTGGGTCAGCGCCCCGCGGAGGGAGGTAGGGAGCCCGCGAGTCAGCGCCTCCGCGGGGGGAGGATAAGGAAAGAAGGGATCCCACGGGTCAGCACCGCCGCGGGGGGAGGGGAAGGAAGGGAGCCCGCGGATCAGCACCGCCGCAGGAGGTGGGGAAGGAAGGAAGGAAGGGAGCCCGCGGGTCAGCACCGCCGCGGGGGGTGGGGAAGGAAGGAAGGAAGGGAGCCCACGGGTCAGCACCGCCGCGGAGGGAGTCGGGAGCGCCGGACTAGGAAAGACTGGATGCTCGGCGCGGCTTATATGCCCCCACTCGGTAGTCGTGGTAGGGGTGTGACGTCACGTCGGCGGCAGTGGCGTAGCGCCGCGGGGCGCGGAGCATTTCGTGTTAACGCGGAGCAGTAGCGTAGCGTTACACTACAAAGATGTATTTTAGATAGAGTCCCTTAAGGGGATTCCTGAAGTTGCTAGTAAAACAGTGTTGCCATTTGCATAAAATGTAAACTTAAAATGCGTTTTATAAAAATTTGGCAAGTTGTACGCACAAAATTGCTATCATCCATACTCGAGATAAAATAAAGGAATATAATGAAGCTTTTCGAAGTGACTTTAGAAGCGTAATAAAGAAGAACGGTTTATTCTACTGTCTAAAAACCTCTGGAAAACACCGTTCCTTGTTATTACGTTTCTAAAGTCTCTTCGAAAAGCATCATCATATTCCTTAATTGTGTCCCCACCCTGCGAAACTGCGATTTTGTGCGTACAAATTGCGAAATTTTTATAAAAAACATTTTATTGTGCAAATGGCAGCACCATCGCGAAGAAATTCCCTGGTCACTCCAGGATCACCTTAATTGATAAACCTCAATTCCGCCATTTTCGATCCCACTAGAAACTAGACCAATCAGGTGCGAATCCACGATGTTCATACTCTTACCACAGTATAATGATATACAGTAGGGACAAAGAGCGTCGGCACCTTTGATCTTTTTCAGCCGATCCGCCATGTCTTCGGGCGGCAAGTAGCGTATCAATAATATTAGAAACCACCGCTATCAGCAAATATTTTTAATGTGTTTTCTTAAAAAAAATTACATATTTTATAAATACATAAGTAATGCATACTTTTCTTTCTCTTTTGGAAAGCGAAAAAATGATATATTATCACTGTGAATCATTGTGAAAACAATTTTGCACCGCACTCGATGTATTCTCTTAGACATTGTTTTTAACAAAAGCACAAAACAAACAATACAATACAATATGCGAATTTTTATGTTTGGTTATGTTTCTCTATCTATATGTGATCACAGTTACGGAGATAATGTGCGTTCTTTACTTTGAACGGGATTGGAAGCCGCCCAAGAACATGGCCGCTTGGGATGCGCAAGCAAATCTGCGCGCTGACTCGAAAACGGGTGCTTGTCCCTACTGTATATCCTTATCAGAGAGAAGCCTGAGAGCGGTCACGCTCGCGTTTTAACTATAACGCCTCAAATGTGGACATTGAAGTGATTGAAGTGAGTCTATCTTTATTGCTCACTGAATATTGAATAAAGATAGAATGACGCCGCGAGCGTTGGGAGCGTCAAGTGGAACGCATATGTCCACGTTTGAGGCGTTGCAGTTAAAACGCGAGCGTGTCCGCTCTCAGGCTTCTCTCTGTCCTTAAGCCCGGTGTCCACGATGCTAGAAATCGGTTCGAGATCTCGGTCCGAGAAATATGTAGCCAATCAACTTGCACTTTTACGAAAAAGCCGCAAGTTGATTGGCTACATATTTCTCGGACCGAGAACTCGGACCGATTTCTAGCATCGTGGACACCGGGCTTTATACTGTGCTCTTACTTGAGGTTCTCTAAAATGCACTAGATTAAAAAAGGTGTCCGACGCGTATCATAGTTGCATCTATTCTATGCACAGGTATCAACATAACCAAGAAAAGAGTTGTACACTTGGTTACGTGCATTTTGCGTACAATTTAAAAGACAGCAGAGAGATATATCGATTTCGAGGGAGCAAATATGAGATTAACATCCAGTTTATTATTGAAGCACGTAGGAAAATGGTCAAAGAAGTACGCAAATCTACCGGATCGTTACATAGAACGTTCTATGAGACAGGTGTGCGCAATTCTGAAACTGTCCAACAATATACATGATACATTATACATTAATGCACAATTACCACTGTGTTTGCTATTATTGCTTTTTAATGATTTAAACATTTATCACTTATTAACAAAACACAATTAGGTTTATTGGAAAACGCCCAACAAGCCAAACTACTTACAACGCACTGTGGAAAGAAGACGATTTCGTTTCTCTATACATCGCCCGTGGACTAACTACTTTCATCAGGATAATGCGCCTGGAAAAATAGACTTTATTTATGTTGAGCCCATCAAAAACTGGAGTTTCTTCCGGGGCGATAGGGTATGGTACAATGATTGTTATTAATTAACAATGTTGATCGAGAATGTAAGTAATAACATACAGAATGTGAATTATATTATCATCCAATTGTACAGGTAGAAGTTTTAGTGGGAAAAGATAAAGGAAAGCAGGGAATCGTGAAAGACATTTATCAAGAAAGAAACTGGATAATTGTGGAAGGGCTCAACACAAAATTAGAATGTGTTATGAAGGACAAAGACTTTCCTGGTATATACATGCAGCGAGAACAGCCACTGTTAGTAACCACGCAGGTGCAGTTGGTTGATCCTTCAGACTTGTAAGTGATTCGTTTGGAAAGCTTCTTTCCTGAGATGTAAGAAAAATATCACTCTGTAAAAATGTAGCATTATAAGATAAATTCAATTGTGACAGGCACAAAACAGACATAGAATGGCGTTATACCGAAGATGGGCGTCACGTGCGCATATCCGTGAGAACTGGTAGAGAAATCCCTATTCCTGCATCGGCTGAGGAAACAAGAGATTATAAAACTCCCGCGTTATATAAGGAGCAACCAAAAGATACGACCAAGGACGATGTGACGAATATAACTTTTGAAGTACGTAACTTGTATAATTGAAAATTCTCTGAGCAACAAGAAGGCAAAGTATGCAGATGCGTTTTTCCTATTTTCAGCCGAAATTAAAAACATTCGAGATGGACATCATGGATGAAATGGGCATCAAAGAAGACCGTATTCCAAAAAAAACCTATTGGTATTAACCATCGTCGTATGTACAATCCGCTGTTACTGAAATTGTTTAATGTACAATTATATTTAATAAATATATTAAGCAAATTATGGGATTTTTATGATTTTTTATATAATAAATGTAAGAGAAAACAACTTTTCGGTTTACACGATCCTTTTAAGTGAAAAATTGCTTTCATAAAGTATTGCAATACGTAAGACGGATTTTTCAACATGATTCTTGATAAGTTTACTTTTCGTTTTTTCTAAGAAATTCTATATCCATAGCAAAAGCCACTTTATAAAGCATCCTTGTTTGCAAGAACTTATTTATAGAATATAACACGATAAAGAAAGCATTTATGAATTTATTTAACAATAAGAATAAAAAGCGAATAATTTGACACTTTATAACGAATTTACATAGTTTAAAATAATATCGATATAGTATTATTATTCATTAGTTTCTCAATCAATAGCTGTTTATGCTAAATCATGTCACTCACACATATCACAGCACAAATTTCAACAAATGCAAATCCCGAAACGATTCATATTACATTTAAATATACCAATATATACTTTTACATTAGTAATACCTGTTATATTATATATGACACTTTTTCCTTAGCTTCACGCAATTAATAATTTCAGTTATAATTCGGATTAAACTAACGATTAATCAAGCGTCAATTCACGTTACGGCATTATTAGAAATTTACAATCATAAACGTAAGAGAATATAAAAGAACAGGGGAAGTGTCGTTGCAGAAATCGAGATTTGAGAGATACTAGAAAAATATCATCTACGTTCATTGCAAAGCTCGAATGTTTCGAGCCTTCGAATTCGAATTCGAAGTTAAACGTAACAAAACGGATCCACATCAATTAAAAATTTAAACTCAATTTAGTTAGATTTAAATTTAAATGTAATTTGAACATATGTATAATAATGTATGAATTCAAATCGAAGTTTGAATTAGAGTATGAATTTGAGCTCGTCGGTGCAGCTCCGTTCAATTAGCGCGCACTTCACATCGTACATGGCTAGTTTGAAAAATTCGCTTGCCGCGGGCGAATCGCGCGTCTATGCAAGTGCCGTTTTTTCATCGTCGCGTACGTTTTAAGTTTATACTTTTCTACCGAAAGTGGACTCCTGCTAGATTCTTAACAGAAATAAATATCACGGGAGGCAGAATTGACTCGAGAAATTAAGTGCAAGGAAAAAAGAAGCACCGAATACTACAAATTGGTTCCAGCACGACCATCCGCCATGTTACTCCTTTCGTTTGCGACTTGAGCCGCATCTCTGGGTAAGTAATTTTATCCGAAACCTATTCTCTGCCGTTCTATTACGTTCTTATTGTGCCTATGAAAGTTAATTAAGGGGGGAGCCTGCTTTAGAACGTTGAAAATAAGGTATAATTTTACGAATTTTTTTGGAGAAACTATACAGCGGATCATTATAAAACTTTGATGCATTTATTAGTACGTGTTTAAAGATAAAAAAAATTATTTTTTTATTTGAATATATCGCCTGTAGAGGTCGTCTTGGAGGCATTGTAAATTGGTGAGCATTCTCCTGCCTCCAAATTTCATCCAAACTGAAAAATTGAAATATTTTCTCGTTATTTATGAATTCCCATCGTCGATGAACCTTTAATATTCATAAAAACATGAAGTTAAACAATTATTTTTGCATGAAAAAGTTCAAAAACTTTGCCTAAAAATCGTACTTTTGTGTTCTAAGCTCGACTATTTTGGCACTTTTCAACTTTTTTCTTCTCTCTTTGGTTCATCGACGATGGGAATTCATAAATAACGAGAAGATATTTCAATTTTTCAGTTTAGACGAAATTTGGAGGCAGGAGAATGCTCACCAATTTGCAATGCCGGCGACGCGGCCGCACTAAGATTTCTCCAGGACGACCTCTACAAGCGATATATTCAAATCAAAAAATAATTTTTTTATCTTTAAACATGTACTAATAAATGCATCAAAGTTTTATAATGATCCGCTGTATAGTTTCTCCAAAAACAATTCGTAAAATATACCTTATTTTCAGCGTTCTAAAGCAGGCTCCCCCCTTAATTGCGCACAAGAAACGTGCGACTCGCTCGAGGAATAATTTCGTTGCTCGGCATAGATCGCTACGGATATTTCGCCGGTGTATAATTATGCGTAATTACGCATATTATATCGATACTACTGACGTTGCTGCGACGCTTGATATACATGATTTCCGTGCTGCTTTTCACGGAAACTATCTAGCGTCGCGAAAATAAGAATCGCGAAGAGTTCATTTGTGCGACTCAACCTGAATTTTGGAATCGACGATCTCTTTTGCCGTGATAGAAAATATCGTGCTTCCGAGCGCTGCGGGAGAGGGCGCCAAATGCCTATTCGCGCATCGCATCGTCTTATTGCAACTATGTCGGATATTGAAACGTGTCTCGCTCGGTATTACTCGGTATTACTCGGTGCTGTATAATAATGTAACCATAGACATAGTAAGAATAGACCGAGCGTGAAGCGCAAAACGTGAAGCACAGCTAGAAAAGGACGGAAAGTAGGTGGAGGATCTCTTTCTCTCTCTGTCGCGTCTTCCCCACTCTCCGCTCTTACCCCCACTCTTCTTTCCTGAGAGAGAGAGAGAGAGAGAGAGAGAGAGCAATCCTTCGCCTGCTTTCTCTCTTTTTCTACCTGTGATTCACTGCCAAGTTGAGAACACGCTCGGTCTATTCTTACTATGTCTATGAATGTAACGGAGCATATCGGGCTCTACTGCCACTTTATCGAGATAGTCTAAAGTAAATAATTAACAGGAACAACTATAGTAAGGCGACGGGACGGCTACGGTAAAATCAATTAGGAATATAGGCGATCTACGCAATCGGGCTGATATTTTAATTACATATTCACCCTATTTGCCCGTCGCAAATACTTAATTCGAACTATTACTGCACGGCCGGCACTGTAAAATTAATGTCGTACGAACGACGCATCAATGCTGCTCTATATAATTAATTGAAGAAAGAACACATGTCTATCTATTCCACTCCATTAACATTACGTTTTATTGCGTATGGCATGTGTTTGAGGCGCTCTCTATCGCCGCTTTTTCATCAAATCTCCGTAATGATCAATGTAATAAATTACTAATTATCTTGATTACTGCATATTATGTGAGTGCTACTGCACTTTGAATTGTCAATTCGAGAATTTGAAAACTTTCAACCACTAAATTTTGTTCTTGCATTACGAGCTCTGATTTTATGAAAATATACAATTGCATCGATACCATACATTCATTACGTTATATCGCAAATTTACATATTAAAAAAGCAGCTATTTATTGCTATTTACGTACAAGTATATATTCTCTAAAGATGCAATACTTGTAAGACGCCTGATCGAAAGGCAAAAAATAAGTTAGCAAATTTTTGAATTTGCACTATCTTGTTTTCTTGTTAATTAATAATTGTTAATTAATAATTCGTCTAGGTGACTAAAGCAACGAACATACACTATAATAGTTATAATTCGATCATAGGCGCTTCATAAATATCGTAGAACATCTTTTTACAAATCGGCGATAGCAATTTTTGATTTTTTAGTTACAAATTGTAATTATCGATATTTTAATAATTGCACGCGCGTAGATTTATGTCTTATTCAAATTCACAAATTGAATAGAACAGCATTTCGCGTGATACAAATCGAATCAAAAATTTGTCAAACAAGAAATTTACACACTTCATTAACCATTATACCTACTTAACGAATATCGATCGAAAGAGTAACAAACAGTCGCTTGCTTGGCACATTCCTGCAGTCTGTCTACATCGTAGACATCGTACATCCTGCATTCTGTATACCATCGGACGATTTCCTGTTCCTCACGAGGACTTGATGGCAGGATGCCTGACTAGGAGATTCACTTCACCGTCGTGTAGCTTCTTCATCAAAGACCATGCTTCTATTCTTGACATTCGCGTCACATCGTTACCGTTCACTTCGAGCAACTGGTCCCCGGCTTTCAACGCACCAGTCTTCTCGGCAGCACCTCCTGTAATAAAAAATTAAGTCATTTTTCATCATCACGGTACTGAAATTAATTGCGCTGTACATATCGATTGCAAATACCGGTGAATATCTTCTTGATAATTAGAGGTCTGTCCCCGAGTGGACTGTCTCTGCCGCCTTCTAGACTAAATCCCAAACCAGCTCCGTCTTTGTAGACTGCCACGGTCGACGGTGGTCCCCACGCTGTATCCTCCACGGTTCCATTCGTCTCTAACCCTGAGAAATCCCCCAAAAATTCCGCTGTCAGATATTATTACGTTGTCGTGAAAAACTGATGTTGGAAAATTGCATGTGCTTACCTTCAACGATGGTTTCGACGCTCGCGGTTCGCGACCTCAGTTTGCAGCCTTCTTCCATTCTGGCCCTCGACACTACCAGCACGACCTCTGACCTCGGTTGCTTCAGTACTGCCATGCTCTCTCTGTGCGTGAGACCCCGCGTACTCCGGCCGTTTATACTGAGAATCCTATCTGCTCTCTGTATCCGGCCGTCTTTGTCGGCGATCGAGTGCGTCAGCACCCGGTGAACCGTGATCTCCTTCACTTCGCAGTCCGCACCACCGGCCAAAGTGATGCCGACACTGCCAGTCGGATTTTCCTTGTGAAGTAGAACGACTATAACGTCGTGTGCACCACGTGCCTCCTCCAAACTCGCTTCCTCCACGAGTTGCGCCAGTTCTTGCTGCGAGATCAAGCTGGTGCTGCTGGCCAACGAGCTGATGCTGCCGAATTGCTCGCCGTAACATCGGTCGGTGTCCGTTTCCGTTCCGTCCACGCTGCTGTCCAGACTCGGAAATCGATTATGAGCGCCGCCAACATTCTGCTGTAACTGGCTGTGCACGGGACTCGCATCCATCTTCTCCAGGGCTTTCTTCATATCCGTTACACTGGCGCTACGTCGATTCAAGCCACGAGATGTCGGAATTTTCGACGTCGAGCTCTTCGCCCTCTCGACGCTTTCCGACGTTTCGTCGCCGCTGTCGAGTACTTTGGCTTTTCCCAGAGTGGGTATTTTCGAGACGAAAGGTCGGTCCTCCGACCAGGATTCGTTCGAAGTAGTGGAGCTCCTTCTACCTAATCGATTTTCTTTCGAGTCCCATGTAGATTTCACTGGTGAACTTGACGGTATCGTGCCGTTCTTTTCAATTTTCGGCTCTGTGCTTGGCGCACGGAGCAATTTCGAGTCCGCCTTCGCGCCCAGTATGTCTTCAAGACTCATCTGACTCTTCGATCTGCCAAAAGTTCCTTCGTCGACATGTATAGCCGATCTGGATCTGCTCTTGGTGGTCAAAATTGTCAAGAGATCGTTTTGATCCTCCGTGCCCTTTCCGGGAGTTAAACCTGCTCTGCTTTGCGGTTTTGATGTTTCGATCGCGACATTCCTCGTTTCTCCCATTGTACTTTTGCTCTTTGAGGATAAGTCACCGTTGTTAAGAGATTCATCGAACATGGAACCACGATTATTTCTCGTTGTGTGAATCATGGATGATTTTTCCAAATTTTGAGCCGATGGATTCTTGTTATTCGATTTTTCTCCCACGGATCGCACCAAAGACTTTGCCTCTGCTCGAACCCACATTTTGAGATCGTTCGATGGTTCTAACATCTCGGATTTGGGTGGTCTAACAACCGGTGGTGGTACGCTTCTTTTAGGTGGCAGCTTAGGCTCTTCTCCCTTCTTCTGAAAACCTTCGTTCGTCGCGAAGGAATCGGCGACTTCTATGTAAGCTATTTTAATCTCCTGTTTGCTCGCGGTATTACTCCCCGAATTATTGGCCATCTGATGAACAGCACTGTCATTTTCGATAGCTCTCGCGGCGTCTTCGTCGTCGGAAAATTTTCGCTGGATTAACGGTGATCCGTTCAGATCTCTTCCGCTTCGGCATCTAGCGCTCGCCAGAATATTCTTCCGGTTTATCGCCTCGACGCTTTGCGGCTTTAGTACTCTTCGCGACAGGGATTCGGCGCTGGCCTGAGATCCCGAAGTCAACGTCGAGGACGCGCTGCAATTAGTGTCGGTACTATTCGATCGTCTCAGTTGTCTCTGAGGTATCTGTGAGCTCCTCGAGACGAACTCGTTTGGTTGCGGTGAACGCGGATTCGAACCGCTGCTACTAGACGGCGATCTCTCAGTCAGGTATGTACGTTCTCCGAGACTTCCCATTCGAGAGCTGAGTTGATCTTTGTCGGATTCACTAATTGTATCTCTGACGTCCCGCGTGATTGAAGTTCTGGCCAAACTCTCCGCGATCAAGGGTCGACGATGATAGTTTAATTCTGTGGAAACGTAAGATCTCTCCGAGGAGATTGTGGACCTTTCTGATGGTACCGGCGACATCGGGGGACTGAAGCCGCGTGATATGCTACTCTGAGAACTGCTCACCGCTGAATCGTTGTCGGAGTCATCATAATCCAAACGAGCCTTTCTCTGCATCATTTTCGGCCTGGTACGCGAGCCATCCGGTGAGCTGGTCGTCGACGCAAATTCAAAGCTGTAATCGCTTCTCGTCGGACTGCAGATACTTTCCAAGCTTTTTGGCGGCTCCGAGATTGTGGACGTTGCGGTTGATTGCGAATTCCTGATAGAGCTACCGTTTATCGAGGAATTCGTCGTCACGGACGTATTATAAACCGCGAGAGATTTTCTTTTGAAAGCTGGGGAATATTTCGAGTGTATCTGTGGTGCTGGCATCTTGAAGGAGGTTGTCGCTTTCAAGGGCTGGCTCGCCGAGCTGGCATTGCTGGCCAAGGAACTTTGAGATCCCCATTTGTCCTGAATGTTTGCCTTTGGTATCTGTGCATGGAAAGAAAGAGATATGTTGTTAATTTTTCAAGTTTGTTCCACAATTCATAAACATTCAGAATTACATATCTTTAATAACGTTAATGATGTCTCAAATCTTACCTGATGCAACAATATCGAATCCCGCGATTTGATTTCCGGTAGATCAACGATAGGCTGTTCGATCGAAACTGTGTCTTTCTCCGGAATAACGAGGCCACGTAATTTCGACATCGATTTCCGCCTCTGCTCGATCAGTTGATTCAAGCTGCTTCTTCTCACGTCCTCCCCGGGACGTCTAAACGTCGACGCCAAGGAATTCGTTCTCGAAATCTGCGAATTACTGACGGAATCGGCCAATGAACTTCGATCCTGCACGAAAGGCATGGAACCCGAGAAACTGGTAGCGCGTGTCAATGAAGGCGTGCTCGTTGTCTTGATGGGACTGTTGTTATTGCTACAAGCACTCGTGGCTTTACCGATATTTGGATACGCGGCGCTCTGCGAATTACCGCTTTCATTGGTGTTTGCGCAATAGGTCTTCGTGTTTGAAAAGGTTTGCTTGTCGTACACAGATGTCAACGGACTGGATAGCGGCGTAATTTTCGGCGGAACGATTGGTAGCGTTTTCGGAACACGCGTCGTCGGTGTAGTCGGACTTGAAAAAGCGGGCTGAACAGTTTGAGGCAAGCTTGGCGTTCTCTGGTTATATTTTCTTGTAGAATCGTGTCCTGTCGTATTCGTAGCTCTGGCCGAATCCGTAAGATCGAAAGAGCTCTGTGTTCTATCGGTGAAAAAGGATGGCCGATCCCGCGGTCCGTTATTCTTATCGTCGCAGCAAACATCTTCGGAGGATTTGTACTTGGACAGACGTTTGCCATTGCTCGTCGTGACCGCCGCGGCTGTTACAGAATTGGGAAATAAGGGCGCATCGAGATTACTCTGAGACGAGAACATAGCGATTTTGTCTCGGACAGATCGCTCCGACTTGTCATCTTGCCTCCAAAGATCGCCATTCAGAGAGAACTTTCTCTGCGGCGATTCTGTCGCGGGAACATTTCTAGCGTGCAAAACTGATTGCTCCATCTTGGGCGGACCTAAATAACACGATATACTTTGTAAAAAGTATAAGAAATACGAGTTACGTAAAAGTATGCAGTCGAAGTAATTTTAAAAAGGGGGCAAACCAATTTTGCCAGATTATTGGGTGTCAATTTGATCCGATTTAATAATTTTAATAATTTAATAATAGTTTTGCAATATGTCAGCATCGCTTCTTTCAAAGAAAAAATAAATGAGGACAGGTTTAATTCAAAACTAAATGAATACCTGTTAGTGGTAGAGGTGGTGGTGTATCAACAGGCGTGTCCTTTTCCACGTGGCTTGGCACTTGGTCGATCGTCGTCACGTCCTTGTGATAATATCCGGCAATTTCCATTTTTTTCTCGCTCATCATTAAATTGCTGTTAGTCATCTGACAAGGATAAAGCGAGCTTCCCGCGCTGATGGGAGCGTTATTCTTCGCGACATCTTCCAAAGTCTGATAAGACAATTTTCTTTCTTCATTAGTAAGCTCGGAAGATTTCACGTCCTGGCATACATTATCCATACTAGCCGGAGCAGCCTTGCCAATCTCCAATCGGACGTTCTCCATATTTGTTAAAGCGACTTTGTTGATATCCTGCCTTTCAGGACTCGTCAACGTCATCTTACCATCAGATAGAATGATGCTCCTCGAACCGACAACGTTGCTGTCGTTCGTGAGCATTTTAAAAGTCTCGCTAGCACGGAACGGTTCGTTTTCGTTGCACAATCCGCCGCCATTCGCGGTTATCGTTGCTGTCCTCGTCGCGGCGATGTATCTGTACGGTGGCTGGTTGCTGCTGTTGCTAAATTCTTGGTACGCAGCTGGAAATTCGTCCCCGTCCGGGGGCAGGCGCTGACCGCCTCCGCAATTCTCCATCCTACCATTTACCGTATCTGCAATAGCGATTTCGAATTAATTATCCATGGAAAAACAGATTGGAAGGATAGACGATGACATGAAATTATTTTATTCGACATATAATCTCGACGAAAATAAAACGAGAAGATTCCTTCGTGCAATCTCTTTCTTCAATATGATAAATTGAAAGATAACAAAATTGTACAATTGCCGTTTTCATTACGCGCTTGAGAAGCTATCGTTTACATAAAGTGTCTGTTTCGTTTTCTGATAAGTAACGGATTCAAGGTAAGCAGACTTTGCATCAATGGAATTTGGATAGCGCTATCCTCATTGCTCGGCCAAATATCGTAGATCGCGTGGATTCCTAGGAGATTAGAGAGATTTCAATCAAAAATATTTTGTTTTTCTTACGACTTTGCTAATGAAAAGAAATTAATTTTATTCTCCTCGATATTTATTTCATAAATATTGCTTTTTCACGAATGAAATTATTCTTTTACACATATAACTTCGCTTTGTAAAAATTCACTCGGGAAGGAAGTGCATCGACAAAAATACTAGCGATCAAACAGCGAACGAGCAAACCACTTGAGTGATTCATCGCACATGTATCGACACATTACACATCGCAATGAATTGTCGTTTAAAAAGTGACATCATTTCTTCGTTTTTTCATGATCTTTGCGTTAAGAATTAAATGCAAAATTTTGTGCGATTACTTTATATAATTATATAAATCTGTCGCTTCATTAAGATTTACTCCAAATCTCTCGACATTTCATTAGAAGGCGCCAACTAATCGGTTTCGTATAGATTCGCGCAATCCCAAGGATTTCTACATTCTAAACTCGCCTACTGATAAAACATTTGCATATTCGCGCTATCTATTCTAAACAGAAATATTTAAATCGAGCGGATTACGACGTCGTTAACGGTATGACACTGCACACCGTAATATCGGAATATAGAGATATAGAGAATATAGATATATCGGAATGTAGAGCCTCATTTTCAATGTTTTTATGCACAAACACTCGAGGATATCCAAATGAGCTTTTCGAAATATGCTGGTCTCGGTAAATTGCAACTCATCGTTGTCGCGTTGTCGAAGACTCACGTACGTCGTCATATCGCGAGACTCTGACTAACTTTAATTCGCCTGAATAAAGCGCGCCGCGCTAACTTCTGATTAACATTCCTGGCATAGTACGG
The DNA here is from genome assembly GCF_003672135.1 of Ooceraea biroi. NCBI lineage: Eukaryota > Metazoa > Arthropoda > Insecta > Hymenoptera > Formicidae > Ooceraea > Ooceraea biroi. The sequence goes on along the minus strand of NC_039517.1, from coordinate 4,047,535 downwards.
TACCGTGTAACTAATCACCGATACGTATGCACGTGCAGCAGATGCAACTTTCGCGCTGCCTCGTGTTTTTCGATGCGTGCGACGTGTATGTCCAGACGATCGCACCATATTTGTACCGGTATCAGGCACGCCGCGTGTCATCGTATGGGTAAATGCGTTCAAGTGCACGCATACCATTCTCTGTATTCTGTATATGTGTGTATGTGCGTGAGTACTTTATTATGGATGCAGCAGTTATCTATCCAAATTCCAAAATCGAATTTCAATAAATTGAGAGAGGCTTCCTACACGTCGTCCTGAAATGATAAAGTAAAAAGCAATCGAACAAATGTCGAGTGTCACTCTGAACTTCCACCTGTGCTTATATGCAAATATTTTATTGCGAGCTTATGGTGAAGCTATAATTATCATGTTATCATTATAATCAGTCAGTTAAATGATACGTAAATTAAGAGTCGATTGCTATATCTTTGCTAAATGTGTTATTTTTGAAAAATTCTTGAGGAGTAACAAAACTGGAAAATAAATGATGCATTTCGGCGAAGTTTTAACTAGTCAGCGGTAATTATAGTGCTGATTTCAGCACGTAATATACTTTCAAAGATAGTATACCTGATTACACTCCGCGTACAACACCCAGGACTCACAGGACCTGTTGTACGGACCGTACAACCACTTTGCGAGCATTAAGCTGGCAGGCAATTAATTTTAATCATCGAAAAGTACATAACTCAACTCGCGGTTACGGCAAACTTTCACGTAGAAGAAGTCCATCGCGCGTTTTGCTCGAGCCTGAACTTGCTCGGTACGGAACGATTCCGAGAAGAACGTTAATGTATCGTCGAGATGAAGCAGAAAACAACGGCAGAAGTTCTCCGGTTGTACCGGCAAGAAGGTTGTCGTAAGACTGGGCGACATTGCTGGTCGAGGCCAGCTTCCGCGGTTAGCACCGACACCAGGCGCTTTCGTGCACGAGAGAAGGGGTAGGCTCGCGTTCAGTGTGCCACCGTGGCTACGCTTTTAGTTTTGCCGCTCGAAATTATGTTCTTTGCAGGTATTATACCGTATATAAAAAATCAGCATATACTCGTGTACTTGCTCTCGCTTAATTTCCCGTGCTCGAATCTCATCTACTGCGGCGTCCGCATTTGTCTCTTAATTCTTTTCTGAAGATGGATGTCGGCGTACGTTCGTCAAATTATTTGATGTTTACGGATTCTCGAGGTCTCTCTTTTCCAGTTGAACAAAAAGATGTAGACACTCGTCATAAGTCAGCGACGCGAGACATAGGAGTTCCTCTCGAACGTGTAGATCTGCGTCTCGTGCATTAGTCCGCGGATGTCCCCTAAGCGGCTACGTGAGTCGATTAATCTTGCGGAATGTGTCAACGAAACGAAACGGTTTGCTCGTCGGGGAGAAGTCGTAGGACGCGAGCCGGAAGATCTATGTTAGACTGGATGTACCGCTACGCGATATAATCGGCTTTGAGATGAGCCGACGATTTTGTCATGCCACTGAGTTACGTCGCCTCCCGTAATCCCGTGGGCGATGATGTGATTCATCGATAGAGGCAGGAGAACGAATCGAGCGCGTGTATTGGAATCAGATTAGCAACTAAAATAAAAAGAAATTAATGTTATTACGAGTCATCCTGAGAAGCAGTGCCGCTTGAGGGATATGAATTAATCCATGATATAAATGCAAATGCTAAAACATTGCCGCCCGTTCCTGAAACGTGAGTAACATAAATCTCGTCTTATGCTAAACGCTTTGGAATATTTTCTCTTAATGTACTGCGAATTTGCAAGTATTTTAATTAGAGAATTCTCTTGACACAAGAGTAGTGCAGATTACCGAACGATATGCAAAGATGCAATCGTGCTATTCCATCATGACTACGATGATTCTTATTATGCACACGCTTATACACGTATCTCGGTGGTGCACAGGTATGATAATGGTGGTTACTCCATACAAATTGCAGCCGTAAATTACGTCATTATGCATATGGTTTCTGAATGCGAGATTGCGTCTGTCGCAACAGCGTGACGGACGGCGGCCGGCTTTCTTTGTCGAATATTGTTTCGGAAAAGAAAGACAGGCTGTGCGAAATCAATGCCGTCACTAAAAGCCACTTGTCCTTGGCATGGAGATCCGAATCGCGCGCGTTGCGTCAATGTACTTCGAGGATATAGAACCTTGCGATTATTAATTGTTATTTTTATCTCCTCTAATGGTGGTCTCTCCTTCTGCCTCATCGTGCGACATTCACGTCGTTAAACGTGCTCGTGACACGAATATATCGTTGTACGTGAAGCAACGTGTTCAACAATAAGCTCGCGTGTTACAAGGTAAATCGCAAATTTTCAAGCATAGCATATATAAAGCGCAGCGAGATTATTACAAGTGTAAGATCTGGAAAGATAGTCGAGACTGACAGGTCGTATAGGGGATTAGAATGAAAACAAGTTGATCACAACAGTAGGAGTATTGGCCGTACAGCCTAAGACCTAGGCGTGTGAACCAGGGATCCCGGAGAGTTCGAGTTCAAATCTAAGGCAGTCCCCTAGTTATTTTTCGCCTCTTACAATTCAGAAGTGGGATAAAATCCGCTGCCCCTCGAAGACAGTTGAGATTCATCCGCTACCCCTCGGAGAGGAGGGAGTTGAGAAGCAGCTGGCCGGTAGTGAAGCCTGAACATGGAGGTCGGGACGGACTCAGAGGAGTGAACCAACATGGAGATTGGGAAGGACTCAGAGGAGTGAACCAACATGGAGATTGGGAAGGACTCAGAGGAGTGAACCAACATGGAGGTTGGGAGGGACTCGGAAGAGTGAACCACAAATGGATGTTGGAAGGGACTCAGAAGAGTGAACCAAAAATGGAGGTTGGGAGGGACTCAAGTGGAGTGAACCAACATGGAGATTGGGAAGGACTCAGAGGAGTGAACCAACATGGAGGTTGGGAGGGACTCGGAAGAGTGAACCACAAATGGATGTTGGAAGGGACTCAGAAGAGTGAACCAAAAATGGAGATTGGGAAGGACTCAGGGGAGTGAACCAACATGGAGATTGGGAAGGACTCAGAGGAGTGAACCAACATGGAGGTTGGGAGGGACTCGGAAGAGTGAACCACAAATGGATGTTGGAAGGGACTCAGAAGAGTGAACCAAAAATGGAGATTGGGAAGGACTCAGAGGAGTGAACCAACATGGAGGTTGGGAGGGACTCGGAAGAGTGAACCACAAATGGATGTTGGAAGGGACTCAGAAGAGTGAACCAAAAATGGAGATTGGGAAGGACTCAGGGGAGTGAACCAACATGGAGATTGGGAAGGACTCAGAGGAGTGAACCAACATGGAGGTTGGGAGGGACTCGGAAGAGTGAACCACAAATGGATGTTGGAAGGGATTCAGAAGAGTGAACCAAAAATGGAGATTGGGAAGGACTCAGGGGAGTGAACCAACATGGAGATTGGGAAGGACTCAGAGGAGTGAACCAACATGGAGGTTGGGAGGGACTCGGAAGAGTGAACCACAAATGGATGTTGGAAGGGACTCAGAAGAGTGAACCAAAAATGGAGATTGGGAAGGACTCAGAGGAGTGAACCAACATGGAGGTTGGGAGGGACTCGGAAGAGTGAACCACAAATGGATGTTGGAAGGGACTCAGAAGAGTGAACCAAAAATGGAGGTTGGGAGGGACTCAAGTGGAGTGAACCGACGATTTGGAGACATTCGGGGACGAATTTAATGTCAGGCTGGCCGAGCTGTAAGATCTGGAAAAATAGTCGAGACTGACAGGTCGTATAGAGGATCGGAATGAAAACAAGTTGATCACAACAGTAGGAGTATTGGCCGTACAGCCTAAGGCCTAGGCGTGTGAACCAGGGATCCCGGAGAGTTCGAGTTCAAATCTAAGGCAGTCTCCTAGTTATTTTTCGCCTCTTACACAAATAATTACAAGTAACGTATTATAACGTTGTACCTTTCACAAAATGTTATGTATTTTCTAACATACACATACATTTTCTGTTGTCGTCTCGTATTTTCGAAAAGCAATCCTCTTTTTCGAGGTTTCAGGTGCGTAGAGCACACCGCAATTTAATACAATACATCGAACGCGTTGAAGGATTCGTCTAGAGCTGCAGATCTAGGAGCGATCTCGTATTTGCTCTACGTTTCATTATAAAACTTGCCAGACGCAAAGGCTACTCATGTTAATTTAATAGCAGTTCCGTAACCCGCAGTTATTCCGCGTAAAGGTCTCGTTTTTGCGATTCGGTTCTTTTCCGCGCACGAGTTTTCCTACTTTCCGTAACCGCTTGCAAAACTATAGCGGTTGACGTAATAACGACCGTGCAAATATTAGATAATCTGTGTCGAATGGCCGTGTCGCGCGAACGTCTACCTCCGATAAAGGGACATGCCGATGCGGCCGATTCCTGGTTCGGTTGCGAAACTTGGACGTTTTGCTCACGGTAATCTCACAGTCTGATTCACTCGTTACATCACCTTTCTACCTTTCTACCTTCTCCATGATTCCACGACATGATGCCGTCGTGCTGTCGCGATTGTTAAAAAGGTCCTAAAATAAGACGCGGGCTCGCGTTCACATCGCGCCGACACGCACATAACGGTCGTTTATCACGTTTGACTCTCGCGCGGAAGTGAGAAGTGTCATATCACGAGAGATTCATTTGACGTCTCGGACACTACGGATTAATACCCCATATTTCATGAGGGGGAATATTGAAACGCTCTTGCTCAATGCGGCTTAAGCCTCTTATCGAAAGCTTGAGAAATCGGTTGGAATCCCAAAGAGAATCTCTTTTCCATTAGATAAAATCGGTCCCTATACGGTGCATATGGTAAAACGTCCAATCGAGGGACGACGACATATTTTTGCCGTTAGCCGCCAGCTCGTGACGCTTCGTGGACAGAAATAAAATTTTACATCGCGGAAGTACCGCATCGTGATGGCGATTAAAATCCATCCGCGATAAAATCGATTCTGCAATCCCCCCCTCGACGAATCTTTGACTACCTAGCATGTGCAGTCGAGTCGCAGACCATAAAATCTCGACACGGCGCGGCATGGCGCGGCGTACGGCCGATGTACGCGCGCGCGCACGTGCGATTTCGCGAGAGGATTTGACACGGCGTGAGCAGTCGGCAGCATATTTTTGCCACTACACCGGCTAGACAGCGAATATTTCTCGTTCAGAAATAAGATTCCAGAATGCGGAAACATTGGCATTAAACGCGGCGGTCCGATGCGTACGTGCTTCGAGAGGCCGATGACGCTTGCCATCGCCGACTCCGCTCGTGCCTTCGTGGGAGCGGGCTGTAAACTGAGTAGGAAGCGAATCACTTTGCGAGAATCTTATCCAATTAATTTTTTGCAAAAAAGAAAAATGGAAAAGGACCGGTAGCGACCGTTGCATCCACTAGCGGAACTCGCGAGATACTATTGTGAGAAAAACGCGTATCGAGGATATGCACCAGCATACGAAGCATGGATAAAAGAAGGAAGAACCGCTCTTTATCATCTCGATGGATCTGCCGTGTGTGCTAGTAAAGGTCTCTCAATACGCGTCGAAAGAATGAAATAATCAGATGGTTGGATTTCCTGTCGGGCTTTGATAAGAACCTGCTTCATTGTCACGTTCGTCACGTCCCATTCTTTCATCTTGTTACTGCAGAAACATTCAGCGCCAGCTGACGTTAGCCGCAAGATTGTTTCGGTCACTCGAGTCGACTGTAAGTTATAAATTTGATATGCTTTCTTCCGTTTGATTAAAAATCGTTGCTTCGACGTTCGGCCAGACATCGGTCGGTGTTGCCCGTTGCTAGTTTACGAGGCAACGTGAGATGTTCGTTACCTAGCATTGCTGGTTTCGAGCAAGATCGTGACGCGTCGGGAGGATCTCAATGTGAAGTTCGCAACACGATCGGGGACGAATTCTACAGACTTTCACCATAGCGAAGGACGGGAGATCGGCGTAAATCGCATGGGGTATTCGCACGGGTTAATACCATTGTTACCCGAGATTGGTCGATCCGGTGCTGACCGTGCGCGTGTCGTGTGTCCGTCTGACATTTTCGATTCATTTCGCGAGCGAAGAGCGACTTTGACACGGCGTCCCGGAGTTATCGTTGCCTCGCGATGAATACGGTCCACGGGCCGCTGCACATAAACGCAATAGCATTGTCGAAATCGTCGAGTCATATCTTAATTCCTTACGATAAGATCGTTCGCGAAAGTAATATGTCGATCTTGGACAAGTTTTTATGGTCCCATTGTTCGCTGATCGCGCGGAAAAGTCGCGCGTTCTTACAGCTTTGGCCTACTGCGAAGTACTTTGACTTGCTTAAGTAATAGATATTTTATGGATCTCTTTTTTCTTACCTTTGTTCGGATTCTTGTTCTCCTCCTCCGTGTATTCCGTAATCTTGCTCACACGGTCCGCTTCGTCATCTCGCGCTGCAACAAATGCACGTACCATTATTTATTATACACAGTGTCTAAGCCATTGCTGCGTGAACCTTTAAACACAGTGTGCCTCTATACGAAGACTACGTGCAGTTGTGCTTACTGATCACAGCTGTGATCGTGAGAGAAATCGCTCATTTTGTTAGAATATTGTCAAGATGACTCGTATCGATTCTTTGAAGTTGAAGTAGCAAAGAGGAACGTCTGACATATACAGGGTGTTCCGGGTTTTAACCGACAAACTGCGGGAGCATATTCTACTAGTGGAAATAAGAAAGAATTCTTATATCGAGTTTGCTTAGAAATGCTTTATTACAAAGTTATAAACCAATATTGAAAAGAAATATCAGATAAGTAACAACGGAACATAGTGTAGAATTTGCAAGGTCGAAGATATTTATGTATGTGTATTCACATGTATTCATGTTCACTATGTTGAAACGATTCAGTATGATTGTTACTTTCACAACAGTAGCTGTTAGGTTTCAATCGTCGTGTGAACTAGCAATTACTATCAGAATGCCAAAAGTGTTTTCAAATGAGGAATACACTGATATTCATTTCGTGTACGGATTCTGTGACGGAAATGCACGAGCTGCCGTACGAGAGTATCAACGTAGATTTCCTAACAGGAGAGTACCAGATAGATTTAAAGCAACGAATTACTAATTCAGTTACTGAGATGCAACAAATTTTCAGGAATGTCGTACCGTAACAAATTCTGTACTACGTCGATGTCTAGCTTGTATCGATGTGCAAGGACAACATTTTGAAATGCGTCACTAAATCATTGCGTAGATAATTTTTATTTTTGTGAAAAAATCCGTTGTTACTTATCTGATATTTCTTTTCAATATTGGTTTATAACTTTGTAATAAAGCATTTCTAAGCAAACTCGATATAAGAATTTTTTCTTATTTCCACTAGTAGAATATGCTCCCGCAGTTTGTCGGTTAAAACCCGGGACACCCTGTATAATTCGTGTCTTTGCATTACGTGGAGGTAAATTCGTACAGCAACACGTTCTTATAAACGTATTCGTGACTATATAGCCGGCGGAACTGCGCTATGGGTGACATTTCAATTAAGAAAAGTTAACGGTGGGGTGGCATGGAGAAGTCCTACGAAACAAGAGACGTGCACAAAGAGGCCACTGGTAATGAATCGAGGTAATAGTTCGCCGTCGGTGGACACAGCTGCACCATTGACTCCAGTTGACCCGCACTTATTAAACATCAGATACAACCGAGTGTGTGTGCACCGTACGCAGAATCAGTATATAATATACGATACATGTACATATATATTTCTCGTCGTAATACGCTTGCAAAATTTCCTTTCGAAAATTTCGTAATCTACCAGGCTAGCGCGACGTTTATTATCCTGCAAGCAATAATTTCGTTCTAATAAATTTTGCCGCAATATAGGAAATCTCATCTTACTTGGAACCTCCGCGTTGGAAGACCTATAATTCGCGCACGCGTCTCGCTTTCTCGGATGATCGCACTTGAGAAAAAACGGCCGATCAAATTAATCGAACGGATAGGATAAATAAGGGGAACCAAGATTTTTTTCATTGCGTTACGTCGATGATGCACCGCATTCTTCGCCGACGAACAGTATCATGGTGGCGAGCGGATTAACTGCGCGATCTCGATCGCTTTATGGCTTCTTGTATTACGGTGAATCTTTTTCTCTCTTCTACTCTCGTACGAGCCTGACGCATCGTGAGTTTTGCTCGAATTTTCTTCGTCGGCATCTGGATGCGGGTTTACGTCGTCGTAAAGAAGAACATGCGCGCGCGTGGCCGTTAGCGGTCTCGAAACTGACGAAAAATGTCCGTTCGGAATATAGCACTTATTAGATAGCACCAGCAGTTTGAAACTAGGAAGCCTGAAAACTAAATGAAGACTAAAAATTTATGGTACATCGCGGTATCCCCTATATGCAAGTTGCAATTAACTTCAAGTTTCTTGAGAAACTTCTAGTTAAGAACGATTGCACGATCTCGAGATCGTTCCATATACTCTGTAATATTTTTTACAATTGTCAACTATTCTTCGAGAAAGCGGGGAAGGACAGAGAGTCAGGGAGAAGGAGGACCAAGTTTGTGCAGAGTTCAGCGAGCCCAAGAAAGGCAGATGCACGGAAACTGACCGTGTGAGAAAGAGAAAGAGGCAGAAGGAAGACAGGAGACAGAAAGAGAGGAGAAGGCGCGCGCGCAAGAGAGAGAGAGAGAGAGAGAGAGAGAGAAAGAGAGACCACGAGATGCAAGGAGTCGAAAGAGAGAAAAGGGAGCAACGAGAAATAAGAAGAGTGGTTCTCCTCTTCGGTCCGAGAGGTTGGGAGCGGGTGGCCTTGAGCAGGTCATCACCTCCGGCTGCGGTGGTGATGCTGCCTGCGCTGGACCATCTTAACTTCTTCGTCTTCTTCTTCTTACTCCCTGAGCCGTCCTCTTCTCCTTCTCTTCTGTCTCCCATCTTCGTCTTCTCTTCTCGCCAACTTCTTCCTTCTTTCTCCTCTCGTTGTAACCCCACGCTCATCTCTCGCTTCATCCTCGCTCTTTCTCGTTTCCTCGCGTTCTATCCGGCTCGGCAGAGAGTTACTTTGTCACTCTCTCTCTCTCTCTCTTTCTCTCTTTTCCCTTGCCCTTCTCGTTTTCTCTTTCTCACTTCAGACTCTCTTTACACTTTCCCAAAGGCCTTCGCTCGGCCGCAGAAACAATCCATTCGCGCTAACTCTGCTTCGACCAAGCAAACTTGGCAGTGGAGGACGCTCCAGCATCACGGTACCGAGAAGTCAAGGGCCAGTCGTACGGAGAAAAGTCCTCGCCTTTTTCTGACTTTGAAAAATACGTGAGGTACTACATGCGGCTCGATTCGATATAAACCTCCATCTTTATAGGAGGTATGCGCGATGGCACGTAGCGGGAGATGACTTCTTCTCGCGGAGCGTTATTTCGGTCCACCGAGACCATTCAACCGACTGCTTTTCCAGAGGAATCGCTCGTGTAGCATCGCTCCTTTCGTTATCGCACGCCACGGCTTCTTCTCGTGACGTGGTAGAAACCGTAAATTATCGGGCACACCGCCGAGCTGATTCGTTTCCGCGATGAAGAGGGATCGCGCAAATTGCGTTTGACAAACTGGATCGGTGGTGGTTGCCGCGTTCTCTCGCGAGCGTAATGATCGGCGCGTGGCCATTCGTGGTACGCACGTGAGGAACCGGACGTTACACGAGCATCGTCCCCCGCCGCGTTACATCGCACGATCGCGAGCTGGGAGGAGATATTTCCAGGCCGACCGGATAAAGTTGTAACGCCCGAGGTGGATTTTATGAAACGGTTAACGCGTGTTCCGTACGCGTCGTGTCTATCCGGTGATCGAGAAGCGCACTAAGTCGTGTTATTTTCTTCGTAGGCGCAACATTCCGACACTCGCTTCTCACGCTCGTCGAAAGTGCAGTCGACTCGAGCTGAGCCGAGCACGTTGCAAACTGCCGGGCGTGACGAGGATTTCGTGTCGTTTCCGAGGGAAAGGATCACGCAAATTGGATTCGACACAGTGGATCGTTGGTAGACCCACCCTTTCTAGGATGTAATGATCGGCGCGTGGCCGTGTAGCCACGCACATGGTACGCTCGCAACGCGACCAGCGTATCGTGTACGTACGCGAGCGTTCCGCTGAAATTCTGTTTTGCATTTCTCTTGATTGCTGTCACGACAAAACTCTGCGAGCGTCTTGATCCCAGTTTACGTACAGCGTACTTTGCAATTATTTGACGGACTTGCTTCTATCTCATGTTTCATTTACGTTCGAAACATAAAGTTCACTCCACCGAGATAGGAACTCCCACGATCATAATTATAATTACATAGCTGGCGAGCTAGGAATTCCGATCTGATTAAATAAGCAGAAGAAAGGTGCAAACATGCTGCATTGCAAATCGTACGTACGAGGCGGCACCGTGGTGCCTGGCGGTTACAGCCACGTTTCGGTACCACTGCACTGAACAAAATGCACACGGAGGACCGGCTCGTCGAAGTCGGTGCGCGGACTTAAGTGAATGAGGAAGATAAACATAATAATTACGGCAAATTGAGGCCTGCCACTGAAAGCAGCATTGTGGCGAGCGAAGAGGAGGCGAGAGAAAGAACCGTGCGCGGGCCGCGACGCGTACCGGTGAAATAAACGCGTTTAGCGTACTTGGCGTGCCAGCGGTAGCGTGGGTGAGCCAGAGAAATGATCAAGATACGCGTTTGAGACCTGTAACCACCCACAGAAACGTTTAGGAGCTCCGGGAATGTCGCGATTTTATTAACGCTGTTGTGCGCGATTGGTGCACGCTTCTCTAGTGCGGTAGCTATCGAAGAAGCAGGATTTTCCTGAAAATTTCAGAATTTCAGATAATCACTTGCAGCGTTATGTCTAACACGGAATTTTATTTGATAAAAAATATGATACGAGCCCTCAGTAATAATGAAACGAAATCGCTAACACATTCTTGACCGGAAGTGTGGTGTTCGCCGCGTGGGTCGGTACTCTCGGGCGATACTATAAATTGCTCTAATCTCACGAGCGGTAATAGGCGTATCCACTCTTGTGACGTGTTGGTGAGGTGGAAAGACGCGTTGCACATGGCAAGGCGCGTGCTTTACCAACGCTTATCCCTCAGCGCTTTTAACTTCTTCGCGGACACGGCTGTGCTAGTATCGTCAAGTTTCGTGTCAAGATTTTTCACTGGCTTGGGCAATCTTCCACGTAGTTGGCGGAGTTTTCTTCCATATTTCCAGACTGATTAACTTTTAGAGTGGATTTGCTTTTTATCCGCTTTTAATTATCCTCTGATATTTTCGTCTCGTGCATTCGTTTTGACAAATGCTCTCGCTCCATTCCAGAGACGTTATAACGAATTGAAGGGTGCGTCAATTTCGATTAAGTAACGACCTCGACCCAGTGAATCACGCGTTGCATTCGGGAATTTAGCCCCGCGGCTGCGATCGAACCTCCTCTCGCGCACGCACGCCTGCACGGAGCAATGAAGTTTGCTTTCGGTGATCGCATCCCAGGCTGGTTTTCGCAGCCGCAACGCCTCAGGCCATTCGCCCTTTTTAGACCCTAAAAATGATCTCCAATAAAAATAACCGAGACAAGAACAACGTTTTATTATTTGCCCGAGATACTCTATTTTTGGTAACAAGTTTCGGAAATGGTGCATCACTTTCATACATAAAGTGAATGCTCTGGACCGCTTTCTTCACGTTCATCCTTTTGATCTCAGTGCCGCAACGGTTCTTTCTAAATATGAAAACTGTAAAAGTGACGCGAGAATAATCAATCTGTGATCTTTTCCATGCAATGATCTCTCATAGTCGCGAATTTACACGTGTATCTCGATGCGCACGATGCATGAGGCACGGAGGGCTGTTAGTGTTAATAATAAACCCTCTTGAGCGCCACGTAGCTTGGCTAACAGAATGTATCTTGCGAGTCACAATGACTGACTACTTGGCGCCTGCACCGATAAACCAACCCTCGTTGGCTCGTACTCGTACACGATTGTCGGTCGTGCACACATTTAATACGTACGCTCGCGTACGCTGACACTAGAGATGCGGACGATGAATGAGCTAATTGTGCTTTCTGGTGAGCGAAAGCCCGTCGTCTCTTTTATTTCTTCTCCGCTGTGGATGACGTACGCACGCACGCACTTGCCGGCTGTCGCTTCGAACATGTGTACTGCATAAAATTCGAAAGATTTGAAATCAATTGGATAAAGTGCTCCATTTTTGGAAGGACTTTAAATACTACAGCACGTTTCGTCGATTTATTTAAGCAGAACTATGCGTAAACGTGATCTCTGAAAGAAAGAATCCAAGTCGACAAACACTTTTAGGCAGGTGTAGTTCGTCCACGGAGCAAGCAGCTGCGTCTTATGGTGCCCTTAGCGTGCTCTACCCTTGAAGCTCAGAAAATATCACGCGTATGCGTAACAGCTGTTGCATTTTTCTGCGGGTGGCGAGCAGTGAAAGTGAGTCTTCGAGGTCGACGCCGGATGTAAAATAAATTTCATTCTATTTTATCTCAAGGTTGGCTACAGCCGCATTCACGCATTTATGGGAGTTACATATCTACGTTAAGACAAAGAAATTTTTTTGGGGTTTTCACAGTCATGTATGATCCGGGAGAGAATTTGTTTTTCTCGTTATAACGATGACACCATTACTAGGATCTAATATCTAGTGTCTAACTGTTACAGCTTTTAATCAATGCTATTCTATCAAAAAAGAGTTGTTTGTATTATTAAGTTAAAAACACAAAAAGATTTTGCATCACAAATCAGTAATAATGACGGTTATTGTTCATGAAACGCTTAAAAGACGGTTACGTTATACCGATAATATGCGATTAAATCCAAGAACCGACTGCGATCACGAAATATGTCGTGAGCCGCTATTTGCACTTGGTTGCGGCGACTCGCGATTTAAAATTCGGTTTTGAAATGCGCATGGAAATGAGACACTTAGCCCATTTAAAGTATTCTAATTTATCACCGAGATTAACTGAAACTGTGGTTTGTTAAGCTTTTAAGCAATTCACGAAGATCAATTGTTACCTCATCGTGCCACGGTCTAACGAGCGAGTTCGAAGTCGAGATGCTTCGCAAATCAAGTCGATTTGATTAGCGCGCAAAGTCGGCCTTCCCTCGACATTAGTGCGATTTCCTTAAGGGGGGAGTCTGCTTTAGAACGCTGAAAATAAGGTATATTTTACGAATTGTTTTTGGAGAAACTATACAGCGGATCATTATAAAACTTTGATGCATTTATTAGTACATGTTTAAAGATAAACAAAATTATTTTTTTATTTGAATATATCGCTCGTAGAGGTCGTCCTGGAGAAATCTTAGTGCAGCCGCGTCGCCGGCATTGCAAATTGGTGAGCATTCTCCTGCCTCCAAATTTCGTCCAAACTGAAAAATTGAAATATCTTCTCGTTATTTATGAATTCCCATCGTCGATGAACCAAAGAGAGAAGAAAAAAGTTGAAAAGTGTCAAAATGGTGGAGCTTAGAACACAAAAGTACGATTTTTAGGCAAAGTTTTTGAACTTTTTCATGCAAAAATAATTGTTTAACTTCATGTTTTTATGAATATTAAAGGTTCATCGACGATGGGAATTCATAAATAACGAGAAAATATTTCAATTTTTCAGTTTGGATGAAATTTGGAGGCAGGAGAATGCTCACCAATTTACAATGCCGGCTGCACTAAGATGCCTCCAGGACGACTTCTACAGGCGATATATTCAAATCAAAAAATAATTTTGTTATCTTTAAACATGTACTAATAAATGCATCAAAGTTTTATAATGATCCGCTGTATAGTTTCTCCAAAAACAATTCGTAAAATTATACCTTATTTTCAACGTTCTAAAGCAGGCTCCCCCCTTAAGCGACCAATTCGCAGTGGTATCAAATAGTGATCTAAAGATCAAGTAAATTAAATTAATTAAAGTTTCAATTCTTAGAAATATCTTACCGTTCCGAGATAATAAATATTTCCTTCTCACGGTCGTCGAGTGCCTGCAACTTGTACTGATACAATCCTGCAATCCCGTTGACCGGTTACACGTTTCGTGATTCTCTCACTTTTAAACTCCGTAACGGGAGCACATGTTCGCGCCCGAAAACGAGACACTGCAAACGGCTACCTTTAGGCGAACCATGGAAAGATGGATCTATGCTACACCGAGCACGAAGTACGTGTCTGCGATTCGTACGAATAAGAACTGAGCAATGCGAAAACTTTCGTTACACTTCTCGGGCTTCAAACTCGCTTACGCTCGAATCGGTGCTAGAATACGGAGCTCACGTCGTGAGCTAATTAAATGATACCGGCATCGCGTCCTACCAGTTTGAGAAACGAGTTGCAGATTACTCTTATGCTCACGAGGGAGTTGCGAAAAGCAGATACAAGGGGAAGATATGTTCGATGTTGCTCCCTGAACGTCGCGTTTAAGATCATTTCGGAATTTCCGAAGGGTGATCGATTTTCGAGCGTAGGCGAATTATGGCGAGCATGCCTAGCACACGACGACGCAGCACACGCGAAGGTTCTCGGAACGTTTTGACTTGAGAGTCGACAAGAGACTGGCGAACGCCTTCTGCCTCTACTCGAGACGTCGCGCCGGGCATCCCTTTCCACCGAGCAAGACGACGCTTCCTTACCGGTCTCGAGGAGAGGTGCCTTTACTCCCAATAGGTTCCCTTCAAGATAACTCGATAGCATCGTAAATGCGCGCACGCGTGTAAATTGATCCGATAAATTCGTCCGGGGATTGCGAAAAGCCCGACGTTTCGCCGCTAATTAATACGGCAGCTGCTGCGGTTATACCACTGACCATTCGCGTGATGTGTTGCTTCGGATGCTGTCACCTTCCTCGAAATCTCATCTTGAAGACGAGCTCACGTTGCATCTTCGTTCAGCCTTCGTTACGTCGGTACGCGTTGTATGTAACTAGGCTGAAGATGTTTCGATCTTCATTCCAGATGATTGCTGGGTAGTAATCTCGACAATGACCAGAATAACATCAAAACATCAACATCAACCGTCGATGTTAAATAAATGATAACCATCGTTTTTATATTTTGTTGATTGTATTCTGTGTACGTGTCTCTCTCTCTCTCTCTCTCTCTCTCTCTGAAATCTGATTTAATTAATGATTAATAGTGTAATCATTTCTAACAAGGCAGTTCTCTCTGCGAATGTTTGTTATACGTGACAACGTAGTGATCAGAGACGAATTCTTGACGCGGGATTAGAGCTGTATCGGATCGATTGAGGAGGCACGTTCATCGCGTACGGTCCAACAAAAGACCGTTTTTTCGTCGTTACGCTTTATTTCGTAATTGAAGATCGAAACGTTGATAAATCGTTTCGCGATCCATGGGGAGTCGCATACGCACAATACAAGCGAAATTGCTGAAAGACGGATTTCGACATGATGCTTCTGCGCCGGGATTTCTGCTGTCTAGTCAAGTGTGACACTTCCGTGTTGCCTTGCCGATATAAGAGTCACTTTATCTTGCCATGATGTTCGCATTCTGAATTTTTAACGCTAACACGCGAAATACAGCGTGTACGAAAGAGGAAACTAGAAATCATTTATTATTATGACACGCAAACGCGTAGGCGGTTTAGCGTAGATCATAAAAGACCGTCTTCGGTTTGAGCGTCACTGCCGATCGTTTCGCCATAAGCACGGGAGTCGAGTGCTAAAAAGAAGTTAGCTGGTCTTTGAAGGCTCGAATTCCCTCGAGTCGAAGAGCGGGTGTTTCGGTTTACCGTAAAACGTGAAAGCAAAGCCTAGCTAAAGTGCACTTTATGAATAGCTCGTCGCTACACTCGTTATTTCTTATTCGCCACGCATTCCGTACGAAATGCACTAGGTGCGGAAGTCCAAGTGCGAAAGTGCTTGCTATTAAATTGAAAAATTAATAGACCATCGTGTCCTGAAACTCTTTTACGAAAATAACTAGGGCACAGCATTTAAAGCGCAGCGGGCGAGTATTCGCCAGCATCGTGCTGTAGTATCACGTTGAGTAACGATGTTGGATCGTATATAATATTTTAGTACATTCGACGCTACAACGATATGAAACGTCACGTGTAATATGTAATATGAACCGAAATTCATTAAGCGCTCTGCGAAGCGAAAAGCGGAAATCTCGCTCTCTTTACGAAATCGAGATTTCCACGACGCAATCCTGGCGGTCGATGTCGAAAGGACTTCCAATCTGCAGACACCTGATGCTAAAGACGTTAGTGTTTTCCCATTATTTGCAAACACATGACGTGTGAAGAATTACCGCTATTCAGGAAACATTTGCATGCCCATCGTATGCGGAGGATCGACATGCCGGACAATGACGAACGTGATGGTAATACCGAATCACGTAAGGCTCATTCGCCGTATTCGCGCGACACGGTATTTTAAAGTTGTTCACCGACGCGTCGGCACAGTTCAATGGCAGCAAAGGTATTCATTTTGGCAACGTAAGACACTCTCCTCTCGACTTTCAATAAGATTACATTAACCGTTAAGGGGGGAGCCTGCTTTAGAACGTTGAAAATAAGGTATAATTTTACGAATTTTTTTGGAGAAACTATACAGCGGATCATTATAAAACTTTGATGCATTTATTAGTACATGTTTAAAGATAAAAAAAATTATTTTTTTATTTGAATATATCGCCTGTAGAGGTCGTCCTGGAGGCATTGTAAATTGGTGAGCATTCTCCTGCCTCCAAATTTCATCCAAACTGAAAAATTGAAATATTTTCTCGTTATTTATGAATTCCCATCGTCGATGAACCTTTAATATTCATAAAAACATGAAGTTAAACAATTATTTTTGCATGAAAAAGTTCAAAAACTTTGCCTAAAAATCGTACTTTTGTGTTCTAAGCTCCACCATTTTGACACTTTTCAACTTTTTTCTTCTCTCTTTGGTTCATCGACGATGGGAATTCATAAATAACGAGAAGATATTTCAATTTTTCAGTTTGGACGAAATTTGGAGGCAGGAGAATGCTCACCAATTTGCAATGCCGGCGACGCGGCTGCACTAAGATTTCTCCAGGACGACCTCTACAAGCGATATATTCAAATAAAAAAATAATTTTGTTTATCTTTAAACATGTACTAATAAATGCATCAAAGTTTTATAATGATCCGCTGTATAGTTTCTCCAAAAAGAATTCGTAAAATATACCTTATTTTCAGCGTTCTAAAGCAGGCTCCCCCCTTAATGCTATTCGGTCTGAAACTTGCTCGTCACAATGCTACTTCTGAAGATATCTTGATGCGCCGGGTTCCGGCAGTCCAGTAGCCGGTGATCTGTTTTATTTAAGAGAAACGAAGAAAAGCCCGCTTTTCTACTTACGGTGCGGTATTCGCGCAATGACGTGAATTATAGCGGGAAAGAAATTCCATGGGGGTAAAAATTTGCGCTGATTGCCCCATAGAACCGCGGCTGCGCTCGTTTCCTGGACTTGTGTTTTAGCGCCTTGACTCGACTCTGCAAAGTTACTGTCGGGTCGGCGGTAAGGTAGTCGAGTCGCGAGTGCAAGTAAGCAGTTTTGAGTAACTGTGAAGAAATATCTTTGACTTGGACTTTTCATTAGCACGAGTGTACGAGATATAGTAACAAGGAGTTAAATTGCTGTAGAGATAGAGAGTCAGAAAGATTGACTTGTTCATTATTCGCTATTCGAGACAATCGCCCGACAATTTCACGGTGAATTGTCGTTACAATAGCGATTCGTAATTGTAGAATGTGAAGAGTATCGACATGTAAACTGCGGATGTTGCGTCTTCAACGCTCCTGATGCATCCCGAGGCAGACGAAGATGTAATTCCACGTTTATTTATGCATTATCAGATGGAACGATTAAAGTCTGGTGTGGAAGTAATTCCATCGCTCGTCAGCATCGCAGATCGATCTGCATCTTAAGTATGACGCATCGTAGCTAATTATATTGACGTCGGTGCACGCGGAGTGCTTCCGGGTTGCCGCAACGGAATGTCGTCTCTCAGATCTCGGTTCCTGTATTCGACGTGCCTACATAACCGCATAGTAGAATCTTTCAGCCAAGGTTGACCTGACTCGGCAAACGAAATGTCCGGCCTCTTCGCTTCCGTTCGCTCTCACCAAATCCATAACAATAACTGTCTCTCCGATATCGATTTTCTCAGGCACTCCTGCGCGATCGCGCGACCCGCTCTGCTTCTAATAAACGTGTCCGTTTGACGACTGGTTTCAATTTCCGATGCAGATCACAATTTCCCGTTCAACGGTCGCGACGGATATTTTGTTGAATTTGTTGGTACCGGTTGATCTTGAACGGGGCGAGTCATCTTTAGGCGCGTTTACTGCCTGCACCGTTCGAGCCAGCACGGAGGAATGCAGTTCGTTCGATCGGATGCATTAAGAGTGCCTTGCGAGTCAGATCTTTCGGTGCGAACGTGACAAAACGTGGCCTAGTTTTCTCTGCACGACTCGCGAATATCCAATAATCGATCACTGTTTAAGATCAATGCGAAATATTGTCAAAGTATTCGTATTCTCATTCACAAATTCTCCGAGGAATGTTAAACGTCTCATTTTCGATGTACAGATTGACGAAATATACACCGTTAAAAATTGTGCGTCCATATGTTAAAATTTTCTTGTGTTGCCATGTTTTGATTACTACTTCAATGTAAAATTCACATACAACTGATATGTTATTATTTTTATAACAATTTTATATGTTACATTAATGTTAACTTCATAACTTAACATTTTGTGTATGTCTCTTAGAAATGGAATATTATTTGAAATGCTTTTAACACAATAATTTTAAACAATCAACATGTCACAAAGTCAGTTTAACATTCTAAAAGAAGTTAAAGTAAATCTTCAAATAATCATGAACTTTGACATATAAAATAATCAAATTTACTAACATTAAATGTTTCTATCAAAAATAATTTAAGTTGAAATAATTACTATCATGTGTTAATATAACATAAAAAGTAAATGTTCATATTGTACGAACGAAAATGTTCTATCAACTTTTCTGATGAGTTATTGTAACTTCTCTTCCATGTAGTTTTCAATTACTTTGTATGTTATTTTTACATCACACTTAAAGTTACAATAACAAAAATAAATGTAAAATATTGTGTTAATTACTTAACATTTCTAGTTTGTCAAGAAGTAACATATGACGAATGAGTTACTTTAACTTAAAATTTAGAGTGGACTTTCTGGGACATGCAAAAAATGTTAAAATTAACATTTTATTTTTTACTGTGTAGTTTTTAAGAGATGCCACACGTTGCTCTGCGTTTTGGTTTCAAAGAAAGTGCTACTTGCCAGAGAGAGATAGAGAATTGGAGATTTGTGTAGAGGTGTCGATACCAGGTGGGATAATGCGGGTGACGTTCGTTATCTTTGGGTCAGTGTACTACGCACGCGGAGCCCTGGCGCGTTGGAATGCCGTCTTCTGCGACCGCGTATACAGGCGTACGTCAGTACGCAAGTATGCGTCAGAGATCGCCGTCTCTTCGATTGGAAGTGAACCAAGTGAAAGATCTCGAAAAGGAAGGCGATTAAGGGGGAATGGGACCTTGAGCGCGGTCAGCCACTGGAAGAGCTTCAGTAGAGGCTGAAGATCGTGCTGTTGGCTTGGGACCGCCATATTGTTGCGCCTAGTATGGTTTGCCGGACCCCGATCAGTCGTCCGATCATTTATAACGGGTGTGTGCGATGCTCGCGGCATCGGATCGTAAATGTTGCGAAGCAATATCTGCCACATGATAATTAAGAACGATTAGTCTTCTGTTACATAAACGATACGGCGAGATCCATCGGATCTCGTAAGAAGTTAAAGAAGAAAAAGAATTTACAATCAGAAATAAATCGCATGAGCAAAGTCTGATAAAATCTTACAAAGGAAGAGGTTCTTGCGGTCAACTCTGGTCACGTATTTTTGGAGATGCTTCCAGAGATCGGAGTTCCATGAGCTGCGCGCCGATTTCGTAAAAAATGTACGGCTTCGGTGGCTTATTCGTTAATACGAGGCTTAGAACGTTATTGCTGTCGAAGCCTTCGAGCACACGCATAACGGCGTGAGATAAAAGAGGCTCGAGCCGACGTAAATGACGCAATGTATTTTCGCGTACTCAGGCTCACGCACGGTGAAACGGTGGGTGTAATGGATCCGGTGAGAATTTTTACGACTCCATATTTAACGGGGTTGAGGAACGAACGTCCGTCGCTTCGTTGGGAAAATGATCAGTTAAAATGGCCAGTACTCGGCAACCCGAGGCGCCTGACCATAAAGTTTCGCGTTTAATACGATCCTCGCAAGCAGCAGCTTCGGCTGTTCGTTAGCAATCCGCGCGAGCGTTGCGCGGCTCGCTGCCAGGCGATTCTCGAATTATTCTTAACGGTTTTGTTCTCACACCCACCCACCTGGCTGGCGGTCGGGAATCCACGTTTAAGCGGTGAATCGCCAACCGCGCCGATTAGAGACCGTGCCGACGGAATTTCCTTATTTCCCGCTTGGCACAAAGCGTCCGACTACGGTAAGGACTCCTAGATGGAGATCTGACGGTACACGCGTTATTACACGATTCGCTTCAGGAATCGCGCCGTTTGCGCTACGTACGAAGAGACGGGACAGAAATGCGACGAAGACGACATCGACATCGCGCGGGAAGTGCAGACTCGTCATTAGGAAATTGCACGTCGCTTCTAACGTTACAGCGCTCAACGTGCGTGGTCGATATGTCCCTGGAAAATAAATTTGCCACTCAAAGTAATTGTTACATTGGTGCTTGTTGTTTCTTACTATTCAGCTTTTGTCATTTCTTCTATTATGCTAAGTGCTCTGTTCCTGCGGATTTTCACGATAGGTCTGCTAAAGAAAGACTTCTGCAAAAAAGGCAAGCGGATCGTCATGCGGGAGAGGCTTGCGATTGATGGATCGCATCATTGCTTTTGATAACATACTTCAGTGCGCGTGCAATCCAGATTATTACTATCGCTCGCACGGTGCTCGATTTCCGGTATCTCCACGGCTGAATTACCGTTTTCGATCGATCATCGATCTACATTGACCAGACGAGCGTTTTTTCCTGTCGGCTTGCGGCGAGACCAGAGCGTGGGATAACGTGTCTCTTTAAATGGTTCCCGCGGAGAGCATACATTATGCGTACATATCTCAATGAGGATGATAAGTGCGTTTGCATCCATGAAGAATCACGGGGAGATTCTCAAGTGTGCTGATTTAATACAAGTAAATGAATGACACGAAGCGTAAGCCCTCGTCCAGAGGATGTCTCGATTAAGACTTTACACATTACGTCGCTATCGTGGAGAGGAAACGCTAACGTCTACCCATTCACGCGAAAATACCAGAATGCACGTCGGTGAATAAGAATTTCTCCTGGCGAAGAAGGCGCGCCACTACACGCCTTTGTCTCGGTTCGCGGCCTGCCTCCGTTTTGAATGCACCTACTCGCGAAACCGGAGAGCTGTATGGGCGCGTAAATGCAAGGTGATTAATGCGTAACCTTTATAAAGCTCGATGGCGGAGTGCCACGGTAGCGTGGGTGTGCATAACGGTCGTCCTCCCGGATGGCTGCGCAGACAATGACTTTTTCAACGCTCTTTTAGTGATGATCCTCGCGTCGACTTGGTCAGTCGACCGTGACGGATTTCCAGCTGATCATGAAAGACGAAGATACTGGTGATGCTATCGAAAGCGAGGCCCGACTAATTAAATGGCTCAAGGTTTGACGGTGGTATGAAATTTTTTACGCAGTCGGCCTTAATGGGCGCAAATGCGTGATTTGTTGGCTTTGCTGTTAGCGAGCGGATCTCTAATCGTTCTGCGCTGGCCTCGCATTCTTGTGTTAATTGGATAAATTGCGTTTCATTGGCTCAAATCGTATTTTGAGGATTAATTAAAGCTTAATTACTGTGTAAACTCACCGTTTTTAACGAACGCATCTTTCTTGATTGCGGGCGGCGATTCTTCCGGCTTCACTGGTAGCTTGTTAGAATCGTCTATGTCTGCGTTACTGCAACAGATCGAAGAAAATATTATTTTTCAATTGCCTAGAAGCATCTGTATAACTTATCGCTCATCTTTACGCGCTGTGTGTGTTAAAAATAAGAAATTCTGTGAATTCGATGAGAAATAATTAATGACATAGTTCGCTACCTTTCAACAAACCTATTATAAGAGCCTTGGTAAACGGCAATCGCTGTGCGGATAGTTTAAAAGGCGATTGCAGCGTCACGCAAAGAAGGAGAGATTGCTTTTCAAAGCAATAAGCAAATGTCGAGCATTTGCATAGAGGCGTTCACCTCGTGGGACGGTCGAGTCGAATGACTGTTCGATTCCCAGTAATCGAGAGCTCTCTTTCCAATTCCCACTGGAACGATCAATTAATCTTTTCTCCACGTGCCGCGGGCGTCAAGTAAATCAATATTCATAAAGAAAGTGAATTAATTTCTTTTTAAAATTCCTTCGTTACGTGGCATTGCATCAACGAGCTCTATAACAATCTCCGTCTTGAGAATTAAATTGCGATGCGAGTATTGAGATGCAAAGTGGTGAAAGCGGAATCACGCAGTTCTAAACTGCTCTATATGCATGTAGAGCAATTCTTACTTTTTCGATATCGGAATCACCTGTAGTCATAATTTTACATTCACATAGCTTATGGAGTACTAATTTGTATATATTAATAAAAATAAAATTCAAATATTAACGTAACAGGTGTGTATGTGTGTATAAACTTACGCATTTACATATTCCAAGGAAGTAGTCTCCTCCTCTTCACCGATGGTGGCGAGATTGCTCTGCCAATAATAACCATCGTCGCTCTCGTCCGTCGTGTCCTCTTCCTCCACAATTTCCTCATCCTCTAACATTCGATTCATCTCCGGACTTTTCATATCGTCGTTTACCTCGTCCAGTGATCGATAAGTTTCGTCGTTCTCGATCTCTCGTACAGAATTGTCGATCGATAAATTTTCAGCGTTTGACGAAAACGCTTTCTTGATAGTATTCCGATCGTTTGTTCTAATTTTTTCACATTGAGGAGTTTCCGAGTTAATATATTTTTCTTCTTTGTCGCTTAACTCATCCACGCGTTTATCGATTGATTCCAAGTTCGAATTTTGATCCGTCGAAATTTTACTCGAATCATTTGAAGGCTGCAAGTGATTCTGTTTGTTCCTATTAGCTATTTCATCCTTAGTTTCATTTTGTTCACAGTTTTCCGTCTCTGATGTCTTCTCGGATTCACTCGTATTCTGCTCCTTCTGATTAGCTTGCGCACTTTTGGCCATCCTAATCTCAATAATCTCAAAAACTTTGTTCGTCTGCGTGTTTCCTGTCGAGCTCGCAGCATCTGTTTCGTTATTAACGCAAGTGTGCTTCGTCGCAGGTTCCGCATCAAAACTCTCACGTGTGTTTGAATCTCCGGATCCTCGATTCTCTCCGGTGGGAACGTTGCTTTTGTTCGGTAACGAGTTGCGTGACTCTGGTTGAACATTCTCTGCGCTTTCAATCTGCGAAGTATCTCGGTTTTCTTTCTCAATATGATTCGATTCGATTGACGGTGCAGGCTTAATTTCTTTTCGTGGTGTTATAATCGGAGGTGGTGGCGGCGGGGGCGGTCTTTTCCGTCTAGCTTTAACGTCTTTTCTCGGCAATGGCTTTGGCGGCAATAGAGGCGCTTCCGGAAATTCTCTCTCGGGCACCGCTGTAGAGGTTCGCAGCTGCGTTTCGTTTCCACATTCGTTTATCTGCGTCTGATTCACGGAAATCCTATTAACGTGATTTCTAGCCGGCAACGGCGGCGGTGACGACCTGTCGGCGATGCTTCTCTCCGTGCCGGAAACGCGAGTCGCCTCGTGGAATTCCTCGTGGTTGCCGTTGACGCGCTCCACGAGCTCCACGTCGTCCTTAATTGGCCTGAAATGCGTCGTTGAATCGGCGGCCAAATCAGCCGTGTAGAAAAGATCCGGCCTGGCCTCGTGTCCGTAACTCAACGGGGCGTCTTGGAAGCTGAGCGGTGGCTGCAGGGTAATGGTCTCCTCGATCAGTACCGTGTTCGGCGCGACGACCGCCGTGATACGCTCGACTTCTCCTCGCGACTCCACGTGCGTCACCGCCTCGGAATTGGCGAGACGACGGAGCAGATAATCGGGCGGATTCGAAAAGTCCCTCTCGAGATGCTCGAGCGGACAGATCGCTCGCGACAGCAGCACATCTCTATCGGATGATCGGTCCAGGTCTCGGTCACTCGAGAATTCGCTCATCTGTTGCTCGGAGCCGGCTGTGGACGCCGTGGATGCTGTGGAGATGGTCGACACGCGATCGGACGTGGAGAATCTGTCGACCACGGTGGACATGGAGCTGCCGGTGTCGTCGGATGTGCTGCCGTGTGTGGAGCCGCATTGCGATCGTGCGTCCAGATAAACCATCGCTTCCGGCGGTTCCTAGAAGTATAGCAGTCTCATTCCAATCAGGATGTTTAGACTATAAATTCTGGGACTTGATAATTTTCTAAAAATATTCTTAATCTACTTTTTTGTCGTGATTACCTGCTTCGATTTCATCAGCTCAGGCGAGTGACCCTTCGGCGATCCTTTCGGGCTGTCTTGGCTCGATCCGTTGACGCTTCTCGGCAAGGATTCGCAACTTTCAAACGAACTTACTTTGGCCACACACTGTAATCCGACTTGTGAGGCCGGCGAGCCATTCTGCGATTTCGGGCTGTCCCAGGATTTCTTCACAGGACTGGGATTCGCTTCTCCATCTGCTGGACCCCGTGGTTGTCTCAGTTTTCTCGGTGGTACCGGAGGAGGCGCCGCAGGTAATTCTGGCGGCACTTTGCTCCGTTCGATTTTCCTCTCGGCGCTCACCACTTCCGGTCTGAGTGCGCCGCGACACCTTACCATCAGCCTGATGATCAGCTGCGACTCCTTCAACCGCCTCACGCAATCCAACCGAGTCATGTGTGTCACTGGTATACCGTCGATCGAAAGTACCTGCAAGAGACGTAACATGATGAAGTACCGGGTAGACGCGCGTCGAGCATATTAACCGCGATAATTTGCATTGTAAAGCGACGGAGGTGAGAGGATACCTCTCTTGGGAATTATTACGTAGGAAGTAGGTCTTGAAAATCATAGGCGGCAAAGTGCGCCGTGGGAGCCAAAAGAGAGTGCATTTACGGCATCTTGCTTTCGGCCGTTTCACAAAATTGAAATACTGCAGACGTGCACGAAGCCTCTTACAATCCACGGTCTTAATTTTAATGACAAGCACTGTGTTGAATTGAAAAGTTGGTTTTTCTTCCGTGTAAATCTTGGGGTGCCAATTATACGCGAATTCAAGTATGCGAGAAAGCTCTCTGCCACTTGTTTCTTTCTCCCTTTCTCTCGTTCATTCAAGCTGCTGACATTACGCCACAGATACAAGCGTCGCGGCTCGACGCGTGCAAATAATTGTACGTCAGTCATTATACCGACATTGAATCGAAATATCAGCAGGAATCTACTGGCCAGTCATTGTGATCCTTATCCACCACTGAAGAAACCCGTCGGTTCCGTAATTGAAAGCGACACGTATAACGCGCGAAAGATTTCACGTACCACGTTAACACTGAATGAAATCATACATGTTCATGAATGCTGCTTTCTTGAATTTATTATATCGCCCGTTACAACACAAAATGCAATTTTGTACGGCGAAAGCAGAAACGTTTATTAGGCTCATGTTAACACGAGAGAAATAAGATTAAGAAAGCAGTATAGTCGTGCCTAAGCACGTCTGAGAATTTCTTTATGGCCGAATAAATTTAAAAAGATAGCTAAAATGCATTTCGGAGTATTCTTACCTCGTCGCCTTCGCCCAGAGTGCCCCACGAACATTTCGCTCTGCTGGCGGGACTCTGCTCCGCGCAGCTCTGCACGAACAATCTTCTCACCCTTTCGCAAGTCTTGTTGCCACCCTCAAATTTGAGTCCGAAGCCCAAACGTTCTCCAGGCAGTCTGAAAACCTCGACTTCCTCCTCGAGATGCCCATCCATCCCATTCGCCGGGTTCTTGCTCGCTGTCGACGATTCCTCATCGTCTTTCTTCCCGTTACCGATGGACAAAACAGTTACAAAGTTCTCTGACGTCGGCTGACTACCGACGCTGACCACCGTCACGAAATCCTCCGCGGTACCCTTGGTGACGTCCATTTTCCGAATCGGTCTTAATTCATGGCAAAATCGCTGATCTTTACGCTCCACTGGAATGCCGGCCACTCCCTGAAAACAGGTCAAATCGTTATAGAGAATTCTGTGGCATCTCGTGATCGGGGAACAGGTTCTCTCATTAGGTTTTCGAAGCGCGAAATCCATTCGAGCTCATATCGTAAGGAGATTATTTATGGCAAGTCGGCGCGGAAGTTGACGGAACGCTCGACGCAATCGGCTGTTGTTCGCGGATCGCGTCAAGAGTAGAAGTGCGTTTGCGTGACAGAATTTCTAACGTTCCTTCTCGTTAGTCAGGCGACTATTTTCTAATGACATCTACTTAATCGCGTCGCGCGGAACCGATCAGCTCGTGCAGACACCGACCGACGAGTCGTGTCCGCGCCGAGGATCGCGGACGATCATTAAGCGATCTCGCCTGCATACCATGCGTAGTCGCGTGACCAACTTAATACGGACTTTCATGTTCTCGCCATATACCTGCTCGTTTTACTGATTACGCTGTTACATATAGATCGAATTATAAACGAGCAGGACACGTGTCGATATAAATTGACGCGGGGCATTTGTACACTTGGCGGTGCATTAACTGTAAACCTGCGTTCTGCTTGCTAAGCTTGACATTTATTTCGTCGCGGTTGACCTTCACTCTACCATTCTTCGCAGCAGGTGCTTCGAAAATGATAACTGTGTCAACGTTATACGATTAGTGACGGTCATTTCATCCCCCGTCGTAAGTTTCCAAGTGGTTCAGTCACCGTAAGGTTTCGGATTATTATAGGACAGGAATCCCTCGAGATCTTCGGAGATCTTTTAATGTCGAACGTTTTTTGTTGCTCCTTTCCATCCTGCTGTTGTTGGATATCGCAGATAAATTTCCCATGTCGCGAACTTTTCTCGATTGCCTCGCCGGTTGTCATAAAGATTCTTTCGAACCGCGGAGCCTCCCCAAGCATCCCGACCAATAAATCTTCCTTCTTATTTTCCTCCCGCGGGCAGGTGAACAACGCGTACCGCCTCCATCCGTTTTCACTCATCAGCATCCCGATAATTTAACGATACGTATACCGTCCGTCGCCGTGAAAGTACGTCCGCTTCCACTTGAAGGCATCGTGCACAGCCTCCCGTCGCGTATATCACCTCTGATCTCGGCAGAATGTGAGAAGTAGAAAGTAGATTGACCCGAGGTCACTGTCGAGCAATCAGCTGATCGCTCTCCGACATTCGCTAAATGTATTTCGGATTTGATTACCTTCTAAATAGAGAGAATATTCACATTCGGCATCAAAATCCAATTGCGCGGATGGTGAATAAATTATCCGGTGTCAAACGATGCGTACTGCATAGTGGAGACAATTGCGTCTTGCTCTCGCGGATGCAGATTCGTTAAATTATGCAATTCCTGAAGAAGGTTCCGTGCGAGTGATTCAGACTAATCGAATACGTCAATGATTTTCCGTGTCACGCTATAGATCTAGAATTAATTTACTCGCTGGAAGCGTGCGGCGGTCTATTTTTGCGAAATATTTGCTTACTCTGCAGTTGCGATCCTCGGTGAGAAAACCGGTGCGCGCATCCGCATTGCGCTATATTGCAAGCATGATCGTGGGTAATCTTCCGTGATATACCGTACAGTAATCTACTGTATTTTTCACGTTGCATTGTGCCAAGTGAGGCGTGTGTTTGCTCGATATTTTTACTTGGACGCCGTTAAATAGACATCGAAGATGGCCGATGGCGGATAAAAATTTCGTCGTGGGTACAGTGCAGGGAGATTCAAGGAGCCGTACAAGTGCGTGTAACGGAATTCGTAGCCGCAGGCTGATCGCCACATTCTCGATATGCCGCGTTGGTTCCCGAGTAAGCGAGCGGGCACCGAAACCTCGTAAAAATATCGCGAAGCGATTCCCGAACACGACGACGAATCTGGCTTCGTAGTGACGTCACTAATCCTCCACTTGATTCTATACTTGATAATATGGTCTTCGAGATAATACTTGCTCGATGCTTCCTTAAGAGAAATTTAAAAGACATACGGCAGAGTGAATTGAGCTTTCTTTTTCTAATGAATACATTCCATTCGATCGTGCGTGGGAAAAGATTTGCATATAACTGTAATCATTACAGCTATCCGGTAAGATTTCGATGTAATGAGTCGAAAGCACGTAAGACCCACTTGCGATGGACGGGGTTAACGTCGTATAGGCTTGATGCGCTCGCGTGCAACATCGTCGCGCGGCCGCATCCGATACTAATATTAAACGGATAATTGAAGTAATTAGACGCGGAGGAAATAGCACGAAGGAATGTTTTAATGGACGCAAATTGCACGCCTAAGAAGTCACTCGAATCCACCGGATAGCCATTAACGTTATTCCGTAACTGTTACGCGCGGAAATGCTCGCGCTCGGCTAAATGGAGAACTGTGGCTGCGGAATTCCGCGTTTTCCCGGCCATAAGCACGACACCGCAACGCACCGCGTTATGCAACGACTGACGTTCGGTCGACACGCTTCGCGGATTTTGACCAGCGTGTTCCATCCATTATTTAAATCTGGCCGTCCTGGAGAAACGGCATTCGGTTTCGTTAGCCGCCAGGGCGACGAAGAGAGATACAATAGCACCGATTTGTGTGTTACTGTATCACGCGCGTGGGAAGACATGCGCTTACGACAGCCAGACGGTTTAATTGCGGGAAAAAATCTGCAATCGCCAGACAATCAAACAAGCACCTGTTCGTGCAGATGCCGTGCATTCATCTTTTCAATTTTGTAGCAAATATTGCGACGACGACGACGTCGTCATTTTGTGGTAACGTGTTTGCGCCACGGTAATGACGTAAATTGCGTTATTTTCGATATTTCTTTTTGGCGCTCATTATCCGAGAAATTCTTGCTTGAGTTAAAATGCTACCTCTTTTGCACTTTGATCGACAGATAATCACGTTCAGCACGTGCATAACAATGCCTTTTGCAACGCGCGCTTCCTACCTGAAGCGATATGCGTTCGCTGAAACTTTCACGGGATTGGAAATATTGCTATTTATGTATAAGGGAATATCTCGCAGGTAGAAAATCGCAAAGAATTACATATTTGCATGCTCGAAACTGGTTTTGCGTGAGGTGTTTTCTCGAGTAATAAATAACTGGCATTGATCTTTGTTTGACAATTTGTTAAAAAAAGTTTACATTATACTAAAAGTATCCTTGATTCTTTAATCTGCAGATTTCTTGCTCCAGTCAAATTTGGAATTGGATGTTCTTAATGAAATTGTCATTAGATGTCGGTTGAAAATACTAAAAATATTCGTAGCTCAAAGTCCGATATGTTTGTGATGTGCACTGAGAAGCCATATAAGATATAACATGTGTATAGAGCGATGCTAAATGGATTAAATTACAATTCTTGATACTGACTGGCACGTGCCATATTTATTAGCCTCTAAAATAGCATCTCGCAAAATATAAAATTTCACGATATTTCACTGGAAAGTGTGAAATGTTCTGTCAACATAAATAACGATAAGTAACGTGACAGCTTTGACGTACCAAGTTGTTTTTAAAATGTCTCCACATTCATTCTGCAGTTACCGTTTCGTGTTTCGTTCGTATCCGTTTTCGCAACGCTTTGCACTTTTTTCGGAGCGCACGGATTTATCACTAACAAATTGCACGGGGACGAGGATCAAATGCAGAAAGCAATATTCTTGCGACTGACATGATCCCTTCTCGATCTCTTTCTTCGCGGTTACCTAGATGATTATCATCCGTTACATACCATTCATCTGCCATTCGATTAGCGCGCTGCTAAATCAATCCCTCGATCGTTGCCACGGTCCGTGTCGCGATACTCGACAGATTGATCTTGGATCCGCGATTTTTAAATCCTCCACGCACTCTGGCTCTCCAGCAAAATTGTCTCGTATACTCGTATCGCGTACACACGTGATTCTCTCAAGATACGTCCCGTTGCCGTAATCCCACTGTCTCGCACGTACACCTGTCGCTCGGGAGACGTGTCCAGGTATTTCGGAGTCGATCGGCTGCTTTCGTTTGATACCGGTGAACGAACGCGGCCTGCGTGGCGATCGGAGCGTAATCACGTGGCAACGACACGCGGGAAACCGACGGTTCAACGTGCATTCGGGACACCGCACCGTGCCGGACTGATGAGCCACTCGGTGGGCTGACTTTCTTCCGCGCCGCGGCCGCGCCGCGGATTGCCCCTTTGATTACGAACACCGTCTTTCTCGCGTCCATGCTCCTCTTTTTCCCTCGCTTGCTCCATGCACCTCGCTCCGTCGTTCTCCTTCTTACCCACCTCCGTCTGTCTCTGTCGCTCGCTCGCACGTTCCCTTCTCTCGTTCTCGCTCTTTCTCCCCGTTAGGTCGCCAATCTCCTTTACACTGGCGCAGCGACCGTTCTTCCATCCTCTCGCTTCATGGGTGCACCACTCCTTTCTTCAGCAATGTCGTCGTCGACGTGCCAAACCGATCTCCTACACGAGATTCTACCGGCGTCCCGTATTATCCGCGCGAGACTTTCAATAAAACGATTAAACGTTAAGATCGTTGTCGGTCGGCGACACTCTCGACTCGGATTCGATGATCGTCACATCTCTTCTCTGCGAAATCACGAACAATCTTTCAATCTTCGTTCCATCTTCCGCTGGATGTGGCATCTTCATCACCGCACGATTGCACGCCGCTCAGCCTCCGCGAAGGCTTCTTCGATTTGATCTCTCCGCGCGTGCATTCCTGCCGCACGCGAATCTCGACGCAGCAACTGCATTTCGAGCACGTATTTTCATTCGGATGATAAGTTCCCGTGCTCCGTTCTAGCTGCACGTATAATTTTCCTCGCTTCGGCAACGTCGACGACGGACGCGCAGCTTCGATCCTACTCGTGATTCCGCACAGCGTCCCATATTATCCGCAGACTTTCCATAACGATTAGCCAGGAGAAAAGTGCCGTTGGCGGCGAGCTCTCGGTACGCCTTCACTCCATCGCGTATATTATACTTTCCTACTTCATCGTCGAGCGATCTTTCTCAGCTTGGACGTTGCCGGTGCTGACGGTTTCCGTCGATAGGACTAATATATCTTGGCTCCGGCATTGCATTTGAACCGCGTATGAAAACGTACGCAAATCTTCATCGCCAATTTAATACAGGTTGCTATCTCCGTGGAGTCCTCATTCGCGGCCTATTACAAGTTTCTACGAACTCTTGGTAAATGCCGAAGAAGCTATCAGCTCCTTTCGGGAAATTGCAATCTCGGATTGCTAGAAAATGTTTTCCATTTAACGAAATAGTTACTATTTTATAACAATACTAGTACAACACAGGCGCGCTCTATTTTTCTTTTCCGAGGAGTTGTGTGATATTTATATTGTTATTAAACTGATTCTACGAGATATCTTTGGATAAAGTTATCGAGAGGTAAAGAAATTAGAAATGAAAAAGTTCCAGTCATTAAAATTTTTTTCTTTTTCCAAGGAGTTCTGTGCTATTTATATTGTTATTTGGCATATTGCCTAGAGTTCTCGATGATTTAAAATTCGTTAAAACAATAAATGAAAAAGTTCTAGTCAAAAAATTTTTTTCTTTTCCGAGGAGTTCTGTGCTATTTATATTGTTATTTGGCATATTGCCTAGAGTTCTCGATGATTTAAAATTCGTTAAAACAATAAATGAAAAAGTTCTAGTCAAAAAATTTTTTTCTTTTCCGAGGAGTTCTGTGCTATTTATATTGTTATTTGGCATATTGCCTAGAGTTCTCGATGATTTAAAATTCGTTAAAACAATAAATGAAAAAGTTCTAGTCAAAAAATTTTTTTCTTTTCCGAGGAGTTCTGTGCTATTTATATTGTTATTTGGCATATTGCCTAGAGTTCTCGATGATTTAAAATTCGTTAAAACAATAAATGAAAAAGTTCTAGTCAAAAAATTTTTTTCTTTTCCGAGGAGTTCTGTGCTATTTATATTGTTATTTGGCATATTGCCTAGAGTTCTCGATGATTTAAAATTCGTTAAAACAATAAATGAAAAAGTTCTAGTCAAAAAATTTTTTTCTTTTCCGAGGAGTTCTGTGCTATTTATATTGTTATTTGGCATATTGCCTAGAGTTCTCGATGATTTAAAATTCGTTAAAACAATAAATGAAAAAGTTCTAGTCAAAAAATTTTTTTCTTTTCCGAGGAGTTCTGTGCTATTTATATTGTTATTTGGCATATTGCCTAGAGTTCTCGATGATTTAAAATTCGTTAAAACAATAAATGAAAAAGTTCTAGCCAAAAAATTTTTTTCTTTTCCGAGGAGTTCTGTGCTATTTATATTGTTATTTGGCATATTGCCTAGAGTTCTCGATGATTTAAAATTCGTTAAAACAATAAATTAAAAAGTTCTAGCCAAAAAATTTTTTTCTTTTCCGAGGAGTTCTGTGCTATTTATATTGTTATTTGGCATATTGCCTAGAGTTCTCGATGATTTAAAATTCGTTAAAACAATAAATGAAAAAGTTCTAGCCATTAAAATTTGTTTCTTTTTCCAAGGAGTTCTGTGCTATTTAAAAAATTATTTGGCATATTGCGAAGAGGTCTCGACGATTGAAAATCCTTTAGATTTAGAAATGAAAAAGTTCTAGCCATTAAAATTCTTTTCTTTTTCCAAGGAGTTCTGTGCTATTTAAAAAATTATTTGGCATATTGCGAAGAGGTCTCGACGATTGAAAATCCTTTAGATTTAGAAATGAAAAAGTTCTAGCCATTAAAATTTATTACAGTGACGTTAAAGAAGAAAGACACGTTGCCTCATAGGTATCGCACTTTGCGTGTGAAAAATTTCATTTAGAGCGTGTCACGAAACAATCGGCTGTAATACGGAGATGCGGACAACGCGTTTCCGCGATCGCGTTCGATCACGAAGAGAGAGCTAACAGGAAAGGAAAGAGGCTACTCTAGTTACGTCAATACATATTTGAGCGATATATCGTGCAAGCGGTAATCGCGCCATAAACGCCTCCAACATACCGTACAGACCATCGCACTGTGGGGAACGATAACGACTGGCTTTGATTCCGTATATTTTTTGCCGCGAATATGTAATATGTAACGAGCGGACGTAGCAACGGTAGTTGATGCGATAACCGTACGAAAATACATTCTGCAAAACTATTCACATGTTTCGCTGCTGATTTCGCGCCCTCAAATGCTCGAGCGAAAGTTGTAATTCGACTGGCCAATTGATGATACGTCCTGGCCGACAACTGACTTCCGTAAAAGCTACGTACAATGAAGAAATCGATGCCAGGGAAACAAAGTTTACTCCAATTACGTCAATCCGCTTCTCACTGGACTTATATCTCGCGGGTAATCTTGTCAGACGCGTCGGACATGCGGTCGCGTCTTGCTCCGCAAAACCGCAAAACCCGGCTAACAGAGAGAAATAGGGAACGAGTGAATCTGTCAGATTCGCCGGGAGTCATTGAATCCTCTTTCCCACCGGCGATGTACCGCCGATAATTTGCCGCGCTAAAAGTACTTTCGCTCGTAGAATCGTGCAAGCGCCGCAAATATGCGGGCGCGAAGGTGATACGCCGGAAAGCTGCTGGTGCAGCACGATGCGTGTCCACCATACAGGTGGAACCAGATCGAAAAGCAGAGAAAGACCAGCCGTTGACCATAGTTAGTTGATTCAGGCCACTAACGCAGTTCAATCTGAAACTGGTACCCAGCATTTCTGGTTACTCATCAAACATAAAAATATCCTATTTTGGAATATCATGGAAATTGATCGTGGTAATCTGGTTTCTCACTGATCTTATTAAGGGGGGAGCCTGCTTTAGAACGTTGAAAATAAGGTATAATTTTACGAATTTTTTTTGGAGAAACTATACAGCGGATCATTATAAAACTTTGATGCATTTATTAGTACATGTTTAAAGATAAAAAAATTATTTTTTGATTTGAATATATCGCCTGTAGAGGTCGTCCTGGAGGCATTGTAAATTGGTGAGCATTCTCCTGCCTCCAAATTTCATCCAAACTGAAAAATTGAAATATTTTCTTGTTATTTATGAATTCCCATCGTCGATGAACCTTTAATATTCATAAAAACATGAAGTTAAACAATTATTTTTGCATGAAAAAGTTCAAAAACTTTGCCTAAAAATCGTACTTTTGTGTTCTAAGCTCCACCATTTTGGCACTTTTCAACTTTTTTCTTCTCTCTTTGGTTCATCGACGATGGGCATTCACAAATAACGAGAATATATTTCAATTTTTCAGTTTAGACGAAATTTGGAGGCAGGAGAATGCTCACCAATTTGCAATGCCGGCGACGCGGCTGCACTAAGATTTCTCCAGGACGACCTCTACAGGCGATATATTCAAATCAAAAAATAATTTTTGTTATCTTTAAACATGTACTAATAAATGCATCAAAGTTTTATAATGATCCGCTGTATAGTTTCTCCAAAAACAATTCGTAAAATATACCTTATTTTCAGCGTTCTAAAGCAGGCTCCCCCCTTAACGCTCGGACGTGCCTGAAATCGTAAAATCGTATCGCGACAGATTTACCTTACACCTGCAGAAATTCCGGATATCCTCTCTCGCGAAATTGCATGGCGAAACTACTTGCGAACGGAGGAGTTCCTGCCAGTCAACGATTCGTCGAACGAGGAGTAACGGCTGCGAGCCTGTGGCGCGTTTTAACGGTATATTTCCATCGTCCGGAGATCTGGGTTGCTGGAGCGAGTGCCGCTGCAAACGCGTACGTTTTGGTTTCTCGCGTCGACAATAAAATTGCGACTTGGGATGGTGTTTTTCCTTGCTCTCTGCACCGAGCGTGAACATCTTAACACCACGCGAGCTGGCTAAAAATCCTTTCCCACCGCTTTCCGTTCGCATAGAGTATAGACTACGGAAATAATATTAACATGTACGAATATATGTTAAACATTACATTACATTCAAGTTTCAATTTAATATTCCGTTATGATAGTGTTATGATAGCGCAGAAAAGGTGAAATTCATGATGCAATGAAAAAAGAAGCCAGCCATCCACTCTACAAATAAGGGACACACTAATGAACGGTCTCGTGACCGCAAATTCGCAACGCGCGGTAACGTGCGTCCACGCACGAGCGCGTGAAATTGGCATAATAGAAAATCGGTGGCTTTGATCGGGCGGTGGTCGCCGGCATGTCGAATTCGGTCGTTTAACGGCAACGACCGTGGCGTTCGTGGTTCTATCGGGGAATTCTACTCGACGGAACTGTCAGGTCGCGAGAACGTGGCTCTCGCAAAGAGAGTCGGAATATACGTACGGTAATCGGTGCGAGCAACGGTGCAACGACGGAGCTGCGTGCCAAGAATTTTATCCGATAACTCGGCGGTTCCTAAGAAGGCGTATTATCATCGTGCCGCAAAATGAAAGAATTACAAAGCCGCCAAGTCTTAGACAGGAACTGGTGCGTCTACTTCTTTTCCGTTGCGTGTGATTCCAATCGACAGTGGCGGCGGTGTCAACTGCCATTCTCCAGAGAGACGCGTTTTAGGGTTCCCCTACGAAAAGACAAACGCGTGTCAAAAATTTTACAACGATCTCCGACGCTTCGGATCGAGTCTTATCCTCATCCCGAACGGAGAGATCGCGGTCTCGAGAGGTTTTGCGTGCGAGTACCAAAGTTGGCGGGATCGTCAGGCTCGCCGTGCTCGTTCTGCAACGTGCAACTTCCTCACGGAAGAAGCCGCGGATTTCACCGAGGGTTCCTCGCGTGCGCGACACGTCCTTTCTCGCGCGTTACCTCGTAAACGCGGCACGGTGCACGTCGAGTAAACGAAGAGGAGACCTACGAAGTCGCGACATGGACTTTCGTGAAAGCGAATGTTTTTTTCGCGGTGCCGATGACGGAGAGAGACGGAGGGAAAGAAAGGTGTACGGGCAGTGATCGCCTCCGGCCTTTGAACAGCGATCGGCCAGCAACGGCGAGGCAGGCAGGTATGCGGCAGGTGACTTTACGATTGCCTGCAGGTAGTGGGTAGTCCGCGCAAAAGAGGACAACGCTCTCGGCATGGTCTAGACTAAAACGACGACGATAACGATGACTCGCCAATCGCTGGTTAATAGGTCGCTGTTTTGTACTTCTGCTGTTTTGTGCGTTTTACGCGTGTTCGTGCGTGATCGCATTACATATCGTAGGAAACGTGCTCGATAAGACTCGGTTAATGTATTCCGCAATCGCATCCGCAATACCGGACTTGATTATAACGCTCGCGCTGATCCGTTAGGATCATCCTTTCGATTTTATAGGCTTCTTCTCTATTCCAGAGACATGGACTGCGAGGTCGCGAAAGGCCGGGAAAAGAGGACAACGATCTCGAACTGCCTCCTTAGAATCGTGCCACTTGGCGGACGCGCCGCGTAATTACGACCAACATCGATTAGCGGTTATTAGGCCGGCATCTTAATCGTTTGGCTCGCGTACAGAGATCGTCGGTTCTTGTTTAATTATTTATGTAACATATCAAACGTAAGAAGAGTTAGTAACAGTTACTTTAATCCGTGCATAAAACGTTCTACGGTGTTCATCGTTAAAGTAAAAATGTTCCTCTTGATCGGCCGTATCGCGAAAGTTCGCTGAAACGAATTCGAGTGAGCGATTAATTAGAGAGGTAACCGAAATTTGCACGCGAGAGAGAAAAAGAGGCACGAAAGTAGCTCGGGGTGAAACCGTCCCGTCGGAGAATTTTCGGCAACCTCATTGTGAGGGTTAACAACCCTGAGATTTCACGTGAGAGAGGGTGGCCGAAAATGAAAAAGTGTGAGACATGCAGTCGCCCACACAGACGCTGAACCATACTTCATCTTCTTCTTCTTCTTTTCTCTTTTAACGCCGAGAGCATGACGACGGAAAGGCAGGAAAGAGCGAGAGGTGCTTCAGGGAACAGGTAGTAACGGTACCGCAGCTTCGAACCATCTTGCTTTATCTCGCATATACGTCGTTGAAGACGAGTAATTAATATTTTGACTCGTCAACGCGGAAATACTCGCAGCACGCCTGTTTCGATGCTCGCACGTTATCTTCAACGAATAAGTTGCAACGAATATGCATTGCTTATGCATTATTTCTTAATTGGTGCATACGTTAATTGTTGATGCCTCCGTTGCAAGAGTACCATGCGAATCTCATCTCGTACTTTTGTCGACTATTTTTCAAGTCCGGCAAGTAGCACAAGGTTCCTATTTGTTTTAGTTAGTTTTGTTCATCAGAAGATTCGGAGAAATATAAATACACTATTGTTTATTGCATATTACCTAAATATACAGTATACATCCTTTATATTATATTACAGTTACACTACTTACTATCCATGTAACAGTTGCGAGTGATACATAGGAAATATTAATATCGCCACGCAAATTATAACTTTATATTATTATGTGGTGACTTATTTAAAGTTTTCTAGTTTAGGTGCAGTTATTTTAGAGAGATACTGCCACTCCAAGACTCGATAAGAATAGAGTAAAAAAATAACATCTTCCAATATCACCCGCATTTTTATTTTTACGCATCTCTACGGTGCGTAAAATCTAGTATACGCACGAGAGTCATTATTGTCTTTGCAGCCGAGTATCAAAAAGAAAAATTAGGAACGTAAGAAAGATCTTTGTTCGTATTAGCAATGGCCTATAAAGCTTCACCTATTCACATTATTTGTGAACAGCCCATGACCTATGCCAATAATAATAAGAAAAAGATCAAATTCTTATTTGAATATACATATGCATTACTTTTTACTGCATTAATTTTAATGGCAGATCCTTCGGCTCAATTTAATACTGTCTTCTTTAATACTGAAAGCTAAGCAGTTTTAATGCATTAAATTTCAATAATTTAAATCTCTAAAAATGTCAAATCTTATGTTCTAATGTTTTCCATCTAATACGTAACAACTATACATTGATATGTACACGAGCATTATGCAAATATCACATAATAAAACTAATGCTTTCTATCATGTGCAATGCTTAATCATGCGCGAATACATTAATAAAATAAATACAGAGATATCAAAAATAAAATTCATTTAGTAAATAACTATAAATTTATTTGATTAAAATAAATATTTGACATAAAGTAAATAAACCAACATCCAGCAGCTGAAACATTCGTTTAAAACGAACGTGAATCTATAGAATAATATAAAGAAAGAAAAAAGAATAAAAAATACACTCCAATACTTTGTATTTAATATATTTTTATATAATTCTGAACATATATGTGTGACAATAAAATAAAATAAGCTGAAAATTAAATAAAACATAAGCAAGAAACTCATAATATAAAAATCTTACATTATAGAGTCAGCGAAATATAGAATAACATAATGTGCGTACTATCTTAGTTACTGGACGAAACTAATGTCATATTAGATTCGACCATATCACGGATTTAAGCTCTAGTTATTGCTTTGTATACACGTGTTTTAAGAAGAAAAGAGAATTCATAATGAGCGGCTTTCTGCTCGTTGGCAGATAAAAATTAACGATAATCGATACTTATATACCGCTTGTATAATTATTGCATCCTAAAAAGAGCGTACATCGCCGATATAATGATGTACATACATAACTGCATATATCAATATGTACCTTAACTGTTTATATATAATATTGCTGAAAGAGTTATTTATCACATTTATTTATGATAGATCAAATCTCATTCGTTAACATTTAGAATATATAAACATTCGTTATAATTTAGAAACGTTTAATAGAGTGTAATATGCGCGATCGTTTTCGCTAAAAATAATTTTTCAACAATTATAAAATAAATTAAATTCTCAACACCGAGATCATCACAGATCGCATATATTGAGGGAATTCTTTTCAGATCGTCAGTCATGATAAATTTTGAGCATTTGAAAAGATAGATTTACCGTATACGTATGCACGTATTTATATATCTCATATCTCTAATTATTTCAATTAACGCAACCATACAAGTTTAATGCACTTTTACCCGATGGTCGATGTAACAAAGTATAACTTTTGAAAAACTGTAGGCAGAAACGGTTTCTTACGTTAATCATTCTCGCGAGTGAATCTTTGATTCCACAATGTGTCTCGTAATAATCATAACGTAAGCATAATATCTGCGAAAGAAATTTAGAAAGAAATCATTTAGTAAATCTATCTAGTTGGATACAACAGGCAGGTAAAACTTGTGCTTCTGCGTATCTCTAGTATGCTTGAAGGGAGCCTGCTTGGCTTCCAGGAGAGCAGCTGGACACGGCCCTCTGTGTCTCGGAACAAATTCTCTTTTGTACATACTACTAGAGGCGACGGTACTGCTGTCACCTAAGTTAATGTTGGACACGTTCGTCTGCTTCTGGGTCCGCTCCACTTTCTGAGTACTCTGAGAGAAGTTCCCGTAGCTCTTCGCCTCGCTCTGCGAATAGAATCTCCCGCCAACGGTCAGGTTATCCTGCCGCACGATTCTCTGCGGACGCTCGTAACTGGAAGACGCCCAAGGATTCGCGTCCTTGGTGCTGCGGTGTAGCGAGGTGAAGCTCCGTCTGTCGTTGCTCTGGCTCGAGTTGCTGATATACCGTCCGCTTTCGGCCAGATTCGAGATACTCTTGCGCTGATCCGCAGCTGTGGACGAGATCGTGTGAAGTGCCTCGGTGGAGGTAGTAGCACCGCGTCGATGAAGTACTGCGTTACTGACGTCCGCCGACGACGAGGAGATGATGTTTCGGCGATGGTGACTGGTCTTCGTGGCCGAGTCCACGTGCGATCGTTCCATGGTCGATTGCCCGTTGATCGTCTGCCGGAGCTCCGGGCTTGTATTGTATCGCGCCTGACTGGGAATTGTGCGCTGCTCGTGTTGCTCCGTTGCGGATCTTTGCCGACTATCCATGTGTTGCGCGTTCACGTAATCGCGCTTACTGATTTCCTGATGATGGCGCTCGACGTGCTGCTGATGTCTGTGATGTTCGCCGTGCGTGATGTCGGTTGGGTAACGCGACGTATCTTCCCCTCGTATGATCTGTCCTCGATGATTCAATCCCTCCGTGATCGATCTATCCTCGATGGCTCGACGAGACTGCATCGCATTCTGTGATCGCAGATGTTCGCTCGAATGCGTTCTCTGATGCTGTTCGTGATGCTGATTAGACACCAAGGAGGTCGTTTTTCGCGAATCCACGGGCTCGATTGATTGAGTGGTACGGCGATCGGTGACTTGTTGAGTGTGCTGCCGATGAGTAACGGTTTCGGCATTGGCGAGTCTCTGATCGGACTGAGCGGAGGTTGTGGTACGTCTTACGGTAACGACACTGCCGTCTGCTAGGGTTTGCGATTCCATGCTCTTTCTGGTATCGGACTCTATCTGGCTCATCTTGGCGGCGATGTCCTTTCCTGTACGTTTCGTATAAGTGTTGTAATTACGTTGATTCGTTGTAGTCATCATGGTGGCATCGTCACCGAGCGTGATGGATGATTCCATGTGTCTTCGACGATTTACCGTTTTACTCATGGGCGACGGCTCTTGTTTAGAGGGTACATAAGTGTCTCTGTTAGTCGTCTTCGTTTCCATGGTGCCGGTACTAATTTTCAAATTGTCCTCGTGAGATTTAATGTCCGCACGTTCACCTCGTACGACCCTGTAAGTCGATTTATGAGACGTCGTGCCCTCAAACTCGCCCGTCATCTTTAGATTGTCTTCTCTCCTCACGACTTCGGCTCTCTCCGCTCTTTTGCGAGTAAAATCATCACGCGGACGCCCAACGAAATCACCTTCCGGTTTCAAGTTATCGGCATGACGAATCGGTGAACGCCGTTCACCAGGTCTGATCTTTTCTGAAGTTCTACGTTCGAAATCACCCTCCGGTTTGAGATTATCCGGATGCTTGATCGGGGATCTTCTCTCCGCCGGACCGACCACGGTCTTCCGAGGTCTGTCGAAGTCTCCCTCAGGATGTAGATTGTCTGGATGCTTCTTGATCGGCACGCGTTCACCAACCACGTGTATGTAATCGTCCTTGCGACGCACGTCGATGAATTCACCCTCCACTCTAAGATTGTCCTCGCGCCTCTTAACGTCCACCTTCTCCATTCTTGAAATTTTCTTGTAGTCATCTCTCGAACGATGAATGTCCATCTGTCCCTCCATGCGCAAATGATCCTCGTGCCGGCGTATTTCCACACGTTCTCCATTTACATGTTTATAATCATCTTTTGGAGATATGTCCATTTCACCCTCGGGACGAAGATTATCCTGAGGTTTCTTAACTGGTGAGCGATCTCCTCTCTTCGGAGTGAAGTCGTCCTTCGGTATCATGTAAAAATCACCTTCAGGATGTAGATTATCCTCATGTTTGATTGGACTTCTTCGTTCGGCCGGTTCCACCTTTTTCGGAGTACGTTTCGCAAATTCTCCTTCAGGACGAAGGTTATCCCTCGGTTTTTTCACGTCTGCTCGATCACCCTTCAGCGGCGTGTCCTTCTTCGGTCTGCCGACAAAGTCTCCCTCCGGATGGAGATTATCGGGATGCTTGATGGGCGAACGTCGTTCAGCAGGGCCAATGGGAGATTTTAGTGGTCTTTCGAATTCGCCTTCAGACTTCAAGTTGTCTTTAGGTTTCTTGATGGCAGCTCGGTCGCCCTTCGTAGGTGCGGTTTCTTTCGGTCGTTGTACGAAATCACCTTCCGGCTTCAAATTATCAGGATGTTTGATAGGAAACCTTCTCTCCGCGGGACCTACTGGTGCTTTTTCCGGACGTTCAAAATCACCCTCGGGACGAAGATTATCTTCGTGTCTAACGATCTCACTACGCTCACCACGAGTAACTCGGTAATCGTCTCGTCGATGAATATCAACGAATTCACCCTCAATTTTCAGATTATCCTCATGATGAACAATGTCTGCACGCTCACGTTTAGAAGTCGTCACGTAATCGTCTCGAGATCGAT
The DNA here is from genome assembly GCF_003672135.1 of Ooceraea biroi. NCBI lineage: Eukaryota > Metazoa > Arthropoda > Insecta > Hymenoptera > Formicidae > Ooceraea > Ooceraea biroi. The sequence goes on along the minus strand of NC_039517.1, from coordinate 4,005,223 downwards.
AAACGTCTATGCCGCCCTCCATCTTCAGGTTGTCACGATGTACTACGATTTCGGTTCTTTCTCCTCTGGTGGGTTTATAATCATCCTTGGGTTTTCCAACAAATTCTCCTTCCGGTTTTAAGTTATCTTTAGGTTTTTTCTGAACCGGCCGATCAGTGCGCTTAGGAGTGAAATCGTCCTTTGGTCGTCCAACGAATTCACCCTCCGGATGCAGATTGTCCTCGTGTCGGATCGGCATGCGTCGTTCCGCTGGTCCGATCGGTGATTTCTGAGGTCTCTCGAATTCACCTTCTGGTTGCAAGTTATCTTTCGGTCTAGTAACATCCGCTCTTTCGCCTTTGAGAGGTATCTTTTCTCTTGGCCGTCTTGTGAATTCACCTTCAGGCCGTAAATTATCAGGATGTTTGATAGGCGTTCGTCTCTCACCTGGTCCAACCGGAGCTTTCTCGGGTCTCTCAAAGTCTCCTTCGGGCTTAAGATTGTCCGTAGGTTTTTTAATGTCTGCTCTATCGCCTCTCCTTGGCGCCTCTTCTTTAGGTTTACCTACGAATTCGCCTTCTGGCTTCAAATTGTCCGCGTGTTTAATCGGACTTCTTCGCTCCGCTGGACCAATCGGCTTTTTCTCCGGTCTTTCGAAACTACCTTCCGGCCGCAAGTTGTCTGACGGTTTTTTGACTTGAGGTCTTTCCGCTGGCTGATATTTATCATGTTTCGGTCGTTCAAAGTCTCCTTCCGGTTTTAAATTATCCGAATGTTTAATTGGAGAACGCCGCTCGGCAGGACCAACAGGTTTCTTTTCTGGTCTTTCGAAATCACCTTCAGGTTTGAGATTATCTTTCGGTTTTTTGACATCGGCTCTATCACCTTTCCTCGGTGCTTCGTCTTTCGGTCTCGATACGAACTCGCCTTCTGGTTTCAAGTTATCGTGAGGTTTCTTAACAGTTGGTCTCTCGGCGGGTTTAAATTCTTCGGGCTTAGGTCTCTCGAATTCGCCTTCTGGTCGCAAATTATCGGAGTGTTTAATCGGAGAACGCCTCTCCGCCGGCCCGACCGGTTTCTTTTCTGGCCTTTCAAAGTCGCCTTCCGGCCGAAGGTTATCTGTCGGTTTCTTGACATCTGCTCTCTCGCCTTTCTTCGGCGCTTCTTCCTTAGGTCGGCGTACAAAATCGCCTTCTGGCTTCAAGTTATCTTCCGGCTTTTTAATTTCAGGTCTCTCGGCTTTCTTGGGCGAGTAGTCATCCTTTGGTCGGCCTTCAAATGGACCTTCGGGCCTCAAATTGTCAAGATGCTTAACAATGTCCATGCGTTCACCTTTAACGACTTTAAAATCATCTCGCGTCCTCGTATCGGTAAATTCACCTTCCATACGTAAATTATCTTGATACTTGGTAATTTCGGTTCTCTCGCGTATCAAGAAATCGGTATATTCGTCTCTGGATCTATATGTCTCTATATCACCCTCCATGCGCAGATTATCCGTGCGTTTAACTACATCCATACGTTCTCCACGCACCGGTCGATAGTCATCCTTTGGCCGGCCTTCGAATGGACCCTCTGGTCTCAAGTTATCTTCTGGTCTTTTAACGTCTGCGCGTTCACCCTTAACAGGTGTAAAATCGTCTTTCGGTTTACCAGTGAACTTGCCTTCCGGCTTTAGATTATCAGAATGTTTCACGGGCGTTCGCTTCTCGGCAGGAGAATATTTTTCAGGACGCGGTCTTTCAAATTCGCCTTCGGGTTTGAGATTGTCGACTGGCTTTTTCACCTCTTGTCTTTCTGCCGGACGATAACCTTCCAGTTCCGGTCGTTCGAAGTCGCCTTCTGGCTTGAGATTATCCGGATGTTTGATCGGACTGCGTCTTTCTGCTGGACCGATAGGTACCTTCTCTGGTCTTTCGAAATCACCCTCAGGTCTTAGATTATCCTTGGGCTTTTTGACGTCAGCTCTATCACCTTTCGTTGGTGCTTTGTCTCTCGGTCTAGTGACAAATTCGCCTTCCGGTTTCAAATTATCTTCCGGTTTCTTCACAACAGGTCTTTCAGCGGGTTTAAATTCTTCTGGTTTAGGTCTTTCAAATTCACCTTCTGGTTTCAGATTATCGGTATGCTTAATCGGTGTACGCCTCTCTGCTGGACTGATTGGTTTCTTTTCTGGTCTTTCAAAGTCGCCTTCCGGACGCAAATTATCTTTCGGCTTTTTGATATCAGCTCTCTCGCCTTTTTTAGGTGCTTCTTCCTTTGGACGGCGTACAAAATCACCTTCTGGCTTCAGATTATCCTCTGGCTTCTTAATTTCGGGTCTTTCGGCTTTCTTGGGCAAGTAGTCGTCCTTTGGTCGGCCTTCAAATGGACCTTCGGGCCTCAAATTGTCAAGATGCTTAACAATGTCCATGCGTTCACCTGTAACGACTTTAAAATCGTCTCGCGACCTTGTATCAATAAATTCACCTTCCATACGTAAGTTATCCTCATATCTTGTAACTTCAGTTCTCTCACGTATTAAGAAATCAGTATATTCATCCCTTGATCTGTACGTTTCCATATCTCCTTCCATACGCAGATTATCCGTGCGTTTAACGATGTCCATGCGTTCTCCACGCACCGGTCGGTAATCATCCTTTGGCCGGCCTTCGAATGGACCTTCCGGTTTTAAGTTATCTTCCGGTCTTTTAACATCTGCGCGATCACCTTTAACGGGCGTGAAATCTTCTTTTGGTCTGCCGATGAATTTGCCTTCGGGTTTGAGATTATCTGCATGTTTTATAGGAGTACGCCTTTCCGCTGGACCGACAGGCGCCTTTTCGGGCCGTTCGAATTCGCCCTCGGGATGCAGATTATCTACAGGTTTTCTCACATCCGGTCGTTCACCTTTCTTTGGAGAATAGTCATCCTTTGGCCGTCCTTCGAAGGGTCCCTCAGGACGCAAGTTATCCTCTGGACGTCTAACATCGGCGCGCTCTCCTCTCGTAGGCTTGTAATCATCCTTCGGCCGTCCCTCGAATGGTCCCTCAGGTCGTAAGTTATCCTCCGGACGTTTAACTTCAGGACGTTCAGCACGCTTGGGCAAGTAATCATCTTTTGGACGTCCCTCGAAAGGTCCTTCCGGTCTCAGATTATCTTCCGGTCTTTTAACATCCGCGCGATCGCCTCGAACGGGCGTGAAATCGTCTTTCGGTTTACCAGTGAATTCACCTTCCGGTCTGAGATTATCTAGATGTTTTACAGGCGTACGTTTCTCGGCCGGAGCGAACTTTTCAGGACGAGGTCTCTCAAATTCGCCTTCTGGCTTGAGATTATCCGGATGTTTGATTGGACTGCGTCTTTCCGCCGGACCGACAGGTGTCTTCTCTGGTCTTTCAAAATCACCCTCGGGGCGCAAGTTGTCTTCCGGACGCTTCACCTCGGGACGGTCGGCACGCTTGGGTGAATAATCATCCTTTGGACGACCTGCGAACGGCCCTTCTGGTCTCAGGTTATCCTCGGGACGTTTGACATCCGCACGTTCGCCTCTAGTTGGCTTGTAATCATCCTTTGGCCGTCCCTCAAAGGGTCCTTCTGGTCTCAGGTTATCCTCGGGACGTTTGACATCCGCACGTTCGCCTCTGGTTGGCTTGTAATCATCCTTTGGCCGTACCTCGAAGAATCCTTCCGGTTTCAGATTATCCTGTGGTTTTTTGACTTCCGGACGTTCGGCTCTTTTAGGACTATAATCGTCTTTAGGACGACCTTCGAACGGTCCTTGCGGTCTAAGATTGTCCTCTGGTTTTTTAACATCGGCGCGTTCTCCTTTTGTCGGTCTGTAATCATCTTTGGGCTTTCCTATGAAATCACCTTCTGGACGAAGATTATCGTGATGTTTAATAGGAGTTCTACGTTCTGCCGGTCTGAATGGCTCGGTTTCTTTATCTGGAAATTCCCCTATTGGGAACAGATTATCGGGATGGCGCACGATGGATGCTCTTTCGCCGGGACCGTAAGGTGTCAATTCGGGTCTCTCAAAGTCGCCCTCGGGATGTAAATTATCCGGATGTTTGATAGGCGTACGTCTCTCGCCAGGGATGTACTGGCCTTTAGGACGATCTACAAAATCACCTTCAGATCGTAAGTTATCCTTCGGTCGCTTCACTTCAGGCCTTTCCGCTGTCTTTGGAGAGAAATCATCCTTGGGGCGTCCCTCGAATGGTCCCTCCGGTCTCAAGTTATCCTCAGGACGTTTGACATCAAATCGTTCTCCTCGTGTAGGTTTATAATCGTCTTTTGGTCGGGCTTCGAACGGTCCTTCAGGCCGTAAGTTATCCTCTGGACGTCTGACTTCAGGACGTTCGCCGCGTTTAGGCAAGTAGTCATCTTTAGGTCGTCCCTCGAAAGGTCCTTCTGGTCTTAAATTATCCTCTGGACGCTTGACATCAGCTCGTTCTCCTCTCGTGGGTCTGTAGTCATCCTTAGGTTTCCCTTCGAAAGGTCCTTCAGGTTTTAAATTATCTTTAGGCTTTTGCGGTTCCGGTCTCCGTGATAATATCGGCGCGACATAGTCATCCTTCGTGTGAGGCAATGCTTCGAAAGGACCTTCGGGTCTAAGATTGTCAGTTCTCTTAATCACAGTCGCACTTCTATAATCTGTCTGATCGAAAGTTCGATATTGCTCCTGAGTAGTCGTAGTACTATCAGTAATGTCCGTTTTGCTGTAGAAACGATCAGTGTCTTCGGAATATTTTGGTCGTCGCCGTGGTTCGCGCTCGACAACGTGAGTCTGAAAGTCCTCCTTGATACGAGAGGTACCCTGCAATATAATTTTTAGATAAATACAAGTCGACGAATAATAGTTGTACGCATGCAGTAAACGTGATTATTCTGATTGAAAATTGAAGTCTGAGAATTTCATTATTGAACTTACCGTGAATTCACCCTCTCCCACGGTGAGATTATCCGTTCGTTTGACTATCTCAGCGCGTTGAATACTACGATGATCAATGTATTGCGATCGTGTCGTCGTTTCGTCAATGAAGTCACCCTCTGTCTTCGTGTAAGTATTGCGACGTATCGGGGTGGGTCGTTCGCCAGGAGTACCGGTGAAGACCAGATCGGTTGTTGTTGTAGCTAAAAAATGATAAAGTAATTAATCTCTTATACAGGGTGGCCAATTTTAATTTATACAGTCGATTTTTTAAAAAACTAAAAGAGATACGAAAAAATGTTTCAGACAGACATGTCACGATTTCGAGGGGGACATAAGATGATACCATTGGTTTGACCTTGAATAGTCGTTTGAAGGTCACGCGAAGATCACCTTCAATTTCTTAAATTGAAACCCCAACTTTTTATTGCAGATTCTTATTCTCCATCGAAAAGTAAGTAACTTTTGTCTGAAACATTTTTCCGAAAAATGTCATCTTATGTCCTTAAAATGTCCTCAAAACTCATCTTGAAGATCATTTTAAGGACATAAGATGACATTTTTCGGAAAAATGTTTCAGACAAAAGTTACTTACTTTTCGATGGAGAATAAGAATCTGCAATAAAAAGTTGGGGTTTCAATTTAAGAAATTGAAGGTGATCTTCGCGTGACCTTCAAACGACTATTCAAGGTCAAACCAATGGTATCATCTTATGTCCCCCTCGAAATCGTGACATGTCTGTCTGAAACATTTTTTCGTATCTCTTTTAGTTTTTTAAAAAATCGACTGTATAAATTAAAATGGGCCACCCTGTATATACTGTCCTTGAAAAAAGATACATGAAAATAAAATTTATAAACTCGAAAGAGAACGAGTTTAAAGTTATGCATATAATCAAAGTATAAACGATGAAATTAAGGCTTACTGTCGAATTCTCCTTCAAATTTCAAATTATCCTGCGGTTTCTTCACGGGAGCTCTTTCACCTCTTGTAGGCGCCTCTGCCTTCGGTCTTCCGATGAACTCACCCTCGGGTTTGAGGTGATCCTGGGGCTTTTTAACTGGTGCTCTCTCGCCTTTAGTAGCCACGTAATCCGTTCGCCTCTCCCCGATAAACTCGCCTTCCGTACGTAGATGATCTGTATGATAGTACTTTGTTTGCTTCTCTACGCGTTTCACGTCGTAATCCTGACGGTACGAAGTAACAGTGTCCACTGGCTCTTCGTAAGAAAAGTCCAAGTTTTCCTGAGTTAAGTTATGCGGGCAACGGTGACGCCTGCTGAAACATTATCAACGTTAATATTCAATTGAAATGTAAATTCGAGCGTTTGTAATGTCTGTTATATAATGTTTCTGAGATTACATGAAGTATGGATATGTTGCAAAGCGTAGCAAAAAACAGTTTTTCATCCGTTCGTGTTACGGCTATATTTCTGTTTCATATTAATAAAGGGAAAGAAAACCGATCGCAGAAAGTTCTTGTTAGCCGCTTTTGTATTCCGAACGAAGGTAGTGCGTAACAAAGACCTGGCGTATGCAGCGATTTAAATATATACGTAAAAAGGGCATCAATCCTTTTATAATGAATATAAAAGTCTGCTCGATTGTGTCGTGATTTTTAAATGTCTCGTGTCTAGAAATATTTGTAACGCACTCTTATCGATAGACACGGAAGCGAAACGTATTGCGATCTCATTACAGTCTGTAGTAAAAAACTATACGCCGGATTTACGTAATTGCGATTCCGTAGGCAATTATCGTCACGCAAGTGCTTGCACCATTTCTTTTTAACGAGATTCTTTAATTCTTAGAATAATATATATATCAATTATAGAGAAACATTTTAAAAATAGTAAGAATTATGCTATAAAGTAAGAAACTGTCATACATTCTGTTTTATCCAACGCAACTTACTTAACTTTAGATATTTGTTCGATTTATGCATGCAACATAGAAGAAGTAATTTGTTAGTCAGACCAACAACGACGTACCTTCTCACGTAAAGTGAGTTGTTATTGGCTCAGTTAATTAGAATCTTGATTCAGACTAATTACGAGAATGCCAATTAAGTTCTTGTGGTCGCATTGAAAGTTTCATATACGATATTTTCACCAGCATATTTTAACATGCTTTGCAGAATATGTTCAAGATTTCATCGAGTGTAACTTTACGACATCGATCGTATTATTTAACGAAAAGTATCTTTCCCTTTTTAAGAGAAACGCACATCGTTGGTATTTTACATTTCGAGGATAATACCGTAGATGGTAAAAAAAGGGAAATGAGGTGCTCTTGCCAATATGTTATGCAGAGGTATTCGACTTATTTGGAAAACGAGATTTCGTACGCGAAGTATCCCACTTTCATTGTTAATCCTTTCTTTTCTCTTCGCCACTGAATATTACGAAACGTAATCCCGTAAAAGTCGAGTTTTCACAGCCGAGTGTCGTCGTGTATTTTTTAATGAATAAAATCACACGTTACGTTACTTAGAATCCCTTTAGAGCGACGTTAAACCGGAAGGGTGGAATTATACCGGTATTTCAAAGTTGAGCAGAATCACGTAGAAATTTCCAACAGCTAATCGCCGGCAAGTAGACGAACCGCAATTACTCCTCAAGACTGCCATTGCACGACTAATTTTCTACGAACTTACATTTCTCACTCGCGAATCTGTCCGTGCTACGAGTCTCTATCTGAGTCAAGATTTTCAATCTAACAAAACGTCAAGTTTACACGTGCATAGATATATGCGCGTAGAGGAATTTGTGGAATTAACACCGATATCAGAAATATGAAAAGCTAAAGCAAGAACGTTTCGTTTGAGGAAACTTTCTTTTCGTAGATATGAAGAACATACGAGAGGAATTGATGAAAGATTTTTAATGCTGATTTTAACCGTTAATCTTGTCCTACATAATCAGGCGCTCTCCTTGGAGCAGGCAATAAATATCCTTCAAAGATTTTGATGCGTCCACTGCTATTACCGAAGCTGTATTATAAATTTGTATGATTCGTCACCGTGTATCTCTCTACAAAGATCTACGTAGGATGGAAAGTTCGAATAAGGAAGGAATCGTGCGATGACTTGCCACCGCCCAGCAACCTGCCGTAAAAGGATCTGTCTCGTGTCCTACTTTTACTATACACGTATATAAAGTGTCTTAAAAAACGCTGCGCGTATAATATTGTCCACTTGAATAAATTTGCAATTCACACTTCTTCATATTAATTCACTGAATTAAGAGAGAAATATTACTCAAAAAAATATTATTAAAAATTGTTGTAATAATTTAATGAGAAAAATCAAGATTTTTATAACAAAATTGCGATCGTGTGCGGGAATAATGAATGATGTATCTTGCGCTGGAGCAACGTTAAAGCAATATAACAGGCTTAGTGAACTTTGCCCGGCTTTGAATAGATCATGGCAATGAATTTAATAGAGTACGAAAGGTGGCCTTGAAGACAATCTCCTCCTCCTCTCGTCAACTTGCATCTCGACTACGACAAGTTTTGTATTCTGATGTCGCTAATAGTGTTTAGAAGTAGGTCAGCCATGTTCATCTCTGCTACGAGCGTGCAGATAAGTTAAATTAAATCATAGTCGTGCTAAAGCTGTTAATTATACTTCTCAGGACGTCTTTGTCAATTTCGTAATATTAAGATTGTTAAGATACCAAGGTAATTAAGAGAGTTTTAATTTCGATTTCACGAGGAGTATAATTTGATAATTATACTGAAGTCTTCCGCGCGTATACGCACATGTGACGAGAATATTCGATCGCAGACAAAAACTTACCCACAGGTACAGAGCTCGCAAATACATTGTTCCTTCAGGAGGATTGTCGAAAGTACAGCGGGCTTCGGTACCGATCTGTAATGGTCAGTATCCTCGTCAATAGAGTCCGGAATTTGATCCCCTCGTTTCGACTTGCCGTGGTCTTGCTGTGGTCTCTTCGGTTTTTCCGCAGGTCGACTAAGTTTGCCCGTGGCCGGTTTCTGTTCCTTAGGTACTCTCGGTTCTTCATCGGATTTTCTAGGTGCTATGGATTTTTCTTCGGGTCGACTCGGCTTGCCAGCTGCTGGTTGCGGTTTTCTAGTCGGCGATGTGTAATCCCGAAGTTTTTCAGGCGACTTCGGCCGAACTTCGGAAGGCCTGCAAAACAAATAATATTAACATTGAAATCCGTCGTTGTAAGAAATTCGTAATTGCTACCGATTTATAAATATCAAAAAAGATACTTGATAATTTATTTTATTCACCTGCCATATTCCGTCCGCTGCTGAGGACTCCTCTCACGTTGTGTAGGTCGACTGGGTTTTCCAGCAGCGGGAATCGGTTTAGGTCGATCATCTTCCCTGAGTCCAGGTATTCCACGAGGATAACCGGGTCGCTCCGGCAATGGTTTTCTCGTGGAATCCGTTGGAGAACGGGGTGCCGAGCTGATGATGGTATCGAATCGGGCATTGTCGACGACATCCCGCGCTACCATGCTAGTCACCTGCTCTTTATCAATAAATTCCTTCGTTGACTCGGTGACATCCCTCTGTAAAAACACAAATTATTCTTTATTTCTTCCACTTTCGTTGTGAAGAATATTTAGATAGATATCAGAACAGGATGAGTCTCCTATCGACGTCTTAATACAGTCAACGACCGCGGAAATTATCATTCTGCTAATGATTGCTAATAACGCCTCTCGATTCTCAGTTTAATCAACAATGTTAATTATCCGGTCGTAACATAGGATATTATCACATATAATCTTTTGTAGATTTGTTTGTTTATATGACTTCTAGAATTATAACATAATAGATATATTTTGTTTACGTCATAATGAAAAACTGAAACGTGGTGTTAAACCGTTAGAACTGTTACAAGTATCAAGAAGTGACCAGTTATAGACTAACCGCTACTTGTAAATCTTTACACGGTCATTCATGATGAATGAGCACTTAATAATAATTCTGATGTATCATTCGTCTGACGTCAATCTCGATGGCATAATAAGTACTTAAAAACCAAAGGATTTATTACTCGATCGATGGATTAATCTGTCGCGATAAATGGCTTGATAATACGTTAACACGGACTTGGAGGCGTAATAACGTCGTAAATGCGGCTTCGTTTTTCCGCGGGCGTGTTCATTACGGACTTCAAACGTGCTGCATAATGAACGCCGCGGGCATGAGCAAGATTAGGAACGGTGCTGCGACGGAATGCAGGTAACAAGAGATCAGTGTGTGTGGCTTTTACGTGCATGCTTACAGCGTATCGTGTAACGTGCTTGCCGAATCGTCGAACCGCACTTTTGTGATATGGTCTCGTTTGCAGCATCGCTGTCACTTATAGGAATAGATAGAAATCAGTCCGTAGGTTGTCAGTAGATAACTTGCACAAGAAGATTGGCCTTGTGAGAATGTTTGCGGACTAACAAAACATTTTGTACGTGTTTCTATTGAAACGTCTTACGATCGATGTTCGTTGCGCTCGCAATCTTTAATTTTGTGTTTATTTCGATGGTTCAAGTGTATATTGGAGTTCTGCATTACACGGTGCCGTTGTGGACTCGCTTCAAAATTTCGCACATCTGTTTTGGGTTCGCTAGATCACTCATTATATTCACAGGCACGCTTGCTCTTAAATTTAACGCGGTAACTTGATAACGAAGCAAATAACGTTTTTTGAGATTGAGTACTCAAATATTCTGCTTCGTTTTTAACACTCGAGAGTATTTCACGTAAAGTACATCAGATGAAGTTTTGGCATCTAATTAGCAGTTTAAGCAGCTGGAGACTTTAAGCTGATTGCCATTTCTTGATATCGAGAATCGTTCATAATGAAGCTCATTTATATAATCTGGATACCACGAGTTTTCCTGACGTATCAGAAATTCATCAGTTTAGGAATTCTTGCATATGAAAGAATGTTTCCTCTGCCATTTTGCAGTAAGCACAAATTTAATAGAACTTCGTGGAGGACGTTTTCGTAAAAGCGTTTGCATTTAGTTAATAACGTAAGACATTTATCGATGTTATAATACATGACACGATAAGGCATCGCGCGCATGCTCGCATCTTCATAAAATAATAATACCGATTCCCCGAGAAAACGCGATCACGCGTGTTCGTATACGTCGCATGTATCATCGCGTCTCGTTGCAAGTAGGACACTCTCTCTCTCTCTCTCTATGTATAGCCGTTTGCATGTTGGACAATCAAAAACAACCGGAGCATCCGTGCAACGTGCATAGGATCGGAACAAATTGTTTCGAGCAGCCTGCGGCAACAAAGATAGTAATCGGTAGCGGTAATGTGCATCCTGTAAAACAGTTTTGAAAAGAGAATACATTTACGGGAAAAATGTCTGTTCCATACCCAGAAATATCCATTCTCGAGACGATAGGTGAAACGTTAACAGTCGCGGGGGAAACACGTGTGCAAGTGCGAGCTTACTAAAGCATTTTATTGATTCCTCGGAGGACTCGGAGTAAAGTCACGGCTGTGAGAATTGGAACAAACTACTAAGGAAACAACCTGTCCGTGTAATGCGGAATAGATTTGCGGAACGTCTATTTTTAATTTGCGTGGTGTGTACAAACGCGCAAGAAACTAACGCCAAATTACCGGCGCAGTTTAAGTGCGTAGGCATCATCCTTGAGCAGAACGTTGAGTATATTCTGACTATGACGTTGGATGATACGAACTTCGAAGCGTCGATCTCGACATGTGTGATGTATCATGCGAGCGTAAGCAAGATGAAGTTTCAGAAGATTGTTTCCTGCCTCTTCAGTTAGAAAGTTTATTATCGTTAACAACGGAAAATAATGTCCTGTATGCAATCTTTCATAAGCAATGTGCACATTAATCATCAAATTTTACGCATAAAATTTGAAAAGCTTTTATCATTTTAAGAGAGTGGTGCCGTTAAGAGGAGAGAAAGTGAATCATTTTCTTTCATGAAAACTTACAATTGAAGTATGAAAAATGGAAAGAAATTGATTGAAAGCTGTCTCTTACTGAAAATCATAAATCGTTGTTCTGGGAGTGCTAATATTCTAGCATCGCTGCGGTAGTATAGTTGAAAGTGTCATCTGTGGCATTTATCTTTACGTTCGATATCGACCCACAGTTCTATGAAAACGTGTAACTTTCAGCTAGTGTAGCACTTGCATCACTGCTGCGTTGATAGCATAGCTTTGTACGTATTCACCAATGCCCGATATCAAGATCTACCAGTGCGGTAAAGATTTAACGATTTATCGTAAAGCGATGAGCGATACGAACATTATTGTCGCATTATTATTATTATTTAATCCGGTGTTATCGGTCGTTACTATCGGTGCTGTAACCGCGATAAGTGAAGTCGATATGTACGTACACACATCTCCCTCAGCTTTTAGTATCTCTTTCTCTCTCTCTCTCTCTCTCTTAAGATTTCTATGCCACTTAAACAGGTCGACCGCGATAAGCAGAACATGCGTGAAATTCAATTGGTCGTACATTAAGCGGACTACATTGGACGGTGACATCACTGCCAAATTCGCTCGTATCGGATGTAATTATTATCACTTTACATACATGCTCGATTGAGCCTGATTGCAGGTGATTACACTTGCGCGTCTGCGGCACACGCCAGAGGTGTTTGCGAGGATTTACATCGCGAACTGAAAGCACGAAGAATCATAATAATTCTTCTTCACGAGCATTCCTTGGCGATGAACAATAATGCCACAATGATTGAGTTGATTTGATAATTCTCCATCAATATTATAGGATATGATTTACAAGCTTGCCTCGTTTAAAAGCATTGATAGCTTAGATCGGATAGAATTGTGATTAATTCTCATTTAATCTGTGAGTTGTATAAAATAATAACACTAATGTATATACGCGATATGCTCAGAAATGACTTCAGAAATATATAATTATCAAAGTCCAATTCTTAATCGCAAAGAAAGGTTATCATCATCAATTCCTCAGACTAGACGATAACATTAATGCGTCGCCATAAATTTCTGGATTTTTGGTGTGACAGTTTATTGACGATGTAAGACGATTATAACATAACGTTGAGACACGGTATGTGAAGCAAACCGTTCTTCATGTGTGAAATATCGATTTTCGCTCGAGGCTTTTGCTTGATGAATCTGGACTCAACTATGCAGAAATTCGGAGCAGCAATGGTATCCGTTTTAGACGCAGACGATTAATAAAATGAGTTTCTCCTTTTTCTCATCCACTTAACCCTTCTTAGTTCCTCCTTGAACCGTATATTACGTCAGATTTATTTTGAACGGCACCACACACGTGAACCTGCGACCTTCGCCCAATTTGGAAGTGAAAGTATCGGCTTGAGCCTCTTCCGCAAGGCTCGGAGTGTCTCGATAAGATTTTTATAAATTTGTTGCCCGACATCTGGTTATTGCCAACTGCCGAGAATTTTGACATGCATCTGTATATATCTTTAGAAATATTGTATTCAATATACGTATTCACGTGAAATAAATAATATTTTCGAGCGAAAAAATTATTTCACAGAAATGTACGCGAATCGCATTTCTGGGTAACAAGTTTCCGATATGGAAACAGCTAATAAAGAAAAAATTTCATGTTTCACTCAATTACTCACCACATCCTTGCGTGTGTCCTTAGTAAATTCAGTGATGACGCGCTCGTCCGTTACGTTACGTACATCTTGTACAGAAGTAAAACTCGCAGACTGATCAATTACGTAAGAGGATTGCTGGAGCATTTCAGATGTACGCGTGATATCCGCGACATCTTCGATATATCTCATTTCCGTGGCATCCTGCTGCGGCTTTTTGTCACCTGTCGGTTTTCGGACAATCGGAGTCGGCCTGTCTCTCTGATCTGTCGGTTTCTTTCCTTGCTCAATCGGTTTCCGCTGGTCACTCGGTTTCCTTGATTCTTCTGTTGGTTCTCCATCTGCTGGTTTCCTTTGCGAATCCTGTCGTTTTTCGTATACGAAGGATCCGTCCCAGGTGGAGGCGCCTGGTTTCGACGGCCGTTGTATTCTATCCACCGGACTCTTCTGTGGTTTCTCATCTTTAGGTGCTTTACCGTCATCCGGACGCTGTCGAGGTGACGGTTTAGGCTTTTCATCCAAGTCTTGTCTCGGTTTTTCATAATTCTCTGTACGCCCTTCAATAAAAATCTTGGATACGTTCGAAGAATCACGTGTCTTTGAATCACTGATGAATGCTCGCCCGACCGTAACGGAACTCGTAGTATATTCGGCCGAGCTGGTTACATCCTTCGACGTGTCCAATATCGTGACCGAAGTTCTGTGATCAGTGGTGTCAGGCTTTTCTTTAATCGGGCTCCGTTTATCCACAGTTCCAGGTGTGTCTTTCGGTATCTTTTTATCGCCTGGTTTCCTCTCTTCCGGTTTCTCATACACGAACGATCCGTCCCAGGTGGAGGCGCCTGGTTTCGACGGCCGTTGTATTCTATCCACCGGACTCTTCTGTGGTTTCTCATCTTTAGGTGCTTTACCGTCATCCGGACGCTGTCGAGGTGACGGTTTAGGCTTTTCATCCAAGTCTTGTCTCGGTTTTTCATAATTCTCTGTACGCCCTTCAATAAAAATCTTGGATACGTTCGAAGAATCACGTGTCTTTGAATCACTGATGAATGCTCGCCCGACCGTAACGGAACTCGTAGTATATTCGGCCGAGCTGGTTACATCCTTCGACGTGTCCAATATCGTGACCGAAGTTCTGTGATCAGTGGTGTCAGGCTTTTCTTTAATCGGGCTCCGTTTATCCACAGTTCCAGGTGTGTCTTTCGGTATCTTTTTATCGCCTGGTTTCCTCTCTTCCGGTTTCTCATACACGAACGATCCGTCCCACGTCGACGAGCCTGGTTTGGTAGGTCGATAGTTTCTGTCTGGTCGCGGCTCCTTCTTCTCAGGACTTTCAACAGTGGTCTCTTTAACGTCAGCGGTAATGATTACATCACTACCAGGCAGTCTCTTTATGGGACTACGAGGTCCTTCTTGAATAGTGACTGTTTTTTGCGTCGTAACCGGCTGACCATCGCGAATAACCGTTTCGAAGGAAGTCGTCGAGAAATGGACATTTGAAGAATCCGTGTAACTCTCGTGCGCGCTGGATTGCTCTACGACGGCGGAACTCTCCACGATCTCCGAGATGCTGGATTTATCTCGCGCGACGTTCTGCAGATCGACAGTAGTCTCTTTATGTCCCTTCATCGTATCCGGGGATGTTCTTTCCCTGTCGTGTTGACGAGGTTTATCCGGATGCTTGTCAGCACACTCTCTACTAGGTGGTCGCTTCTTCCCGTGCGGTTTTTCCGACACGAAAGTCCCATCCCACGTGGACGATCCAGGCTTGGTAGTTCGCACATCTTTATCTCTCGGCACCTTCTCGGGACTTCTACGACGCGGAGAGGGACTGGCCTGACGTTCCGTCGTCGAAACCTTGCCTTCGTCGAATCTGATTGTCGTTTCGACGGGACGTCCTTCGTGAACGACCGTCTCATAAATCGCGGACGTGAGATTAGCATCCCTGACATCTGAGAAACTCTGCTGACTCGACGAGTGCTCGACAACGTAGGACGTGCTCGCGAAGTCCGCTTCGTTGATCGAATTGTCTTCCGTAACGTCCCGAATGTCGATAGCCTTTGTTGCACGTCTACCCTCTGGTCTTCTACGCGTGTCAGGTGTTCTGGGTCGCTCGTGGACAAAGGTGCCGTCCCAGGTAGATTGACCGGGCTTGTAACACCGTGAAGTCGTGTCTCGTTTCGGCTGTCCCTCCGGACTTGCGGATTGTCGATGCACGGTTCTATCTTCAGGACCGTCTTCCTCCAGAATCACCTCGGACACCGACGTGATCTTCTCAACGTTCTTCTTGTCGCTGGAAATCGCGTACTCGACGATGTAGGAAGTCGAGACCGATTCGGAAACGTTTTGCTCCTCGGTAACATCCTGAACGTCCACGGAATCGTGACATTTCTCCGTTCGTCGGACAACGGTGACGTCCAAGGGACGTTTGCTCGCAGCATCTTGTAGTTTCTCGTAGATAAATTCGCTGTTCCAGGTGGAATCACCGGGTTTAGCGACTCTTCGTTGAGACGGGCTGGAAATCCGAGTGAGATGTTGCTCCTTGCTCGACGGCGAACCGTCGGCGTGAATCGAACTCTCTCTGCTCACGTCATGTCGTTCTTCGGAAATGAAGCTGGTGCTATCTGTAGCGCCTTTTACGACTCGCATGGTCTCGGACGACTCCTTCTCGTACGTACCATCCGTGCTTTTCTCTCTAAAATCCGTTTTCTGAGTCGTTCCCACGACGTTGTCGCCCTGACCGTGATGGAACACGACAGCATCGGGATCGTTACGCCGTTTTGGTTGTGCTGTAGATTTCTCCATGACGAAACTTCCGTCCCACGACGAATCGCCGGGCCTCGAACAACGAACCGGTCCTTTCGCGAGATCTGTCGTGTCTGTAGCGATTTTGTCCGATGCCATCGTGGAATCACGGAGACGAGTGGTCGTGGACAACTGACCCTCGTCAATAATTGTTTTAGAATCCCGAGTGACGGTCGAAGTCGAAGAGACGATCTGATCAGTAACCGACACCTTCTCGCTAGCGGAGGCCTCTTGGGTGACTTTAACGCTCGTTTCGCTGTCCCGCCTGTCATCGCGAACTTTCGAACTCGCGGGTGTAGCTTTGTCGACGACATTCTTATCACCACTTTTGCCTCTGGGGCTGGAGGGTTTCTCGTAGACGAATGTGCCATCCCACGTGGACTGGCCAGGTTTGTTACAACGACTCGATATCTCCACGTTGGATCTCTCCGATTTGGAATCGCTGCGCGTACTTTTATCGCCACTCCTCTTGACATCATCGGTATTTTTAATGGTGGCCTCGTTTAAAGGTGCGATTGCGCGTTCACTGTCAACTTCTCGGCTCGACGTGGACATCGTCCTGCCGTTGTCGTCGATTCTTTCTCCCGTTTCGAGCATCCTTGTCGTATTCGATACCGTATGACCGTCCCTCGTTACTGCCTCGCTCGTCTCGCTGCTTGCGCGGGTACTTTCGGTGGATCTCGACGATGTCTGGATCAGAGGAGCATGGTCTCCACTTCTGACATCATGGGAAAGTGTGACGGTAGACCGATGTCCGCGGCGATCCTCGCTCGTCGACGAACTCTCTAGCACGGTGCTCGAGGATTGTTGAATCATTGAACGGGATTCGCTTTGATTTTGCATCTGCACGGACTGACTGGCTCGCGCGGTCGTTTCCCCTTGAAGATTACGATTCTCCGCGAGAGATTCCACGCCTTCGCGTGCAATCTCGCGTGCCGTCTTTGCTTGCTTAATTGATTGCATCTGTTCGCCGGCTATAAAGTCCTGCGAGCTCTTCCCGGTTCTATGACTGGACGAGCTTCGCTGGACAGTCTGCGGAGATGTCTCAATAACTTTGACGATGTTACCTTTAGAATCCATAATGACCTCGCGACTGGCGCTCGTCATCTCCACCACGCTACTCCTGGATTCGCTCTCTGTTACCTGTCGCGCCTCCTCGACGACGCTGGTGGAGGATACCGCTTCGTACGTCTCCGTGCTCGCCTCGTTCCTCGCAATTCCCTTATCCTTCGTTTTTAACACCTCACCTTTTTTGTGAATAGTCATCGCGACGCCCTTCCGATTACACCCACGATTCAATTACTCGATAATAATTTTCACATAAACGTGAAAGATCTTCGATCGTAGAAATGAAACCGAGAAAGTTTCCACACTCACACCGATTCGTCGATCACTTCGCGTCGCCGATGAATCTCGGATCTCAGATATGGGAAACTTGTCGCTTATCGCCCGAATGGCTGGCACACGACTGTTTATCATCGACACTCAGTCTTAACTAAGTTACACCGCTCGCGTGCGCCCGTCCGCGCCTCTCCGAGTCTTTCCAGGCGAACTGAAGCTTCGCTGTGACCGGCCTCGTTTACAAACTCGTTTCTTCAGTATGATCCCAGGGACTTTCTCGCTCGCGTTACATGCGTGTGCGAGGTTTGGTGCGTTGATGGCGCAAACTCTACGACTCTCTTTTCGCTTTCATTTACTCGGGATTATGCCGACTAGGAATTCCATGCGAGAAAAGCGTGGCCGATGCTCTCGGTTCGGTATCGCGAGTCGATGTGGCATCGGCGGTGACTCGCTGCCGCTGGTCTAGGTGACCACACGGTTCTCCGCCGTCCTTCTCCGTTCCTCCCTACCGTCACTGACACTGACATACACCAACCATGGACCTTTTATGCCTGGAGAACACCGGTATCCCTACTTTTCGTGCCGTGACGGGACCTCTGCACGTTCGCTCGTACGTGGCCCGGCGTGGGACGTTGCCACCCATCCTCGTGTGGTCCCACACGTATAATGTACACGTCTGGTTATGGCGTGGGACACATTGTCCACGCACTATGTACGACCAAGAGCGTGGATATACGGCGTGTACACGCCGACCAGGTGTATCGCTCTCTTCCATAGGTGCACGCTCGCGTAGTCGCGCGATGTATAATCGTCAGTCCGTCCTTCTTCCTCATGCGGCTTATCTCCGCGATTTCTCTCCGTCATGCACGTATTTGCACAGCGATAACGTATATGTACGTATATGTGATATGTTGCCAACACGCCTTGTATCAATGCCGAATTTTGATTAACCGAGTCGGTGCACAAATTCCGATGCTCGTGCGATAGTGGAAAGTGACGGGAAATATTCTTTAACAAGAATTTCATGAAGAATTAAAGTTTTAACGACTTGTGAGTTTTTCAGAATTTTCAAAATATTAATAGTACTGATTAAATATACGATGAAAGAAGACGACATTGAGACTCCCCATTTTACGTCGTTATTACCTATTCCATTACTTTCCATTATGTCTGTAGCGCAGTGAGAATGCTCGATGGTATTTAACGTTACATCAACTGGTTGATATAGTCGTGTCGCACGCACGTGCATATGTGCACTCACGCATTTGTGCGAGTTACGTAATGCACACGTAAACGCAGGATGTAGTCTTTTTATCTTTCTTGCGTCAGTGTGCGCGCGTGCACCTGTTGATATCTCAAACGTCACGAGAATGTGCGGATGAAATTCCGTATTAAATTCCTCCCCATATTTAGATCACAATCTGTGTAAAATGCAATTATATAAACTTTGTGCGATCATATAAAATATACTTTGTTTGAATATATAAAATAAAAATTTTTCAAATTTCAAATACAACTCGCTCGTGTGTGGCGTATGAATCGGATTACGTGGCAAAACATCAAAAATGGCGAACGCTCGTCCTACGCGTAAACTGAAAAATTTTCTCTCGATATTTATTTCTATATAAGCTTGGACAATGATTTATATACAGTAGCGTGTCGAGTTCTTTCCTTCAGCGTTTTGTAGCGAGAAAAATTGTGGCCGACGAGCGTGGCGAACGTGACGAAGAAATCGGTGGGGGACCTTCGCAGAACCGGTCCATCGTGATGCCACGGTGTAAACCGAGCGATGACGTAGACCACAAAACTGCGACGAAGATTGTAACCGGTGTTTCCTCTCGAGTGCTTGATAGACTAGTGTCACCAATGTCCACTATTCAAAAATGGTAGAAATAGCTAGCCGAAGTCACTAAGCCGCAATCTCTAAATCAACCATCCTTGATTAT
This sequence comes from Ooceraea biroi, assembly GCF_003672135.1. Lineage (NCBI taxonomy): Eukaryota > Metazoa > Arthropoda > Insecta > Hymenoptera > Formicidae > Ooceraea > Ooceraea biroi. Next base: position 3,985,626 of record NC_039517.1, on the reverse strand, counting down.
CGCAGTTGCGCGCAATGATTCTGAATAGATAGGCTATTAATTAAATGATGTATGCGAAAAATAGTTGTATCGGATATATAGATGATGCATCAATACAGATACAAATCGCCGGTGTAACTACTAAATTGGCCGCGGTCAAAAACCTCTACATTTGCAGAATCTGTTTTTTTGCTGCGTGTCCTTCAATCAAAATCCTTCGACCTAGGCGAATGATTTTCTCACGTAATCGATAAACGCTTAGTGTTTCGCTCTGAGATATTAAATCGACACTTGCGAGCGTTAGACGGCGTGAGGTGTGACTCGCTCGTTGAAAAAATGCTCACATACGCCTACATCTAAAGACGTCTATTATCTTTAATGAACGTCTGTTTCTTACACGGTGATTTCAGTCCACATATGTAATGAAACGTGCCATTATATTACAGTTGCAACCGTCAGAGGCATTACAGACGTGAATGCGCCGAAATGATTGTATGACAAATAGCAGGAACTATGGACAACGCAACAATAATTGCATTAAAAATAAATTGATTTAAATAACAAGCTTTGCATTAACTCTCCGTTCGATTATAATTTAACTGATTTCCTGTTCTTGCGTGTACACCCGCAATCGCTATCTGCAGAAAACGATCAATAAAAATAATTCTGCGTCCTCCTACACGAACGTACGTACAATCTCACACGTCAAGTGAGATCAATTCTGAAAGTTTCTTCCGAGACTTGGACGTGCTCCTGTACATGAAATACGACAGCCGTCGCGATTGGATCCGCAAAAAGTTTTCAATCCGCGTAGCGCATCCAGCGGATTATTTCACTTAAGGAGCGAAAGTACCACGCCCGTCTGTTCGCATTTCCCGTAAAAAGCAACCGCGGGTCACGGCGTGGGCAGAAAACCAGACATGCGGCTTCTCGGGTTCGACTTCGATGAGCCGTATTTGGCGAATGCGTCGAAATCCGTAGGCGAACCGGTAACAGATTGAACGCGTCATCCGTGAGCATAACGTTAATGGTTCTGTGCGTGTCGTGCGAGCTCATTGTGCGAACGAACGTGCATCATTTTCTACGCATTCGTGAGATTAATATCCACGGAGCTTTCGCCGACCTTACCGCGCGACGTGATCTGCGAATGATATATAAGATGAATCATGATTGCAGTACAGCAAATAGCGGCATGTATTAGGGGTGTGATTTAGTTTTGAGGGTTTTTTTTGCTCAAAAACGCATGTATTTAAATATGATAATGAATGAATACCTTAATCAAAATATTTTCCTTCGTTTTCTACAACTTTTTCCCATCTTTCTGGCAAGAGATCGATTCCACCACGATAAAATCACTCTTCTTTTCAGTTGATCCATTCGTCGACGAATTTTCGCACTTCTTCCAAATTATCAAAGTGTGTATCCTCTAAAGCGTGTTGCATCCACCGGAACAAATAATAATCGCATGGAGCAATGTCCGGAGAATACGCGGGGTGCGGTAAGACTTGCCATTCGAGCTCTAATAGTGTTTGTTTCACTGATAACGCAACGTCAGGTCGAGCGTTGTCACGAAGAAGAATCACTTTCCGTCGTTTACTCGCAATTGGTGGTCGTTTTTGGTCCAACGCTTGCTTCAACTTGTACAATTGGTGTCGATAACGATCAGCCGTGACAGTCTCATACGGATTTAACAGCTCATAGTACACTATCCCACCAAATACAGAGCATTACTTTTGAACCGTGAATATTGCGTCTCGGAGTGGATGTTGATGGTTCGCCTGGATCCACCCATGATTTTCTGCGTTTCGGATTATCAAAATAGATCCACTTTTCATCCCCAGTAACAATCCGAGACAAAAGACTCTTTTTTTGCCTGGCGATCAACGAAATGCAAATGTTCAACCGGTTCGCAATGGCACTTTCCGATAATTCATGTCGAACTCATTTCCCTTCTTTCTGAATTTTTCCCATTTCATGTAAATGTTTCGTAACTGTTGCACGATCAACATTTAATGCTCTGGCAAGTTCTGAAGTGGATTGTGTTGGATTTTCGTGCAATAATGCTTGCAAATCTGCATTTTCAAGCTTTCTTGGTTGTCCCGAGCGTTCTTTGTCCTTCACATCAGTATGACCACTTTTAAAGCGTCTAAACCAGTATTCACACGTCTTAATTGATGGGGCAGAATCACCATAAGTTTCCACAAGAATTCTATAACCGTGAGCCGCAGTTTTGTTTTGATTAAAAAACAAAAGCAACGCATGTGGAAAATGCTAAAGAGCTTTCGGAAGTTGCATTTTTACGATGATATAAACACGATTGCTATAATGCTACTAAATGTCATGGATAATGTCAAGACTGTAAGAAACAACAGTTATCGGAAACAGCTATTGGAACAAACTGACACTACAGCCATTTGTTGCAAAACCCTCAAAACTAAATCACACTCCTAATACATCGCATAATTAAAAATAAATAAAAGACACATGTTCATTTGCATTACCGCAATTAGATCTGGACTTTTTGCGGCCTCAAGTCACGGCGCCTCGTCACCCTTTTTGAATTCACGGTCCTAGCTTCGCGAATCATGCCTGTCCTTTTCAGGATCGCGCAAAAGCCGTACGTAACGTTCACGTTTATTCGTTTCTCGTAGCACGAAACAAGCATCGGTCCACTTGCGTTTTTCCATGGAGAAGGACGCACGTCGAATTCCAGATAGCGGCTTGCGGCAGGATACCTTAATCAGCGATCGATTTCGAGAAATACCGGCGCACTTGTTGCGTGCCCGGCATATCGGAATCGTGCGTTTCGCAAAACGAGCCGGACCACGGACGGATCCTTATGGTTAACGGGGCTAACTTGATGCGAAAAGAGGAAAAAGGCAATCGCTCTCCGTGAATCAGTTTGGCGCAGTCTTTCTCCCGAGGGAGAATAATTGAAAGCATGCCCAACTCCGAGAGAGAAGAGGCTGCCTCCGTAATGGATAGCGCCATAATGAAGTACGGTACGGCGGACTCTCTCATTAATTAACGTTAAAAGGGAAACTTTTGTAATTGCGCTCCTAAGACGAAGCGATGCAGCCTGACCTTCTCGTTGACGCGTCGTTACGTCGACGTCAGAGAGTACCAGCCCGGCGCATCTTGGAAAGTGACGCCCTTTTAGTAATTACGAGTGCTCCAAATTTATTCTGTTATAACTCCGAAATCTTCTCACGAATGCGTCTTATTCTGACTTTAATTTCCGCCAGTTTCGACTCTAAATTCCACCAACTCACGCAAATCTGCGAGACTCCGCAGATGTGATACACCATTGTGCGATAAATAGCAGCATATATTTTATATTTATATTATATTATAAAAGTATCTGATCCCCCGCAAGTGTCACGATCACAAAAAAACAATCCGGTAGCTTCGATAATACATGTATAATTGTCTGTGCGTAACGATCGTTGATAACGCGTTATATCGGTACCGTGAAGTCATCGGACGTAAAACCATCGGTGATTATTCACGTGCACGTTGTAATTAAGCCGCACACATACAGTGAAGCCACTGTTCCGGTCGTTACGTTTCGACTCGTTGCGTATCCTTCGCACCGCCACTTTTCCTGCGGCGATGATACTTTATTAATTTCGGTTCGGCCTTTCTTCCAAGGGCGTCAAAATTCTACGATGCCTTTTTGTGCCAAGCAACGTGTGTGTTCGCGCGTTTCTCACGCAGTCTTGCCCTTCGAGGATCGGACGGGCATTTCAAGTACGACGTACCTCCATTGCATCCTGATATTGTATGCATGCATACACCATAAGTGGACACACGAATTTCATATCGAGGCCGTCTGGTGAGCAGGGATAAGCCTCGAATGTGCATTTGCAGCCTATGATGTCACGAGCGGTTTCGTTCCACCATCGGGCGCTAAGAGTCCTCTCTGTGCATAGTGAATTCTTAATACAGTGATAAATATCTGAGAATAACTCTGAGCGAGCCAATGTGCGAGTGGAGATCGCGTGCACTTGTACAACGAGAGCAAGTCACATGTACGACCATGACACTAAAACGCGGGCATCGACAGTGGTTCTCGGCTTATATCCCCTTCGCGGTATCTCTATAATGACTTTCCCTTATTTATTGGGTTGGCCAAAAAGTAATTGCGTTTTTTTTATATAAATAAAAGGCGAATTTTTCATGGGAAACAAAAACTTTATTAAACAATATATTGTCCATTTTGTTTGATTATCTTTTGCCATTTTTCAGGCAACTTCATGATTCCGCGCTCAAAAAAGTTCTTATCTTTTTCAGCAAAAAACAATTCCAACAACGATTTCATATCCTCATCAGCAGTCAAGGTTTTACCATTCAAGGCGTTTTGCAAAGAACGAAACAAATGGTAATCTGATGGTGCCAGGTCTGGCGAATATGGTGGATGTGGTAACATCATGGTAACACATCCCATCCAAGCTGCAACAATTTTTCACGAGTGACCAAACTTGTACGTGGTCTAGCGTTATCATGGTGAAACACAACACCTTTGCGATTCACCAATTCTCGACGTTTCTGTTTGATGGCATCATTTAATTTATCCAGTTGACGACAGTATACGTCTGAATTAATGGTTTGATTCCTTGCAAGCAGCTCAAAATACACAGTCCCACCAGACTGACAGCATAATCTTTCTTTGGTGAATATCTGCTTTTCAAGTGCTTTCAGCAGGTTCATCACGCTTGCTCCACCATCTTTTTCGTTTGACGTTGTTGTAGACGATCCATTTTTCGTCGCCTGTTATCATACGTTTCAAAAGAGAATCGCAGATGTCAGTACGCTTAGTGAGATGAATTTCTTTGAGCTCATGTGGTACCGAAATATCGAGCTTACTAATGTATCCAAGTCGTTTTAAATGGTTTTCAACACTCGATTTCGATATGTTAAGATTCTCAGCAATCTCTCGGGTCGTTAAACGCCGATTGGAATCGATCAGTGCCTTTATTTTGTCATCATCAATTTCGATTGGCCTTCCTGAGCGTGGTGCATCTTTCACATTAAAATCTGCAGATTGAAATTTAGTAACCCAATTTTGACACTGCCGCAGTTTTGAAGCATCTTCGCCATATATTGGGTTGGCCAAAAAGTAATTGCGTTTTTTTTTATATAAATAAAAGGCGAATTTTTCATGGGAAACAAAAACTTTATTAAACAATATATTGTCCATTTTGTTTGATTATCTTTTGCCATTTTTCAGGCAACTTCATGATTCCGCGCTCAAAAAGGTTCTTATCTTTTTCAGCAAAAAACAATTCCAACAACGATTTCATATCCTCATCAGCAGTCAAGGTTTTACCATTCAAGGCGTTTTGCAAAGAACGAAACAAATGGTAATCTGATGGTGCCGGGTCTGGCGAATATGGTGGATGTGGTAACATCATGGTAACACATCCCATCCAAGCTGCAACAATTTTTCACGAGTGACCAAACTTGTACGTGGTCTAGCGTTATCATGGTGAAACACAACACCTTTGCGATTCACCAATTCTCGACGTTTCTGTTTGATGGCATCATTTAATTTATCCAGTTGACGACAGTATACGTCTGAATTAATGGTTTGATTCCTTGCAAGCAGCTCAAAATACACAGTCCCACCAGACTGACAGCATAATCTTTCTTTGGTGAATATCTGCTTTTCAAGTGCTTTCAGCAGGTTCATCACGCTTGCTCCACCATCTTTTTCGTTTGACGTTGTTGTAGACGATCCATTTTTCGTCGCCTGTTATCATACGTTTCAAAAGAGAATCGCAGATGTCAGTACGCTTAGTGAGATGAATTTCTTTGAGCTCATGTGGTACCGAAATATCGAGCTTACTAATGTATCCAAGTCGTTTTAAATGGTTTTCAACACTCGATTTCGATATGTTAAGATTCTCAGCAATCTCTCGTGTCGTTAAACGCCGATTCGAATCGATCAGTGCCTTTATTTTGTCATCATCAATTTCGATTGGCCTTCCTGAGCGTGGTGCATCTTTCACATTAAAATCTCCAGATCGAAATTTAGTAAACCAATTTTGACACTGCCGCATTTAAAGCATCTTCGCCATATACATGACATAACTTTTTATGAGCTTGCACAGCGTTTTTCCCTTGTCGGAAGTAATAAAACAAAATATGAGGAAAATGTTCTTTTCGATTTTCCATTTTGAAATCGACGGCAAACAAACAATTGTTAACGAAATCGTGTGCTTTCTTTTTCTAAAACAAGCTTGAACCGTGAGTTGTTAACCTACATAATGAATTTGCGGTTTAGAATGAAGTTAGTTACATTTCAAGACATGTATGTCCATCTATTGGAAAAAAACGCAATTACTTTTTGGCCAACCCAATAGATTTAGGGGACTCTGCCTGTTCCTCCTGAAATATCCTCAAATATTATAATAACACTGTACACGTGTAAAGTACATCAGAGTTTGACATTTCTATCGATACACTTTGGACAGGTACATCTCTGACCAGTCAAAGAAATTTCCTGAAGGAAGAAAGCGCAGAATAGCTGATAGACTGAGAAACTCTGATGAGAGCAGCAGGCGGATTTGTTGGTGCAACTGGCCCTCACCCTCGCTTACAAAGGGTGGAAGGCATCCAGCTCAAACGTGATTAGAATCTTGGTACTAATCCCGGCACAAATTGAATCGCAGCCGCCGGCGCGCGTCGGCCGCCGTGACAGCCGATACAGAGAAATGCAATTTCGGATGGCACGCACGTATAAGGCGTGACCGCGCGACACGGAAAATTGACACGATTATCGATAACCGCGTGCATCTCTCCCATGCACCGCCGCAGGCATGTACCGAGTGAACGCTTACAGTCCCTTGTGCTTAAACTGCCCTTAGGGAGCGATACGTGGTCGATACGTCGCTTTGTAATCTCGTACATACCGCCTGCACGGAATAGCATCAATTAATTAATATTTGCAATATTCAGCGAAGTATAACGGAACGACCTCCGACTTTGAGCCATGGGATCACACATGAGTATAGATAAGGCAAAAACTGCAGTGACAACTACGTATGCCTTGGAAACAGTATGACGAGCTTTTTACAGCTTGCGTCACGAACGTTAATTAAAACTTTGAAGGGAGATTCGCGATTTAATAGGCTGATTACGCGACAGAAAGAGAGAGAATACTATTTTTCTTTATTCAAAAGCTTTTCAAAAGACATTTCTGGAGTCACGTAAGCGCGCGTATCGCTCGCACGTTTGCACCTCGTTTGCAATCTGTGCATGTCCTAGATGTGGTTACTACGGATAGTATTGATGAAACAATAGAGAGATTTGATTCCATTCGCATCAATGTAAGTTTCGGCACGGTACGTGTGTCTCATCATTCCGTATCACTGCATAATGCATTACGTGTCATGAATTCTTACAAATTCAAGAGAGCGTTTGAGCGGCTCATTCATATGGATACTAATTAATTATGTAATCGATATTTCCATAGCAGGTCTTTTAATTAACGCAACTTGTAAGACATTGTAAGACATTTCCTCATTAATGCCCGTGAGAAAATTTTAAAGCCTGAAACTCCGGAAGGTAGGCAAACATTAATACACCGTTGGTAAACGCGTTACGCTATCACCGGCGCCAGAGAATAGCTGTTGGCTCTTTTCTTATCGTTGTTCTAAAGAATATATAATGTAAAAATGAGATAATAAATGGATAGATTAAGAAAGCGCATTTTGCCACAAACGCTCCTCGTGAGAAATTGTCATTATAAAAAACAGTTGGAAACTGATTCCAATCTTTGGTGATGCTTCTTACGATCTTATGTAAGCCATTGCACGTGAGAGAGAATCGTTCAACTGGTTTTTCTATTCGGGCTGAAAAAAAGACTTGATTCTTCGAGAAATCGAGGTGCAAGACTGCAAGTAGACAAGAACGACCTGCTCGCGTTTGATTCTATTCGCGTGTAACTCGAAGGTCCGTGTTTGTCGTCGGAACAAAGGAGAAAATTGCATGGATATAAGATAAGGAATTTCTCCCGCGTTCTTCAGCCGTTGGCTGAGCGCTGCTTATTTTCCACACAATGCAATTTTATGCATGTATGGCATACAGTACATATAGCGTACGCCAAAGAAATACAGGAAATACGATAAAATTACGCAAGAAAAAAATGACAGAAAAACGGCAATAAACTATATGCCATGCAAATGAAAAAGAAACGTACAAAATTAATTATTTTCATTAAAATATAATTCCCGTTGGTTTACAACATTTTAACTTATTGTCTGAAGATTATTTAACATAGAAAGCACTTACCTACGATCGTGTATCTTGATCACTCTTTGCTCCAGATATCGATTTCCATCGTGCGAGAAGGCGAAACGACGTAATTTTGTGGTTTTTGCGACTATTCATAACTTTATGTCCTACATCGCGTCGTAAGAGCCGAACAATTTCGCGATTAAAATGTGAAACGTACTTGATCATTGAGCGTCAACGCGACACCGACTATCACGTCACAGACGCGTCGCGACGTCTGACGCGTTCCCGCGTCGTCGGCGTCGCGATGCCGCCGTCATGACGACCGGCGTATGGTAAAGCTCGCATATGCGCCTTAAAACATGCTAAAACGCATGCGCAGCTGTAGGTTGCTCTCGCTATGCTTGTCAAGTTTGTCCAGTTCATCTAGCTACTGTTGTTTTTATTAAGGAGAAATACGATCAAAAAGCTTGGCGATAAAATAGTAATTATAACGTGTGATGACGGAACGATTTGCGAAGTGAGTAAACACTTAGTCACATCACATGCAGATTTCTAGATACAAGTTTTTATTTATTCCACTTGAGTGCAACATTGATAAAATCATTAGAAAAATATAAACATAACATGTACTTATATTATTTTGCATATCACATGTATTATATGTTTTCATCAGTTATCAGTTATTTTTAAATCTTTATAGTACAAGAAATATAATATACTATAAGAAATATAAAGAAATATAAATTGTTTTTTTTCGCTACACTTCTGAACTAGTTCAGAAGTGCAAAACAGGATAAACCTTATATCATGCATCTACAAGACGTATCTCTAGACTATATAGGAAAATATTTCTGTAACGCTTAACTCTCTTAATAATTGCATTACTCCTACTGGAATGGAAATTTTTATTATTATTTCGTTATCCCCAACTGTTACTATTAATTTTATCCTCAAATGTAACAAAAATCATGTTTTTATCATGTTCTTGCAAAGATTCAACTTTTCCAGCAGAAGTATTCATATCAAATTAGCAATAATATAACAATGTGGTAAGTGCTTCATAACCCATAGTTCCGAATCCCACAAAGAAAGATATCGCTCTCATAGGCTGTTGCGGACAAACAGCGTAGGAGAAGGTGTGAACTATACGAGCCAGAACAAACGTTTGTATCAAAGTTTTAGCCATCCAGTATGAAGGTCCAGTGGTTAACCAGAGGTATGTGATTATGAACCATGGCACAATGTTCTCCAGATCATTCAAATGCGATCGTCGTACACGTTCCACATCTGCGTCATTATATACTACTTTTCCACCTACTATCTTCGTATCATCCTCGTTGGCAAATATCTGGAATAATGATCGTAATTTAGTTTTATTCGTTCGCTAGTCAATGCTAATAATATTTATGTTACATTGGAACAATGCGAGATGAAATATTGGGTGTTTTCCAGCAACGACACAGTGCGACACAGTGTATCATTCTATCTTTTTTCAATACCAGCGAACAACAGAGATAGAATGATACACTGTGTCGCACTGTGTCGTTGCTGGAAAACACCCATTATTTTTGTTGACTAGGAAAAAACATGCGACGCAATAGGTTCTTGATTAAGAACTAGATTAGATAATGGTTGTTGTCAAATACCTTCTTCTGGAAACGTTGTCGCGCAGTCAGCGGCACCATCGCCAGCATTTTGAGGACCAGTACACTGCCCCAAAAACCAAAAACTTTCAGTAGCTCTGCGTTTACAGCAACCATTTTCGTTCTCTTCGTATTTAGAAATCTCTTCAAGTGTCACTTTGAACGTATGTATCAAGCTGATTGGGCAGATGTCTCAACGTCTTCCACCCAGCGAGAGAGGATGGCTAACACTACCGATCGAGTGGTCACGCTTCGTGATCCGCACGTAATGAACGTGGGACCTCCATTACGACCCATTATATATAGTAAGCCCAGCCTATCTATATAATCTATGCGTGCGTAAGATGTGAAAAAGATCCATAAGCAGGAGATAACCAGCATCTTTTTTAAATAACTTATTGTATGTGCATATTACGTCTATTTCTGAATATTCATAGTATAAAAAATATAAAGTCACACGTTTATAAAAAATATCTCCGGTATATATAAGAAAATACTTATCTAACACTACAGTTGCATAAAACTGCATAACATTTACAGGTGTTGTACATACAAGCTGAGAGATTTTTTTGTCTCTCGGTTATTTACCAAGCGTTCGATGATTTCAAAAAGTAGGATTGCTTAGAATCTGCTGAATCATGAGGGGAGTGTTTAAATGATATCACAGGTGATTACATAATGGGTTATCTTTTTAATGTTATTTCCAATTTCCATCCTCTAGAGAACAGACGGTAATCGCAAGCGCGATTTCAATGCAGAGCATTTCGCAAAAAGATTAATCAGAATGACCAATATAATTTACATTATATGCAAATTAAACCGCGATTGTTTCGATATTAGAGTCGCACCACTACTTCATTCCTCAGTCAGAGATAGTGGAGGCTCGTAGCGGTCGATGTGAGAACTGAAAAGATGAACGTCATAGTCGGACTGCAAAGATCGATTACCATCCCACGCTGTATCATTTAGTTTTCCACAAGTCCGCTACGAGCCTCCACCTTGATTGTCCTTGACGCGATTCACTTGATGGTCCTTGATCGAGCAGTGAGACAGCGATACTCGATATCGGATCGAAACGGACTTTTTGACCGACAATTGCTGAAGGAAATCTTTTATTTTGACGGCAAAACGCGTCCCTCGAGAGAAACGTATTCTCTCGCGGCATGGCACTGTACGAAAGCTGATTTTCAAATCGTGTGCACTGTGGCCCGAGGCCAAAGACATAGTAAGAATAGACCGAGCGTGTTCTCAACTTGGCAGTGAATCACAGGTAGAAAAAGAGAGAAAGCAGGCGAAGGATTGCTCTCTCTCTTTCTAAGGAAAGAAGAGTGGGGGTAAGAGCGGAGAGTCGGAAGACGCGAACAGAGAGAGAAAGAGATCCTCCACCTACTTTCCGTCCTTTTCTAGCTGTGCTTCACGTTTTGCGCTTCACGCTCGGTCTATTCTTATTATGTCTATGATTCTTACTATGTCTATGATTATATGCAAATTACACCGAGATTGTCTCGATATTAGAGTCGCACCACTACTTCATTCCTCAGTCAGAGATAGTGGAGGCTCGTAGCGGTCGATGTGAGAACTGAAAAGATGAACGTCATAGTCGGACTGCAAAGATCGATTACCATCCCACGCTGTATCATTTAGTTTTCCACAATGTCCGCTACGAGCCTCCACCTTGATTGTCCTTGACGCGATTCACTTGATGGTCCTTGATCGAGCAGTGAGACAGCGATACTCGATATCGGATCGAAACGGACTTTTTGACCGACAATTGCTGAAGGAAATCTTTTATTTTGACGGCAAAACGCGTCCCTCGAGAGAAACGTATTCTCTCGCGGCATGGCATGTACGAAAGCTGATTTTCAAATCGTGTGCACTGTGGCCCGAGGCCATAGACATAGTAAGAATAGACCGAGCGTGTTCTCAACTTGGCAGTGAATCACAGGTAGAAAAAGAGAGAAAGCAGGCGAAGGATTGCTCTCTCTCTTTCTAAGGAAAGAAGAGTGGGGGTAAGAGCGGAGAGTGGGGAAGACGCGAACAGAGAGAGAAAGAGATCCTCCACCTACTTTCCGTCCTTTTCTAGCTGTGCTTCACGTTTTGCGCTTCACGCTCGGTCTATTCTTATTATGTCTATGATTCTTACTATGTCTATGATTATATGCAAATTACACCGAGATTGTCTCGATATTAGAGTCGCACCACTACTTCATTCCGCAGTCAGAGATAATGAAGGCTCGTAGCGGTCGATGTGAGAACTGAAAAGATGAACGTCATAGTCGGACTGCAAAGATCGATTACCATCCCACGCTGTATCATTTAGTTTTCCACAAGTCCGCTACGAGCCTCCACCTTGATTGTCCTTGACGCGATTCACTTGATGGTCCTTGATCGAGCAGTGAGACAGCGATACTCGATATCGGATCGAAACGGACTTTTTGACCGACAATTGCTGAAGGAAATCTTTTATTTTGACGGCAAAACGCGTCCCTCGAGAGAAACGTATTCTCTCGCGGCATGGCATGTACGAAAGCTGATTTTCAAATCGTGTGCACTGTGGCCCGAGGCCAAAGACATAGTAAGAATAGACCGAGCGTGTTCTCAACTTGGCAGTGAATCACAGGTAGAAAAAGAGAGAAAGCAGGCGAAGGATTGCTCTCTCTCTTTCTAAGGAAAGAAGAGTGGGGGTAAGAGCGGAGAGTGGGGAAGACGCGAACAGAGAGAGAAAGAGATCCTCCACCTACTTTTCGTCCTTTTCTAGCTGTGCTTCACGTTTTGCGCTTCACGCTCGGTCTATTCTTATTATGTCTATGATTCTTACTATGTCTATGATTATATGCAAATTACACCGAGATTGTCTCGATATTAGAGTCGCACCACTACTTCATTCCTCAGTCAGAGATAGTGGAGGCTCGTAGCGGTCGATGTGAGAACTGAAAAGATGAACGTCATAGTCGGACTGCAAAGATCGATTACCATCCCACGCTGTATCATTTAGTTTTCCACAAGTCCGCTACGAGCCTCCACCTTGATTGTCCTTGACGCGATTCACTTGATGGTCCTTGATCGAGCAGTGAGACAGCGATACTCGATATCGGATCGAAACGGACTTTTTGACCGACAATTGCTGAAGGAAATCTTTTATTTTGACGGCAAAACGCGTCCCTCGAGAGAAACGTATTCTCTCGCGGCATGGCACTGTACGAAAGCTGATTTTCAAACCGTGTGCACTGTGGCCCGAGGCCATAGACATAGTAAGAATAGACCGAGCGTGTTCTCAACTTGGCAGTGAATCACAGGTAGAAAAAGAGAGAAAGCAGGCGAAGGATTGCTCTCTCTCTTTCTAAGGAAAGAAGAGTGGGGGTAAGAGCGGAGAGTGGGGAAGACGCGAACAGAGAGAGAAAGAGATCCTCCACCTACTTTCCGTCCTTTTCTAGCTGTGCTTCACGTTTTGCGCTTCACGCTCGGTCTATTCTTATTATGTCTATGATTCTTACTATGTCTATGATTATATGCAAATTACACCGAGATTGTCTCGATATTAGAGTCGCACCACTACTTCATTCCTCAGTCAGAGATAGTGGAGGCTCGTAGCGGTCGATGTGAGAACTGAAAAGATGAACGTCATAGTCGGACTGCAAAGATCGATTACCATCCCACGCTGTATCATTTAGTTTTCCACAAGTCCGCTACGAGCCTCCACCTTGATTGTCCTTGACGCGATTCACTTGATGGTCCTTGATCGAGCAGTGAGACAGCGATACTCGATATCGGATCGAAACGGACTTTTTGACCGACAATTGCTGAAGGAAATCTTTTATTTTGACGGCAAAACGCGTCCCTCGAGAGAAACGTATTCTCTCGCGGCATGGCATGTACGAAAGCTGATTTTCAAATCGTGTGCACTGTGTGGCCCGAGGCCGATCGGATGGCGCATGCGCGACTGTGAGATCGCTGACGCAGGGAGTACGTCAGCTGTTTTGTTAGGCTCTCGCGGTGGAACGTGCGTGTGCGTCCGTTCGTTGGTTCGTTCGTCCGTTCGTCCGTTCGTCGTCGTCGTCGTCGTCGTCGGGAATGGTGTTGCATTGTTGACTGGTGGGGCATTCGTCTTTCGCGCAACTTTCATCATCGCACCGTTACGGACGCGGTCCTTTGTTCGTCGTAGACACGCGCGCGTGCAAGCAACCGAGGCCGCGCGCGTTCCTGGGCGGTTCTGCGTGCGGAAGAATCGCAGACGCGTGAACGTGTGCGTGGAGCCCGTCCTCACCCTCGCCGTCTTGTTGCTCCGTAGGAAAGGTAGCCCGTCTGCGCGCCGACCGATCTCTCACGGGGACGCCAGCACCGCCAGTTCCGTTCGGTCTGTTCGCGAGACTACTTGACGGAACGGAATCGGGACGTTCTGGCCCGCTCGGAGGGGTAGACGCGCCGCGATATTCCGAGAGGCGCAGCGGTGAAACATGGCACAGCCGACGAGCAGCGCGCTACGGGCGCTCGCCCTCGAGTACAAGAGCCTCCAGGAGGAACCCGTCGAGGGCTTTCGCGTCAAGCTGGTTAACGAGGACAACATGTTCGAGTGGGAAGTCGCGATCTTCGGCCCGCCCGACACGCTCTACCAAGGCGGATATTTCAAGGTACCGCTGCTGCATCTGTTTCTCTTTTTTCCCTGCGCGCGCGTGTGTGTGTGCGTGCGCGTGTATTTACGCGAGTCGCCATGCGGAGGAACAACGAGGTATCGACGACCAGTGTGCACTAGTGGCTTAGCGTTACACGCGCACCATCGTTCCTTGGTTAGGTCGACGACGACGGTGCGTCGCGTTCCGTTCCGTTCCTTTTCCCCGCGGAGCGGAACGAGAAGGACAGCTTGATCGCTGGCAGGAGGGAAATCGGGAGCCGTCGTCGCTTCTATCCGCGCGCGAGCGGATTCTCTTTATCGGGCGTTACGCACGCGTTATCGTCAGCAAGCGTAAACAAAGGTGCCCCGCGCGAGCTGCGGGACGACTTTTGAAAACGCAGCATGGCGACGTGTGTTAATTCGCTTCTTTACGAAATGGAGCACGAGTAACGTACATGTATGTACTGTAACCTCGAGCATAAACGACCTCGATGCTATTAGGTCTGTTCTTTCTAGCTGCACTGCTGAACTAGTGCAGTACGTTAAAGTGAGACGAGTATATCTTTTCTCACTCTGACTTATTGACAACCGTTTCGGTTTGCAAGTAAGGCCATGCGCGAGTTGGAGCACCGATGCTATTATCTATTCCTCCGGTAACTCGATACAGAATGAATGCTTATCGCCGCGCGATATCGCCGATACGTGCTTTCTAATGTGGCATACACGGACAGGACAAATTCTGTCCGACGTGGAGAAGACTCGAAAATAGAAAGTGCAAATTAACATGATATAATTAATAACACGATACTAATTAAACAATGAAACCTTTCACATAAAATTGTAAAATTGTCAAATTTTATATTTAAATAATTGGTTGTGATTGTGTGAATTTGAAATTATATATTCGCATTAAGGTAACAACAGTGTACACGGTGTTATTAAATGCCCGCACGTGTACTCTTGTGGAATTTCGAGTTCACTGTAT
The DNA here is from genome assembly GCF_003672135.1 of Ooceraea biroi. NCBI lineage: Eukaryota > Metazoa > Arthropoda > Insecta > Hymenoptera > Formicidae > Ooceraea > Ooceraea biroi. Next base: position 3,970,169 of record NC_039517.1, on the reverse strand, counting down.
GCCTATCCTTGAGATGATGTTTATCTTACCGTTTTCCTGCCAAATCACACGCGAATCATTGCCTTGAATTGCCACGTAAATAACGGCGTTCATGAAAGACACGTCGCTTTTGTGCTTTCCACTTCGAGAAAAGTAAATCGTCGTTAGCTTTCCTCACCGTCGGACAGTTTAGCGTTTAGCCAGTTGTCGAAATGGAGCCAAAGCCGCACTTAAAAAGTGATTTGGCCGAACAATCGGAAAATCACGCAGAGCAATTCGTGTGCAGTAGAAAGGCACGGTAACAAAAGATTGTCACGATTTTGCCCTTTCAACGCGATGACCTGGTATGGTCGGGATGACGAGGCAGGGACTTCAGTGTCCGCCGGGTTAAAAGCCAGACTTGTAAAATGAGTTCTGCCATTGACGCCGTGGCTGTAAATTTTTTGCATGTCCTGCCGCCGCTGTCCCGTCCGCTTTCTAAACCACTCTCCGCCGGCCGAGCGAGTGAACGCCTATTCACGTAACGCGAGGTATCTTCCCACAACGTAACCAGCGGTAACGAGCATGGCGTTTCTCGTGAACCGTGTATCTCGTGCACGTATAAATCCCCCCGCCTAGCTACTTCGAAGGACTGCGTCCATTGCCACGCTGCTCCGCTTCGTCGCGGATTAATCTATTATCCGCTTCGCGTAATCGCGTTAGCCCTTAACCGGTGAGCGCTCATCAGGTTGCGCTGCGCTCAGGTAAACAACCGCTTTCATCTTACGCCGCGGCTCAAGTATCTTCGCGAATGAGTAACTTTACTCACCCCTACGTCCCCAATTGTCCAGGGAGCCTCCCGCCGCGTTTTCCTTCGCCCATGAATCTCCCAGCCAATTTGAACCGAAATCAAAACTCGGGGAGATCGAGATAGCTCTCGAGGAAACAATTTCTTATTTCGAGCTTTCGGTGGATCGCATTTCGGAGCGCAAATACAGCATATTGCGTTTATTTTCAAGTCAATTTCTTACTTTATTGTTTATTGTATCGTGACTTATGACGCGACTGAACCAACTGAAACTTGCACTCGGGAAAGTTTTGCATCACGATGCGCGTGTCGCCGTTGATGACTCGATAATACAAATGCAGTACTAAATGAATGCATGTGCACATATCTGATCAGATTACGTTATCCCCGTTCATTTTCCGTGACGATTGCTAGTCAAACTGGATCAACATGGAAAATTTGTACCGCGAAGTCCAAATGTCTTTCACGTCTTTCCCGAATTAGATATTTTCATATTATAATGGTGGGTCGACTTTTAGTGTAGCGACGACGGTGCACGTTTGTCTTAACGGAATGAGATTAGGTGAAAGTTGGTTGGCCGTGCCGATCAGTAGGGCCTGCTTGCATCCAGAAATAGACTCGAGACACAACGCTCGATGGCATTTTATGTAACTGGCAGCCGTTGTCGCGCTCTTCGCCTTTTACCGAGCCATGCATAAATTCTGATTAAGGGGCCTCTGATAAGTGGAACGTGATCTTGTAAAAACACATTAAGGCTAACGTTATGATATTGAAGAGTATAAGGAACAATATCTCCCTCGTTATTCATTCTTTACTCTAGGAGAATGATCATTTTTCGTAATCGCGCGATGCCGATGCACGCTATTAAATTGCGGATGTCCATTGAGGTCAAGGTAACTTCTGTTTGTCTCTCGAAAGCATCGCACGTAATTTTATCTTGTTACTTTATCGAAACTTAAGCAGAAAATTAAAATTGTTTAAACTGCTTGAGATTACGGGGAAATCCTGGTTGCGAGCTTGATCGGGTCCTCATCCTTTCACCTCGCGAAGAGATGGGCATCCCGCACTCCGCGAGTATCACAACTTTCCACGATAATATTGTACAAGTACAGAATCGATACACAATCCGTAGCAAGAAGTGCAGTTGCCAATTTCTCCCGGTGATTCCGATAGAAAACGTATCCGCTGCATCCCGCACAACTGAGCGAAACGAGCCAAACATTATTTTTATCTTTTCCTTTGTTCCCGCGTATTGCGAAATGGAATAATCGTTTCAATCATTATTGCATTGTTACATTGTCTCGCAATGTACTTTCTTCAAAATTTTAATTTTTTTATATTTAAGGGAACAGTTTGTGCCTAATCAGATTGGTCTGCGATTGGAAACGATGCGATTTCATGTTTTTAAGTCACAACATAGCTCGCGTTACACAACGTCGCGCTACGATGACCAGTGTGGTGCTTATTGTCGAAGTAGGTCGCGAAAATTTGTAGGTCGCACGGCGGAGTTGCAACGAAAGACGACGAGAGGCGATAGCTCCATGCTGGAGCAACTTGTAAAAATCATTGCAAATCATAACTTCTCTCGTGTAAACGAGACTTTTATGTTAAATGCACACGCACGCTGTAGCACGTAAATGCTACATGGAATTTCACTGTAAAAGCAAAAAATTGCATCATAGACAATTCTTGGACTTATAACGAATGTCATGCGAGATCGCGCGCTGATAGTTGCGATCGATATACGGTATCGCATCGACAAAGCTCCGACTATTTGTTTTTCCCCGGACGTATGGCAAATGAGCCACGTGAAAAAAAGAATTATAAAACAATTGCAGCGAAATATAGTTGAACGCGTTGCCGATCACCACGTTGAGACGCTAAAGAGAAATAGAACAATATTTTCCAGCGTGAACCGTTAATTGCTTTTTATTTTATTTTATTTTTATTTTAAGGACAAGTTTAGAGGTACCGGCCATTCGAAGCAGCGACGTGTCAGAATTTGGAGACACACGTGGACCGACATGGACGCAGTTTTCCCGAGTAGATTTTTCATGGCACTGCAGGCCAGTGTAGTCGGTAGAAAGTAGGTTAATTCTAGAACGCGGTTATCCCGGAGGACGAGGTGGATATTTGGGCCATGACCAGGTCGCGATCAATATAGCGTCCCGACGGCGAAGCCCACATTGAACAACCAGACACCCCTTTCGCGCTCTGGAATGGAAATCGATATTGTCGCGAATCCCCCTCTCGGAGATTCCAAGCCCGATCGAAATGCCGAATCTCGTCGACGTCGCGCTCGCGCTCCGATTTTACATCTTGTCTTGTTATCTTGGCTATACGTTCTAGACGGCCATGTTGCTCCACTTTTGCAGCATCGGAGAGAGAACCCTGATATCTTTATTCACGGGATATATATATATATATATATAGGGTGGTCTTTTTTTTATCGCGATGGATTTCTTTTTAATCGATTAGTACTTGTCACAGTAAGGTGATGCAGGAGCGATCGCAACTTGTTGATTTCCGACGAGTTACCCATCTTTACGACTCAGATCTGAAAATCTAGATAAAGGCCATTTGAGACTACACGAATCGTAAAAAAAGCGGAATCGTAAGATCTATCTTGGGCTTGTATTAGAGTATAAGTTTGATGCGAACGTTGATACCTGCTTGGAGACATGCGGAAACGTTTCCCACGTTTATTCGTGACAATGGAACCGCGACGACTGACGCAAGGTACATTTTTCTGCGCGCGTCCGTGTCGTAGGATATTGAACTCACCGAAATTATAACGGGTTTCAATCCCCGTTCCTAGCAAAGAGGCGCGTTGCGTAGACTATGCGTGGGTGTCCCGGCGCGACACCGCGACTCGAATGTCGAGGATGTACGTTGCACATTGACTGAGAGCTTGATTCGTTATGTTGCAGGCACACATGAAGTTCCCGCCGGATTATCCGTACAGTCCACCGAGCATCCGTTTCATGACAAAAGTTTGGCACCCGAATGTATATGAGGTGAGTGAATATACGGGAATTATCGATCTCCCGCACATACTCTCTCCTTCTCTCTCTCTTTCGCTCTGTCTCTCCCCTCGTTTCGACCCTTCCAACCCGTACGCCGTGTACGTGCGTGTCCTTCCCGTCTCCCTTGCGTCCCTTTTCCGTTCATCCGTCCCGCTTTTACCCCGCTGATGCCGGCACTCGCCGTATAACGACCGTCCCGCTCTGTCCGTCCGTCTGCCCTCTTTATTTTCCACCCTCTGCCGCCATAGCTTTTACAAGCATCAGCTTTTACATCGTCACTTTCAGCACTCGTGCAACCACCCGACTCGTCCAAACCGCCTTCGGTCGCTTCCATCGAAACGCAACGGCGCGGCGGTCGGTGCGCGGCGAGGAGGGGAGGGAAAAAAAGAAAGTAAAAACGATCGACTTGAAAAATTATGCGATGCCGATGGTAATCACCGCTCGAGGTTGCATTTATATTGACGTATCGCCACCGCCACCGTATTCTTGGAACGTCCGGCCGTACTATATTTATCGTGGACTCGCATCGTCACGTTCGGCGTTTGTAAAACTCTGTAATTCCCGTTCTTTCGCCACATCCGCCAATGCGCGAACCCGCACGACGATTAGCGAGAAGCAAGGCGGAGGGGCGAGTTGTCGGCGCTGGTGCTGATAATGCCGATCCGTGCTGTTTTTTACGAGGACTGATCGTCGCGTTGTTCGCCACTTTAAGAGGCCGAAAGCACGACGACCGTTTCCGGTCTACTGTCCGCGCGACTGTCACACGCGACACGGCACGAGTCGCATCCGCCTGCCTTCTCACCTGTAGAACAAAGCATTAATGACACGATGAAATATTTATTAAAGCGTTGAGATTGGCGAGGCGTCGCCGTCGTCACGACCAGTAAAATGAATTTTCTTCGAGATCGGAATCTCCGATCGCGAGTACATTTCCGCGTTCCACTTGCGTATCATTCGCGTTCGTTTTGCGTAAAAAGTATCGCATTGCCACACGCTTATCGACCTCGGCCGTGTCGCATCTCTTGCTCGCCGTGCGTCGTATATGACCCTTCGGCGGCTAGCGAAGCGAAGTCAATGACCGTCGAAAGCCCGTGTGGACATCCGTGTCCACTCGCCCGTCGTCGATAGGGATGGCAACAGGGAGAACGTGTTATGAGTAACGAGGCAAACATGAATACTTCTTTTTCTCGCGGTCTGGTGTCTGTCGAAGAGAGGCTATTAAAGTTTGCAGATACAGTTATTCTTGCAGTACCTAGTTATATAGACGACGCCTACTGGAAGATGCTTATAGTACGTTGCCTGGGATTAAGGGGGGAGCCAGCTTCAGAACGCTGAAAATAAGGTATATTTTACGAATTGTTTTTGGAGAAACTATACAGCGGATCATTATAAAACTTTTATGCATTTATTAGTACATGTTTAAAGATAAACAAAATTATTTTTTTATTTGAATATATCGCTCGTAGAGGTCGTCCTGGAGAAATCTTAGTGCGGCCGCGTCGCCGGCATTGCAAATTGGTGAGCATTCTCCTGCCTCCAAATTTCGTCTAAACTGAAAAATTGAAATATCTTCTCGTTATTTATGAATTCCCATCGTCGATGAACCAACGAGAGAAGAAAAAAGTTGAAAAGTGCCAAAATGGTGGAGCTTAGAACACAAAAGTACGATTTTTAGGCAAAGTTTTTGAACTTTTTCATGCAAAAATAATTGTTTGACTTAATGTTTTTATGAATATTAAAGGTTCATCGACGATGGGAATTCATAGATAACGAGAAAATATTTCAATTTTTCAGTTTGGATGAAATTTGGAGGCAGGAGAATGCTCACCAATTTACAATGCCTCCAGGACGACCTCTACAGGCGATATATTCAAATAAAAAAATAATTTTTTTTATCTTTAAACATGTACTAATAAATGCATAAAAGTTTTATAATGATCCGCTGTATTGTTTCTCCAAAAAAATTCGTAAAATTATACCTTATTTTCAACGTTCTAAAGCAGGCTCCCCCCTTAAACGAGATACCGCTGAGAATGCGTCGCTGCACGTCGGCTTGGAAACGCGAGTATGAAAATGCTGCTGCATCAGTTATTCGTAGATATTAATGAGAAACAAATTCACTCACGAAATACCGTAAATTTTAATGCAATTTTTCCATCGCTGAGCTCCTTACGTAATATACGTAATAATATCTTCTTGCTATCTCACTTCGGACGCCCAAAATGATTGACCTATTTGCTAATCGATTGATAAGCCGAACGGCTTACGTAAGTGTAATTATTATGCGTCGCGAACAAGCGAGTCGGATTCTCGTTTCCATCGTATACCGAAGTGCCAAGCGTCTGTTTTTTTTATCGGCGCTTCAAGGTACCTTGAGTATAACTTGATGCACACACTTTGTACACTGCGTATCTTTATGTCTTGAGTGAAACCGTAGTAAACTCGCACTCGACGTTAACTGCGCAGCGAGAATACAGCTGTCTTTACGTTTCCGCGGGATCGAGACCGCTCGAAAGTCATTGTCGATTATACAAAGGAAAGTGATCATACGCAGAGGAGCCGTCTTTATCTCGTTTTTTTTCCCGCTACGTGAAACTTGGTTCCGATGACAATCTGCACGTTGCGCAAGCCCTCGGAGGAAACAGTACCTGCTCCAATATGTGGAGGTCTTTCGCAATCGAAGCCAGCCGTTGTAGAAAGGTTACTCGATATATACCGCGGCTTAACACGCGCACGGCTCGCTCTTCTCGCGGACCAACTTTCCCCGTCATGAAATTCATATTATTTATACGTATACACACTATATTGCACACATTGTGCGAAAGATCTCCTTCGAGCTTGCGTGTCTACGCGTAAAACAATCGTCAGCGATGTGCAGCACGTAGCGTAGTGTAGACTATCATTTCAGAGGAACATCGGAACTGTTTAATTTAGCTTACACGTATGCATAGTGTATACACGTGCGGATCGTGTACATTGCGTCGAGTCGTCAGGCGCCATCGTCTCCACATTTGTCCCTGTGCAGAGTAAAAATTGCAATTAAATGTTCAATAAGTATGTCTACACTGTAGGTGCATCTCGAGCGTCGGTCGCCTCTCGCAGCTCGCGCGATTCTACGCGTCCCGACACTCGCCGAGCGCACTCGTACGAATGCACGCGCGAACACAGCGATGCTATCGCTGCCGGAGCGGTCGTGTCAAGTGCCGGGCGTTTACTCGAGAAGCTCGCCTTCGCCTTCGCGGCTTATTACGAGGCGTTCGGAGCCGAGCCACGGTGAAACCACGAGATGCGCCTTGTCCTACTTGCCAAACGTCTCCGCGTCAGAGAGGCAGGCTACGAAGGAGTCGAGGAAATATGCGCAATCATTTGGGATTTTTTACATGAACTGTGCATACGTTACATTGCATGAAAAAATAGCTCATCATAAGAGTCACATATTGCAGTACTAACCAGAATCAAACGGTTTTACCTCGTGCTCGTGAGATAACGTATCTTACAGTCCCTGGCCTCAGAGATCATCAGAAGTATCACTCATCTCCAAATATGGTGTAGAACAGACGAACCGCGATGTCCTCGGTGACTTTACTTTAGATACGACCGAAATGGTACCCGGGTCCTTCGAGCGACGGTGTCTTCTCAGGGACAACGAACGCGGAACCGTAGAAGCGCCGAGGTCGCCGTGCCCCGCGTTGGCGAAAGGAAAACCGAGTAGTGAACTTCTGAAAAGCGTGCGCGACATAAAGTTGCGCTTCCCTACTTTTCCTTTTTATAGATACTAATAGATGTAAAATACTTCAAAATGACGGGAGCGTGCTTGTAACGTCAGACTTGAAATACCAATTTATTCAGCGACGCACATAAATTCATTCCTGCGCGCGAGTAAATAGATACGATACGTTGAGTAAACTTCTGAAAATAACACGCGTGAATTTCACGCGGTCGCGCAACAAGACAAAGCGGCCGATGCGACATTAGTCGAGCTGACAAAGAAGAGACTGTAAGCGCTAAGGAAATCAATCTAAAAAGTCTTCTTTTTTTCTTGTTTTTTGCAGAACGGTGATCTGTGCATATCAATCTTGCATCCACCCGTAGACGATCCACAGAGTGGCGAGTTACCCTGCGAGAGGTGGAATCCTACGCAAAATGTCAGGTGACTATGCCACAAATAAAGAGAAGCAGAAAATTACAGCTGTTGTTGCAAGATACATTAACTGATCGATTTTTCCCAGAACTATTTTGCTATCGGTGATCTCGTTGCTGAACGAACCCAACACATACAGCCCTGCCAACGTTGACGCATCTGTGATGTACAGACGTTGGCGTGACTCCAAAGGGAGAGACAAAGAATATGAAAATATCATAAGGTAAGACATCATCAATAATGCTATTTGCGTGACGTCACGCGGTTGCGGGAAATCGTGTATGTTTTCGTTGGAATTGATACATCGCGATAATACGGCTGAAAACTCACAGTTTCCCATGTTGCATTTATTTGATACGTAACTTTATCTAATACGTAAGATATAAATTATCGCGAAATATTTTGCACGATGATGTATTCGAAACATTTAATGCACATAATCCGCAATCTTCCTCATTGATTGGATAGACATCCCGAGTACGAGTACTGAGCCGAGGTAGGTATTCTATCAACGAAAGTTTCCTATACGTTTCTTATTCAGGAAACAAGCCCAGGCTGCCAAAATGGAAGCGGAAAAGGAAGGTATCGTGGTACCCGTGACCCTCGAAGATTACTGCATAAAGACTCGAGCGAGGCCGGCCGAACAACAGCTAGACATGACCGACTTCTATGACGATGAGTACGAGCTAGACGATGATGAAGACGAGCAGCTGAGCGCAACCGACTACGAGGATGGCGATGATAGCGGCAATGGAGAATCGTGATCCATTTCTTAAAAGATAAACATGCAACAAAGACCCGAACCGCTAACTATTATATATCAGTTCTGTATAGATTAATAAATTAACGAGCTTCTAAACCGGATGAGATCTCTCTTTATCTCGATTGAGTTTTTTTCTTTGGACGCGCCAACAAAATTCGTGTTAGCTTTTATCTGTCGGGGAAGCTGAAAATGTGGAAAGTAGAATTTCTCTCAAGCCATCATTGATTGTCGCATGCTTGTTTTGAATCAATTTCGGCTGAGCGGGAATCGATCGAAAAATCCGTCGAGTATGTTGATATTTGAAGAGCGCTACGTATACCATTGCACGAATTCTTACAAATTCCGTGTTTACAAGCTCTTTAACTTAAGCAATATGCTACGGTATGGATATAAGTAATTTGATAGGAGCACTGTGCTTGTTGTGTTGTGGCTGGCACTTGGATTTCTCAAATACTATCGGACCAGTTGATTTACCTTGTAGTCGATTAATGTTCGATAAAAATGAACATGTGTAAAGCACACAAGAATGTGGCGACTTTACATTGAGCATCTAGTTTTATGCCATGTTCAGAGTTGCAAATGGGTACGTCAATTGATCCTAAGCGTAATATCGATACTAAAATTTGCATTAAATAACAGAAATTTGCGTTTGTTTTGCATAATCGTTTGTGTTGTAACATCACCGTCGATGGGAAAAGTAAGCTGCCGAAGAGAAGACCCGTTGGACCTTCTTAATAATGAATTTCGCATTAAACAGTATAAGATCCACACTATTGATGTCATTAATTATAATTATTTGTATACGTATGTAGAAATGCATATATTATGCATATAGCTCAATATGTGATTGTACTGATATTTTTGCCGTATTACTATTTTACCGAATCGTAAAGCAAAGCTAATGGTAATAATCATGATTATTTTTCGCAAACTTCAAATTCAAACGAGAAATTATAACGTTTCCAAATGGTTTCTGTTGCAAATCTCCCAAGTTTGTTAAAAACATTACGGTTAGTAACGATACACGGTGAGAAGAATAACTTGTGAAACGATACGTGCATAATGTTACAAAGTTTGTAACTTTAGCTCTTACTTGCAACTCTTTTTCGAAAGAGTTGTATCGTTGTGTTAAATGTTATCTCTCACGAAGCTAAAGCGAAGTTTTCCAATTTGGATTGGTTAGATTTTAACCGTTTTACTTAAATAAAAGGTATATTGGACATACAGCTAACCAACTCTGTGGTAGTATCTGTGCCCGTATGACTGAAATTGTAAATAGTACGTGAAAAATTCGATTTCGATGACACGAGGTACGCGAGTGGTGTGTATTCTGTTTTACTTATTTCTTCTTTGTTAGCTGTTTCATTATTGAAAGACCAAGACGAGGTGTTGACAGCGTTCAAACGATAAAATATAAATGCAAGAGGACATTTAAATTCCAATAGCATCTAAACGTATACTCTCTGCGCTTGTAGTACTGTAGCTAAAGTGAATATTCGCTAGTTCCTTCGACATATTGTAAAACCTATTCTCTCTCATTTCATGTTTTTCTTAGCTATTTAATAATAGGAAACGTGCAAAGCACGAGGTAATGTTGATCATTTGTATATTGGATATAATTCTTTCCTTTTTTTTGTACATACATAAACGATTTCTTCGTAACAGTTATTAATAAAATTAGAATAATACTATCACATATGTTTTGTCGATAATTTAGTGAATATAGGTAATGTGTCAGGTAATATTAATCATTTACTATTAATTATGACCTTTTTCACATGATGATAGGCTAATGCGAGGAAATATATGTAAATACATTTTATTATGGCAAAATATTGGGCTTGTGTATCTTCTTACACTACCGAGATATTTTCCACAAGGTGAAAGAGAAAGCGACGACAGTTATAAAAATATGTTTTATTCTTCACACAACTTTACATACACAGCAATTGCATAGAATAATGAGATTATGAATACAACAGTTCCATCGTTCTTTATGGTTCCAATCAACTGTAAAGCATTAGCAATTATATTGATCGCTATATAATCGAATATCGTGGAGGTAGTTGTCAGTGAGAGCTTTTATCACGAGGGTATCAGCGATTCTTCTTCCACGCATACACGACAGAAGGCACAATATAGAAATTCTTTAAAAACAAAAAAAACAAAATCAAATTGTTTCCTCGGACTGATAACAAAAAAAGTATAATCACTCTTCATCACTGGAACGATGATGCACTACTACAAACGCGTCGTGGCAAGCGCGTGCGTCACTTAATCGAATCCTGCGTATCTGATATGCAATTTCCACATGGAAAATGTTAATAAATACGAAAAAAGAAAAAACATTTAACAAAATGATGACGGGAGAGAAGAAAACAGAAACAGCTTAACGTTACCGATGATATGCGATGCGAGACGAGTTTTGTAAGCTCCAGCTTACGGCTAGCATCATGTTTACGAAATACTTAATAATTTACTTCGAGTGATATCAAACCGAGATTATTGTCATGTGTGATTAGGGACGGTCGTTTTAAGGAAAACGTCGATTAGCCCAGCATTGCGAGCAGTAGTACTGGTTTTCCGGCGATCCAAAGAATTGGCAGTGTTCACTGCGGCACACTTTCACGATGCCCTGCAAAAGCGGCGGTCAATTAAAATCCTTTTCGGAAAACGTGAATTTTGGAATTGTCACCATCGTTCCAAGTACCTTTGAACTGTCACTATTGTTCCAAGTCTCTGGCCCCGCGTTATTTGATGGCGTTTGGTCGTTATAAAACGTAGATCTGCAGAGAGAACGTTAATTTTAGTAATCGTGGTAATCGACGGTGAGAATTTTCATTCTGCCATGTCATCATACCTCGAAAGATAAAGCGTATGATCTTTATTTGTATTCGTAGGTAACAACTTGCTAACGCTCGCGTGACTACCGCGATCACTAGCAGCGTAAAATTTGGATCTTCCAGCGCCGTAATTCAACTCGCTGCCTGTGTCATCCACTTGATGATCTTGCAGATACCTACAAATAGACGCGGCACATCTAAGCAACTTATTTATGCACAACGAGCGAAATCGCGCAATCGGCATACCTCGCATGGGCGCACTGCAGGTAATTTTGTAGCATTTGATCCACGTACTGATGACGCCTGCTCTTTATCCTCACACACAACAAACCTTCCGTAGATATCCCGTCACTGGACGAGGGTGGACTCTTTGGCCTCTTGGTGGTGACAGACCATAATTTTTTACCGACAGACCTGCCGAGGGAACTAAATTGTTCTAATAATTGTTTTGCCGTTTTCGACAGGGAACCGTCCGTATCGGAGATATCCTCTGACGTGAAACTCTGATACTCGCAGTCTAAATACTCTCGCAACAAGATTTCCATCTGCAAGATGATAACAGGTGAATTATTTTATTTTTGATTGATGCCAACAGTCCGTCAGGAAGCAATTTACGTACGGTGTCGTGCGTGCAAGTCAACAACTCGCGTGAACCGTCAACCCAATCCCAATCGGGACCGGGATCTACGGCGAACAAAACCGGCAACAGTTTGCCTGTGACTGGATCCACCAGCGGTATGCTGACTCCCTCGCCGCAAGCGCTACCGTAATCGTTGCATCCGTCGACCGTCACGAGCGGCGAGAAGTGTGCAGAATGATATGCTAGGAGTAGGGGAGTTCTGTGACAACGCGACGGCGGCACTTCCAAAGGCAGATAAACTCCACCGAACGGGATCGGTGCTAATGCTACTCCGTCGGCGTCTTTCAGCATAGTTTCCGCTATAACTATTATAGGCCTTCTTAAGGCATGGGCGAGGCTTAAAACGTGAATCTAAAAGAAACAAAAACGTAGAATTGTTAGAATCTCGGAAACGAGGTCCCCTCGAGTCGCGGTAGTACCTCTTCAAGGCTCTGATAGGAGGTAGTCTGGTTCCTGGTTACAGGAGAGGCCATATCCACTATACTCTGCCATTCCGATAACCATTCGGCTTCCGAATACGACAGTCCAGCAGCCGCGTTTAGGCCCGTCTGTCTCCATTTCCACCGTCTGAAAATTGCGTTCATGTACGTCGGTTCGATCACGTATCGTCTTCAGGATGTTCAACATGTTTCGTGTTATACCTGAAGAGAGCGTGTCTATATTCTCCTTTCGTTAGAGTATTATGCAATGCCTCTCGGAGAGTGAGTAATCTGTCATGAAAGCCCCACATCCCCAATGATGCAGCGTGTAGCAGACAATTGCCGTCCCCGGACGTCGCCAGTGGCCAAAGGACTCTGGTGGTGCCACTCTTGTACCACCAGTTCAAGCGACCTGCGGCCTCCAAGGAAGTCAAGCACCCGTTCTCTATCAGATCCTTTTCCAAGAACTTACGGAACGAATCTAGAAGTTTTTGACCAAGGCAGTGACGTTAGTAGATCCGCGATGAGACATTGTCATGATAGTTCAGAGTACCTGGATACACGGATAAGTCTGGCAACGAAAACGTAAACTCCGGTGTGTCGAGCGTCCCTAAGGATGCCAACTGCGAACGGGCGTAGGAGACGATGGCTGCATTCTCGGTTGCGCGGGAGATACCCCTGGCCAGCTTTTTCGTAGCACCCCCGGCGCCCTCCAGGCCGTTATCTGGGGTGCTCTCGCTCTCCAAGCCATCGTACATGGATAAACCAACGCTCATAACACAGCTAGATCCTGCGCACGACAAACAAGTATTCTACTTTCAGAATGAGTCATCTCGGTCAGAGTTTGGAAATGCTAAGATATCTGCCACGCAATCTACTTCTTGTGCGGCTAACTAGATAATTAATTCGTGTTGTTGTTATTGCAGGCAGATTGCAACATTAACTGCATGAGTCATGAAATTAATTAAGAGTAATTAGGGCGATTAGGTAACATTCAACAGTCTTTCTAGGCTAAAAATAGTATTAAATTTCACGCGAATTTTGCGAACGCACATTTCGGATAATGCAACGCGATTTATTCCATAAAGAAGGATGAGACTGTCCTCGTATCCGGGCGATGAAATTTTGACAGGTGCGTTATCTGAACAAACGTCGTGAGCGATCCGATTAAGCGCTTATCGTAGCAGATCGGATCGTATCTATTTTTAAAGTCGACAGTCCTCTCTACAGCTACTGCAGGTTGTAAACAAACGGTGCAGCGAGAAATGCACATACAGCAAGGTCACGGGAGATTCGTAACCGCCCGCGATTACGCGCGAGCGTCAGCCGCGTAATCGCGCGCCGCTGTGCATATGTACGCGCATATGTACGTACGCGGAGACCCACGGAAATAGGACAAGGTTTCGCGGCGACACTGGCTCTTCCCGAAAAAACCGTCACGCGCGAAATCGATCGCGACGCGCACACGGACACAGAGGGCGCGAGGCAGAGGGAGAGAGACGGGGGAACGGTGGACCTTCCCAACAAGCGCGAAAAATGCGCGAACGCGACTTTCGCTCTCGTTCGATCGTCATCTGCGCGTAAATATCTGCGTGGGAGTCTCGCATGCAGAGCGGACATAAGGTGCCAGGGGCGGGGGGAGGAGGGAGAGAAAGAGAGACGCAGCAACTGGGAGAAAAGGAGAAGGAACGATCGCGAACGCGGAAGGTGCGAGCCTCGGGCCGTTATCGAACTAACTCGCGGAAGCGACGCGGTAGCTCGACTGCCGATTTCCCGTCCGATGTCCCCTCGATGTCTCGACGTGCGTTCTTCTCATATCTCGCCCAGGCGACCCGCCGAGAGTCCGCCGACTACGGGCCGGGGTGTGCGACCGCGACGGGGCGAGCGCGAATCAGTCCGATCGCGGCGACATAACCTAGTAAGTTCGGCCGCGGTCTCGGGGGTAATCGCGTACCTCGGTGGCGCGAAGCCTAAATACTGCACACGCGGTGAAACTGCAACGGCAACGCACGGTAATCGCACGGTGTCGCTTTTTGTACGACGGGTCACGAGCGAACGTTACGTTTCCGCGCGCTGGTACGTTTCGAGCGATTCGTGGATTTTGGCGGTTAGCGAGGACGACGATTTAAACGGAAGCAAAGGTACCTCGACACTGCAGCTGCAGCGAGCCTCGTACGCGCGTTAACGTACGAGCATACGTTTCATACAAAGGTTCTCGGGATGAGAATGAATAAGCGATGATTCATGTCTTATCTGTATTTTCATGCTTCATTTCGAAGAAATCATTGCAATCGTCGATATTGATGAGATATTGATAGATCAAAGACTGATTTCGAGAACTTGCTCAGCTCGAAACATTCACCGTGCGCTAGCGCCCTCCCGAGCATCGTGACTGAAGTAGGAAACTGCAAGCAAACGACTACTGGTGGTAATAGATTGATAACGAGAGCATGCATACGTATAGAAATACATATAGAAATACGTATAGCTATAGAGGAGAATCCCCTATTATGAGATATGCTCCTAATATGAGATAATGGGGTTTCTGCTAACTAGTGAGCACCATCTTTTAGTTCCACCATGATCTTATTACTCTTGGTGTAAAATGTATTTAGTGAAAAATTCATTGTTCGTTATTGCGTTTAGCCTTTGCAAGAAAAGGTTTGTGAAATTGTGAACATGTCAAAGGAACTTGAGGTTAATCTTTAAACCTTGTTTATTATATAATAAAGAAATGGTTGGCAATAAATTCAGTATGCAATGATAGAGTAGAATCGTAGTAACAGGAAAATACGCAATTTGTTGAATTGCTTAATTGTAGAGGTTAGATTTCATGATCGCGGAACCGCTAGGCGTGTGGTTCGTATAATGAGATATTCAGGGTACTCTTAATATGAGATAATTATTGCTCGAATATGAAGATTATGTAGTGTAATAAAAAGAAAGAAAATACTACTTAAGGTTAAAGAAAAGTTAATACGAATTTATATTACGAATTTTTGTGTATGTAATTTTTATAGAATCTGACTATGGAGGTTAGAGATACGAGGAAGCATCGACAGTGGAATCGTGAAGATTTGGCGAAGGCTGTGGCAGCAGTAGTTTTTATAAAACTATGTAATAAAGTTTTTTAATTGCAATACTGATGTATTTCGCACTTTTAACACCGATTTCTCGAGGTATCTTATATTAGGAGCACACTTTCTCGATCCTGCGTAAAGCTCTTTTTTCAAATTTTTTTAATTTTCAGAAAAAATAATATTTAAATTAGTTTTTTCATTTCACCAGCCTAAAGCTTATTAAATTCTCTTCAAGATAACGTATTACATTTTTAAATTCTGCCTATAGATTTCCTTACATTCGGCAAAATCGATATGGTATCTCATATTCGGGGACTTTCCTCTACATATATAGCTAAAACTTGTCATGTAATTGTTACGATAAGACTCAATTGTCTCACGAGCATGCTTACGTAGTTGTAATTTTAAATATTTCAATATTTCGAACTGCGCATGCTCGGAGAGCCGCCATGACAGTTTGAAAGGTGCCCCGGTTCGGAATATTACGGAGCAACCGCGCTCCGTGATTAATTGCATATTTTATTCGTTTAATGTGTATCAAATGCGCCAATTTACGTCGGGAGTGCCGAATGAAGTACAGGCGATCACGGGAGTGTGCTAAATTCCGCAAATACTGGTGAACAACGACGTGTTGTCAGAACAAGGTAGAAATCTTTGAACATGCGCAGTTCGATACGCAGTTTCAAATATTCCAGTATCTCAATATATTTCAAACTGGACATGTTTAATTAAAAATTATAATAGTTGATTAATTAACTAATAGTTTCTAAGGCGCATCGGTTCAAAATATCACGGAGCGATCGTGCTCCGCGATTAATTGCGTATTTCACTCGTTTAATATCAAATGCACCAATTTACATCGGGATTGCCGATTAAAATGACGAGCGATCACGGGAGTGCATTAAATGCCATGAATATTGATAATCAATGATCATATCATCGAAACAAAGCACAAAGTTGTAATTCTTGAAGACCGACAGTGCGATTATTTCTCAATATCTCAATATTTCGAACTGCGCATGCTCGAACAGCCGCCATGACAGTTTGAAAGGTGCCCCGGTTCGGAATATTACGGAGCAACCGCGCTCCGTGATTAATTGCATATTTTATTCGTTTAATGTGTATCAAATGCGCCAATTTACGTCGGGAGTGCCGAATGAAGTACAGGCGATTACGGGAGTGTGCTAAATTCCGCAAATACTGGTGAACAACGACGTGTTGTCAGAACAAGGTAGAAATCTTTGAACATGCGCAGTTCGATACGCAGTTTCAAATATTCCAGTATCTCAATATATTTCAAACTGGACATGTTTAATTAAAAATTATAATAGTTGATTAATTAACTAATAGTTTCTAAGGCGCATCGGTTCAAAATATCACGGAGCGATCGTGCCCCGCGATTAATTGCGCATTTCATTCGTTTAATATCAAATGCACCAATTTACATCGGGATTGCCGATTAAAATGACGAGCGATCACGGGAGTGCATTAAATGCCATGAATATTGATAATCAATGATCATGTCATCGAAACAAAGCACAAAGTTGTAATTCTTGAAGACCGACAGTGCGATTATTTCTCAATATCTCAATATTTCGAACTGCGCATGCTCGAACAGCCGCCATGACAGTTTGAAAGGTGCCCCGGTTCGGAATATTACGGAGCAACCGCGCTCCGTGATTAATTGCATATTTTATTCGTTTAATGTGTATCAGATGCGCCAAGTTACGTCGGGAGTGCCGAATGAAGTACAGGCGATCACGGGAGTGTGCTAAATTCCGCAAATACTGGTGAACAACGACGTGTTGTCAGAACAAGGTAGAAATCTTTGAACATGCGCAGTTCGATACGCAGTTTCAAATATTCCAGTATCTCAATATATTTCAAACTGGACATGTTTAATTAAAAATTATAATAGTTGATTAATTAACTAATAGCTTCTAAGGCGCATCGGTTCAAAATATCACGGAGCGATCGTGCTCCGCGATTAATTGCGTATTTCACTCGTTTAATATCAAATGCACCAATTTACATCGGGATTGCCGATTAAAATGACGAGCGATCACGGGAGTGCATTAAATGCCATGAATATTGATAATCAATGATCATGTCATCGAAACAAAGCACAAAGTTGTAATTCTTGAAGACCGACAGTGCGATTATTTCTCAATATCTCAATATTTCGAACTGCGCATGCTCGAACAGCCGCCATGACAGTTTGAAAGGTGCCCCGATTCGGAATATTACGGAGCAACCGCGCTCCGTGATTAATTGCATATTTTATTCGTTTAACGTGTATCAAATGCGCCAAGTTACGTCGGGAGTGCCGAATGAAGTACAGGCGATCACGGGAGTGTGCTAAATTCCGCAAATACTGGTGAACAACGACGTGTTGTCAGAACAAGGTAGAAATCTTTGAACAAGCGCAGTTCGATACGCAGTTTCAAATATTCCAGTATCTCAATATATTTCAAACTGGACATGTTTAATTAAAAATTATAATAGTTGATTAATTAACTAATAGTTTCTAAGGCGCATCGGTTCAAAATATCACGGAGCGATCGTGCTCCGCGATTAATTGCGTATTTCACTCGTTTAATATCAAATGCACCAATTTACATCGGGATTGCCGATTAAAATGACGAGCGATCACGGGAGTGCATTAAATGCCATGAATATTGATAATCAATGATCATGTCATCGAAACAAAGCACAAAGTTGTAATTCTTGAAGACCGACAGTGCGATTATTTCTCAATATCTCAATATTTCGAGCTGCGCATGCTCGAACAGCCGCCATGACAGTTTGAAAGGTGCCCCGGTTCGGAATATTACGGAGCAACCGCGCTCCGTGATTAATTGCATATTTTATTCGTTTAATGTGAATCAGATGCGCCAATTTACGTCGGGAGTGCCGAATGAAGTACAGGCGATCACGGGAGTGCGTAATAGTCGCGAGTGCTGGTGATCAGTGATGCATCGTCGAATCGAAGTCTTGGGTCTCGGTGTCGCAAGTCTTGACGTACCGTGCAGTCTCGGTAAATATCACACGCTCGATTTTATTAGTAATTTAATGGCCCAGTGTTTGCGAATTGTCAAAATGCGCCTTCGAATTGCACCGTTACGACGTCTGCACGGCGAAAAAAGTTATGGTTATTGATACAATTGCTTGTGCAGCAATTGGTATAATCAACTCGCTTTTATGGCGCGTTCCGCCAAACGATTCTCTTCTTTCGCCGTGCCGTCGTAAAGTTCGAATCTGCCTTTGAACGTGATGCGCTTCGCGCGAACAGCGCCTCTTGCATAGCGGCTAAAAAATTATCGGGACGCGTCGTATTTTTAAAACTTCTGCAATTCCGTTATAATCGACATAATCTATCCGAACTATTGCGATCTGGCATTTTACTTCCGCATCTCCGAGAGAGTTAGATAAGAAATAGTTTTCACGTTTTACAATCTTTGATTTAATCGATTTGATAATCGAAAAGGCTACATTCTGAAGGCATTCGAAATATTTCAGAAAATTATAGAAAAGACAGACACAAGAATATTCGAAATATTGCAGAAAATTATAGGAAGGGTAGACGAGAATATTCTTATAACATTAAAATAAAATAATTTTGTCGAGTCGCTTTGCGGTTTTCAAAGTAATCTTCTAAAACAGAGAAGAGGTGAGGTGGTAGCAAAAAGCAACATCCGACAATCGTTTGTAGGGAGGGGTAGAGGGCATACTCCGGAATGGTAATGGTAATGGTGCCGGTGCAGAACGTCGGAAGCGCGGATTATACGAGCGTTCGTTTCTTGCTCGATACCTTCTTTAGCGTCGTCTTCTTCTCAGTCCGTTTACAGTTAAGGACACGCGACGCGACGTCGGGATAAAATTAAGCGCCGGGCTTTTGTCTCCCACGATCATTGACATTTAGTATTCGAAATCGCATGCAGCCCTCATTAGTCCCAGCACTCAATTCTGCAGTCAATGAATTCATTCGATAGTTAATAATGAATTTTTTCGTAAATCAGGTTTATTAAAATATTGAAAACGATAGTTTAATAACATGAATATATATTTAAGTAACACGTAAATTTTATATGCAACTAAAAGACTCGCTGTTTACACATCGAGACAAGGTTTCCTTATTAACGCGCGTTGGAAGTTCATCAGAAATTCCCCGCTTCATTAGAACGTTTACGTGAAACGTGAAGAATTTTGCATGCGGATTCGTTTTATTTGGCAGTCGTACGGGCCTCGCGTTCGCTTGTAGAATATGTGTAGCAAGAAATGATGATTCGCTATCAGCGACGCTCGATATACGCAAATTTTTGTATTCTCTATCAATTCTTTTTGTCGCTGAAAAAAGTAATCTTTTTCCCCATTTACATTGAAACACTCTATTATGTTTATCTCGACATATATTTCGACCAACGAAATTCGACGTTAATCGCGTCACTCGTGTCATCAGTCTAACGAAATTCCCTCGCAACATCACTGTCAACAATGTTTTGTCACTTTAACATTCCTCACTTCCAAAGAGGTTTACCTTCGTCCCGCACACGCTGATGACACGTGCACTTGGCAACACGTACGGGAATCACCATCGCGATTCTCAGAAAATATCAAATCCCAAAGAACGTACGCGCGCGGCAAAACAGCTATATTACAGTATTTTTTCGCGGCGTTCGCGCGCACGTTGGAAAATGATACTACGAGGAATTCTCATTGAGATAAAGATGCGCGGGGCGAGCGGTCGTGCGCGCATATCGAGAGTCGTTTGCTCGGCTCGGCGAGAGGGAGAGAGAGAAAACTTGGTTGCGCGATTCCCTTGCCGCGGCTTGTTTGTTTCTTTCTTTTTCCCTTTTGTCAGATGCTCGCTCGGCTGTGTTACGGCGCGCCTCGCGGCCCTTGCTCGGCCGCGCGTAGCGAGCACGCGCCGATCGAAATTTGACGTTTGCGGCAGTTGCATGCTTCGGTCGGCTTCCGCCTCGTGGCGCCGCTGTTGGGAGCGCTCGACTCGCGCGCGCGAGCGATCAGTCGTGAGCGCGAGTGCAGTCGAGCCGGGTGTGCCGTCCGTCGCTTCGCTTCGACCTCCCGGGGAGTCCCCGCCGTCTCTCCTGCCACGGTACGTCAAACGTCACGTCGCGTCGTGATTAAGTGCCCGCGGATCATTGTGCATTGTGTGAACGGTTCGGCCAGCTGATAAAGTGTCACCGGACCAGCGGAGCGTCCCACGAGGGTGGAACCGAGCAGCCGGGCGAACGAGGAGGTAGCACCCCGTCGCGACAACCCCCGAGCTTCGCCGAGACACGTCGAGCTTCTTCGCCTGTGGTGAGTTGCGACCCTACGAACGTTGATTTCTCACGTTTCACGCCGTGGTATCGCGCACGGAGCGAATCGTACGTTCTCGGAGCCGTCATGCGTTCGGCGAGGCCGACTGTCAGCCCGTACCCTTATCGAACCGCGCGCGACGGCGCGACGAAATTGATTCCGAGCCCGCGCACTGCGTACGATTCTTGGATTTGTTCAAGTGGCTTGGTTATAGCGTGGGATCGTTATCGAGAAAGCTTTGCAACTCGAATGTAGTTTGTGCATCTTTACACGTATATGACTTCTCACCTGCACTATGGTGATATCGGGTCACCACTGGCCAGATTAACAGAACGATCGGTTGGTTTTACCAAAAGTATAACGTAGTAACGGGATAAATCTTTTTAATCCTTATACAGGGTGGCCCATTTTAATTTATACAGTCGATTTTTTAAAAAACTAAAAGAGATACGAAATGATCTTCAAGATGAGTTTTGAGGACATTTTAAGGACATAAGATGACATTTTTCGGAAAAATGTTTCAGACAAAAGTTACTTACTTTTCGATGGAGAATAAGAATCTGCAATAAAAAGTTGGGGTTTCAATTTAAGAAATTGAAGGTGATCTTCGCGTGACCTTCAAACGACTATTCAAGGTCAAACCAATGGTATCATCTTATGTCCCCCTCGAAATCGTGACATGTCTGTCTGAAACATTTTTTCGTATCTCTTTTAGTTTTTTAAAAAATCGACTGTATAAATTAAAATGGGCCACCCTGTATATACCTGAAACATTATTCGCGCGCCCTCGTGTCACTTATCCGAGGTTTAGTACCGTAATTCAGGTTCGCGATTAAACTCGACATGTTGTTAGGCTCGGGATCGCCTAATCTGCTATTTATTTCGTGGAAATGGAGATTTATCACCGCGAAAATTGCGCCGTCACAGTTTGTTCGTCGGACGGCGACGCGAATTCCTCGTCGTCGCTCTCCTTTTGCATCGTAAAATGCGAATTTCTTTTCGGAGCGTGGCCGCATTTTCTATAGAAAGGCAATGCACGCGCGACGTTTTCCCTGGACGCGCGCTCGACAACAGGTTTCCGCGCACGTAAGCGTTCGCATCTCTTACGCAACGCTCGTCGAAGGCTGCCCGATCGCGCAAAGTGACTCTCGGGGGAGCATCCTTACGATTTAACCCCCGTCGAGAGTAATTCGCCACTCTCTTTCGTATTGCCGTTGCTCTCGAAATTCCTCCGCAGGGCCTTCGCAATACGGGACAGACCTCTAAAAGAGTCCTTAAAAGATTTCCAATCCCCTTCTAAACGCAGGAATGTATCGTGAATACGAGCCAGGCCAGGTGTAGGTGTATATTACATATTTGCCACGGCGTACAGATGAGGCAAAAAAGTTGAACGTTTTAGAACGTATACGCGACGGTTTTGTTTGAACTTGGATTTTCGAGGACGCTGTTTGGTCAAGGATATTCATCTTTTTTCCCTTTTTCTTTTTCTGCTTGGTCTATTCGTTGCATACACATTATTTCATCGTGTACGCTTGAGAATCTGCAATAATGACCAGTACCGTATTTGCGAATTAAGAGAACTGAAATAAAGATGCGACTCTGATTGATTACGTAGTCTTGCGGCACGCGGGACGTAATGCATTATGACACAATCGTCTTTCGGCGGCGCGAGTGTTAACAAACGCGAACAATTTGCCGCGTTTGCAGAAAGTACGCGAGCATCGACGTAAATAATCAATAATGGCTCCTGCCTCGGCGCACACCGGTAATGCCGTTGCTTCATGTCGCCGCGTGCGTTAAACATTCCGCGCGAACGTGATTTCGCCAACGTTTTCTGTCATCGTGACGGTTAACTCGAGACACGCTAATTGGCGCCTTCGAGAAAATACATTGCGATTCACGCCACTCAGTTTCCACGTTTTCCACGTGAACGCGGAACGGATATAACGTAATGTACCGCAGGACTCTATTATCTCGCGTCCAAGGACGCATGTTCTCTCTGAACCATTGTTTCGCACTCGATGCAAATAGGATCATAAACCCAAACGCGTCTCGTCGCCTTCGTTATTTTTCGTTGTTACCAGATTTTCGACCTTTAAGTATTTTCTCGTATCTTTCGAAGCGATTTGTTCCGTTTGTCCGATATCTAGTTTTTTATATTTTTTTAACATCAGTGGTTATGATAACACATAAGACACTATTAACTCATTGTTTGCGTGTGCAAGATGTTCAAGAAAATTGGGAAGTAGTTTGAATAACTAGGAAGATGAGGCAGAATGTTCATTAATTGCTCCTTACCTGCGGCGATCCTCGCGTAATAATCGTCTCTCTTGACGAGCGTTCTCAATAATTAGTATCTATGCGTTTCTGCGAAGTTCATTGCGTGCTTGCAACGCGATTTATACATGCCCACGTGACAGGTATATGCTATTTAAATACATCGCGAGATAAGATCGCTGATAACGCACTCGCGCGGCTATGCGACATTGTCATCGTGCTATATTAGAGCGGCATTGAACGAACGTCTAATGAATCATGCTCTTTCCGACAATTATATCTGCTGATAATTTCGAGATTACGCCAATTTCTTTCGTGATTCTTTCGTGTCCGACTTGTTATCGTTTTATTCGACGATATTATTACGTGGAAATATTCCGGGATCCACCACGTCATCGTTATACGATCTCATAATGATTTCTTTTTCGTTCCTGTTATGTTTCACTGGCAATTTATTGGTTTTATGTAAACGCAGCCTGTCGTGCAAGAAATCTGTCGTAATCGTACAAGTACTGTTAAACGTTATTGCGAAGAATTTAAGTTGCCTCTCCTCACGTATATTTCGCGCCGCGAAATATTCTGAACGAAGATAAAAATTATTCCGTGTGCAAAGGATAAATAACGCGATTGCGCAAGCGTTCGCATAGTAAAGAAGCTCGTTATTCACGACGCGACCAGGAATTAAACCACCTATAATAGCAACTAATTCATAATCGACATTTGTCGCGAAACCAGCGATAGATTCCGAGATATCAAATATGAATGTGGAACATATTTTAATGTGTTGTTGACGGAATTTGCACGTACTGTATTAATGGCAGCGTATTGCTCGACTCGTGCGCTTAAACGTGATTTACTGTCGCAGATAAGCAAAAACAAACACACGTATTTCCACGGCACTTGAATTATTGAGGATGCAAAGCTTCGGCGAGCTTTTTGCCGTGCGTCCTAAAGTCTCTCGTCAAGAATTTGAACGGGATAGGCCACTGACGCTCAATGAAAACGAGGTTTCTTGTTGTCGATTGCATAACGTGACTCCAATCATTACTTTTTCCTCCTCTTTGAACTTCTCCATTGAAACGCCTTTTTTCCCCTTCGATAATTATACACTCCCATCGTGCTGCCGCAAGCAAATATTACACCCGAATAATTTCCTCGAGTTGTACGCCCTGGGTTAATGGGATTTCTCTCTCTGTCTCTCTCTCTCTTTTTTTAATCCGCACGCGTGAACTTGGTTCGTGGAACTCGGTTATAGGCTACCGGATCTTTTAATACGTTGGGAAATGTCTTGTTTGGACTTGTCAAGTGTGTCAGTCATGTAAAATGTAAAGGGCTTAGACGAATATACAGCAAAACGTCTCTTCTTTGATCGCTTTATGAAAAAGCTATTATTTGCATCGTAGGATTACAAGATTGACGAGTTTGACGTATTTCTTGGACTTGCAACTTGCTTGATCCCGCGGCTGTGTATGCACGCATAATCCTCTGTTTTTCATATGGTTTCATAAATATGCAAGTAAAAGATCGTTCGCGGTAGATTGGCTTCTTGGCGATTGATGCCAATCGTATTAGCACGGGATTTAAACCTTTAATCGCGCACGGTTAACGCCCGGCAGCGGTTGTAGCAAACGCCACAAGTTATTACATCGCCTTCACAAACGATCCGTCGATGCCACTTTGTGTCCGTAAAATATATTGCTTTCGTTACCGCGCGCTTTCCACGCTATTCAGTTGTCCTTCCTGCGTTCTGGTAGAATCGTTCCCCTCCGCCTTTTCCGGCACACGCTTTCCACCCAAAATCAATATAGGCGTCGCCGACGCCGCCGCCGCCGCCGCCGTCGTCGGCGACGCGACCGACGCCACTCTGGTCAGGATTCGCCATCCTTCCCGCCACATCTCTCTTGACGAGAGGAACGGGAACTTCCGCTATGTCTCTAACGAACTACGAGGACCGTGCTGTCAATTTCCCGAAAGTTACCGACGATAATTATCGTTAGTCGCCTGCGTTACTAAAGTTCTGCGATCAAATCTGCGGTTTAATTCAGGGGTCGGAGTCAAGTTGAAATTTCATTGACACAGACGAATGTGATTTTCACATTTATTCATTTATTATGATACAAAGATACATCAAGAAATCTTTACAGTAAATGATATTGTTTTCAACTTTTGCGATATACAAAGAATTTTAAATCCGCGAGAAAGTTGCACTTTGTTTTTTTCGCAAACGTCGACAGGAATGCAGTTGACTTGTCGCGGGTATTAAAACGTTAGTTCGTCGTAAGAGAGATTCGCCGATAAACTCCGTGCAACAGTCCCATATTAATAGTCGCGTGCCCATCGATCCGCCTTTGTTATCCTTCGGGGGTTGAAGCGACTCTCTGAAGCCCCGTGCGTATTCGAAAGATGTAAAAGTCGATAGCGGTCGACCCCGGGGAAGCCTATTGCATTCAATGGTCCATCCTCCTCGCGTCCATAGATTCTATCTGGCATTCGCGATATGCTCGTACAGCTAAGCGAGCTTGTCGCACGTCCCATTCGATTCACGATCGCTGTTTCCACCACTTCGCTGAAATTAATTGGCCGAATAATGGCTGGGGACTCAAATCCATCGCGGTGTCGAGAAGACTCTCCCATTCCATTCGCTATTACTTGATTTTTCACATGTCGACATGGCGTACCATCATTTTATTAATCGATCTTGTACAATCTTGCTCGAAGATTTATCGCGCCGCTATCAATATCTCGTGGGCGTGCGTAACGATCATATAAATATCGGACGACAACTTTATTTGTTATCTCTCTATTCTTACACGATCGTGCGCCATTGATTTATGCCCAAAACCCCAGCGGAATCGAAAGTTTATCGTTACGGCGACACACGACGAGTCGTAAATTCCGCGCAGTTTCGGTCGCCGCGTGTTGCGCTGATTACTTATGCTTGAATGTAATTTACACCCACTTATTCCTTACCTTCAAACGCAAACGATAAAACGAGTAATTCAGAAATGCGAATTCTTCGACGACTTCCACGTTGAGTTCTTACATACTTTGTCTTTTTTCTTTTTTTGTTTTTTTTTATGAGCCTCGCCGAATGAATATAACGTTCACGAAAAGCTCGAGTTAGCATTATCGTCATTTTATGCGCATTTCTTGCGAGCGTGGTTTCGAACATGCCGCCGGACGTATACCGGTATTAACGGTTCGCTCGGAATTCGTAATAGCGACACCCGGTATGTGCGCGAGTTTACGTTAGAAAAAGGTGCACGGGCAAGCCGGTCCGGGAGTAATGTCGTACACGCGCGGAGCGGTCCAAGTGCGTTCTTGCTGTTTCGGATGCGTAGTCGGGGCCGCACGGTGCATCCGCCTTACTGCACCGCCGCAGTTCCCGGGACAAAAACCCCGTGCAGGACAATAACCCTGAATAAATCACTGCCCCCGATAGCCATTCGGCGCGGGTTTCCTCCTCTGGCTGTTTATGCCCAGGCGCTGTTGTCTAAACAAGATCAAAACGACCGCCGCCGTCCGGCCGTCGTCAGGAATTCATCGCCTTGAGCGACGTCCTCCCCGATTATTGAAAATTTCAAAGGCGATCCAATTGTCTCGGCCAGCTACCAAATGACACGACTCGCAGCTCGTAACAATCGGGCGAAACCAGACACCTAATTGCGTCTGTCGGGAAAGGAATTGCACGTGGAGGAAATAATTCCTCAGAGATCTATTAGGGGTGTGATTTAGTTTTGAGGGTTTTTTTTGCTCAAAAACGCATGTATTTAAATATGATAATGAATGAATACCTTAATCAAAATATTTTCCTTCGTTTTCTACAACTCTTTCCCATCTTTCTGGCAAGAGATCGATTCCACCACGATAAAATCACTCTTCTTTTCAGTTGATCCATTCGTCGACGAATTTTCGCACTTCTTCCAAATTATCAAAGTGTGTATCCTCTAAAGCGTGTTGCATCCACCGGAACAAATAATAATCGCATGGAGAATACGCGGGGTGCGGTAAGACTTGCCATTCGAGCTCTAACAGTGTTTGTTTCACTGATAACGCAACGTCAGGTCGAGCGTTGTCACGAAGAAGAATCACTTTCCGTCGTTTACTCGCAATTGGTGGTCGTTTTTCGTCCAACGCTTGCTTCAACTTGTACAATTGGTGTCGATAACGATCAGCCGTGACAGTCTCATGCGGATTTAACAGCTCATAGTACACTATCCCACCAAATACAGAGCATTACTTTTGAACCGTGAATATTGCGTCTCGGAGTGGATGTTGATGGTTCGCCTGGATCCACCCATGATTTTCTGCGTTTCGGATTATCAAAATAGATGCACTTTTCATCCCCAGTAACAATCCGAGACAAAAGACTCTTCTTTTTTTGCCTGGCGATCAACGAAATGCAAATGTTCAACCGGTTCGCAATGGCACTTTCCGATAATTCATGTCGAACCCATTTCCCCTCTTTCTGAATTTTTCCCATTTCATGTAAATGTTTCGTAACTGTTGTACGATCAACATTTAATGCTCTGGCAAGAGATCGATTCCACCACGATAAAATCACTCTTCTTTTCAGTTGATCCATTCGTCGACGAATTTTCGCACTTCTTCCAAATTATCAAAGTGTGTATCCTCTAAAGCGTGTTGCATCCACCGGAACAAATAATAATCGCATGGAGAATACGCGGGGTGCGGTAAGACTTGCCATTCGAGCTCTAACAGTGTTTGTTTCACTGATAACGCAACGTCAGGTCGAGCGTTGTCACGAAGAAGAATCACTTTCCGTCGTTTACTCGCAATTGGTGGTCGTTTTTCGTCCAACGCTTGCTTCAACTTGTACAATTGGTGTCGATAACGATCAGCCGTGACAGTCTCGTGCGGATTTAACAGCTCATAGTACACTATCCCACCAAATACGGAGCATTACTTTTGAACCGTCAATATTGCGTCTCGGAGTGGATGTTGATGGTTCGCCTGGATCCACCCATGATTTTCTGCGTTTCGGATTATCAAAATAGATGCACTTTTCATCCCCAGTAACAATCCGAGACAAAAGACTCTTCTTTTTTTGCCTGGCGATCAACGAAATGCAAATGTTCAACCGGTTCGCAATGGCACTTTCCGATAATTGATGTCGAACTCATTTCCCTTCTTTCTGAATTTTTCCCATTTCATGTAAATCTTTCGTAACTGTTGCACGATCAACATTTAATGCTCTGGCAAGTTCTGAAGTGGATTCTGTTGGATTTTCGTCGAATAATGCTTGCAAATCTGCATTTTCAAGCTTTCTTGGTTGTCCCGAGCGTTCTTTGTCCTTCACATCAGTATGACCACTTGTAAAGCGTCTAAACCAGTATTCACACGTCTTAATTGATGGGGCAGAATCACCATAAGTTTCCACAAGAATTCTATAACCGTGAGCCGCAGTTTTGTTTTGATTAAAAAACAAAAGCAACGCATGTGGAAAATGCTGTTTCGGAAGTTGCATTTTTACGATGATATAAACACGATTGCTATAACGCTACTAAATGTCATGGATAATGTCAAGACTGTAAGAAAGAACAGTTATCGGAAACAGCTATTGGAACAAACTGACACTACAGCCATCTGTTGCAAAACCCTCAAAACTAAATCACACTCCTAATAGTATGATTTACGTCTCAGGGGTGTGGAGACTATTCTAAAATAAGATATTGTAATGCGTCTGATTGCGCGTGTAATAGATATAAATTAAATGACGCATTCCAGGCTAAAAACTACGTGAGAAAGTAACGCAAAATTACGCGCGATTTCTCGTGATAGACGCACGCGTACGTACAAGGAGCAGCACATTCGTCCTCGAAAGCTCGTAACAATTAATAAACATTCCGGTATTCGGTCGAGACTCGCCACCGTGATTTACCGTCGTTGAGCGCAATGGGCAATTTTCCCACCGTGCCAAAGATTTAGATGCCGTTTAAATGTAAATCTCTGGTAATCTCACGCACTTAGTGCAACAGCATTGGGAGTCTACCAATGGTGGAACTCGGGCTTTATAGCTAATTTTGCGAGACGTGCACCTACTACAAACCGTCGTTTGAACGAGTTAAGTTGCGGTTATGCCTCTAAGCTCTCGAATCTGTAGAAACTTGGACTTTGCAATGTATTATACATTGTTCGCGCATTACTTAACATAATTCTCCAATTCTGTTGCAATTTCGTAAATTTGGCAGCTTCATTTGTAAAAATTTGAAATTAATCCGAGCTCGGCCATAGAGCATTCGCACATGAATTTTCCTGCCAGCACGCCGCCGCAGGCACGGGGGGACTCGTAACATTGTCGCTCGTAATTGGAATATATTAATTTTTGTCGGTCGCGTAGAATGTGTGCATTTGCGCCCACACCATTGAGATCTCTTACGTGGGTGGGACCGGTTTTAAGCTGCGTTCGCACATGTATATCGGCGATCGTGCTTGTTGTGTACGGGAGTGAAACTAGTTCGTTTCAGCAGATTTGGATACATGCAGCATGACTGAAAACACGTGATTGGTTTTCGCGAAATTTTCGAAAATGTGTTATATGTGAATTCATACGTTTGCAACAATGATTGATTAGTCGTCATTTTCGTAATTAAATACAAAAATCTGTAAATAATTTTATACGTGATACATTCGTGGTATATGCGGATGCGTATTCGTACGTATGCCTACCGTTTCCGTACGCGAGCGTACGTGCAGCTGTGTGTTGCACGTAAAGTACACGCTGCGGGGCTATCCCCCGGCGGATTATATTAATTAAACGTAATGCTAGAAGCCGGGAGAAATTAATCGACCCTCGTCGCTATCCCGATCTCTCGTTAATAGCGCCGTTATTCCTTTGCTATCCCCCTTCGTTTTATTTCCTTATTGCGTCTCCTTTTGCTCCTTTCTAATCAGAAGACAGAAGACAGTGGCGAGAATGTAACGGGGGTTTCGTGTAACGACCTCTCCCATGATTCCGATGACGGTACGGGCATAAATATCATCTCCAATTGCATAATCTAATCGCGTTCCGTGTATCGATACAAACGGATTATGCATCCAATCTGAAGGTCGACAAAAATCTTATTCAATCCGAAAGCAAGCATGTGTCGCTATAGTTGCTAATGAAATTACGCGTCGATGTTTCCGGTTAATTTTCCTTTGTATCGATATGGAGACGGCGCTTTCTGTACAGGTACGCGATGCATGTCTCCCTTGCGTGTCCGCGAAAGGAGGCACCGACAAAAGTTACGATAATTTTCAACGTAATCGAACAGGAGTGCTTTCTTTCCGATTTCCATTGTCCCCGAGGGAAGGGAAAAAAGCGGCGATGCACGAACGGCTCCTCCGACGAGCGATCGCGCTGACTCGATCATCGATTCTCCCGGTTCCCATTCTGCTGTCAACCGGTGGCATTCTTGTTCGTTCGGTAACCTTCGAAAACGAAGCCCTTTCTCGATGAATGCGCCTCGGGCATCTTCCGCCAGAAGCTCCTTCCGCGGCGCTCCTCGTCTTCGCCGCGCTGCGCGTTTCGCTTTTTCCGCGCTGCATATTCACTTTCGTTGGTTCTCGACTTTACGCTCGGTAGCGTCACACTGCGCATAATATGTCGAGAATATGAAGTTAATTGGCAGGTAAATATGCGCGCGCACACTTGCGTACGGGCTGGGACACTCGCGCCTGCAACAAAATCAACAAGGAAATTCTCCGCGGCATTTCTAAAATAAGAAGATGCATAAGAAACACTGTCGGCGTTAGTTAAAGCGGAGAGGAGAGAGGGAGAGAAGATTTCTTATCTTTTCGGAAAAACGCAGCGACAATAATGAGGTAACGGAGCGTGTCGAGAATGCGGATGCACATCGGGATGAGTCCGACTCGGTTAAGGTTGATTTATCGTTCCGAGGATGCTGCCAAATTGGCAACGCTCGTCCCTCCGGTTCGTTAGGCGGTCGATTGACCATCGCGGAACAACGTTTGCGCTCGGAATTTTGGATAATTCGCGTTCTCGGTGCACAATTACAATGACGATGCTTCGCCCTTTGCCACGAGACGAGATTGAAGCGTTTGAAGGATATAACAGCGATCAAAAAATTGTTTAGTCGTTAAATATCTTTAGATTCTGTCTGTGTCGGCTAACGTCGAGTATTTGTCTTTTGATAAGTGCACGCACTATAGCACGGTGACGTAATGGGGACGAGTTACAGCTTCCGCGGCAATGTTCCCTATAGATCCGTTTAGCATCACCGGAAGTTGTAATAATTCCGATGATGGCGCGTTCCCTCTCTCGGGTGGCTGAGCGAGCAATTGCAAGACGTAAACGAGATCGTTGAGAGAGATATTACGCGAAATACGCGTAAAATGCACGTAGAAATAAATCGCGATGCGATCAAATCTCTGATTTCCGCGAGAGTAGGCATTTTCGCAAAATAATATACAAGAAAAAAGAAATTGATACGTTGGCTCATTCGTTGCTCGAGTTTTCTTCGCTGGCAAGGACGATGTCTCGTGAGAGGATTTTGCAGTGTGATTTAAAGAGTCTTTTATCTCAGGGGTTCGTACACGTGCGTGTCGAGCGAGAATCACGTACTCCGATAAGTGGCGGATGTTAGCTATAGCCAGAGTCTATCATGATCAATGATTTTATATACGTCGATCCATATTCTCACCGCACTTGAGCGATAAACGTGCCATTTGACACCGATCCTTAATAAATTGCACACATCCGATGTGCATGAAAGATTGGAGAGAGCAGATCGATGTACCGAAACTTTCCAGTTAAATTCCTTATTTCCTTAATGAAAGACGGAACAGGAAAATGACTGAAGTATAAGAATAAGAATAAACACTGATAGGGGAACACAGTCACCCAACGTGCTCACTTTTGACGTTGAGGAGAAATTCGTGTAATAAATGTAATATAGGTCGTGTTATCGATTATCCATTCAACATCTATTAATAGACATCTTGCAGAATAGGACGCGAGACCTATCGATCGGCAGCACTTGATAAAAGTTTGCTCCATTTCTTATTTCGCAACGTATTCTCCGATACGTGAGAACCTAGCATTGCAATCTCATTTCACTTCAGTCAGTGAAATATCAAACTGAAACTTTAAAACGTTACGACATTTATCTTGGAAATGGACTTTATTCGATTCTCAAAGCTTGGTGCATTTCGAAATTGGTCCAGGTGTTGCCGATATTTATTCGCGGTTGTGGTAAGGGCCAGTGACACTCGCGAGTCCACCGCCATGCACTCCGTGTGCTGCGATGTGCACGCGCAAACGGGTTGCATCGCTCATCGTCCACTTTGCTGGAGCGAAATGCACCGGCCAGATGCGTCAAATGCGTGTACGCATCCGCCCGTCCATTCCGTCATTATACTATCAGACGATGCAATTGCCAATTGGTAGTGCCGGGAGCGAATTTTCTCAACGCGCGTCCCTTCGCGCGCGCTCCGGCGTCGCCGTCAACGTTTTTTTTCGAAACGTCGATCTGGTCTGACGCCTTTCAGAGAATGACGGAGAGGAACTCGTTCTGTGAATATGATAAAAGGTGGATAGCCGTTCTTTTTTTCGTTTCTTTCTTTTTTTCCTTACTATAACCACGATCACAGGTAGACTTATTACAGATTGCCGTCTGTACTTTATGCAGCAGGGTGAAATTAATGCTAATGCCTTACGTTAACGTATTTTTATCTGAAGACATACAATTTGTTCACATAAGCAGCAAGTTTTTCGTTATTTATCGACGTGAGGAGACAGTAACCGTTTCATCGACACGGAATCTCGAGTTTCCAAAGGTCCAAGACGTAAATTGAGAACGTCAACATCGACTGGAATTTAGAAACGACGTGTTCCGTATTGTTAGGATCGCAGATGTCTGATTCATGTCGTCTTTTGTCACTGCAGACGTTGAACAAGTTGCGTAACGATGTCGCGTCGTCTATTTGTTGTTTGATCTTCAGCACCGGTGCTAACTCGTCAGGTCGTTCATTGCTATCGACCGTTGCCTTTGCTTGAGCTTCGTTCCGCCAATGTGGACGCGCGTTAAACGGGGCAATGCACGCGCGCGCATGCTGATATTTACGCTCGCGGGTGCAGGCGACTCCACGTGCGTGGATGTGTATAGAGTTTGGAATCGGGACCTTCTTTACGAAGGCAGAAAATGTGAGCGAGGGTGTAAAGGCCGGTGTTCCAGCGAGGGTGCACTTTGAGTGGCGTTAAACGTGTCGAGGGGGATGGCATCGATCGGACCGCGTTAGAGAATTAAGGGCGCGTGTGCATGCAACGGCAACGAAGGAAAAACACGGTGTTTGCTCCATGATTCTCGTTCTGAAACAGTCGAAAATTATACGTTATCGCATCGTCGCTGTAATAATTGTGCAAGCACGAGCTTATCCATTGTCTGAGGGCGCCACGCGTTCGAAAAATTTAAGAAATACGACTTTTATTTTTACACGACTCGGTCGTAATATTGGGTTGGCCAAAAAGTAATTGCGTTTTTTTTTATATAAATAAAAGGCGAATTTTTCATGGGAAACAAAAACTTTATTAAACAATATATTGTCCATTTTGTTTGATTATCTTTTGCCATTTTTCAGGCAACTTCATGATTCCGCGCTCAAAAAAGTTCTTATCTTTCTCAGCAAAAAACAATTCCAACAACGATTTCATATCCTCATCAGCAGTCAAGGTTTTACCATTCAAGGCGTTTTGCAAAGAACGAAACAAATGGTAATCTGATGGTGCCAGGTCTGGCGAATATGGTGGATGTGGTAACATCATGGTAACACATCCCATCCAAGCTGCAACAATTTTTCACGAGTGACCAAACTTGTACGTGGTCTAGCGTTATCATGGTGAAACACAACACCTTTGCGATTCACCAATTCTCGACGTTTCTGTTTGATGGCATCATTTAATTTATCCAGGACGACAGTATACGTCTGAATTAATGGTTTGATTCCTTGCAAGCAGCTCAAAATACACAGTCCCACCAGACTGACAGCATAATCTTTCTTTGGTGAATATCTGCTTTTCAAGTGCTTTCAGCAGGTTCATCACGCTTGCTCCACCATCTTTTTCGTTTGACGTTGTTGTAGACGATCCATTTTTCGTCGCCTGTTATCATACGTTTCAAAAGAGAATCGCAGATGTCAATACGCTTAGTGAGATGAATTTCTTTGAGCTCATGTGGTACCGAAATATCGAGCTTACTAATGTATCCAAGTCGTTTTAAATGGTTTTCAACACTCGATTTCGATATGTTAAGATTCTCAGCAATCTCTCGTGTCGTTAAACGCCGATTCGAATCGATCAGTGCCTTTATTTTGTCATCATCAATTTCGATTGGCCTTCCTGAGCGTGGTGCATCTTTCACATTAAAATCTCGAGATCGAAATTTAGTAAACCAATTTTGACACTGCCGCAGTTTAAAGCATCTTCGCTATATACATCAGATAACTTTTTATGAGCTTGCACAGCGTTTTTCCCTTTTCGGAAGTAATAAAACAAAATATGAGGAAAATGTTCTTTTTGATTTTCCATTTTGAAATCGACGGCAAAGAAACAATTGTTAACGAAGTCGTGTGCTTTCTTTTTCTAAAACAAGCTTGAACCGTGAGTTGTTAACCTACATAATGAATTTGCGGTTTAGAATGAAGTTAGTTACATTTCAAGACATGTATGTCCATCTATTGGAAAAAAACGCAATTACTTTTTGGCCAACCCAATATTACGATGATCGGCGCGCAACACGCCTCCGCGGAAGCGATGCGATCGAACTGTTTGCTTCTTACGGTACAGGAAATTGGATCTGACAATACGCCGGTCCCTGAAACGCTCGCTCGGGTCTCTTACCGGGTTTGTTTCCACGGCGAAGCAAATTACGTTAAACCGCGTCCGTCTTCCTCGTCGTGCTGTTATTCGCGTCCGTTTAATCCGGCCGATCGAAACGTTTACGCGCCTCTCCTGCGGTCTCCATCGAAAAGTAATAATCGCCCTATTACTTGGGCCCGTTGTCGGTAAATGCGCTGCAAAGATCCGTGGCGGCCGAGAATCTTGCCAGCCATTCAGAGCGTGTTCGTTACGGGAGAAAAATCAATGCGTCCGTGAGGAAGAATGCAGCGCGTAATAATTATTGTTCCTCGCAACCGCACGAGACTCGGCAGATGCACGGACCCTTCCGGCTATCCTCAAGCGTGTCCGATCCCGCGAGTTCCGATCGCGTGATCCTCGATGACCGCGTTCATTCACACTCGTGACTCACGTGTAACGACGCGAGCGAGCGCTGGTCCTTCCTTTTTCTAATTAGCGCGAAGGAGAAAAAGTTTGCAAATTGCGCCAAGGGAACTTGTCAGAAGATGCGAGAGGAGTCGCGTTACGTGAGGATGTTGCGCAAGGGGAAGGAATTAACGCGAGCATGTTTTATCGCGGCGTCGCTTTGTAAGATATACCGGCATGCCGTAACTGCGAATTAATACCGTTCGCGGTCGATCACGATTCTCCGCGTCGGGTATCGCGCTAATTACGCGAAGCCGAGCAAGTTCACGGTAACGTAACGCGAGAAGGTTACTGTTACTTTTCCTGGTCTTCGTCCCTGCGCCTCTCCCTCCCTTTGACGGCCTCTTTGTCCTCCTCTCCCTATCCTTTCGATGGAACGCGCGTTGCAAAGATGGAGGAGGAGAAGGAGGAAGATGGACGCGGGGAGGAAAGAGGTGGTCCTCGTACCGACATTCGGATCGCCTCTTGCGATACTCTCTCGTACGTAAGAGGAGCGGTTCTCCTTTCTTTCTCTTCTTCCTGCTCCTCTCCTGCCAGTTGGACTCGTCGCTGAAACAGAGAGGAGAACAGCAGCAACGGCGGCGGCGGCAGGAACATCGACTCTTCTGGGCTGCAGGAGTTGCGGTACTGGTCTAAGGAAATTACCGTTAGAAGAGCTGCACTCGCCTTACGTACTTCCTAGACTCCATGTTACACATATATACCTGCGCCTCTGTACCTCTTCTGCACGGACATTTCCCCGTGTGTGTGTACGTGCATGCACCTTGAGACGCACGTGCGCACACACGTATACGGCCCGCGCGCGCGACGCCGTCATGTACAGTGTGTGCGCGTCGATATACGCGGCGGCCGTGCTTCCAGTTCCCGGCTGGGACGGTTCGCTCTCCTCCATTTGCTCGCTTTTGTCGGCGGAACTGGTAGCCGCTACGGACGGACGCTGCGGACATTCAATCTATTCGGACACTCGATCATCTTGCCGATCGTCGGCGTCGTACGGTCGAGCGCGTCCAACTAAACTTGGGTGTTTCTGTGTCAAATCCGCGCCGCGGTCGTCTCTACCGCCGCCGCCGCGCGGATGCGAGTTCTGCGCCGAGATCGCTATGCAGACGGAGTTCAGCGAACTGCATCGCGCGCAATATTGTTGCGCGGTATCTTACTATTCGCGGCAGCAATGAGGGGAGTACGGAGTAGCTATATTATGACGCGCGTAATCCGGAAAAACTGTGCATGATTGCAAATGAGAGATGCACGAGCGCGAATACACGAGAATCCCGATACGCGCTCGTGAATGATACGGATGTTGCCGTTGGTGCTGTGTTCCTCTTCCCTTTTTTTCTTTCTTGCCAGTAGAACGTGCGATTGTCGATGTGGTTCGCAAACGAGTCGTAGGACCGCACGCCGCATCCCCAATGAGTGCACTCTCGTAATTCTTACCGTTGTTATCGTGAATCTTAAGTGGATACGTGCGAGTTTGCGGTTACCAGTTATCCAGCCATTCGCTGCCATTGTTAAACCGAGTCGGATCGGGAAGAGATAAAACGCGCGTCGGAAAGGCGTTCGAAATATGGAGCAAACGGTCGCCCGCCCGCTCGCGGGAAATGGTGTGCCGAGATTAATCGCGAGGGTACGCGGGAACAAAGGCAAACAAAAAGTTGTAGCGGTGTGCGGTGCAGTGCGCCGCGATATTCCGACTTTGGTCCCACGTTCCGCCACACATTGTGCATGTCTGCTTGGAGTGCCTCTTCTTCTTCTTCTTCTTCTTCTTCTTCTTTCCTCGCGTCCCCGCGTCCCTGAACCTCACACTTGGCCACTCGGTCATTGTTCGGCTCACAATGAACCGTTTCGATATATACCCTACGTGCACTTAAGGGGGGAGCCTCTGCTTTAGAACGCTGAAAATAAGGTATATTTTACGAATTGTTTTTGGAGAAACTATACAGCGGATCATTATAAAACTTTGATGCATTTATTAGTACATGTTTAAAGATAAAAAAAATTATTTTTTTATTTGAATATATCGCTTGTAGAGGTCGTTCTGGAGAAATCTTAGTGCGGCCGCGTCGCCGGCATTGCAAATTGGTGAGCATTCTCCTGCCTCCAAATTTCGTCCAAACTGAAAAATTGAAATATCTTCTCGTTATTTATGAATTCCCATCGTCGATGAACCAAAGAGAGAAGAAAAAAGTTGAAAAGTGCCAAAATGGTGGAGCTTAGAACACAAAAGTACGATTTTTAGGCAAAGTTTTTGAACTTTTTCATGCAAAAATAATTGTTTAACTTAATGTTTTTATGAATATTAAAGGTTCATCGACGATGGGAATTCGTAAATAACAAGAAAATATTTCAATTTTTCAGTTTGGATGAAATTTGGAGGCAGGAGAATGCTCACCAATTTGCAATGCCTCCAGGACGACCTCTACAGGCGATATGTTCAAATAAAAAAATAATTTTTTTATCTTTAAACATGTACTAATAAATGCATCAAAGTTTTATAATGATCCGCTGTATAGTTTCTCCAAAAAAAAATTCGTAAAATTATACCTTATTTTCAACGTTCTAAAGCAGGCTCCCCCCTTAAGTGCCCACACACGCGCGCGTGGCACGCCAGTGCACTTTCCCCGTGGATGTGTGCGTACGATGCGACGTGCGCTCGCGAGCGCGCGTCATCGACAGAGAGAGAGAGACTTATACGAGACTCTGTATATTACCTTCCGTTGGTCGGCGCTTTAATTAGTACCGTGGTTCCGACGACCGGCGGAGTCAAAATCGACGCGGTCTACCGCGAGACGCGCTACGGCACTGCAGAAGAGGAACATGAACCTGAGAAACGGTTCTGCCGCGGTTCTTGAACGCCACCTCGTCTGTCGTTTCCTCGCGCTCTTCTCCGCTCGTGCCGACCGCGCGGAAAAGCGCGCGGTCTCGTTAATTCGCGGCGCGACAGTGGAACTAATAGTCCCGACTTTGCCGGGAGGATTAGTGTCGAGGGTCCAACAGCGACCGAGGTCTTTCGAGATCCACGACTAGGAAGCTGTTCCCGCGATCGTTTTATCATTGTATATATCATTGTTGGTTATTCGCGAGGCAATTTTCCAGCGTGGCATTCTAGTTTGATTAACCGTGATTTCATTGCGAGAGTCATTCGCGAGGTTTGCAAAAATAGTGGATTGTCCTTGCGTGGGGAGTAATTTGTTTTTCTGAAAAGAGTTAACTCGTTAATTTAATCTCTCTAATTTACACAGTATTTTACGAACAAAGAGGTAGTTCTCCCGCGCAGTTATTTTTATGATTCTCGAGTTATTGCTTTCGCAAATAATGAACATAAAATTGGTTCGTCCCAATTTGCCTGCTCGTTCTCATAGGATGCCGCGGTGCGTGCTCATGCTCGATTGCCAATTGACTTTAGTTAAAGCTAAAATACGGACCAAAAATCTTGACCTCCTTTATAAAGAGTTGATCGAATCGATAGGCCGAGGCAAGCAATAACTATAATTTTTTTCATGGTAACGACAATGGTACTTGGGGCCATCCATGACATGTCTCAATGTACTCCCTTAATAGATGGATATTTATATACAGGGTGTTTCCTAAGTAAGTAGACAAACTTAAGGAGGATATTCCTTGGCTTATTTTAAGAAGAAAAGGTCATATAAACATATGTCCTAAACTGCTTTGTTTTCCAAAAAAAAGTACATCACTGTTTTCGTTCACTTTTCGTTTATTATAGAACAGTTTGTATTATTGCAAATGAAACAAATGAAAAACAATAGTAACCAAAAAGAAAAATTATAACGAAAAAGAAAATAGTAACTAAAAAGAAAAATAATAACACCACAGTAACTGCTGAAAATGTCCACCTGCAGCCATGATACACGCCTCAACTCTCCTTTCCATTGATTGACGTACACGCTCAAAAATACCTGGAGTGTTACGTATTCTTTCACATCCATCTATTATGCGATTTCTGAGATCTTCTTCATTTTGAATAGGTGTAGCGTAAACTAAAGATTTAAGCTGTCCCCATAGAAAAAAATCTACTGGATTTAAGTCTGGGGATCTTGCAGGCCATAAATGGTTTGGTCTTTGAGTACCTCGACCGATCCATCGATTGGCAAACTTCCTGTTAAAAAATTGACCATCCCCACTCCATCCCCACCGCTGTTGACTCGTACTGCAAAAGCACGCTATCCGAAAAGTGAACGAAAACAGTGATGTACTTTTTTTGGAAAACAAAGCAGTTTAGGACATATGTTTATATGACCTTTTCTTCTTCAAATAAGCCAAGGAATATCCTCCTTAAGTTTGTCTACTTACTTAGGAAACACCCTGTATATCTCATTGCGATTCGAAACATCTTTATAACGCGTATGTCTTGCTTCGAGATTATAAGATGTGACGCGTACAACATATTGTTTGGATAAATTACTTTTGGTCTTGTTCGTTGGAAATTAGGAAGACAATTTATTAAGGAAACTTGGCAAATAGGCTTCCGTAGTAAAAACACGCTCGCATTGAAATCGCGCGAGAAATTCAAGAATCGATTACAGTTAAAGCGCATACAAAGCCTCAGGATCATCAGGGTTATCAAGCATTCTGAAAATTCATAGCTGTCTCGCTATTTTCATTCGTATCAAGCCAACCGTGAACCGCACGTCAAATTAGTGTACGGTCGTACCTGACCGTTACGTTAACGCAACGAATCGACCGTATTCAGGGAAATACCTTCGCCGACCCTGACTTAACGGAAGACATACTCGAGGTATCCGTGACCATCGAAAGCACGTAATTCTGCTCGGCCGTGTAAAGCATGAAAAGCCACTCGTAGATAGAATGCACGGGTGTACACTCGCGCGCGAGATAGATGGGCGTTATTGGCGGCATATTCACTCCGCTCGCCGTGCGAAGGTATGAGAACGAGTTATTCTTGGTCGCGTGTCGATCTCGCAACGTCCGATATGAATTAACTGGCGTTAAACGGGTCGATTTCGAGCCGTTCTCCTGCCGTTGGATGGAAACGCGCGCGCCAGGACATTGCGTTTCGCGAGCGTTATTACAGTCGCCTTGCCCGAAGCGAAATCGTCGTTACGTTTGCGTATTGGACCACGTTCGTGACCACGCGAGCCGGATTAATTAGCGTGCAGCGCTAATTATCGCCGCAGA
The DNA here is from genome assembly GCF_003672135.1 of Ooceraea biroi. Lineage (NCBI taxonomy): Eukaryota > Metazoa > Arthropoda > Insecta > Hymenoptera > Formicidae > Ooceraea > Ooceraea biroi. The sequence goes on along the minus strand of NC_039517.1, from coordinate 3,929,452 downwards.
ACGCGCAACGTCCGTGAAAGTGTCCGCACGGAATTTCTTTACGCGCTGAAGAAGAGCGTCGCTTAACGGAGCGCGAGACGCGTCCGCGTACGATTTTATGCGCGCGTCGCGTGCGCATCCGCGATCGCGATCTGATTATGCGAGAATGTGGAATTTCAGATTATAGTTTAGCTGTCTTAATCGGCTGCAATTATCATAATTTAGATTACAATCAAGATCGAAAAATCGTTTGCCTCGCGAAGCACTCTCTACCGAGCGTATTTGAAATTGTAATTAAACCGCGCCTAAAGATTGCGGTTTTAATCATTCTTTGGCTGATGAGCACCGTTGAAAAATCGCTACGTCAAAAGCTATGTTTAGCCACGTCTGTACTCTCGTTGAGCACATTTGAAATTATAATTAAACATATGATTATAACCGAGGTGATTTCAATCGCGATTTAAAAATCATAAAGTCGAAAAGAAATCGCTGTGGAAGGGATACCGCCTGTCGAGTCTCTGTCATTGCGCTGTTCGCGTGTCCCTTTGACAATCAAGTGTTAAAATGTCAAACGCTCGGTGAATTCCGTAGTGTAAAACGGGACTCGTAATGACCGCATAGTTAGCGCCGCGAAACTTTGTGCGGCCACGTGCTCGTTAAGAGCTACACACGCGTACGTGCGCGTGTTACACGCGCGAGCATCGCACCCTTATTACACGAACATCATAACTGGAAATGGATATACGCTTATCCCACCGACACATACAGACCTACACCTATAAACCGCCTGCGAGTCGGTGGCTGACCACGAGCGCATACTACTCGTTTGTAATTACGTGTACATTCTATAATTCATGCGCGGTACGAAGCGATCGTTACCGCACGGCTCCTTATCTTTCGGATAAATCGTCTTGGAGGATGTACGAAACATCTCATTTTCGGCGTTATTTAATTATCGGTTACATTCTTCATTATTCGAAACGAGTATTTATCAAAATTCATTGATGAGAATTTATGTATATTTCTAACATCAAGACATATCCTAGGGAGATTCATACATTTATACATTTGAAGTGATCTACCAAGATTCAGATTCAACGTACTATATATTAGGGGTGTGATTTAGTTTTGAGGGTTTTTTTGCTCAAAAACGCATGTATTTAAATATGATAATGAATGAATACCTTAATCAATATATTTTCCTTCGTTTTCTACAACTTTTTCCCATCTTTCTGGCAAGAGATCGATTCCACCACGATAAAATCACTCTTCTTTTCAGTTGATCCATTCGTCGACGAATTTTCGCACTTCTTCCAAATTATCAAAGTGTGTATCCTCTAAAGCGTGTTGCATCCACCGGAACAAATAATAATCGCATGGAGAATACGCGGGGTGCGGTAAGACTTGCCATTCGAGCTCTAACAGTGTTTGTTTCACTGATAACGCAACGTCAGGTCGAGCGTTGTCACGAAGAAGAATCACTTTCCGTCCTTTACTCGCAATTGGTGGTCGTTTTTCGTCCAACGCTTGCTTCAACTTGTACAATTGGTGTCGATAACGATCAGTCGTGACAGTCTCATGCGGATTTAACAGCTCATAGTACACTATCCCACCAAATACAGAGCATTACTTTTCAACCGTGAATATTGCGTCTCGGAGTGGATGTTGATGGTTCGCCTGGATCCACCCATGATTTTCTGCGTTTCGGATTATCAAAATAGATGCACTTTTCATCCCCAGTAACAATCCGAGACAAAAGACTCTTCTTTTTTTGCCTGGCGATCAACGAAATGCAAATGTTCAACCTGTTCGCAATGGCACTTTCCGATAATTGATGTCGAACTCATTTCCCTTCTTTCTGAATTTTTCCCATTTCATGTAAATGTTTCGTAACTGTTGTACGATCAACATTTAATGCTCTGGCAAGTTCTGAAGTGGATTGCGTTGGATTTTCGTCCAATAATGCTTGCAAATCTGTATTTTCAAGCTTTCTTGGTTGTCCCGAGCGTTCTTTGTCCTTCACATCAGTATGACCACTTTTAAAGCGTCTAAACCAGTATTCACACGTCTTAATTGATGGGGCAGAATCACCATAAGTTTCCACAAGAATTCTATAACCGTGAGCCGCAGTTTTCTTTTGATTAAAAAACAAAAGCAACGCATGTCGAAAATGCTGCTTCGGAAGTTGCATTTTTACGATGATATAAACACGATTGCTATAACGCTACTAAATGTCATGGATAATGTCAAGACTGTAAGAAACAACAGTTATCGGAAACAGCTATTGGAACAAACTGACACTACAGCCGTCTGTTGCAAAACCCTCAAAAGTAAATCACACTCCTAATATAACGTCTCATTTATCTTGACTGCAATTCCTGCAAACTCCCGGCAGATTGCTGCAAAGTGGGAACTCTCGAGAATGAGGGAAATCTCGTGCGAACCGCGCGCGATCTTACGCGACCGGGCGATGGAAGGGTCGATGAATAGCTAGAGTGAAAACACGACGGTTGTATAAATTTCACATGGCGCGCGCGTGTGTGCACGCCGCATGCATTACGCGTGCATCCAGCGCGCCGGTACCACGCCCTGTGTTACGGGAGGGCTCGTAATCTATCCGGGGTTGCGGCGGGTTGGTACGGTTATCATCGCATAACGTACACACTTTGTAATACGGCCGAGCGACGTTGCGCGCGTATCTCGTTTGTAATTAGCGCCCGGAACACATCGGCCGGATTGCGCGCGTAGGTGTGGGTGCGTTGCGTTACGCTGCTGCGTTTAACGTGCACGTAATACAGTAATATTTGCGCGCTTCGGTGCAATTAAGCGATCGCGCTAGTCTTCGGTTCTCACGAGAGGTTCTGCGTTCATTCGCCTGTCCTCTCGTTCCTTCATTCGCGCGATATTTCGCGATCAGCGGGAGTAAAATCGTCGTGTGAGTCGCGCATTGAAATATCACGTAACAAACCAAGTACCGATTATCGCGGTTGCTGAGAAAACCTTGGGTGAGTTGGACGCGTGAAGATGACATACGACGCGACAATTCTGCCGTTCCGCTTTCCAAGGCACTTTGTGTAATTTGGATGTTTCTACCTTGAAGATTTATGCTCGGGTAACTTTGCCTCCTCCAGTTCAGGGCGATTGTAACGACACGTTACTTTGTTCTACACGGGATGCCTAAAAGGTAATGGGATTGATGCATCCAGTTGAGACAATAATCGTACGTATAAAAATCGTTCGCTTTACTCACAAGGAAAGGTTTTTAGGTGTTACACTCGGATTTCAAAAATTTTTTGCAAGCAGGTAGAGAGGTCCCCAAATAGAAGAAAAATTATAAAAGTAGCGGCCCAAATGCATATTTGTGCGCTATGTGCGCAATTTTCGATGTTAGGTTAATTACCCAAAAATGCTATTTCCAATCGAATTCTTTACATTTTTTATTTCACCTAATGCACAACGCTTTAAAAAGAAATTAAAACTGAAAGAATTAAAAACCTCCCTTGACCAGATCTTTTATGCCCTCGTTATGGATTCTGATCAAATATATTTAAAGTCGCATACAATAAATCACGCAGAAAGAGCAAACTACGATTTGCGCAATGTACGATTATTCCAAATTGTGTGCATTGCCAGTTGCAGTAAAAAATTAAAAAAGTTACGATGCAAATACCATTTTTGAGCAATGGGCCTTTTATACGCACTGTGCTCGCGCGGCACGAGATTACATTAGACGCTCGTATTTTCTAAACACACACACACGCGCGCACACACACAAGTACACACACGCACACAGAAGCACGTACGCGCACACGCACAAAAGTATTCAAAGCAATATAAATGTGCATTAGGTGAAATAAAAAATGTAAAGAATTCGATTGGAAATAGCATTTTTGAGTAATTAACCTAACATCGAAAATTGCGCACGTAGCGCGCAAATATGCATTTGGGCCGCTACTTTTATTTTTTTTTCTTCTATTTGGGGACCTCCCTACCTGCATGCAAAAAATTTTTGAAATCCGAGTGTAACACCTAAAAACCTTCCCTTGTCAGAGTACGTCCCTTTGTCACATCGATATGGGATCAATTCAATGGTTGAAAGTTATCGTATCTTCCCGTAGATTACTTCCGAATGTTTTGATGTGGCCCTAAACCTTAGCCACTGCATTGAATATTTGAAGTGCAAATATTTTCTCGTCTTCGTCGCCCTGTCTCCTGCTGCTCGCTCCCCTTCTGTCGACGTTAGACTAAACGTGCTTACGTTTGCTGGCTGGGCAGGTCGGGTTTCGTTCTCGCTCCTCCTCATCTTTTTTCGTTCCTTTTCTATCTACGATCGTATATATAAAGGCCTATTTAGACTGAACAGTTATTAAGATATCTTTATCATCATCATCGACGTTTGTACACTGGTTTCAAGTCTACAGAAATGAAATATTGACACAGATAAATCTAAAGGACCTGATAAGATGAAAAATTAAAGTCACTACTCACATACATAAACTTTTCTCATAGAGATTGATAACTTGGACATTGTTCTAAATGGGCCTTAAGACCCGTTATCATATTACTCTTATCGGATTGACTATGCTGACAGTGCTGGGTGACGATAAACGGTGTTGACCGCTGCAACTTGAAACCAAAGACGATCTTCAAAAGCGCGAAATAGAATCGCCGAGCGCATACAAATGCACTTTACCTCAGTTCGCTTCTTCGTCTTGAGCGAGACGGTTCGTTCTTTAGGTCTCATCAATCCTTCGTGGATTAATTTGTGATACATTAGGATTCGCCAATAAATTTCAGGTATCTATCCATTCGAACAAGACGTTAAGTGTGTATCGCTGTTCGGTTGATTACTAATTCGAATTTTTTCCTTGATTAATCGTCGACAGGCTCGCGTTTCGTTCCTAACGATTGCCTGACCGGCAATGAAACGCTGAAAGTGTCGATTCTGTGGTTTCCACGTCTATAGAGGTGTCATGCTGTCTCCCTCGCCATCGTCGTCAGGCAAAGTCACTCGTGCGATCGATCGAGCTTCCAATAAAAGGGAACCATTTGTCACGATGGAGGAACGAGACGTATTTACGATTCATCGGAAATGCGAAACCTTAAGGGGGGAGCCTGCTTTAGAACGCTGAAAATAAGGTATATTTTACGAATTGTTTTTGGAGAAACTATACAGCGGATCATTATAACTTTGATGCATTTATTAGTACATGTTTAAAGATAAAAAAAATTATTTTTTGATTTGAATATATCGCTTGTAGAGGTCGTCCTGGAGAAATCTTAGTGCAGCCGCGTCGCCGGCATTGCAAATTGGTGAGCATTCTCCTGCCTCCAAATTTCGTCCAAACTGAAAAATTGAAATATCTTCTCGTTATTTATGAATTCCCATCGTCGATGAACCAAAGAGAGAAGAAAAAAGTTGAAAAGTGCCTAAATGGTGGAGCTTAGAACACAAAAGTACGATTTTTAGGCAAAGTTGTTGAACTTTTTCATGCAAAAGTAATTGTTTAACTTAATGTTTTTATGAATATTAAAGGTTCATCGACGATGGGAATTCATAAATAACGAGAAAATATTTCAATTTTTCAGTTTGGATGAAATTTGGAGGCAGGAGAATGCTCACCAATTTGCAATGCCTCCAGGACGACCTCTACAGGCGATATATTCAAATAAAAAAATAATTTTTTTATCTTTAAACATGTACTAATAAATGCATCAAAATTTTATAATAATCCGCTGTATAGTTTCTCCAAAAAAATCGTAAAATTATACCTTATTTTCAACGTTCTAAAGCAGGCTCCCCCCTTAAGAAGCGTTCTATTTTGGTAAACTGTATAAGAAGCTGCACAAGGTACTCTGTTTCTTTTTACGATTGAATTGATGCATAATTTTTCAGTTGATAGTTAGTTATCTAATTTCTATGGGTTCTTAACAATTCTTCTAACGTTTTCCTCTCGTGGAATCTGTCACTTCTCTCGTCTGCATGCGGGATATTAATAGTTGATATCGGCTTTACGAGTCTTTGCAAATAACGCTTTCAATACCTCTCCTCGCTTCCGTTGCACTTTGTCATTCTACCATCGGAAAAATCAGTCAATCTCTCAGGCTCTCGCATGAGTCTTAAAACTAACGAGGCATCATGAAATAATTAGTTGTCGGGATTCATCAGCCGCAGCGGTCCGTCTTGAGCCACGAGCGATAATTGCCTTCATAAGTAATCGCGCGGTACTTCTATTTGTACGCCATTAAAATTCTTACGTGACCGTGTGACAAAAACGTAACCGGTTTGTGGTTTTACGGATAATATAACAAGCGTAATTCCCCTTATAATTCAAGCGCACACAAGTGTAAGTAAGGCGTTTTCCTTTTTCATACTTGAAAAAGATATCGCAGTTGATATTACGATCGATAAATACGGAGAAAGCAGCGCAGGGTGGTCCCTAAGCTAAATTGTCTACGCACACGTCGTATCTAAATGTTGCGAGTTAGTAATACGCGCGTTCAGCCATATTTAATGGCGATAACGGCTCCGCTAACTACCGATCCGACGATCCTGCTTCCTTCGGGCAGCGCGATGGAACGATCCATGGGTCGAATTGTAGAGTTGCAGCACGATCGGCGGCGTTCGCTTCCACCGTCTGAGATCCTGCAGTGGAGTGTCCTTTTATGCGCATTTACTTTCGCGTAAATTGTCGGTGTTTTACGCTCTAGTTTGAAACACTGGCAGTACCAAGCAAAATATCCATGCTGTTTATTTTACACAACCGATTTACGGTATCGCGTTTATGTGTATAATGTCACAAGCCAAATGCGCGCGCATTCTCGTTCTCTTTCGCTACTTTTTGCCGTGCATCGTCACTACGTGAACGAACGAGATGGCTTCTAAGAAACCTGTGATCGGATCGTTCGTGATTGAATGTCGAATCGTAAGAAACAGAGGTATTGTGAGCAGCCGCGCCGCGCGCAATGATACCGCGCAGAAATGTTCACGGGGCGAAAAGCTGAGTCGCGGAGCGGAACAATGTCGCTGATAAATCATTCGATATCGCTCGATTCTTTCCTTTTCGATGACGATCGCCTGGCCGTTTCACGGGGATTACCGTCAATCTCGTCTCACGCCGCTCTATCGTACCATGCCGGGAGCCTCTTCTTTGTTCGCATCGGCAAACGTTTACGAGCGGCCGCGCGCCGTGTATTTTCGTTTTCGGAGCCAATCGAGCAGTCTATCAAATAAATCATTGTCGTTACGGTCGTCTTCGACACGCAGGTGATGTGGGTTAACGCAATGCGTCCAAGCTTGGTCGCGTGTTTATCGACACGTCAAGTCGGGTACATGACGTATATCTTCTCTTGTACTTGTAGCCAGCGACGGCGATACTTTTACGATGACTGGTGTGTGTATGCGTGTTACGAACACGATAGGAAATGGCCTTATCCTCGCATATACGAGCGCACGGCTCGTGTGCGCACCGCCAGGAAGGAAATTGCATCACACGCGCGTGTCCGCTCGCGGCGCGAAGGTCAAAAGCGTGACAAAATTTCGAGCTCTCACTGTATCGCGGCGCTAGGAAACATCCATACTGAAAGGGACGAAAAATAACTAGGAGACTGCCTTAGATTTGAACTCGAACTCTCCGGGATCCCTGGTTCACACGCCTAGGTCTTAGGCTGTACGGCCAATACTCCTACTGTTGTGATCAACTTGTTTTCATTCCGATCCTCTATACGACCTGTCAGTCTCGACTATCTTTCCAGATCTTACAGCTCGGCCAGCCTGACATTACATTCGTCCCCGAATGTCTCCAAATCGTCGGTTCACTCCACTTGAGTCCCTCCCGACCTCCATTTTTGGTTCATTCTTCTGAGTCCCTCCCAACCTCCATTTTTGGTTCACTCTTCCGAGTCCCTCCCAACCTCCATGTTGGTTCACTCCTCTGAGTCCTTCCCAATCTCCATGTTGGTTCACTCCTCTGAGTCCGTCCCGACCTCCATGTTCAGGCTTCACTACCGGCCAGCTGCTTCTCAACTCCCTCCTCTCCGAGGGGTAACGGATTATATCCCACTTCTGATGTTGAAAGGGCCAAAAAATAACTAGGAGACTGCCTTAGATTTGAACTCGAACTCTCCGGGATCCCTGGTTCACACGCCTAGGCCTTAGGCTGTACGGCCAATACTCCTACTGTTATGATCAACTTGTTTTCATTCCGATCCTCTATACGACCTGTCAGTCCCGACTATCTTTCCAGATCTTACAGCTCGGCCAGCCTGACATTACATTCGTCCCCGAATGTCTCCAAATCGTCGGTTCACTCCACTTGAGTCCCTCCCAACCTCCATTTTTGGTTCACTCTTCTGAGTCCCTCCCAACCTCCATGTTGGTTCACTCCTCTGAGTCCTTCCCAATCTCCATGTTGGTTCACTCCTCTGAGTCCTTCCCAATCTCCATGTTGGTTCACTCCTCTGAGTCCGTCCCGACCTCCATGTTCAGGCTTCACTACCGGCCAGCTGCTTCTCAACTCCCTCCTCTCCGAGGGGTAACGGATTATATCCCACTTCTGATGTTGAAAGGGCCAAAAAATAACTAGGAGACTGCCTTAGATTTGAACTCGAACTCTCCGGGATCCCTGGTTCACACGCCTAGGCCTTAGGCTGTACGGCCAATACTCCTACTGTTGTGATCAACTTGTTTTCATTCCGATCCTCTATACGACCTGTCAGTCCCGACTATCTTTCCAGATCTTACAGCACGGCCAGCCTGACATTACATTCGTCCCCGAATGTCTCCAAATCGTCGGTTCACTCCACTTGAGTCCCTCCCAACCTCCATTTTTGGTTCACTCTTCTGAGTCCCTCCCAACCTCCATTTTTGGTTCACTCTTCTGAGTCCCTCCCAACCTCCATGTTGGTTCACTCCTCTGAGTCCTTCCCAATCTCCATGTTGGTTCACTCCTCTGAGTCCTTCCCAATCTCCATGTTGGTTCACTCCTCTGAGTCGGTCCCGACCTCCATGTTCAGGCTTCACTACCGGCCAGCTGCTTCTCAACTCCCTCCTCTCCGAGGGGTAACGGATTATATCCCACTTCTGATATTGAAAGGGCCGAAAAATAACTAGGAGACTGCCTTAGATTTGAACTCGAACTCTCCGGGATCCCTGGTTCACACGCCTAGGCCTTAGGCTGTACGGCCAATACTCCTACTGTTGTGATCAACTTGTTTTCATTCCGATCCTCTATACGACCTGTCAGTCCCGACTATCTTTCCAGATCTTACAGCACGGCCAGCCTGACATTACATTCGTCCCCGAATGTCTCCAAATCGTCGGTTCACTCCACTTGAGTCCCTCCCAACCTCCATTTTTGGTTCACTCTTCTGAGTCCCTCCCAACCTCCATGTTGGTTCACTCCTCTGAGTCCTTCCCAATCTCCATGTTGGTTCACTCCTCTGAGTCCTTCCCAATCTCCATGTTGGTTCACTCCTCTGAGTCCGTCCCGACCTCCATGTTCAGGCTTCACTACCGGCCAGCTGCTTCTCAACTCCCTCCTCTCCGAGGGGTAACGGATTATATCCCACTTCTGATATTGAAAGGGCCGAAAAATAACTAGGAGACTGCCTTAGATTTGAACTCGAACTCTCCGGGATCCCTGGTTCACACGCCTAGGCCTTAGGCTGTACGGCCAATACTCCTACTGTTGTGATTAACTTGTTTTCATTCCGATCCTCTATACGACCTGTCAGTCTCGACTATCTTTCCAGATCTTACAATACAAAAATCGTGGCCGGTTAAGAGTGGTCTTGAGGAGAAACTCTTTTCTCACGCCGTTTTCCGACGCCGATGTATAATTCCCATTCGTCTAATTCACGATCGCGAAGCGGCGCGTAACTTCTAACTCGCGCGAACACACGCAAGAAAGCCAAGTCGGCCGGCAGTTCCGAGTCTCTAAGCGACATTCGATCGCACGCGATTCTTTTACGACCGCGCTCACGAATTCCCGTATTCAGCCGGTTGGATCACGCGAGCGCATACAAAACGCCTGAATCGCACACGTGATTTCCACCGAAAAGAAAGTGATTTCATCGTCGTGGTCTTTGCGTACGCTTCCTTCGTCGACGTAACGGTCCTTTCTCCACTAGGGAAAGAAAAAGGGAAAGGTCGATTAGTATTTTATGAAAATTCACTCTCTCCGCATCCGCCTGTCCAATCTTGATGATGGGCATCGGTTAACGCTCTCGGTGGAGGGACGATTGGTGCGGCTACGCATTTTATAGCGTTTCGTGAAAGGAAACTCCGGGGATCTCCTTCTCCCTCCCTTTCGATTTTCACCGACGCGACGTACGAAATTCCCTTAAGCGCATACAAATGGCCTCGCCATGCATATTCATGTCCTCCTCCCTCGCTTTGGTCTCGCGGCTACTGATGCCCGAAATAATTACTTTGTCTACAGCGCGCGCAAGGTTTTATTCGTCGACGTGATCGCCATGCAAGACACTTCTTGACGCGAATTCTTAACGCACCTTCACTTCGTACACTCCGGAACTACAAACACGCGAACGGCGGCGACCGCTCTTAGAAACGCGTCCCACGTGACATCCTCAGGAAAGCAGGCTCTTATCTCGCAGATGGATTATTATTTTCCATTTCGTCGCATGCGTTACCTTCGTATCGCCGCGATAGCGAAAATGTGCGATCGCTCCTTTGTGTTATTGGGCCACGCTATTATTGAACTTGAAAGTAGACAATATTAAAGTGCCGTAAATGCAACGCGTTTTTCATGCACCCGTGAGAGAGAAAGAGAGGCAGGGAAGCACTCTCGTTGCTGTCACGGTGTATCAATCGCGACGATTCCGTGTCGATCGACGATGCGAGTTCGCGTGCGCGTTTTGCATACCAGGCCAAGCAGCACGAGCATCGGCTCGCACTTCTTGCTGGAGATTGCACGTTGCCTCTCGTTACATCTCGTATGATAGCGCGTTCAAGAACTTACCCGTACATGCGCGCAACCGCTGCGAGAACGCACCATCGCCGGCGCATACGGCGATTGCGAATCTAATTAATTGTACTTTCGAATTCCGTCGATCATGCATTTTCCCGTGGCCCAGTCGTCCGCCCGCTCACTCGCTCGCGTTACGTAGCCTTGTAACATTTTGGCGCGCGTTAATTCATCGACGGTAAACGCAAGACGCGCGGGAGATTGATCGGTGTCGTAAAAATCAAAGGCGAAGTTCAACGCTCACGCAGAGCTCGATCGCATTTTATTAGCCTGTCAACTGTTATACAGGGTGGCCCATTTTAATTTATACAGTCGATTTTTTAAAACACTGAAAGAGATACGAAAAAAATGTTTCAGACAAACATGTCACGATTTCGAGGGGGACATAAGATGATACCATTGGTTTGACCTTGAATAGTCGTTTGAAGGTCACGCGAAGATCACCTTCAATTTCTTAAATTGAAACCCCAACTTTTTATTGCAGATTCTTATTCTCCATCGAAAAGTAAGTAACTTTTGTCTGAAACATTTTTCCGAAAAATGTCATCTTATGTCCTTAAAATGTCCTCAAAACTCATCTTGAAGATCATTTTAAGGACATAAGATGACATTTTTCGGAAAAATGTTTCAGACAAAAGTTACTTACTTTTCGATGGAGAATAAGAATCTGCAATAAAAAGTTGGGGTTTCAATTTAAGAAATTGAAGGTGATCTTCGCGTGACCTTCAAACGACTATTCAAGGTCAAACCAATGGTATCATCTTATGTCCCCCTCGAAATCGTGACATGTCTGTCTGAAACATTTTTTCGTATCTCGTTTAGTTTTTTAAAAAATCGACTGTATAAATTAAAATGGGCCACCCTGTATAAGGCGGTAAAAGTATTGAGTTTCTACGGTGTAGAGCCTCCTCGATAAATAACTCGCGTAAACGCGCAACTTCTATACGCTTCGCGAAATTTATTTCAACGTCCCGAAAACACTGCGCATTTCGCACGCCGCTTTTCTTCCTCCGCTCGAGAGTTTCTCGCGGCGAGTAAAAATTTTATCTCTCGTCTTTTTTTTCCTCTTCTCTCCTCCATTTCTTTTTCTCTGCCACCGCAATTAAGCCTCCGCTTTTGCCCGGGACTTTTGCCGTCGCACGTCACAGAGCGCGAATTACTTGCGCGATTCTATTTTGCTTTCTCCCTTTTTGTACTCGGATTTCATCCTGTGTCGGCGCTGCGTTTCATTTTTATCGGCACTACCGGTTCGCGTTATCGCTGGCAGCTTCTCGCCGTGAAACGTTGTGCCAACGATTCTCTGCGTTTCGAAATAAATAGAACTCATTAGTTATATTATATTCTTCGCTTTTAACACCCCCACGTTCTGTTATCTTGAAATTCTTTCCTGCTTCTGCTATCTTTGATTCTTCTTCGAGAGTCTCGTCTCTCTCCCTTTCTACCTTTTCTGCTGCACGCGGCGTGCTCCTGTCGCATTACTTTTCCTCTTCGTGATATTGGGTAAATATTTGTAGTCTCATGAAATGCTCTAAAAGTGAAGGGCACTTTTGGAGAACAGCTTTCAATATGCATATTGTTTTTCATTTCATTCTCCCGCGGACGAGTGCGTCTTCGAAGCTGTGGAGAGATGCGTCCCAAGTGTGTGGCCCAACGTTTTCTCGCTGCGAGATATTTGTTTTCGACGTAGGAATCACCGCGACGGTACATATCACCTGTTTTATCGCAACGTCCAGGCGCGTGCGAAGGTTTCTCCTCCATCCGGAGAAGAATCCTTCGTTGTTCGACGTTCCTGGCCTGGTGTGATGTGCCGTAGTGGTTTCTCCTGCGTCGTCTATCCGTCATTCGTCATGATACGAGAAAAGAAATTCTCCGTGAAGATTGCAATATCGTAAGGTGTAATGCGCATCTCTCGAAGATAGCCATTAAGCATCATTGAAAGGCGTCTTTATAGCGTTAGTTAATAATCCATTTTACATTCGAGGAATAAAGCTGAGCATAGATGAGCGTTCTGAGCAAGATAAATCGATAAGTTACATCACATTTTCTGTTAATGCCAATATACTATAGTTGTACTCTCTCGTATAACACTGTGTCGACTGCGTTTACCTCGAATGGAAAGCGATTTTCTCCTGTCTGTGGAAAATCCGTTTTTTTCTGATCTGATAATTCAGCTGACATTGTAACTTGTAATTTGTCAGATTGTTTGTATTTATTATTAAGAATCCGATTATTTTCGCTAATAACACTTACACGATAATAATCCGGCAATAATGTAATTTAAGAGAACGTTACGTGCATTTTGCAATATACTTATCTCTTCTGTAATAATAAAATTGTTACTCCGACAGTGCACATCCGTATGAATGATTGTAATAATCTTATCAGCCATGACCGAATGCACAGGGACTGATTAAATCGCTCGAGCTCCAGCGGACTTAAATAAACCCGTCTCGAGCGTGGAATCCGCTTATGTCTCATTTCGTCCCGGTTTCGTCCGTGTCTCTCGTTTATTTCTCGGAGATACCAATACGCGCGGCGGCTCGCGTGACTTCCGGCGCGTGTACCCGATCGTGTAATCCGTGAAAGATAATTAACACGCGTTCGTTACGCCTCTCCTCCTTTCCTCTCTCTTTCTCTCCTCCGATCTGCACCGTCAAAGAAGTGCGCGCGCGCGCGCTTTCGGTCCGTTTGGTGAGTAATAAATGATCATACGGAACCGCATGCTTTTCCGATGTAGTAGCCCTTTCGCCGACGCACGCATACCTTAATAATGCAACATCGTTCCCCGGAATTTTTCCATTATCCTGCAGCGTAAGGTAGGGCGAGTTTATTAATGGCACGGTTGCGAGAAGGGGTACTTTTTTTTCGTACCGTTGATTGATGACGGGAACCGGTGAAAAAAAGACACATTTTACTTCTCAATGTATTACTGCACATCCTTCTACAAGATAATACATTTGAAAAACTGATAAATGAAACATGCATTTAATGAATTATGCCATTAATACGTGGGATGGAAAGATTTGTTCTTATAATGCAAATTGTCAAGATAGTTCAAGATATCTAATCGAGATCATTTATCATGACACATGTAAGAGCACCACGTAATGAAATAAGTCATACTTGACGAAAAACACCATGGTCAAGGCCGTCATGCATCGGAGAAAATCGATATCCTGCATTAAAACCGCATATCAGATACTCGCTCTCGGAGATACCCGTTGAAACATCTAATTACTTTCACGCACAGCCGCAAAAACGGCCTGTATCTTGGTTCGCCACGGAAACGCACAGCTTATCGTCGAAAGTTGGTTGTTCCAGCTTTGCGTTCGCCAATTTGAAGCAGGCCAACATTAGACACGCTCCGAAGCCTGTAATTATTAGCGCGCTAACGATAAATGAACTATATTATTTGGTATGCGTCATTACTATCGGTGTCCGGTTTTAATCGTTGAAAATTCGTAGCGCGATAAGCATTTTACGGGCATGCCTGCGTGATGGTGGTTGGACTTTCTTTCGCAAAATTTACCGTAACATTTCTAATTAAAGGTAATAGATACATCCACAAGCAAAGTATCAATTTTAGTGAGGTCAATTTGATAATAATATCAAGGTGAACGTTGCTCGTAGACGCACGATGCTCACATCTGGTCGAAAATATCTCTCCGGACTAAAATATCATCGAGTAATAAAAGAGTATATGCGCTTCCGGCCAAGTTTTACTGGTTTTTTCGTCTTGGTCTCGAGCGCGAGTAACACACGTTTGCGGAGGAAGGGAAAAAAATAAGCGACGGTGAATCTGCTCGTGCAGGAATATACACACAGGGTGACTCGGTGATTTACGAGCGACGATCTCCGTGCTCCGGCCCTCTTCTCTCGCGTCCTGTCGATCCGACCGATAGATTCGAGTCCGGAACAAGGGAGAGTACTCCATAGATCGAGGCGCGATTAACGCGACGGCGAAGTCAATTTCGACCCACGAGGGTATCCGGACTGATTGCAAAAAAGTCTCCGCTGCGTACATGTAACGGATGTAACGTCCAAGTATCTTATTTCAATACACATCACGCGCCCGCTATCGAATTATCTATCGAACAATCGCGCATATATCATACGGCCGAATGTAGGTGTTGTTGAATAATGTGTGATAATCGCTTGAAAAGCATCAAAAGTTCCGTGTTGCAAATGTATACAGGGTGAGGCACTTAAAACAGGCCACCTGAATATCTCGGCTGTTATTGGTGATAGAAAAAAATGTGTCGGACCAAACTTGCATGGTTTCGAGGGACACATAATTTGTTCTAAATAGTTTTTTATTAGGTGGACGCGTAGAGGTCATATGAAGGTCAACTTCGTTTTTTTAATGGTATATGTTTTTTTACGTACCATCTAGTAGAGCGTTTGAAGATGCGCACATTGATCTACGGGTCAAAATCATTCAAGGTCACTGAAGGCCAACTGCAAGGGAAAATAATTTACTTTATATTGCCTAGAGTTCTCTGCTATTGAAAATACCGTAAACTCGGAAATGAAAAAGTTCTAGCCCGTAGAAATTTTTTTCTTTTCCGAGAAGTTCTGAGTTGTTGAAATCATTATTTATTATATTGCCTAGAGTTCTCTGCTATTGAAAATACCGTAAAGTCAGAAATTAAAAAGTTCTAGCCGTTAGAAATTTTTTCTTTTTCCGCGAAGTTCTGAGTTGTTGATATCATTATTTTTTATATTGCCTAGAGTTCTCTGCTATTGAAAATACCGTAAAGTCAGAAATGAAAAAGTTCCAGCCGTTAGAAATTTTTTCCTTTCCGAGAAGTTCTGAGTCGATGATATAATTATTTTTTATATTACCTAGAGTTCTCTGCTATTAAAAATACTGTAAATTCAGAAATGAAAAAGTTTTCTAGCACTTAGAAATTTTAGCCTTCAGTGACCTTGAATGATTTTGACCCGTAGATCAATGTGCGCATCTTCAAACGCTCTACTAGATGGTACGTAAAAAAACATACGATTTAAATTAACGAAGTTGACCTTCATATGACCTCTACACGTCCACCTAATAAAAAATTATTTAGAACAAATTATGTGTCCCTCGAAACCATGCAAGTTTGGTCCGACACATTTGTTTCTATCACCAATAACAGCCGAGATATTCAGGTGGCCTGTTTTAGGTGCCTCACCCTGTATATGGACCACGCGCAATTCCGAGTTTTATACGTTAACGATTTAATGCAAGTGTAAGAGTGAGAGAGTAAGATATTAACGCGAAACAGAAAAAATGATTATGCACCTAAAAATGCAGACTGAAAACTTCGTCACGTAACGTCGATGGCGAGACCACGAACACCACGTGTAATTGCTTGTTCGGGGGATAAAGAAGAGCAGGACGAATTTACGATAACACGCGGGTGGAGATTGCAGCGCGTCGCGTTAGCAAACGACAGCGTAAACGAGTTTCGTTTTACGGATAAACGCGCACGTCACACCACACGCGGCACGGCGGCCACGCCAAGAGGACAGAGAATCGGCCGTGAGAAGTCGTGCGCGCTAAACATTTCGACCGGCTATTACAAGGGGGACGATTTTCACTCGCGTGCCCGCGTATGCACCGGAGTGACTTTCGCGCGAGTCGAATCGAGCCGAGCCGAGTCGAGTCGGGTTGAGTTGAGTTGAGTCGGGTCGAGTCGAGTCGAGTCGGCTCGACGTGACGTGAAAATTGTACGACGCAGCGTTCCCGGCCTCGTCGTAAAACTTGAACGCCTCCTCGCGCTCGGCGAGAGTATATCTCTCCCTTTGACGAAAGTCAAGTACTTTTATTTATCAGCCGATTCGCCGGTTTACGTCCGCCCATACGCGCGTCGAGGGAAATACATACGCGACCTCGCCCGAAAGCGAATTTCTCTCTGCACTTTACACCTTAGAGCCTGCACTCTCTTATACCGCGGCTTATCGTCAGCGTCATTCTTCTTTGCGTAGTTATTATTATTATTATTTAGAATCGGCAACTGCTGCGTCGCCGATCGGCCATCGCTCGATACGAGGCCGTTTCAGCGACACCGTAAAGATGCCAATCTACGATGCGGTTCTCCTGCTCTTTTTATTTTCCTCCTTCGAGGTGAGGCTCTTCTCGCGTCTGCGCTCGTTACACGAAGCTAGCTTGTTTGTAAGCGGTCGCAACGAGCGTAGGTGGAGGTGCGACGCCGACACGATCGCCAGAAAAACATGCCCACGAATAAGTGGCCATTTCGCGAAACGTAGTCTGAATTACGCTAATTAGCCGCGTATCACACGAGCAAAGTTTCGCAGTCGCTATTTTGCCTCGGATTCTTATTTCATAATTTACGCACGAGATATCGCGGATGACAAAAAATCGGCAAGGTACGCGTGCATATATAATTCAGTAATATTATTGGTGTGTTCATTTTTCTCTCACTCTTTAATACTTGGCATAGTTGTTCGAATATAATTGTTGAAACGAAAATAAAGAAACCTCGCACAACCGTCTTGTGGAGTCGAGATCAATCGACGATAAAACTGTAGAACTTATGTTTCGATGTGGAGAACGATACTCTTACCATTGTATCTTATTATCTGCAAGCGTGGTCTTTTAACATGGGTATATTGATCGCCAGGGAACGAAGATAGGAACCACCATTTCCTCTACTTTTCTGGGTTACGGTTGTTTGTTATTGCACACGGTCTGCGATCGTTGTTAGGCGTGCAACGCGTCGTGAGCGATTTACTAGCTACTTGGCAACACGCGACTAGAAAGTTGCTTCGATCGCCCAACATATAAATCGAGCATTGTTCGTATAACTACTTGCTCGCCCGTCGCGCCACTCCGTTTCTTTCTAATTGCATTCGAATTCCGTATTCGAAAGAATGAGAAAGAGGAAGAGAGAGAGAGAGAGAAAGAGAAAGAGAATGTTCAGATGCGATACATTTAGCGCGATAGATCACTCGAGCGTGCGGAATGCGTTATAATTTGCGAACGTGAACTTGCAACGTTCTGCTGCGTTATTCCGTTTGCGATTTAGAGTACGATCGGTTGTGCATTATGTATCACGGTCGTTACGCACAATCGGAAGTCGCGCTTCCGTCAGGCAATTTGTATAAATGGAAATTCGAAAATGAAAGCAAAATATTTATTATTCCTTTTACGCAAAAACAAAAGCATTGATAGTAGGAACAGCCGTCAAGGCAACGCACTCTTTATCGGGAATATATTAGGAGTGTGATTTAGTTTTGAGGGTTTTGCAACAGACGGCTGTAGTGTCAGTTTGTTCCAATAGCTGTTTCCGATAACTGTTGTTTCTTACAGTCTTGACATTATCCATGACATTTAGTAGCATTATAGCAATCGTGTTTATATCATCGTAAAAATGCAACTTCCGAAACAGCATTTTCCACATGCGTTGCTTTTGTTTTTTAATCAAAAGAAAACTGCGGCTCACGGTTATAGAATTCTTGTGGAAACTTATGGTGATTCTGCCCCATCAATTAAGACGTGTGAATACTGGTTTAGACGCTTTAAAAGTGGTCATACTGATGTGAAGGACAAAGAACGCTCGGGACAACCAAGAAAGCTTGAAAATACAGATTTGCAAGCATTATTGGACGAAAATCCAACAGAATCCACTTCAGAACTTGCCAGAGCATTAAATGTTGATCGTACAACAGTTACGAAACATTTACATGAAATGGGAAAAATTCAGAAAGAGGGGAAATGGGTTCGACATGAATTATCGGAAAGTGCCATTGCGAACCGGTTGAACATTTGCATTTCGTTGATCGCCAGGCAAAAAAAGAAGAGTCTTTTGTCTCGGATTGTTACTGGGGATGAAAAGTGGATCTATTTTGATAATCCGAAACGCAGAAAATCATGGGTGGATCCAGGCGAACCATCAACATCCACTCCGAGACGCAATATTCACGGTTCAAAAGTAATGCTCTGTATTTGGTGGGATAGTGTACTATGAGCTGTTAAATCCGCATGAGACTGTCACGACTGATCGTTATCGACACCAATTGTACAAGTTGAAGCAAGCGTTGGACGAAAAACGACCACCAATTGCGAGTAAACAACGGAAAGTGATTCTTCTTCGTGACAACGCTCGACCTGACGTTGCGTTATCAGTGAAACAAACACTGTTAGAGCTCGAATGGCAAGTCTTACCGCACCCCGCGTATTCTCCATGCGATTATTATTTGTTCCGGTGGATGCAACACGCTTTAGAGGATACGCACTTTGATAATTTGGAAGAAGTGCGAAAATTCGTCGACGAATGGATCAACTGAAAAGAAGAGTGATTTTATCGTGGTGGAATCCATCTCTTGCCAGAGCATTAAATGTTGATCGTACAACAGTTACGAAACATTTACATGAAATGGGAAAAATTCAGAAAGAGGGGAAATGGGTTCGACATGAATTATCGGAAAGTGCCATTGCGAACCGGTTGAACATTTGCATTTCGTTGATCGCCAGGCAAAAAAAGAAGAGTCTTTTGTCTCGGATTGTTACTGGGGATGAAAAGTGCATCTATTTTGATAATCCGAAACGCAGAAAATCATGGGTGGATCCAGGCGAACCATCAACATCCACTCCGAGACGCAATATTCACGGTTCAAAAGTAATGCTCCGTATTTGGTGGGATAGTGTACTATGAGCTGTTAAATTCGCATGAGACTGTCACGGCTGATCGTTATCGACACCAATTGTACAAGTTGAAGCAAGCGTTGGACGAAAAACGACCACCAATTGCGAGTAAACGACGGAAAGTGATTCTTCTTCGTGACAACGCTCGACCTGACGTTGCGTTATCAGTGAAACAAACACTGTTAGAGCTCGAATGGCAAGTCTTACCGCACCCCGCGTATTCTCCGGACATTGCTCCATGCGATTATTATTTGTTCCGGTGGATGCAACACGCTTTAGAGGATACGCACTTTGATAATTTGGAAGAAGTGCGAAAATTCGTCGACGAATGGATCAACTGAAAAGAAGAGTGATTTTATCGCGGTGGAATCCATCTCTTGCCAGAAAGATGGGAAAAAGTTGTAGAAAACGAAGGAAAATATTTTGATTAAGGTATTCATTCATTATCATATTTAAATACATGCGTTTTTGAGTAAAAAAACCCTCAAAACTAAATCACACCCCTAATACAAATCTCAATGCTAAATGCCCTCAAATAGCGTATTTCTGTACGTGAATGCTTGAGAGTCGAACTTTTGTATCGAGCTTAAATTGAGCGAACAATTTGCGCTTTCGCTTTTTATCTAATTAGAAAGCGAAATTAATAGATACTTATGAAAAAGAAATTAGCTCTTTCCCGTCGAGACGTTTCAGCACGCTGAGAGTTAATTGCGCCGCCACGATAATGATTTGGGAAATTTCTTGTTCGCGCAAAGATAGATGTATGAATCGTGCTTTCCATCTCGATTCGTGTTGCTAAATCACACCGCGAATGTATCGCGGAGCGGTAATGATGGTCCACGTTGGCTTCACAATGGATACCAAGGGAAGAAATCTGATTTCATTGCGATCCGAGGAGGACTACAAGGGAGATAGGCGAGGGAACGGGGAACAGGGTGGCGCGGAAGATGAAACGAACGCGCCAAAGACTTTTGCGCTCCTCCCAAGGGGCTGGAACGTAAGAGACAGTCATATTAGACTGACGGACGGAGTTATTAATTAATTCCGCTTTTAATGAATTCCCATGCCATTTCGCCTTTAGCCCCTGGTCTTAAAAGGCGTCAGGTCCTTTAAATGCTAATTCAACTGGATCCAATATCGATTAATTGCCCGCTTACTGATTCGTCGTCCGCGCGATTTTTCATAACGCCAAGCAATGCGGAGGCAATTCTCTCGCGCCGGCTTTCGCGTTTAGTCGATTAGTTGTCACTCGCTCGTGCACCTTAATTGAATCTCTCCCGGCTTGTTTATTTCGGGAGATGCTTTGTGTCTTCGTACGCTCATCGATTTCAGGGGAGTCGGATATATGCATTATTATTTATCAGGCATCTGCAGGCGCGATTATATTGTCGTAAAAATAGTCTACGGTTTAAATAAGATCGATTAATGGACGGCCATGGCCGATCGTTGTTTTTAAGACGATATACGTAGCGATTCGTGTCATCGTGTTGTCAGGGACGAGCGATAAATAGCATTACGCGGATGTGGCGTACATAATTTGCGGAATGCATTCGTTGCACGCTGCTGCGTGCTTCGCAAAGCCGATTAATCGCTACAGAAACGCACGTACGTCTTCAAATGTTGCAACGATCGTCATTACGAGCATTTAATTAATAATCGATCGTGCGCAAAGCGTCCCGCGTGTAAATCTGCGTCTGCTGTATGCATTAGAATGCATTAACATAGCTATTATTAATTATCGGCTACCTTATTTCTGGGTTAACGACATTGTGCATCGAATTTCAAACAACTCTGCCTTGCCAAAGCAATCAGTACGAAATCAGTTTAATCGCACAAATATTGTAATGTATCTGCATAATTGTAAAAATAAAATTTGTAAAACACTAGAGTATTGTGACTGTAAGGGCCAGTTCCACAAACTGCTAACCAGAGATTAATCGATTTTCTGTCTCTTCTTAGATAATAATGTAGAAAAAGATAGGTAATCTAAATCTCTGGTTACCGATGTTTGTGGAACTTGCCCTAATTCGTGATTCACGCGTGCAGCCGTTTCCAAAAACAGACTGGTTTATACTGCAGGAAAATTATTTCAGAATATTGCGGACCGTTCTCTAGCGATCAGACGGTCGTGTGTGACAGACGGACGGACAGGCAGGCAGGCAGACAGACAGACAGACAGACGCATGAAAAACAAATACGCGGCCAGTAGACGCAATGAAACGCGCATCAATATCCCGATAACCGACAGCTGGGATTTTCCCGGCGCGGTTAATCGCCGCGCTTACATCTTCGTTAAGCCCGCTTTATCATCCGCGGGCTTGATTAAGGTTCTTTATCAAGCAACGTCATTACTCCGTTTACTAGACTAGCGGCCGAAGAAAACGGCTCGGTGTATTTAGCGCGGAATATAAATTACCTTATCGGCCCACCGCTCTTCTTTCTCCCCTTCCCCCTTTTAACTTTGAATAAACAGGCGCGTACGTACGCGCCTCGCGAGAGGAGCAAGCAACTTGTTATCTCGCGAAACACGCGTACACGATGAGAGCGCGAGCTCAGGATCCGTGACCGTGATCCCATGGCGATTATCCGTAGGATCCGCCGCGGATACCTCGCCGCCCGAGAGAGTAAGCGAGAGAGAGAGAGAGAGAGAGAGAGAGACAGAGAGCATCGATCGTAGATCACCAGATCACCTGCGTTCGCGGTCATTAGGCTAATGCGGGGTTATATGGACTCCTCGGTGCTTATTTCCGCCTAATCAATCGTCACCGCTGACGTCATCCGCACCGATGCAGCAACAGCAGCAGCATCAGCAGTACTCGCGCGCTTCCTTTTCTTCTTGTTGCCGCGCGAACGCGATGAATCGATTTATTTCTGCATACCGACGATTTGTTACGCGGCTCCGTAAAAATCACGCGTTCTCCGCGGCTTGTGCTCGAGATCATCAAGTGACCATGTTTCTCACTTAATACGAGTGACTTTTTATTTTCATGGAATTTACGTAGATGCGATCATGTCACTCTTGCTCGCGAAACGTTGGTTTGGTTTTTAAGGTACGTTATTATTACTCCTGCGATAGCAATCTGATTTATACGGATGTCCGTTTGCGAAATGGTAACTCGAGCCATCAGTCGTTGTTCGTGGCTAATCGGCGGAAGCACAATGGCAGGACGTTGAGGATGCGCGGGATAGTAGGCTCCTTGGTCGTTAAGACCGTACGAGGAAGAGATCCTACCATTATCCGCTTGTTCCCTCCTCGCGGTGTGCGCGGCTAGAAAGAATGCCAATGCATCCTAATGAATGTCGATTCGCCGCGAAGATATTAAAGATATGTGTACACGCGCGGGCCTGCGTGGCTGACAAGGGAAGGTTTTTAGGTGTTACACTCGGATTTCAAGAATTTTTTGCATGCAGGTAGGGAGGTCCCCAAATAGAAGAAAAAACATAAAAGTAGCGGCCCAAATGCATATTTGCGCGCTACGTGCGCAATTTTCGATGTTAGGTTAATTACTCAAAAATGCTATTTCCAATCGAATTCTTTACATTTTTTATTTCACCTAATGCACATTTATATTGCTTTGAATACTTTTGTGCGTGTGCGCGTACGTACTTCTGTGTGCGTGTGTGTACTTGTGTGTGTGTTTAGAAAAACGAGCGTCTAATGTAATCTCGTGCCGCGCGAGCACAGTGCGTATAAAAGGCCCATTGCTCAAAAATGGTATTTGCATCGTAACTTTTTTAATTTTTTACTGCAACTGCCAATGCACACAATTTGGAATAATCGTACATTGCGCAAATCGTAGTTTGCTCTTTCTGCGTGATTTATTGTATGCGACTTTAAATAGATTTGATCAGAATCCATAACGAGGGCATAAAAGATCTGGTCAAGGGAGGTTTTTAATTCTTTCAGTTTTAATTTCTTTTTAAAGCGTTGTGCATTAGGTGAAATAAAAAATGTAAAGAATTCGATTGGAAATAGCATTTTTGAGTAATTAACCTAACATCGAAAATTGCGCACGTAGCGCGCAAATATGCATTTGGGCCGCTACTTTTATGTTTTTTCTTCTATTTGGGGACCTCCCTACCTGCTTGCAAAAAATTTTTGATAATCCGAGTGTAACACCTAAAAACCTTTCCTTGTGAGACCACGATATCCAAAGTCAATAGCGTAAGTGGTGGCCTTAGGGGTCCTTGAGGCTAATCTAGAATTGCCCGTACTCGAAACTATCGTTAATAACTGCGGCGAAAATTGCGTCGTTAATGGCCACGACGGAAATTACTGATACGATTCGAGAATCAACTGGTGTATCGGGTCTCGTGTCGTATGTACACGTGTCCAACTTAAGCCAGCACTGAATTCACCGTACGATATTTATCAGACATCGATGCGCTTATCTGTGGCCCAACGTTCATGTGATGAAATTTTTATGCGACGACGCGATAAAAAGAAACGATGACACGAATATATCTTGTTCTCCACCGATGTGAATCGGGATCATCCACGAGTCTCCAGGGTACGAAGCTCCCCCTCGTCTACGCCATTGACCCTGAAAGACCGGCGCGTAGTGTCGAAAGAAGCTCCTCCCGTGTGTGGAGTGTACACGCAGGGTGCGCCAAACGGTACCGCAGGAATCCGCGGAATTCCAAGGTTCTTGTGCAGGCCGCAATGCCGACGCCGCCGCAGTATCGATCGATCGATCGATCGGACGAACGAACGAACGAACGAGCGCGACGAATCTCTCGGAAACTTCCCAATTACGCGGCGGAGAAGCGTCGCTCGCTCGAGGGCGAGAAAAAAGCCGGAGCAGCGGGTGCACAATGGTCGGAAATGCACGGCGCGAGATGTGCGCGTCAACGCCGGGATTTATACGCTCTCGCGCGTTTCTGACGCTCGTCTCAGTGCCGCCGTGGCTTTTAACGCATTTTTTATTATGTGTCCGAGCGAGGCAGTTTCATAACTTTGCTCGTAGTCTTGTGAAAAGAATATTGCATATTGCGAAAACAGTTTCCTCTTTTTATGGACCATCGACAGGATGAAATTTTGCAAGAGGGAAAAGTCTCGTGGTTCTATCGCCGTGGCAAATGTAAAATTAGAGGAAGATAAAAAAAAGCAACGCCTTCTGGCGAAATTTCACTTTGCGCAATTAACATACAGACGGGGCGGTGGCGGTTCGCGGTCTCGAGCACGCCCGAGATCTCTGATAAAGAAGTTACATATTTAACGAGACATTACGCGTCATCGCGCGCTTAATAACGAACACGGTTCGTTGTTTATGCGGCATCGAAGCCGCGTGATATCACCGCGCGTCGCATACGAGATCTCCGCGTTGGACAAAAGAGATTTATTACGCAAGCGTGAGTGCGTCGAATCTGTCAGGCGAAAAAGCAGGAAGAATAGAAATTGATTATTCCGATTCGCGCACGGCACGGCGTTTCGATGACGTTCGCCCACCGAGCGCCGCCGCCTCTTCGAAAGCGCGAACTCGCTCCTTACGAGAGCGGGGAGCTTGTGTTACGTAAAAGTGCGAGAGCGGCATCGCGTTGCGTGCGCGAGAGCTCTCGCCGGCATAAAACAGCGCGCATACCCGACTTTATAACGCTGGTCCCTCCGTCCCCCCTCAGTATCTCTCGTTCTCTGTTTCTCTTTCTCTTTCGATGCCAATCCAGTCTCGCGGTGGGTCAACGAAGAAAGCGTGTGGTGTAACCCACTCGAACTTGCGCGCCCGAAGCGTGGACCACGCATAAAGCGGTGGGCAGGGCGGTAACCCACGTCCAATCGGCGACCGATTCGCGAGATCGGATATATCGATTCCTGTCGGATCGATTTATAAATCAGGTGCGTTATCGCGAAACGTTTCATTGATTCTGGTGCGCGCGATAACTTTGGAACTTTATGAAAAATTTCAGTCTCTCGTTTCTGCGATAAAATGTTCTTTCGCGCGCCAACGTATTATTGAATATCGGACACAAATCCGGATGGACGAGATTAACGAGAAGTGCGGTTTTGATCGCGGTAATTGATTACTATCGGCGCGCGTTAGATCGGTGTCGGCTAGATCCGGAGTTACCGCGGCAGTAAATCTAGATCGATAGTTTCTCTTACGTTAAAGTATAGCTAAAGTATAGCTCCGGACTAAAGATAACGACGATAGAGTGGTTCGCTTCGAGCGATAGTTTCTCGTTATAATCTCATCGATCAACGCGTCGCGCGAATCGGGGAAATCCTCTATATTTTATCGGCTGGATTTTCGAAACCGACGAGAGTCCCTTTGGGAGAATTAGGCAATCGCGTGCGCGCGTAAGCGTGGGATCCTCATGAAATAGACCATAAAAGAAAAAGGGTATTGGACCCTTTTCGCGAGCGGCTCCGCACCTTTTTCTTCTCTTCTCCGCGCTATTGTCTCTCGCGAGAGAAACCGTGATTTAACGTTCCCATGAGATGCATACCATGCATACAACGTAAACAGTTTCCTTTTCTTCTCAACATTTCGGGAGAGTTTACGTGTATGAACGCTGCTTCCCCACCATAATCATGTGTTCCATTTATCAATCGGTGATATCCATATCTTTTACGTTACATATAATAACTGCCGATGTCAAAAGAGAGCAATTATTTTACGTGTAACTTAATTCGTTCGTGATACAGTTTCTCTGGTTACCTTCCGAAAATGCTTTATTATGATTATAAGTTTACCGGCGACAATGGGGCGATAAAGTTCACGTGGCAGCGTAACTCCGCCGTGATGACAGATGAAAAATTCCATAACTAATAATACGCACGATCGCGTGATGGTGTTGGTTGTACGTGCAATCGCGAATGAAATATCGGGGGGCATTATGGGAGGCCGCGGCAGCTTGTTTACTCCAAGTGCGCGAGATGAATCTTCGGATGCGGAAGACGCAACGCGCGTGGAAGTATCACTTATTCACGCCTTTCTTGCAGGTCGCAGTGCCCGCGAGAATTTCCGTCTTCCTGCACGGCACATCTCGTGTCGCGACACGGATTAATTAAAATTACGAGAAGCAATTAGCGACCGTTACGTGTCGACGTATTATTCGGTGAAAGTGTTGAGAACCTCGACCTATCGTTGCGAGTCAGTTGGTTGGCTCCATTAATCTCGCGAGAGTTCTCTCTCTCTCTCTCTCTCTCTCTCTCTCCGTCCGTCGTTCGGGTTTATCTCGCGCAGATCTACGTTCCGATACGCGTAATAATGCGGATGCGAACTATGAGACTATCGACAGATATCGCAAACGCCTCCCTCGTGCGCCCCACTGCGCCACGGGGCGCAACATCGAAACGCCGTGTATAAATTATTAATGGTGAAAATATCGTGTCAAAGTCGGAGGTGCTCGGCGGGGCGATGAGTTGCATGTTGCACGCAGGAATAATATTTAATTAGGCGAGATCATCGTGTGCGCCGTGTAACTGTTATACAGGGTGTCCCGGGTTTTAACCGACAAACTGCGGGAGCATATTCTACTAGTGGAAATAAGAAAAAATTCGTATATCGAGTTTGCTTAGAAATGCTTTATTACAAAGTTGTAAACCAATATTGAAAAGAAATATGAGATAAGTAACAACGGAACGTAGTGTAGAATTTGCAAGGTCGAAGATGTTTATGTTACGTGTATTCACATGTACCAATTTTGATGGAAAATGTGCCACTGCAGTTTCGCCAAAACAGCTGGATGCAGTTAGACGGTTGTCCATCGCACTGTGCTAGACAAGTTAGAAACTGGTTAGACGAACATTATGCTCATAGGTGGATTGGTCGAGGAGGACCGGTTTTCTGGCCTCCAAGATCGCCCGATTTAACGCCTCTTGATTTTTATTTATGGGCAACTTTAAAAAATAAAATTTACAGTACAGAAGTAATCTCGCTTGAAGATTTAAAGCAACGAATTACTAATTCAGTTACTGAGATGCAACAAAATTTTCAGGAATGTCGTACCGTAACAAATTCTGTACTACGTCGATGTCTAGCTTGTATCGATGTGCAAGGACGACATTTTGAAATGCGTCACTAAATCATTGCGTAGATAATTTTTATTTTTGTGAAAAAATCCGTTGTTACTTATCTGATATTTCTTTTCAATATTGGTTTATAACTTTGTAATAAAGCATTTCTAAGCAAACTCGATATAAGAATTTTTTCTTATTTCCACTAGTAGAATATGCTCCCGCAGTTTGTCGGTTAAAACCCGGGACACCCTGTATTGTTGGGATTACTGTGAGCGAGGAAATTAGATATTGTCAAAGGACTAAAAGTGTTTGGAGAGGCCCGATCCTTCAAGTTACTTGAACATTTTCGCTTTCGCGTGAAATAAACGTATCTCGAAGGATCGCGCGTCTCAATTCGCAATGCCAGTCAGGCGCGCTTCTTTGTTTAAGCTCGCTGGAGACTGATTGCAAATTGCACCGTCGTTAACTTGTGAATCGTATATTATACTTAATATCGCATTACGATCATACATCGTATTACCGTTTGCGACTCGAGCAGCGGTCTCTCGTCGAATGCGCGCACTTAACAACAGGTTATGACTATCAGCGATATAATTTGACCGGTCCCTTTCACTCGGTCGTGCCGAATTAGTAAATCCGCAAGACAAACGCCGCGTGCTGTCGTACAGGTATGTTGCGTGCAACGCGTATCTGGTTTGCGACCGGCGCGTGACGGAATGCGATTAACGGAGGGAAGAGAAAAAGAGATCCGCCTTCGTGATTGATCGCGGCAAAGT
The DNA here is from genome assembly GCF_003672135.1 of Ooceraea biroi. Classification (NCBI taxonomy): domain Eukaryota; kingdom Metazoa; phylum Arthropoda; class Insecta; order Hymenoptera; family Formicidae; genus Ooceraea; species Ooceraea biroi. Next base: position 3,901,099 of record NC_039517.1, on the reverse strand, counting down.
TTTAATCGTTCCTCGAAGATTGGCGTCGATTTCGCACACCTCGGTCCCATCGTCGTGCGACAATTAGCGGATTCTTATGGGGTATCAAGACGTTCGCCTTTGCGCTTAATTTTACAATCAATTACCGTGCGCTCGGCCGTTGAGGAAATAGGTTCCGGTGTTTAACGACACGCACACACGTCGCGCAATAATCTCGCGGTAATTAGGATATTCGTGGGAACCGCTTCATTAAGAGCGCATTAAAAGACGGGAAAGGACGCGCCTTCGGAAATGCGCTGGTAGCGGAAACCGGTCCCGAACTCGCGCGCGAGCAGCGCGATATCGCGCAATTTCTTCGGATTAAGGGGAAGTAACGCGCTTGTATTCCTATTTATAGCCAGTTTCGAGCTGCATGCGCACCCCCATGCTCCCTTATGGCCATTCTCCCCTCCCTCCTCTCTTTCTCTCTCTCTCTCTCTCTCTTGTATCTCCACCAGATTAACGTCTCGTGCACGTGTGAATGCGCCTTCACGAGCATGAGCGTATCTTGCGTCCAACGGCGTAGGTAACGCGTCGACGTGCGTCCGTATCAGCTATCAATTTCGGATAATGGGCACGCGTGATTCGGAATAGCCGATACCGTAAAATGGCAATTCCAGCGTACATACCGTCCTCTCGTTTTTCCGATCGCAAGAACACGCGCGGCATACTTGCAATCGCTCGCGCGTGTGGCTGTTTAAGCGTCGTCGTTACGGACGTTTCGAGGTCTCGCGTGATTGAGGCGATTTCGAAAAGTGTACACACATAAATCAGGGACAGGCTGCAATTATTAGCTAATTTCGAACGGAAAAAGAAGAGGTGGCGGGGAGATCGTAACGTCGGCTGTGCGCGCTTGTGCTGCTGCTGATGATGATGGACGCGCCGCGCATACGATAAACAATTTTCCCACGTAAATTGCAGGGAACAGCGGACTCGCTTATTTCGCGCTTTGCGTTTCGATCTGAAAAGGAAGGAGGGTGGCCGCGAAGGACCTCGTGTCGGCCGATCGAGCGTACTACCTGCTGCATGCGCGCAGCAACGTCGCGGGCCAGTCATACGCTCATATGCACGATAACTAGAAGATTAATTTATTATCGCCTTCCTACGGGTTCACCCAGTTACCCGATGCGCCCGATAGGTCAGCGCGAGGGCTGCCCCGCTCGACTCGGCTCGGCTCGGCACGATGGGGGAAAGTATCGATTTTGCATCGCACGAGCAACGTGGTTGCACGCTCGAGAACGTCTCTATTTGCTCTCTCGGCGAACGCTGCGCGCGAGCGAGCGGACGTTATTGTACGTCACGTATATAATAGCCGATCAGATTAAATCTCCCTGCGCCACGGATAAGCGCGCCCGCGTTTTACACGCTACCGTACTCGCTCGTCTTCGTCTTCGTCGTGTTGTCGTTCCTGTCGTTTATCGGCGCGGAGATGCGCGGTGTACCGTGATCGCGTACAGCCGGGAGACGCGGTCTGCAGGTTTATGCACCGTGTCAGATTATCGCTCTACTTGGATTACAAGGATGTATGTTAATGTGTAAAATTCATATGTATTTCCTGTAGGTATCTAGGTATGTAGGTATTCGTAAAAAGTATTGCAACGCTACACACCCTCAGAAAGGATTTCTGATAACCAGACGAAAAATATTCTTGACTAATTTAATCGTATTACAAGTATAAAAAATATGAAAATAAAACAATTTTTTATTTAAATCAGTAATTTCTATTCTTCTCTCTCGAATTAAATAACATTGTCTTACTGTCTTCAGACAAGAGTAACATGTACAAATTTATGCTTATATATTCTTGTACGTAGAATAATTTGATATTAGCGCCACTTTATAGTAGGCTTTGTCCATGTCGACGCATCATTTTCTCACAGTCGCTCGTCGACTCGGCGCTTCTGCGTCCTTTATTCCGATAAAACGGCCAATATTTATGTGTTGCGATCGAAAATCGGGAAAGTGTTTCTGTTATTTACAATGAATAAGTGCAATACTCTACAAGAAATATTAAAAGATATGGAAATGTAAGTATATACAATATACTTACTTGAGAAATAAAATTCGAGATAAGACATTTCCATACCTTTTAATATTTCTTGTAGAGTATTGCACTTATTCATTGTAAATAACAGAAACACTTTCCCGATTTTCGATTGCAACACATACATATTGGCCGTTTTGTGCAGATTCTACAAATTCTCTTAGAAGAATAGAATAAGATGTCTTTTAGATCTCACAATATTCTTAAATGAAGAATATTTTGAACTTGCTACAAATTTGTATCTAAATCCTTCTGAGAAAATTAATGGGATAGCACGAAGATTATTTGAATCTAGATTTTCGAATTTTCTATTCAAGATTAAAATATGCTTCTTTTCAATAATAAATATGATTGTCGCTATAGCGATCTTATTTTATGATAGATTAAAGAGTAATAGCATTAAGTCCAGAAATCTTTTCTGTGGGTGCACGTACCTATACGCGTGTACAATGCAGAAATACGACGTGATCGATGCAGATCACAATGTAGGCCAATCCCCTCTCGCGGTAACCACGTCACGGATTTGTCAGCTGACTTAAGTTGCTTAATTATTGAAGCACTCTTGCGAGCGATTATCGATTATCACATTCGGCAGACGGACTTTCAAGCGATCATTGTCTGCAGTTCTTTTTATTCCTATCGTAAACTTTAATACCGTAAGCGGGCTGATGAGGTCTCCGCTCGTGTGTATGCTAATTTGAAATTGAAGTTACTGCGCGACGTGTGTTGCCTTGTATGCGCGGCTATTGTTGCACGGTGCATTCGGATCGAACCGCAATAATAACAACGACGATAATGAGGATCTGCATATGTGCCGGAATAACGGGGATCTTATGGGCTCGCGTTGCAGCACCACGAGCTCTGAATCCATTTGCAAGGGCCAACAACCCATCATTGTCTCTATACTTTGGCAGTAAAGACACTCGCGAAAATGATTTCGGTCTTGCCCTCCTTTCGGCCAGAAGATACAGTTCGCTACTTGTTAGAACGAGACTTGCTTCGTATCAATAATCGCGTACACATGTTGCCTCGTGAGATTGATAACGGATTATACTGTTTCCTTCCTTGCTCCGTTGTTCCAACGTGCGCATTTAAGTCTAGCGTCTACAAAGTTGAGCCTGCGTCAGTTCCCATAAGTATCACCGGCCGTAATCTAAGGTTACCCAACTAGGCATGTGATATGAAAACCTGACACCCGGTATGCGCGCTCCTAAAGCTCTTATCTTCTTATCACCCGACACTATTATGTACGTCGCCTATCCCTCGCGGCTGTTCACTCTCCTTTGATTTTATAACGTTACGTCGCTGTCGCGCGAATTTAATGGCCGAGGAAAGTCCGCGACGATAATGATCGTATCGTGTAACGCGCGTTACGCGTCAACTAAATCGTAATTTTCTCGAGGGCGTCCCTTCAAACTTATCGTCGATAACCGGTGGTATAACCGAAGTTTTACGTGCAATCGCGCGCTTCCATTCAACGCGTTAATTTCGCGAGAGAGCCGTCAGATTCCCGAACGAGACTGCCGTAAAGCTGATCTTTAACGATCGTGCGAACGCGGATCCAAATTGCTACGTGGCGAAAGAAGTAATAACGCGGAGCCAAAAAGCGCAATAGGATGTCGAACGTATTTTTCGCACGCTTCTTCTCGTCGTTGTCTTGGGATCGCTTAACGTCATGTACATAGATTTGCGTGATGTTACGTTAACAAATCTTGCGAAAGCAACGCGAAACGGCGGCGATCAGTTTATTTCCTCGTCGAACGATAAGAAGGTTAATACGCGCCGCGGTCAAATTACAGTGTGCTAATTCGTGGCTGCGAACGAGCGATAGCACGGTGCAGTCTGAACTTGAGAATTTTCAGAGGAGAAAAATAGACGACGGTAATGCCGGTTGCTGGAGCCGACGATACAAACTACGATTTTCTGCACGATTCCCGAATGGTTCCCGGAAAAAAAGTCGGCCGGTTTGATCTCGTTCGGCACGCACGCTGTGCTCCGTCAGGAAAGAGCCGTCAGACAAAAGATTCTTTTCGGGCACGATTCTTCTGTTACTCCGAGACGTTGGTAAAGAGTGATAATTAATAAATTATATATCAGCAAACGGGGATTGCTGTTCGCAACGAAAGTATCAGGATATCGATATTCCATGAGAGTTTAGGTATTCGCGTCGTTTACGAGACGAGAATCGCGATATGGGCGCCTCATATTCGCTCGAGACACGTTGGGACCAGGAATCTGGATCCCATTCGATCCTTTCTACGCCTCCCATCCCGCGCCGCCACCCCGTGCAGTATAGTTTTTCTCTACCGGCCCCCCTGGCGAACAGAGCGCGCTCGTTTCTTGAATTGCACTTTATTTATGCGATCTTCAATGACCTCGAGGTGGAGATAACCTCGCGGGAAGACACGCTGCGAGACTATTTCCCCGCGAAAATATCCCTACGGTAACAACTCGGGGTGGTGCAGAGTCTCGGGCCGTAGGGAATCGTCGTTTCTCTCTTCCTCTCTCTGTCCTTTTTCTCTTGCGCTGCACCATGCGGAGGTCAGCGTCGTCCTTTCCACGATTTTATTGACGAAGGCGAGGCGCGGAGTAGCGCGCTTTCCTTGCGCGAAGAATTCCAGTTTTACCGCGTCCATGTCTTCACGATCGAAAATTTACGATATTTTCCGATATTCCGATCTCGTTTTCTTCCTTCCTCTCTCATGCGTTCTTTCTGTCTTTCTTTCCTTCCTTCCTCTCCCAATTGGCGATCGTGTCCGCGCATGCGGTCCCTATGCCGGAAGCATATCGTCCGATAGATCTAACGGTGAATTAGCACGGCTGAAAGAAATTTTTCTCTCTGGTTGCAGATGCTGCGGTCGGCGGATCACCTTCTTCTGCATTCGAGCGGCGAGATCGCGCTCCGATTATGGTGAGTAAATCCCCTCTCCTTAATGCACCAGGCTGCGAGATAAATTATTTATGACGCGCACGCTGCGCGCCGTCGGTGGTATCGATTTATCGGGGGATCGGGGTAGGATCGCGATCGTTTTTCTACGAATTCGCGCCGACGACGAAAACGTAACGGTGCATCCCGTTTTTATCCGCAGTCCGCGTTTCCTTCGTGCACGCACGTATTTGTCGATCAGTCTGGTCTGCGTTACGACCCTGACCCTCTCTTTTTTGCCGGATATATCGCTGCTTCTTCGCGAGTGAGATGCGGTGAAAAGCGCATGAAATTTACACGATATATCGAGCGCGAGGTAGCCGAGAAAGGCTCGTTGCCACTTGGCGGCCGATATGGAAATCGCGTTCTATACATTATGGAGTATCGCCACCCACCTGAAACCGGCCTGCCTCGTACGCGCGCGCCCGATCTCGCCCTTTGTGTAAACGGATAGTAACGCAATCGTTTCTCTTTTTCCGTCGGAAACTGGGACAGCCCACTAGCGAGCCAACTGTCATTGCCGCAGATTGTGCGACTGCTCGTTAATGTGCGTCCGCGTTACGCAAATCCTTTGTAAGAGGCGAAAAATAACTAGGAGACTGCCTTAGATTTGAACTCGAACTCTCCGGGATCCCTGGTTCACACGCCTAGGTCTTAGGCTGTACGGCCAATACTCCTACTGTTGCGATCAACTTGTTTTCATTCCGATCCTCTATACGACCTGTCAGTCTCGACTATCTTTCCAGATCTTACAGCTCGGCCAGCCTGACATTACATTCGTCCCCGAATGTCTCCAAATCGTCGGTTCACTCGACTTGAGTCCCTCCCAACCTCCATTTTTGGTTCACTCTTCCGAGTCCCTCCAACCTCCATGTTGATTCACTCCTCTGAGTCCTTCCCAATCTCCATGTTGGTTCACTCCTCTGAGTCCTTCTCAATCTCCATGTTGGTTCACTCCTCTGAGTCCGTCCCGACCTCCATTTTTGGTTCACTCTTCTGAGTCCCTCCCAACCTCCATGTTGGTTCACTCCTCTGAGTCCTTCCCAATCTCCATGTTGGTTCACTCCTCTGAGTCCTTCCCAATCTCCATGTTGGTTCACTCCTCTGAGTCGGTCCCGACCTCCATGTTCAGGCTTCACTACCGGCCAGCTGCTTCTCAACTCCCTCCTCTCCGAGGGGTAACGGATTATATCCCACTTCTGATATTGAAAGGGCCGAAAAATAACTAGGAGGCTGCCTTAGATTTGAACTCGAACTCTCCGGGATCCCTGGTTCACACGCCTAGGCCTTAGGCTGTACGGCCAATACTCCTACTGTTGTGATCAACTTGTTTTCATTCCGATCCTCTATACGACCTGTCAGTCTCGACTATCTTTCCAGATCTTACAGCTCGGCCAGCCTGACATTACATTCGTCCCCGAATGTCTCCAAATCGTCGGTTCACTCCACTTGAGTCCCTCCCAACCTCCATTTTTGGTTCACTCTTCTGAGTCCCTCCCAACATCCATTTTTGGTTCACTCTTCCGAGTCCCTCCAACCTCCATGTTGATTCACTCCTCTGAGTCCTTCCCAATCTCCATGTTGGTTCACTCCTCTGAGTCCGTCCCGACCTCCATGTTCAGGCTTCACTACCGGCCAGCTGCTTCTCAACTCCCTCCTCTCCGAGGAGTAGCGGATGAATCTCAACTGTCTTCGAGGGGTAGCGGATTTTATCCCACTTCTGAATTGTAAGAGGCGAAAAATAACTAGGAGACTGCCTTAGATTTGAACTCGAACTCTCCGGGATCCCTGGTTCACACGCCTAGGTCTTAGGCTGTACGGCCAATACTCCTACTGTTGTGATTAACTTGTTTTCATTCCGATCCTCTATACGACCTGTCAGTCCCGACTATCTTTCCAGATCTTACAGCTCGGCCAGCCTGACATTACATTCGTCCCCGAATGTCTCCAAATCGTCGGTTCACTCCATTTGAGTCCCCCCTCCCAACCTCCATTTTTGGTTCACTCTTCTGAGTCCCTCCCAACCTCCATTTTTGGTTCACTCTTCCGAGTCCCTCCCAACCTCCATGTTGGTTCACTCCTCTGAGTCCTTCCCAATCTCCATGTTGGTTCACTCCTCTGAGTCCTTCCCAATCTCCATGTTGGTTCACTCCTCTGAGTCCGTCCCGACCTCCATGTTCAGGCTTCACTACCGGCCAGCTGCTTCTCAACTCCCTCCTCTCCGAGGAGTAGCGGATGAATCTCAACTGTCTTCGAGGGGTAGCGGATTTTATCCCACTTCTGAATTGTAAGAGGCGAAAAATAACTAGGAGACTGCCTTAGATTTGAACTCGAACTCTCCGGGATCCCTGGTTCACACGCCTAGGTCTTAGGCTGTACGGCCAATACTCCTACTGTTGTGATCAACTTGTTTTCATTCTGATCCTCTATACGACCTGTCAGTCTCGACTATCTTTCCAAATCTTACACCTTCTTCACCCATTGAATCTGTTAAATATTAATTATGGGCCCGGTGCTGAATGATCGCGCTGCTTCCTTCGTTTTCTGCTCGATATCGAGCGCGATACGTTACACGTGACTAGAGAGACGCGCTCTGTGAATTAAATATAGTAAATTAGTATAGTTAGTTCACTGGCGGTTCGGATTACAATCGACCGAAATTTCGTCGAAACATAGCGGAACGGCGAAATGAAACGATTTATCGGACATAACGTGTCGCTGTAAATGTAAATGCACCGGGAAATGATCATTCGGTTGTTCGATTCGCCCTGCAGGTTGACTGATCTCGATTTACCGTTACCGCTCGGCGAAGCGACGAGGAAGAGAAGACTCAGGCCGTCGCTCTAATCTTCCGGTCCGCTCTCGCCTAATTAGCCCTTTCGCCGCGAAGGGCGTGCACCACGGGTAACTTCTTTACGAGAATAACGACGTAAATGACTAACTGCCTTTCGTACTTCCCTCGCGTTTCCTCGTTCGTTTGTTTCTTATTTCAGACGATGTTATGCAAAAACGAGCTAACCTGCCGAGAGCTGTAGTTTTGAATAAATTAAGTTTAAAGTGCAGGTCTTTATACATTGCCGGCCCAACGAGGTGCACGACACGTTTCCTTCTTATTTCGCGAGAGCCAACTCACTTTTGCATCACATTGTCCATTTAAAAGACGACCGTCAAGCGGATATATCGCGCGGGCTTTCGTAGGAACATAACCGCGGCTTTATCGCGCGATTATGCTCCCTGCTGACACGAGAAATGTTTTAATGGGGAGTAAACGCTTCGAAGCGGATGGGACGTGCGCATTTAATTCCCCGACTTTTTCGCGGCGTGCACGTTACCATCCTGGCGAGCACGAAGGCCGCTCGATCGCTCCACCGATCGGACCTCGCTCACATCGTACATTGGTCACATGCAAATAAGTATTAAACTATATACGCGTACGGAAAGATAAATATATCGTTATGTAAATGAGAACATTCGTAGAAAAGATAGCCCGCGATTCTCCGAAATGTGTTGTACTTCCGCGTGCGCATCCGATATATCGATTATTCTAGCCCAATCCCTAATCTAGCCTAATCTCTTATCAAGAAGCGATTAAATTTCCGCTTTCTGCGTCACGATCATATTCCTTTTTTTTCTCTACGATTCCTACATGCGAGAGAGTGATAAATCTTTAAATAGAGTCGGCGAGCGTGTAATCATGAAAAGCGACCGCGTTTCGCGCGTTTCTAAATGAAATATTAAGCATTATGCGGCACTCACGTGAGTGGAGAGCACGCGAACGTAACTCGTACAACTCGCCTCCTTGCCTGCCTGCCTGCATGCTGTACCAGCTTCGACCAAACGGGGCCCGAAGAACAGTACCGCGACGTTGAGTAAAGGTACGTTCACCTCCTTCCGTTCGCGTTCGAGGCACGTGTTTCAGATCACGCGCCGCTTCTATTAAAGCCGGTCAATCATTACCCGCGTGTTGATTGCAGTGATTGCTTTTCGGTCAACAGACTCGTCCAGAGCTCGTCGCGCGCGCGCAGCCTTATGAAAATTATAGTTTGCAACGACGTCCATTAATTTGAAGGGTCAAGGGATTTAACCTTCGGCTCGGCGCGTCGCTCTTTCAGGTGCAACAGCGATTTCTCAGCTGTTTATTTATGCAAAGTTACAAGATTAAAATGAACATGTCGGGAGATGCGCTTGAGAAGTTGTAATAAGAGCTTTCTGTTTCTATTTTCATGTCGGCGATTAAAATCAAATGGCGAGTAATGAAATTGACGGTCGCGTCTGGGAATTTCACGGCACGACCGCGGCATCGATAACGATCGAACATCGGTGCGGGATTCTAATCGGCGTCGGATGGTGCGTCTAACGCATACAACAGGATGCACCTAAGATCGCGCGTATGGATAAACGCACACGCGTGTTTTGCACGCGTCCGCTCGCGCATAATAACGCGCGTACGCGTGCATTCCCCCGCGTGAGTCAGACAAATGGAATTTCGCGACATGTGATACCGAGCCGAACTGTGGCGGTTTATTAACACCCGGGACCAGCTAACTCTCCTTGCGAGTGGCTTGCCGCCACCGCCGAGCATTAGAAAGAAGTCGATCTCGGCGTTTCGAATGCACGCATCGATGCGTGGAGAGGTGCATGCGAGCTCGGAGCGACGATTCATTTTCCGCGATGCCGGCGGTTTCACAGCCGCCAGTATGTCCTACATGAATATCGGACCGGAAAGAAATCCGAGATGCAGGCATGAAGAGGGACGTTCGAGCTCGTGTTCGTATGTGGAGAATGATTTAATACACCCTCAGAAAGGATTTCTGATAACAAGACGAAAAATATTCTTGACTGATTTAATCGTATTACAAGTATAAAAAATATGAAAATAAAACAATTTTTAATTTAAATCAGTAATTTCTGTTCTTCTCTCTCGAATTAAATAACATTGTCTTACTGTCTTCAGACAAGAGTAACATGTACAAATTTATGCTTATATATTCTTGTATGTAGAATAATTTGATATTAGCGCCACTTTATAGTAGGCTTTGTCCATGTCGACGCGTCATTTTCTCACAGTTGCTCGTCGACTCGGCGCTTCCGCGTCCTTTATTCCGATAAAACGGCCAATATTTATGTGTTGCAATCGAAAATCGGGAAAGTGTTTCTGTTATTTACAATGAATAAGTGCAATACTCTACAAGAAATATTAAAAGATATGGAAATGTAAGTAAGTATATACAATATACTTACTTGAGAAATAAGATTCGAGATAAGACATTTCCATACCTTTTAATATTTCTTGTAGAGTATTGCACTTATTCATTGTAAATAACAGAAACACTTTCCCGATTTTCGATTGCAACACATAAATATTGACCGTTTTGTGCAGATTCTACAAATTCTCTTAGAAGAATAGAATAAGATGTCTTTTAGATCTCACAATATTCTTAAATGAAGAATATTTTGAACTTGCTAGAAATTTGTATCTAAATCCTTCTGAGAAAATTAATGGGATAGCACGAAGATTATTTGAATCTAGATTTTCGAATTTTCTATTCAAGATTAAAATATGCTTCTTTTCAATAATAAATATGATTGTCGCTATAGCGATCTTATTTTATGATAGATTAAAGAGTAATAGCATTAAGTCCAGAAATCTTTTCTGTGGGTGTAGGCTTGTCATAACGGTAGATCTAATATTTGTTTCCAAATTCATGAGATTAATGCACTTGACGTTTCATGTCGTGACAAGTATGACGATTAAATGTAAGAATTTGCGAGTTATTCGCGTGAATCCGGTTGAAAGCATCACCTTGAAATTTTGCGAGAAGCTCGGGTACAATAGCGCTCGAAGGAGAGAATCCAAGGTACAAAAAAGTGATCTTATAAGATCTCCCGTGGCCGTGACAGCGACGTGCTTCGTGCACGACTTCAATCTGCTGCTGTTGGCTGCCAGGAGAACATTCTGTCGTGACCTGTCAGGTTTGCATGCCAATGTTCTCGCTCCTGGCATGTGGTGTAACGTTGCAACGGGTACACGCGGATCTGGATAGAGCCTCATTTTAGATGTGCCTCATTATCATCATTAAAAGGGAATGTTGCATGAAATTTCAGATGCTATATTTAACATTGAATATCAACGTCGATACGATACGTTATTAGCATCAAAAGATTTTTTTGTAACAAATTCAATTTTCTTTTATGTGACTACAATCGTGTTATTTAATTCCTGCATGATTACATGCACGTGCACTTTCTGCAAAATTTCTGCCATGGTGGAATTACACAAAATTCGCATTAATTCCCATGTTAAAACTTTTGTTTTATTGTGCACTGAATGTTTCAAAAATTGGAATTATGGTACGCGTTTCGCGTTCACGGGGATGAGAGATAGAGAGAGAAAGACAAAACGAGAGCAGAGGAGCGAGGGATAAAATAAAAGAGAGAAAAGAGGTGCGGACGGGAGAAAAAGCGGGAGGACGATGCGGGGGGCATGTTCGCCGCCGGCGTCGTAGCGTGTATCGCATTTAATTAGTCACCATATGCGGCAATTAATTAAGAATTTCTCGCGTTATTGATGGTTTCACCTGGGGTGTCCATTAGTCGCTCGAACGACGCGCTGGACCGTTTTCGAACCGAGAGCTATATTCCGTTTGTGCAGCTAGCCGCATCCTGCGCATGCTTTTCCACTAATCTATCCGCAGAATGATATACGACTCGGCCATAACGTCGGCAATTAACGTTTTCGTCCTATTCGCTTTTATTCTCCAATAACGATTTTTTTCGCGTAAAGCTTTCGAGCAGCAGAATAAAAGAATCAAAAGTACGCGCGCTTTCTTTCAGCTGCGAGTTGCGCCGATTATCACATTCGTTGCATTACGCGTTATGTATAATTGTTGCATTAATCATGCTCATTAGAGAATCATTTTACTTTCATTAATTAAAAAAAGTGAAACAATATGCCGACACGAAAGAGTTTTCGAAAATTTATTTCATTTTACAAGAACAACATACAGAGAGAGAAATGTGTTATAATTATTTATGCAGTTCTCTAACAACAAAGCCCGTGAAGAATTTTAATTATCCGCTAAACCATGGGGAAATACTTTCGGTCTGTCGGTTCTTGCACTTTTCCTCCAAGCGACGTGCTCGTGACAGTAATTTCCCACATTGTTACGAAAAACTGCAACGTATTCGTACACTGAACATCTCGTAATAGTTACGTCGAGGATGTTACAGTAATCATTACGTTGAATGCTTTGCTGTAATATATGATTTTTACCTTGCACAGGAAAAATGAGGGAATGAGACGTCTGTAATCTAAATACATATAAAAAGATAAATCGCGATCACCCTATACATCGTATGCGACATTAATGTTAACCGGCTTCCGCTCGCTTAAATGCGGAAGACTTTCATCTGCGTGTTTGTTTCTCAGCGCACATTCTTCAACATTCTTATTGCGTAATCCCGGATAATCTATTACCGTCGAGAAAGCGGGACGCGCCGCGTCACTTTTCACATTGTAATTTCGATACCGGCGCGTTGACTTGCTCCTTCTCGCGTGAATGTTTGTACTTTCAACGTGTCTGCGCGCTGATGGAAATGTTGCCTCGGAAATGCGTCTCCCTGAAACCGGCGCGCGAGGATGCCGCTTTTGTTTGTATGCATTCCGCGCGTTGCAATACGTGACATAATCGGCACGACACGCGTGTACAACGGCTGCCATTATTCGCGAACAATGGGACAGGCCGCGCGGAGGATGTTTGACTGGAAAATCGCGCGTCCAACGGTCGGACATGGACCTGATACTTGACAGTTCATTAAATCCGATTCGAGAAACCTCCCGTTGCTCTGTGTCTTTGAGTCCTCCACGGTGGCTAATGGCGAATTCTCTCGCAAAAATGTGGCGAACGCTCTCCTATTCCGCACGCTCTTATTGCTGACAAATATTTAAAACCCAGCGTGGGTTTCGAATCCGACCTGACGTTTAATTTAAAGATATTCGATAGCTAAACTTTTCATACAAAAAGATGGAAGATTATGAAAGCTTTATCATCCGGTCGTCTTCCCGCGTTCTCTCGTGATCGACATGATTTTACTGACCCAGATATACTCGTACGCAAGCTTCTTTGCTCGAGCTTTGCTTAAGCTCAGCAGAAAATCGATAAACTTTTACAGCGAGCGATTTGGCGCAATGACAGCGTGATCCCCTTCGGAGATTTCGGTCGTTGCTCTTTGGAGACGGTGAACTAGGCCAGATATTGGAAGCCGACTCCGCGACTTGCTCTCTCGCCGTTGCAATATACGCCCGCGTACTCATAACCCGTCGTTTTACTTTCGCTAAACGCGCAAGAGGTAAATAGATATGCACGGGTGGTGGGACAGAGCGGTCTTTACACCTTCATGAACCGATCCCCTTGATTGCACCGATCGGCTTCTTTCGTGCGTCGCTGTCGGATCAACCTGAGGCGACCGTCGAGCATAGTCGTTTGAAATAGATGACTGCACTCGCGACCAGAGAGGCCGAGAGAGGCAGGGGCAGAGGAAGGAGAGGCCGAACCTGAAGCGGAGACGCGATCGCAGGGGCGAGGTGCAGGAGGCCTAGAGTAAGAGAAAGAAGGATATATATGTATATACGCGAAGCTGCGGCGTGACACGTCCTGATCGGTAGAAAGAATCTTGTCCTGCAACCCGGAAACGCCATGACTAACTACTCGGTATCACGAAGGTGGAAGGAAAAGCCTGGGGACGCGCTCGTTCACGGGGTGGTGGATATCTTCTCCCGGGGTCCAGGGGGGTCATCAACCATCGGCCGTCACGGCGGGCCGGGAGATCGCGCATTATTATGACCACATCTAATTGAAACTCTACGGTTCTCTCGGACGCTTGCGAACTCGAGCTGGCGGCTCGCTCAGCCGCGCATGTATCAAGGCGGGCAGAATAAACTCGTTAATAAATCTCGGAGCATCGAGGTGTTCTTAATGAGAACGCAGTTCGGACGTGCTCCGGGTCGGAGCCCCAGGTGGACCGGGCTGTCGTTCTCTCTCAATATCTTTGCTCTCTCGACCTATCATGCTTCGCCCTATCGAATGGCCTTGCCGTTACCTTCTTTGTCCGATGAGCCGAGCTCAACGGTCCGGATGCGATAAAACGACATAAGAATGACATAGCCATGGCAGACTCGTTAATTGTTATATTACACTGAAAAAAAATCTGGTTGCATTAATTAGAAATCTGGTAGGTTCAACCAGTTTGTCTGTTGGAAAATGGACGAATCAGAATTCCTTTAGGAATTACCAGATGAGCATGATTAATTCCTTCCTGTTAAATTTACCAGATTTTCTTGATAATAATACTAAATGTATTTAGTTAAATTAACATGACTGTTTAGTGAAAAGACACGTTTTTCTGTTTCATTACCGTGAGTTTTCTTGGATTGCTGTAAATGGAATATCATGTTGATATTTATACAGGATGTCCCGTAATAATCGCCTAACCTCTCGCATGCCAATAGAGCAGATCGAGATGAACAGAAAAGTCCCATATCATTTTGCGATATTCGCAATAATAATCGAAATATTGCATATTAAAGTCAAGCGAATCCAGAGCGCGCGGAGGCGAGTGCCGAGCCGCTCGAGGTATAGGATTATTATTGCGAATGTCGCAAAATGGTATGGACTTTTCTCTTCATCTCGATCTGCTCTATTGGCATACGAGAGGTTAGGCGATTATTACGGGACACCCTGTATAAAAAAATATAAGAAGAGAACGCGTTTTTTCATCCGCCATCACTTCACAGCCATTCCACTAACTAATTTCATTTCACTAGAGGAGGAAAACGTGCCGTCCGTGCCGATCCGTTTCCCGAACACGCATCAACACGCACGACACGAAACAATAGAATGCTGCTGGAGTGCCCTGCGATTAACCAGAATTCTGATTGCATCTTCGTTTGTTCTTATGTCTAGTGTAATATAACTAGAAGTTTTATAGATCCAACTGGAAAATACTAACCAAATTCTTACAGTACAGTCTATCAAACGTTCTAGTTATAAAATATCCAGTCCTATCGTGATAACTAGAAATTCTTGGTTAGTTTAACCAAACTGCATTCTATCAGATACGTCTTGTTGATACAACCAAATCATTTTTCTCAGTGTACTAATTCGAAAAAGTAATCGCTGAAAGGGCTCCTAGATGAGCCTTGCATGATTTAATAACGCGGGTCGTCAAACATTCACGACCCTGAATCTACTTCTTGTTCTGGGAAATACAGCGGGATTAATTGCGACAGCGTTTCACATGAGCAGAAAATGAACTATTGATCACGTAGACGACCGCACTAAAATCTAGTATGACAAGTAGGTAGTGTCTCTCTCTCTTTCTCTCCGTTCTGCGTCAGCCTGTATCCTTTACGCTACGTTAGCCACAAAGGACGCGTGTTATCCGAAAAAGGTCTGTCGCTCGTTCCTTTTTCTTTGCTTCTGTCAATTTTATATACTTAATTTTTTCTGTGTCCGAGATCCATTTCTTCGTTGTACTTGTCATGCAGCTACGCGCAGATGCAATTTGTTGTAATCGCTTCTGGTCATTGCCATACGTACTTTAACACACGAGCATAAAAGGAGGAACGTGTATACAGCTTTTTCTTTTTTTTTTGATGTTACAAAACTGGATGCAATACGAATTGTACAACGACCGCTTCATCGGCACTCGAGACTTTCGTGAACGGATTTACGGAGTTCCCGTGTTCCCCATAACCATCAGCCATGCGACGAAAAGCCGTTTTGCCATTCGCGCGCTCAGAGCATGGGGGAGAAGCTCGTCCCGCGTAGATGGAATGCCACGAAATTTATATGACGGAGCCAAGTTCACGACGGGTTAATAATATGGACTGGCATCCCGTACTTCTGTCTGCCTCTTTCTCCCCGTGTTTTCTCTCCGTCATCTCCCTCATTCTCGGTAGGATCAATAGTCTGGTCCGAAGCAGAGCCGTCCTTGAAGACTGCATCGTCGGGCGACGAGTTTCCAATTTTCACTCGCCTCTTCTGTCTTCCCAATATTAACGCCTCGAAGTGAGGACGATCGATGCTCTTTGTATTCTGCAAGCAGAAGCGGAAATGCTGAGACTTCTACTTTACGCGAACGGTGGCTCAACCTACTTTTTCGAGAACTCGGTGGAATTAGTCTAGATTTAATTTCCAACTTGGAAACTAATTTCCTCGAGTTGATAAAAAAGAGAGTTGGGTCGACTGGGTGCTGGGAGTAGTAATTAATCTTTCGAATGTTTCATGTCCGGCATGTAAGAATCCTCTTTCCAAGTTTGCGACGTGCCAGGTTGCTTTTTAATCCCGAAACCACCATTGTTTTTCGTCATATCCTTCGTACTACTCATCGCAGTTTTCGGATTTAATCTCTCAATTGTTTCGTGAGGTATTTGTTGTCTCGCGTATCCGACGTCGAAAACCGTGCTCGGTAATCCAAGAGAGAAACCAGTCGCGGATCATCTGCCGTACTGGTATTACATATCGCGGAGAACAATCCAAAGGTGAACGGCTGGAGTGAACCTGGGTCACCGAGACGATGGTGCACTTCCTGCGCACCGTTTCGCTTTATGCCGATTTATTACGCCTTACATAATTTACAATATTTTTTCATCACGATGCATCTTATTAGAAGAAGCGTACCTATTTGATGTCAGCTCGATCGTCACACCTATATGCACGTCGCGACGATCGTTAATTAGTAACGCGGAAACGAGCTGCCGAGTTAAATGTAATTGCATTAAGCACTCCGTTGCGTGGAGATATAATGCCGCGTGCACGCGCGCATGCCGCATGCGCTCGTCCTCTCATTTCACACGCGCGCGCTTTTACACGCACGTGTGTAACAGCGAAGGGCTCGGCTGATAGCTAACTTGTGTCGAGGAACTTCAATTTGCAATATCGTACGTGGTATCAAACCAACGGCACTATTAAACCGCGTGCGGGCTCTTACGTAAGCGTAATTTGATTAAAAATTTCGCTGATGGAGTAAGTTTTTCGTCGCGCTTTTTGCTCTCGATAATAATCGTATGAAGAGCAGTGTTGTGGCTTTTAATGAGTACGAGATTTGATGAATCGAGTACGCGGTATACTTTACGAGACGTCTCCAGTCGCCGCAGTTTCTATGTGTGAGATTCACCGTTAGTGTCTTTTGAATCGTGAGCCACATCCGTCGTAGTACTACCACAAGGACGCCGCTGCAGAAATAGGATCGCGTTCAGCCCCCGAACTTCCGCCGCGCCGGCACACTTCCGGTTTCTCCGTTCCGTAACTCTAACGACTAAGAGAGGAAGGGCGCGGCGGCTTGACTCGCTCGTTTTCATACACGCAAGGTGTTCTTCGAAAGACAGAGCGGTAATTTTGTACGGACAGTTTCAGCTAATAATTATAAGAAAAGCCAATTGAGGCTTTGGGTACTTTTATCTGGTCGGCAAAAGCGTATGCATCAAGAATTGAGCTCGTGATCGTTACGCTACTTATCGTTCCTTTTCGATCATCTTGTGATCCATCGAGCGGCGATCTTTCGTTTTTCCTACTTTGGGCTGTGGAGGAAATGTCGTGAAGGAAACTCAATACCGCGAGAGCCCGTCTCGAGCGCAATGATACGGAAGATCGGTTGAAGAGGATGGGATGGGATGGATGAGACGATTTCTTTCTATCGGTGGTAGTCTTTCGCTAAACGAAGTCGTCGGCCACTTTGACGTACTCCGTTAGGATGTGATCGGACAATGTTTTTTCTCCTTTTTATTTCTTCATCGGGTGATTATTGTTTTTTTACAATTTAACGAACCGCGAATGATTATCAAATGAGGCGTGCAAGCTATTTGCGAAATTATCAAGCGACGCGGTAGATTGCGCGCGTGTGGTGTGTGTGAGATGCGAGAATTACAATTGTTCTCGTACTATCTCAAATTGTTTTTACCTTTGTGAGTTAACATTACATGACATTTCAAAGGAAGAATTTAGGCGACAAAGTGCGCAAGGTGAAAATTAACAATTCTCTGCTTCGTCGCATCTTATTGTCTTACTATACTTGAATTAACCTTTATTTTAGCCGTCATAAAGAATGCGATCACTAGAAAAATGCTTTGTGCATTTTGATTCATGTGTGTGTTCGATGATAAAACAGCAAAGCACAAAGATCCTGTGGGGAAAAGCGCGATGATGGGGAGCGGCGGGACGCGCAGATGAAAGAGACGAGGGATCAAAGAGTGAGGCCGGCCGAGAACCGCGAAATAAAACGATCACGATCAAACGAGACCCGTCGAATAGGCCAAAAAAGAGAGAGTGGACGGGGGAGGAAGATTGTTGAAAGCGCGCACGGGAGGACTGACAGGATAAGGTGGCGAGAAGGATGGGATTCTGGGGTGGCGGATCCGGTGCAGGATGAAGAAGAACCGACTCCTTGCATCCATGATCGCCTGCAAAAAACGATGTAGTTGATATTTTTTATCCGAGTTGCGACTAAACGCAAAATTAAAATCTCAGTGACGAGGCGATGAACATCAATTTATCACAAGGATCATCGGTGTATCCGTCGCGATATTTTTTGCGTGATTATGTTGTGCACGAAGTGCGTGTGTGCTCTTTCATCGCTATGATGGATCGCTGGGACGGGGCGATGAAGCGACAGCACTTCAAATTTCTGGCCAAACCACTCTCCCCTTCTCGCGTGGTTGGTTCCTCCGAATTTCAAGGCCGATGCCCACGGGTTGTCCGGCGGTTATCTCGTGTCTATCGATAGCCGTTACCTCTTAGATTCGGCTCGTGTTCCAGTATGTTAAACTTCGAGGTGCATTTACGCGAATGTTTTATTCAAGAATTATCTCGATTATACTCTAACGTTGACGCATAATCGGCGTACATGAGATTATCTCGTTGTTTTCAGGGCAAAATTGTACGTTAAGGCGGGAACATAATATCGCATCTTCCTCCTGCTTTCGATCTTCTTTAGTCTCTCGCCATACGGGCAAGGTAGTTAGCTCGAACAACGAGGTGGTGTTATATCCCTGAGATTCGGCTGGCCGGGTCAGGCGGGGTCGCAGCTCCATTGTATCGGCGAACGCTTCTAACCCGGTGCACTGCACTCAGGGCCGTATCGATGCATGATGTCGAGCATTCTTGTCCACCCATGATTCTTCCATCGTTCCATCCATCACACAGGTGCGGTTAATTATTCCACTGACAAAGGTAGTAAAGACGAAGCCAGTCTTTACTCAAGGCGCGTGTGTAGAAATTTATTTGCCGTTTCGCTGCTTCGTATAAAACCGAATTAACGATACGAGAAGGATCTCGTCTGACTTATCGTAAGGGGATAATTCAATGCGGGCAGTAAATTAGCCGCGAAGCAGGAACGTCGTCGTCGTCGTCGAACGTAAAGTTCCTCCGCGCTACCTACGTACTCGGCCGGCGATTTGGCCGTCTTAGCCTATTTCATATAATTTTTTCGCAGTGCTATCTTTTTCGATCTGCAGACCGGAACGTAATAACGTGTGTACGCGAGGCGGCCGGCAGTCCCGGTAACGGTCGATACATACCTGATCGAAGCGTAGGAACGGGATGTAACGACGACGGGGCGACGGTGCAACGGCAGCATCGGCGACCGCAACCAGCGTTTTCCTCTCTCGTTCCTCTCTTTCTCGTTCTCTCTTGTTCGCCTCGCGATGCGCGGTGCGCGCAGCATCGAGAGTGGCTGTATCGGGCACCCTGCTGCCACACTGACTCTGATATACTCGCGAGATATCCGGGCAAGATTTAGTGCATCCTTTTGCTAGCTGCCCCGCAGAAAATCTTCGCCGGGAATCTCCCTTACAACCGATCGAAATGTTTCTCCTGTCCTTGAAATGAATACCACGGGTGGGAAAACAAGGTGAGCACCGTGCAAACGACAGAGGCGAAACTCCCCTGCCCCGCCGTTCTTTTCTTACCATTTCTCCGCTGCTGCTTCTCCACTTGGTCTTGTTTTTATGCGTCTTTGCGCGCAATCGTCGCCGCGCCGCCACCCTGAGGACGCATCGGGTTGGTTAGCCGGTTCCTTACCGGTCCGTGCAGCATCCCGAAACTCTCCCGTCTAGTCTCGTTTGATCCTTCAAACGTTCGCTCAAGTGCTTTGCGCGAGTCTTCTCAGAGAGCGAATGCTCAATAAAAGATGCTCGACTGAAACTTAGAGTGTACGTGGTACGGGCAAGCTTCTCGTGAGAAGATGACACAGCTGTTTCACCTGAATTACGATTCAGTCCCGCGACATGGGAATCCGCGAGAAAATAATAAAACAGAAATTCTCAAGCCTCGAGGTTTTCCGATCCTCCGCTCAGCGAGACATAAATTTCTCCGAGGGAGACCGAGAAATCGAACGCTCGAGTCGCGCGTTAGATATTAATCGCATTTAACAAGACGTCGCTAACTCTCCAATTTCTTACGATCCGTCCGAGACGGAGGAGCTCGAGGAGTACGAGGGAGTACGAAGGGTTGGAGAGAAATTTCGGTTTTTCATTGCGAGTAGAACTACCTGCCAGCGCGAATCTCCGCATAAATTCTCGGCTCTCCGGCCAATAAATCGCGTGCGGGTCCTTCTTGGTTGTAAGACGTCGCGATGCCGAGCCAGCATCGCCGGCGTTATATTCCGGCCCTCCGCCGGAACTTGCGTTTCCCTCCTCCCCCTCCCTCGTCGTCCTCTTCTTCCGTTCACCATCCTCCTCATTCGCTGCGAGACGCCACGCTGCCAGACGTCGGGTCTCGTCTCTGCGTTTTCTTTTTCACGAGAGTACGTGGCCGTCTTTTCCTGTCACGTTTCCACCCTTCCCCTTTCCCTTGTCCCTATCTCTCGTCCCTGGGCACCCGATGCCTTCTTTCTCTTAAAATAATCAGGCAAGCCGTTGGATCTCGGAAATGAAAGTACGAAATCTCGCGAGATCTCTGCGCGGATTTTTCGACGTTTCAAAACTGTTTTCTTTGAGGAGTTGTACAAGATTATTGTTCCATGACACTCGCTCTCTCTTTCTCTGATAAAAGCCGGCGACAAATGATACTGCGATTCTGCGACAATATCGCACGAGAGATTGTGCGCGAGGGTTTAAGACCCCAAAGGCAACCCGACAATTTTATTTTATTTTTTTTTAGCTGGCGGTACATCGACAGCAGCGTGGCTTTATCTTCTTACTCTCCTTTTTCTCACGTCCCCGCCGAACGGCGCAATTCTTTTTGGCCTGGCGCGTCTGCGCTCGTCAAACCGCGCGAGAGGCCGCCTTTTTCATTTTGGCGCCCGCAGCTATGGTTTTAAATGCAAATTTCGGGCCTGTGCCGGACGACGGCGAGCGTTGACCGCCGAGGGTTCGGTCTCGTCGGGCTCGGACCAGCATCGGATTTGCGTAAGAATAGCGATGGACGCACAGACCGCCGATGGTCAGGCTAAATGATTCGCGGTTGCATGAACTCATCCCTGTAAATGAACCGCGTTGCAATTACCGGACGTACGCGAGAACCGCGTAATGACGATTACATTTAACAACGAGCGCCGACATCCCTCGCCAATCTCCCTGCTATATAAGCGCGATACGATTCTCCCAATTATTTTTATGCGTTTCTCTCAATTGGTCACGGGTTATTCGAATGCATTAAAGTACGTGATATTTCATATGCGCAAGGTCGAGTGTTTAATTCCAATTAAAGCACGCAGGGTCAACGTAATTACGTGGCATTCGCGATGCTCAATTAAATTTCTAATTAGGCTGAATTACGTCATGCGCGATTTGTTAATTGGTTGTCATCGCTTAAGTAATAAGACGACCGTCTCATTTTTAATCGCTGTTATTCCGAATTACGTTTGCACGTCCACGCAAATCGATAAAAAGTGCCGTTGACCAACGCGTGCGCTATTTTATCTCACCTTCATACATCACATTCGGAAGAAGGATATCCCGAGGAGCGTCACAACACCCGTTACAAGCGTTATAAAGAATCACGGTGAACCCAACATCGTGGGGTGGTCCCGATTCGCGGTCGTTTGTACCCGAGCCCGAAAAGGGCTAGGATGCAAGAGAGAGAGAGAGAGAGAACAGTAAAACAGAAAGAAGGATGTGAGTACCAAAAAGGAGCAAACGGAGGGCGGAGGCGAACGAGAGCGAGAGTGAGCGTTGCGGTCGTGTTAAAGCAGAAGGCCGCCAGTTCGGCAAAAGTCGAGGTAAGAGAAGGAGAAAGACAGAGGCAGAAGAACGCGGAGATAAAAGGAGAACGAAGACCTGAAAGCTGAAAGCGAGCCGCTGACACCACGGAATGATGAATGCATTTGGGGAAGAAGCCGCATAAATCCTCGAGGGTATTGCCGCGGACCGGCCAGCGCGTTTCGGTCGAACTTAGCCTTGAATTCACGCGGACCTTGTTGTTGATAAGAGCAGCTAGATGTGGCTCGTCTGCGGCTTCGATTCTTCCCACAGCATTATCCTTGAGTTATTGGTTTACCAATGCCGTGGCATTGGAAGACGTATCCGTTTCCAAGCATTTCCATGCATTTAAGAGATTCGAAACCATCACTTTTATGCTCAACGAAGAAGCCAAAAGCCGATAGAGTCGTCGAGCATTTATTCCTAGCTGATCGATCTGCTAAACGCGAGAAAGTGAAATGCCGATCACTCGCTCGCTCCGTTTGCGCGGTGGTCAAGCACGGGCGCGGCGAGACACGCTCGTCGAGCGGCGTGGGAAGCTATGGCGAAAGGTTACGGCTATCGCGGAAATATTTCACCGTCTTAGGGAGCCGGCCCCGCCGATCTCGTCGGATCGCGCACGCTGGGTATTTATCGTAATAGGTAGCCGCGTGTGCACGCTGCTCGGTCATCGCGTAATGTATCGTACACTCGTCCAGACGGCGGGATAATAAAGCAAGCGTACGCGCGAATGGTGGTGCGAGAGAGCTAGAGAAAAGTTATTTTCGAGGGGGGTACGCCGAGGCGACTCGGATGTGGTAGCATTTGTCCATTAAGGGAGAGTAACCGTTGGTACCACGGTCGCCTCGAGAGAATTTCATCGTCGCACACATCGTGACAGCTGCACCCTCAGAAAGGATTTCTGATAACAAGACGAAAAATATTCTTGACTAATTTAATCGTATTACAAGTATAAAAAATATGAAAATAAAACAATTTTTAATTTAAATCAGTAATTTCTATTTCTATATATTCTTCTCTCTCGAATTAAATAACATTGTCTTACTGTCTTCAGACAAGAGTAACATGTACAAATTTATGCTCATATATTCTTGTACGTAGAATAATTTGATATTAGCGCCACTTTATAGTAGGCTTTGTCCATGTCGACGCGTCATTTTCTCACAGTCGCTCGTCGACTCGGCGCTTCTGCGTCCTTTATTCCGATAAAACGGCCAATATTTATGTGTTGCAATCGAAAATCGGGAAAGTGTTTCTGTTGTTTACAATGAATAAGTGCAATACTCTACAAGAAATATTAAAAGATATGGAAATGTAAGTAAGTATATACAATATACTTACTTGAGAAATAAGATTCGAGATAAGACATTTCCATACCTTTTAATATTTCTTGTAGAGTATTGCACTTATTCATTGTAAATAACAGAAACACTTTCCCGATTTTCGATTGCAACACATAAATATTGACCGTTTTGTGCAGATTCTACAAATTCTCTTAGAAGAATAGAATAAGATGTCTTTTAGATCTCACAATATTCTTAAATGAAGAATATTTTGAACTTGCTACAAATTTGTATCTAAATCCTTCTGAGAAAATTAATGGGATAGCACGAAGATTATTTGAATCTAGATTTTCGAATTTTCTATCCAAGATTAAAATATGCTTCTTTTCAATAATAAATATGATTGTCGCTATAGCGATCTTATTTTATGATAGATTAAAGAGTAATAGCATTAAGTCCAGAAATCTTTTCTGTAGGTGTGTAGTTCTGCTATACATCTGAAGCGGTCTTGTGCGAGCCAAGATGATCGCGGGACTACGGGTGTCCGACATTTAAAATGGTCCTTATTCCTTGGTTAAGGAATAAGCCGAGAGACGTGGCCAGCTGCCAAGTACGTGACGGGAATAAGGTCGTAGTCTCGTTGATTTCCATGCTTGCGTTTGTCCGGCCGTTGCCAAAACTTTATGCTAGCGTTTTGGCTGCCGAAAGGCTCCGTTAATTTCGCGATACGATCGATTTAAATCAGCGTAGTTCAATCTCGCAACATCGATCGCAGATTTTTTCTTCTTTTTTTAACGTGATTTTCTCGTTGTTCCTTCCCGCGCATACACAAGATTTCTAGTTATCTGTGCAAGTACTTGGAGCCGTTCCTTCATTGCACTTAATGATGCGGATTCGTAGCACGATGACGTAACATGTGCAGTCTCGGCCTAGACACGTGGGCGCGTGACTTAATAGAACTGTCTCAGAGTTTCGCTGAGCAAATCGCACTCGCATCAAGCAATTCGTAGCTGCTCCAAATGATAAAATTGCCGGATCCTCATTGTTGTATCAAAGTCCACATTTCCAATGTTACTTAAACTGAAAGATGTCAAGTTTTAGCAATTGCATATGTATAATACAATTGTATATGCAGTACAGTGAATAGAATTATGACGAAAAGCGATGATTTTTTACTATGTATTTACTGCATAAAAGGAAATATATTTTTATTGTGTTAACATGTATACACACGTTCATTTTAGAATTTTCGAGGATTCTAAGAGGAAAGATCTTGTTCGTTTGGCGAAAGGAGGAAAGGCGGTGTGCGTTCCTCTGGAGTTTTGCCGCGGCGAATCCCGCGCGCGTTTCGCGCGAGACTTGGAAAAGAGACGCACAGAAAACAAATGGAATTGCATACACGGCGCGAGCGAAGGCTTATTGCGTAAAATGAATCACAAGTGGTCAGGCAGGCTCGCGCGAACGTGCAACCGGTCAAAGGAACCCCCCGATTCTATTGCGAGCCCCGACCGGTTGACGATGGAATTTCTGTTCGGTCTCTCGTTGTGTTCTTCCTCTTTCTCCGTACCGCGCCTAGACCGTTGTCACGTTTGCCGATTATGCTTCGACTTTTCTATTTTCCGTCCTCTCGTCGCGTTCGAATAGGAACCGTGGTCGCAGCTGTTATCAAAGTACACAAGTTCTCAGAGATAAAGTTACTCGGAATTATTTCGACATTGTCGTCATTAGATAAAGATATCGAAAGTGATGTAGTGTTGCCTAGAGTTCTCGATGATTTAAAATTCGTTAAAACAATAAATGAAAAAGTTCTAGCCATTAAAATGTTTTTCTTTTCCGAGGAGTTCTGTGCTATTTATATTGTTATTTGGCATATTGCGAAGAGGTCTCGACGATTGAATATCCTTTAGATTTAGAAATGAAAAAGTTCTAGCCATTAAAATTTTTTTCTTTTCCGAGGAGTTCTGTGCTATTTATATTGTTATTTGGCATATTGCCTAGAGCTCTCGATGGTTTAAAATTCGTTAAAACAATAAATGAAAAAGTTCTAGCCATTAAAATTTTTTTCATTTTCCAAGGAGTTCTGTGCTATTTATATTGTTATTTGGCATATTGCGAAGAGGTCTCGACGATTGAATATCCTTTAGATTTAGAAATGAAAAAGTTCTAGCCATTAAAATTTTTTTCTTTTCCGAGGAGTTCTGTGCTATTTATATTGTTATTTGGCATATTGCGAAGAGGTCTCGACGATTGAAAATCCTTTAGATTTAGAAATGAAAACGTTCTAGCCATTAAAATCGCGAAAAGGCGGCCTCAACTTTTCGATAAAAAAGAACTTCAAGAAGTTAACACGCCTTTTTTAGAATAGGAGGATGATATCCAAAGTGAAATATCGTACTGGCAGTCTACTCGAGGCAGGCCGCGAATATGTTCTCCATTCTGGACAAATTGAATTTAAGGCGAAGTGAGGTAACTCCGGCAGACGTCGAGACTGCCCTGGCGAGGATCGAAGTGCAGGTATTCGCCGGGGGTTTTCCTCGATTCCACGTTGCTCTGGAACTCCGCTGAGAGAAAGTGCCGCGCCCCCTCCGGGAACGTCAGTCCGAGTTCTTCGGATCGGGCCACGAATTGCCTCGAAGCCGATTCTCGGCCGCCGCGCGCGTGACGCAATCGCTTATATCGTCCATGTCGCAAGAGAGCACCGAGTTTCGGCCGGTAACCGTAAATCTCGATTTGCACGGCCATCGCAGGGCATCTGTCTTTACCACTAATAGCGCGGAGCTTCTTGACGGAGCGATTTAACGATCGCTCGAACGTTTCGAAAAGTTCCTCCCGGCACTCTCGTCGTTGCAGGAGGAAGTTGAGACTTTGTCAAGTTGGTAGAGCTATTAAAAATTTCGGCCGGAGATTCCTCCCGCTTCCGTTCTCCACTGAGTTATAATTGTTGACGGTTACCCAAGAACAGCCGCGTTTAAACCCCAGCTGGTCTCTCTCGCCACGACAGAAGATGCGGACCCCGCATCTGGCTGATTTAAAGCGGCCATAATTTATCAATTTAGTGGGGCATTTTTCATCGGATGGTCCGTCTGTCTGGTCTTCATAGGTACAACATCACGATAGGACGTGAGCCGTGCACATAAGGCGATATACCATACACACCGGACGTGCCTCCCCGTTGCGCGCGAGGTAGGCAGCAGCAGAGCGACGCGATATTTACAGTCGCCGCTTACCCACATCCACACAACGCGGTTTTACTCCTTTATCCTCTCCTCTCCCTCCTGTCTGCCCCCGCACCCTCCATTCCCGGTTAACACCCACGCACGGGCACACGGATGAGAGAGATACAGAGCCGTGTAAACGTTACACGCGCTCCACGCAGCTCTATACGGAGCCGCTGCCGCAGCTGCGCTTCGTCTTTCTTCGAGAGAGCACCCGGAGGATTTCGTGATTCAGGTTTTCCTCCGGGATACGATAGATAGACGATGGTGGTGGTGGCGGTAGTAGATAGACGCGCGCGCGCAGGAAGTGCAAACGCTTGCATTATCGTCTGGAGTACACAACGGATATTGGAATAACCGGCGGAGATATATATTAACACTGAAAGGGCCGACGGACAGACCGTATACACCACAATAGTCCTCCTAGACAGCGGAATTTTACGGAACGTTCTCGCGGAAGTCCCCGTCACAGGTTGAAAGCTGCAAAATGCGAGAGACCAGGCGCGAGGAAACACGGAAGGGAGAAGCTTTGCTTTGGATATGAAATATACGCGGTCCCGCTCGAAAAAGAGACTGACGGGATTAGTTTTGACTAACGTTCTTCTCTGTGTCCCGGTGAGAGGGCAGACAGAAGGATCGCGTCGTGGAGATGATGACGTGGGAAAGCGCGGGATTAAATCGAGCGTGAATCGAATAACCGCTTCGATCTTCCGCCGTGCATCAACTTTACGCGGGTATCGCGCGGGGATCCGAGTTTCCAGGATTATCGTCGAAAGGGTCCCACCGCACGTAGTACCACCTCCGCATACGGAGATCGTTAACGACTCTTCGCGGGCCCCGGCACAGCTAAAGGGGCGGAGTCGTGGGTGGAAAAGTGTAGGTAGCCGCGGTAGGTGACTAAACACACTCTAAACTTAGACGATACGACCTTCCTGTCTCACGGTTGACTTCCTGGCTCTTTCTTCCTCGTGCAGGGAAGCGGATGCAGCGTTGGGAGACCGAGACGGTAAAGAATATTGCTACGCGGCACCGTGGGATCATTTATTCGTTTAAACGGATGCAAATGCGAGGTGAAAAGCCGCACGTAACGGTGAAGCGCAATTATCGATATTTGCGAGGGATGGGTGGTAATTACCTCGGGGCATCGTATTATTGTCAAATAATATGGAGATATAGCGCATATATTTATATAGATATTACTGTCGCATGTTGGTGTCGTTAAAATATGATGCAGATTATTATATTATTGCGCGCGGATTATATCGAATCGTTGAATGATGCAAATCATGCGTGAGCTGTAATATTAATTTAATTTATTTTTAAGCATATATCTATATCGACATTTTTTCGATGTTTCTGACGGATAGATCTGACGGATAAAGTTAATGATACAGTCAAGAGGGTTCTATCGCTGACAAGCGGGACCCTTGGTGGGCGTATAGAAGGTTGCGATAGAAGCCTCGCGATCAATCGATCAAATGTCAAATATACGTCAGGAACTCGTCTTTCACCTAAAGCTCTGCTCGACGAGGTCTCGTCCCTCGTACCTCGTCTCACCCCCTTAAATTAATAGATCGGCGATGCTCGGAAAGCGGAAACAGGTCAACTTCGGTCGACCTTTCACATTCTCTCTCTCTTTCTCTCTCTATTAATTTCCAAAGTTTGCAAAGTCGAGAACGTGTGAACTTTCACTCGCGCTCACTAGCGCCTTCCATAAGAAAATATTGTATTTCCGTTAACAAGAGAACATAGTTCCTTCGCTCGAAAAGTTTCTGTTCCCTGCTCGAGTTACAATTAAATTTATAATGTAAAGTGTCGATGAAAAGGAGGTGGAGGCTCGTTCCGTCGTCCTCAATGCTAAATTGTTCCGGTTTAACAGCACCGGACTCATCGAGAGGGGCGAACCATGAGATTCACGAGGGATCGTCACATCCTCCACAAATTAAAAGAGAGGGCGGCCGCGCTGCCGATCTGAAATAGAGGTCAAACGACGAGTGAACTAAATTGGAGTCGATCTAATCTGAGAGAACCTTGCGCTCACTAGTTTTTTCACTGTGTTCCCCTACGGCGAAAAAATCTATCGTCACACACGAGATCCAGCGTCCGGCGCGATGACGATGACGATGACGTGGATTCGATTGACAATCCGTAAGCGATTGTATCTCCGCCGCGATTTGTATCTCCGCTTGACACCTCATTTAATTAAGCTACAAGTTGCGTAACGCGCGATCGTATCGTTAGGCGTTGGCGTTTCACGGACGAACGGCGAAAACGCATTTCGTCGAACACGGGCGATTATCGGATAATAATTATCACGTGATCGTTCAGTAATGGACAGTCATGCGTACATCACGTCCTTGTGCCAGTCGCAATCTTGAGGAAAACGAGCGACAGTCGACCACTCATCCCCCTCGCCTTATCGAACAAAGCGTTATCGCGGCGCTTTGACGATTCAGCCGCGATAAATCAACCGGTCGTCCACGACGATCGACGGGACCTCCCTTTTTTTCTTGCGTCCGTGGACGATTCATTACTGCTTGCTTCCGTAGGATGTGCGAGGACTTTTAAGGCGACGACGCAACGGTGGCGGCGATCCATCTTGCAACCTCGCAGGAAGTGGAGTTAAAGCCAGAAAAGGCGCTATTACCGTTCTTAATGAGGATCGTTACGTTAGAAAACGGTCGCGAATCGGCGGAGTGAAAGTTTTCTCCGGAACTTGAAAGCAGGGCGCAGGCAGTTTATTTGTACGATATACCGATGATATGCGCGACAATATGGGGGTGTGTCGATATTGCGATGAAAGTATCGATCGGATACTGCTGTCTTGAAACAACAATGTGAAATAACGCACGCCATTTTCGGCATGTTTGCCAGCGAAAATGGACGCAAACGATCGACCATTATACCTCACGCGGAATCTGCTCTTCCGTGTGCATTGCCTTCGCCAACGTACGGCCGGATGCGACATTAGCGAATGAGTGCAGTTTGGTACATCCCTCTTTATGTACCTACCGTAATGTGCGATTTAACCTACGTTGACACATCATGTTAACGCTCGATGATCGTCGAGAGATTATTCTGGGCATCCTGTAAGCGATACCGCATTATATTCATTTTTCTTATTCATACACAATTCATCCCCTGCTCTCATCCGTGTTCTGCAATTCGATATTCAATGTCCCGGTTTCGTTACTTCCTTTAAGGATTCAGTGCTGACGAGGGGATACACCTATTTATACGCCAACGGCATGTCCTTCAAGGTGTTCGTCCTCCTCTTGACCTTCCACCCTCGATATCCCACCTCCGATTGCGACTAATCGTTCGTCCACTCACGACTCTCGATATGTATTTACTTTCGCACACCCTCACAAACCCTCCACCACCACCACCACTATACCACCATCAACGTGAGCGGCGGAAACAACAACGAGCGAGGGTGGTGTCCAACCCTCTCGGTGGCCGGCAAGGACAGGGGAGACGAGAGAAAGGGTAAGAGGACGGCGGGAGGGGCAGGGCGGAGAGAGCACTCGGTCGATCTCTCGTCGTTGCCAGGCGACCAACATCCACCACCAGGCTCACTCTCAACCCCCGCGACTAACCCCTAGGAGCGTAACTCCTGAAAACCGGCGCCATCTATGCCGCCCCATCTGCGGGGAGCGAGAGGCTTCATTCTCTCTCTCCCTCTCGGGTCAGGGGTGCCCCCTCGATCCCCGCGACCGTAGTCGCGCAATGCACCCCGCGATGTTCGGTCCCGCACTCGGAGGTGCCGCCGGTCGTCGTGCGTTTCGCTTTCATCGAGCGTTGTCCTGCCCCCCGATCATGCGTTCGGCGATCGGAGGGCGGTGGTGAGTCCCGGTGAGAATCACCCCATCGAGGATCTCGTCCTGGCGACGCGAGACGGCTCCTCCGGCCGGGAGTTTGCGACCAGCGGCATCGGGGGTTGTGTCGTCGCCATATTGCTGAGGCGACGTCTCCCCCGAAGTATAACGCGATCCGCGGCGAGTTACGGTGCTGGCATGTCGGTGGATGCTACGCGGGTGCGTTGTTTTTCGACAATGGCCGTCGGTGGTGAGAACGCGCGATAACCCCGGCATCGCGGAGGGTCGCTCGCTCTCTCCCGTCGCTGCGTTCGTGACTGCGAGGGTCGTTGAACCAGGGGTAAGTCGCCAGACGTATCGGTATTGACACGTGCTCTCTCGGAGAATTCTCCACGCTCTTGTGTACACGTAATTGTGCTGCAATCCAATTATCTCACAATTAAATCTTGGACAAGAATGCTTGGGCATCTGTTTTCGAGCCGTTGAACAGTTGAAAGGGGTTAAAGAAACGTAAACATGCACCGAATTTGAAATTTGATTTTTCATGTATCGATAGTTTATTAAATATATTTTTAGATCGAGAATTTCAAGGCTTGCTAAATGTTTTACGATAACAATGTCACGTGAATGGTGCATCTCTAACAAAATTTCGTGAGCCATTCAAGTGGCTAATTAAATTCCATTTCGGTGATGTGTGCAGAGCGATAATTTTGCGTCAATAACTCTTAAACAATTTTATCGCTGTGCAATACACGGCGATAACAGCAGCTAGAAAAAAGTAATGATCGC
Source organism: Ooceraea biroi (assembly GCF_003672135.1). Lineage (NCBI taxonomy): Eukaryota > Metazoa > Arthropoda > Insecta > Hymenoptera > Formicidae > Ooceraea > Ooceraea biroi. The sequence goes on along the minus strand of NC_039517.1, from coordinate 3,869,809 downwards.
TCTTATCTTGATAATGAGACTTGATAATACTTGATCGTATCTAATACATGATAATGGCACTTTTATTATATAGATCGATATTCGAACTCTTGACATCATCAGAGGAGTATTCGAAGCGCCTCGTGATAAAGTCGTGAAATAACGACAAGGCGTGGGACGAATTTATATATAACTGCAACGTGTGGGATTTATCCCTCGACTAATAAAAGAATCGGGATGAAAACTCAGTAATACGAGTGTTCGCATCGACGTCATGGCTTTAAATTCAATTTATGCAGTCTTTTAAGCTCGACATGTCGTGTCCTCTTAACCTTTCGACTGCCCAATAAATGATTGAATTATTTCCCGCTATTCCTGTCGTTATCCACCCACACCATCGCATTTCCTTCCAATGCGCCGTCATTTTCGAACCGCCGATAACGAGCGACGCTCGACATTTTTAGTAATTAGTCAGCTTGCACAGGAAACCATCTGATAGAGTCTTGAAGCAAAATAAGGGTGCGTGTTTATTTTAGATAACTTCCAAGCCGCGTGGCAGATCGATCGATTAACGAAGGCGTGCCTTGAGAATAATAACGCATCGTTTTAATTACTCTGCCTTTCAATATTTTTACGCCGTATGCAATTTACGTGGACATTGAAAATTAGGCGCGCTTGGATCAATAATAAAAACGTACATATGTTTGATTCGGTGGAATGTTATTTATTCCTCGAGCCGTATACGATCCTCTAAATTTCTCGGGCCCACCGATAACGAGGAAATCATCGAAGAAGTGGGTGTCGCGAAACTGCCCATGCCGCGCCTAACTTTACGAATTACCGCGCGCAGAAAACATCCTTTATCGTGACAGCAGGAGTCCATCGGCGGAAGATTCTTACGGAGACAATATCGTAGTCGATCGAAGCCGTAGGAGATATCATGTATGATATTATGTCGATATCACGCTCGCGTTTGACGCGCCTATCAACTCCACAGTCTACGATATTGTGCTTACGCGCGTACGAATTATATTCAAAGTCACTAATTTTATTCAAAGCAACGGATACACATTCTCGCGAGCAGGTACCGTTACCAGTCGCGGAACATTGCGAATTTCGAGATCGGCTTCATGTTATCTCGGACACGGACATTCCTCTCTGGGCACGATGACGTTACGGGAGTACGCGCGTCGTTATCGCGACTCGTCGCTTATTCCGCGCGGCGGAATTATTCACACGCGGTTCGCGCGGGGGTATTAATCCCGCCGCGTATATTTCACGCGTCCACGCGCGCGTTCAGCTCGGCACGACTCGACTCGGCGTGGCACGGCATGGCACGACGACGATTCACCACCGCGGGGCAAGATTAAAATTGGGATTAATCAAGCGAGATTACCGGCCGCGGCCGCCCGTGCTTTCCCGCGAGTCGCGCGAGTCCGCGCGATGAGGGGACGCGGTAAAGGCCACGCATCGTCGAGTTGTACTATTTGGCGCGATTCACTTTCCGCAGCGTCGTGGCACGGTGTCGTTGAAAAATAACCCTCCTCGTGCACCACCTTTCCGCCAAGGCCTTGGCGCACGCCGTTCCCTTTATGCGTGCGCGCGAGCGCGCATAATGCAACCGCTGCAAGTCCCAGCTCGGCGCGGCGCGCAGAAAGCGAGAGAGAGCGAGAGAAGAAGATGCTCTCGAAAAAGTGCAGCAACAAAGTTGCGCGGTGCGCACACCCACGTCCGCGAGATCCAGAATGTCAGGGTCGTACCTTAACCCCACGCTGTCCTTGCCGCCTCCGCGCGCACCCTCCTTCCTCCTTTTTTGTCGTCGGATTATATTTCCACCGGCGCAGTTCCCGGATTTTTTTAATTGCTATCCTCTCTCTTTCTCTTGCAAAATCACTGTTAAGCACGACACACTGTTAACCACCGCACGAATTAAGAAACGCTCAGTTAAAAGTAAACCCGTAAACCGACGCCCACGCAGCAGGTACCTGTTATGTGCGTACTTACGTGCGTTCAGGGGCGGATCCGAGACCGAATCGAAGACGGGATGCAGTGCCGTGATCGCGAATTTCATAGAAATCATTTCGAAACGCTTCGGTCATCCATTTACGTTTAATCGTCATTTAATTATGCTCAATCGAACATATCACGTTGAGTTTCTAATTCGGCGTGTCAGCTATCATCTGCCTACACATTGTGGTATCAAATTTACAAATGACATTTGCGTTTCGAATGAGAGTCAGAGATACCACGATTTCTATCTACATTGATTGCGATGCTGTTCCGCCGTCGGAAACAGGCAAATCAGAAAGTTTGCCGAACCTCGCGAATGATCTTAATGAAGCAGAACCTCTCGCGTGATCGGTGCGAGCCGATACGTCCCTGGAAACGCAAGCACAGGGTGGCCGGAGACGGAAAAATGGGAAAGGCTCTCTTTTACCGATGAGTGCCACGAATAAGGGCCACATAAAGACGGGTCATAAAACTATGATTTACGTCTTGTCATTGATGCGTTTGCTGTCCGTCCGTTGCATCGGTCAGTCCACCATACGTCCATACGCATCCATGAGCCCTCCCTCCCTCGGTTCATCATCGCTCCCTCTTATTATCTTTCTTATAGCCTCCCTTCTTGTTCTTGTTCTGCTTCGTTCTCTTCGTCTCTTTTTCTCTCTCTCCTCTGGTTTCGCTGGATAGGCACATCGGACCAGCGATGATCGATTCGTCACTTAGAAAAAGCAACGAGTCGTTATCATCGCGATTATATCATGATCCACTGTGAAACATCACTTGCGAACAAGTGCGAAAATTGTATCAAGCGCATCAATAGTTTCCAAGACTTTTGTGGAAATGAAGCTCGTTAAATAAAAATGTATAAAAATAAATTTGATTAGATGATTAATTCTGAATTAGCTCGCCGTGGAAGCGACCTTGTATCTCTCGCGCAGTGCTCTCCGGATTTCTTCGCTCATTGTTCTCGAAATATAAGTTGTACGTACACGTGTACAGTGCGGTCAGTGGGTTATTTAAAGTTTTAACGCAGTCCGGGCTCTCCCCCAACAGGACGGTTACGTTTAATAGCGTCTGCGGTTTCCCATTAAACTTCTCCGCACCTGACATCTCGCACTTATACTCCTCCGGATTCCATCATTCTCATCCTTCTGCGAAGTCCTACCCTGATTTCCTTCTTTGCTTATGCATAAAGGTATATTCTGAAACAATGTTCACCGACCCTCCTTCCAACATCTTCAAAGTAATCTCTCTGCGTCGTCATTGCCTTACTTGTACTACCCACGAGTGTGGTATCGGTCCTTAATACCGGACAAATGGCGAACGATTAGATCTTGGTCGAGAGAAAATGAACTTCGAATTTGCCAAGAACGAAGAAATGGAGCGATCTCGCTCGATTTGCACGCCGGTGTACCATACGCTGTACATTCCCATGTTACTCCATTACCGAAGATGACGCAAGTACCGCGCCTTAATCGCGAGATTACACGGTTCGCGGTGCAAAAGCTCCGTGTGCGGGACAACGCGTATTTCGAAATAAAAGTCGGCCGAGGTGGCGGCGACGGTGATTCTCGTCGTGGCGTTGAAAACTTTCGAGTGAAAGTGATCGTGCGCGCCGCCGCCGCCGCCACCTCGGCCGCCGCTTGTTAAGATGTCAGTTATCGCTGGCTGTCGGTGATTAATCCGACAGGTTGGAGGCGGAGTTATAAAACGGCGAAACGCGTTATCGCGCGCAAACGCGAGGTAAGGCGCGAGATAAAGACGAATGCGTTCAGGCTGGCCGTCTGCCCCGCGACGATACGTACATCATCCCGGACACGGTTCATCATAGTGATGAGGAAGGACAGAAGTCCATTTATCAGGAGCTCGTTCGCAGAAATCTTTCCAAGTGAGCCGGACGATGACTCAAAGGATACTCGAGATTATCAAGGATCGTTTCATCTTATCTCTCGAGCTTATGAATCATAGATGGTCAGATTTGAAGGCTCTCACTCGGTTCCTGCGGCTGAAAAGCACTAAAGCGAACAGTGCGTACTCAGGGTAGTAGGCAGGCGGGGATGGAAGAAGAAGGGGGGCAAAGTCAGAAGTTAATTAATTAATATTAACGCTTGTCATGGTGGCAAACGCGGTTTGGAAATACGTAGTAGAAATCACGGGGATGTCTGGAAGGTGGAAAAAGTTTTTCTGCAACGTGGCTTCGTAACTACGTGCGATTCAGGGTCGGATCAGGACACCTTAGGAGCTTGGTTAGGCCAGAGATTCTCGCGGAGTGATAGAACAATCTCGAATGCGCTTCATTCGTTTGTTCCATCGTCGGGCTCTCGGTGCAAATCGTTCGCATTGTTTCTACGATAAATCGTTGACACTTGTGCCTTCTTATTTAAATACCGCGACATAATTAATATGCATATGCGTGCAAATTTACGACGCTAACGGCAAGATTAATTCTCCCGGCGTGTATTTTTATGATTCACGGCGCGAACGGTGAATTCACCTCGCGTCCGGCCCTGCGCGGGTACGTCGAGTCGCGACGCGAAGGTGAGCGCGCGGTTAATTTGCATAATCAATTCAAAACGATGAGTCTCGCGCCTCGAACGGATCGGTCATTCTTTTCCCCACGGCCCCCGGTATGGAAGAAAAGCCATTCCCGGCGTTATATAAATTACGGTCGTCTCACCCGGGAGAGGCGCTCTCTTACGATTGTCGAGACGGCGGCGATGTTGGTAGCGGGTAGCGGTAGCAACCGGGTTCTTAAGTCCCGTCGTGGTAGCTCAGCTTCGATTCGGATCTCTGATTACGCATCTCGGGGAGCCGACGTGCATGAAAAATAGAGAGAAAGAAAAGAAATGCTCCGCGCGAACAACGGTGAAGGAGGAAGAAAGCGAGGAAGGAAAACCGCGCTGGTTGCGCGCATCGCCAGGCATAAAACCTTTTACGAGCGTTAAAAATCGCCGTGGCACGGCGCCCCGGCGCCGTTTCTTTATTTCCATTGCGGTAATCCCGTCCTCTCTTTACCGTTATATCTCTTCTCCATGGTCGTAAACAACAAAATCCTTAGTCTCTTTCAATCTTGTTCGTCTCTGCTTCTCAGCGAGAACTTCTTGTCCGCTCTTGTCCTTCGCTGATACGATCAGTAATATTTCATCACTGTTCGTGTTAATAATCAACGTGTACGCTTGCTTCCGTTTCAGATGTGAGCTACTGAAGGTGGAATCCTCAGGAACAGCGAGGTCCTCGCAATGGAGGCAGGACCGAAGCAGCAACAGCAGCAGCAGCCGTCGCCGCCGCAGCAACAGCAGCAACAGCCTCAGCAGCAGCAGCCGACTCAGCAACAGAACTCGCCCGGCAGCGCGGTCCAACCTCAGGGCCAGGTGATCACCGGTCCTCAGGCTGCTGTTGGTTCGGCCTCGCAGAATCAGGGTCAGCAGAATGCGGAGGATGCGCTCGCGGCAGAGAACACCCCCGTCGACGAGGGCGTGCTCCTCGCCCGGATTCACGTGCCCGAGCTCTACGTCAGCAAGTGTCTGCAGTTCCCGAAGGATCAGCTGGTCTGGGACGTGAAGCAGCAGTGCCTGGCGTCCTTGCCCAAGGTATGAACACGCGAGTGTTCGTCGCGTGTACCTTTCTCGTCCGATAGCCCGAATATCCCTTGAGGGAAACCTTGAAAACAGCCTGTTGAGGGAGCGAGGCGGGGGTTTCATCGATGCGCTTAAGGACGATCGAACGATTCTCCGGCGGACTAAAATTTATCTCCCGGCTGCTCGATAACGCGAGACGGACAGGTGGACGGACGGACGAGCGGGCGAATGGGCGAATGTACGGATGAACGAACGAACGAACGAATGAACGGACGGACGGACGGACGGACGGACGGACGGACGGACAGGCTGCACGATGGAAGATGAGGGGGAGAAATTGAAAACGGAACGCATTATTCTCTTTCGCGGCGATAAATCCCGCGCGCGTACCCACCTCTGCCGCGCGTTATTTCTGGCTGGACGATCCTTACGTCGGAAATTTATGAAGCCCGTGGCGGATTCTCGTTTTGCCGTCTCCGGATCCGGCGACGGGCGCGGGAGAGCGGCGAGTCCTTCGCACGATAATTACACGTATTTCGTTGAGAAATTCCCCCGCGATCGAAAGCGCCGGTAAATGTAATTCGTAGCCCTGATTTAGCGCGAGAGACGGACACGAGAGGGAGGGGACGCGAAGCGGAATGTGCCTTCGTCTTATTCCCCTCGGGTTCTCCTCCCTCGCGCGTGTACGTACGTGCGGCCGCGTTTCGTCGAGAAATTCGCCCGCCGATCTCCCGAGCGAACGAGTGAGCGTGGCATATAATATAATTCGTACCTGCGCCACCCGGGGCGATTTGTTCCCGCTGGAAATTGCGGTCGCGTGTATATTTCACCGGGGATCGCCGAGTATCGATTAATCGCCGATTACGGTCGAACCCCATCGGATCTGTCATTTATCACCGTGCATCCGCTTCTCGCGCGCGGTCCCGCGCGCACCGCCGTGCCAGGGTACCAAGGACTCCATCAGGCTTTTTTCGAAGGACGCTCCCTCCGCCCGTCCTCATTCTCTCTTGCCTTTATCTTTTCTCCTTCTCCTTTCTCTCTCTCTCTCTCTCTCGCTCACTGTCTCTCTATCTCCCCGACTCTGTGTTCCTCTCCTCTCCCGCCGACCGCCCTCTTCGTCGTCGCGAAACCGCTCGTAGTTCCTCGGGCGGCAAAAAGTACTGCGCACAATGTTGCGCACAGAGAGCAGCAGCGCGCTTTACATGCCGATTTCGCGAGATTGCAGACAGCGCTAAATTAAGAGCCGCCAGAGCGAGTAATGACGAATTCTCGAGGCGAGGAGAGAGCGAGATTCCAGTCTCTTCTGCTGCTTTCATGGCGAATCGTCCCACGGGACTGCCGAGAGTCACGAAGAGCACGCCGGATTCAAAGACGGTAATCGGATCGAGTCTTCTCTCTCTTCCTCTCTCTTCTTTTCGTTTGGCGTGGCCCGAGACTTTACTTCGTAGAAAAACATCGGCTTCTTTGCACGCGCTTCATTGAGCCACGTGATCCAATCAGATTTTTATTTTCTTTTAATCATAACGTTAATTATCGTGCTAACGAGATATCCGTCTTCAAGGTAATTTATCTTAAAATCGAGGACGTTACGTTTCGATTCTCTTTGAAGTATCTGAGAAAAACGTGAGTTACGCCATCATTGCAGCGAATTATGCAATTGTAACTTTACTTTTCCGTGAATTACTGAATTGTCTTTTACGCGACATGAAATGACGTTGATCCGGTCGATGATGGTTGTACGATCCGATGCTCATCGCCTTTGAAGCCCGCCGAGTACTCGTCCTCGTCGTGCTCTCGTTGGACTCTCGAGAACTTTGACGACCGCACAAGAGCACACGTTTAGACGCACTTTGTCGCCGAAGCGTGTCGACGATGGACACGCGCACACGCGCGAGTATACTTATATCCTTGTTAGGCGAAATAGAGACTAGAATATCGATATGTGTGTGGCTTTTCGCTTTCTATGAAGTCGTCACGCTCTGTCTTCCGTCCTCCTCCCTCGTCTCTTTTTCTCTCTTGCTCTCTGTCACGCAAGAATTTTCACGCGTGTCGTCTTTCTGCCCCACATGCTTGCCTTCCGGGACACAGGAGGTATAGCACAGAAACCCCGATATTTGCCCCCATTAAATCCCTCGTCTCGCTAGTAATCAGCTGCTTATCCAACATTTTCGTTTTTCTTGCTTCACTTTGTTTCTTAGTTTTTTTTTTCTTTCCGTTTAATTTTCCTTCGTAGGCTCGACCGTTTGTCTCGAGCCTGCGATACACTTTTTTAATTTCTCTCACGTTCCACAAATCGATTCGTAGACTTTACCGTCATATTTAAGCAGAAGCGAATCGTGGTACCAGGTACGTGAAGGAAACATGAAGCGACTTGAACGCGCGGTGTCAGTACGCGGTTCATCGATTAGATTATACACGTGAATTACGCGCGCTCGCTCGCGTGGAAAGATAAAACGTGTACCGGCACCGTCTTGATCCCGTACCAGAATTCCCGTCAAAGTATCTTTCATCTTTATCCCAAGTTTTCTTTCGTATGTGTATAAATTATATTTATTGAAAAATAAGTTTACCCTGCGCTCAGGATGAATTCGACGCGACCACCCACATTTAGATTTAAATTTAATACCGACGCATTAACGCATGATACAACGTTTCTCTGGCCAAATTATCGCGCGAAAAGATTTTGTTTGTCAAACGATGTCTTAGCTTCCAATTCATCCTGGGACGATACTTTACGATATGTATATGCACTTGTATTCTATTTATATGATTATTAATTATAAATATGTATAAATTTTCATATATATACTATATATATTATACATATTTTTTTGCCTCGATGCGCGTAATCGCTAATGAACGTGCATTTTCTGACCTGTGGCGTTGTTGTTGTTGTTGTTTTTGCTTTTGCCTCACCCTGCACGGGGGCGAAATACACTCTACACCCGCCACCAACCACCAACCGCCACACCTGTGCCACTATCGTCTCGTGTTGTGGGGCCCTATCTACGAATGCGCGCACATCCCCCTTCGTACGAACGAACGAATACCGCAAATCCAAAAAAAACGCGCCTTTCTCGGGGCCCTCCACACCTCCACTTCCGGTTATGTTACGGATAAACCACCAACAACCGCTTCTCCACCCCTTTCGAGCGCCTCGCAGGTGGCCACTTGGTACAGGGTACGTCTTCACTATTACTAATAGCATGCGACCACGCCTTCCGTTCCTCGCCGATCGGACCGATGTTCCTCCCCTTTTGTATAATATATCTCGTTTTGCCGATTTGCTTGGTGAGGAGAGACAATCCAGCGATGACTGAAAAGGGAATGACGAACAAAAATTATCATTCGTTTCTCGGTTGTAACGGAGTTGGAAATTTAATGCAGGATTCGGGATTTGTAGAGTTTCTGCAGATTATTGATTTTTAGAAACATTCGTGTTGTAACATGCATTATATTAAATAATTTATATATATATATGTACACGTGACGTTGGTTTATTAACTTTTGGTCCACTGAGTTTGCAGAGAAAGTTGCAGCGCTGTCACGTTGCGCATTTGTTATACAACCTGGTTATGGTGGTAGTAGAGTTACGTAAAGCGATTATTTTTATGCATTTTACTAACGAGCCAGCGGTTACGTAGCAACATTAATAAGCAATTTTGTTGTCCATTTTCTTTTACAGCTCGTCGTTTAATGCGCGTGGAATATTTATAACTTAAATAACAAAACAAGCAGCCGATCGATTCGAAGCCTGACGGATCGAGAGAGGTGATGTTGAATCTCATTCTCCCGTGTCATTCCTTTTACGTCTGTGTGGGGTCTCTCGATGCGGTCACTGCGATTTCACTGTTATACAGAATGGGGAGACTAGCGGCATAATTTTAGATTCCTCGTGCGATACAACTCGGCGAGATATTGACTAGCATGCTTCCGTACAATGTACATAGTTCGCCGAGGTACTTTTAGCAACGTAACCATCCTTAACCAGTGGTTCCTGCACGATGATAGTTAGTACGATTGTCGCTTTGATGTATTAGACGCGAGGTGGAGGACGCGAGGAAACGAGACCTCGGATTCGCGATAGATGGTAAATTTGATAAATATGATAATAATAATGATAAAAATAATGATGATTCCTGACCGGTCTCTCACTTGTTTTTATCAAATCTTCGAATGCATCACATCCCGAATTGCGAGGCTCATTTCCGTTTCGCGTCCGAGAGGAAAACTCGGCGAGAACAATCGTGACGAACGAATGCATGCACGATTCGTGGCGCAATTTTGCGAAAAAATAATATCTTTGCGTGGTCCAGAGGGATGCTCGCGAAACCCGCACTTTCCGCGTTCAAATGAAACGTCAGAAATTGCGGGGTGGACGCTCGCGATCACTCTGGCCGCTCGATTCGTAAATGACGTCCGTAAACTGGTGGTTCATTCAAGTGCGACACTTCGGCAAGACCGCAAGTTTTTCCCGGCAAAGGTACGTTACTCTCTTAGATTTACCGTTGTAATAAGCGCGGGAGGGTACATTTTAGCGCGCCCAGCGCGAGCCGTAATGCGCTTTTTGGCACGCGCGCGTGCGGCGTTGCGCCGCGTTTTGCATCATAATGCGCATTGATGTAACACGAAAGCACGATAGGACATCCGCGATTCTCGCCAGGCGAGTGTCCTCGATCGAGGTCGTGCGCACGCCATGCTGTCGACCTCCTCCGGCGAGACCGTCTCGAGCCAAGCGTCGCCGTGCCCCGCGCGGCTTGCTAATGTTGCCGCTGCGTCTCCCTGACGTTGCTGCACGCGGTGACTTTCGTTTTCGCCGGGAGGTTCACGAAACCGTTGAACCCACATCGATTCTCGCGTTGCGTTCCCGCAGCCGAGATCCAGCAGCATCGATCAGTCATCTTACCGCATGCAGAAACGACTTTGGCGAACAACTCCGATGAAATCAGCGAATCGAAATCTATTTGTGCAATTTCTAATCTTGAGTAGTTTCTTTCTCCTTTTTGTTTTTTTTTAAGAAACGAAAAATGTCCCTAGAAGAGGATTCTTGTCTGTTCCTCTTGGCAAGATTGATGTGTGCAGCGTTGAAAAAGTTACCTGGAACTCATTTCTCGAAATTTTCGAAGGCGCTAAATTGCCTTCGTTGATTCGGTTGGCAAGAGTATCTATCGATCGGTCGAGGCGGCGCGCTCCTAGCGTGTTTCTTAGGTCGTGAACGAGAGAAGGAGAGAGCCGGCCAAGAAATTCGTTACTCTTTTTGTTGCCTACCTTCCCAGACGCTCTAAATACACCGTGTACCGCTAACGACGTCGGCTCGTTACTCCTTTCGTGTATATCGCTTTCGATCACCTTGGCCTAAGGGGGCCCATTCTCGCGTTAAAATTGCTCCACCCTTCCTTCTCCCTACGGTTTACTCGCGTAGCTACTCTCGCCTTCGTTGATCGAGAGCGGGATAAAACCGAAAGGGCTCTTTGCGCGGTTTGCCGAAAGTCGTCTAAAGGAACGAGACGGAAACGGAGAAATGCGAGTTTCAGTTGTCAGCGAAATCTTCCATCTTTCCTTTCTGAATCTCTTATTCAGTCAGTTTTGCGTATTCGCAAACGATCTCTGTCTCTCGCACCTTCGTCAATGAAATCTTACTATTTCGATGCGATGATGGTTAGCTTCTGGAAGCCAAGATCACGACGTAATCGCCGCAAATGTACATGATTCACGGATATCACTGTACCGGAACAGACCGAATATTACCAGCGCGGTGATGGTATATCGTTGCATATCCGGCAGGAGAACGGATAAATTCAGCCCGGCCGGTACCGCGGCTGGATCGAGAAGGCAGGACTTTGTAGGCGTAGATGATCATCGTGATCCACGATTGTGTGAACTAGGATCATCCTTTACTTCTGATAGGATCGCGCTCCTTTTCTCTTTCCCTTTCTGTAGCCCCCTTACGGTGGCTCCGGGCTATCTGCGCGTCGTCACTTTGTAACGCATATTTTTCTCGCGCCTACATTCTGCAATAGGTTTCTCTTTATGTCTGCCGGGAGGAAATTCATATTGAGAAACGTTCCTAAATTGTGACGCGACCGAGATAAAAATTTATTCTAGAAGGAAATTCTCAACAAGTGGAATTTGCTTTCGAATCGCAAGCATCAAGAGGTACGTGCACGTGTATTTTTCATAATAAATGAAAATGAGTCACACGGAGCGGAGGTATAGGTGGACATGCGCGGTGTGACAACAGCACCATTAGATTGACCTCGGGCGATGGATATAGTTGCCCTCGTGCGTGGTCTTATCGAGCGGTTCCACGAGCAAGTTCAGATCGCGGTGAGTAGGTGAAATAAAAAGACACGACGCGGAAACGAACGATTCCCGCGTCCGGAAGACGTCGACGCATCTACATAGAACCTGGAGAACGAATGATTCCGCCGTCAAGATCGACAAATCCTGCACCACCGACACGGAACAAATGCGCGCAAGTCGTCGAGCGGGTAACCACGTCGATCTATTTATATCGATCGTGTGCCGCGAACTGGTCCGAGAATAGATCGGATGGAGATCGATGCGACGGGAGGACGGCCTCGCCGGAACCGGATGAGCGCGCGGCGCGGTGGTTTTCGCGAGAATGACCGAATGGAGATCGATGGTCGCGTTCTTGCATAATGCGAGACGTGACCGCGGAGTCGCCAGACTCGCCAGTCGATTCGACTGGCAACTGGCGAGTATCCGCGGAAATGACCAAATGGAGATGGATGATTCGTCATTTGCGTGTCTGCACGAGACAACGCGTGCAAAGTTTGGTTGCTCGCTAAAATCACGCGCTCGTTGCTCAATAGAGATTGATGGCCGATGCGCTTTTACGTGCGTTTTTCAAAACGACTCGAGAAGGGAGAGAACAAATCAAATACGATTACGAGACTGTAAAAATTGCGAAACGAATAAGAGACGAATAGGAGAGAAAGAGAATTAAGAGAGGTCGCGGCGAGTCCGAGCCAATTAGGTTGGGATCGAGATCGAGCGATCGCAAGAGTCTCGGCGAACGCGCGGAGCCTCCCTCGCGAAGAAACCGGATACGCACGCGAGAGGGCGAGAGGATACGTAGGACTTCCTTGAAAATTGCTGGCCGCGCTTCACCCTTCGGCCACTGTCGTTGGATACTCGGCTCGGTGTGGAAGCGTTGTCGCTTATTTCGCAAAATTGCTGGCATTCCTGGCGGGCAAACTCTTTCGAGAACGTTGCACACGCAACGCGATTCGCGCGTCGGATCGGACGAAGCTGGATCGCGCCAGCGGCAGATCGTCCTTGTCCCTTTAACATTTTTGCCACTCATTCAATTTAGCGACGAGTATTTATCCTTCCCGCTAAAAGCGCCCATAGCGACTTGCTTAAACAGCAGAGAAATAGCTCGAGTTTATTAAATGTTTATTAAACATACATTTCTCGCGCGCGGGCGTTTGCTTGACGACAATCTTGCCACAAGATTGCGATGTAATTTTAGAACTCTTGTACAATCTCGTCGGTACACGACATTTCCAGAAAAACCGGCCAGAAGAGGTCTGATACACATTCGGAAACTGCCTCTCTGTTTTTCCTCCCTGAATTCGCTTTCTTCTTCCAGGGAGGACGACGGAGCAAGATTCTAAAAGACAGGAAAAGATTCGTTCTGCATGTAACGTCGCTCCTTTCAGTCTCGACGGGATCTAACCGTGCGGCAGTAGCCGGTAACTGCAGCAGCCTTTTACCCGGGGCTCCTCGAGTGCAATCTCGTATTCATGAATTCCTTGTACGTAGCCTCCCCTACGTTCCTTCTTCACCTACGTCTCCACCTCCGCCTCTGTCCCCGTGCCCCCGCGGGTCCCCGGGTCCTCGTTGTGCGTACCGTGTGTGCGGAGAATATCCCACACGCGTGCATCGCGTCGGCGACGAGGAGCGAAAGAAATCGCGCGCAACGTCAATCGGGATACCCGCGCGATCATCGAAAATGCAAAGTGCGCCGCTTTTATACGGCCTGGCCCGGCGGAATCGTTATTCGCGTTGCTCGCAGACGAGAGCATCGCCGAACGGATATATCGGTCTTTTGATCACTGGCACACTGGAAAACTAACGATGCCCCGGAATTTTAGTTGGACGGAAAACTTGCCTACACGCTGGTTAAATAAAAAGATTTTTTCTCTAATTATTGGCGCCTGCATAATTATCGAACGGTAGTAAATAAATAATGAAGGTTTTTGAAGTTTTATTAAAACAAGGAGCTAATGAGGATACACAAGGACTTAAGAATGCACATGTTTTGAATTATTGGATCATTCGTTACGTTGATTATATCAATTAATCCGCGACATTATTTATATTCCGCCGTACTTTTCGCATTATTCCATAATTGATTTACTTCTCATGTTATCTGAAGCGACGACGAGGCAACGCGCACCGATATTCCTGCGAGGTGAAATATCGATTTTCGTCTATTTTTATATCGTGCGAGATTAAATTGACTGCACACACCACGCGTGCAGAGTAGCAAAGCATCGCGCACCCGTGAAAGGACAATTATCATGGCACTGGAAGAATTCCTTCAGCCCTTTGTGCTGGATACACCGACATTTTCTGGAAAACGCATTCAATATTGAAGTCAAGTCGAAAGAAAATGCCCGCAACCACTCGGAGAACTCGGCGTACGTTCATACAAGTACGTCGATCGCGCCTCGAAGAGTCCGCTGCAAGATTGATCCACTGCGTTCCGCGTCGAGGCCTCTATCGAGACAAATGCTCCGTCGCTATAAATAGTCTATACAAATGCGATTCTCCGGATGCCGCAGCGACATCGAGTCGTACCACAGAAATCAATCTCCCCGCGATAGACCTCGATCGGCACTCTCTCCATGCCGTTGCAAGCCATGTGACGAGTCGGTCGTTCGTCATAGAGTTGCCACAATTAATTATGCCAAACGGCAATCGATACGTATCTTTTCCCCGCGCCGTTATCGCGCGTATCGCTCTCGTGGAAAAAAAGAGATCGGTGGAATTCCAAGACGGACGCGTCGTCGCGTTAACAAATCGCTCTTACGATAGAACGCGCGGTCTCCTCCTCCCTGCCTTCCCGTCCGCTGCATCTTCATTCTTGAAGAACAGCAACGGTGTGTTATCGCGTTCCCCGATGACTTTTGCCACGGGTTTCTCGCGCACTTTGCGCTTTAAGGGGGGAGCCTACTTTAGAACGTTGAAAATAAGGTATAATTTTACGAATTTTTTTTGGAGAAACTATACAGCGGATCATTATAAAACTTTGATGCATTTATTAGTACATGTTTAAAGATAAAAAAAATTATTTTTTTATTTGAATATATCGCCTGTAGAGGTCGTCCTGGAGGCATTGTAAATTGGTGAGCATTCTCCTGCCTCCAAATTTCATCCAAACTGAAAAATTGAAATATTTTCTCGTTATTTATGAATTCCCATCGTCGATGAACCTTTAATATTCATAAAAACATTAAGTTAAACAATTCTTTTTGCATGAAAAAGTTCAAAAACTTTGCCTAAAAATCGTACTTTTGTGTTCTAAGCTCCACCATTTTGGCACTTTTCAACTTTTTTCTTCTCTCTTTGGTTCATCGACGATGGGAATTCATAAATAACGAGAAGATATTTCAATTTTTCAGTTTGGACGAAATTCGGAGGCAGGAGAATGCTCACCAATTTGCAATGCCGGCGACGCGGCCGCACTAAGATTTCTCCAGGACGACCTCTACAAGCGATATATTCAAATCAAAAAATAATTTTTGTTATCTTTAAACATGTACTAATAAATGCATCAAAGTTTTATAATGATCCGCTGTATAGTTTCTCCAAAAACAATTCGTAAAATATACCTTATTTTCAGCGTTCTAAAGCAGGCTCCCCCCTTAACGTACACACTACGGTTCGTCGACCGACAGAAGCTTCGGGACCCGCTGACACGCTGCTGCTTTATACGCCACTCCGTTATATTTCATCGGTGAGTTAGTTCGCTCTCTCTCGACAGGCTGGAAAAATAATTTCGCGCAACAAGATCGTCGTGGAACAACGTGGCTGCAGCCGCGTCGGTGTTCCACGCCGAGTAACGAACTTTCCGCCGTTAATTGGCAAAAATTCGCTGGCAAACGTTTCGCGCCGGCTGCCAATATCCGCCAATTTGCGAGTCGCTCGACTGACTTTCCGTATCTGGGACCAGGAGAGGAGAGGCTCCTCTCGCGCGCAGCTTGTCGGTATAATTTCCAGTTCGATTAGCCGACACCTCTCTCTGCGGCGGGTACACGCGTGCCCGCGGGGGTGCCTGCTCGCCGTGTTTCCAAGTTACACGAATTGCCGGTAACGACATAGTTAACGGTTGATTAAAATCGAGATCCATCCATTTCCGCGGAGGCGGCAACGACGGCGGGAATTTCGGTCCCTTTACCGGGGCGGACGCGGCGCCGCCCTTGCCTGGTGCACGGAAACGCAACCGTGGCACGAAACGAGTCCGATAATCGCTCTATAATTCAACCTGAATCGCGCTGAACGAACCAGGTAGCTACACGGTGGCACAAAAAGGCTATCGCACGTGCCAATTTGTCGGCGGCGAGTGATCTTTATTTCTTGCCGTTCCTGTTCCGCTGCGAAACGCGCAAACGTGCCTGTGTAAAGATTAAACGCTGCTGCTTTTTTTCCTTGGCCCTTTCCTTTCGTCTCGTCTTCATCGCAGCTCGCTAAATATCCGCGACATTCGAGTGTATAATATAATAACAGCGGTCTCATTATTTCGATGCAAATAAAGAGGAGGATCGGCCATTAATTCGACGAAAGAAAATGCGCGACTCTGCTCCACATGTTTTATTCATGCACACCGGCTGAGAATAATCCCGCGACGATTTATCGCTATTGCGCAACGCGATAGAGTTATAACTTGCAGAAAGTGTAATTTGCTTAATAAAACACGCTTCGTAGCTAGAGCTAGTGATCGAAATATCGTCGCCGCCGCCACGTGGAGCCCGTCGACCTCCGGAATTGATTGCCAATTACCGGTGGAACGACGCTGACTCGATTCTGCGATCTAGAAAATTGAGTTACTTGACGAAACTCGATTCGACGGCGAATATGGCGGCGGTCTCCAGACGAAAATGCGATGTCACGTTAATCAAGCCGTAAATTTACTTTTGCCATTTTCCTCAGTTTCTTTTTTTCTTCTTAATCGTGATATGCGAGCGATCATTTTGCCGCGGATTGAAGAATCGTTTTCGGGACGCTCGAAATTGCTGTCGTAACTCCGCGCTAACGAATGCTAATTATCGAGCGTGATGAATTAATGAATACAATATCCATAAAGCATCGTCGAGCCGCGCCAGAGGATTCTCCAGAATGCTTATTCGGGGCAGTGAAAGTGTGCGACACATTAACTCTATCTCAGAGTGCCAGTTTGCTTGCTTGACTTCATTAGTGACTCGTACTGTATTATAGTAGTTCGATATTACAATTTATTATCATCTCTCGCATTAAGTAGCGACTCGTTCACTTAATTTCAGTATTTTCGAGATTATCTTAATGATAATCACAGAGACCAATTTTTCTGTAAGCGAGTTGAGCGGCGAATTGAGCATTGAATGATGAAAATTCACGTTGATTAGCGAGACGCCCGTAGTTGGTTTACTTGAGAACTTCGCGTCAGACTTCACTTTCTACCCGGCGCGAGTAATTAAGAGGCGATTTTTAACGTGGTCAAGAAACTGAAGCATCCTTTTTGCATCGCGATTCAGAGACAGGACGCGATAATCGCCGTTAAGCGTCAATAATAGCGACCGATGACGGAACCGGAACCAGTTCTAATAACCAGTTTCACAACAACAAGAAAGGGTGATGGACTTGAGAATCAATAAAGGATTTAAAGCAGCTTCTCATTGGCTTCCCTTAGCGGCGATCTTCCCGGAAGAATCGGTCTTCGTCGTTCCGTCTCTTTTTCCGCTCGCTCTTCCGATTGAACGGTCCGGTCCGTGATCTCGTTCCTCGATCTTCTTGCCTGCGTCCCATATACGATATATACGTATCTTCCGCCAATAAATCGGATATATTGAAGCTCTATACATAATCGCACCTTCCGGATCTTGTCGATTTCTCGAATAAAAGGATCAAATTACGGAACAGTTGTCTCGCTTGTAAATCGTGGCGTACGAAATTGTAAATGTCCGAAAGGTTGAATTGTTGCTCCCCGAACAGATATAGAATGCCCCGTGAAACGCTTTGCATAATGGATCGTAAAGGTGTGTATGTTAATGCGTTTTCGAGGTAGAACGCAAAAACGATCGATATATTGCCAAGGTATTCAATTAAGAACCGGCTAACGCCACGTCGGTAGTCGTTAAGAAATCGCTCGTCATATTTTCCGAGGGGTAAATCGTTTATCTTATCGATATTAGTCATTAACCTTTGTTCAATGATCAAGCCCGCGTGCCTTGTGTGTTCAATATCGCGGGATCTCGATGCGGCTGGCGATAATGGTGAGTCAGCTTGATGGACGCAGATGGAAGAGAGAAGATGCTTGAATAAACTTCCAGATAAATATTTGTGCTTCACAGAGTGCCTTTGCATTGTCGTATCGCTAACGTCGTTTTGAAATTAAACTACGGCGTTATCACGCACATCGCTGAGGCTCATCGCGATCTACAACGATCGCTGATCTAACGACAGTTGATAGGAACTGATCAGAGACTTCTCCCTCCCTAATCAAAACGTTTCGACGATCGCATTTAATCGCCACGTGATATCGCAGAAAGTACGTCAAGGATTCCGAATGTTCAAGTACCATGATAATGTTGCATAATACTGTATTACTGTTTTCTAACGAATCGATTAATCTGATGACGGACGACTACGATTGACGGTGTTAGGACTGTCGGCGATTCAGAGATCTCCATCGGATCGTGCCGATCTTATTCACGGTCTCTCGGCCATGCGTGATCGCGGAAACTCCCGAGAACTCGCGGGAACTCGTGGGGATTGCGACGCAGCTCGCTGGACATTTGTGCAATCTGTGCTCGAATCCTTTTCGCGGCGCGCTGCCATGCGGACGTAAGTCAGCCTCCGTCGAAAGAACCAAAGCCGTTAAACTCGCGACGACTGCTTTTTTCGATGCGTCCTGATGCAATTTGTTTTCGTATTCCGCTTCTCTCCTCCTCTCCCCGTCGCGATCTCTCCGGCACGTAGATCGAAATTTTATGGGCCGTATTTCCTCTTTAACGCCGATGCAGTGTCCGGCACTCCGGCCGATCCACTCGCCTTTGCGCTCACCCTCCACCCCCTTCTGTTCGCTCCCTCTGTGCCTTACCTTTCACCTTCGCTTCTCCCCTTTGCCTGTCGGTTTTTTTGCGCGCGATCGTAAGTTGTAGCAACGTCGCGTCGCCATGCCGTAAAGACCAGAGATTAGCGGGTGTGTCATCTGTCTTTCTCTCTCTCTCTATCTATCTCTCCATCTCGGGGAAAGTGGGCTAAACTCCTGTGGACGGATCAAACCTCCCAGTTGTTTATCGCTAGGCGTACTTTCGCGAGACGAGGAGGAAAGGAGCAGAACTAGGATTTAGACCAGAGAACGCCATTCGCACGGAATACGTTAATCTTTTCCAGTAACGCATTGCGGTACTTTCCACTGAAAGAGACGGGTACCGGACTCGACTCACCTGTCCGGTTTTACCCTACTTCTCGGCGATTCCTGCGATCGGAGTTCCTCGTTCGCGCCTGATGTCGCTCGACAGTCAGAAGCGGATTCTCGGTGCCGTCGCGAGGCGGGAAAATCTACGGGGAAAGTTAACGCGACGCCGATGATTGGCGACGGTCTCTCCGAGGTGAGCGAAGTGCGGACGCCACTTGTCTGAAGAAGATGGAAACTCGTTTCGTGCTTCGTTGCGAAGGCTAAAACCGTAACGTTCCTACCCGCTTTGCACGTCGCCGCGCCGCTCGTGTGCTGGCCAGGCCGAGCTTAAACATCGGCGAGGCTGGCCCCCCTCGCCAGACCGCAATTACATCCCATAAAGCACGATTGAGACACGGTTCGGCCATTATTCTCCCATACAGGGCCGTACAAAAGGGTCCCGCCGTTTAACGCGACGACTCTCTCCTCGCGTACGTACTTGGCTCGCGTAAGTCCCGGCACGTGTCGGAAGAAAAGCGGAAAAAACGCTTTTGGACTCTCGGATGCAATTTTCTTCCGATCTTGTGAGGGTATTGGGATTTCAATGAGGACCGTAAGGGCCGTCTCGAGGATCGATCGCTACGTGAAACGGTTGTTCTCTCAAAGATGAGATCTCAAGATGAAAGGTCATCTTCATCGGAGATGAAAACTGCACGGGAAAAAGTTGATGACTGGCCGGGGGAATATGTCTTCGAAAGAAATCCTTTGGAGAGATCACTCGAAATTTATTGGAAAGTCCTCGAGACTACATCTTGCGAAGGTACTGGCCCTTTATGCCTCGCGAGTATCTTCGAAAATGGTTACGAGCCAGGCAGGATGATAATGGTAATCAATTCTACTCAATTCTACTTTAATCGTCGATCTTTTTCCACACGATCCCTCTATGACCTTGCCTCTCACCCGTTCCTCTGGTAATCGAAGAAACTCGAAGCACGTTTCGCTATGGTGCGATTATGCCGCCTCTTGGGACTTTATGAAGCAATTACCGTGGCACTAATTAGAGTAGGAGCGCCGGTTTGGCAGGACTTGCTTCATTTTTGTTCAGGATGTCGGTGATGGGAGTGACGGAGGCGAGCGTCTCGCGATCGCCGTCTCGACGAACAATCCCTTTTGAATCCCAAGGTCTGAAAGCCAAATTAAACAATCTCCGATCTAAGTTTTTGCGTTTATATCTTTTTTCTGTGATGGATTCGTTTCATAATTATAATTGAAAAAAAGATACAACTTTGAAAAAAGCAAGTAGATGGGAGTTCATTAAAGTAGATGAACTTTACTAAAGTCCGACGCGAGGCCACCTCTTCGTTCCCATCTCTCTATTCACGTGCGATGCAACTGTCAATTCTGATGACAGAGGACCACAGACGAGCGTGTCACGGACGAATCATTGAGCCGGCTTAAGGGGGGAGCCTGCTTTAGAACGCTGAAAATAAGGTATATTTTACGAATTGTTTTTGGAGAAACTATACAGCGGATCATTATAAAACTTTGATGCATTTATTAGTACATGTTTAAAGATAAACAAAATTATTTTTTGATTTGAATATATCGCTTGTAGAGGTCGTCCTGGAGAAATCTTAGTGCGGCCGCGTCGCCGGCATTGCAAATTGGTGAGCATTCTCCTGCCTCCGAATTTCGTCTAAACTGAAAAATTGAAATATCTTCTCGTTATTTATGAATTCCCATCGTCGATGAACCAAAGAGAGAAGAAAAAAGTTGAAAAGTGCCAAAATGGTGGAGCTTGGAACACAAAAGTACGATTTTTAGGCAAAGTTTTTGAACTTTTTCATGCAAAAATAATTGTTTAACTTAATGTTTTTATGAATATTAAAGGTTCATCGACGATGGGAATTCATAAATAACGAGAAAATATTTCAATTTTTCAGTTTGGATGAAATTTGGAGGCAGGAGAATGCTCACCAATTTACAATGCCTCCAGGACGACCTCTACAGGCGATATATTCAAATAAAAAAATAATTTTTTTTATCTTTAAACATGTACTAATAAATGCATCAAAGTTTTATAATGATCCGCTGTATAGTTTCTCCAAAAAAATTCGTAAAATTATACCTTATTTTCAACGTTCTAAAGCAGGCTCCCCCCTTAACGCGTTTCGAGCGGTGGCATTAAGGGGGGAGCCTGCTTTAAAACGCTGAAAATAAGGTATATTTTACGAATTGTTTTTGGAGAAACTATACAGCGGATCATTATAAAACTTTGATGCATTTATTAGTACATGTTTGAAGATAAAAAAAATTATTTTTTGATTTGAATATATCGCTTGTAGAGGTCGTCCTGGAGAAATCTTAGTGCAGCCGCGTCGCCGGCATTGCAAATTGGTGAGCGTTCTCCTGCCTCCGAATTTCGTCTAAACTGAAAAATTGAAATATCTTCTCGTTATTTATGAATTCCCATCGTCGATGAACCAAAGAGAGAAGAAAAAAGTTGAAAAGTGTCAAAATGGTGGAGCTTGGAACACAAAAGTACGATTTTTAGGCAAAGTTTTTGAACTTTTTCATGCAAAAATAATTGTTTAACTTAATGTTTTTATGAATATTAAAGGTTCATCGACGATGGGAATTCATAAATAACGAGAAAATATTTCAATTTTTCAGTTTGGATGAAATTTGGAGGCAGGAGAATGCTCACCAATTTACAATGCCTCCAGGACGACCTCTACAGGCGATATATTCAATTAAAAAAATAATTTTTTTTATCTTTAAACATGTACTAATAAATGCATCAAAGTTTTATAATGATCCGCTGTATAGTTTCTCCAAAAAAATTCGTAAAATTATACCTTATTTTCAACGTTCTAAAGCAGGCTCCCCCCTTAACGAACGATGAGCGAAACGAAGACATTATATCACTTTAAACACGAACCTTGGGGAAAGCGTTCCGGGAATGCGACCAGACGAAACCTTTAAAAATGACAGGATACGCTTCTCTAATCCGTTGTAGAATGCGCTCTACATTGCTCCAGTCGTTCCGAACGTTAGTTGAGACTCTCGAGCATCTGAAATCTCCAATACAATTTCGAAATAAAATATAACAATATATTTCTGGAAACAATTCACCGCGATCGCGATCCCTTACAACGTAAGGGAAACGTTCGGCGCATCTGTCGCTAAACGTTCATATCCGTTTTCAACGTCGTCAGCTGTTCTTTTTTCGAGCTTTCGTACGAAGCCCTTAATTTGGCACGTGTTGCACTCTTGGCTATTGTTGGCATGATGATCGGGTTGGTGCGCCCGTCTTCCTTCGCTTCGTCGCCGATCTTTCGCACGGCGAACAAGCGGAGTACACGGTGATAATGCGTGGTTCTCGGGTGTGTGCGGCACGCGTGTTCTTCTCGACGGTTTTCGCCTATCTCGAGTTGTTACCCGCTGAATATTATAATACCGCACGAAAGAGCGGTCTCTCCGCCGGCGCCGAGGATCTTCGTGAATGTTGTTAATGCGATCGGGAATTGATTTTCCTCGGTCCTCGTTTGGTATTCATAGGCAAAGAGTAGTTCGTCGCATTATTCGTGTCGCCTATGAATACAAAAGACGTTAGTTCAAGAGAATTTTATTAAAGCGATTCACTCTGGAGAATTCTACGAGAGATTCCTACGGGAATCCCAGTCGTGCGTGCGGTTTGAAAAGATAACTATTTCGAATAAACTGTTCCTCTCAATAAAGAACGTGGAACAATAATTGGAGGATTAAGCAGGACGATGCGTTGGGTGAAATCATAATTCTCTCGTGAGATTCAAAGATTCATTACAAATTCAAGCGAATTAATTACGTCCCGCATTTGTCACTTCGCATCGAGTTACATCCAACGGGGATCAATGACGTTTATTATCAATAACGATGTTAATTATGTTAATGTTTTGCGATGTGTCCACATTGAGTGCGCCCCGTGCATAATGTAATATAAATATTGTGACTGCACAAATCGAGCACTGCGATAATCAAATTGCATGACAATTGTAGGTAAAAGAATGATTTTGCCCTTGTGGTCCAGTCGCGGATCCCACGCTTGAATCTCTCCCGATGAACGATGTCCGATATAGTGTCCAGTTATTATTGCCACTTGCATGCACCGATAGGAAAAGTGGGGGTGGCGGGTAGCTTTAATCCTGTTCGCACGCGAATCACCTTTGCCTTAATACTAAAACTTCATGACTTGCAGGAGCTGAAGGAGAGCTTCAATTACGGCCTCTTCTGCCCGCCGGTGAATGGAAAAGCCGGGAAATTCCTGGACGAGGAACGCCGCCTCGGCGATTATCCCTTCAATGGACCCGTCGGATACCTGGAGGTAAGAGGGACGCGCCCTTTTTCCTTTTTCCTTTTTCTTTTCCCAGGTCGTTTTAGCAGGCTGCGAACTTTCGCACAGTCGTACAATCGAACGTGCTAATTCCGTTCATTATTGTTAGCCGCGAGGGAAGACAATACGAGGATGTTTATTTCAGTCGGACAGTTTACAAACGGCTTTAGCGTGTGTCGAAGGCTTCCCGTTTTAGTAACGGGAAGAGTCGAGTAGACCGTCGACAGGTCCACCTTGCGCCTGATAGGATCTAGTTACGTCATATGTCTCTGAATAGCGAGTAGGTGGGAATATTTCTTTGGCCGTTGCAAAGTATACGATCAATTAACCGTGTCGGAATTGAGAAGATTTTACGCGAAGAATACCGTGAGAAAATAATAAAAAGAAAACGATGCATTTCGATAAATGAAATCTCTTCGAACGATTCTAAGATGTTGCAACTTTCTGTTTGTTTGTTACGTCTCCAATATAATCTTCATATTAAGCATTCCATTTTCCAAGTCGCAAACCCTCGAAGAGGCGAACGATATCGTTTCCGTAACGTAACGAGAAGGAGAGGTCGCGGGGCAACGCGTTACGTAATTAATCATCGCGATGATCTCCGCTATCCTCGCCACACATAAATCACTCGCGGTGGTCACGATGCGACGAATTCGCTCGGGCGCGCGCGCGCGTACAACCCGCGATGACTGTTGAAATGGGATTCGCGAAAAACAAATAATCCGGTCCCGGATTAACGAGACCTGGATCCTGTCCCGCGGTTTTCTTGCGTAACCGGTGCCAGTTCTCATCATCGTCCTCTCCTCCGTCGAGTTCCCCTCGTCTCCCTCGTCCTCTTCTTCTTCTTCGGCCGGTCCGGCCCCGATCGGTTCCACCGTGCCAGCTGCACGTCTCCGCTTCGTCGCGGGAGATTCACTTTCAGGGACGGCTGACTCATACAGCTTCTTTGAGCCGTCTTTAAGCCGCATTCACCTCGCGCGAGTTACAAATTACATGGGGCCCGTCGACGAAAAACTCGCGTTTAACGAACGCCTGTCAGCGGGACTCCCGCTGGACAATGGGGCCCCGCGGTTTCGAAAACCATAAGCCTACGGATGTGTCGCGAGGGTCTTGGCAGAGTACTCCCCTGCGGGACCACGTATTCTCTTAGTAAACACTGACGTTGCGGGTTCCAACGGAGCATCATGTTCCGCAAAAATTTGCTTCTTATTAGAGTGTTAGTATTGGCGTCGCTAATGAGTTCATGAAATTTTCTCAAGTTTCATCGAAATTTTCATCAACGTGGAAAATTCGTGTCGGACGAACGAGTCGTGAACGTAAGACAAAATTATGTGAAATTGTTTCGATTGTCATTATTAAATACGATAAAAATCAACTTATCACCTTTACAGACTACTATATAAACAAGATTGAATAAGAGATTTTACTTGTACATTATTGAAAATGAAAAATGAGCCTTCCGTCCAAAATCGCAACAATATTAGCCTTCTCTCGACAAAGCTTCCTCGTTACAATAATCGATCTCGCTGTCAATAGTCCAAGCCGTTTTCGTCGAAAGCCGGAGCTGGATGAAGCCGGTTTCAGGGTCGCTTCGACTCAGTCTAGTCTCTTTGATCACCTGACGATCCGTTCATTTCGTGCGAGTTACGTATCGCTGGACAAGATAGGACAAGACAGGACAGAACGTGGGCGACAGACCACTTTGGCGAACTCTGACTATACATGAAAGAAAAGTGAAAATTGACGGCCGCGTGTCAGTGACGGGCGACCTGTCAGCCGTACGTGGCGGAAGATAATCATTTATTAAACGAGTTACATGGGATGGACTCTCGAGCGTACGCGACATTCAGGAATCTATTCAAGATCAGCATGGATTATGCATTCTTTCGCGATTTTATCACACGGGGAATTATCTCTCGGCAGGGCGAATAAAAACTCACTTTGCGGCTTTCCCGTGCTGGCTCGCTCGTTCGCTTTTTATCCGCGTCGATACGTTCGACTTCCTCGCGTACCTTCGCGAGTGAACGAACTCTTGTCCGTCGCGGGATTTCGCGGCATCCCCAATTATCATTTTCCACCCCCTAAAGCTCGCTGCTCGATACCCGCGGCCTGTTAATATCGCAGCCGAGATAAAACAGCACCGTTAGTCCCGCTGCTTTATCGTACTCCGAGT
Source organism: Ooceraea biroi (assembly GCF_003672135.1). Lineage (NCBI taxonomy): Eukaryota > Metazoa > Arthropoda > Insecta > Hymenoptera > Formicidae > Ooceraea > Ooceraea biroi. The sequence continues at coordinate 3,844,073 of NC_039517.1, read as the reverse complement.
TGCCGGTGCATCCGTTCGCGTCCACAACGCGATCAAAGCGTCCGATGTGATCCGCGCGCCGATGAGGATGATGATGATGATGATGATGACGCGTTCCGCACTTATGCATCCGGTGCTGCCGGTGCGCGCTGGCACAGTGGTCCCCATCGTGCTGTTATTGTCGCGTACAACGCGGCCACGCGGTCGGCAGCACCAAAAAGAAATCGCGCGAGAATCGACGAGATGGTAAATTTTTCAGGACGTCGTTTCCACAATGCGGCCGCGCGGAGAAATTTCCCGCGGCTAAGTGCCACGTAAATCACGAGGCACGTGCTCGTAAATTGCGTTTGGAATATTCGATAAACGCGTGAATTAAATTGTATATTTCAAGGCAAAAAAATAAATTAAACATCACGAAATTAAATAGCAGAAATACGAGTGCATAGGGGTACCGCGTTGCCCTTGTTAATTTTCGGACAATCTCCGAGATTGACGAGCGTTTTGTTCGACGAATAGAGCGCAGAATGCGGGTGACGTCGAGGAAAGCGTACAAAGGATGAGGCCGAGATTGAAATTTTCGATAGGAGAGAAAGGGAGAGTATCAGGCTAAGCCTCCCGAAGACGGGACCTCGTATACGCATCTTATGTCACGTCCGGTGTATTGCGTATTCATCGATAACGGAGAAATACGCGTGACGAACAGTATTCGCAGTAGATTATAAGAAACGGCAATTATAACCGTCCAGGTGAGACGATACGGCGATGAGATATACTTACGCGATAGCCATTCGCGACGCTCTCCGCGATGTATTTACATAAGTACCGTGCTCCTGCAGCGGCTCCAGGTACCGCGACAAATTGCACGCGACGATCACTCAGGATGAAACGCCCGGATATCTTGCTCCCGATGTAAATCGCGGTTTTATTTTCAGCCGCTACGTGCAATGTAGAATACAACTGATTCGCGAGGCGGCGAGCGCGGTACGAATTTCACGCTTTTACGTCGACGAGATGGAAAGTGATGTCTCGCTAATAGTCTCTCTTTCTCTGTACATTTATCCGTGTACGCTCGCGAGTCCGGTGCGGATTTCGCGCGAGCGTTATCGCTGAGATGAATTCCAGCTCAAATACAAGAGGCGGGTGTACAAGATGCTGCATCTGGATGAAAAACAGCTCAAGGCTATGCATACCAGGACGAATTTGCGAAGGTTACTGGACTACGTGCAGAGCAGCCAAGTCGAGAAGATCGCGAAGATGTGCAGCAAGGGGCTGGATCCGAATTTCCACTGTCAGGAAACTGGAGGTAAGAAGTTCACTCGCCTGATTGCAGGTCCATGAAAATTGCGGAAACATTTCCTGCGTTCTGATATTCTCGTTGAAATGTCTGTAAAATAAATGAATTTCCCTCTTTTTCTCGATTTTAGAAACGCCGTTGACCCTGGCGACGACGCTGAAAAAACCATCAAAGGTCATAATCGCGCTGGTGAACGGCGGCGCTCTGCTGGACTATCGAACGAAGGAGGGTTTGACGGCGATGCATCGCGCCGTTGAGCGCAACAGTCTGGAGGCGGTGAAAACGCTCCTGGAGCTCGGTGCCAGTCCGAATTACAAGGATACGAAGGGCCTGACGCCGCTCTATTACAGCGTAATCTACAAGACCGATCCGATGCTCTGCGAGACGTTGCTCCACGATCACGCGACGATAGGAGCGCAGGATCTCCAGGGCTGGCAGGAAGTTCATCAGGTTTTGTAGATTGTTCTCTTTCTCTGTCTCTCGTAGACGTAGACCGTTTCGTGGACGAGCATACGGTTACGGCTGGCCGAGAAGGCGGCTCGTACTCGTAGGATTGAACGATTTCCGCGCCTAATACGCGCCTACTCGGTCGCATATCCGCAGGCGTGTCGCAACAATCTGGTGCAGCATCTGGACCACCTGCTCTTCTACGGCGCCGACATGAACGCGCGCAACGCGTCCGGTAACACGCCGCTGCACGTGTGCGCGGTGAATAACACGGACGCCTCGTGCATACGTCAGCTACTCTTCAGGGGCGCGCAGAAGGACGCGCTCAACTACGCGAACCAAACGCCGTACCAAGTCGCCGTGATCGCCGGCAACATGGAACTCGCCGAAGTCATCAAGAACTATCAGCCGGAGGAAGTCGGTGAGTTATGAACGTCACACCAAGTGTCAAGAATCGAGCCCGAGCTCGAGCTCTCGCGATGAGGGACGGGTCGAGTAAGGAGAGAGAGAGAGAGAAAGAGAGAGGAGGTCAAGCAAGAACGCCGGGGGTGTGGAGGAGGATCCGGACGCAGGAAACTCGCTTGGAGAGGTCGAGGCGTGATGCTGCAAGAATAAACGACAGACGTTGACGATCTTCTTCCTTCCCCCCTCTGCGTTCGCTCGGTTCTTTCTCCCTTTCTCTCTCCCCGGACATTGTTCCGTCGTTCTCGGCAACTCCGCTCGCGCAAGGATGATAACGGCGGCGCGGCGGTAATCGTCCTTCCGGGATCACGAATGGGACGAACGGGCTCGGGAGGCGGACAACCGTAATCTCATTATCCGACGAGGATTTTTTTCAATTTTCATTCGCCACACCCGTGACGGTCGATCAGCGTGATTGTTCGATTCTAATCCCTCGTTTACGAACGCATGTCGCGTTTTATTAGATAAGTTAAAGCCCTCAATGCCGGGCGTCGCCGAGTCGCGAGTGAACGTGGCAGGTTTCGGGGCTGATACAACGCGATATAATTCCCGCCGTAATTCCTGATATAATTCGCGATCAGATTCGATAGGGAATCGAAATAACTCGTCGGGCGCCTCTCGAATAATGACCAGTTATCGTGCTATCGGCATCACTGTTCCATATCCCGCGCTTAATATCTACGATTTTGTTTGCCGAAATGAAAGTCGCGCATGGTCGCGACGCCAGTGACGTAACAGAGTTCACAAACGTTATCTGATAAGGTGCGAAATGGGTGGCCTAGAGACCGCGTTAGGCATTTATACATGGCATGATTGTAGTTTCGCATGGGGCATGAGCATGTGCACGCTGCTGCTTTTCCCGTAACGTAGTAGACGTATTAGCAGATAGTCTCGATCGCGTAGCTACTTGTGTGAGGTAGCTGCCTCCTGAAACTGTATAACATGTAACACAAGGTGCGTTGTGAGTGTGACGTACGTACGTATGCAAATGTATCTCCATTTACTACCTGTGTCTGTGCTCTCTGTGTGACGAAGTAAAAGTAACGTAAAGATTTACAATCATGTCATGGGAATTTTGGTGGTGATGGTCGTGTATGACACGTCGAGTACGTTTTGTGATACCGAGGAGAAGTAACGACACTACCTCTTGATAGATTGCTTTCCAGTAACTGATGGTACTGTATCTTTGGTTCACTGTCGAATATATATTGGGTCAGTGCTGCCGGACCGGGAGAAATCTCGCGCCGTTCTTAATCCGTCACTTCCACGCTGCATACTGCAACTTGGCAATAAATATAAATTCCGCGTCGGAAAATATCTCGTATATTAGACACGCTACTGATGGATTTCTGATCCGTATCTCTCTACCGTTTATCACCGATTTCATTCGTGTTTGACGTTTTCGCTGCTATCGGTGTCGGCACATCGGGTCACTAAATTAAAAATATCCTCACGCGATACCGGACGGTCCGCGATGTGACGTTCTCTTCTGGCAGCATTGAATTTGCAAGAGTGTCTTGACTAGTAATGTTTGGTAGTTTTCGAGGTACGTTGTGAATCTACGTGGCATCGCGAGTCGTCGGAGTAGAGGAATCCTGAAGAGACGACATTCCGACGACCCGGCGACGGCGACGTCGATCGTTTATGCACATGACGTATTCCGATGAGATTTACCCGTAATCTCGAGCACATTGTATCGCACAAAACGGATACAACGGAACGGGGATGGAGTCGTTATCCTTGCGTGTGCTTTCTACCGCTTTTTCGTCGGCACTAAAAGGACAAGGAGCGATATCTGGTTGTCCGGGGCAGAGCCAATAACTGTCATCGTCGCCATCGTGAAGCAACATTGTGCGCGCGTACATGCGTGCGTGCGTGCGTGCGTGCTTGTATACGACGGCGATCGCTTGTAAATTCGCTTTGCAAAATTCCCGCACGACGAACTTTCGTGATACCGAAGGATCGATCGTGGAGGCCGGAGCTTCGGCCCGACACCTCCTTTTAACGAACAAAATGCGACTAACACCAACGCGCATTCGATAGAAAGCGGTAAATATCGCCGTGATACTTGACGCGCGTGCCGATTAAGTGATTTGTCCGGTATCCTAGTTCTAGTCGTGAAATGTTGTCCCGCGCGCGGCTCTTGATAAACGTGTAACCATTTTCAACCCTAAACAGTACGGGTGGTACCGGACAAGAGTCCTCTGTAACTCCAAGATTTGATTTTGAACGTGGTCTCTTACATTACATACATTGAAAAGTTTGTGAAAATCAAGAAGCTTATGCTGTTTAGGGTTTAACGATAATCGTTGAGTATCGACGAGTCATTTGACACAGTTTCGCATCTCGGCCCTGAAGAGAGTCTCGCCGTCACTCGTCTACGCGAAAAGAAGACAACGATGCGAGTGCATCGTGCGCGCGCGTGCCTACTTGTAAGGCTAAGTAATCCTTTCTTTACTTACCCTTGCAACCCTTGCGATTTTCCAGTACCGTTTAAAGGGCCGCCACGCTACAACCCGAAGCGGCGATCGGTGGCCTTCAGTGGCACCTCCACGATGATGATGACGACGAGCTGCTCGGCGAGTAATCTGGGCACCCTCACCAGGATACCGTCCACCGAACAGCACACGGCGTCTAGCGCCGGTAGTGGTACCCTCACCAGAACCATCTCGGTGGAACAGTACTCGACAATCACGCGGGTACCGTCCGCCGAGCAGTATGCCAGCACCACCGCGGCGGCGGCGGCAGCGGTGGCTGCCGCGAATCTGAACCGAGTACCGTCCACGGAGCAACCGTATCCGTCTCCCCCGTCGTCCGGCACGCTCGTGCGGGTCGCATCCGAGGAGAAATACGCGCCTGCCGGCGCCGTGTTGAGCAGGGCCTCGTCCGGTGAGCGATATGACGCCACCTTGACTAGAGTACCGTCCACGGAGCAGTATCCCTCCACCGGTGGTAGTGTCACGATCATCGGTCAGTCGACCGAGCCGGGCCACCACGGGACCCTTGGCAGAGTACCGTCCGTAGAGTCGAGCAGAAACGACTTACCGTCGAGAATACCGTCCGAACAGAACGGCCACCGACTGACGTCGGAGTACCAGAGCCTGAATTCCCTGAGAGATCTTAACGCGAGGTAAGCATAGGGTGGAAACCACCGCGCGATCGACCCAAGTCGCGACGAGCTCGCGACGGATTGGCGAGCGTCGCCAATCGCCGCTAAAAAGAAATGATTCGGATAAAAACGAGAGCTAGAGCAGATCCACACACGTGGAAGGGAAGACGCTTCTTTCCTCGGGAAAACGTGCTTCGTCACTGCGACGAAGACGAGGTCGTTCGGTACATTCCGCGATCGCCGATGCTTCGCTCCGACCAGTTCGACCACCATGCGGTCTCATCCTGGTCGACGCGAAGCACGGTCGATCATCGGCGTGTACTCTAAGAGTTGTACGCACCATTTCAAGATTGCCGAGCGCCACGGAGAATTATACAAACTTGAGATTGGAGGGCCTGACGAGGCTGCAAGAGCACCGGCTCGAGCTGCAGCACCGCCTAGATATGCACAGAACGCAGATGGAGATGCCGCCGTCGCCGTCGCCGAGCAGCAGGAGTTTAGCGCCTTTCAGCTCGGCCAGCTCGAGCTTGTCCGAAGGCAGCAATCAACCGTCCGGCGAGGACTCGGCCAGCATCGTCACAGGTACACTATTCTTTTCTCTTTCTAATACCTCCCCGACTCCTTCTGCGCCCGAACTTTGACGGTGAGGGGATCAGAATCGGAGATCTGCTCCTCGATGATCCACGAACTGCGGAAGCCGTGTAGATACTCTGGATTTCAAGAGAGAGAGCGCCAACTGCCAAAGGTACGAGGAAGCGGACAATCCTTTTGTCGCGTGCAATGACGGCAATTGATGTAACATCGTCATGTACACCATCACCACCAAAAAACCGGCGGTGCGCGTTAGGAAAGAAGGTGGTCTCAAGCGACACGATGAGAGAAAGATTGATAATCAGACGATGGCTTTGATGGTTCGTGCATGCTTCCGTTTTGATGTCCCCGAGGATATTAGAGACCTTCGAGAGTTGGTGGCTCCTGTTTGCAATTTTGCGAGCAGGTCGGGTTGGACAGAATCTCGCAAGGGGCGATATGTTGCGCTTATTTCTTAGGATGCGACGAATGTGATTGGGCGGCTGGCGATTCTTAGCGCTCTTTTTGCGTAGAGCACACCTAGGCGAGTCGAGTTGAGTTGATTTTTTTGAGGCCGAGTACGCTGGAGTTTTGATTTAGCGTTATAAGAGTTAGCCGTTCTTTCTCTCTTTCACTGTCTCTTTTTTTCTTCCTCTTTCTCTGCCTCTCTTAAAGGGTTTCGATCTTTTGCATGGCGTTTATCGCTCGGTAAGGCGATGCGGGGACGAACGCGAGGCATCACGCTGAGTATATCCGACCGTTGTCGATTTCTAGACAAGAGCCTTGGCGACACAGCGTCCGACGTGATCAGCGACAGTTCCGGGGTGGGAACCTCACAGTCGGACACGACTAATTCATTATCCATTCCCGGCACGACGGTGGTCTGCGTGGAGAGCTACAGCAGCGGGATCACCGGCCATCTGACTATCAATCAAGGAGACATACTTGAAGGTACACCACATCAGGCAATCCGACAAATGTACTGCTCGTCTCTCGTCTAGCTTCGTTGCCTTCGCTTCGACAGCGACGTAACGCCGTTCGCTCGATGTTCCGTGACTTTCCGCGTTCCCCATAATTAAACACCGCAATTAACACCGTGCTCCGTAATCTGGGACGATGGTCTCACTCTGCCTCTCTCGATTTCTGTTTTGTAGGTAACGCCCAGAAATATTATTCTGATAGCAAGCGTGTTTTTGTTTCTTTATTTTTAACAGTCACCGGTGCTACCGATTGCGGCCTCCTGGAAGGGATCCTGCGCGGACAGGGTACCGGTTTATTTCCCGCACATTGCGTTCAGGAGGTCAGACTGCGTCACACAAACATACCATTAGGTCCACCACAGCCCGCCAGAGACGGACGGAACAGAGTTCTCGGCCGCAGAGAATCGCAACACAAGTATTTCGCTACCGCGCCCAGATTAAAGAAACCGTACGTTCGATATTTCGTCACGTTGTTAAGCTGTCTCGTAACGAGATTCAGTAAATCATTTTCAATGAACCTTCAGCGTAACATCGGAGCCGCGAACCGTGGTCCTTCATCGTTCGAGAAAAGGGTTCGGTTTCGTACTGCGCGGCGCCAAGGCCACCTCACCACTGATGGAATTGACACCATCCGCCAGGTATCCGGCGCTACAATACTTGGATGACGTCGATCAAGGAGGTGTGGCTGATCTAGCGGGTCTCAGGAAAGGAGATTTCCTCATTCAAGTAAGCCCACAGACGTTTTTCATTTACTGCATAGTGCAAAGAGAATCTGTTATAATATTGGGTCGTCCGGAAAGTTCGTGCCGATTTTTAATAGATGGCGTTGGAACATGTCTGAATACATCAATGTTATTGAAAACATACGATTTATATACATATGCTTAAAGGTGACATTTCAACGCATCTTTAGGAAAAAAGTTGTTTCAGATAAATTGATTCGTGTCAGTTTTGTACTCTTTTCAAGATGGAAGAAAACAAAGAACATTTTAGACACTTGATGCTTTTCTATTACCGGAAAGGCAAAAATGCCTCACAAGCAACAAATTCGATATGTTCTGTTTACGGAGAAGGCGCTTTAGCTGAAAGAACCGTACGTGAGTGGTTCGCTAAGTTTAGAGCTGGTGATTTTAACCTTAAAGACCAAGAACGCTCGGGCAGACCCTCTACTACTGATGATGACCAAATCAAGACACTGATCGAGAATAACCCGCGCTACACGACACGTGAATTAGCAGAGATACTGAAAATATCGAAAACCACTGTCCACGATCATGTAGTGAAGCTTGGTTACGTAAGTCGCTATGATGTATGGGTTCCGCATAATTTGGCCGAAAAAATTTAATGGATCGCATTTCCATCTGCGACTCGCTGTACAAGCGCAACGCAAACGTACCGTTTTTGAAGCAATTAGTGACGGGTGACGAAAAATGGATCATTTACAACAATGTAGAACGAAAAAGATCCTGGGGTAAGCGAAATGAACCAGCATTAACCACTCCGAAAGCCGGCCTTCGTCCAAAAAAAGTCATGCCCGTGTCTGGTGGGATTGGAAAGGAATCCTATATTATGAGCTCCCACCACACAACCAAACGATAAATGCAGATAAGTACTGCTCGCAACTGGACGAATTAAAGACAGCGATTCAGGAAAAACGTCCAGAATTAGCTAATAGGAAGGGCGTCGTGTTCCATCGGGACAATGCCAGACCTCATGTTTCTTTGACTACCCGACAAAAATTGTTGGAGTTTGGCTGGGATGTGCTACCTCACCCACCGTATTCACCAGACATTGCACCTTCAGACTTTCACTTATTTAGGTCTTTGCAAAATTCTCTTAGCGGCAAGAACTTCAACTCTTTGATCGACATAAAAAACCACCTTGAGGAGTTTTTCGTCGAGAAACCTAAGAAGTTCTGGGAGAATGGAATCTTCCAGTTGCGTGAAAGATGGACAAAGGTTGTGAAACAAAACGGTGCATACATAAGTCAATAAATATTTATCGACATAAAAAAATGTTGCCTTGGAATTTTCCTTCAAAATCGGCACGAACTTTCCGGACGACCCAATATATCAGTTTCCAAGGTTTTTATATAGAATTTTTATACTTTATCCTTCGCGCGCGCATGTGTGTGTAAGATAAATCGTTCTTTTACGTAAATGTTGCAGATTAACGGCGAGGACGTGACAACGGCCTCCCATGAACACGTGGTCGATCTAATTAGGAAATCGGGAGAGCTGGTGCGAATGACCGTGGTCTCGCCAGTGATTAGTCTTCCGAATTCTCAGTCGGCGGCCGCGTTACCAACTAGTCAACCCATTCAGAGACAGTATGCAACCTTGCCGCGCAAGGGTAACAACAATGTGGCGATCGGTGGTACGCTTGGCAGGTCTCCAGCTCCGATGCCACCGCGAAGGGATCCGAAGACCACGCTAAGCGTCGGTCGGGCGAGGGCGCGATCGATGGTCGCGGGATTAGGTAATCGTCGTCCGATTTCGCGACGAATAATTAACATTGAAATTGTCACGCTCTTTCACGTGATTTTTCACATTTCTCACAGAGGGAGGCGGCGAGAAAGACGATCGTGACGAAATCGCGTCGACCGGTGCAAAGTCCAGCAGCGCGGAATCGATCCACATGCCGCAGCAACCGTCAACCGGATCGAACACCGGTCAGAACACACCGGTACAACCGAGAACGGCCAGTATTCGATCTCGCCCAACTTCGAGCAGAATCACCGCCGCGGAACTTGAAGTAACTATCTCCCACCTGTTCGCGGCACGCGCGCCGAACACGCTCCTTCTTTCTTGCTCGATCACTGAATCTATCCGCGCGCTCGTTGTCCCCGAATTGAATGGCATTGTGTGCACGAGACGAGACCGAGGCTTCAGCTTCGTCCTTTAATTTCTCTTCCAGGAACTATTTCAGCGACAGCAGGGTAGCGCCGGCGGTCAGTACAGCTCGTCCATGATGAGCTCGTCTCACTTTCAGACTACTGGTCAGTCCATCAAGTCACATCCGTCGTCCCCGGCCAAGACCGGCAGGGTATACGCGAGCGTAGCAGAGATGAAACGCAAGGGCAAAGTAAGGACTCGCCACACTCTCAAGTTACGAGCTCGCGCTCGCGCTCTCGCTCGCGTTTCTCTTTTTTCACATCCCCCCCCCCCCATAGTTAACACTAAGCCCCTTGACGAAGAGAGCCGCCCTAAGAAATGGACATTAACGTGTTTCGTTCTGCTCACATCTCACCCAGTAGTAGTTTGATCGAATTCTTTCGACCGCCCCTTTAGACAGCTACTTTTGGATCATCCCTTAGTCTCTAATAGACGTTTTATTCCCCTGCTCGTTTTTTCTCGTTATTATACCCATCGAAAGTAACTCATTGATACACCCGATGGTTAAGGATGTCCCTTAAGAAACCGTCTACCAGCGTCGAAAGCGTCATCCGGTGAATCCTCTTCTCTCTGGGCGATGGTAATGGTGGTTGTTTTTTTTGCATGTGTGTTATAGTTTGCGCGCAAGCCGGTGCGAGTGCACAGCAAGGGGCGTTCCTGGTGCGGGCGAGACGACGAGGACTGCTACTTATATTACTGATCGAAAATACTTTGTTTCTAGCTCGTCCGTGGCTTGCATGATTTCAGGTGACTAAGCTATTTGCTAAATGAAAAAAAGAAGTCTGACGTCCGCAAGGACGTCAGATGCCACCTACAGCTTCGTGTTCACGCCTCAAAGTATGACTAACCAGTTGCGCATCTGCATTTAACCAAGTTTTGCAATCCCTCAGTTTCTTATCTCGCTCTCTTCGGGATTGGTTCTAAGCATGGAAGGCTAACTAACGCGACACATAATTATCTTTCTACGTGTCGTTCTTCGCAGCAATCGACAGCATTAACATATTTAGATAACACTTCGCTGAGAAGCAGCAATGGTAGTGGGCTGGCATTTAGTCACGGTAGTTTGGAGTTCACGCTTGGAATACGCTTCCTTCTGGTAATCACGTTTTCCAATGTTCCCTTCGTCTATTTCACTCCAATCTGTGTCCTTTCGACAATCCAGTTGTAAATTGCAGCTCCACTGAACCTTCACATTCCTCAAGTTTCTCAAGTTAGCAAGGCGTCGACGCCACGTGTTTGCAAGTCTGCAGCCTGTACGAACCTCTCACCTTTACGTTTGCAGTCGCAGTCGAGAGTACGCTTCTTCGGTGGCTTAGGCGGCGGTTCCGATCTCCACAGGGACTTCCACAGTACGCCGGATCTCAACGTGCAAGCTCAGTCGTCGTCCCTTCTGGCACCTAAATGTCATAGAAGCCAGGAAGACGTAAACGCTCTGAATGGTAGAAACGGGCTTCCACCGCCGAATCATCCGCCGCCACCTCCGCCGGTCGGACAAGTCGTCAAAGTGAATATCGGCGCTAACGTGCCGGACGTCGTTTCGCCAGCTTCGGTCTACGACAACATGGCACATATCCAGCAAGTCAAAGGTAACAATCAGCTCTTTAATGAGTCGTTCTCAAATTTACGGTTATACATAATTCGTAATCTTTCACCATGAAAAATATGAATGTTAGCAGAACTCGCGGCGGCTGCGGCGGAAGGCGGTTATGGAGTGATGTCGAGCTTCCGGCCGTCGAATAGCGCGAAACTGTACGCCTCGCCGGAAGACATGAAGACTGTCGGCTACCGTTCGCGAAGTCTACCGGCGCACACCAACCGCTCGCACCTCAGGAAGTCTCACAGTCTCCGCAACACGTCAAACAGCGCGACGTTCAAGTCGACCGGCAGCCAACAAGCACTGAACAGCAACGTCAGCAACATGAACAGCAACGGAAACGGCAACAATTCGACCAACAATCAGTACGCACAGCCGTTGAAGACCAACAGGAGTCACAGCACGGCTGGTATTCGCGAGCGGAAGAAAAAGACTGTTGTAACCACTAGCTCGTCCGTCACGAATTTGTCGTCGATCGCGTCTGGCGCGAACGGTACGCCCACGGTGCCTTCTTCGGCACCACCGATTCCCGAGCCAGATTACAGTCTGTCGGAATCAGAAAATGACGAGGGCGAAGACGAGACGGACGAAGACGGCGAATCGGAGATCGCGAAGGAGCTGGAGAAGGCAGCGGCGCGGGAGAAGCTGGAGGCGACGCGAGAGACATCCGGCAACTCCAACACGTCTGGCTCGAGTTCATCCGGCAGCGGTTCGCTGCCGCATTCGTTTAGCGTCGAGGAGATACAGAAGGTGCGCACACAGCTCAAGTCCTCCAAGAGCCACCCGAACGACTTCCTGTTGCAGCAGACGCAGCAGTCGCTCGCCGAGGATGGTGACAACAGCTCGAGCGGCGTCAGCTCGGACCAGGACGTGCCGGTCGGACCGCCGATGGGCTTCGATGACACCGCCGTGCGGAATCTAGCCAATCAGGAGAACAACCAACATGCGACGACGGGCACTCTACTGACCAGCGTCAATCCGGTTGAGAAGGAGAGCAACCAGACTAAACGGTCGTGTTACGGCGGTAGCGGACTACTGACGAGGCACGCGGTCAGCTTGGCGCAGCTGCCGCCACCGATTGAAGCTGATGCAGAGGAACAGAGCAACGATCTGTTCGTGCCGCCGCCGCCAGAATTCAACGCCGGTCCGTCCGCTGGCAACCAGGACCAAGAAGTGGTGGTGTTCGCGCCTCCACCGCAGTTCTGCGACAACAAGCAGCAGCAGCAGAACGCTTCGCAGAATCGTGTCAAGATAATCGGCGCGATACCGAAAGTTGCCGGGAATCAGGTGAAGGCGACGGGCGGACGGTTGCCATAAAAGAAGCGACCGTGCGATGATGACGGAAGAGATTTTGTAACCACGTAAACAAGTAGATCGCGATTTCAGAGTCAATATATTTAGAGGCTTTCCGCCGCCTTTTCGGTAGTGATCGCCGCATGACGAGCGTATTAAGTATGAACTATGTATTGATGGATAAAAAAAACCGGTCGATCCAGTGAGAGAAAAAGGATCGACGATCCGCGCGGGCGTACTGTCGTATATAAAAGCGCGGTCGCTCGGACGACTTTTCTGCCAAGAATAGATCGTATTCTAATCGAGCGTCTAGCAGTCGTAGCGAGTAACCGAGGACATATTCGAGCGCGTTTTTATCAAGTAAGTCTACGAGTGTGAGCGTACGTCCGATTGCACCGCAATAGAGGGTTGGTTTGTCGCACATCGAGCGCACGATCGATTATAGTCGTCCACCCACCACCCCGAGTCCGTGAGTGAGCCGACAGATCCGCAAGCCGATTCGCTGCGTCGCAGAGAGAGAGAGAAAGAGAGAGCAGCGGCCTAAGGGCAAGAAAGAGCAAGTATTCACACGTCGACGAAAGAAGTAGCAAACAAGAGAGAGAGGAAAAAGAAAAAGAAAATGCATTAGATGCGTGTACGCGTGTGCGTGAACCGTGGCGCGTGAATGTGCGATGCATATCGGTTTGTTTTTCACGTTTCTATCGAACTGCGAGGTGTGTTTAATACTTTTTACACGACACGACACTCTATGTACCCGTACGAACGCCATCGCGAACATAGAAAATAACGGAATCGTCGAGGCAATTTTGCAAGTCGCTTTCAAAGCCGATGTTCATAAACAAATCGAGTAATATCTTACAGTTATATAACTCTCTTTAATGGAAGTTAATTTTCGTCCAAATGGAATGCACATTGATGAAAAGTCAGAGATTCATCAAACTGTTATTGTTTGTCTACTATGGATATCGGCATAAATCAATTTTAAGCATTGCGGCAGTCTCGCTCACTCTCGATCCCCTTCACCGGTGAAGCATCCTATGACCGATGACTTCGATAACGAAAAATCACGGATTAATTTGTTAATCGGACACGCAGTTTTTTTTATTCTTTTGTTTTCTCTCTCGTGTCTAGACACTGCTCAAACGCCTGATCACAAAGCTCTACTCGCGAAGTCATTAGAGATTCTTTCTAGTTTGTAATTGCAAATATTATTATTAATATTAGTATTATTATTTTATTATTATTATTATTATTATTATTATATTAATAGCATCGTTAATATGATTACACGGCGACTACGACGCTCCGCTAACCGGAGTCCCTCGGCAAAGCGTAGTCACAAAGATGTGCAGCACTTATACTTCGTTATGATGCACCGCCACTGCTCCAGCCTGTGTAAAGTAAATCGTACTCCTTCCACTCGCGTGAAAAGTTCCCTTGAGCCGGGAGACACTGTGCTTTTTGTATCCGCGCGCTCTTGCCGAGACAAGCTTGAGGATCGAGAGATCGCAATCTTTTCTTATTCTGGAAAAAAAGAAATTTTGTCGACGATCGAATCGCGTTCCTCCGGCGCGCAAGTCCGCGACGCCAAATTCCGTTTGCGGATTTTCATCCCGAAACCACTGTCACACCAATGTACATACGCGTTACGTCAACTCGAACACAATATCGCCATGCATCAAAGATGCACCCGTGACCCGCGCGCGTCTGGATGCAACGAAGGATCTCGCGGCTCTCGGCGACGCATCGTGCTACATATTGTACATATATTATATTGAGTAACGTTGCAAGTGTATCCTCGAGTATATCTCTATAATTACGATCGTCATCTCATCATTACGTTTCGCACTCGCTATGGTAGTCCTATAAGAGCGATCGAACCCTCCCGATCGTCCCTTTCACGTCTTCACGAATCACAAGACAGAAACACAAGAAGCGCATCTGGTGCGAGCGTGCGTGAGTCGCCGCGTGGTTTTGCAATCGTCAGTGAAACCGAGTCAATCATACGTTCTTGAATGTTCCTCCGATACGTTTCATCGTCGCTTCATTTCTCCACACAAGCACTAGCGAGATCTGATACAGCGTAAATATCGAGAGAATAATTGTTCCTTAAATTGACAAGTGTTTGATTGCCAAGATACTCGGGTCTCTGAGTACTTATTTAATAAATTAACAAATTAAACAGAGAGTTGAAGAGAATTATATAAGAATATGTATGTGACGTATTTATACAATGGTATTATTGCTATTGCTTGTACATAATAATTTCAAATTAATCATTTACAATAATTTGCAACTTCTATGTAAAAATTACTATATCCATGTCATTTAATGAACACCCAACGTTCGCTCGATATTTACGTTGTTATTCATGGGATCCCGTTATCGCTCATGGGGATTAGCTTTCGTAAGCTCCCGCAGGTCAGTGAAAAGCAATACACACGTGTGCATCACGACGGCTCGTACAGTAGTACAGCAAACAGAAAGAGAGAAAGAGTGATCGGTCGAGAGGCGAGGCTTTATTTTTCTTTGCCGTGCACGTGGCGTGCGTCCGACGCACAGCACGCGCATCACTTCGGCTGTGCATGCACGTATTTGTGCACCGGATACGCGCAAGACGCGATACACGGCCGAGATATTATATAATTACGACATTCCTGCCAAAAGTAATATTAGTAGTCTTATATAATATATCAAAATTTACGAGGGAAGGAAGAGAAAAAAAGAGAGTTAACGTTGCGTACACGACACATACGTACACATACACATAAAGCGAACATACTTTGTAATCTAGTTGTTCCCTCCAGTCCCCGTCCCCATCCGCGTATCCACGTTTCTCCTTCGCGTCCTCCTACACGATCAATCGATCGAGGGACCGGTGATCTTGGAATCGATCGCGATCCAAGAACGAGCGTCCCGAGGTTCTGACGAACGATTCGGAGATCGCCGTTTTGCGCGCACTACGCGGATCTAAAACTTTCTTGTTAAACCACTAAAGTATTTATATATGTATAGAATGTATGTACATATACAGGCTGTTCCCCGCATGCAACGTTGGATTAATTGGCCGCGGAAAATTTTCATCCGGAAAAAGAGGCGCGACCCTCGGCGCGTGGAAACATCTGTTAAAATTGCCGGTTCGCGCGTGACTTGGACAGTTCCGCCAGATTAATTGATATCTCGCTGGAAATCCTCTCGAGATAACTCCCGTTACCAATTAATCCGCGTCTCGCCGGGAATGTGGCGTGTATACGGAGTGTATCTCGAAGAAGACGTTAGTAACAGGAAATTCTGTGATTTTTCTTGGCCTCGGTATTCGATTATCCACGCAAGTTACTTTACAACGTTACGTTTTGTGAGGTATCTGAACGGATTGGGAAAACCGAAATTTACATCGCTTTTGTACCTCTCCTGACTCGCTTTAGACATTTGTTATCCCGTTAACGTTTTTGCAAAGGAAAGATCGGACTTTGCGCAGAAGATTAAAATATTACTCGTACTTGTGCATTTCTTGAAACACTTTGTATATCACGTTCTGATGTGAAACGGCGAGTGCCAAGAAGAGCCGTCGAAGAAGCCGTGACTCGATAAGCCTGCGATTGACTGAATTTTGCAACACTCCTTTATTATCTTCCAGCACCTACGTTTAATCTTTCCCCTTGCTCATCCCTTTCATCCTCATCTTCTCGTCATTCTTCATATTTTAGTTATCACTATCATTAATATTATTATCAGGCAATTACTATTAGTATTTTGTATTATAGGTATTGTATTGTAAATTGCAAAGTACGTGCAATGTTTCGACGATGAATAAATAATCGATCATGTTCAATTAAATTGAAGTTTTATCTTTATTTTCAACTCCTGCAATAAATCCGTCATATCATTCCTCCGATTCCAAGAATTGCTGAAATTTTTCCGATTTTTGGACCAAAACTTGAATTTTAATAGAAGAATATAAATTGGTAAAAGGTGGCACGAGAACAAATTTCAGGAATTGCTCCAATTGAGAGCAAGAATTGTTGGTCGAAGGTGCTCTTCCGATTTCTGCCTCGAAAATTGAATTTTGTAACAGGAGAACACGAGTTGGCAAGAGGTGGCACGAGAACAAATTCCGAGAATTTTTTTATGATTTCAAGAATTGCTGACCGAAGATGGTGATCCGATTTCTGCCTCGAAAATTGAATTTTGTAACAGGAGAACATGAGTTGGCAAGAGGTGGCACGAGAACAAATTCCAGGAATTTTATAAGTGATTCCAAAAATTACTTTTTAAAATTTTCTGTCGCACTCCAATTTATGATCATCTCTGAACTGTCTTTGATCGCAAAATGGGGTAATGAGTTAAACACGATTTATATAGCACATCTTGATAACATGTAAAATCCGAAGCTTTTATTTTAAAGTATTATGAAAACTTAGATACTTCCCGCTGTGATTTTTCCTCGAGGATATTAAAAAGGGAAGATGACAAAGGTGGTAAAATAAAAAGACGTCAAATACGATATCGTAACCGTGAAATTATTTATTATTATTCTCTTACAATATCTATCTCTTTAATGTTCTTGAGCTATAAACCGTCATTCGTGTTTTGTACATGAAAGTATCCAAAAAGACAAAGCACTGTTCGACACTCGGATATTTCTCTCTTATTACGCCTCTCACATTCGCGCGCACGCCCGCGCTTCTGTCTCTTAGCTATTAGTCTGCAATTTTCTTTTTTTTTTGCAGAACTGCTATGTGGATTAATGAACACCGGCGGTGCTTTCAACGATCGGTCGATCCACACAATGAACGCAGGTTGTCGTTTTTATTATTTGGCAGTGCGAAACAACCGTGCTACCTACCGTTTCCTCTTTGCTACACAATATCGAGTCTTGTTGGGTCCTGTCAGATATGAGAAACGCTTTGTGTCATCCTCGACGAAGCGACAAGAATCATGAGATCGTTTTAGCCAGATTCGGACCGATATTGTTATGGTCGTCGCGCTTTTATGGGATTCTCGTCGCTTTGTTCACATGAAAAATCGTTTCTCTTTTTCAAGAATTCGTACGGTTCACGACGAGTGGGCTCGCCAGTTTTCGTCTCGTCCCGCGCGTACTTCGAATTTTTCTCTACACGCTATAAACCATATTTTATTTTACTTTAAACTATGCAATATATTTTCCTACTTTTATACAAGTACAAGCACTCCTCTAATCGGAGCGATCTCGCGGGGCCGCGATCGAGATTAAATCGTTAACTAATAAAGGTTCATCAACGCGCGAGTTTGGGACATGATGAAAAGAAAACGAATAATCGACTGGATATACGACACAATCGACGTGTTAAATAATAAACATAAAAATATGAGCGAGTTTATTCTTTGGAAGGAACTAACAAGCAAGAAACGTAATACTGATTACACAGATTAATCGCTAGGAGGATTCAAGCGGCCCTCGTCGCGATCGCTCGACTCTCGTCGTCACGCTTTTACATAGAATTTATAATAAATGCAAACACTATATCTGTAATAAGCTATACTTATGCACATATCTCGGGGGGTGGGGAGTCTTTGTATATCGCGTTACATTTAATTATTTATATACAGTTCGGAGCCGGGACGGGAAATCCCATCGAAAATTACATACTCCCAACCATCCTCCCGTCGTCCACTCAAAATAATATCCGACGCGATGGTCTCTCACTCTCGCAACCGGTTGCAGTTTCTTCTTTATACATCTACAAGCCCTGCAGCTTCTATCGACACGCTACTACATCCCCGTACGTCAACGACGACGAATGACTGACGAAAACTGGAGAACCGCATCGAGCCCTCGCACGCCGACAGGGTGTAATTCTCATTCTTTCTTTCGTCTCAATGCCGTGTGAGATCCTCGAGTTTGCGCACTCTCGTAGAGATACGTTTTCTCGGCTTTTTATGCTCTAACATTTAACGCGAAGATTGCATTACGCGCGCTTTTATCTCGCTTTTAACGGTCAATTACAATGCGACAATTTTATGTTGTGTTACATTTCTTGTTACGAGAATTTTCAGAGAAACACAATAGTTTCAACTGTGTAGAATTGCTGATTGCATTATAATCGTTTACACATGTTTCAGTTTGCAATGCTAATCTTTATCGATTCGTGCGAACTATTAGTGCAATTTGTCCCGAACGCGTTTCCTGAATCTTCGCGTGTGGACAACTTATTGAAGAAAAGGATGAAACTCGTTCTCCAAGGAGAATACGTGCTGTTAATCGTTCAATGGGATATTGGGGATCAAGTCATTCATGCGAGAATCTCACAGGTGATACTTCATTCGCATTCCCTTTCAACGCTTCTCTCAGATTTTTTCAAAAATACAACGTCGCAAGACTCATATCTCTCCTTCTTTCTAGTCTCGTATTTTCACACACATGCTCTCACTTTACATTTTCTCTCTTTCTTTCTTATTTTCTTTCGCACCCGTCATTTCTTTGTTCTACATTACATTAATTATCGCTAGTGTTTCTTTCGCTCTTACACACATACATTCTCGCATTTATCGTCAAAAAAAGGAAGTAAATCTACGGCGATATTATATATATATATATATTCATGGATGTGTATGTGTGTGTACGTGTGTGTCCAGCAGAGTTCCGTCACAAAAATAGAAAAAAAAAGAATACGACCATTCGCATATTTTGCTTCGCTGTATTTTTTCTTTTCTTTCTTTCCTTCTCCTAACGCTAATACAGACCTAATGAGCTTACGAAACACGTTACACAGCGTCTCCCTTACAAGTACATCCATATTATTTAGTGCATTGCGCAGCATCGCGTGGATTAAAGTTTAATTCTACAAAAAACGCATGACGTATACATATAAAAAAAAGAACACCAAAAATCATGGAAACGGGGATGATTTCCACTCGGGTCAGACTTCGTGCGCTAGAAAAGCGTATACAAATCATTCACGTTACTTTTACATGTCCCCGACACTTCTCTTTCAGCCTTCCGTCTCTTTTTCGTATTATTATTATTATTATTATTATCATTAAAAGTTCTACATCGATAATTTAGAATTGTCAGCAGGCCGATACGAACGGTGTAAATACACGAGATGCCACAGCTACAACGTGTGCAGGGCCACATACACATATTTTTAACATCTACCTCGTCGACAGAACAGAAATTTTGCTTATCGAATGTAGCGCTCTAAAAATGCGACGAACAACCGCCATGATAAACGATAAAAAAAAAGAGAAACATTTTGAACTAAATGCAGTCGGTTCATTTTTCTTGGCTCGCGACAATTAACGCACGTATGTGTACACATATACATATATCTTAATCGCGATTAATTACAAAAGGAAAATACATAACACACAAAAGAATACTTAAAGTCGGAAAATTACAGACTCGCCAATTATAAAATTATATAATACAAACGACTTAAACATGTTCGCTCGAGTAAACTTATCGTATAAGATCGTTAAGTATAGCGTATCGGATTCGTAAAAAAAACATTTCGAAAATTTAATTCCTTTTTTGTACCTTGGCGTGATTTTCGTATTGCTGATTCATGAATTTGATCTCACATCGTGAGAAATTGGCAATGCATTTGGAAGGACCTCACAAGTGCTTTCAAGCCTTCTCTCCTTTTCGCATTGCTACTTGCTGCGGTACTTCCAATTCCACGAGATCAAGCGCGACTAAGTAGCCGAAAGCTCTTTCTATCGTGATCACCTTTGCGCTTATGAGAAATATTACGAAGATAATAATAATAATAACGCAGAACACAACTTAATACCTAATAAAACCTCTGCTCAGCGCGCAATCAATAAACGCAAATTAGCACGAATTGAGTGAACGACTCCAAAGTAAGATCGACCCAATTAGGTTTGATTGCAACGCCTGTTTCATAAAACAATAATCTCTGTCTCAATGGCGACAGCGCGTGCGCCAGAAACGGCGGAAGAGTCTTTGCTCACACGTAAGAAATTGGTCCCTTACCCGATCGGTGGAATTTTTAACCGATAATCGAATGTCTTGCACGAGCAGAGATCTTGTGACGGGAAAACCGGCGAGGTGAAGGGATAGAAGCAGCGATCGGATGAACGATCACGCCACGAAAGAACGAAGGGTAGGCGATTGAACTGACTGATCGAGGCAGAGTGAAGTACAAGAAACAAGTAGAAAGACTCGACTGATTCTTAAGTAACGCGAAACGACGCGCGAGAGACGTCGTTAGGCTGCTTCAGTTTCTCAAAGACCCTTGAACACGGTGCATCGAATGCTACTGCGTGTCACGTCTCTCGTTTCTCGAGTGTCATTTTTACATTTCATCGCATCTCGGCCCGAAAACGGAACGCGCCGATCACGAGACACCTCGTATGGCACCCAAGAACCGTCCATGGATGAAACCCAAACCGCCCTCGGAGACTTCTCGGCAGAAGAGGCGATGTATCTTCTCTCACTACTCGCTTTGTACGTCTCATTGGCAGTGCCTTGGGCTGCGTGCTTGACGGAGTTTGGCAGTGCGCGACACGTGAACGGCGATGTGCGCTCGGAGGATATAAATCCGAAAAAACGAACGGTGGCTGCGGTATAGGCCGTGTACGGGTGGTGTATACGTGTATACAAAAGTGTATAACCGACGAATGAACATTGTTAGAAGCACATGAACGCACGCACGTGCAATAGAGAGAGAGGAGAGAGAGATGCTATGTTAGAGACGCATTCAAAATGTCGTTGGAACGACGAAGCTGGCAGTGCGCGAATTTGGCAGTGACGCGTTTCTCATTATTACTTTTTTTCCTTTTATTCGGTGATGTCGATCCATCCGGGGAAAGGCATGGATCTCACCGTCTTTGTCGCCGCCGTGTGTGTACGATGTGTATGTGTGTATCACGCGTGTCTCGCGGGAACGCTACGTCTCGAAAATCAACGGATAGAGAGAAAGAGAGAGACACGTCCTCTTTAGACAGTTTATTTTATGCTCACGAGTAGAGCTTGCCTCGGCGGCGAGGAGCGGCAAGCCCGCGGCTACGAGTACCAGGGTTCGTGTAGTATGCCGTTTCGTTTTATGATAATTTCAACTAAGTATTTACATTTACAGCTCGCGGCTTCGCGACGGCGCCGCGTACGCCACGTGCATGGAACACCCGAACACGCGAGCAAGGTGGCCGACGTAACGCCGACGACTCATTGTCGGAACGGCCGCCTCTTACACATCCACCCTCGCGTGTCAGCTAGAGATCTATTCGATTATACGCTTACATTCGTACTCTATAATAATAATAATAATAATAATAAGAATAATTAAATCGATTAATTATCGTAGGGCTCTTAATTACAATCGTATTGGCAGTGTTTCTTAGCTGGTGTGTATGCAATGACGTTCCGTCTCCGTCCGTCTTGTCTCACTTATCCCACACGTTTCCTCTCTCACACGCTCGGTCCCTTGCATTCTGTCTCTTTCATTCTTAATCTCTCTTTCTCTTACTCTCTCTCATTCGTACACGACCGTTTAACATGCGCGACGACACGTATCCTTCTCCTTCGTAATTTGCATGAACCATTATTCGCAGCATAATGCATACGTGCGCGGTGCCGCCGCCTCCACGAGGCACTCCTGCGAGGCGCATTCACAGTCGTAAAGATGAATCTCGTACTTCTTTTACGACTGCGACGACCGTTCTCGCGAGAGGGAGACGCCGCGCGCGTCACTCGCTCATCTCCTCAGCATTTCCTTAATTCCGTGGGAAATGTAGCACAGCCTTCGTGATTTACCCCTTTTGAGGGTAACAGCTCATCAGTCGCAGCACGTTAGCTACGCTCGTTTATCGTTCAGCGTGCATCGCCTGGCGAACGCACGTGAAGGCAACCGGGTTTAGATGTGAGATGAGCGTACGTTAACGTGTTGCGCGAGACTCAGCAGAAAGATAAAAAATAACGTGATGATGAAATGCACGAAAAATTGAACACATCTCGGGCGCGAAAACGAGGCAAGCGCGATACTCCCACTTTATGAGAGCCCGCTCGGGCATGCCTCGGGCCTTGAAAGTCATTATCTTTTCCTTTAATTTCGTTTTGTACATCCGCCCCTTCAGCTCGTCCCTATGAAGATCGAAGAGGATTAATTTTTGATAGAAATCTAGGTGCCGAGCTATCAAGCCTGGGAGACTGTCAACCCCATTCGGGGAAATAACGGCGGATTTGGAGCAATATCATAGTCTCTCTCTCTTTCTCTCACTCTCTCGCTCCCTCTCTCATTCTTTCACTCTCATTTTCTCTCATTCGTACCCAATTCTCACACTCTCACCTAATACCCCCTTCCTCGACTTTTCGTCATTCTCGATACAGTCTTCTGTGTCTGCTTCACATTGTCCACGATCTTCTTCTTCTCCTGTCTTTCTCTTCATCTTGTTCCTCTTTATATTGATCGTAGGATGACAGCCGGCGCGAGTTCCTACCGTGTTGTAAATCGAGGTAGACGCATCTTCTTTCTTCGTCTCTCTATCTCTTTCTCTCGAGGCATCGTCGGAGATCGTAAGGATACCATCAGTTCCCGGAAGTGCCAAGGGGCCGATGTTAGATATTAATTGAATCCTAAGGCCACCAGAGTGATTATCTCCTTATAAATTGTTAACTACCGCTTAAACATTTTGTGTCTGTGCACTCCCTCGGTTTCCTTTGGCAAACGAAATACGCAAAAGGCTGCTCTCCTATTTTTTATCGCTTCTTTTTTTTGTCTTCGTGACTATCATTATTACCGTTCCCACCGTGCATCCTATCCCTGGGATCTCGATCGACGGTAGAAGACGGTACAAAACGTATCCACGGTGAGGCACTTTCGAGGCCCAGACTTAGCGCTTCCGAGGCCGACGAGCTTCGAAATGTGCGAGGTACTCGTGGCAGGGATCCCCGTTCAATTTAAGCGCGTTATTAAGTTGCACCCATCGATGAACGGCGGACAAGGAGCGTGCTCGTTGCAGCTGAATCATTGCAGCGCTCTCGTTCGGGTCAAACAAAAAAGAACGGATGAACGGTGTCCTTTTTCCCTTTGTTCTTAACTCTGCTACCGCGTGCCACCCGGTTCGTCCTGGATTATAATTTCTCGTGCGATTTCCTTCGGCGCCACGATGCTTATCTTCTAATCGATCTGGATTCGAGATAAGGATTGGTCGTTCTCCTAAATTAGGTGTTATCTTGTAAACGCGATCTTCCTCTCTTTCTCGATACGTTCGCGTACTTGACAGATCGCGCCTTACGTGGCCGTCGTCTTCACCGACCAGGAAGCTTATAGACCGTGCTCCCGCTCGCGTGTTCCGCAAACAGCGCTCCGTTTTTCTTCTCTGGTTCAGATGTAAGCGCTCGTTAGGTCAGTTCTGGTGTTCGGCCGATCGGTCGATATTATCACGAGTTCTTCACCGGCTTCCGGCGCTGCTTCACTCGCGTCGTCGACGGCACGAGATTGCTCATCGCCGGATAGAGAGCCAAACTCACCTCGTCCAAGTTACTGGCGACCGCTTTGCGAATATCTATGTGTTTCGTGCTTTGTACTTCGGATTCTAGTACCCATTCGTCCGGTTCTCTGTGGAAAGAAACGCAACACACGGGTAAGGACACACGCCTATGGCCACCTTGCGCAAATCGAAATTTATTATTACGTCGACACTTACATATCTTCGGGATACCATCGCAGCAGTACCTTCGTCTTGCCGTCCACTTCCCGCCTCTTTGCTAAAACCTGAAAGAAGAATTTTATTGCAGTGAATCTCGGCCAGCTTTACGAGCCACGCGGAATCGCGCGGCGCGATAATTCCACGCTCGTAACAACTTACTTGACTAGTTAGTGCCATCGAGTTTCCTGGCGTCTCAGCTAGTCGCCCTTGCGTCCTCGATGTCGCTAGCTGCAACAGTCTGTGCTGGAGACCTTCCATTATTCCCGAGTCGAAATAGTCGAAAAGCCTCGCTGCAAAGACATTGAAACGACAATGGAACATGAAAACTCCCGAAAACTTGGAGAAAATAGTATCCACGGCTATTATTGCGTGATCGTGAAGATTGCGAGGAAATGAAACTTACCAGACCAAGGTTGTCGCCTATATCTAAGCTTCTTGCCGTTCCTCCTAACGAGCTTGCCGCCGTTCTCGCAACTGCGTCTCCCGCTGCTGCCGCTCGTTTCCGGCTGATTAAAGTGACCATTCACGTGCCTCTCGAGGGCAGTCTGTAAAGCAAATGCGCGCCTCGCCATTAATCTCTGGAAATTCTTCCTGGGTCAACGGTACGCCGTGAGAACTGGCGCGCGCCTTACCTGGGAGCTGAATCTGCAACCGCAGCCGTCGACGATGCAGCGGAAGGGTTTGTTGCCGCCGTGAGACAAAACGTGTCTCTCCAGCCATCGTCGGGAACACGAGGTTCTCCCTTGCACCTTGCAACCCTGCCATTGGCAGACAAAGTTGTCGCCGCCGGTCTGCGTGTTGATGTGCGCAGCCTGTACAGAGCAACAATATATAATTAAACAAAGCATTACTTGTTCTTACATTATATTAATTATGAGAATTTTTTCAGAAAAATGAAAATCCTTTGGTTATCCACTAAGAATAGATTCGCGATGAAGAATCCATTCGCGTACCTGCAGATGTTCCAGAAGACCACCCACTGACTCGAAACTGGCTTCGCACTTGTCCCAACGGCAGATTCCGCTGTCGGTAGCTTGCGGTCTGTCTTTTTCAGGCGCTCGCGCTGGGAACCGGATAGTGGTAGGCGCCGAGAGGATGGGCGACAGCGATGGTTTCGACTCGCTGCTCCGGGAATCCTCCTCGTCAACGTCGTCCTCGTCGACCGGTGTGGCCTGGGCTTCCTCGCTCTTGCCGTCCTCCTCCGACGGCGGGGACAGCCTTGAGATGGGAGATTCGTGACCGCCCTGTAACCTCAGTGCGCCCAGAATACCTCCGCAGCCATTCGTTAGGTTGTTGTTCTCGTTCACGTGCGGCTTTGATAGGATGCAACCTTTAAAGTCCAACGGCATTGGCTCACCCAGCAGCGACGAAGCGGCGGTAGCGGGCGGTGAGCTGCATTTGGTAGCCGTGTTGATACTCGCTTCCGAAGTTAGTCTATACCGCAAATCAATCGAAAAGCAGCCATTAATTTCAGACGGTCCCTTACTTACCATGTCCCACTCTCAATCTAAAACTAGCGACCACCACGTATGATAAATTGTAATTAGCGAAATCTGTGTTGCGTCGATTCTAAACGACATGGAGAAATCCTTTTAGATTTCGAACAAAATTAGTTGAGTCAATCGATCTCTTTCTCTCGCGAAAACACAACAAATTAAGCAACTCAGTAAAGCGAACCAGACGCTGGTCGATATGTGCATCTCTAATAACAAATGACCAACTATTCACGACTGTTGTTAGAGTGAGCTAGCACACGTGTAAACGGGTATCTGTACCTAAGAGATGAGATCTTGCAATTGGGCAGATTTTTCAGCACGTCGTTCGAGATCGGCAGGCTTGGCAGTGGCTTCGGCAGTTTCTTGTCCATCTTGCCATTGGCCCTTGGCACGATGACCAGCGGCGGTTTCTTCGCGACCGCCGACGGCGACATCGTCAACGTTCTCACTTCCCAATCGTTGGTCGAGGTACCGCGACTCGGATTATTGCTCGATACGGTACCCAAGTACTTGGCGAGGCCACCCTTGTTTCGTTGTACCGTAGGTGGCCTTCGAAATTCCGATGAGTTCTTCGCTACCAGTGCAGGCATCGTTTCGCTCGTTTTCTTGATCTGTCAACGGAAACGGTGATGGCGAAATTTTAATTAATTCTGTTTACGTTCAACATTAAGACGCTTAATCAACGAACCGGAGCTTTTCGCTCCTTGACTCGCAATCGCGATCTTCTCTGCCTCGCTTAATATTGATTTTGTTGTCGCTATATAAATACGCGCGACACGTTTAGCGCGGTTTATACGGCGCGAGCGCGAATTACCGCGAACGTGGCATGTTAAATCGTCGATCGATAGGACGGGAGCAGTTTCCACGAATTAATATCAACCTATATAGGAGTAGAGACCGTCCTGCACGCGGATGATTGAAAAAAAAAAAAAAAAACTAATTCGATATCCGATAAATGCGAGCTCGCCGATAAGGCTGGTCCGTATCTGAAGTGTACGCGCGAAGTAAAGCGGGTCGATATCTTCCAACACTTCCGTTACGATGTTGGCTCTAATCGTCCTCCACGAGTTTTCCTCCAACTTTATCCATTTTTACAAACTACGAAATTACACATCTCGCTGAACGTGGTAACACTTACGATCCTACAGTTTCGTTCAGCACGCACGATTCTAAACGTTTCGAGAACTCTCTTTAAACGAAGCGACGAGCAAGCTTCTATCCATTTGTAGCTTTCAAGTTTCTTCTCAGAAATTTGTTTGAGTTTTATTTGATTCCCCTACAAAGAGATTTGTACCGTGACAGGCAGTTACAACGACAATGGACGCCCACTCTGCAAGTGGTCCGTTTTCTCGAAACACACATTTTCCGATACCCAAAAAACTGATGGGTCGGCAATTTTCCACGTAGGAAACTTCTTTTTCTCTCCAAACTTCAACTCACTGGGGAATTTATTTCTATAACGTATCTATTATTTCCCTCCTCCGAATGCACTTTTGTTATCTCCCATCTCGACGTATCCATTATTCATTTCCGACGTATCACTCGGCGGATTCCCGGATATCCGGCAGGCAACGGGCGCAAGCAACGTACCTTCGGCTGCTGCGGCTTGATCTGCGTCTTAAAGTACTCCGTGATCTTGCCCTGGGACTGATCGTGATGATGCTGGCTGCTAGCAGTCTTTCCGTTCACTTTGACGATGTTCCTGGAGGTGGGATCGGCAGCCCCGGACCGCGGAACGGCACCAGCTTCTGGCTCGCCTCTCAGTCTCTTGTACGCGGTGGTTGAGCAGGCGGTCGCCCCCAACGGCGGGGCCCAGGGCCACGGGAGCCTGGTGCTGTTCTGCAACGGCGGCGCCAGCTTGGGCAGGGACGGCAACGGACTGGCGGACGTGCCGCGTACCGCAGTTACCCCTTCGTCGCTGCTGGTGCTGCACGGCGAACCCGGTTCCGTGATATCGCTGGTGCCGCTGCTGCTGCATTCCCCACAAGACACGGCGACGCCACTGAAAAGACAAGGCAAGAGATTACTTAGCAAAGTGGCAAGTCGACATTTCTCGTGTAAAAATGATCAGCTAATCGTTAAAGCATCGTATAGATAACTTCGAGACAGATAAGTGAACAACAACAAGAGGCTTTTTCTTCCGGAAGAGCCAAGAGTGCGCGGAATCACGTCTGCCGGACGGGCAGATTGCATTGCGCAGCTCGATACGACAAAAATTTACGCGATACCATCCCGAGAATGGGATCCAGATATCCCGACATGGGAGTATCTTGCGTGTCGGCGTGTTTAAAGCGCGCGAACATTGTGTCGACAGAAATTCCGCGTACGTCGCCGCGTAATGGCCCATTACAAAACGCTGCTACTATTTGCCCGAATAAGGAGGGCTCGTCGTCGTCCACACGCAGCACCTGGTCGCCCCTCGCCACGCACGATCCGCTCGCACCTTTTTACCTCCAGGTACAAGCGGAACGGGTCGGCGGTCGGAGCGAGAGCAGTTTCTCGGCGACCACGAAGCGCCACGATGGAAAACCGGTTGGAGACGTTGGAGACGGCGGCGGCAGCGTCGACGGCGACCACGAGGAAATTGCAAGCTTACCGAGTAATGACGTTACACCACCAACGCAAACCTAATTACAGGCCCAGACATTGCCAATTGGCCCTGGCCCCGCCACCGCCATCGTCATCACCGTCGTCGTCGTCGTCGTTTCGGGTTCCACGGTCTCGCGGCTCGACGACTCGTTTCGGTAATTTGCAAGCAAATCGAGGCGCAGGAAGTACACAGATGTATCGTCGTGGAAGGACGACGCCAAAGTGTCTCGAGTAATTCGTCATCGAGTTCGTTAATGGCGATTCATTCCTGAGATTTTTAGGATCTGGGAGCGAGCGAAGAATCATCGCGCGTAGCCGAATGCTGACGGTATTTTCATCAGATATTATCAGATGTATCATGCGCGGTTGCATATTAATTTCTTTAATGACGATACTTTATTATCCGATTACACGAAACGGCTAATGAACAATTCATCAACGACTTATCGCTTTATTCCGCAGTCTTTCGTATTATCGGCGCTAAAACGCACGCACCCTCAGAAAGGATTTCTGATAACAAGACGAAAAATATTCTTGACTAATTTAATCGTATTACAAGTATAAAAAATATGAAAATAAAACAATTTTTTATTTAAATCAGTAATTTCTATTTCTATATATTCTTCTCTCTCGAATTAAATAAGATTGTCTTACTGTCTTCAGACAAGAGTAACATGTACAAATTTATGCTTATATATTCTTGTACGTAGAATAATTTGATATTAGCGCCACTTTATAGTAGGCTTTGTCCATGTCGACGCATCATTTTTTCACAGTCGCTCGTCGACTCGGCGCTTCCGCGTCCTTTATTCCGATAAAACGGCCAATATTTATGTGTTGCAATCGAAAATCGGGAAAGTGTTTCTGTTATTTACAATGCAAGTAATATTAAAAGATATGGAAATGTAAGTAAGTACATACAATATACTTACTTGAGAAATAAGATTCGAGATAAGACATTTCCATATCTTTTAATATTTCTTGTAGAGTATTGCACTTATTCATTGTAAATAACAGAAACACTTTCCCGATTTTCGATTGCAACACATAAATAATGGCCGTTTTGTGCAGATTCTACAAATTCTCTTAGAAGAATAGAATAAGATGTCTTTTAGATCTCACAATATTCTTAAATGAAGAATATTTTGAACTTGCTACAAATTTGTATCTAAATCCTTCTGAGAAAATTAATGAGATAGCACGAAGATTATTTTAATGTAGATTTTCGAATTTTCTATTCAAGATTAAAATATGCTTCTTTTCAATAATAAATATGATTGTCGCTATAGCGATCTTATTTTATGATAGATTAAAGAGTAATAGCATTAAGTCCAGAAATCTTTCCTGTGGGTGCGCTGAAAAGTATCGAGCACACGTTGCTCCTCTCATTCACAGACCGCGGTTTTTTTCCTCGCGCAAAAAGCCGCGGTCGCGGCAGTTTCGTCGCGTATCAGCGGCCGTAAATTATCCGCACGGTTATAAAGTGGCCGAAAAGGAGAAAAAACGAGTGTTCTCCCCCTCCCCTCTTCCTGTTGTCGGATAAGACCAGCCAGCGGCCGGTCGATCGTCGATCTTCCTCCGGCGGCTTTCCGGCTGCAGATATTTCGGGATGCCGCTCGCGAACGTCACAGTCGAGAGAAAGAGACACTGACCTTTCCACGTTACGATAGCGAGTGACGTTTACGCAACGGCCAGCGAACGCGTAACGCGGTTAGTTAGTCGGCCTGGATGTCAACCGGCGGAAAGACGGCATGCCGGCTTTATTGACTCATTCAAGTTCCTCGTATATTGAATCATCTTCTCGAGACCCGTATCATTCACGAGATCGACTGCACGCGACAGTTCGCGTATCGCTACGTTATCAGAATACTCGGAATTCACGCTGATCTCATTAGTTGATAATGATATCGTACTTACATTGTGTGTAATCGATCCAAGAAATTAGATAAGATACGAGAGAATTCCGAAAATCTAAAGACACAGAGAGAAACAAGCCTCTTACGTGTATCCCTTTTTCTAATCACTGCTAATCGCTCACACGTTGATCAAAATCTATTAATATCTCGTCCTCTAGAATTCTCGAAGACCTGAAAGCAATTATCTTTTCGGCGATGACAAACTTTGGCGACTCGATCGCGAAATGGCAGACAGGTCAGAAAGGGTGGACGCTCGGTGAGCACGGTTTCACCGTTGCAGAACTGACCTATACTCACGACGACGAGCATGCGTGCAAGTACGCGAGCTCCGTCCCTTTCGACCGAAAGTTGCGAAAGTACGGAAGAGCTGGTTATTACGGTCGCCGGCAACTCGTCCACCCACTTTGGAGATCGGAAGTTTCCGAGAGCCCGGCGCGAGACTTTGGAATCATGCGGATTTATCGTCGACTGCTGGAGCTTCCTTCCTTTTTCCTGGACATTGTTGAGATTCCGGAAACCACGAAGAACCTCGGAAGTAATACCGATATAGAAAAGAAAATGATCGTTCGTGTTCGGGACGACTCGCGGCGATGACACGTATTGTATTATGTTATATTATACATTCCGCGTGTTAATTGCATAACGCACGATTTCAGCGCGCGACTTTCGCATAACTGACCTACGTCCATCTCGCCAACCCTTGGCCGCGGTCATGCGGATATGTCCGCGCGCGCGCGCGCGCGCACTGACGGTAGCACCGAATTCCGCTGGAAATCGCTGGAAAGGGATGACAGGGGTTGCGGGAGAGAGGCAGAGAGCATCGTAGGCACGTCGACCTGCCGATCGTTCCTCGACGCATGACGATCTTGTCGCCGGGGTTCAAGGAGATTGAATGGACCGACCGATCAGAGAGCGAAGGCACTCGGAGGACCGACGGGGAGTAGGGTGTCTAGTCGTCAATAAATCTTGGCCGACTGAAATCCACGTGCTCACTTCAACAGCATGTACACTGAACGAGCCCAAAGCGGGTCTAACGATTTTTCGAGTCTCGCTCGAGATTAGAAAATGTAACGTGACTGAGCAAAATGCAAAATCACACGTATCATGGTCGTTCTCTGTGCGTCTCAGACTTTTATCGAGGATTTCGATGAAACACTGCCACCGAGAGCAGCCCTTCGCGAGAGCGACTCGAGCGGGATTTATTTCGACTGCGTGTGTTTCCCGGGATGTAAATCTAGCCACAGCTGCCGCGAGACTCGAGTGCGATCCCAATATGACCGTCGAGAGCAATCTAGCCGTCATTATTGCCACCGATAAACAATGATACCCGTGTGCAACGAGTTACGGTGCGACCTCTCTTCCGGTAATTCGCGCCATGCACGTCACGAGTGTAGCGCGGTGTGCAGCTCGAGTGAGTATTTAAATGATGCACATCGTTCAGCCTAGTGATACGAGATGCGCGATGATCGTCAGCGATCAAGAACCAAATTTAGAAAACACGCGCATTCGTACGCAAGGACTGCTCCAGTCCGTGAGCCGGATCATTATCATCTCGAATTAATAGTTATAAGTAAAAACACGATCAACGTTTCCTGCCGTCTAAAGTCACGATAAATAATATTTTGGAATATTTTCCACAGCGCCGACCGCATAGATAATTAATACCACGGAATGGTGAATTACTAGAAATATTATACCGTACGCACGTACACCCACAGAAAAGATTTCTGGACTTAATGCTATTACTTTAATCTATCATAAAATAAGATCGCTATAGCGACAATCATATTTATTATTGAAAAGAAGCATATTTTAATCTTGAATAGAAAATTCGAAAATCTAGATTCAAATAATCTTGGTGCTATCCCATTAATTTTCTCAGAAGGATTTAGATACAAATTTCTAGCAAGTTCAAAATATTCTTCATTTAAGAATATTGTGAGATCTAAAAGACATCTTATTCTATTCTTCTAAGAGAATTTGTAGAATCTGCACAAAACGGCCAATATTTATGTGTTGCAATCGAAAATCGGGAAAGTGTTTCTGTTATTTACAATGAATAAGTGCAATACTCTACAAGAAATATTAAAAGATATGGAAATGTCTTATCTCGAATCTTATTTCTCAAGTAAGTATATTGTATGTACTTACTTACATTTCCATATCTTTTAATATTTCTTGTAGAGTATTGCACTTATTCATTGTAAATAACAGAAACACTTTCCCGATTTTCGATTGCAACACATAAATATTGGCCGTTTTATCGGAATAAAGGACGCGGAAGCGCCGAGTCGACGAGCGACTGTGAAAAAATGATGCGTCGACATGGACAAAGCCTACTATAAAGTGGCGCTAATATCAAATTATTCTACGTACAAGAATATATAAGCATAAATTTGTATATGTTACTCTTGTCTGAAGACAGTAAGACAATCTTATTTAATTCGAGAGAGAAGAATATATAGAAATAGAAATTACTGATTTAAATAAAAAATTGTTTTATTTTCATATTTTTTATACTTGTAATACGATTAAATTAGTCAAGAATATTT
This sequence comes from Ooceraea biroi, assembly GCF_003672135.1. NCBI lineage: Eukaryota > Metazoa > Arthropoda > Insecta > Hymenoptera > Formicidae > Ooceraea > Ooceraea biroi. The sequence goes on along the minus strand of NC_039517.1, from coordinate 3,811,246 downwards.
TTCGTCTTGTTATCAGAAATCCTCTCTGAGGGTGTAGGTTCACGCTTCGCGATATCTCTCGCAGCAAACTGCGGAAGAAAGTAGGATTGCCGGAACAAGCTTCGTGGCATTCGAGGTACAACGGCCGCAAAGACGCGTTCCGCTGTGCCGTACATAATTAGACTTCGACCGGTAATCGTCGAGGGTTTACATAATGTATTAGTGGCGCGCGGCTGCGTACGTGTGAGCTGGCGAATTAACGTGTGTGACTCAGGCTGCATAAGCGCTGGAAAAAAAGTGGCGAACGCGCGACGGCAAAAATAGTCACACGTGCGATCGGCCGTCGTCTGTTGTACGCGCGTACGTGTCTGCGCGCGGCAAGAGCTGTCGGAATCCGCTCGAGTCACGGACGCGCGAGATGAATGAATCCGGACGAACGAACGCGAGCGCGGACGCATCAGCAGCAGGTGACACGCTTTGCAGATGCGGCACGGGCTGTTGATCTCGCTTGGGGAGCCTTCCTCGAATCGCTGGCGTAATTTTTCCTCGCGCCTTTTCCCTCCGGGAGAAATAAACTGTTTCTGGCTTCTGCGCTCAGTTTTCGCACGTTTGCTCGTCAAGCTTGATCCTTTCTGTTAAACGGGTCTTTAAACGGGAACTTCTCGCTTCGTCATGGAAGACGTTCGGGGCTTAACGCGTGAAGATTGTTTCTTCTATTATTGCATCCGGCAGTGAATTCTCGGTTATTTCGGAATTTATGGAGAGGGCCTGTAGCTTTCTCATTGCGCGCGATCTACGAATGCCAGACGTTGTTTCGGGGCGAAATGTCCTTCAGCTTCAAGGTAAATTTCTCTTTCCCTCGTTTTTATCCCTCCAAAAAGAGACCGGAGCACGTTGAAATTCGAGCCTCATTTCGGGCTAGGATCCTCTCTCGTGCTGCTCTCGCGTTCTTTTTCCTTTTCTTGGCGACAATAGATCACGGAACTTGGCCCTACATACATATATATAGCGATATATATATATATATATCGCTGACCCTTGACACCCTCCCCTCGTCTGACGGCGAACAAAATCACCCTCAAGCGGAAGATGACTGATTGGCAGTCCCTCCGGATCGAATGCGACTTTTACTACCCCGCTTCTCTTCGGGATGCTGCCCCTTTCATCTCGCGGCCCTTCGCTTTCTCCAGGGGGAGGGGAGACGAAGGCGAACGCAACGAGACATGTTGTCATTTGAAAACGAGTCGCTCGGTGCACCGCCACAATAAAAGCCCCGCGAAAGGATCCCTCGATTATTGCGTGCCGAGTGGTCGCTGACACTTAATTTGATGATAGCTTCTTTGTACAGCAATTGGTTTCTCTATTGTTGTGGGAAGGGGTTCGTCATAAGATAGAAAAATAATTTCGCGGAAAAACGACATTTGTGCCGTTCTCACAGAGAGTCCGTCCGGTTTACGTTTACGACCATTCACGTGTACAAAGTGAATCGTCCTCCTCGTGCGACACGCTCGAAGAGAATCGCGCGCGGAGGCGATGGAAGAAAGAGATAGTAACTCGGAAGCCACGGGAGACTCACTTTCGGCGAATAACCGTTACGTTGATCGCACACCGCTCGCACGTAATACACGTACGTGCACAACACCCACGCACGTGTACGTGTACGTCGTATGTACACAATAAAGAACCGCGAATGCGTAAGCAGGGTGTTTCAAAAGTCATAGCAAAGGAGGCTGATCGTCGAGGCAGCTTCAAAGATATACAAAGCTCGAACAACTTATTATTTAGGCGTATTTAGGTGTAAATTAAAAATAGAGAACATTTTATTTTTAGATTAATCTTCGATGTTTATATCCGTTCCCCTCATAGAATTTTAATTCTTTTCGTCAGATCGCGTGCAAAATGAGATTTGCACTTCGAAGCGTCTTCGGTACTTTTGGATCACCGTGTACATCCGAGGTCGCCGTGCATTACGAGAGGTTGGTAGACTCTCGGAGTACACGGGCTGTAACCTGTTATAACGGATGGAGACACGTTTCTTAGAAGAGGTCTACGTGCCCACGCGATTTCGCGTCTCCTCTCGCGAGTGTCCGCGCGGTGCATCAGGCGTCGCGCTCAATTCCGCCTCGCGCATTCCTCTAACGCGGATATCATCGCGGTTTAACGTCAATTTCATTTGAGAGATGGATTCATAGATCGATTTGGCTTCCACTTGGTTTTACTTTAGGACTGCCGGCTAGGCGCATCATTTTCAACCTTTATTTTTGGATTTGACTTCTCGGATCTAACATCCGCGAGGTCTCATGTCGGAATTCGCGTGGGTGGTATTTCCGTGGTTTCGCGAGGAGCGAGAGGCTATCGCGTGATCTGAGATCGTTAGGATCTGATTTGAATATCCTTGGAAAGGGGTGAGAAAGAGAGAGAAAAAGAGAGAAAGAGAAGATGGGGGTGTCGAAACGACCTCGACAAGCTTCTCATTCCAAGCGTTTAATCGTCGTTCCTTTTTATCGACCTCTCATGTCCCGCCCTCTTTATTAGTTTCCTTTTAACCGCCATTGACTTGAATCTCTCGAGGAGCGTCGATATTTATTTTTCCACGGCTCCTCTTATACGAGAATTGAATCGACAATTTGGCCGAGCTGCCTTGCCTCGAGGCTCGCATGAAATTTTCCAGTTATTTATCGGACCGATAACTTCCACCGAGAGTTATTAATCCATTCCGCTCGCTTTCACGAAATACCGATTCGTTATGAAAGTGGACACCGCGTGTGTGGACAGCAGCGTAGAATAAGTTTCACAGAAATCCTTGCAACAAACATAGCACATCATTATTTCATCTCACGCGTGAGTGCGTCCGATACCTGCTATATGATGCAACATTATTTATTTAGCCGCGCAACGCGAAATAACCGCGAGCGTTACGTGATCGCAGAAAGAAATACACGGAAGCAGCGTATTTATATTATCAATACGGCGTTACTTAGGCAAGACCAGGCGATTTTCATTGGCAATCGTCACGTTTGCGCGGGGCTCAACACGGCAAACTTAACGAAACTTCATGGCAAATATTATGTTTACTGCAGAGACAGTGGTGTCACTGGCACGATGAAGCCGAGTTTCATGAAGACTATAATCGTCCACAATTTAGCCGGGAGTTCCCGCGATACGCTCGCAAATTATCGCGCTATATCGCGCGAACACCGTTACTACACCATAAAACGCGATCTAAATACTTGGGGAACGTAAGCCGTAAATATTTCAGAAATGCCACGCGATCGATGGGGGGAGAGGAAAGATTGTCGGCATCGTGAGTTCACATGTGTGTAAGGTAATAATAACGAAAAGGCCGGGAAAGTTCTGCAATCGTGCTACGTCGTGCTATGAACGCGCGAAAACGTATGCGAGAGTCGGGCAAACGCGGCGACTTTGCACAGAAAGAGAAGGAGAGAGAGAGAAAGAGAGACGCGATGAAAACGAGGGGGTTGCAACGTGCAAGGGGAATACCCGAGCAGATGCACCAACAAACGGGAGGACACTGCGAGGAGAATTACGCTATCGAATATCGCATTCACGCGCGGAATTCCTTATTAAATTGAATTGAAATTAAATTGACACTGACCGCGGCCGCGGCCTCACGGCGTAATACTCCCTCATTAATTATGAGAAAGATACTTGTCGTAAATAATACATGCTAATAACGCGTTTGTCGGACGCTGATTAATGACACAAACAAGCAAAGCTAAATGCACATTGGACGCGATAAGAAAGCATGAATATTTATGCACCGCACAAAATTATATACTGCGCGAATATTTCTTTTTTTCATACATTAATGCACACGTCACACTACTATTGTCAGACAACTAATCGATCGCGATTTGCACGCGCGGTGGATATGGAAGAGGCAGAAAAAAAAATAGAAAAATGAAACGGAAAGAAAAAAACCACACTCCCAGCGATTCACCGTGTCGATTGCTTTTCGTTATGCATCCGCATTACTTGTTAACCGACTCGATTTTTTCGCACAATCGAGGTACGAAGACACAGCGCGTCCCGTTTGTCGAATAAAACCGTGACGAGAGAAAAAGGGAACTCACGCAGGTGCGCGTCGAGGGAGTGAGCCAAGAAAATCTACCCCCTTCGTCGAGGTTGAGGTAGAAATTATCCACCTTGCTCCGGGGGGAAAAAAAAGAATAGCGTCATCGTTCACTTGAAAATTGATCTCACAGTGTCGGAGACTCCCTCGAGTCTTCATCGAGCGCACTGTCCATAATTAATGTCACGCGAGCGCGCGATATGGTGTTCGCCAAAGTTGCCCGTGTCGTCCTCACATACACCGCAGAAATTTTCTAAAGAATTTTTAAAAGCTCCCCTTTGTACCCCGATCGGCAACGTGACAATATCGCTCTTGCATCTCGCGTTATACTGGCCCGGGCAACGTCGAGTATCATCATCGACTGGATGCTCTCTAGGATTCCGCATTCACTCCAGCATCGAACTAGTGTCTATCACCGAAAAATTGAACCACTATTTCGACGCTCCTTCATGAAGTCCGTCTGTCGCTTCGTGCTGTTCGTTCGTTTATTTTCGTCCCGTTTGGCTTTATCTACCTCCTCGTACGTTAACCCTCCAGTCTCTCCCTCATGGCCCGCCAAAGCCCGCACAGTGCGTTTTCGGTGCGACACAGTAACCTTGTCTCGAACTCGATGCACTGGAGAAACGAGGAGAAAGACAGGGAAGCAACGGAGAGCATGTGAGAGAGAGAGAGTATCTCTTTCTCTCTCCCTCTCGATCTCCGAGAGATGGTCAGATGTCTCACCATCCCTCCCTTCGAATCCCTCGATGTCGTCACTTCGCAACTTCCGCGCAAGTTCATTATCGAAGCGAGGAGGAACCTTGCCTGCGGCTCGTACGCGTTCGCTCGCTCATTTTGAGTTGACCAGGCGAGAGGGCAGAAGTGGAAAGAAAGCATGATAGCGTGCATGTAACACGAACAAGTCAGTCGCGACAGCGACCCGTCTACAGTTTCGATATAGATAGAGATTCGTCAGGATTAGTTGCTTGTAAATTTTTGTTAAAACTTGGAAAAACGCAATCGAGATCTTTACATGCACTTGCACGAGCATCTACTGGTTGAAGGTTGCAGCATTGGTTCGGTTTCACTTCAAGTTAAGGGATTAAGATCTGCTTCGCGTGCACGACCTCCGGAGTCTTCCTTAGCATGTAATTTGCATCCTTGAGTTATGCGATGTTACCGCAATTGTATATTTCGCATCCCCGTTCCTAATGGCGGAGCAATCAAAGGAAGCATGATCGATTCGTAGTTAAAGAGAGGATAAGATAGAAAAGGTAACATCAATAAAAAAGTAATTAATTCAAGATGCGGGCGGCGATTGTATATTTCTACTGCAACTTGCGCATGCGACACAGTACGTGATGTGTGCAGACGTCCAGACGTACTTCATATTCAGGAAAGAATCTCAACTGAATTACGCGAGATAATATTTGACATGTAATTTCGTTAACAATTTCCACGGAGAGATAAAACGCGCTCGCCGCCATGGTACGTCGTCGTCAGCGGCGGGCTTGTACGCGTTTCGAATCCAGAATTACAACGAGGTCGGGGCCCGCAAGATCATAGATACAGTCCCCCAAAAACCGCCGAACATCCTAAACGCCGAGCGACAATCTCGCCGTTGCCCGATCTGCTCTCGAAAGAGGAACTCGAGACCTGCTTGTGTGTTCTCACCGCGAGAGAAGCGATATTATTTTTCACGTACATAAAAAAGAAAAAGAAAAGGAAAGGAAAAAATAAGAAACGGAAAAACCAGACGACACGCATTTGCGATAATCGTGCAACAAAAATCAAATTACGAGAATGCAAATACGTCGGGCCGTTAGGTCCTGAAGCAAGGGGAAGCTGATAACTGCACGATAAAATCATGATAAAGTTTCTGTGCCACATAATTTTTACGATCTTCGACCTGCGAGTGTCCGCGTTGCGAATTATTTACGCAGCGATTACAGGAAATATCGGGCTATAAATAATTTTATCTGCTTCTCTCTATTTCTCTAATACATATAAATGCACGCTTAAAAGGTAGTAGGACGGGATATTTATTATACATGTCGTTTCGCAAGTATACGTATGTAGAGATACGGATAACTATATATAATAATCATGCTTCTTGAGATTTTAATTTTATCCGCGAAACGTTCAACGTCTCCTGCAAGAAATATAATGCTCCATGAAAAATATCGTTTATGACTAATATCTAGCATAAATCTATACTTTTCTATACTGCTTTAATTTAGAACAAAGGGCGTTCACGGTATTGAAATTCGCAGGTTAAACGTGAATATCCATTTTGTTCCGAGACACGATAAAGCCTCGAAAGAAGTTGCCCGGCATGAAGCTGAGACCCTTCTTGAAGCCAATGCTGGTGGAAACAGAAAAAGGTCGAACCAGGGAGAACAGCTGCACTCTCTTAAGACGACGGAACCTCACCGGAGGAGGGGGTGGTTTTATTGGTTTAGGGTAGCTGGAAAACTCGGGGCATGGCGGAATTTTAGATCCTCACCGGCACCAGCAATGCCGGTGTCCAAAAAGTGTAAACCGATTGGCAAACGAAGATAGACTCATCGACTATGCAACAGTGTTTTACTATCGAATATGAATGGCTCTACTATGATCGCTGTATTAATTTTCCACTCGTATCACGTGCGATAAAATTGTTCACCTAAACACGTGTCGCCAGGATACTTATAAATACTGAAGAGCTATTAACGCGGCGTACTTGAATCGATAACTATTCACGAAACGGTTACGTTGTAAAATAAAATGTGAAAACCCTTACTTGCGTACCATGCCATGAGCGATTCGAAGGAGACTGCTCTCCGGCTTGTACACCCTTTATGGCGTGCAATCGATCGATGAAATAGCTCGCGACGACCTTTCGGAGCGGCTCACCCTACCTCGGGAACAGCTGGCTCCCGTCATCCATCAACGCGGGGTGGAAAACCCGGAAAAGCTCAGGGAAAAGCGATATTCGAGCAGGGCCACCTCACGAATTTCACGAGTGTCGTAAACGATTGCCCCAACAAATTTCTTATTCCGACATCGGCGACGAAGCACTTATTTAAGACTCACAATCGTCGAAGACGTGAGCGTGCACGTGCACGATGAGCGGGGCGCCAACCAGGAAGTAGTCACGCAGATTGGCTGTCAGGACAATCGCAAACGATGCTTGTCGAGTTCTCTACACCGAGAGTTCGCTCCTTGAGGGCGATGTAATGCAAACTTACCGGAAAACCTCGGGCGGCATAAAACACGAGGTCGGAAACACGATCGAAACGCCAGGCGTTCGAACGCGGCACGAGAAAGAGAGAACGAGGGATCGTAGCGGCGCGTTGTGCTGTATCTATCCTATGGCCCGGCACGGAGAAGACTGGAATGGAAACCGAATTGTAGGGGTCCCTGCGTGGTGCATACGTGTTGTCGGGGTAAACGAGAGGAAGAGAGACGGACAGAACGGGGAAGCGAGAGACCGACACAGAGAAAGAGAAAGAGGGGGGGGGGGACAGAGGGCTTAGGCATGAGGAAAGGGCGAGGAGAGGGGGCGAAAGGGAGTTATTCGACAGGGATGGCGATGACCGGGAGGGTCCGTTTATCCTGCCGGAGATCCCATAGGATGGGATAGCTCCCTTCCCCATCACCTTCCGTCCCGTCACGTCGCGTTGCCGACCGACAGTCCGGCTCGCACTGAGTCACCCTGTATGCACGGTTCAGGTAGAAAAGTACGCGCGCGCGTCTCTCCGCTCGCTCGTCGGGCGAACGAACTCGTCTCGGCCTCGTTGAAAATGTGGGTTTGGGTGCAAGAATGCGCGCCTTGCACGTGGGCCGTTCTCTCACTTATGCGAGAATGTCGCAGCCGCGCGCGATCGCCGATAATTTATGCGCTGACATAATCCGCGGGAATTAATTTCGACGCGACTTTGAGTGCATCAACGCTGCCTCACGTGGACCAGAATTGAGACATACATGTAATCGAGTAGCAAATGATCTAAGAAACGACAAGGAAAATTCTACCCTTTCTCGGGCTTTCGCAATGCTGATTTGCTTTAATTTGGAAAGAAATTGCCTCGGCATTTCTAGTTATTGCTTCCCCAAGAGCACCCGGTACGTGGCCTGGCAATGCACGGTAGCTGGAATGAAACATCGTGACGCTATATACGCGTCAGAGAGAACCGTATTCCGAGCGTTCTAGCGATCAAACGGAAAGAAGAGGACACTCTGAGAGAGACAAGGAAACGATGAGAGAAAAGCGGGAAGGTGCTCGCTTGTGAGGAAGAGGGTAGGAAAGGAGGGAAGCAGGGGGGGGAGACAGGAAGAAAAACAGAAGTATGAAGAAACCGGGGAGACCAGGGCAGACAGAAAAATACACAACACGGAGATGCAAAGACCAGAATGAGTAAACAGAGGAAAGACGGAAATTCATTTTCTCTAAATTGTCACAGGGGAAAAATTAAAGTAACGACCGCTGCAGGCACGTGGACGAATGCGCCACGAGACGCACTCTTACCACGTTCGATTTGAGTCCGAAAGTAATGAAACACTCGCAAACATCGCACGAGCAAAGCGCTGGAGAACGCGGAGAATGCACGAAGCGTCGATGCGACGCTCATTATATTACGTGACGTAACGCGAGGGCGTTTCCGTTCTGTTATGGTCACTTCCGCCCTGGAACGGCCGCTCTCGCCCTTTCCTCACCTTTTTCCTATAATTACCGCTCGCTCGCACGTCCTTCGGAAATTGTGATACCAAGGTACGGGTCAATTAATGCCGGCGCGGGCGGTGGAGAGGAGACGGAGGGGAGGATAAGGCAGCTCGAGCATGTTCGTGATCGAGCGATGTAATTGCCAGGCGAAAGATTTATGCGGGAAATGTCCGTGATCATTTTGCCCGGGCGCATTGGTCGCGTAAATGATGAAAATGCAAGTATACGCGTAAATTGAAAGTGTCTTCGAGAAGCCGCGTCGAACTCTGACTCTCCCGATAAAACGTTATTACCGAAATAGCGCCGTGAAGTTTCAATATTTTATGAGTTAGTATTCTCGCGTGACAGGCACGAGAGGCTCTTTAATCCCAGGTAGTGATTTTATTCGCGTTGTACTTCCATTTTTAAAGTGCACACGTACTTTGGTAACGCTACTTTTCTCTGCACGATGCGTACGGGGCAATGATATGAGTGAGATAAGAGAGGCATCTGAGAGCGACGCGTGAATCTATAGGAAAAAGGAACGGAGAGAGCGCCTTGCGAGAGGATCCGACAAAAGAGAGAGAGAAAGAGAGAAAATCGCACAGACGGACGTAACGAGACAGGAAATCGCGGCGATGTAACAGGAGACGCCACGAAAGCGACATAAAGTGACACACGAGACACGCAAAGTATCGCGAAGTGGCACAGCATTGATACTAAACAATGCGTGACGTGATGCATGATGTAGAAACAACACGACGAGCGAGACGACGGATAGCGAGGATAGCGAATGACAAAATATCGCGCGGTGCAGCAATAGCTTGAGTGACGCGAGAGTGACGCGAGGTGATACGACGGTGACACGAAACGCGGCTTGTTTTACGGTACGCGCGCGGATAGTCGCGAGTATAATAGCTGCCCAAGTCGATAAAAACCACCAGTGTTTTGACACTTTGTCCCTGCGGACGAGATTGCGCAGATTATTAGAGATTTTCGAGCTGCTGATTACCGTCGGCGAAGCTCAAAAGCTTGAAACGAACGGAACCGTGAAATCTTCTTCGAGTCGGAGACTATCAGCGTGTCAATCGTGACGAGATCGATCCTGAAGAATGCAGTATAATAAAAAAGAAAAAAAAGAAGAGACAAGCTACGAGTAACTAAGTGCACTTAAGAAATGTTTCCCAAAAAAAGGAGATCGCGATGTACAGGGTTGTTTGCTCGCGATGACTGGCGAAAAATAAAGAATACGCAAAGAGGCATCAGCTACCAGATCGACGACATACGTCGATATGATGTGATCGATAATTGCGAAAGCGAGAACGAAGTGGATCCGGCGGCGGGCTCCGAGGAGGACACGCGTGACTGCGAGCACGCATCAAGTCCGCGGCGACGATTTGCATACGGCGGCGTATTTGCATAAGCCGCCCGCGGAACGTAACACGCACACACGAGCAAATCGAACAATCGCATCGCTTGCATAACATTTGCATAGGCGATCGCCTTCGGTACACCGGATCGACGCGAATTCGTCCCGTTCTGAAACGCCCGCGTCCGCTTATCGGAGAGCGCGTGTCTTAATCAGGAGAGGGATCGACGTGCCAATTTGCGCTGACGTCGATAACACCTTCGCGAAAAGATCTCGAGGGGTGAACGGATCATAGGGGAATGCCAACTAGACTGTTTTTGTAGGAGTGCAATCTTAAAACGGAGAGCAATAACTGCACGCGGTTGCGAATGACTTCTGTGAATCTATCCGAACGTGTCAATCTAAAATAGAAACATAGGTTCCACTCGGTATAGTATAATATAAGTTGTCGTTGCATTTATGCGCGCAGATTAGATTATCGCGTTCGTTAACGACGCCTTTGTTGCGACACAATTAAATATTTTGTCAGGGCGTTTCCGATTCTTCGCGGTCTGCGAGCGAGCGTTTGATTTACAAATCGAACGATAATTCGCCGGTTCCACGGGTTTGTCCCGCCGGAGGAGAAGCACAAAGGGAGGCAGAAGCCCGGGGTGCCACCCCCGTATACCGCAACTTACCCGCCGGTAAATCCCCTTTGTATTCCCACGTCGGGTTCGCCGGCTTCACGAGAAACGATATCGACGGACCGTTTTAAGCGCACTGAATCCTTATCCGCCTCTAAACGCCTCTGCGCAAACTCGCTGATCGAGGAAATTCGACGATATCGAGAAACATGTCCCTTTGCCCTTCCATTCTCGCATCAGCGTGGCTTTCAATTATTTCACGTGTCGTTCGATATTTGATTTATAGTCGTTGGAGAACAGATCTCGTTAGATTCTGGCGGAAATGAGTAAATCAGTCAATACGCGCGCGTTGATATTTACCATCGTACTTTCCACGCCACATAATTAATTATCAATCGAATCATCCATGGCATCGGCAACGGAACCGAGGGGAAATACGATAAAAGATGCGGGGAATTATGACGCTCGCCGCACGCTTATTTACGACGCATTAACGATTGCGGTAATTGCGGAATAAATATTTCCCCGGCGATCGTGGAATTAATAACTGCCAGTCCGCACGACCGATCGATCATGATTTATCCATCGCGATCCTCGCCGACCATCACATCCGATTTCTCTTATTAAAACTCGCGGTGGTCCCCAGTCACGAGTGTTTCGCTCGTCGAAGAGGAAACCGTAGCGGGAAAACAGCTACATCCGGCTCGTGCCGTCTGAGGAACGCACGCAGATTGTCCCCTCGCTCGAAATCATCCTTCTAATTAACCCCTATTTAGACGATTGGTTTGTCTAAGAACGACGACCTCGCACGAGTCGTGGACAGATGAATAAAACGAGCGATCGCGTTCGATAATTTGCGATTTCGTTGCCTTCAGTGGACAAAACATTGCAAACTCAAAGCGCAGCAACGCGAGCTTTCGGGAGCTTAGATTCTCCTCTCAGCTTTATCGTCGTCCTCCTTATCGTCATGGCCTTTATCTCTGACCCCACGCCTAACGACGAATCGCGGAGAGAGCCTGAGCCTTCACGTGGTGTTGATTAAAATTTCAGGAAAGCGAGCCGAGCGGACCTCGACGAAGAAGGGAAAGGGTCAAAAGAGATGGTGTGCGCACTAAGTAATTAAAGCCTCGATTCCACACTGCAGTTTTCGACTTTTCACGGAAACGCTCGTCGCTAGGCAATTCCCGGGAGAAAGTCTGAGAAACCGAGAGTCCTTTACTTCAGTCGCCTCAGGATTATCGAGCCATTCGCGCGGGTCAGTTTTATTGTCCTGCAACGATCGGGAGAAGCAACAGACCCATCGCCGAGAGGCCTGAAAGGGCCGACACGGTGGTCCCGGCGATTCCAAGCTGCAGAATAATAAAGTGCGAGACCCATAAACGTATAAACATTCTAATAACAAAACACTAAACGGCGTGGCAGCGATTTTACCACCTCGAGGGAACGATATATAACAACGTCGACGAAGGCGCGAGTCGTTTGTCAATCCTGCGGGATGTCTCGGGCTCGTTTGCGAGTCGCGTAGGCGAGACGGGTTTTAAAGTGCATCGTGCGTTGCATTTGCAGTACACCGAGCAACCAGCTCCGAGTGATCGAGCAGCTGGAAGCTGCGGCTTCGAGATCAACTCGGAAGATCCTCGATCCGACGATTAACCAGGATTTACTCGAAACTGCGACGCGCAGAAAAACTCGTTTACGGGATCGCATCGTAAATCACGGCGATGGACGCTCTTGTAGGATAACGATGCAAAACAGGAGTCGGCGAAACACGAGTAAAAGGTTGGCGGAGGGTCAAGGAGGAGTCGATAAGTGCCCTCCCTCTCGAGAGCTGGAACATCTCACTCGGCTCGTTCGTTCGTCCGTTCGTTCTGCAGGCAGGATAACGAAGAAGAGGACTCGGCGTTCGCGTGCACGTGTGTGTATATATCGGGAAATGCCGTTTTCGAGAGGAGATCGAGAGTCGACACCCACGTCCTATGATGCACACGCGCGTATACACGTACACATGCGCGACGAAGATGCTACGAGAGCGTTCAAGCACCTCGCCCACACCATCGACTTCCCCGCTCGAGCGAGAGACCAACGGAGACAATGGAGCCTAAAGTTATGTGCCAAGATCCCGTGCGGCCAAGCAAGCTGCTGCTGGGGCTCGGGGCGTGCTAGTGCATCGTCACGTAATGCTTATAAAGCAATTCTCTGTTACGAGGCTTCCACACAACGCTACGCGTCCTTCCATGCACACATCCGAGTCGAAGGTACATTCATCCCTCGGCGTTGGAAAATCGACCGAGCTAATGATCGACCGTGCCACAATGTTTTCCGTTAGAAAACAATTTTTGCACTGTTATTTTTCCCTGGAGAGGACGAGATTTGTCGCGTGATTCAAATTAATCGTAATCGACGCCGGACTTTTACGGGCAACGGCGCGGATGGTCGGACGAACGCAAGAATGCATTCATTGCAAACTCAAAGCGCAGCAACGCGAGCTTTCGGGAGCTTAGATTCTCCTCTCAGCTTCACCGACCCTTTATCGTCGTCCTCCTTATCGTCATGGCCTTTATCTCTGGCCCCACGCCTAACGACGAATCGCAGAGAGAGCCTGAGCCTTCACGTGGTGTTGATTAAAATTTCAGGAAAGCGAGCCGAGCGGACCTCGACGAAGAAGGGAAAGGGTCAAAAGAGATGGTGTGCGCACTAAGTAATTAAAGCCTCGATTCCACACTGCAGTTTTCGACTTTTCACGGAAACGCTCGTCGCTAGGCAATTCCCGGGAGAAAGTCTGAGAAACCGAGAGTCCTTTACTTCAGTCGCCTCAGGATTATCGAGCCATTCGCGCGGGTCAGTTTTATTGTCCTGCAACGATCGGGAGAAGCAACAGACCCATCGCCGAGAGGCCTGAAAGGGCCGACACAATGCACCGTTTGATACACTAATGTCTCGCCCGAATGCCGGTGCTCGTAATGAGGATACGCGTACCTAGTAAATCTGCTCGAGACGGCAATGGACCGCCGCCGCTGGACGTGCGAAGAGCTACGACGAGGGGAAAAGAGGGACCACGCTCGAATGCCTCGGCGTTCGCGGCCGGTCATACGCATAACTCAGGCGGTGGCTTTAAATGATTACGACACCGCTATACTTTGAATGCATTATACAGTGACGTTTTTAACTGCGAACGGCCGCACGCGCGTGTGTTTTCGCAAGCGCGAGCGTCAGAGAAGGAAAGAAGTAGGCGCGTAACGAGGAAAAAGTGCATCGCGCGTGGAACAATGCGAAATTATAACGAGCGTTGGGGAAAAAAATAGAAAAAAGAAACACCGGGAAAGATGCTATCGCGATGAATTCGCCGTGATTTCAACGTTGCGCCTCGCTTTTCCTCGAAAGACTGCATCGCGTTCGGAAAAACCGCGTTTCTGTACATTTTGCGGAATCGGATCGACGTCGGAGTGGCGTTATTTGACGATGTACGATCGCCGGAATGGGAAAAATGTTGCTCTCCGGGCGATCTTGGGAACAATTAAAAATATTGAACCGCTACGTCGAGAGCGGAGCCGCGGCATGCAGACGTGCACGCGGTTCGTGAGACCGACAGGAAACCCGAACAAACCACCTCGCTTCCGACACGCTTCGCCGCGAGGCGAGGAACGCGAATACCGAGGCTCGCGTTGTAGACCCTTTCGTGCCGGGAAATCTGACTTTGCACGCTCACGCGAGATATTAACGCGTTCGAGTACGGTTGCGTCGAGGGAAATTCTTGACGAGCACTTTACATGTCCCGCAAGCTTTTTCCATTTTTGAGGTTTCCCGTCAATAACAAATACGAAAGGAAATACCAATTTTGCATCGTGAATATTGCATCGCGGGCGCAACGCGCGTGCAACCACGCTCGACATTTTCCCGAACCGCAAGGCGATCGATACGCCGAGTCGTTCGCGGATTTCGGAACGATGAGGAGGAAGAGGAAGCGGCTCGAGCAGAAAAACCAGAGGGAAGAAACATGTGTCGCGTGTGCGAATGCACTCGCTGACCTGGGTTAACGGCCCGTCAAGGGCCACAATGCAACATTGTTTCGTTCTGCACCACCGACGAGAGCGACGCGTATGTTTGTTCCGTTCTCTCTTTCGTCTCTCTTTCTCTCTCTCTCTCTCGCTCTCCTCTCCGAATAGCTCATTCGCGGAGGGAAACAGGTCCATCCGGCTTTCTCTCACTCGTGCCCGGGACGCTTCTTTCACTCTTCGTCGTTTCCTTTTCTACTTGGCGCGCCGCCGATATGGCGCCCTCGTTAAACTAGTCTTCTTAGACGGTGAAGACTCGAACGAAACTCCGAAAGGGACCAGAGCCGAGGCTTGTTTGCCCGTGTGTTTCGTGTGTCGCGAGAATTCTATGAGGATTCCTCGATATCGGACGAACAGTTGACGAGGTTACAGGAGAAATGATTTTTTTTTATTGAATTCCTAAATCATTTTGATACATCAAGATCAGTTGCTTTCTATGTCGCACACGCATTTATTTCGCGGGATTATGTTTGGCGCACTGGGAAAATAACGGCCGCCGTTAGCTCGAACAGTTTCGCAGGGACGCGTAAAACTCGGTTCGGATGTGTATCAGTGTATTACTCTCTACCGGGAATTTTTCAATTAAAATATTTTCGTCGGGCAGTTGTGCGCCTCCCCGGGAGTGGGAACGGCTTGGGGAAAAATTCAGATCTTTGTCGCTTAACGACACGTGCTTTCAGGTAGAAGAACGTGCGCGGTAGATCGCGGGACGAGCCGCAATTTTATTAATGTCCCGTGAAACGGCGAATAATGCGGAATCGTTGTAACATACCGTCGACACGCTTTTTCGGTGGAAAAGCCGTGTTAATCGCCGACAATTAACGCGCGGGCCTTAACAACGCGCTCCTTGGAAAATATGGAAGTCATTCGTTTCCGCCGGCGACTCGTAAATTCGACGCGTGCTTCTCTGAGTCGGCGACAACGAGAATTCCTTCGGACGATTTGCTCTCGGAAAAAACGAATGTTTATACTAAAATCGTAAGTTGACGCAATTGAAGATAGAAAAAATAAGTTCTCTCCAAAAGTCAGAAATCGATTCCAATTGATGAATGGGATTGCAGGTTCCTCCATCTTATACGAACACGATCGCGGCAGACTCTTACTCGCATCTTACTCGCGTCTTTCATCGCATCTGCATCATGGAAGTAACTCTCATGGTGAAGAATGCTAGCTCGCTCGCCGTGGCGCAGCGCGAGTCGTGACACAATGTGAAACGAGCTTGTCCCTGGCCCATATAGCGTAGGTAAGCTCCATCCGCGATTGCGTAACCGTAGCCGATAGTGGAACGCGCGACTCGCAACCGCAGCGTTTTCCAGCGTTACGAGCGCATTTTACCGTAATTACGAGCTGCGAAAATTAAGGAGCGAACGAGAAACACAGAGGCAGAGAGAGAGAGATAACGGGAAGGAGATAGAATACGAAACTTCGCTTCTCACACTACTGTTTCGATACGCGTACAACATTGATACGTAACGACAGCCATGTCAATGCGGAAAAATGCAGCGCCGTGCCACTATTACCTCGTCGCGAGAACCGCCAATGTCACTCCGCCACTTTAATAACGTTTCGCGTTCTATTTGCGCGCGGTGATGCTTCGTCGCGTACTTGCTTCCACGCTGGCCGTCCAAGCTCCAAGGTATTGGCTCGTTACGGCATCGTGTGGATTTTCAGGTGTTTTTCACGATAGGATAGGACGGGATACAGCGCAGTTTCCGCAAGGTTCTCTCGGCGGTACAAGGCGCTTACGTTTCGACGAGATTAAATGGGAGAAGGAGCGCTTTAATATCTTCCTCGATACTTCGGACGCGCGAAATGCCGTAATGACCGTAAATGATGTAATGCTAGAAAGTTCACGCGGCCACACATGGCCTACGATATTATTCGCGAACGCGAGTACTCGGCTATACTTGGCTCCCTGCGTCGTTCTTAAACATGTCGGCGCAACGACGGTTCGCGGAATTATTACACTCACGGAGAAATTTTACACCGTCGTGGCGAATCGTGAAATACGCGAGTTACTCCGGTTGGACGAGCGCCACGACGACCACGGTGACGACGAGCCAAGAAGCGAGGTGTCGGGAGATTAAAAGATGCTACGGGGGGACTCTGTACGGGACGTTCTCCGTAACTTACGTCAGAAACCGATAGTTAAATTACACGTTCACCTTTAGTCGAGAACTATGCGTAAGAACTATAACAAGAACTATTAAATTTCTTTGACAGACAAAGCCGAAAACATTCTGTTTTTACAAAACGGCTGCATCGCGATGAAAACAAGTTAGCTACGCGCGTCATAAGCGGATATTATAAATGCCCGCGCGTGTAAAAACAAGAAAAACGATGCGGAACGTGACAAATATTGTTTTAACGCAACGATTTGTAATGCAACGTAAGCAATCCCGCCGATCGACGAGGATACGTTTCGACACACTTTCAGCAAAGTCCATCTGGGCCTTCCGTAATAAGGCGGAATGCATCGAGTCTGCCCGTCGCGATCATCGCGCAGCATCCCGATAGCGTATCGCCGTCGATGAGGCAATCTCGTGAGTCACTATAATTCCATTCGCCCCCACCGCTCTCCGTAATCTAATAACACGTTCTCAATTTCGCTGCCATAATCGCAATTTTCTCGCAACGCGGCCCGCGTGATTGACCCGCGGACGATGCGTGCCCGATCTCCGATCACACCGAACAAAATTTTTCCCCAACGTGCAACGTGAGCCATTCCGCAGCGATTACAATATGCGTGAGTCACTCGAAAGACGCGATTATACACGATACTACACGCGGCGCGGCACTTCAGTCCCGGATAAGGTTTTCTTCTTCTTCTTTTCTTCTTCTTCACGTGCGGCAGATTACACGACCGGCGGAGATTCACAGTTAATTAATACCGATTTCATCGGAGCGATAGGCAGTACTAAATTAACCAAGCAGCAACGATGCGTATCGTTAAAATTCCGTTCGTCCGCGGAATTCTGCGCGATCGTCAAGCACGTGTCAGGCGCATCGATGGAATCGTGCTTCCGTGCTGGCAACCGTGAACGATTGATCGTTTTTTATCCGGATTTTCATCTTGCGTCGCGAACCGGGTGTGTACGATAACTCGGAACGCCGCAACGCGTAACCGCGGCCAGGCCCCCGGTCGCACTCGATAAATTACGTAACTTAATTCCGTTACCTCGCAGGAGCGGGGCGTGCACGGCGCGAAACGTAGCGACGATTAAGGGGGGAGCCTGCTTTAGAACGTTGAAAATAAGGTATAATTTTACGAATTTTTTTTGGACAAACTATACAACGGATCATTATAAAACTTTGATGCATTTATTAGTACATGTTTAAAGATAAAAAAAATTATTTTTTGATTTGAATATATCGCCTGTAGAGGTCGTCCTGGAGGCATTGCAAATTGGTGAGCATTCTCCTGCCTCCAAATTTCATCCAAACTGAAAAATTGAAATATTTTCTCGTTATTTATGAATTCCCATCGTCGATGAACCTTTAATATTCATAAAAACATTAAGTTAAACAATTATTTTTGCATGAAAATGTTCAAAAACTTTGCCTAAAAATCGTACTTTTGTGTTTTAAGCTCCACCATTTTGGCACTTTTCAACTTTTTTCTTCTCTCTTTGATTCATCGACGATGGGAATTCATAAATAACGAGAAGATATTTCAATTTTTCAGTTTAGACGAAATTCGGAGGCAGGAGAATGCTCACCAATTTGCAATGCCGGCGACGCGGCTGCACTAAGATTTCTCCAGGACGACCTCTACGAGCGATATATTCAAATCAAAAAATAATTTTTGTTATCTTTAAACATGTACTAATAAATGCATCAAAGTTTTATAATGATCCGCTGTATAGTTTCTCCAAAAACAATTCGTAAAATATACCTTATTTTCAGCGTTCTAAAGCAGGCTCCCCCCTTAATGCCACCGCTCGAAACGCGTTAAGGGGGGAGCCTGCTTTAGAACGTAGAAAATAAGGTATAATTTTACGAATTTTTTTTGGACAAACTATACAGCGGATCATTATAAAACTTTGATGCATTTATTAGTACATGTTTAAAGATAACAAAAATTATTTTTTTATTTGAATATATCGCCTGTAGAGGTCGTCCTGGAGGCATTGCAAATTGGTGAGCATTCTCCTGCCTCCAAATTTCATCCAAACTGAAAAATTGAAATATTTTCTCGTTATTTATGAATTCCCATCGTCGATGAACCTTTAATATTCATAAAAACATTAAGTTAAACAATTATTTTTGCATGAAAATGTTCAAAAACTTTGCCTAAAAATCGTACTTTTGTGTTTTAAGCTCCACCATTTTGGCACTTTTCAACTTTTTTCTTCTCTCTTTGATTCATCGACGATGGGAATTCATAAATAACGAGAAGATATTTCAATTTTTCAGTTTAGACGAAATTCGGAGGCAGGAGAATGCTCACCAATTTGCAATGCCGGCGACGCGGCTGCACTAAGATTTCTCCAGGACGACCTCTACGAGCGATATATTCAAATCAAAAAATAATTTTTGTTATCTTTAAACATGTACTAATAAATGCATCAAAGTTTTATAATGATCCGCTGTATAGTTTCTCCAAAAACAATTCGTAAAATATACCTTATTTTCAGCGTTCTAAAGCAGGCTCCCCCCTTAATGCCACCGCTCGAAACGCGTTAAGGGGGGAGCCTGCTTTAGAACGTAGAAAATAAGGTATAATTTTACGAATTTTTTTTGGACAAACTATACAGCGGATCATTATAAAACTTTGATGCATTTATTAGTACATGTTTAAAGATAACAAAAATTATTTTTTTATTTGAATATATCGCCTGTAGAGGTCGTCCTGGAGGCATTGCAAATTGGTGAGCATTCTCCTGCCTCCAAATTTCATCCAAACTGAAAAATTGAAATATTTTCTCGTTATTTATGAATTCCCATCGTCGATGAACCTTTAATATTCATAAAAACATTAAGTTAAACAATTATTTTTGCATGAAAATGTTCAAAAACTTTGCCTAAAAATCGTACTTTTGTGTTTTAAGCTCCACCATTTTGGCACTTTTCAACTTTTTTCTTCTCTCTTTGGTTCATCGACGATGGGAATTCATAAATAACGAGAAGATATTTCAATTTTTCAGTTTAGACGAAATTTGGAGGCAGGAGAATGCTCACCAATTTGCAATGCCGGCGACGCGGCTGCACTAAGATTTCTCCAGGACGACCTCTACGAGCGATATATTCAAATAAAAAAATAATTTTTGTTATCTTTAAACATGTACTAATAAATGCATCAAAGTTTTATAATGATCCGCTGTATAGTTTCTCCAAAAACAATTCGTAAAATATACCTTATTTTCAGCGTTCTAAAGCAGGCTCCCCCCTTAATGCCACCGCTCGAAACGCGTTAAGGGGGGAGCCTGCTTTAGAACGTAGAAAATAAGGTATAATTTTACGAATTTTTTTTGGACAAACTATACAGCGGATCATTATAAAACTTTGATGCATTTATTAGTACATGTTTAAAGATAACAAAAATTATTTTTTTATTTGAATATATCGCCTGTAGAGGTCGTCCTGGAGGCATTGCAAATTGGTGAGCATTCTCCTGCCTCCAAATTTCATCCAAACTGAAAAATTGAAATATTTTCTCGTTATTTATGAATTCCCATCGTCGATGAACCTTTAATATTCATAAAAACATTAAGTTAAACAATTATTTTTGCATGAAAATGTTCAAAAACTTTGCCTAAAAATCGTACTTTTGTGTTTTAAGCTCCACCATTTTGGCACTTTTCAACTTTTTTCTTCTCTCTTTGGTTCATCGACGATGGGAATTCATAAATAACGAGAAGATATTTCAATTTTTCAGTTTAGACGAAATTTGGAGGCAGGAGAATG
The DNA here is from genome assembly GCF_003672135.1 of Ooceraea biroi. Taxonomy (NCBI): domain Eukaryota; kingdom Metazoa; phylum Arthropoda; class Insecta; order Hymenoptera; family Formicidae; genus Ooceraea; species Ooceraea biroi. The sequence continues at coordinate 3,790,563 of NC_039517.1, read as the reverse complement.
CTCACCAATTTGCAATGCCGGCGACGCGGCTGCACTAAGATTTCTCCAGGACGACCTCTACGAGCGATATATTCAAATAAAAAAATAATTTTTGTTATCTTTAAACATGTACTAATAAATGCATCAAAGTTTTATAATGATCCGCTGTATAGTTTCTCCAAAAACAATTCGTAAAATATACCTTATTTTCAGCGTTCTAAAGCAGGCTCCCCCCTTAATAGCCGACGATTTCCATCGCGGCATGCAAATCCGAGGAGAAGGCTCCTCCGACCGCGGAAAATCTACGGCGAGTCACACCTCCCGATCCGCGAGAAACGCGCTCGAATCGCGCGAATCGTCGTGCGATCCGCGCGCATGTTTCTCGTCCGGTGCGTTCGCCTTTCCTAAGAGATCGGCGAGAGTTAATTGCAGCGTGGAATTTCCAGCCTGCCGCCGCGCCGATGCGGCGAGGCAGGTGTGTGCGGGCACACAGTGGGAACACCATAACTTTAACGAGGTACCAACCCTCCTGATTCTTGCGCTTAACCCCGGCTAATATTACGGTTCAAGTCGCTCGACGCTCTGATTGGCATAACAGTAAAGCAAAGTCATTTCCGAAGAGCGCGTTACGCGATACCGCGCTCGCGTGATGTATTAATGCCTTCAATGGAACGTAATGCGCGGGACGTCTGTAACAGGCACTACCGAGAAATCAGATCGAAGAAATAGAGTAAAGTGAATATCAGGTTGTTGCAGAATTTCCGTCGTATTATGGTATCTCTTTTTCATTTTGAATCTCTCTCTTGAATAAATCCTCTTGAAAAATACGCTCGGACACGCTGGAAGTTAAGAAGCCCCAGCCTTACTCGATGCAATTCAAGCATGTTGCCGGCGTGGGTTGGAGCGTGGCACACCTTGTGGCACACACTTTTCCATGTAAAGTCCCGCGCGCGCGAGATGGTATCGAAGTACGCGAGGTGTTGTACCTAATTACGAATCGCGGTATCTGCATCATCTGCGCGGCGTCATGCATAATGACGTATTGCGGCGGCGGTGGAGGCGTCCACCTCGGGACATCGCATTTAATTCGCAAACAATTCCTACGTCTCACGCTCACTCGAATCATCATTACCCCGCCAGGCTTCCCGCAAATTACCGCAGGATGACATATATCCTCGCGAGTCACGGAGATCGGTTTCCGCTTGACTCCTCTTCCGCGGTGTACGAAACGCGATTAGCACCGCGACTTTATGTAATTCGCGCTGACGTAATTAAGAGTGACGCGTCCTCCCGTTCATCACGCACGGTGTGGCACAGCCTGACAAAGAGCGAAACGCGACAACGGCGACAACGATTCGCTCGTCGATATCGAAAATCCGCGAGTGCTGGAAAATGTTGCCAGTGTCTTCACGAGAAGTTCCGAGAGCTTCGCGCGCGTCAAGTACCAATTGTCGTATTTTTGTGCGTCGTGCACATTCACGGGAACGACGTTTCGAAGAGAGAAGGATGCACTCGTCGGATGTGAGGTAGATGTCCGTTACGTGACCACTTTCGATTTAATTCAAGTCCGAGGCAAGACGCCGTGCACTGTTCGCGAAGACGAGTTGTTCCGCGAATGTCTATAACGTCGATCGAATATTAAGCCACGACACTCTTCTCTCCATCTCTTTCTCTGTTCCTCGCAGTATCATGCGGTTATCGACCTTCGAAACGCACGTCTGATATCACACGCTCGCTATCGATATCGAGTCGTGTGTAATCTAGCGAAACATGTCTTGGCTTCTCTTGGCTGCGGAACTTAGAGACTCTTTTCTTTGTCCCCTTCCGCGTTATCTATTTTTCAATGTAACAGGTATACAGTCCGTTAACTAGCAGCTTGTACGGCTAATCTGTCAGGTATACACACGCTGCGTAATAAAATACGCAAGAATATAATACGCGAGGAATAGTTTGGGACGGACTTGATCATTTTCATGACTGGCAGAATCAATAACTAATATTTCGCTTGGAGCGAGCGTCGTTGGTACACGGTATGCCATTAGAATCCATAATACATACCCGCGGTATCGTCGCGTTGCAACATCGCCAACAAAGTATCGCCGACTCTTAAAGCGCTTATCATGAGTGTAACCGGCAGTAACCCTGGTAAAATATTAATACTTCGGCATAAGGTATCATTAGCATCTCTCGATACTTTGCCAACGACAACGAATAAATTATTCGCGAATCAGCCTGCGCGACTTCCTCCTCGCGTAATCGGCCGCGGGAAAAATCTCGTGCAAACGGTATCTCGATTTATTCGAAAAGTGAGAATTGAGGCCCTCTCAAGCAGCCCTCAAGGAATTCAGACTTACGGAATTGCTGCCATCGCCGCGGCCAATCCCGGAGAGGTTCCCCGCGCGTTTTCCGCGTCGGGAATCATCCGAAAGCCGCCACGTGAATCGCGCTCCCAGCCGACTGACCCGAGGAAAGCTGAAGAAACCATCGAGGAGAACGAGGGAGGTCCAAGTTCTCCCAGCGGAGGTTTAGCCCGCTCTAAGTAGAAGTCTGGACACCATCGCGCGGCCACGACGGAAGGTCAACGCACTTCGGCCAAGGACACATTCTAGACCCACACACAGGGACCTACCTCCCCTCGCACGAACCGCCAGCACGGCGTGCACACACGTCCACGTGCGCGCATACACACTCGCAGGGACACGCACACTCGCGCCACGGCGACTCGCACACACCGATCGCTCGTAAACGCACACACGTCGCGCACGTTGCATCTATGCACCGCGCACCTCGTTTATACGGCATGTAAGTGCGTGTGTGGTATCGCGCGCGCGCTTAGGGAGGACTGGCTGTGATATATTTGGTAGGCAAAGGGCGGATACCGGACATTTTTTTCCTTACTTCCGATAGCGACTTCTTCTCCCGCTTCGAGTTTGTTGTTGATGTAATTATTTTCTTCTTTTAGGTATTGTTGTTCCGTAGCTTTGTGCGATATCGCGTCACTAATTATTCTATTGAAGGATGATTAATGATAATATAATAAATATTAATCGTGATTATATTATAGAATAATGTAAAATTCTTCCATTAGCATGATACTAATGTATTAATAACGCTAATAAATCAATGTTTCTCAGAGCAATTTCTTTATTCTGAAATCTCTTGCGACCCTGAATAAAAGATTTAACCTCCAGCTACTCCAGCTACCCTGCGAGTGAATCCGTAAGTCTCCATTCGTGCCTTACAAGCCCGGAGCGCGAGTGGCCATCAGGATTTACGAGATGAGGTGATAAGCAGCGGAAGTATGAGAATCTTCATTCGCGAATAAGCGCGCAGATCAATTGAATTCTGATGGCTCACATGAATCGTCATAAAAGCAATGCAATTTTATAGAGTACTGTTTGTACGCGCTGTAGCGCGACGTTTAGTGCTAATAAATCTGCGCCCGGTAAGAACATTATAGTTGTACGGTGTATCTCGCCGTTGGCGACACAAAGATTACGCGCATTGCTATTACATTGTTAGATACGACGAGAATGCCGGAAAATTCGCAGATTCCTCGGAAAGATCGAAAGGCGCGTTTCCTGCTCATTTTTTCCCTCTCCGAATCTCGCGCAGCGCACGGAAAATGCATAAGTCACGTTACGCTCGTTCGGAAAATACGCGCGAGATGATGCACGGATTTTCCCGCGTGTGTCCATCGAGATCTCCGTCCACGCGCGTGCACGCGAGCGCACGTGCGAAGCGTAGAGAGCCGGGGACCAAAGTCGGAGCAGACCCGCGTTTCTGTCTCGATGCTGATATGAATAATGTATCGCGCGCGGGGTCGCACGGCACCAAGGGATGCGCGAGAGCGAACGAGGGGAGGAAAGAGGAAATTAGAGTTGGATACGCAGAGGATTATGAAAGCCGACGATATACGGGCGAATACGCGCGCGAGAATGGAACGGGGAGCGCAAGAGGCCCCTCGAAAGAGGGAGACGCTCTTTCGTGAAAGAGTGTCGCGCGATGAAGAGTGAGTGCCTTCGTCGAGTTCCTGGTGCATCCCGGATAAACTCGCATAAATATTCAGATAACAGTCGCGCTGCTGCATCCTACGTGTTCCCCGTTGTCGCGGACGGGGATTACGCTCGGGAAGACTCCAGGGATTATCGCGGATGAAATTTTGCGCACTAATTAGTGGTCACGTGCGCGTGTTCGTGTCGCTGTCAACGAACGATATCTCATCACTCGGTTGTATTACGACGAAACAATTATTTTCCGGCTCCGAGAGCGTCCGGCAATTTGCGCTGCTCGGCCTGAAAAGACGCGCCGAGAACGAACTACCTCGGCGAGCGTCGGTGATCTGCCAGATTAAATTCGATCAACAGGCACCAACGCGGATTAACGAGCCGCTCAAATGAACGAGGCGATAATCCGCGTAATAGTGGCGTAAAAGATCCGCTCCGAGCCGGTCGCGGCAAGTCGCGCGAGCGAGTTGGCGAAAAGCGCGTAAACTGGCTCCGACCGGGTGCATCAGGCAGACCCAACGAAGCGGGCACGTTGCGCGTAATTAGTAATTACGAGCAACGAGCCTGCGAGCGGGCAAACTGGTTGCAAGTTGCGAGCGATCGATCGACCAATCGATTGGCGGACCGGATGCTTCGATCCAACAAGACGTTGATGCACTCTTATGCGGACGGCACGGGGATGCGACAATTCGCGGATTCGATTATCCTATCCGCAGTATTAATCAATTAACATCGCGATTAAAAAGAGCAGAAATGTTGAAATCGAAACTACAGCGAATATAAATAATCGCGCAATTAGGTATCATTATTATTGTTACAACCACTAATAACAGCCGTTATTTTGTGCAGATACTCACTTAAGTATCCCGAAATTACTGGCCACACGAGGATCGATAGAATACTCGCAACCAGAACCGTCAGCTTTTCGTTAAAAATATTTTACCCTGCGGATAATTATGCGAGAAGTACGAGAAGTGCTACGAATGGGATCGTCGTATCGAAAGCATCTCCAGATCGCGCGACGGGCATGTCGAATGCGCTGCTCTCGGGCTGAGAGAAGGCCGGCTATCGCGCAAGAACCGCGTCTAATCTCACCCTAAGAGCGACCCTGAGAGCGAGAAGCTGAAGGCACTCCCGCTATCGGCGAGAGGAACGCTATCGGGCGGGTATAACACGCGGGAGTTCGCTTGGTCGGATAAATTCCTGCGGCGTGTCGTAACAGGCAACAGTGGATCGACGTCGTCGACCGGCAAGTTCTCTCCCTGTTCTTCTCCCCGGCTTGGTGCCTATTCGCCTCTCTTTCTCTCTCTGTCGCTACTCCCGAGGGATTAACTTGTGCGTGCGCGAGGTAATGTACGTGCATACAGGGTGTGGCGAGAAGAAGTAGCAGGCTCTCTCGTTCGTCACGTTGTGCTGTGATGTAATCCGCGGAACGTACTGCTTAGTAATTTGTCATTGTCGGATTACGGTGGAATAAAATATAGGAATACACGCAGGAAGAGCGGTAAAATGTACTGGTAGTGATAATTTATAACGCGCTACAGTATAATAATTTATGTTATAGTTACGCGCCGCGTTATAGGTGTATAGCTGTGTGGGTATATTTTGGAATTCGGATTTTATTACTCGGTATATCAAGATATTCTCTGTTCTCCTCGAGACAAGATCAAACCAAAGATGCTATACCATTGTTCAAAATATGTGTACCGTATGAGTTGTCGAAATAAATTTAACATTAACTAAGAAAACACTTGTCGAGAGAATAAGAGTTTCAGATTTTCTCCAAAACGATATCCCGTGACGATCCGTTCCACTATTTTCGGACACCCCCGTATCTGAATGCGTACGTTATGCGGGCGTGCGTGCGTGTGGGTGACTGTGCACGCACGGCCAATCACCCCTCACGTGCTCAACCCCGAGTAGCGCGGGTTACGTGCCCGATGTGGGTGTCATCGCTGATGTTATCGGCGGACCGTGTTCCTGCTCTCTGGACGAGCGAGAAAAATCTGGGCGGAGCTACAGAATGTTTCATATGGTCTAGATTTTCCCAACGGAAATCTGGTCTTCCTCCCAGATTAAATCAGTATGGCCGAGTGGACCAAGACTCTTAATTAATATTTAATATTCGCCGACGCCACTTGACTTTCTATACGATTGCTTCACACGTAATTATCGATTTTTCAACATTCACTTGATAACATCATCAGTCACATGTCGAATTAAAATTCTTCTGAAATGATAAGCTTGTGATCGGAAACTTGCTTCCACTTTAGTCGACGCAAAATTTAATTGTCCGAGAAGTCTGGATCCAGTCAGATAGTACAATAATTGCAACTAATTTCAAATTTGCGCCATCAGTCGTGATTCAAGCTTTTCAGGGAAAAATCGATTATGAGTGTCGCTCGCGGTCGTGCGAAACACCTCGCCGCGGTAGAAGTCGATAATCATGAAGACCAACCAAAGCGGTGCTAGTTAGAGCTAGCTCGAGCTACGTGGAGGCTCCCTTCGTCGGCCACGAGTTCCTTAACCCACGTATGTGCGTACGCACGTCTACGCGTGCGTGCGTCCAGGTGATCCCGGCGTGACCCCGCGGTTGATCCACGGTGACGTTGGCCAAGGTTAAGAAGCGAGAACGAAACTGTGCTCGCGGCCAATGAAAAAGGAACAACGCCGCTCGAGAAATCTCGGATACCGTTCAGCCACTTGTCCGGAGTATAATTGCAACGTGTGATTGATAGCTGAGAGAGACGGTGGCAAACGGGGCTTGAAACAGCTGAAGATTAATTAGCACAGAGACTGGACGCTAGTCTAGTCCACTGTTTTTTTAATTTTCAAGCATATCAATCTGAAATTTGCGGGAGGAGAGATTAATCTCTCCTTAAGGGGGGAGCCTGCTTTAGAACGCTGAAAATAAGGTATATTTTACGAATTGTTTTTGGAGAAACTATACAGCGGATCATTATAAAACTTTGATGCATTTATTAGTACATGTTTGAAGATAAAAAAAATTATTTTTTGATTTGAATATATCGCTCGTAGAGGTCGTCCTGGAGAAATCTTAGTGCAGCCGCGTCGCCGGCATTGCAAATTGGTGAGCGTTCTCCTGCCTCCAAATTTCGTCTAAACTGAAAAATTGAAATATCTTCTCGTTATTTATGAATTCCCATCGTCGATGAATCAAAGAGAGAAGAAAAAAGTTGAAAAGTGCCAAAATGGTGGAGCTTAGAACACAAAAGTACGATTTTTAGGCAAAGTTTTTAAACTTTTTCATGCAAAAATAATTGTTCAACTTAATGTTTTTATGAATATTAAAGGTTCATCGACGATGGGAATTCATAAATAACGAGAAAATATTTCAATTTTTCAGTTTGGATGAAATTTGGAGGCAGGAGAATGCTCACCAATTTGCAATGCCTCCAGGACGACCTCTACAGGCGATATATTCAAATCAAAAAATAATTTTTGTTATCTTTAAACATGTACTAATAAATGCATCAAAGTTTTATAATGATCCGCTGTATAGTTTCTCCAAAAAAATTCGTAAAATTATACCTTATTTTCTACGTTCTAAAGCAGGCTCCCCCCTTAACGCGTTTCGAGCGGTGGCATTAAGGGGGGAGCCTGCTTTAGAACGCTGAAAATAAGGTATATTTTACGAATTGTTTTTGGAGAAACTATACAGCGGATCATTATAAAACTTTGATGCATTTATTAGTACATGTTTAAAGATAACAAAAATTATTTTTTTATTTGAATATATCGCTCGTAGAGGTCGTCCTGGAGAAATCTTAGTGCAGCCGCGTCGCCGGCATTGCAAATTGGTGAGCGTTCTCCTGCCTCCAAATTTCGTCTAAACTGAAAAATTGAAATATCTTCTCGTTATTTATGAATTCCCATCGTCGATGAACCAAAGAGAGAAGAAAAAAGTTGAACAGTGCCAAAATGGTGGAGCTTAGAACACAAAAGTACGATTTTTAGGCGAAGTTTTTAAACTTTTTCATGCAAAAATAATTGTTCAACTTAATGTTTTTATGAATATTAAAGGTTCATCGACGATGGGAATTCATAAATAACGAGAAAATATTTCAATTTTTCAGTTTGGATGAAATTTGGAGGCAGGAAAATGCTCACCAATTTACAATGCCTCCAGGACGACCTCTACAGGCGATATATTCAAATCAAAAAATAATTTTTTTATCTTTAAACATGTACTAATAAATGCATCAAAGTTTTATAATGATCCGCTGTATAGTTTCTCCAAAAAAATTCGTAAAATATACCTTATTTTCAACGTTCTAAAGCAGGCTCCCCCCTTAAGTGCGGATCAAGCTCTTTCTGGTGTCCCGGGAAAAACAGATCGATCGGAAATGGGAACTCTTCAACTGTGACACGTGCAATAACGCAGGTTCCTGATCTCACGTCTCGCAAACTGAGACTGGAATAAGAGAGTGAAATAAATCTTCACTGCGGAGCGTCCCCGAGTAGCTCGGAGTAGTTCATTGAAATCTTCTTCGACACTAACTTGCCTATTACCGGCGAACAAAAATGCGCGTGCAATTTATGTTGTTGCGGTAAGTAATATTGTCCCGCGGCCATCGCGGCATCGGGAGTGCATGCCTGTCGACCAGAAAATGGGTGGAGGCGTAGGCGAACATGTACTGCAGCCACACCGGATAGTTCCTAGCGAAACGAAAAACGCGAACCGGCCGATCTTCCTCGCCGAATCGCACAGTATTGCGGACTACGTGGATTTACAAGTGTAATGCTGATTTTATGTAGCGGTAAAAATTACGCGGTAACACGTGGCGGCACTTTCTTGTCCATTTGCAAACATCGCAATTAGAACGCGATCGAGTTACATTCGTGATAATAATGTGTCAAGATACGCTAATCGACGAAAATTGGCGTGCAAGAAGAATAGTTATCAAATTGATTATCTCGCGTTAATGACGAACGAGCGAGCGATAATGGAGCGAGCAATTGCCGACGTCGAGCGCCTGGAAATCGCCGGATATGTTAATATCCCTGCAACCGGAACAACCGATCTCGCATTCTGCGGCTTGAAGACGGAAGAAGCGCGTGCTAATACACGCGGAATGAATAGGACACGGTTTCTTTCAGTCGGAAAGAGAATTGAGACAACGTGGACGCGGCGTGCCGAGAGGACGACCGCCCCTTCCCGTCTTCCTTCGCGCGACGTCAGATCCATACAGACATGCGAACGGGAACGCAAACGAGACGACACGGGTCGCAAAATTCCGGCGCGATGGAATCGCGCTCGTTGGCTTCCGTCGACTCCGCTCTATCGAGGATCGACCGCAGGAATCTAGCGTGAAAAGCACACGCTGGGAGAGTTCCTTAGCCGAGCCTATCGATGTGTGTATGCGCAGGAAGAGAAAAAGGGAGAACCAGAGAGACGGAGAGAGAGAGAGAGAGAGAGAGAGAGAGAGAGAGAGAGAGAGAGAGCGAGAGAGAGAGGAGATGGGAAAAGGACGGATAGACTAGTAGTCAGGTCCATCCTGAGTTCGAAGTCCGGCGTGGTCTCGGTATTGGAGCGCACGGTGCATCGTCCTTCTCTCTCTCCTTCTTTCTCTTTCCCTCACTGTTTCCTTTCTCTTCTCTCCTTCGTCGTCCCATAGTCGTCTTCGTCTTCTTCTTCTTCTTCGTCGTCGTCGTCGTCGTTGCTCTCTGCCGGGGTAATTGCACCCTACCAAGGCCGACAGCTGATGCAGCCACCATCGCGCACTCGCTCGCTCGTTCGCTCGTCCGGTGCCTACGACCGTTCGCAGGACGCGTGTAGGGACACGGGTGGTTGCGATGGTGGTCGTGACGACGGCGATGATGGTAGTCGTAGGTGTGCGAGAGGGCTCCTCTTTGTGTTTACGCGCGCGGTTTGCCGGGTCTACCTTCAGGTATAGAGAACGACGTAAGCTGCATCACCGCCGGGACGGTAAAACGGGAAGAAGGGAACCACCGCCGCCGCCGCCACCACCTCCCGGCTCCACGATGCGGTAAACACGGTTCCGCCATCTTTAAACACCCTGCGCGATGTATTCGCCGCCACTGTGCGGCCTCGACGTCGAGGAGCCCTAAATATTTAATCGCGAGGAGAAGCGCGGAGGAGACCCCGTGGCCTGCGAGCCGCATTAGACCCGTCTGGTTTCCACGTCGTCGTAGAAAGGCAGGGATTCAAGTCGATGGCGATTTTGCCGGGTTCAGATTTCGATGCCGGAGTCGAGGGGATGGTAACGTGCGAGAGAGTACCGCCTGTACGTCCACGACGAGGAAATCGTGATGATCGAGAAACGAGATGTATCTCTCTAAGCATTTTCTAATTTCCGAAATTGGACTCTTCGATATAACAATCGACCATTTCTATAAAATACTTTTCACTGATTACCAACATCGACTCATTAAAATTCCGATAGCCTTAGCTGGTCACGCTCATAAGACTTTCTACGGACTGATAACAACGGGCCTGAGCTATTTATAGCATTATCGGAGCATCGTGTAACCAGCGCAATAATCAAGCATAGAGAGGTACGATACCACCGTTACACGCGAGTTGCCAATCCGACCCTCTCGCTCGACAATGGTAGCGGACTACCGCTTAGTCCGCTAACAGCACGACGTAGGATGCAGCGATTGCAATCCGATATTAAAGCAGGGGATATGCCTGGTATACCATGCGTGACACGCGTTGCACAATGCGCGCGAGGATAACGCTGCGCGGAAATAAATCAAACACGTTAAAGACACGCGGCATCGGTCGGGTGACAGCGACGAGACCTTTCAACGCGATTGATATCCAAAGAAGAAATAAAAAGTCACGGAACCGTGTTGCTGCTGGCGCAATTTTCTCTGTCGCACGCCCGTCAGGATGATGCACTTTCCACACCCACAGAAAAGATTTCTCGACTTAATGCTATTACTCTTTAATCTATCATAAAATAAGATCGCTATAGCGACAATCATATTTATTATTGAAAAGAAGCATATTTTAATCTTGAATAGAAAATTCGAAAATCTACATTAAAATAATCTTCGTGCTATCTCATTAATTTTCTCAGAAGGATTTAGATACAAATTTCTAGCAAGTTCAAAATATTCTTCATTTAAGAATATTGTGAGATCTAAAAGACATCTTATTCTATTCTTCTAAGAGAATTTGTAGAATCTGCACAAAACGGCCAATATTTATGTGTTGCAATCGAAAATCGGGAAAGTGTTTCTGTTATTTACAATGAATAAGTGCAATACTCTACAAGAAATATTAAAAGGTATGGAAATGTCTTATCTCGAATCTTATTTCTCAAGTAAGTATATTGTATATACTTACTTACATTTCCATATCTTTTAATATTTTTTGTAGAGTATTGCACTTATTCATTGTAAATAACAGAAACACTTTCCCGATTTTCGATTGCAACGCATAAATATTGGCCGTTTTATCGGAATAAAGGACGCGGAAGCGCCGAGTCGACGAGCGACTGTGAGAAAATGACGCGTCGACATGGACAAAGCCTACTATAAAGTGGCGCTAATATCAAATTATTCTACGTACAAGAATATATAAGCATAAATTTGTACATGTTACTCTTGTCTGAAGACAGTAAGACAATCTTATTTAATTCGAGAGAGAAGAATAGAAATTACTGATTTAAATTAAAAATTGTTTTATTTTCATATTTTTTATACTTGTAATACGATTAAATTAGTCAAGAATATTTTTCGTCTTGTTATCAGAAATCCTTTCTGAGAGTGCAATGTTACGAAGAAACACGCGGAATCACGTTGGCATGCGCAGGATCTGCGAGCGTATTATCGACTCGGCGTTGAAGTCCACGGTGAAGATAAAGAGAGAGAGAGAGTGAAATCGCAGAGAATAAAAAGTGCCGATGTCCGGTTCGATGCACGAATCGCCGACACACGCTTCAGTCAATTCAGAAAACAAAAAAAGCTCTATCAAATTCAATCACAGAGCGATGGAAGGCGTCACCAAACACCGGCTGTCGTTCGAATATGCAAAGTGGAAACACTTTGGAGACTTGTTCGACGGCTAGACCACGCATCTGCCATGTTATTCCGCAATACGGCAGTATTTATCATGCATGTGTGATTTCCCGTTTCACGATCTTCTCACTCTTCTTTCTGCGGTTTATAAGCAGAATGCATCTGGCGGGCTGTCGATCAAACGCGTTTTCTTCCGGTCCAATCTTACGGGTATCAACGACGCTGGCGAACGGTTGCTCGTTATTGGGTGCGCCCCAGGCCTCGCAGATGCTCGACGCGACCCTGAAAACAGCTGTCCATCGAGAAGCGAACGAGCAAGTTCGGCACGACGGTTCCTTTCTTATTTACGAAAACGAGAGTCGTAAAGTATCACGACGAACGATGTGGCCTCCGCCTCCGCGGGACTAACCGGATTAGTGCAGGTAGAGTCCAGGAACAAGACGAGCACAGACGGAGGAACCTATCAGGATAGTTGCACCGAATTGATCATCTGCGGAACACATTGATCATCACGTCAAAGCATCTCCAAGACAAAAGATAAAAAGCGAGGCGAATGTCTTTGCGCACGCGAGAATTGCAGGTATCGGGGATATCTGCAATCGCAAACGTGGATTGATGACGGCGATCGTAATAACGGGGGAAGAAATACGACACGCGAGATGTACAGGGTGATGAAAGATTCGGCAGAACGTCGAGAGATGGGGCAAAAAGAAAAACAAGACCAGCAGCGAGAGAAGAAAAGGCAGAAGGAGATAAGCGCGAGGTGCGCGGGGGGAGACAAAAGGGACAAAGGACACGAGAGAGAACGAGCAAAGCGGAAGCCGGAGGAAAGGAAACACAAAGGAGCTGCAAGGAGGAGATGGTGGAGGAGGAAAGAAATCGGCCGGTAATGTCCGCGCGAATGAGACGGCAGACGCGTCGCGACCTAAATTCCGCCGACAGGTGAACCGCACTTTTAAAAACTCAGAAACAGGAGGAACAAGAGAGAGAAAGAGAGAGAGAGAGAGAGGAGAGAAACGGTGAAATGCTGGTTGTCGATTGTGTGCGTGCGACGTGTGCGCACGACCGACACGCGCGTGCGCGCCGGTGAATTTAATTAAAGTACGATATCTCTCGCAAGTCGCGCCGGGTTGGCCCAGGTAAGTGCCCATCACTTTTACTGATACGTGCGCAAAGCGCCTTTGTTTGTAGGCCGTGCATTGTCCAGCGTAGAAACACTGGCTCCACTACCTTTTTCCCTTCGACGAAATTATCTCCGCGAAAGTGTCTTTTTCGGAAAATTCTAAAGGTTTTCACTACGTCGAAGAATCCGTATTCCTGGTTGCGAGCATTGCAAGAAGCTTACGCCACTGTTCGCGAAACACGCATCTCTCTTTCTATCGCGCGGTACGTGCACGTCGCGAGATATGCAACGCTTACGCAACGGAACCGCAACGGATCGCGCGGGAAAGTCCGCGCTGAATTCGCACGCCGAGCGCTCGATGCCGGTCTTACGCCTGTTCTTAGGCGCATGACTGCAACGGAGGTTTCTATTTTATCAGTCACTATCGATTCTCACGCGAATTAACACGTAAGAAAATTCGACGGAGCGGAAGCGATAAAGCCGGCGCTTCGAAAGAGTTCAGATACGATGAAAATGGCAAACGATCTACTTGAGCAGTTTTCCAAGTATCTTCAAAAATGCAACAGAAAAGCGCATCGAGCTCAATCTCGATAGGGTATCGTCGTATTTTTAGAAACGCGAGGCTAGACCGGAGTTCCACGTCGAGACCGAAGTTCCATCTTTGCATACGAATTACTCATTAGCTAAATTATTCATTCATTGTTCTTCCGATGAAGCGGTAGATCGAGTGAGAGTCGGGAAGGAAGGAGCATGAGCCATAATTAAAAGAAGCTCTTTCCTGCATCACGCCGGTGGTGCAGCGAACGTGCGACGTGGCCCTCGCACGATGATTAACATATCGGAATGCTAACATCGACTTATCATCATCATCATCATCATCATCATCATTATCATCAAATTACGAAACCGTCCCACAGAAGCGGCTATTAAAAATACGCGATTACGCAGTAATCGGAAAATAAATCGCGCGCGAGTTCCGCTCGTGCATCGGCCTCGCGCTTTCCTAACGCTTTATTAATCACCGACGTACTTACTCAGCTTTTCGCTTCATGACGTTACTCCACCGTCATTATCCGTGCCGATCGAAGCCGCGATTGCACAAACCGACAAAAGTCACTACTAAACGCGTTCAGAGAGTGAGCAATAATTGACGAGCGAGCTTTAAAGATCGACTAACGAGTTGCTGCTGCTGCTCAGCAGCATGCCCCGCGTGAACCATTGCGAAGGGTGAGACAATTTTATTTCTGTCCGCGGCCCTATGCATCCGCCTGCCCCGCGTGCGGCCCCATGCGTGGCCCGACGAGCGACGAAGGTTCACGATAACGCCCTAAAAAGACTCGTGTAGCCCTCCCACGGAGACTTGCACCGCGTTCTATCGGGTAACGTAAACTTACGGACGGAATTCTCGCGTTTATCGCGGAGACGGCGTGGAATGGCTGGGCCGAAATGGAGAGGTCGAACGAAGATACTTGGAAATCGACGAGAAACGTCGGGCAAATCGGGAAATCTTATCAAGACTGAAATTGAAATGAATTTATTTATTGATTCATGAGAACCAATTACGGATGCCGAAGGGAGAAAGGCGGCGATACCATCTATATTTGTAATACGCACACGTGATTACACACACACGTACACGGGATTCGACATATATCTAAAAAAGATAATTTTACGCACGCGAGGGAAAATATTTCTCCATCAAGAGAGGATGTTTCGAATCCAGCCCGATGGTCGTTCCATCGGTCTCCAGCTGCGCGAATAACACGTTTCGTTTCGTCGTGTTTCATCCGCGGGCTATTTGCGAAATGGTTCCCCGTACTCCCGCGCGATATAAAATTCTGGCGTACCGAGAGGCCGGCCAGTTATCACACGTGACGACGCGCGATCGTACAATTGGCGAGGAGGATAATCGTTACGCTTATCGGCCAGAATCGCGATCGGGGAAACCGGATGCGGCGCGACACACGCATCTCGGCGAACGAGGGATCGGGGCACGAAACGGAGGCACGTACTGCGCGAAAGAAATAGTTTTAGCAATTATCTGCGAGGTCTATCTTAATGGCTGTCGCCGTAACGATTGTTGCAGCTATGATTGAGATAATTGCATCGTGCCCGCATCGTGAGCCGCCGTCACGGCGCGTTGCGAAAGGAGGCGGAATGAAAGAGAAAGAGTAGATGCAGACGGTGCCGATCGCACCGAGACGATCGAGCAAGATCGCGCGGAGTAGATAACAATATTAGCGATGCCGTTACCGTCGTACTTCGTACACCAACAGGCTGTATGCGATCGCCTATACGCGGCGATCTGTCGCGCGTACGTGCACGATCGTTCGCTTCCGTGCGGGATCAGCGTTAGGAAAGATCTCGCCGGAGCGATGCTATTGTCAAGTAGTACGGCGTGTCGAAACGCCGAGGCTGCTGGAAAATTAAAGCGGCAAATCCTGCATTTTTCTCGCGTTTTATCGTCGACGGAGTCCGCGAGATCTTTGACGCATCACGCGGCGGACGATTCGTCACTCTTTGGCCTTTTGTGGAAGATCGGTGTACAAGAAGGCGGGGAACTTCACAAAAGGATATTTACAAAGATCGAGACGAAGTTCGGTCCTGCTAAAAGGAGCTCGGTCAGTCTCTCGAACCACCAGTGTCGATCACGAATTCAGCAGCTTGCTTAATCTTCGTGAGACAGATGGACGGGGAGAGATAGCAAGGTAACATTTGCCGAGCAAGCTACGAATGGAGCGTAACGCGTTATCCGGAATGTCGTTACATGAGTGTGCCGCGGTTTATCGAGCCCGCGACGATTGTAATCTGAAATATATCAGCGCGGCAATTCTCTCCCTCCCGTCGGCTGATGGATAGTGGCATACTTTATTTTCTGTCAAGAGTTGCAGAAACACACACTTTCCTGCCCGGGCTAATCACTACTGGTTCCGTAACTATCCGGATTTCATAATCCACGTCGCGCACAAGTTTATCGGTGCAATACGGCACCGTTTGAGAAATCAACCCGATTGTTCGCGCACAAACGCGCGCTCCGATTCATTTCTGAAATTCCGTTATACCACTCGTACTCGTACTCGTGAGCCTCACAATATCGCATCGACTTCCGTTGAGTCATTACGAAAACGAGTCTCTCCTACTAAATAAAGTCACGAAGTCACAGTGCCTCCTCCGTCTCTCTCTCGTTGTTTCGCGAGATCCTACGATCGAGGTCGCCTAATCGGAGTGCGCGCGGAGGACTCCAGTGGAGTCCTTGGAGACGCGTCTCGGCCGGGGCCTTAAGGCCGGCTCCTCGGATGGACAACCGCGTGCAACTCTCGCCGAGTCACCGGGACAGTAGTCGGAGAATTTACAACGGGAGGGAAGAGGCATGCCCGTCGGCCATCGCGAGCGAGCGATCCACGGCAACGATAATCGTTCCCGACACCGTTACGAACGTTCCCTTCAAAAGCGCAGACGAGCGGAGCGATGTTCTCTCGCGCAGGTACAACGGGCTTTCGGTCGCAGCTAGCCAGAGTGCAAAGGGCGACGCGAAGGGAAACATTGGTGAAAAACACACTTCTAAATCTCTCAAAGATTTAAAAGGAATCCTGAAAATGTTCCGAATTGATACAAGTTTCATACAAGTTAAGTGATGACGTTTGACATTTAATTCCTGTGAGATCAGACGCGAGTTTCCGCGTAGGACTTTCTTGACGGAAAAACTATCAAGGCCGCGATGCAACCTTTCCACGGAGTGTACCCGAGTCAAAATTTTGCGCCTACTTTAATGCTTTTAGCAGTCGTACGAACCTACTTTTAGGAAAATAGAACCTAGAACTCTTACATTGAAACTCAAACTCCTACAAACAGATGTTAAGATGCTATTTTGACCCTGCAACATTCGGCTACAATCTTGATCGCAACCTGCTTTGACGCTCTGGCGGCAAAAAAGGAATTTCGGACATATTTTAGTGTTAAAGTAGTAGCTAAATAGACGCTGAATAACGCCTCAAATGAAGAATTCGAGGTTCAATGTAGAACTAAAATTTCGACTCGGGATATTTCGATGTATTACCCGAGTCAAAATTTTGCGCCTACTTTAATGCTTTTAGCAGTCGTACGAACCTACTTTTAGAAAAATAGAACCTAGAACTCTTACATTGAAACTCAAACTCCTACAAACAGATGTTATAGATGCTATTTTGACCCTGCAACATTCGGCTACAATCTTGATCGCAACCTGCTTTGACGCTCTAGCGGCAAAAAAGGAATTTCGGACATATTTTAGTGTTAAAGTAGTAGCTAAATAGACGCTGAATAACGCCTCAAATGAAGAATTCGAGGTTCAATGTAGAACTAAAATTTCGACTCGGGATATTTCGATGTATTACCCGAGTCAAAATTTTGCGCCTACTTTAATGCTTTTAGCAGTCGTACGAACCTACTTTTAGAAAAATAGAACCTAGAACTCTTACATTGAAACTCAAACTCCTACAAACAGATGTTATAGATGCTATTTTGACCCTGCAACATTCGGCTACAATCTTGATCGTAACCTGCTTTGACGCTCTAGCGGCAAAAAAGGAATTTCGGACATATTTTAGTGTTAAAGTAGTAGCTAAATAGACGCTGAATAACGCCTCAAATGAAGAATTCGAGGTTCAATGTAGAACTAAAATTTCGACTCGGGATATTTCGATGTATTACCCGAGTCAAAATTTTGCGCCTACTTTAATGCTTTTAGCAGTCGTACGAATCTACTTTTAGGAAAATAGAACCTAGAACTCTTACATTGAAACTCAAACTCCTACAAACAGATGTTATAGATGCTATTTTGACCCTGCAACATTCGGCTACAATCTTGATCGCAACCTGCTTTGACGCTCTAGCGGCAAAAAAGGAATTTCGGACATATTTTAGTGTTAAAGTAGTAGCTAAATAGACGCTGAATAACGCCTCAAATGAAGAATTCGAGGTTCAATGTAGAACTAAAATTTCGACTCGGGATATTTCGATGTATTACCCGAGTCAAAATTTTGCGCCTACTTTAATGCTTTTAGCAGTCGTACGAACCTACTTTTAGGAAAATAGAACCTAGAACTCTTACATTGAAACTCAAACTCCTACAAACAGATGTTAAAATGCTATTTTGACCCTGCAACATTCGGCTACAATCTTGATCGCAACCTGCTTTGACGCTCTAGCGGCAAAAAAGGAATTTCGGACATATTTTAGTGTTAAAGTAGTAGCTAAATAGACGCTGAATAACGCCTCAAATGAAGAATTCGAGGTTCAATGTAGAACTAAAATTTCGACTCGGGATATTTCGATGTATTACCCGAGTCAAAATTTTGCGCCTACTTTAATGCTTTTAGCAGTCGTACGAACCTACTTTTAGAAAAATAGAACCTAGAACTCTTACATTGAAACTCAAACTCCTACAAACAGATGTTATAGATGCTATTTTGACCCTGCAACATTCGGCTACAATCTTGATCGCAACCTGCTTTGACGCTCTAGCGGCAAAAAAGGAATTTCGGACATATTTTAGTGTTAAAGTAGTAGCTAAATAGACGCTGAATAACGCCTCAAATGAAGAATTCGAGGTTCAATGTAGAACTAAAATTTCGACTCGGGATATTTCGATGTATTACCCGAGTCAAAATTTTGCGCCTACTTTAATGCTTTTAGCAGTCGTACGAATCTACTTTTAGGAAAATAGAACCTAGAACTCTTACATTGAAACTCAAACTCCTACAAACAGATGTTATAGATGCTATTTTGACCCTGCAACATTCGGCTACAATCTTGATCGCAACCTGCTTTGACGCTCTAGCGGCAAAAAAGGAATTTCGGACATATTTTAGTGTTAAAGTAGTAGCTAAATAGACGCTGAATAACGCCTCAAATACAGAATTCAAGGTTCAATGTGGAACTAAAATTTCGACTCGGGTAGGAAGTATGTATCTGGAATCGATGCCAATGGATCGACCCGTCCATCCGTCTGTCCATCGTGGCTGTGCACGGCATCTGTCAAGTACTCCATGATCGAACACTTCCGTCTTTCTGTACATGAGTCACACGTCCGTCACACACGTATGACGACGTAATACATACCTGGATAACGCGATTCACCGCGCGGCGGCATGCTTAATCGATCACGCTCGCGTTATCGAGCCGAGACGAATCACGTGCACGAATGCAGATGCCTGATCACCTTCCTGCTCCTTACCTTCGCCTTATCTAACTACTTCTTACCTGAAACAGAAAAAGAAAGATCGATCGATCAGCTATTGCAGCTCCAGGAGCAGCTCCTGCTCAGGACGGCCATTAATTTCGCTTCTTGCGCGCGCTCATTAATTTTAATTTGCTCAACGAAACTCCTTCGCGAAACCCGATCTGCCACACAGATTATCCGGCCGTCATCTAAGAATTTCGCGAGCGCAATTTCGTATCACCTTTTTATCTTACTGCTCTCTTCCTCTCTCTCTATCATTCTCGCGATAATGTAATCGGACGTATGGTCGTACTTATCCAGCAACGCTCTGCGGAGAGAATTAGAAAATTGCATAGCGCTTGAATGGAGAGACACGCTGCGCGGGTGTGTGCATCTAGGAAGCTCGGGACGTTACACTTCCTGGCACTTACTGAAATTAAGGTTGCAAAACTTCCAGCTCACTCGAAGAGAGACAGAGACAGAGAGACAGGGATCAGAATAAACCAGTGTTCCAGCTCCTGTTCCGTCTGTCCCTTCCAGCGACGACGAGACTTTTCAGCGAGCACCTTCTCGCGGGAATTTGACCTAACATTTTTATTAGCGCGAGCGGAAATCCTCGATAGATCGGAAGTGTCTCGCGAGATCGAACGCCTTAATCTCCAGAGAGACGTTCTTTCGATTTCCGAACAACTGACGCGGAATCGAGCGACGATAGCGAGTATCGTTAACCAGTCTTAGCGAAATTAATACATCAAGCGATGTATTAAAGCCAGTTTATCATACCTCTGTCGTCACGGCAAACATATTAAACGAAGTTTAATGTCGCGCGCACGTTATCGCACACACGTTTACTTATTATCTCACGTAGCTGCACCGAGCAACGTTAATACGAGCATCATTAATCTTGGAGTATCACAGACATCCATGCGAGCGCTCATACGAGTCCGGTGACGTCCGACTATTTCTCTTATTTTTCGAAACCATGAAATTCGCGACAGCTCAACGAAACGATTGAATGCAAGTCGCTGAGTTCCTGAGTGACGAATTTTAGGAGAAAGTAGAGTTTACATTATAGTTTTTCGGACACATGCGAACAGTGACGAGCAAAGTGGATCTATAGATTACATTCATCTCTGCAGCAAGCAGCATTGATCGAGCGCGGCTCGTTCTTGATCTATCAAAGGCTCCGATCTGATCTCGCTTGGCTGTATCGATGATCATCGAGGCTGGAAGTGATCAGACGTGACCGCGGCGCGCGTTGCGACAATGAGAGGCGGAAAAATGCCAACGCGACGACGGACCAAGCAGCCTTGGGCTGAAAATGCGCTTTCCACCGGCCTTTCCGAAGCGGCATTGTTTCTAGCAAAGGTCGCGTTCCGCTCTCGTCCCTCCTTCTCGTGTTTCACGGTTCTCCGAGTATCGCGCCGCGACGATAATCGTCGTCTAACTCAATGTCAGCCGCTTCCAGGTTGCGACGATGCGCAGGGAGCGCGGAGGACGAGACGATGTCCTCTCTCTCTCTCTCTCTTTCTGATCGTCTTTCTTTCTTCTTCCCTCTCGCTTTTCCTCTATGCGCCGTGCAATGCAGCGTCTCACCATCTCGATCGCGCTCGATCCCCGCTGCCTTTGTGCAACGACTCGCGCGCGTTCACTCTAGCCTTGTGCCTAATGACACGTCGTCGACGCAGAGGGAGAACGTTTCTTCTCACAAGCGCTCGATGCAATGCCGAATCGCACGAATAAACGAGCGAGCGAGCGCGCGCGACCACTTCGCGGATGCGGACGACCCATTTTCCAAAAATGGGCAAAACCTTCTATTTTTTTTAAATGATCACTTCGGATGTGAGATGATTGGATGAATTTGCATTTGATGCGGCATGTCACCGGACGAAGGGGATTATATAAAGTTATAAATCGGGCGGCGACGCGCCTCTGTTACGTCAGAGAGCCAGAGAGCAGCCGAAGATCGTGATCGCGTAATATCACTGTGGCGATCGAATCTCTGCACTCGACCAAGGCCAGTTTTACATAATACTTTGAAGCACGAGCAAACCCGCGCTGCTCGTCGCGCTGCACGATCGCCCTCGCAGCAGAAGGTGCAAACGCGTTTGCATAACCGAGGAGGACCTTGGACGAGGCATTGTTTTGCCGAGGAATATCAATCGAGAGAGGAAGGGAACGGAAAAACAAGCAAAAAAACAGATGAATCGCATGTGAGCGGTGCAAAATGACATCGTGATCGTTGCAGGTGACACTTTCCTGAGGAAAATCTTTCTCGAGTTTCATCGTCAAGATACGAAACAATGAAATGTATATTATTTAAGACAAAGCAAAATGCTTCCTTGGTGGAACGAAGCAGACGCGCGATCTCGCGCGTCTCGCGTGCAAACGCGGGAAACGGGAGTCGCAAACGGCGGCACCGGAAGTCGTTTCGCGCGAAATTAAGGGAAGAAAAATTGGTGAATTATTCAGAGTGCCTCGGCGAAGTCTCGATCCGAGAAATCGCCCCGAAGAAAGGAGGAACTCGCGCGGATGGCGGGAGGAGAAGGGAAACGGAGGGGGGCGGTTCATCCGCCTTTTCCCGGCTATCTCTTTTTCCGCGCCTGTCCTCTCCTTATTCCCGGCATTCTGGCCTTCTCCCCTTCGGGCATAAATATGTAAATACGACTATGGACGAGTCGGCCAGGCGTTAGGGATACGTCGCGCACGTCGCGGAATAATTTATGATAATTTTCTGGACACTAATTCCTCGGAAAGCTGCAACAGGAGTCGCGCGAGGAGAACGTGGAGAAAGGGAAAATTTTTCGTCGAAGAAAGGACGCAAGACAGCAACGTAACCGAGGGTCGCGCCCAATTTAACGACGCTTTTCTCATGTAAAATACCTGAAACGAGGGGAAAGGAAGTTGAAATGGGCATTATCGCGCGCCCGCCGATGGGAGAGGAAAAGCAAAACGAATTTCCTGTCTCGACGTGGAGGTTCCTTTCGGAATTTCATCGCAGTCGAAGACGACGACGCGGACGGCACTAGTAGAGACCGATTGTTATCGCCGAGGCGCGCAATAAATTATTAATAACAGCGCTTATATTCTCGGTACCGAAACGTATATCGATCACGAGCTCCGCACGATTGTGCCGTCGTTTAAAAATAGACAGTTGTGCCACAGAAATATCCCGATTGTGTAAGAAACGTGCTATTAACGGCGGAGCTGTTCCAATCCGGCACCTCGCATCGAAATTATCGTCGCGTTAGATTCTTTTTTAGACGCACGCTTGTCGCGAGGTAGGAAAGAATTGGTAGTCCGCGCCGCGAGCCTCTTGTCTTCCCTCGTGCGTACACGCATCGTCGTGGTACGCGTAACAGTAAAACGCCGGTGCGTGACGGCGGCAGCGACAGGATGGCGGGCAAGCAAGCATCCGCGCGCCTTCCGATCGGAAATGCCTAAAATGAGCGGTGTTGCGAATCGAAATTACGCTAACGGTAAATCGTTTCTCCAAACGCACCGGGCACGGTGCGACTTGTCGATCCCGCGCGAGAGATACCGGGATACTGGTATAATTTCGGGGTCTCCGAATCTCCATGTCGCCAGGCGCGAGAGGAATGATCTCTATCGCCACTATCGGAGGAACACTGCGGTTTCCTGAATGTATTGGGTCGTCCGGAAAGTTCGTGCCGATTTTTAATAGATGGCGTTGGAACATGTCTGAATACATCAATGTTATTGAAAACATACGATTTATATACATATGCTTAAAGGTGACATTTCAACGCATCTTTAGGAAAAAAGTTGTTTCAGATAAATTGATTCGTGTCAGTTTTGTACTCTTTTCAAGATGGAAGAAAACAAAGAACATTTTAGACACTTGATGCTTTTCTATTACCGGAAAGGCAAAAATGCCTCACAAGCAACAAATTCGATATGTTCTGTTTACGGAGAAGGCGCTTTAGCTGAAAGAACCGTACGTGAGTGGTTCGCTAAGTTTAGAGCTGGTGATTTTAACCTTAAAGACCAAGAACGCTCGGGCAGACCCTCTACTACTGATGATGACCAACTCAAGACACTGATCGAGAATAACCCGCGCTACACGACACGTGAATTAGCAGAGATACTGAAAATATCGAAAACCACTGTCCACGATCATGTAGTGAAGCTTGGTTACGTAAGTCGCTATGATGTATGGGTTCCGCATAATTTGGCCGAAAAAATTTAATGGATCGCGTTTCCATCTGCGACTCGCTGTACAAGCGCAACGCAAACGTACCGTTTTTGAAGCAATTAGTGACGGGTGACGAAAAATGGATCATTTACAACAATGTAGAACGAAAAAGATCCTGGGGTAAGCGAAATGAACCAGCATTAACCACTCCGAAAGCCAGCCTTCGTCCAAAAAAAGTCATGCCCGTGTCTGGTGGGATTGGAAAGGAATCCTATATTATGAGCTCCCACCACACAACCAAACGATAAATGCAGATAAGTACTGCTCGCAACTGGACGAATTAAAGACAGCGATTCAGGAAAAACGTCCAGAATTAGCTAATAGGAAGGGCGTCGTGTTCCATCGGGACAATGCCAGACCTCATGTTTCTTTGACTACCCGACAAAAATTGTTGGAGTTTGGCTGGGATGTGCTACCTCACCCACCGTATTCACCAGACATTGCACCTTCAGACTTTCACTTATTTAGGTCTTTGCAAAATTCTCTTAGCGGCAAGAACTTCAACTCTTTGATCGACATAAAAAGCCACCTTGAGGAGTTTTTCGCCGAGAAACCTAAGAAGTTCTGGGAGAATGGAATCTTCCAGTTGCGTGAAAGATGGACAAAGGTTGTGAAACAAAACGGTGCATACATAAGTCAATAAATATTTATCGACATAAAAAAATGTTGCCTTTGAATTTTCCTTCAAAATCGGCACGAACTTTCCGGACGACCCAATATTACACCTCAAGTTATCGGTACGTACATTCGCTACGCCTGTACGAACGTCATCGAGTATTATGAGATGCACGACACGTGCAACCGATGATCAGGCTGCAAGAATGTTTGTTAAACGGGAAATTATTATGTCATTTACGGGGACTCTCTCTTTTGTTTGTGTCTCGGGCTCGGCCGGCTCGAGCGACTTGCAATCTTCCGGAGGGGCCTTGCTTTCTCGTATCGAAGCAATTGCGATGGCGTTATGGGCGCACGAATTAATTGAACCGGATCGAGTAACCGATACACGCCGATTACACGGTCGCACGCGCGCGGCATCGACCTCGTGCAATATTATTATACGACACACGATACCGCTGCGCCACACGATACTCTGGATTAGAATATCACGATGACTCTTGTTCTCTTTCTTTCTTTCTCTCTCTCTCTGCATTATGCGCACATGCACGTATTTTGTACGCCCGCAACGCATGGAGTCCCGAGATGAGGCCGCGATCGACGGCGTTACGTCGCTCGCTCGTATACCGGAAACGCGTCGGCCCACGCACCAAGGGTGTGGCTTTCCGCCGCAGCGTCCGAAGGGACGCCGTACGCACCTAGCCTACTGCGAGTGCACACGCGACTGTTTGCACGACTCCGTAACTTGAAACAACGTCGGTCCACAGAACACGTATAATTAATCGGGAATATTTATAAAAAGAAAAAAATTAAACGAGACGCGCGTATCTCCCGCGCGATCAAGTCGCGGCGCAAAGCCGGAGTGTATCCGCTTGATGAAACTCCGCGGTTTCTAATTAATGAAGCGGCGCGAGTATTCCAGACCGGAAACGGCGAGGCTTTTATCGGCGAATAGAACTGCAAAGAAGTTGAGCGCCGCTCGAGCGAGCGGTTTTCGGGCGGGCGTAAACGCGCGCGGCGAAAGGGTTTTAGTCGCTATCGGCCACTCGGTGGCCGATAATTGCAGGCGTCAGCGGCCGAAACCACCTGTTACTTACGACAAGTTACAAGTTATGTACGCCACGAGCAAGCGTGCACTCATGCGTCGCGCACTCCGGCCGAAAGTGGTCGCGCGCGACAATCTTTAATTCCTTTCAGCGAAACTGTGCGTCTACGAGGAGCGCGAGCATTCTCATTTCCATAGCGGTACCGCACGCGGAAGATACGTATCTTTTACGAGCCGAGTGAATTACGCCTCGCGTCCAACGGCAAATTGCATTTCGCAACTCGCTCTCGAGACCGCTCCTGTCCTCCCTCCTCCTCGCGTGGGCCCCCTCGTGTGTTTGTTACTCGAGAGAAATCGAGAATTCGAGGCGACCGGAGAGAAACATCGAATCACTCTCAGGAGTCATACACGGCAAACATGGTCCTGGAAAAGTCCGTGGAGACTTATTATCCTGCTTATTTCCTCCCGCTCCGCGTCCTGTTTGCTTCATGGATTTTTCAGACTCGCTCGCTCAAGTGGTGGACATCGCGAGCTTTATTTGCTGACAGAGATACATGCACGTGCGATCGGACCGGTCGGAAGAAGTGCCGATCCGGAAAAAATAACGACGTCGTGCGAGAGACCGTCTCGCGTTCCAGGACAAAAAGCGGAAGGTACAGGAACCCTCGAGGAACATGGGGGAGGTGTAGGAGGAATTCGGAAAGAGGCCTCTTAGCGTCTCGCTTCCGCGCCCACCAGCCCCAACGAAGAAGAGGTCCCTCTCATAACGCTCCGAGGATGGAGCGGGGGCGGAGGGTGGGTTGCTTTTCTCCCCTTCGACCCCTTCGGGCCCCGCGGCCGCCACCTTTCCCGTCGAGAACCCCACCGCCCCTGACCTGATCGATACGTCTAGCACACCTTCCCCTGACCCCTCTACCCTCCTCCTGGCAGCCCATCCACCCGCGCACCCGTCTCACTCTTTCTCTCTCTCACTCTCGTGCTCGATCGCGCGCTCTCTCACCTTCCTCTTGTTCCTCACCCTCCTGCTCCTCTCTCTCTCTCTCTCTCTCTCTCTGGTTCTCGACTCCACTCTTGGGTCCGCTCCTACGTTCGTCGTCTCCTCTCTGCACAGCATCCTAATCTCGCATTCGCGCACGCGCGCTTAGAAACGCGAGCCTGTGAGGCTCTCTCGCCCAACTGTAGGTAAACTGTCTTTTATTAACCGCAAAGAGGAATGTTGCATCCGGTGACTCACCGTTGCCAATCGGAGCGGAATTTATGATGAGGACGGAAAGTTTTTTGACAGTTATAGATATGTAAGTATAGCAATCGGCGGATAGTAGTCAAACATGTACAAACCGAATTGCGAGGGTAGGCCTACTTCGCTCGCTTAAGGGGGGAGCCTGCTTTAGAACGTTGAAAATAAGGTATAATTTTACGAATTTTTTTGGAGAAACTATACAGCGGATCATTATAAAACTTTGATGCATTTATTAGTACATGTTTAAAGATAAAGAAAATTATTTTTTTATTTGAATATATCGCTCGTAGAGGTCGTCCTGGAGGCATTGTAAATTGGTGAGCATTCTCCTGCCTCCAAATTTCATCCAAACTGAAAAATTGAAATATTTTCTCGTTATTTATGAATTCCCATCGTCGATGAACCTTTAATATTCATAAAAACATTAAGTTAAACAATTATTTTTGCATGAAAAAGTTCAAAAACTTCGCCTAAAAATCGTACTTTTGTGTTCCAAGCTCCACCATTTTGGCACTTTTCAACTTTTTTCTTCTCTCTTTGGTTCATCGACGATGGGAATTCATAAATAACGAGAAGATATTTCAATTTTTCAGTTTAGACGAAATTTGGAGGCAGGAGAATGCTCACCAATTTGCAATGCCGGCGACGCGGCTGCACTAAGATTTCTCCAGGACGACCTCTACGAGCGATATATTCAAATCAAAAAATAATTTTTTTTATCTTCAAACATGTACTAATAAATGTATCAAAGTTTTATAATGATCCGCTGTATAGTGTCTCCAAAAACAATTCGTAAAATATACCTTATTTTCAGCGTTCTAAAGCAGGCTCCCCCCTTAATGCCACCGCTCGAAACGCGTTAAGGGGGGAGCCTGCTTTAGAACGTTGAAAATAAGGTATAATTTTACGAATTTTTTTGGAGAAACTATACAGCGGATCATTATAAAACTTTGATGCATTTATTAGTACATGTTTAAAGATAAACAAAATTATTTTTTGATTTGAATATATCGCTCGTAGAGGTCGTCCTGGAGGCATTGTAAATTGGTGAGCATTCTCCTGCCTCCAAATTTCATCCAAACTGAAAAATTGAAATATTTTCTCGTTATTTATGAATTCCCATCGTCGATGAACCTTTAATATTCATAAAAACATTAAGTTAAACAATTATTTTTGCATGAAAAAGTTCAAAAACTTCGCCTAAAAATCGTACTTTTGTGTTCCAAGCTCCACCATTTTGGCACTTTTCAACTTTTTTCTTCTCTCTTTGGTTCATCGACGATGGGAATTCATAAATAACGAGAAGATATTTCAATTTTTCAGTTTAGACGAAGTTTGGAGGCAGGAGAATGCTCACCAATTTGCAATGCCGGCGACGCGGCTGCACTAAGATTTCTCCAGGACGACCTCTACGAGCGATATATTCAAATAAAAAAATAATTTTTGTTATCTTTAAACATGTACTAATAAATGCATAAAAGTTTTATAATGATCCGCTGTATAGTTTCTCCAAAAACAATTCGTAAAATATACCTTATTTTCAGCGTTCTAAAGCAGGCTCCCCCCTTAATGCCACCGCTCGAAACGCGTTAAGGGGGGAGCCTGCTTTAGAACGTTGAAAATAAGGTATAATTTTACGAATTTTTTTGGAGAAACTATACAGCGGATCATTATAAAACTTTGATGCATTTATTAGTACATGTTTAAAGATAAACAAAATTATTTTTTGATTTGAATATATCGCTCGTAGAGGTCGTCCTGGAGGCATTGTAAATTGGTGAGCATTCTCCTGCCTCCAAATTTCATCCAAACTGAAAAATTGAAATATTTTCTCGTTATTTATGAATTCCCATCGTCGATGAACCTTTAATATTCATAAAAACATTAAGTTAAACAATTATTTTTGCATGAAAAAGTTCAAAAACTTCGCCTAAAAATCGTACTTTTGTGTTCCAAGCTCCACCATTTTGGCACTTTTCAACTTTTTTCTTCTCTCTTTGGTTCATCGACGATGGGAATTCATAAATAACGAGAAGATATTTCAATTTTTCAGTTTAAACGAAATTTGGAGGCAGGAGAATGCTCACCAATTTGCAATGCCGGCGACGCGGCTGCACTAAGATTTCTCCAGGACGACCTCTACGAGCGATATATTCAAATAAAAAAATAATTTTTTTTATCCTTAAACATGTACTAATAAATGCATCAAAGTTTTATAATGATCCGCTGTATAGTTTCTCCAAAAACAATTCGTAAAATATACCTTATTTTCAGCGTTCTAAAGCAGGCTCCCCCCTTAATTCGGCGTTAACCGGCCGACATTGCTACAATAATTACCGTTACGTAAAGACACAATTACCTTGCTTTTTTCAGTTTTTCGATACTACGTGCAGCACAGGCCGGACGTGTAGACCGGATGTGTCGTGGCGTCGCGACCTGGCGGAATCACTGCGGCCGAGAGGAGGGTCGGCGTCGGTTATTGCGCGCGGGGGTACGTTTTATGGGGTGTAACGACTGGAGGGATGCGCGCGAGGTACTTATAGGGGCGCCCGGTCCCCGTTCCTCCAGATCTTATCTAAACCGACAGCTTCCTGCCGCCCCATTTCGTATCGTGTACGAGCACGCACGCACGGTACGCACGCACGCAATAAGATATCAAACGCAGATCGGATGCACACGGTCGTCGAACCGTCCGACGATCCCACCCGTGTCCGAGAGAATCGCTATCCCAATCCGTAATCACTTTCTCCCTGCGTATCGCACTCGTACAGTTTGCAGATTGATCCGGATAAAGCCCGCGCGTAAATTCTAATCGGGCGAACAATGCGCGAGGTTTACGAGCCCGTGGTGCGGCCCCTCTAGCGACGCGAAGTCCTTGTCAGAATTCAATTTTAAAAATTGCCATGCATATTCAATGGCCGCTACATCCTTAATCGAATTTACAAACCGTGTATCCTCGAAACGTAAAACAATGAGGAGAGAAATATGCTCTACCTCGAAATATACAAGGTCGATGCAACCGGATAATATTTCTGATTTCATTTATCATTCTTTAGAGAACGCTTGCTTCACTTCCTCGTATTCCTCGCGCGTTTCGTCAAGTGCGTCTCGCAAAGTTTGGGCGATTTATTCAGAACGAGCATAAATCGGCCGATAAACGCCGACAAAGTCGCATTTAGTCCGCGCTCCTTTTTTAGCGTTAATGAAGCTATTTATCATGCGGGGAGCCAATTAAATAACCGATTAAACAAGTCGACCGTAGGATCGACTACCGGCACGACGACCGGCATTTCGTAGCCGGTCGCGAGCGATAGCCCCGTGTCTCGTGACACTTCCTCCAGCTGTTCGCCCGGTTGGAGAACACGGCAGATATCCGCCGCGATCGTACGATCGGGAACGATAATCGCAAGCGCGGCCAAAGAGGCGACGGCGAGGCCGGCAGAGTGCAGCTGCCCGCGACATTACATCGCGAATTACATTACAATTGCACCGTGCGCGGTTAGCCGGTGCTTGCAGAAGCGATCATTTTTTTCAGCGCGCCTTCATGCCGGTATCATTTTTTCCACGACGTCCGTCCATGTCGTCTGCATATTATAAATCCGCGGGTCAAGACGACCCTATAGACACGCTACATGGTAATGCTATCGGCGGCCGATCTGTGTTTCGGGACTAATAAAGCTTGCTCCGCCGTACAAAAATGCCCCCTTGTTACATTAGCATACGGGGATAATCGTTTGTGTCGACATTAGCATATTACACCGACTGACCCGGCATTACAAAATATTCTCGCGGGACGGAGTTCGCTAGAGGTGGACTCGATAATGCATTGATTACATGATAATGCATTGATTAAATTATTGATATAATTATTATCACGACTACGCGACGGATTTTCTGGCGCGCGACCTCCTTCGCCGAAGACTGCGAGGTGGAATCTTTTTAATCACGAAACATGTCGAAATATTAAAGACAGCGGATCTCGACAAAGCGACCGTAAAAGCCGTACGAGTATAAAACACGCGCACGGGGACGAATATCGCTAGGGGTCCAGCGTGATCTGGCGACGGCAGCGGCTGCTGCTGCTGCCGCTACTGCACGTGTCCGCCCTTGCAAAACCTGTCTCAGAAATTACGTCGTCGACACATGGCGCGGGGAAGATAAAGCCTCGCACGCGCGTCTCGTGAAAAGAACACCGCCATCGGCAAATCGCAAAAAAAGAGAGAGGGAAAAAACAGAAAAACGAGTGCAAGGAATACTCCTCGCGTCTGCAAAATGTGTGTTTCCCCCAGAATGACAGGCTAATTTCGCGCACGTATACACGCAATCATACTTCTTCTTTCCGATAATGCACTTAGATGCAACGTAAGGTGGGGACATCGCAGAAAAAATATGAATGGAAGAAAAAGAGTTATTCAAATGTTATCCTGGTCGCGCACGAGTTCTCGGCTGGAATTTGATTTGCATATGTTGGTAACCTTCGCGCTTTTGATTTCAGCGAATGAATCGTATCAAAGGTGCACGAGATAGAGAGAGAGAGAGAGAGAGAGAGAGAGAGGAGGGTGATTGGATGATTGATTTTATCAAGAAAAGGAAAGGTGATGCAAGATGAAAGGGAAGAAGGGAGGCCGATGCTGCTTTCGAGGGAGAGAATTGCGGCTGTACCCTCGAAATTAAAATAATTCGCATGAGCGAGAGAGCGGGAGCGGGTGGAGCGGGCGTACGGGTCTTTCCCCTCGCAACAGTGCGTGGGAAATCTCAGCTTGTTAATCCCCGGCATCGTCGTAATGGAAGTGCATCAAGGTACAGTAACAACCATCGGCGAAACCGTGGTTCTCGAAACGGTGATTGCTAATCAATGTTCGACGCGAATCGAATTTTTGCCAATAATGGCGGAGGCTCTGCCGCGCAGTTGGTCGACCGAACGAGCTGCATTGTGTGAGACCAATTACTTCTTTCTTATATTAGGGGTGTGATTTAGTTTTGAGGGTTTTTTTGCTCAAAAACGCATGTATTTAAATATGATAATGAATGAATACTTAATCAAAATATTTTCCTTCGTTTTCTATAACTTTTTCCCATCTTTCTGGCAAGAGATCGATTCCACCACGATAAAATCACTCTTCTTTTCAGTTGATCCATTCGTCGACGAATTTTCGCACTTCTTCCAAATTATCAAAGTGTGTATCCTCTAAAGCGTGTTGCATCCACCGGAACAAATAATAATCGCATGGAGAATACGCGGGGTGCGGTAAGACTTGCCATTCGAGCTCTAACAGTGTTTGTTTCACTGATAACGCAACGTCAGGTCGAGCGTTGTCACGAAGAAGAATCACTTTCCGTCGTTTACTCGCAATTGGTGGTCGTTTTTCGTCCAACGCTTGCTTCAACTTGTACAATTGGTGTCGATAACGATCAGCCGTGACAGTCTCATGCGGATTTAACAGCTCATAGTACACTATCCCACCAAATACAGAGCATTACTTTTCAACCGTGAATATTGCGTCTCGGAGTGGATGTTGATGGTTGGCTTGGATCCACCCATGATTTTCTGCGTTTCGGATTATCAAAATAGATCCACTTTTCATCCCCAGTAACAATCCGAGACAAAAGACTCTTCTTTTTTTGCCTGGCGATCAACGAAATGCAAATGTTCAACCGGTTCGCAATGGCACTTTCCGATAATTCATGTCGAACCCATTTCCCTTCTTTCTGAATTTTTCCCATTTCATGTAAATGTTTCGTAACTGTTGTACGATCGACATTTAATGCTCTGGCAAGTTCTGAAGTGGATTGTGTTGGATTTTCGTCCAATAATGCTTGCAAATCTGCATTTTCAAGCTTTCTTGGTTGTCCCGAGCGTTCTTTGTCCTTCACATCAGTATGACCACTTTTGAAGCGTCTAAACCAGTATTCACACGTCTTAATTGATGGGGCAGAATCACCATAAGTTTCCACAAGAATTCTATAACCGTCAGCCGCAGTTTTCTTTTGATTAAAAAACAAAAGCAACGCATGTGGAAAATGCTGTTTCGGAAGTTGCATTTTTACGATGATATAAACACGATTGCTATAATGCTACTAAATGTCATGGATAATGTCAACACTGTAAGAAACAACAGTTATCGGAAACAACTATTGGAACAAACTGACACTACAGCCATCTGTTGCAAAACCCTCAAAACTAAATCACACTCCTAATATTAGAATTATTGGTATCAACAGTAGAGAGTGAGCTCGCAACCCGTAAGCCACCTCTTGCAGCTTTATGAATACGCAAATGAACGATTAAGTGACAATACCGATGGCATAAGAATGATACTAAAAGCGGATCCGATAATGAGCGCGTCTCCGACACAATGCTCCGACAAAACATAAATATAATTATGTAAAGTATATCGGCTGTCTCTCGGATCGCGACGAACTTTTGCATTACGCGTGAGGTGACTCGCGATATCAATTATCCCGCGAAAGAAACGACAGCTATTAATAATACCGATCGATGGAATTGCATAACGCGATTGATCCCGTGCGGTACGCTTCCTGACGATTAAAGGGAACAGCTGTTAACACATCGGCGCGGGGAAAAAACGAACGGCGGAACTTGCGAAGCTTTCATAACGGCACGTGCGACGAGGAAAAAACGCGAGTAGCGCATAAGCGCAGCCACAATCGTACATTTTCAACAATCACTCGCTATCGCCGCGTCGTATCTGCATTTCGCTTAAGGGGGGAGCCTGCTTTAGAACGCTGAAAATAAGGTATATTTTACGAATTGTTTTTGGAGAAACTATACAGCGGATCATTATAAAACTTTGATGCATTTATTAGTACATGTTTGAAGATAAAAAAAATTATTTTTTGATTTGAATATATCGCTCGTAGAGGTCGTCCTGGAGAAATCTTAGTGCAGCCGCGTCGCCGGCATTGCAAATTGGTGAGCATTCTCCTGCCTCCAAATTTCGTCTAAACTGAAAAATTGAAATATCTTCTCGTTATTTATGAATTCCCATCGTCGATGAACCAAAGAGAGAAGAAAAAAGTTGAAAAGTGCCAAAATGGTGGAGCTTGGAACACAAAAGTACGATTTTTAGGCGAAGTTTTTGAACTTTTTCATGCAAAAATAATTGTTTAACTTAATGTTTTTATGAATATTAAAGGTTCATCGACGATGGGAATTCATAAATAACGAGAAGATATTTCAATTTTTCAGTTTGGATGAAATTTGGAGGCAGGAGAATGCTCACCAATTTACAATGCCTCCAGGACGACCTCTACAGGCGATATATTCAAATAAAAAAATAATTTTCTTTATCTTTAAACATGTACTAATAAATGCATCAAAGTTTTATAATGATCCGCTGCATAGTTTCTCCAAAAACATTCGTAAAATTATACCTTATTTTCAACGTTTTAAAGCAGGCTCCCCCCTTAATTTAAATGTCATCTATAGCTTCGTAACAGGAAGCAATCACGTTCGCTGACGAGCTTTTTGTCATGAGACAACATGAATGAGAATGCGATCGATCGATCGATCGATCGATCGATCGATCGATCGGATGCATGTTGAAAGCGGTGACTTACCGTTTTGTTAACACTGATGCAGTCATAAATACGATAACAAGACGCGGACAAAAACATTCGTGCGATTGGCGTTAGTGAACGATGCACGGATACTTAAGTATACTGATTTCGATCTCGTGATCGCAACGCGCGTGCATTTCCGCGGAAATGACCAGTGAATGCGAACTCATCGCGATCATCGGGGAACTTCTTGTGGATAACTGGTGAGTCACGGTACTATACCGCTTAAGCGAATACCTAATATTCAAAGCATATTAAATCAATGTTCTTTACGAGCGACTAGAGATAATGAAAGGAGACATTTACCTTGATCGAGTAAGTACGACATGGCGATACATGATCATGCATAATGATATTCCATAACGATATCGGTTGTTCTATTACGAGCGCGATTGGGATATATAATACGGTGAGTATGCTATATTAAAGGAAATCAACGCGGGAGCCGCGAATGAATCATTATCATAACGTTTTACTCGGGAACAATGCTATTATACCGACGTAACAGCGCTGACATTTTCCGGGCGTAGGATACAATGGAGCACGAACTCCTCGGCCACGCTTTACGATCGTTATAAATGTAATGCGCGATACTCGTGCGATAAAATAATCACAGGAGAGCCGGAGTGAAGGAACTCCAAGTGGCGAAACGCAAACGTTCCAGATAATATCCGAGTAAGTAACTTTAGAACCGTGCGTACTTTCTTGAAAACGTCGCGTTATCGCGCCAGCAGCTAGGAGCACCACTTTACTCGTGCAGCGTCGCTCCGCGAGCGTAGACGTCGAATCTCGGCGTGTAACAAATTTGTCGGGAGCAACTCGGAAATGTGAAATTCCATGCGGAAAGGGAGAAAGGAAGAGAGAGGAAAAGAGAAAGAGAGCACGTATCTGACAAGTTCGCTCTCGAAGCTTGAAATTGGTTCCTTCACGTCGCGCCGTAGAGAAAGGTTCGATGAAAGGCTCCCTCGAAACCCTGGCAGATTATTTTTGCAAGAACATGTGCGTGGATTATCAGTTGAAGCCTCGTCATTGTAAGCCTACGAAACGCAAGCTGCAAGTCAGAGGGACCCCGCCATTGTCGGTGCAAGTGCGGGAGCGCCCACCTCCACACGTACGTAAATGCACATACACACATACACACACGTGCAAGACCATACGCGCGAATAAACGGACACCCACCCATCCGTGTGTTCCATGCATAGCCAATCGGCAGTCATTAAATTAGCCACCCCCTGCGGTGACGTCGGCTCCCCTCGCCCGCGCATCATTTTCCTCGCAGCATCGCACCCTAATGCTGCCTCTTTTTTTCCTCTACTCTCTCTCTCTCTCTCTTTCTCTTTCGTTCTCTCTCGTTCTCCCAAGCTGCAGATCCCACTGACAAATCCCTCTCTTGTGCTGCCCCTGCTTGCAACCCTTTCGTCGCGGGCCTCTAGGGACGGTCGAGATGCACCGGGCGATACTCGGGGTTCATCCTGAAACCCCATACAACTCGGGGTACTCGCTACCCGAAACGGCAACCATGAAAGTATAGACATCGTCCCATGGTTTGTGAATCATAAGGTACAAAACTGCAGCAAGTGCGCTTTGTTGCAACAATAAGAAATATTTTCTGCGATCGAGTGAATTTTTCGACACGCATTTCCATGTTTTCCCAACCACGCGAGGAATTATGTGAAATTGGGGTTATCGAAGAAAAAGTAGAAACGAGGAAGACGACACTCAGCTTTATCAACACTGCAATCATAGATTCGATCACATGATCACATTGGAGCACGAATGAGACTCGGGGCAGTCGGAAGGGGGCCCCTCTCACGTTTACGCACGTCACGTATGACTCATATAGCGCATTGTACCCGGGGTCCCCCCCTCAAATCCATCGCCTCTGGACCGAATCTCGTGGCGCAGCTAACGATGAGTGACGATAGCCAGGCAGCAACTCGAAATCCCATTTGGGATGTCCCGCGGCGCTCGTGTGCGCGCTAGACACGGGGAGCCCTGCTGGAAAACCAGCTAGAAAAATCTTTACTCCGTCAAACAGCACGTTCCGCGAACACGAGACCCGCAGGCAGCGCGGAATACGAAAACAGGCTGATTTATACGTGTAAAGTTTGCTTACAGAAAGATCTGCTCTCTTTAATCTCGTCGGGTTTAGGTCCGCGAGAAAGGCTTCGACACAAACTCCACGTGAAGCACTGAGAAAAGAAAGAAGACGAAACGACGAGCGAGGGGATATTGCAACTGGAGAAACCACAAATTCGGGGCTACGATGCGGTTTTACTGGCCGCCATAAGACGCTGGAATTATGCGCGATCATTTTTTAGCCCTTGCGTGACGCCCTCGAGGATACGGGCCCGCGATAGCACCCCTAAGTGGACACGTAAGAGCGAACATACACCAGCAAAGTTTGGTGCGATGCAGGTATCATCCTCTCGCAGATCATCTGGCGCGATCATTGGACGCGCGACATACGGGATTATGGGGGTGCCGGCACAAGCAGTGCTCGTCGAGGAGCTAGGCGAGCTGCAAGACGGCGCCCAGAAGGGGAAAGAACCAGGAGAATGGAAGAAGGGACCAGTTTGCAAGGTGCGGCGCGGGACCAGGTGTCGGCGTTGAATATCGCGATGCTGCCCTGCCTGCCTATCGGCCCTCGTCTCTTATCCTACTCGCTTACTCGCTATTATTGGGTCGTCCGGAAAGTTCGTGCCGATTTTTAATAGATGGCGTTGGAACATGTCTGAATATATCAATGTTATTGAAAACATACGATTTATATACATATGCTTAAAGGTGACATTTCAACGCATCTTTAGGAAAAAAGTTGTTTCAGATAAATTGATTCGTGTCAGTTTTGTACTCTTTTCAAGATGGAAGAAAACAAAGAACATTTTAGACACTTGATGCTTTTCTATTACCGGAAAGGCAAAAATGCCTCACAAGCAACAAATTCGATATGTTCTGTTTACGGAGAAGGCGCTTTAGCTGAAAGAACCGTACGTAAGTGGTTCGCTAAGTTTAGAGCTGGTGATTTTAACCTTAAAGACCAAGAACGCTCGGGCAGACCCTCTACTACTGATGATGACCAACTCAAGACACTGATCGAGAATAACCCGCGCTACACGACACGTGAATTAGCAGAGATACTGAAAATATCGAAAACCACTGTCCACGATCATGTAGTGAAGCTTGGTTACGTAAGTCGCTATGATGTATGGGTTCCGCATAATTTGGCCGAAAAAATTTAATGGATCGCATTTCCATCTGCGACTCGCTGTACAAGAGCAACGCAAACGTACCGTTTTTGAAGCAATTAGTGACGGGTGACGAAAAATGGATCATTTACAACAATGTAGAACGAAAAAGATCCTGGGGTAAGCGAAATGAACCAGCATTAACCACTCCGAAAGCCGGCCTTCGTCCAAAAAAAGTCATGCTCTGTGTCTGGTGGGATTGGAAAGGAATCCCATATTATGAGCTCCTACCACACAACCAAACGATAAATGCAGATAAGTACTGCTCGCAACTGGACGAATTAAAGACAGCGATTCAGGAAAAACGTCCAGAATTAGCTAATAGGAAGGGCGTCGTGTTCCATCGGGACAATGCCAGACCTCATGTTTCTTTGACTACCCGACAAAAATTGTTGGAGTTTGGCTGGGATGTGCTACCTCACCCACCGTATTCACCAGACATTGCACCTTCAGACTTTCACTTATTTAGGTCTTTGCAAAATTCTCTTAGCGGCAAGAACTTCAACTCTTTGATCGACATAAAAAGCCACCTTGAGGAGTTTTTCGCCGAGAAACCTAAGAAGTTCTGGGAGAATGGAATCTTCCAGTTGCGTGAAAGATGGACAAAGGTTGTGAAACAAAACGGTGCATACATAAGTCAATAAATATTTATCGACATAAAAAAATGTTGCCTTTGAATTTTCCTTCAAAATCGGCACGAACTTTCCGGACGACCCAATACTTGGTGTCTGCAATTTTGATTGCCAGTGATCTCGAGTTTTTCGTGGGAGCCGAGCGGCGAACTGAGAGCAACCGTTGTGCTTGTGCAACGATCGGTGGATCGTTAACGGAAGATAGTATCGCAGCTGCGGCTGCCCGTTGCAACGTCGAAGATCGGACGAGCTGTTTGATGCAATACCACGATGGAAATATAGATGAGGTATACGGAATAGAAACTGGATGGAATAGCACTTGGAAAACGTGGTGCTTACTTTACTTTGGTGTCGTCTCGTTTCGCTCGAGATATGGATACGTTTGAACATGATGACTTTGCTGGCAGAGAGACAGAATCGGCGAAACGATGGCCGGATTCGATAACGCCTGAGAACTTTTGCGTTTGGCTGTACAATGCCGAGGTCCATATCGAACGGCCTATATCGATTAGTTGTGTCCAAAGGCCAGCCTCCTAGGGCAGAACACTTTTCAGGGCGAGGGTGCCCCTTTTCTCTCCTGCACGTCCGCTCCGGTCGCCTTGCACGAGCAGCAGCGAAGAAACGAGAACGTGGCATGAGAGGGAAAAGGGCGGAGATAAAGGGAGAGAGAAAGTGAGGAGACAGAAAAAAGCGGTGAACAAGGGTGCCGGGATATCGTACGCACATCCCGTGTTCGCCGGGTCGTTCTAGTGTGACGTAATTTTTTATGCTTTCCGAACGCGATCTTGGACATCAAATGCGTTCGCTGTCGCTTGGTTTTAACGTTAAATCGATGCGTCAATGATTACATAACATCATATATTCATCGCATAGATTAACGGCGTTAACGTTAATCCACGAGAATTAACTTGTTACGAAGTTAACGAGTTTTATGTGAGAAAGAATAATTACTGAGAGGCAATTGTTTCTGTACTTTGTTTGTGAGCTTTTAGCTTTCTCATTATCGAATGCGGTGCTTCGTCAAACGACACGGCACAATAAACATCCGCCGACGGGAACAATGGTCATTATACGAGAAACGCGGCTGACAAAATTCGCAAGACCATCGCGTTTTCCGGTGGCACGCGGTTTATTAAATTCCTGCGGGAGCAGATTCTGAGATAAAAGGGAGAGAGAACGAGAAGGAGGGTGCCGGTAGACGGAAAACGCTTAACGCGATTGTAGTTACGAGAGAATTATAATTGCCGGCGTGATGAACCAATGTAACCGGAATCAAAATTCCGCAGCACGAGATCGTTTAAAGTAATTTACGTGTTTTTCATCCCTCGCAGTTGCAGACCGATCAGAAATACCACGAAAGAGAGAATGATTTCTATCATTATCCAGTCATCAAGACGATTACTTGCGCAATCTGGTAATAACACGAGTAGTAATAGTCACCGCTCGCAATACTGGAGAAACGCACTTGTCAGCCAACAATAGAAATAATTGACTTTCGCGTGAGCGGGCGGCTGACCGGCAGGTTTATATATTAAACGCTAACTCACAAGGAAAGGTTTTTAAGTGTTACACTCGGATTTCAAAAATTTTTTGCATGCAGGTAGGGAGGTCCCCAAATAGAAGAAAAATTATAAAAGTAGCGTCCCAAATGCACATTTGCGCGCTATGTGCGCAATTTTCGATGTTAGGTTAATTACTCAAAAATGCTGTTTCCAATCGAATTCTTTACATTTTTTATTTCACCTAATGCACAACGCTTTAAAAAGAAATTAAAACTGAAAGAATTAAAAACCTCCCTTGACCAGATCTTTTATGTCCTCGTTATGGATTCTGATCAAATCTATTTAAAGTCGCATACAATAAATCACGCAGAAAGAACAAACTACGATTTGCGCAATGTACGATTATTCCAAATTGTGTGCATTGGCAGTTGCAGTAAAAAATTAAAAAAGTTACGATGCAAATAGCATTTTTGAGCAATGGGCCTTTTATACGCACTGTGCTCGCGCGGCACGAGATTACATTAGACGCTCGTATTTTCTAAACGCACACACGCGCGCGCACACACAAGTACACACACGCACACAGAAGCACGTACGCGCACACGCACAAAAGTATTCAAAGCAATATAAATGTGCATTAGGTGAAATAAAAAATGTAAAGAATTCGATTGGAAATAGCAGTTTTGAGTAATTAACCTAACATCGAAAATTGCGCACGTAGAGCGCAAATATGCATTTGGGCCGCTACTTTTATTTGTTTCTTCTATTTGGGGACCTCCCTACCTGCATGCAAAAAATTTTTGAAATCCGAGTGTAACACCTAAAACCCTTCCCTTGTCAGAACAGCATTAGTAAGCGTAAAATTCCGTATCTGCGCGAGCTAGTCGCGATAACCAGAGCGAGTTGGGTATTACGCTGGTCCGCGTTCCTCGCATGCGTTTTCGTGGCTGTTGACGAGAGACTTTCTTCCATGCTTTACCTCGAGGAGTAACTGACCACTAAATTTCAAGTCGCCGTCCGCCCGTCGGCCACTTGCATCTCTCGCCGGATGCCGCGCATTCGCGGGGATCGAGCAACTGGCAGAGCCAGAGGAGGATAATAGTTCGTAAAGGAACCGACGAGTTATTGTCGGCTATCGCGGTCGAAAATACGGATATTGCGAGTATGCAAAGTACGCGAGAGGATATCTGGGGTGTCTGTACGTCACGGGAGTTCTTGGACCGTGGACGGACAGGTGTCATCTCGTTTCCTTTCCGACAGAATGACGAAGAGCGCGAAAAGTCGCGCGGAAACGGGAGATTACGGAGTTTCGCGCGAGCCTGTCATTTCAGGGATAATCACACGTGTTCGTCTCTGACCCATTTACTGAAATTGACGCGTGATAATTATGGAATTAATCAGCGGAGACAGCTCACGTTATCCAAGACGTTATCCGAGAGTACGTGAAATCCGAGAACGGGGGAGAAAAATACTGAATTATTGAGAAATATTGATCGACATCGTACATTCGTTAAGTCGAAAAAAAGAACTGGAGCACGGATTACTCGATCTATACTGCTATATCAGTATGTATATTCTCGTTGAAATAAGAGCAAGAGAATCAAGTTTCTCGATGAAGAGGGAACCTGCAAGATCGTGTACATTTGCGAGAAACGAAACTAGGTGTTTTTGTGACATGTAAATTTGGCGAACAATCACGTAGCGCACATACGGACAGAGAGAGAGAGAAAGAACGCACAACAGATGCACTACCTACACAGAGCCGATGCGAAAACGCATACGCGTGACGGTAATTTAGTCCTGACGAGCCGCGGGCACGAATTGAGATAAGTGCAGGCGATAAGAGGCGCTCGGATTGTACGCCGAAAGGATCGCGAGAGACTACCTCACGAAACGAGACGCTGGGTGCTCGCGAGGGAGGTCACGGCACGCGGTGGGATAAAAAGAAAAAAAAAAGAGAAGAAAAGAGAGAGAGAGAAGCGAGAGTGTCGCGGAATTTTACGACGTGCGCCGTTGATAACGAATTTGTCAAGGGGATACGTCCACACCATCCTCGCCGGCGACCGCTCGCGATCCGTGAAAAACGCCACGCCGACGACAAGGAGAACGTATTGCGCCGCGAGCGCACGCGGATACCGCGCGAACAAACATCCTTCTCACGAACTTTTCGAAGCAGCACGCACGCACGCACGCACGCACGCACCCGGATCGGCTTGTTTGTCCAAATCGGAAAGCGAAGTTCAATCACCCAAGAGCGATGCACCAGCTCCAGAATCGCCGGCCCCACCTCTCCGCTTTCCTCTGAAGCATCGTCGTCACATATCTGCCGGAATTACCCGGATCCTCTCGCAGGTTCGCGCGGATCAGAGAAATTTATTCAAGCCTGTTTTTTTCTTGTATTTAATAAGTAGGAAGATGCATCCTTTTATTGCAGCGAAAACATTTCGTTACGAGTCAAATGCACACGTGTGTATATATCGGAATTAACGCTTCAGATGTTCGACGTCGCGAAATGATGATCCGAGGAACATATCGCGGGGAACAGGCCTCGGTGCGCGCGAGGGTATTTAAAGTATCCTTCCTGGTGGCGGGTCCGGGCCGCCGAAGGAAACGGCCGGAGGAAAGCAAAAGGACTCGCGCGAGAGGCGGGGTCTAAATGACGAAACCAGTTTTAGGGAGCGTAAGAGTGGTAGTGTCGAGGAACCTGATCCGGTGCGATCCGCTGGTGATATCCTTTTGGTACATAAACCATCGCCATGAGTTACCGAACCGCAACACTCGAACCGCCCGAGTATACTGCTCGAGAGAGGCGCAAAGTGAAGGAACAGGGAGGCAAAGAGGAATAAAAGAAAAATCGGCGGAAAGGAAGAAAAAAAGCGAGAGGAAAAGAGAAAGAGCCAGATCCATCACACCTAGTGACAAAATCCCTCGAGGCACGCAATGCTAATAATATAAATCCATCTCGAGGAAAATAATCGCGAGGAAAGTGCAAATGTATGCCGGCAGTGTTTCGCGTGGAAAAAAGAATAAAAGAAAGGAGAGGAAGAAAGAATGACGTAGGGTAACGGAAGGCAGAAAGGGAGAAGCAGTCATTAAAGGCTACAAGTGGTGCATTATCCTTGATGCGTATTATGCGCGCGGAAGGCAACTCTTTACGACTATTTCGACCTTGGTGTTATTATCTCATCTCGTCCACGCACACTGCCGTGCGTGGCGGTAATGGCATTATCGCGGGGATAATTGTTATCCGAGCGTGTTCGCGAATTAGCGCGCACTCGTCGATTCGAGCGATATCTGGTTACGAGTTTCCTATCGCGAACTTTACCGATGGAACTTTCGGATTTGGAAAGCTGAGCGCTTCCTTGGCGGAAAGCGCAAGATTTAGTTTAGATAATAATTACTTACAAAGCTTCGCGAAAATACGCGTCCGCGCGCATACATGAGTGATACGCGAGTGCCATTATAAAAATCCGCGAAGGATTCTCGTCCTTCGAGTCACGTCCGACTGGTCCGCTGCGCGCTCGAAGGAGCCTCGTCCTGTCGGCGCGCTTAAGGTCCGGCGAGCGGGTTTGCGCGGCGATCCGCTGCTCCCCGGTCCCGGCGGATCCTTTTTGCAATTAAAAAACCGGATGGACGGGTTCCAGCCACGGACATTCCGCAAATTCTGACCGCGAAATCGAGCGTAGAGGCCGAACCGGGTGGAGCGACGCGGAGGCTTTCGGAGAATAAATAGCGGTGTTAGGGGCCTCCCTCCCCGACAACCCTGTATCTCTCCCGGTCCTCCCACCACTTTTGCGAGTCCTCTCGCTCCTCCGCATCCTGCCATCCTCGCGAGGGCGCGAGGATGAGGATCAAACTGCTCCTCGGGAGCGTTCGCAGTCTCCATCTATGAGCGCCTCGGCCTGGATTATCGGGACACTGCATCGACCTAGCATCGACAAGGAAGCAGAAGAGGAACGCGAGAGGACAGACGAGAAAAGTACGGCAGTGATATCGGATTACCCGACGAGTAATTTCCGTGTTTTCGGTGACAACAGCAATTTTCGGATCTCGATATAGAACTGAGCGAGAGGGGAAGAGGACAATCGAGAACGAAATCCATATTAAATGTGAAACTTGACGACGTGCTAAATGGATATGCATGCATTAACATTGCAAATTGCTTCGAATCATAAATCACACCGAGATCCGAGGGTATGATAAATATTTAACAACCATCACGTAATGTTACTTACAATGCATACGATGCTGCCTTCTTTGCGTTTCTCTTACCTGAAACAAAAAGAAAAACCGAGATTAATACGCAGTGATCGCATTCACAAATATTCTTCATCACTTTGCACAATGTCGCCGGATTATCTTTCATTTTGTTTACTCTGTCAATTTACCACTTATCAAATACGACATTCCAGATGGCTCGCAAACTTAGAGATCCTATTCCTGCTCGGCGACCCCGAAGACACACATGCAATTACTATCCTCATTACAAGTGCTACTTGAAACAAACTTAAAATGATGTCAGGAAACGGAGAGCAAAGAGACGTGGAGGGCGGCGCAGAGAGAGCAGCGAGGGCGCGGGGGGAGGAGTACGGTTAATTGGATCGGAGATTTCAACCGCGGCCGACATTCTCGGAGCGAGAGGCTGGGATCCCTTTGTCTAGTT
Organism: Ooceraea biroi; assembly: GCF_003672135.1. NCBI lineage: Eukaryota > Metazoa > Arthropoda > Insecta > Hymenoptera > Formicidae > Ooceraea > Ooceraea biroi. The sequence continues at coordinate 3,746,500 of NC_039517.1, read as the reverse complement.
AGCGGCAGCCTGCAAAGCGTTCACCCACATTCTTCCCGCGAGCGCAGCGCGCGCGCTGCATTTATGCCGCGTCTGCTCTCGTTTCCGATTGTTACGCAACACGCGCGACGTCGCCGCGCCGATTCCATCGCTCGCGTATCGCTCGCGAAACTCTCGCCGTACGAGAAAGGATTTTACGATCGCGATCCAGTCGGGTCGTTGGCGAACGCACGCCAATCCCGGCAGCGACGATCAGATGGACATTCGAGTGCCCCGTTAAGAAATCGCCGACGAGAAATCGTTCTCCAACTTGGAGCTGCCGCATACATTTTATTTTATTTGTTATAATGCTATTAATATTTTTTAATATTCTATGTTTAAGGGGGGAGCCTGCTTTAGAACGCTGAAAATAAGGTATATTTTACGAATTGTTTTTGGAGAAACTATACAGCGGATCATTATAAAACTTTGATGCATTTATTAGTACATGTTTGAAGATAAAAAAAATTATTTTTTTATTTGAATATATCGCTCGTAGAGGTCGTCCTGGAGAAATCTTAGTGCAGCCGCGTCGCCGGCATTGCAAATTGGTGAGCATTCTCCTGCCTCCAAATTTCGTCCAAACTGAAAAATTGAAATATCTTCTCGTTATTTATGAATTCCCATCGTCGATGAACCAAAGAGAGAAGAAAAAAGTTGAAAAGTGCCAAAATGGTGGAGCTTAGAACACAAAAGTACGATTTTTAGGCAAAGTTGTTGAACTTTTTCATGCAAAAGTAATTGTTTAACTTAATGTTTTTATGAATATTAAAGGTTCATCGACGATGGGAATTCATAAATAACGAGAAAATATTTCAATTTTTCAGTTTGGATGAAATTTGGAGGCAGGAGAATGCTCACCAATTTGCAATGCCTCCAGGACGACCTCTACAGGCGATATATTCAAATAAAAAAATAATTTTTTTATCTTTAAACATGTACTAATAAATGCATAAAAGTTTTATAATGATCCGCTGTATAGTTTCTCCAAAAAAGTTCGTAAAATTATACCTTATTTTCAACGTTCTGAAGCAGGCTCCCCCCTTAACGCGTTTCGAGCGATGGCATTAAGGGGGGAGCCTGCTTTAGAACGCTGAAAATAAGGTATATTTTACGAATTGTTTTTGGAGAAACTATACAGCGGATCATTATAAAACTTTGATGCATTTATTAGTACATGCTTAAACATAAAAAAAATTATTTTTTTATTTGAATATATCGCTCGTAGAGGTCGTCCTGGAGAAATCTTAGTGCAGCCGCGTCGCCGGCATTGCAAATTGGTGAGCATTCTCCTGCCTCCAAATTTCGTCCAAACTGAAAAATTGAAATATCTTCTCGTTATTTATGAATTCCCATCGTCGATGAACCAAAGAGAGAAGAAAAAAGTTGAAAAGTGCCAAAATGGTGGAGCTTAGAACACAAAAGTACGATTTTTAGGCAAAGTTGTTGAACTTTTTCATGCAAAAGTAATTGTTTAACTTAATGTTTTTATGAATATTAAAGGTTCATCGACGATGGGAATTCATAAATAACAAGAAAATATTTCAATTTTTCAGTTTGGATGAAATTTGGAGGCAGGAGAATGCTCACCAATTTACAATGCCTCCAGGACGACCTCTACGAGCGATATATTCAAATAAAAAAATAATTTTTTTATCTTTAAACATGTACTAATAAATGCATAAAAGTTTTATAATGATCCGCTGTATAGTTTCTCCAAAAAAAATTCGTAAAATTATATCTTATTTTCAACGTTCTAAAGCAGGCTCCCCCCTTAATGTAACGCACGTGGTGTCATCTTTAAAGAGGATTTTGGGGAAGTAAATAGAGCGATCGGGACCCTTCGTCCCAGCGGTGTCGCGTTTGAATTCGAGCCAAGATTCCAAGTGGGAGTCAAAGTCGGATAACCATGTTTAGCGTTAAACGCAGCGCGACGACGATCTCCTTTGTTCGCCGTTTATTTCCAGCCGCGCGGAGGTTCTCGGGCACGAGTTACTGGCCATCTTATTGGCGTGTATTAATCACGGCGCGGAGTATAATGGAACTCGCGTGGGCGCGAGAGGCAGACGAGATGCATGATCCACGTGTCGTCCACCGGTGTAAACGTATCCGCGGTAACGGTGAAAGTTCAATTCCCTCGATCGCGGGACGTAAAGTGTATTCATCTCACTCCTAGAGAGTGAAATCGCACGGCATATACATGTACCGGGTCACTCCCGTGCCGAGAATACGATGATGTACCGATACATTTGCGGCGGTTTGCTCGTCAGGATCGGCGATAAGCTCGAAGCGAGACGCACCTGTTTTCCCACCGTGAAACTTTATGGGGCAACCTTGCATCGCAATTCTACCGATGGCATCGCGTAGCATGCATCTCGTAACGAACTCATCGAGTCGAAACGGAAACGTTTCTAGCCCGATGAATATCACGCCGTTATCGTCACCGATCGATAGACCAATCAACACCAGATATCGGAAGAAGACCTCGATATCGCTCTTATTAGACGCACTTATCAATTTACTCGAGAGCGTCGTGCACGTAAAGCAAATTCTAGCGAGTCCCCCCCCTCTCTCCCGCGTGCACAATTTCTTAACTGATACGCTGGTAAATCTGTAACAACGTTTTTCTACCAGAACCCACGTGTTTGATAGAAAAATCTAGACGCGCGTGTATCTACGTAAAGACAAGTAGACGCAACGAGAACTCGAGATGAGTTAAAGGCGACTTACAGGCGAGTTAAAAGCGAGTTGGAGGCGAGCCGCAACGCTGGGCGACGTCCGTGAAAGAGAGTCTGGTTGCAAAAACGAGCGTCTTGCAAAATGCACGGACGGCGCGCAGACCTAGGCCTAGGTTGCAGCTGGGTAACGCGATATTACGTACGAACGTACGTACGTAAGTACATACAGGGTGACAATTATTGTTTAGGCAAACAAAAAGTTTTATTTAAAGGGAACGATAAGAGATAGAAAGATGCAACTTCTCAATTGTCTACTTGAAATAAAAGGCAATCAATTGATGAGGTTTTCGAAGTGACTGCCTTCGGAGGCGATGACATGACGAAGACGCATGATAAAGTTATCGATGACCTTCGGCAAAATATCACTATGGAGGCTATCAAAAGCGTTAACAATGGCTGTTTTGAGGTCATCAGTTGTTTTTGGGGCCTCGTAATAGACCTTATCTTTGACGTAGCCCCAAAGAAAAAAATCAAGCGGACTCAAGTCCGGGGAGTATGGAGGCCAGTGCATGCTGTCGGGATAGTGATTTGGGTAGCCTAAGGCTACGACATTTGTTTTGAATGTCGAAAAGAGCGTATCAAAAACAACCCGCGTTCTGTAAGGGGGTGCTCCATCTTGTTGGAACCAATAATCCCCAACCATACCTAATTCTCGAATCTTCGGGACAAATTCCTCTTGAAGAAGAGCTTTGTATCGAGCTAACAAAGACAAGTCCTTTTTCATGATTTTTCTTGCAGTCTCTCTGCTCACTTCGAGCTGGCTGGCTAATTGACGGCAGGATGTTGATGCACTCTCGTCGATTATGGCTCGGGCTCTCTCGATAGTTTCTTCCGTCCTTGCAGTAACTTTTGGCCCAACATTTCCCTTATAGGCATCAAGGGCAGAACCAGTTTCTTCAAATTTGTGTATTAAATTGATGATTGTACTCCGAGATGGTTTTGGCCGGTTCTTGAATGCTGTGGACCACTTGCGGAGCAATTCTGTGATGTTTTCACCTACTTTATAATAAGTTTTCACGAGAAAAATGCGGTCTTCAATCGAATATTGCTGTTTGCACGCCATAGTGTAAATGAAGCCAAACTCTGTCTATTGTTTACCTTTTGTATGACTATCTGGCAGACTAGCAGCGCCCCCACACAACTTCTGCTCGCGAAATTCAACTTTTTCTCTGCCTAAACAATACTTGTCACCCTGTATATAGGCCGTGCGAGCACGTGTAAGACACATTAATCGTGACGTTCGAAGCAAGATAGGGATCTGGAGGCGAACGGCTCTACACACCACCCTCGACGGGAGAGACGGCGAGGTGCAACGAGTTGCACACAAAGTTTTCTTCTTTTTCCGTCTCCGTCCCGCCTGCTTTCCACCTCTCTTTCTATCCTGCAAAATCGTTGCAAAATAATCGATTAACGAAACCGTGCGCAACTGCGCAACGGATCCCCGATAGTCGGCTGCGGTATCGATGACGGTAGTCAGGTTCCACACCGCTAAATATTTAGCGCTGATTGTATGAGCAGCTGTCCGAGTCTCATCTTACGATAATGTTGACGTTCAATGTTAAGGTAAGTCAGAGTACAATTACTTAAATGAACATACGCATTACGCGTGTCTCGCTATGCGACACGAAGGTCCGACACAATTTTAATTGGTTTATTCGGTTTCAATGCACCAGAAGCAAAGAGGCAACATCAGAATCTGAAGACACGCAACGGTACTCGCAGGCGTAACAGATTCCTCGTGTCTTAAGCAAATTAATATTTGCTTATCGTACATACTGTATATCTTCAGTTAAGTAAATTATATAATTAATATAATACATTGCTTATTGAAATTAAGATATATCTTAAATGCAAGTAAAGTAAATATGATAATGGAATATTAAATAACTCCGAATCACAAAACAGACAACTTTATATAATATATCTTATTCGTATTGAATCTTGCCAAACGTTATTATCACTGCATTGTACAATTCAAGAATTCGCATTGAAAATATCTCATTGTGGCAGTATTATAATTATTAAAATATGGCTATTTATATGTGTCGCAAATGTATTTACATGAACGTTTATTTATAATGGGCTACATTATAAGCCGTCCAGTGCATTGAGGTACCTCCTTATTATTGAAGAAACTGCTATTTCTTCGGGCGTTAATTACCATGAACGATAAAACACGATGAAATAAATAACACAAATTTATCAATATAACTGCACTGACAGTCACTATGACATTCTGACATTCGCAACACGAAGTTCAAGCCACACGAAGTTCGAGCCAAGCGAGAGAACCAATCAGCATCGCGGAAAGGCGGCCTCAACTCTTCGATAAAAAAAGAACTTCAAGAAATTAACACGCCTTGTAGAAAATTTTTTGATACATTTTAGAGGTTCAAAAGAGATTCTAAAGAGGAGGAAGGAGTTGTAAGGACGAAAGTAGAAATTGTATAGAACAACAAGATCTAATAAAGGCTAAAAGAAGGCGTTAGTAAATTCAAGATAGAACTTGTAGGCCAAGGAGCATTATTAGAGGCACAAATGACTATGTAAGAGGTTCATAGTAGATCTTAAATTTCGACTCGAGAGGTTACGATCAAGATTATAGCCGAACGTTGCAGGGTCAAAATAGCATCTTAACATCTGTTTGTAGGAGTTTGAGTTTCAATGTAAGAGTTCTAGGTTCTATTTTCCTAAAAGTAGGTTCGTACGACTGCTAAAAGCATTAAAGTAGGCGTAAAATTTTGACTCGGGTAATAGATCGAAATATCCCGAGTCGAAATTTTAGTTCTACATTGAACCTCGAATTCTTCATTTGAGGCGTTATTCAGCGTCTATTTAGCTACTACTTTAACACTAAAATATGTCCGAAATTTCCTTTTTTGCCGCTAGAGCGTCAAAGCAGGTTACGATCAAGATTGTAGCCGAATGTTGCAGGGTCAAAATAGCATCTTAACATCTGTTTGTAGGAGTTTGAGTTTCAATGTAAGAGTTCTAGGTTCTATTTTCCTAAAAGTAGGTTCGTACGACTGCTAAAGCATTAAAGTAGGCGCAAAATTTTGACTCGGGTAATACATCGAAATATCCCGAGTCGAAATTTTAGTTCTACATTGAACCTCGAATTCTTCATTTGAGGCGTTATTCAGCGTCTATTTAGCTACTACTTTAACACTAAAATATGTCCGAAATTTCCTTTTTTGCCGCTAGAGCGTCAAAGCAGGTTACGATCAAGATTATAGCCGAACGTTGCAGGGTCAAAATAGCATTTTAACATCTGTTTGTAGGAGTTTGAGTTTCAATGTAAGAGTTCTAGGTTCTATTTTCCTAAAAGTAGGTTCGTACGACTGCTAAAAGCATTAAAGTAGGTGCAAAATTTTGACTCGGGTAATACATCGAAATATCCCGAGTCGAAATTTTAGTTCTACATTGAACCTCGAATTCTTCATTTGAGGCGTTATTCAGCGTCTATTTAGCTACTACTTTAACACTAAAATATGTCCGAAATTTCCTTTTTTGCCGCTAGAGCGTCAAAGCAGGTTACGATCAAGATTGTAGCCGAATGTTGCAGGGTCAAAATAGCATCTATAACATCTGTTTGTAGGAGTTTGAGTTTCAATGTAAGAGTTCTAGGTTCTATTTTCCTACAAGTAGATTCGTACGACTGCTAAAAGCATTAAAGTAGGCGCAAAATTTTGACTCGGGTAATACATCGAAATATCCCGAGTCGAAATTTTAGTTCTACATTGAACCTTGAATTCTTCATTTGAGGCGTTATTCAGCGTCTATTTAGCTACTACTTTAACACTAAAATATGTCCGAAATTTCCTTTTTTGCCGCTAGAGCGTCAAAGCAGGTTACGATCAAGATTGTAGCCGAACGTTGCAGGGTCAAAATAGCATCTTAACATCTGTTTGTAGGAGTTTGAGTTTCAATGTAAGAGTTCTAGGTTCTATTTTCCTAAAAGTAGGTTCGTACGACTGCTAAAAGCATTAAAGTAGGCGCAAAATTTTGACTCGGGTAATAGATCGAAATATCCCGAGTCGAAATTTTAGTTCTACATTGAACCTCGAATTCTTCATTTGAGGCGTTATTCAGCGTCTATTTAGCTACTACTTTAACACTAAAATATGTCCGAAATTCCTTTTTTGCCGCTAAAGCGTCAAAGCAGGTTACGATCAAGATTGTAGCCGAATGTTACAGGGTCAAAATAGCATCTTAACATCTGTTTGTAGGAGTTTGAGTTTCAATGTAAGAGTTCTAGGTTCTATTTTCCTAAAAGTAGGTTCGTACGACTGCTAAAAGCATTAAAGTAGGCGCAAAATTTTGACTCGGGTAATACATCGAAATATCCCGAGTCGAAATTTTAGTTCTACATTGAACCTTGAATTCTTCATTTGAGGCGTTATTCAGCGTCTATTTAGCTACTACTTTAACACTAAAATATGTCCGAAATTTCCTTTTTTGCCGCTAGAGCGTCAAAGCAGGTTACGATCAAGATTGTAGCCGAATGTTGCAGGGTCAAAATAGCATCTTAACATCCGTTTGTAGGAGTTTGAGTTTCAATGTAAGAGTTCTAGGTTCTATTTTCCTAAAAGTAGGTTCGTACGACTGCTAAAAGCATTAAAGTAGGCGCAAAATTTTGACTCGGGTAATACATCGAAATATCCCGAGTCGAAATTTTAGTTCTACATTGAACCTCGAATTCTTCATTTGAGGCGTTATTCAGCGTCTATTTAGCTACTACTTTAACACTAAAATATGTCCGAAATTCCTTTTTTGCCGCTAAAGCGTCAAAGCAGGTTACGATCAAGATTGTAGCCGAATGTTACAGGGTCAAAATAGCATCTTAATATCTGTTTGTAGGAGTTTGAGTTTCAATGTAAGAGTTCTAGGTTCTATTTTCCTAAAAGTAGGTTCGTACGACTGCTAAAAGCATTAAAGTAGGCGCAAAATTTTGACTCGGGTAATACATCGAAATATCCCGAGTCGAAATTTTAGTTCTACATTGAACCTCGAATTCTTCATTTGAGGCGTTATTCAGCGTCTATTTAGCTACTACTTTAACACTAAAATATGTCCGAAATTCCTTTTTTGCCGCTAGAGCGTCAAAGCAGGTTACGATCAAGATTGTAGCCGAATGTTGCAGGGTCACAATAGCATCTTAACATCTGTTTGTAGGAGTTTGAGTTTCAATGTAAGAGTTCTAGGTTCTATTTTCCTAAAAGTAGGTTCGTACGACTGCTAAAAGCATTAAAGTAGGCGCAAAATTTTGACTCGGGTAATACATCGAAATATCCCGAGTCGAAATTTTAGTTCTACATTGAACCTCGAATTCTTCATTTGAGGCGTTATTCAGCGTCTATTTAGCTACTACTTTAACACTAAAATATGTCCGAAATTCCTTTTTTGCCGCTAGAGCGTCAAAGCAGGTTACGATCAAGATTGTAGCCGAATGTTGCAGGGTCACAATAGCATCTTAACATCTGTTTGTAGGAGTTTGAGTTTCAATGTAAGAGTTCTAGGTTCTATTTTCCTAAAAGTAGGTTCGTACGACTGCTAAAGCATTAAAGTAGGCGCAAAATTTTGACTCGGGTAATACATCGAAATATCCCGAGTCGAAATTTTAGTTCTACATTGAACCTCGAATTCTTCATTTGAGGCGTTATTCAGCGTCTATTTAGCTACTACTTTAACACTAAAATATGTCCGAAATTTCCTTTTTTGCCGCTAGAGCGTCAAAGCAGGTTACGATCAAGATTATAGCCGAACGTTGCAGGGTCAAAATAGCATTTTAACATCTGTTTGTAGGAGTTTGAGTTTCAATGTAAGAGTTCTAGGTTCTATTTTCCTAAAAGTAGGTTCGTACGACTGCTAAAAGCATTAAAGTAGGTGCAAAATTTTGACTCGGGTAATACATCGAAATATCCCGAGTCGAAATTTTAGTTCTACATTGAACCTCGAATTCTTCATTTGAGGCGTTATTCAGCGTCTATTTAGCTACTACTTTAACACTAAAATATGTCCGAAATTTCCTTTTTTGCCGCTAGAGCGTCAAAGCAGGTTACGATCAAGATTGTAGCCGAATGTTGCAGGGTCAAAATAGCATCTATAACATCTGTTTGTAGGAGTTTGAGTTTCAATGTAAGAGTTCTAGGTTCTATTTTCCTACAAGTAGATTCGTACGACTGCTAAAAGCATTAAAGTAGGCGCAAAATTTTGACTCGGGTAATACATCGAAATATCCCGAGTCGAAATTTTAGTTCTACATTGAACCTTGAATTCTTCATTTGAGGCGTTATTCAGCGTCTATTTAGCTACTACTTTAACACTAAAATATGTCCGAAATTTCCTTTTTTGCCGCTAGAGCGTCAAAGCAGGTTACGATCAAGATTGTAGCCGAACGTTGCAGGGTCAAAATAGCATCTTAACATCTGTTTGTAGGAGTTTGAGTTTCAATGTAAGAGTTCTAGGTTCTATTTTCCTAAAAGTAGGTTCGTACGACTGCTAAAAGCATTAAAGTAGGCGCAAAATTTTGACTCGGGTAATAGATCGAAATATCCCGAGTCGAAATTTTAGTTCTACATTGAACCTCGAATTCTTCATTTGAGGCGTTATTCAGCGTCTATTTAGCTACTACTTTAACACTAAAATATGTCCGAAATTCCTTTTTTGCCGCTAAAGCGTCAAAGCAGGTTACGATCAAGATTGTAGCCGAATGTTACAGGGTCAAAATAGCATCTTAACATCTGTTTGTAGGAGTTTGAGTTTCAATGTAAGAGTTCTAGGTTCTATTTTCCTAAAAGTAGGTTCGTACGACTGCTAAAAGCATTAAAGTAGGCGCAAAATTTTGACTCGGGTAATACATCGAAATATCCCGAGTCGAAATTTTAGTTCTACATTGAACCTTGAATTCTTCATTTGAGGCGTTATTCAGCGTCTATTTAGCTACTACTTTAACACTAAAATATGTCCGAAATTTCCTTTTTTGCCGCTAGAGCGTCAAAGCAGGTTACGATCAAGATTGTAGCCGAATGTTGCAGGGTCAAAATAGCATCTTAACATCCGTTTGTAGGAGTTTGAGTTTCAATGTAAGAGTTCTAGGTTCTATTTTCCTAAAAGTAGGTTCGTACGACTGCTAAAAGCATTAAAGTAGGCGCAAAATTTTGACTCGGGTAATACATCGAAATATCCCGAGTCGAAATTTTAGTTCTACATTGAACCTCGAATTCTTCATTTGAGGCGTTATTCAGCGTCTATTTAGCTACTACTTTAACACTAAAATATGTCCGAAATTCCTTTTTTGCCGCTAAAGCGTCAAAGCAGGTTACGATCAAGATTGTAGCCGAATGTTACAGGGTCAAAATAGCATCTTAATATCTGTTTGTAGGAGTTTGAGTTTCAATGTAAGAGTTCTAGGTTCTATTTTCCTAAAAGTAGGTTCGTACGACTGCTAAAAGCATTAAAGTAGGCGCAAAATTTTGACTCGGGTAATACATCGAAATATCCCGAGTCGAAATTTTAGTTCTACATTGAACCTCGAATTCTTCATTTGAGGCGTTATTCAGCGTCTATTTAGCTACTACTTTAACACTAAAATATGTCCGAAATTCCTTTTTTGCCGCTAGAGCGTCAAAGCAGGTTACGATCAAGATTGTAGCCGAATGTTGCAGGGTCACAATAGCATCTTAACATCTGTTTGTAGGAGTTTGAGTTTCAATGTAAGAGTTCTAGGTTCTATTTTCCTAAAAGTAGGTTCGTACGACTGCTAAAAGCATTAAAGTAGACGCAAAATTTTGACTCGGGTTTGTTGATGAAATCCGCTTAATGAAGTCACGCAGATTCTGCGTTTGAACCTACTGATAACGCCTGTCCCTTTCTAAATTACCGCCATGAACCACCCATGAACGTGTACACAGCGCGAAGGAAAAATTTGTTTAACCGGGGTTACCTAACCCGCCTAACGGCGCATTGCTGGGCGGTTGCGCCCAGTGATTGAGCAATCGCTATTTCGAGGATCGGCTTGCAATTCCCATTTCTGCATTTCCGCCTCGCCCCCGCGTGTCCCGCGGATCGGGCCAGCGTTTGCTCGCTGCACAAGCAAGCAAGCACGCCCGATCGCGATTGCACGCGCAGCGCAGTAGCTCGAGCGCGACTGTACTACTCTCTAATCGAGGTCTCACGGGAGGGAATGCCGTGTGTGTTTGTGTGTGGGTGTGTGTAAACACGTGTGTGAGTGCATGTACACACATAATCCATGCTCCAATGAGAACGACACGCGCGTGTGTAATATCTATGTGCGTTTCGTCGATACGCACACGCAAAGCTTCCGCGAGGAGGATAGGACAGGCAGGCGGGTACACGCTCGACGTGTTTGCGCCTTGTCGCGATTAATCACTACCCACGTGGCTGCCACCCATCAAAAGCTCTTCCACGGGAGATCCCCGAGGTCTCCACGCGAGAACTCCGCGCAAAGGGAATGCCGTGGCTCTCGTAAACGTCAAAGCTCCATCGCTGGGTAAAAGACGGACGTCTCGACTCGGACAACCACGTCGAGGGTGGCAAACACGCCGAATAGAGTCTTCCCAATAGAGTTGAACAAAGAATCATATTTCTGACTGCCTCTCACGTCTCACGAGTGTTTCCGATACGCGATCGATCAAGCGGCATGATTTAATCGCGCGTAATCGCGTAAACCCGAAGATCTCGCCTTGGCCTATCAACTTTCAAAGGCTGCGGCGGTTTTGTCTTAACTTATGAAACAGAATTGGCCTTTCTGTGAGAAAGATTGCCGCGCGTGCAGGTTTCAATATAAAATTAAGATAATACCGTGTACGGTAATAATACTCGATCGCGATAAATCACAGGAGCACAATGGCATTCGTCATTATAATACCTTTCCCTCTGCCTTTCACGTTTGCCACTGCACTTAATAGCAGGGCGCGAACATGCCATGATCCGCGCGCGCGTGAACACACACACACAGAAACACACGCGGAGCCCACTTCCGTCCGGCGGGCGCTAAGTCGCCCTTAATTGCAATTAATGCGCGATCGTTTTAATTAAACGGAGACAAAAGAGAGACGATTCCGCTCTCGTCCGCGCGAGGGGCGCCGGTCGTCACGAATAGAAGCAACGTTAATTGGGAGCCGGAGGGAGCTGCGATCATTTCGAAGGGAACCGCGGCGGGACACCCGTTATAAGCCGGGAACCCCCGAAGAACTTGTTGCTGCACAGATGGAGGGTCAAACGCAGCAGTAAGCACGGCGGCTTAGGCGCGTATTGATCCAACAACAACCGATGCATATACCGTGCATCGTTGCTGTGCCGCCTATCGCCAACAACGGACGTCCATCTATCTATCGCGCGTGTCCATCACGAAGGAAAGCCGAAATTTTTTCCGCCGAGCCCGAGGGGTGGTACGAGCGATTTATCGTTGACGGGGAAGGGGGTGAGCTCACGATTTTCAGAAAAACAATGCTCTCGTGCGGACCGAGCGGACCGTTGAGTGATGGCCTCTAAGTGAAAGACGGATTTCCGGTTACTCTAATTTGACGTAACGAACACGCTCGGATTTTGATATCATAAATATAGCTGCAGCAGCTGTCACGGCTAAAAGTATTTTATCAATTTCGTCGAGGAGAAGAGAGAAAAATCTTGCTCATTTGCTCCCGATTCGTTCGTGTATATGCTTCGTTAAATATAAATAGATTCGGCGCTGAGAAGGGTCGCCGATTACGCTGATGAAACGATCTCCCTGGTCCGCCAATTACAGAGATAACAAAGAATGTTGACTGTGCCTTGGATCAAAATATATAACGTAATCGGAAACGAAGCTAATTTTATCTGCGAGGAACACGGAAATCTCGTTCCTCCCGAGATAAACGTTTGCGACGAACACTGGGGAGAGTTCTTCCCTGGAGACGATACTGATTTATTGTGCTGTCCCAGGCAAATAAAGCCACGGAGAGAGAGATGCAGCGTTACCCTAAGTATCCTCAACAGGATGTTTGTTTGCGCGTGAATCGAGAAAACCGCGGTGGGTATTTAAATGAGACTCGGACTTTGTTATTTTAACCGTGGGATATTTGCATATTTAGACCGCGCGACAGCGCATCGCGCATTCGAACGCCGAGGCCTGCCGGAGGTTTTCTCTTCAGGAAAAACGATGACGGGGCGGACGAGGCGCGGTGAGGAAAATCAATACGCGGGATGCACGCGAGGCGCACCGTATTTCTACGTTTATGTTACAAAATTGTCGCGACGCGAGCTCGCCTCGCGCGATGATTTAAGCTTGGTCGTTTCTGCAGGTCGACGCTTACCTCGCAACTACCGCGAGTCGGCGAGCCCGCTTACGAGCCGACAATAAACGGCGCCTGCAGTTTTATGCCCGAGTTAGCCGCGAGTTAGCAACTGCGAGAATCTCGTAACGAGCAAACGAAAAAGAAGGAAAAAAACAGCATGATAAGCACGTGAGACTACAAAGAGATTTCCTTTCAACTCCATACTTACAAGGGAACTAACACAACTGTCCCTCACCGATTTTGATGGGCTTTGGATATTTTGTAGAGCATCAAAAAATATTAGACCCCTATTTTTTTTAGCTGCGTATCTCAACGTTTAGGGGTTGAAACAGCCCCTCGAAGATAGGGGTAAATTAAAAAATTTGACATTTTCGAAAAATGTGAATACACCGTTGTAAAGAGTATAAAATACTATAAAACTTTTGTATAAAACATTTTTTCATATATCTTATATTTTCAAAGATATTCGCTAAAAATCAAAAAATTCATTATCTTCGAGGGGCTGTTTCAACCCCTAAACGTTGAGATACGCAGCTAAAAAAAAATAAGGGTCTAATATTTTTCGATGCTTTACAACATATCCAAAGCCCATCAAAATCGGTGAGGGACAGTTGTGTTAGTTCCCTTGTTAGTGCCAACGTGTCTCTCGAGTAAATTGGTCGTGATACTTGAGTTGCACATGGTGGTCTCGGTTCACTGATAATCGCAATGACACTGTAGACTTCAGCATCCCGATTGCATCAGCTGAACGTCCATTCGAGATCGAGCGTCCGAGAGTCGTCGAACTCGTATAGCGATCATTAAACGATCCGGGACCAAGATCAAGGCGCGGGTTTATCTCACGTTCTGCGTGCACGCAATATTTTGAGCGTTCGAAGGTGGTGTGGCGAATGCCGACGGCCCGAGTACGTGAACGTTTCGGTTCTCTGCACGGCGGCCGAGCGGCTCGAAGCGGACGCGAGAACGTCGTCGCGCGGCCGTGGCCGTGAAAGTGAAATTCGTGAATGGAATGAGCGGAACAACCCGGGCGGCCAGCCGGAGTGAAGGTAAAGGTTGTTGCCGATTTGGTGGTCCCGCTTACACATCGCGGCCTCCTCTGCTCTCTCGCGACTCGTTCGGTCATCGCCACCGCCTCCACCACGTGAAAGTCGACTCGACGGAGACGCATCCGCCGTTCGGCATACGTCAAACATAACGGAGCGTGTTGATACGCACGGCGCGTGCAACTTTGCGTGACTGACGAGACAAGTCAAGGAATCTTGGTCTAATGAAACTCCTCACGACGGCAAAAGATACGAAAATCTCTGCACGAGGAAAAGATAGGTTTGTCCACCCTACTTGTCGCGCAGCGAAAGGTGCAGTGAATAAAAAGACTTGATCAGTGAAAGAGCGCGTCGAGGTATCGTACACCCTCAGAAAGGATTTCTGATAACAAGACGAAAAATATTCTTGACTAATTTAATCGTATTACAAGTATAAAAAATATGAAAATAAAACAATTTTTAATTTAAATCAGTAATTTCTATTCTTCTCTCTCGAATTAAATAAGATTGTCTTGAGACAAGAGTAACATGTACACATTTATGCTTATATATTCTTGTATGTAGAATAATTTGATATTAGCGCCACTTTATAGTAGGCTTTGTCCATGTCGACGCGTCATTTTCTCACAGTCGCTCGTCGACTCGGCGCTTCCGCGTCCTTTATTCCGATAAAACGGCCAATATTTATGTGTTGCAATCGAAAATCGGGAAAGTGTTCCTGTTATTTACAATGAATAAGTGCAATACTCTACAAGAAATATTAAAAGATATGGAAATGTAAGTAAGTATATACAATATACTTACTTGAGAAATAAGATTCGAGATAAGACATTTCCATACCTTTTAATATTTCTTGTAGAGTATTGCACTTATTCATTGTAAATAACAGAAACACTTTCCCGATTTTCGATTGCAACACATAAATATTGGCCGTTTTGTGCAGATTCTACAAATTCTCTTAGAAGAATAGAATAAGATGTCTTTTAGATCTCACAATATTCTTAAATGAAGAATATTTTGAACTTGCTAGAAATTTGTATCTAAATCCTTCTGAGAAAATGAATGAGATAGCACGAAGATTATTTTAATGTAGATTTTCGAATTTTCTATCCAAGATTAAAATATGCTTCTTTTCAATAATAAATATGATTGTCGCTATAGCGATCTTATTTTATGATAGATTAAAGAGTAATAGCATTAAGTCCAGAAATCTTTTCTGTGGGTGTACTTATCAATTCTGTGTCTGCGAGCTTGTTATGACACGACGATGACTGCACGAGGTGCCAATTTCCCACGCCATATGGAGATCCGAGTGCGAGTACGCCCGCGTTTTTGTCCAGCTTTAGTTGCGCTTTACGACGCTTCGAGTGGGCGAATAAAAATAGGTAAGCCTCGCGCGGTGCATAAAACGACGGTGTTTAAAGGGAGAGAAAGAGAAAGATAGAGAGAGAGGAGGCGGACACGTCGAGCGGAGGCGGCATTAAGATTTCTCGATGCTTGCTTGCTTGCCTGCCTGCGCTGCGGTTCTTCGCGAAGGATGTCGTAATCGACGATTAGAAAGCTTAAGACCATTACTTCCATTTTCTTGGCCGCATCGTTAAGTCATACGCGAACAACGGCAGTTACAACCGCAAAATTGGGCTGAGGCACTTTCCACAGATAACACAGAGAATGACCTACCGAGATACGAGAGAGAGACTCGTTTTCCAAAACGAGCCCGAGCATGAATCAATTATTTCGCGAATGAGGAAACTGCGGTATCCGAAAATTTGCCCTCGTCCCGAATTCATATTTCACGAGAAATAAAAGTTTCGTGCACGATAGAAAATGTGACGTGATACTTACTATGTAGGTGCATTTAGGTAGAGCGGATAAAAACGTCACGTGAAATTTTAGAGACAAGGAACGTGCGAGCTGAACCGGATTAATTGCTCTGACATTCCATATATTATTAGATGACGTCGACATTTATAGTGCAAGCGGAGAAACGAAAAAAAGAACTGCTGGGGGAGGAGTTAAAAGCGCCACAGGGCGATGGTATTACCGCGTTTTACGGATCAATTATAACAAATTACCATGGATCGGCGAACGCACTAATGTATCAGTCGTGTGTATCGCGTCAATGCTACAGTATCCCATATCAATTAGCACCACGAGTATAATGGAGTTGCGAAACTCGCGCAACACGTTACGTGCTTCACGTTACATGCGATACGTTTGCGAGCGGAATTACGGAAAAACGGGGTCCTCGATGCAAATTACGTCGAGAGGCGAACCGTAAAGGCGACATACGTGCGCGCACGCACGAGAAGACGGTATAAATTAGCATCGTGAGGTCTTACATGGGGGTTTTGCTAAAACCTAGCGTAAAATACGGTTCATACAGTGATACAGTGACGCCGTCGAAAGCTCGGAGCACGGCACGCGGGTTAAGCAGATGCCAGTAAAATGATTATGAATTATGGTTGCGCAACGGCCGCTCAAATCATGGTTTCTACGTTCGCGGTGACCGTAATTAATGGCGCTCATTACCGACGATGTGTTTATAAGCTCCGCCGGATTTACGGGGCGATAGGTCAGCTTATTCGGAACGTTCGGCGCATGCAGCACGGTGATTTAATCGGGACAACGTCTGAAACAGCGATATCGCATAAAGAATTAACGTTTCGCCGCGTTTTTATTAATTGCTACCAATTCCGGCTGTGATTTTATTTATCATCTCATTTCAACAGATCTTCAAAATGAAGGATTCAAATATCGACACGTATGAGCTTTCTCGGTTATCTCGCAGCTCGCACCCACAGAAGATTTCTGGACTTAATGCTATTACTCTTTAATCTATCATAAAATAAGATCGCTATAGCGACAATCATATTTATTATTGAAAAGAAGCATATTTTAATCTTGAATAGAAAATTCGAAAATCTACATTAAAATAATCTTCGTGCTATCTCATTAATTTTCTCAGAAGGATTTAGATACAAATTTCTAGCAAGTTCAAAATATTCTTCATTTAAGAATATTGTGAGATCTAAAAGACATCTTATTCTATTCTTCTAAGAGAATTTGTAGAATCTGCACAAAACGGCCAATATTTATGTGTTGCAATCGAAAATCGGGAAAGTGTTTCTGTTATTTACAATGAATAAGTGCAATACTCTACAAGAAATATTAAAAGGTATGGAAATGTCTTATCTCGAATCTTATTTCTCAAGTAAGTATATTGTATATACTTACTTACATTTCCATATCTTTTAATATTTCTTGTAGAGTATTGCACTTATTCATTGTAAATAACAGGAACACTTTCCCGATTTTCGATCGCAACACATAAATATTGGCCGTTTTATCGGAATAAAGGACGCGGAAGCGCCGAGTCGACGAGCGACTGTGAGAAAATGATGCGTCGACATGGACAAAGCCTACTATAAAGTGGCGCTAATATCAAATTATTCTACGTACAAGAATATATAAGCATAAATTTGTACATGTTACTCTTGTCTGAAGACAGTAAGACAATCTTATTTAATTCGAGAGAGAAGAATAGAAATTACTGATTTAAATTAAAAATTGTTTTATTTTCATATTTTTTATACTTGTAATACGATTAAATTAGTCAAGAATATTTTTCGTCTTGTTATCAGAAATCCTTTCTGAGGGTGCGTATCTTGGCAGGGAGAGACATTGTTCGTCGGCACAATGTGATGGTTAACACCGTTCTACATTCTAATTCGTGGATCGAACGTTGCAACCGCATCGGCATCAGGACTGAAGGATACCTAGCCAGCTCGGACAGTTCGAGGTGAAGCAATCTGCAGGCGGAGATCGCGGCTGGTATATCTCGTCACGAGCCACGACTACACGTGAAGTCGGGAACGACGGCGTAATCGACGGCGCGTAAACCCGGCAGAGGAACCGACCGACCAACCGAGCGAGCGTGAACGTGGATTCTTCTAAAAATAATACTTGCCGCTCGAGACGACCGAGCGCCCCGAACGAGAGAACGCGAACGCTGATCCACTGCCTAAGACGAGCTCCAACTCGGACGGATGGAACTTCACCCTTACAACTATACAGGGTGTCCCGGGTTTTAACCGACAAACTGCGGGAGCATATTCTACTAGTGGAAATAAGAAAAAATTCTTATATCGAGTTTGCTTAGAAATGCTTATTACAAAGTTGTAAACCAATATTGAAAAGAAATATGAGATAAGTAACAACGGAACATAGTGTAGAATTTGGAAGGTCGAAGATGTTTATGTTACGTGTATTCACATGTATTCATGTTCACTATGTTGAAACGATTCAGTATGATTGTTACTTTCACAACAGTAGCTGTTAGATTTCAATCGTCGTGTCAACTAGCAATTACTATCAGAATGCTAAAAGTGTTTTCAAATGAGGAATACACTGATATTCATTTCGTGTACGGATTCTGTGACGGAAATGCACGAGCTGCCGTACGAGAGTATCAACGTAGATTTCCTAACAAGAGAGTACCAGATAGATTTAAAGCAACGAATTACTAATTCAGTTACTGAGATGCAACAAAATTTTCAGGAATGTCGTACCGTAACAAATTCTGTACTACGTCGATGTCTAGCTTGTATCGATGTGCAAGGACAACATTTTGAAATGCGTCACTAAATCATTGCGTAGATAATTTTTATTTTTGTGAAAAAATCCGTTGTTACTTATCTCATATTTCTTTTCAATATTGATTTACAACTTTGTAATAAGCATTTCTAAGCAAACTCGATATAAGAATTTTTTCTTATTTCCACTAGTAGAATATGCTCCCGCAGTTTGTCGGTTAAAACCCGGGACACCCTGTATATACATATAATTTGAGCGCACGAAATATGATAGCAATGCTGCAACAACCAAATGCGACAGAAATTGTGCAACAACTTAATACGACAGGAATTATGCAACAACAATAATATATCCTACAATGAATATCTTCAGAAAATCTGACAGAAAATCGCGACACAGGCATGTCAAGCATCCGCGTATACATAGAACGGAATCCTCTAACTCGTGGGTTTTTTTGCAGGTCGGAAAAGACACGCGTCAGCCAGGTGCCACGTGAAGGAGTGGACGAGAGTGGAATCGCAAAAGTTCAGGCATGCGGAAGTCGGTTGCACCGGAAAACGTCGACACTAGCGGTCCGCGCGTATACGTAAGGACAATAACGCAGTTATCCGGGGTAGCGGAGGTAAGGAGGACGAGGGTCAGGACTTTCTACGTGGAGACGACGACCGGGAGTTTAGTATACCACGGCGAAGTACCGTTAGGACACTAAACTTTTATTGCGACCCGTTTTCCCTCGCGCTCGTGGCTAGGACATCGGCATCGATCTGCGGGATTAACAACGAGACGCTGTTAATCGGAAAATGAGAAAAGAGTCTTGGAAAACACGGAGGGAGAGGCGTTTCACGCCGACTTTTCTCGCGCAACGACAAGTTGGCCTGCAGAAACCATCTTTGCACGTTTCCTCGAAAAGGGAATTTCGAGAAGGGATTTTCGAGACACTCGAGGCTCTTTGCAGACAATCCTTCGCGGAATAACGCGAGCCTTTCGGAAAATCCGATGGCACGAGCTAAACTAGATATTCTATTGGGTTGGCCACAAAGTAATTGCGTTTTTTTCCAACAGATGGACATACATATCTTGAAATGTAACTAACTTCATTCTAAACCGCAAATTCATTATGTAGATTAACAACTCACAGTTCAAGCTTGTTTTAGAAAAAGAAAGTACACGATTTCGTTAACAATTGTTTCTTTGCCGTCGATTTCAAAATGGAAAATCAAAAAGAACATTTTCCTCATATTTTGTTTTATTACTTCCGAAGAGGGAAAAACGCTGTGCAAGCTCATCAAAAGTTATCTGATGTATATGGCGAAGATGCTTTAAAACTGCGGCAGTGTCAAAATTCGTTTACTAAATTTCGATCTGGAGATTTTAATGTGAAAGATGCACCACGCTCAGGAAGGCCAATCGAAATTGATGATGACAAAATAAAGGCACTGATCGATTCCAATCGGCGTTTAACGACACGAGAGATTGCTAAGAATCTTAACATATCGAAATCGAGTGTTGAAAACCATTTAAAACGACTTGGATACATTAGTAAGCTCGATATTTCGGTACCACATGAGCTGAAAGAAATTCATCTCACTAAGCGTATTGACATCTGCGATTCTCTTTTGAAACGTGAGGAAAATGATCCATTTTTGAAACGTATGATAACAGGCGACGAAAAATGGATCGTCTACAACAACGTCAAACGAAAAAGATCGTGGAGCAAGCATGATGAACCTGCTCAAAGCACTTCAAAAGCAGATATTCACCAAAGAGAGATTATGCTGTCAGTCTGGTGGGACTTTAAAGGTATTGTGTATTTTGAGCTGCTTGCAAGGAATCAAACCATTAATTCAGACGTATACTGTCGTCAACTGGATAAATGAAATGATGCCATCAAACAGAAACGTCGAGAATTGGTGAATCGCAAAGGTGTTGTGTTTCACCATGATAACGCTAGACCACGTACAAGTTTGGTCACTCGTGAAAAATTGTTGCAGCTTGGATGGGATGTGTTACCATGATGTTACCACATCCACCATATTCGGCAGACCTGGCACCATCAGATTACCATTCGTTTCGTTCTTTGCAAAACGCCTTGAATGGTAAAACCTTGACTGCTGATGAGGATATGAAATCGTTGTTGGAATTGTTTTTTGCTGAAAAAGATAAGAACTTTTTTGAGCGCGGAATCATGAAGTTGCCTGAAAAATGGCAAAAGATAATCAAACAAAATGGACAATATATTGTTTAATAAAGTTTTTGTTTCCCATGAAAAATTCGCCTTTTATTTATATAAAAAAAACGCAATTACTTTTTGGCCAACCCAATATACAAAGGAAGAGTGTAATACATAACGATGTAAACATCTGGAACGTACAAAGAGAGGCAGAAAAGCTCCGTCATTCTACGACTATCAGCTGCGGCGAAAGGAAACGTCTCCGACGAGTTTACAAGACGAGCGTTACACGCTCCTCGCGACACGTGTATCCTCTACTCTCGCGTTCTACGATATTACATTCTTGGGCATCCTCGTGTTCGGGAAACGACGAACACGCAACATCGCCTAAAGCACGTCTGCCTGATAATGCGAGCTCAAAGATGGCCGCGATTACTCGACGCAAGCACCGCCGCTTTACGTTTATCGTGCGCGCTCTACAAGTGTACGCGCTACAAATCTCGCTATTATCGTCTATAAATAGCGCGACCCGCGTTAATCGACGTGCACGCGGCCTCAGCATCGCGAAAGCGTTCTCTTGTTGCTTGTACTTGGCGACGCGTTAATCAGCGAGCGGGCTGAAAACAGTGGGCGACGCGTTCGATATACGCGCGCGATGCACCAAAATAATCAGTCGCTCGGCCGATGCGAAGCGTCAAGGGATAGAAGAGAGAGGGGCAGGGCGGGAGAGAGAGACGGAAGATAGCAGGCATCTCGACGACGAAGCTGCTACGCGCGACTCGCGCCGCGTACACACTCGTGCACCGAGAACCACCGGAGGGAAAGAGAGAGATCGAGAGAGATCGAGAGAGATCGAAGCCAGCAGCAGCAGCAGACACGGTCGTCGGTCGCGTAACCGCGGTACAACGACCCCCGTGGGCTGGACTCCTCTCGGCTCGTCGAAGAGAACACTCGGGTGCCCCGCGCTAATCGCGACGATCCCGTCTCGGTCGCAACCGCGATCGAAATCGAGAGAACCGAACGCGCGATCGCGCCTCGTGGCACCCCGCGGCGCAAGAGGGTAGTCCGGAAAGTGGAAGAAACAGGAACGCAGGTCGACTAGTCGCGCTTTCAGAACGAAGCGCGTCTGGTCGATCCGCGCGCGGTCGCACGTCGAACCGAGCGGCTCCCGGTCGCGCTCTCGGAGCCGCGTACGAACCACGTTCCGCCGCGGCGGCGATGCGCTCGTTTTGTTGTCCGAGTCCTCGGAATTCGTTATGCGCTACCGATATGGAGATCGCGACGCTTACTCCCCGCGCGAGTTCCGGAACGCGCGACGGATACGTTGTTCATCCGCGCGAGTGCGTACGATCGGTATTCGGGGTCTCGCGGATTCGTACCTCCCGATTCACGAGAATCTATTAGGCCCTCTCAGTGCCCCGCGTCTGCCCCCGTCTCTTTCTCTCGTTCGTTACACACATACGCGTATCTCGCTTCCTCTTTCGTTCCCTCGGCCCGTCTCCGCCTCTCTTCCTCCCGCGTCGTCTCGCGCGCGCTCGCGCGCTCGCTCGCTCGCTCACCTGTCAGAGCTTTCGGAGCTGTCGTATCGATCCGCGCACCGCTTCTTGCCGCAGGGCCCGACGAGGGTGTCCTCGGCCGTCCTAACCTGTCCCTTGAACGGGCTGCCCTGATGCCTAGTAGACGCCGCAACGCCGCCACTCCCGCCAGCGTTGTCCGTCGTCGTTGTCGTCGTCATCGGCGTCGACAACGTTGTCGTCATCGTTGTCGTCGTGGTGGTCGTTGTCGTCGTCACGGCGGCATCCTCGGTTTCCCTCGCCCCGCCGTCCGACGATCCCGACGCGGTCCACGCGCGTCTTCTACCGTCGCGGTGATCCCCGCGGTCGTTCACTTCCGGCACATCGTCCGCGCCCGACGGCGAGTCGTCGGTCGCGGCGTCGGCGTCCTCGACAACGACACCGACGCGCATCGTCGCGTTATTATTATCGCCACCGGTCGGGATCGCCGCAGCACCACCAGCACCACTTTTACTACCGCTAATACTATTACCGCCAGCACTATCACCTTCGCAGTCACTATCGACGCCGCCGTCGCCCTGCACTCGCGCTTCTTCCTCCTCGTCCTCGTCTTCCTCCTCCTCGTCGTCGTCCTCTTCCACGACGCTACGGACTACCTCGATTCTAACATCACCGTGGTACGGACCGACACTGCCACCGCCGCCGACACCGCCGCCGCCACTGCCGTCGACGCCGACGCCACCGTTGCCGCTGCTGCTGCTCTCCTCGTCGTCGCTCGCGTTTCGCCCAGTCGCGTCGACGCACGACGACGAGTCACCACCACCGGTCGTCGACGCGGCACTACGATCGTTGTTGTTGTCGTCGTCCCCGTCCTCGTCGTCTTCGTCCCCGTCCTCCTCGTCGTCGTCCTCGTCCTCGTCGTTGTTATTGTTGCAACGATTGGTGAGGCGATGAGGATTAAAGTGGTGATGACAATGAAGAGATGCTTGTGGCGATGATGGTGAATGATGATGCTGGTGATGGTGAGAATGACGAGGAGGATAATGCTGATGATGACGGTGATGGACACGGCGGGCGTCTTGATGCGAGCCGCGATGATCGCCCGACTCGATTCGATCGTACGGGGACGCGGCAGAGGCGTCCTCGTGCCCGACGCGCTTCGCGGCAGAAGCGTCCTGGCCCGACGTACTCCGAGCGCTCGAAGACGCGATCGGCGCGGTGGCGTCCGCGCGTTTGTGCCGCTCCCTCGTCACGCGAGAATCACGTCCGTCCTCCGTCGCCGCTGCCGCCGCGGTCGCGTCCTCCGCCGCGGACGGGCCGTCGTCTGCCATCTTGTAAACGAACGCGCACTACTGCGACCGTGTCGTGTCGTGTCGTGTCCGGCAGTGGCCCCTATGGCACACACGAGCAGCACGAGCCGCTCCACCGCTGGAAGCCTGTCGCTGCTCCCCGACACAGTCCGGCAGCGCGCACGGCTCTCGGCTCGGCTCGGCTCGGCTCGCGAGCGCGAGCCCCTCTATTTCCCGCTCCGCGCAACGAAACGGCACCCGCCACCTCCCCAGGCCCTCGCGCGCTCGGCGGCCCTCGAGCACCGAGCCGGCGGCCGGCCGACCACCCGCCGAACGTGCCCGACCGCGCCCGAGGCCGTTCGAACGTGCGCGCCATAAATTTCGCACACGTTCGAACCCGAGCTTCCAATTCGCGGAATTTCGCACTGCTGCTGCAGCCACATGTGGCGAAACGAGGCGAAATCCTGAGGGAAAAGGAAAAGGAATGGAATATACGCTTTGCAGGTTACGTTCGTGAACGAGGGATTGTGATCGATACTTTGATACTAGTATCTTCGCAAGAGTCAAAATGGCGCGATATGTTCGCGGCCCATTACTCCTATTCTTTTTATTTTCATTAAAGACGAGTGTTTCCGCAATTGATCGCAATGTAGCTACCTTTTTCCTTGAAGAACGTCTTCTTGCTCATCTTTGTTTTTCGTCTATTTCATCCCAATGATTGCTCTTTCCTCGCGAAGTCCGTACCTCATACAATCTTCTTCTTCTTCTTCTTATGTGGCACGCAATCCTATTGGACTGATTCGGCACCTCAACTAGATCCCGACGAACAGTTCAATATGGCACGAACGACAAAACATCGCTTGCAAAAGTTCCTATAAAACAAGATCTTCTATTGGCTATCGGACGTTATAAGGCGTTGAATGACAGAGCCAATAGAGAGTCAGCATACGATATAGCCATAGACATAGTAAGAATAGACCGAGCGTGTTCTCAACTTGGCAGTGAATCACAGGTAGAAAAAGAGAGAAAGCAGGCGAAGGATTGCTCTCTCTCTCTCTCTCTCTCTCTCTCTCTCTCAGGAAAGAAGAGTGGGGGTAAGAGCGGAGAGTGGGGAAGACGCGACAGAGAGAGAAAGAGATCTTCCACCTACTTTCCGTCCTTTTCTAGCTGTGCTTCACGTTTTGCGCTTCACGCTCGGTCTATTCTTATTATGTCTATGATTCTTACTATGTTTATGATTATATGCAAATTAAACCGAGATTGTCTCGATATTAGAGTCGCACCACTACTTCATTCCTCAGTCAGAGATAGTGGAGGCTCGTAGCGGTCGATGTGAGAACTGAAAAGATGAACGTCAAAGTCGGACTGCAAAGATCGATTACCATCTCACGCTGTACCATTTAGCTTTCCACAATGTCCGCTACGAGCCTCCACCTTGATTGTCCTTGACGCGATTCACTTGATGGCACTTGATGGTCCTTGATCGAGCAGTGAGACAGCGATACTCGATATCGGATCGAAACGGACTTTTTGACCGACAATTGCTGAAGGAAATCTTTTATTTTGACGGCAAAACGCGTCCCTCGAGAGAAACGTATTCTCTCGCGGCATGGCACTGTACGAAAGCTGATTTTCAAATCGTGTGCACTGTGGCCCGAGGCCATAGACATAGTAAGAATAGACCGAGCGTGTTCTCAACTTGGCAGTGAATCACAGGTAGAAAAAGAGAGAAAGCAGGCGAAGGATTGCTCTCTCTCTTTCTAAGGAAAGAAGAGTGGGGGTAAGAGCGGAGAGTGGGGAAGACGCGAACAGAGAGAGAAAGAGATCCTCCACCTACTTTCCGTCCTTTTCTAGCTGTGCTTCACGTTTTGCGCTTCACGCTCGGTCTATTCTTATTGTGTCTATGGATATAGCTACCCAATAGGAGACTTCGTTTTCTAAAAAATTCTAGTGATATTTTTCTCACTAAACTTCGTAGGAAATAAAATCTAGTAAATAACGAACACGTATGTGTCAAACAGGCAATATAAAATGTAAATTGCATCTTGTTGACACAGCAGTTTAATTTACAATTATCGTCGATAAACATTCTGCAGTATAATAAAATTTAACATACAGTTAAAAAAGTAATGTAAATTATAATTAAATTCTTTCATTTTCCATATTATTCTCGAACATTTGCAAGATTTAAAATGGTTAGCCACTTTGGAGAGGTTGTATTTCCATCATCGCGAGCGTTTTGGGATGATGAGGATGAATATGAATCAGCTGAAAATTTAGAACAACACACGTAAGTTAAGATAATATAATCTTATTATCGTGAATCGATTGCACTTTATTTTATTCTATTATCCGCTGATAAGACAATTCAATTATTGTTTTAGAGAATTATGTGTTCGCTGGCTGAGAGAGAAGCCAGAACGTATGCAAAAGTTGATAATAATGGAAGGAAATCCGTTAATATGTAATATAATGTTTCGTAACTTTTTAGATTTACCCACCGACTTGTACTTTTGATTACTAATACATCAACAATTCCGTTCTAGCTTTTGTGGAGCAACGCTTCTGTCGCGAAGCTGAAAAAGTATGCGTCATAAAAAATGATAATCAGAAAGAAGTTTCTGCCATTTATCACATCGAGAAACAAATATATCTATGTGTGATCTTACCGTTATTCGCTATGAAAGATGCAGCAGGATTTATAAGTCAGGTAAGCACTTTGTCAGCTGTGATAACTCAAGAAAATGTTTTCGTACATACATGTCATGAATCTATAAAATACTTATTTTTATTCTTACAGATATCAGAGGTATTACTAAGTACAGAGAACATAATGTCAGTGGTATGCCATCACGTATCACAATTTCAAGGTACGAATATTCCAGAGGTACCGTCATTTTTAAGAGTACTGACAACCAGAAATGCGAATAACGCTGAGTGTAAAATTCAGTCGTTAGATCAACCGAATATCGTATTTGGCGTCGGTGCGGGAGGTTGGTACTTAAGCTTTACGTGCAATTTGTGAACGTCAGAGATTAAATCGGAAAACTTAAGCCAGAAGATGAAAACCCTGTCTGTTTCAGTTTTATCCTATGCCGAATTTATGGGTATATCAGCTAAATTGTACGTCTTGTACATCGACAGTTTTGTACTGGATTCCAAGTGCGCCGAACCGATGTTAAAGATCTTACCTACTGAAATGCAGCGTAAATTACAAAATCCCAAATGTACGAACACCTTTTTCAGTAAAGGAAATCTTTACATGTAGAAATGTGTTATTTAATCATCCTTTCACGTGCAAACAATATAAAATTCCTTGAAACACAGATCGCATATTGAAATCTCTTCCTTTCCACGCATCAGTGATGCGTACGAAAATATATTGCGAGGAAAATTGATTTCTTCGATTAGAGAGAAAAGTTTCTAATCATAAATTGTTGACCACAAAGGTATAACGTACAAACTTAATAATAAACTTATTAAATTAACATTATTTTCTTAATCTTGCACTTCATTATAAGACAATGATGCTCAGATCGATCGCATTTACATCATTTACATGATAGATCGCCTTCTGCTATTGTTGCGGTGGGTAGTAGCTGCGTGGTGGCGCAGTTGGTGGAATCGGATTGTTCGTCGAAAAGTACGATGTATTCGTTGGATAGGAGTACGGCTGGAAGGTAGTCTGATTGGCTGGCGGTGCTGACGGTAATGCGGGCCGAATCGGTGCGGATGATCCAATGTGATGTATCGTTGGCACGATGTGATTCATCGTGTTCACCGGAGGGGGTGGCACCGATACGTTCGCAGGTGGAAATGCCGGTGGGTAATTGGTATTGTTGGACGCCGTGTAATTCGTTGGATACGGGGGGAAGTGTGCCGTTGTGACTTCTATTGGTTTTATCGGCTCCGCAACATCCGTACTTGGACATCCATTTGCAGAAACTGGCGTCGGTGTTTCGATCTTGGTAGATTTTCCAGGCGTCACTGTAACATCGGGTGGTCACGTCGACGTGTCCCTCAATGCCTTAACACGCATGTTATATTTATTTTTAATACTCACCATTGGGTGTGTTTGATGCAGATTCTATGGTAGTTGTAGGAATGGGTCGCTCTTTACTCGTTTCGGTAGATGGTATCAACGGTGGTGAATCCGGCGGTTTTGTGTTGTTAGCTTGTGAATACAAATCCAAAACTTGATGGCATATGTCTAGAAAAATACAGTCAAATAGATTCACATAACGGCAGGTAACAATAAAACATCAAACTTGATAGGGAAATTTTGCCAATTTACCTTCTAAAAGATCCATAGTTACATCTTCAACAAACATATCCCACCAACGCAAGTGTTTTGTCTGCCTTCCGACCCAGTCCACAACTTCAAACTTGCTCAGTTTACCAGCTAGATACATCAGAGCAACAGCTATTATTTCTGGCTCCCATTGTAGCGATAGAGTGGTGCACAAGCTATAGAAAAAAAATGATAAGAAGAAGTTATTTTTGTCACACCTAAATATTAGAATACTAGAATACAATAGTACTTCATGTAGCATTATACATTACATTGTACATTAATGTTATACACAAGTGTGATAGGTTATAAGAATTACCTATCGTTAACAAATGTCCAAGCCATTTGAACCATCTTCTGCAATTTATTTTTATCACCTAGAAATTTAACAACTTTTATCATAAAGAGGTAAATTTCCATGTCTTATATGTGTAAATCGTAGACTTTTATGAGCGAATTACCTTTAAGACATTTTGCATATTTCAGTAGGTAGCTATATGGGTGCTCTACCTGCAAATCAAACTTGATAGTTTGCAATAAAATTTTCTCCAAAGTTAATACTTCCTCCTGTTAAAAAAGAGATGTTATTATACATTGCTGTTTATATTAATAAATACGTTAATACTAATTTATAACTCTAGTACTTTAGGATCTTCCCCAAATGTCATAAATTTTTGTTCCGATACTAAAGTCTTAGCAGTCCGTATAATATCTTTGCATTTCTTTGGAGTTTCTTCAACTTTGCCTGCTAGGAGTAAGCAGCAGCACGCTGTTACCTGGATTGTAATAATACAAATAATATATTATGTAAACACGTAATTAAACAGGCACAGAGAAATTATTGACGTCTACACTTTTTACTTACATATCGTGGAAAGTTCTTGAATGAGTGAAACATGTAAAATCGATGGAAATAGACAACACCTGTTGCCATTGTGTTATAACCTAAATCCATTTTTGTACCAGTATCGATTATAAAGCGTGCACCCTCCTTTCGGTACCTACATTCTGTCTCATAATCGATACCATCCTGAATGGACGGTGTGTTGCGTAGTTCTTTCTTTTCATAATACCAGCATGGCATGATTGAACACCTTCAAATGTGATTTGCCATTAATAAATATATATGCAACATCTTAAATATTAAGAATGAAAATAGAATAAAATATCAGTTGTTATATATTAATATCTTATCTTAATACAACAAACAAAATTAACATTATCAGGCTCATGCTCCAACTTTGCAATTCAAGTATTAAAATGATATCAAATGGAATTAAGATTGCAATGACTATTCCAACAAACTGCTAGAATGTATTAAGATATTAACAATATATAAATTATAATTCACATTACAAATACATACTTTCTTATATCTAAATAAGTTACCTTTTCTATTCCTTTTCTGAAATCTTCGAACTTCTTTACAATTTCAGGCACCTAATGTGTCAACATGTCTTTACACTACGAAGCATACGAAGTAACGTGTAGCAATAATTTCTTTACTTTTCTTCTCCATTGGTTTAAATAAAACACATCACTTTCAAGCAACACGTACGTACAGCAAATATGCGAATACACTTTTCACCAATTTATACCTTTATATCCAGATTGTGGGATAATCTCAAACACTCACAATGATACAAGCTGAAGTAGGCGGTGATTAAAGTTCAATCTACCATGCATGCACACTTCCACACATTTCCTCGCAAAAATGTTTACTGAAATATCCTACCGCAACGAGATTTCCAACGCACTGTTTCCAACTGGAACTAATGAATATCTAGAACTGCAACTACGTTATACAATATAATGCTAGATTCCCATTGCTTCCGTTCGTCGGCAGACGAAAGTGGCGTTGTCAATTTACGAACGTAAAAAGAATCGAACCAATCACGAGCGTTTCGCCAATTCCGCATTGCGCATATTCCGCACCATCGGACCGCGCTGTACGTTTACTGATTTAACCTATAAACGCTACAATTTTCATTTGGTGACCGCGTCAATGACGAGAATATTATTCTCTGTTCTCGCATCGCTGTAAAGTACATTTTATTTTATATAAAATAATTTCGATAAAAAGTTAACAAAGCTCTAGGAATCATACATCACCAAATAAACATTTGAAGAATAGATTATAAAGAAAACTATGCAATTATGTTGCATCGTGATTCAACGTCCAGAAAAATTAGAAAATATAATGTGGTATGTAGAATTTGTTGTATTTGTAATATTTTAAACTGTAAACAAATATTACATGTCACTATTATTATACAGGCCAAGGCTCTAGAATTGATAACAAAGCACAGAATTGAAGCAAAAAGAAAAGGCAAGGATAATGGAAAAGCTCTGAACGATCATAAGGTAGCCTATTATTGCAACAGTTTTCAAGACAAGAAGAAAAGGACGACAGGATTTTCAAAGAGCATTGTATTATTGGAGATGCAATCGTACATCGCTCGTCAAGACTGGAAACATGCATTGCACTTATTTCCTAAACTTCTTGAATGTTGCGTTGAACTGGAACCTCTAGTATGGAGGTACATGTTTCTTATTTTATTGCACGTTAACAACCCATTGCATCTTCAAGACTTCTTTGAACGATGTGTTGGTAATCGAAGTTCAAATAATGGTGCATTGTTGGAAAGATTATTGTCGTTGCCAAAAGAATTTTAATTTTGAGGCGATATTGTACGTGTGGTTCTGGATTGCAGCGTGATTGATGTATGACGCGTTAACTTAATAATTAAGTGTCTATTATGTACGAATTTTTATACAATGATCACAATGCCAATATAGTTACATAAATATGTATTTTTATTTATGTATCAGCATTGGGTATGAAAGCAGTCGATGAAATTGTTTCATATGTGATATTATACAGTTTTAATCGCACAATAGCCTCTCTTTCTTTTACCTTCATACTATTTTTATTTATAGCTTGAATTCTGTGAAAAAGATGTATGGCTGTAATATTAGCTATAAATACAATACATACACTCTCTATTTACAAATGTTTTATTATGTATATGTATTTATGTGTTATATGGTTGAAATAATTAAAATACTTGAGAAATGTTAATAATTTTGTAAAAGAGATTTTTACTGAAAATAATAATCTTACATTCTTTGTTATAAACTAAAGATTATGTTCATGCATATGTATGGCATATTATGTGTATGAAATGTTTATCATTAATATTAATCGTAATTAAAAAAATGGTATCGCTATATTATTCGTACAAACTACAAACAGAATTAATTACATTTCTACAATATTGTTCGCTTTAACAAATAAAGTTAAACAGTCGTTCGCGTATAGAATTAAACAGTCGCTCGCATATAATATAGAATATTATTCTTACTTATCCATTTGATTGTTGACGCTGAAACTCAATATCATCGTTTCAGAATGATAACAGTAATACAAAGTAAGGTAACAAAATCGACGTGCCAAACATTAACGAACTTATTAACATTGTTACTTCGATATGTCAATATACGATATTCCTTTATCTTCTTGATATAACAATCCGATAATGCGGGAAGGTTGATGACGATGAACGAACTGATGATATACATGACAGGCTGATGCAGCAACAGTAATAAATACGTGGATGAAAAAGGGCTCAGTAAAATGAACACTGGTCAGTCAAGAGGTAAATGAACACGAGAATCATTAGCTGCTAATTTAACGAGTGTCTTCTTTACCCTAAGAATGGGCAATCTGGCTGCTGGTTTTCCATGCCAACACTCCCGCATTAATTTTCCCATTCCGGCCAACGTCTGCGAAAGGAACAATTTGGATTTCGCTGTCTTTTTCCAGTTTCAATATAGATTAATACCAAGAGATGCGACTTACCGGATCAGAGTGCCACCTATTAGGTAGTGGCGGCCTTCGCTGGTCGAGCAAGACCAATTTACGCACTTCTTCCATGGAGGGTTCTTGATTACTGCTTGGCAGCCATTCGCTGTATGGCATCGCGTACTCTAAGGCTACGCCGTTACTTATACATCTCCGGCACACCTCCCACAGTATTAATCCTAGACTGTAGATATCGGCCCGTCTGAAGCTCTCCAAACACTCGACGTTGACTCTGAAAAGTTCAAAGTAGGCGTCATTGAGAGATTTTGGCCGTCTCACGCGTCCGTGTTGATACGAAAGGAAATATTCTGCACTAACGATTGCTCAAGGATTTCCGGGCTCATGTAACGCTTCGTCCCTTGTCGCAAGTCAACTCTGTCCGCTGTAAGACGATCCTGCGTAACCGCTAGCGCAAAATCGGCGATCACGCAACCACCGTTGGTCTTGACGAGAATATTCTTCGACTTAAGATTACGGTGAGCCATGGCCGGCTTTCCCCTAGTGCCGTGAATTTCCGTGTGCAGATAGAGCAAACCGTTGGCGATGCTCAGGCAAATATTTAGCGTTTGATGAGGCGTCAACGGGTGCGGCGAGCGATTGAGATGATCGAAAAGCGAGCCGAGTGGATGGTACTGCGTCACCAGCCACAGCTGCGTGCAGCTGGCTCTGCTAGTCATATCGCTGCCGATGTATCCTAGGATATTATCATGTCTGGACGGTAACAGTTGAGAGTAAACTTCGGTCTCTCGAGCCCACGCAGCTTCGTCCCGTGAGAAATAAATTTTTACAGCTACATTCTCGCCGTGCCAAACTCCTCTCCACACCTCTCCGCCAAATCCTCCGCTACTACAGTTACCAAGGCATTCCACCAAGGTCACCTGCTTCGCTAGAGTTCTTTGCACTAGTAAAGGCAACCCAGATCCAGACCCGCTAGTCAAACTTCGACCATCCAAATACTCCTGCAAAGCACGAGGAAATATAAATGTTAATAAATTATCAATTCATCTAAATCACACGATTGTTACATCCTTGTCCCAGATAGAAGATATCGCTGCATACTTTGAGCGTACTGTCGCCGGCGGCCGTCGCTCGAAGCTCATGTGGATGGTAGGTGGCGGACGACGTAGGTGAGGAGAACGAAAAGTGTAACATGGAAGGTTCAATCTCCGAGTCTAAGATAAGCTTATTCCGACGAGGCGCTATCGGCCGCTTTCTTCGTGTTCGGTGCGCCACTACGCAGAACAGAATTCCTCCAAGAATCGTCAAGCCAATCATCGGACCAAGGATTGCAAACGTTAATTTGACTACATAATTTTCCTCATCGACATCTGGAGACAACATACATAGGAATAAAGATTACTTTGAACAAAATCTGTTATCTGCTCACTACGATCTTCTCTTTCCAGTTATCAATACAAGTTACTTACCAGTCGAATAATCTTGTAATACAGGGTATGGTCCGGCATTACAAAAGTCTCCTTGACAACATTCCACGGAATATTGAACACCATTCAATAATCCCCTGGCCTGTCTCTCTTTACGATCCTCAGTTTGGCTGTCATCCTTATTACATAAAAATAATTTGTGCTCTTCTGATGCGTAACAGCCGCGACTAACATATTCCGTACCGTCAATCTCTCTCACCCTGGATTTCCAGCACTGTCAAGGAACAAGGATTTGTGTCAACGTACAACGTCGATTTAACATGAATATAAAAATACCAGAGAAACAGGATAATAATAAATTTTTACAGTGACTGCATCGTCACAGATGTTGGACGATGGACACTCGAGTTCTTCACATACGAAGCACTTGAAACGTTTCTGGCTGACCACGTTGCTGCCAAGACTATGATCTAATGGCTGAGGTAAATCCGAGTTCTCATTATCAAGAGAGATATCTTGATCCTGCAGCGCAATGTCTCGTTCGGCTAAAAAATAAATCAAATTGCACAAAAATGCTGTAAACAAGAGCAAGCATTCACAGCACAGTGCATCCATATTGATAACAAGAACGAGCGTGAGAAAAATTATTAAAACCGAATTTACGATAACCCGAGATACGCGTGTAGATTATGCACGCTCTCTTGGTGAATTTTACGTATCACGCGGGCGATAATCTCTCCAGCAATCGTTGCCAGAGCTAAAGAAACACAAGCACTCGGAGCAGCAAATTCCAGCGCCACACAATAAAATATGGAAATGCAAAGATTCATATCCCTTGGACTTGCAGTTGATACGTGTCATGTGACGAATAGCGTTCGTAATTTGCAACAATTTGCAGTCCCATACCTGAACATAATTTAGATATCAATAACAGCAGAAAATGCGTGATAAATATAGCATCCGCCATTTCTATGCGCGTCAAAACACTATCCTATATATTCGAATAGAGCGAGATTGCACCAAGAGTCGACACGAGTGCGCACTTGTTTCGAATTGATCCCAGAGACCTCGCGCGATAACAGCACGGAGTCCTAGTAATTTTTATTTCCCGCCAAGTCTGTTCGTTTTACTTTGCGCTTTTGCGCAATATGCTCCAGTAAGTTTCTGGAGAATTTCGAAAATGATCCTCGATTTAGTTACTGCATCACTGAATACGTCTGCTGGAGCTTGCACTCCAGTGCACATGCGCGCACTTGCATCATGAAGTCTGGGAAATTTTGAGTGAGAGTAAATTCACAAGTAATTCTGTATGTAATTAATTTTTTATTATTGTATTATACCTAAATCAAATTGTAAAATTTAAAAATAATTCTCTCTATATTCTCTTCTTATTATACTATATTATCAATTTATTTATTACTATAATATCAATTAGTGTATTACAGTAATCAGATATAATAATTTTGAATAACAAATCTAAATAAGAAATGTACATATATTTACATCATTTTCTGTAGTAAAGAAAGTAACGTTTGGCATCTTTCTTTCACCTGCAATTTAGAAAATGTAATTATTTCTATATAATAAAATATAAAATGCATATGTATAACAAAGATTAAAAAAAAGATTACCTGGCCAACATTACGATTTTCTAACTTTTCACTGATTAGTTGAAATGAATTCTCAGAGTACTCCTTTTTGATATGTTGTAGTAGAACCATATCTTCTTGACGTGTCCATGGTTTGTCACTCGTTACACTGGATTTGGCTTGCACATTATCCTCGACTACACTAACCGTGTCTATACCTACATTTTTATTAATTTATTAATAAATATATATTTTATAAATTATATAACTATATAATATTATTATAAATATAAATTATATGATTACTTGAATTATGATCAACGTTCGTGCTTGTACTTGGAACATCGTCTACAATTACTTCAGTACTTGATGGATCGTCTTGCGCTAGCAACTGTACACTATTATTACTTTCCGTTTCTGTAACTTCAGTCATTTTTTCTTGTTTTATAATATCGACTTCTTTGTTTTCTAGTAAAGCGTCGTTCTCTTCAGCCTTTTTCTCTCGTTTATTCTTGCACTGAGACATACGCATTTTTTTAGTTTCGACTACCACGTTGTCTTCAGTGGCTATTCGTTTTAAAACTTTTCTTTTATCTGTCTTAAGTGCAAATTTGACACCTCCTTTAGACTTTGACTTTTCATTATCTTCATTATCCTTTACTGGCGAGTACTTCGTATTGCATTGTTTCTGGCAAATATCTTCGGGACTAGGGTCATTCTTTGTTGATTTTCGTCGTTTCTTCGGTGAAATTGGCGTTGGAACGACTTTATCAGCGATTTTTAACGATACACGTGCAATGTTCTCTAATTTCTCTTGATCTTCTCCGGGAAACGTGATTTTTGCAGGCCTTAGCCCTTCAGGCGTTTGAAGGTATATTCTCCCATTCAGAAACTGCAGAACAAAACATGAACATTATAGTTAAATCCTTAGAAAGGGAAGCAGAATAAAAGAAATTGATATATAAGTAAATATATCAGGCGATGCGTACTCGTGTGCCACAGGAAACACAATGATCGGAATTATTTTTAAGATTCGGGTCGTCCATATTATGACAATCGCATTTACAATTATCACCGCCATATGGATCTTCCTGATACGCTATAATGGGTAATTCTATGTTCTCGTACAGCTCCGGCGCGTTTTCGGTATACGTTACGTTCTTGTCATAAGGTCCTAATGGGCACGTCAAGTTTTCAAACATGTGGGACGCAAATAAGCTAAAAGTATAAAATTAATTTTAAGTTATTCTCCAGCTGCAATTATAAATTATCGCGTAATAACTTGCAACATTTAGTTTTCATCAGAATTTGATTCACACTGTAATGATAATTGAAACTAATACCTTTCGGGAGATTTTGCAGTAGGTAGAATTTGCAGGAATAAATCCATAATGAGCGGATGCCCCTTGAAAACGGGAGTCATAACCGCGTAAACATTTTCCAAGGTGGTGCGCGGATCAGACGAAAGTTGCGTAATTGCCTGCATCATCTTTGCTATTCGTGATGGTTGTTTAGCAAAATATATCTGCGCGACATGAACGAAATCGTTCATTTTCTGCAACATTATATATTCTACGGACTTGCCAATCATTGCAGCTTGATGAGGCTTTAAGAATAACAACAAGTCTGTACACATTTCTGGATAATTCTGCAGTCTTTTACGGACATCTTCATACAATCCGACTGTTAATAAGTCTTTCTTGACTGAAGTGTCTTGCGGCTCCTTGTCCATTAAAAACTCCTCAGAAAATGATGTGTCGGCAATTGCCTGATTCATACCTTCTAGTTTTTCATTATAATCTAAGAACAACTTCATCACAGCTTTAAATATTTCCGGATTACTAGATTCCAGTGTTACGTGCAGCTTTTGAAGGTACGATGCCGCAAATTCTACAAAAATAAAAGGTTTACTTTATACACAGTACTTGTGTACGCAACTATAAATGTAACGATAAATTAACTTACTCGCTTTACGTTCTTCCTCCGTGAGTGGATTTTCAGCTTTTAATAATCTTTTTATAATTTCTAATTCTCTAGTTTGCTTGGCCTTCTTCCTGCTCACAGAATCTTTTGTTATTGTCGTACAGGCTAGCATTAATTCTGCTATTTCTTCTTCATTATCCTGCGTAGGAAAATCATTTAAATAATTTAGACGATCGTGCAATATTTTCTTTAATGTAACAGAAATTATGAGATGTGAAACTTACGACTTTTGACGCAGTACTATGTTCGCCAGTAGCCTTATCTGTGTTCTTTTCTTTCGACTTTAAGCTATTACAACTAGACGAAGTTTTTGAACCTAAAGCTTGTGCCATCAATTTCATATTCTGAGCACTCCTTGTTTTTGCTAATCGAGGTGTGGTCCTACGTATTTGCGGTAATCCTGTTGATTTTTGCGACGAGGTTTTAGGTACCATCGAGCTTGTAGCTACCACAGAATTCAATTTAACATTATTTTTATCTGGCACTTTATCCGTCTGTAGTGTCTTTATATCTGCGGCACTTGCTTTCGGGGAATTGAGAACATTGCTGTGCGATTTGTTCTTTTCCACATGTCCCTCGGTCATTTCACCTTCATCATCTACTAGTCTTTCGCTACTATTACCATCATTGAATTTAACAGTTGCTTTAGCAGCATTACTAATTTTATCAGTAGTCGCGCCTTTGGGTTTCATCGTCGCAGGTAATATCTTTGGTAACATATTTACAATTGGATTTCGTAAAGGATGATTATTAGGAACATTAGGATATGGCTTCCTTGTTGCATTCATATAACTGTCTTGTTTTCTAAGACTGTGTGAATATTGTAGAAATAAATGTATACTCGCCGATTTGTTTCTATGCTTTCTTTGCTGTAATAATAAATAATTGAAGAAATAAGGAATATTGTCACGAAAAATTACATCATAATTGCTATACTCACGTTATACATATTGAGATACATTTGCCATCTTAGAGACAAAAGTTCGATTGGTTGCTCTTTTGGAGCTTTTAGCTTACTCTCAAGTGTTATGTAATGTATTGTTCTAGGAGCGTAACCCTTCTCAAAATAATGCTGCAACAGGATTCTTTTAATTGCAGTGTACCAAATATGTGTAGCAAAAAGATATTCGACACATACCTTAATCGGATTATTATCTTTAGCAACGCGACGTTTTTGTATATGATATAATAATCCTTTTGCATCTCTACATGGTAATAAGTACTTGCAAATAAGCTGACCCGCATCAAACAACTGTATCTTTTTAGTTTTAAACTTATTTGTCCTAGACGCGACGAACGGCAAGAATTGTTCTATACCCAACGCAATCAAACTGCAAACGTCAGAATGAAATAAAATAAGATATTCTAACATTTAAGTTCGAGATTAAACTTACTTCTCTTCCGATCTTGAGTATACGGATTTCACGTGTTTCTGTACTCCGCTTTTGAAAGGCATCTGTGGCAAAAGTTGTGGATACATGAGAGCCTTACTCTCGATGAATAATTCCTCCAATTCGGGGATGAACGCTTCAACGTGCCCCCATTTGTTCACGCGACACATCTTTCCCTTAGCGATTTCATCCGTCACAATGTTTTGGTAGTTTAAGTGAAAGTTGCTGTCAGAAAATTTACTTTCCCAAGTTGACGCCAACTTAAACGCTTCCTCCAAATTATCTGCATTGAATGCAGAATTAGGCCCCTTGCTCATGTATCTAATAGATCATCAGTGATTAGAACGACTGGATTAATTTACTATTTTTATGCGTCATGCCGCTGAATTACCTTAAATTATTTAAGTTCTGTTTACACATTTTTGACAATTCGTGATGTTCCGGATGCATGTAGGTCATAACAAAATGCTGTGCCATTAATTGGACGTGCTGTTGAAGTTGTATTTTTAATAGAAGACGTTGTTCAGGATTTATTACTTTTGGTAGCTCAGGTTCTGCAACCGGCAACAGATCTGCCATAGAACAATTCTGAAAGGATAAGAACGAGAGTTCGGGTACTGTTTATTATTTCAATACCATTGCCTCTTTTATAAATCACCCTTTTTACCATAGTATTATTTTCAGTTGGAGGCGTCGTATTATCCGGAGGTCTCTTCTTTCTTGATATTTCTTGTTCTTGCGTTAAGAACATGGGAGTTAATTCAAGCAATTCTGCAATTAAGTCAAATTGTTCTTTGCGAGGCACCTCGACCGCTTTATCCGTTCTGAGTTCTTCCTTGTCCACTGTTAATATTTATTAAAAGTAAGAAACGATAAAGGATTATACTATGTATGATAATAATAAATATTACGCACATAAATCTGTTTCTTCATCCTCCAATATGTTGTATTCTGGGTCTGCTTCCGGATCATCCTCGATAGCTGGCTCTTGCCTTAAAGGTCGTGTAAATTCTTTCAAAAAGTTATCCCAATCTTCATCGAGTTCAAAGTCCCAATCCTCAGTCATGTCAGCAGTTATGTCAGGCGGTATAAACGCTTGCTCTATTTCCTCCAACGAAGTTTCACTTAAGGAGAACTTGGAACGTGTTCTTTGACCGATACTTTCTTCTTCTGTCGAAACATGTGGGACGCTTAAAAATAAATTTCGTTTATTACTATTAAAGTTAATTAACGATTTTAAATCTAATTAAAAATGTTTTGTCTATTATAACCAATAATATACTGAAATGCACAAATTTTTCTTGCACACTTACGCTGGTATCTTAAAAATTCCTTCAGGATCATATTGTATCTGTGATGATGCCTGCTGTTTTGAGGAACCTACATCTTCGTCATTTGTTAAAATTGTCGTGAGTGATTCTACGTCACCATTTGCAGCATTTTCTGCCTCTCTGTCGTCGTCACTATGTTTATCATGTTCAGGATTATATTCTTCATCGGACGAATCTTCTGGTAGTTCTTCTTGAATTAGAGCTTGCACCTCTGAAGAAGCCTTCTGCGCCGTAGTAATAGGCCATGGTATATTGACTTGCGCAGCTCCCAATTTTCTGCAAAAAGCATGTTAAATTAAGTTGAACGAACGTCACATACAGAGTAATAAAATAGCTGATTTAAAAGTAACAGTACTTACTTAGCTTTAGCCCTTGTTAATTTAAGGCCAAAATTAACATCATTTTGTGCATCTTGAAGCCATGTTTGAATCATTGTCATTAAGTTTTCATAAGGAATCACATGCTTGAGTATGTTTTTGACATTAGTGGCAGTTAAGTTAGTTTTCGCAGCTTTGGCATCGAGTTGTCTCTCAATCTCCTCTTCCATCTCGTTGAGCACTGATGCTTCGTCAACAGCTTCTCTCCTGTGTTTACTGGACGGTTCATAATTATCCACTTCAGATATATCTATTTGTAAATCAGCATTTTCGGAGTCGGTGGAATTTTCGTTATTAACATCGTTGAAGTCAAAATTAATCGAGAAAGACAGATTGCATTTCTTGGGCGACTCGCTGAGCGAAACGGAGGATGCCAATGCTCCATTTTCCACACATTTGTCCGTAAAATTATCCATTTTAATGAAAATGTTAGTTTAATCAAATGTACGTTTGAATAAATCATTCATTCAGATGATCAGCGTTGTGATTAGTGATACAAAGATTGCTTGCTTTGTATAATACAAAGGTTTTCTTTTCATTTCTTTAATAGATATCTGCATTTTCACGAGTGCGGCATCACGTTTTATACTGACTTTCTAATTTTATACCGATATGCTGATACTTTTCATACATTTGTATTTTGTTCAAAATCGTAAACGTATAGGTTAGCACTGTGCGCTAACATGTTCCTATGGATTTTGATGAGGTGTGTTCGTTTATCGTTTTCCCGCGCTGATATTCTAGGGAGTTCTCAAAGTTCTGCAGGGGACTCTTTGCGGATCCCTAGAATTTCCATTTAGTTACTCGTGATGTGATTGGGTGTATCTAGAGAACCTCAAGTAAGAGTATGGACATCGTGGATTCGCACCTGATTGGTGGGATCGAAAATGGCGGAATTGAGGTTTATCAATTAAGGGACTCTATCTAAATAAAATACATTTTTGTTAGAAAAAGAAATTGCACCTAACATTAATTGTGAAAATAATATCTTTATAAAATAAATATTCCTGGTGGAACAATTTATCATATGTTCTAAAAGAATTGGAACGTTTCTCAGAATAAATCAGAAAATCTAAAAAAATGTGAAAAATCATTACTTTTTATTATGTTTTATAAATTTTCATACATGGAGATACTGAAAATTCTCATCCTGTCATTTCTGAAAAATATTGAGAAAATAATAATTTTTCAGAAATAACTGGATGAGAAGTTTTAGAATATTTCAGTATCTCTAAGTATGAACATTTCTGTAAAATAGTAATAATTTTTGAGAATATTTCTAATTATCTAAGTTATGAGGAATAAGAATCGTTCCAATTCTAAAAAACATTCTGAGACATCCTGAGAAAATCTGAGAAATTTTTCCACCAAGGATATCCATACTGCTCGTTTTTCTGCATTTGTTGGCAAAGTTGCCATGTAACATCCTCTTTTATCCTTATTTGTATAACCTCATACACACACCCAGTCATTTCGCTTACTTTTCTTAAACTAATATTTTTAACCCTAAAGTAAGGAAGGTTATATTGTATGCTCCTCATAGATAGTGACCATACGAACGCCATTTCGATCCACGATGTCCATACCACAGTATAAGGAATACAGTAGGGACAAGCACCCGTTTTCGAGTCAGCCGCGCAGATTTGCTTGCGCATCCCAAGCGGCCATGTTCTTGGGCGGCTTCCAATCCCGTTCAAAGTAAAGAACGCACATTATCTCCGTAACTGTGATCACATATAGATAGAGAAACATAACCAAACATAAAAATTCGTATATTGTATTGTATTGTTTGTTTTGTGCTTTTGTTAAAAACAATGTCTAAGAGAATACATCGAGTGTGTGCGGTGCAAAATTGTTTTCACAATGATTAATGATGATAATATATCATTTTTTCGCTTTCCAAAAGAGAAAGAAAGGTATGCATTACTTATGTATTTATAAAATATGTAATTTTTTTAAGAAAACACATTAAAAATATTTGCTGATAGCGGTGGTTTCTAATATTATTGATACGCTACTGCCGCCCGAAGACGTGGCGGATCGGCTGAAAAAGATCAAAGGTGCCGACGCTCTTTGTCCCTACTGCATATCATTATACCGTGCCCATACTCTTACTTGAGGTTCTCTAGGTGTATCCATACTGTTGCCCACAATGAGCGGTCGCCATTTCTATGAGCGTAGCTTTCCATCGTTCACTTTACGCGCCAATTCAGGCTACATCACATTTAAAATCTTCAACAAGTAGTATCTCTTCCAAAATAAGGTACACGTGAGGAGGCGGTTTTGAAGCAAGAAAGATGAAACGTGAGTGTAAACGAAATAATTCGCGATTCATGCTTTTGTCTGTAATAGCCGTTTGACGCTTTATTTATTCAATTTTATTAATCGGATATTAAATTAA
Source organism: Ooceraea biroi (assembly GCF_003672135.1). Classification (NCBI taxonomy): domain Eukaryota; kingdom Metazoa; phylum Arthropoda; class Insecta; order Hymenoptera; family Formicidae; genus Ooceraea; species Ooceraea biroi. The sequence goes on along the minus strand of NC_039517.1, from coordinate 3,704,221 downwards.
AGAAATATTCTGTAGCCGATTTCTGTATTTATCGAGTTATTTTACAGTATTCAAATGCAATGTACACTTTATACACGCAATAAATAACATCAAGTAATCAATCATCACACTAGCTTTACCTCTACTTACTGCGTTACACAAAAGTTGCAACGTATACCTTTTATTAGCAAAAACGTGGACGAGCGGTATTATCCAGCGAGTATTGACAGATGGATCAGCATTAGATTGTAAATATCAAAGTGCCGCACCAACGAGAAAAGAAAAAAAGAAAAAAAGAAAAACGTTTAATACCTAATATTATTATTTAATATCACATAACGAATGTTATACAATAGAGCTGTATACTGTACAACTGCGTTTTCGAGCAGCTATGAGATTTTTTAATTGTTATTCTCGCTGTGATACAGTGACGAGAGGATGTCGTCGTAGTGCAGCATATTCATCTCGAACGTTTCCAACTGCTTGGTCAAATCCCCCAGCTGCTCCGCGAGCGTTTTCTCCTCCATGAACGCCTGCAATTGCGGAGCGCTTTGGCATTCGAGATAAAACGCTCCGACATCGCTATTCGTATTCGTGATGGCGAATGGTGTTTTCTGCGGCAAACAGTAATTGAAGTCAGTCTCGCATGCCTAATTTGAAATCTGCCTAACACATTTCGAAGAGCGAGAGTATTTCAGTATTTCAGAGCATCAATTACCATCAAATCTACCATAATAAAATCGTCGTTGGCACTAATGATAGAACAACTACTCCGCCTAGAGCCATTTTGGGAGGCGCACTTCGACGTGGCGTTGTCGTTGTTAGCCCTGTCGCTATTTCCGTTGTTGCTATCGGTCGTGCCAGCTGCCGTTGCAGTCTTCGTGTTCGCAGGATCCATCAGTGACACCGGTGGCGGCGAGGTTCGTTTGGGCGTCAGTAAAGAGCTGAACGGAACATCTGGTATCACAAGATCCTCGTCCACGATAACGGGTTTATTTATTACAAACGCGCCTACTTTAATGGTGTCGCTGAGAGACTTTGATGTTTCCTCGCTGCAAATTTGACAGAAAATGCGTTATCAATTTTCTGCATTCTTAGCACGTTAGAATTTTGTTACTTTTATGTTTTAACATCAGGCTTCCTATTCACCTTTGTTGATACCATGTATGACGTGGACTTGAATCCGAATGAAAATGGTCGCTTTTAAGCATGATGGACTCCCGTCCCTTGTGAGTAGGCGAAATAGTCATTTTTGTTCTATAAGAAACGGATAAGTGTATGGTGCCTACCGGAGTGCATAACTGGCCTACCCTCACATGCTTGTAATTGTCTCCTGTTATGGAACACAAATAATATTTGATATCAGATATATAATTCAGAACGGTGATCGCAGTGTCTAATACATATGCTCCATTTGAAGGACGACTACCAAAAAAGTAGGAAAAAAAGACGCGCAACGATCGTACATTAACAGGATTCGTCAATAGTCATCTAATGCCACTAACAGTCGTCTGCCTTAGAAGTACGCACAATAAAACGGCAAGACTATCCGCGGTAAATCAAATGAAATATTTTACGGTATGAAAAATTATATATATATATATAAATTTTTTAAATAAAGTATCGCTTTGTGAACATTTAAATAATCCATAACGTGCAAGTCAAATCCAATTGTAGTAACCAACAGGGCAAAAGCTTGTCCGAATAAATTAATAAGAATGTTCAAATAAATTATTACCTAAATTATGTAATTGAGGCTCTCCCATGTATATTCGATAGCACATTGTGTAAGAATCTGGTCCTTGCCGCCTACTTAGTTTATAAGCAGGTGTAACTCTTGATACGGAGAGCAAGGACTTCAATAAAATTCCCATTCTGTTGTACACGGTGTACGTTACTCGCACAGTTGGATCGCTCTGCTCTGGCAAAACGCCAAGGCTCCACGTTTCCAAAACCATCTTGTCACCTTCCACTGTTTTCAAAGAGATTTCTATGCAAAGTGGCACAGTGGAGCTTACTATTTCTCCACATAGCGCCCTTTTAGCGTCAGCGGAGATCTCCGGCAACTCTATTATCGCCAGATTAAACTGTAAAATCAGATATAAAGATATTTATGTTCCTTTGTGCACAGGAAACGATGGATATTGTAAAGTAGAAGAAATATCAATATCTACTACACGAATCATACAACTTATCTAGTTCAATTTCATCTCTCAGCTAGCTCCATTGATGGAACTTTCTTCATAAAGTAATTTCTAACAAGAATGTTTGATACACTCCAACAATTTAATACATAACCTATAAAAACAATTTGTTGGCAAGTATGTATCTCTCATGTATGTTTTTTTATCGCTGCAAATGTTCCGTATCATGAAATAATACGTATTTCATTCACGAATAAGGAACTGCTAAGCTGGTTTTAGAATGTCACAGTAGCAATCATGAAGAAATATAACTGCTTGAAGGTAAAAGCGAATCAGACATGAATGGAGAGCAGGATAAAACCAAATAAATTGCATGGACTAGAGCAAGCTTTACTTTTACCCAATCGCCGGCCGACGAGTCCGGCTTGCACGTGGTGTTAACTTTCTGCCCGGATCTTGACTGCACGATGATTTGGGCGGCCCTCAGGGCCAGATACTTGGTGAACTTCTCCAAATCTTTTCTGTCTTGCATGCTTAGTTGCGTTGTCATTGTACACAGCCGTGACAACGGTCGGCCCCTCATAGGCGTTTCTCGGCCGCGCGGGAACGAAAGGCACGGCGTAGCATCGCGATGAAACGGCACTGCACCGCGTTTCCACCGCGGGACTGCGCCTCTGCGACAGCGCGGAGAGTTCGCGCGGGGCTTACGCGTACTCGGCACACTTGGCACTCCTCACCCGGACGTCCAAATTTCGGAGCGGATCCAGTCGCGCACTGGTACGCTTGCTGGGACAACTACCCGACGACCTCGTCATCGCCGCGTGTCGTCGCGCTACGTGCGCGAGTGTACGTGGCACGTGATGGTCCGGCCTGTTTAGAAAGTTTTCGAACCTCGATGCGCGCGAGCGAAAGGACACGCTCGTGAACGAGATTATTACAGAGATTGTGAGACGGATACAGGAACGGCTGGTGACGACGGGTAACCGAAGCAGCGCGCTCTTCTGCTCGCCTCTGCTTCTGGGAACCAATCGAGACACGTAAATACCGATCGCTGTTTTCCTTCGCCAGTTGTCACGGTACACAGATCGATCGAAGGTGAGACAACTCCGGGCCACACGATCGCAAATGGTAACAAATCTCATCAGTGTTGACAAGCATCTCCAAGTAATGACGGATATAACTAGATAAGAAGAAACTATGGGGTGCCGTTACATGGAGCGTAACTTGCGTAAAGCCCGGTGTCCACGATGCTAGAAATCGGTTCGAGATCTCGGTCCGAGAAATATGTAGCCAATCAACTTGCACTTTTACGAAAAAGCCGCAAGTTGATTGGCTACATATTTCTCGGACCGAGAACTCGGACCGATTTCTAGCATCGTGGACACCGGGCTTAAGCGTAACCTGCGTAACCTAGTAATTTTATAGAAGTTACTATAAAACTTACGCCTAGTTAGTTTACGCTTTCTACGCCAGTTGTCAATTACGCCGATCCAATTTCTGGTGGAAAATACGCTAAATGCATATGTGTGACAGTGTGTGTGTGTATCCTTTTGACTCGCGATCGCCGTGCCAAAATTTCTGAAAAAATGGATCAAATTCGGGTAATTTAAGAAATGCATCTAAATTCTATAAAGGACTATATTCGCAGCTCACTTTTATCAATAAATGCGCATATTTATTTATGATATTCTATAATATATGTAACGTGAACTATACAGGGTGTCCCGGATTTTAACTGACAAACTGCGGGAGCATATTCTACTAGTGGAAATAAGAAAAAATTCTTATATCGAGTTTGCTTAGAAATGCTTTATTACAAAGTTATAAACCAATATTGAAAAGAAATATGAGATAAGTAACAACGGAACATAGTGTAGAATTTGGAAGGTCGAAGATGTTTATGTTACGTGTATTCACATGTATTCATGTTCACTGTGTTGAAACGATTCAGTATGATTGTTACTTTCACAACAGTAGCTGTTAGATTTCAATCGTCGTGTCAACTAGCAATTACTATCAGAATGCCAAAAGTGTTTTCAAATGAGGAATACACCGATATTCATTTCGTGTACGGATTCTGTGACGGAAATGCACGAGCTGCCGTACGAGAGTATCAACGTAGATTTCCTAACAGGAGAGTACCAGATAGATTTAAAGCAACGAATTACTAATTTAGTTACTGAGATGCAACCAAATTTTCAGGAATGTCGTACCGTAACAAATTCTGTACTACGTCGATGTCTAGCTTGTATCGATGTGCAAGGACGACATTTTGAAATGCGTCACTAAATCATTGCGTAGATAATTTTTATTTTTGTGAAAAAATCCGTTGTTACTTATCTCATATTTCTTTTCAATATTTGTTTATAACTTTGTAATAAAGCATTTCTAAGCAAACTCGATATAAGAATTGTTTCTTATTTCCACTAGTAGAATATGCTCCCGCAGTTTGTCGGTTAAAACCCGGGACACCCTGTATACTAAATGCACGCATTTATCATAAAAGTGAGCTGAGAATATGGACCAAAATGTTTAAATAATGCATTTAATTACTTGGATATAAATCAGTACATCGGTTGCATAGTATGACAAAAGAATTTCAATTTATGTCCGATAACTATGGTATATTCATTTGCATGCTGGACTATTTTCAACAGCTTACTGCAGCTTATACATTTTCACTTATGTATTTCCTTTTTAAAATACAGCATAAATGTGGATATTGTGGGTGGCTCTTTAGCTTCACCACAAATTTTATTGATCATAAGTGCTTCAAGCAGTACATTGAAGGAGAAGACCACATCAGCATCGATAAAAACCATATCATAACAATAAGTATAATTTGTTTGCAAGAACCGCTAATACAAGATTAGAATCCATGTTTAAGGGGAAGCTGGAGTTGCTAGTGAACTGTTTTTTCACTATAGCGATGGTAATTGCAGTTTCGAAAATTCTCTTTATTGCTTGTGCAGAATAAAAAATTCTTTTCCATAAATGAAGTATAGATAGAAAGAAAGTCCGCTCTACAGGACTTTATATTCAAAATGGAAAAAAGTTAAAAACTTGCATTTGTCTTTTCTAACTTTTTTCCATTTTGAATATAAAGTCAGAATTCTGTGTTCTCCTGTATTCTAACCTCTAATCCTGAAGGAAAACACAGAATTCTCTTTTATGACGCTTCTAAAGTCACTTCGAAAAGCAGTCTCATATTCCTTAATTGTGTCCAAACACCGCTCAACAGCGATTTTGTGCGTACAAATTGCCAAATTTTTGTAAAAAACATTTGATTGTACAAATATTGTGCGATGGCAGCACCATCGCGAAGAAGTTCACTATAGCGATAGTAATTGCAGTTTCGAAAATTCTCTTTATTGCTTGTGCAGAATAAAAAATTCTTTTCCATAAATGAAGTATAGATAGAAAGAAAGTCCGCTCTACAGGACTTTATATTTAAAATGGAAAAAAGTTAAAAACTTGCATTTGTCTTTTCTAACTTTTTTCCATTTTGAATATAAAGTCCTGTAGAACGGGCTTTCTTTCTATCTATACTTCATTTGTGGAAAAGGATTATTTATTCTGCACAAGCAATAAAGAGAATTTTCGAAACTGCAATTACCATCGCTATAGTGAAAAAATAGTTCACTAGCAGCTCCAGCATCCCCTTAAGAGATTCCAGGTTTTTTGTGCTAGACACGCGTCGTCAACCAGTCAACCACTCCGTATACTTTATTTAGGTTATTTCACGCAACTCGTACATACATTACACACATATATTACGCTTCAACACATTCTTACGTCAAAGTATCTATTTCACATGACGCGTATTTAGCAATACGCTTAAATAATAACAACCAATCGATTTATTTCTGTTGATTGTACAACAGAAGTCCTGATCTGTTATTGGTCAGGCTTGTTACGCTTTATGCGCATTTAACGCAAAGTACGCGCCATGTAAAATGGAATTTTCAGAATAACGTGCATTTCATTGAACTATATCCTTACTGGAATGAGCACTGCTATTGTTCTCGGGTCACGTGACCCGTTTAGAAAGAGAGGGTGAAAGCAGGGTATAGCTGTCCTTTCCCAACCTGTAGCCGCCATTGCCGTTTAGACAAAGACGACACGAGAATGGGTATTACTGTCCTTTCTCACTAAACGGCAATGACGGCTTGGCGCTCATTCCAGTTAGGTTATAGTTCAATGGTACGTTCTAGTAATTTACTAGAATACGCAGGTGCCTATTCTAGCTACTCACTAGGTTACGCAGGTTACGCAGGTTACGCTTACGCAAGTTACGCTCCATGTAACGGCACCCTGATGCGTGTTTACACTGCTTGCGTCGTGAAAAACACCACTTGCTAAAATCCCTAGGAAGCAAGCTGTCGCATTGGACATTGGATATCGTGCGATGGCCATCTTCCGATCGATGGGGACAATGTAAGTCAGCCTTAGCCTGTCCATGGCCAATCGCGTGCTAGATGGAAGGTATTTTAAATTATTGCACATAACGCGTTTCTGCGAAGAAGAAAAATAAACAGTCGCGGCAATGTCCTTTCAATATTTCTTCGAATATGGTATGATGCAATGCAAAATATCTAATAAACTTTAGTGCGAGTGCACGAATCGATAACCATCAATTTGTGTGGATTGATGATTAATATTGCGACCGATTACGTGACGAAGTATCCGTCAAGTATTTCCAATTTATCGCTCTTGCAATATCATTTACTGTTAACACAAGAGATTAACAATACAATAGTTTTCAGTAACGTTTCTAACATTTCATCACTTTTTATTTCTCATGATTAAACACATCTGTGATTATCTGTAATCGATAAAGCTACGTGACCGATACGCGTTGAGTGATAATAACAATCTCTCCTTGTTTTAATTTTCCATTACACTTTAGCGTGATTTGGTATTCCACCCTTTTCCAGCTTTCATAAGACAGATTTATGAGTTAGAGTCTTGTACGATATTATAAATTAATAATTCACTTCAGTGACAATTAATTGAATTTGCTAGGAATAAATTATTTTTATAATAAAAGAAGAGTCTAACATTTTTCGAGGTGCACATATCGAACAATCGCAGAATAGATTTATGTACTAAAACTTATGTACTAAAATAACATTTTAATTTCAGGTTTTAATTTCCTGAAACATGACTAAACAGCCAAAAAGCATCGCAATTCTTTATCAAATTACAAATTGAGACGGCGAAAGATAGATCCTTACGATTATCTATAGATCTACGTTGCTGAATAGCGATACGCTTATCGTCTGAACATTCTGGGAATACCATTTTGTAAGATCGGCACGTATTATTTATACCGCAGACGAGAATGAGTGTTCTCTCCTTTTTTCACGAGACACTGTCGAGAGATGTTCGATTCGGGGATACGCTACACGCTCGCGGACGTCGCCAAGTGCAACGGCAAGAACGGCGCCAGGACATGGATCGTCGTCCACGACAACGTTTACGATGTGACGGATTACATGCATCACGTATGTTAATGATAATTATTTATTATTAATATTATTATTAATTTTATTCGCTGACATCTCTCTGTGCATGATTAGCAAATTACTTTTTATTGTAACTCTAGATCTCAGACAAAATTCTGCACAGGAAAAGATTGTCTCAGAATTTACTTAGATCGTGAGCTCCTACATATTTATTATAATCGATGTTACATATATAATTACAGCATCCTGGAGGTCCAGAATTACTTGGAGAGTACGCAGGAAAAGACGCGACGTCCGGATTCGATGATTTCGGACATTCCTCTGATGCGAAGAAGATGCTCAAGGAATATCTCATTGGCGAGCTTGAGGATGTAAGCATGTATTCGAAATTAATTAAGTACGAAAATAATATAAAATAATAAGATATAATATAAAATAATGTGGTAATGTTGCAGGAGGATAAAAGAGCGAACAGGAAGAAAAAGTTTGCCATATCTAACGGAGTGAAAATGGAAGCATCAGCGGGGCGGAGACATAGGTTTGTTTTATTTTAAGATATTGTCATTAACACGAACGTTTGGATTAATTGTTATTAAAAAATTCTTTGTATCCTAAATTTATAATATGTTTAATAACAATATTTAGAGAGAAATATCCATTTTACTTATGCTCGCTAGAAATATTAAATATAAGAGAGCACTCTGCATCGTATTATTTTCATTACTCAATTATTGTTCGTTCTCTTGTTTCAGAACCTTGTTGGCAATGCTTTGCGGCAAGTGTACATGTTAAAAACTGCGTCGTGAGTATTGATTTTAAGTGTTTTAGATATGATTTTATTTATTGTATATCAGTAATATATTTGTCATATATTCATACAAGGCACTGCATGAGATGACGTATGATAAGATAATCGGAATTAACATTTTGACCATGTGTATTATACATACGTACACACACGCTACATTACTGTGAATAATATGAGTAAGTGTAAATGATTTATATGTATGTCGCTCGCTTATCGCGTTCATGCATTTAATGCAGGCTGACAGGCATGTTAAAAATTTTGATTGTATTCATAATCTCGTTAACGATATTCCATGATAATGGTATCTCTCGTCATGTAAGACACTTTAAAATTGCGCTCGCGTTGCATACGAGGAAAGTCCGCTTCGTGACATATGTATCGTGAAATATGCGAAGGCCTCGCGGCTATTGCGAAACGTTTTTCTCATTAACCAGACTGTGTTACGTAATCGCGAGATGTTTTTAAACGAAGACATTGTACAGTCTGCAACTTGCTCGTTGCACGTGAATACATTTTCGATGATTGTTTAATAATAATAAATAATTTTTATGTTTAATAATAAATACCGAAAGAATCCAAAAAGATATATTTAAAACAGTTTAACTAAATCCAGCTAGATAATCTAAATCCAGCCTCCCATTATTCGGCCAGTCGCCTTTGATTTTCCGTGCAATTTTGTAGTCTGGATCGGCACGCTCTGGGGTACTTCCCCCGTGTCTGATTTTTCTTCGCCACTTTCCTTGTCCGATTTCGAAATCTCCGTCTCGGTGTTATCGCCGTTATTCCCCCGCGTACTTTCCGATTGCTGAGGTCTATCTTTATCCTCTACTCTCCCTTCTCTCTTCTGCTCCTCCGACTTGTCTTTCTCGCTTGCTTCTCCAGATTCCTCTCCCCCCCGTTGTTCTTGCATATCTTCCTTTTTGGATTCATCCTTTCCATCGGCTTTCTTCTCCCGACCAGATATCGCTGATGATGTTGACGGCTTGCCAGCTTCCTCTCCCACGGGATCCTCTGGTATGGGTGAGGGAGATCTGATTTCGGTTGCTTTAACATCGAGTCCTTTTTCCGACGATTTGTCAACGCTAGTCGACTTTAATGAGCTCTTCTTAGTTGACTCGACGGGACTTTGTCGCGGAACAGTATCCGTTGCAGTTTCTGCGATCATAACTTTACTACTTCTTCGTGGAGCCTTGCCATTTTGTTCCGGCGTCTCTTGTGAGGGACCACTCGCACTCTCTTTGTACAGGAAATACAGTAACATTTGTGTGTGAATAATTATAGAGGAAAGTCAGCAATGCCAATAAAATTTATAATTAAAAATAAAATAAATTTAAGACACCACTCACCGTCAGCCTGCTCGTTCAGCTTGCGCTTGCTGATGATAAACTTAGCATAGGCGATTCTAGTAGCCGGCGTGACCTCCGAGAGATTCGGATTATACTCGACCAATCGTTTCGGATCCAAAGACGCCAGATCAGAATCCGGTTGGTGCCGCAAATGACGACGCAGACTGCGTCGGTTTTGGCGTTGAACCGCTTCGTTCGTACTGCCGATCGGATCCACCGCGACGCTACTTTGCCTCACCATGGCGTTCCAGTCTTTCTTGCCAGTAATACTTCCTTTATGGCCGATCGCCTTTGCGATTTGACTAAACACATCCTTTGGCTCCTTCTCACTCTGGATGATCGCTTGTACGATGCCTTCTACTATGCCAATCTGGAAGTCCTTCTGCAGACGACGTTCCATCACTCTGCCCTTCTTGCCGGATACTTAAATCAATAGCACAAGTATATTTAAAAACGTAAACGTCACTTAAAAATTGAAGTGTTTCTATTGGCTATAATTATGCAGGAAGGACCCAAAGGTCCATCTGTTTTTCTAGCTTTTAATTTTCTGATTGTACGAAAACGTGAAATATATATTTATATGTAATATACTGACTAGTTGTATCGTCTTTATCAAGCGACGGTGTGCGCATCCCGTTCTTCTTAAGGATATCGATCAACTCGTAACGGAAGGTCGAAATATCTTGACGAATTTCCATGACATCATCCTCCGTGATGCCGAACTCGTCTCGCTTCCTCTGCTCAGCCATCACGTAGCGGCGTATCAGCAAACGCACTACAGTGTCGTGTCTGGACTGAGCTTTCTCTCGAGACTTTTTCTAAAATGATATTATCATATGTAATTAAAGCTATTCTTTATTACAGTTGTAGAATTAAGTTTCTTCTAGTGTAAAAATCGTTTACGATAAAAGATCTTGTCGAGCGACTGGTCTTTCCGCACTTGATTAGCTTTTCGAAAGTTTTATTGGTAGGAATCACGTTGAACGGCGGTGGCACAGTATCACCATCTTCAAAGTAGCTCATCCATAAGTGGCTCCTCGCAAATTTCCATTCTGTGTCAGATCGTTCCTAAGAGTGTACATAAAATATTAAATAGTATTTTTTTCATACAAATTCTTTCATAATGCAAAGAGGCAGACATTTTTAAATGTTGATATCTACCGAAATAATCTGGTAAGAATTGGACATCATAGCGATCAGCATGTTCAGCAGCACAATGACGTTTATCACGGAATAAGAACCAAACATGAGAAGCGCCCAGAATCGAGTGAAGCTCTTTATGCCAGTTAGATCGAACGACATTAAATCGATCATCCCAAAACTTGCCCAGAAAAGAGATTGAGATGTCTCGAACAAGCTAAAAATGCCAAATTAAAGTTTAGAATATATATTTCGTTTTAAAACTTAGAAGTACAATCGATCTTTATACTTGGCGAATCTCCTCCATATGAAACAAGCTTTCTCCTGATTATCATAATCTGGCAACTCGTCGGATGCATGGTAACACTTCCTTTTTTCCAAGTCTGCATAATACCACATTAGCTGATTCATGCCTAAAACAAATATAAAACAGTTTGTAAAACTTATTTAAAGGAATTGTTTCTTATTATTTTATCGTAAAAATGGCAAAATATATTTTACTTCGCAACGAGCGTATCGGAAAAAAGTAGTCATCGCTCGCTATGTAAAGTGCGGGATGATTCTTCATTAATACGCGCGCGACTAAACAAAGGAGCTGCGCAGCAAATAAGTAACTGAAGGTGTATTACTCACCGCAGCCGAAGGCAAATAGCACAAGAGTGTAAATGAAGAAGAACTTGATAATGTCTATTATCATTCTCCCGAGGGAAATCTGGAGTGGCCCGAGATGGGGATTTACGCTGAATATGTGGACGAGTTTCAAAAAACTAAAACACACTCGTGCATATAATCATGCGTCAGATACCAGTCGATGAGAAACATTTCCGATAAACGATCAATATTACCTAAATATCATCCCGGCTGCAAATGCACCCTCCGAAAGCAACATTGGATCAAATGCGTGCCATTGATCTCTCGGGTACCAAGGGTCCAAGCCACTCCAGTATTCTTTCTATTGCAAAATAATCGACTTGATCGTGCGTATAGGTAAAAACAGAATAAATGCCAAATTGTATACATGGAATTGATAGATCATTTCTTGCAAGAGGCAATTAAAGTATATAATACAAAATTCATTTATCGATTTTTTAGAGCGAGGTAACTTGATCAAAAAAATGATTAAATCTACCTGCACTATCCACCAAGCTGTAATCCGTAGACTTATCCAGATTACATAAAAGGTATTTTGAATGAAGTCTACGATGTTCCACAGATCCGATACATATTCGAGTAATCCGTCTGCCCATAAAGACTTAATTTCGGCGCTGATCAAACCTACGAAACGTGATTGCGTTTTATCAAAAATGAAGTCTGTGTTGGTTTATTAGTTAGTATTATGTTAGTCAATTATATATTAGAGAATTCATTGATTTGTAATTATATTGCAAAATGTTCAACTGCTTACTTATCACGTAGATTACTACGCCTGTCTCAACAAAACCCGGAATGCAACCGCGTTCTCGTTTCTCCCAACCAGCAAGTATCTCTCGCATCCACTCGTTACCGAATAACTCGATTAACAGATACTCGATTCTTTGCGATGCCATCCCGAGAAGCACTAAAAATCGATTGCACCACTTGAAAATGTGTACCTTGCTGTCATCAACATTTCCACAACGCCAACGTTAATTTGCACAGATAACATCTCACAATTGGCCTTACTTAGGAAAAAAGCATATGATGCGGAATGACATATAAACTTTACAAACGGCTTCTTCATAAATAGTCCCATTTGCGAAGTAGGTGCCATCATGTATATAGTGCTGTAAACCGGAAACATCGCTCCGAGCTTGGCGACTTCCAAAAGCTGCGCGAACATGCTTTTCCGTCGGAATCCCGGAAGACCGTCGTACCAAATAGCGGCCAATAATTGCTGCACGTTCGGGTGTGACACAAACTTTAACAGAGAACACGTCAGTCTATCTATCTCATAACTTGTAAATAGAAAGTACTATAGAGCCTACGGACTTGCTTCTGCTTATATTTAATGGCTAGTTTGAGTCGGTCCAAGGTCTGTCTCTCCCCAGGGTCCCAATTGTCCCCTGAAGGATTATAATTCAGCATTATTTCCAATTCGTAAGACGTACGCACGTGGTCCAGTAGGGAGGTTGCAAACTGTTGTGTCAGTTCCCGCATCTCCTGACGATCAATAGAGAATCATTTTTAAAAGAGAAAGAAGTAGAAATGTATTCGAAAAAGTGACACTGTTTTATAATTAAAAAGGAAGATGGTTAAATTAAGTACGATGTATTCGGCACGAAGTTCTTGCTCCATTTTGCTAAGACGACGCAGTTCCCACGAAAGCTCGAAGGCCGTCAAAAGTGGGTCTCTCGATGAAAGCGCTATCAAAGATGATGAGGTGAGCGCCCGATACGCGTTGAGTCGAGATTGCGAGTGCCGGAGGGAGTCTTGTTCACTGGAAGTGACGCACTCGTCGCAACCACACCTGCAAACAAAATTGCAAATCGTGAAAGCTTGTTCGATTAGAAAAGGCAGTAAAATAAAAACTTGTTTGCAATGCGATCACTTTCCGTGTACCTAGCATCGTGAGGCGTTGGAAGAGTCGCACCGCGATCCAAAAGCAGTTTCAGTATCTCGTAATTGTTTTTGTGAGCCGCCAAAGTCAACGGAGTTATGTCAGCTGTAAAATTTGATGAGCCATCCACTGCTTCCCAACTCTGAAACGTGAATTTTTGTTTTCACGTTGGTAATTAATTCGCTAAGTCTGTGCATCATAAAATATTAGGAGTGTGATTTAGTTTTGAGGGTTTTGCAACAGATAGCTGTAGTGTCAGTTTGTTCCAATAGCTGTTTCCGATAACTGTTGTTTCTTACAGTCTTGACATTATCCATGACATTTAGTAGCATTATAGCAATCGTGTTTATATCATCGTAAAAATGCAACTTCCGAAACAGCATTTTCGACATGCGTTGCTTTTGTTTTTTAATCAAAAGAAAACTGCGGCTCACGGTTATAGAATTCTTGTGGAAACTTATGGTGATTCTGCCCCATCAATTAAGACGTGTGAATACTGGTTTAGACGCTTTAAAAGTCGTGATACTGATGTGAAGGACAAAGAACGCTCGGGACAACCAAGAAAGCTTGAAAATGCAGATTTGCAAGCATTATTGGACGAAAATCCAACACAATCCACTTCAGAACTTGCCAGAGCATTAAATGTTGATCGTACAACAGTTACGAAACATTTACATGAAATGGGAAAAATTCAGAAAGAAGGGAAATGGGTTCGACATGAATTATCGGAAAGTGCGATTGCGAACCGGTTGAACATTTGCATTTCGTTGATCGCCAGGCAAAAAAAAAGTCTTTTGTCTCGGATTGTTACTGGGGATGAAAAGTGGATTTATTTTGATAATCCGAAACGCAGAAAATCATGGGTGGATCCAGGCGAACCATCAACATCCACTCCGAGACGCAATATTCACGGTTCAAAAGTAATGCTCCGTATTTGGTGGGATAGTGTACTATGAGCTGTTAAATCCGCACGAGACTGTCACGGCTGATCGTTATCGACACCAATTGTACAAGTTGAAGCAAGCGTTGGACGAAAAACGACCACCAATTGCGAGTAAACGACGGAAAGTGATTCTTCTTCGTGACAACGCTCGACCTGACGTTGCGTTATCAGTGAAACAAACACTATTAGAGCTCGAATGGCAAGTCTTACCGCACCCCGCGTATTCTCCATGCGATTATTATTTGTTCCGGTGGATGCAACACGCTTCAGAGGATACACACTTTGATAATTTGGAAGAAGTGCGAAAATTCGTCGACGAATGGATCGACTCAAAAGAAGAGTGATTTTATCGTGGTGGAATCCATCTCTTGCCAGAGCATTAAATGTTGATCGTACAACAGTTGCCAAACATTTACATGAAATGGGAAAAATTCAGAAAGAAGGGAAATGGGTTCGACATGAATTATCGGAAAGTGCGATTGCGAACCGGTTGAACATTTGCATTTCGTTGATCGCCAGGCAAAAAAAAAGTCTTTTGTCTCGGATTGTTACTGGGGATGAAAAGTGCATCTATTTTGATAATCCGAAACGCAGAAAATCATGGGTGGATCCAGGCGAACCATCAACATCCACTCCGAGACGCAATATTCACGGTTCAAAAGTAATGCTCCGTATTTGGTGGGATAGTGTACTATGAGCTGTTAAATCCGCACGAGACTGTCACGGCTGATCGTTATCGACACCAATTGTACAAGTTGAAGCAAGCGTTGGACCAAAAACGACCACCAATTGCGAGTAAACGACGGAAAGTGATTCTTCGTGACAACGCTCGACCTGACGTTGCGTTATCAGTGAAACAAACACTATTAGAGCTCGAATGGCAAGTCTTACCGCACCCCGCGTATTCTCCATGCGATTATTATTTGTTCCGGTCGATGCAACACGCTTCAGAGGATACACACTTTGATAATTTGGAAGAAGTGCGAAAATTCGTCGACGAATGGATCGACTCAAAAGAAGAGTGATTTTATCGTGGTGGAATCCATCTCTTGCCAGAGCATTAAATGTTGATCGTACAACAGTTGCCAAACATTTACATGAAATGGGAAAAATTCAGAAAGAAGGGAAATGGGTTCGACATGAATTATCGGAAAGTGCCATTGCGAACCGGTTGAACATTTGCATTTCGTTGATCGCCAGGCAAAAAAAAAGTCTTTTGTCTCGGATTGTTACTGGGGATGAAAAGTGGATTTATTTTGATAATCCGAAACGCAGAAAATCATGGGTGGATCCAGGCGAACCATCAACATCCACTCCGAGACGCAATATTCACGGTTCAAAAGTAATGCTCCGTATTTGGTGGGATAGTGTACTATGAGCTGTTAAATCCGCACGAGACTGTCACGGCTGATCGTTATCGACACCAATTGTACAAGTTGAAGCAAGCGTTGGACCAAAAACGACCACCAATTGCGAGTAAACGACGGAAAGTGATTCTTCGTGACAACGCTCGACCTGACGTTGCGTTATCAGTGAAACAAACACTATTAGAGCTCGAATGGCAAGTCTTACCGCACCCCGCGTATTCTCCATGCGATTATTATTTGTTCCAGTGGATGCAACACGCTTTAGAGGATACACACTTTGATAATTTGGAAGAAGTGCGAAAATTCGTCGACGAATGGATCAACTGAAAAGAAGAGTGATTTTATCGTGGTGGAATCGATCTCTTGCCAGAAAGATGGGAAAAAGTTATAGAAAACGAAGGAAAATATTTTGATTAAGTATTCATTCATTATCATATTTAAATACATGCGTTTTTGAGCAAAAAAACCCTCAAAACTAAATCACACCCCTAATAGAAGCCTGAATCATCAATTACGCGTACGCTGTTGTCAAAGCTAATCAAGTACGATCCTAAAGTCACGATATTGAACTTACGTAAGGCTGTCCTTGCTTGTGTATTTTTTCTTCCCATTCCAGCAAGACCTCCACTGCCTCCACGTACTCTTCTTTAATGGCGTGCAAAAGTGCATCCTGAAAGACATGTAAATTATGGTTTCCTCAGCGTTTTTGTGCCGTTCAGCGTTGGAATATAGCTTAGACGCTGTGTAATGCAGATAGTTTACAACAATGTGGTGGCTCGTAGCCACCATCACGGGCTACCGGTTTGTACACGACGATCTAAAGTATCAGATGCACGCACGGATCTCTTTGCTAGCGTATCCCGGAGACATCGATTACGGTATATCAGCGTAACGTGCATCATTCGCAGTAATAATTAGGACAGCAATCGTCGCATGATTTCCATGAGCGAGACACGTGTTTCATATCACATTGACTTTGCATTGCTCACCTTCACTTCAATCCCCAATTCGAGCAGCAACTTAATAAGTTCCATGTTCTCATTCTCGATCGCGGCTATTAACGCCGATCGATTTAACGGATCGACGCAATTGATATTTAAGATATCCGGATGGTCCTTGTTTTCTTCGATCAACCTGTTGAATTAATTACACGGCAATTAGCAGTTTCGTTGTCGCTGAGAATCATCTCATAATCATCAAAATAATCATATTTTGATCGAGAAATCGTTTTTTAAGTGAACAAAATTTCAGGGTACATCATTGTGTACAGCAAGTCACATCTTACACGCTCAGTTTCTGATTTGCGTTACGAGGACAAGGGTGTCTACCCCAAAACCTAGTTTACTTTGCGCCTTGCGAGATCTTTACAGGGGCATTAATGCAGAACGATGCTCATGATTACCTTCTGACCGTGGCACAATCACCTCGTTCCGCACTAAGTAGGAAATGCTTTTCGACTGGGCCGAGAACATAGTCAACGGGTGACTGTAACGACTGTACCGAGGGTTGTCTCACCTCGTTCGAAAGTAGATTTTGCTGCGATTCCGATGGATTCATTTTTCTTTAACGTGTCCTTACTAAGCATTCGTACATTACAGCTCCACCTGGAGCACTGAAATAAATGAGCAGAATTTTAAATGTTCAGAAAATTGCGAAAACTTTCGCGTCAAGTTTGATTACGGACCAAAAAAAGTGCAACATTGAAAATAGAGAAGGTAACGCCTACGGGAATAATAACACTAGTGCTCACTCTACTATGTATAGAGTTCGCTGAGAATAGCTCACGCGCTCTAGATTACGAAGAAGTTTGTAGAAACACGAGTCCTCGAAAAATAGAGGAAATCTGATTTACGATATGTAATCTCCGATTCATACAAAATGTAAAAACACGGATGGATAGATACTAATACGATGATATTGCGAATAGGGCTTCCTACACTCACATACAGAGTGCGGGGAATTTAGATCAACTGTATTTCTCAGATTTCGCAGCACTGTCTTGTAATATATACTTTATAATATTAAAAAAAGTATATTATATTATTATTGCGAATATTACAAATTCGAGCTTCGAGCCTTTATGGCGTGCATGATAAAGAATAGAGAACACAGCTGTGGCGAATGATAAAGAGTAGAGAACACAGCTGTCTTTTTGTACTTTAAATTAAAATTTTAATTTAAAAAACAAAAAGACACAAACGCTTCACGCACTTCGTTACAATATAATACACAATGTTGCAAAAATTTAGATCAATATTTTTAAATTGATCTAATTGTGTTGCGAAAAAATAAAACATTTTTAATAAAATGTTCTGCAAATTATATTCACACAAGTATAGAAATTAAGATAGCTAAAGAGATTCAGTAAAGAAGAGATGGGACGTATTGTCACATTCCTTTTGACTTGGATCACCGTTAGTACAAAGGATATACTTACGCGCTTTCCTACCGTTGTTGCAAGCTTGTTCACGAGAGAAATGTTAGACATGGACTGTACCACAGCTACTGTATCTACCCGTGTGGTTCAGCGAAGCCTTACGATACTCTGTCAAGTGGGTTGATCTTCAGGGCGCGGATTAAGCACGCGTGAGCCGCGCGCGTATTGAAAGAAGAAAACAACCGGATTCACCAGCAATGGCCATGTCACATTACCCATATTGTATGTGGCATCGGCGTTATCACCGACTCTAGAGAGAGAGAATCTCTCTCTCTCTCTTTCTCTAACACCTCGATTAATGGATCGCAAGTTTTGTGACGGGTAGCAGCTAAATCCAAAGCTCGTATGCCACCAACGCACTCCCGTGCTATTCTTCTTCATTTCCTGCCGCCGTGAGTTTATTTTCCTCCGTTCATGATCCTGTGCGATCATCTGTCTCTCCAATGATGTATGTCACTTCCGCCTTTAGTACGGTACATCCAGAACAATTCGAAAAACGTTTCAGAGAAAACGTTTTAGTGAAATTAATGTACGACAAGTGGAGAGACACGTGGCGAATTATAATCTACAAACAGACATGTTTGTAGACATGTTTGTAGACATAACTGAAAAATAAATTCAAAAAAATATATTCAATTTATTGCATCATATAACTGCATCATAATAAATAGATGTTATATTCGACGGAACAGAAGTATACAATTGAGTACGATAAACTGGGATAGGTGCATTGTACAGAGAAAAGCTCACTTCCAGCCACTTTCTCTTTAATTATATATATATATAGTTACGTATTAAATTTACATACATCATAATAACGGCGTTTAGGCTATCGAAAAGATAATATACGCATCTTGATGCTGTGACAAAAAATCTTATAATACTTATCATAGAATTAGGCTAGATCGACAGCCACCATTTATTGTAACAGTAAGTCTTACCGTTTCTGCAACTTGCGAAGATATTTGCGACGAATCGATTGAATGCATCATTGCAGTAAATGGTATCGCACATCAATTGACGTAAAGCGTGTATGCTAGCAATATACAAACAGCTCGTCTCACTGTGGATCATTACAAGTGATTGTATTGTTTAGCGGAGAATTGAGATTAGACGTAAAATAATCATGTTCGATAGAGGAGTCGGTTTGCGACAATCCATTTTATAAAACATAATATATTGCACATACATCCAATATATAATTCTTCAACAGAAATCCGGAAGTCTGAAAATCAGCATTTGATTTTTTTTCGCACAGCTGCATCTATATATTATGTCAGATGTTTAAATTTTCATTTGGTAAATTTAGTAGACAGTCTTTTATGCGTGTTAACAGATCCAATCAAATCCGCTGTTATCACCGACACGCTAAATGTGACGGAAAGAATGCGCACGATTACAATAGCGAAATACATTGACAGTATTTCAACGACGGAAATAACGGATCGCCAAGTTCATATGTACATTAAATACGTGATACAGGTGGATGTACAGCAGTGTCCGATATAAAATTTATGTATTCGCTATCAGTTTGCAAATATTCTCTGTGTGTGTGTGTGTGTGTGTGTGATTCTCCCCTTTTTAACACTGATTTTCTTCAAGATTAAATAAGTACACGAGAAAATAATTTTTATTAATCCTCTAGGTACACCACATTTATACATCCAGCCAGAATTGTTATTTTTCTAATAAACGCATAGGTAAAATTATAAATAAATAATAGACATTCCACTGTAAAATATTATCGTAAATAGAGTAAATTAGGTTTGTAATTTCAATTCGTTAACGAATAAGCAGAAAAAGCAAGCTCTCCGCGAGTGGAATTTGTCGTTTCTTTGCAAGTTCGCAAGGGACTCCTTGCAGGAATGTGCTGCAACAGATTTAACAGGGGGATCGTTTAACGGATCAATGTGTAATCTGTTTAAGTACGAGCGCGCTGATAGTGACACAATTTAGTCGTTATCTCAAAGCCAGCTGGATCATGGCTGAATCGTTTTGTTAATAAATTAGAGCGTTGCGTTTCTCGTTGATGTCCGCCATCGGATTCGAATAGCGACAGCGCCGGTAATAAATTTATTCCCGATGCCTCGAGACAGCTTGATCCTCGAAGGTGTCCAAGCTTATCTCACCAGCGATCTTGTTCAGACTGTTGCAAAGATGAAGCAGCCTCAACCCGTCTGGATGAAGCTCCGCGTCGCTCGACACGCCGTTCAACGTCAGCGCCGAGCACACCGTAGACAAATCGACGTCCGCCGGCGCAATTTGTATATTGCGACCAAACCTGTTGACAAGGAATTTGTTTAATTATTTATTCCATGTTCAATTCTGTTGAAAGATAAAGCTTAAACCTGTGGAGGAATATTTTTCTGCAATTAGTCATTAAATTTTTTAATGATTTATCCTTTCATCGAATTGAAAACGAATTGTTTTGCACATCTTTACTTTCGATAGCATTCGAATCACAGAAGTGCGTGTTTTCAGCGTGAGATTTAGAAAAAAGCAAGGTAAGGTATTAAATATATCGCTGAGGGGAATAATCATGTCATACGCCCGTGCTGAACTTTTTCCAGTGCCATCGCGTAGGGAGAAAAGCAACAATGGGCGAGTACGAATCTCCAGTGAATCCGTTATGCTTTTGCGTCACCATCCATTTCTCTTTAGAGTCTTTCCCGAGGAACACGTACAAGTATTACGTGTTTAAGCATTGCTTGTGGATATAGTTTTTATTGTACTTTCTATACACGCGTGCGTCACATTTTTTCGGTAGCATTGCAATAAATAATAATAACGATTTTGCATTTCTGCTTTATTGCCATACACGCCGCCACAGCTGTGTTCTCTGTTCTTTATCATGCGCGCCATAAAGGCTCGAAGCTCGAATTTGTAATATTCGCAATTTCTTAAAAGCTGTCACGTGTGTTAGCCTGCTGACAACAAGCAACTTCTTTATTGTCATTCAATGTCTTTTCTTTAGTATTGTGACAGATACTGTAAGGACAATTGCAAGCATTAACTTTGTCTGGTACAATTACATTCAATAATAAAAACATTCCTTTGTAATCTTCAAAATAAGCGTCTTCTTGCATTAATATATCTTAATACGCGATGAGTTACATATTTATGGTTCCAACTGCTCCACGCTCATAAGAAAAGTAAAATGTCAATATCAAAAGTGATTATTCTGAATAAGAAGCGTCATACAGTTTAAGATAATATTAACACTATTTGATATTAAAATTTTAAGTACGACAGAATAATTACCTGATGAAATTATCGTTTCTTCCGCGTTTCAGTTGTTCAACGTTAGCGGTCTTGAAACTGGACCGACCGAATCTGATGACGATATCCGGCGATTTCCATCGTGGGTATCTGCTGACCTTCGAGTCGGCCTCACTATCGAAGTCCGAATTATCGGTATTAAACGCGGACTGGCTGCGTCCAAACCTGATGAAGGAGGAACTCATGCTGCTGCGTCTCTCTTTGGAGTCGGCGTCTTCCTTGCGAACATCGATACCGTGTCTCTTTGCTACGTATTCGAATTCGTTTGACGGCTCCTTGAAGATTCTTAGACTGGACTCGTCTTTCGGTGGTATCAGTACCGAAGAAGACACGAGTGCCCAATTGCAGAGGATTGCCATCGCGTTGAAGGTCCAAACTGCGATCTGCGAGTAAAATCGCGCTGACAAAAGCATGTAGCGCGTGATCTTGTTTAAATTAATCTGTGAAACTCACGAAGCGATTTTCCACGATCTTAGTTTCATTAGTAAAATCTTCTCTCTTTCTCTAAATTGTTTACATGTCAGACGTCGATATCTCAATGTTTTTTTGCTAAAGAGGGATCGATTGTGCATGTTGATAAAAAATTCAATTTACCTTTATCTCAAGCATGACTGAGATAAAGCACGAAGTTACTAATAAGTGCTTTCACTCGACGATGCATAATTGATTTGTCGAGATCAGCTAGTATTACAACAGGTGCAACAAGAGCGACCAACATGTCGTCCAGCGTGCGTCACGATAAATTATATCGGCGTCTTATTATCTGTATTATTAATATCGTGTTTATAGCAATATCGTGGTGTTGCGAGCAAGATTAATGCGGTGCCTTACGTTACTTTAATTAACTTTGTCCGCAACTGCCCTTCTCTTATAACTACGTCGCCCAGACTACTTGTTAAAAAGCTATAGACTCATCGCGTCTTAACAGAAATGAGTATTAATGTTCACGTAGGTGGACAAATCCTTTTCTTGATTAAGTGATATGTATTTTCACTTTATTCGCGTCGCATTGGATCAATATTAACATACACGCCCTCAATATTTGCTAATCTTGCATCGCGAGTTAAGTAATATTAAAATAAACTTTATCGCAAAATTATAATTGGACTCCTATTTATAAATGTATTCGGCACCAATGTTAACAATGCTGATAAATTTTACATTGATTTTTATATTCAGAGAAAAAAGAAACAAGAAATTAGCGATGTATTTTACCAAGAAAATTGCCTAAAATAAAATCACATACATTTTGCGGAAACTGAAAAAGGATGTACAAGCTTAACATGTCCCGCTATATTGCTTATATTGAGAAAATATGGTATCTCTAGTAAGGTGGTTAAACGAAGGCCTCCAAATGAATTAAGACGATAAGGAAATATATCTCAATATCACGAAGGTAGAAAATCACGAAAAAGTGCTAATACAAGGAGCGCACCATGGATATATGAGAGATCCGCCTGGTGTAAATAATTTCTAGTAAAATTTTCGAAAATACAAAAGCACTAATTTTCATGCTAACTTAAGTATTCGAAAAGAAAATTTTTCTGGAATGTCTATGCACATATTGGTTATTATTTTAACGATAAAAATAGTACTTGAAAATTTAAATTTGTTTTCTTTCTTCTTATTAACATCTCTCCCTTTTTTCTCTTATTAACACTTATTAACTTTTCTCTTATATCGTTTATATAAAATAAAAACATTCATAAGTCAAC
Source organism: Ooceraea biroi (assembly GCF_003672135.1). Classification (NCBI taxonomy): domain Eukaryota; kingdom Metazoa; phylum Arthropoda; class Insecta; order Hymenoptera; family Formicidae; genus Ooceraea; species Ooceraea biroi. Next base: position 3,681,059 of record NC_039517.1, on the reverse strand, counting down.
GACTATCAAGAACAATCAAGACATGAAAATATCAAATGCAATCAAATATTTATGACTTAAAATAAAACATGCAATAATTAAAATGAGAAAATCATTGTTTTTTTCTCCTGGTGAGCATCATTAAGTTACAGACTGAACGAGAGAGAGTTCGATACCGAGATTCAGCCGAATAAAAATCGAAGCAACAGCACAGAGTGTAGCAGGTCGTTGGCTATGGTTATTAAAAAATATAAAATCGGATTCACTGAATGATCACCGAACTATTCCGTGAGGAACAATAAACACTCACTCACGACAACGATAGTGATGAAGCACTCACCATACTGTCGGCTTTCCGTCTTCTTGCCGCGTAGACTAACGCAAGATGCAACGAACGCGGATGCAGATATCGAAAGGAAGAAAAAGGGAAAGAGAGCGCATACAGTGGCGAATGTGGCAACGGTTGGTGTTTTGCGGCGTGTTGGTGGTGGTTGGTGGTGCAATGGGTGTCGGGGTTGGAGATGACACCCTTTATATAGGAGCGAGAGCACCCTCAGCGCGCACATCCGCGCGCTGATGCTCTCACCGTGAGAGGAGACGGTCTCACCTGAGTTATGATTGGTCGGAGCGTACAACACGATACCTCTACATTATTTTGATTCAATTACACCTTCACCAACGGCTACCGACCTACGTAATCTCCTTTATTATTTATGACTCTCGGCAAATAACAATCATCGGGCGGAACGCGAGTCCTTCTTGTCGCCGTAGACGTCGTCATCGGCGACAACGTCGTCGCGGACCTCCCTCTGTATCACTTTCTCTCTTCCTTTTTCTTCCCCACATCTCGTTGCACAAGACAACGGGGCCGAGATAGCTGTTTACTTGCGCACATGCGAGTACTCCACGGTTGCATCTATTTTGTGATTCTGTCTAATGGAATGCAACAGGTAGAACGCTCGTACCTGCCGATATGGCTCTGCTGTTCGACTGCAGAAGAGGGAAAAGTGTTTCTTGCGTCGCCAGTCCGTGACTGCGATGGCAGGATCTCATATGCGAGCTTACCGTTTGATTTATGGCCGTTTTATTTTAATTTTTGATCTATGACTTTATACATTAGGATAATTGCGTGATAAATGCGAAAGCACGTAAAATGCGTTACGTAGGAGGATGGCGTTCTACTCGCTCGAAGCCAGGGGATGCCAAGTCGGAGCGAAAAAGTACGCCACGGAGTTTTAAACTTTTGGTACGTCATGCGTGCGCAAGACTGCCGCGTTAACTCCGCGCCGTGAATCCATTTTTCTTCATATATTATTACGTACAATTGTCTAAAGTACGTGTATCACGAAGTAAGAAGCGACGCGCGCAGCGTGAGAACGTTTTTCTTGATACAGCGTATGTACATCTCGTTACTGTTACATCCTGCGCAATAACGAGTATGAATTACGTGCGTTTATGCAACAGCAGCCCGCTCGATGTTGGCAATAGAAAGACGGCGATCTCTCTCTCCCTCTCTCCTCTCTCTCTCTTTCCCTTTACACTAATATTAAACTTGAATGTGAACTTATGCAACTTCGAGAACGATGCTTTCCGATCTTCCTCTTTTTATAAAAGTTCCCCTACTTAAAGGATAGATCATACTTCAACAATCGGTCCGAAGAGAGAGGGGAAAATGATTGACAATGAGATGCAATGATTTGAAGTACTTCCAATCGAGCAGTTCGCGTACATGATAGATAAATGATTTGCCTTGTCGCTGTATGCGACACTTGCCACCGAGAGCCGATCGTCTCTCGATGGAAATTATGGGGAAATCGGGGAAAAGTATAGCGCGTTCTTCTTCAAAAAGGAAAGAAACTACTACGTTACATCGTATAGTACGAATAAGGGCTACGATGTCGTCGCGATTGCATGCGCAATTGGAAGGGTCCGGCTTAAATAACGTAGAAGTATCTCCGGTGGAGTAAAGAGGTCAAAGTCATTGCGTTTCATTGATCAGCGGTAGGCGACGAAATGTCTATTCAACAGGTTGTTAACTACTTAAATCTATGAGTAGCCCCTTCTTGTCACTCTTGCCCATAGCGGTATCGACGTATCGCGCTTCTCACGTAGTCAGTGTCAACTCGACGACGGTCCGCACTTCAGCTCGCGATGCGGCTAACTCGTACTGCCTGCTCGGCGATCGCGCTCGTTTTATTCGGCAATGTAATGTTGCACGCGAGCGGCACGCCGGAAAGTAAGTGGCAAACGAATATCGCGCGTGCGAGGCATCCTGAAATCTTTCCCGGAATCCTCGCGACACCGCACAATGCACAATTCTGTAAAACAAATGATGAAAGTTATAAAAAGTTTGCAGATTCTGCGTTTCGATCTTATTAATCCGTTAAACTATTTGCTTGCAATGTATCTGGAAATAAGCTATGTAGCTTAATAAAACACATATCATTAGTATTACTGTGTGATTAAATGTTTTTTTCTCTTTCTGTGTGTTTATCTTATATTTTCTCGCGTTTATATAATATATAATATTGAACTTATAGACTTAATAAAGTTGTATCGATGAAACATACTTAGCATAAACGAGGGAGATATCTCTTGAGATATATCTCGACGAACAGTCGAGCTTCCTTATTTAACAGCAGTTGCAGATTGTCGTCATTTATCCACTTGTACCGTCATTCAAGGCACATCAAGTGAATAAATGAGTGCCAGTATTTCAGAATATTCACAGATTATTCGCAGTTAGCATTGTATATTGAAAATGCGAAGTGACAAGGGCATCTGAACACTTGAATAGAAATCAATTTGTTTTCATTTACATCTGTTTTCACTTTTTGCGTAACAAGTAAATAAATTGTGCTCAATAAATCCTTGAACATCATGGGCAATCAGAGAGGGAAAATTAAATTATCAGAGAAATTAAAAACAAAACAGTCTATCATTTTGCGAAGCATGCTTCGCGGGGAAACGTGAGCAAGGCACAAGTCACCGTATCTCACGTAGTTAACGAAATTACAGCTTCCGATATTGTTTCTTAATGATTTATTATAGGGAACCCTATGTGGAATCAAACCTGGACTGATCGGTTGAAGCAGGATCTGTTCGTGAAATACGATAAGTTCGCTCGACCGACGCAACATTATAATACTACGACGGTCAACTTCGACATCGCCGTTCTTTATGTCGATGTGGCAAGTATGCGATATTAAAATTTACGCAGCGATGCGGCCTCGCTTTCATGTGACTCTACAATCGATATATTGACTTTCAGGATGACTTCAAGTCTACCATCACCATCAACGGGTGGGCCCGGCACGTAAGTTTGATTTCTTTCGATCTGAGCTTCGATATGTCAAAATGATTACAATTTGTCATAATTTCCCAACTTCTAGCACAACTATTATTGTGTCTAATAATTAAGCCTGGGCTTAAAGTTAGAATTAATATTCTATTAACTCTATCATAAAATTATTCCGTAACTAGGCGGTAATCATATTAGCATTTGTGTATGCAACAATGACACATTCAATATTCATGTATTATGTCTTAATATTCAGGCATGGATAGATGAAAAGTTAAAATGGGATCCCTCGAGATACGGTAATATCCAATATATTCACGTAGGGAATCACGAGGTATGGCAACCGGACATTCTGCTGTATCAGAGGTACACGATCCTGCACTTGGGTTCTTTTGAAAATGCCGATATCTAAGACCCTGTGTGTGTGAAAATATTTAGTGTACCTTTCTTTCAGCGGAACTGCTGGTACAGTCGAACATTACGGTGATACTAACTGCATCATTTACAACGACGGCCGAGTGTTATGGGTGCCACCCGCGCAATTCATTGGTCTTTGCGAGCTAGACTTTCATCTGTGGCCCTTCGATACTCAGATTTGCACGTTGACCTTCGGTTCTTGGACGTATCACGGCGAGCAGATCAATCTAGAATTGCGCGAAGCCGAGGATAATGTATGACAAAACGTTATAGTTGATCATTCGGAAATTTCATTAATTTGCTACGTTTACAGTAAAAGATTTTTCTTAATGAATTTCTATTTTTCACTTGGTGAAGGAAATTCTAAGAGAATAGAAAGAAAAATCTGAAAAGCTGTAATAATATTAAAATACAACTATTAATTTACAACAGGAACCTCTTTACGTTAAAAACGCGGAATGGACTCTGATGGACATAAACAAAACGCGTAAATCGACTATTTACGCCTGTTGTCCGGATGCATACATCAATTTAAAGTTTCAGATGACTTTAAAGAGAAATTCGGCGCTTTACAGCAGTATATTGATAATGCCTGCTGCTGGTACGCACATCATTATTTTTTAAACAGTGCAAAATTTATCACTGCATGTAATTTAGCTTCTAACGCTTATGATTCAAATTTTTAGCTATAGTTTTCCTGGTTCTACTTACATTCTGGCTACCACCTCACAGTGAAATGAAAATCAGTGTTGGGGCCTGCACTGCGTTGATTATCTCCGTGTTTTTGGCTTACTGTGGCCTCAAAGTGCCATTAACCACGAACCCTCCACTCATAGGTAGATAGAAAAACATTTTAAGACACACGATTGCATGAAAAAAAATCTTGATATTAACAAACAAAAATAATTTCTTCTATGACACGAGAAAACAGCAATTTTGTTATTTCAAATAATTAATCTTTCTATTTGCAGTCTATTTTTACAGTGGCTGTCTCTGCCTAGTAACAATTTCGTTAGTGATATCGATCTCGGTGATCAACATGTCAAAAAGGATCTTTTGCAAACCACTTCCGCGAAATATCAAACTGTGCCTACTAAGCTGGCCCGGAAAGCTACTAGGTCTCTCTGACCTCATAAGTGTGGTAATTAATTCATTAATTTTATATTAATTTTCGTTGCATTTGTTATTAATCATGTATAAGTTACCTTTGTCGTGATAATTTTCTCCTGCGACATCATAAGTGTGGTAATTAATTCATTAATTTTATATTAATTTTCGTTGCATTTCTATTAATCATGTATAAGTTACCTTTGTCGTGATAATTTTCTCCTGCGACATCATAAGTGTGGTAATTAATTCATTAATTTTATATTAATTTTCGTTGCATTTGTATTAATCATGTATAAGTTACCTTTGTCGTGATAATTTTCTCCTGCGACATCATAAGTGTGGTAATTAATTCATTAATTTTATATTAATTTTCGTTGCATTTGTATTAATCATGTATAAGTTACCTTTGTCGTGATAATTTTCTCCTGCGACATCATAAGTGTGGTAATTAATTCATTAATTTTATATTAATTTTCGTTGCATTTTGTTATTAATCATGTATAAGTTACCTTTGTCGTGATAATTTTCTACTGCGACATCATAAGTGTGGTAATTAATTCATTAATTTTATATTAATTTTCGTTGCGTTTGTTATTAATCATGTATAAGTTACCTTTGTCGTGATAATTTTCTACTGCGACATCATAAGTGTGGTAATTAATTCATTAATTTTATATTAATTTTCGTTGCATTTCTATTAATCATGTATAAGTTACCTTTGTCTTGATAATTTTCTCCTGCGACATCATACACGAAACCACGTTTCTACAGATTGAAACGCGGCGGCCAATGCCTGGTCAGGAATTGCGTGGCAAACTTACGGAGGAATCCGCTACCAATTCGACATCCAACATTTCGGAAGATGGGGATCGACAGAACATGATCTTCCCAACGAAGAACATCACGCAACTCGAATGGATCTTGGCGAGCACGGCTGTCGATCGCATCGCATTCGTGCTCTTCTGCTTTATCTTCACAATAATGGAAATAATGTACATAAATCAAGTCGGTTAAGTGAAATTGTTTTCTGAAATCATTCGAACGCATATCGCGCGCGCGCTTAATCTACGAATCGAATCGTGAATCGTTATTCAACGTTGATTTATTCTCGTAAATAAGTATATGTAGGTCTTATAATATATACAAATATATCATACAAAGCCACGCACACACGTATGCATATACATATACATACATATATACCTGCATGCGTGGATGAAAATATTTTTTAGCTTTCCATTGAGAATATATTGATGTTGCGTATATTTGCGACGATTTCTTTATCTGTAAACAACGACTGTAAAATACGCTAGGGCTCAATGAATCACGTTTTCCTATTCTCTATCGTATAAAAAGACAGTATCAAAAGCATTTGCATTTTCTGTGTTCTCTACAAATCCTAATCTCCGGAAGCAGCTGTTCAATTTTTATACTCACAAGCTCTTACGCTCGTATGTAAATGGGATTAACAGTCTTGAATAAACTTATTGTCCCAAGATACAAGAGAGAGTATCGATAAATGTAAAAGCACTCCGCACTCTAATCATCCGCCATCCCGTCCTTGTTACTACGCTGCTGCTGTTTGCAATTTTCTTGAGGCCAGTTCAAGCGTAATGCATGCTAAGCTGGTAAAGTACGACATCGCCGGAGATTCGTAAGGTGTCCACGATCGACGACTGCAGCCTATGCTTAAATTCGCCGATCATCCTGTTGCCTAACCATATGGTGTACCCCTCATACTCGCAACGAATGCTGTTACGCCAAATAAAAATGTCTGTTATTTCATGAAAACCTGCAAGTTGATATTCTTAATCTATTGATTCCTGAACATTATTATAATTCAATCGCAACGAAGAGTTCGCGACTTCAGAGGACGAATTCCCGTGAACTCCTTTCAATCCAGGTTCAACAGGCCTCCGAATCCAAGTTATGCGATTATCAAAACTGGAAAGAGACGAATGCGCTTACTTGCTAAAGGGGAGAACAAAAAATCTTACGTAAGCAAAAAATCTCGACCGGGCATCCAGGATAATTGACCTTGGTGTCGCTCCTCGTGGCTCCACGCGCCGTTACTCCAGCAATTCATGACGACGTACGGCGCGCTACTGCCGTACAGGAATCGCGGATTTAAATGCAGCGGTATGATGGGGTGAGGGTAAATGGTCTTGCCCTTCTGCAGATTCACGTAAAATCTGCGAAGAAATGAACACACCTCGTTGCGACAATAGGTGGGATACGCGAAGATTGCAGTCGCAAAGCAGCAGTTACTCACGAGTACGGGAGTAGCTTCAATCTCCCAGCGATGGTCAAACGAGTACCGACACGAAATTCGCTTCCAAAGTTAACAGTGACGGGAACGTCCTGCAAAAGGGACATCCAGAGTAATTCCTTGCCGATTCTTTTGCAACTCTTTTAATCTCACGATGGAAGAAGTGAGTCTTACTAAAAAATCCACGAGTGGTTCCTCCCCCGTCAGCACCAACGCTCGGGACGGTCTGTAAACATTGGGATCTGGATAGACGAACAGATTAAGCTGGCGTGTCCTGACGTCTTCGATGGTCCCGTTCACTTCGAGGGCTGTGACGTCTTCCAGGGGCGATCTGTAGGAAAAGGCACAGAAGTGTTCTCCATTTACCGCAATCTGCAATAAACGGATGACGATTGAGAGTAATTGGCACTTGCTTGAAACTTATAAATGCAGTAAGTGCTCCAAAGCGTTCTACGCGCGGGTCTTACCTGAAACGCGTCGTTCGTGCAAAAGATCATGAGGTGCACGTAAATATTCCGGCGAAGAATGCACCCGCTTGGACCGGCAGGCGAGCAAGTCTCCTCGTCCTCCCACGTTCCACGCAGTCTCGTATTTCGGACGATGTATCCCCTGTCTAACCGCGGATTGAAGTGCAAGGCGATGTTCCCAGGCGTCTTGCACGTTAGATTCACCGAAAATCTGTAACGCAGTTAATTAAAAGATAAGCATGTGCCAGTTTGGGCTGCAAGCCCAGAAAGAAGCATTCATGCTGCCACGCACGTACTATTGCGAAACAGGAAAAGAATTTTCAGTGTTTAAGAATTCTCAATATTTGACCTGCGATCAGCATAAATCAGTAATAATAACAATAATGACAATCGCAACGCTGCAGATAAAAATTGTGAAGCGAGTACCTTGAAGCGTGCTCAGGTATGTACCCGGTAAGAATGATTGCGGACGTCGGTTTCAGTGGTTGCAGTGGCACTGGCTTGCAGACATTCTGAAATAAAAATGAAGGCGACGGGTCAGTGTCTCGCATCTCGGCAATTTTTCACCATTAATTTTCGACGACTCATACGTAAATGCTCGTCAATGTTTGCACGTGAATCGGCGGCATCTGCCCGCGCGCGCGACAATATTCGAAAATGTGGGCCTACTAACGATGACCGCGGCTCGTCGTCGTTCATCGTCGCGTATGTTTCACCTGTGAGAGCGCGAGTTTCTTCTTCAACACGAGAACGATAGTGCTAACAATTTCAATCGGACTTTTTATCGTGTCATAATTGCCCGGCACGCAAATTTCTGTCACGTGACCACCCGATCTTGGAGGCCGCCTGCGGAAGACACGGCGAATCATGTAAATTATTAGCGTTGACCATCGAGAAGGTAAAAGGTAAGCCAAAACGTCCAAAGAATCGTCTTCTTTTGTGAGTTGAATGACGGATTCGAATGATAATTAATATTTCGTGATTAACATTTCATCTGGCTCTCTGGAGACTGTCCCACTGCTGTTGAGACTGTATTGGATTTGTTTCGCAGACGATCTTTCGCCAAATAGGTTATCTTGACGAAAACGTGAACAGTAATCCCATCGTGTACATTTTTATATTTGTTGATACTAATTATGGTAATTGTGAAGGAGAGCTCCTTCCTATCCGATTTCCTTCAAACTTGGTAGAAATGTAAGGTTTGGTCCTAAAACACGATTGTGAGAAGGAAAATCGTCGCTCTCAAGTAGAAAAAAAGTTATTACGTGCTGAAAAATGACAGTTTTGCGGTTAGGAAATCTGTCATACCGGTAATCGGTAATTGTGAAGGAGAGCTCCTTCCTCTCCAATTTCCTTCAAACTTGGTAGAAATGTATATTTTGATCCTAAAACACGATTGCGAGAAGGAAAATCGTCGCTCTCAAGTAGAAAAAAAGTTATTACGTGCTGAAAAGTGACAGTTTCGAGGTTAGGCAATCTGTCATACCGGTAATCCGGTAATTGTGAAGGAGAGCTCCTTCCTCTCCAATTTCCTTCAAACTTGGTAGAAATGTATATTTTGATCCTAAAACACGATTGCGAGAAGGAAAATCGTCGCTCTCAAGTAGAAAAAAAGTTATTACGTGCTGAAAAGTGACAGTTTCGGGGTTAGGAAATCTGTCATACCGGTAATCGGTAATTGTGAAGGAGAGCTCCTTCCTCTCCGATTTCTTTCAAACTTGGTAGAAATGTATATTTTGGTCCTAAAACACGATTGTGAGAAAGAAAATCGTCACTCTCAAGTAGAAAAAAAGTTATTACGTGCTGAAAAGTGACAGTTTCGAGGTTAGGAAATCTGTCATACCGGTAATCGGTAATTGTGAAGGAGAGCTCCTTCCTCTCCAATTTCCTTCAAACTTGGTAGAAATGTATATTTTGATCCTAAAACACGATTGCGAGAAGGAAAATCGTCGCTCTCAAGTAGAAAAAAAGTTATTACGTGCTGAAAAGTGACAGTTTCGAGGTTAGGCAATCTGTCACACCGGCAATCTACGGGCGTAGCGCACACTGACCAAGCATGCGCGGTGTTTTTTCACACGCTTTTTATGCTTATTTTGTTCATAGTATACTTTATAGCAGCGAAATGTAAGATTACTTGTGTTAATTTCCAAATTGCTATTACACTTCGGACACTGTATTTCTTTGTTTATTAAATGATGCTCATTGGCAAATAAAAAGATAATTTGGTAATTAAGTATACTACAGACGACCTTCCCGATTTTAAATAAAAAACGCGGTTGGGTTGGGTTAGGTCTTTCGCAGTTTTTACTTTCGATTAAAGTAGAGAATAATTTCTATTTAACTGTTTGATTTTGGTTAGAGCAGAGAATACCGTGTATTTAACTATAATTACCAAATTACCTTTTTATTTGCCAATGAGCATCATTTAATAAACAAAGAAATACAGTGTCCGAAGTATAATAGCAATTTGGAAATTAATGCAGGAAAATCACCGATTCCGCCGGTAATACAGACGACTCCAGGATCGCCTTAACACAAGTAATCTTACATTTCGCTACTATAAAGTATACTATGAACAAAATAAGCATAAAAAGCGTGTGAAAAAACACCGCGCATGCTTGGTCAGTATGCGCTACGCCCGTAGACTGCCGGTATGACAGATTTCCTAACCCCGAAACTGTCATTTGAGTAAGCTGTAACTTTGGTTCTACTTGAGAGCGACGATTTTCCTTCTCGCAATCGTGTTTTAGGACCAAAATATACATTTCTACCAAGTTTGAAGGAAATCGGAGAGGAAGGAGCTCTCCTTCACAATTACCCTAATTATTAATAGTAAGACTTGTATAACATCCATGTAGGTGTGTAGAGGTTATCTATCGTTGTAAACCAAGCATGAGGTAATAGTAGACGAGACGCGTCGGTAAGTACCGATGGTAACATACCGACTGGCAGACTGGTTTGAACACGTGCAGGCAACTATATGTAGACTCGTGATTTGGACAAGGACAGAGCCGACAGAAACGAAGTGGGATGAGGCTGATACTCACTACGGGCACGGTCGCCTCGTCAAAATGGGAGAAATCTTTGAACGCCTCCTCTCTCGCCGCGGCGAAAACGTCACTGGATGAGGATGACATGTTGTCACCAGCACAAATTCACTTGACAAGCGGCCGGGCCCGAGCTCCGTCCGTCAAATCAAATCTCCTGTCGAACGCGCAGCATCGGCCGCTCGTGCACCAGCGCCTCTCACGTCGGCACGTCGCTTCGTCTATTCTCGTCTGCTGTGCGAATCCGCTCCGTTTCGCGCGAGAATGCGACAGGACAAATTGCAGTTGCGATTGCGCCAACTCGCGTTGGCGCATACTAGGTGACTCACGATTAACGCACGTATCTTATCGACTCTGCCCCCGCAACGGCTCGCAATGTTTTCAATCGAGACTTCGAGACACGTGCAACGTCGTGTAAGCCGGATTAATTAGCGTCATCGAGGCTATTCTTATCTCGAGGACCACCTGAAACTATTTGCTCCGTGTCCCGTACATACGTGAGGCGAACTTGTGAGTTTTGCGTGACATTTGGTAATTTAGTAACGTGAGTAGCAGTCGTCGAGTTATTAAAATCGATTGGATTGAAGGACAAGAGAAGAATTGAGAAGTTTTAAAGAATGTGTTATGAAACAAAGTTGCAAGAACATCTTCCTCGAGAGCACTTTGGTCGCTTCAATCCAACTTCAAGAGGTCTCTCGTAACAGATTTTATTTTCAACAAGTTACATCCCTCGCAACGTACAATATGTATTTCTCGAACATTATATAGTATGTGCCAGCATTTGGAGCTATACAAGCGCTATTTTCCTATGTAATCAATATACAGGCCATTTATTAATAAAAGTGAGCACGGCTGCTCTACATTGACAAGACAAGACAATTGTAACAAGTCACTTGCACATAATTTCCCACTCATTGTTCACAAATGGACATCTCCATCGAGATTTAGGGCTCTTATTCTCAACACTTTTTGATAAAAGCGGCTTCAATGTGATTTCTCAGGCAATCGGATGGTTTTCAAGCCCCTTTTATAGGCTTTTATCGATAGAAGTGAGTTGAGAATATGGGCCTGGGTGTTTCTCAGTCTGAAAAAGTATTGACTGTTACAAAATGAGTAATGCAAGGCCGTGAATGTATCGAACACAGTTAAGAGTAGATGGTTCGGTTGTTTTGTATATTTGAAACACACATCACGTCATAATCAGAAATATGATGTACATACTAGGCTTGTACCGTATCATTATCACACATGCCCCTTTAATCCTTTCGCTTTCGTTATTATAACACACATACGTTCACCATGTTTGAGAAATCATAGTTATCCACCAAAAACTTGTCAGCTAATAAAATTTGTTTTTACAACTCTTAAATCATTTCCCCTTTTTTCACAACGATATATATAGATATTTTAATTTATGGACACCAAGAAGTTGATTTTGTGATGCAATAAAAATGTTCAACGTTAAAAGACGCAAAGCGTAATGTTCTTAGCACGTTTAGTTAAATTTGTTATTCCAAAGGGATTTCTCTGAAATATGGAAGCGTCTCAAAGTTGTGCAAAATGTTTAGGCTTGCTTGAGTATCGTTCATTCTTGATCCACTTATGACTTATTGCTGAAAATAGATATTCATAAAATAAGATAATTGCGATATTATTCCCGCGATTCTGCGATTCTCGCAGATGATAATCTTCATTACTTTGTGCGATCCTGACCGTTTTGGACGGTATTAGTTATTGCCGGTAACTCATTGTCACTTGTAACGGAAGGACAATATTGCAAAAACAAAACGGACGAATGTCTTTAACACTTTATGAAAAAAGAAAATCTCAGAGCGGTTTATTTAAATATCACGGGGCTCATGCGGATCCGGAAGTTTTTGCCAGTTGGGTTCCACGCCCCAAATTTCGCGCGCGTACTCGGCAATTGTGCGGTCCGATGAAAATTTCCCCGACGACGCTATGTTGTGAATAGCCATTTCCACCCACTTGTTCTCGTCCTGAAAATCACGAGCGTGTCATGAAAATTTTAAGAAATAACACTTGAATATAAACGCAGCATTAGTGAAATTGAATACTTTTTTGATTTTAACATTAAAACGGAACTGGTTGGATACCTGATAGACTTTGCTGACGTTATCCTGCATCTTTATATAGCTCTCGTAGTCGGCCAAAGAAAGAAATCTGTCCCACTTGAGCAACACATTAGCAATATCTCCGAACTCGTCGGGATTGTTCGGACTGAAGAATCCACCTTGGATCTGATCGATGCACTGCTTCGCCTCTGGCAGTTTGTTGTAGTAATCGTAAGCGTTGTAGCCTCTCCTCTTCAAGGCCTCCACTTCGTCTACCGTCATACCGAAAATAAAAATGTTCTCTCTGCCCATTTCCTCCGCCATTTCTACGTTCGCGCCGTCCAAGGTGCCGATGGTCAACGCACCATTCAGCTGAGAACACGATGCAAGATTTTATTCTCTGGATAATTACGTAATGCTTCGGAGTCGACTCGTATTTCATTGGCAAAAGCTACTGACCATAAACTTCATGTTGCCAGTGCCAGACGCCTCGGTGCCAGCGGTCGAGATTTGCTCGCTCAGGTCTGCCGCGGGTATGATCTTTTCGGCCAAGGTCACTCGGTAATTCTCAAGGAAGATCAGTTTGAGTTTGTCGCCAACGATCGGATCGTTGTTAACGACGCTGGCGACGCTGCAAATAAGCTTGATGATTTTCTTCGCTAGGTGATAGCCCGGTGCCGCTTTGCCGCCGATCATCACAGTTCTTGGAACGAAAGGGGCAGAGGGGTTCCTCTTTATTCGATTGTACAAAGTGATGACGTGCAAGCAGTTCAATAATTGCCGTTTGTACTCGTGTATGCGCTTCACCTGTCGACGAAATGTCGTACTTTAATTCGCAATTTTTTATCAATTAGTTAATAAAATTATTCTTTGATAGAAAAATATTCTTAATTGATGGTGATACTAACCTGAATATCGAAGATAGACGCTGGATTGACCCGAACGCCGTACTCTTTCTCCAACATTTGCGCTAATCGCAACTTGTTCTCCTGTTTGACTTTAACGATGTTACGTTGGAACACTGGATCTTTTGCCCATTTCTTCAGTTGTGTCAACTGTTCCAAGTGGACTGTCCATTCACTACCGATTTTCTACGGATTGTAAAATAAATCTCGTAAAAACGTATGTAAAAAAAGAGTCATTCATTCTCTGCAGAAGTATTCGAGCATTAAAAAAGCACTCCGCGTAATTGAAATACTCACTTCCTCGATAATGTCAGACAGATTTGGATTACAGAGCAACAACCATCTTCTTGGCGTGATGCCGTTCGTTTTATTTTGGAATTTCTCCGGTGTCAATTCGTAAAAGTCTCGGAAGCTAATGGAGAATGGAGATTAGGCGTGCTCATTAATCTCGATTCGCAAGTTCTGACAGACATAATTCAACATGAAACGTACACACTGTCTTTGAGAATTTCCGAATGGATACGGGCGACTCCATTTATAGCGTGGCTACCGACGATCGAAAGGTGAGCCATATTGACTCGCTTTTCGCCTTCTTCCTCTACCAAGGACATCCGGCGTACGCGATCCATGTCACCGGGCCACTTGGCTGCGACATTTTGAAGGTGCAGATGATTTATGTGATAAATTATCTGCAAGTGTCTCGGAAGAATGCTCTCTAGCATCGCGGTAGGCCATCGTTCCAACGCCTCGGGAAGAACCGTGTGATTTGTATAGGCGCATGTGCGCGTCGTAATATCCCAAGCCTGAAGAGTTTTCAACGGTTTTCGAAATCATTCGAAAGATACTTACGAATTCTTATTCTTCTATATATTCTCCGAGAATGATAATCGTTTTTAAACTTATTCAGATTATTCGGAGGAAGAGATTGCCGATACCTTGTCCCAGGAGAGTCCCTCGACGTCGAGAAGAATCCTCATGAGCTCAGGAATAGCGAGGGAGGGGTGCGTGTCATTGAGCTGAATCGCCACTTTGTCGGGGAAGGCATCGAAATCAGTTCTATGGTGCTCTCTCGAGCCGAATTTGCTGGACTTGTATCTTCGAATGATGTCCTGTAGAGTAGCGGCAACCATAAAGTACTCCTGCTTCAACCTAAGCTCCTTGCCTTCGAAGAAGTTGTCGTTGGGATAGAGAACCCTGGAGATGTTCTCCGCCAAGTTACGATCGATTACAGCCTGTATGTAGTCACCGTCGTTGACTGAAAAAAATACGAATAAATTTTTAATACCGACATTGGCACGCAAGAAAATTAGATTCAAGTCCAGCACGGATTGAACGTACTTACAGAACTTCAAGTTAAATTCTATGGGCGATTTCGCGGACCACAGCCTTAACGTATTAACAACGTTGTTTTTGTAGCCGGGGATTGGACTGTCATAGGGCATAGCGAAAACAACCTGTGGCAAATTACGGTAAAGAAGGAAAAATAAAACAGTGCGATTATTATCGCGAACATTTATACGGAATAGTTGAGATAAAATATTGAAAATTTCAGTTACCTGCGTGTTTACCCATTTCTTGCCCCCCGGCGTGTCGATTACGTGACCGTAGAAATTCACCGGCAACATGAACTCCGGTCGGGCTTTCTCCCAGGGATTGCCGTATCTGAGCCAGTCGTCCGGCTCTTCTACCTGCTCGCCGTTTTTGATTTTCTGCGCGAATATACCGTATTCGTAACGTATTCCGTAACCGTAGGCCGCCAAGCCTAACGTGGCCATGCTGTCCAAGAAGCAAGCGGCTAGACGACCCAATCCTCCGTTACCGAGGCCAGCGTCTTCCTCGAACTCCTCCAGTTCCTCTATATCTAAACCCATCTACGGTAGAAACGGCCATGGTTATAAGGTGTGATTCTGGGCTCTTCAGCTCTTTCCTGAGCGAAGATAACAGTTGATTGGAAAATTAGTGAAGGAAGTGACTGAAAACTTGCCTGATACATGGCTTCGTCGCACGCCCCTTGTATTCCCAGATTGATCATCGTGTTCTGAAGCGATCTTCCCATGTAATATTCCAACGACAAATAGTACACTCTCTGAAACAATCAAGATTCACGATTACGTATAAGTACCGTAATATCACCGAATGTAGAGGAAAGTCCCCGATTATGAGATACCATATCGATTTTGCCGAATGTAAGGAAATCTATAGGCAGAATTTAAAAATGTAATACGTTCGCTTGAAGATAATTTAATAAGCTTTAGGTTGGTGAAATGAAAAATCTAATTTAAATATTATTTTTTCTGAAAATTAAACAAATTTGAAAAAAGAGCTTTACGCAGGATCGCGAAAGTGTGCTCCTAATATAAGATACCTTGAGAAATCGGTGTTAAAAGTGCAAAATACATCAGTATTGCGAGTAAAAAACTTTATTAGATATTTTTATAAAAATACTGCTGCCACAGCCTTCGCCAAATCTTCACGATCCCACTGTCGACGCTTCCTCGTTTCTCTAACCTCCATAGTCAGATTCTATAAAAATTAAATACACAGAAATTCGTAATATAAATTCGTATTAACTTTTCTTTAACCTTAAGTAGTATTTTCTTTCTTTGTATTACACTACATAATCTTCATATTCGAGCAATAATTATCTCATATTAAGAGTACCCTGAATATCTCATTATACGAGCTACACGCCTAGCGGTTCCGCGATTACGTATAAGTACCGTAATAATATCACCGAATGTAGAGGAAAGTCCCCGATTATGAGGTACCATATCGATTTTGCCGAATGTAAGGAAATCTATAGGCAGAATTTAAAAATGTAATACGTTCGCTTGAAGAGAATTTAATAAGCTTTAGGTTGGTGAAATGAAAAATCTAATTTAAATATTATTTTTTCTGAAAATTAAACAAATTTGAAAAAAGAGCTTTACGCAAGATCGCGAAAGTGTGCTCCTAATATAAGATACCTTGAGAAATCGGTGTTAAAAGTGCAAAATACATCAGTATTGCGAGTAAAAAACTTTATTAGATATTTTTATAAAAATACTGCTGCCACAGCCTTCGCCAAATCTTCACGATCCCACTGTCGACGCTTCCTCGTTTCTCTAACCTCCATAGTCAGATTCTATAAAAATTAAATACACAGAAATTCGTAATATAAATTCGTATTAACTTTTCTTTAACCTTAAGTAGTATTTTCTTTCTTTTTATTACACTACATACTCTTCATATTCGAGCAATAATTATCTCATATTAAGAATACCCTGAATATCTCATTATACGAGCTACACACCTAGCGGTTCCGCGATTACGTATAAGTACCGTAATAATATCACCGAATGTAGAGGAAAGTCCCCGATTATGAGGTACCATATCGATTTTGCCGAATGTAAGGAAATCTATAGGCAGAATTTAAAAATGTAATACGTTCGCTTGAAGAGAATTTAATAAGCTTTAGGTTGGTGAAATGAAAAATCTAATTTAAATATTATTTTTTCTGAAAATTAAACAAATTTGAAAAAAGAGCTTTACGCAGGATCGCGAAAGTGTGCTCCTAATATAAGATACCTTGAGAAATCGGTGTTAAAAGTGCAAAATACATCAGTATTGCGAGTAAAAAACTTTATTAGATATTTTTATAAAAATACTGCTGCCACAGCCTTCGCCAAATCTTCACGATTCCACTGTCGACGCTTCCTCGTTTCTCTAACCTCCATAGTCAGATTCTATAAAAATTAAATACACAAAAATTCGTAATATAAATTCGTATTAACTTTTCTTTAACCTTAAGTAGTATTTTCTTTCTTTTTATTACACTACATACTTTTCATATTCGAGCAATAATTATCTCATATTAAGAGTACCCTGAATATCTCATTATACGAGCTACACGCCTAGCGGTTCCGCGATTACGTATAAGTACCGTAATAATATCACCGAATGTAGAGGAAAGTCCCCGATTATGAGATACCATATCGATTTTGCCGAATGTAAGGAAATCTATAGGCAGAATTTAAAAATGTAATACGTTCGCTTGAAGAGAATTTAATAAGCTTTAGGTTGGTGAAATGAAAAATCTAATTTAAATATTATTTTTTCTGAAAATTAAACAAATTTGAAAAAAGAGCTTTACGCAGGATCGCGAAAGTGTGCTCCTAATATAAGATACCTTGAGAAATCGGTGTTAAAAGTGCAAAATACATCAGTATTGCGAGTAAAAAACTTTATTAGATATTTTTATAAAAATACTGCTGCCACAGCCTTCGCCAAATCTTCACGATTCCACTGTCGACGCTTCCTCGTTTCTCTAACCTCCATAGTCAGATTCTATAAAAATTAAATACACAGAAATTCGTAACATAAATTCGTATTAACTTTTCTTTAACCTTAAGTAGTATTTTCTTTCTTTTTATTACACTACATACTCTTCATATTCGAGCAATAATTATCTCATATTAAGAGTACCCTGAATATCTCATTATACGAGCCACACGCCTAGCGGTTCCGCGATCATGAAATCTAACCTCTACAATTAAGCAATTCAACAAATCGCGTATTTTCCTGTTACTACGATTCTACTCTATCATTGCATACTGAATTTATTGCCAACCATTTCTTTATTATATAATAAATAAGGTTTAAAGACTTACCTCAAGTTCCTTTGACATGTTCACAATTTCACAAACCTTTTCTTGCAAAGGCTAAACGCAATAACGAACAATGAATTTTTCACTAAATACATTTTACACCAAGAGTAATAAGTTTATGGTGGAATTAACAGATAGTGCTCACTAGTTTAGCAGAAACCCCATTATCTCATATTAGGAGCATATCTCATAATAGGGGATTCTCTAAATGTACGTATATGCGCGCGCGGATGTCAAAAGTGTAATCAGATACGGTAAAACGATAATTTGGATTCTCTGATTCTTTCCAAGTATGCTAAATTGATGCATCGAATTATTGATGTATAATTCGAATTAATTTCTGTTTTTGTACATGCACGCGCGCGCGCACTGTCATCCGTATTACATCATTAGCATAAATTGTTGCACTGCATGACAGCGGCCGCACAAATAAAAATAAACTGTCAGATCTTCGTCTCAAAGCAGGATAGAAGTCGTTCAGGGTCGATCAGCTGACGCCTATTATAACTCGTAGAGACTGTTTTGATTTTGTGAGTCACATTGTGAGTACTTACCTAATCAGGCAAGACATTTTGTTTGTATAATCAAATTCTTAGAAATTCTCATTTCCATTATGTCAGTAAATTATACTTGTGCAACAACAGAAATATATTCGGCGTGCGGAAAGCGCTCCACAGTGACGTGACTGTATCGCGCTCGTATATTCAGAAAATGTATCTTGAAATAGAATGTGAAATGTTTTGCCTGTGCGCGGCAAATTGCATCTACGAGTCTCGTGCGAAGCGCTCGCGACTGTAATTTTAATTAACAGATTTTCTGAACGTACAATTTTACGTTGATTTTGCTTTAGTCGACATGAGTCAGAAGATTATTTTATTAATTCTTTATTAATTAAATCTTATTAATTTGATAAAACTTTGAAGTCATGTAGCTATCACGCTAAAGATTTTCGGGAAAGTCATTATCAGCGAACGAAGAATAACTCGGAGATTCTAACCAAAAGAGATCAGAAGATCATGATAATTGCTCGGAAGTCATATTTATTGTTAATAAAAGATTCAAATCTGATTAACCCTTTGTTATTCAACTGATCTTTGCACCATCGTGCGCACAGAAGAAGAAAAGAATCATCGGAGTTAAGTATCACTAACCTCTCAACTGTTTTCTGTTCTTCTTCATTAGAGAAGACATATAACCTAGCCCAGTTTCCAGTATTGCGCAAAACACACATACTCCGATAAATATAAATAATGTAATAATGCATCGTCGCGTTCGTGTCGACTCACAGTTGTTATTGATAAATCGCGTAATCTCAGACCGGTTCTTTGCAACTTTTAACTGTCGGTGGCTCGTCCGTTGTCTTAATGAACTATAACCGAACCATAATCAACGAGCTTCCTACATTGCGAAATATAACTGATAAGAGCAAAGTGCAGCGAATTCTATCCAGTTTCGCAAGCACGCCCTCAAGCTCTCTCTCGCCGGGTCAGGGTGGATCCTTCAATAAATTTCTTTAAACTCTTCCTTCGATAAGAAACGAATTGTGTTAAGGGGATGCTGGAGTTGCTAGTGAACTATTTTTTCACTATAGCGATGGTAATTGCAGTTTCGAAAATTCTCTTTATTGCTTGTGCAGAATACAAAATTCCTTTTCCACAAATGAAGTATAGATAGAAAGAAAGTCCGCTCTACAGGACTTTATATTCAAAATGGAAAAAAGTTAGGAAAGACAAATGCAAGTTTTTAACTTTTTTCCATTTTGAATATAAAGTCCCGCAGAGCGGACTTTCTTTCTATCTATACTTCATTTGTGGAAAAGGATTTTTTGTTCTGCACAAGCAATAAAGAGAATTTTCGAAACTGCAATTACCATCGCTATAGTGAATTTCTTCGCGATGGTGCTGCCATCGCACAATATTTGCACAATAAAATGTTTTTTACAAAAATTTGGCAATTTGTACGCACAAAATCGCTGTTGAGCGGTGTTTGGACACAATTAAGGAATATGAGACTGCTTTTCGAAGTGACTTTAGAAGCGTCATGAAAGAGAATTCTGTGTTTTCCTTTAGGATTAGAGGTTAGAATACAGGAGAACACAGAATTCTGACTTTATATTCGAAATGGAAAAAAGTTAGAAAAGACAAATGCAAGTTTTTAACTTTTCTATTTTGAATATAAAGTCCTGCAGAGCGGACTTTCTTTCTACCTATACTTCATTTGTGGAAAAGGATTTTTTGTTCTGCACAAGCAATAAAGAGAATTTTCGAAACTGCAATTACCATCGCTATAGTGAACTTCTTCGCGATGGTGCTGCCATCGCACAATATTTGCACAATCAAATGTTTTTTACAAAATTTGGCAATTTGTACGCACAAAATCGCTGTTGAGCGGTGTTTGGACACAATTAAGGAATATGAGACTGCTTTTCGAAGTGACTTTAGAAGCGTCATAAAAGAGAATTCTGTGTTTTCCTTTAGGATTAGAGGTTAGAATACAGGAGAACACAGAATTCTGACTTTATATTCGAAATGGAAAAAAGTTAGAAAAGACAAATGCAAGTTTTTAACTTTTCTATTTTGAATATAAAGTCCTGCAGAGCGGACTTTCTTTCTACCTATACTTCATTTGTGGAAAAGGATTTTTTATTCTGCACAAGCAATAAAGAAAATTTTCGAAACTGTAATTACCATCGCTATAGTGAATTTCTTCGCGATGGTGCTGCCATCGCACAATATTTGCACAATAAAATGTTTTTTACAAAAATTTGGCAATTTGTACGCACAAAATCGCTGTTGAGCGGTGTTTGGACACAATTAAGGAATATGAGACTGCTTTTCGAAGTGACTTTAGAAGCGTCATGAAAGAGAATTCTGTGTTTTCCTTTAGGATTAGAGGTTAGAATACAGGAGAACACAGAATTCTGACTTTATATTCAAAATGAAAAAAAGTTAGGAAAGACAAATGCAAGTTTTTAACTTTTTTCCATTTTGAGTATAAAGTCCTGCAGAGCGGGCTTTCTTTCTATCTATACTTCATTTGTGGAAAAGGAGTTTTTGTTCTGCACAAGCAATAAAGAGAATTTTCGAAACTGCAATTACCATCGCTATAGTGAACTTCTTCGCGATGGTGCTGCCATCGCACAATATTTGCACAATCAAATGTTTTTTACAAAATTTGGCAATTTGTACGCACAAAATCGCTGTTGAGCGGTGTTTGGACACAAGGAATATGAGACTGCTTTTCGAAGTGACTTTAGAAGCGTCATAAAAGAGAATTCTGTGTTTTCCTTTAGGATTAGAGGTTAGAATACAGGAGAACACAGAATTCTGACTTTATATTCGAAATGGAAAAAAGTTAGAAAAGACAAATGCAAGTTTTTAACTTTTCTATTTTGAATATAAAGTCCTGCAGAGCGGACTTTCTTTCTATCTATACTTCATTTGTGGAAAAGGAGTTTTTATTCTGCACAAGCAATAAAGAGAATTTTCGAAACTGCAATTACCATCGCTATAGTGAACTTCTTCGCGATGGTGCTGCCATCGCACAATATTTGCACAATCAAATGTTTTTTACAAAAATTTGGCAATTTGTACGCACAAAATCGCTGTTGAGCGGTGTTTGGACACAATTAAGGAATATGAGACTGCTTTTCGAAGTGACTTTAGAAGCGTCATGAAAGAGAATTCTGTGTTTTCCTTTAGGATTAGAGGTTAGAATACAGGAGAACACAGAATTCTGACTTTATATTCAAAATGGAAAAAAGTTAGGAAAGACAAATGCAAGTTTTTAACTTTTTTCCATTTTGAATATACAGTCCTGTAGAGCGGACTTTCTTTCTATCTATACTTCATTTGTGGAAAAGGATTTTTTATTCTGCACAAGCAATAAAGAGAATTTTCGAAACTGCAATTACCATCGCTATAGTGAAAAAATAGTTCACTAGCAACTCCAGCTTCCCCTTAAATACGATTTTATTTCACACACTTTGCATGCATGTGTGTGTGTTTTATCATGCAATCGTGTATGCAGCGCGATTAAGAATGCTCATTTCTCTAAACTGCCCTGCTTCAAACGGAGCTTGACCCTCTCGAGTTATCGTTCTCGATTCGATTACTTTCGAGAGTCGATTTACCGATATGCCGAGAGAAAGAAAAATATATCTATACACACCTTGGGATCCTTTTCGTAATAGTGCTGCTGGGTGCGGATCCATCGCGACACCAGGTTGTCCTTGACGCTGTGCGAGAGGGCGAAGTAGTAGTCGCGGATCGTCGCTACGTTGCGATCTTTCACCAGGGTGTAGTGAAGGTGCCTGTTGAAGGTCTTCTTGAAGTTGCCGACATTCTCGACGTCGACGATGCCGCGCACCGAGATCTGCTTCCGCTTCTCGTGGTCGCTGCTCGGCACCGACATGATGACTTCCCACTGAAAATCGGCTCGCGGTGCACTCAAGCTGCAGCGATAACACGCGCACGACCTACGCGGCCGACCGTAGGCGAATGGTACGAGCCGCGGCTGCTACTGCTGGCCTGCTGCTGGTGGTCACCTTGTCTCAAGGTGACGCATGCGCGCGAGCCGGCAGTTACGTATCTGCGACGGCGTGAGGTTCAACCGCCAACTTCACTCCGGTACGTGTCTCCGTACGGCGTATGGACGTGGAATCCCCTCGCCCGAGTGTCTTTCGCGACAGCGCAATAAAACTGAAGACGGGCGTCATTTAAAAATAACATAACCTTCTTTCTAGCGTTCTTGCCTCAGAATTCTCGAGTCGTTTTATGTCTCCCAGCGCTTCCTGCAAGGAAAACGTCGTCGTGTCAAATGTTGCATTTCGGGAGTAAAGGAGCTTCTTCCGAGGGAAAGCGTCACGGGATATTGACGGAACGTCGACGATGGGGAAGACGATGATGTCGCAAGAACGTACTAGGTACAGCACGGTTATCTTATTTAATATCATTTATTTATAAATTAATCGTGCGGATGCAGATGCAATAATGAAAACGTCAAGAAGCATCAATACGCGTATTACAATTCACATTCTTAACACTTTGCCATCGGTCCCGATAAAAACGTGTTGACGATAACTACAGATAGAGATATTATGATATAATATAAAGTTGCATCTTCATCGTTCGCCGCTCGATGTGTTCCATTCTCGGTTTAGGATCTCGCTTTATTCGATGACGGTTCCCTTTCCTTTCACATACGCGCGCACACGCATCCACGTGCGTCATCATCATCATCATCATAACATATAACGTATATAAATGCACGTACGCTGGTAGAAACATGCGGTAGACACGTGTACGCGTGTACACGTCCGTGATGCGCGCGCGTACATAACGATGTAATCACAATTAATGATGCGATAGCAATAATATTACGCAAACGTCAACGTCATTGAGAGACAGATACAATATATACGTTTCTGCATAATTCAACTCGTCGTCGTGCAACCCTCTCGCTCTCGATTCTCCCAAACGCAACAACAACTCAAAACACCGAGAAGGTGCGGGGAGTTCGCTGCACGCGTTGTGGACTTACTTTAAAATCTATCTCGCTGAGGGATGAACGATTCCGCTTAACATTCATACGGAACATTTCATGTTCTCTTATCTCCGTCTGTCGGTTCCTTAGAGCATCACGATTCTCCGCCACCCCGTCACTCTTTCTTACTAGATTTCGTCGCGTCACAGGCATTCGAAACTGGCTACCTTCGGCGGCATCCAGCCCGCGAACAATGATCGAAGTTACTCGAATACGATGCTTCGGAAAATGGTACTACGATAAGTCACGTGCAGCCTTATTGCTCATTCTCTCTCTCTCTCTCTCTCTTGCTCTTCTCCTTTTCCTCGCCCTCGCCCTCGCTATCCACCCCTCTCTCTCTCTCTCTCTCTCTCTCTCAGTCGTTCAGATGCACTCATTGTCATTCTTTCACTATATCTTTCTTTCTCTGCAAAGAGGAATAAGGGATATCATCAGGATCAGGTAGATAAAGACGACAAGTTTACGATAAGATACATCGTCGAAGAACAGACGAAAAGGAGGGAGGACGGGGAGGGAGAAGAAATGGGCAGATCCAATTTTGGAAAGCAGTTTCGCGCACATTGCACTGTTATAGCTGGCTAGAAACGTGCCGTCATTGTTTTTATCGCAATGGTGAACGACTAATTAATTGCTAAATGTTGTCTCTCTCGCTCGCGCTCTCTCACACTCGTTCACTCACTCTTTCTCTCATGATGTTTGTCTCCTTTGTTTACAAGGATTTTGCTCTCGTGATCAGAATGCCGATGCACGCATGCGACCGTTTGACTTCGCCGGCCGTCGTGCCTTGGAAAACTATTATTGTATTCCCTTCTCCCGCGGAATACGACGGCGAAGCTCGCGAAGAGATGCTAGCGCGCGTTAATCGCTCCGTCACCAGTGCGATTATGTGCGACTCAATCACCGTTATACGGTGCGAGTACAATGCATTGTACCTTTCCCACTTGTATATTGTCCTGCTCGCACGCTCTCTCAAATTCTTCTCTCATTCTTCACGGTTTTTTTTTTCTTTTTCGTTCGTTCCTAACTTAATCGTTTCTATTTCTGCTTCCTGTCTCGGCTGTCCGTTGGACTATCGCACGCACGATGTTTCCTTTATTCTTCTTTCGTTGGCTCGGCCTTCTTACCGAGAGGAATCGCCGCTTTCACCCTAAAACAGTCGATCCGGTTTTGAGAAACCGCCGAAACAGAATACATGACGATAAGAGGAAATTGTTCGACTCACTTGGCGGTAATTTCGTTAATCTTCGCCTGCACCAGGGCCAGATTCTGATCGATCTGCTCCTGGTTCGTTTCGTAGACCTTAGGCAGCGTGAAGAGAGCGACTACGCCTGAAACGGATCCGTTGGCTCAATCATGCGTTCACGGTGGAGTGGCAAACGCGCCGCGAAAAAGTAATTTTACCAATTATGATGAGAGTCATGCCATTGAACCAGGAACCAACGTAGGTAAGACACCACAGCAAGACGCCAAACTTGAGAGAATCGACGAAGTCCTCGACGAGGAACAGCCTGCGTAATTCGCCAACGGCGGCGTTAGCGTGCGCAACTGCGACGTCGGCGACTTCGTGCACTTTCTCGGCCGGCAATGTCAAGTCCAGGTCAAGGATGTCCCTGCGACCCAAATAACAGTCTAGTTTACTCGACAACGCCGCTCATGCCCGATGAATTTATCGCAGAATCGCGTACTCACTTGAACGGATGGCCGTCCGAGGTCTTCTGGACCGCTTGAAGAACAGTTTTGTAGATCCGGAAAAGCACGGTCCCGCTGAGGACGAGGAGCGACAAATAAGCGAGCACGCTGATCAGGCTGAAATAGGCCAGCGACAGGAGCACGCCTAGTATCGTACCGAACACGATTCCCGATTTCTTCGGATCGCGCCAGTATATCAGACCCGCCACTGCAAACAGAAGCAAACGATTCTTTTACTTCCTCCTGGAAATTTCGCTCGACAGTCAGCGCCAATAAAGATCGTCTACGCTGTTTCACGCCATCGGTCCTACATCGTGCAACACGCATCTGAACGTTCGGTACTTTTCCGCAAAATGTCTGGCGGTTATATTTGTACGGACAAAGTGTCCCGTGCTGTCCGCGAGCAAGTCATCTCTCGCGTGTACGTAACGCGTGAAATAACTGGAGCTTCACAAATTACTACCGACTGTACCGACTCCAAGTACAGCTACGTGGCGTCGCGTTTGCTTTATCGTTCGCATTAGTGTACGGAGCAGCGCGCAGAGACCGATCCACCTAGCAACAGGGAACTCGTTTCGATTATTAATTGACAGCTACCGCAACTTCCGAGCCGAACGGTCAATTTTCGCGGGGCATCCAGCGTACTTGCGAGTCTCTCGTGCCAACGAACTTCGCGATAATAACGATGTTCCACTTTTTAGCACCGATTCAGACAATTCATTTTTTCTTTTTCGCAGGACCTGGTTTTTGCTGTACACAATTGCAATCACATGCGTCGTAAAAAAATTAACTTGTTCTGATGAACTGGTATTAAACATTGATGATCACGGTGCTACACGAGCCACATGCTGCACGAACGTGCAACCGAATTGCGGTTAGAAATTAACCGGTTTTCTACCGGTTCTGAAGGTAACCGGTTAAATATTGACATTTTTTATTCAAATATACGTTATTGCTCTGTATCTAACTGTTAACTATTGCTAACTGGGACGTGCAATAAAAATAAAATATCGATCACCACACAAAATCGTGTAGAAAAATAAAAAAAGTAAAATCTCGCAAATTTTATGCCCGACTGGCATATTTCTTGTGTTTAACGAAAAATTCATTTTTTCATTTATCAGGTTTTCCGATTTTTTCCGAGCAGAATGTTTAAAGTAGCCAGACCGAAAGCGCGAGAGCGAGGTCCTTGTTGAAACAGCCGCGGCACGCGACGATGAAATGGGATCACGTGCAACGTTTCCAACCATATGTTTCCGGATCAACGGTCGTTCAGTATCCGAAACCAGTTCTCGTCGGGTCGCGGGAAGACGCGAGCACGCGTAGGCGACGCGGCACTTACCGGGACCGCGCTCTGGGAGAACCTTGGCAGGTCCTCTCTGAATGTTCCTTCGTACCATCCTTCTATCACGAGGCCCTTTTCTGTTAAAGGATCGAGAGCACCTGCGGGAGAGCGATCGCACGCGCGACTGTTCCGGCGCTGATTCGGGAACTGGCCACGCGAGAAGAGAGGCTCATTGATAGCGGGCAAAGAGGAGGGGATAAATAGCGAGGGGGAGGAGAGACAGAGAGGGGAGAAAGAGAAAGAGAGAAATTAGCGAGCATGCAGCAGTGTTGGAAGCTGGTCTTGGACCATCTACTCGCGCGAGGCTGTACGCACACGACAAATCTCCCCAATTCCTTTGTCGACATCAAGTCTACTTGTGACTGGCATCATCTATCTATCTATGGTGTATCCACTGCTTCGTGGCTCGCACTTTTAATGATGCAACGAGCGTATGATCAACAGATGCACAAAGATCTATGTCGCTAAGAATAATTGCGGAGTATCGAATATAGGAGAGCAACGCGGCGAGGATGGTGCGGTGTCGCGTTGCGGAGCCCTGCAGCGGGTCCCAAATGGTTCCCCTATAGGATCTACACGGTCTTCGCGCTCTCCGCAACTTGGGGGGATTTCCTGCGTTTGCTTGCTAGAGCGGCTAGTTGATACGGAGACGACTTGGTGATTCGTAAAAAGTAGTTGGGTATGTATAATTACGTATATATAACCGCGGCCGCGATAAAAAGAGAGATACCACTTATTCCCGTGACTGTCGCGCACGTCGCACGTAGTGCAAAATTATGCATTACGGACCGGCGCAACGTGTATAGCACCGTTTTATCGATTCGTAACGTGCAAGTCCCCCCCCTGCCCTCGCATTTATCTATACCGTGCGTCATCCAGTGGAAAGAAAAAGACGGGGCTAAGCTGCCATTTTAGCGACAGCGTCGGGACTATTGGCTCTCTTTACGCGAAATCGGTTCTCGCCAGAGCGAACACTTGAAACCTGAATTATACTGTCCGAGGGTGTTCGATTAATTATCGCATCGCCAGGAGTTTGTCAATTTAATATCACGTTCGCTCTGATATTTATTGCTATATTTAGAACGATTACAGCCGTCTTTTTGCGTTCGCAGACAACCTCCGGTCTCGATTAGTGCCAAAGTAATACACACACGTGAGTCACATTATCGGTCCCGCGAAGTTACCGCTACTCACGTTCCTCTTTTGTGATGGCCATTTTCCCTACGAGCATTCGTTGCACTTTTCAGGTGATTGTTCACAAGACGACGTACAGTTCCCGTCCGGGCACGAACAACCGATCGGCAGAAAAGCGATCTTCCCTGGAGGCTGACTAGAAGACACCCCGAGAACAACGAGGATAAACGATGCACGTCCCGGCGCCGACGACTCCGTACCGAGAGGACTGCCGTCGGCTCGGAAACCTCGACGGGGTCTTCAGAAAACTGGCATTGGACCAACGAGAGACTGGCTGGATGTTATATTTAGTAACGTCCGAGAGCGCCGGACGACGGACGGACGGGCAGAAGTGCCTCCGATACGAAATCGCGATCGCGCCGACTCATTATTGTATTTCGAACCGCGTGTCCGCCCTTCGGCGGACGTTCTGCTAAGCTCCCGGCTGCCTGCGAGTGGTCGCGCGCTAATTGTCACGCACAATTAAGGGAATTCTCCCCCGCTCACACCGCTTCGTCGCGTGTTCGTATGAAATTTTTTTCCACTAGAGTGAGCTTCTTTCAACGAGCACGTTATTGCAAAAATCAATACATGACAATAATGCTGGTTTACACGAACACACTTAAGGGGGGAGCCTGCTTCAGAACGTTGAAAATAAGGTATAATTTTACGAACTTTTTTGGAGAAACTATACAGCGGATCATTATAAAACTTTGATGCATTTATTAGTACATGTTTAAAGATAAAAAAATTATTTTTTGATTTGAATATATCGCCTGTAGAGGCCGTCCTGGAGGCATTGTAAATTGGTGAGCATTCTCCTGCCTCCAAATTTCATCCAAACTGAAAAATTGAAATATTTTCTCGTTATTTATGAATTCCCATCGTCGATGAACCTTTAATATTCATAAAAACATTAAGTTGAACAATTATTTTTGCATGAAAAAGTTCAAAAACTTTGTCTAAAAATCGTACTTTTGTGTTCCAAGCTCCACCATTTTGGCACTTTTCAACTTTTTTCTTCTCTCTTTGGTTCATCGACGATGGGAATTCATAAATAACGAGAAGATATTTCAATTTTTCAGTTTGGACGAAATTTGGAGGCAGGAGAATGCTCACCAATTTGCAATGCCGGCGACGCGGCTGCACTGAGATTTCTCCAGGACGACCTCTACAAGCGATATATTCAAATCAAAAAATAATTTTTTTTATCCTTAAACATGTACTAATAAATGCATCAAAGTTTTATAATGATCCGCTGTATAGTTTCTCCAAAAACAATTCGTAAAATATACCTTATTTTCAGCGTTCTAAAGCAGGCTCCCCCCTTAAACAAACACAAGAGAAACATCTTTCTTCTTTTCTTACCTTTTGGGTTCAGTCTTTCAGGATTAAACCATGCGTCTGCAAACAATACAATCAGAGTACGTTAGTATTAGATTCCATCACCATATCGGCGTGATATATAAAGCGCAAATTGTTATAAATTAACTTTGTCAAAGGTGAATAACTCAAGTTACGGCAATCTTGACAAGGCGCAAAAAAGTAATCTTGCAGATCAATTTTGTAGTCTTAGTATAATAATAAACGGGAGAAGGAAAGATTAATGATCAAAATTGTCTAAATGCGAGATCGATCAATGCAAGGAAAATCGTTTCTCTGTCCGCAAGCGTCACTATACGGTTTAATGTCATGCAAATTGACTGGGTGGGGGCGGCTTATTAATTTTATCACAAAGAAAAGATCACTAAAAAGCTACGTGCGTCAGGTAAACAGGATAAAACCAAGTCCTAATGTTTAAAATATCACTGCGACACAAATGTGACCTATCCGGCTTTCATTCCTCTTTGCGTTTATCTTTCAGATCACAGCTCTATTAATAATTATATAATAAATCGATACGGACAAGCGATCGCTCTATGAAAAAATAGCCGTGTCGTCGGAAAGGCCATTGAAAGTTATGGTTCGAAAAGTGTAACATATACAAGTATATCATTTACTTTTATACTATGTTGGCCGTCAAGTAACGTACTTGTACGTAATGTATCTCGAGTACCATGTCGAGTTATCAGAGTTCAACGAGTTCGACACTGCTCCTCCCATAAAACCATTCCTCTTGTTCCATGCCAAAGGAGCAAACCGAAGGCAAGTACGCGAGATAGGGAGCGAGCCAAAGGAGTCAATAGCCTTTCGTTTAACACGCAGCTATCTGCACTTCTGTGCGCTAGCATACAAACGGACTGGACTCTTCCTCTCGGCTTGCTTTGTTAGAATAATCTCATCAATGCAGAACAGAACACCGCCCTTTAAAACGAACTTGTACGTAGCTTCGAATTTGCGTGTTAGCGGATAGCTGTAAACTTGAAGCAACTTTTACAGCACAGGAGGAAAAGAAAACAAGTATGTTTGTACATAGGAACGTCATTGAACGTCTCGCTACGGATTCAGCGGATTCTAATTGAAAGAGAGAAGATTATCATCCTGATGAGTAATGTCACAGCTATAAGCCTCAGGCAGTGGGTCACGAGGGTGCCCTAACGTCCGTGTTATTCCGATCATCAACGCTGTGAGTGAACGGATAAAGAGACTCGCTGGCTGCACGCGCTGCAACTGCGTGAAATATTCTATCTGACGTTCGACAACGGCGGAAACGCAGTTTTCACCGACGTCACCTACTTCGATCATTGTATGTAGCGCCGCGGAGAAAATCAACCACGCCAACGGAATTGCAGCGTCAGCTACAGGCAATCGATCGTACGTGCACTGCGCAATATACTTGCATTAGCCTTTTTTTACATTCGACTTTGGAATCGGGCAGGTCGTTCCTTCGCGATCGCGAATTTTTATCACCGTGATATATATGTTCAGAGATAAAACGGCCGTTCAAGACCGAATGCATAAGCTGCTTCCTACCGGAATACGCGATTATATTCTATATATATGCCGCGACGCAACACTTGCATATCATTAGCGTTGCACGGAAACACGATTTTATCGGATTTTTTACTTCAGCTCCAATTTTTACTCGCAATATTTTTCACAAAATGTCCTGTACGCGTTTGCATTTTAGCCGTTAAAAATGTAAAACCGCGGATACGTAAAATTGTTTGTCGGATACGTCGAGTTATTAATCAGCGTTTGGCAGATAAAAGGTAGATAAGAAATTACAAAAATAACGAGAACGAGACGATAATGAAAGAATATTATCATTATCTTCATGAGCGCCGGTTTGCCTCGAGAATTAACGATAATTCAATTATGCAATGAGTACGCTCGTAGCAACCGGTCGCCGGCAATCCATTACACACTTTAGAGCCGGTGTGTCTTCGGGATGAAGTTCGAGAGTCGGTAGTATGTACATCGTCACGGCTGGATCGTTACGTAATCCAAGGTCGCGATGGTAATTGCCGCGGATTGCATGAATCGTGACATACGCAGTGCACGATGCCGTGAAAGCAGAGGTTTTTCCTCGTCGAGTTTCCCACGTGCAACCTCGAAAATAATTCGGAGAGTATCATCGAGCGATCGGGCGTATTAAGGGGATCCTGGAGTCGCTGTATTACCGGCGGAATTGGTCGATCTTACTGTACTAATTACTCTTTAATGATTGTATAGAATGAAAAATCCTTCTCCACGATTAAAGTATACAAAGAAGTATACCGAGCGAAACTCGACTGTATGTTAAAAACGACAAAAAAAATTTACAGTTTTATTATCGGCTTATTGTGACGTCACCTCGTACATTAATGTTCTTAATATAAATGTGTTGCAGTTTGTGTGGCCAAAATTCGACAATCGCAAGGACGGAACAAAATGAAAGAATATGGGGAAGCTTTTAGAAATGAGTTTAGAAGCCTAGTGTAAAAGTAATTAGCGCAGAAAGATTCGTGATCATTTCGTGCCTACGTATGCCCGTGAAATCGTGGGTGAATAAAAAATTGTGATTTTGTTCCGTTTGGAAAGTTAAGTCCTGCTTTTCACATTACATTATTGCGTGTACTTTCATCGTGGAAAAGGATTTTTCGTTCTGTGAATTCAATAAAAAGAAAATACAGGAAAATCATCGATTCCGCCGGTAATTCAGACGCCGCGACGGAGTTCACTGGCCACTCCAGGATCCCCTTAACTGAGCGAAGATCAACGGATCACGAGCCGAGAAGACGAATCTCGATTACTTTCTCCGAAGTCGTCCGCGCGATTGTGCGAGATCGGATTTCGACCGCCGCCTCCTGGGAACATCAACATTCTCTACGACGAAAACGAAGCATGCATCATGATGCGTAAACTGATCCGCAGGATCCGTCGCAGGCTTCGGTGTAACACGCGGACGCGGACTCGCGAGATGCTCGCGTAACACGGTCGCATACAGGTGTAGCCGACTGATCGATAACCCAGTTTCGATCGGCGATTCTCTCCAAACCGGGCAGGAGAAGGCACCTGCGCAAGGCGAAGCCCGGGTCGCCGACATGGGAGCGCCGACACGGATTCGTGAGATCGTCCAGAATTATCTCCGAGTCCGTGGACTTGGACAGCTCGCTGGACCCGCCGCAACATCGCGCGGCGAGGGACAAAGGCTCGCACTGGGCACGGCTACCCATCTCGATAACGGATATAGTCCGTGCCAAAGCGAACGTTTCCAGGGCCGGGATTCTGCAACTCGTTATCGATAATTTTCGATATCGTTAACTAGCGATAGCCAATGGCGAGGACGACCTTGGAGAAAAGCGTGGCTCTCATAGGTTGTAGCTAGTTAACGATACCGAAAATGATCGATATCGAAGTTACAGAATTTCGACCCAGGGCCGAGATTCTGCAACTCGTTATCGATAATTTTCGATATCGTTAACTAGCGATAGCCAATGGCAAGGACGACCTTGGAGAAAAGCGTAGCTCTCATAGGTTGTCGCTAGTTAACGATATCGAAAATGATCGATATCGAAGTTACAGAATTTCGACCCAGGGCCGAGATTCTGCAACTCGTTATCGATAATTTTCGATATCGTTAACTAGCGATACCCAATGGCAAGGACGACCTTGGAGAAAAGCGTAGCTCTCATAGGTTGTCGCTAGTTAACGATATCGAAAATGATCGATATCGAAGTTACAGAATTTCGACCCAGGGCCGAGATTCTGCAACTCGTTATCGATAATTTTCGATATCGTTAACTAGCGATAGCCAATGGCGAGGACGACCTTGGAGAAAAGCGTGGCTCTCATAGGTTGTCGCTAGTTAACGATACCGAAAATGATCGATATCGAAGTTACAGAATTTCAGCCCAGGGCCGGGATTCTGCAACTCGTTATCGATAATTTTCGATATCATTAACTAGCGATAGCCAATGGCAAGGACGATCTTGGAGAAAAGCGTGGCTCTCATAGGTTGTCGCTAGTTAACGATATCGAAAATGATCGATATCGAAGTTACAGAATTTCGACCCAGGGCCGAGATTCTGCAACTCGTTATCGATAATTTTCGATATCGTTAACTAGCGATAGCCAATGGCGAGGACGACCTTGGAGAAAAGCGTGGCTCTCATAGGTTGTCGCTAGTTAACGATACCGAAAATGATCGATATCGAAGTTACAGAATTTCAGCCCAGGGTCGGGATTCTGCAACTCGTTATCGATAATTTTCGATATCGTTAACTAGCGATAGCCAATGGCAAGGACGACCTTGGAGAAAAGCGTGGCTCTCATAGGTTGTCGCTAGTTAACGATACCGAAAATGATCGATATCGAAGTTACAGAATTTCGACCCAGGGCGAGCTGCGGGTAATCGGGTATCGAGCGCGCGCTCCGGAGACGGAAACGACCAAGGTGAAGGAGACTGCGGTGTGACGCACGGAGGGAGCGCGGGGGAGGGGCAGCGTCGCGAAGTGACCTACGGGGGTTGAGAATATTCCAGAAGCACGGGCTGCCGTTCGCCAGCGCGGAATCGTTGGCGCCGGGCCGCTTGCGGAGCTGGTCGTCGCTGTCCTTACTGACCGCCGGGTACGTCGCCGTGTCCGCCATCTCTCACCTCGCGCACCTTACCGGGATCCCCGAGCGACGCGCACTTCTCTCACCAAGTCTCGCTCGTTCGTTCGCTCGCGCGTCGAATGCGTGCCGTCCAGGCGGAATGTCCTCTCCTGCGTACCGGGGCGCCTGGCGAACGCGGGAGTAATGGCGTACCTCGTCGTTGCCGCGCGCGCGCGCGCACTCCGAGTGACGCACTTTACGACGACGACGAGGATGGCAACGAAGGGATGACGGCGAAGGGTAAATCCTCGTTTACCCGCTCTCCGACGGTGAACTCGTGCCCGAGGAGAGGACGCCCGCGCGAGAACTGGAGCGAACTCGTTGTCGACGCGGCTAGAGCCGAGTTGGTGTCACGAAGGGAGGGAGGATCGCAGAAAACACGTATCCCGTGCACGGCGAGAGGAGGACTGAGGCCTGTTATCGACCCACCGGAGGTCTCTCTCCGACTCCCCCCTCCGCGTGCCCTCCTCCCCCACCCGCTCGCCTACCCTCCAGGCTCGCATCGCCATGTTGCTCGGACCTCGGAGCTGGCGGCCGGCGTCGAAAGCCGAAACCTGCGTCGGGTTACCGACGATTACGAGGGATCGCTCGTCGCGAGAAACGTGTCTTGTATACATACAATGCTTGAACGAGAGAACTCGCGAAGGTGATCCGATAGCGATCTATCGATCTATCTATCGATCTATATTCCTTGAATTCGATGCTGCTAAGATAGCGACGCAAGGGTGGAAATGCAAACGCCTAATAAATGAACCCTATAGGGCTGGTAGGCGGGGACGACGCGCAATTGCACAGACAACCAGGCGCCCACGCGAAACCTCACGAACCCTCTTCTTGTTGCGGTCTTATCTGGCTGTCTCATCGCGCGCATGCGCCTCGGATGTGTCTGCTAGTGATTAACCCCGGTTAATAAATGACGTTTTCGCGTGCGACATCGGAAATCCTTTCGAGCCTGTATTTTTTATTAACCCACAATAAGGCGAGTGGCAACGCTATTGATCCGTCATGAGGCATGAAGTCTACGACATTTTATACAGAGATTTCAATTTATTCAATATTAATTGTTCCGCAGCACGAAATTGAACAATAGAGTTGCGATCGATGCTTCGGAAGAAGCGTAGGGAGAAAATAACGCCCGATAATAACGCACCTTACCCGACGAGTGTGCCAGATAATTTCGGAATCTCTGGCGGACAACGGTGCGAAATACCGCCAAATCGGTGAATACACTACGCGAGTATATATAATACTCTTGGCCGTTTCAAGGGAGCCGCGCAATGCCCACCTGCTTGTCGCGGTGATTAAAAATAAAACGGCCGCGTTATAAGTAGGTAATCGATGGCCAGCAAAACGTGGAATAACTCGCACCCTTCAATCGCACGTTCGCATTATTAAGGGACTGCTGGAGTTGCTAGTGAACTATTTTTTCACTATAGCGATGGTAATTGCAGTTTCGAAAATTCTCTTTATTGCTTGTGCAGAATAAAAAATCCTTTTCCACAAATGAAGTATAGATAGAAAGAAAGCCCGCTCTACAGGACTTTATATTCAAAATGGAAAAAAGTTAGAAAAGACAAATGCAAGTTTTTAACTTTTTTCCATTTTGAATATAAAGTCCTGCAGAGCGGGCTTTCTTTCTATCTATACTTCATTTGTGGAAAAGGATTTTTTATTCTGCACAAGCAATAAAGAGAATTTTCGAAACTGTAATTACCATCGCCTATAGTGAACTTCTTCGCGATGGTGCTGCCATCGCACAATATTTGCACAATAAAATGTTTTTTACAAAAATTTGGCAATTTGTACGCACAAAATCGCTGTTGAGCGGTGTTTGGACACAATTAAGGAATATGAGACTGCTTTTCGAAGTGACTTTAGAAGCGTCATAAAAGAGAATTCTGTGTTTTCCTTTAGGATTAGAGGTTAGGATACAGGAGAACACAGAATTCTGACTTTATATTTAAAATGGAAAAAAGTTAGAAAAGACAAATGCAAGTTTTTAACTTTTTTCCATTTTGAATATACAGTCCTGTAGAGCGGACTTTCTTTCTATCTATACTTCATTTGTGGAAAAGGATTTTTTATTCTGCACAAGCAATAAAGAGAATTTTCGAAACTGCAATTACCATCGCTATAGTGAACTTCTTCGCGATGGTGCTGCCATCGCACAATATTTGCACAATCAAATGTTTTTTACAAAAATTTGGCAATTTGTACGCACACAATCGCTGTTGAGCGGTGTTTGGACACAATTAAGGAATATGAGACTGCTTTTCGAAGTGACTTTAGAAGCGTCATAAAAGAGAATTCTGTATTTTCCTTTAGGATTAGAGGTTAGAATACAGGAGAACACAGAATTCTGACTTTATATTCAAAATGGAAAAAAGTTAGAAAAGACAAATGCAAGTTTTTAACTTTTCTATTTTGAATATAAAGTCCTGTAGAGCGGACTTTCTTTCTATCTATACTTCATTTGTGGAAAAGGATTTTTTATTCTGCACAAGCAATAAAGAGAATTTTCGAAACTGCCATTACCATCGCTATAGTGAAAAAATATTTCACTAGCAACTCTAGCATTCCCTTAAGGCGATCCTGGAGTCGTCTGTATTACCGACGGAATCGGTGATTTTCCTGCATTTTTCAAGAAATATATCTTTTTATTGAATTCACAGAATGAAAAATCCTTTTCCACGATGAAAGTACACGCAATAATGTAGTGTGGAAAATAGGACTTAACTTTCCAAATGGAAAAAACTCACAATTTTTATTTTTTTTCCATTTGGAAAGTTAAGTCCTATTTTCCACACTACATTATTGTGTGTACTTTCATCGTGGAAAAGGATTTTTCATTCTGTGAATTCAATAAAAAGATATATTTCTTGAAAAATGCAGGAAAATCACCGATTCCGCCGGTAATACAGACGCCGCGACGGAGTTCACTGGTCACTTCCAGGATCACCTTAATTGCGTACGTCACACGGGGTAACGTAATTTATTTTAATAGCAATCAGTGTCGTTTTTATGATTATCAATTTTGTATCAGTCTCGGCTTTAATATTTATTTATTGCCAATTAAATCAGGATTTTGGAAACGGACGAACAGATTCGTCACGCTCGTAACTCAATCTACTGTTTATTCTGGAGGAACGTAGAATAATTCACAGGTAAACGTGATCGCGGAAAAATTTGGTACAATGCCACAAATTCAAAAATATCACCTCTCGGAAAGAGCCATGGAAAGGAAATAACAGATCGATCTTGCGAGTGGACTTTGCCACAATAAAACTCATCGTTATTCTAGGATTACGTCACCACGCTGAAAGCATCGTCTAAATATAGATATAATATTTGCAGCCTGCGCGAAGAAAAATGCGATGCGATTATTCGTAATGAAAATTCAGAAATTAAAATAAACTGATTGTAGAGTCTCGATGCAAAAATAATAACAATACGACGTATAAGGTCTGTTTTTTTTAGCTGCACTGCTGAACTAGTGCAATACGTTAAAGTGAGACAAGTATATTTTTTCTCACTCTAACTTATTGCACCAGTTCAACAGTGCAGCTAAAAAGAACAGACCTATATATTTATCGATCAAAGGTGCAAAACGGTACAACTAGCGCCATCAGTCGGCGCGCGCGCGCTAACCCGTCCTCGATCTTCATCGATCGCATCGATAAAACAGTACTCGCTTAAAAACCATCGAACAGGTAAGTTTTTCGCTGCAAGCGCGCTTAAAATCAATTGGGAGTAAAATAACGATGGAATAGGGAAAAATGGAAGCTCACGCATCCAGCCGCTACAGCACTTGCCATAAAATGTTCCAGTAAAGCGCAGAAGGAACACGCGCGAGTGCGTGGCATGAATCACGTATAAAAATACTACATTGACCGAGCCACGTAAGATGTAAGAATGCCTATAAGCGTACGCATACCTACGTGCATGTAACAATCGATGACTAATATCGTAAATTATGGAACGTACAGCGAAATCAGCAGACGTTCCCGTTTGACTAAAATTCGAAGAGAAATTCAAAGGAAAATCAAAATCTCGCGACTAAACAATTATTAAAATTAATTAAACAATTAACTGGAAAATTCTTTGCAGGAGATACTCGAATTAATTAATGCTTCTTCGCGCGCAGGTTTCCGTCGCAGCGGGGAAACGAGTAAAACCTCCGCGGTTTCAGGCAGCGCTGCGACAATACGAGGAAGCGTAAACGCGCAAGTAAAAACGCAAGTATTTTTAGAGGTGTATACCTCTCCGTGTGTGCGTAATGCGCGATTGCAGTATACCCTTCTCAATTTTCATACAACACGCAACGAACGAGCAAGCAAGCACGCACGCACGTACGTATACGTACGCATGGGGGAACCAAAAGGTGTCTCCTACGGATCGATATAACGCATGGCGGTAGGTGATCTCAAACCAGCAACGTCAGCTACACGAACGGCATGACAACAGAATATTCGTCGCGCGGTAATCGCGGTTTTTCGTGTTCGTTAAAGGAACAAAATCATTGATCGTGCTTTACAGGCTCACGGTGAATTAATTAAGGTGATCCTGGAGTTGCTAGTGAACTATTTTTTCACTATAGCGATGGTAATTGCAGTTTCGAAAATTCTCTTTATTGCTTGTGCAGAATAAAAAATCCTTTTCCACAAATGAAGTATAGATAGAAAGAAAGCCCGCTCTACAGGACTTTATATTCAAAATGGAAAAAAGTTAGAAAAGACAAATGCAAGTTTTTAACTTTTCTATTTTGAATATAAAGTCCTGTAGAGCGGACTTTCTTTCTATCTATACTTCATTTGTGGAAAAGGAGTTTTTATTCTGCACAAGCAATAAAGAGAATTTTCGAAACTGCAATTACCATCGCTATAGTGAACTTCTTCGCGATGGTGCTGCCATCGCACAATATTTGCAAAATCAAATGTTTTTTACAAAAATTTGGCAATTTGTACGCACAAAATCGCTGTTGAGCGGTGTTTGGACACAATTAAGGAATATGAGACTGCTTTTCGAAGTGACTTTAGAAGCGTCATAAAAGAGAATTCTGTGTTTTCCTTTAGGATTAGAGGTTAGAATACAGGAGAACACAGAATTCTGACTTTATATTCAAAATGGAAAAAAGTTAGGAAAGACAAATGCAAGTTTTTAACTTTTTTCCATTTTGAATATAAAGTCCTGCAGAGCGGGCTTTCTTTCTATCTATACTTCATTTGTGGAAAAGGAGTTTTTATTCTGCACAAGCAATAAAGAGAATTTTCGAAACTGCAATTACCATCGCTATAGTGAACTTCTTCGCGATGGTGCTGCCATCGCACAATATTTGCACAATAAAATGTTTTTTACAAAAATTTGGCAATTTGTACGCACAAAATCGCTGTTGAGCGGTGTTTGGACACAATTAAGGAATATGAGACTGCTTTTCGAAGTGACTTTAGAAGCGTCATAAAAGAGAATTCTGTGTTTTCCTTTAGGATTAGAGGTTAGAATACAGGAGAACACAGAATTCTGACTTTATATTCAAAATGGAAAAAAGTTAGGAAAGACAAATGCAAGTTTTTAACTTTTCTATTTTGAATATAAAGTCCTCTAGAGCGGACTTTCTTTCTATCTATACTTCATTTGTGGAAAAGGATTTTTTATTCTGCACAAGCAATAAAGAGAATTTTCGAAACTGCAATTACCATCGCTATAGTGAACTTCTTCGCGATGGTGCTGCCATCGCACAATATTTGCACAATAAAATGTTTTTTACAAAAATTTGGCAATTTGTACGCACAAAATCGCTGTTGAGCGGTGTTTGGACACAATTAAGGAATATGAGACTGCTTTTCGAAGTGACTTTAGAAGCGTCATAAAAGAGAATTCTGTGTTTTCCTTTAGGATTAGAGGTTAGAATACAGGAGAACACAGAATTCTGACTTTATATTCAAAATGGAAAAAAGTTAGGAAAGACAAATGCAAGTTTTTAACTTTTCTATTTTGAATATAAAGTCCTGCAGAGCGGACTTTCTTTCTATCTATACTTCATTTGTGGAAAAGGATTTTTTATTCTGCACAAGCAATAAAGAGAATTTTCGAAACTGCAATTACCATCGCTATAGTGAACTTCTTCGCGATGGTGCTGCCATCGCACAATATTTGCACAATAAAATGTTTTTTACAAAAATTTGGCAATTTGTACGCACAAAATCGCTGTTGAGCGGTGTTTGGACACAATTAAGGAATATGAGACTGCTTTTCGAAGTGACTTTAGAAGCGTCATAAAAGAGAATTCTGTGTTTTCCTTTAGGATTAGAGGTTAGAATACAGGAGAACACAGAATTCTGACTTTATATTCAAAATGGAAAAAAGTTAGGAAAGACAAATGCAAGTTTTTAACTTTTCTATTTTGAATATAAAGTCCTGTAGAGCGGACTTTCTTTCTATCTATACTTCATTTGTGGAAAAGGATTTTTTATTCTGCACAAGCAATAAAGAGAATTTTCGAAACTGCAATTACCATCGCTATAGTGAACTTCTTCGCGATGGTGCTGCCATCGCACAATATTTGCACAATAAAAT
This sequence comes from Ooceraea biroi, assembly GCF_003672135.1. Taxonomy (NCBI): domain Eukaryota; kingdom Metazoa; phylum Arthropoda; class Insecta; order Hymenoptera; family Formicidae; genus Ooceraea; species Ooceraea biroi. Next base: position 3,640,504 of record NC_039517.1, on the reverse strand, counting down.
GTTTTTTACAAAAATTTGGCAATTTGTACGCACAAAATCGCTGTTGAGCGGTGTTTGGACACAATTAAGGAATATGAGACTGCTTTTCGAAGTGACTTTAGAAGCGTCATAAAAGAGAATTCTGTGTTTTCCTTTAGGATTAGAGGTTAGAATACAGGAGAACACAGAATTCTGACTTTATATTCAAAATGGAAAAAAGTTAGGAAAGACAAATGCAAGTTTTTAACTTTTCTATTTTGAATATAAAGTCCTGCAGAGCGGACTTTCTTTCTATCTATACTTCATTTGTGGAAAAGGATTTTTTATTCTGCACAAGCAATAAAGAGAATTTTCGAAACTGCAATTACCATCGCTATAGTGAACTTCTTCGCGATGGTGCTGCCATCGCACAATATTTGCACAATAAAATGTTTTTTACAAAAATTTGGCAATTTGTACGCACAAAATCGCTGTTGAGCGGTGTTTGGACACAATTAAGGAATATGAGACTGCTTTTCGAAGTGACTTTAGAAGCGTCATAAAAGAGAATTCTGTGTTTTCCTTTAGGATTAGAGGTTAGAATACAGGAGAACACAGAATTCTGACTTTATATTCAAAATGGAAAAAAGTTAGGAAAGACAAATGCAAGTTTTTAACTTTTTTCCATTTTGAATATAAAGTCCTGTAGAGCGGACTTTCTTTCTATCTATACTTCATTTGTGGAAAAGGAGTTTTTATTCTGCACAAGCAATAAAGAGAATTTTCGAAACTGCAATTACCATCGCTATAGTGAAAAAATAGTTCACTAGCAACTCCAGCTTCCCCTTAATCCGCCGCTAATTGTCTCCGTTATGTCGATGCTGCATATAAACATCAGGAAAAAGAGAGACGAGCGGAAATAATAGCGCGGACGTCGACGCAATTCGCGACGGTTTCCTGCGACCGTTACTGTTATTGATTACTATTAATCGCTCCGTAACGGTTTGAACTCAAAGTTTAGCCAGCGCCGTCCGCGTCGTGTGCAATTTTTGCGCGTCAGCGCTCCCCGCGGAATGCGGAGATTATTCCTTCAGTCGTTAAGTAGAGCGTAATACCAGGTAGAGAGAAAAAATATACGCAGATTACCCGGTTATTTTTAGGAGGTTCGCGTGTATACACGTACGAAAGATAGTTGAGCAAGTATCACAGCGAGAGGCGAGGCACGTTGTTGTAACCAGGCGGAAGCGCTTACAAGCATACTTGGGTTTGTGCGTCACAGCTAAATCAATTAACGTCTAGTCGCCAAAACCGTAAATTTACCGGACAATATTGGCAATATCGACACGCTCTGTGTCGATCAACAACGGCGTACAATCGCGTTCAAACGCTTTCGCAGTAACGGTCTCGAAAATCCTCCCGAACCATTCAAATCGTCCAAGAAAAATCTCTCCCCTTTCTCATATACTTTGCTAACATTTCGGAAACACGTCATCCAATGTCAAAGATCAGCTGTATATGCGTATCAGCTGCAGCTTCAGCTCCGGGAGAAATAAAGAAACGCAGATAAGGCCGCATGATCTCGACGTGTCTCAGCCTCGAGCACGCAACGAAGGTCGCAACGGTTTACCGGCCGAAAAACAAAAAATATAAATAACGATCTTGTCGTACATACCTAAACCCATGTCTCGGAAGATCTGTTTGGGCGCGATCTCGATCTCCTCCTTCTTGCCAGCGACGTGACGTTCTGACGGACGTGGACATAAATAATTGGGCTCCCTGGATTTCTCCTCGCGTGGTCCAGCGGTCTTCTGCTCGCGCTCCGGACTCCGCTGCGGCGGCTCCTTGACGGCCTCCGCGATCAGCAGGTCCTTCGATGGGTCGTGCTTGCTCGGGCGCGCGCTCTCCTGGTAGAGCTCCGCTTCCTTGGGCAAGGGAGGCAGCGGCTTCGTCGGCGGCTCGAACTGTTCCCGTCCCTTCACGTCCGGCTTCTCCACGACGTTCCACGAGTCGTCGTCCATGATGTTCCTGGACGGTCTCTCCTCCCTCGGCGGCGCACTGTCACTTGCCAGGAAGTCCACCAGAGGAGACCTCTCCGGTACCGGCGGCGTCGCCGACGACCTGACGTTCCACGCGAGGTCCTCGTCGACGCGGACGCTGCGCGGCTTGATGCTCTCATTCTCCGCCTGCTTGTTTCCTTGATCGGTACTCGCCAATGCTGCCATTACGTCGTCGAATTCTGCGATCGGTTGCGCCTTGTTGTCGGGTTGTTTGCTGTCCTCGTCGATTACCCGCGCACCCAAGGAGGATGGAAAGTCGCTGTCAGCCTTAACTGCGGACGAGACCGGCAACAACGGCGGTTGAAGACCCATCTCGTCGTCGTCGTCGTCGTCCTCGTCGTCGTCGTCGTCGCGGAACTGCGCAGCGGACGTGGGAGGTTGGAACCGCTCGCTTTCGACGAACGCCATGCTGGCCAGCTTAGGATCAGCCGGGTCCAGCAGCTGCTGGAACGGGTCCGACGACTGCGCCATGGCCTCGCACTTGTCAAACTCTGCGGAAGGCGGCGGTGTCGCGGGTACGGGCCTCGTCTCGGCCTCCTCGGCGTCGGCGACGAGCGCGCTCGACAGCGCAGATTCCTGGAAGGAGTCACCGATGTGCAGCAGGTCGTCGACACGTGGCGCGTCGATTAATCGTGGCTGTTGTTGGTGGTCTGAGCGGTCATCCGGCGAACTGTCGTGGCCGAGGTGCTCGAAATCGTCGACGGAATCGTGATCTCTCTGGAGGGGCGCGTTCTCGAACCGCGAGTCCATCCTCGGCTGCGGGATTACGGCGACCCGTGCTCAACACTCCCGTGCGACCGACTCACCGATGACTCACCAATCGAGAGAAAGAGAGAGAGAGAGAGAGTCAACCGACTGCGTTGTGGAGCTTCGATCCTGCACGATGCTGGTTGCGCGGAATGTTGCGCGACGCTCACAAAACCTAGGAGGCACGAGAAGCGGCGTTACTCCCACCTGCTGTTGCTGCTGCTGCTGCTTTCGTCGCTGCCGCGGGTGGCTCAGTGGGGCAGATCCGATGTCCTTGCCGCCCTGACTCACCACCGCCTTCGCGGCCGCTTCCCGTTATCGCGTCGCGCCGCGGCTATGGCCTCCTCTCGTCGGCTCGCCGGGAGTGTCAACCGCTACTCGCGCGTCGTCGCCGTCGACCGGCTGACGGACGAAGCGAGGAACGAAGCCCCCAGACGAGGATCCGCTGCTGGGGAAAACGCCGTCTAGACAGCTGTCAACGATCCTTGCGACTCACGGAAGACCGATAAAATTAAGTTGACACTCGACGACCTACACGGAGCGTTCGACGGGTGGATTCGACCCGTCGGAGCGTATTCCCCATCGCGAAGGGGTTGCCCTCTCTCGTCGCGCCAAGCGCCGCGAACCAATCGTGTGCCCGCTGCCGCCCCCACTCGTCCGATGCGAACTAAAGCGAACGACAGCTGTCACGTCCGACAGTTACCGGTCAGCCTGGGTATCTCGGTTGATCGGCTGATTAATTTTTGCCGATCGGTAATGGATTTTCACATCGGAATTTCGGAGCCGGGGCATCACGCCGACATCATGAATCTTGTAATAAGTACACAACCGATCGAAACAGATTTATCTCGGTTAATCGGCTGATTAATTTTTGCCGATCGGTAATGGATTTTCACATCGGAATTTCGGAGCCGGGGCATCACGCCGACATCATGAATCTCGTAATAAGTACACAACAGATCGAAACAGATTTATCTCGGTTGATCGGCTGATTAATTCTTGCCGATCGGGACCGGATTTCCACATCGGAATTTCGGAGCCGGGGCATCACGCCGACATCATGAATCTCGTAATAAGTACACAACCGATCGAAACAGATTTATCTCGGTTGATCGGCTGATTAATTCTTGCCGATCGGTAACGGATTTTCACATCGGAATTTCGGAGCCGGGGCATCACGCCGACATCATGAATCTCGTAATAAGTACACAACCGATCGAAACAGATTTATCTCGGTTGATCGGCTGATTAATTCTTGCCGATGGTAACGGATTTTCACATCGGAATTTCGGAGCCGGGGCATCACGCCGACATCATGAATCTCGTAATAAGTACACAACCGATCGAAACAGATTTATCTCGGTTGATCGGCTGATTAATTCTTGCCGATCGGTAACGGATTTTCACATCGGAATTTCGGAGCCGGGGCATCACGCCGACATCATGAATCTCGTAATAAGTACACAACCGATCGAAACAGATTTATCTCGGTTGATCGGCTGATTAATTCTTGCCGATCGGTAACGGATTTTCACATCGGAATTTCGGAGCCGGGGCATCACGCCGACATCATGAATCTCGTAATAAGTACACAACAGATCGAAACAGATTTATCTCGGTTGATCGGCTGATTAATTCTTGCCGATCGGTAACGGATTTTCACATCGGAATTTCGGAGCCGGGGCATCACGCCGACATCATGAATCTCGTAATAAGTACACAACCGATCGAAACAGATTTATCTCGGTTGATCGGCTGATTAATTCTTGCCGATCGGTAACTTATTTCCATATCGGAATTTCGGAGCCGGGGTATCACGCCGACATCATGAATCTCGTAATAAGTACACAACAGATCGAAACAGATTTATCTCGGTTGATCGGCTGATTAATTCTTGCCGATCGGTAACGGATTTTCACATCGGAATTTCGGAGCTGGGGCATCACGCCGACATCATGAATCTCGTAATAAGTACACAACAGATCGAAACAGATTTATCTCGGTTGATCGGCTGATTAATTCTTGCCGATCGGTAACGGATTTTCACATCGGAATTTCGGAGCCGGGGCATCACGCCGACATCATGAATCTCGTAATAAGTACACAACCGATCGAAACAGATTTATCTCGGTTGATCGGCTGATTAATTCTTGCCGATCGGGACCGGATTTCCACATTGGAATTTCGGAGCCGGGGCATCACGCCGACATTATGAATCTCGTAATAAGTACACAACCGATCGAAACAGATTTATCTCGGTTGATCGGCTGATTAATTCTTGCCGATCGGTAACGGATTTTCACATCGGAATTTCGGAGCCGGGGCATCACGCCGACATCATGAATCTCGTAATAAGTACACAACAGATCGAAACAGATTTATCTCGGTTGATCGGCTGATTAATTCTTGCCGATCGGGACCGGATTTCCACATTGGAATTTCGGAGCCGGGGCATCACGCCGACATTATGAATCTCATAATAAGTACACAACCGATCGAAACAGATTTATCTCGGTTGATCGGCTGATTAATTCTTGCCGATCGGTAACGGATTTTCACATCGGAATTTCGGAGCCGGGGCATCACGCCGACATCATGAATCTCGTAATAAGTACACAACAGATCGAAACAGATTTATCTCGGTTGATCGGCTGATTAATTCTTGCCGATCGGTAACGGATTTTCACATCGGAATTTCGGAGCCGGGGCATCACGCCGACATCATGAATCTCGTAATAAGTACACAACCGATCGAAACAGATTTATCTCGGTTGATCGGCTGATTAATTCTTGCCGATCGGTAACTTATTTCCATATCGGAATTTCGGAGCCGGGGTATCACGCCGACATCATGAATCTCGTAATAAGTACACAACAGATCGAAACAGATTTATCTCGGTTGATCGGCTGATTAATTCTTGCCGATCGGTAACGGATTTTCACATCGGAATTTCGGAGCTGGGGCATCACGCCGACATCATGAATCTCGTAATAAGTACACAACAGATCGAAACAGATTTATCTCGGTTGATCGGCTGATTAATTCTTGCCGATCGGTAACGGATTTTCACATCGGAATTTCGGAGCCGGGGCATCACGCCGACATCATGAATCTCGTAATAAGTACACAACCGATCGAAACAGATTTATCTCGGTTGATCGGCTGATTAATTCTTGCCGATCGGGACCGGATTTCCACATTGGAATTTCGGAGCCGGGGCATCACGCCGACATTATGAATCTCGTAATAAGTACACAACCGATCGAAACAGATTTATCTCGGTTGATCGGCTGATTAATTCTTGCCGATCGGTAACGGATTTTCACATCGGAATTTCGGAGCCGGGGCATCACGCCGACATCATGAATCTCGTAATAAGTACACAACAGATCGAAACAGATTTATCTCGGTTGATCGGCTGATTAATTCTTGCCGATCGGTAACGGATTTTCACATCGGAATTTCGGAGCTGGAGCATCACGCCGACATCATGAATCTCATAATAAGTACACAACCGATCGAAACAGATTTATCTCGGTTGATCGGCTGATTAATTCTTGCCGATCGGTAACGGATTTTCACATCGGAATTTCGGAGCCGGGGCATCACGCCGACATCATGAATCTCGTAATAAGTACACAACAGATCGAAACAGATTTATCTCGGTTGATCGGCTGATTAATTTTTGCCGATCGGTAATGGATTTTCACATCGGAATTTCGGAGCCGGGGCATCACGCCGACATCATGAATCTCGTAATAAGTACACAACAGATCGAAACAGATTTATCTCGGTTGATCGGCTGATTAATTCTTGCCGATCGGTAACGGATTTTCACATCGGAATTTCGGAGCTGGAGCATCACGCCGACATCATGAATCTCGTAATAAGTACACAACCGATCGAAACAGATCGTGCCTTTCGATTCTTATCATTTCAAATATTTGTATTATCAAACATATATCACGAGAAGTTAGCCGATGGTTTTATTTACTATTTTCTCATGCTTTGGACGGGTTTTTTATGTTTACCCTCGCTCCTGCACGAATATAAAGTTTGCCAGGTGCAAACAGTGTAATGAGTGTATGACCACGCGTTATTTATTCCACAATCACACATGGCATATAGAAAAAAAAAAGAGGCAAAAGATGATAAACACAAGGTAAAGTTTAAGCGTGTGACCTGTTTTCAATGGGACTGTATCGAGCGGCAGAGGAGCACGCGGAGCCCGCGGAGGACGGAGGGCGGAGGAGGCGCGCTGCGCAGCGGCCTGCCGCCCGCGTCCGTGCGAAGCGGCGCGAAGCGGCACGGCGACGGTTTATAGCGCGGCGCGGCGCGCGCAGGCGCCAATTGGTCGCACGAATTACCGGACGTGCGGCGGTGGTGCGGTACGAGTAGCGAATAGAGCGCGAGTGGTGGTGAGACTGGTGAGTGGTAGCGGGCCACGAGAGTATCGCGGCGCGTCGTGACGTCGACCACTCGTCGTCTCTCGTGGGACTCGATTCGAATCGCGAACGCGAACGCTCGTCGTCAGTGAGATCGGATCGGTTCGGTTCGGTAATTCGGACGGCCGAACGCGTGGACGATGGCGACCACGAGGTTACGCGTTACCAGCACGCGCGACGAGAAAACGGCCAACACCGAGGAGACGACGCCGACGATGCCGTCGTCGGTGCAGCTTAACGGTTTAACCTCCTCTTGCAACGGCGAAAACGCCGGCAAGATGAATGGTTACACACTGGCGAGCAACGGCCACGCTCACGTAAGTGACCTCCAGCGCGATGCAAATCGGCGCGAACCCGCCGTTACCTGCCCTTCGCCCTCGATTGTCTCGATTGTGTGGTAAATTCCTTTTTTCCTGCACTCGCTTTGTCACGCGTTCTTCGCGTCCAGTCGCGTCGCATCCTCTCCCACCCTTCTCCTTTTCTGTTTCTTTCTTTGGTTCTTTCGTTCACTCGCGAATCACATGCGCGTGTACACACCGTTATTTGATACGGCGAATCATGCGGCTTACCGGTTTCCCTTCTTTGAATGGCGCGTTTCTAACTGTCTTCTTTACGGTGATACTTGAAAGGAAACCGATTTCGCATCGCGGTCAGCCGGCAACCTGACCAGCGCATATTACTATCTTTGGACATCATAGATAATGAAAACACGAAACAGATAGAGGTAGATGACTCAACTTTCTCGAAATTGATGCTCTTGACACGTCAAGATTGAACTCGCCAGTTAGATTGGGGTGAGGTGTACATTCGCCAAGATTACGAACGGAACAGCACGTGATATTAAATTGTTTCGGAATAATTTCTGCTTTTCGGGAAATTATGAAAACTTTATTGAAACGGTTCAACGTACTTTTTATTCAGACTGTCCGTCAAATTTCTAGTTGTATCAAAGTTTGAAAATCGAATTTACAACCATTTCCCAGCTTCAAAGAGTCTTACATCGTATCTTTTACACTTGCACTCAGTCTATAGGACGACAGAAGAAACCAGAAGATTGAGCGTCAATTGACATTCAATTTTTTGGTATGCGGAAAGCGCATTATTGCCACTTAAGTTCATGTAACGTTCGCTGCGATTGGAGGACGAGTATAGTTGGCGTTTTAATGCATTTTGCTGCATTGTCAGCCGCGTAGCAGACGTATCGACGGCTCAACGCGCGTCGACTGTCGTAAACTTCGTGCTCTAGGCCTAGCGAAAAGTTGGACGTACGATTTTCGCGCACGTTACCGATCTATCTAGGGTTAAATCACGTGGATTAGGGTTAAAACCAACTTCACGAAAACGATTAAGATTTCTTCGAAAGATCGACAACGGAACAACTTCACTCGAAATTGTTCCGTTTCGTATATCGATGTGAGAACAAAACGATCAACCTTGTCTGTAATGATTACATCATGTAATTACCATATTCATCTTTATAACTTTGTTTTTCTCTCAGTGTCTTCCGAATGGGTGTGTGAGCCATCGCGCGTGGTTCGCGACCTGTCGCAGATACGCGTTTAACGCTCTGCAAGATGCGACCTCGAGATTTCCGCTCGTTTGCGACCACGAGATATTTCGAACCGCAAATGGGTAGTCGGCTCGCGGAAATCGCATTATCAGCGCTCGTAATCGCACAACTTAACGCGATTACGATAACGGCCTGTATGTACATTCGATATTCCGCCACGCGTTTCAGATCGGTGATAAAGGAAAAAAAGTATTAAGTACACAAGTGACATTTGAATAGAATCTTTGTCTCGTAAAATCTCGAAAGAGTTTCTTCGAAAGCCGCGTCCTCGAATCAAACGAAACTTTTTGCGTAGACTTCGTGAATAAAAAAACAATGCCCGCGTTTCATGTGCGATGTTCGAGGACAATCGAGGTGCAAACGCGAAACACGCGAAGCAGGAAATATAAGTTACTAGAGCAGAAGAAAGGAAGAAGAGAGAACCGAGTAACGTTCCGTCTGAAGTATGCGCTGACACGCTCTCGCGCCGTGCAGAAGATCCGGTAATTTGCCAGTCGGCAACATGAAGCTTGAAACCGTGTCACCTCCTGCTATACCTTATACGTAGAGGAAAGTCCCCGATTATGAGATACCATATCGATTTTGCCGAATGTAAGGAAATCTATAGGCGGAATTTAAAAATGTAATACGTTCGCTTGAAGAGAATTTAATAAGCTTTAGGTTTTGGTGAAATGAAAAATCTAATTTAAATATTATTTTTTCTGAAAATTAAACAAATTTGAAAAAGAGCTTTACGCAAGATCGCGAAAGTGTGCTCCTAATATAAGATACCTTGAGAAATCGGTGTTAAAAGTGCAAAATACATCAATATTGCGAGTAAAAAACTTTATTAGATATTTTTATGAAAATACTGCTGCCACAGCCTTCGCCAAATCTTCACGATTCCACTGTCGACGCTTCCTCGTTTCTCTAACCTCCATAGTCAGATTCTATAAAAATTAAATACACAGAAATTCGTAATATAAATTCGTATTAACTTTTCTTTAACCTTAAGTAGTATTTTCTTTCTTTGTATTACACTACATACTCTTCATATTCGAGCAATAATTATCTCATATTAAGAGTACCCTGAATATCTCATCATACGAGCTACACGCCTAGCGGTTCCGCGATTACGTATAAGTACCGTAATAATATCACCGAATGTAGAGGAAAGTCCCCGATTATGAGATACCATATCGATTTTGCCGAATGTAAGGAAATCTATAGGCGGAATTTAAAAATGTAATACGTTCGCTTGAAGAGAATTTAATAAGCTTTAGGTTTTGGTGAAATGAAAAATCTAATTTAAATATTATTTTTTCTGAAAATTAAACAAATTTGAAAAAGAGCTTTACGCAAGATCGCGAAAGTGTGCTCCTAATATAAGATACCTTGAGAAATCGGTGTTAAAAGTGCAAAATACATCAATATTGCGAGTAAAAAACTTTATTAGATATTTTTATGAAAATACTGCTGCCACAGCCTTCGCCAAATCTTCACGATTCCACTGTCGACGCTTCCTCGTTTCTCTAACCTCCATAGTCAGATTCTATAAAAATTAAATACACAGAAATTCGTAATATAAATTCGTATTAACTTTTCTTTAACCTTAAGTAGTATTTTCTTTCTTTGTATTACACTACATACTCTTCATATTCGAGCAATAATTATCTCATATTAAGAGTACCCTGAATATCTCATCATACGAGCTACACGCCTAGCGGTTCCGCGATTACGTATAAGTACCGTAATAATATCACCGAATGTAGAGGAAAGTCCCCGATTATGAGATACCATATCGATTTTGCTGAATGTAAGGAAATCTATAGGCAGAAGTTAAAAATGTAATACGTTCGCTTGAAGAGAATTTAATAAGCTTTAGGTTGGTGAAATGAAAAATCTAATTTAAATATTATTTTTTCTGAAAATTAAACAAATTTGAAAAAAGAGTTTTACGCAAGATCGGGAAAGTGTGCTCCTAATATAAGATACCTTGAGAAATCGGTGTTAAAAGTGCAAAATACATCAGTATTGCGAGTAAAAAACTTTATTAGATATTTTTATAAAAATACTGCTGCCACAGCCTTCGCCAAATCTTCACGATTCCACTGTCGACGCTTCCTCGTTTCTCTAACCTCCATAGTCAGATTCTATAAAAATTAAATACACAGAAATTCGTAATATAAATTCGTATTAACTTTTCTTTAACCTTAAGTAGTATTTTCTTTCTTTGTATTACACTACATACTCTTCATATTCGAGCAATAATTATCTCATATTAAGAGTACCCTGAATATCTCATCATACGAGCTACACGCCTAGCGGTTCCGCGATTACGTATAAGTACCGTAATAATATCACCGAATGTAGAGGAAAGTCCCCGATTATGAGATACCATATCGATTTTGCTGAATGTAAGGAAATCTATAGGCAGAAGTTAAAAATGTAATACGTTCGCTTGAAGAGAATTTAATAAGCTTTAGGTTGGTGAAATGAAAAATCTAATTTAAATATTATTTTTTCTGAAAATTAAACAAATTTGAAAAAAGAGTTTTACGCAAGATCGGGAAAGTGTGCTCCTAATATAAGATACCTTGAGAAATCGGTGTTAAAAGTGCAAAATACATCAGTATTGCGAGTAAAAAACTTTATTAGATATTTTTATAAAAATACTGCTGCCACAGCCTTCGCCAAATCTTCACGATCCCACTGTCGACGCTTCCTCGTTTCTCTAACCTCCATAGTCAGATTCTATAAAAATTAAATACACAAAAATTCGTAATATAAATTCGTATTAACTTTTCTTTAACCTTAAGTAGTATTTTCTTTCTTTGTATTACACTACATACTCTTCATATTCGAGCAATAATTATCTCATATTAAGAGTACCCTGAATATCTCATTATACGAGCCACGCGCCTAGCGGTTCCGCGATCATGAAATCTAACCTCTACAATTAAGCAATTCAACAAATCGCGTATTTTCCTGTTACTACGATTCTACTCTATCATTGCATACTGAATTTATTGCCAACCATTTCTTTATTATATAATAAACAAGGTTTAAAGACTTACCTTAAGTTCCTTTGACATGTTCACAATTTCACAAACCTTTCTTGCAAAAGCTAAACGCAATAACGAACAATGAATTTTTCACTAAATACATTTTACACCAAGAGTAATAAGTTTATGGTGGAATTAACAGATAGTGCTCACTAGTTTAACAGAAACCCCATTATCTCATATTAGGAGCATATCTCATAATAGGAGATTCTCCTCTATCTAATGCTTCTATCCTTGTGTTTTCTCGGGGATCAATGAAGCAAATGGAGGAGAGTTATCGATCAATAAAATTCGCTTCTTCAAAACTTTTTCACAACGTTTCCGAGATAAGATTAACCGAAATTTCGGAGAAAACATCATCATCAGCATTCTTGTTGATAAGAAGCCGCAATCTAAAAGCTCGTCTATTCCGGCTAAAAGCGAAGTTTACAAAGATCACAACCTCTTACCGCGAATCGCCACGTAATCGCGGCGTATCATCGTGTTAGCGTAACACTTTTTGATAAAAACACCATTTACGAGATTATATCCCATCCCATCCACTGTCGCATCTTGTTTAGTCGTTGATAGTTTACAATTACTTTTTAATCGATTACGCATGATGCTACGTACTGCTTACAATTATTTATTTTCTAAGATTCTCCTATTTTTAGCTGTTAGTTATTTTGCATGTTGCTTTACTTTCACATCTATATTGGTAGGAATGTTGGATTATGAGCTATGCAAATTTATTTGCAGTTTCTCCACAGCCCAAAAAAAGCGGAATTACAAAAACTGCCACGAAGATCAAAGGAGTCCTTTGAAACTGTTCCGTTCATTACAGCGGCGCTCACGCATCTTGGTTTTTACATTCTCATGTTCCTCGGGTTTATTAGCCAGTTGTTCTTTATTCCAAAAGTTGCTACTGAAAAGAATAGAAAGGTACGGCGGCCTTCCAAATCTTTTACGTCTAAAGTTTTATTTATTTTATTTTATTTACGACGTTTGTGATTATTCTTTGTTGAATTTAGATGCTACTTGATGTTAATACGTATTTTAGGGGTACCTACCACTCTACAAAAGTTTTGAGAAATTCTATCTTAGGTACGTCTACAGGAGAGTCAGAGATTGTTGGAACAGACCTATATGCTCCGTTCCCGGTGCAACAGTCACGCTGAAGGATCGAGTTACTAACGATTATGGATGGACGTTCCAGTAAGCTTCACACTACGTACGAGAATGGACGTATATCGATAAAATTGAACAATTCTAAATTTTTCCAATCCTGACAGATTTACTGGAACGGAAACGGAATGTATAAACTTGGGCTCTTACAATTATTTAGGGTTTGCTGAGGCAACTGGTAAGTGCGCCCACGAGAGTATCGAAATGCTCAGGAAGTTCGGCTGTGCTACTTGCAGTACGCGCGTTGAATTAGGTAAATAACCCGAAGGATTCTTTTATCTTTCTTTCTAGATAGAGAGATCGGAAACATCGGTAAAATCGCTATATCGCACGACAAAATATAAAATAAATTTCTGCTCAAGAAGCATTTTATAATTTGGTTGTAACTATTTATGCAACAGTAGAAGATTATTAGTAATGACTAATGACTATGAAAATATAAAAGCCGTAAGAGTATACAAGAGCTCTAAATACTGAAACCGTTTAAAAAAATATATACAGGGTGGCCCATTTTAATTTATACAGTCGATTTTTTAAAAAACTAAAAGAGGTACGAAAAAATGTTTCAGACAGACATGTCACGATTTCGAGGGGGACATAAGTTGATACCATTGGTTTGACCTTGAATAGTCGTTTGAAGGTCACGCGAAGATCACCTTCAATTTCTTAAATTGAAACCCCAACTTTTTATTGCAGATTCTTATTCTCCATCGAAAAGTAAGTAACTTTTGTCTGAAACATTTTTCCAAAAAATGTCATCTTATGTCCTTAAAATGTCCTCAAAACTCATCTTGAAGATCATTTTAAGGACATAAGATGACATTTTTTGGAAAAATGTTTCAGACAAAAGTTACTTACTTTTCGATGGAGAATAAGAATCTGCAATAAAAAGTTGGGGTTTCAATTTAAGAAATTGAAGGTGATCTTCGCGTGACCTTCAAACGACTATTCAAGGTCAAACCAATGGTATCATCTTATGTCCCCCTCGAAATCGTGACATGTTTGTCTGAAACATTTTTTCGTATCTCTTTTAGTGTTTTAAAAAATCGACTGTATAAATTAAAATGGGCCACCCTGTATACAGGGTGAGGCACCTAAAACAGGCCACCTGAATATCTCGGCTGTTATTGGTGATAGAAAAAAATGTGTCAGACCAAACTTGCATGGTTTCGAGGGACACATAATTTGTTCTAAATAGTTTTTTATTAGGTGGACGCATAGAGGTCATATGAAGGTCAACTTCGTTTTTTTAAATGGTATGATATGTTTTTTTACGTACCATCTAGTAGAGCGTTTGAAGACGCGCACATTGATCTACGGGTTAAAATCATTCAAGGTCACTGAAGGCCAACTGCCAATTTACTTTATATTGCCTAGAGTTCTCTGCTATTAAAAATACTGTAAACTCAGAAATGAAAAAGTTCTAGCCCTTAGAAATTTTTTCTTTTTCCGCGAAGTTCTGAGTTGATGATATAATTATTTTTTATATTGCCTAGAGTTCTCTGCTATTGAAAATACCGTAAACTCGGAAATGAAAAAGTTCTCGAGTTTAAAATTTTTCTTCTCAGAGGAGTTCTGAGTTGATGATATCATTATTTTTTATATTGCCTAGAGTTCTCTGCTATTAAAAATACCGTAAACTCAGAAATGAAAAAGTTCTCGAGTTAAAAATTTTTTTCTTCTCAGAGGAGTTCTGAGGTGATGATATCATTATTTTTTATATTGCCTAGAGTTCTCTGCTATTAAAAATACCGTAAACTCAGAAATGAAAAAGTTCTCGAGTTAAAAATTTTTTTCTTCTCAGAGGAGTTCTGAGGTGATGATATCATTATTTTTTATATTGCCTAGAGTTCTCTGCTATTGAAAATACCGTAAATTCAGAAATGAAAAAGTTCTCGAGTTTAAAATTTTTTCTTCTCAGAGGAGTTCTGAGGTGATGATATAATTATTTTTTATATTGCCTAGAGTTCTCTGCTATTGAAAATACCGTAAACTCAGAAATGAAAAAGTTCTAGCACTTAGAAGTGTTAGCCTTCAGTGACCTTGAATGATTTTGATCCGTAGATCAATGTGCGCATCTTCAAACGCTCTACTAGATGGTACGTAAAAAAACATACCATTTAAAAAAACGAAGTTGACCTTCATATAACCTCTACGCGTCCACCTAATAAAAAAGTATTTAGACCAAATTATGTGTCCCTCGAAACCATGCAAGTTTGGTCTGACACATGTTTTTCTATCACCAACAACAGCCGAGATATTCAGGTGGCCTGTTTTAGGTGCCTCACCCTGTATATATGAGAAAAGAAATCGAAAGAGTCGTTTTTATCAAGGGACGATGCCGATACACGAAGAATTGGAAAAATTGACTGCAAAGTTTTTGGGAGTAGAGGACGCAATAGTATTCGGAATGGGATTTGCGACGAATTCCTTAAACCTACCGTCCTTGGTCAGTCAAGGTTGTCTGGTTCTCAGTGATGAGAAAAATCATGCCTCGCTCATTCTCGGATTACGATTATCTGGCGCAGTGATCCGGGTCTTCAGTCATAATAGTATGCAAATAATAGTTGTGCAATCCAGTGCAAATATTAGTTACGCAACATAGTCTTCATAGTGCACATAGGTCTGTCTGTTGTTATAAAACAGTCACGGTTTATCATAGGTGTGAAACACTTGGAGGAATGTTTGAAAAAGGCCATTGTTTTTGGGCAGCCGAAGACTGGCGAACCTTGGAGGAAGATAGTTATCGTTGTCGAGGGTATTTACTCTATGGAAGGCTCGATTGTTCATCTACCTGAGATGATAGAATTGAAAAAGAAATACAAAGTTCGTATAATAATCGAACGATATCGATTATTAATTGCTACTTGACCTCTGGTTACGCTGTAATAAAATTCCTCATATTGTCGAACAGGCTTATCTTTACGTGGATGAAGCGCACAGCATAGGTGCCATGGGGACAAACGGGAGAGGAGTTTGCGACTATTACGGCATTGATCCGCACGAGATCGATGTACTCATGGGAACGTTCACGAAAAGCTTTGGCTCGGCAGGTGGATACATAGCTGGAACGAAGGTAATCAACGGTGATTTCAGCATCGACATCTAATGCCTGTGAATCATTAATTAATAGGCTGTTTCAGACGTTGATTAATCATATAAGGATATACGGTCACGCACATACGTACGCGTTATCGATGTCGCCGCCAGTTACGCAGCAAATTATCACGGCGATGCGAACCATCATGGGCGAAGACGGCACCGACGTCGGCAAAAAACGTATTGAGCAGTTAGCTAGAAACACGAGATACTTTAGACGCAGATTGAATCAAATCGGAGTTATAATCTACGGTAACGAAGATTCGCCTGTTGTGCCTATGCTGGTGTACCTATTCTCTAAGATCGGGTAAGTGCAGGCAAAGGTGGGTCATTCTTAAAACTTGAGTTTTGGGCTTGCCGTCTCCTAAATCCTAATTTACATGACAATGCACTTCAATTCAAAGAGCAATCCACTGATTGTATAATTTTATTTATATACAGGGTGTCCCGGGTTTTAACCGACAAACTGCGGGAGCATATTCTACTAGTGGAAATAAGAAAAAATTCTTATATCGAGTTTGCTTAGAAATGCTTTATTACAAAGTTATAAACCAATATTGAAAAGAAATATGAGATAAGTAACAACGGAACATAGTGTAGAATTTGGAAGGTCCAAGATGTTTATGTTACGTGTATTCACATGTATTCATGTTCACTATGTTGAAACGATTCAGTATGATTGTTACTTTCACAACAGTAGCTGTTAGATTTCAATCGTCGTGTCAACTAGCAATTACTATCAGAATGCCAAAAGTGTTTTCAAATGAGGAACACACTGATATTCATTTCGTGTACGGATTCTGTGACGGAAATGCACGAGCTGCCGTACGAGAGTATCAACGTAGATTTCCTAACAGGAGAGTACCAGATAGTTCTGTGTTTAGTAATACCCATTTGCAATTACGTAATTTGGGTTCATTTCGACCTATGAATGAATATGATGATGTTCGTTCAGCTCTAAGACACCGACGACGCTCGGAAAGAATCTTAAATCTTCGCCAAAACAGCTGGATACAGTTAGACGGTTGTCCATCGCACTATGCTAGACAAGTTAGAAACTGGTTAGATGAACATTACGCTCATAGGTGGATTGGTCGAGGAGGACCGGTTTTCTGGCCTCCAAGATCGCCCGATTTAACGCCTCTTGATTTTTATTTATGGGCAACTTTAAAAAATAAAGTTTACAGTACAGAAGTAATCTCGCTTGAAGATTTAAAGCAACGAATTACTAATTCAGTTACTGAGATGCAACAAAATTTTCAGGAATGTCGTACCGTAACAAATTCTGTACTACGTCGATGTCTAGCTTGTATCGATGCGCAAGGACAACATTTTGAAATGCGTCACTAAATCATTGCGTAGATAATTTTTATTTTTGTGAAAAAATCCGTTGTTATTTATCTCAATATTTCTTTTCAATATTGGTTTATAACTTTGTAATAAAGCATTTCTAAGCAAACTCGATATAAGAATTTTTTCTTATTTCCACTAGTAGAATATGCTCCCGCAGTTTGTCGGTTAAAACCCGGGACACCCTGTATAATTAATAGGAATATCTAATACCAATATATATATCTTTATATAAAGCACTTAAATTTACGATCTTACCATGTTCAACAGTGCAGTGATCCGTACCCTGACAAAACGCAAGATCGCAACTGTCGGCGTTGGATTTCCAGCGACGCCGTTAATGGAAGGAAGAATTCGGTTTTGCCTTTCCGCTGCGCATACGAAGGAACAGCTGGACTATGTAAGTACCACTTAGCAAGTAAGAAATATTCATTACTTTAATGATAATTACGTTTCAGGTACTATCACATATCGAGGACATTGCTGATACGTTAGGATTAAGGTATTCTAGAAAACCGCGTGATCCTGCAAAAATAGAATATTATTCTGACAGCGAAACGGAATAATCTACCTCATAAAATATATTGATGAATGACTAGGCAGTGTTTTTTCTATAAGGAATGCCGAAATAGCCAAGAGCTTTAAATGCCACAAAATATATGTAGATACAATACGATTCGTAGATTACGAGAGAGAGCTACACATTACTGTTATTGCAACAATAGGCTCGTGCTTTTCTAACCAGGACCACGGACAAGGATACACGGGTGTATCGGTGCTCGTGTAGTACATCCGTGGTACAATTGTGATGATCCGTTATGGTTTTAGCGGCTGGACAAACCGGTAAAATCGATATCAAATCGGTCTATATCAACAAATTATATTGTACATACTGCTAATTTTGTCATTTGACAGTTTTTTAAAATAAGCAGAAAAAAGTTCAATTCTAAAATCGTGTTAAATCAGATATGTACATTAGGGATTACGGATATCGCGAATAGCAGCTTGTCGTTTTTGCTACCTTGGCTGCCTCTGCAAACGTTGTATAGGTCACATCGTATGTAGAATCGCTTGTTGGCCTCGCTCAAGTTAATGTTACTTCATTTTATTTACGCCATGCTCTGTGTAAAGATGGTTGACAGGCAGGAATATATATCTACCAAAGCAAAGCCCGAATCTGGTGTACGGCGTAATCCCGTTTCATGAATATTCACAAAATATTGATATCTCATTATATTGTGAAAAGGAATATTTTTCTACGGGAAACCAGTTTTTTACGTGTTATTCGTTACATTCCTCGCAATTTAATGCACACATCGGTTTCGATTCACAATAATTGCTTTGGTCTCGAAAGAAGCTTTTACGAGCAACTGTAATTTTTTATATTTGCAATTGATGTGTAATATTTTCTTTATGTAAAATTGTAAGGGCATTAGTTGATGATAAGCAGACAAGTTTCTAAGAATTGTTCATTCGTACGAAATGCAGCATTCCGGAAAGTTGTTAGACAGGTATTTTTTAGGTATCATATTTAAATAAATCGCACATTATTTTTATGTTTAAGGTTTACATGCTTGACGTTTGAAACAGCTTCTTAAAATCTTGGTACTTGTAAGAAACGTATATTTTCTTTGGTGCACAAACTTGAAACGTGTGAGACAATACGTAAGCTAACACGTAACACGACGCTTAGTAAAATAGAATAATAGAGAGCATCTCAAATTGTCGCAGCAAACATTCGACAATAGTTGAACCTCACTTTCATTTTATTAAAGCGTACTGCCACACCAATTATGATCTCCTACTACTGTATTTATGAAGGCACATATATGACTGATCAAACAATATTACAATATCGTAAAATATCCTTAAGAATCGTACCGTATTGTGTTTGTAACAGAAAGGTATTGAGACATCAAAACCAACAAATACTTGGGTCATACAAAGCTTGAAGCTTGAACTGTTCGAATTGTTCAATCGTCGGAATTGTCTTGGAAATATTCCAAAAGCTACTTATTATCATATCATACCAACGTCAATGCCAACAAATCGAAAACAAAACGGATATCCTAAAATTTTATGTAATATTTTCCACCTATGCAGAACTACGGTGATTATTTTCATTTGTATCTCTCCATGAGTAAAATCGAAACCAAGTTTCGATATCGCAGCACTAATTAAACATGCAAATTGGCCTGTCTGGAAATATCGAACTAATGCATTAATGCAGTAAATGTTGGCATTAATCTAAGTGCTTATGCATCGGATACATGAATATTCGCATGCGAATTTCTGAAGAAAGATTTATAAGAAGAATATTGTATTATCGCTTGTATTACGAGTCTATCAGCTTTTAATAATACTTGAATATATTGTAAGTTTCAGAGAGATGCTATTTCCTATTTGCAAGTGCAGAATAGATACAGAACAGAATACAGAAATAGATGCTTATAAGTAGCGTTTGTTCAATATTTATATAAAATTTTCCATATTTATATAGCTATACTGCAGCATGGAACGTGATCTTGATCTCTTTACATATTTAGTAGATTAAAGATTGAAAATCGCCTAACGTGATAACTTTTAACATATTTAGTAGCACGAGAGAATTAAAAAAAAATAGAGGAAAGGTTCATCCTTTTAATCCAGGAAGGCCAGTCACATCGACAGAAATCAGTATTGCTCTAAAAATAGCATTTTCCGATGCGGCTGCAAAATAAGGGGCCAGAAGTTTTAAACAGTGCACATGTTTTAAAAGACTTGAGTGTATATTGCGCATCGGATATATCATTTTCACTCTTCAATTGGATAATTTAAGATTTCGTGTCAACGTATTCTGTATCGAACTTTTCGCCGAATGAGGCTGCCTTAGTGGCATAAAGTACGTTGTACGTTTTTCCGTGTATTGCGTTTTCTTACACTTTCCGCAACTGTATCACGAAGCGCAGCTGTTCCAAAGCCGCGCTTTCGAGAAGTATCGACTGTAATCGTCTATTTTTGTCGGATTATCTGCAATCTTCGCTTTACTTTGTATATGTAGATGTGTACGTACGTGAGAGTGTAAGGAATATCACGTGTACGTACAGATCAGTCGCCATGAGCCGAGTCTACCTTCTCGAAGTTGAGGTACAATACATTAGCACTGCATAGCAAAGAAAATATCGTCTTGCGACGTGAGAATCTATTTGATATTAGCAAATCGAAAAGAGAAAAGAGCTTATAAACTAAGCTTAATGTCAGAGCGTTTGCTGAATGACGAGTAAGACATATCTACTTAAGAACTGTATCAAGTTGCCCGGTCTTGAATATTCCTCGGTTTCAAAGCACATACGTTCCTAACGAAGGCTATTTTTGTAATTAGCAACATGCGCGCACGCCCGCGCTAATGCTTTTAAATATATATTAATTATGCAAAATATATTATTATTACAGACGTGACTGAGTTTTTATTAAAATATTCTCTTCATTGTATACATATGCAGAGATTTAATATATAAATTTATTAGTTTATATATATATTTATATTAATATATAAACTTATTAGTTTATATATATTTATATTAATATATAAACTAGATATTTCAGTTTATTCGACGCTTGCACGCGTCAAAATATTCTGTATTCTACTAAGAATAATACTGTTAGTACATGCACAATTTTCAGGATAATACGGAGGATCTATCGACATGATGTTTTCAATCACCAAGGCATCGCCTTCCTCTCTAACTGGAAATCGATTGTCCAGCAATAACTGCATAACTATATTCTTCCTTTTAGTCATCGCCGTCAACGAAAGCTTCGTGTTTACGGGTAAAAACAATTCCGGCACATCGGTTTTCGCTTCCGACGTGACTTCGATATTCTCGATGGCATGACCAGATATTATTTTCAATTTATATTGTGTGGATTCGCCCGACTGTAGAAGCACAATGCTGCAAAATAATATATCGTTATTTATAATTAAACAAATCAAAATCCTGATTTTAACAGGATGTTTCATGTCGTAGAATTGTTTTACAACTACTTGTTTAATCGATATAAAAGTCAATGAAATTAATTAGGCTCCTAACCTTTCTGACACTGGATCGATTGTGTAAATGACTCCGCACTGGACATTTCCATCTTTCATCGTTATCTTAACTTCCTTTTCGACGTAACTAATAAATAACGTCGGATCATTTTTATAAATTTTATGAGAAAAATTCGTGTCTTCTGTTTGTTCACTCATTGAAACTAGTAAACAAGAGTCGACAATGCACTGTTAAATCGATTGTAAAAATTGACTAATACTAATCCATCAATGAGTTGTATTAGAAGAATAAAAATTTCTAATCAGCTGTCAAGTGATATAAAACATTAACGCTATTTATTCAAAGATGGTATGTACGTATCGACTCGAGCATCAAAACTGTCACGAGTGCAACGCGCTCCATTGACTCGTGACGTCACCTTCAATCACGAACAGGTGACTGTTTCACTCGGTGCAGAAATACAGAAAGTGCGAGTGGAACGAACAAATTTTGTGACCGATAAACTGCTATGTAAAGATCTTTCTAAGAAATTAACTTCGTTCATCGTAGCGCAGCAGAACCGTAATTGAATCCATCTGTGTGTGATAAAACTATATAACCAATTTAATGAGTGCACCTAACCTATAAAGTTTGCGAGAATGGTGATATATGGTGTTTACATTGTGTCAAAGTCCGGTGGCTTGATTTTCAATCATGATCACAATGTCCCGAAAATTGAAGTGGAGAAGTCTTTTAATTATCCACTAGATATTAAACTAAATTACGAGAACAAAAAGGTGACGGTAGCCTTTGGACAAAGAGATGGGATAAATGGTAAGGATGTGTGTGATTCAGTTAAGATAGATAAATTCCGAGCTCTGCTTTGTTGATTGGATACTAAAATTGGAAAATCATTTGTGATGTCATTTTAGTACATGATTACTAAGAGGATTGCGCCAAATATTTTCAGTGGGTCACGTATTGACGACAGTAAACGGAACTGCGATCAATGGACGCGAGCTCGAAGATGGAAGAGACGTTTTGGAGATGCTGGAGCAACCGGAAAGTTTCCCGGTAACGTTAAAGTTCGGTCGGGCGAAGATGACAACGAACGAGAAGATATTTCTAGCTTCAATGTTCTACCCGCTGTTTGCTATCGCGAGCCAACTAAGTCCGGAACCACGAAGCTCCGGCATTGAGGTCCTCGAAGCGGACACATTCCGTTTATACTGCTTCCAGACGCTAACGGGTATTAAGTTCATGATAGTAGCGGAACCGTCGCAGCCAGGCATGGAAATCTTGTTGAAGAGAGTGTACGACTTGTACGCGGACTATGCACTAAAGAATCCATTTTATGCGTTGGAAATGCCCATTCGGTGTGAACTATTCGAAACTAATCTACAAGCATTACTAGAAACGGTTGAAAAATCGGGAATAAGCAACGTTTAGGCCGTTATGTGTAACCTAAGGCTGTTGTCTAAAGCTTGATATTTATGTCGGAAAGATAATGTTATAAAATGTTGGATCAAGTAACGTGAACTCCAAAAAAACAAGAGAAACTTGATTGTAATAACATTTATTATCTAGGAATGTAAGAAATATAAAACCTTACGTACAATATGAAACAATATTTTCTATCAGTAATATACTCTGAAAAATTTGGTTTGCTTTGCTCAATATGTGTATCCATATATTATATATTAAGACATGTTTCTTTCTGATATTTTTATTTCAGACATAGCTGTCAGAAAATATTCTAGACATTAGCCTAAAGATCTTACGATTTATGGCACCACGTTCCATTGTTTCTTTAAATCAGGCTCTTCAATCTGCGATAATAAAATGTTTTAGCATGTTCGAAGGTCATAACATTTAGGACCAACTGACGTTACAGTTACGTTACCTTCATTGTTAAATTATCTACACACGCATTACGTATACGTGCAGCAGTCGCAGGGGCATCGAGTCTAAAGTGACCATGAATGTTTATATCTTTACGTGCAGCTTTGATTGCCTCCTTAATAGCGAAAAACGCGGATGACGCCAGGAACAGCGGTGGTTCGCCGACGGCCTGTAAATGTTACACCGTTAATAATTTCTCTTTCTTAAATTAAACTGTATTCTATTACGTAACATAGGTATGTATATAGAAAATAAAGAATATTTATGCATAAAACTATATAAAACGTATATCAAAGAGAGAATCGTACTTTAGAAGAATACACTGCTCTTGGATTGGAGGCTCCCTTTAACAAGGAAACGTTAAATTCTTGCGGTATGTCTGTGAAACCCGGTAATTTGTACACGCCAGGACCTCTGCTGAATAAAATTCCTGTGGGTGAATAGACCATTTCCTCCAGAGTGAACAAACCGTATCCTTGGACAAAAGCACCTTCGACCTGCCCTATATCGATGGCTGGATTTAAGCTCTCCCCCAAATCCATGACGATGTCTGATCGCAGGACCTGCATATCGATTTGAAGACATTATCGTTATATTTATTTTGCATCTTAAAGTCCACTACACTGACACTCGAGATTAATGCAATATTAATTTTTTTTTTAAAGTACCTGGTGGTCTCCAGTGAGACAATCGACTTCAACTTCGGTACAGGCAACGCCATACGTAAAGTAATTAAACGGATTTCCTGAATTAGTCTCGAATGAGTATCCGATTTCAGGGGTTCGGTAAAAGCCCGTAGCGGACAAACTTATCCTCTGAAAATATGCCTCCCTTATCCAATCTTCCCATTTACCCTCTGGATTTCTATCTATTATCGGTTGTAATCGTTTCATAATTTCCTTGCACGCATTCTGCGAATTAATATCGAATTTAGTCATTGTCTATGTGCGTACAGTAAAATTATTATTTATCTTCATTACCATAATGGCCATGCCGTTAAGATCGGATCCACAACTCGCTGCAGTAGCAGACGTATTGGGAACTTTGTCAGTAGCAGTTTCAGTGATGTATATCTTGTCTGGATTTACTTTTAGCTCTCTGCTGGCGACCTGACACAACGTAAGATTTGGTTTAATTTGATCGTTGTAAAAATCACAATTGTTTAACTTGATTCAAATATTTCTGATTTTCTGTAATTTTTTCAGGTAATATCTCTTGGATTAATTAAAGAATCTACATGGACAGAAAGTGGTTTGCTAAATTTAGAATGCCGTATTATATTCCAGAGGAAGAAATGAGATGTAGACGTTATTCATACTTGAATCATCTTTATATGCAAGCCTTGTCCCATTTCAACGCCACTGTGGCTGAGCAGTACCGAGCCATCGGTATAGATGTGTACCAAAGCACCCGCTTGATTCAGGAATGAAGCGGTGAAAGCTATACCAAACATGGTAGGTACAACTGCTAAACCCTTCTTCTTAAATCGGTTCTCTCTACAAAATTTATTGTAGATTTTATTAATTTAAACTTTAGTCGACAGCTACGTTAATAACAGTTTGCGTAGCACAGGAGGCAATTAATATGCACTTGCCTATTGTAACGTTGGACTTCCACTATTCTTTCATTATATTGAGAAGACATTAGACATTGGCGCCAGCAATGATCTAAAGTACAATTGATAAGTCGCTGATTGTAGTGCGTTACATCACCTTCCCTGTACAGATTTAGTTCGGACAACTGTCGCGAAAACAAATAATTTAAGTTAAATATACACTCAATGTTTATATACAGGGTGTTTCCTAAGTAAGTAGACAAACTTAAAGAGGATATTCCTTGGCTTATTTCAAGAAGAAAAGGTCATATAAACATATGTCCTAAACTGCTTTGTTTTCCAAAAAAAAGTATCTGTCATTGTAAATACGTCTTGCTTGACGAGCGTTTCCATTAGCAAGACCGTATACGAAATGCGTATCTGCCATTTCGGCGTTTGTGTAATTTACCATAATTAATAAAATTACTAAACTTAATAGGAACTAATAAAGTTTGCGTCAAAGATAACGTGATAGCAGTGATGCCGGATAGCGTGCTTTTGCAGTACGAGTCAACAGCGGTGGGGATGGAGTGGGAATGGTCTCGCGGCGGCCGCGCGGCGCAGTCTGAAACGAGTGTTCACTTGCGGCGCCGCGAGACCATCCCCACTCCATCCCCATCGCTGTTGACTCGTACTGCAAAAGCACGCTATCCGAAAAGTGAACGAAAACAGTGATGTACTTTTTTTGGAAAACAAAGCAGTTTAGGACATATGTTTATATGACCTTTTCTTCTTAAAATATGCCAAGGAATATCCTCCTTAAGTTTGTCTACTTACTTAGGAAACACCCTGTATACTCGTATTATTAACTTTCTAATACTGCTAGAAACATTACCTTGACGACGTCCAACTTCAAGTAATCGGCGATTTGCCGAATAATAGTTTCAGCCACGAACATGCCTTGAGGTCCACCAAAACCTCGGAAAGCTGTATTCGACGGCAAATTTGTTTTGCATACGTATCCATATATCTCTATAACTGGAATTCTATATGAATTTTGACAGTGGAACATGGCGCGTTCTAACACCTGGAGATATTCAACAGAATGATTTTTTCTTTCATTTTCCGAATCATTTCTTCAATTTCAGTTGACGTTGTTACTTACTGACGCCGACAGATCGTGGGAGTAGCCTGCATTATTATATATGTATATTTTTACTGCTTCGATCAAACCATCATCGTTGAATCCAACTTTGTATTTGAATAAAAAGGGATGCCGCGTTCCACTTATCATCATGTCTTCGTCTCTGTCTAGCATGCAACGAACTGGTTTCTGCAACCTACATTTTTTCTCTTTTTTTAATGACATAAATTGACCGTATACAGGGTGGCCCATTTTAATTTATACAGTCGATTTTTTAAAAAACTAAAAGAGATACGAAAAAATGTTTCAGACAAACATGTCACGATTTCGAGGGGGACATAAGATGATACCATTGGTTTGAAAATCGAAAAGTAAGTAACCTTTGTCTGAAACATTTTTCCGAAAAATGTCATCTTATGTCCTTAAAATGATCTTCAAGATGAGTTTTGAGGACATTTTAAGGACATAAGATGACATTTTTCGGAAAAATGTTTCAGACAAAAGTTACTTACTCTTCGATGGAGAATAAGAATCTGCAATAAAAAGTTGGGGTTTCAATTTAAGAAATTGAAGGTGATCTTCGCGTGACCTTCAAACGACCATTCAAGGTCAAACCAATGGTATCATCTTATGTCCCCCTCGAAATCGTGACATGTCTGTCTGAAACATTTTTTCGTATCTCTTTTAGTTTTTTAAAAAATCGACTGTATAAATTAAAATGGGCCACCCTGTATATTTATATATTATTTATTGCTGTCTAAGAATCTTTTTACTGTATCCTTTTTTAAAAAAACTTTTTTACTCACCTGTGTGCTGCAAACGCTACAGGTACTGCGAGTAATGCTGCACGGGACTCCTTCCCGCCGAATCCACCGCCTATGCGCTTTACGCGAACGTTAACTCTATTGATGTGTATATTTAAAACGTGAGCAATCAGTTTTTGTACTTCGGTGGGATGTTGCGTGGAACAAAATACCTCCAGCTCATCTTCTTCACGAGGTACCGCTATGGTAGCGTGCGTTTCCAAATAAAAGTGTTCTTGGCCGCCCATGCGTATTTCTCCTTCTAAAACATGGCTCGCTTGCGCAAATGCTTCCTCCGCGTCGCCTTTAATGATGGTTCTTGGGCAGCCAGGGAAGAACGATTCGTGTTCGATAGCATCCTAAGCAAGAAAGCAGTTCACATATTTGTTACCGCGTCTTGGTTGACGAACAGTCTCTTTCGTAGTTTTGCATTAGTTTTCTTCTATCACTAGAATACCTCAATGGATATGATAATAGGATCTATGTTCTCGTATTCTATTTCAACCATCCTTGCTGCGGTTTGAGCGGTCATCTGATTCGTAGCGACAATGGCACCAACTACCTGACCCTGACTGGTCACCTGAGGAGAAATTGCGAAACAGTTCTTCATAATTTATTCTTTTCATCACTTTGTGCGCATATCACGTTTCAGTGAACCCGCTTCATACGTATATATGTACTTCGCTTTATAGGAACGTACCTCCTCTGAGATAAATATCTCTTCGTCGTGGAACACGGGGCCCACCCACCTTCTGTCTTCCGCTATGTCCTTCGAAGAGAAAAATGACACAACTCCTTTCATGGACAGTGCCTTGGTGGGATCAACTTGGAGAATACGCGCGTGTGCCCTAGTGGAGAGGACTAGCGCCAAGTATAATTCCTCCGCACATCTCGGCATGTCGTCGCAATACACCGCTTCCCCCGTTGCTTGCTTCAACGCGCTAGAGTGCACGATGGGACGTCCTATCAAGTCCTGCATCTCTTGATTTTTGGGCACCTGTTCGAGTGACACGATAGAGTTGAGCAAACTATAATTCTTTCTAGTACGTTAGACAGGAATTCAACGGAAATTTGCCAGTATTTGAATGAGAATATTACCACTTGAAAATATTGCGAGCTCTTTGGCGCTTTGTAATGGAAGCAGTCGGACACGCTCTCTAGTTCCTTTGGCAAGGCCTCCACGTCGGCAACAGTTTTCGATAACGCCTTAGAAATATGCACGAATGCCTTGAAGAACAAACTGCAAAATATGTGACGTTAATCGTGATGCGTTTCATTAATTTATGTCGCAATTATTAACGTTAGCTAATACCTGAGAGTGAGAGATCGGCGATATTTAATCATGCCACCTGGTGCGTCGTCCGTTAACGGTAATTCCTCGAGTAGGGAATCATAAACCTCTTCCAAAGTCGTTTTATCCCATTTTCTGAAATGTAATCAGACTTGATGTACGATCCTTAACTTAAACTTATATAATCATCATCATTAATGCAATTCTGATCTTACCTTCCGATCATTTTCTGACACGCCTGTCTCGCTAAGATGGTGGTAGGTGCCATCCCGCCAAACGCAATATGCGCCTCCTGCACTACGCTCGTATCCGGGGCAAAATACACATTTAGAGCCATATTGACTATGGCGATGTCATCATCGCGTCTTTTCGCTTGCTTGTAGGCAATAAAATATTGAGTCTGCAAAAATATTGCGAGAATCGTTAAAATTAATTCTGTTGCATTTGCACATTATTATTCTTACCTGTTTTGTAAAGGGGATGTCGATAGAGACTAGTACTTCCTCGGGGAAAAGGACATTACGTCGGTATCCGATGAAAAATGTATGATCCATTGGAATCGTCCTACTGCCGTGCTTTAAACTGCACACATTTAATTTGACACCGGCAGCCATAAAAATCGGATTTAAATCCGATATCGGGCTTCCGGTCATTATGTTGCCGCCGACAGCCTAATTATTCGAGAAAGAGATTTATCACTCGAGTCAAAAATAACGTATTGCAATGCATGAAGAAACTCGTACTCACTGCAACATTTCTTATCTGTTTTCCAGCAAACCAGTGTAACATATTTATTATTTCCGTGAAGACCCTCGTACTGTATTCTATTAGAAAAATATCGCGGATTATCTATCCGTTAGATATGCGGTGTCAAGTAAAAATAGTGTTGCAGAAATTATTAAATGAGAACATGTAACACGTGTACGCGTCTGCCTTGTATGTATTTCTATGTACTAAATTATGATTAAAATATCATGATGGATTTTATTTCAAATTTCTAGCATATTACCAGGCTTCCTCTTGACATAATATCTCAATGTGTCCTCCAATTCAGCCAAAGTCACGCTCGCACCCACTCTCAATGTCCTGGGTGTTTCAACAATTTGATGCAGTTCTTTTATCTGCGTTGGTTGTATAAGTACAGGGTACACCAAATGTTTAAATTTCGTCTCGACTCCTGCAATGCATAAATAATTATACGTGTGTATCACACGACAGATGCTTCCGGTTATTTTTCCATCGCGATACAAAAAAATACGAACCGATTTCTGTGTTACCAATGACTATTTTGGCGTTTGGATACTGGTCCTTGAGACTAAGCAGTGTTCTGAATTTTGTCGGTCTGTACCAAGTAACATCTGCACCTTTTATTATCAGATATTGTTCATCTAATTCGGATTGAAGCTGCGCAACGAAAACTATGTTATTACTTCTATCTTATTAATTTGCATCGTGTTGCAGCATTTAATACAAAACCTTTTTGGTGTAATAAAAACTTGCCTTCAATACCGGTGGAAATATTGGTTCCTGAGTGGGATCGTACGGGCAGAATTCTTTGGAATTAAATATTTCAGTTGGTTCCGACGTGAAAGCTCTTTTGCAGCAAGCATCACCCATTGAGCAAACTCTCGTGTTATCCGTCTCTTTGTTCCGCACATCGGCCATTAATTGCGATTGTTCCCATTCTTCCGTAAAAGTTCTGAAGCCTTCTATAATCGGTCTGTATCCTGTACATCTGCACAGATTACCTGAAAATATTATATAAGTGTACAAACGGAATATCATGTAAATGTAATACCCCAGTAAGCAAAATGTGTGCAATCTGCCAGCAGATTGGCAACAGATTGCTGCAGAAGTCGATAGCAAATTGGCATCCGTTATGTCCGCATTAGGATAGTGATCTGCCAGCAGAGCCTGCTAACAGACTCCGACGGCAGATTGGCGGCAGAAACCGAGCAGGATCTGTTAACATTTGACGGCAGATTGACGGCAGAAACCGAACAGAATCTGCAGCTTCTGGCCATTCATATTTACGATATATTAAAGCATGTGTTTACTTTTAACACACTATAAATTGGCATTTTATATTACCACGTGTTAAAAGAACGCATTTGTTTGTTTGTTAAATTAAAGTACATTTGGCTTGATGTGTCTTTCTGACAGTTCGTTGCATAATCCCTCTCTTATTGTTAATTTATTCTAATCCGAAGTCCGAATTTTGCTTTCGAACTTCAGATTGCTCGTGGCGCGCGTGAACTACATGGACGTTGTCCATGGGAGCCTCTGTGCCGCGAGTGCAAAAATTTTCAGAAAAATTAATATTATCATGCCAAGGCGCGTATATTAACTTATATAACCGTTAGGCTAAATCTTAACATCGAGTAAGAACTCGACGTGTGCACCGCATAGCGGTGCGCAGCGAAAACGCGTATTCATAGCCGTGTAAATTTGAATACCGTCAAAAGCTGCGGATCCTGTTCGGTTTCTGCTGCCAATCTGCTGTCAGATTCCGCGCGCGCAGATCTTGCTCGGTTTCTGCTGCCAATCTGCCGTTAGATTCCGCGTGCGCAAATCTTGCTCGGTTTCCGTCGACAATCTGATTCGAGCCATGTTTGCAGATTCTGCTCGGTTTCTGCCGCCAATCTGTTCTTAGATTTGTGAGCAAGCTCCGTTACATTTCTGGCACCAATGTGTCGAATTAATCGTTAATAACAACTTCCGTATCAAATTTGTTGTCTTTTGGCTGGCAATAGTTGATAGCAGATAGTTAGCATCATCCGCTTTCGGTAGACTTGGCTATCTGGGACGTTTAGCTGCTCGTTACCTTGAAACGCAATTTCTAAATTCTCCATGGTCGGTTTCGGTATGCTGCGTAACAAAGCGTACATAGACATGACTATGCCAGGTGTACAAAATCCGCATTGTGATCCGTGTGCTTTGGCGATGCGTTCCTGCACGGGATGCAATTTCGTCCTCGCGCTACCGATGCCTTCTACGGTGGTTACAGCTAGACCATGCACGGCGCATATCGGTGTTAAGCATGCGTTAACAGCCAAATGACTGTTTTAATTCATGTCAGATTTTATCTTGTAAGGAAATAAATCCATCGTAGAAAATGATAGTCAAGGTGTCATTGCGTGCACGTTATTTTATACAAAAAGGATACATAATTTTGCCAGTAGCGCGGTCACACTTTGAAATCATGACAGTACAGGCTCCACAGCCTCCTTCTGCGCAGCCGAGTTTTGTACCAGTTAATTGAACTAAATCATTAAAATTAAGGAAAAATTTTAATGATTTTAATGGTAAAAAAAGGTCGATATTTTTACTATCTTATATTATTTTTATGTAATAATGTATTGATAAATACGTAAAGGATACGTTTGTTACGAAGGTACCACAAGAGTGTCCATTGCGGATCTACATTCCTATCTATCACCTGAATAATATCAAGAATGTTTTTATATTTGATTGTATAAATTACAAGCAACAATAAGTTTGTCATCATACCTCTCTTCCGTTTACGTAGAACACAAGGACATTTGTTATTTGTGATTCATAAAACGATAAATTGTTTTCGTCAGACTCGTTAGCAATTCCATTCCCGTTAATTTCAATAGAAGACATTTTCTCAATTAGTTTTGTTCTTATTTTCAGATTAATGTATTCCTGTGCTCCTTCAATGTATCACACGCTGTAACACATCTGTATCAGTATACCTGCAAGAGACATATGTATTACATGTAGTACCATGGTACATGGTATACGAGGACCCTCTGTCTATGGAGTAAGTATGACAGGCGTTTAAACAATTTTACCTTGCACGTGCAATCACGATATCAATCATCTTCGTATTACGCAATGTAATAGTAATAAAAATCATTATATTTCTTGATTGGCAAGGGTAAACAATGTAATCACAAATAATGTACTTGACTTAGATGACTTGACGAATTAGACACACATACACGTGCGTACGTATGTATACATCTTTGCTCCGATAATAACATTTTTTTAAATTCGTTATCGCACTTTCTTTCATGCCAACCGGATGGACATGATAAACATATAAATAAAAATTTGGTATTTTCAATAATTATGAAAATTGTATCGCCTGTTTTGCGTAATTGACTCAATTTTTCTACTATCACCTACCCGACTTCCACCACTGCGAAGCGAATTATAACTGATTAAATTGAACTTGAAAAGACGCGACAGTTCACATATGTATATATAATGTAGCCCCTTGTAACAAGTGGAACAATACACAATAGAGTTAGAAGTGTTTTCAACAAGAAGTAACAATAGTGTTTTGAACAAGAAGTAATGACCATCAATTCTTAGTAATCTGTTTAAAATCTCTAAAGGAATTCTTTATAGCTTTCATTAATTGCATTAAATCAAATTTGTGAAACAAATAATTATAACAGTTTAATTAAAGATTTAGATTTATTTTATATACAAAAAAACATGTGTATGTGTAATTTTATTACAAATATGTCGCCAAAATTGCTAACACACGCACACATATGTGCACACAGCAAGCACATGTTTATATATATATATATATATATATATATATATATGCTTATAAAGAATTGTTTACGAGTGCATTGCACCTTCCTCTGTCTTTATCTTTATCTTATTTAAAATTTATACGTGATGCGATAAAGTCAAAATAAAAGATGAACCAGTAATCCCGATAAAATGTCATCTCTTATCATGTTCATTTGTCTGCGACTTGTTTTTGTCCTCGGAATGAATAGAATTACAAAATTTAGGACAATGGCGAGAAAACTTCATTTTAAATAATTATGCGTTGTATTTTTCTCAGTATAAAATCATATTAATCTCATATAAAAACACTCCAATGAATTAAGAAAAAAATATGTACTTATTAAATATATATATATATATATATATATATATATATATATATATATATATATATCATTACTTTGCATACATGTTTCTATGGAAATTATTTGTACTAAAATTCAATTCAGCATCCAATTTAGCATACAGAATGTGAAACGGAATGATAAGAATAGTTAATTCTTACATAACGAATATAGAAACATCTTATCTGATGAAAATGATTAATATGTTCACACGTTTTACAGTTTTTCTAATAGCCTTCTTATCTGATTTTTTGTAAAAAGATGTATGCATTTACACATATAAGAAATACGTTGTTGATAACATACATACGTGCATTTTATCATACATTGATGTCTTGTACATTATTATACATTGTAACTTTCGCACGAACAACAAATTCCTACAAAACATCAACCAAGAGGACTTTTAGAAAAACCGTAAAGGCCCTTGCACAATAGGCGATAGCGATAGGCGAATTGGGAAATCTTATTGCTATTGCCTGTTTCTGTTTTCCATTCTGCATTGGCATATGCATTTTCTAGTGTTGGAATTCTCTGTCTCTATTACTGTGTTTTCGCTATCGCTATTGCTTTATGCTATTGCCTCTGTTATTTTTCTATCGCTATCGCTATTGGCTATTGTGCAAGAGCCTTAAGATGTGTTAATGTAATAATTATTCTCACTGGAAATAAGATCTTCTTGACACTAATAAATACGAATATTTTAAGGTAACAGCTAATACTTATCGCGATACTCGTCGAAAAGACAAAAGGATGCTACTAGCGGGCAGTCCGTACGGAACGTTACAATTGTCGGCGATTAAATAATGTGTAGCGCAAACATTGGTATACGGGTGAGTGCAACGTACGTATCGATGTTTTGTAGAAAAAAGGTCATACACACCGTGTCCGTTCTCCGTTCCCATGCAACGTAACGGCACTTTACTTGGAGCGATCGCGCTCTCGCCCGACGTCACTGCGCTCGTTGTACGCTCTAAACTAGTCAAGCGGATCCGCAATAAGCGTGCCACGAGGGTTATCGTCGTGAGATATACTATATCTACTGGCTGACGTATTAGTGATGAGCCTGTAGACTCATGAGAAAATAAGATGCCTAAAGATTCTTCGCAAAACGCGCTCCTATTTTCTTTATCAGAGAGACCAAACAACAGTCGAAGGAACAAACAACTCTCCTCGCGCTCCGGCGATATAGACGACGTATTGGAATCGATGTTTTATCAAAGTATATCATAGCGAAGAGCGCGTTCAGAGAATCGTTCGAGATAAACCGGAGGAGAAAGACTGATGAAATGAAATTGAAACGAAATTCTACGATACGTGAGTTGTGCAATCTCGTTTTATTGCGAAGGCATCGCCGCACTGGAATGCATAACGTTCCAAAACAACAACCATATCGGCATCATAACGGCGGTGGTGACGTTGTAGAACCAATTGCCGTAAACCATGGAGTCGATGACGGTGAACACGAGCGCTTGCTTGTTGGCGCGATAACCCCTGAGAAGCAAAGATATCGCGGTATCGTTAGGGAAGTTCAGATACGTGTAGCCCATCACGACGATCGCCGCCGTGACGAACGGATGTAACGCGATCCAAGCGATGTACTGGAAATTGCGGAATCTAAAAAATATAAAACAAAATGCCATTAGTGATTGTTATGGATATATATATATATATATCGAAATTATTTCTCATTAATTCCATATATATATATATATATACAGGGTGGCCCATTTTAATTTATACAGTCGATTTTTTAAAAAACTAAAAGAGATACGAAAAAATGTTTCAGACAGACATGTCACGATTTCGAGGGGGACATAAGATGATACCATTGGTTTGACCTTGAATGGTTGTTTGAAGGTCACGCGAAGATCACCTTCATTTTCTTAAATTGAAACCCCAACTTTTTATTGCAGATTCTTATTCTCCATCGAAAAGTAAGTAACTTTTGTCTGAAACATTTTTCCGAAAAATGTCATCTTATGTCCTTAAAATGTCCTCAAAACTCATCTTGAAGATCATTTTAAGGACATAAGATGACATTTTTCGGAAAAATGTTTCAGACAAAAGTTACTTACTTTTCGATGGAGAATAAGAATCTGCAATAAAAAGTTGGGGTTTCAATTTAAGAAATTGAAGGTGATCTTCGCGTGACCTTCAAACGACCATTCAAGGTCAAACCAATGGTATCATCTTATGTCCCCCTCGAAATCGTGACATGTCTGTCTGAAACATTTTTTCGTATCTCGTTTAGTTTTTTAAAAAATCGACTGTATAAATTAAAATGGGCCCACCCTGTATATATGGAATTAATGAGAAATAATTTCGATCACGCTCACCTGGACGCGGAGCCGCGATGCGGCATTATCAGAAGGATAACCGGTACATATACAACCGCTGTTAATAACGCTAGCGAGAAATTGTGCATGGCCACGCACATCAACGCAGTGGCCAATTCGATCGATGCGATAACGCAGACGAGCGATACAGTTTCGTATTTGGTCGACCTACAAATTATATTTCCATATAATATGGTTCACTACGTGCATCAAGCATGTATTAAAATCCTCTTTATGTCTTACCTCCTCCAACAACAACGCCACAACAACGTGAGGATCGTGATAAAGGCGAAACTGGCGTACAGCGAGTCCTCCGTACGTAAATTAAACATCGTCGACCCGAGCATAGTGAACAAACGAGGAGACGCCATTACTAGTACTCCAAACATGTGCGCCCATAACACTTCAGACGCGATGCTTCCAATGTCGAGTTCTTCAACCTGTTCCAAAAAAATTAGCAATATTTCAGATACCGCGATTCAATTCGTAAGCGTATCGGCCGAATGTAAAATAATTTAATACCACATTCGACGAATTATGTTTATTTGTTTTCGTTTCGTTTGAGCTGGTGGTCGATGTCTGCAATCTTTGCCAGATAGAAAATGCCTTTATAAATACACTAGCGATTATTAGCACCAAAGGCCGCATGTATAATCCTGCATAACAATTTTTCACGGTTCAATTCAGATTACGAGGTAAAATTTCGACCTGAATTTATTCTGTTTTCTTACCAATAGAAATGTAGCGATCAGTAGAAGGCAACAGATAGAAGAAATACGACTGATGGAAACGCTCCAATAAATTATTGAGTGATCGCACTATACTCTCTACTACGCGTCCTATCTGATAAAAATTTGCTTCTGTCTCTTTCCCAGATTTCTCGAAGCCTTCTAACGTAATCGCTTCTATGCCAAATCTGTTAGGGAATTGTAATTAAACGCTTTTAATTACGCATTTGCGCCTGTTTGTTCGCTTCTGTTTGTTCACTCATTTCCGGGTTAAATTATAAACTCTCGTATTAATGTTTAATTAGAAAAGATTGTCGTACCTGTGAAAGAGTCCATGGTTACCAGTTGGAATCCCAGTGGCTTGCGTCGCTATCATGCTCATTAATGTATTAAAATGATACCACCAGCTTTTGATTTTATCTCTGTAATTAACGTCAAATCGACGCTGGAAAGACTGTCGAATTCCTTCTTTCGCTATCATATTTTGCGCTAAATTAAAGAGATCTAAATTCGGCAGTTGCCCGTTCAGTCCTTCTATCTAATTACATAAAATTAATAATATTAATAAATTAATATTATTGATTAAATTGATTTAATACTCTGTCGTACGTTTCTTGCCGGCTTAAAGTGTTATATTCACCTTGACATCAATCGATGCGATTTTCAACGCGTGGAACTCGAGATTGATCGCAGCTTGAATGGATCCAGCCCTTCCCGATAAATCTCCTGCCATTAATACTCCCTCTTGACCACTAGTAACGCCATGATACGCATCCAACCATGCCTGCATGCCTAACTGCTCGTGTTCCGTCACAAGAAATATTATATCCTTCGCCCAATACTTTTGTTCTATAAACGTATGATTAACATAGTCAAATATGAGCCTCTCAAAATCCACAATTCAAATACTGAAATATACATCAGGGAGATCACACATCACGCACCCAACAGTAATGTAACGTTACAGAAACTTACTTCTACAAAACTTGGCAAACGCCAATAGAAGCGCTACCGAAGGGGCCGTATCTAAATAAATACTGTTGATAGGTCTATAAGGTACACTGACTACGATAGCCTCAGTACTGGATGCTCGTGGAGCTCTAACAATGCCATAAACATTCTGGCCTGTAAACTGTAAAACATTACAATTGCGACACTTGTGTATGTGTGCAAATTAAGAAACTGTGCGTCATCCTTATTTAACACCGGAGTCATTACTGTACCTTTTGTTCTTGGAATGGATAAATTAGGGAGAAGTTATGCGTGAACACATCTAAATGAAGCTGGCTAAACTTCGCCGAAAGCCATGCGTAAGGCATGCCATCTGGATACCGCTTCATCTCGTGGACCAATTCATGATAGTATTGCTTTGACGTATGCTCCAGATTACTCTCTTTCGTGACTAGCCCGGGCAACAGAGCGTTCTCCGAAAAATAGGTACCTAGAGGTCAAATTTGGATCAATCTTCAAATTATGCAAAATTATTTCATTAAAAAAATTATTACATTTAATTCTAATTTATTTCTATTCTATTTTAATTCTATATTAACATGGTGCTTTCACATCGCAAAGACCTACCGTCGTTAAATGCCGGTAACGCCAAGAGCATCAACCACACAAGTCCACCCACGTATAACACGAAGCACAGTGGCTTCTCCCATTGTAATATCAATTTGATGATTTTACCAGTTCCAGCTCGGGGATCCGTCAGCAAACCCATCTCCCTCTCGTCTCATGCGATTTAAGTAATCTCGAATTCAGAGCTAACCTCTTTACTCGTCACAATAACATTGACACATAACCTAGCAAAGACGCGATCGTAACTTC
Organism: Ooceraea biroi; assembly: GCF_003672135.1. NCBI lineage: Eukaryota > Metazoa > Arthropoda > Insecta > Hymenoptera > Formicidae > Ooceraea > Ooceraea biroi. The sequence continues at coordinate 3,602,590 of NC_039517.1, read as the reverse complement.
GCTTCGATCGATGACACGATGCGCTGATTACGTCACGATCTTCGTGTGATGCAACTTCACGGGCATCAGTAATTTATTGCCTATTTGCTGTCTATCAACCGCACGGATTTAATTGCTGTTTAATTAGTTTATTATCTGATTACTTTCTAACGCTCGCGGCGTAACTTGTCACAAGTGCACACAGTTACGCAACAACCGAGATAGTAAGCAAGGTGCAACAAATACGCCTGATAGAGAGAAGTTTCACGGGCGGGAAACTTCTGCGATACAAACGAAATATTTCAGAACAGGCAGACCCGTAATGCATCGTCCGTCAAACGCATTTCGGATCGATATGCACGTTGAAAGATACTTCCTAACCCTGACACTTCTGCAGATCTTGGAGTCGACCGTCGCAGATGCAAGTAATGAAATAGATCACATAAACATTTCAGAACGACAATTCAACTGACAGCCGAGACTTTTCTTAATAGACATTTTCAAACTTCCATATACATCTCCCAGGCAGCACACATTGGTTTCAAAACCGTTTCATAACCATTTTATTGAAACGTTTATTTAGGAGAAAAATGTCCAACGAAAAAACGTTTCGGCAAAAAAACGTTTCAGAAACCATCAGAAAAATATTTATCAATTCTATATATCAGTGCCTCAAAGATAGACAGAGTTAAGTCACATTTTTGTAAAAAACTACATTTTTATATTTTATGAATTACTCTCTAAATTTCGTGTAGTGGAATCTCACTCTTTTGAAATATCACTTCAAGTAATAGTGATCTCAAAAGTTTCAAAAGAAAAGAAGAAGAAAAGAGTACTGGATCGGTTTTCCGGATGGTTATTCATAAGGTGATAACACAAATGTTACTTGCGAGAACGTCACGTCTGGCCTGGCCATCTGTCGGTCGCTTGGTGAATCAGAGGTGGGAATCACACACACTTGTGTTGATTTTTGTCTCTTGTTCCATAATCGAGTACATTGAAACGTATGATGTAAAAATAATTAATACTCGCAAAGTAAGTAGAAATTACTATTTTTTTTATATTAATTATATAATTTCAAATCAATTTAATAAAACACATTTTTCGTTTCCGTAGAAACGTGAAAAATACGTTTTTAAAATTGAGGTCTAAAAACGGTTTCTATTTAAACCGTTTCTTAAATGATACTTTATGTTTCTTAGACATTAGATACGTCTAAGAAACATATATTAGGCTAACATGTGCTGCCTGGGCTTCTTTCGCATTTTATTCCTAATATTATTAATTATAATAATAAATATTTCTAATTATAAATAATTGGCATTACTTGTTCCTATGTAAGCTAATCCCTTCGAAAAACTATCATTATCCTGATTCTTTTCTAGTGGATAATACATCGACAATTGATTTATTCAAATGTAAACTCTCGCAACTCGGAGCGGAATACAGAGGTTTCGCCGTGACGACTGTTGGCGGCTTTCGTTGTCAATCGTGGAGCGCCGAGCAACCACTTCATAAAGTTAGTTTACTAAAAGGAAATGCGATAAATTCCTTTCTGTAGAAGCGATCTAGCTAAGTTTACGATTTAATCGTAAACCCGTTAAGGGGATGCTGGAGTTGCTAGTGAATTATTTTTTCACTATAGCGATGGTAATTGCAGTTTCGAAAATTCTCCTTATTGCTTGTGCAGAATAAAAAATCCTTTTCCACAAATGAAGTATAGATAGAAAGAAAGTCCGCTCTACAGGACTTTATATTCAAAATGGAAAAAAGTTAGAAAAGGTAAATGCAAGTTTTTCACTTTTTTCCATTTTGAATATAAAGTCCTGCAGAGCGGACTTTCTTTCTATCTATACTTCATTTGTGGAAAAGGATTTTTTATTCTGCACAAGCAATAAAGAGAATTTTCGAAACTGCAATTACCATCGCTATAGTGAACTTCTTCGCGATGGTGCTGCCATCGCACAATATTTGCACAATAAAATGTTTTTTACAAAAATGTGGCAATTTGTACGCACAAAATCGCTGTTGAGCGGTGTTTGGACACAATTAAGGAATATGAGACTGCTTTTCGAAGTGACTTTAGAAGCGTCATAAAAGAGAATTCTGTGTTTTCCTTTAGGATTAGAGGTTAGAATACAGGAGAACACAGAATTCTGACTTTATATTCAAAATGGAAAAAAGTTAGAAAAGACAAATACAAGTTTTTAACTTTTTTCCATTTTGAATATAAAGTCCTGTAGAGAGGGCTTTCTTTCTATCTATACTTCATTTGTGGAAAAGGATTTTTATTCTGCACAAGCAATAAAGAGAATTTTCGAAACTGTAATTACCATCGCTATAGTGAAAAAATAGTTCACTAGCAGCTCCAGCATCCCCTTAACGATAAATTTATCTTTCTTTATAAATGGATTAAACACGATGCAAATGTCTTCTTATCTTCCTCATTTGATGTTACTCCGCGTAAACGTCAGTGTTTTATTTAACGTATAATCTTTCTTTGTTGCTAGATTAATGTAGATATATCTGATTCAGACTTCCCCGAAAAATCTATGAAACTTGCGAAGAATTATTGTAGAAATCCTACCCGAGATCCAAGAGGTCCCTGGTGTTACACGCTAGAACCTACGGTTACCGACGATGAGTGCGACGTCCCACTTTGCAATTCTGGCGGTAGATGTCATTAAGGACCTACTGATTAATTGGGTTCAAATTATTGGCTAATAAAAAAAAATTGGTTCAAAGCGAACAAATCTATTCTTGCAATCTTTTGACGAAATCTGGGGTGATAAATTCTTTTCTTCTTTCGTAATAATATTTATTGTATATATAATAATCCCATTAAAAAAACCTTATAAAGGTGAAAAAAGTACGCCAAGTACATAAAAAATCTCACCTTGTACGCCACAAAAAATGTAAAATGCTATTTATAAAAATCAAAACTAAATATGAAATCAATAGTTAACTAGCCAAGTGCCCGGATTGCAGTGGTCAAATGTTCTTCTAAATATCTTATAACATTCTTATAAATTTGTACAGCATCTTGATTTTTACTGTATTTTGTATCTTGATTTTCAATAATGACTCACAAATCTTGTTAGTTGGAAATATTAAAATAAACACGTTTACAGTTTTGCAGACTAAGAAAGTGATTACAAATATCTTTTTTCATTACTTAGCCGACACACATAATTTACATGTAAAGTACAGATTATAGTTAGGACAATATGTTTTAATGCGACCTGGGCACGCCAAGTACTTCAATGTCGTTATGTGATAAGAGAGTATGCATGGAAAACATTTGGATAAAATACTCAAACTGAATTGCTTCGAGGTACTTGGCTAGTTAACTATTGATTTCATATTTAGTTTTGATTTTTATAAATAGCATTTTACACTTTTTGTTGCGTACAAGGTGAGATTTTTTATGTACTTGGCGTACTTTTTTCACCTTTATAAGGTTTTTTTAATGGGATCTCGTTACTTTTTGCAAACATTTTTTATTTATATTTTTTCTGCAAAAATATATTGTATATATAATACTTATTATCCAGTGCATAATTTCGAAGTAATATAATATTAATTATCATACGCGCAATTGTATAATTAGATTGTATAATTACTGGACCGGGAGCCGAGTATGGTGGAAGTCGTAGTTTCAGTTCTTCGAAGAGAAAATGCAAGTCCTGGAACAAGAGATATAAATTCGGTAACTCGAAGGTAAGAGAAGTTACGAGTCGATTACGAGCGGAAATACGTATCGACAACGATAACAAAGACTGATATTTCTCGTTTCTTCGCTGCTCGTTCGTGCCTAGAGTATCAAATTCCACAATAAACATTTTCCGGAGGGATCAAGAGCGAAGGCGAATAACTTCTGCAGGAATCCGGACGACAGTATCGGTGGTCCTTGGTGTTACGTGGAAGAGAAGAGTTACGAGCTGGTGGAAAAAGAATATTGCGATATTCCGTTTTGCGATGATAAAGGTACTTAACATTTAATCAGAAAAATCAGGATTTTTTTAATGGGTTAATCAAGATAAGAATTTTTAAGATTTTCCATTTACAGTATTTGTGTTGCAATAAATTAAAAATATTGAAAAATGAGATTCTTTTTATTCATTTTTGTTATCTCAATAAAGTTGTACAATTAATTCCAATTTTTTGTTATTATTATTAGCGTTTTAAGACATTCTTGACTTTAGATTGTCTGTTGTATACAAGGAACTCGTCAACTTACTCCATGTTAACGGGATTAAACAGTTCTTATGGAAACATATCTTTCTGGATTAAACTGTGGAATCCTCTTGATGAGCAAAATGTACGTGAACATCGTTAAACATATTCATTTATTAGACTACATGATTCACAGTATAATTAATGAGATCAATCACGCATGTATATTTAGGCTGAAGCTAGGATTTTATTGAGTTTGCTCCCAACTCCATCCTCTGCCGAGAAGACTGCCCAGGATTGGAAGGCTGGGGTAGAGCTTTTGATATCCAACAGTGTCAGCGGCCAAACGTATCCGATTACTAATGTTAGTGCACGAGAGAGCCAAACAATTCAAATAACATCGAAACTGATTTAATCGTTGCAATTATTTCTGTTCTGTTCTTCCTTTAGAACGATCATGTTTTTGAGAATACACCTGACATACTGCTCAGTTCTAAATGGACTGGTCTCTGGATCGCATGGGGTGGTGGCTTCATATCGCTTGGCGTACACGGCGTATCCAAACCGTTAATCATGGACGAATATAAAACGAGAGATAGCATTTCGAGCTTGTATCCCGACAGCTTTATGCATTACGGCATTATGGGCACCGGTGTCTTGTGGAGCGCAGACTTTTGTCAAAAATGTACAGCATTTTTATAAATGTACAGACACGAGATTCACGGACGTTATATTTGTGGACTTTATAGTATGCGAATAACAAAGCTGCTCCATTTGCCGAGATACAACAAATGCGGTAACGTTTTCTTCTTCACCAAAATTATGCCTGATAAATCGTGAGGGCCAACAAAGAGATTAACAATAGAATTGGAAATTCGGTCATTATAACGCACAGTTACCTTCATCTTCCGACTGATAATAGAGCAGTACTTTCTCATCGTCCAAAGCTCCAATTTTGAGGATGTAACGCGACTTTAATCCATCGTCGGCAGTGAACACGAACGTTATGGAATCCGGCTGATCGGGTTCCCATGCTTTCAGTGAAAAATGCAAGCCTTCCGTACGGTGTTCCGGTAAAACGTATAAACGCCGTCCAATGCCGTGTCCTTTTACGAAAAATGTACACTCCTCTGTAACGTTAATAAACGGAATAAACAATCATCCTTTATAGTCCACAAATATAACGTCCGTGAATCTCGTGTCTGTACGATGCATGTTGATTATAACTAATTGATGTAATAATATATCCTATAACGTATATGTTATTTGAAATTTATTAATTATTACTAATTATTTTAAATTTTCTCAATTTTTTGTTATGTGCACAGATTGTGAGAGTCACACGACATTCGGAGTCGAGTTCTTAAGAATCTGGCCGATGCAGAAGAGCAACGATACGCAGGATTTTCGCTTTTACGCACGAGCTAGCCGTAACGTAGCGATACGATTATATCAGAGTCCTGGAGCGCTCTTTCCTTGTTTCACTGTAAATAGCAAAAGCTTTCGATGTGCCTTATGCATCCAAATTTTAACTTCAAATATCAAAGAGAGGGCGAAGTACGCACCGAACACATCAGGTGTTTATTCTAGGTAGAAATTGGGCGTAATGACGTTACGTCTTTGTTGTATCAAGAGAGTGAAAAATCGGTGAAGCAGCACTTGAAGGAAGTCATGGTGAAAGGATTGCTAGATTACTGGAGTTGGAAAGAATTTTCCATTAGGTGTGTTATGTAATAAATCTGGTAACGTTTTCCTCCGACAGACGTTTATATAAAATTTATAATTTATAACACTTTGTATCGAAAAATATTTATACAAGGAACTTTTTTACCATGCACGTTGATAAATCTTCGTACATGATACTTGCAGTATTTTCGGCACGTATTTACGTTTGTTCGCGCAACGTACGTACGGGAGCGAAGACATTCTACGTGTAAATCACGATCTGTTAATCACAATGCGCTGGTTCAGCGTCGGGAGCGATCGAACGACAGCACATTGGACATTTTTCTGTCCACCCGATGGTAGGTCTGACATCATTATTCCAACTTTATTGATTGGTAATTAGAAAAAATGTGTTATAATCTTGGTTTAATTTAACATCCCTTAAATAGCAACGGACGCAGTGGAAGACCCTCAGCCTCCTAACTGCATTCACAACGTCGCCGATTATCAGTATCAAGGAGGTCAGTGGATAAGTGCAGAGGAACTTCCGTGCATACCGTGGATAGCGGAGAACGTATGCGACATTTAATCTCGGTCTCTCTGTGGTGCAGAATTTTCTTGGACGCGGAATGACAATTTGCGTGCACATTAGGTACCGCCTGATGAGAAAATAGCCGATAATTTTATCGATGGATCGGTGATAAAGGCTTTAAACAGATGTAGGAACCCAAGTCACGATCCAGGCGGACCTTACTGTTACGCAATTCCCACTTCGCACGCGACCAACGCCACGAAACGGTATTGTTCCGTGCGACTGTGCAGGTCGTCAGGTAAAACCGAAATTGATACCAGCACGTCCGGTTCGGGCTCGGATAAATTCTTTATGCGCACACTTCGTAGAATGCCGAGTGGCAGGGACGGCAAACGATTACGTGGGCACGCTGTCGACAACTCGTACGGGACGAACTTGCGCGAAGTGGCTGAGCGACTACGACCTCGAGCTGATGCAGAGATCAAACAAGTCATTGACAGCGAGGCTTCCCTCTAGACCTCTCAGAACACCTGGGATCCTCGCGGAACCTCGTCAAAAATATCCCTCGATGCAGCGAGGTACTCTGGTGGGGCCATCGTCGAATCCGTCGTCGCGATCAAGACCCATGCCTGCCAAACCTGTCCACAGAGTCGACCGAGCGTATTTGAACGATAGTCTTTATCCTGAACAGAGCGTACGGAATGCTAGCAATTATTGCAGAGACCCCTCGCACAATATCGCGGGCACATGGTGCTACACGACGGATCCATTGGTGCCAGAGGACCTTTGCGACGTGAGGGATTGCGAGAAGCCAGGCGCGTCTCTTTGAAATTTTGCGCTCTCTTCGTCTATAAAATGGATGATTGTTTATTCCGTTTATTAACGTTACAGAGGAGTGTACATTTTTCGTAAAAGGACACGGCATTGGACGGCGTTTATACGTTTTACCGGAACACCGTACGGAAGGCTTGCATTTTTCACTGAAAGCATGGGAACCCGATCAGCCGGATTCCATAACGTTCGTGTTCACTGCCGACGATGGATTAAAGTCGCGTTACATCCTCAAAATTGGAGCTTTGGACGATGAGAAAGTACTGCTCTATTATCAGTCGGAAGATGAAGGTAACTGTGCGTTATAATGACCGAATTTCCAATTCTATTGTTAATCTCTTTGTTGGCCCTCACGATTTATCAGGCATAATTTTGGTGAAGAAGAAAACGTTACCGCATTTGTTGTATCTCGGCAAATGGAGCAGCTTTGTTATTCGCATACCTCGAGGCCGTGTTTCCGTTTATTACGAGGGAGCAACAAATCCATTGTTCGAATGGGAACATCCCGATCCAGTCAGGGCTTTCTTACCGGTCTATTATTATTACAATAGCGAGAAAGGACACGCGATAGGAGTCGCTTTCGACTGTGCTTCAAGTATCGATTTCATTTGTTACAAAATCTGCTTTTACAGTTTATCTTCAATTATGATCCTTCGTATAGGATGTCACATAGAAAACACGCAAACTAATCGCTACACCAGAATCTTACCACTATCCACATGGTCGAAAGAAAAAATTCTCACTCCTGATAGACTAGTATTGATGGTACGCGCCAAAGGTGTCGTTCTAATACCGTTACTGCTACTGCCTGCCACACCAGGGTAAGTACACGTAAACGTGCAAGAGTAATTTCACAAATCACTTATTTCCGTTTGTACCATCGTCCTTTGCAGATTCTATATGCTCACGCTCGGCGAACGGGGACAGTGGATATATTTTCTGAAAAACACATATCCAAGCGCGAAAGTCTATCACAAGCAGAGATCGCCCAAGCCTATATTCACCACAAACTCTTGGACGAATATTACTATAAAGTAATCCAGCGAAAAATATATTTGAATACATTTCATCGAGTCGCGAATCAGTCGTTAACGGTATCCCATTATTTTTTCAAAAAGCTGGTCCGACGATATAATCGACGTATTCTGTAACGAGACGATTGTTTTTCATTACGTGCACCGTCAACCGCTCATCTTTTATTTCTTTTCGCTCGCCGTGGATCCGGGAAGTTGGGCCACTTGGAGCGCAAATTGCATACCGTCAGGTACTTATAAACTGAAAGCGTTCAGTACAAATTTCTATCTATTTAATGGCAATCGTTTGATTAATTTAATCGCACAGATATAGACGGTCCCCCGTTGGACGGTGGGTGGTCAGAATGGGGGCCATGGGCATGCAGTGCTAGCTGCAACGGTGGCATAGGGACCAGAAAACGTTATTGCAACTCTCCGGAACCCAACGTGAGGGGCGAACCTTGTCTAGGTCCTAGTAGCATGACGGGTCGCTGTAATACGATTCTCTGTGGCGATATAACCGATGGTATTTTTGAGTTAAGCGAATATTAATAGAGGAAAGTCCCCGATTATGAGATACCATATCGATTTTGCCGAATGTAAGGAAATCTATAGGCGGAATTTAAAAATGTATTACGTTCGCTTGAAGAGAATTTAATAAGCTTTAGGTTGGTGAAATGAAAAATCTAATTTAAATATTATTTTTTCTGAAAATTAAACAAATTTGAAAAAAGAGCTTTACGCAGGATCGGGAAAGTGTGCTCCTAATATAAGATACCTTGAGAAATCGGTGTTAAAAGTGCAAAATACATCAGTATTGCGAGTAAAAAACTTTATTAGATATTTTTATAAAAATACTGCTGCCACAGCCTTCGCCAAATCTTCACGATTCCACTGTCGACGCTTCCTCGTTTCTCTAACCTCCATAGTCAGATTCTATAAAAATTAAATACACAAAAATTCGTAATATAAATTCGTATTAACTTTTCTTTAACCTTAAGTAGTATTTTCTTTCTTTGTATTACACTACATACTCTTCATATTCGAGCAATAATTATCTCATATTAAGAGTACCCTGAATATCTCATCATACGAGCTACACGCCTAGCGGTTCCGCGATTACGTATAAGTACCGTAATAATATCACCGAATGTAGAGGAAAGTCCCCGATTATGAGATACCATATCGATTTTGCTGAATGTAAGGAAATCTATAGGCAGAATTTAAAAATGTAATACGTTCGCTTGAAGAGAATTTAATAAGCTTTAGGCTGGTGAAATGAAAAATCTAATTTAAATATTATTTTTTCTGAAAATTAAACAAATTTGAAAAAAGAGTTTTACGCAAGATCGGGAAAGTGTGCTCCTAATATAAGATACCTTGAGAAATCGGTGTTAAAAGTGCAAAATACATCAGTATTGCGAGTAAAAAACTTTATTAGATATTTTTATAAAAATACTGCTGCCACATCCTTCGCCAAATCTTCACGATTCCACTGTCGACGCTTCCTCGTTTCTCTAACCTCCATAGTCAGATTCTATAAAAATTAAATACACAAAAATTCGTAATATAAATTCGTATTAACTTTTCTTTAACCTTAACGTAGTATTTTCTTTCTTTTTATTACACTACATACTCTTCATATTCGAGCAATAATTATCTCATATTAAGAGTACCCTGAATATCTCATTATACGAGCCACGCGCCTAGCGGTTCCGCGATCATGAAATCTAACCTCTACAATTAAGCAATTCAACAAATCGCGTATTTTCCTGTTACTATGATTCTACTCTATCATTGCATACTGAATTTATTGCCAACCATTTCCTTATTATATAATAAACAAGGTTTAAAGACTTACCTCAAGTTCCTTTGACATGTTCACAATTTCACAAACCTTTTCTTGCAAAAGCTAAACGCAATAACGAACAATGAATTTTTCACTAAATATGTTTTATACCAAGAGTAATAAGTTTATGGTGGAATTAACAGATGGTACTCACTAGTTTAGCAGAAATTCCAGTATCTCATATTAGGAGCATATCTCATAATAGGGGATTCTCCTCTAACGAATTCATATTTACTGATAAGCAGTTACTCAAGGTAAAACAGTGAATAAATATAAGTATATAAATAAATATATGTATGTGGCTTGTTACACAGATTTATCGTGTTAATTTTTATTCCACTCATAGATACCGTAACTTTGATAAAGAGAGGAATCGCACAAAATTATACCTCTCTTACGGTGAAGGAACATGAGTCGGTATCACTTCCATCAGATTCTAACATCGTGAATTCCATCAGGGCCGAGTCGCCTGACTCGGAGATACAATGGTCCCATAATGGAATTTTTCTTCAGAACGAGCAGCACAGGCTAGAAATTAAGGATTATAAAATCGGCACGTGATACAATTATATCTTCCTAGTAATTAATTACTACGCTCGACATTCAACAAAGTTTCTGCGAGTAATTTGTAAATTGGCAGATGACTGACTCTTCTTTTTCCAGTAATAAATAGAGCGGTGTTAAACGACTCTGGTGTATACACGCTTACTGTTCACCGAACGGACGGAACGTACATGATATTTAAAGTAGTAACTCTGGCGGTGATCCCGATTAAGGAAAGCGTTACAATTCGCGAGACTCTTCCCATGCACGTGGCGTGCCACTGCGCTATCCTTGGCTACGTGTATTCCGACCTGAGAATACACTGGACGATCGATAACAAAGTATGGAGGGACTACGGCATCACGGTGCCCATAGCCGTGAATGTCGATCACATCCCTGCTGTAAATAGATCTCATCACGGCACGTGGAGGTGCGTTGCACAGCAAGTCGACCTGAATTTCAAGTGGACAACAAACGTGATCCGCGTCAAAGGTATTACGAGTGTGCCAATATTTGTCCAAGCTCGTGATGACAATCTGATATTAAGATATACTTGCAGATGTAAAGTAATTAGGTGCAGGTTGATTGATTGCAATTATGAATTAACCACGTTATTATATTATCCATTTATTATCGAATTTTGTAATAAATAACATAAATTGTGCAAGTTCTGGCGCCTCCCAATTGGCGCACTTACTTGATGGAGGACAAATTGACACGACCGATCTTTGGATGGATGCCGAGCGAGGAATTCGTTGCTTATTCAGCATTGGCCATGATTATATTTCTGATATGTTGCATTCTCATATGTTCCATACTCCACATCAGGTAACACGTGACTATATTGTAATTATAAAGATTTTAATAAATGAGAACAATATTAATGACCGATGAAACACAATATAAATAAAGTGATAATGTGCGTATGTTTAATCTGCCGGCAGATTTCGAGAGAGCTTGAAAATTAATGCAACGAGAAAAGGGAAGAGAGCAAGATTTGCAACAGGGAAAAATACCACTGAGCATACTTTTGTGAAAACAGAGGATGAAAATGCATCGTTCACTCCTGCAAACTCTAAAAGCTTACACGGAACATATAACGTACAATCTCGAGTAAAAGATTCCAAAATTCACACTAACGTAAATCAATCGAAACCGAGATCCACAAAAGTAATTAATAAATGGTCTCGTAAGTTGTTCAACAAGACTGGATCGCTACGTAAAGGTCTGTTGATTAAAGTATTGCGTAAATGTATCATTAAACAGTTCCTCTTTTATTAATTATGATGCAAATTGCAGATTGGAATAGTAAATTTAAATCTACTCGCGATGAAACATTAGAACGGATGAACTTGATCACTAAAAGCGATCCCGATAAATGAGTGAGATCTTACAACAAACCTGCAGATTAGGCAAGATAAAATTCTGGATTTTTATGATGACAGCCGATAATTTCTGGAGAGTTACATATTTAAATTGCCGAAACAAAAAAAAAGGAATGATTCTGGTTGAAACGGACAAACGAAAGGAGCGACTCATGGCAGACACCAGTGCAAATCAAACGAGATGAAGGAAGGGTGAATGAGAGAAAAAGAAGCTTGAAGAAAGAGAGCACGAAGGCCCACTCTGAGCCCCGAGGACGGGAAGGATTCGCTTTGCAGGGAGGAGAAGTGATCGGCGGGGACTGCTGAGGTTGCCAGCAGCTCGGTAGGACAGGCCCGAAGGAAGCGCAATGAAAACAGAGAAAAAGGGATGACAGAAGCTATTTGCTGGAAACGGTAGGGAGGACAAGAACAGACGTGTCCTGAGAAGATAGAGGAAAGAAGAAGAGAGGAAGAGAGGAAGACGAGGATAGAGAGATAGGGAAACGGAAAGGGAGAAGAGATGCAACACGGGGAAGCGCAAAAAGGACCGAGATAGAAAGCAGAGAGCGACAGGTGCGCGGGTGCCCACGTGGGCTCCTTTCTGAAGCGTCGTCGCGAACAGTGGAAGGGTGAAGAAGAAGAAGAAGAAGAAGAAGACGACGACGAAGACGACGAGGAGGATGACCGACCGGCTTCCTCGTGCCGGCTGAACGGACCGACACTCACTCTACGCGAGTTGCACTCATGCCGAGTGCACACGTGGTGGGGTGGAGACCGCACTGGCGTAGGTTCTGCTTTCCGTCGATAAATCACGCTCTCTTTTACGGTTACACACAGATGTTCACGCAAGTATATCTGTTACACGTTCAACGGATGTTGCGAAGAAAGTCACGACATCCTGCAGCTCGCACGAAATATGCGCAGAGACCGTTTCTCGTTTCTCTGTCCTCGCAAATAATTCCCCGCACCGAGATTTTAACGCGCTTTGCTCGTTCGATGATATTAGCAGTGATACAAGCGCAGACGGCCGATGAAGAGTGGAGAAACCCAGGCGAGTCGAGGCCAGTCGACCGGGTCCCTAAGGCTATTCCCTGACTACGCCGATGAAAAAGGCTGCGACGAGGGCCTGGCGCGATGAGTGGGAAAAGGTGGCTCCAGGAGTGGGAAGGGCTAACCATTCGGTAGCAAATGTTGGTAACCCGTCGCAAGGTCAAGATCAGTCGGTTAATCCCGTCCAGTCGGCCGAGGGCCTTGCACCTTGCACAACGAACGATCCTGCCTCTTCACTTCTTCGCTCTCCCGTATACGTGTGATTTCGCGTCTCCGGTCCGCGGCAAACGCATGAATCAACGCTCGGCGCAACTGACGATTGACGACGCGACACGGCGACTCTCCGAGACCGATTAAGCGGAGATCGCGTTCCTGGAGAACATCCGGACATCCTCTGGTTTTAAGTGTCAATTCGTCGGGACTCGTTAGCGATGGTCCTCTCGTTCGACACGCGACACACTTTCTGAGAACTTGGTGTTTCCTACGTAGTAAATGTGTTTCGATCCTTCCCCGTTGAGGCACATGCCGGTAGCGATACTAACGCGAACGCGGATGCACTCGAAATAATTATTCCGAGGTGTCGCTGCCGAGTGGATCCTCAATTGTACTCCCCACGTGGGTCTCTGTTATGGAAACTTGCGTCCTGATACCTAGAGAGTTCTCCTTGGTCCTCACCAGCGATCAGTCATCCTGCAAGAACCTCTTCAAAAATGACTCGGGTACACTGGTCACCGATGTGAGAATCTCGGTATGGTCGAACGTGTTCATCCCGTCGGGGACCCTAATCTATCCGTTTCAAGGATCGATCAGATTCGACAAGATAGACCTTTACTCTCTCCTCGATGACAATGATGTAAGTATATAAGCGTATATATATTTGTTGTTATCAAATATGCGACGTGTCTTGAAAGAATTAACACGTTTTCACGTGAAGTAGACATTTACATTTTATAAGTGATTAAATCTGAAAAAGAGAGACGGAAACGTCATTTCAAATTGGAAAACGTTAATTTTAAACCTTGCCAGTCGACTTGTGGGCGCGAGAATGCACTGAGAGAGATGTTAATATTTGGGGAAAATTAAGAGTCATCACTTTTATGTACATATCATCGCGTATTACCGAAAAGACACTCGACATCAATGCACGACGCTGGCACGGGCCAGCCGAGTTTACGAGCGCCGTTTATTAAAGCGATGCGCTTTTAGATCAGACGTGAGTACGGCTGCTACGACGAAGTCTTCTTCTCGAACTACAACCTTAACAAGCGTCAATGTAACTGGATAAGGTTCCTCCGTATCGTTCAGTCGTACAATGAGCAAGTTAATCTGATCGGTACGAAAGTAAAGGGTAAGTCGAAGAAGCGAAATTATTCAGTGAAATTATTATTTTGCGGCATATTAATATGCAAGAATAGCTAATTAATATTAACATTCATTTTTCTATCCTTTTCTACTTTTTTATAACTTCACTTCAAGTTCAAAATTCATTTTTCTATCCTTTTCTACTTTTTTATAACTTCACTTCAAGTTCAAAATTCATTTTTCTATCCTTTTCTACTTTTTTACATATAACTTCACTTCAAGTTCAAACTTCATTTTTCTATCCTTTTCTACTTTTTTACATATAACTTCACTTCAAGTTCAAAATTCATTTTTCTATCCTTTTCTACTTTTTTATAACTTCACTTCAAGTTCAAAAATATTTACAAGTTTTCGAGGCTTAAACAGAAATCAAGAAAATCTCTCGTAGTCCGTCGCGACATTAATGTTAATATTTTCTCGTTCGATATTTTATTGCTCTACGATTTCTTCTTGATTTTTCACGCAGGCGAGCCTATATTTGAGGTGATAAAGGACGTTCAACCGGACACGGAGCTCGTAGCATGGTTCCTGCCAGTATCGCAACAGGATTTCGTTATCATCTCGCACGATGTGTGCTCCAGATCAGCTATCTACAGGTGCACCATCGATTCTATTTTAGACGGTGAGTGAAAGACGCACTCGATAGATAAGAGCTTCTCGCTTACGAGTATCTCGCAAAATATCACCAGCGACGCGAGGAAAGAAGAGTGCATGCGTGTGGAGCATTATTACAATCGTCTGCCTGTATTTAAAACTGTTTGGATGTAAAATCCTGCGGGACTGGACGGTAAAATTTAATATCGACGACTGCCGTTACCGGATTACGATCTGGCGGAATCGTTATCGCACTTTATCCCTTCGCTTTAGCCCTCGTTCAACGATGAGAGCAGAACGGACCGCTTCCACAGTATAAATTGTATGAGCATCGCTACCGAATTTATTGCCTGCGCCTAATTCCTTCGCGATTCTCTCCCCCGAGAGTTGGCAAGAAACGCCGCCGCGTCCGGACGAGGATCGTCTAGCTGCTCCACGACCATTGTACTGTCCTTTATCTTCGGCGTGCGCGCGACGGCGGCGACTGTCTACGCATTTGAATCGGAAATCGCGCACCTTGTGATCCACCCGACAAAAATGCCGCCGCGTATTTGCATTTCAGATCGTTTTCGGTGGTCTCGTTGTTCCTTTTTCCAATTGCGCTGCGATTACCACTGAACGCAGCCGCAGCAGCGCCTGATCCGCAAAAGCGATAAAAGACGACCGGTGAATCCGAATGAAGATACATTCTTTATAACGCACATACAAGCTTGTTTATATATGTATATATTATTAGGGGTGTGATTTAGTTTGAGGGTTTTTTTGCTCAAAAACGCATGTATTTAAATATGATAATGAATGAATCAAAAATCAAAAAATGAATGAATCAAAAATAAAAAAAAAACACCCAACTTAAAATTGAACCAAAAACTACCCTTAATAATCTCAATGAAATTATAGATATATTTATCAAAAAACCTTCAGCAATCAAAAACGCCGACTCAAACTTAATATTCGAAAAAAACAAATACTTTAATCAAAATATTTTCCTTCGTTTTCTATAACTTTTTCCCATCTTTCTGGCAAGAGATGGATTCCACCACGATAAAATCACTCTTCTTTTCAGTTGATCCATTCGTCGACGAATTTTCGCACTTCTTCCAAATTATCAAAGTGTGTATCCTCTAAAGCGTGTTGCATCCACCGGAACAAATAATAATCGCATGGAGCAATGTCCGGAGAAGACTTGCCATTCAAGCTCTAATAGTGTTTGTTTCACTGATAACGCAACGTCAGGTCGAGCGTTGTCACGAAGAAGAATCACTTTCCGTCGTTTACTCGCAATTGGTGGTCGTTTTTGGTCCAACGCTTGCTTCAACTTGTACAATTGGTGTCGATAACGATCAGCCGTGACAGTCTCGTGCGGATTTAACAGCTCATAGTACACTATCCCACCAAATACGGAGCATTACTTTTGAACCGTGAATATTGCGTCTCGGAGTGGATGTTGATGGTTCGCCTGGATCCACCCATGATTTTCTGCGTTTCGGATTATCAAAATAGATCCACTTTTCATCCCCAGCAACAATCCGAGACAAAAGACTCTTCTTTTTTTGCCTGGCGATCAACGAAATGCAAATGTTCAACCGGTTCGCAATCGCACTTTCCGATAATTCATGTCGAACCCATTTCCCTTCTTTCTGAATTTTTCCCATTTCATGTAAATGTTTCGTAACTGTTGTACGATCAACACTTAATGCTCTGGCAAGTTCTGAAGTGGATTGTGTTGGATTTTCGTCCAATAATGCTTGCAAATCTGCATTTTCAAGTTTTCTTGGTTGTCCCGAGCGTTCTTTGTCCTTCACATCAGTATCACGACTTTTAAAGCGTCTAAACCAGTATTCACGCGTCCTAATTGATGGGGCAGAATCACCATAAGTTTCCACAAGAATTCTATAACCCTGAGCCGCAGTTTTCTTTTGATTAAAAAACAAAAGCAACGCATGTGGAAAATGCTGTTTCGGAAGTTGCATTTTTACGATGATATAAACACGATTGCTATAATGCTACTAAATGCCATGGATAATGTCAAGACTGTAAGAAACAACAGTTATCGGAAACAGCTATTGGAACAAACTGACACTACAGCCATCTGTTGCAAAACTCTCAAAACTAAATCGCACTCCTAATATATGAAATCTTCGTATCCATTTTAAACAATGTCTAATCTTGTTGAAAATAAATTTTAATTTTAAATGGACTGTTTATTTGCGTAGAGTCTCCGCTGGACTTGTCAATGACGCTGCTCGCCCATCATTCTCTACCACCGATATCGCATAGTTATTACGAGGTGGACGAGTACGAATCGACGTCCGAGGAATCTTCGTCGTCAACGCTATCGCTGGGCGGCGATCACCTCGATTGCAGCATCCTGACGATTAAAAGAGGAGAGAGGGTTTTATTGCCCTGCGAAGTCTGTGGCAAATCCTTCGACCGGCCGTCTCTCCTTAAGCGACATATGAGAACGCATACAGGTACGCGACGCGATATTTTCCATGAAACTCCGACTACCACGTTAATGCCTTTGACAATTTTAATGCAAGATTAATTGAAATAGGACGTTTCTCCTCGCAACGTTAAGTCAAAATGATTAAAAAAAAGATTATTTAAAAAATAATGGTACGATAAAATTGTTGCCTCGGAATATTGAGTACGTTCATACTGTGCTTGCATAATTCGTGATTTACGAAATCACGATCTCTTTTGCCCAACGATCGCGATAAATGACGCGCGCTTGAAGGGAGGGACGCTGCGCCGTGTCGTCCGCGTATAAATCGAGCTAGAAATGATATAAAACGAAGGGCCAACGCGGTAATTCAGGAACGGTATTAAATTGAAGGGGAGAAACCGCATGTCTGCATGGTGTGCAACAAGGGCTTCTCAACCTCGAGCTCGCTGAACACGCATAAGCGCATCCACAGCGGCGAAAAACCTCATCAGTGCCTCGTCTGCGGTAAGAAGTTCACAGCCTCGTCGAATCTCTACTATCATCGGATGACTCACATCAAGGTAAGATGCTCCGTACCTTATTTTACGGATACGCTTATTTTTACACCTCGCTTCAATTTTATTCTCGTCAGGAGACATTAATACACGCGCGTACGCGTGCGCGCGGTACATAAAGCTGTATTTATATTACATTTTCACTTTTGACTCGCAAAGTTCCTCCGCTCGAAGGTCGATAAGCATCAACGACGGGCGTCTGCTTGCGAATCGGAACGTACGGCTGAAAGATGTCAAAAAAGAGAGAAGAAAACGGAAGCGAAAAGCAACCGGACGTTTTAAATAAGAGAGGGAAAAAAACGAAAAGTCTCAATCTCGAATTGATGAGCCCGATATTAAGCGCGCGGGAGCGCACTGCGTGCACGCTCGCAATATTTCTGCGCGCCCGCGCCGTTTTGATCTCTTTGCCTCTCGTATTCCGCGTAAGCCTGGTAGAACTGGAGTGTCCAACGAGAAATACCGAGCAATGATCTTAGGCGACGATCGAAGAGGGAAAAGGAGGAAAGGTGGACTCGCGCGAGAGCAGCGAGGATGCAAGGTTTTTATTTATCGCAACGGAAACCGTATGAGTTTCTCTAATCCCACCCGAAGTAATGATATCTCGAAAGCCATATAGGCTGGTCTGCCATCAGCTACTGTAATTGGCCCATTACTTGCTACCGCATGGAATGCAATCCAATTAGAGAGACAGAGAACGTACCCGTAGGCTCCTCGCCACGTTACCTATCCTCCTGCCCCACCTTCCACCTCGCCCCTCTATCGCTGCTGCACACGTCCTGCTCGTCCTGCTACTTCTACCCTCATCCCGTCTCCTCCTGCTGTGCGTGTCGTTTTGCTCTGATTTTCCCCTTCCGCCTTGCCGCCTTCGCTCTTTTCGCTCTTCTTGCCGCGAGATCCTTCCGAATTTCGCCGTCTTATCCGTCCCATGAAATTCTTCGCACGACAGATGCCTCGACGAAAAATTGAACGCTCTAATTGGAAATGACTAACGACGCGTTTCGTATCCGATAGTTGGCTATCATTTCGGTTTGCCATTTTCGCTGAATAAAGGGCGACTGATACACCGTTGCTCTGCTACAAAAAGGATATCTCCAAGTCTTTCCATTTCTGATCAAATTTTATGTCACCCTTAAACGATTAAGTATTTATCCGAACGTTTGCTCCTCTTTACACGGTCTTAAAAGAGTTTTTTGAAGAAAAGATACTTCAGATCTTCGATTTGGAGTAATTAAAATTGAAGGAAAGGGACAGCGTTTCTTTTACATGTGCATTCAATTATTCTCGCTCGCAAGAGAGTTGCTCCTCGATGTAACTACGGAGCGTCGAAGACGAGCCTGCAAGAGCAGGAACGCGCACACATGTTCACGGACGCTTAAAAAAGTTTTTTGAAGAAAAGATACTTCAGATCTTCGATTTGGAGTAATCAAAATTGAAGGAAAGGGACAGCGTTTCTTTTACATGTGCATTCAATTATTCTCGCTCGCAAGAGAGTTGCTCCTCGATGTAACTACGGAGCGTCGAAGACGAGCCTGCAAGAGCAGGAACGCGCACACATGTTCACGGACGCTTAAAAGAGTTTTTTGAAGAAAAGATACTTCAGATCTTCGATTTGGAGTAATTAAAATTGAAGGAAAGGGACAGCGTTTCTTTTACATGTGCATTCAATTATTCTCGCTCGCAAGAGAGTTGCTCCTCGATGTAACTGCGGAGCGCCGAAGACGAGCCTGCAAGAGCAGGAACGCGCACACATGTTCACGGACGCTTAAAAGAGTTTTTTGAGGAAAAGATACTTCAGATCTTCGATTTGGAGTAATCAAAATTGAAGGAAAGGGACAGCGTTTCTTTTACATGTGCATTCAATTATTCTCGCTCGCAAGAGAGTTGCTCCTCGATGTAACTGCGGAGCGCCGAAGACGAGCCTGCAAGAGCAGGAACGCGCACACATGTTCACGGACGCTTAAAAGAGTTTTTTGAAGAAAAGATACTTCAGATCTTCGATTTGGAGTAATCAAAATTGAAGGAAAGGGACAGCGTTTCTTTTACATGTGCATTCAATTATTCTCGCTCGCAAGAGAGTTGCTCCTCGATGTAACTGCGGAGCGCCGAAGACGAGCCTGCAAGAGCAGGAACGCGCACACATGTTCACGGACGCTTAAAAGAGTTTTTTGAAGAAAAGATACTTCAGATCTTCGATTTGGAGTAATTAAAATTGAAGGAAAGGGACAGCGTTTCTTTTACATGTGCATTCAATTATTCTCGCTCGCAAGAGAGTTGCTCCTCGATGTAACTGCGGAGCGTCGAAGACGAGCCTGCAAGAGCAGGAACGCGCACACATGTTCACGGACGCTTAAAAAAGTTTTTTGAAGAAAAGATACTTCAGATCTTCGATTTGGAGTAATCAAAATTGAAGGAAAGTGACAGCGTTTCTTTTACATGTGCATTCAATTATTCTCGCTCGCAAGAGAGTTGCTCCTCGATGTAACTACGGAGCGTCGAAGACGAGCCTGCAAGAGCAGGAACGCGCACACATGTTCACGGACGCTTAAAAAAGTTTTTTGAAGAAAAGATACTTCAGATCTTCGATTTGGAGTAATCAAAATTGAAGGAAAGGGACAGCGTTTCTTTTACATGTGCATTCAATTATTCTCGCTCGCAAGAGAGTTGCTCCTCGATGTAACTGCGGAGCGTCAAAGACGAGCCTGCAAGAGCAGGAACGCGCACACATATTCACGGACGCTTAAAAGAGTTTTTTGAGGAAAAGATACTTCAGATCTTCGATTTGGAGTAATTAAAATTGAAGGAAAGGGACAGCGTTTCTTTTACATGTGCATTCAATTATTCTCGCTCGCAAGAGAGTTGCTCCTCGATGTAACTGCGGAGCGCCGAAGACGAGCCTGCAAGAGCAGGAACGCGCACACATGTTCACGGACGCTTAAAAGAGTTTTTTGAAGAAAAGATACTTCAGATCTTCGATTTGGAGTAATTAAAATTGAAGGAAAGGGACAGCGTTTCTTTTACATGTGCATTCAATTATTCTCGCTCGCAAGAGAGTTGCTCCTCGATGTAACTGCGGAGCGCCGAAGACGAGCCTGCAAGAGCAGGAACGCGCACACATGTTCACGGACGCTTAAAAGAGTTTTTTGAAGAAAAGATACTTCAGATCTTCGATTTGGAGTAATTAAAATTGAAGGAAAGGGACAGCGTTTCTTTTACATGTGCATTCAATTATTCTCGCTCGCAAGAGAGTTGCTCCTCGATGTAACTGCGGAGCGCCGAAGACGAGCCTGCAAGAGCAGGAACGCGCACACATGTTCACGGACGCGTCGCGCGGATGCGCTATCGGCAGGTGCATCCGAGATTACGCCTGTAAATGAGAGAGATGTATCGTGCGTGCACGCATATATACGTACACCGCACGCGAAGGAGCGAGGCGTCGCAGGCGGCCTTAACGAGCCACGTACACACACCGGTTTTAGTTTAGCAAGGCTATTTGCTAAACGACCTTCCTGCCTATGTGAGTAATTGCTACTGAATCATCGAATCGGGAGCGTGGTCGAACCATCTTTAATCGTTAATCGAAAAAAGCCTCACTGCTACATTCCTTTACTGGAGTGTGCAAATAAAGCCGATTGCAGATCTCTCGAGTCGAAGTCGGAGTCGATTGATCTGTCTTCAATGAAAAATGTATACGAGACGTGGGGATTATTGAGCGCATAGTTCTATCAACGTAGATAGCAACAGCGCGTTGCAGCTACGTTCAAAACTGGAAACTATTCATTACGGCTCTCTTTCTTTTCAGGAGAAACCACACAAATGTTCGCAGTGTTCGAAATCGTTCCCGACGCCGGGCGATCTCAAGAGCCACATGTACGTGCACAACGGCCTGTGGCCGTTCAGATGTCACATTTGCAGCCGCGGTTTCAGCAAACCGACCAACCTGAAGAATCACATGCTTCTGCACCTGGGAAGATGTTCCAACAAAAAGTACATCAAATCTCTTTCCGATTTGTGACCGACTGCAACTGCGATTCCCGACAGTCTCGCCGAAGCAAACGTAATGCCATTGTCGCACGTGCGCTTTTAACGAAGGGATAACTGCATATATAGGCGTCCCTTCCTCCTGTTACGATAATTCAAGTCTTAAAGGGAAGCTGAGGTTGCTAGTGAACTATTTTTTCACTATAGCGATGGTAATTGCAGTTTCGAAAATCCTCTTTATTGCTTGTGCAGAATAAAAAATCCTTTTCCACAAATGAAGTATAGATAGAAAGAAAGTCCACTCTACAGGACTTTATATTCAAAAGGGAAAAAAGTTAGAAAAGACAAATACAAGTTTTTAACTTTTCTATTTTGAATATAAAGTCCTGTAGAGCGGACTTTCTTTCTATCTATACTTCATTTGTGGAAAAGGATTTTTTACTCTGCACAAGCAATAAAGAGAATTTTCGAAACTGTAATTACCATCGCTATAGTGAACTTCTTCGCGATGGTGCTGCCATCGCACAATTTTTGCACAATCAAATGTTTTTTACAAAAATTTGGCAATTTGTACGCACAAAATCGCTGTTGAGCGGTGTTTGGACACAATTAAGGAATATGAGACTGCTTTTCGAAGTGACTTTAGAAGCGTCATAAAAGAGAATTCTGTGTTTTCCTTTAGGATTAGAGGTTAGAATACAGGAGAACACAGAATTCTGACTTTATATTCAAAATGGAAAAAAGTTAGAAAAGACAAATGCAAGTTTTTCACTTTTTTCCATTTTGAGTATAAAGTCCTGCAGAGCGGACTTTCTTTCTATCTATACTTCATTTGTGGAAAAGGATTTTTTACTCTGCACAAGCAATAAAGAGAATTTTCGAAACTGTAATTACCATTGCTATAGTGAACTTCTTCGCGATGGTGCTGCCATCGCACAATATTTGCACAATCAAATGTTTTTTACAAAAATTTGGCAATTTGTACGCACAAAATCGCTGTTGAGCGGTGTTTGGACACAATTAAGGAATATGAGACTGCTTTTCGAAGTGACTTTAGAAGCGTCATAAAAGAGAATTCTGTGTTTTCCTTTAGGATTAGAGGTTAGGATACAGGAGAACACAGAATTCTGACTTTATATTCGAAATGAAAAAAAGTTAGAAAAGACAAATGCAAGTTTTTCACTTTTCTATTTTGAATATAAAGTCCTGCAGAGCGGACTTTCTTTCTATCTATACTTCATTTGTGGAAAAGGATTTTTTACTCTGCACAAGCAATAAAGAGAATTTTCGAAACTGTAATTACCATTGCTATAATGAACTTCTTCGCGATGGTGCTGCCATCGCACAATATTTGCACAATCAAATGTTTTTTACAAAAATTTGGCAACTTGTACGCACAAAATCGCTGTTGAGCGGTGTTTGGACACAATTAAGGAATATGAGACTGCTTTTCGAAGTGACTTTAGAAGCGTCATAAAAGAGAATTCTGTGTTTTCCTTTAGGATTAGAGGTTAGGATACAGGAGAACACAGAATTCTGACTTTATATTCAAAATGGAAAAAAGTTAGAAAAGACAAATGCAAGTTTTTCACTTTTTTCCATTTTGAGTATAAAGTCCCGTAGAGCGGACTTTCTTTCTATCTATACTTCATTTGTGGAAAAGGATTTTTTATTCTGCACAAGCAATAAAGAGAATTTTCGAAACTGCAATTACCATCGCTATAGTGAAAAAATAGTTCACTAGCAACTCCAGCATCCCCTTAAAGGGTACCTCTTCAATGATCTATATTTTTCGTGAGATTTCTTAGTTGCTCGTTCGATTTGCATGCTAATAATGATTTGTTATTGCAAGAAACTCTTCTGTTAGTTAAGCGGAATACTGTATAGCTTATCTGTTCACTTATATCTTTCATGATTAAGAAGCATTATAGATCTGCAAGGAAGTATCATGAACTCTTGCTATAAAAATTGATTCCGATCAGTGATCCAGAAATGTTATTATCTCTTGTTGCAGTTACTGTTTGAAATTAATTGAATGGAAAAACTGAGATAAACAAAGTCACCGTGTATAAACGTAAAAGTTCTTCACGATGTGGAGAACGCGAGAAAGTTGCCATTTTCTTAATAATTTTAAGTAACGATTAAAAAAGTAACGTTAGTCATTTTTAGCGAACGTATTTGTTCTAATGTATGATATATACGCATGTATTATATATATGATAAAATCGCAGCGCTATTTTATGAAAAGCGTAGTGCGAGAGAGAGAAAGAGAGTCGATTTCTTCAGTACATCTCGATGTTACCTATTATTCAGGTATATCAAGAATTATGAAATAAATATTATCTGCACATTTAATACACGATTTATTTGATTGATTGGATGATGTCGATGCGTGCTGTTTATCAACCGGTGTAAATCGCGCGCGCGCGCGTAACTTACTCGATAGTATATTACGCATAATTTATGCCTCATTGTACAATTTCGAGTGTTGGAGTAGAAAACGATGGGTCACGCATATCCTCTGTAAATATCTCTATTAAACGGAACACAATTTTTGGAGATGTTTAGATTTTTTTACAATTTTCTTGTTCGATCTTTCTTGTTTTTCTAGTTTTACGTAATCTCGCCACCGATGATATCGTTACGTAATAATTACTGGAATCTCGCAATCTCGCATTACACTACATGCCGCCGGAGCCACCGCTACCGAGTCCGGCTTTCATATCGACAGGTACTTGTTTTTGGAAACAGTCCTCCAAGAACTGCGCCATTGAGAGGTACAGGTGTCCCTTGACGCCCGCTAGAGTGTGGCTTACGTCCGGATAAACCTGCGAATAAATCAGCAGATGGTTTAGTCTTCCGAGCTAGTTGGATATTTTTAGGAAGAAAAATCTTACAGCAGCATTGAATATCTTTATGAAGGAAATGAAAAAAAAGAAAGAGTACCTGCTGCCGGAAAAGTATGCCTTTTTTAGCGAGGTGACGGGCAAGTGCCATGGACTGTTGGAACTGAACATTGTCGTCCGCGGTGCCGTGTACCAAATAGAACATCTTGTCACGTAGATACTCGACTTTGTCGTAAACGTTGGATTCCGTGTAGCCTTTGTAATTGGATGTCAGGTTCGGTAGACCCATGTATCTCTCGGCGTACGCGGAATCTGTACAATAATTAAATTCTCACTGCGGAATAATAAGACGCAGGAGCAAGATACGGATATGCTTTTAGACAGACAGCGGTTATTCTATAGCAAATTACGACAGTACCATAAAGTTCCCAGGAGACGACAGGAGCGACGCTTATCCCGCATTGGAATACGTTCTGCTCCGGATGCGCCAGGACGAGGGCAGCGACGAAACCTCCGTAACTCCAGCCCCAAACAGCGACTCTTCGTTTATCCACGAAGTGCAACGAGTCCCGTAAGTATCTACGGACAATTGCGATCGCATTTATCAATTTTGTGAGTTTGTAAGTCTATATTTATCAACATCTCGCTTACTCCGTGACTTCGAGTTGATCGGCTACTTCCACGGAACCTAGTCTGTAGTAAACCTCGTGAAGCAACTTGTAGCCTTGTCCCCCGCTTCCTCTACCGTCAATCTGTGCGACGATGACGTTTTTCCTACTAGACAGGTACGTATTCCAGTCCACTTTAAACATTTCAGTGACTAATTGCGATCCAGGAGCGCCAAATCTGTAAAAGGACGAGCATATTTAAAGGCGCATGTTCAAACTTAACTATCGATTTTGGTAATTATGTGATAAAGAGAGAGAATATACGGGCACTTTTCTATTATCGTTTATCATTTATCTAGTACTTACACCTGGACAACCAGTGGATAACGCGTGATCTCGTCCTCCCTAAGCCCAGGTGGTAGGTGTAATCTCACTTGGGCATTGTAACCGCCACTGATCTGCACAGGAAACGTCTTTACCTGCGGTAGTGCCAGACTCGCTATCTTCTCCTGTAACAAACATTACATAAAACTTTATTACGCTATGTGCATGGATCAGCGATTTCTATTTCTTGATTGAAATTTCAGAAATTTTATTTTCAGGAGAGAACCTGCGCGAAGCTCGACAACGGAGACTTACGCGCAACAACGTGTTATTCTGCAAGAGGACGATGAACCGCGGTCTGGGCATCTCTGTTTTGTAAAGGGCTACAGTGGGTACACCGGGCCCGAGGCATTCGAGAATGAAATACTCGAGGCCTGAAGATGGGAAGATCGCGTTGTGATACTGACAGGGTGGCTCGGCGTGCTCTGAAAATAAAAGCGTCGGCATAAGATTATTGTGCACCGCGCGCATGTCGGACAAGCGGTAACATGTATACCTAACGTATGATGCACGCCTATTTACGAAACTCCAGGCTGGTATCGCTTTGTTGGACCATTTCAGGGATATATTGGGATATACCCATAGATTCTGGATATACTCTAGTTCAACATTCCTGTACATTCGCGTAGCGCACATTTACACGTACGTGTCTATGCACGCGCACTCGCACTCTCACACGCATACACACTCGCAACACATCATATACAACGCGCCTTCGTACACAGAGCGAAGAAGAATATTCCTCACTAAGCATATTTCTTTCCAGGTGCAAATTTTGTGACCAATTTTCAATCGATTTTGCCTTTATAAAAATATAAAGGTTCTTATTAAGTAAGCAATTCAAAATGAAGAATTATTTGGAAACAAAATTTCAAAAGAAGAGAAAGAGCTATACTTTCCCATTTTAAACAGATCCCGTTT
Source organism: Ooceraea biroi (assembly GCF_003672135.1). NCBI lineage: Eukaryota > Metazoa > Arthropoda > Insecta > Hymenoptera > Formicidae > Ooceraea > Ooceraea biroi. The sequence continues at coordinate 3,575,892 of NC_039517.1, read as the reverse complement.
CTGTAAAATTGCAATTCGAGGCTTAATAATAATAAACGTAGCGAAAGAAAACGCTGATGAAAAAAAATACAATAAAGTCTTTACATTTTTGTTCAGGGAAAATCGACTGAGATTGGTCAAGGAGACAGCGGCTGAAAAGAGGCGCGCTTAATGAGAAACATCCCTCATATTGTCAACTAACAGATATTGTTTGGTTGCGTACTGTCTCTACCTGATTACTCGTGGATACCGTCCGTCTTTGTGTCAGCACTCACATACTCAAGACGGCAAGAAAACGGTACAAAAGAAGGGGGCTGTGGATTCGAGAATGCCGCACCATCGGCACCAGGCGTCGGTACTTATTGTCGTGGATTGCCAATAAAGCCGGCTGTTAAGAAATCTCTATAAAGGAAAGGATGTGACTGTACGGTGGGACGAGAATGGTCCAGAAAATCCAGATAGCCTCTTAACAGGACCCTACCCACGCGACAAGAAATACCGCAACGATATCCATTATCCCGTTATATTCTGGATGATATTAGATAATAGATAGACAGCTGGTTTTTCTTTTATTTTATATGTTATTCGGTGAATAACAATATATTTCTATTTAACGTTTTCAAGTATCACTCGCGGAGCGAATATCTTTCAAAATATCTCGAAGAAGTAAGCAAACATTGAATTTGGTTGCGACCAGACTTTTGAAAGAATTAAAACCTTGGCTTAGATTTAACAAAACGATATTCCAATGTAAAATGGCAATCATTAACAGGTTTTTAAAGTTTGCACACGTAATTGAGTATATAATTGAGCATAATTATAATTTAATAAAATTTTTACAATCGTTGGTTTAAAATCGTTAAATATTATATTCTTAAGTGCATATTTGCATCAAATATCTTCGCCACAAATATAGAATATCTAGTATATATTTCTTATTGCAGTAATAAAACAATGATAGAAAAAAGTATGAATTTTTCCACTTGAAAATCGCGTGATAAGATCCTTTAAGAGTTCTGAGCTAGAGACACATGTGAAGCACATAAACAAGACAACATTACTGGCATTGTACACGCAATTGTACGAACAATTATAAGATTTTGGCTAGCGCGTTTAGCATGTATAAATTTACATATATTATTAAACGTTTAAATTATGTTGCTGCGTTGTCGTGTAAAAAGGCAAAAAAAGGACATTAAAAATTGTGTGTTGATATATCCGTGTGTACGTATTGTAATATCGAAACACTGTAATAATTGTAAGAGAGAAAGTATTAATAGTTATACCTAGAGAAATTTTATTATTCAGCGATTCTCGAATTATACCCCCTGGGAAGCCTCTTTAGATTTTTAGATAGATTTTTAATTTGATTGCATTTTACATTTATTAATTATTACGTGTAACGCTATCTTACCATATTTAACATATCATTGTGTCTCTTTTCCACATCTAAGGAGGAAAGAAGAACGAACGTCACAGTCCGATAAAAGTTCAACATGTTTTGAAAGAATAGTAAAGACTTTCACAGGGCTACAAAAGCTTTTACGATGTTAAGAGAAAATGGTAAAGTACGGAACTTCTGGTTCATATTTACAAGAAAACAGACGCTACTTTGCTAGATTACATGCAAAATATTGTTAATGCATTAAGGTAAGTAAATATAGCTCCAAAGAAGCATCAAGAATTATTAATTAATTTAACATTACATGTCTCAGTATATGCATATGTAAGTATAAGTAATGTGGATGATGAAATAAGAGATGTTGGGTGAAAATGTTATTTTTTTACTACTTTAGGTTACAATGTATGCGAGTTTAATTTAAAAGTTTGTTCAGCAATGAAAGAAACAATGTAATTACCCAGTAAGCAAAATGTGTGCAATCTGCCAGCAGACTGACAACAGATTACTGCAGAAGTCGATAGCAAATTGGCATCCGTTATGTCCGCATTAGGATAGTGATCTGCCAGCAGAGCCTGCTAACAGACTCCGACGGCAGATTGGCGGCAGAAACCGAGCAGGATCTGTTAACATTTGACGGCAGATTGACGGCAGAAACCGAACAGAATCTGCAGCTTTTGGCCATTCATATTTACGATATATTAAAGCATGTGTTTACTTTTAACACACTATAAATTGGCATTTTATATTACCACGTGTTAAAAGAACGCATTTGTTTGTTTGTTAAATTAAAGTACATTTGGCTTGATGTGTCTTTCTGACAGTTCGTTGCATAATCCCTCTCTTATTGTTAATTTATTCTAATCCGAAGTCCGAATTTTGCTTTCGAACTTCAGATTGCTCGTGGCGCGCGTGAACTACATGGACGTTGTCCATGGGAGCCTCTGTGTCGCGAGTGCAAACATTTTCAGAAAAATTAATATTATCATGCCAAGGCGCGTATATTAACTTATATAACCGTTAGGCTAAATCTTAACATCGAGTAAAAACTCGACGTGTGCACCGCATAGCGGTGCGCAGCGAAAACGCGTATTCATAGCCGTGTAAATTTGAATACCGTCAAAAGCTGCGGATCCTGTTCGGTTTCTGCTGCCAATCTGCTGTCAGATTCCGCGCGCGCAGATCTTGCTCGGTTTCTGCTGCCAATCTGCCGTTAGATTCCGCGTGCGCAAATCTTGCTCGGTTTCCGTCGACAATCTGATTCAAGCCATGTTTGCAGATTCTGCTCGGTTTCTGCCGCCAATCTGTTCTTAGATTTGTGAGCAAGCTCCGTTACATTTCTGGCACCAATGTGTCGAATTAATCGTTAATAACAACTTCTGTATCAAATTTGTTGTCTTTTGGCTGGCAATAGTTTGATAGCAGATAGTTAGCATCATCTGCTTTCGGCAAACTTGGCTATCTGGGTAGATACATCTGCCGAATCGAGTAAAAGCGTATGATTATGCTAAAACAGAGACAAGCAACCAATTCTCACTTATTGACAAAAATTAGCACACAATGCAGTGAAATGCAGGATTGCTACAGCGAGCTAGCGAATAGTTGATGATGCAATGCAACGTAGCTAGCTCCAGCAAAGCAATTGTGACAAGTCACAGGCTTTCAAAACGAAACAAGGCGAAGTGAAAAATAATAATAAAACAAAGAAAAAGAATTATAACACTTGGGACTCACTTGAAGCATCCTCGTCTTTCGACTTGTCCTTTCTGCTGAAGGTTTCTCTCGCTTGATGACGCTGCTCATTGTCACTACGATCCGTCTGAGTCTCGTAGCGATCGTGCCATTCGCTTTGGCTGATCAGACCGCGGCTCGGTTTTGATGAACTAATCCGACGTTCGCCTCTGTCGTCGCTCGTTATGCCGGATGAGATGTTACACGTGAGGCATGTAGCAGGACGCAAGGGTGATCCAATGCGAAGAACAATAGAACTTACGCGATAAAGGTGTCTCTGGCCAGGTCTCATGGATGGAATACCGATGAAATATCTGAGTGAAGAACGCAAATCGTTTCCCGAATTAATATTGCATTAACATTCATCTTGCATGAAAAATATCAATACTGAAATAATGTTATCGATTAGTTTCGCTCACATGGTATTATTTGTTTGGTCCCACACTAGAATCTTGACAACCTCGAATTTTCCATGCGTCAAAGGCACTTCCTGCTTTCGGAGCACATTAACCCATATTATATGCTTGTAATATCCTGCCGCTCCCTCTTTCACAGGGCTTATCGTGATATAACTGCTGCCGTTCGGCGAAAAGAGAGGAGCCTCCGGAGGAGTATCGACCCAACCACGACCATCTCCTGTTATCCTTTGTATTTCCTGAAGTAATTGGTTTATATATTTTAACGTAATTTCGAGCAGACAAAACGTGTTCTCGTTTCTTCATGATTAAATGTTCGTATCACGTGAGGATCCTGTATGAGCGAGGGAAGATGGCATTCACGAACCTGACAGTGCCACAGCGGACTTTTACAAATGGTCACTACTGTGAGATTTTGAGCGCGCGTTGACCACGTTATGCAGACTTCTGTCAGAGTCACCCAGGAAGCGGTCGAAAAGTAATGATCCCTGACAAGGCAGATAATAATGCATTTGAAGGATCGACAATAGCGCGAGTTCTGTTCTTTTTTTTCATAAGACAAATATATACAGGGTGTTTCCTAAGTAAGTAGACAAACTTAAAGAGGATATTCCTTGGCTTATTTTAAGAAGAAAAGGTCATATAAACATATGTCCCAAACTGCTTTGTTTTCCAAAAAAAGTACACCACTGTTTTCGTTCACTTTTCGTTTATTATAGAACAGTTTGTGTTATTGCAAATGAAACAAATGAAAAACAATAGTAACCAAAAAGAAAAATTATAACGAAAAAGAAAATAGTAACTAAAAAGAAAAATAATAACATCACAGTAACTGCTGAAAATGTCCACCTGCAGCCATGATACACGCCTCAACTCTCCTTTCCATTGATTGACGTACACGCTCAAAAATACCTGGAGTGTCTGAAACGAGTGTTCACTTGCGGCGCCGCGAGACCATCCCCACTCCATCCCCACCGCTGTTGACTCGTACTGCAAAAGCACGCTATCCGAAAAGTGAACGAAAACAGTGATGTACTTTTTTTGGAAAACAAAGCAGTTTAGGACATATGTTCATATGACCTTTTCTTCTTCAAATAAGCCAAGGAATATCCTCCTTAAGTTTGTCTACTTACTTAGGAAACACCCTGTATATAGAACAAAGTTTAATATACAAATAAGGAAATCTATTCTGAGCCAAACAAACTCACCCACGCTCGATGATAGCTGGAGGTTTCACTATCTTTGTCTGAATATTTCTCAAATCAACTAGGTCGGCGACATATAGTCGTACCGATGGGTTCGGCGTTCCTGGCTAGAAAATAGAACGGTGTTAGGTGCTCTTTTCTCCTTTCATTATCCATAGAAGCAATACTACAAAGGGTCAAACTTTGCTAAAGTACCACAACGATTTTCTATACTTCTCGCGTACCTTTGGGTACCGTAAAGATCGTATGTCTGGGTACAAGGCTTTGTTTCCCTCGCCGAACCATGAAATGTGCATCTCCTCCACAAGAGAATCATTAAATGAGGCATAGAGCATCATATGGCCATCCGATGACATCCAGATTGCCTCTCCGCTGTGCAATATCTCCTCTGCAAATAATATTCGGGTAACAAGTGGTGCTTTTAATTAACTTTACTCAAGACACGTACCTTCGTACAACCAATCCGGCACGCCGTTGGATAATATACCAGGCACCGCGGTGTTCGTTATACGGAAACCGACGTTGCTCATGGGACCCGTCCTGTAGTAAATATCATAGTCCTGCACCATAACAAGTCCATGTCCACGCGGAGTCCATTGCGCCAGTAGAAGATATGGGTGAACATCCTTCTCGGGATGAGGAGTTAACGCTATGCACTCTCTAGAGGGCAATTTGTGAAAATTTTTATCTCGCATACGTGTCTTTAACTAAAAACAGTTTTAATTAGAAATAATAATTCGTAAAAAGAAACCTAGTAGCATTAACAATAAGTTACAAAAATCCTTTTCGCAACGGTTATAATATAACATGTTAAAAATTTAATACTATTTTATCATATATCGTGTAATTATCGATACACATAAATTACCTTGATTGGATATCGTAAACAACATACTGTGCCAGGTACGAGTAGCGAAAGAGCTTCTTCACGTTTTGAGCAAGAAGCAAGAATTTACGATCCGGCGAGAGGGAGAATTTTACTGGATTCAATCGTCTCTGCGCAAACAGAGAAATGTTAACACAGAATATTAACGTTTGCTTTTTAGCAATAGATGAAAAATAGTCGATACAGTCACACACGAGTATCATTCTGCAGCAAATACTCACGAATGTTTCATTCGGCATTAAACTTTCCGACACAATGTGTGATGAATTTACAATGTCCGATGCATTCAACAGAGAAATGCCACCCCAAGGATCTCGATAATATATGTGACGACTGCTCGCCCAGGATCCATTGAATAATAATGGAGATAATTCACCCGAGAGCACCTGCGATAAACAAAAGTGCAGTTTATTTAATCCATTTATTATCTTTATCATTATTATTAATTTATTTAACAAACGCACTGATCCATGTAAATGCAAAAGCATATCATTCAAGCATAATTTATCTTTCAACAAATCTTTCAAGCAGCAAGTTGCTACTCGAGAACCGTGTGTAGCGTGATTGTTGATTGTACTTTGTCACTCTGGACAGTAAGCAGCATTCGGCGGGGCGCTCACCTCGGAGAGACGTAATCGCGTTCCCCGTACACGAGGTCCGTCATCCGGGGGTGTCAGCAGGGCGACGGACGTGACAATAAGCGCGAGGACGGCGACGATCACGAGCAACGCGATCAAAATTCCACGCCAGTTCCTCTGATTTGGGTTGGCTGAAACTAGCTCCTATCGCAAAGGTACTTACTAACGCTACTGTCAAGCAACCAAGGTCATCGTGTGAGTGTCATGTATATGGTCATGCACCTCTTTCCAATCGTCCATTATTATCACCGTAGCACACGTACCGCAGGAGGTACCGCGTCAACATGTTGCTCGTTAAAAATAAGCGCATGGACAACACGCGTCGGAATATTAATAAAATGTTGATTCAAGGTAAGGGGGATATTTACGATAAGAACCCAGGCAGCACCGTTAGCCTAATATATGCGTAAGCGATAGAGTGCGGTAGAGTCCAAGCGCTAAAAGGAATGCGATTTAATGATAGATTAGGCGGTCGCGAGATAGCGTATCGGCGCAGCGTTCTAGTAGCGATGATTTGCGAAATTCCAGAGGGGGGAGAAGGCTCTTGAGAGCGTTAGCGTATAGACGTGTTTAGCAACGTGTACGAGGGACTGTTACACGTGCTATTATTATATTGTTAACTCAAAGGACTGAGTTAATGTGGGAGTGGATACTCATGTATTGGGTCGTCCGGAAAGTTCGTGCCGATTTTTAATAGATGGCGTTAGAACATGTCTGAATATATCAATGTTATTGAAAACATATGATTTATGTACATATGCTTAAAGGTGACATTTCAACGCATCTTTAGGAAAAAAGTTGTTTCAGATAAATTGATTCGTGTCAGTTTTGTACTCTTTTCAAGATGGAAGAAAACAAAGAACATTTTAGACACTTGATGCTTTTCTATTACCGGAAAGGCAAAAATGCCTCACAAGCAACAAATTCGATATGTTCTGTTTACGGAGAAGGCGCTTTAGCTGAAAGAACCGTACGTAAGTGGTTCGCTAAGTTTAGAGCTGGTGATTTTAACCTTAAAGACCAAGAACGCTCGGGCAGACCCTCTACTACTGATGATGACCAAATCAAGACACTGATCGAGAATAATCCGCGCTACACGACACGTGAATTAGCAGAGATACTGAAAATATCGAAAACCACTGTCCACGATCATGTAGTGAAGCTTGGTTACGTAAGTCGCTATGATGTATGGGTTCCGCATAATTTGACCGAAAAAATTTAATGGATCGCATTTCCATCTGCGACTCGCTGTACAAGCGCAACGCAAACGTACCATTTTTGAAGCAATTAGTGACGGGTGACGAAAAATGGATCATTTACAACGATGTAGAACGAAAAAGATCCTGGGGTAAGCGAAATGAACCAGCATTAACCACTCCGAAAGCCGGCCTTCATCCAAAACAAGTCATGCTCTGTGTCTGGTGGGATTGGAAAGGAATCCTATATTATGAGCTCCTACCACACAACCAAACGATAAATGCAGATAAGTGCTGCTCGCAACTGGACGAATTAAAGACAGCGATTCAGGAAAAACGTCCAGAATTAGCTAATAGGAAGGGCGTCGTGTTCCATCAGGACAATGCCAGACCTCATGTTTCTTTGACTACCCGACAAAAATTGTTGGAGTTTGGCTGGGATGTGCTACCTCACCCACCGTATTCACCAGACATTGCACCTTCAGACTTTCACTTATTTAGGTCTTTGCAAAATTCTCTTAGCGGCAAGAACTTCAACTCTTTGAATGACATAAAAAACCACCTTGAGGAGTTTTTCGTCGAGAAACCTAAGAAGTTCTGAGAGAATGGAATCTTCCAGTTGCGTGAAAGATGGACAAAGGTTGTGAAACAAAACGGTGCATACATAAGTCAATAAATATTTATCGACATAAAAAAATGTTGCCTTTGAATTTTCCTTCAAAATCGGCACGAACTTTCCGGACGACCCAATATTAATGGAAATATAAGTGTGCTTTGTTATATGAAGAAACTTGGAGTTATTAATTATTTACGAATAAAACCTGATGCGTACATATGTTTCTTAGACGTATCTAATGTCTAAGAAACATAAAGTACCATTTAAGAAACGGTTTAAATAGAAACCGTTTTTAGACCTCAATTTTAAAAACGTATTTTTCACCTTTCCACGGAAACGAAAAATGTGTTTTATTAAATTGATTTGAAATTATATAATTAATATAGAAAAAATAGTAATTTCTACTTACTTTGCGAGTATTAATTGTTTTTACATCATACGTTTCAATGTACTCGATTATGGAACAAGAGACAAAAATCAACACAAGTGTGTGTGATTCCCACCTCTGATTCACCAAGCGACCGACAGATGGCCAGGCCAGACGTGACGTTCTCGCAAGTAACATTTGTGTTATCACCTTATGAATAACCATCCGGAAAACCGATCCAGTACTCTTTTCTTCTTCTTTTCTTTTGAAACTTTTGAGATCACTATTACTTGAAGTGATATTTCAAAAGAGTGAGATTCCACTACACGAAATTTAGAGAGTAATTCATAAAATATAAAAATGTAGTTTTTTACAAAAATGTGACTTAACTCTGTCTATCTTTGAGGCACTGATATATAGAATTGATAAATATTTTTCTGATGGTTTCTGAAACGTTTTTTTGCCGAAACGTTTTTTCGTTGGACATTTTTCTCCTAAATAAACGTTTCAATAAAATGGTTATGAAACGGTTTTGAAACCAATGTGTGCTGCCTGGGAATTCTGCCGGACAGGACTCTCCCCTTTTTTCCCACGAGGAACGTTTCCCAACGTTAAAAAACAACACGGAAGCTGTTTTTTATTATGCGAAATTGCCGCAAATTATTTGAATGGATTTGAAGTTTGAACGACGTGAAGGTAAACGTGAACCACGAGACGTGAAGAAACTTTTTCAAGATCACGATATTCTTAGCACGCGTTTGCGGCTATGTCAGTTCGCACCGTGGTAATAAAAGCTAGTAACAAATGACGATATAAATATTAGATCATCGGCAGAATGGTTCCGATGGTCCGGCTAAATTGCGGGAAGGGAAGTTCCGTAAACCCCGGCACAGCTGTCCGTTTATAAATACGTCTGTTACATCTTTTTTAGCTTCAAACGTACGTGAGATCATTGGCGATCATCGCTGATGCAGGCGATATTCATCGCGCGTACGAAAAGCGGTCTTCGCTATCACGAGAGGTCTTCGAGAAGCCTCGCGTTCGACGGTGAAAGTAGCTAGTCAGCTGCTGCAGCTAAAATCGATAGAAAGAGAAGCGATGTGCTGCGCGGTGCGTCGACGAGTTAAGATCAGCGCGTATCAATACACCCTATATATGCTCTAAAGAAGCGGGCTTGGAAACGAGTTTAACTTTAGTAACTTGAACGTTGAAAATTGTGTCTTCGAGAATTCGCGGAAATAATCGCGCGCGAAAAGTTACGACAGTTACGAATCGCCTTGGCGATTCGATATCATTCGATTTGATCATTCGCGTTTGAATAATTATAAAATTATAAAACATATATTATTTTAACATAAATACATAACACGTGTATCATTTCTTCTTTTATTGTACAAAGATTAGTTCTTATAGTGACGCGATTCTGAAGCGCGAGTTGATTATTCATGGTAGTGGCATTCATAACGATATAATAAATCGAAAAATAATCGATAAATAATTTTATCGATATGTGTATGATTATCTGTTATCGCGAAGAAACATTACTTCATTTATCGTTTCTTTTCTTAAGGGGATGCTGGAGTTGCTAGTGAACTATTTTTTCACTATAGCGATGGTAATTGCAGTTTCGAAAATTCTCTTTATTGCTTGTGCAGAATAAAAAATCCTTTTCCACAAATGAAGTATAGATAGAAAGAAAGTCTGCTCTGCAGGATTTTATATTCAAAATGGAAAAAAGTGAAAAACTTGCATTTGTCTTTTCTAACTTTTTCCATTTTGAATATAAAGTCAGAATTCTGTGTTCTCCTGTATTCTGACCTCTAATCCTAAAGGAAAACACAGAATTCTCTTTTATGACGCTTCTAAAGTCACTTCGAAAAGCAGTCTCATATTCCTTAATTGTGTCCAAACACCGCTCAACAGCGATTTCGTGCGTACAAATTGCCAAATTTTTGTAAAAAGCATTTTATTGTGCAAATATTGTGCGATGGCAGCACCATCGCGAAGAAATTCACTATAGCGATGGTAATTGCAGTTTCGAAAATTCTCTTTATTGCTTGTGCAGAATAAAAAATCCTTTTCCACAAATGAAGTATAGATAGAAAGAAAGTCCACTCTACGGGACTTTATATTCAAAATGGAAAAAAGTTAAAAACTTGCATTTGTCTTTTCTAACTTTTTCCATTTTGAATATAAAGTCAGAATTCTGTGTTCTCCTGTATTCTGACCTCTAATCCTAAAGGAAAACACAGAATTCTCTTTTATGACGCTTCTAAAGTCACTTCGAAAAGCAGTCTCATATTCCTTAATTGTGTCCAAACACCGCTCAACAGCGATTTCGTGCGTACAAATTGCCAAATTTTTGTAAAAAGCATTTTATTGTGCAAATATTGTGCGATGGCAGCACCATCGCGAAGAAATTCACTATAGCGATGGTAATTGCAGTTTCGAAAATTCTCTTTATTGCTTGTGCAGAATAAAAAATCCTTTTCCACAAATGAAGTATAGATAGAAAGAAAGTCCGCTCTACAGGACTTTACATTCAAAATGGAAAAAAGTTAGAAAAGACAAATGCAAGTTTTTAACTTTTTTCCATTTTGAATATAAAGTCCTGTAGAGCGGACTTTCTTTCTATCTATACTTCATTTGTGGAAAAGGATTTTTTATTCTGCACAAGAAATAAAGAGAATTTTCGAAACTGCAATTACCATCGCTATAGTGAAAAAATAGTTCACTAGCAACTCCAGCATCCCCTTAAGCGATCTAAATCTCAACGTTGGCCTCGTTTTCGCGTTCACTGCGAGTACTTGTTGCTGCCCTGCTACATTTCACGATCTTCCACAGCATCCACAGAAATTGATTGACGATATATCTTTTTTCTGGCAGATGCAGATTTTGCGAACGTGCGAGATGCTTATTGCAGACCGCAGTACGCGCTGATATTGCTGCTCAAGAAAATCCTACTTGTTCTAAAACCGATATGGGAAAATCGATATGGGACGAACCGATTTCCTCCCTCGGAAAGTCGGAGGGTTTTCGTGTGAGGTAAGTTGAAGGAAATCCGGGGACAACGTAGAGCGTTCAGGGTCGATTAATTACCTCGTCGTCGTAAATATTGTCGTGATCTGCCATCGGTGGTGCAAATCGAACGCTCCGCTGCTTTCTCTTGGTACGAGCAAGTCCAAAGCGACCGCGACGCGAGCTTTCGCGTTTATCCCATTCGACGTTGCTGGAAATCTCGATTGTGACTCACTTGTCCATTTGCTAGTTTGACAACCGTAATCGGAGGGGGTTTCGCACAATACCTACGAATCACTCGCGTGCTGTGCGAATTTTCGATACTGAATGAGAGATTATCTCCTGCGAGAGATGCTGCGGATGCAGAGTCTGCGCGGTTGATAGCGGAGCTTGCATTAAAGACTGAGAGAGAAAGAGAGAGAAGAGGAAGGAAGAGAGAGCGAGAGGGAAATAGAGAGGGTAAAAGAGAGAGAGAGGAGGAAAAAAATTGATTTCTTAATGTTTACAGAGAGTAAAGGATCAAGCGACACGGTAGCGTCGCGATGCCAACATAAAAAAGTAAATATAGCCGCATGAGAAATTATAGCCGCTAGATACGGCACTGGCGCGGCATCGTCGAGGCCTCGGTCTTACATACAGGTCTGAAAACTACCTCTAATTTCAGTGGTGGGAGTATGGCCGCTTTTTGAAGACACATTTAGTTTCTAGCATAACCACTACTCGTCGCTGTCATCGATGTCCGCAGATAAATATAACCTGAAAAACCGGAGATAAGAACCCACGTGTGTTCATGACTCTTATTGAAAAACGGTTATTGACTACAAAAGTTGTCGAAACGTTTATTGAAATGACGAAATGGTGTGCGGTACCGAATTGCAAGACCGGCAGTAGAACCGAGTAGAAACGTTCTTTATTTCGAGTGCCGAAAGACATTGTTACTTGGAAAAAGTGGGAAAAAGCTATTACCCGCAAAAATAAAATAAAAAGATAAAGGACAGATTTAAACATAAAATCCTGATGGAAAAAATATAATAAAATTTTGCTAAAATGTATTTGAAAATCTCTATCAATTGATCCCGGTTCATTATCATTTCATCATAAATTTTCAAACTTTTGGAATATTAGATATAAAATTTATAATAAAATACGAAAATTTATAATAAAATATAAAAATTTATGATGAAATGTTAATGAATCGAGGTCAATTGACAGAGAGTTTCAAATACATTTCAACAAGTTTTATTACAATTTTTTTCATCATGGAAGGATTCGTTTTTATTCACACTTAATTTTGAGAATAAAAACTCAACTTTATTTCATATACATATTTCACTAATTCATTTATAGTCTTAAATTATTTAAAGCGTTATTAATTTATCATATTGTTTTGTGAAGACTGCGAGTGGAATAAAGACAGACAGATATTTCCCCGGCCTCTGACGTCCCTCGTCAACCTGCGAACATCGATCGCAACGCCTCTAGTGGCTACTAAAGAAATAAAAAGTGACACACAAAATGATCCATCTCCACCTCTGAAGTTTCCAGACCTGTATATAAGACGCTTCGTAGCCAATGAAATGATCTATAGCATCTGCAGTAAGCTTAAAATTAAATATAAGATCCGACTATGAATACCGGCCATAGAGCTTATACTAGAAGGGCCTTGCCTTCTCCCCTTCTCAGAGGGAAACAAAATTACCAATGAGGTGCTAGCAAAAGAGACCGTAACTCCAAAAATTAAAAAATTTTAGCTCTTAGAAATTTTTTCTTTTTTAGAGTAGTTCTGAGTAATGCATATTGTTATTTGGTATATTACCTAAAGTTCTCTGCTATTGAAAATACCGTAAACTCAGAAATGAAAAAGTTCTCGAGTTAAAAATTTTTTTCTTCTCAGAGGAGTTCTGAGTTGATGATATAATTATTTTTTATATTGCCTAGAGTTCTCTGCTATTGAAAATACCGTAAATTCAGAAATAAAAAAGTTCTCGAGTTAAAAATTTTTTTCTTCTCAGAGGAGTTCTGAGGTGATGATATCATTATTTTTTATATTGCCTAGAGTTCTCTGCTATTGAAAATACCGTAAATTCAGAAATGAAAAAGCTCTAGCCATTAGAAATTTTTTCTTTTCCGAGAAGTTCTGCATTATTTTTTATATTGCCTATAGAGTTCTCTGCTATTGAAAAAACTCATGAAAATCAGGTGAAATCATGTATATATAGCCATTGCTAAATATTCTCTGGCATTCTATCTCAGGTTAACTCAGGTTGGTACCAGGGCCAGGTATCACTGCTAATAGGACGGAAAGGGAGGAAGGAACTTGTTTCGGGAGTACAATTTTAATTATAACATATTAAATCGTTACGATATATTGTTTTAACAAAACTAGAACAAATATCGATCATTAAAGAACATGGAAGCGGAACCGTTGGAATTGGAGGATGGTGAGATCGTCGACGATGAGGTTAGATATTGAATATGTTTATTCGACATAACCTTAACGTACAAATTCATTATTCAACGGATCAATCTTATTCTTTAATTCATTGGTTCGACGATTTGAAAAATTTAAACATTGCCGAAATATATTTACAAGGGAATAATTATTATTTTCTAACGGTTATTTATTTCATTCTGTCGTACAGGCGGGTGACATTTTCGGGGCATACACAATTCTGCAAAGACCTCACACGGCACCCGTCACAAATATATGCACCAAAATGCGGTACAGTGACGATTCTGACGATTCGGCTGATTCCGAAAGCGATTCCGATTCGGATTCGGCACGTAATAACGTGAAGAGACCGAAGCTGAAATTGAAGAAGCACAAAAAGGACGTGTCAAAGGGTGGGACGTTAAAAAGCGACAAATACAAAGTATGGTGTACGCAGGTTCAAGAGGAGTCTTTGACCGAGGACCTCGTGTCTTGCGGTGTCACGAAGAATCCGTACCAGGAACGTAGCGTTGAAAGTTACAATTTTACCTTGGGATTTGGGTATAACAACAGAGAACATCATAACAATAACAGTTCAGAAGATGAAGAGAAGGAGACCGAACCGAGGTTAACTAACAAGAGGACAAATTCCGACAGATACAACGTAAAACTTAGATTAGGGAAGAGGAAAACTTTCATAGAGAACGATGTTCAAAAGGGCTCTGCCAGAATAATAGCGGACCTATCGACAACTGTGGAGTCGACAGATGCCGACGTTGCTACCGACATAACGACTAAGCTTAGTGAAAAAAAGGATCTTTTGATAAGTAAGTACACACGCCTCCATTACTCGTTTATCTCGTCTCCTCGATTTCTTCTTGCCAGTATAGGCACTTTCATTTTTATACGTATCTCGTGCATCGCAGGACGAATAGTAGACATAATCGGTAAGGAAAAGGCTATCGACTTCTTTCAAAAAACGAGGAAGATCGAGGAGGATGGTGGGATGCTGATAATGAATGGGTCTCGTAGAAGGACTGCCGGTGGTGTATACCTGTGGCTGGTGAAAAACGACAAGCATATTCCTCAGGAGGAAATAAGGCAGATCTTCTACTACGATCAGAACGAGCATAGAAGGATGAACATTGCGAGGAGGCAAAAAACGCAGGAAATAATACGAAATTTTGAAAGTAAGCCACTCGCTGTTTCAATATTTATTTCAAATCAAGTGCTAAATACGGAAGACGCAAGATCGCATGTGTACGCGTCCTCTTAAAAATTACAGATGGATCCGAGAAGGATCTGCCGGCTCTGTTAACGAGAGCGGAACTTTCGACGAGCGAGATCGCCGAGGAAGCGAGGCTGCGCCGTGGCGAGGGCATGGACAGGCCGCCAGTAGACTCGGATCGCACGGTGTCGAACCCACCGCCTAGCCCCGTAACGGACGATCCGGATCATTTGGAACAGAGGCACGTTCAGGATTACAGCGACGACTTTCTCGATCTTGGAGTGGACGTAGATAGCATGGAAGTACTTTAAGATGTCGTAGACCAACTTTTGCACGCAAATGCCGCGACGCGCGACGGTGGCTCGTACAAATAAGTGATCACGGTCGTACGAATTACACGCATACGTGTATAATGTGCCCATACCCTGATCATGTTGCCAATAACAGATTGAAGATATCCTTGTTTGGTATCTTGTGGAACGCAAACACTCAAGCGAGTCGTCATTATTGTCCTCGCGCAGACGAGTGTATCAACAAGACCCTCTTTCCTTCAATTTCAAAATATTGTACACAACCCAAAAATTACATTGTATGCAACGTTATTTTTAAGATCGAGCGGAATTAGTAAATTGTGAAATTCGTATACATAAAAATTTGCGCGTTTATATACATATGTATATATTACGTACGCATCATATTATTAGCGATAATCGCCAAAGCACATTGCATACTTGTGTACATAAATCGAGAATATTGCTTTCCCGCGAAGAAAATAGCGCAATCTATTAGTAATACGTAGTCGGTAATCAGTAACGTTAGAATGCGTTATTTTGTATGTACTTTTGTAACAATTAAATCTTTTCTATTTCACATCTTTTCCTTTGCATTACAAACTGCCACGCAACTTGGTTTACAGCCTACAGATTTTGAAGTTGGATTATCCGAGCAAGATTGAGATGAGGTAAAATTTATATTCACGTTAAATTCAACTATCCTCCCGCGATAAAACTTATGTTTCGTGATTGACAGTTTGCTTCTTTTCGTTGCACCTCAAGTATGACAGTTTAATAGCTCATCTTAATTTTTATTTAATTAGTATGTAGTATATATATAATAATAATATTACAAAAGAATATGTAAGATAAAAGTAATTTTATTTGAAACATACTTTCTTACAAGAATACTGTATCAAATATAGATGCTTAAGAATAGAAAATTTTGCACTTTTGAATTTTGCTAAAGGAAAATCGATACGGATTTGCCGGCCGACTCAATACTTAGCAAGATGTTATCGAATAAAATCTATCAAGACAGTATTCGGTTTGATACAATCAAAAACAGGCGAGTTATTTAATTAAATCGCATAAATCGTGATCCCTTGTTTTGGCATTTATTCGCATTAATGCTATTTTGCGAACAACCATACATATCTGATCATATGAGAGATTCATATATCGTCATCTATTGATGTTACATGTATAGGAAAGTTTATACTGATAACAAGTAGTAACTCGTCGTGATTCGCTCGTAAACTAATTCTTCTTTAAATCTTTCACAGAATTCACAGTATATATTAAAATTTAAAAAGTCATAAAAAGATATGCTACATGTCTGTTAAAAGTATATACAGAATAAGTCATTTCCTTATAACGAGTTGTCGAGATAAGTAGCTTCGAGATAATGATATCTCGAACGTGATGTTCGGGAATCGCTATAGGAGTAAATGCAGGTATCTCTCACATGTCGTTTCGAGTATTTTTACTCGGTTTTAATACAATCTTTTCTCGTAGGAGAATAAGCTATGTACATTACCCTCTTGTTGCGCCGAGTGCGTTCTCCTTTCGAATCTTACTTCTCCGTTGTACATCATGGTTCGCAAGATGCCAAGTGATTTCGCTCCGATATCCTGGCAACCGTGCTTGATACCGCACGTTAAGTACGGCAGAAATTTAAGTACCGAGCCCTTGTCGACTATGGAGCCGCTGACACCTTGCGCCACCTTCAATTTATCCATTTCATTATGGAAATACCTGTCCATCGCCGAACCATTGGCGTCTTTCCTATCCATGGCTTCTAACGAACCCATGCCTCTGTACTTTTTCAGACGGACGCCGTCGCTGAAGAAATATTCGCCCGGAGCCTCGGACGTTCCAGCCAACAGAGAACCCATCATTACTGTACTAGCACCTAAACTAAGGCCTTTGATAATATGTCCGATAGATTGTATACCACCGTCTGCGATGACGGGTATACCGAATTTCCTCGCGTGCTCGGAAACTTTGTACACTGCTGTTCCCTGCGGTCGCCCAACCGCCATTACTTCCTGCGTAATGCATATGGAGCCAGAACCCATCCCGACGCGTAGCGCATCAGCTCCCGCCTCTATCAGATTTTTCGCTTGCATGGACGTCACGACATTGCCGGCGATCACTTGTAGCTCCGGATGTTGCGACTTTATGTATCTGATCATGTCGACCTGGTACTTGGAATTGCCCTGCGACGAGTCGAGGACCACTACGTCCACGCCGGCTGCCACGAGCAGCTGCAGCCGGTGTTTGTCTGCCTCCCGCGTACCCATCGCAGCTCCCACCAACAACTGTTTATTCTCGTCCTTGCTGGCACTCGGGTAGCTACGGTTCTTCTTCAAGTCGGTTCTCGCCATCAGCGACACCAGTTCGCCGCGCTCGTTCACGATCGGAAGCTTGCCCTTTTTCGATTTCTCCAGAATGACGTTCGCCTCGTGCAACGTTACACTGGAAGGCGCAGTGATTAAGTTCTCCCGAGTAGTCATTATAGAACTCAGGACCTTCGACTGGTAATCAGGCAGGCGTTCGAGGAAATCGATGTCTCTCGAAGTAACTATGCCCAATAATTTACCACCAACTTTACCGGTGTCCGTTATCGGCACTCCACTGAAACCGTGCTTAGTCTTTACGTTCAGTACGTCGACTACTGTGTTGTGCGGCGCCAACACGAAGGGATCCCGAATAAATCCGTGCTTGTACTTTTTTACCTATAAATAATGACAGACATGTATATGCACTGTGTTTAGGCGAAACGTTTAATGAGGTTTGACTTCTCAGTCTTATACTTAAAAGTAGTTCATTGACACACAGCTGCCACGTGTCTACGTGTGCCATGTGTCATTTACATATGTATATCATATGAATAATATATATTAGCATGCGAAACGAAATTAACATCACGATGTACAGGCTTGTACTTGAAATTAGCTGAGGAATGTTGTCTAAGGGAAACGAACGAGGAATGTTTCTTGCAACGTACCTTTTGTACTTCGTTTGACTGATACTCTGGGGTGCAATTGTGATGGATAATACCTATCCCTCCAGAAAGGGCCATAGCGATAGCCATGTCCGATTCAGTGACCGTATCCATAGGTGAGGATACAAGCGGTGCCTTCAGCGTGATCTTCCTCGTCAGAGGTGACACCAGATCCACATCGTTCGCCGTAAAGCTTATGTAACCAGGTAAGATGATAAAATCATTGTACGTGAGACCGTCGCCAGCGGCGAATAATTGTGCGGCCGATAAGCCGTCCTCCGGCAACGCCACGTTTTCCACTTTCGCGTTGTCCAGTGATGCCTCCTGTGCCATGACTTCTTCGCTGGTTGCTCTAACTGTGAAAACGTCGATTCCGATGTCCGACGTCGCTGTCGTTTGCGATCTACTCACGACGAGCTCGAGGAAACGAGGACACGTGTGCACGTGCGTTTGAATCAACCTCCAAGAAGCCGCCACGCCGACGTCAGAAACCCGACTCCGAAGAAGTCACCAGACGAAATGGCCGAATTCGAATCATACAAGATACTTTTATTCGTTATTCGCGCGCGATGCCAGAGCCTCTGGTGTCGCAAGACCCGAACTTTCTAAGCGCGGTACGTTCAAGCGTGCTTCGACATCATCGCTTGAAACCATATTGAATTCGCATAAAATGTCAAAGTCACACGGACTTAGGAATACTGACATAGGAATATATGGACGGAGCCTATGCTGCGAACTTAGGCAAGGGGGGTTATGAGATTTGCGGTAAGGAGAGGCTGCTGGCAAATCGGGCGAGTTCGGCTGTTCTCGACATCGCCCGAATGATACTTGATAAAGTTTTGTAAAGTATGATACTGAAATTACATGTACGATGAGTTATTGTGTTGTGTCGGAATGTAGCAATCGCGTTAATGCAAAAAGGAAAAATTGGCAACAACTTATGAAAGAAAATGATCCGAAAATTTCTTTTCATCTGTAAGTAAAATACATACAATTGCAGGTTATACACAATGCCGGTAAAACGTTTCAGATATTGTTATGTGTTTATTATTATATTCATATGAATAATTGTTCGATAATTTTTCATTTATAGTTGTTATTATAATTCATATATTTAATATTAATATATACGATTTGACTATATATATATATATATATATATATATATATATATATATAGAACAATTGTTCATATGAATATAATAATAAACAAGCCAAAATTCTTTCTTAACACAATACTAATAAATTTAAATAATAATAAACACAACAATATTTGAAACGTTTTACCGGCATTGTGTATAACCTACAATTGTATGTTTTATTTACAAATGAAAAGAAATTTTCGGACCATTATTTTCTTTCATACGTTATTGCCAATTTTTCCTTTTTGCATTAATGCGATTGCTACATTCCGACACAACACAATAACTCATCGTACATATATATATATATACAGGGTGTCCTGGGTTTTAACCGACAAACTGCGGGAGCATATTCTACTAGTGGAAATAAGAAAAAATTCTTATATCGAGTTTGCTTAGAAATGCTTTATTACAAAGTTATAAATCAATATTGAAAAGAAATATGAGATAAGTAACAACGGAACATAGTGTAGAATTTGGAAGGTCGAAGATGTTTATGTTACGTATATTCACATGTATTCATGTTCACTATGTTGAAACGATTCAGTATGATTGTTACTTTCACAACAGTAGCTGTTAGATTTCAATCGTCGTGTGAACTAGCAATTACTATCAGAATGCCAAAAGTGTTTTCAAATGAGGAACACACTGATATTCATTTCGTGTACGGATTCTGTGACGGAAATGCACGAGCTGCCGTACGAGAGTATCAACGTAGATTTCCTAACAGGAGAGTACCAGATAGTTCTGTGTTTAGTAATACCCATTTGCAATTACGTAATTTGGGTTCATTTCGACCTATGAATGAATATGATGATGTTCGTTCAGCTCTAAGACACCGACGACGCTCGGAAAGAATCTTAAATCTTCGCCAAAACAGCTGGATACAGTTAGACGCTTGTCCATCGCACTATGCTAGACAAGTTAGAAACTGGTTAGATGAACATTACGCTCATAGGTGGATTGGTCGAGGAGGACCGGTTTTCTGGCCTCCAAGATCGCCCGATTTAACGCCTCTTGATTTTTATTTATGGGCAACTTTAAAAAATAAAGTTTACAGTACAGAAGTAATCTCGCTTGAAGATTTAAAGCAACGAATTACTAATTCAGTTACTGAGATGCAACAAAATTTTCAGGAATGTCGTACCGTAACAAATTCTGTACTACGTCGATGTCTAGCTTGTATCGATGTGCAAGGACAACATTTTGAAATGCGTCACTAAATCATTGCGTACATAATTTTTATTTTTGTGAAAAAATCCGTTGTTACTTATCTCATATTTCTTTTCAATATTTGTTTATAACTTTGTAATAAAGCATTTCTAAGCAAACTCGATATAAGAATTTTTTCTTATTTCCACTAGTAGAATATGCTCCCGCAGTTTGTCGGTTAAAACCCGGGACACCCTGTATATATCACTAGCGGAACCGAACATACCCGAACAGCCGAAGTTACACGAAGTGCCAGTGCTCTCCCCTTACCTCAGCTAATCTCAGCTTCCCCTCGTAAAAGGCTCCGTCCATATACTCCTATGTCAATGCTTAGGAAAGAGAGGTTAAGATTAAAAGTTGAGCCATTCGTTTGAAATGTTGGAGCCTTTCGAGAGTGAAAGTACGACAGAATTGGAGAAAATGAACGAAGTTGGAAATACAGAGAATTGCAAGAAATGTGGAGAGGCATGCGATGCTTACGAGAGCCCAGCGTTATGTTGCAGTGGCGGATGTGACCAAAAAATACATATAAAATGCTTGCAGAAAGGCAGCATTACGCTTTCTTTTGTAGGAGATGTTTTCTTCGAACTCAACTGTGCTTCTTGTAATCCACTGGGCGTAGAACTCGTGGTACGCGATAAAATGCCGTGGCTCAACGTTATTATCCTAACGTTGTACAATCTCCATGAAAAGTCAAGTGGTATCAGTAAACGGGGATATTTCCATTGGAAGTCCGACATTAGCACCTTTGTGGAGAAAAATTGGGATAACTTGTTCAAAAAGTCTGTGTAAGTACTTTATGATCTTAGAAATTTTATTGCTTGTATTTGTATGTATCTTGTGATACAAAAATAAAATTTAATTGGTGTTCAGGAAGAAGAAGAAGAATTGGATAGGCACCATATCAGGTACTCTCTCCCATTATAGTGGAATCTTTTTCAAATCTGGCACCAATGAATTGGGTGAATCTGGATGGTGGAAGCTATTGGATGAAGATCCCCCTGAAGTTTTAATTGCCAAATGTAATATAAAAAAATTATATGTACACATGTTTATCTGGCCGTACGCATATATATAGGTACTGTTGTAAGAATTAATAATTCTACTCTGTTTCTTTCCAGATAGCAAAATGATAATAGATAAGAAAAAGAATGTTGACACAAAAGTTTCTAATAAGTCACTGAACAGTCCTGCGCCGTCAGACTCCAGTGTCTCGATAGGAGAGGACAGCAATTATAGCAAGGAGCTGTTTAAGAATCAGAGCTCCTTGATATATTCTCAAGCATATGTTAAACCCACAGAGACGTTGTCCGATCTTTTATTTCAGGAGGATGAGATAAATGGTACACGATGGATTACTAAACAAGTAATAAAAACGAGAAATTCTACAAAACGTTATACTGAGAAGATTGTATTTTGTAGACATGGACATCGAGGACGATTTACTGTTACGCGACGACAACTTTGTACCATCCATCTCCGATCTAATGAAGGATTGTCAACAATATGAAGGCAACAATTTCCACCTAGCACAGATGACGGACAATTATGAATGGTCGTGTAACACGAGCAGTATCTCCCCGAACGAAGTCGACAGTGAAGTTAAGAGGATTAAAGAAGAAACTTATGACGACGATAGTAATAATAGTTCTGTGTTCGTACAAGAGCAGCCTGTTTCTCTGTTCAGACAAACGAAACGCCGCCCGTGGCCTTGGCTCAAAACACTTGCTCCCCGTAAATATCGTTACCATTATTATTTTCTACTTATACATGTATACAGATACATATACAGGGTGTCCCGGGTTTTAACCGACAAACTGCGGGAGCATATTCTACTAGTGGAAATAAGAAAAAATTCTTATATCGAGTTTGCTTAGAAATGCTTTATTACAAAGTTATAAACAAATATTGAAAAGAAATATGAGATAAGTAACAACGGATTTTTTCACAAAAATAAAAATTATGTACGCAATGATTTAGTGACGCATTTCAAAATGTTGTCCTTGCACATCGATACAAGCTAGACATCGACGTAGTACAGAATTTGTTACGGTACGACATTCCTGAAAATTTTGTTGCATCTCAGTAACTGAATTAGTAATTCGTTGCTTTAAATCTTCAAGCGAGATTACTTCTGTATTGTAAACTTTATTTTTTAAAGTTGCCCATAAATAAAAATCAAGAGGCGTTAAATCGGGCGATCTTGGAGGCCAGAAAACCGGTCCTCCTCGACCAATCCACCTATGAGCGTAATGTTCATCTAACCAGTTTCTAACTTGTCTAGCATAGTGCGATGGACAAGCGTCTAACTGTATCCAGCTGTTTTGGCGAAGATTTAAGATTCTTTCCGAGCGTCGTCGGTGTCTTAGAGCTGAACGAACATCATCATATTCATTCATAGGTCGAAATGAACCCAAATTACGTAATTGCAAATGGGTATTACTAAACACAGAACTATCTGGTACTCTCCTGTTAGGAAATCTACGTTGATACTCTCGTACGGCAGCTCGTGCATTTCCGTCACAGAATCCGTACACGAAATGAATATCAGTGTGTTCCTCATTTGAAAACACTTTTGGCATTCTGATAGTAATTGCTAGTATCACACGACGATTGAAATCTAACAGCTACTGTTGTGAAAGTAACAATCATACTGAATCGTTTCAACATAGTGAACATGAATACATGTGAATACACGTAACATAAACATCTTCGACCTTCCAAATTCTACACTATGTTCCGTTGTTACTTATCTCATATTTCTTTTCAATATTGATTTATAACTTTGTAATGAAGCATTTCTAAGCAAACTCGATATAAGAATTTTTTCTTATTTCCACTAGTAGAATATGATCCCGCAGTTTGTCGGTTAAAACCCGGGACACCCTGTATATACGCGTATTACACATTTCAGGCGAAAAAGTAGCACGTATGACTGCTCAGGAAGAAGCATATTTGCTGCAGACATTGAACAAGACTGATCTCGATAAAGCACCGCCCGCTGTAAGAAGACTCTACAGGAAATTAGCAGTGCGAAAGACTAAAAGAGAAAGAGGCCTTCCTTTATTGGATATAGATCAAGCAAGCGGGTCCAAGTCCGGAGCATCTGCGATACCGTCAAAAGACAATGGCCGGGTGTTGGATCGATTTTGTGGTGATGACCTGGAATACATGTTCGAACAAAGGCTGCAGGGGCACAATGAGGCTGTCTCCGTACAAAGTCCGTACACAGGTAGACTGTTGAAGCCATTTATAAGACGAGAGACGGCTTTTCAACCGTTATGGTTGAGGGTTATGGAGGAGCTGTGCGCGAAAGTCAACAAGGACAATCGACAATGGAAAGCACCGCCTAAGGCGCCTATCGATTACTCTTACATCAGACCGCAACATGTTTCCGCGGTCAACAGCCTGTGCAGGCGATTCTTCTGGCCTGGTATAGATCGTAAGTAGATACATACTAGACATGACGCGTATCCAATGGGCATTGCGTCTACAATGTCTTCCTGCATCTGTTTCAGTGACCGAATGTCTGCAGTATCCGGACTTCACGTGCGTCGTACTGTACAAGAAGCTAGTCATAGGCGTTGGAGTGTTGGTGCCAAACGTCGGCTGCAACGAAGCCTACATCTCGTTCTTCCTGGTGCGCCCTGAATGGCGAAAATGCGGCATCGGCACGTTCATGCTGTACCACTTGATACAGACTTGCATGGCACAGGACATTACGTTACACGTGTCGGCAACGAATGTCGCGGTCTTGCTCTACCAGAAGTTCGGTTTCAAGGTGGAGGAGTTCGTACAAGATTTCTACGACAAGTACATGCCGCCAAATTCGCGAGAATGTAGGCACGCCCTATTTTTACGTTTAAGTAGATAATTCTAATTTTGGTAATTGTGAAGGAGAGCTCCTTCCTCTCCGATTTCCTTCAAACTTGGTAGAAATGTATATTTTGGTCCTAAAACACGATTGCGAGAAGGAGAATCGTCGCTCTCAAGTAGAAAAATGTTATTACGTGCTGAAAAGTCACAGTTTCGAGATTAGGAAATCTGTCACACCGACAATCTACGGGCGTAGCGCACACTGACCAAGCATGCGCGGGTTTTTTCACACGCTTTTTATGCTTATTTTGTTCATAGTATACTTTATAGCAGCGAAATGTAAGATTACTTGTGTTAAGGGGATGCTGGAGTTGCTAGTGAACTATTTTTTCACTATAGCGATGGTAATTGCAGTTTCGAAAATTCTCTTTATGGCTTGTGCAGAATAAAAAATCCTTTTCCACAAATGAAGTATAGATAGAAAGAAAGTCCGCTCTACAGGACTTTATATTCAAAATGGAAAACAGTTAGAAAAGACAAATGCAAGTTTTTAACTTTTTTCCATTTTGAATATAAAGTCCTGCAGAGCGGGCTTTCTTTCTATCTACACTTCATTTGTGGAAAAGGATTTTTTATTCTGCACAAGTAATAAAGAGAATTTTCGAAACTGCAATTACCATCGCTATAGTGAAAAAATAGTTCACTAGCAACTCCAGCATCCCCTTAAGGCGATCCTGGAGTCGTCTGTATTACCGGCGGAATCGGTGATTTTCCTGCATTAATTTCCAAATTGCTATTACACTTCGGACACTGTATTTCTTTGTTTATTAATGATGCTCATCGGCAAATAAAAAGATAATTTGGTAATTATAGTTAAATACACGGTATTCTCTGTTTTAACCAAAATCAAACAGTTAAATAGAAATTATTCTCTACTTTAATCGAAAGTAAAAACTGCGAAAGACCTAACCCAACCCAACCGCGTTTTTTATTTAAAATCGGGAAGGTCGTCTGTAGTATACTTAATTACCAAATTATCTTTTTATTCGCCAATGAGCATCATTTAATAAACAAAGAAATACAGTGTCCGAAGTGTAATAGCAATTTGGAAATTAACACAAGTAATCTTACATTTGCTGCTATAAAGTATACTATGAACAAAATAAGCATAAAAAGCGTGTGAAAAAACACCGCGCATGCTTGGTCAGTGTGAGCTACGCCCGTAAATTGCCGGTGTGACAGATTTCCTAACCTCGAAACTGTCACTTTTCAGCACGTAATAACTTTTTTTCTACTTGAGAGCGACGATTTTCCTTCTCGCAATCGTGTTTTAGGACCAAAATATACATTTCTACCAAGTTTGAAGGAAATCGGAGAGGAAGGGGCTCTCCTTCACAATTACCCTAATTTTTAATAGAGAATAAAATCTCATTGACTCCGCAAATCTGTCTTCTCGATTTCTTCAGCTAGAGACCTATCCTTGTTCATTTGTTCATCACGATCATCTCATTTCCAAAGTTTCGACTTTGAGCGTCCGAAAACGGTCTACCGAGAAGGTTAGGTTGCCACTTCGAAATTCCCGCCAAGCGAGACCGCTCGCTCTGACGTCATTGACAGGGCGCTGCGGAACTGGCGTCGATTCATTCTCGAAAGTTCCGGAAGCTGCTAGATGGAGGGTTTATATATATACATGGACTGCAGGGTTACGCGACAGTTTAGTACGCGATCAGGAGTGCTGAGTGTCGTCCGGACGTGCTTGCGGCCATTCTTTGTGAAGCTTCGCGAGCGTTCGAGCGTTGCGTTTCGAGTGTTCACGTGCACGCGGGCAGGAACGATCGCGAAATAGCAGTAAGTAACAAACGAGACGAGAAACGAGGAAGAGAGGATCGCGGGCGGTTCGGTTAACCTTATGGCACATTTACGTTCACGGAGTTGAGAAAGGGGACGGTCGACGCCTCGAACGCGCATCCGATAGATCGTACGTTCTTGGTGTGCCCTCACGCAAGACCTCTAACGTACGACACATCGATTCCGCACGCGTGAATCGCGAGAGGTACGACGACGACGACGACGACGACGACTCGACGGCAATGGCAACGACACGGAGCTCGGTCCGAGGGTGGGGTATTTATTTTTGCGTTGCAGCTCTCGAATCGTGCGACCGAGCGAAACATTCGTCGCGTGTATTCGTGGTCATCATTGCCAGAAATAGAAATCGGCGATGGTACGTGGGTGTGTGGGAGCGCTTGCTCCCGATGGTTCTCCGCCACCTCCCGACGCGGAAAAAAATGGCAGAAAAGTCGACGATAAATGGTCGCGTCGGGATCCGCTTCGGTTCTGCGGCGAACTTCAGTACGTCCCTAGTTTTATATAGATACCCACACGCGCGCGCACGCGACACAGCAGCAGCAGCACATGTATGCATATATATACGTGTGTGTGTGTATAGCGACCGAGCGCGCGAATGTATGTCCATAAAAGCGGACGTATGCGAGCATGCAAACGTACAATGAGAATATATCGCCGTTTTGTCTGCATTCGAGTCATCGCGACCGCTCAACGTGAATATGTAGAACGTTTACGTGATTCATGACCGCGGGAGACTTTGCCTCTGAATTGCATATCACAAAAGTAAATTACGGTAAATTACTTATCGGAGCGTACGTAATTGGGCTCTTCTATTACACCCGCCGTGTTCCCCTGATTTGCTCCATCTGACTATCATTTGTTTCGATCGTCACGAAATAGTTTGAATGGTAAAAAATTCGCTTCTTTTGAAGATGCACAAAACTTCGTTTCTTCATTCTTTAACGAAAAGTTGGCCAGGTTTTATGGCAGAGGCATACGAATGCTACCGGAACGTTGGCAAAAGACAATAGAGAACAATGGAGATTACTTGACAGAATGAATAAATCGTTTTGCATGAAATTACTCAGTCTATTTTTCTATCACGATGTCCATCAAAACTTTTTTGCACTCACCCAATACTTTGCCTCTCTTCGTGCAAGAAAGGGGTCACCAACAATCCATGTGCTCATTGGCTCGCTAGATACTGTTTTTCCAAGACCATCTGTATTTCAGAAAATATTTGGAATTTTTTCTGGTTATAACAGGACCATTTCTTCAAGATCTCAATCTTGAAATTTTTATGTAATGAATTGGTGACACGAGCACTTTTCTTTCGAGACGTGGGTAGAAGATGAGGGATAAAAAGACTGCGGTTTTCTCGGACTCGCGATTGAGTCCCACGTATCCATTAAGGGGGGAACCTGCTTCAGAACGTTGAAAATAAGGTATAATTTTACGAACTTTTTTGGAGAAACTATACAGCGGATCATTATAAAACTTTGATGCATTTATTAGTACATGTTTAAAGATAAAAAATTATTTTTTGATTTGAATATATCGCCTGTAGAGGTCGTCCTGGAGGCATTGTAAATTGGTGAGCATTCTCCTGCCTCCAAATTTCATCCAAACTGAAAAATTTAAATATTTTCTTCTTATTTATGAATTCCCATCGTCGATGAACCTTTAATATTCATAAAAACATTAAGTTGAACAATTATTTTTGCATGAAAAAGTTCAAAAACTTTGCCTAAAAATCGTACTTTTGTGTTCCAAGCTCCACCATTTTGGCACTTTTCAACTTTTTTCTTCTCTCTTTGGTTCATCGACGATGGGAATTCGTAAATAACGAGAAGATATTTCAATTTTTCAGTTTAGACGAAATTTGGAGGCAGGAGAATGCTCACCAATTTGCAATGCCGGCGACGCGGCTGCACTGAGATTTCTCCAGGACGACCTCTACGAGCGATATATTCAAATCACAAAATAATTTTTTTATCTTCAAACATGTACTAATAAATGCATCAAAGTTTTATAATGATCCGCTGTATAGTTTCTCCAAAAACAATTCGTAAAATATACCTTATTTTCAGCGTTCTGAAGCAGGCTCCCCCCTTAATGCCACCGCTCGAAACGCGTTAAGGGGGGAGCCTGCTTTAGAATGTTGAAAATAAGGTATATTTTACGAATTGTTTTTGGAGAAACTATACAGCGGATCATTATAAAACTTTGATGCATTTATTAGTACATGTTTAAAGATAAAAAAATTATTTTTTTATTTGAATATATCGCCTGTAGAGGTCGTCCTGGAGGCATTGTAAATTGGTGAGCATTCTCCTGCCTCCAAATTTCATCCAAACTGAAAAATTGAAATATTTTCTCGTTATTTATGAATTCCCATCGTCGATGAACCTTTAATATTCATAAAAACATTAAGTTAAACAATTATTTTTGCATGAAAAAGTTCAAAGACTTTGCCTAAAAATCGTACTTTTGTGTTCCAAGCTCCACCATTTTGGCACTTTTCAACTTTTTTCTTCTCTCTTTGGTTCATCGACGATGGGAATTCGTAAATAACGAGAAGATATTTCAATTTTTCAGTTTAGACGAAATTTGGAGGCAGGAGAATGCTCACCAATTTGCAATGCCGGCGACGCGGCTGCACTAAGATTTCTCCAGGACGACCTCTACGAGCGATATATTCAAATCAAAAAATAATTTTTTATCTTCAAACATGTACTAATAAATGCATCAAAGTTTTATAATGTTCCGCTGTATAGTTTCTCCAAAAACAATTCGTAAAATATACCTTATTTTCAGCGTTCTAAAGCAGGCTCCCCCTTTAAAACGACACATTCGTGTGTTTGCGCGCTGTTCCAGGAGAGATAAACAGGAAGGATGGGGAAGGATTACTATAAGATACTTAGTATAGTCAAGGGAGCGAACGACGAGGAGATAAAGAAGGCATACAGGAAGCTGGCCTTACGGTATCATCCCGATAAGAACAGGAGCCCCGGTGCCGAGGAGAAGTTCAAGGAGATAGCAGAGGCGTATGAGGTACTGTCGGACGCGAAGAAGAGAGAAGTCTACGACAAGTTCGGCGAGGAGGGTCTCAAGGGCGGTGCATCGACTGGTGGAGGCGGCGGGGGCACCACGTACACCTTCCACGGCGACCCCAGGGCAACCTTCGCGCAGTTCTTCGGCTCGGCCAGTCCGTTCCACAACTTGTTCGAGTTTGCCGGCAACCGTGGCGGGTTCGCCTTTCACGACGACGACATGGACATCGATATGGATCCCTTCGGACTCGGCATGGGACCGCCGCGGCAAGGCGGCGCCTTCCGGTCGCACTCGTTCAACTTTGCGAGCCCGACCACCGGTAAAGCGGGCGGCAAGGACCGCGCCCAGGACCCGGCCATCGAGCACGACCTGTACATCAGTCTGGAGGAGATCCTGCGTGGTTGCACGAAGAAGATGAAGATATGCAGACGGGCGATGCAGCCGGACGGTACGACCAAGAAGGAGGACAAGCTTCTGACCATCAACGTGAAACCAGGCTGGAAAGCTGGGACGAAAATCACCTTCCAGAAGGAGGGCGATCAGTCGCCGAGGAGGGAACCCGCGGACATCGTTTTCATCATTAGAGACAAGCCACATCCGTTATTCAGGAGAGAAGGCAGTGACGTTAGATACACGTGCAAATTGAGTCTGAAGCAGGCGTTGTGCGGCACTGTCGTCGAAGTTCCTACGCTGACGGGCGAGAAGATACCTTTGAACCTGACGAGGGAGATTGTCAAGCCAAACATGGTCAAGAGGTTCCAGGGGCACGGTCTGCCGTTCCCGAAGGAGCCGTCGCGGAAGGGCGACCTTCTCGTCTCGTTCGACATCAAATTCCCGGAGACCCTGACGCAAAGTGCAAAGGACATATTGTACGATACGCTACCCAACTGAGCACGCAACGTAAAGATGAGAAACGCAAAAAAAACGTACAACGTAAAGAAGAATATCGACGCTATGGGAGTTGCTCGTTTCGATCGATTAATAGATACGTCTCGTGTACGTTCTAGTACACGGAGACGCAATGACGCGACAGAACAGTCAAGGGGCGGTGTAACATCGTCGCGACTCGATGCTCGTAGAGGCCAAATCAGATACGAGAGATCAGCAAGTTTTCTCCCCGGCGCTACGTTCAGCGTTCGATCTTTTGAATTCGGGATTTCGTTTCAGTGACTGTATGTCCCTTTGCATGATTGGCCTGTACGCGCTTACGTAGCTCGATCGATCGATACTAAAGACGAACATGTAATTAAATTATACAATTATTATATATGTATAGAGAGAGAGAGAGAGAGAGAGAATTTATTGTATCGCTAATTCATGTGGTCGCGCGTATATCGTAATACGTACGTGTTCCATGTGTACTGTATGTATGTGTGCGTGCGTGTGTGTGTATGTGTACACTGTGTATACGTTCTGTGTGCGTGAATATGGAAGTATGTACGCGTTCGGAGATGTGTGCGTGGTATGTACGAAGCCTGTAAGACTATGTAAAGTGCAATATCGGAAACTTTACGCGTTTTTATTTTATTGAAATTTATATTCGGCAGCACTTTGTACATTGCGAGCGACAACGACGTACGCACACACGCGCGAAGCGAAATTGACAACGTGCGAAAAGCAGGAGAATAAAAAGAACGAAAGAAAAGTTTCGGGTACTGCGACGAGCTTGAAAAATCGGTTTCTCGTACGTGCACTCCGTCTAATGTGTAGAGGACTTTTTGTTTATATTAAATATTAAGGCGAGTTGGTAAATATAGTTTCGATCGTTTCTAACGTCAAGCCAATGTCCCGTTACGTAACGTGCTCCTAAGTTTAATGGTTGATTAATTATTTGTACGCTAAATAATAAGAGAATTATTAAGTTACACGGTATCCTCTTTATTGCCCCCGATTCTCCGTCCTGCTTCTATACAAATACGAATATAACGTCGGGACGCGTTCTTAAAATAAACGGTGAAGTGGATGACGTCATCGTTCTCATCCCATCCCTCGAGATACTTTCTCGCACGAGCGAGCGCATCCGCTCCACGTAGCAGTCTATTCCCCTCTCTCTACAGGCTTGCCAACTAATCCTCCTCACCCGGTTTTTCTTTTTACTCGTCGATATTAAATAATATTAATAACCGGTGGAGTAATTCTCCTCGGGCGCGGAGGCAGGCAACTCGACGTAGTCCTTATCGATCCACTCGTCCTCGCCGAGCGGCGACGCAACGTCGCGCGAGACTGAAGTCAACAGCGGCAGGTCGCTCGGACCTAGCGCCAGGTACTTGATGAACCGATCGGAGGTGCCGAGCCGATTCCGCGCGTTTTGCGGGCCCAGTTCCTCCGCGTCCTCGTCCTCGTGCCGTTCCCTCGGCAGTTTCTTCCCGAACCGGAAGCTCTCTGGTAGACAGTGATGCTGACGGCAGAAGTAATCCTGGCCGTCCTCGGCGTGGCACCAAGTGCCATCGGGAAAATACGGGTCGAGACCGAGATCGTTCAGTTCGACGCGCGGTGCGTAATAGGCGGAAATGTCCTTCCGTCGACAAAACACGGTGCACGCCATCCACGGTCTGTCGACCTCGTGAGACGCCTGCAGTCCGTTCGCCGTGCCGTCCAGTTCCGGTATCCTCTCGGCGAAGATACCGCACTTCAGGGTGGCGAACTCGACGATCGTCTTGCGCTTCTTCTTGCACAGCTTCTCGTCCTTGCACAGGAGTACGTCGTAGTACAGCCCCTTGCAGTCCGCCGCTTGGCGATCCCGATTCTCGCAGAATCGTCGCCTAACTCGAGCGCCCTTGGACTTCTGCAAGCAACCACTGCTGCAGGAACCTTCCCTCCACTCGCTCCAGCTGCCGCCCTTCTTCTCGTCGTCCGAGACGCTCGGTGGCTCGAGAACAGAGACGCATTGTCCGCCGCGACATTCTCTGCCGGGTGCGCAGGAAGTTCCTTAAAGGGAAAAACGGATTCGCTTAAGTTGAACGTCAGCGTCTAAGTATAAAGGCGAGGACAGGACCGTGTGCCCAGATAGCCAAGTCTGCCGAAAGCGGATGATGCTAACTATCTGCTATCAACTATTGCCAGCCAAAAGACAACAAATTTGATACAGAAGTTGTTATTAACGATTAATTCGACAAATTGGTGCCAGAAATGTAACGGAGCTTGCTCACAAATCTAAGAACAGATTGGCGGCAGAAACCGAGCAGAATCCGCAAACATGGCTTGAATCAGATTGTCGACGGAAACCGAGCAAGATTTGCGCACGCGGAATCTAACGGCAGATTGGCAGCAGAAACCGAGCAAGATCTGCGCGCGCGGAATCTGACAGCAGATTGGCAGCAGAAACCGAACAGGATCCGCAGCTTTTGACGGTATTCAAATTTACACGGCTATGAATACGCGTTTTCGCTGCGCACCGCTATGCGGTGCACACGTCGAGTTCTTACTCGATGTTAAGATTTAGCCTAACGGTTATATAAGTTAATATACGCGCCTTGGCATGATAATATTAATTTTTCTGAAAATTTTTGCACTCGCGACACAGAAGCTCCCATGGACAACGTCCATGTAGTTCACGCGCGCCACGAGCAATCTGAAGTTCGAAAGCAAAATTCGGACTTCGGATTAGAATAAATTAACAATAAGAGAGAGATTATGCAACGAACTGTCAGAAAGACACATCAAGCCAAATGTACTTTAATTTAACAAACAAACAAATGCGTTCTTTTAACACATGGTAATATAAAATGCCAATTTATAGTGTGTTAAAAGTAAACACATGCTTTAATACATCGTAAATATGAATGGCCAGAAGCTGCAGATTCTGTTCGGTTTCTGCCGTCAATCTGCCGTCAAATGTTAACAGATCCTGCTCGGTTTCTGCCGCCAATCTGCCGTCGGAGTCTGTTAGCAGGCTCTGCTGGCAGATCACTATCCTAATGCGGACATAACGGATGCCAATTTGCTATCGACTCCTGCAGTAATCTGTTGCCAATCTGCTGGCAGATTGCACACATTTTGCTTACTGGGTACGTACCATCGAGCGCCGGTCCCGCAAAGTAGTATCTGCTTCTGTGAGGCGTCTCGCACTGCAAGGACTGACAGGCCTGGTACAGCGTGACGACACTCGCGTCCTTGTCGCGCAAGAGTAGTTCGCATTGCCGCTTGGCGGTCCATTCTCTTCCGGGTAGATCGCGGAACCGCGTGTGATCGTCCGCGGCCGAGACATTGCCCGGCCGATCCAGGAGACAGAGCTTCGTCCTTGAGAGCGCCTCGGCTATCTCGCGACTGCAGTCCGACCAGATCGTTTCGCCTCGGACACCCCTACTGGGAGACATTATGTATCCGTCCTTCGGGCACACATTGCTGCTCGAATCGTGATGCATTCCTAGACTTTCAAACGAACGGATCACGCGTTGCAGCGTATCTCGCCTTACGTACCACACGACATACTAGGGCTCGCTATTATACGTTTAAACGGAACACGTTTACACGCATAATTAGCATATCCGTTCATTAGAAACGTTTTCCCGAATATACGTGTTTTAAGGTAAACGGAAAACGTTTACACGTATATTAAACGTTTATCTGTTTATAATCGCGGCTTACGTATAAACATTTTTCTACAAGTAAACATTTTCTCCACCTCTTATTTTAATTTCATTGGCTCGTCATTGACGTTACACCAAGTCGTCGACGACGACGACGACGACGACGGTGACGACAGTACACCACGTCGACGACGACGACGGCGACAACGTTGCACCATGTCGACGACGACGACGGTGACGACGTTGTACCACGTCGACGACGACGACGACGTTGCACCACGTCGATGACGACGACGGCGACAACGTTGCACCACGTCGACGACGACGACGACGGCGACAACGTTGCACCACGTCGACGACGACGACGGTGACGACGTTGTACCACGTCGACGACGACGACGACGACGTTACAACAGGTCGACGACGACGACGACGACGACGGTGACGACAGTACACCACGTCGACGACGACGACGGCGACAACGTTGCACCATGTCGACGATGACGACGGTGACGACGTTGCACCACGTCGATGACGACGACGGCGACAACGTTGCACCACGTCGACGACGACGGCGACAACGTTGCACCACGTCGACGACGACGACGGTGACGACGTTGTACCACGTCGACGACGACGACGACGACGTTGCACCACGTCGACGACGACGACGGCGACAACGTTGCACCACGTCGACGACGACGACGGTGACGACGTTGTACCACGTCGACGACGACGACGTTACACCACGAGGATAACACAAGCTGAAATTGGTCGCATGTAGTCGATTACATAATTTCAAGTTATTGACCTTCGAAGACTACTTCACATCTTCGAAGCTTCGATCCTTAATTCGCATAATAAACGTATAATAATCGTATAATAAACGTTTAAACGTTTACCCACAAGTAAACGTTTTTCTGGAAATAAGTGTAAACGGATAAACGTTTAACGTTTACACGTATATTCGATAAACAAAATAAAATCAGAGCCCTAGTACATACACGCGCTTGCAACTTACTTGTGACCAATCTCATGCGCGGCGATGTAAACCGACGTGAACCCCGCGGATGGGTACGGCTTGCCAAATTGGTCCATCACGCCCAACTCCGCTATCACGCAAGAATAGCGCGGGATGCAGAGGCCACCGACGGTGGCCAGTCCCATGGTAGCGCCGTTCCTCCTTCCGTTCTCCAGCGCGTAGAGATCCAACCCGGTTACGTAGAGGCCCATGTCCCAGTGGCGCGAGTCAGCGTCCTCCGGGGGGTTGCGAGCTCTCGCGTAATTGCAGAATGAATCGAGCAAGCTGCCCCTCTCGCCGCCGAAATGCGGCAGGTCTGGCGGCTGCCTCTGGACGACGTCCAAGCGTACCAGCGAGATGTCGATCGGGACACCGAGACTCGGATGATGGTACAGCGCTTGAACGCCGTTCACGTACGCCAACAGCATGTCGCGAATCTTCGCGTCGTCCTCGTCGAGGAAAGGCGAGAACAGGCGGTACGCAGCCTCATCGAGGAAGACGGCTAGCTCCAGCGTTAATTTTTCTTTCGCAGCTGCCCGACGCCGCAGCTTTGGCCTCAACTGCGGAGGACTACCAGGATATCTCGGTGATCGCTTGATCACGTGAGGCTCGCCGAGCGAAAGATCAGCCTCTTCTCTAACGTAACGATCGTCCACGAGCGAGGGCGACGGTGCAAAGTCCTTTCGCAACGGTGCGATCTCCAACGTCACGTTCTCCAAAAAGACGAGCCCGTGCTACCTCCAACAGAGTTATTCGTTTTTCTACATTACATATTTTTCCGCGTAAAATTCAGAGAGGAGGAAGCAAAGAGGGAATATAGAAATTTCGCAAGTCTCTCCTCCAAGAAATATCACCGACCAATCCGCGTTCCTGATTAAAATTTATGGCCGCGGTGCCGCGATGATCCTCGTGAAGGTAATAGCGAAGATCCGGCGCGCTCAATTGCGACAACTCTTCCGTCACTCCTCTCGCATTGTGTTTCCACACTTGAAACTGCGGGGATATAATTTTGTCGTTTCTGCGCAAGTTCAATTGGATCAATTGCCCGAAAGCCTTGAAAATTAGCGGGACCTGCAAATCAGGATTAGAGAATTAATAAAGTTACTCGTTTTGGCAATAAAGCAGCCTGCAGTGGAACCGCACGTACCTCCGGTGCACCGTTCAAGTCCCATACCGGTAGCAATATTACTTCGGTATCTCCCACGTTACGCGCGTACGCTTCGCCCAGTAAAAGTAGCAACGCCAATCTCAACGCGGAGGACATGCTCTCTACCGCGAGTTTCAAGTTCAAGTACTTGAAAGAATATTTAATTAACGTCTCTTTATATATTTAAATACATGTACACATACGTGGTATAAAACCCGCATATCTGTTATCAGTTTGGAAAATTGCGTATAAAATGCGGTGCTGGTACCTGTATTTGGAGACTTCATGTCACATATCTATGCTATATACATATTTTTTTCTTTTTGTCCGAGCTATAATTATTACACCATTTGCGGTAGCGATATAACTTGGTAAAAGCCGATCTATCACTGATATGTGTAATAACGATTATAACATCCGTACACTTGTCCCTCTAATTGACAACAATTTTATTTCTTGTTCTTAGGTTCTAGAATCGAGATCGGTATCAAAATTTGTCGTTTTATTGTACGTTGATAGATCGTGCCTCCTACAAATTTGTGGCTCCAGTTTTGAAGGAACTAATGATAATTACGTTGACAGCCAAAGCATTCGTCCCATTGATCGTGATATCGACCCTTATCGAAAATACCGCTAGAAAACTGCTAGATGCGGGAAGGTAGAAAATGAGAGAAAATGTTTACTTCTTACAAATAGTAATAATATTAAAATATTTTAATAAAAACAATAAATAATAGTTATATGATTAATAATAAAATCAATTCATCGAAGATTCGGCAGTGTATCTAGCATGCTTGGCAATGCTTGTTGTAACTATAAATACATAATGACGTATAGGTAATATATATTAAATAATTCGACAAGCAATTTCTCACAATTTCACGCGAACACTCTTTCTTATATGATCAATTAACTCGGCAACGTAAGAAAGAAAGATTCTTATACACACAATGTCGCGTCATATTTTTTTTTTCTTTAAATATTACTATTTTACGTTTTTACTTGACGTTTACTCGATTCATCTCGCAGCACCGGAAACCATTTAGCGTGATGCCCAATACGGGTGCACCACTTGAAAACTTTGTAAACTGACTCGCAAGTGCCATTCTTTGGATATTTCGCACGGTCGTACAACGACGTTATACATCGCCAAAAATCGAAGCTCGCGCGCGCGCGCGCGCGCCTTCAGCGTCTCGCCTCAAAATACAAACTTGTATTTCAAGTGACTATTTTTTGTTTCCTTTTTTGTTCTTCCTTTTTTTTCGCAGTCCGTTGCCACAATTCTATGAACCACAGTGAACACTTAGGTATACATCCTCCAGACGGTGGAAGATACAGCCGCATAATATAAAATTTGCAGCAAGTACTTGCTACGAACACACAGAGGTTTTTCTGGCTCGTTCTTTTCTCTTTCCTTCGCAATGCCAATTGTTCTAAATCGGTCTACTGTACACGCCTGCAATACGTACATTCATACATACATACATACATCATACGCACATTACGATCGTTTTTTTATAACATATTTTCTCTAATGTGGCTAAAGTGCAAGAATGTGCCGTGTGTATGCACCTGTGTGTATGGGTGTCTGTGTGTGT
The DNA here is from genome assembly GCF_003672135.1 of Ooceraea biroi. NCBI lineage: Eukaryota > Metazoa > Arthropoda > Insecta > Hymenoptera > Formicidae > Ooceraea > Ooceraea biroi. Next base: position 3,538,133 of record NC_039517.1, on the reverse strand, counting down.
GTATTATACATACTATACACACACAGGCGTAGATTACGAGACCTTCTTTTTACCTATTATGTACAGACATGGCGTACCAATCGCAATATGTCCTGTAATCGTGTTAAAAAAAAAACCAAATTGACAATAATTATTTGTCAAGCTTTACCGCAAAAGAACTGTTCACTAATAATAATAGCAATAATAATAATAATAATAATATATATATGCATATATAGATAATGATAATAATAATAAGTTAAAGTGCATCGGTGAGTAATATCTGAATAATCCTGCGTTTCAAAACCTGCGAACTCCTTCCCACGTACATATATATGCGCATATTATTCTAACTTGATGATTTCAAACCGTATAGACTCCAAGATTCCATGACTCTACTAGTCATCTTATTAATTAAGTCTTGTTACTCATCGTAATACAAATACATTTTACGTGAACCACAAGATGAACCACAAGCATTCGTCAGTATTGATTTCAAGCGCTTATATAGATGTAACACCTCCCCTCCGTTTCCCCAAATTTTTCCTCGAAAAGCAAATCCATTGCAACTGTCTCTGTCCTATATACTGTAAATGTATATTATCGTGTTTCCACGATTGAACGTACCATCATTACGCTATACGAGAGAGTATCGTTATTCATAACAAAACGGGAACAAATTCAATTAATAATACAATAACGCCAAGAGCGATAACCACGCCCGCCTTGTGTGCCTCGCCTATTACGCTTACGGGAGAAAAAAGCAAAAGAAACTTCTCTGTTAATCGCGTAGAAAACGATCTTCCTCACAGCGCGGGTAAAGTTAGGATTGCTCGTCGTTCGAAGGCCACTGCCCGGAATGATTCCAATCCCAGTCCTTGCCCTTGGGACGAAACTTGCTAGTGCTCGCTGAGTTATTCCAGTCGCGATGAAAAAACTTCTTCTTGAAGTGATGCCGTTCGGGGTCCGGCTGTCGCTGATATTTCAAGGGTACCGAGGCGCCGGACGCGCTACTCGGAGGATTACTGTTGGATGGATTCGCAGGACGGGGACTGGTCGGGGAGGGCGTTCGCGGCGGTCCTAGCGCTTCATCTGGTGAAGGTACTACCGGTGGTGGCCCCGTTACCGCGCTATCCGAGCCTAATCCGCTATCGGGACTCGTGTTTACACCTTCTGTCGATCGTCTACGTTTATCCAATTCTGTGGAAGCAAACGCGACCAAGCGATCAAATCCCGAATTAATGCGATCTTGCCAATCAGCTTCTCCATCTGCAAAATAAACCCGTGTTAGTCACCAGCTAGTTGGTAACGTACCCCATGCGCCGAGCAAGTGCTGATATGTCACCAATTTTTCACAAAAATAAGCCATTAATCTGATTCGCATACGATATACATACGATTTGCAATTGCATTTGTTTCTCGCGCGTTAATCTCATTATTAATGACTCTTACTAGAGAGAAATGTACAATACACATTCTACGAGAGATGAAGATTGCCTAAGCTCAAATTAGAAAGTCTACATATGTACATTGATAAGCGATATGTACAATGTATATTGTGCGAAGAGACTTAGGCAATATTAAAGCAAAGTTTATAAAGCGCCAACAGCTTACTAGGATTTCTATCTAATGTCCAAACAGGGTGCACACATGAAAGTGAAAATAAATTCTATTTCGATACTGTATTGTATAGGTGATAGAAAATCAACTAGTTAATCAGATTGAAATATCTACGTTGGGAAAAGTGAAACACACAATATTAAGATAAATTAAGGGGAAGCTGGAGTTGCTAGTGAACTATTTTTTCACTATAGCGATGGTAATTGCAGTTTCGAAAATTCTCTTTATGGCTTGTGCAGAATAAAAAATCCTTTTCCACAAATGAAGTATAGATAGAAAGAAAGCCCGCTCTACAGGACTTTATATTCAAAATGGAAAAAAGTGAAAAACTTGCATTTGTCTTTTCTAACTTTTTTCCATTTTGAATATAAAGTCCTGTAGAGCGGGCTTTCTTTCTATCTATACTTCATTTGTGGAAAAGGATTTTTTATTCTGCACAAGTAATAAAGAGAATTTTCGAAACTGCAATTACCATCGCTATAGTGAAAAAATAGTTCACTAGCAACTCCAGCTTCCCCTTAAATGAAATTCTCCATGCAACATGCAAAAGTACAACTAACTCATTAAATAGGTTTGCTTGAGAATGCATTCTTTCTTTTTGTAATTATTACAACTGGTGTTACACACGGGTATTCGATATGCGACGAAGATTCATCTGTGAAGAGTAGGATTGTACATGTACACAACTCTGTGTGCGAGTTCGGCTTATTTTCATGGAAATTGATTTCTGATAGTGCCTCTTGTATCTTGTCAATGTGAAAAAAAAGATGTAGGCCACTCGCGCGCACGCCTACGACGCAAAGATTACTAATTAAACTGTAAACTGTGTCTTTTGATGAGATGGCTAGAATCGATTAGCAAAATGAATTTTGACCCCCGTGGGACAACTCACCGGCGACCGTACCGACGAACCAACCCACAGGCAGAACAGTATTTTTTCATTTCTCCCTCTGATCTGTGTGTGTGACTCAATCTCTAATAAAACAAGCTTCAGGGGTTCTGAGATTGAGTATGTGACAGACAGAACTAACCAACAAACAGCTACAGTGCATCTAACAAATACAGCAAACAACAAAAAATAAATATAAATAAAAAGTCAGGTACCGCAGTTCCATAAAGATAAGCTAAATCGTTAGTGCATATAAATATGTGGAAGGATGCAATAGCAGAAACTAATACAATAGTATCTAAAGGAACCTAAGCAAAAGTGGCATTTTTTATATAGCGTTCTAGAGCGAAAATCTTGCGGCATTGCCTCGATAGTGCTATCGTCCAACGTCCCTCGTTATCACACAACTGATAAGAACCGATGCAGCTACGTATCTATCTCTAGATAAAAAAAAGTAACACGAGAAAAATATTCTCTCTCGTAAATCAAATCGAGTGACAAATTATTGATGCATATACAGGGTGTTTCCTAAGTAAGTAGACAAACTTAAGGAGGATATTCCTTGGCTTATTTGAAGAAGAAAAGGTCATATAAACATATGTCCTAAACTGCTTTGTTTTCCAAAAAAAGTACATCACTGTTTTCGTTCACTTTTCGGATAGCGTGCTTTTGCAGTACGAGTCAACAGCGGTGGGGATGGAGTGGGGATGGTCAATTTTTGAACAGGAAGTTTGCCAATCGATGGATCGGTCGAGGTACTCAAAGACCAAACCATTTATGGCCTGCAAGATCCCCAGACTTAAATCCAGTAGATTTTTTTCTATGGGGACAGCTTAAATCTTTAGTTTACGCTACACCTATTCAAAATGAAGAAGATCTCAGAAATCGCATAATAGATGGATGTGAAAAAATACGTAACACTCCAGGTATTTTTGAGTGTGTACGTCAATCAATGGAAAGGAGAGTTGAGGCGTGTATCATGGCTGCAGGTGGACATTTTCAGCAGTTACTGTGGTGTTATTATTTTTCTTTTTAGTTACTATTTTCTTTTTCGTTATAATTTTTCTTTTTGGTTACTATTGTTTTTCATTTGTTTCATTTGCAATAATACAAACTGTTCTATAATAAACGAAAAGTGAACGAAAACAGTGATGTACTTTTTTTTGGAAAACAAAGCAGTTTAGGACATATGTTTATATGACCTTTTCTTCTTCAAATAAGCCAAGGAATATCCTCCTTAAGTTTGTCTACTTACTTAGGAAACACCCTGTATACAGGGTGATTCGTATAAAGTGACCGATTTAATTATTAGTGAAATTTGAAGACATATGAAAAAAGAGTTTATACCGATATGTTCAGTACAAAGGGGGACACCATATAACGGATACGATTATTATAGGATAGTAGCCCTTTTAATATAAATTCAATGATACATTACATAAAAACATTCAAGGTCAATCAAGGCCAAAAATACATGATAAAATAAAATTCAAATGTATGATCTGTATTTCTGTTCTTCACAATAAATGTTCAAAGTTTTGACCTTGAACTCGACGACACAGATGAATTGTCTTGCTCGTGATATAATCCGTAATATTGAACGGGCACTATGTCTATGTCGATCTGGATATCGTTCATTTAATACTCTCGCAGTTTCAGCTGCATTTTTTCCACATTCACCAAAAGTTATCAAAATGTCTACAATTTGTGAATTATTGTAATTAGCCATTACGTTCAGTGCTACGACTAATCTCACACTAAGGCTGCGTTCGCTTTGGCACTCACAACGTTTGTAAGCATCACTTGTTCTTACAATCTTCGTAATAATAACATTATGATAGCAGTTTCCAAAGAAAACACAGCTCATAAACATAGACCTAGACATACCGAGAGCCAAAGCGAACGACAGACGGATATACAGATCATACATTTGAATTTTATTTTATCATGTATTTTTGGCCTTGATTGACCTTGAATGTTTTTATGTAATGTATCATTGAATTTATATTAAAAAGGGCTACTATCCTATAAAATAAAAAATACAGCATCCCATTAAAAAAAAGAAGTTGACTTTGAAATGTCCTCAACGCCCCCACTCATAAAATAACCGTACCCGTTATATGGTGTCCCCCTTTGTACTGAACATATCGGTATAAACTCTTTTTTCATATGTCTTCAAATTTCACTAATAATTAAATCGGTCACTTTATACGAATCACCCTGTATATACACACAAATCCATGTGCCAAATCGCGTGACTGAAAGATCACGCTCTTGAGAATTTCATTGGCAAGTTAAAATCTTGCCTCACACGTCATCTCGATGAATCCGCCGCCGACTACTACCGTATCAAAGCATACTCAATTGGAATACGGATTCATGCCGAAGCGCACGTTCTGTGCTAACATGACTAACGGGATTTTATAGCTCACAAACTATCGAGTCATTCCGCTTACCGTCATCTCCAACAGCGTTTCGTTGCCTTTGCGTCGTCATCTGGGGTTCATCGACCAACGGCGTCGACGTATTGGAATGCGGTTCCACGAGGGGACTCAGAGGTGCTCCGCTCGTGCTTACCGACGATACAACCGCTTCCGTTTTTACTGAGACCGAAGGTTGCGACTGACAGATCGCCGTTACGGCGTTGCTCGTCGCATTGCTATTACTATTGCTGTTTGTCGTGTATCGCGGATACGGCTGAAATCTGTCGATGCAACAGGTACGTTACAATAAGCTCGATTAATTTCAATCAGAGCTAACCAAGCTCCCTCCGACATCATTACCTTCTGTTGTTGGCGAGTGCTGATTCAGCTTTACCGCTATTACTATGATTGTTCAATATTCGAGCGTGCAACGACGCCGCGAGCCCCTCTACAGGTAACAATTCCCCGTTTGACGTGTTTTGAGACGAGTGCAGAGACGGTGTCGCCGGATAGGGCGACGCGAGCGACTGAGAGGGATTGTCCGAGAAGTAGGACTCGTGATAAGGTTTAATGTCTGCTCGCGGCAACTGAACCGGGGTGTATCTGACGAGAAAAATCGATTTGAGACTGGTGTTCAATAGCGTAGATGGGAAATAAAAACTGTAATGAATAAATCCCATAAAAATAAAATAATAAATCCCATAAAAAAAACTAGAAAAAAACAAGATACCTTTGCGATTGCGTTACTGGAGTAAAGAGCACGGACGATCTCGAGTTGGTCGTGGGTGTGGAGGTAGAAGCTCCCGAAGAGGTGGGCACGTAACTAGCTACATGCGCCAACGTTGATAAACCGGCGTCTCCCTCGGCACTGGCCGGCCTGCTGATGGGAGAGTAGACAGTCTCGGGTCTCATGATCGCGCTCATGTCGACGTTTATTATAGACTGATTCGATATCTCCAGAGTCCTCTCTATTTCCCCACTGACGAGATCGCCGATGGTCCTAGTGCCGAGTAATCCGCTTCCGCCTGCCACAAGACGATTGTCGTGACTCGACGATTGTCTAGACTCGGTCTGTCCAGGTCTGTCCAGGTGAGACGACGAGATACGTTCCTGCGAGAGATGACGGCGGAGAGCTAGCTTCGCGGGTGAGACCTGCCGCACGAATAAACGATCGTCGAGATTAATCATGTTTAACGGAAGAGGATTGAAAAGATTCGAAACAATCGATAGATTGATGTCGATCTTGCCGATGCCCTCACCTGAGTGTAATCAGGAGTGGGAACATTCTGCAAAGAGCGTTTTCTCTCGGACTCCGCTGACGGAGCTGTGACTGGCGTTTGCAACTGTACCTGCGGTTGCTGCAACTGCTGTTGCTTATTTCTATTTTGTTGGTCCTCGTTCAGCACGCTCGTGATAATGCTCTTCAGGCGATCCTCGAAATTCGCGACTCTGGGTGGTTCCTGCATGCTGGTGGTTCTACTCGGTACATCTTTATTGGCTGCTTGTATTGGCTGCGTGGACGAAATCGAGGCTGATGTACCGGAGAAACTGAGGGAGGCCTGCGGTAATCTGGTTCTGGAACTACTACTGTTGCCGCTCGTACTCTGCCTGTTTGTCGGTTGTTTGCGACCCGCCTCAATTTGCCGTCCCGTTTCCAGGATCTTCTGCGCTAATATTTCTGGATTATTCTCCTGTATCTTTCCGATATCGGGAACGTCCGGCCATTCCTTCGAGCGACTTTCCCTGCTCTTTCGCGTCGTTGCCGTTTTCCCACTCTGCGGATTCTGCGAATGTTTACTTCCGATCGCGTCCCTCTGCTGCTGAGCGATAGCAATTGCTTGCTTCTCATTGCTTGTCCTTTCCAGTACGTTAAGTTCGTGCTCGAGTTTCGAAACCTGTTGCAAAACGAGTGCAGCTAACTTGAGAAAAGATAGAAATTTCTACTGTCATATGTCTTGTACGCACGCACACATATGCATAAATATATATAAATTTTGTTAAATAACAAGATACATACTTGAGAGTGTAATCGTTTACGCTGAGACAGGGTAGCGGAAATTTCTTTCAATATATAATCTTGAGTGAGCGATTGGGGTGGGCTTGGTATGCCATTCGCACCCGCGTGGCCATTATATTTGTCCTGCAACTCTTGATGTCTAAGCGCCACTAGTCTGCTTTGTTCCGATTCCATCGACGCGACTTGCGCTTGTAATTTACTCGCTTTAGCTTGTAGCTGTTTATGTCTTAAAACTATCTCCTTGGCTTTCGCTAGCAGATCCCCAGGTGACGTGGCATTGATACCTAACTCAGTCATTCTCGCCTTTAAGAGAGCTACGCTGTCGTCTATCAGAACTTTGATTTGCTTCTCCAACTGCGCCGCTCTTGATTGCAGCCTGGAGTTTCTTTCTCTTTCTTTCGCGATATCCGTGTTAACGGATACCTTGTAAGTGGGCGTTCTCATCGATTCTAGCATAAGCATGAATTGGTCCCTGTGGCAATAAAGTACCATCGTTTGTTACAAGAATTTATTTATACGAAGAATATTTTCTACACACAAATATTTAAATCAAGATACTATTATGACATATTTTATCATAAAAATTTTTAATATTTCTTCTTAAGGGGTTACATCACTGTGACCGCCCGAAAAAGCAGGTAGAATTCGGATGTGGATTGTAAAAAAACTAAACATCCGATTAAGTTGCGGTTTTGCACTTAATTTTATCATGTTGTAAACTAATAAAAGCAATAATAAAGAATGATCATAAACGTCGTCAGAGCTGACCACTGAGCTGATGGTGTTTTTTTTTACAGAAGAAAACGGTGTACGTCATAACTCGATTATTGGATTATCTGAGATTAAAAAACAAAATTTTTTTATTAATTATACTTCAATGTCTAAGCATTAACGGAGCCATGTTTTCATTACTTGAAAATTCACTGAATAACAAATAGTTTTGAAAAAAAGATGTTTTTCATGAAAAATTTTTTCACTAACTTGTTTATAAATCTCAAAATGCTTCAAATGCAGCCTTTTCAAAATTTTGATAACTTTGATAACACTGATGTAACCCCTTAATCGAGACGGTAAGTTTTTGATAGGATAGTTACCTGTACAAGTCCAGAAGTATCTGTAGGGCGTAAGGAGTCGCGGACGGAGCGGGTGGTATACTGAGTTCCTCGTGTACCGAGGTGGAATGAGACTGTAAAGAAAGCGATAATGAAGACAGCTGTTGATCTACACAACCAGGAGCAGGCGGTGGCTTTTTCCCAAGAGCTTGAGGTGATGTGCTGAGCAAAGTCTGACTGTGTAACAGATCCAATCCCGATATATTGATCGCCTTTTTCGGTCTGGCTCTTTTAACGCCTCGTCCCCTCTGTCTACCTCTAGCTGGCGCTCTCGTGATGCCGTTCGTGGCTTTTCTCGTGAATTTCCTTCGCATCTTGTTTGTCTGTCGGCGATTCTTAATAGCGCTGTCGTCCAGGTCAGACTCGCTATTCGTTCCTTGCTGTTCCGAATGACTCGGGCTATCTAATTGTCTCGAAAGGTCTCTCTTGGCTCTGTCACCTCTTTCGTTCCTATTAGAAACCTTACTACTATTGCTGGCAGTGTTGTTTATCACAGAATCAGAGTTTTCATCTAAGCCACCTTGTTTATTGTTTTTTAAGCGGTGGAAATAACGTTCTAATTTAGTTCGATCGATTACGTGCAAATAATACGAGACCGGCTTACCAGTCCAAGAGACAGAACCTTTTAACGGCGACATCTCTGAGACATGCATTATCGTGCCGATATCTAATACACAGAAAAAGGTTAGAGTTAAAATTATAAATATTGAATTGATTTGCCGTTGTTAGTAGGCGTTAATGTGAGTATATTACCACTCAGGTTCCTGTCGGTTATTCGAAAGTTCAACGGGCAGAATGATTTCGACGATACTATACGCGCGCCGTCCCGTAAATCGGCGAAGCGTTCCTTTAATTGATGATCCACTGTCGGACCAAATGCAAAATTATTCACGAATACTATCGTAGCTCCAGTGATACTTTCGCGATGTTCGTCTGCTAAGAAGTCACCCTTTACCAGACGGTAGTTCCCACATCGTTTCCCATACCAGTTCAGCCACTTTCGAAAGTTCACTTCCATACTCTGTAATAACCGCTCGTTTATTGCAAGAAATAACAGAGACACTCAAAATGTTTATACAAACATGTAATACACCCATAAATAATCATAAATTTAATCGTTTACGGTATACCTGTGCATATGCTGATGGCACATCAGCTCTCTCAACGCCAATGCAAATCTTACATAAAGTTGCAGCTGCCATCTGAAGCACCACTTGACCAACTCCTGAGCCTAGATCAACAAAAACATCGTCATCCGTCACATCGATTTGGTCGATCATCTGACATACAAGCTCGTAACTCGTTTCGCCATAAACCTCCGGTGAAAATGGCTCGTATTGATTTAACTTGTCTGGTTCGACCACTGCTTGATTATAAGTTTGTTGGAGTATATGACGAAGTAAACCTCTACTAGGTCTCTTATTTAATCTCTGCGATGGTAAACTAGTGCCTTTCTCCTGTAAATGTTTTTTTTTTTTTTTTTTAAGAAAGACTTTGATATAACTAACGTTTCTTAGATTACACTAGCACACGTGCCAAGTGTCGTCACGACTGTACAAATAATCATACCAATTGCACTAAGCTATCGATAGCTCTGTTGAATCTGTCACACAGGCTTTTCATACTTTCGTAATCTCTCGGATCATAGTTACAAAGAATATTGTTCTCCAAGGGTAATTTTAGATCTGGCAGATCTTCGCAGACCCATCGCATTGTCTCGATAACGTCCAGTGCTCCATCGTGACGGTCCTGCGAAACATGACGTTTAACATGAGCACAACTCGGTGCCTGCAAAGTCATACAAAACCGTTGCTAAAAAATACAATAGAGTTTTTATAACTCATGACACATTGCTCATGGTACGCGTTACGTCACAGTTGTTCTTGCTGCCAGCAACGATCTACTTACAGATCCGGATCCGGACGTGAGAGGCCACTGGTACACTATCGGTTCCGCTCCCGCTGGTGAGTGCAAACGCAGCTCCATTTTAACGACGTGTTCCTCGTTCTCCCGTTCCTCGCCGTATACTCGAAACGAAGAAAGGGAAAGACGTACGTACGCGCGCACGCACGCACGCACGCACAACGTACGCACGTACGCACGCACGCACGCACGCGGGGATGCTCTATCTGTGTCGCTCGGATCCGAGGGATCCGTTAGATCCGCCCCCTCCGGGTGGCGTGATGTAACCACTTGACTCGACGCCGAGCGATGCAGTCGAACGAGACAAGCGACGGTGAGGCAGTGCTAACTCTTTAAGTGGCCGTGGCGACGACGAGTCGGTCGAATTCGCCGTTTCGCACTAGGGTACTACGGTCACCACGTTGTAGACGTCGCACGTGAACCCCTCCCCGTACCACGGCTACTTCCTCGGACATGAGAACGTCCGAGCGCCCATGTTCAGCGAACCTTCTACGAGGACGAGGGTTTACCCAGCCTCGCGCGATGTGCATGCGACTGGCGGGCTACGGGGAGGGTGCTGGGAAATCCCGCGATGAGTCGAGCCACCAGGGAACCACCAGGAACCCGCGACGCGCGTCCACGGGGAAACACTCGTTAAAAAACACGGGCTATTGTGTGTGCTGCACGGCGAAACAGCATTCGCGGGAGGGAGGGGGGGGATGACGACATCAAAACATGGCGAACATGGCGTCATGTCTCCTCCATCTGCCATGCGTACTGGCGACGCCAGCACGTCCGGTATGCGCACGGGTCCCTAGGCATTCCCACCGACTCGTTTCCTCGTGCTGCTCCACTGGCGGACGTGGCCGCTGTCACGCTTTCTCCCGTGAGCGTTCCTCACGGGTGCGCGAGATCGCGGAGATTAATCGCGTCTTGATCGTGGATTTCTAAGTTTTTCGCATGTGAGAGAGAGAGAGAGAAATATTTTAGATATTAAAGATATTTTTTTTCCATTAATTGATCTTCGATCGTGCGACACGTCGACGCAAGTGTGTTATCGCACTCTCATCGGCTCCCAATGTCGGATTTTGGGAATAAATAAGGGATAGATTTGCCATGGGTCATTTTCCACTTCTTACGTAATTGTCCTGACGCTACGTCGACGGTTGACTCATTCTGGAACGGTGATTTACGGAAATTACGTCAATTACCGATTATGATACGGTAACGATGAATCTACGTGATGTTTCTCCCTAAGTTGATTGGTCATCGCGCGAGTCACCGCATGCATCCGATAATGAATATGTAACTAACTAATCGAGGATTCCCTATATCAAAATTTTCTATATAGGATCTTTGAAGTATTTCCTCACATTTTACGGAGCATTGACGAATTTCAAGGAACTCCTTAGCTTCTATCAATAGTGCTGCGTTAAATTTCGTTGTTCAACGTGTCCGACCCCAATTCTCGGTACGTGGTGTGATAAGGGACTTTAAGGGGATGCTGGAGTTGCTAGTGAACTATTTTTTCACTATAGCGATGGTAATTGCAGTTTCGAAAATTCTCTTTATTGCTTGTGCAGAATAAAAAATCCTTTTCCACAAATGAAGTATAGATAGAAAGAAAGTCCGCTCTACAGGACTTTATATTCAAAATGGAAAAAAGTGAAAAACTTGCATTTGTCTTTTCTAACTTTTTCCATTTTGAATATAAAGTCAGAATTCTGTGTTCTCCTGTATTCTAACCTCTAATCCTAAAGGAAAACACAGAATTACCATCGCTATAGTGAACTTCTTCGCGATGGTGCTGCCATCGCACAATATTTGCACAATAAAATGTTTTTTACAAAGATTTGGCAATTTGTACGCACAAAATCGCCGTTGAACGGTGTTTGGACACAATTAAGGAATATGAGGATGCTTTTCGAAGTGACTTTCGAAGCGTCATAAAAGAGAATTCTGTGTTTTCCTTTAGGATTAGAGGTTAGGATACAGGAGAACACAGAATTATGACTTTATATTCAAAATGGAAAAAGTTAGAAAAGACAAATGCAAGTTTTTCACTTTTTTCCATTTTGAGTATAAAGTCCCGTAGAGCGGACTTTCTTTCTATCTATACTTCATTTGTGGAAAAGGATTTTTTATTCTGCACAAGCAATAAAGAGAATTTTCGAAACTGTAATTACTATCGCTATAGTGAACTTCTTCGCGATGGTGCTGCCATCGCACAATATTTGCACAATAAAATGTTTTTTACAAAGATTTGGCAATTTGTACGCACAAAATCGCCGTTGAACGGTGTTTGGACACAATTAAGGAATATGAGGATGCTTTTCGAAGTGACTTTCGAAGCGTCATAAAAGAGAATTCTGTGTTTTCCTTTAGGATTAGAGGTTAGAATACAGGAGAACACAGAATTCTGACTTTATATTCAAAATGGAAAAAGTTAGAAAAGTCAAATGCAAGTTTTTCACTTTTTTCCATTTTGAGTATAAAGTCCCGTAGAGCGGACTTTCTTTCTATCTATACTTCATTTGTGGAAAAGGATTTTTTATTCTGCACAAGCAATAAAGAGAATTTTCGAAACTGTAATTACTATCGCTATAGTGAACTTCTTCGCGATGGTGCTGCCATCGCACAATATTTGCACAATAAAATGCTTTTTACAAAAATTTGGCAATTTGTACGCACAAAATCGCCGTTGAACGGTGTTTGGACACAATTAAGGAATATGAGGATGCTTTTCGAAGTGACTTTAGAAGCGTCATAAAAGAGAATTCTGTGTTTTCCTTTAGGATTAGAGGTTAGGATACAGGAGAACACAGAATTCTGACTTTATATTCAAAATGGAAAAAGTTAGAAAAGACAAATGCAAGTTTTTCACTTTTTTCCATTTTGAGTATAAAGTCCCGTAGAGCGGACTTTCTTTCTATCTATACTTCATTTGTGGAAAAGGATTTTTTATTCTGCACAAGCAATAAAGAGAATTTTCGAAACTGTAATTACTATCGCTATAGTGAACTTCTTCGCGATGGTGCTGCCATCGCACAATATTTGCACAATAAAATGTTTTTTACAAAGATTTGGCAATTTGTACGCACAAAATCGCCGTTGAACGGTGTTTGGACACAATTAAGGAATATGAGGATGCTTTTCGAAGTGACTTTAGAAGCGTCATAAAAGAGAATTCTGTGTTTTCCTTTAGGATTAGAGGTTAGAATACAGGAGAACACAGAATTCTGACTTTATATTCAAAATGGAAAAAGTTAGAAAAGACAAATGCAAGTTTTTCACTTTTTTCCATTTTGAGTATAAAGTCCCGTAGAGCGGACTTTCTTTCTATCTATACTTCATTTGTGGAAAAGGATTTTTTATTCTGCACAAGCAATAAAGAGAATTTTCGAAACTGTAATTACTATCGCTATAGTGAACTTCTTCGCGATGGTGCTGCCATCGCACAATATTTGCACAATAAAATGCTTTTTACAAAGATTTGGCAATTTGTACGCACAAAATCGCCGTTGAACGGTGTTTGGACACAATTAAGGAATATGAGGATGCTTTTCGAAGTGACTTTAGAAGCGTCATAAAAGAGAATTCTGTGTTTTCCTTTAGGATTAGAGGTTAGGATACAGGAGAACACAGAATTCTGACTTTATATTCAAAATGGAAAAAGTTAGAAAAGACAAATGCAAGTTTTTCACTTTTTTCCATTTTGAGTATAAAGTCCCGTAGAGCGGACTTTCTTTCTATCTATACTTCATTTGTGGAAAAGGATTTTTTATTCTGCACAAGCAATAAAGAGAATTTTCGAAACTGCAATTACCATCGCTATAGTGAAAAAATAGTTCACTAGCAGCTCCAGCTTCCCCTTAAGGTCACCAGAGTTGGGGTTATCACGTGACCCCATGTGCAAATTTGAATGCACGAAAGAGTCTGCTCCTTTAATTTGGCAGAACTGAGTTCAATTGTTACTATCCATTATCACTGATCACTCGCCGACCGAGGTTTTTGCACGTATTTCTTTACTGTAAATACACACATTCGACGATTTTATCGCCGTGTAGGCAATAGAATCGTAGTCATGACGGAAGAATGGAAACTAGATCATCGTGCGAGAAAGAGGATCAAGGAAGTGAAAAAGAAGGCCCGCCCAGGTAAAGAAAATGAGACTCGTATGACCAATCTTGCGCACGGCAGCAAGGTTGCGCAGATACGAGATATCGCTTTCTTCGGCTGCCGCTATCACTTTTCCGATACATAGTAAAAATGTCCAAGCAATAAGCGTCCAACATTGGCGAATAATAGAAATAATAAGAATCGCTTGCCAACTCCATAAGTCATTTCGAGAGAGAAGGACAGGAAGAAGATGTCAAGTGTCATTCTTCAAAGACCTTGAATGACGGTGATAAGATTCGATATCTTTAATATGATTCTATAGTTCAAATCGGAGCAGCTAGTGATGAATTAGAGGCAGATAGGAAGAAGTAGAATTGACCATTGATTTGTAGCGTGTTACACGTTTGTAGAGCTCGCGGATAAAGCAGCATGGAGCCAGCATGGCTACAGCAAGAACTTCAAAACGTTCTGGGAGTTCCAAGATAACGCCGAGCGTATCGATGAATCCAACGTGGCTACGGAACTGTTTGTTGAGAGATATGAGAAACCCTACAAACCTGTGATAATACGAGGTGTTCAAAACGGCTGGAGAGCTCAGCACAAATGGACTATAGAGGTTGCCCTTTAAATCATGATCTCGAAATAGGTTTTCTCTTATGATCTTTTGCTAACGGTTGTCGCATTCAATTTCAGAGATTAGCGAAGAAATACCGGAATCAAAAGTTTAAGTGCGGCGAGGACAATGAGGGATACAGTGTAAAGATGAAGATGAAATACTATGTTCGTTACATGTATCATAACGAGGACGATTCTCCCCTGTACATTTTCGATAGCTCGTTTGGCGAGCATCCAAGGCGAAAGAAGCTGTTAGAAGATTATATAATTCCTAAGTACTTCCGGGACGACCTTTTCCATCATGCTGGAGAACATCGAAGACCTCCATATCGCTGGTTTGTTATGGGACCTGCCAGATCCGGTACAGTTTACGTTACACATTGGACTAATATTTGCACAGGATGTTCTTAATATTCATGCATCGCATTTACTTGTGAAATCTGCTGTACAGGTACAGGGATACATATAGACCCGTTAGGAACCAGTGCATGGAACGCTTTAATTTCCGGTCATAAACGTTGGTGCCTGTTTCCCACGCATACTCCTCGCGAATTGTTAAAAGTATCCGCGTCCGAAGGTGGTAAGCAGAGGGACGAAGCTATCACGTGGTTTTCCATTGTTTATCCTCGTACAAAGCTACCTACATGGCCAAAAGATTGTAGTCCGATAGAGATTTTACAGACTCCTGGTGAAACTGTCTTTATTCCCGGCGGTTGGTGGCACATCGTTCTAAATCTTGACGAGACTATCGCAGTAACACAAAATTTCTGCTCGCGTACCAATTTTCCGGTAGTTTGGCACAAAACGGTAAGAATCCGATGGGAAATGTAACATTTTCTAATTTTAAAATAAGCATTTTAAAAAATGTAAAAATTATACGCAGGGATATTTAAGTGTGACGAGCGTACGATAAAATAATGTTCGAGCTGTGACATGAAATTTTTCGCCAACAGGTCCGAGGACGGCCAAAGCTGTCACGGAAATGGTTAAAAGTACTCAGCGATAAAGAGCCGGAACTAGCAAAGTTAGCAAAAACCATAGATGTAAAAGAGGATACTGGCGTTGCTAGTGACTCTTCGAGCGGATCATCGAGCAGCTCGTCAAGTAGCACCAGTAGTAGTCAATCCGAGGATAGTGAGGACGATAGCGGTCAAGAATCGCTTACCGCACACAAAAAGAGAAAGAGGTACGCATACAAAGGTTTATACTGAAAGCCTTTCGCAATTACGATGTACTTTCTTTTCCCTTCTCATTTTTTTTGTACAATTGTTTCAATTGCTCGTGGCATTGCGAACATAGATAAAGCATAAATACTGTTTTAAAAATTTTCAGAAGAAAACTGAATAACAGCCAACCCTGACAATACCCAGTATTTAAAACCTACAGAGACCTCAGACTGTACAGTAT
Source organism: Ooceraea biroi (assembly GCF_003672135.1). Classification (NCBI taxonomy): domain Eukaryota; kingdom Metazoa; phylum Arthropoda; class Insecta; order Hymenoptera; family Formicidae; genus Ooceraea; species Ooceraea biroi. The sequence goes on along the minus strand of NC_039517.1, from coordinate 3,522,050 downwards.
TAATCAACAATTATTGTTTATACTAAGAATAAATATTATAATTATTACTATAATTATGACTATATCTTTACGTTCATGATAAAATAAATATTAGATAACATATAGTTTTTTTTTCTTTCTTTCGAATATAACGTTTTATCCAACTCCTAAGTTTGAAACGTCTTATGTGATAATGCACGTAATACCTATACGCGATCAGGCTTTCGTAATTCAATTTAGTTTGTTGTTACAACAAACGCGTTATTCTCTATACGCTTCACTGTTATCAAAATTCCCTAGTAATCTACTAAAATTAGAGTCAAGAAATATAAAAACGCATTTGGAAAGTATATATAATACCCTCAATTTAAAAAAACCTTAACAATAGCAATATAAAAAACCAACAACGGATGGATCAGGTGCATTATCACCTAAATTGAACGATCTAAGTGAATTAAATATAATATATAATACACACACGATGCGCAATGCGCGTTAACTTTTCAACGAGTTGCTCCTCTGGAAGGTTCTTGTATCTCGTTTATAGTAGTTCCACAATTTCACAGTTCCATCGCTTCGTGTCGGCACGATGACCATGCAAAGCACCAAAGTGGAGTAAACAACATAGAAGCAAATAATAACATATAAATTAAACATTCATATACATTATGTGGACCAATAGACTTACAATCATCACAAAACTTATTGATTTTTTATCATTTCAAAGTTGGCAAAGATTGTTTGCTTTATTAAAAAACTAAAGAGAAATTAAAAAATAAGAGAAGAGAATACATCTACATCTAAAGGTTGAGCAAGCAGTTCCGTGTATCTACGATTTATTTTTTTCAAAGACAGTGCTGAATTTGTAAAACTGCTCGGTGATGGCAGTCGATTTACGTGATTCACAGATACGATGCAAACATGATGGATGCAGATATGAAAAAATTCATCTCTCGCGAGAAATGTATTCGCGCATCTTTATCGAAGCGCTCGAAAGTATGATGCTGCAGAAAAAACAACGGACAGATGTACGGCAACACCTCGGCAAGTGTCGCAGGTATCACGAACAACGCGGCTCTACCGCCGCGCTGTACGTAAAAAAGACGTTAGGCGTTAAACCGTTAGGTAAGCATGCGGCATTGCCACAAAAAATACAAGATAAACGCATAGCAGTGACGCACAAGCGAAAACCAAATAAAGTTAAAGGGAAACTGTGGAAATAGACATTGACAATGAGGAATCGGGTATACGCCACAGCTTCACCTCTCCAGAGCTGAAATCAATATCCGAGATGTTATTTCGCTCGGAGCGTCGCAGCGTGGCCTGCTGAACCCAAGTATGCATTCTGGTATAATACGCTCTAATCTAATAACTCGTCTGATGAACGAAAGTAGCCATTGCAGCGTACTGCTGAACGCTATTTTGGGCACAGCCGAGTATCTGTGTAAGAACTTCTTCCATTTTGACTTACTTGCTCGCTGTAAATATGTGCTGCTGATTGGTCGCGATAGCATTGATGGCAGAAGCGTGCGCCCGTACTTCGCCGATGGGCGTGCATTCGCCCGACTGATCCCTGGGAACGGACCATGCCTTCAGCACGCCACCGCGGCATCCAGAGATCATGATGGAACCATTGTTTATCGTGCACAATCCTAAAATCCAATCTTTATGGGCGTTATTTAGGGACTGCACCAGCTCCATCCTGCTTAGGTCCCACCGTTTAATGCACATATCTCTGGAGCCTGTGTAATTAATATAACGGTGAAATAATTAATAAAAGATTTGTGAGCGTGCGGTATCGCGATAACGTACGCGTGACTCACCGGAAAATAGCGTAGACCCGACCGTGGCTAAACACTGAACTCCGTCATAATGCGGCGGCGCTAGATTGACAGACGGTCCGGATATGTTCGGCTCGGCGAGAGATATCAGGTGGTCCTTGCTACCCGCTATCACTCTACCGTCCTCGGCAACAGCCAGGCACATGACCGCCGCTGCGTGCGGCGTGCTTAATCTGCCGGTGCACGACAACTTGCGCAGATCCCAGATTCTAACTTTGTCGCTGGACGCTGTGTACAGCTCTTGCTCGTCTAAACTGAGGGCCAGGTCGTTGATCGTCGTCTCCCCCACAGGAACTTGGAGTATTCTAGACGGGGTCGACAGTGCGATAGGGCCGGTCTGAGTCTGACCGGAGGAGAACAGTGTCTTTATGCAGGCGTTGCTGGCTCTCAAGTCCCAGACTTTAACGTACGCCGCGGACACGCTGAACAGTAGCCGATGAACAGCGGAATATTTCACGGCGACGACGTTGTTGGGATGTCCGCCTAGAGTCAAACTTTCGATTCCCGTTTCCAGATCCCATATTTTTACGGTGCGGTCTGAAAAATTCGCAAGGTATTAGTCACCCGCACGAAAGCCACTTCTTCGTTCGAGAATTCAAGGAAAAAGAAATACCTTTCGAGCCGCTGAAGAGTAAATCCGGCGTCACGCATATAGTAAGAACTGCCTTGCTGTGTCCTTCCGCGACGTGAGAACATTGCAAGATGGCTCGTGGTTGCGCCTGGAATTTACACGTTAGCTTTAGAAGAGATCCGGCGAGCTCGTCGCACGTTTGCGTTTGCTTACCTTGCCCTGATACTGCGAGATAATTCCCTTCATTGGCTGTGGTTCGGACGCGACAGGCTGTCTACTCGCAGTCAGCCTCGAAAACACGTTTTCTTCGCGACTATTGAATCGCCTGTACGTGGTCGGGGATCCGGGAGGTGAAGATATATCCGTGTGCGATACTTGCTCCCTAATGGGTGTGTTTGTTATGTTAGCGTGTTAGTCAGCCGGCATTTAATGGCGTTAATTCAGGCTAATAGTCATGCCGACATTGAAATTATACTAAACATGCACGCGCAGAAAAGGTAGCGAGACATTACGTTAATCGAAATTTCTTCAAGAAAAGATTACGAGAGGATAGAGTGAACAATCCAGCACAGTTAATTTCAGCCATTATCAAATGCAAATATCGCACTTAGAGCTCTGTGCGTGAGAAACAGTCGCGTCAAGGAAATCTTTCGACAGCTGTACTTGCGCCTCTTACATCAAATTTTGTTTATTCTTTTCTCCTATATTACAGAAAATAGTTCTTACATATACATGTTAAAAAGATTTCATATAAATTAATTTTCCTTTCTTATTGCAACTGTTAGTAAGACGTTTTTCCATACAAATTAAAAAATTAAATAGATAAAGCGATATATTTTATATTGATTGATTCTTCGCTTCGTATATGTATGTATAATTGAATAAAAAAAAGAGAAAGAAAGTATATAACTTACTTATAAAAATTTGTAAATCTATAATATTAAAGTTTGAAAGCAAGAAATATTGCGCGAAAGCGAAATGCGTTTGAATGTAGAATACGCTGTACATATTCACATATAAGAGTCATTATTCTACAATATGTAACGCTTAAAAAGACTTTATTGAGAGTATCTTATCTGTTATATAAACATAGAAAATTCAGCGAAACATTTTGTACATATAATGTAACAGGTATTCTGTGTAACGTAGCGCATTCTATTTGCATAACATAATGATAAAATATCGAATTTTCGTTTGTATCTCTCACGAAACCTGCGGCATTTAAATTTCGTGCTTACACTCGTTTTAACGCACTACGCTAATTATTGGATATCATACTGATAAGCACGAAATACTTGCACTTGATTCCTATTTTAAAAGACGAAACCAACAGAACAAGGTTCATTTGAAAAAAATAAAGATATTCAATAGTGCATGGAGAACATCGAGACAAATATATGCAAGGAATACAAGAACAAGAAAGTGCTGCAGGATAGTCACTCACATGGAGCCTCCACCAGGATGAATCGGCCGTCGCAGAGCCCTGGGGGACGTACTGTCACGACGGCTCAAAGTTGGCGATCCGCCAGTTGCATTAGTGCCATATTGATTTCTCGTCAACACCAATCCCCTGAAATACACAAAAATAATGTATAAATATATAAAGATAGTTTTGATCTTGATGCATCATGTAATTTTTCGTAAATTACAATAATATTAAAATTGAGTCCAAGTACTATATGCTTACTTTAGGCTACCTGGTGCACTAGGAACCCTCGTGAGGGGATGGTTATAATTTTGATTCTGATCATCCGCTTTCGCACTTTCGGGATTAGCACCATAGAGGAGCTCCTGTGGCTGCGTTGTTCTTCTCCTGACTTTACTGTTTCGTTGCTTCTCTTCGCCAAGTATAATCTGGCTGTAACTTTCGCTGTTGCAGACAAAGAATTTATAAAGAAATTGAACGGAAAATCGAGAATGAATAAAATTTAACGGTAAAAAGAATCGTCTTCGAAAAGAATCGTTTCGGAAATGCCGCTCAACTTACTTGTCGGGAGACGAACTTCTCGAACTGGCCGGACTGTAAGCTAGCGCATTATTTTGATTGTTCGTGAGCGACAGAAGGTCCCTATCGCGTAACACGTGTTCCAGCAACTGATGCTGTACGTCGCTTTCCTGGGCAACTTGAGTGAGACGCGATTCCATGTCTCGCACCTCGAGTTGCTTTTGTGCGGTTATGCAGCTTTGCTCTACGGTGAATGCGAGCATTCGTTGGAGCAGATATTGTGCCTCGTCCACTGTGCGAATCGTAGAGATGAGCGCTTCGACGCCAGGCTCGCCCTCCGCTTCACCGTCACCCATTTCAACCATGTCTCGTTGACACTCCGCGATACTGTCCTGCAACATTTCGCACGCTACGGTAGTAAAAATAAACCTAAAAATAGGCAGCCATTAAATCGTTATCAATTGCCATTACCTGTAAATAGCTAATTTTACTTTTCACGTTGTCGATTTCCTCGTCGACGTCGGTAGTATCGCCTCTCGTGTTTGTAATCTGACTTCTGTGCTTTTGAAGTTTCTCCAGGTCTCGTCCTAGCTCCTCCCTTTCTTGAAGCAGTCTTTCCATTTCTCTCTCCGTTTCTGCAGCTGCCTGTTTCGCTAGCGCTTGCTTAGCGATCGTTCTCTCGAAGGTTTGCCACCTTTGCTTCAATGCCTTGGGATTAAGCGGTTTCACTGGCGTGCGACCGGCTGCCTTCTGACTCAGTCCTCGGTCCCGCTTTCGTAACGCTGTCACCTCCTCTTGCTTACGTTTGAGCACGACTTCCTTCATTCTCTTGTCCGCTTCCAACGTTCTGATGACGTTTGCATGCCTGCGGCTCTCTTTACGTAGCTGTGCTATCTCCCTGTTGCGTCTCAGCTCGTTTTCCTTGTGCCGTTGAGCCTCCTCGCGCATCTTGTTCAAGAGCTTCACTTTCGCCCTTTTCATTTCCGAGAGCTCGTTTCTCAGACCTCTCAGCCTGCTCTCATTCTGCGACTGATTCTTCAGTAATCTCGCGTGCTCCTTCTTGGCAGACTGAAGAAGTCGCATTTCTTTTTGCATGTTCGACAGCTTCCTCTCGTATTCGTCGCGCAACTTTTTCACTTTCTCCGTAGGCGGTGCTGGTTGCTGCTGCAAGGACAGCAACACTTTGTCTCTCTCTTCCTGCGTGTTTCTAATGCGAGCTTGCAGCTGAGTCAGTTTGTCCTCGTAATGCTGCTTCATCGTTTGCAAACGTCTCTGGGAAAGCTCGAGCTCCTGTATCAAGCGCTGCTTAACGTCGATGTCGGACGTTAACGCCTCCAACTCACGACCCATCGCTGCTTCTTCCTCATCTTCTTCTGTAAAGTGATGTACGTTGTAATAAAACTTAGTCCGTAACATTTTACTTTAAACTTGCCTTTGCGATCGGAATCATCGTCGGAATCATCCTCGCTCACGGAGTCCTGCGCATTCTCCGCGTCCTCGATTTCCCCCTCGTCCATTGGTTTGACGGCGTTGCTAGCGTTGTAACTGTGTTGTTCCTTCAGAGCTTTCAATGCTTCTATTTCTTTCTCGACATCCCTTTTAGCGTCGAGTAACACGGATGCCGAATCGGAATGGAACGAGCTGTCCCCGTATGGATTTGCAGCATTCACCTAATTAATTTATCGTCAGTTTTATTGTTGGCCGGAGAATTTCTTAGGTTTCTCAACGTTTCAATACGTTACCTGCATCTGTCTCTTCTTCAGCTGCTGGTACATAGCCTCCGCCTCCAACAGACGAGCTCTCAACTCTTCTATTTCTTGAAGATAGCCTTGTACTAAGCTGGTCACTTGCTCATCGCCTCCGCTCGCTGCAGCCATCCACTGACCCGCTACCTTTTCTGCCAGTAAAAGAGCATTTTTGGCAGTCAATGCTTCGACCGTTTCCGAGAGTGCTTTCACTCTGGTCCGAAGGCTTTGCAACTCGCTGCTCAACATTTGATTTTCGTGCCAGGCGTCGTTAACTCCATCCTCGCCGACGACTCTCTTGCCTGAAGGAAGAGAATGACGCATTAATTTGTAATTTCTAGTACAAGGATTAGCACACTTGAACAGATTCCTATCGAACGCACCCTGCTTGTACTCCATCAATTCCAATTGCAGCTGCTGTATTTCTCGTCGTAACGACGCGATGGTCCTCGAACTCTTATCCTGGTTAATGGTAACTTTGTTCTTGATGTTTCGTGCTCGGTTCGCGTATTTGAGTGTGCTCAGAGTTTCCATGAAGTCTCTGTCGCTCGGTGACACGCACGCTATCATAACAGTTTGACTATTTCCTGCAATATTCAAAATTACGTTATAAAACGTTCCATCTGTATCGTATCATATATTTTGCATCGCATATCAAGCATTACCTCCGAGGGAGTCTTGAAGTAACCTGGTCAACTTTGAATCTCTGTACGGTACGTGCAAAGCCTTTTTCGTTTTATCACCGAGAGCCGAAATAACGTTGCCCAGGGCTAACTATAAATATAAAAAGAATGCAACAACGTCAAGTCGATCAAGTCGATACTTTCTCTTTTTGTTCCTCTCAAAATCTCTCTTCTCTTACCAATCCACAGTTTATAGAAATGCCTTCCTTCGCTCTATCACCAGTAGCACCCGTCCTCTTTAATCTCTCCGAGCCTGCTAAGTCAACGAAATGAAACTTCGCGGTTAACGTCTCGAATTCGTTTGCCAGCTCGGCGCCGCTCGTGTCGACGTCCGCGTCCGGATCCTCGATTTTGATGCATCTCTGCTGCTTGATGTACAGAGTAAAAATCGCGTGCGACCTGGAGGACTGCGTATTCATCTGCGTGGATCCCGTCGTGCGGGATAGTGCGCCCAGTCGAAGATACTCCAACGCTTGCTCGGGGCTAGTTACGACTCGCGGCTCCACCCCGGCTAGGTGTATGTTGCCCGTGGTGTCTTCGTGAATGCGCGCACCACCTCTTGGTCCCCCTGGCTCCAGCAGATCTTTCAAGTCTTCGTTGTACAATTCCAAAAACTGCGCTGTGACCTGGAGACGCAAGAGATACGTTGTTATCAAAGTAATCTCTTTTTCGTTCAACGCTACATGCAACGACTGAGGTGCAGACCTTGAACTCCGGAGGCATCTGTGCGCGCTCCCTCGCGCGTTCTTGCTTGTCCGCTATTCCGTCGAACAGATGCCTGATAGCTCTGGGTATGATTCCGACTATGTACTCATCCACCTCCACGTCAAAGCCGGTGCCCATGGTGTAAGTCTTGCCTGAGCCGGTCTGCCCGTAGGCAAGAACCGTCGCGTTGTAACCGTCCAGCGCACCTTCCACGAGACGGTTCACGCACGTCTCATAGATTGTGCTCTGGTCTACCTGAGTATCGAAAACGTAATCATACGTAAAGGCCTTGTCGGGGCCGAGGAAAACCTGCGGTTCCCCTTGAGGTACTTGGGTACAAATCCTACACATATCGATCACTTCGCGGGCTATTTGAGGCCTTATTCTGCAACAGACAAGCACAATAAATTCAGATTTCGTGAAATTTATATCATTCGATAAACAACATAATGGAATAAAAATAAAATTAAATAATAAAAACGCTAAAGCAGAGTGACTGAAAATGAATGTTTAATTTTAATGATATATCGCGAATTTAATAACATGTCGCGACGTCGATGATGTCAATGAGGACGATGACGAAACGAGAGATCGGTCGCGCATTCTCGTACTCGGAAGTCGACGCCGCGCATTTCTCAAGCGAGCGGTAATTAATGCCTACGCGTGTGCACGCCGTAAAAGGAGACACTCAAGGATCCGGGTGTTTGCGATCGGCCGGGCGCTGCACAAAGAATCGTCCCAATGACAATTCTTTGCCTCTCCTCGTGATGCGATTCACGAGAGAAACCTATTTCGGGGTCCCGTCATACCCCGACCGGCTGCATTCTCGTAATCGACGCTGGCATGCAATAGAAAGCTCAAATTCTATACTCGAGATAATCGCAATTATCGTACGCCAGCGCCAAAGAGAGAGCAAACAAACAATTTTATCGTCTGGGTGACATTTCTGTCGTTAAGGGGGGAGCCTGCTTTAGAACGCTGAAAATAAGGTATATTTTACGAATTGTTTTTGGAGAAACTATACAGCGGATCATTATAAAACTTTGATGCATTTATTAGTACATGTTTGAAGATAAAAAAAATTATTTTTTTATTTGAATATATCGCTCGTAGAGGTCGTCCTGGAGAAATCTTAGTGCAGCCGCGTCGCCGGCATTGCAAATTGGTGAGCGTTCTCCTGCCTCCAAATTTCGTCTAAACTGAAAAATTGAAATATCTTCTCGTTATTTATGAATTCCCATCGTCGATGAACCAAAGAGAGAAGAAAAAAGTTGAAAAGTGCCAAAATGGTGGAGCTTGGAACACAAAAGTACGATTTTTAGGCAAAGTTTTTGAACTTTTTCATGCAAAAATAATTGTTCAACTTAATGTTTTTATGAATATTAAAGGTTCATCGACGATGGGAATTCATAAATAACGAGAAAATATTTCAATTTTTCAGTTTGGATGAAATTTGGAGGCAGGAGAATGCTCACCAATTTACAATGCCTCCAGGACGACCTCTACATGCGATATATTCAAATCAAAAAATAATTTTTGTTATCCTTAAACATGTACTAATAAATGCATCAAAGTTTTATAATGATCCGCTGTATAGTTTCTCCAAAAAAGTTCGTAAAATTATACCTTATTTTCAACGTTCTAAAGCAGGCTCCCCCCTTAACGCGTTTCGAGCGGTGGCATTAAAGGGGGGACCCTGCTTTAGAACGCTGAAAATAAGGTATATTTTACGAATTGTTTTTGGAGAAACTATACAGCGGATCATTATAAAACTTTGATGCATTTATTAGTACATGTTTGAAGATAACAAAAATTATTTTTTGATTTGAATATATCGCTCGTAGAGGTCGTCTTGGAGAAATCTTAGTGCAGCCGCGTCGCCGGCATTGCAAATTGGTGAGCATTCTCCTGACTCCAAATTTCGTCTAAACTGAAAAATTGAAATATCTTCTCGTTATTTATGAATTCCCATCGTCGATGAACCAAAGAGAGAAGAAAAAAGTTGAAAAGTGCCAAAATGGTGGAGCTTGGAACACAAAAGTACGATTTTTAGGCAAAGTTTTTGAACTTTTTCATGCAAAAATAATTGTTCAACTTAATGTTTTTATGAATATTAAAGGTTCATCGACGATGGGAATTCATAAATAACGAGAAAATATTTCAATTTTTCAGTTTGGATGAAATTTGGAGGCAGGAGAATGCTCACCAATTTACAATGCCTCCAGGACGACCTCTACAGGCGATATATTCAAATAAAAAAATAATTTTTTTATCTTTAAACATGTACTAATAAATGCATCAAAGTTTTATAATGATCCGCTGTATAGTTTCTCCAAAAAAATTCGTAAAATTATACCTTATTTTCAACGTTCTAAAGCAGGCTCCCCCCTTAACGCGTTTCGAGCGATGGCATTAAGGGGGGAGCCTGCTTCAGAACGCTGAAAATAAGGTATATTTTACGAATTGTTTTTGGAGAAACTATACAGCGGATCATTATAAAACTTTGATGCATTTATTAGTACATGTTTGAAGATAAAAAAAATTATTTTTTGATTTGAATATATCGCTCGTAGAGGTCGTCCTGGAGAAATCTCAGTGCAGCCGCGTCGCCGGCATTGCAAATTGGTGAGCATTCTCCTGCCTCCAAATTTCGTCTAAACTGAAAAATTGAAATATGCTCTCGTTATTTATAAATTCCCATCGTCGATGAACCAAAGAGAGAAGAAAAAAGTTGAAAAGTGCCAAAATGGTGGAGCTTGGAACACAAAAGTACGATTTTTAGGCAAAGTTTTTGAACTTTTTCATGCAAAAATAATTGTTCAACTTAATGTTTTTATGAATATTAAAGGTTCATCGACGATGGGAATTCATAAATAACGAGAAAATATTTAAATTTTTCAGTTTGGATGAAATTTGGAGGCAGGAGAATGCCCACCAATTTACAATGCCTCCAGGACGACCTCTACAGGCGATATATTCAAATAAAAAAATGATTTTTTTATCTTTAAACATGTACTAATAAATGCATAAAAGTTTTATAATGATCCGCTGTATAGTTTCTCCAAAAAAATTCGTAAAATTATACCTTATTTTCAACGTTCTAAAGCAGGCTCCCCCCTTAACGCGTTTCGAGCGATGGCATTAAGGGGGGAGCCTGCTTCAGAACGCTGAAAATAAGGTATATTTTACGAATTGTTTTTAGAGAAACTATACAGCGGATCATTATAAAACTTTGATGCATTTATTAGTACATGTTTGAAGATAAAAAAAATTATTTTTTGATTTGAATATATCGCTCGTAGAGGTCGTCCTGGAGAAATCTCAGTGCAGCCGCGTCGCCGGCATTGCAAATTGGTGAGCATTCTCCTGCCTCCAAATTTCGTCTAAACTGAAAAATTGAAATATGCTCTCGTTATTTATAAATTCCCATCGTCGATGAACCAAAGAGAGAAGAAAAAAGTTGAAAAGTGCCAAAATGGTGGAGCTTGGAACACAAAAGTACGATTTTTAGGCAAAGTTTTTGAACTTTTTCATGCAAAAATAATTGTTCAACTTAATGTTTTTATGAATATTAAAGGTTCATCGACGATGGGAATTCATAAATAACGAGAAAATATTTCAATTTTTCAGTTTGGATGAAATTTGGAGGCAGGAGAATGCTCACCAATTTACAATGCCTCCAGGACGACCTCTACAGGCGATATATTCAAATCAAAAAATAATTTTTTTATCTTTAAACATGTACTAATAAATGCATCAAAGTTTTATAATGATCCGCTGTATAGTTTCTCCAAAAAAGTTCGTAAAATTATACCTTATTTTCAACGTTCTAAAGCAGGCTCCCCCCTTAACGCGTTTCGAGCGGTGGCATTAAGGGGGGAGCCTGCTTTAGAACGCTGAAAATAAGGTATATTTTACGAATTGTTTTTGGAGAAACTATACAGCGGATCATTATAAAACTTTGATGCATTTATTAGTACATGTTTGAAGATAAAAAAAATTATTTTTTGATTTGAATATATCGCTCGTAGAGGTCGTCTTGGAGAAATCTTAGTGCAGCCGCGTCGCCGGCATTGCAAATTGGTGAGCATTCTCCTGCCTCCAAATTTCGTCCAAACTGAAAAATTGAAATATCTTCTCGTTATTTATGAATTCCCATCGTCGATGAACCAAAGAGAGAAGAAAAAAGTTGAAAAGTGCCAAAATGGTGGAGCTTGGAACACAAAAGTACGATTTTTAGGCAAAGTTTTTGAACTTTTTCATGCAAAAATAATTGTTCAACTTAATGTTTTTATGAATATTAAAGGTTCATCGACGATGGGAATTCATAAATAACGAGAAAATATTTCAATTTTTCAGTTTGGATGAAATTTGGAGGCAGGAGAATGCTCACCAATTTACAATGCCTCCAGGACGACCTCTACAGGCGATATATTCAAATCAAAAAATAATTTTTTTATCTTTAAACATGTACTAATAAATGCATCAAAGTTTTATAATGATCCGCTGTATAGTTTCTCCAAAAAAATTCGTAAAATTATACCTTATTTTCAACGTTCTAAAGCAGGCTCCCCCCTTAACGCGTTTCGAGCGGTGGCATTAAAGGGAATGTTACACGACGGGAACATTACGTGGACAGGGACGGCATGCCGCAATGAAAACGAACGGTATCTCCCGAGCATACTCTTAAACGATCTCAACTCGCGTTTTCGCGATTTTAAACACGCGTGTATACAAAGATCGACGCGGTCTGCCTGAAAGTCGGCTGCGGATCTCCCGTGAGCCGCGCGCCCGCATTGCGGACGCGAGCGAGGAGTTCGCGGCGGTGAAAGAAGCTCGGCTGTCAAATGCAATTTACTTACCGTACGGCGACGCGTACGCTCGAGTCGTCTGCCATCTCGTTGCGTTTAATTATCAGTCGGCAGCGGGAGGAACGAAGGCTAGGGGAGCCTGCGGCCGTGCCAGCCGAAAACTAGGCGGAAATTAGGCCGGAGTGAAACCGCACCGACGACGAACGCTTGCGGTGCGAAACGGGCCTTCGCTACGAGCGTTCGCACGACGCCGTGTCTGCGCACACGTTACCAGCGGACTGAGCGGCCGTGAAAACCTGACGTTCGTCGGAGGCGATGCCTCGCGGCAGGCCGCGCATTTTTCATAATAATGTAAACGACGATGTAATCGATGGCGACTCACTGACGGCGGCCGTCCGCACCAGCCGCGGCACAATTGTGAAACAGCGTGGGAGCTCAATCGCAACGCGCTTTCCTGTTATCTGTCAGTACCATCGTTGCTCGTTGCTCCTGTGAAATCGAATCTGTGCATGTGTGTGTACGTGTGACATTAGCGGACAAAAACATTACGGTAGCAGAGAGAAACCTGAGAGCGGCCACCAGCCTCCTGACGTTTGGCGCCGCCTGACAAAGTGGACGTGAACTAGTTCGTTACGCTCGGTAATGATACGTGATTCGTGTCCAAACTATTCACAAGGAAGTTTTCCCATGTAAACTCTACTTTCGAACGAGTCATAGTGCGTTCGAAAGGGAAGGTAAAAATATTATATACAGGTCTGGAAACTTCAGAGGTGGAGATGGATCATTTTGTGTGTCACTTTTTATTTCTTTAGCAGCCACTAGAGGCGTTGCGATCGATGTTCGCAGGCTGACGAGGGACGTCAGAGGCCGGGGGAATATCTGTCTGTCTTTATTCCACTCGCAGTCTTCACAAAACAATATGATAAATTAATAACGCTTTAAATAATTTAAGACTATAAATGAATTAGTGAAATATGTATATGAAATAAAATTGAGTTTTTATTCTCAAAATTAAGTGTGAATAAAAACGAATCCTTCCGTGATGGAAAAAAATGTAATAAAATTTGGTGAAATGTATTTGAAACTCTCTGTCAATTGACCTCGATTCATTAACATTTCATCATAAATTTTTATATTTTATTATAAATTTTCGTATTTTATTATAAATTTTATATCTAATATTCCAAAAGTTTGAAAATTTATGATGAAATGATAATGAACCGGGATCAGTTGATAGAGATTTTCAAATATATTTTAGCAAAATTTTATTATATTTTTTCCATCAGGATTTTATGTTTAAATCTGTCCTTTATCTTTTTATTTTATTTTTGCGGGTAATAGCTTTTTCCCACTTTTTCCAAGTAACAATGTCTTTCGGCACTCGGAATAAAGAACGTTTCTGCTCGGTTCTACTGCCGGTCTTGCAAGTCGGTACCGCACACCATTTCGTCATTTCAATAAACGTTTCGACAACTTTTGTAGTCAATAACCGTTTTTCAATAAGAGTCATGAACACACGTGGGTTCTTATCCCCGATTTTTCAGGTTATATTTATCTGCGGACATCGATGACAGCGACGAGTAGTGGTTATGCTAGAAACTAAAGGTGTCTTCAAAAAGCGGCCATACTCCCACCACTGAAATTAGAGGTAGTTTCCAGACCTGTATGTAAGACCGTGGTTACGGTCTAGCAATATAGTAGTATTATATATGGTTTTATGACGCACTCTCTATTCCATACGATGTGACTTCAGCCTTTACGCCCAGTAGTCAAGATAACGAGAATTCGTTATATATACATGCACAGCACCGATCGTATCCGAAGTTAATAAAGTTCACACAAGTACACAAATGAAGTGACACATAAATGAACAGATAAAGAGATATTCCTGTGTGCAAAGATCTGCCTCGCATTAACCTGATCTTCTGACGTCGAGCAGTACGCGTACATTCCGAAACATATGCGAAACATATGCGAATATAATAGAGTGGAGTAAATTTTCATCCGTCTAACCTTGTGCGCATTAAGTAATTTAATGAGCTCGATACCCCGTTTTTCGAGAACTCGACCTGTTCGTCTTTCTTTCTAAGTCAAAAAATGGATAAATTACGAAGAGCACTGAACGGTAACGATAATCGGTGCGATGAGGAGAGCGGTATCATCACGCAGGTAATTACGTTTAATAGATGTGCTACGTTATAAACTATGAGAGTTATTATGCTTACTTGCGCAAACTTTTCTTTTATCCATAAACTAAAATTATCGATTTAAATGCTTTCGTGCGGTCGTCGATGGAAGGTCGATGTGGATTTTACGGTAAATTATTGTAGAAATTATTAGCAAAGTGTATTTGTATAGATTTGTGAAACGTACAATTATGCTCACTTGCTGTGCTTATTGAATGACGTCTTGAAAGACTTCTTAACGCTTGTTTTGTATACACGTCTAGGTCATGGACCAAACAACTTTAAGTTGGTCTACCAGGATAAAAGGTTTTGCTATTTGTTTCATCATAGGCATCTTATGTTCATTCCTCGGATCCTTCGCATTATTCCTGCAAAAAGGCCTCACCGTATTCGCTGTATTCTATACTTTAGGCAACGTTATCTCCTTAGCTAGGTAAAGTTTAATATATGATTTATCGTATTTATGTGATTTTTAAATTATAAGAGCATTATGTGGTCAGTAACGTATAATGTAATATATTAACTGTATAAATTTATTTATTAATACATTTGATTTCTTTGTTTTTAGTACATGCTTTTTAATGGGTCCGTTCAATCAGCTTAAAAAGATGTTTGCGTCGACGAGAGTGATCGCGACTATATTAGTATTCGTCTCGATTGGTTTGACGTTATTTGCAGCTTTACATGTAAGTATCCGCTGTTTTTCACGTTAATACGGTAATTTGTACCTCTGAAAGTAATAATGATTTTCCTGTTTTTAGTTGCATAATCCCGGTTTAGCCCTTTTGTTTATAATTATTCAGTCGCTAGCTATGACATGGTATTCCTTGTCGTATATACCATACGCTCGAGATGCTGTGAAAAAGACAATGGAAGCCTGTATTACGTAAGAGAAATAGTTATTGTTCTCTCCGTGTATCCAAGTTTGTTATATGAATGTATACTTGAAATTTTCTTACGTCCTTTGATATTTGAACACTTTTTCCACGCTAAATGCGAACTGTACTTTACTCATATTTGCAGGAAATAAATGTTAACATATTTATATAGATCGTAAGCTAACTGTAAGTTAATTGTAATTGTACAAAACAGAATGGGATTACAAAACTGTTGTACGCATATGACGAATGCGCATCGTGTGATACAGTTAATAATAATACATGGATGAATTTCTTATCAGGATTGAATTAATAATTTATACGCAACATAATGTAAGAAATATGCATATTTACCGGCATTTATTTCATATTTTAATACTACAGGATTCTCGTATTGCATTCATACCGTAATTTATATAATAGTTGTAAAATGTGATAGAATATCTCGAATAACATGTTAATTTAATAAATAATTTAGTTTTAAACAAGACTACGCCTGAATCGCAAACTCCATTTTTGCTATTTGCGTAAATATGTATCTGTTACATTGCAAAACGGGCAATATTCGTAGTCGACTTTCGCTCCAAGTTTGTTTGAGAATGATTCTCCTAGCCCAGTCTCGTAGTCTTTTAACGAGATAATTAATATATCTTTTAGATACTAATACAGCTATCTGATTGGCCAACGAGTATCTCGATATCATACATGATGTAAGAACTTGATCTTGAAGCGAAAGAGTACTCGTTACCCAATAAGAGCCATTCGAGCCATTCGAAATCGCAAATCAGCTGACCAATCGAGTCTCTTGGTCGATGAATCGATCTTCAACGTTAACTCGCACCTTCTTCCACGCGAATAGTCGGTGACCTTCTTTGGACGAGCGTAACGACATTTTTTCTTTACTGTTGGTAATAGCAACAGGTCGCCTGGTCTGTCGATCGGAGAAAGGAGTCGGTCCCAAGTGCGAGGTAACACGCGGCAACCTAAAATTTGTACGTCGTTGCCGATAGTACGTTGATACCGAAAGCTGCGAGATATAAAACTCTAGTTGCTATCAAGCCCGCGGAAACTTCTACGATAGGTAAAATTTGAGTCCTTGCTAAAGAGAGGAAGCTCGTTCGCGCGCGACCGTTATGGAGGATGAATTTGAACCAATGTTTGGAAGCCACCATGTTTCGTGCCTCAACGCGACGTCGTGACGCGACATCAACAAGTTTCGCTCGTATTTCTGGCTTCAGACGGATGAATCTCGTGCTTCGATCAATTGACACGGTTTATTTCTTGCGTATTTCAGCATTTTTGTCGCCCTTACGTGCATTTTATCGCATGCGCGAGTAATAATGAGTTAATGTTACGTACCTCTAATTGTTCTCTTTGTATGCTCGAACAGAGAAACTTGCTGCGCATAAAGAGAATTTGAGGACGGGCTACTTAGTTTCTATCGCTGTACAATGCCTACTCGAGATGAGATTAACCAAGCACGCATGGCGAACTTTAAGTTCCATGGTAAACATGAGGTGGGTGGAAATACAATTATTTGCTACTTCAATAGTTTTCTAACTGATATGCATCTGTAATGCTTGGCACATTTTTTAGGAGGCACGAAGAAGGAGGAATGCAATGTCGGTAGAGTTACGTAAGGCCAAGAAGGAAGATCAGTTGTCGAAGCGACGTAATTTCAATACCGAGGATCAACTATTTAATGCAGCGGATCCAGCTACTACCTCATCCCCGTTTTCGTCGATAGAGGAAATTGTGGACGGCATAAACGCGTCAGATGAATCGATGCAATTCCTGGCGACTCAAACTTGCAGGAAACTGCTCAGCCGGGAGAAGAATCCTCCCATAAGCGCGATGATAGAGGGTGGCGTGGTCGAGCGTTGCATTCAGCTCTTGGACTGCGATCACAAGTAAGCATATGATTATTCTTGTTCACGCGTTCTAGAATTGAGGAGTAACTTTCCTATTGCTCCCGTGTAGCATATCGTTGCAATTTGAGGCGGCATGGGTGTTAACAAACATTGCTTCGGGTACGTCTGAGCAAACGCAAAACGTTATAAAGTGCGGAGCCATACCAAAGTTAGTAAGGCTGCTCAAGTCGCAGACGTCCAGTGTCGCGGAGCAGGCAGTGTGGGCTCTGGGAAATATAGCCGGAGATGGACCTCAACCGCGCGATCTTGTTCTTGGACACGATGCTATGCTGCTCTTACTTGATCTAATCAAGCCTGACATCCCGGTACGTGATGCTCCGTTGATGCTTTGTGCTACCAGAAAGCCGATTCTTAGACTCGTTCGAATCATTTTTTCCTTGCTTATTTGTTAATGTTTCTGATAACTGATGCTATGCTCAGGTGACGTTCTTGCGCAACATTGTTTGGACCTTATCCAACTTGTGTCGAAATAAGAATCCAGCCCCGCCGTTTGAAATGATCAAGCCTGCTCTTCCAGTATTCAATCGCCTGCTTAATTACGACGACGATGATGTACTTGGTAAGACATCCTATAGCGTTACAAGATATACGAATGTATCACAATGGCACATTTATGTCTTCACGTGTGTGCGTAAAAATTAGCCGATACTTGCTGGGCGCTCTCTTACCTCACGGATGGCTCGAACGACAAGATACAAGCAGTATTGGACACTGGCATTATACCTAAACTCGTGCAGCTGCTCATGTCGGAGGACGGAACCATCCTTACCCCAGCGTTGCGTACAGTTGGAAACATAGTAACGGGTGACGATGCTCAAACAGACACTATAATCGCTGCGGGAGGACTGCCGCATCTGGGTGCACTGCTGCGGCACAATCGCCCTAACATTGTGAAGGAAGCTGCTTGGGCAATCAGCAATATCACAGCTGGTAACACAAGGCAGATCCAAAGCGTGATAAGTGCTAACTTGTTACCGTCGTTGGTAGAGGTGTTACAGTTCGTAAGTGTTATGCATATACGTGAAAGAATGCTGATTTGCTTCGGAGCAAGATGATGAAAATGCGTTTGTGACATTTCTTAGGGTGATTATAAAGCGCAAAAGGAAGCTGCATGGGCCGTAACCAACTTGACATCAGGTGGAACAATTCAACAGCTGATTGAACTAGTTAACGCAGGTGTATTACAACCTTTCTGTAATTTATTGGACGCGAAAGATTGGAATACCATCACTGTCGTCTTGGATGGTATAACGAACATTTTGCACGCTGCCGATAAAATGGGACAAATGGACCAAGTTGCCATTATGATCGAAGAAGCTGGAGGATTAGATAAATTAGAAGCTCTCCAACAGCACGAGAACGAGCAAATTTATCAAAAATCTGTGGCCATGATCGACACGTTCTTCTCTGGAGAGGTGAGTATACTATGTATTTAAAAGCTGGTTTCATCTAATGACTTATGATTAGTTATGATTTTCCGTTTCTGAACATATGCGTGATTTGTATTACAACTTTCATAAAAATATCCATTTTCCTTACAAAAGGATGCGCATCTTTACCGATATCGCGTTTCTCCTTTTTCGTACCGCCTAAACAATATGCCAAATATTATAGAGATGCCAAGATGCGTATCAGTTGCAAAACTATTGAAGTAGCAAGTAATTTTATTTCCACCTTCATGTTTATCGTGGAACTTAAAGTTCGCCATGCGTGCTTGGCTAATTTCATCTCGAGTAGGCATTGCATAGTGATAGGAACTAAGTAGGGAGCCTGTACTTCTCAAAGTCTCTTTGCGAAGCAGGATTCTCTGTTTAAGCACAATACAAAGAAAACAGTTCGAGTTACGTAAAATTTTCTTTTCCAGGAGGCCGAGACTCTTACTTCCGAGGTTAAGGAAAATGCTGATGGGCAAGTAGAATTTAATGTAAAAGAGGATGAATCAACAAATAAATTCAATTTTTAGAGTACATCTTCTCACACGTTGAGATCGAGGTATTACAAGTTAAAGAGTTTATAAAGCGCGACGTAAGTTTGGAATTGTCACGTTGTATACACAATTCCTTTCATGTAGTAATGTAGAGGATGTTACGCTTCACAATTTATTGAACCAATTTGTCTCGTAAAAGTATTTTTCTCGCTATTGCGTTGCTCAAAAGTATTATTGCGATCTAATTTATCATGATTTATTTTGTGCATCAATCCTCGATTGTAACCATTCATGACAGCCTGTAGACACTTTTGTGGACGTATGTTTTTAGATGTAGATTATTAAAAGACTTATATTAATTTTGCAAGTAGGGAAAGATTTTGATACAAATTATTTGACTTTTAAAATAAAAGGGCGTTTTATAATATTCATAATCGAGTTCAACTTTTCTTCTACTTATTTTCGTGAAAAAAGAAGGTAATGCATATATATTCTTACTGCTTTTTTGTTTCTTATAGAGGATTCCATAAATCTCGATTGTTCTCTAACTCTAAGATTTATTTTTACTATTTCCATCAAGTAATTTACAAATAATTATCAATAAAACTTTAAAAAATTTGCATAATCAGTTGAAATTAACCTGTCTGTTATATTTCATTATGTTGCATATTACAAAAGAAGTACAAAAGAAAGCAAACAATATTTATTACATTGTGTTTTTTAAAAATAAAACATTGATAAATATATGAATTGACTGTATGTTTCATTCTTCCGCATCATTCTGCAAAAAATATTCATGTGCACATATGCACATTCCAAAATTAAGATATAAAATAATCTTGTTAGTTAAATGATTTCCCGAATAATCGTGCACGTACAAAGATCTATTTTCCGTGAATTAATATACTTACAATCTTTTAAGTTCAAGTTTCATCGAGTTTCATTCAAGTACAATCGTTTAAGTGATATCTATAACTTTGCCGAATAAATACATAGTTGTCAAAATAGTGCTGCGACAAAATATAAGCGTTCACTTTGCGACACTTTTACAAAAAGCATCAAAGCAGTATTGCGTCATTTGACTTTCTCTATTTTAAACCTAAGAAATTCTTAAATAGCATTGGTGTATAGTGTTGTAATAGCTTGAGTGATTCGATGATAGTACGATTAGAAAGTCGTACTATCGACCAAGTATAAAATCACTCTGGTCGTTGATCAAGAAGTGATAAACGAACGCCGCTTTCTTTTTGTCAAACGTGATTTGAGTGACGCGGCTTCTCTGCCGGTGACGATCGTCTCTGCTTCTCGGTGGGTCTCTTAAAAATATTGAGCCAAACAAAGTCGCTGGAAATGATGCGGCAAATATTATTGTAAACACTCAGGGATATGCTAATGAGTAAGAATAAGCCAAACCAAGGTAACAGTACGTGAATAGGGAGCTTACCGAGTGTTTTGGCATCGAGTTCGTTGTCTTGCGTATGGTTCAGTAGCTCTTGCAAGAACGAACTGATGTACAGAAACACTGTTCTTCTAGTTTCAGGCAGTTGCATTACAATCTGTGACAAAATATAGCGATATAGAGGTATCCAAGTCCGAAATTATGCTCTTAAGGGGGGAGCCTGCTTTAGAACGCTGAAAATAAGGTATATTTTACGAATTGTTTTTGGAGAAACTATACAGCGGATCATTATAAAACTTTGATGCATTTATTAGTACATGTTTAAGGATAAAAAAAATTATTTTTTGATTTGAATATATCGCTCGTAGAGGTCGTCTTGGAGAAATCTTAGTGCAGCCGCGTCGCCGGCATTGCAAATTGGTGAGCATTCTCCTGCCTCCAAATTTCGTCTAAACTGAAAAATTGAAATATCTTCTCGTTATTTATGAATTCCCATCGTCGATGAACCAAAGAGAGAAGAAAAAAGTTGAAAAGTGCCAAAATGGTGAAGCTTGGAACACAAAAGTACGATTGTTAGGCAAAGTTTTTGAACTTTTTCATGCAAAAATAATTGTTTAACTTAATGTTTTTATGAATATTAAAGGTTCATCGACGATGGGAATTCATAAATAACGAGAAAATATTTCAATTTTTCAGTTTGGATGAAATTTGGAGGCAGGAGAATGCTCACCAATTTACAATGCCTCCAGGACGACCTCTACAGGCGATATATTCAAATCAAAAAATAATTTTTTTATCTTTAAACATGTACTAATAAATGCATCAAAGTTTTATAATGATCCGCTGTATAGTTTCTCCAAAAAAGTTCGTAAAATTATACCTTATTTTCAACGTTCTAAAGCAGGCTCCCCCCTTAACGCGTTTCGAGCGATGGCATTAAGGGGGGAGCCTGCTTCAGAACGCTGAAAATAAGGTATATTTTAAGAATTGTTTTTGGAGAAACTATACAGCGGAACAATATAAAACTTTGATGCATTTATTAGTACATGTTTAAGGATAAAAAAAATTATTTTTTGATTTGAATATATCGCTCGTAGAGGTCGTCCTGGAGAAATCTCAGTGCAGCCGCGTCGCCGGCATTGCAAATTGGTGAGCATTCTCCTGACTCCAAATTTCGTCTAAACTGAAAAATTGAAATATCTTCTCGTTATTTATGAATTCCCATCGTCGATGAACCAAAGAGAGAAGAAAAAAGTTGAAAAGTGCCAAAATGGTGAAGCTTGGAACACAAAAGTACGATTGTTAGGCAAAGTTTTTGAACTTTTTCATGCAAAAATAATTGTTTAACTTAATGTTTTTATGAATATTAAAGGTTCATCGACGATGGGAATTCATAAATAACGAGAAAATATTTCAATTTTTCAGTTTGGATGAAATTTGGAGGCAGGAGAATGCTCACCAATTTACAATGCCTCCAGGACGACCTCTACAGGCGATATATTCAAATCAAAAAATAATTTTTTTATCTTTAAACATGTACTAATAAATGCATCAAAGTTTTATAATGATCCGCTGTATAGTTTCTCCAAAAAAATTCGTAAAATTATACCTTATTTTCAACGTTCTGAAGCAGGCTCCCCCCTTAACGCGTTTCGAGCGGTGGCATTAAGGGGGGAGCCTGCTTTAGAACGCTGAAAATAAGGTATATTTTACGAATTGTTTTTGGAGAAACTATACAGCGGATCATTATAAAACTTTGATGCATTTATTAGTACATGTTTAAGGATAAAAAAAATTATTTTTTGATTTGAATATATCGCTCGTAGAGGTCGTCCTGGAGAAATCTCAGTGCAGCCGCGTCGCCGGCATTGCAAATTGGTGAGCATTCTCCTGACTCCAAATTTCGTCTAAACTGAAAAATTGAAATATCTTCTCGTTATTTATGAATTCCCATCGTCGATGAACCAAAGAGAGAAGAAAAAAGTTGAAAAGTGCCAAAATGGTGAAGCTTGGAACACAAAAGTACGATTGTTAGGCAAAGTTTTTGAACTTTTTCATGCAAAAATAATTGTTTAACTTAATGTTTTTATGAATATTAAAGGTTCATCGACGATGGGAATTCATAAATAACGAGAAAATATTTCAATTTTTCAGTTTGGATGAAATTTGGAGGCAGGAGAATGCTCACCAATTTACAATGCCTCCAGGACGACCTCTACAGGCGATATATTCAAATCAAAAAATAATTTTTTTATCTTTAAACATGTACTAATAAATGCATCAAAGTTTTATAATGATCCGCTGTATAGTTTCTCCAAAAAAATTCGTAAAATTATACCTTATTTTCAACGTTCTAAAGCAGGCTCCCCCCTTAATCTTACGAGGCTCTTTCGTTCGACTTACTTGCTTGCACTGTAAATAATTGGTTGCCGCGGACAGACACACATTATGCAAATTATATGGTATTAACGGCTCGGCCGTGGATTCTAAGAGCAGTAGCAACGCCTCCGCTACCGAGTGTACACCACCAGCTACGCGCAACGAAAAGAAACGATTGCTAAGGAGCATTGCATCGTGGCACAGCGTAGCGCACGAGACGTTAAAATGATATGAAAAGGATACGCATTGGATCTTGACTCCATTCGTCCAACCAATCTCGAATAGCTATTATCTCGATATGTAGGCCTGGCGTTTCGAAGAGTCCTGGAGTCTTGATGCCGTGTCGGTATAATCTGTCCACTAAATGCCACACTTCCTTCGGCACTGCGTACGGTTCTTGTGACGGATTCTTATTGTTCTCCTACGGTTTCAGGCGGAATATAGAGTACATCACGAAGCATTGTTTTCTGAATACGTTAAGAATATTTACCAGTTCCATTAATCGTCCAACGGGAATCTCCCTAATTGGAACTGATATGTGAACCAACGCTTCCATGGAAGAGCCAAAACAGCTTCTTTCATAGGTCCCTGGAAAGTCATCAATTTATATTACGAGTGGCATTATTTTTAATGAAATCGGGCTGTTGCGAACGTAATAGTTGTAGAGATAATCTCATGCGTGACATACCTGTCACAGTGATAAAGATATCCTTGCCTCCCTCCAGGTGCAATACTAAAATGTCATATAACTTATCCTCGCCAGAATTTAATTTACAGGCGGACTTTTTATCTACATATACCTCCAGTTTAATGTCACACTTTTCACCTAGGCAACGAGAGGGAAAAGAAAGAATTAAAATTAAAACGAAACTGCAAACGTAGTTAGAAATATTTAGCAAAAATACAGGAAAACGTGAGTATAAATCTCGTACCTGGTTCTATGAAACCGGTGTAGGGTTCTATGTGCAGCCAATCCTTGCAGTAGCTTGTGTCGTCTAATTTCTTGATAAACTCAAATTGGACGGGTACCTAGATTTCCAGATTTTAAGAATGAATGGTAGAGTTCGTACGTGACGTAACATATCGTGCAAAATGCTTCGTATTTGTTTGCTCTACCTGGCCTGTATTAGCAATAATGAGTTCTTTACTACTAGGTTCGAGGAACTTCAAAACATCGAATATAATGTCCGTGGTATCGACCATTACTTGTGGCAAATACTCGTTCTCTAACTTGTCTAGCTTCTTCATAACTTCCTCATGGATTTTACGATACTTCGCCATGTCTATTATTCGTATCTGTTGAAAGAGTGAATAGCAACCATCTATCATTTTTCAGAAATAACGAAAAAAAAAAACAAAAAAAAACGAAAAGGCAGATACTTTACCTGGGAGTCGAAGCTCGCAGTAACTGGTTTGTGATCAGATATTTTGAGTTCTGGGTAACTTTTGTAACTGATGCACTTAATCGCATCTCCCTTCCACAATACTCGATCGCACCAGGCTGGAGCTCTGCATTTCTCGCTGCGTATCGCAAACAAAAAATAGTTTCAGAATGTCTGGATACGTCTCGGTAAATGTACGTGGCCCGAAGATGTAGCTAACTTTGAGCGATACCTCGAGTCCCAGTTGTCGGTGCCCGGATCGTACTTGTACGTGGGTTTGAAATCGATCTCGGCTTCCTGAAATCCCAGAAACACCCGCCCGTTCTTGCGTTGCTGTCCAAGCTGATCCAACGCCAGGACCGGAGCGTAGTTACCCTCTGAAATGTACTGCTTAGCCATCGCAGCATCCATTTCCGTTATTCGATAATTTAAGTCTCCCAACCAATAAATCTGGCTGTGACATCAATTCGATTTAATATACCTCGAAATAAATTGAAGCAAACTAAGTAAGACAAATACGACTAGAAACCTAGCAAAGCGCAGTACACATCACAACGAGCGTAACGTAATAAAACTTCCGCGTGCAATAACAATTAATACGTCGTCGGATCGCGGGAAACTTACTCATGATCCTTAAAGCTCTTCGGCGGCACGTATTTCGTAAAGGATAATCGTGCACAGATATCAGCGTAATCCTGATTACGTCGTTCAAATTCTTCACAGTGCGCCGCCAAGTGGGCGTTTACAAAGCAGATGGACGTATTGTGAATGCAACAGCTTACCGCGACACCACCCTTATTACCCTGGAAGAATAAGTAATCGAATATTAAGAACAAGAACAACGCCTATTTGCTGGAATTATTCTAAAAATCTTACCAGCTTTCCCATAATGCCAGTGCCCACTGTATCGGTAGATACATTTTCGATGTACGGTACATGTGGTTCCAGCGCGTACACTAGCAACATTATGCCTACTAACCTGACGAGAGCGACTTGGACATAGACACCCTTAGGGTGAAGCGAATTGACTATAACTTGTCTGGAACAGAATTTTTATGTTACATGGCACAGTTTTACATTAAAGCGCACCGAGTGTCTCAGATCTCGCGTTATTTATAATTACATCTTATTTATAAAAATTATTAATTACATAACTCCTGAGATTCTTAATTGGACGTGAAAACTCCGTTACCGAGGAGAGTCGAAAAGCCATGATAGCTTTCAAGAAAAGATCCGGGACAAACTCGTTTAGTTTCAACGCTTAGTGTACCTCCACTCCTCTTCTCTGGGAGTTTCGTGAAACAGGAATGCTTCCTTGCTTAGATCCAACTCTTGGAACCCGATAGCATATATATCCGGCGGCGTTTCGTCCGCACTCAACCACTGGTCCAATCTGATGCCGTTCGCAGGCTGTCCGTTCACGTTCCACGTGCAAGTGAGTATACTGCAATCATGTTTAACGGCAGTCATGTGAGGTACGCGTCAAGCGCTCGCAAGTTTGGTAAAAGAGAAAGACGTAAAATGAAACTTCATGATACATCACGCAGCAACGAACCGAAATGTTTTGCTATATGTGTAATCATCTTCCTTGCAGGCCATCTGATACCGTACCACCGACTCCCTCGCAGCTACCGGCGATCTACCTGACGCGATTTGTCTCGGTACCACCAAATCGGGACTCTCGACACCGAGGAACTAGAAGAGCAGCAAACTTTTACTCCAATCCATTCGCAATCCACATTTTCATAATGTTCATTTTGAATTTTAAGCTCACAGGTTCAGCAACATCCTGCCCGTCTTTGCCAGCCAAGTTCCTCGTACTTCTCATTAGTTTCTCGATCCACGAAAACTCTGCCGCGGGATTCTTCGCTGTCTGATATACTAAAAGAATAATCGTTCTCAATTTTGCAGATAATTAAAAAGATCGTAGGAAATTTCGGATATGCATGCACACGTACCTTCTACAACACGAAATATTTCTGATACTAATGAACTGGTTGCTTCTCCAAGCTTCAGCTCAAATATAAGATGAAGTTTTCTCGATGTAATGTTCATGTACACGTTATGGCCATCCAATGCTTCTCTATCAGTATCTTGAAAAGAAAAGAACAAAGGGTTAATAAGAATCGTTTAGCTGTTTACTGATTTATGAAGCAACAATACGAAAGCAGATTCAGCTTGATATATAATCAGGAGTACTGGACAGTTCTTGGACTACAGTCGAGTGTAATTATTTGTACGATGTTAGAAAAATCATTATACCTATACCACATTTGAAATCTTGATCGACGGGCAATATTCCTTCCAGAGTAAGATCGCTGTATACTTGCAGAGGTGTTTTTGCAGCAAGGAAGATTGCTAAAGCATGAGTGTTGCCTTTGTAAATAAGAGCGATATACCTCGGAGATTTCACCCAGCCTTGTATTAATGATGCTTCCGTGGCCTATGATCGCATTAAGGAAGTGTAACATAATAATGCATGTTATTCGCAACAACAATGTCACATGCCCGTGACATGGTCTATAAGTGAACGCAATAAATCTACGTTATTTATTTATGATCCTTTTTATTTAAATCTGATGCTGCAGATCGCGGCAGAGTGCAAATATTATTACTTATTATGAAAAATTCATAAGAGGATACAGTTACGACCGTCTCGCCCGAGACAAACTTTGACTGCACGATTGCTAATGATTCTGACGCCGACATCGTTCTTACCACCGTGCACACGTGACAATCAATTAAACCCTCGGTTTCACCGGCAACTATGCTGCACAATTCTTGTACAAAAGTATTACAAAAACAAAGCGACAGCCTCCTGAGCTGTCTCGAGCTTGTCAACTGGAAAAGATGGCGAGTACAGTACACAACTCATGTACGTAACCAAGTGTACATGTGTGGTTAACATACCAAACATGAGACAAATTTATAAACATTCTGATACAATGAGTTTGATACAAAATTGCCTTTTTGCATTAAACGCGTGAGCCATTAATCCGTAACCCAGTGTACAGAAATCGGAACGTACCGCAAAGTGATGGCGATTAGCGGTTAGGAGCGAGGGAGAAGGTTAAGTAGCCACTCATCTTTCTCTCTCCATTCGCGTCATCGGCGCGCGCCCGAGGGAAAAGTTCCGTGCAATACATCTCTCTCAACACGTGACATCACGTGATACCGAGAGAAGCTTGAGAGCGGTCACGCTCGCGTTTTAAGGGGGAAGCCTGCTTTAGAACGTTGAAAATAAGGTATAATTTTACGAATTTTTTTGGAGAAACTATACAGCGGATCATTATAAAACTTTTATGCATTTATTAGTACATGTTTAAAGATAAAAAAATTATTTTTTGATTTGAATATATCGCCTGTAGAGGTCGTCCTGGAGGCATTGTAAATTGGTGAGCATTCTACTGCCTCCAAATTTCATCCAAACTGAAAAATTGAAATATTTTCTTCTTATTTATGAATTCCCATCGTCGATGGACCTTTAATATTCATAAAAACATTAAGTTGAACAATTATTTTTGCATGAAAAAGTTCAAAAACTTTGCCTAAAAATCGTACTTTTGTGTTCCAAGCTCCACCATTTTGGCACTTTTCAACTTTTTTCTTTTCTCTTTGGTTCATCGACGATGGGAATTCATAAATAACGAGAAGATATTTCAATTTTTCAGTTTAGACGAAATTTGGAGGCAGGAGAATGCTCACCAATTTGCAGTGCCGGCGACGCGGCTGCACTAAGATTTCTCCAAGACGACCTCTACGAGCGATATATTCAAATCAAAAAATAATTTTTTTATCTTTAAACATGTACTAATAAATGCATCAAAGTTTTATAATGATCCGCTGTATAGTTTCTCCAAAAACAATTCGTAAAATGTACCTTATTTTCAGCGTTCTAAAGCAGGCTCCCCCCTTAATGCCATCGCTCGAAACGCGTTAAGGGGGGAGCCTGCTTTAGAACGTTGAAAATAAGGTATAATTTTACGAACTTTTTTGGAGAAACTATACAGCGGATCATTATAAAACTTTGATGCATTTATTAGTACATGTTTAAAGATAACAAAAATTATTTTTTGATTTGAATATATCGCCTGTAGAGGTCGTCCTGGAGGCATTGTAAATTGGTGGGCATTCTCCTGCCTCCAAATTTCATCCAAACTGAAAAATTTAAATATTTTCTCGTTATTTATGAATTCCCATCGTCGATGAACCTTTAATATTCATAAAAACATTAAGTTGAACAATTATTTTTGCATGAAAAAGTTCAAAAACTTTGCCTAACAATCGTACTTTTGTGTTCCAAGCTTCACCATTTTGGCACTTTTCAACTTTTTTCTTTTCTCTTTGGTTCATCGACGATGGGAATTCATAAATAACGAGAAGATATTTCAATTTTTCAGTTTAGACGAAATTTGGAGGCAGGAGAATGCTCACCAATTTGCAATGCCGGCGACGCGGCTGCACTAAGATTTCTCCAAGACGACCTCTACGAGCGATATATTCAAATCAAAAAATAATTTTTTTATCTTCAAACATGTACTAATAAATGCATCAAAGTTTTATAATGATCCGCTGTATAGTTTCTCCAAAAACAATTCGTAAAATGTACCTTATTTTCAGCGTTCTAAAGCAGGCTCCCCCCTTAATGCCACCGCTCGAAACGCGTTAAGGGGGGAGCCTGCTTTAGAACGTTGAAAATAAGGTATAATTTTACGAACTTTTTTGGAGAAACTATACAGCGGATCATTATAAAACTTTGATGCATTTATTAGTACATGTTTAAAGATAACAAAAATTATTTTTTGATTTGAATATATCGCCTGTAGAGGTCGTCCTGGAGGCATTGTAAATTGGTGGGCATTCTCCTGCCTCCAAATTTCATCCAAACTGAAAAATTTAAATATTTTCTCGTTATTTATGAATTCCCATCGTCGATGAACCTTTAATATTCATAAAAACATTAAGTTGAACAATTATTTTTGCATGAAAAAGTTCAAAAACTTTGCCTAAAAATCGTACTTTTGTGTTCCAAGCTCCACCATTTTGGCACTTTTCAACTTTTTTCTTCTCTTTTTGGTTCATCGACGATGGGAATTCATAAATAACGAGAAGATATTTCAATTTTTCAGTTTAGACGAAATTTGGAGTCAGGAGAATGCTCACCAATTTGCAATGCCGGCGACGCGGCTGCACTAAGATTTCTCCAAGACGACCTCTACGAGCGATATATTCAAATCAAAAAATAATTTTTTTATCTTCAAACATGTACTAATAAATGCATCAAAGTTTTATATTGTTCCGCTGTATAGTTTCTCCAAAAACAATTCGTAAAATATACCTTATTTTCAGCGTTCTAAAGCAGGCTCCCCCCTTAATGCCATCGCTCGAAACGCGTTAAGGGGGGAGCCTGCTTTAGAATGTTGAAAATAAGGTATAATTTTACGAACTGTTTTGGAGAAACTATACAGCGGATCATTATAAAACTTTGATGCATTTATTAGTACATGTTTAAAGATAACAAAAATTATTTTTTGATTTGAATATATCGCCTGTAGAGGTCGTCCTGGAGGCATTGTAAATTGGTGGGCATTCTCCTGCCTCCAAATTTCATCCAAACTGAAAAATTGAAATATTTTCTCGTTATTTATGAATTCCCATCGTCGATGAACCTTTAATATTCATAAAAACATTAAGTTGAACAATTATTTTTGCATGAAAAAGTTCAAAAACTTTGCCTAAAAATCGTACTTTTGTGTTCCAAGCTCCACCATTTTGGCACTTTTCAACTTTTTTCTTCTCTCTTTGGTTCATCGACGATGGGAATTCATAAATAACGAGAAGATATTTCAATTTTTCAGTTTAGACGAAATTTGGAGGCAGGAGAACGCTCACCAATTTGCAATGCCGGCGACGCGGCTGCACTAAGATTTCTCCAGGACGACCTCTACGAGCGATATATTCAAATCAAAAAATAATTTTTTTTATCCTTAAACATGTACTAATAAATGCATCAAAGTTTTATAATGATCCGCTGTATAGTTTCTCCAAAAACAATTCGTAAAATATACCTTATTTTCAGCGTTCTAAAGCAGGCTCCCCCCTTAATGCCATCGCTCGAAACGCGTTAAGGGGGGAGCCTGCTTCAGAACGTTGAAAATAAAGTATAATTTTACGAATTTTTTTGGAGAAACTATACAGCGGATCATTATAAAACTTTGATGCATTTATTAGTACATGTTTAAAGATAAAAAAAATTATTTTTTGATTTGAATATATCGCCTGTAGAGGTCGTCCTGGAGGCATTGTAAATTGGTGAGCATTCTCCTGCCTCCAAATTTCATCCAAACTGAAAAATTGAAATATTTTCTCGTTATTTATGAATTCCCATCGTCGATGAACCTTTAATATTCATAAAAACATTAAGTTAAACAATTATTTTTGCATGAAAAAGTTCAAAAACTTTGCCTAAAAATCGTACTTTTGTGTTCGAAGCTCCACCATTTTGGCACTTTTCAACTTTTCTCTTCTCTCTTTGGTTCATCGACGATGGGAATTCATAAATAACGCGAAGATATTTCAATTTTTCAGTTTAGACGAAATTTGGAGGCAGGAGAACGCTCACCAATTTGCAATGCCGGCGACGCGGCTGCACTAAGATTTCTCCAGGACGACCTCTACGAGCGATATATTCAAATCAAAAAATAATTTTTTTTATCCTTAAACATGTACTAATAAATGCATCAAAGTTTTATAATGATCCACTGTATAGTTTCTCCAAAAACAATTCGTAAAATGCACCTTATTTTCAGCGTTCTAAAGCAGGCTCCCCCCTTAACTGTAACGCCTCAAACGTGGACATTGAAGTGATTGAAGTGAGTCTATCTTTATTGCTCACTGAATATTGAATAAAGATAGAATGACGCCGCGAGCGTTGGGAGCGTCAAGTGGAACGCATATGTCCACGTTTGAGGCGTTACAGTTAAAACTCGAGCGTGACCGCTCTCAGGCTTCTCTCTGGTGATACTCATCAGAAAAATATACGAAAATCCTCCTTAGTGTGTTGTACATTACACATATGCAGAGAGAGAAATTGTATAAATTACATGAGTCATG
Source organism: Ooceraea biroi (assembly GCF_003672135.1). Classification (NCBI taxonomy): domain Eukaryota; kingdom Metazoa; phylum Arthropoda; class Insecta; order Hymenoptera; family Formicidae; genus Ooceraea; species Ooceraea biroi. The sequence goes on along the minus strand of NC_039517.1, from coordinate 3,490,575 downwards.
TACATGTATTGGGTCATTAAGTATGAAACTTTACAAATAGAACATAAACTTTTGCATTTTTTGGCACATGGACATGATTTATTTTCAATCGAAGTACGCGCCCATGTTATCTACACACTTCTGCCATTTTAGTGGTAGTTGGTCTATGCCTCTACTATAGAAGCCAGGAGTACGGGAATCGATGAAGTCGCGGAAGGCTGTTTCGACTGCCTGTTGAGAATTGAAGAATTTTCCCACCAAGAAGTTGTCCAAATTCCGGAAGAAGTGATAGTCGGTAGGTGATAGATCTGGTGAATATGGTGGATGACGGAGAGTTTCCAATTCCAACTCCTGTAGCTTTGCCACGGTCAGTCGTGCAGTGTGCGGTCGAGCATTGTCATGCAACAGGATTGGCATTGACCGATTGACCAATTTCGGTTGTTTAATAGCAAGTTGTTGCATCATTTCGTCCAGTTGCTTGCAATATACTTCAGCCGTTATCGATGTACGAGGTTTCATAAAGTTGTAGTAGATAACACCTGACCTGGACCACCAAACAGTCACCATAAGCTTCTTCTGTGTAATGTTGGATTTCGCGTGATGTCTCGGTGGTTCATCAGCGTTCAACCACTGATGTGAGCGTTTACGATTGTCGTAGAGTATCCACTTTTCATCGCAGGTCACAATTCGATTAAAAAAAGATTCATTTTTGTGACGGGAAAGCAAAGAAAGGGAAGCCTCTAGACGTTGCGCCTGCTGCGCATCGGTCGATTCGTGCGGGACCCATTTGTCCAACTTCTTTATCTTACCAATTGCAGCTAAACGAACCAATATGGTGGGTATGGAAACATTGAATATCGATGCCAATTCACGTGCACTTTGAGATGGATCGGACTCTACTACGGCTCTCGAGTGATCATTATCCACCTTCGTCTTTGGTCTTCCACGTGGCTCATAGCGAGGCTGAAATCTCCATCTCTGAAGTTTTTGAACCAATTGCCCACCGTTGCTTTAGTAGTTGAACCTTCACCAAATACAGCGTTGATATTACGAGCTGTCTCCGACACCGTGGTTCCACGGCGGAACTCGTATTCATAAATCACACGAATTTTGGACTTTTCCATAGTTCTATAAAAAAGAATCGACCAATAAAACTAATGAAGATATTTGAACAAACAAATATGACATTTGAAGAGCGAACATACATCTATCACACTAACCTAACCTGATACTGACGTCTGGCGCCAAATTTGAGATAACAAATGTTAAAGATGGCGCTTTTACATTTGTAAAGTTTCATACTTAATGACCCAATACGCGCATCTTATCGATTTGCATAGGTTTCAATAGTCGATTTGGAGACAAAGTCGCGTCACGTTGCACCTTCTGCGTCCGCAGTAAAATTGGCGTGCGTCAAACGCAGAGAAAAGCCGGAGGGCACAAAGTGCAGGCAGGAAAGTGCACGCGAGATATCGCTCGCGGTCCGCTCGATTGACAACACTGCTCGGTCCAGGGACTTTCGGCAAGCGCGCGCGACTTCGGGGCAGTGGCTTTCGTACAGTTCGTAGCGTAACTGTGTTGATTGACGATTAACGCGACTTATCGTGTGTTATTAATGATTCGCCGGGCGTTTTGAAAGAATCGCGTGTTATCCCGTGTTGCGTGCGTCGCGCGCCAGAGTGTTATCGGCCCGCGGCAGTGCCGTTGTTATTTTCGACCGCGCCGGCTCCCCGTCGCTCCCGTGGTTATTCGCGCGTTACTTTGGTGGTTAGGAACAGGAAGGTTAATTGCAGCGATGGGAAACGTTCACACCTGCGGCCCGAACGAGGCTCTCGTAGTGTCGGGTAAGCAGTGCCCGAGTCTTCTTCGCCTTGCTAGCGTCGACGCACGTAATCTCGAGCGTTGCGACATGCACCTCTAAGCTGCTTCGCTCGACTCGTTTACGACGTCGTCCAATTGTCTCTCTGCTTAATAACGCTTGATTGATATACTAGGGGTACACTTCAATGCTAAACTATTCGAATCCATGAGCAAATTCGCTCAACGAAGATCTCACGAGAGTACATGTGTGCACTTGAACACAAAGTGTTTGCAGTGGGTCTGTTCTTTTCAGCTGCACTGCTGAACTGGTGCAATAAGTTGGAGTGAGAAAAAATATACTTGTCTCACTTTAAGGTATTGCACTAGTTCAGCAGTGCAGCTGAAAAGAACAGACATAGGGTAAGGGTCCAAGTCACGCTTCGAGCGCTTCTAGACACTTTCTATCTTCTTCTCATTTGACAGAAGGAAGAGGATGGAAAGTGTCTAGAAGCGCTCCGAAGCGTGACTTGGACCGTACCCTATGTCTTCTTTTCAGCTGCACTGCTGAACTAGTGCAATACCTTAAAGTGAGACAAGTATATTTTTTCTCACTCCAACTTATTGCACCAGTTCAGCAGTGCAGCTGAAAAGAACAGACCTACTGCAAACACTTTGTGTTCAAGTGCACACATGTACTCTCGTGAGATCTTCGTTGAGCGAATTTGCTCATGGATTCGAATAGTTTAGCATTGAAGTGTCCGGCAATTGCATCTGGAGCTTTACGAACCTCCTGTGCGTACTCTGCGAAACAGTATATTGGAATACAATGTAGGGCAAAGAAAAGGATCAAGCATCCATAGTGCGTCTCAGAAGAGACATACATTTAGGAGAACTAGGTTTTGCAGGAGTAAAAGAGTCTGAGAGTGTTACTTGCGAAATGGTGGTTCTTAGAATTCTGTTATATGATGATAAGGATCTTCCAGGGAATGATGAGACGACCTGTTCGATTAATTAATTCCCTTTCCTTCGTATGGAAACGTGTTATTACGTGTCATATGATTAAACAGAGTATCTAAAAAGAGATATTTAATAAGCAGGCTTTGCGCACAGTGAATCAATTGATTCTCGTTAAATTACTTCGCGGTAATAACAATAACAAAGTGTTTTTGCGTCTGTTTTAGATGTCACTGTTTTGCGTTCAGGCGGTAATTAATCTCTTTACGTCATGCCTTAAACGTATTATATATAGCACTACAATTATGCACATGACTCATTGCACAATACTCGTTATGTCTTCCTTGTTGCTTTCCAAGCTTAATCCATTTGCAAGTGCCTTATCGTGATATATCGCGAGCAGTGTAAAAAATTAATAGCTTCTGTAGCAATATCAAGGTTGAGTCATTGAGTCAATGATAAGAGATACGCAATAAACGATAAATAATGGATAAATTCCTTGGGTAGGAATCGTATTATATGCACGCACCCCATATGAAAATTAAGGTCAGATATAATGATTGCGCGTAGCAACTTTCTGTAACTATGGACGAGCAACGGAACATAAAAAAATTAACTCGATAAATCTATTTAAAAAAAAGAAATGTGCGATACTTCGCTTTTAATACATTTTTTATCAAGAATTTATATGAATTTATATATAGCTTGAATTTTTCCGCTTAATAGCAACTTGCAAGTTTGCCGTGTAATAATCAATACATACCTGTCTTTATCGCTGATAGTTGGACGCTTGCAAATACATTACTTGGAAATATCTTATTTATTGGGTTGTTCGGAAAGTTATTTCGTTTTTTCAAGGAAAAATGAAAGGCGGTTTTTTCATATTTAGAATAAATTTTATTCAGTGATGTATTATATTGGCCATTTTGTTCCACTACCTTTCGCCATCTTTCTGGCAACTTTAAGATTCCACGCTCATAGAAGTCCTTCTCCTTATTGACAAAAAATTGAAGCAAGTGGTTTTTGACGCCTTCATTTGAATCGAAGTTTACATTGTTCAAAGAATTTTGTAGAGACCGGAACAAATGGTAATCGGATGGTGCCAGATCAGGAGAGTATGGTGGGTGTGGTAGCACATCCCATCCAAGCTGTAAAAGCTTCTGGCGAGTGACCAAACTTGTGTTTGGTCTGGCATTGTCGTGATGGAATACGACACCTTTCCTATTCGCCAATTCTGGTCGCTTCTGCTTGATGGCAGCATCCAATTCATCCAGCTGACGACAATACACTTTCGAATCAATCGTCTGGTTGCTTGGTAGTAGCTCGAAAAATACGATTCCCTTCCAATCCCACCATACAGAAAGCATGATCTTCTTTTGATGAATATCTGCCTTGGATGTCGATTGAGCAGGTTCATCTTGCCTGGACCATGATCGTTTTCGCTTAACATTGTTGTAAACAATCCATTTTTCATCTCCAGTTATGATTCGCTTCAAAAATGGTTCATTTTCTTCACGTTTCAACGATGAATCGCAGATGGTAATGCGTCGAATCAAGTCAATTTCCTTTAAATTGTGTGGAACCCAAATATCGAGCTTTGAAACGAATCCAAGGCGTTTCAAATAATCGTAAACGGTCGAATTCGATAAATTTAACTTTTCAGCAATTTCGCGTGTTGTTATGCGACGGTTTGCATCCACCAGAGCCTTTATTTTCTCGTCATCAGCTTTAATTGGCCGACCTGAACGTGGTGCATCTTTTAAATCGAAATTTCCAGTACGAAATTTCGAAAACCAATTCTGACACTGACGTTCACTCAATACATCTTCTCCGTACACGGTACACAATTTTTTTCTCGCTTGCACTGCATTTTTACCCTTTCGGTAGTAAAAAAGCAAACTATTACGAAAATGCTCACTTCGATTTTCCATGTTTGATGTGATGCCAAAAAACAATTACTTGACAGATCGCAACACAATAAGATACTAAATGACGTCTGAAATGTCAGTTGTCAAAATATAAAACGAATTTGCCGCTTAGAGTAAGGTTAAGTATCGAGGAACGCGACTAACGACATCTCTTTGTGAAAAACGAAATTACTTTCCGAACAACCCAATAATATATTCCATTTAGTGAATTCCATTATGCTGATTATCATTCTGATTGCATTGCGTGAGAGATTGAAATAACGAAGAAAAGTCATGAAATAATTAGTAGAATTATATTCTTTATTTTTGTACTCAGAGTGAATTCCTCCGTAGAAAGAGCGAATCTTACGACGCGTTCATCCAGGTTTCTTTAATCATATCTGCGGCTTTCTCGCCGATCATATAGATTACAGCGTTCACGTGGCCACTAGTTATCGTCGGCATAATCGAAGCGTCCACCACCCTGAGTCCCTTAATGCCGTATACTTGTAGTTGCGGATCAACGACCGCGTAAGGGTCTGTTTCAGGTCCCATTTTGGCGGTTCCTATCTCGTGGTTCATCATGGATGGCATGTGCTTGATAGCGCAACGCCAATAATCGTCGGAGGCAAATTGAAAGTTTCCGCAGCCTGGGATTTTGATGTCGTGCATTCGACTGCCGTAAGCTTGAAAGGCTTCAGTTTTCGATATGTTGATGGCATGCTTCACTCCCTCCAAGATGATTTCCAGGTCGGCCGGATGGCTGAAGAAGTTTGCGTGTAGCTTAGGTGGCTTGAGGTAGTCCTTCGATTGCAACACGAGACGACCGACACTTCTAGGATACTGGACGATCGGCCAGATCGACCAGGCCTCCTGATTTTCGATGGGTTTATAGACAGTGTTATACAAGTCGTCCGTGAGTCTCCAATTCTTCCTCAATACGTTACCATTGTCTGAATGCACAGAGCCAGACACGAAGAGGAGTTCAAGGTCCGGTTTCTCGTCAACCGCGTATTTGGTTTTGACGAATGCTATCGCCTCGGCACCTCCCGGTGACGTCGCTAAACCGTCCTTGTGCAAGATATATTCCAAGACGGCGTTGAGATTAACCTTGCTCTGCAGCAGGGACACGCTCTGGTTTACCATGAAGGTCAATCCTAAGAAACCGATGTGCTCGTACATGTTGTAGCCGACTTTGGAATCCTGGATCACCGGGATGCCCAGTTCCTCGAGGTGATCCCTGGGCCCGATTCCAGACAGCATTAGCAGTTTCGCCGAATCGATCGTACCGGCGGAGAGTATCACTTCCTTTGAACAAAATACCTTTTTTCTCATGTCATCCTTGACGTATTCAACGCCATAGGCACGGTTGTCCGTATCGATCAGCACTTTGGTCACTGTAGCATCGGTGATGATATCCAGATTTGGCCGGTTGAGTCTTCGCAGATAAGCTTTGCTCGCGCTGCAACGTGTTCCATGATCCATGTTTACTTGGAGGTATGAGAAACCTATCTGATCCTCGCCATTGTAGTCCAAAACCTTGTATCCCAATTCTTGACCGGCCTCTAAGTATGCGGTTGCCAGTTTAGTGTGATATGGCACGTATTCTACATATAAATGGCCGCTATCGTTGTGGTATACGGAGTCCTTGATGTCTAAATGTAGCAATATCATTTTATCAATATACAGGGTGTGTCCTAAGTAAGTAGACAAACTTAAGGAGGATATTCCTTGGCTTATTTTAAGAAGAAAAGGTCATATAAACATATGTCCTAAACTGCTTTGTTTTCCAAAAAAAAGTATCTGTCATTGTAAATACGTCTTGCTTGACGAGCGTTTCCATTAGCAAGACCGTATACGAAATGCGTATCTGCTATTTCGGCGTTTGTGTAATTTACCATAATTAATAAAATTACTAAACTTAATAGGAACTAATAAAGTTTGCGTCAAAGATAACGTGATAGCAGTGATGCCGGATAGCGTGCTTTTGCAGTACGAGTCAACAGCGGTGGGGATGAAGTGGGGATGGTCTCGCGGCGGCCGCGCGGCGCAGTCTGAAACGAGTGTTCACTTGCGGCGCCGCGAGACCATCCCCACTCCATCCCCACCGCTGTTGACTCGTACTGCAAAAGCACGCTATCCGAAAAGTGAACGAAAACAGTGATGTACTTTTTTTGGAAAACAAAGCAGTTTAGGACATATGTTTATATGACCTTTTCTTCTTAAAATAAGCCAAGGAATATCCTCCTTAAGTTTGTCTACTTACTTAGGAAACACCCTGTATAATAATTTATACAGGGTGAGGCACATAAAACAGGCCACCTGAATATCTCGGCTGTTATTGGTGATAGAAAAAAATGTGTCCGACCAAACTTGCATGTTTTCGAGGGACACATAATTTGTTCTAAATAGTTTTTTATTAGGTGGACGCGTAGAGGTCATATGAAGGTCAGCTTCGTTTTTTTAAATGGTATGATATGGTTTTTTACGTATCATCTAGTAGAGCGTTTGAAAATGCGCACATTGATCTACGGGTCAAAATCATTCAAGGTCACTGAAGGCCAACTGCAAGGGAAAATAATTTACTTTATATTGCCTAGAGTTCTCTGCTATTAAAAATACTGTAAACTCAGAAATGAAAAAGTTCTAGCCCTTAGAAATTTTTTCTTTTTCCGCGAAGTTCTGAGTTGTTGTTATAATTATTTTTTATATTGCCTAGAGTTCTCTGCTATTGAAAATACTGTAAATTCAGAAATGAAAAAGTTCTCGAGTTAAAAATTTTTTTTCTCAGAGGAGTTCTGAGTTGATGATATCATTATTTTTCATATTGCCTAGAGTTCTCTGCTATTGAAAATACCGTAAACTCAGAAATGAAAAAGTTCTAGCACTTAGAAATTTTAGCCTTCAGTGACCTTGAATGATTTTGACCCGTAGATCAATGTGCTTCAAACGCTCTACTAGATGGTACGTAAAAAAACATCATACCATTTAAAAAAACGAAGTTGACCTTCATATGACCTCTACGCGTCCACCTAATAAAAAATTGTTTAGAACAACTTATGTGTCCCTCGAAACCATGCAAGTTTGGTCGGACACATTTTTTTCTATTACCAATAACAGCCGAGATATTCAGGTGGCTTGTTTTAGGTGCTTCACCTTGTATATATTTATTAAAGTTTGTCGATATAACTTTTTTTTATATTTATAATAGCGATATAATAGGAATACTTTTCTTTCGTACATATCGGTATATACATTTTATATGAAAAGTTTTCAAATGTAAATTATAATTTTAATCACGCGTCCAAATAACGAACTATACGTGGAAACTGTATTCTACTAATTTTTTATACTACTAATATAAGACTGAACTTACCTGGTATGTTAAATTTTTCACTCTTCTTAAAATATGGAAGAACATCCGCATAGGACCAACCGGTGTTGCCCAAACTGGCCCATTCATCAAAGTTCTTTTTATTTCCACGTGTGTGAATCATATAGTTCAATGTACTCGTGCCACCTAAGGCCTTGCCTCGTGGCCAGGCACACTGACGATTTATCATTCCCAAGCAAGCGTTCTTCTGAGGTTCTACATTGTAGCCCCAATTGTAATTAGTCTGTTGGAAGTAGCTAACTAATATCGGAATCTCATTGAGGAAATTTTGCATGTGTCCCGCCTCCAATAATAAAATTCTCCATCTTTTGTTCTCCGACAAACGATTAGCTAACACGGAACCCGACGATCCAGCTCCTACGATGATGAAATCGTACTTGCTATCGAATCCGGAATCCTCTGGTTGGATATAATTTTTGAAGATTAGGAAACTGTGAGTGCTACAGATCGATGCAATGATGATGGCGGACAATAGAATTTTCATATTGTAAGACGCTTTCTGTAAAAATACAATTTTAAATGCATTCGTATAGAATGGTTTATGATATATGTGTATATGATACGTTGACACGTTTATTATAAAAAAGAAGTAGGTACTCTCTCATTCGTGATATACATACCTTCTCTCTAAACAAAGTAATGTTAATTATCCACTATTATACACTTTTATACGCGTAATTTAAACACTTTTATAAAGTTTATAATACTATATAAACTGAACTCAATCCCAACTTCTTTGCTAATATCTTTAATTTGATAAATTATTTGATTAATTTATTAAGAATTATCGTATTGTTAAAATAAAACCAGGATTTTCAACGATTTATAAATTTCGGTCAAACAATACATTTGCAAATCTTTTATCTTTATATGTACACAATTTCCTGCCTTATATTTGAACAGCTTCTTCGAAGCTTGTTGGCGCGCTTGTTTTCGCAAGTAGAATGACTTTAAAATTTTGATAGTTTGATGTTGCGCGCCATGATCCCACTTCTGAAACGCACACGTGTGATGAACACGACACAATTACTTTCGCCGATTTTTTCTCACGCGTGTATCCCTTCAGCCGTTCCCGTTTCCCGTTTGGAACTTACGTAATGCCTTTGTAATTTGGTAAGACGTACCACACTTGCACGGTATTAACGACTCAGCGGTGAGCAGCTTCTCGTTTTTCGGTTCACACTCGCGTCCTCCTCGCCAAGATGTTGCTTCAATGCGGTATGACGGCTTTTCTCTGATCACTTCAGAAGACCACGATTGACCACTTTCCGTTTTAAGAGCTAACTGAGAATGCGCTTTCTCGTGTTGTCGACGTAATACTGACAGGGCATGAATAATATGTATTCGAATCGAGACCCTCTTTCCAAACTATCATCCGGACACGTGACTTTTATATAACACTGTTAGTTAATAACAGATACCTTTATTAATATAATATCCGTATTTCATATTAGTAAGAATAAGAGTTATGCAATTAATTAATTAATTAATAATCTGATGAATAATCTGATTTTGCGATTGAGACGAGTGCGAATAAAACAGAAAAAGAAATATTTAGTATTAGTGTAAACGTCAACGTTTTTGAATTTTATGAATTTAATAATCAATTTTATCGTGTGTCTGCCTTGATGCCTTTTTTTTGTCCAAGTTTCTAGCTCCAACTCTTGACCGGATGTTGGTTGGTAACCGTCCGTCGATCACAATCAGTTATCATAAGTGATAAAAAGTGTAATCCATGTATTGGATACATTTCTTGCGATGTTAAAAATTGTGGAAAATTTGTATGACACATGTTAATTTATTGATATATGCATATATTAATAAATATACATATTGGCATATGCATATTTATTGGTAGTATTATTGGTAGTATTACTTATTAGCACTATTATCGATAGTAGAAATTATGTAAATAAGATATATAAATTTATATGAAGTATTATATAGTATGCAGTTCTCTCCAGTATCAGTTACTTATGACATATTAATATAATTGCATTGGAAATAATAATATATGATTTAACATAATTTTACAAAAAGTATGTGTATTAAAATATTCTCTCTAAAAGAGAAAAATACATAATAAGAGAAAGAGAGCAAAATATCGTTTCAATAATATAGTAAACAGAGTTAACTGTAAAGAATTAACTGGTTTACTAATCTTAGCTATGGTTTATATTATAATAAATAGCAAACATATGAAACAGAAAACACGTTATAATGTAACAATCTAAAATGATAAAACGCAGTGTCAATTTAATATATAAAATATTAATTTTTTTAATTTCATTTTCAGTTTAAAATTGTAATTTAAAACTGAATATTAACTGAATAATATATTTATTACTCGCACTCCACGCACGAAATTTTTCTAACCAGTGTTTATATAACGACTCTCGATTTCGTCAAAGAAGTTCAAAGTGGAATCAATTGGGTCATGGCTCTCATTTAAATCAATTGATGTACATCAAGTTGCGAAAACGTTTGTCTTTTTTTAACTCATATCTTTGTTTACTAATCTTAAATTATTTTAATTTAGAAATTAAATTAAAATGAAGTATAAATTAAATTAAAGTTTTGAAAAGCTAAAGTATAGAAAATTATATGCATTAAATAAAATCGTACAGAATCTGTAAACCTGTTGCAACAAAATTTCTCTAATTTTTAATTTGCTCTTTGGAGTTTACTTAATGGTTTTACGAGAACATTTATAAATACCGATTATTTCCTTACATAATGTTATAAAAAGAAATTTGACTAGTATTAAAATAAACAAATAATTGTTTTAGTACTAAAAGTAATAATGAAATAATTATTTTAGCAATTTTAATCTAACATGAGGAACAATAAGCTAAAGTAACATAAATATTTCTTAAAGTAATTAAATATTGCGTTCATTAGCTGCGTTATTGATTAATGCTGACGCGTTGCTGCGTATGTAGACGTTACGATATTAGTGTGGATAAAATGATATAGTTATTAATTGAAACGTCATGATCGTGACTTTGAGTATCCCCATTCCTCTTTGATCATATCTACCAGTTTCTCGGCGATCATATAAACAGGTACGTTTGTGTGTGCCGATATAATCTCGGGCATGATAGATGCGTCCGCTACTCTCAGTCTTTCAACACCAATCACCTGTGAAGCGTCGCGAATAGATTTATAGATTAGGATATAAAATTGTGCATTACGATACAATTGTATTCTACATTGCAATGCAATTTTTCCTTACCTTCAATTTTGGGTCGACAACGGCAGTCGGATCCTTTCTCGGTCCCATTTTACAAGTGCCGGAATAATGATAGATTGTGAATGATAACGTTCTTACTGCACACTCCCAGTAAGCATCAGAGTTATACTCGTAACTTTCGCATCCGGGAATAATATCATCTAGCAGTCGTGAATTGAATTCTCGCATTGCTCTTGTTTGACCGACACTTAAGGCGGCTTTGATTCCGGCGATCATCGTACTGACGTCGTCCGGGTGGTCGTAATAGTTTGGTACGATCTCAGGCTTAACGTTGACATCGTTGGCCAGTAATCTTATCTGACCACGACTCTTTGGTTTCAACAGCATGGGCAATATGCTCCAACCGTAGCCGCCCGTATATTTCTGCCACAGATCAAGCATTCGTCTGTTCACACCCATCGTTATAGGAATAAAAGTATCCATTGGAATCGCACCACCAACGAACAAAAGTTCAATGTCTGGTAGGCCGCGGCGTACTTTCGGATTCTTGGCATTGATGAAAGCAAGAGCCTCGCACGCGCCTGGAATTGTCACGGGTCCTGATCGTCTTATTAGGAAATCTCTTAAATATGGATTAACGGGATTTATAATGTCAAACATTTGCACAGCTATTGAAGCGTCCACACTCCACGACAGCCCACCGTATGTTATGTGATCCATCAGATTTTCGCCAACCGGTGCGTCTCGAACGACGTTTATTCCGAGATCAGCGAGATGTTTGGCAGGGCCAATTCCGGATAACATTAACAGCTGCGGCGATCCAATGGCACCCGCGCATAAAATCACTTCTTTTCTCGCGAACACTGAGGCTCTCTGACCGTATTTCATAAATTCCACGCCGACTGCTCGATTCGCATTACGATCAATTAGCACTTTTTTCACTATACTCTCTATAGTCAAATAAAGATTCTTGTGATTTCGTGCAAGCTGCAAGTAAGCTCTGTTGCTGCTCATACGAGTGCCGTTCTTGATCGTCGTTTGCAGATACGAGAATCCCATCATATCCTTCCCATTGTAATCTGTGTGAGTTTGGTATCCCATTTCCTCGCCAGCTTTTAGAAAACCTTCCGCTAACAACGTCCTATATACCGGATAAGAAATGTGTAACGGTCCTGTAGTTCCATGGTAGGTGTTATCCGATTGTAGCTCCGGTATATCAATCGTTTCCAGTCGTTTAAAATACTTAAGGACATCTTTGTAGGCCCAGCCCTCATTTCCCATCTTTGCCCAGCGATCGTAGTCCTCGGCACTACCTCTCGTAGCGATCATGTAATTTAAAACGCTACTGCCACCCACGACTTTGCCCCTAGGCCAATTGCAACTGTTGTCATGCATGCCGAGGCAGTATTTATTGGACGGTTTGGTACGATACTTCCAGTTGATGTCATTGTTGAGTTGTAGTAAGTGGACGATTAGCGGGATATCCATGGCAAGGTTCTCTTGACGTCCTGCTTCGATCAGTAACACCTTGATGTCAGGAATCTCGCTTAATCTTGCAGCTATTACATTACCGGCTGTGCCGGCACCAACTATTATAAAATCGTATGTAGCTTCGTTTTTAGGCGTAGTATCTGGTACTTGTTGGTTCACGTAATCTTCACCTTGAGCCAGAAAATTCAAACTTCCGATACCAGCTCCGAGCAAATTATTTAATTCTGACCCCCTGATGTTGTAATTGTAGAGACTGTTATATCTTCTTGATGACGCTTGCTTGTCTGACTGCAGCAGGATGATCGTCGCGATAATAACTTGGAAGCGAAGGAAACTCTTGCACAGCATGTCGAATTGATCTCTTAACGTCTCGAGTGGGGCACAATAGTAGGGAACTGAATTCGGATGCTGGGTATATATACCTGCATCCTTAAGTACCTTCGTATAGGTGTCACTGTATGTGCGAATGCAAATTGTACCGCGAACTGTAAGTTATTATAATTTGTGCTAATAATAATAATGTAGAACGCGTAAGAAGTTACTAAAACTGGATGGTAAAACTGGCTCTATGAATCTATTCAGTTTTTTATCGAAAATTTGATATTTTAAACGAAAAACAGAGACTTTAATTTTTCTCTTGTGATTTGTATCTTTGGAATGTTCACATTTCAATTTATTCAGTGAAGGATAAGTTAATATTTTGTTTTATCATGAAAAACATAAATGTCACATTTTTGTGAATATTTTATTTATATATATATATATATATATATATATTCTTGCAAATATATGCATTCGACAGGAGGAAGACGAATAAAAAACACTTTCGTGCAGATCCTTCTGGCAGTTATATACTTTTTACATAAGAACTTCATTATGACTATAAGCTTGGCAATAACCGCGAAAATAACAGCAAAAGGTCATTAGATCAATAAACATAATCGAGTGTCAGAATGGTGTAAATTTGCATATAAGAAATTTATATAAGAAATGGTTAAAATATACAAGTATTGCATAAGAAAAGAGAAAAATTTCCATTTTAAATCATGATAATGTATGATAATTGTTATAACGTATATGCAAGTTATTTTATATAAAGCAAATTATGCATCAAGAGCAAAATCATAAACGGCATAAATCGATATGAGTTAAGTCGTGAAATTATTTATTCAATATTCTTTCTCACAATTTTTTAATTATTTCTTGAACCATGAAACCACACGCGTTGGTTGCTTAAGACAGCAGGAATTTCCATGGTAGCCATGGAATTCGGAATTCGCTAGGAGTGTGTAACTCATCTGCTGAAGCAATTAGTTCCCATCACTTGGGGAACCGCAGTCATCACGAAGCTTTGACGAGTTGTGTGCCGTGATTTTAATTTTCGTAATTCGATTTTTAATATGGCTTTTCGATAATTATAACTACTGAAAATATTATTAGCTATTAAAACATTTTATTTCATAATTTAATTTTAGATATTATAAGATGTAAAAAATTAACATTTGAAGAAATAGGTTTAGTTGACTGCACATAATAGTACGAAATATCTGCAGTGACTAGAGAAAGAGAATACGTATTTGTTGAGGTATCTTTTAATAGTTTTTAACATAAAATCTTATTTAAGATGTCATATTACATAAACTATTAATCGTAACTCGTTTATATGTCAAATATACAAGAAGTTTGATGAATTTCTGAACACTATCATGTTTTTTGATAAACTTACATCACGTGATATATCATGTACTTATAATCGAAGGAAGAAACATGGTTGTATAATTTCTGAATAAAAAGAAAAACTATATTAATAAAAATAGAATACATCTTTTTTGTATTTTATAGTAACATTATTTATTTTATAAACATACAGCTTAAAATTTCTAACATTTCTAACATCATTCAATTAATTTTATAAATTAACTGGGCGTCTTAACAAGTAACATATAAATCTCACTTGCTTATTACGACTAAAAACAATTAATTATTTTGCCGACGTAGATATATAATATTAAAACAAACTTATTATAATGCTATAGAAATTTATATACGCGTTAATCTGCATAAAACATTAAATTATTATTATATGGCACGTGAGAAAATTGCAAAACTTGAATAAGATTGTACCTGAGACACGTTTAATCGCTTTTATATAATCTCATTAATTTCATACTCAAACTGGCCTGCTAAATTTTATTATTGAAACGTTTTCACTTTCGGTTTACTCTCTAGGTGTGTCGAATTATTATAAAAATGTTTTGTTACAAAGGTATTATAAAAATTATTTAAATATTGGAAAATGTATTTTTTGTACAAGTTAAACAAATTATTCATATTACATCATGTTTCCGTCACAACTCAATCAATTATTTATATGAACATAATATTAATGATAGTACATAGATAATATTAATGCAGATGTTTGAAAAATAATCTTTGATAATTATTCCACTAGTTTTATAAATAATTTCTGACTTGAAAAAAACGTTAACAATTAAATTAAATTATTATGGTATTTTAAACATCACTTTCTTCGGCTATTGACTTTATAATTGACCATACTGAAAAGATTAATTACTTATTGGCAATCGTAGCTAACCAATCTTCTTTGATAAGATCCGCGCCTCTTTCGCCGATCATAATTACAGGAGCATTTGTATTTCCGCTGCATATGGTCGGCATGATGGAAGCGTCGATGACTCGCAGACCTGCGATACCGTAGACTTTCAATCTTGGATCCACCACAGCAGTAGGATCAGATGGTGGTCCCATTTTGGCAGTGCCTACGGGGTGATAGATTGTCATAGTAATATGCCGAATGTGACATTCCCAGTAAGCGTCAGAATCAAACTTAAGATGTTTGCATCCTGGCAGCTTGACGCGATGAAGCCTCGAGCCAAATTGCTTGAAAACCTTTGCGTCGCTAATTTGGATCGCAAGTTTCGCACCTTCTATCAAAATAGCGATATCCATAGGATCAGAAAAATAACTTGCGTTGATAACAGGTTTGTGAAAGGGATTAGAACTTCTTAATCGCACCGTACCACGAGATCTAGGTCTTAATAACAAAGGCATAATAGTCCAGGCATCTCTATTGCTAATTGGCCTATAAACAGTATTGTACACTTCATCCGTTAGTCCCAAGACTTTTCGCACTTGTACTCCTGCATCAGAATTTATTGAGGCTGGCGCCATGTGTAACTGCACATCTGGATAATCAATGGAGTGATTAGCGTATCTTGTGTTAATAAATGCATAACCCTCAACGCCACCCAGCGTTGTCATAGGACCTCTACCATTGACCACGTAATGCATCGTCATCGGAGCTGCTTGGAAACGGTCTTGAACTATAGCAACCGGTTTATCAATCAGGAATGTTAAACCGCCCATTCCGACATGATCTTGAAGGTTGTCTCCAACCCGGAGGTCTTTAATTACAGAAATGCCAACGTGTCGTAAATGCTCTTTCGGTCCAATTCCCGATAGCATTAGTATCTGAGGACTGTTAATGGCACCTGCTGATAATATTACCTCTTTCCGTGCTCTGACTATTTGTCTACGACCGTTTCTAATGAACTCGACCCCAGTAGCTCTCATTGTCAACGGATCAATCACGATTTTGGCCACGTAACTGTTCATAGCAGTATGGATGTTTCTACGCAGTCGTACAGGTCGTAGAAAGGCCTTCGCAGTGGAGCATCTGCTGCCCCTGCGAATAGTTCCCTGCGATATCATGAAGCCTGTTTGCTGTTCGCCATTTATGTCCCTGTTCTCGTACCCCATTTCGACTCCGGCTTGGACAAAAGCAACCACTAAAGGCGTCTTCCAAGGCGACTCTTGAACCGTCAGGTAACCGCCAGTCGCGTGGTAAGAACTTCTTTGTAGATACGGATTCCGATTATCTTCCGATTTTTTGAAGTAGTAGAGGGCCTGTTCGTATCCCCAGCCAGTGTTACCCAGTGATTCCCAATGATCATAGTCGTGCTTGTTACCTCGTACATACAGCATGTAGTTTAGTGTGCTGCTACCTCCCAAGACTTTACCGCGCGGCCAGTTGCAGCGACCGCCTTTCATTGCCAGACAAGCCTTGCCCGTGGGTTCGGTCTTGTACTTCCAGTCCAATTTCGACAACTGCAGATACGCGGCCAGAGATGGCACGTCCGTGATCTCGTTCTCGTCTGGGCCAGCCTCCAGTAACAACACGTTCCACTCCGTTATCTCCGACAATCGACTGGCGACTACCGCTCCCGCTGAACCGCCGCCGATGACGATAAAGTCGTATTCCGGATACAAGGAATGCCTGTCAATGGATCGACTCTCGGGATCTAGTTGATCATAACGATAGTAAGAAAGCCCAGCGATTAGCAGTGGCACCAGCCATAAGCCTGTGCCCATCAAACCGATAGCGCCTTTCAACGCAGATGTCACCACTATCGTACTGAAAACCATCCTGGTGAGAGCGACTGGACTCTTGCTTTTCTAACAGTACCCCGTCCTCGTGACTTTTGTGGCTATCATAACGGAACGTCAGGTGGTCGTGTGCCGATTTTTTCATCCCTTCGAACGTCGATGGGTGCGTCACTTTTTCGATGCTTCATGACGTTGTTATCGGTTTCGGTGCATCATTTCCATGCCATTCCTACAAAAAAACAGTAAAAATATATATATAGCAGATATTAACATTTGATGCCTTTTCATCGAGTAACATAATCAATGAGAAACTTCTCGTAAAATGGAAGCGACAGGTTTCTGATTGCGGAAGGAAGAGCGGTACGACATGGAGTACGGAAGTACCAAAGTCTCCCGAGTTAAATACAGTCATGCCCCTTCGCGGCACACATCACGACGGCAACATCCAGTGTATGAGGCTACAGGGCATCCCGCGTGGCCGGTTTCCCCATCCACGTGTAAATCAGTAAGTAAACGGCGCGCGCGAAGTTATGTCCGGACCCGCCGGAGGAAGGAGATGGTGATCTCATAACGGGGAAAGGAGAAAGTATTTCACTGGCACTAAACCTTTGCCTCTGGCTCTTTCTCGTCAACCTCCGCTGGACGAGACGAGACGAGTGGTTACGTTATGCCACCTTCTCCCGTCCTTGTTCCCCCTCCTCTTTTGCACTCTTCTTGATTTCCTTATCCAGCTTCATCTCGCACGGTCATTAATTAATGTCGATCTATAGATCTATATGCTAGTACTGATTGTGCTGAACAATGTCTCACTAATCGGTACTTAGATGCCAGGCAGGTGTACTAAGTCGAGTACCTTTCGCCTGTGGAGCAGTTCGAGAGGGTTTTGCGAAAGGCGAAGTGTGAAATCACAAATATATACTCGAGATGCGATATTTCTAGCGGCAACAAAGATTTCTACTCGATATCGCTGTTCTTGAAGAAACGTTCTGAAATTCATGAGCATCTAAAACGACGAAGACTACTTCGTAGATGCGAAGAAATACAAGATCTGCAAATTCTACTCTCTAAAGGGACTTCTGATTGATAATATTTACAGTGCGTAAATGTATAAAGTTTCGTGAAATTATCTTGGACGATGTACGAGTCATATGTTCATAATTGCTTTACGTGAAACTGATTATTTCATAACTTTCATAAATCTCGCCTTGTCATCTTCTCCGAGATCTCGAAGCCTACTTCCTTGTCGCGCCACGATTAGAACAATTAACACAATGCCACTCGCGCTGAGATAAAGCGTAAGGATAACGTCGGTGATTTATTTGCGTGCAAGACGCAATAAAACGATTTTGTGGCATTACTGGAGCGTTTTGAAGGCAATTGTTCAGCAAATAAAATTGATCGCAAGAATCATGGGACGAAGAGCGAAAAGGTAGAGAGAATACTCAGCTCGGTGAATTTCATGCATCACGCACAGAAAGCGAGGCGGAAGTTGCCTTTACTTTTCCTGAAATACTTTTCCTGAAATTGCTCGTTAAACCTCGGACGTAGTTGCGGCTAAAATCGCCGGGAATTTAATCAGTCGTGAATAATACTGAATGCAGACCGCATGCCACGATATGTCAGTACATGCGCATTCGAAGCAGTTCGTTGGCAGTTAAAAAGGGAAAGGCGCCGTTTATACATTTGATTATTATTTATGCAGATACCGTTGTTGTTGATACTGTTACTCATGTGTATATAATGTTTTGTTTCAGGTAAGTCGCGGCTTCTCACACCGTGCAAATTCCAACGTACAGTGAGTACTGATCCAATCTGATACGCGTGCTGCATTAATCTCGCGGTGATTAATTATGGAGTGAAAATAACACGGCCGCTGAACGTCAAAGCAGAGCGCTCGTCGAAACCGTGCGCCCGAAAACCGAGAAAAAAATAAGAACAGGTGTAAATCGGTGAAAGTTTTCAATAATCGCCAGTTTCGAAGTTATGGGACGAGAGGACTGAAAATTCGTGGGTTACGTAATCAGACCGCGAACAGGATGAACTCGTCCCAAATACTTCAGGTGAAACTGTGCTTGGACGTTGCTCGTCTTGTTGTAGATCATGCAGCCGATTTATGTGTTAACGCGCTCGTTGCGCGTTTACCGAGCATAATGGCTTGGATGCGTAAACGTCAAATAAAATGTTTCTCGTCATAAGAGTGCGGAAAAGTTTTCTCGTCAATTGATGCTAGAGCGAAACGTATAATGCAAAGTTAAATGAATTTTTTATCTCTGTATAATGCAACGTTCGAAGCGATTTTTCTCCATTTACTGCTCATGTGATTCTTCCTCGAGAGAAATTAATTTAGAAATTAGAATAGGCTATTTATCGAGCTTTTTCTGCTCATTAGAATCCATTTTGCGACAGTTAATGACGATCAAAACATCGTTGATAGTAATTGCTAATGACGATGACGTCCCATGTCAAAAGTATAATTGCTGCGATTTGCTACAGACACTTCAGGATTTCAAAAAATCGGTATAAAAAATTGAGATTGTTATATTGTTACTAGGAACTGGATTGATAAATGTTTAAGCGTAAGCAATTGCATTATAAATTTGAAGAACGTGCATTGTCATCGATTAAGAATAATATATGCGTGTGTAATAGTCTAGATGCGTAATCAAGTATTATTATTTAGCACTTGATTACGCGTTCAAATCACTTAATATATGTTGTGATATTATAATTAGCTGGAATTCATTCTTTACTGATATTTACAAACGTTATGTTTTTGTAGACTTCGTAAAATATGCAGTTTATTTTGCATACTGTGCTATTAGCATTCGCGGAATTTGTTTTTATAATTTTTATAACATGTTTCTCTCTCAATGTTTTCTCAGACAGTCGACAAAACTGTTGTCGTCATTTTGACTCAGTTGACGTAAGTGATGAAAAAGTAAATAAAGAACATAATGAAATATGAATACAAAAACGTTCATCCGAGGCTATTTTTTTCACTCATTTATTAAATACAATATAAAACTCGGATTGCCTTGCGAGCACGGGAAACGCGCAATAACAATTTCAGTTCTCGCTTGTCCTCCATCCTAAATACTTCTAGTAATTTTTGTCACCTACTGTTTCGTAATTCACGTAACGCTGTTCACGGCACAGTGCGCGTGTGCTCTCCTTCTCTCTTTTTCTCTGTCGGTCACTGTCAGTCACTGTCAGTTTTATTATCCTTATTGTAATACATCTATATACGCGCACACACACACGTACCTTACAGTGTCCTTCGGCTTCGGCAATCTGCTTAACGTTGCACTGACACTCGCTCACTGCTCGATAAGAAGGTGCAATTACGGGATAACTGTTCCAAGAAGAAGCTGCGGTCCTTCGACAACCGGCCAGTGAGACGCTGGCCCAAGGACTTCGGCCGCGTCGCTCCCAACGCGGAAGAGATGCGATCAGCCGCGGTCGCGCGAGAGCGCGGCTGCGTCCCGAAATTGGTTTTGTCGTTGCCGAAACCTCGCTTTCGGGGATTCCGTTTACTGAAACTTATCCGGAAACGCGACAGGCAGCCCGAGTGACCGCAATGGCCGGTAATGACAGTCGGAAGAGCGATACGGTACTGCACCGGTATGCCTCCATCCATTTCACTCTCACCGTCGTTGTCGTCGTTCCCACTTGTGCCTAGCCGTCTTATCCTTCCCGAAGGCTTCCACAGGCGTACTTTGGCAGTGAAAGTATTCTCCGCTTGTGGATACCTACGCGCGCACCTATCCTAGCCTACGGCCTGGCGATAACCGAACAGCAGGAATCGCTATTTCTTGCACACACGCGCACATGCCAATACACCAACCACGCTGCACGAGGATCGCACGGGTAGGTGGGTGATGATAGAGTTTCCTTCCGGGACGAGTGGGAGCGTACCATTAATTCGTAGGCTAAAGCTGGCAAAACGTGACGTGCGAATGCCCATTGTCGTGTTAATTGTTGCTAATCGTAAAGGAAGAGACGCTAAGTGAATGTACGGCGCCTGGGAGAGGAGATTATCTAATAGCGACGTTGGGTGCATCACAAGAGGCATTGTTGGCAGATGAGATATAATGATGAACATTTGTTTAAAATAATTATATCTTTTCACATGGGACGAGGCGTGTATGTTTGTTTATTTGATACATGCATGTGAAATTCTGGAGTATTATGCTAACAGTTTACGTTTTTCTGAATTAATAAAAATATATTATTATTGTGGCACGCAATGTCACAACCAGCGCGAAAAGATGACAGTTACGTCCGCAGCAGCTAATGCAACTGCTTGCGCAACGATTTTTCTACGCGCACGTAACAAAATTCTGATTACGTTACGAATTGTCGATATACGGAAACTGCGATGGCGATATCATTACTAGATTAAACCTGTTATATCGTAACTCGAGGCGTACGTATCCTGGCACGTGCTCTGATCGGCAATTAAATCACATAACGGGATCGCAGGACAGGTTCTGCGATCTCTGAAACAAAACGGCTACGTAACGGAAGATAATAGTGATTTTATAATGCAGAGAGAGAACGCTTCGCGTACAGCTTCGAATGTATCGGTACATCTGCAAGAGTGCTTGTGGATTCTGTGCGAACGTTTAGAAGCGGCTTTCTTCATTAACAACAATTGAGTAATTAATTAGTTGACGCTAATTCGCGTAATAATTAAGTGCGCATGTTGCGGTCATATTCGTCTGATCCGATGTATCGCAGGCTAAGACGAGAAAGCGGAAATCGAGAGTAGGAACACGAGGATGCACTCCGCCCCGTTGCGTGCTTTTGGCACGAAACGCAATGTTATATAAAATCATACTCGCTCGCGATTCGAAAGCCGTTACGATCTCGTGCGTCCAAGATCTCACGTCTCCCGCTCCTCGCTCTCCCGCTTGCTCTTATAACGTAATAATGAATGCTCAGTATTGATTGGACCGATCAGGCGTGCTTAACTGTTTTACGCACAATGAATCTTCAGCAACACGAGAGATTGACTAATTATAAATCATTACACGGAGGTATTTTTGTGTATGTATATAGATGAGAGAAGAGGAGGGGGTATACAGGGTGTTTCCTAAGTAAGTAGACAAACTTAAGGAGCATATTCCTTGGCTTATTTGAAGAAGAAAAGGTCATATGAACATATGTCCTAAACTGCTTTGTTTTCCAAAAAAAGTACATCACTGTTTTCGTTCACTTTTCGGATAGCGTGCTTTTGCAGTACGAGTCAACAGCGGTGGGGATGGAGTGGGGATGGTCAATTTTTGAACAGGAAGTTTGCCACTCGATGGATCGGTCGAGGTACTCAAAGACCAAACCATTTATGGCCTGCAAGATCCCCAGACTTAAATCCAGTAGATTTTTTTCTATGGGGACAGCTTAAATCTTTAGTTTACGCTACACCTATTCAAAATGAAGATCTCAGAAATCGCATAATAGATGGATGTGAAAGAATACGTAACACTCCAGGTATTTTTGAGCGTGTACGTCAATCAATGGGAAGGAGAGTTGAGGCGTGTATCATGGCTGCAGGTGGACATTTTCAGCAGTTACTGTGATGTTATTATTTTTCTTTTTAGTTACTATTTTCTTTTTCGTTATAATTTTTCTTTTTGGTTACTATTGTTTTTCATTTGTTTCATTTGCAATAACACAAACTGTTCTATAATAAGCGAAAAGTGAACGAAAACAGTGATGTACTTTTTTTTGGAAAACAAAGCAGTTTGGGACATATGTTTATATGACCTTTTCTTCTTAAAATAAGCCAAGGAATATCCTCCTTAAGTTTGTCTACTTACTTAGGAAACACCCTGTATATATTATAATATAAAGATGTGTTGTCACGGGGTACGAAAATGGAAAATGGCAGTTAACAAAATAAATTAGTATATTTCCCACATTTTATGCAGAGTTACAGTTATAGAGAATGGCACCGCCACTCTGATTTCATTCGACTTTCTAGTTTAATGACTCCGATACGCTGAATATCCCTAATATTCTGTTATATATACATATAAAACACATGTTGTCTTGTACTGGAAAGTTAATTTTACTTATTACTACTTACATATTACAAATGTTAATATCTATAAAGAGAAAAGATGTTAAACAAGTCGCGTTAAATATTAAACAACATATTTATGACTGTCTTTATACATGTGTTTCTAAATTGCTCTTTCTCTTTTGCTGATAACTGTTTTGGAATAATATTTTCGTCTCTCCAGAGAGAGAGAGAGAGATTGCATATAGGAAAGAAAATATTTATACATCAACCAAGTTTCCAGGAATACCTGAATATGAGAAAGAAGAAGAAAGTTTTTACTACATCCGTTCACATATTAATTCGCAATTTTGATTATATCGATAAACGAGTGAATAATTTCTCGATAAATCAGTGAAACGATTTTATCAAAAAATAATTTCGGCCGTTATCTTCCTGCGGCTGACCTCTTCTTTACTCGCCAGTCTTCCTTGATGATATCACTCATTTTCTCGGCGATCATTATGGTCGGAGCGTTTGGATTTCCGTTAACGATTTTCGGCATAATGGAAGCATCGGCGACCCTGAGTCCTTTCACTCCATAAACCCTTAGTCGTGGGTCCACGACTGCTGTGGAATCACTGGGTGGTCCCATTTTGCAGGTGCCTACCGGATGGTAAATCGTGAAGGTAAAATGTCGCATGGCGCATTCCCAGTATTCGTACGTGTCGAATGGATACGTATGGCAACCTGGCATACGAATTGTGTGAGGTCTCGAACCAAATCGCTGAAACGCGCTGGTGTTGGATACCTTCATCGCCAGCCTAATCGCCTCCACGAGGACGTCTACGTCCTCCTTGTGCGTGAAATAATTGGGATTGATGTCCGGTTGTACCAGGGGGTTTTTGCTCTTCAGTCTGATAAATCCAGTACTCTTTGGCCGTAGCAGGAGCGGCAGAATCGACCATGTCTCGAAGTTATGCAAGGGCTTGTACATAGTATTGTATACCCGATCTCTCAAACCGAGAATCTTTTTGATCTGCTCGCCATCGGAATTGATAGAGCTGGGCGCGAAGTGAAACTGCACGTCCGGGTAATCGCCAGACCTGTCGGCATATTTAGTATTCAGAAAGGCTAGTCCCTCGATACCTGGAGAGGTCATGGGTCCTTGTTCCTTTGCGATGTAGTCGAACATCACTGAGAAACTCTGAAACCGTTCCCTCATCAGAGTAATTGACTCGTTCACCAGAAAGGTCAGCCCGCCGAGGCCCACATGGTCCTGGAGATTATCTCCAACTCGCAGATCGGACATCACTGGTATACCAAATTCGGCCAAATGTTCGCTAGGACCAATTCCAGATAGCATGAGTAATTGAGGAGAGTTAATCGCGCCGGCAGATAGGATGACTTCCCTTCTACATCTGACGACCTGCAGTGCGTTGTCACGAATGAATTCTACGCCCGTTGCTCTCTTCTCGGCGTTGAATAGTATCCTGACGGCCTGAGCGTACATCGCTATGTGCAGATTCGGTCTGTTTCTCACTGGCCGTAAGAAGGCTTTCGCTGTCGAGCACCTGCTGCCACGTCGGATCGTCGCTTGCGTCAACATAAAGCCGGTCTGATTGGATCCGTTGATGTCCCGATTTTCATAGCCCATTTCCCGGCCGGCCTGTATGAAAGCGATCGCCATAGGAGTTCTCCAGGCCGGCTCTTGGACCGTAAGATATCCTCCTGTCTCGTGGTAAGCTGTTCTCGCCAAATATGGATTACGATTATCTTCCGATTTCAGGAAGTAAGGGAGCACTTCCTCGTAACTCCATCCGGCATTACCCAACCGAGCCCAGTTGTCGTAGTCGTGTCTGAAAGAAGAATTTAGTTCAGATCTGTTCGAGCTTGTTATCGCATGCAAGAGAGTGAACACGTACCGGTTTCCACGAACATAAATCATGGCGTTGAGGACGCTGCTTCCGCCCAAAACTTTCCCACGTGGCCATCTACACCTGTCGCCCATCATAGCGAGGCAATAGGCGGATTTGGTGGGTGGTGAGGTTTGATACTTCCAATCGAATTCTGTGAGCTGATTGTAGCCGGCAAGCAGCGGGATGTCCGTGATTTCGTTTTCGTTACCGCCAGCTTCCAAGAGTAACACCGTCCAATTGCCAACTTCCGACAGCCTTGAAGCAATTACGGCACCTGCACTTCCACCTCCAACCACTACGAAATCGTACATTCGCAATAGCTGAAATCACATCAGTCTCTTACGTCCTTGATCTATTAACGATCTTTTGCGTTACTTTGACTGTCGTACGTGCATAGATATTTCGTTTGCAGTTTGTTTTCTCAGCAAATGTTCGGGTCGATAACTTTCCGCGCAAAGATAAAATTACCAGAGCGTGCACGAGGACCAGCTTTTACATTCACTGTTGATCTATTCATTTTACGTGCAGTCGGTAGTCACGAGTGCTAAACCACGAACCTACTTTATCCACTACGTTAAAAGAGAGTGTCCAAATGCTACAAATACGTAGAGATTTCCTACCTCTCGTGCATTTTGCGGGTGTGATTCTGGATCGAGATTGTTGTATCTGTAAATAGTAAGACCGATCGCCAACAGTGGGATCAAGCTGAATCCAAGTACAGAAGTGCCGATCAAACTGGCCAGTATCGCTGCCATTTCCGTTTATCGTCACCGCCAAACATCAGTGTCCAAATCCATGTCACCCGAGAATCGCGTTCCCTTAAACATCACTGGAAACCATGGCTCCTCTGAAAATAAATCGTCAATTAGTTTTATTGAGACGTGTCTGTCGGATTCGTTCCGATAGCAGAGAAGACCCAACACTTATTGTGCGATATCTCGCTCATGCGAACATATAATTTCCTAAAAGCAGTTTAATAAAATTACGTTTTACGATTTCCGTCTCACATTCTATTCGCGCATACGTTTTTCTCTTCATCGATCGTGATCCACAGGATTCACGTTTTAATTCTTACGCGAGAGTTTCTTCAGCTCGTCCAGCGCGTAGTACGCTCGCGAATGCGGACGTCATCGTCAGGATTTTCTCGCGGCAATCATCGTACTGATTACTAACGTGTCTACTAATTCGTCACTCGCGATGTGTTTCCGTGCCGATTTCTCAGTATCGTCTTATAGATTCTTCTTTTTTCCTGATTCACACGGTATATCGTTACCTATTACACTTTCTCCTGACGTTAGCGACACTTTCCCGATGTTAGCGATCACACTTCAGTCATCCTGTCGCAATCTGCTCCGCGACTCGCGTGATACTGCATTAGTCTTGCTTGATAAACTTCAACTTCACCAGAAATGTGCGACTAGTCGATGATAAACCGGTAAAATGGCAACGAAACTAGCGCCGGTAAGAACCAGACTGCCGTGTGTAGCGACTGCGGTGAACGGACAGAGTGAAAACCTGTTGGAGCCCCCAGTTCATACTTTCAATGCCAGCATCGCACGAAAACGTGACCCCGTAAAGTGCGTTGTTCTAAATCATGTTGCTCTAGGTTCTAGCAATTTACTTTTCAATTAATCTACCTCGCAGATTTCGTACCTGTTGATGTCTCGCTGCCTGTTGAATTCTTCCAAATCTTCATCCTTTTCTTATTTTATATTTCATTCTTACTTCACTGTTCATTTTAATTTTGACATGGTGTGTCGTCACATTTTAAGTGTGATTGCCCCTCTTCTGCAGTTAATCAGATATATATCTGTGCTTTGGCACAAATCTGGACGCAGGAAACAGTTACAATGCTTTACTTCAACTTCCGTATCCGTAATCGCCGATGAAACGTAAAATGCAGCAAAAGCAACGTAGCAGAATAACGTAACATTTATTTTGTTGAACATATTTTTCTTTTGACCGCGATTGATGGCCATTTTCACTTGAAAGACACCTTCTATAGTTAATTCGATGTACATCTATGATTTGAAAAATATCTGAAATAAGGTTGTAATGCTTTATTTGAATCCCCATACCTGTAATCGCTAATGAAATGTAAAATGCAGGAAAACAATGCAGCGAAGCAATGTAACGTTCATATTTTAAGTAAATATATTTTTCCCTCGATTGGTGATCAACGGTGTGATGGTGTCATTTTTGTTTGAGAAACACGTTGAAAAAGCGCGCATTAATTTCTATTTTCTTTTATTAATAAGTTCGCTCGACATTAATACGCGTTTTTGCAATGAACATTATCGAGCAAAGATCTGGCCTACGTGACTGCACGCGGCACATCGTTCTTTCTCGAACCGACGAATTGGGACTTTCCTCTCTTTCGTGCACGATACGCGGTGTCTTTCTCTTTGCTTTCTTGGCCGAAGCAGGGGGAGACGAGTTCACTCGCGCACTTTCTCCCTTTATGGTGTCTACGTGATGCTCAGCAGGTAGCAGCTGCGTAACCAATCCGTGCATTTACGTGCCGCGTTGTCTCACGGCAATGTGCTGCGTTCCGATCTTCTCGTTAACCTTGCCCTTGGCTATAGGAATCAGTGAAAGATACTCCGGATTTTGTTCATCTACGTTTCATCTTCACGTTCATCTCAAAACAATAATCCAGTTTATATATGCATATATATTTCTCTTTCATCCGTTGAAAAGATTCCTTCTTTGAAAGTGTATTGCAAAACTGGCGCCGCATTTCTCTTTCGATATATATCGATATATATATATATATATTGATGATTCTATGTCGCGAGCAGTCAAGCTCTCCTTGGCTCATGATGGATGATCTTGTTACGTCTTGTTACGTCCGATGCATGCTATGTATCCGAGGTAAATAGTTTTATTGTTTTTATAGCTGAATCGGTTGAAGAGCATTAAACTCTAAGAACGGCTACCTGTCATCATCGTAGTAGCAATCACGATAATGCAGATAATTAATTAAGTGGGTCGAATCAAGAAACCGGTATTTCTAAGTAGTTCATTGTCAATAGCGATTTGGTGTAGGGTATGGTCGTTAAACTTTTTCTTGTTCCACTTTTTCGTCGATGGTGTATCCGGAATTTAGTTTTAGCATTGCCGCGGGCCAAGATCATCGTCATCCTTAATTTCTCTTTTATCTGTTGAGATTGCGTAGGTACGTAAATTTGCAAGAGATAGAAACGCCTCCGTTCTCGCAAACGTTCTCTTCCGTCTTTGAAAGTGTATTGCAAAACTCTGGCGCCGCATTTCTCTTTATCGAAACGCACTGCACATTTTGATTAAATCGAAAGAGGCTCGTAAGCCTTTCTCGTCGTGCCAGCCACTTCACCTGCGTGTGATCTCACTGACTCCGAATTTGTCCAAGAGTCTCATTAAAATTACGGTCATGAATATATGAAACGCTCTGTTTCGAGAAAGTGTAAAGCATGCTTCCAATCATCTACGTATCCAATTGTCTATTTACTTATGTCTTTATTGCAAATATTGAGTTCCTGTGCAAAATAATGCGAGTTCGAAAATCAACACGTTTTGATGAATCTTCGAATAGACATTTTCGCTTTTGGTACCGGATGTATTACATAAAAACAAGTGAAATTTACTTTCATTTCTCGAATGAATTTACGTGAGATCAAGGACATTTTGAAGAGAACCTGAGACTATATCGAAAATTTGATTATCAAATCTGAAATAAAAAAAGAGAAAGGTTTATATGACAGGACTATCTATTAAGGACCGTCCACAGGACGGTTGTAATTAAGTCGATTACGTAGTAATCTTCGTTCTTAATCGTCGATTAAGAAGTAAGAGTTCCTGTTGGTCAGTTTTTGAAATAATCGATTTCGATTGGTCACTTCTTACTGCTTGCAATCTTACAGTGTAGACGGTCCTTTATGCAATCGTTTCTAGAAATAAAGCAAAGTTATGGGTTTTTTCGTCGGATATAATCAAAATAGTTCAAAGTTCGATTAAACTATTATATATACAATACCATTTTATTTTACTTTCTTGCTTTTTATTTTTTTCTAGAAAAAAGTTTTTTATAACAATATATAAATATAACAGATTTTGATTAATTTCTATTATATACATTTAATTTTCAGATCTACAAACTTTTTGTTTCTTAATTCTAATTGTTAATTTCTAATAATGCGGCACATTTCTCACATTTTTCGTGTATTCTCAACATAGTTTTCTTAAATAAAGTCCATTATGTGTGTGTCTTACATACGTACATATATCATTATAATAACATACGTATGTGTTTTGAGCGTATTTGCGCAGTGGCGAATAAATCGGTAAAAAGTTGATTGCGACTAAAATTGCAGTTCGCTTATGCTATGTCACTATAATAGAGAGCTCAAGCGACTCTTACGCAATTGCAGATTAGTTACGGCAGATGCACATTGCGCGGTCTAACGCAGTCAGGCAAATTTTCATATTGCTAACGTTGTCTAGCATTAAGACAACTACTTAATATGCTGTTGATTTACGTGTAATTGCATATTAGACATTCCTCACATAGAATATCGTAGTCTAAATTACATCAATATCTCGCAGCATTTGTGCAAAAATACGAATCCTAATGTTGTAACGCGTTAAATTTGTGCAATCAACTTTTTCCGAATGTTTTCTCCACATTAAAACGCTGTTGCAATAGCTGGAAGATACTATGCTATATAAAGAACGATTCGAGTGGCCGATGCCATATTGCCACTTGCCACATGTTATATTGCCATTTTCTTCACATGTGTTTCACGAAGATTCCAGTCATTTGAGATAATCGTCAAACTTGTGTGAGATCCTTTTAGAACACGCCAATTGCGGACTGTCTTGCATCAACTGTCAAGCATTAGCCTGAAAAAGTTTGTTAATTTTTTTCCACTTTTATTAGTTGCAAGAATCACATGTGGGAGAAGAGAATGAACGAAACGTTTCCAATTCAGTCTCCTATTAATCATTTGTTCTATTAATCATGTGATGGTATATCTTTGAGAATTAATTTTCTACTTCCATCTTGCTTTGATTAGATCCGCTCCCTTTTCACCGATCATAATTACCACTGCGTTTATATTGCCTGACGTTATCGTCGGCATGATTGACGCATCAATCACCCGCAAATTGTCAATTCCGTAGACTTTCAGTGTAGGATCTACAACTGCCATGGGATCGTTAGCTGGGCCCATCTTGGCGGTGCAGCTCATGTGATAGATCGTCATCGTATAATGTCTCACGAGGCAATTCCAGTACTCGTCGGTGTATAATGGTAGGTGCTTGCAATCGGGTATCGGTTTGTCGTGGAATCTGGCACCGAATCTTTTCATGCTGTTAGTCTCGCCGAAGGCGATGGCTGCCTTCACTCCCTCGCGCAGTACCGCCACATCATCCGGATGAGTAAGGTAATTGTGATACAGCAACGGGTTATCCAACGGGTTTTTCGATTTCAGTCTGATGTAGCCACGCGACTTTGGTCTGAGTATCATCGGGAACACTCCGAAAACGTCCTCGTTTTCAATTTTTTTGAAGGTATCCTGATAAAACGAATCTTTCAAGCAGTGAGCGTTCTTCACGTGACTGCCACCGTCGGAGGTGGTTGCCGAGGAGGTCAGCATGAATTCAATGTCCGGATAGTCGTCTGATTGATTGGCGTACTTGGTCGAGATAAAGCCGACTGCTTCGAGGCCGATGCTGGACGTCAATGGACCATCCTCGGTCACGGCGTACCTCAGCGCCGAGTTGATGTTCACCATCCGGTGTATGACGATGCTGACCTCGTAATCGATCGGAAAGATGAGTCCACCGACCGCTATGTGATCTTGCAGGTTCTGCCCGACTCCGGGTAAGTCTTGGACCACAGGTATTCCCAGTTGCTCCAGGTGGACCCGCGGTCCTACTCCGGAGAGCATCAGCAATTGGGGACTGTTGATAGCGCCGGCTGAAAGGATCACCTCCTTTTTAGCGTACACGATCTCCTCGCGACCGTCCCTGATGAATTCCACTCCGTACGCTTTCTTCTTCTGCGGATCTATGAGCACTCGAGTCACGTGGCTCCACAAGGACAGATGAAAATTCTTTCTCAGCTGAATAGGTCGCACGAATGCCTTGGCGGTGCTACACCTGGCACCACGTCGCATCGTATACTGGAACAAGGCAAAGCCGGTTTGCTGTTCGCCGTTTATGTCACGGATATCGTAACCCATCTCCTCGCCGGCCTGAAGAAACGCTACACCCAATGGAGTGACATAAGGGCTGTCCTGCACGGTTAGATATCCCCCTGAAAAAGTCCGGGAAGACGATTCAATCTAGTGCCGTAATCTCATTTTCATTCTGCGTACGCGTACACATGCACAAGAAGAAAAGAATCTACGAACCTGTACCGTGATACTTGGCGTTCTTTCCTTTTGTCAGATATGGATTTCTTTGATCTTGCGATTTTTTGAAGTAGGGCAAGACGTCTTCATAGCCCCAGCCAGGATTTCCATAACTTTCCCAATGATCGAAATCGCGTCGATTTCCCCGAATATAGAGCATCGTGTTCAGGACGCTTGATCCACCCAAGATCTGAAATATTACTCAATTAGTTGCAGAAATTTCACCAAATGTGCAACAAGTAATGTCGGATAAGCGTGTTTTCTCATCGGTTTATTTCGACCGTTTCTCATTGATATGATAAAATCATTTAGAGAGGATTGACGTGATACAATGCAACGAGTGCGTACATTATTATTATTTTAAACGTTCTGAACTTTCACTTTAGTTTGCTTGCATACTTGACATTCGGCATTCTCGGCATAAAATAAAATAAAATAAAATATATGACAATAATTTCTCTTTCGTGTCCAATAATTGACGTTACCGTGGTGATTGTTGACTTCGATGTGAGCGCGATCGATTTAATCGACCTAAGTCTCTAATCAGTGCGGAACAAATTTTCCCGGGTTACTTGGGTGGGATACCATGGATGTTTGACGCAATAACTGGTTCTTTCGTGCAATGACGAAATTTCTGTTGCTGCTCAAGTTGCTCAATTAATCGTGAAGTACACTGTAGCTGCAAAACTTAAAATTGCAGGTTCGAGATCTGAACTACACGACGTCCAATGCGCAAACTTCATTATTCGGTTCTATATAATAAATCGAACGTTACATAACGCGAATTGTATATGAATTACTTTTACGCACGATATCACGTGGGAAACTAGTTTCGCCTAACTGGGCCATTAGGTGATGAAGTAATGCTGATATAATAAGGCAGCTATTACATTTCTTAATAACTGTACCTTCACGTTTTCCAAAAAAAATGTACAAATGATATCATTGTAAAATTCCAATATCACTTTAACAAGAATGCCTCTCCCACTATTATATAACGCGCATTCCTTTTATATACTTTTGCATACACTATACTTACTACTAGTATATACTTTTTATATAATTTAATTATGCAATATAAGAAACTTGATGAAGATATATCATAACGTTATTAGCTTGTTCTATTTTACATCTAATTGTCTTTCACCTTGCCTCTGGTCCAGCAGCATCGGTGATCGATCATCGCCAGACAGGCTGAATCCTGCGGCTGTGTGCGATACTTCCAGTCCACTTTGCTCTTGTGCAAGTATAATGATAGTATAGGTACGTCAGTTATCTCGGTCTCGTGACCCCCGGCCTCCAGCAGAAGTACGTTCCACTCAGAATTCTCAGTCAATCGGTTGACGATTACACTTCCGGCCGAGCCGCCGCCGATCACGATGAAGTCGTACTCTTTCCTCAGGTCTCTTGTTACGCGCGGATGATTTTCTGGATCCATCAGGTCATAGTTGAAGTACGCGAGGGCGATAATCAGTGCTGGGATTATGGTAACCTTGCTGATACCGATCCCGAGGAGAATGGTGGCCGCCTTTATGGCAGCACCAATTATTGCTGTGATACTCATCTCTGGTTACGTATTACCTGATTACTTCCAAGTAACAACGATTCTATCCAGCTCTCACAAATGATCATTCAGACCAAGTTTCAAATCACGTACATATCCTTTCGCTTTCTTGTCCGTTAAATCAAGACCGTCTCTTCTACCTCATAGAACTATTTTTGGTGAAATCTCTCCTCTCGAGGTTGGTATTGTTCCTCGCGTTATTTTATCGTGCAATTTCATTCGTGAGCCGCTTCATGGTACGACTAGTGGTTGCAATTGTGCGATTACAAGCCGGTCTCTTTGTGAAGAACTACGCGATCACAGGTAAAGCAAATTGATTGATGATGTATTATAAACCGTCGTCTTGTATCCGATGATACATCTTTGAATTCCGATTGCTGCAACGTCTTCTCTGGGATTTCTCACAAGAATCTGGAATAGTGATGAAAGTATATTTATTTAATTAAGTGTATTAGGGTACTTAACAATGAAATCTCCTCTTGATTCATGCTTCGTGTTTTCTCTCGTAGCTTTTAAGGGGCTGCTATTTAAGCGAATTAATTAGATAAAATTTGAAGAACGCAGGAAAGAGTTTGCGTCATAGATATTAAAGTTTCGAAACAGCAAACCTGAATGTATAAGCCTAGAAAGGTGAATGTTAATCCATTCTAATTAACTTTCCCTTTCGACAATTTTGCGAACGAAGTTTTTGCATATTTGCAGAATTTGCATTTTTGCACATTAAAATATGAGTTTAGTGAGACAATAAAATTAAAAAAAATTACATCTTTGAATGCTCAGAGTAACATTGAATTACATATTTATGATACGACCTATGAGGCCATCGTGTCACGATAACAGAATTGAAGCAGCTTTCTCGTTGCAGCAAAAGTATCACTTCATCTGACATTGTTTAACATTCTGATAACAAGACACTGTCACAACAATAGAATAAATTCAAGAGCACGTGGCATCAGAGTTGTTGGCACGAGCAGACAGTTCTTTGCAGCAGAGAAAGCGAAAGACTGAGACTTCGAACATTACGTTGATCGTATAAACCAAACGGTCTTACTCCCACTTTACCCTTTCTGGCATCTTTGTTCCATTGGATGCCATACGTTCTATAAACCTGTAGGAATAACTAAAGTAGCAAAACTGTGATAACACAAAAAATGAATCTGTAGAATAGAGAGAAAGCTTATTGAATAAATGAGATGAAGTCCTTGCTATTGATGAGTTAACTACACGGTGTTGGCAATACAGTGTTTCACAATTATTCTAGTTTACAATGATTTGTATTAGCAAGACTATAATTTGCATTATTTATTTCTAAAGTAGTGGACAGTTCTTATACTCTCAATAATTTTTTAGTAAAGTGTGTTCTGCAATACTGTCCGTAGCTTTTTATTACGTTCGAGACATTTTATTGTTAATTTAAAAATGAAATTATTACAAAAACTAAGAAAGATATCAATGTATTTTTCATCAAGAGAATTAACTTATAAATTGAGAAAAATGTATTATTCATTTATTATCATACTATTATTACACTTATAACTTAAGAATCTTTAAAGAATGAATTTTATTCATTCACAATTTTGCATTTCCATGAATATTACGTGCATAGTGAGAAGAATTCCGTTTTCGTCGAATGATTGATTTTGAAATCTCTTTATTACGCTTTGCCTTTTCACTCCAATTTCCTGCATTTGTACTACGCTTGGTACTACGTGTAGTCGTGCGCGATGCACCTAAAAAAAATCTGAGAAACGTAGGCCATAGTGAAAGTTCTTGTATCAAATTGCAAAAGCTAATGCAGTATTGTGATGTCTCAACTTTGATCATTAAGAATTGCGTTGCGAAGTAATAGTACTAAACACATCAAACCTCTAATGAATATTGCTAATAATCCCTCGTTAGTTAACAGGTGTTTGCATTTTCATTCAAATTGACATGTGAACTCTTTCGCAACTGTAAATTTATACTTACATACGTTTACATATCGTACTCCTCACATCTATCCTTTAATTATATGATTGGTAATCATTAATTATATAATTACGTGTTATTTAAAATGTCTCATTTTAATAAAGAATGAGCTGCACTTTTTTACGACAAGAATATTTAATGCATTTTTTATAATAAATGTAGAT
The DNA here is from genome assembly GCF_003672135.1 of Ooceraea biroi. NCBI lineage: Eukaryota > Metazoa > Arthropoda > Insecta > Hymenoptera > Formicidae > Ooceraea > Ooceraea biroi. The sequence continues at coordinate 3,455,442 of NC_039517.1, read as the reverse complement.
CATATATGCGTAACTAATTTATACTATTAGTACAAAAACACATGTAATAATAAAAACGTTATGAATATAATTAAAGTATACAATGTGAGTATATTATTATACGTGAGTATATAATGTGAATTGTTAAATTATCTCATTTTGTACAGATGGAAGTTCACATTCTTTTCATTGCTATCTTCATATGCCTGTTGATATGCAACCCTGCATACGCTGAAGTATATGTCTCAAGCTAGCTCGTTGGCGCAACATTTACTGATATACTTTAACCGAATGATAAAAACATACTGGTTTCTTCCAATTACATCATTATCTTTAGAGAAAACAATTAATAATTACATGGTAATAAACTAATCTACTCTACTATACTATATATCATGGTTGATGATCTTTTTAACAATAATTGCGTGTATATTTTGTGTACTGATATATAATTTGCGTTTCTTACATCAGAGAACTACGCAATATGATGATTGCAAATGCAGGTATCAGTTTAGACAAGACAATGCTACGGCCATTCTTCTTTAATCATGTCCGCGGCTTTCTCCGCGATCATAATTGTCGGTGCATTTGTGTTGCCTCGGACGATCGTCGGCATCACGGAAGCGTCCACGACACGTAATCCTCGGATGCCGTGCACTTTTAAATGAGGGTCCACCACAGCTCCGGGATCGTCTTCTGGGCCCATCCGACAAGTTCCCACAGGATGGTAAATGGTGCTGGTGTATTCCATCGCCACGCATTTCCAATACTCGTCCGTGTTAAATTGAAAGTGTCGGCAGGCCGGCAAAGGCATGTCGATTAACTGCAAACCGTACTCGCGGAAAGCCCTGGTCTCGAAGAGTTGCAACGCTATTCTTATAGCTTCGACCATAACGTCCAAGTCGGGATACTCCGTGAAGCTCCTGGAGTAAATCAGTGGTGGACTCCAAAGTGGATCACTGTCATTTAGCAGGATGAACCCGCGACTCTTTGGTGTCAACAAGATTGGTCTGATGTTGATAGCATCGTAATAGGATAATGGCTCTACCGCGGTTTCCGCAAAGTCTGCAGGTTGGTGGAGAAAATCCATCTGATTACTGGCGTCGAAGGCGAATTGCACGTCGGGTAGATCGCGACGATGCACGTAAGAGGTCTGCACGAACGCACCACACGCTGTAGGCCCAGTCGCGGCTAAGGGACCCATGTGAGTCTGCTTGTAATGATAAATATCCTTTATTTTCATTGCGTTATCTTTGGCGGTGGCCGTCTTGTTGCTAACAGCAATCACCAGGCCGTCCATAGTGACATGATCCTGAAGATTTCGACCTACGTTGGAGTCCTGCAACACTTTTATGCCATGCTTTGCCAACTCCTCTGCAGGGCCTACTCCCGACAGCATTAGGAGCTTGGGTGAGTTAATCGTGCCAGCCGACAGAATTACTTCCTTCTGCGCGTAAGCGACTTTTACAAAACCGGTTGCAGTCGACAGATACTCCACTCCTATCGCCTGCTTGGTTTCCGGGTCGATCAGTATCCTCGTCGCGTGGGCGCGCGTTCTGATTATCAAATTCCGCCGTTTATACCTAATGGGTCTGATAAACGCGCTGTTCGTACTTTGTCGCGTCCCATGCTTGGACGTTGTCTGATAATGTTGAACGCCTATCTGTCTATCAGCGTTCGCGTCCACCAAATCGAATCCCAGTTCCTCCCACGCGTTTATCAGGATTTTAGTATTTATGTCGGTGTAGGGAAATCTCTGAACACTCTGATAACCGCCTTGACTGTGATGATGAGGACTTTCTTTCAGAACCTAAGGAAAAAAGGAATATTAGTTAAGAATCTCTGAGTAATATCTAAAGAAGTTTTATGTAAAATAAATTGAAATCTCGTTACCTCTGGATCTTTGTTATTTTCCGATTTGAGAAAATGTGGAAATACATCTTTGCTGCTCCATCCGTGATTTCCATGTTCCGCCCACTCGTCGTAATCCGCTGGGTTTCCTCGAATGTATATCATGTAGTTAATCGTGCTGGAGCCTCCCATTACCTAGATATGACATCTAATTAGATGGATTTGTCGATTGATTGTTCATCCAATTGTTCACATACGTACTTTACCCCTAGCCCAAGGACATCCTCCTTCTCTCCGAGATCGACACGAATGTGCTTCCGGTTGTGTACGATACATCCAATCGATGTTGCTTGCTTGTAGCATGGAAGCAAATGCTGGAACGCCTGCGACTTGCGGTTCTTCTATTCCAGCTTCCAATAACAGTATCTATAAATGTGTAAAGGAAAAATATTTTTGGAATTTTATTAAATCTCAGAAAATTGTTCTATTTTGAGAATTCTATTATTAAGAGAATGTGAGATTGTATATTATAGAAATTATGTCATCATAGATACAATCAGTAGTTTATTGATATCTACACAGAAAAAAAGTAAGTGTCACATCAAAACTTATATACTTGTATATACGCAACAATATTTATAATCTTCGTAAAAGAATTTAATAATCTTGAATTTCAACTATATTATAATCTTATTTCAATATTATAGTTGTCACCTGAAGAATACAATATAATTATGTTCTCGACTAGAAAATGCGTCAAATAATAACGGAATAAGATCGTGGGCGTGGAGGTAAGAGACGTATTTTCACGTTGACGGGATTATATCTTATATCTATTATTTATTTATATAGAAATTTATTTATTCGACCACAAACTGGTTATACAGTGATGACAAATCACGCAACGTTTCGACCCAACTATTTCGGTCCTTCTCAAGCGTGAAAAAACCCCAAACTTTAGTTTGACATAAAAGTCGCTTTCTAAAAGGAAAATAAAAAATAAAAATAAAAAATGAATATTAAACTTATAAATGATACAATTAAATACAGTGTCCAAGTGTAATAAACTTACTGGCAGAAAACAACTTTAACAAACACTCAGATTAACAAGAGAAGAGTGGTGTCACACACCACAGCAGATGAAACACAAATGAGAGAGAGAAGCCAGCCAATCAACAAGCAAAACAAAGTCAAATCTCGAAAACAGTCATCAAACACGTTTAAAAATAGAGTCATGTATACAAGGAAGATATAGAATGGTCATTACATTTGATAAAACACATTTCCGCGATCTCTCTCTTCCTGCGATTACTTTCCTGATGTAAAACTTTAGTATTACACCAATCAAAATTATGGTTATGACACAGTCTATGATTGCTAACCACCGACTGGCAGCTAACATCCTTCTTGATATCACAAATATGTTCATTAACTCGTGTCTTTAAGTGGCGCTTAGTTTGCCCTACATAACAACAACTGCATTCCTTACAATCTATTCTGTACACTACATTTGTTTTTTGCAAATTAGTTAAGACGTCTTTACCTCTTTTAATAATACAATCGAGTTTTTTCGGTATTTTAAAAACAACATTAATGTCTAATCTATTATTTATTAAATGCACAATTATCACACTCTACCAAATTGTTAACCTCCACGCGAAGACAGCCGCGCGATGGTAATCTAAACTGAACATAACGCACAACGCGAAAACAGTTTGAAAATATGTTATTTTCTATTTAACATTGTTTCCTTTCTATTCAAGAAAATTATTCTTAAATAATAAAAATATATTTTTCTTGATTGAACTATACAAAATTGCTTTATTCAAAAATTGTTTTCTTCGTTTAACGTGATATAATTTCATTATTTAATTTTAGTTGAAATTCAAGCTTATTAAATTCTTTTACGAAGATTATAAATTGTTGCGTATATACAAGTATATAAGTTTTGATGTGACACTTACTTTTTTTCTGTGTAGATACGTTAAATAAGAGATAAAATTATAATAAACATCTAATAATGTATACTAAGCAAGACTAAATTTATTTAAATAAAGAAAAACCATATTTTACACGTTAGGTAGAAAGTGTGTATGCAGGAAGATATTACAAATACACTTGAGAATGCTCATGAGCTATTCGTCACATAACGGAAGGCGAAACAATATTCTTGCGCCATAAAAGCGCATTCCATCCTGTAAAATTGTTACTTGGTACTATGCAAAGGCGTTGTCTGAGTGAAACGCAAGTTTTATTGCACACGCATTCACTTTCCATATCGATCCTTCTACAACGGTACCGATTCCTTGTTTTTTAAAAGAATTTTACAAAAAGACATTGGCCATTGAATGTAAATGTAAAATACACAAGAATGAACATGTTACATACTCGCCATCCTTTAATTTCGCTCAATCTATTCGCCAAAACGCAGCCAGCCGAGCCAGCTCCGACGATGATGAAGTCGTATTGCTCCGGCTGGAATCCAACAGGCTTCGGAAAATTCCACACGCGATAATCTAACATACTGTTGTCGACTTCATATCTTGGGATGTTTATGTCATCCACTTTTCGCTTATGGAATATCTCGTTTGAAAATCTCACGTGTCGTTTCCTCGCATCAGATTGAACGAACTGCAATTTTAGTGAGGATCTAATTTGCTGATTCCGTATCTGGCTTTGCCAAACTGGCGGAATGTAGATGCGGGGATTATGGATGATTCTGAGGAATGATTGCGATAGCATCGGAGCATGTCTACCCTGAAAGCCGTGCCCCGTATTCTCCCCATAGTTGTCACTCGTTGTTGTAGAAAAAATGTTTGCAGTCGGGAGTGCGCTCGATGGTATTGGATGGACGTTCCAATTCGAGACTGTCGGATGATGATAATGTGATGAGTGCTCGACCGCAGGATAATTATGATCTGTCGGATACCCGAAGAGTCGTGCCACGAAGAGCAGGAACAAGTAGGTGGAAGGTTGGCAGGATGAGATCGTCGAGTGCGGAACGCAGAGTTCCGCCAGGCTCGGTGGCACCCACGACATGATTACTTACGTCGAAGCATCTGACAATGAGTCGCTCGTTGGGAGGGTATCGCGATCGCACGGTACGTTCAGATCACTCTCGTTTACACAATTATCGCCATTACACAATTACGAAGCCGTTGTCCGTTTCCTCGTCGGCGTTACTGCACAATAAAACGTATATCGTTATCGCCTAAGTTTGCAGCGAATTCAATAACAAATCATTTTTTCGTGATCAAATTAACGATCTGTCATCGAGAGAAAATTATGTGAACGATTGTTATTTATACGATGTTATCTCGTGTACCAACTGTACGCGAATGTTTGCTGCAGCCTAAACTTTAGTCTCTCGGCGATATCTCAGCTTGCGCTGCTGCGAAGGAAAGTACGCCGGGGTGTTTTAGAGAGCAATCAAATATTACGCTGCATTGAAGTTTCTTGCGAAATTTCTTGTTCAGAGTCATTTTGACGAAGCCTATGGAACGTTTAAGTGAGTGCTCTAGTTTAATGAAGGAACAACAGTATCGCATTATGCAGTTAATAATACATTCTTCTCTCAAAAGATATGTGGAGGTTACGTACAACGTCGTACGTGATGTGTGAACGATGTAATACGTGAATTTTATATGAATTAATTTGAATTATATTTTAATATTAACAAATTAGAATGGTTGCTCTGTATGCTTTCTTCGAAATATAGACAAAAAACAGTATAGCTTTCACTCGTTTTTATTCAGGGGTTTAAAATTGGTTGGTTCGTCGAAGTTTTACAAAACGCACAGTAAACTACGTACAGTACACTAAGCGTGCGAAACAACAATATAGATGTCCAAACAAGGCTATCTTTCATTTTATCACTTATATCTTTTTACATATTGATGTATAATTCACATATAATTATAATTGCTAATTTATTGAAATTTTCGATTGCACGTTACATGTTAATTTTCTAAATAAAAACATTGTGAACTATTCGTGTGCGTGACTTTGCATTTATAACATAAAAATTATATATAAAATGACCGATTCATTATCTTCGCTCCAGCTTATTTTATTTTGGAACTTAATTCTGTTAAGATTATTTAGAAGTTCGTATTTCTCTTATCAAGAGTGTTAATAGTTTATTAGATAAGTGATAAGAACTAGAAGTATAAAAACTTATTCCATCAACTTGATAAGAGATTATTAAGTGTAAGATTATTAAGTTTAGCTGTAATTGCTTGAAAAATTAAAAATTGAAAAAAACTATTGTATCTTAAATCAGTTTTTTCTTGCTATAATTCATCCTTGTATACTGTAACCTTCCAATCTTCCTTAATGATATCCGCGCCTTTTTCGGCGATCATTATTACAGGCGCATTCGTATTTCCGCTGGTCACCCTCGGCATGATGGACGCGTCGATGACCCTCAATCGTTCCACTCCGTGAACCTTCAATCGAGGATCCACGACAGCCGTAGGGTCGCCCTGAGGACCCATCTTGGCCGTTCCAGTAGGATGGAAAATCGTAAATGTCAAATGCCGCATATTGCATTTCCAATATTCATCGGTATCAGGTTGCGTATGACGACAACCAGCCAAGTCCAAATGTCGTAACCAAATTCCACGTTGTTTCATTGGTTTCGTATTTAGCATCTTCTTTAGAAAGTCCAAAGATTTCAACATCGTATCGAAATCTTCTTGCTCGGAAAAATAGTTCGCGTAGATCTTAGCAGAATCCGCCGGATCCTTGCTACGTAGCTGTACTTCACCTAAGCTCTTCGGTTTCAGCAGGACGGGGAACGCCATGAGCATGTCCGCCTCGTTCAAGATTTGTATTATCTCGTTTATTATTTCATCGTCCATGTTGAGGCTCTCCATAAGGATTCGCGCAACAGGCATGTTCCCTTGTTGTACGTGAGCATGATGAAACTGAATATTAGGATACTTCGAGGTCGGATCATTCACGTTGACGAATCCCATGAAATCGTGACCGAGGCTGGTTGCCAAGGAACCTTGATTATATATCAGATACTTATAAGCCTCATCCAACAAAAACGTGGGCGATGGTGGTACCGCACTCTCATTCTTGAAGGCCAAGTGTAAGCCGTACCAAGTGATATGATCCTGAAGATTCTTGCCAACGGGCAAATCGACGACGCTAGGTATCCCAATCTCGCGTAAATGTTGCTCAGGTCCGATCCCGGATAGCAGCAGGATTTGGGAAGTGCTAATGCTGCCAGCTGACAGAATCACCTCCTTCGACGCTTTCACGTCGATCGTTCTTCCATCCTTCAGAGTTGCACGCACTCCAACCGCCCGATTGCCATCCAAGAGGACGGCATCAGCGCGAGTAGACTTCGTCACATAGAGGTTCTTCCGGTCTTTGATCGGCGACAAGTAAGCTTTTGAGACACTCATTCTGCGACCTTCGTCTACAGTCCCGAACGCTGTGCCGTATCCGACAAAGTCGTCAGTGTTAATGACATCCAGAACGGGCACGTTCAACTCGCGGGCAGCGTTTCGGAATGCATCGAACACGTGTTGATACGTGTAGTTATAAGATCTAACGTTCAGTGGACCATTGTGGCCGCAGTAGCCTCTCGATTTTTCGATGTATCCGTGACCGCAATTGTGAGATCTCTTGAGATATGGTAAGACCTCCTCCCAGCTCCAGCCTTCGTTGCCCATACGAGACCATTCGTTGTAATCTTCCTCGTTGCCGTAAATATAGAGCATGGCATTTAGCGTGGAGCTGCCGCCGACAGCTTTGCCACTTGGCCACCTGCATAGCTTGTTCTTTGCACCGTGACAAGCAAGTTTCTCAGGCTCGACGAACCGATCGTAAGCTTCCGATGAGAGCACTTGCGTTGGAAATCCGGCAGGCACTTCGCTGAGAAACGAAGGATTCTCACCAGCCTCGATCAGCAGTATTTTCCAATTTTCTATCTCACTCAAACGATTGGCCATTACAGATCCAGCACTTCCGCTACCCACGATCACGAAATCGAACTCTCTGTCAGGATCCAAAACAATCTCTTCCGAACGGTCTGGTGGATACACATCTTTGTTACCTAAACCGCATTGTGCTGCTAGAAGCGTTTGTATCAGATATGCGAACACGTTCGCCGGCGAATTCGTAGCAGCTGCGCAATTAGCAGCCAAGCATGCCTCCATGGTTTACTTGCACGTGCAACGATCTGATTCTCCTGGAAAAAAATATTTTACAACGTATAAGATATATTTTTTTGGAATTTTACATTGAAGTAACTGCAATGAGAAATCGAATTAGAGATAGATAAAGGTATACCTGTCGAAATTTAATGCCTTACTTTAGAATATGTGTACGAATTGTTTTCTTTTTAAATGAGTGTATTCTAAATGACGATTTTTAATAGCACATCAAAGCCAAGCATTTCGATTACAACTCAGAAACGGATTAATCAGTTCGGAAAAATGTTCGTTTTCTATTTTCGTAATTATATTATTTATTTTATTTCGTTTTTAATCGAGTTTAGATTGCTTTAATCCCGTTTTTAATTGATTTTAGATTGCTTCACAAATTTTTCTTGTGGAAACTTTCCAATATCTATTTTATACAGTTGAATAAACGTATAATATAATAGATATGTTTAGTTGTCTTTTTTCACTTTTGGACTTTGACATTTCTGACTGAAGTGCTTCTACTTTACAAACAGTTGTTCTCCCTCCTCCTCAACAATATTATCATTCACAACCGCTATATATCACTCTGCCATTACTTTCCTTGAAGATTTTTTATGTTGTGAAATAGCTTTATGCTAAAGTTGACTGTTATCACTTATTAGCGCATGTTTATATAAATTTTGTATATATAAACAGTACACGATGTTATATGTATATATATAATATACAATTATGCAACTACCTACACAATAGTAATGCAGTTTATGTTTATCATCAAAGAGAATACTTTATTCCGTTAAAATTTATTCTCAGATTAATTACACGCATTTCTCCTGCAATTATTTTCGTTTATCAGTTCTCATTATTTTCAGTGATATGCTAATGCAGTGATATGATAATTCATCGAATCTATTTCTTATGTAAAACATAAACAGCCGTATAAATTATGAAGCTTGGAACAATAGTAGGACATTGGAAGAGTGTGTGTGTGTGTGTGTGTGTGCGCGCGCGCGCGTGCATTTCCGTAGAAAAATAAAAAAATTGATCCTATTTGACAGATTATTAATTGCGGAAAACGTTGCGAAGTAAATCGTAAAGTTACATATTAAATGCTAATTCTACTCAAATATATAAGACCTAAGGATATTTCAGTATTACTTTTATATATTTATAAGTAATACTATATAATACACATTAATAATAATTTATAATACATGAATAAGTGACATTAATTCTAACTAATTCTCCTTTCTGTTACGTTTACCACAAATCTATAATTATAATTGTAAGAGATTTTAAACACGAAAGACTTACCGATTAACTGTTCAAATCAATCGCGAAGAAGCTGCGATGGAATTCTTACAACGGCTCGATTCTGACTGAAGTGCTTCTACTTTACAAACAGTTGTTCTCCCTCCTCCTCAACAATATTATTCACAACCGCTATATATCACTCTGCCATTACTTTCCTTGAAGATTTTTTATGTTGTGAAATAGCTTTATGCTAAAGTTGACTGTTATCACTTATTAGCGCATGTTTATATAAATTTTGTATATATAAACTGTACACGATGTTATATGTATATATATATATATATATAATATACAATTATGCAACTACCTACACAATAGTAATGCAGTTTATGTTTATCATCAAAGAGAATACTTTATTCCGTTAAAATTTATTCTCAGATTAATTACACGCATTTCTCCTGCAATTATTTTCGTTTATCAGTTCTCATTATTTTCAGTGATATGCTAATGCAGTGATATGATAATTCATCGAATCTATTTTTTATGTAAAACATAAACAGCCGTATAAATTATGAAGCTTGGAACAATAGTAGGACATTGGAAGAGTGTGTGTGTGTGTGTGTGCGCGCGCGCGCGCGTGCATTTCCGTAGAAAAATAAAAAAATTGATCCTATTTGACAGATTATTAATTGCGGAAAACGTTGCGAAGTAAATCGTAAAGTTACATATTAAATGCTAATTCTACTCAAATATATAAGACCTAAGGATATTTCAGTATTACTTTTATATATTTATAAGTAATACTATGTAATACACATTAATAATAATTTATAATACATGAATAAGTGACATTAATTCTAACTAATTCTCCTTTATGTTACGTTTACCACAAATCTATAATTATAATTGTAAGAGATTTTAAACACGAAAGACTTACCGATTAACTGTTCAAATCAATCGCGAAGAAGCTGCGATGGAATTCTTACAACGGCTCGATTCTGACTGAAGTGCTTCTACTTTACAAACAGTTGTTCTCCCTCCTCCTCAACAATATTATTCACAACCGCTATATATCACTCTGCCATTACTTTCCTTGAAGATTTTTTATGTTGTGAAATAGCTTTATGCTAAAGTTGACTGTTATCACTTATTAGCGCATGTTTATATAAATTTTGTATATATAAACTGTACACGATGTTATATGTATATATATAATATACAATTATGCAACTACCTACACAATAGTAATGCAGTTTATGTTTATCATCAAAGAGAATACTTTATTCCGTTAAAATTTATTCTCAGATTAATTACACGCATTTACACGCAGAGCAAAGCTTGTAGATATTCTGAATGCTTCGTTCTAACGTTGTTGATTATGTAGCAGCAATGAGCTACTTAACGATCGGCTCTCTCCAATCTGCCATCTTGATTTTATGACGTCATAGGCGAGGAATGACAGTCGAAAATTTTTGTGTCTCATATTTTCATTTTTCACTTTTTCCTCACAAAAACATTATTCTTGAAACCTGTAAAATATACTAGAAACTCTGATATCGGTCGGATGCATGCTGTAGAATCGTAAAATAATTCTCAAAATAAAAACACTTTCCGCTGTCAAAACCGGTTCTGTTGCGGTAGCGGAGACCTATACGATTTAATATTTCTACTTTAACACTATATCATCGGATATCAGAGTTTCTGGTATATTTTACAGGTTTCAAGAATACAAGAATATTGTTTTTGTGAGGAAAAAGTGAAAAATGAAAATATGGGACGCAAGAATTTTCCACTATGTCATTCCTCGCCTATGGCTGCGGTCCGAAATGCGCTCACAGTGCGGAAAGCGTCTTCTATCTTTCTTTGACATATAATGAGCAACAAGGATGGAGGATGCTTCAGCACTGTGAGCGCATTTCGGACTATAGACTATGATGTCATAAAATCAAGATGGTAGATTGGAGAGAGTCTTAAATCATTTTAAGATTATTAATATACCAATGCACAAACATGTTACAGTATTTTTCAATGTCATGGATTCCGCTGTTTGTACTCACATTTATCGCTAAGAAGTCACGTGCAGTGACTTTTATTGAATCGTTAAAGGAAATCTTTTCAATCGATTTATGATAATTTATATGCATATAGACAAATTGATTTATGCGACGTGATATGGAAGTTACATAACTTTGATAATGAAATTTTCTTCTTCTACTAGAGTTCAATAATAATGTCAATAATAACTTGTTTGCGTCATGTTATCTCTTTTTACTCGGTTACATCATTACAAAAGAACTTGTTGAACTAGTTTTGCAGATAACTGTTGTGCCACTTTTCTGTCAATCTAAAATGTAAATCAAGTGATTTGGCAAGTTGCTGAGTTAACAGAATAAATTAATTTAAAGTTATAGTTTCGTATATATTGTAGTTAAATGGTAACATTTTTCAAGAGAAAAGGATATATTATTTAAGGATATATTCTTTATCATTAATACAAATAGATCAGATATCGTACAAAAATTACAATTTTTCAACTTGTATGATTTCGATCATACTTGGTGACCGAGCAACACAATGGAATATAAATTACTTTCATTTTAAGCATCTCGAGTTTATTTAGCGTGAAAGCGAAAAGAATTTTCACGCTGCACTTTAAGATGGATTTGAATCAGACAAAATTAGTATCTGAATTGTGTGTTAACTTTTGTTGATTATATTCGAAGTTAGAATTTAAAAATAAAATTCAGTTCCTGACCTCAGATTTTATGCTATCTTCAAGGTAGAATCATGATAAGCACTGCGATCATATTCACAAATCTATCTATGTGTATCTATTGGGTCGTCCGGAAAGTTCGTGCCGATTTTTAACAGATGGCGTTGGAACATGTCTGAATATATCAATGTTATTGAAAACATACGATTTATATACATATGCTTAAAGGTGACATTTAACGCATCTTTAGGAAAAAAGTTGTTTCAGATAAATTGATTCGTGTCAGTTTTGTACTCTTTTGAAGATGGAAGAAAACAAAGAACATTTTAGACACTTGATGCTTTTCTATTACCGGAAAGGCAAAAATGCCTCACAAGCAACAAATTCGATATGTTCTGTTTACGGAGAAGGCGCTTTAGCTGAAAGAACCGTACGTGAGTGGTTCGCTAAGTTTAGAGCTGGTGATTTTAACCTTAAAGACCAAGAACGCTCGGGCAGACCCTCTACTACTGATGATGACCAACTCAAGACACTGATCGAGAATAACCCGCGCTACACGACACGTGAATTAGCAGAGATACTGAAAATATCGAAAACCACTGTCCACGATCATGTAGTGAAGCTTGGTTACGTAAGTCGCTATGATGTATGGGTTCCGCATAATTTGGCCGAAAAAAATTTAATGGATCGCATTTCCACCTGCGACTCGCTGTACAAGCGCAACGAAAACGTACCATTTTTGAAGCAATTAGTGACGGGTGACGAAAAATGGATCATTTACAACAATGTAGAACGAAAAAGATCCTGGGGTAAGCGAAATGTACCAGCATTAACCACTCCGAAAGCCGGCCTTCATCCAAAAAAAGTCATGCTCTGTGTCTGGTGGGATTGGAAAGGAATCCTATATTATGAGCTCCTACCACACAACCAAACGATAAATGCAGATAAGTGCTGCTCGCAACTGGACGAATTAAAGACAGCGATTCAGGAAAAACGTCCAGAATTAGCTAATAGGAAGGGCGTCGTGTTCCATCAGGACAATGCCAGACCTCATGTTTCTTTGACTACCCGACAAAAATTGTTGGAGTTTGGCTGGGATGTGCTACCTCACCCACCGTATTCACCAGACATTGCACCTTCAGACTTTCACTTATTTAGGTCTTTGCAAAATTCTCTTAGCGGCAAGAACTTCAACTCTTTGATCGACATAAAAAACCACCTTGAGGAGTTTTTCGCCGAGAAACCTAAGAAGTTCTGGGAGAATGAAATCTTCCAGTTGCGTGAAAGATGGACAAAGGTTGTGAAACAAAACGGTGCACACATAAGACAATAAATATTTATCGACATAAAAAAATGTTGCCTTTGAATTTTCCTTCAAACTCGGCACGAACTTTCCGGACGACCCAATATATCTCCGCTGTTATATAATTTGACAAGTTTCTACGATAATTTTACTGCTGCTTTTATCACAATATTATCGCTCATTTAATCGATAATCTCTTGTTTAAAGTACATTCGCAAGATTTTCTTGTAAACATGTCTCGTACTACAATGATTTGCTATTTAAGTGAAAAATTCAAAAATATTCCTATTTAATAAAAGTCTCGTTCGAAAGGGTCGTCAAAACGTATATTATATAAATCAATTAACATAAATCAATCGATGTACATAAATCAATTTACGAAAGTTTCAACGTACATTCAAAGTAATCTGAATTAATTAATTCTGCGGCCAATCGTTATTAATCATATCAGCTGCTTTTTCAGCGACCATCATAATGGCAGCGATGGGGTTCGCGTTTGGTACAATGGGAAAGACTGACGCATCGGCGACGCGAATGTTCGGTATACCATGTACTCGAAGTTGCGAGTCGACAACCGCACTTGCATCAGTGCTCGGTCCCATCTTACATGTACCAGACTGATGATTTTCTGGTCCGGTCTCCGCTCGTATTTGGCACATCCAGAAAGCGTCCGTGCCGAAATGATAGCTGATAAATGAAAAACAGAATTTGTTAATACAAAACTTATGATTCAATGTAAACGATTGTTCTTTATGAGATGATACAACCCACAGATTAGTGTCACTCGTGTTAAATTTTCTAGTGACGGTTCATCGATGTTGTTGATTTATCAAGAATATTGTGACTAGAAATTTATTAAAATAATTATTGAAAATTGTGAGTTGTCGAAAGACAATCTAGAGAAAGGAGAATGATAGGAGGATGAAGGGGATGTGTGAATCGTACTTTTCAACATCACTTACTCTTTGCACAGTGGACTTCTATCTTGATCCAAGCGAAGATCCCACTTTCTCATGGAGGGTGTATCGACGAGCTTGCTGATCTTCTTGATACCTTCGAGTAGAATGTTCAAATCCTTCTGATTCGTGAAGTAATTCGGATAAATAAGCGGCGGATCTAAGGGATCATTCGAGCGAAGCTTCATGTCGCCTCGACTCTCCGCGTAGACCACTGTAGGTCTCGCCACGATCTTTCTCCTGGTTGGACAATCGACAATCCTACCATTGGGACACTCGTTCGGCAGTCCAGTTTTCGGGCAAGTAGAGCTGAAACCGTCGAAGAAGACCTGAATGTCCGGTATGCCGTTGGTCGCATAACTGCTCTCCAGAAAGGCGGTGACTTGGGTGATGCCAGTGCTGGCCAACGGGCCGGTCTTACTCTCCAGATATTGGTTCACTGCGTCCATGCTCATGGTTTCATGCGGGACGTCTTTGATGCTCATAGGAACCGCCACGGACACGTGATTGTGCAGATTCTTGCCGACCGGCAAGTCCTTGTATATCTCAACACCAAGCTTGGCGAGGTCCTCTTTAGGACCTATGCCTGAATTCATGAGGATATGAGGCGAGCCAATGGCGCCGGCCGTCAGGATCACTTCCTTGCCGCATTTCACTACTATCTTTTGGCCGTTCTTGTCGATCAACTCCACGCCATGGGCCTTCTGCTCCCACGGACTGATCAGGATCTTCGTGACTTGTGCATTCGTTAATACTCGTAAGTTTTGGCGATTGTGAATGGGTCTCAGATATGCCCGCGAGGTTGTGAGACGCATACCGTTCTCGGTCGTCATCGGTGCGATCATGAAGCCGGTCTGACTGTACTCCTTCAGTTGGGAAGTCTTGTAGCCCAGCTCGCTGGCAGCTGACAGTAGCACGTCCGTAAACTCGGGCTTGTGCCCGTAATATTGGATCCTCATCGGGCCGCCTTCTTTTAGAGCCCTGGGCTTGTTGGACAAGATCATCGGATCAATCGGGTTCTCCGCCCGTTCAAAGTAATGACTAAGCTCGTTGTAGGACCAACCCGGATTTCCTGCTCTCGCCCAGCGGTTGTAAATCTCAGGATGACCGCGCACGTACATCATGCCGTGCAAACCACCAGTTCCAGCGATCATTTTGCCCCTCGGCCAAGTACAAACGCCGTTCGTTTCTGAAAGGAAGGATCGCGATTTATTGCTTAATTCATTACTCGTATCATTCTTTTGAAAAATCATCGGGAATTCCATCGGAACGGAATCTTATACCCAGACAAGCGGTAGGGTGCGGTGATGTCGGCTCCGTCTTGAAGTTCCAATCGAGGGTCGTGTTGACGGCGTTGAACGCAAGCCCAGGTATAGCTGTCATAGTGGGTTCTTCCGGACCAGCCTCGATAAGCAGAACCTTCCGCCATACGTTATCGCTTAATCTTCTCGCGATTATTGGTCCCGCCACACCGGCGCCCACGACCACGAAGTCGAACCTGGACATCGGTGACATCGTGCATTTTGTGACAGCAATTGCGATAGACATTAGGCATGTAGTTTATCATAAGTTTTGTCATAGACTTCTCGTGAGTCCCCCGTACCACTCATTCTGGTTCGGTGCTTCGTCCCTACCCAACCGTCGGCAGGGATCGGCGATGTCGCATCTGGAGGACATTACATTCTGAACTAGCGTCATAAAGGCACTGGTGCCCCCGCAAACTCGACTCATGTACCGCGTATCCTCGAAGTGGCAGGAGCAGCATCCGTTGATCGAGTAATCAGTAGGCGCCTGAAAGAAAACATTGCGATATCGATTAGATGAATCGATCAATCGATAGCGATGGAATTTTACAGAAACTGCAAAGACAATGTTATCTTGATTACCTGATGTGCTTTGAGTGGAGTAGCAATAACATATTGCGTCAGGATTGAGAGAAGCACGTACCACCGCATGTCTGCAGTCTAAAGATCATCTGCAAACGAGAAAGAATATAAAAGTCGTATCGACAAGTGAATTGCATCGATCAAGTATTTTACACGGGTTGAATTATGATGAGTGACGAATATCTGTATCAATCGTGCGTGAGTTTGCGCAGATTGTTCTTGGCATAATAATGAAATAAATCATTTCGCTGCGGTCCACGTTGAGCGGCATTGAGTGCAATCATATGTATTTCTCGCGTAGACACCATACCTAGAATTAACGTTCGATTATTATCGCAGATAATTGTTAAAAAAGACAGCAGACGTCATGCTTGTTAATGAAAGGGCACGTAAATCGCTTGATGACGATTGCGACAGAGTTTCGACATGCCTGGTGGTAATCGTTGAACATTCGACGGGAGGAACGAAACGTCAATTGCGATTTGTGAGAATACCATTAAAAACAATAGTACACGCCGGCATTGTAATTGTAAGCGCATTTCGCAATCGGCTTGAGCGTCCTATACTTTTATTAGTAACCCCGTGGCATCGTTTTGAAGCTTTACCTTGCGACGTGACACTAAGCGTTTGGCGATTCGTGACCTCGCGTAATTAATTCCCCCGATCCCCTCAGAAATCCATTCACCCTGTCACGGTCGCGCGCGTAACGTCGAATGACGTGATCCGCGAAAGTAATTAATTTCCCGACATTTACTCGCTCACCGAGGAGTACCTTGATAAATCGGATCATCATCGGAAAGAATGCACTGCGCTCAGTTCCGAACGTTTCACGTGAAAGTGCATTATTGCTCGTCGGTGATAAATTTTTGCTGCGACGATCGAAGAGCACGGAGGCGAGTTCGATACCTCTGCCACCATGGCGAATGTATCACACGCGCGAAAGGCCCGGCAGAAATTTCTCCATCGGGAGCAAGTGAAATTTCGTTGAACCATACACACATTGGCAGGTGTAAGTACTGGGTATGCAAACTGCAATGTTGTCCCCGTATCTCGCATCTCGTCAGTGCAAGTTACTCCGCGGAAGAGCGTGAGAAACGGTGGCTTTCGCTCGAAATAATCCTAATTGTAGAAACTCGAGCAACTCTTGGGATTTTGGAAAAAGAAAGTCTCAATTTTTCACACACAAAGAGTGATATCAATATTTTTTTTATTATATATAGCCGTAGTTATCGTTTATTATTATATATTATTGTTTGTTACCATTTGACAGCCCGCGATAAGAGTTTAAAAAGATTGTCACGTGAA
This sequence comes from Ooceraea biroi, assembly GCF_003672135.1. Lineage (NCBI taxonomy): Eukaryota > Metazoa > Arthropoda > Insecta > Hymenoptera > Formicidae > Ooceraea > Ooceraea biroi. The sequence goes on along the minus strand of NC_039517.1, from coordinate 3,438,034 downwards.
GAATTCACGTAAATTAATTAAATCTTCAAACTTTGTTTTGGTCTCCCCTATGAAGGATATATTTCTCATATCACTGACAAATTGTCCTTGCGTTGCAAATTAATTTCTGTTCAAATATTACCTGAGATCTGGATACTGATGTAGACTCTTCGCATCTTCGAGCAATCGACATTTCGGATGCATTTGTACGATAATATTACACATGTAATGCCTGCGATGATTTATATGATAGATCAGTCAGGTGTTAATTGACTTATCCTATCACTACGGACCACAGATCGTCTTGAATGAACCGCACAGAGCGTCTTGGACTCGCGATACACTCATTTCCTCGACACTGTTCGGCAAGGAACCATGCGTATAAGCACAGCCACACTACATGCACCAATCGAGAAACTCATCGCGTGTGGTCAGGAACATATTCGTCGACACAGAAGAGACCACACGTGGTGTGACATCACCGCTCCGCTCCGAACAGGATTCACACTGTGTGGATTAACGTCGAAGAAGGCGTTTGCGATGAAGTGACCAACTTTTAAGGAAGCCAAGGAGGAATCAAACGCTTTTAATCCCACTACATCCGACTAATTATACAAAGTTCGTTTCACGGAAAACGGGAAATAATGAATCTCGAATAAATAAAATAATATGGTGCTAACGAGTCAAACGAGAACTCGCTTCTGCATTGCCGTTTGATTTACGTCTGAATCCTTGACTTATTGATTCAACAATAGTTCAGGAAATATAAATACAATTTGTTGAGTTTAATGAAATCAAAACTCTATCTACTTTGGTTTCATAAGTGAAGATTATTAGCGCTAATAACCGCATATACACAACATTAGGATGTATAACGATATCAGATAATTAATAATGCTACAATTTTTATCTGATTAAAAATCTGATTTGTGATTAAAAAAGATAAGATACGACCAATGTCTTCGTACTATATGTTATTCCGAATATTGTTCTGAAAATCTTACCGAACGAGGGAGAAAGCTCCAGTTCAGCTTACTGTCGACGGATGTACAATTTATACCGGTTCATGAAAGAAAATGAACTCTGCTGCTATTTACATTTCGGATATATCTGAAGAAATGCGCCACACGAAGAAGAAGATATATACCTCAGCATTGAACATGACGCACTTGCGTACACGGAGTAACATGTTGTCCTTTTTTTTCTTTATGATCTGAGAGCAAACATACGCACAGAAGGAAAGAGAAATGAATTTGAAATAATTTGCACACAAGTTTTCCTGATCGATACGTGGCAGTGACTTGAATTACATTATTTGTAATGTATTAGCGAAAATACGATGGTACGAAAAAAATTAGTTCTGACTTGATATATTGTAAGAGATAGAAATAAATAAATAAATAATGCAAATATTTTGCATCGAAAAATAAAAGTTTTTAATACTTACGCATTTTTCAAGAATGCGAGAATGTTTTTATGAATGCTGGAAACATACTAAAACTTTTCTATTGTGGTGAATGTTATTTGAATTAATTAATTTGAATCAAAAAGATTTTGATTTGAATTTAAGCATGCACCTCCTTCTTTCTTGAATGCAATGATATAACTTTATGTAAAAATATTAAATAACTTCTATTTTATTCATTATCTTATTAATGAATAAATGTGTTATTATTTCCACAGCTGCATAATTTTATCGTCATCACATTGTTTTTTCGCTGTAACCTTCAATTAAATCATCAAATTGCAGCTTTTCGGTGTGCAGACTTAAATATGTTTGTCATGATTTACACGAACAAATCCATATATGCTGTACAATTATTTTTTGCTTTATATATATATGTTGCATATGTGCGCAACATTAAGTTTATTATTCATGAGTGCTATGCACATAACAAATTCTCCGATTAATAGAAGAATAAAAATGAAATAAATTAAATTTATAAATGAAATGATAATTTGACGAACCACGCAATAGTAAATCAATAAAAGACACAATTAAAATTTTATTACAATATGGGGTACATTATAATTGTTAAGATAAAATATATAAAATATAAATCTATTCTAAGGCCTATTGCAATATTAGGATTTGAAAATATTTATCAAATGATAGTATTTATCTTTATTTAATTTAAAAGAATTATTTATCAAAAAGTTAATACTTTTCTATATTAAACTTAAAAAAATATGCATACATGTTCGATCCATCGACGTATGCATATGTGATAACGCATGTCTCACATGCGGCCATGAGCGTTAATCAAATTATGTGAACCAATCGCGTGTGTAATGAGCATATATCGGTAATTCATCGTATATCATCACGTTTCTAAATTGGTCGGTTAAAATAGAGTCTAATTACTACTTTGCAACGAAAAATCATCAATGGGAGGTATTTTAAACAGAAATTATGATTGATCAATTTGTTCTGCACATGAAATTAAAAATCTTCTTAAGAAATAAATTAATTCTTAATATGACACATAATACTTATAAGTTCTACATTTTAAAAAATAATTGATTAGGTAACTATACATTATCGGAACAAGTGCTCTCTTTATTCTGAACGATATAATAAAACAGTACATAGAGCTTGATGGTGATAATGATGATTGATACTTCAGGTACTAGGAGGTAGCAGCGTGCTAAATGCAATGTTTTATGTCCGTGGTAATAAAAGAGATTACAATTCTTGGACTGCTCTTATGTGGGTAACGCGGGATGGGATTACGAGAGTGTCCTGCCGTACTTTAAAAAATCCGAAGATGCCAGAGCTGAGAGTTCCTCGAGTCAGTTGACCAACTCGTCTTATCACCAGAAGGGCGGATACCTGACAGTGGAACGCTTCAAATACGATCCATCGATCGTCGATTATATCGTTTGTTCTGGTGAGAAACTGGGATACAAGATGCACGATATAAACGGCGAAAATCAGACTGGCTTCACGTATTCTTACGGCACGTTACGGGATGGACTACGATGCAGCACAGCCAAAGTTTTTCTTCGAACCAGTTTGAAGAAAAGAAATCTACGTGGCAGCTTGGAATCGTTCCTGGAAGTTGAATAAACTTTAACGAGAATAACGAAGAGTCTTACATATACGGATTATTATTACATAAATACTGATTAGAGATCGAGTCGAAGATAATCTGGAAGAGACAAAGATCTCAAGTACACGTGCATTGCAGAATCTTCAAGATCACGTGAGTGTAGGCGGATTGATCGATGTATAGCCCCCTGACATTCCGTAGACAGATAAATTTGTCTTCCAATCTTCTTTTATCATGTCTGCGCCTTTTTCTGCTATCATAATTGTCGGAGCATTCGTATTGCCCGAGATTACGTGCGGCATTATCGATGCGTCGATTACTCGCAGACCCGTGATCCCGTGTATTCGCAATCGAGCGTCAACAACCGCACTGGGATCACTGGCAGGGCCCATTTTACAAGTGCCAACCGGGTGGAAAATCGACAAGGTGTGATGACGTAAATGACAAGCCCAATACTGATCCGACGAACTGTCGAACTGTGCACAGCTTGGTATTTTGTTCGGATTCATACGGGCGTTTAATCTCTGCAGGAGAACAGTGTGCAGTAATCTCTCGATAAATTTCACGCTCTCTATCTAAAAGTCAAGGTTAATAACTTGTATAATTAGCTACGAAGAAAATAATTAACTGATAATCATTAAATGAATTAATCAATAAATGATATTTGGCGTACCAAAATTTGGAGGTCACGAGAGTCCTCAAAATAATTTGGAACGATGGCGGGAGCTTTATACGGGTCGATTAATTTGAGTTTGATAAAGCCTCTGCTACGTGGTCTCATAAGAATTGGAAGAACGTCCATCACTTGAAAATTTTCCGTGATATTTTCATATAAGGCAGCATTGATACTTAAATTGATATCATTGAGATACGAATTTGTCATTCCTCGATCTGAAGCGCTAAAGATCAGCTGTATATCCGGGTAATCAATCGTGTCGTCGGCATATCTACAACATAATTGATCATATTAATTATAATCGATTTGAATTTTATTAATTTCTTTGAACATGGATCGCCGTGTATATTTTTTTAATTATTATCGAGGATTAAGAGAAATAAATACTTACTTGGTGTTGATAAACGCCATCCCTGCGCTTGTCGGTGCTGCATATAACGGTCCAGTACTGTTCCATATCATTTCCAGAAGGCTTTCAAGCTTTACTGATTTCAACAGCCTCAACGTGAAATTATCCGACTCTGGAATGTCAGGGGGAGGCTCGATAAGAAAGGTCAATCCGCCTATTCCCACGTGATCTTGAAGATTTTGTCCTACACCGGGTACGTGGTGCACCACAGGTATCTTCTTCTCTTCAAGATGATCTTTTGGTCCGATTCCCGACAGCATCAGTAATTGCGGCGATTGTATCGCACCTGCGGAAAGGATCACTTCGCGTCTTGCTCGAATTATGAAATGTTTCTTATTCTTGCGAAACGATACTCCATATGCCACTTTCAATGTATTGTCTATAAATGAGAGTAGTTAATTTATAAGTACTAGACTAATCTATTAGTGAAAAAAAGAAAAGAGAGCGGAATTCATAAATAACTCTATTAAAACTCTCGTAAAAGCTGAAAGAATGACAGAATTTTTCGTACCTTCTTTAACTAGTATTTTTTCTACGAACGATTCCAAGCTGACATGCAGATTCTTCCTTTGCGAGGCGGGTCGAAGGAAAGCTTTGGCAGTGCTGCATCGTAGTCCATCCCGTAACGTGCCGTAAGAATACGTGAAGCCAGTCTGATTTTCGCCGTTTATATCGTGCATCTTGTATCCCAGTTCCTCACCAGAACGAACGATATAATCGACGATCGGTGGATCGTATTTGAAGCGTTCCACTGTCAGGTATCCGCCCTTCTGGTGATAAGACGAGTTGGTCAGTTCCTCGGCTCTGGCATCTTCGGATTTTTTAAAGTACGGCAGGACACTCTCGTAATCCCACCCCGCGTTACCAAGAGCAGCCCAAGAATCGTAATCTCTCTTATTACCACGGACATAAAACATTGCGTTTAGCACGCTACTACCTCCTAGTACCTGAAACATTGATTATTGAAATAAAAAATTTAAACACTGTTTTATTATATCATTCGGAGTAAAGAGAGAACCAAATTACTCCGATAACGAGCCGTTTTTTAGTCAGTTATTTTGAAAATGTGTAACTCGTCAGGTTCACGTTGCAAGAATGATAAATTCGCATTTGCTGAGAATCAATCATAATTTTTGCTTAAAATACCTTGCCACGTGGCCATGTGCATTGATGATTTTGCATCGCCAAGCAATAATTCGATGACGGCTCCGTTTTAAACGACCAATCCAGAAACGTCCGTTGAAGAAATGGAAAGATTATGGGCACATCAGATAAAACTATTTCGTCGACGCCAGCTTCGAGCAGAAGCACGTTGCAATTTTCATCTTCTGACAATCGGTTAGCTATCACCGAGCCAGCTGATCCTCCACCGATTACGATATAATCATACTCTGTCAGCAGCTTCCGTGTCGGCACCGATTGTACACGATTCGCTTCATCAACGATATCAGAACGCAAATGCACGATGAGAAACCATAATACCACAAGGAGAAACTGTTCCACTTCGAACGGAAGTGCTATATGTGTAATATACCTTAGAGGAGCCATTTGTTATTCGATTTTGATGTTCGTATGTAACAATGGAATCACTTGTTGCTGGAATAACAGTAATGTACTTAGCATTATTACTACTGGAGCTCTTTTTATTAAATTTATAAATTATTGTTGTCTGCTCTTGATTGAATAGTAATATTTTTATATAGAAAAATATTATTGCCATAGCATACCTTGTAGAAAATTTTATCGTTATAAAACTGGCAACTTCTATTGATTGATTGTTATGAAGCTGGCGATATACTGTCGTTCTCGTCCCATTATATGCTGAATATATATTCATGCAACGTGCAAAAGTTGCATAAAAGTACAGAAATTTGCAGAGCGAAATAATTTTGCTACACTTACGCGTTAGCATTTTCAACAGGTCAGAATAATTATGCATATGTCGATAAATTTGCGCGAAAAGCGTGTGGAAAGAATTTTTGAAACATTTGTACAAAAAATATTCAGAATAAAGGTCTTTCGGTTGACATATAATGATATCAAATAATTAATAGTGCTACAATTTTTATCGAAAATTATGTGGCGTGTGTTCGGCGCTTTTCCGAATCTTTTTGTGAAAAGATGATTTTTTTATAGATGCTGTATCTCCTTTTGGTAAACTTTTAGGCAAAAAAAATAAATACTTCCAAGTATATCTTTTTGGCAGTAAATTATTATTTAAACAACGTCTGTATCACATAATTATGCATTATACAGAATTTTTGAAACATACATTTGTACGATAAAATATTCAGAATAAAGACCGGAAGCATGTCATAAAAGTATTAATGCAACTAACAATTATATAAATATATAAATCATTGTAACGTAAAAATGCAGAAATTCTCTCCGATATTAAGCAGGCAACCTATCTCGAAACGTGCGCAAACATTGCATAAAAATGCAGAAACTTGCAGAAAAAAATGTTTCTACATGATACTCGCGCGTCAGCATTTTCAACACTTTACGTAAATGACTGTGCATGTGTCGATAAATTTATCTGCATGCGGAAAGGATTTTTAAAACATACATTTGTACAACAAAATATTCAGAATAAAGATCGGAAGCACATGCCTTGAAATTATTGTAACAATTATACATAAATTATTGTAGCATAAAAATACAGTTACGCCGATATTAACTATCTTGACAATCTATTTCGCAACCATTAACCATTTTTTGATTGAGTGCTACTCAGATTTTTCCGTATCGTACAGTTAATTCTATAATTTTGCCAAGTCAAAATTTTTCCTTATAATAAAAACATTATGAAACTAATTTTTATATTTATATTTACAACAGAAAATCTAATAACACAGATATTCTATTCACCTCATATCATAAGTGTCTTTAAATAAATAATATTTTATATATGTTACATTTATATATATAAAGATATGCAGCAATTTACACATTTTGAGTAATCTTCGAGTAGCTAAAAATAGCTCATGAAGCAGTACTCTAGTAAAGTTCAAAGTTTAACACACGCGTCACGTTATCTCGTATTCACGACGTGTGTCGTTAATTATTTGCTAAACTTCCTCAGATCTGGTCTTCCCTTTCAGCCAATATTCTTTAATCATATCTGATCCCTTTTCAGCTATCATTATCGTTGGTGCGTTGGTGTTTCCGCTTACTAAATTTGGCATGATCGACGCATCAATCACGCGAAGCCCAGCTACTCCGTAAACTTTGAGTTGCGGATCAACGACTGCTTCGGCATCCCAGAAAGGTCCCATTTTACACGTGCCAACTGGGTGATAGATCGTTGCGCTGTAAAATCTGATCATGCATTCCCAGTAAGGATCCGTGAAAATTGGAATGTGTTTGCACCCGGGGAACTGTTGCGAGTTCAGCTCGCTTCCGAATCGCTTGAAGGCGCGAGTTCTGCTCAAGGCTACGCTGATCTTCACACCTTCGACCAGCGTAGCAATATCCTCCGGCTCCTTGAAGTAATTCGGGTAAATTAAAGGATGATCGAATGGATTTTTGCTGCGCAGTTTGATTATACCACGACTCTTCGGTCGCAGCAGCATTGGTATCACGCTCCATGTGTCTTTATCGCTGATTTTTCCGAAGACGGTATCGTAGAACTGCTTCCTAAGCCCGTGCACTTTTCTGATCTGTCTACCGCCGTCGCTGTTAGTCGAGCCAGAAATGAAATGCAGCTCGATGTCCGGAAAGTCCAATGAGGCGTTCGTATATTTGGTATTGACGAAGGCAATACCCTCGACGCCTCCCAGTACTGTCAGAGGTCCGTCCCCTAGTATAGCGTACTGCATCACCGCCCGGGTGCTTTGCAGTCGTTTCTCTACCATGGAGATCTCCTGGTTGACCATGAAGGCGAGCCCGCCTAGGCCAACGTGATCCTGCAGATTATGGCCAACCTGCAGATACAGAATTTTGTATTAGCGAAACGAATAAAACGCGATACAAATTCATAGGAGTGTCAGCATCGTGCATCTGACCCGAGCGCTTTTACATCACTAAAGACAAAATTTCTTTCACTGACCTTGGAGTCTTGGATCATAGGAATTCCTAGCTCCTGCAAGTGCTCTTTCGGTCCGATTCCTGATAACATCAAAAGCTGCGGTGAATTTACCGCGCCACCAGACACGATCACCTCCTTGTTCGCGCGTATACGGAAGATCTCGTCGTCCCTTGCAAACTCCACTCCATAAGCACGCTTTGATTTGGGGTGCACGAGCACTTTGGTCGCCTGCGCGTGCATCGCTACATGCAGGTTCTTCCTAAGTCTTGCTGGTCTAAGGAAGGCCTTTGCGGTCGAGCATCGACTGCCGCGCCTGATGGTACCCTGAGCAATCATGAAGCCGGTCTGGTGTTCACCATTGATATCGCGATTCTCATAACCCATCTCTTGACCAGCCTGGACGAAGGCAGTCGCCAAAGGCGTGTGAAACGGTGCCTCTTGAACTGATAGGTAGCCGCCGCTTGCGTGGTATGGTGTCTGCACCAGATAGGGGTTTTTATTGTCCTCGGATTTTTTGAAGTAGTGTAGGACATCACGCGAGCTCCAATCGGGATTACCCTGCTGCTCCCAGATGTCATAATCTCGTTTATTGCCTCGTAGATACAGCATATAGTTAAGCACGCTCGAGCCGCCTATGACCTTTCCTCGTGGCCAGTTACAACGACCATTTTCCATGGCTAGGCAGGAGGTACCCTGTGGCTCAGTCTTGTATTGCCAATCCAGTTGGCTGAGCTGAAGGAAAGCGGCGAGCAAGGGCACATCCGAGATTTCCGTTTCATCACCGCCTGCCTCCAATAGCAGAACGTTCCACTCCTCGATTTCGGATAGGCGACTGGCAACTACAGCTCCTAAAATCGAGCGTGTCAAGAGTAATTATCGTTTTTTAAGAGTAATAATCGTGAATATACCTGCCGAGCCGCCTCCTATCACTATGAAGTCATAGGACGGCAACAGCATCTCTGATGGCACGTTGATTGGCGGTGCTTCATTGTCCATAGCTTCATACTGAAAATAGACAAGCGCCGCAGCGAGAACTGGGAAGAACCACGAGAGTCCACCGGTAGCCGAGGTCAAACCTCCTGTCAGAATGCTTTCGATACCCATTTCAGCTTTTTTTGCTTTCTCTCATTAGTGAACTGGAATTTGCGACATGCGTGAAAATTGTTACTTGTACATATATATCCACGACGCAGTAATTACTTCGTAATTGAATTCCTCGTTCGCAATTGTTGATTAACTGAAGAAAAAAATTAAATTGACCAAGTTGGTCTGATCAAGTCAGACGAACACGCTGTACTGCTAAAATGAAACTAACAAAGGCAGATGAAACTGAGTTCGACAAGTGCCAGAGTAGAAATCGACAAGAAAGAATCCGCACGGCTTGGCCTGCGCGATCTCAATGTGAAGTGAATATCAATTGCTTGTGAAACTCTCAACGTTAAGTAATTTCAAACTAACATTGATGTGCGTAAAATTATAAAATCCTAGAGAGAAAGGGAAGCTGCCTTACTGATGACGATGAAGAGATTGCCGAAACGTGAAGCGCATTACTCATCGTTACTCACGTTGAACGATTTTCCAATACGAGCTACACGATTTGAAAAGGAAAGCTGGTTTGCCTACTTCTTAATGATAGAGGTAAACGCTATTCTCGAAGTTTTCAGTACAAGTCGTCGACGTAAAATGAGAAATTATGATCATCTGATTATTTAATCATATCCGCAAAATTAACTTTACGTTAAAAATAAAAAATCTTATTAACATATTTATAAATTTTATTTATTTAAGCAGTCATTCGTATATATATAAGCCATAAATGAAATTAAATTACTTTTCTACCCTCTTGTCAATTAAATTCTTGCTCACCTTCTTCCTCAGCCAAGATTAATCATTCGCACGTGTTCGTGAGTGTCCTGGTTAACAAATCCGATAACAACAAAGCACTATACTTGTCGCATTTCTTCTTTATAGTACTTCGACAATTGCAAACGTGATCCCTCCATGCCATCACCATTGTGATTTCTTCATTGCGCCATTGAACTATCGAGGAACTGAACGCTTGTAAGCGATCATCAGACACTTTTTCCGTCATCAGACAATGTCGAAGAACTTGAAAGTCATAAACGTGGGATTTATTGCTCGTAGACCTTTGCACATTAAGAAACGTATTGCGATATATACGCTCAAACGACGTTGCTCGACGAAGCGATATGCACCACTGAGATGACCGTGACCTTGCTCCTGGACTATTCGTATCTGAATGAGGATTGCGTATCAGCTACGTACATGAACAGGTTTCCAGACTCTTCAGCCCCGTAGAAGCGACGCATAACGGTTGACCAATTCGCTTCCTCTCTCTTGCTCTTTTGATTTTGCTCTTTGTCTGGCGCACTGGTCCTCCTCTTCGTCGGCCTGGTCCCGTTGTTCTTCCCCACTACCTTCGTTAAAAACCTCCTGACTTGAAATAAATGTAACTGAAAAGTGACATTAGCTTTTCCGAATACTGAAATCTAATCAGCAATTAAGTATAATTGAGTGAAGAAATATTTAATTTAAAAACTATGTTATGTAATATAAGATGTAAATTCATTCTTCAATCCAAATATACTTTTGTAGCAAAAATCATATTTGTTATAGATCTATTAATTGATTTTTAATATACATATATTTTATAGTCAAGCTATCAGTGTCGTCATTAAGATATAAAGTCAAACCAGTTAAGTGCTTGAGATTTCGATGACAATTCCATATTTATAGTGATGATTTTAATGTGTATTGAGATATATATTACAAATAATGGAATAAATAATAATAAGAAACAGGCATATTTTAAAATTGACGGTTGCATGTTACGTGACGTGTCTCACGTCGCAGGTCTGAGGTGTTCGGTGACGACACGCGCTTACGGAAAGGTATCATGCAGTCCGTTTTATCGAAGCTGACCTACTTACTGATGCGGCGTGAGTTTAACGATCGTCTAGAATTACAAGTTAATCAATGACGTGACTACGAGTGTCCTAGAAAACACGCGTCCTCTTTTTATTTCGACTTCGTTGCGCTGTAAAATAAACACATTTGCGATTCTGATGTTTCTCTTAATCCTAATTACTTAATTATGTGTTCTAAAAGTTTTAATCATTTAAAAATTATTTCACTCAATTGTCAATTATAGTGAGAGCGATCGAGCGTGAGAGATACTAATATCTGGACAAGAATTAATTCTTTTCAAAGACAGTTTGTCTAAATTAATTTTTTATTTCAGGAGGATGCTGTGGCTCCATGAAAAAGAGGACCATCGTCGGCGGATATGCATTTACATGGTGGTTCGTGACCGACGTTCAGCGATTGTCGTTGGAGGTGATGACCCTGAACCCGGTGTGCGAGAGTGTGGAAACGGCGCAGGGTGTACCGCTGACGGTTACCGGTGTCGCGCAATGCAAGATCATGAAGGCTGACGAATTGTTGCACACTGCCAGTGAACAATTTCTCGGGAAAAGCGTTCACGAGATCAAGACTACGATTTTGTCCACCCTGGAGGGTCACCTACGAGCTATATTGGGTACATATTTTTATTTAATCAGTTTTTATCATCATCATTATATCATTAGAAAAATTAGTAAAAAGTTCCAAGAATTTCTTATTTATCTCTCAATTATTTTGCCTATAAAAAGATGTTCGTTGCAAAAACGAGACTTCAAAAATGAATCATTAATGTATGACTATAATGGAATGCGTCGGATGTGTTCTTCAGGAACACTCTCGGTAGAGGAAGTTTACAAGGATCGAGATCAATTCGCGGCCCTTGTACGAGAAGTTGCCGCACCGGATGTCGGCCGTATGGGCATCGAGATTCTGTCATTTACGATAAAGGATGTCTACGACGATGTTCAATATCTGACATCGCTTGGCAAAGCCCAGACGGCCGCCGTTAAGAGAGATGCCGACGTTGGTGTCGCCGAAGCGAATCGAGATGCCGGCATTAGGGTATATCTCCGCATACGTCATGCAATTTTATCATGTTCTTCATAAACGCGTATGAAAATGAGAAATAAATTATCGAAAAAAAATTCGTAATTGTAAAATTTAAATCAATTAAAATTTGCTTAACATACTTCCACGAACTTTTTCCTCGTTTCACTATAGGAAGCGGAATGCGAAAAGTCAGCGATGGACATAAAATATAACACTGATACGAAAATTGAAGATAACGCGAGACTTTATCAGTTGCAAAAAGCTAACTTTGATCAGGAAGTAAATACAGCGGTAAGTTTATCTTTTCCATGAAATACGACGAACGCTTTTACTGAAATTGAAAATTTATTGATGACATATATCTTTTTAATTTTCCAGAAAGCCGAGGCGCAGTTAGCTTACGAGCTTCAAGCGGCGAAGATAAAGCAGCGGATACGAAACGAGGAGATACAGATAGAAGTTGTGGAAAGGCGTAAGCAAATCGAAGTCGAGGAGCAAGAGGTCCGCCGGAAGGAGCACGAGCTTCAGAGCACAGTGCGACTACCAGCGGAAGCTGAATTCTATAAAATGGGAAGAATAGCCGAGGGAAAGAGGTAAAAGTCTATCCCTCTTTCTCTCACGCGGATATATTTAGCAGCTCGGACGAATTTGCAATCGTTATTCTCATCTCGATGTCGTGCTTAAATACCATCGATTTCAGGACTCAAACGGTAAGCGCGGCGAAAGCTGAAGCCGAGAAGATTCGATTGATCGGAGAAGCCGAAGCTCAGGCTATGGAAGCTGTCGGAGTGTCGGAGGCCGAGCGTATGCGCATGAAAGCGACGGTCTACAAGAAGTACGGCGACGCGGCGATACTCAACATCACTTTGAATGCCTTGCCGAAGGTGGGTGTGCTTTGCGCCACCTTCTTCGCGAATTTTACCATTTTAACTGTTTTGTAACGGTAACGGCATTTCTTCTTCCATCGCAGATCGCAGCCGAGGTCGCGGCACCATTAGCGAGAACAGAGGAAATCGTGCTCCTCGGTGGAAGTGACGCAACCAGTGGGGAACTTACGCGTCTCGTAGGGCAAGTACCTCCAGCTGTACAAGCATTGACTGGTGTAGATCTTTCCAAAGTAAGTCAGTCTATACTTTTTTTTTCCTTTTTTTTTCCTTAATAAATTAATCCGACTTTAGTAAGTGCCGAGTGTCGCGCCTAAAATGACGCTTGTGCGCGGGTAACTTTCGACGTGACGGCCGATTTAATGACTCTGCTTCTCCGTATTCAGGTACTAGGAAAAATACCAGGCGCGAAGTAATGCCAGATGACGTTAGTTCCACGGAAGGCGACCGGGCGAACGAATTTGGAATCGGTTAGGAAGGTTTGAGGAAGGGGCAAGACTCATAACTGCCAAAGGTTTCTCTGCTACTCTATTATCGAGCGATGACACTCTCCGCTTTTTCCTCTTTCCCGAATTTTGCTCTACCTCAAGTCTAGCCGGAGCAGCGCCAGCGAACACGCTTTCTCATTCCTCATCGTGCGGACAGGCCGTTCGACATTGCTCGCGTCATACTCGCACGTTCCTTATTTACGGCACGATGCATAACAACGCATACAATATTGCATTTCATTGATATGACATCGTCGTGATCGTGACTTAGGGGACGGGCGATTAGCGCGACTTTGAATTACAGAGATAAGTCACACGAGCATTCTACTCATTCAAAGCGCGACAATCCTCCAAAGGTTTCGATATACTTTACTGTTCCAGTTATGAATACTAAGTATTCTTGAAATTCTCGAGACAGCACTGCCCGCGGCCGTGTCTAAGATGGGAACGATAACGAGTACGTCGCAATCATAATATATGGCTTTTATCGTAATGGAATGCATAAAGTCACGAATGTTTATAGTAGAACTTATTTATTATTTGTACTAACTGTTTTATCGAAAGCAGTAAAGGTAAAGTAAACAACGTTCGCTCGTATAAATCTTCATTGCTTGCTAAGATATCGTTCGCTTTCGCACAAAGCAAAATTATTGACAGAAAGAAAGGCGGGTGAGAAAAATTTGCAAAAAGGAAGATTATAAATTTTTCAGCGAGCAAGCGAGTAGGAATTGCAATGTAATATATCAAATGAGAATCAAGCCTATTTAATCACTGCCGAAATAAGAATCTTTTCTACTCCTTTTAATCATGACAGTCTTTCAGATGTTATTCGTTGAGTCTTCTAGAAACAGACGACCTCATTTTAACTGATTTTGAGAGAAAATATTCTTGTAAACTTTTCTCTTTTTTTTCCATTTTAATGACGAACTTATGCATTCCACTTAATCCATCGGGTTACAATGAATAGTCAGTAATAAATATCAAAATTCGAAGCTTAAACATAACACCGATATAATTAAGAGTTCTCTGACGTCATTGTGTTCAACGTAATTAAGCGATTTAACAAAAGAGGAAAAGAAAAAGGAATAAACGTTCAACGCGTTCCATGACGTGCGTTAGCTGCCGTCTGTAGTCGCTGTACATATTTAGAGTCACGTATGTATAATAGCCAAGAGGTTTCTATTACATTGTGAAACAAAAAAGAAGAGAATATGCGCCACGCGGGCGTACCATGCGCAATTTAAAGATATACTTGACCGTAATTACTTCAACGCTCGATATGATGTTCTCGGTTGACCACGCATCGGAATTCCCAGTGAAAAGAAAAAGAAAGCGATATTCCAAGTTAAACAAGTGCCAATTTGTACATACGACACCGAGTCACTGATAGAGGAAACCTGAGTGATCTGAAAGTTCGATATTATTTGTACCGTAACTTACCGATTACTTATTACGTGGATCTAACATATATATATTATTATTATTATCTTGTTTTTCAGTTATTTTTTTATATGCTTTTACATAGTTTCTTTAGATAGATTTGTTTTATTTTGAAGATATTTTTATTGCCATACTCGACGCTTAAACGGCCGGTGTATCATCCTCCGTTAACGGCCAGCAATATGTTATTATATAATAATAAGTATATCAAACAAAAAATGTGGAAAAAAATGTCAAGCCGTAATCGAACAAAACGATCGAAGAAGCATTGTGCGATCAGCAAACATACCTAACCGATCGTTTAAGTAAAGAGATATATGTTCATATTTTTGTTATTATTTTATTTAATGAGTAATAAATGAATTGATAAATTAATATATACAATATAAGCGCATATTTCTCCATCAATCCTTGCGATTATCAAGGAGGGAAGTCAGGGGCGAAGATCGCCGTTCAGAATGCATGTCTTCCCAAAATCGTAGTGCAGTAGAGAGCAGTACAAAAGGAAAAGTCAAAGATTCCCTACAGGGACTAATAATAGTAATAATAATAGAACATTTAGCTGTTGAGTCAATTTAGTAAATGTATGCAAAACCTATGGAGCAAATATTTTATATAACATACATTGCCGGTTCTAATAATTGCCGCGCTTTTAGTCGACATTATTTCGCAGGTCTTTGATTAAAATAATAAAAAAATTCTATAACCAGAAATAAGAATAAAAAAAACTCTTATTCGATATATTTTTTTCAAGGGTTTGATGCAACCCTTCCGATGAGTAGTCAATGCGAGAAAACACACACACACGTAACACAAAGCAACATACACGCGCGCGTGCAATACATGCACGCGAGTACATACAAAAAAAAGATATTAGAGTAGTTATAAATTTTCGACAAATTCCGATTTGATCGGCTTATATTATAATCTATCGAAAATAATTACCGTTCATCTGCCAGGCGTCCAATCTGCTTTCCCAGACGACAATGAACCAAGTAGTATCTCCGTTTCTGTCGGGATGGGACAGCAAGATGGGATAATATATCTTATGGATATTCATTGGCCCTTCCACCTGATATTACTTGATTAACACTAACATGTACTAACGTTTTTTTTTATACATATATATATATATACTAATGTGCTTCAAGCATGTTCTATTAATACTTCTTTCTCCCCTTTATGTAAAGAAAAGGTAACGCTTAAATAATAATCAGAATGTTTCGCATTAACCGCCTCTTCGTTGAAGTAAGAGAAAAAGTCGCGTTCGTCGTTCAAGCCTAGTTAAGAAAATTGTGTTTGTGCGATGCGATCGGTACATCGTGAGGGGAAAGATACGTGCAACTTTCTATCGCGCATCGTCTTTGTATGCGCTATTTATTTGCTATTATTAATATATATCTCTAGTAGGGGATATACTCTACTCGTTCAAGCTGGTTCTTTCTCGGTACTAACACAAATCTGACGAAGGAAAAAAAGCCATCACGATGCACGGTGTGTTTCGTACTGTACGATGTTTCGTAGCTGAAATTAAATTCGACCGCCATTAGTTGTATGAGTATGTTCGAAACGTTCGACTCTTGCGATTCAGACGCAGAAGGGACTCGATTTTTTCTAGTATAGTGTTTTAGCTAATTCCATCTTTCGTGAATGAGAAATCTATGTATTTACGATATATAATATATGTACACATATACTATATTTTTTCTGTTTGTTTGTCACTCAACATCGTCGCGATTATATCGTGTATCGAAGGGGGTGTGTGTTCTGTATAAGCGCCATTCTCTCTCATTAGCAGTAGCAGCGCAGGTTTTTTAATCAGTTATCATAACACGATTTTATACACACTGCACGATAAAGATGAAGTTATTAAAAAGAAGCATAATCGATCCGCGAGAAAATTAATTCATTAACGGCCAATGTCCCACCTCTGGGATTAAAATCGTACGAGAATACTAGAATACTTTTTGTAATAAATGATCTCTTTGTAAACTGTTCAGCAAGCAATCTTCACGGATGTTGATGTTCTCTTCAAGGAAAATCATGTATCGTCGAGAAGAATAATCATTAAATAAAAGAGGGAGACAATTGTGGCTTATTATGATATAAATTCTTTATATTGTAATTTTAAAATATAAATATATGGCCTTTAATGAGTTAAATGATAAGAATAAAAATGCACTTAAAAAAATTGCGTATTTTTCGCGGAAACAGCGGAGAATATTAGGATTGATCACAAATTGTCGATCGTTCTATATATAAATAAATATATATATACATCATACACACACAACTGTTATAATAAATCTGTTATTTAAGCTTGAAGCCGTAACCTGATACCTGTAACGTGCCGTTTTGCTCTGTTTCCTCCCTAAATATTGACACCTTATCGATGGATGACATAATGATATTGCATAATGATAGTGTTATCTGTTACGAATGACAAAAAAGTATTGCGTGCGGGTAATAGCACGCACATTCGACCGCAATCTTGCTGCTCTCTATAAATATGCGACCAATATGCAGGACACTCGTGTGCCATAAAATTAATGAAAATGAAACTAATCTTTATTTTGTAGTTTGTAGCAATCAGTGCTATGTAACTCCCTCGATAAGGCTTTAAGCTCGATGTGATTCTTGCGTTGAACGTATTCTGGAGAAGAAGATTAACATTCGACATTCTGCGTTAGTACAAGAGCACTATTGTATTAAGATCGTGATGCTTAAAAGCATTTGTTTTGCCGTCTTCGATATACAACATAATACATTTCGCACGATTAAGGATCTTCGCAGCTTCCTCGAACGAACATTCGCATCGATTAGAGCTATAGTTTTCTTTTATTCATTGAGATTAAGAGGAGCGAAAGGAGGAAAAGGAAATTTGAGTGCTTAAGGGAACATGATATGTTCAATGCTTTACTCAGACTTCCTCGTACTTGCGCTTTGCATGTTTGCGTTTATCTCCCGATATTTTATACAATCGATTTCGTCTGTGTGATATCGAAGATCTTTAATCAGAGTTACTGTAAAACCGTTGTGTGATGTGTAACCACCGTGTGCATTCTCTATGTGAATTCTTCGTTGTCACGAGCAATACTGTGTTGTTTCACATTTATTTTTGTATTGCGTGCAAGCACGATTCCTCTCGATTAACAAGAATCTCTTTATTGTATGCGAGACGCGCCAACGCGTGGTGTGCCATGACGGTGGTGATCGTTGATGATTTTCAAGCGCGAGCTCCCGTTAAAAGCTCGCGGGACACCCGCGAGGACGCCCGACCAAAAAGGAAAACGCGGAAAAGAAATGTCTCTCCTAAGAGGAAAATTCATGATTCTAGTTAGAAATTCCGAATTGCACCGAGAAGTGTCTGGATAAAATAAATCTAGTCTTTTGTAAACAATGAACACAAGATAATATATATTTTGAAAGTTATGTGCTAGAGACGTCTCGATGCGTAGATAGAGAGGACAATATTATATTATTGTGTCATATTCTACTCTAACTGAAAGTAATGGGATACACAATGTAAAGTTAGTGCGCATATTTTTAATAAATGGATTACAAAATTACGTCCCCCCTTGTCTGGCCACCGATTATTCGTTCCTGATCAATCACGCGGCGAGGGCAACTAAATAAAATCGTAGAGAGATGCCTTTGTCTTTCTGTTTATTACAACGCACTCAAAGCTTATCAGAGTCGGCAAGAGGCAGTCCCAATGGTTTCCTTGCGCGTATCAGTTGTGTGCTGTGCAAATATTTCTTCAATGTATGGCGGGCTAAAGAAGAAGACGGCTAAACTATTCATCAGTTTATTTGTGTGCAAGTCAGCCACAAGCGAAAGACGCGTCGATCGATTTCGCGAGTTCAACGACGAGACAGATCTTACGCACGAATCCGATAGAGCTAAACAATAGTTGTAGTTCTAGAAATCCGCAGTTCCTTTGCATCAGTGTCGTGCACGGCGAACGCGCTATCACGTCGTTCAGCTCGGAGTAGCTTCTGACATTCTCAGTAAAAGGCATAACTGTCACAATTTACATAATCCAAAAAATAAAATAACAAAACAAGTCCATCAAAAGATTATCGTATATCGTGTACATATAATAAAACGTAGAGTAAAGCGCACGGTAAAGCTAAGAAATTGCAGTCTCAACAGTATTACGTGTTAAGGGGGGAGCCTGCTTTAGAACGCTGAAAATAAGGTATATTTTACGAATTGTTTTTGGAGAAACTATACAGCGGATCATTATAAAACTTTGATGCATTTATTGGTACATGTTTAAAGATAAAAAAAATTATTTTTTGATTTGAATATATCGCTTGTAGAGGTCGTCCTGGAGAAATCTTAGTGCAGCCGCGTCGCCGGCATTGCAAATTGGTGAGCATTCTCCTGCCTCCAAATTTCGTCTAAACTGAAAAATTGAAATATCTTCTCGTTATTTATGAATTCCCATCGTCGATGAACCAAAGAGAGAAGAAAAAAGTTGAAAAGTGCCAAAATGGTGGAGCTTCGAACACAAAAGTACGATTTTTAGGCAAAGTTTTTGAACTTTTTCATGCAAAAATAATTGTTCAACTTAATGTTTTTATGAATATTAAAGGTTCATCGACGATGGGAATTCATAAATAACGAGAAAATATTTCAATTTTTCAGTTTGGATGAAATTTGGAGGCAGGAGAATGCCCACCAATTTACAATGCCTCCAGGACGACCTCTACAGGCGATATATTCAAATCAAAAAATAATTTTTTTATCTTTAAACATGTACTAATAAATGCATCAAAGTTTTATAATGATCCGCTGTATAGTTTCTCCAAAAACAATTCGTAAAATTATACCTTATTTTCAACGTTCTGAAGCAGGCTCCCCCCTTAACGCGTTTCGAGCGGTGGCATTAAGGGGGGAGCCTGCTTTAGAACGCTGAAAATAAGGTATATTTTACGAATTGTTTTTGGAGAAACTATACAGCGGATTATTATAAAAATTTGATGCATTTATTAGTACATGTTTAAAGATAACAAAAATTATTTTTTTATTTGAATATATCGCTCGTAGAGGTCGTCCTGGAGAAATCTTAGTGCAGCCGCGTCGCCGGCATTGCAAATTGGTGAGCATTCTCCTGCCTCCAAATTTCGTCTAAACTGAAAAATTGAAATATCTTCTCGTTATTTATGAATTCCCATCGTCGATGAACCAAAGAGAGAAGAAAAAAGTTGAAAAGTGCCAAAATGGTGGAGCTTCGAACACAAAAGTACGATTTTTAGGCAAAGTTTTTGAACTTTTTCATGCAAAAATAATTGTTCAACTTAATGTTTTTATGAATATTAAAGGTTCATCGACGATGGGAATTCATAAATAACGAGAAAATATTTCAATTTTTCAGTTTGGATGAAATTTGGAGGCAGGAGAATGCCCACCAATTTACAATGCCTCCAGGACGACCTCTACAGGCGATATATTCAAATCAAAAAATAATTTTTGTTATCTTTAAACATGTACTAATAAATGCATCAAAGTTTTATAATGATCCGCTGTATAGTTTCTCCAAAAACAATTCGTAAAATTATACCTTATTTTCAACGTTCTGAAGCAGGCTCCCCCCTTAACGCGTTTCGAGCGGTGGCATTAAGGGGGGAGCCTGCTTTAGAACGCTGAAAATAAGGTATATTTTACGAATTGTTTTTGGAGAAACTATACAGCGGATTATTATAAAAATTTGATGCATTTATTAGTACATGTTTAAAGATAACAAAAATTATTTTTTTATTTGAATATATCGCTCGTAGAGGTCGTCCTGGAGAAATCTTAGTGCAGCCGCGTCGCCGGCATTGCAAATTGGTGAGCATTCTCCTGCCTCCAAATTTCGTCTAAACTGAAAAATTGAAATATCTTCTCGTTATTTATGAATTCCCATCGTCGATGAACCAAAGAGAGAAGAAAAAAGTTGAAAAGTGCCAAAATGGTGGAGCTTCGAACACAAAAGTACGATTTTTAGGCAAAGTTTTTGAACTTTTTCATGCAAAAATAATTGTTTAACTTAATGTTTTTATTAATATTAAAGGTTCATCGACGATGGGAATTCATAAATAACAAGAAAATATTTCAATTTTTCAGTTTGGATGAAATTTGGAGGCAGGAGAATGCCCACCAATTTACAATGCCTCCAGGACGACCTCTACAGGCGATATATTCAAATCAAAAAATAATTTTTGTTATCTTTAAACATGTACTAATAAATGCATCAAAGTTTTATAATGATCCGTTGTATAGTTTCTCCAAAAACAATTCGTAAAATTATACCTTATTTTCAACGTTCTAAAGCAGGCTCCCCCCTTAAGTGGACAAGTAAAAAAACTTAAAAATTCCCTTTTCGACTCTAGAAGACTACCGCGTTAGAGAAATAGACTGCAACTCATCAGCATGATCGTTTGTCTCAAGTTTCGTCTATGATCTTCATCCAACTTCTTCTTCAGCTAACGTGATCGCGCGTTCGCGTCTCAGCATCGCGCCTGAACTCGCTTAATCTTTTAAACACTAGCCGCTAGAAAGGCAGATCCGATTTTGATTCTCGTACTCGGCTCGATCTGCCTTCGAGGACGATGATCTGCTCGCTCGACCGGCGAACAGCAAGGACAGCATACATGCAATCGCAGTCGCAGCCTGGAAGATCAGCAGCTCTCCGCATCAAGTTTACGCGATTGCTCTCGTACGACTCGAAAAGGAGGTATAGATCGCTATGGCTACGAATCTTCCATCTTTCTCTTCGAAAATCTTTTGATCGCTATTTATCTCATATGTATGGTATATCAGCGCAGTGGTCCCGCCAACCTCGGTTACTCTCGGTCCAGTCGCTAAAATTCAATCGCAATCAAGCGACGCCGTTTTTCAAGGAACACGTATTCACCGGGATGTGCTCGTCGCTTCAACCGAGAATCTGATTTTTGTCTTCAGAGAATACTTCATTCCAATTTTAGTTCGAGCAGCTGATGGCCTAAGATCAAGCGTTCTTGCATTAATGCGTCAATGATCACGTTATCCAAATTGAACTGAAGCTTGATTTCTTCAATTGAAGAAATTGAAGTTTGAGAATTAAATGTACTCGCGTATTTATTCTTTTACCGGTCTCTCCGTTTAGATAAAATTTATAAAGTGCAGAATCAATGCACGATCGTCCTCGTTATTTTTGTACGGATGCGGGCATCGAGCCGAGAGCTCCGAGCCGGCGCAGATACTAAGACAATTACAAGGAGGTTTGGACAACCATCACACACATTTTAATCTTTATTGTAATAGATTGTATTAGCTTTCATCGCATACTTTTTTTTTTCTTTAAACAAAAAGTGTCACGCGCAGAGATTAAGATCTCTTTGACGGCGCTGGCCGTTCGCCTTTTCTGTCTCTTTCTCTCTCTTTTCTTTCTCTCTCACCCCTCACACACTTGCTTCCTCTTTACGCATAATGAGCTGATCGACATATGTCACAGAACATACTATCGTTTTGCATACCAGCCGAGACGTATAACAACATTCGACATAGACTACAACAATAACAACACTCTTGCGAATTCGCTCAATCTCGCACGCACGCACGCACAGACACACATACATTTCCGCACGCGTTTATCCCACTCGTTATCATTCGTTCGAAATACAATTTGCAGATGCTATCAAGTACAGGACATGCACAATACCGGCGTTTTGATCAACGGCGTGACAGTAAGATCGGGCACAGTTTTCATCACGTTGTATTCATTGACATCAACCTCGCTCCCTCTCTTTCCGCATTCAATATATTTATATAGTATCTTTACACAGTCTGCTTCCCGTTTCCTTCCTATCCTCCTCGAATTGTTTAATTGGACTGAAAAATTCGCCAATAATTCGCTTTCCCCTTATCCCCATCATCATTTCTGTCTATCTCTCCTTCCGGTTTCCGTTATATTTCCTATATACAATTAAATTTCTTTAGGATATTAGTAAATAATAGTTAGCATCTAACTACATCGTAAACGATTTAATATTGATTTTTTCTCCTTAGACACTACGGTGCTAATTATAATTTTTTTTACTCATTACTTATATCACATTGTTCATGTACAGATTATTCATCCCCCTCAATGTTGCCTATTATATTACTTTTAGTCTCCCTCCGTCGTGAAGCATTTCGGCCGATTCGGCGATGCTCTTCGCCGAGATTATTTACATGAGGCTGTTGCATCGCTTAAATAATTATCGACAGCGATCTCAGTTACGGTCAAACGCAAGAGACGCGAGACGTCGTTTCTGCGACAATTCTCGCCTTTGATCACATTTCTTTTTTTTTTCAGATTTCTCCACTCTAACTCCATTCTAATAGTCCCACTCGCAGCTATGCACCGTTTGCATACGCCACACAAAAATTGTACAGTACGCTCCATACAGTTTACATCCATTGTACGACTTGAGGTTTCGCCGAGTGAAAGCTTTCATTGAAAATAATTCAACAGAACTTTATTGACTAGTACCTCTAATCGAATTTGCGTTCGGTTTTCCATCCCCTTACATATATTATAAATTGAATTTTTCTTTGCATTCTTTGTTTAAGAAACACAAATCGCGATGGTCCATACGACAATGGATAATTGAATTTTGCACTATAATCGATTTCCCATTACAAAAGGTATAACAGTACCGATTTTACATAGAACCGATGCGAATGAAGGACACAATTCTAAGAAGATTGAAAGCTACCCAAGAATATTTTTTTTAAATGATATATACAGTAAATCGTACAAGCTACAGACGAATTTTCATCATGTCGAATTTCTCTGTCAGTGAAAGAAGAATACTCGTCTGGATTAGATAGCGGTGTCGGTTAAGTCATAAATAGACATTACTTGGTAATCGGTTAGAGCGCGCTCACCTACATCTCAATTTAAACCATTGATCGTATCACTTGATTAAATAATTTAAATGTCATAAAACAAAATACGCGCACATGTATGTACACAGGTATAAGCAACAGTAACACTAATATACACAAATGAGAGTTGGTATCCTGAGACAGCGAGATCGTCAACAACCGCGTATTCAAAAATCTACAATGGACTATGGGCTGACTATGTATCACGTGCCGAGCCACGATCAGAAAGTATTTTATCAAATGCTATGGACTGTGAATCAATTATTATTAGACAACGTTCACAAATGGATTCTTTATTCCGTTAATTACTGTTGACGATCCCGCCTCGAGACACCAAATGGAAGCGTAAAGTATGATCTTACAAGAGCGAATAAAGCCTTTACGTACATGCAGAAAACGGTGAAGGATAGTAACGATAATTGCGTAAGTGCAATCGTTCCGGCGTTTTGCAGGGACAGTTGCGAGCGATTATCGTTATCTCCTTTAAGTTTGAGTCCTTTTAGATTGCATACAAGAATCGTGTGTCTCGCAAAGAAATATATATATACAAAAAAGATAGGACGCTATAGTACGCACGTATGCACGATGACAGAGATAAATCATGATTATGAATGTAGAAACGCGTTTCTAAATTTCCCCCTCCGTACGACGAAATCAGCCCGATGAAATTAATATGCTCGCAGCGCGCGTTACAATTATGCGTTTGTAAAGAGCACAAAATAGCGATTTATCTAACGTGTATACATATATAATAAATACAGAGGAATAAATACTTAAGTGTATCATTATAAACCTATGCTACTTCCTGCCATTGTTTTCTAAATAATTTCCGTTCTTACTACCGACGCAACAAAAACTTCGTTTTATGACTGAATCGTCGAAACTAAACAGACAGATCTCAATACAGAGTTCAACATCCGTTCTCCACAGCCACTATATAATGGGTTTAAGGACTCATATAACTCATTGTTAATCTTCGTCGGATAATTCACGAGATAATCAAATACAAAATTCGTCCTCTGCTTTTTTCCGATGCAACACTTTAATTTTTAAAGATTCTATTTTTAAAGTCTTTAAAAGTTTAAAGTCCATCGCTATCCGTTTTCCTCGTACTTCTCTTCAATCGCAATAAAGTATAATGGCATCTGTCTATCTCATGCGTCAAGTAATTTAAAAGTTATGCAAAAAGAAAGATATACATATATATATATATGTGTGTGTGTGTATATATTTTCTATTGCAAGTCAAAACGTCTGTTCTTATTTCTCATTTGCAAGGAAAAATTCAATTGGCTGAAGGACATTCAAAATCCTCCGAGTAACATAAAACGCTTTAAAAGGGAATTTGTAAAAGTGTGCATAATTTGAAAGAACTACTAATCGAAAATATAACGAAATAATGATCCAAGTAGCACGTATTACGAGAAAGTGACTTCGTTAATCAAGATAAGATAACGACTATTACATTCAACTGGGATTTTAAAGTCAAAATCAGTCAAACGAATAATCCGTTCTGTTGAACGAGCGAATTCTTGAACTGGTTCGTCATTGCGCGCTGCATCGTGGAGATCTTGAAAACATCAATTCGTCAACGTGCTGCGATACGAAAGCGTTTTCATTCTCGAGAAAGCTATTCAGACTTAAGTGACTTAAATGAATCATTTAAATTTTATATCCGAGTTTAAGATAAATTAACTTTCCTCTAATAAAATTAAGACACCGCATTTACTCGATCACGCGAATTGAGCAAGATCTTTCTCTGACGTTTCCTCAGTCGGTTCACTCTCACTCAGTCGGAAGAGCTCGAATTTAGTCCTTGGGGAGACACGAACAAAGTTTCGAGATACAAAACTACTTTCGATGTTCAGGAATAGTACAACCGACAAAGATTCCTCCGCGCAAAATTTGTTCATGACGGTGACTGCGTGTGTGACCTCGAGTTATTTACCACCTCGCTAATCTATCGTTATCTCACCTAAAAGTGACTCGTCGAGAGCCGACGCAAACGGTCAATTTATATATTACAGATAAATCAGAGACCTAAAAACTCCGAACATCCACCTTTTGATATTCCAGGTTAATTGCAATCAGGTTAATTTCGCTTTCCCGTGATTCTGTCAGACGGTCGAGTTCGTGGTTGATGGAGGTTGCGTACTGTTGGAGACTGTCGTCGATGCCGGCGTCGATGTTGTCGAGCTGACCACGACGACCGGTTTCACCAGAGTCGTGGTGTTAAGATACTGGGCGTTTACGAGGGGCATTTGTCCGACGGACTTGAGGATCGGGGTAGTAATCATCTTTCCCGCGAGGCTAGATGGTGCCAGGATGTGGGCAGTTACTTGATTGCCTTGAGATACTACGGTCATTGGCGTTACAATCGGAGTCAGGCCGGAGAGGGGTGCATGCTGACCGACGATGTGGGCTATACTCTCTGTGGACGGAGCACTCTGCATCATTGTCGAGCCCGGTTTACCCGCGGCGGTTTGAAGCGACACTCCCGCGTGACTTAACGTTAATCCTGCAATCATGAAATAGATGTCAGTCTTGTTTTCCCTGCTGCGTCATAGCAGTGCTCGAGTGAACATTTCATGACTTGTGCAGATAATCGCGCACCATTTGCCGGGAGTATATTCAGTTCTGCGCCACCGGGAAGTCTCGCCAGTTCTGAGCCGTTACTTCCAACCAGCGTTACGCCGCCGACCATCTTGTGCGTAGTCTGCGCGTCTGCCGTCCTTATCCTCGTTTGGGCATCTGCAACCAGCGGGTACAGCCTTTAGCTTACAAATCTGAGAACGATCGTTTATTCCGTCTGCTTCGCAAAAGAGATTTAGAACATCTCCAAGATGTAAGTTTGAAGAAAGTATCGCACGAGTAGTTTTCGAACGAAATCAAATCTGAAATTTATACGCAAAAACTCGCACTACTTACTCGACACGTTCAGCGCAGGAGAGTGCGTTGCGAGCACCAACGGTCGGCCTTCGTTCCCCGAGTGCACGAAAGTAACTGGCCTGACGTCACTCGCGGACGACTGCACCGCCAGGGCCAGCGGCCTGTCGTTGTTGGACAGATTCGAGTGCACGAACGTGACTCTGTTGTCGTTGGCTGTGGACGAGTGAACGACCAGTGCCACAGGTCTTGGCTCGTTTCCAGTGTTCGATTGTACGGCGATCAGCGGCGGCCTGGATTGGTCCGAAGAGTTTTGCACTGCTAACGTCAACGGCCTGGATTCATTGTTGCCAGCCGCGTGGGTAACCAAGAGTTGCCGCGTGTCACCCGGGATCACCCTGAGACCCGGCCCGATGTGCTGCAAAGTCGGCACGATAGTCGCGAGACCCTGAGTCGTGTTCAACATCTGGGCGCTGATCGGTAAGTGCAGCTGATGCGGTTGCTGCACTATACTCGTAGTGGGTGTGGTGACTTTCTCCTGAAATAAATATTGCTATTTTGTGTTTTAACTTAAAAATATTAGAAAGATGAAAGGAAGTAATAGGTAAATAAAATTGTAAGAGAAAAATGTCTCGCATATGTAAAGCCGCTTCCAGTACTAATCTGTAAGAGGTTCTGCAAGATACGCGATGGTTTGCTCTGGCATCGCCTTATTGCAAAATCGCAATATTTGCGATCTCGCCTTGGATACGATGCTAAGGTCATCTGATTTATTGTATTTACTTCGGGCAGAGAAATGTACCTGTGCCGGAGGTGGAATGCTGGAAGCGGGTGTTGTGCCGGCGACCGGCGTCACAGGCGGACTTTCCCTGGAACCCCGTGTAAGATTCAGATCTTGCGTTTGGCAAACGACACCCGTGCTCGCGGTTTGATTATGGATATTGGAAGTCGTGCTAGTGGACTGCAGCGCTTGCGGGGAGCTAGCTGTCGCCACGCTGTTCAAGCTGCTTGTGCTGCTGTACCTCGTACCACCTCGTGGAAGTCCGGTAACGTCGACTTCCGTGTTCTCTGAAATTCCAATAAAAAAATGCCATCCTTCGAAATAAAATAACAAGGCTGATTCACTTATGGACGATTCTTCGCAACAGGATTTATTTATGACTTTTGTCTTTTAATATTACGAGTATCTCACCATTTTTGACAGCCGTCCCATCCAGTCCTGAGCATTCTATTAGAAGAGCGTTAATGTCAATATGATCCCAAGTCGCACTGAGTTCCTTCTTTAGTGCTACCAATCTCTGCTGGGCCGCGATCTTCTCCCTCGCGAGCCTCTCCATCTCATGCTCGTAATCTCGCTCTTTTTTCCTTAGTGTCTGCAAAGTGCAAAGGAGATATATGTTATACTATTGAATGCAAATTATCTTTGTACCAAATTATTATAGTGTCGCCAAGTGGACATTTACAAAAGTATTATAGGTATACGTTTTGTATTGTGAGGACGTACCTGTATATATTTGTTCGCTGCATGAAGAATGGAGAGATTTGAAGACTTCTTTTCATCTTGCGACGGTAGCTGCCTCTTCAAAAGTTCAAAACATTCTTTGAGATGGGCTCTGCGATTTTTTTCCAGCTTGTTGTGAACTTCTCTCGTACCAGATCGGATTACACACGGTCTATGGAGAAATAAAAATTATAAAAATATTCACTATTCTAGACGGATAAAAACATCGTTCTTCTCTTGCTTCACTCTTATTTCTCCTCTCCTTGACGATCCGAGTATTACAGTTTTACAGTCATGATACTTTTCGCTGCGCGTACGACACGACGGTCCGCGTATTATCGCACGATATTACGTATCGCACACGTGCTATTCACCCTGGACACGTGCACGGCTTAAATGGGTGTAGCAAAATAGCGTCGGCGACGGTGTCGTTTGTGCACCGAGAGAGTGGAGAGGAGAGAAGATGAAGCGCGAACACGTGAAGCAACAGGCTGACATATCGACTGGCGGCCGAGTGTATTAGTGCTGACATGTAAGTACGTGATATGTTCATTAAAGACAGGCATTATCGCATTTTAGACAAATCTGGATGCAACAAGAGCAATGAGGCTAAAAGAACGATTTTTCGTTTATTCTCCAACGAATCGTATTCTCGCAAAATGGTTCAATGGACGATTTTGTGAGATTTGTAAAGCTTACTTATTTTATGGATAGAATTGAAAAGAGAACTTACGCGGTCCGATGCTTCTTATTGTCGTGGCTCGTTTCGACGACGAGATTGCTAGCATTCTGCTGAGATTGATTCGGATTATGATTCTCCGCGTAATGATTGTGTGTACTGTGATGATCGCTGTGAGGGTGATGCTGCTGCTGTTGCTGCTGCGGCTGTTGCGAGTGATGATGATGATGATGGTGAGATGTGGAATGGATCGCAGTCAACTGGACAGGATTCGTGCCGGTTGAAGACGACGTGATTCGCGTGCTAGAAACCACGGAATTTCCCCGAGACGCACTTGATTGATTCGTCCTGTTGTTTTCCAACGGCTCTTCCTCTGTAACATCGTCAGAATTATACTTGACTCAATCGGTAAATTACAATTCAAAAGCTATTATCAATTTTCATCCTAAACTAGTTGCTAATACCAATCAAGATCATTTATCCAAAAAATGAAGAAAGACGTACTGGTTTCAATAATAAAGTACTATAGTATAATATCATTACATAGAAACTCTTCGAGACGAAACAGTACAAGAGCCAAGATTTCATAGCGGTGGTTTTATCGTACCACCCTGAAAGTTTCATTCTGAATACAGACACATTCACGGGGACGTTACGATTCCTGGCGTTCCATGGTGCGGACGAACAAAACCCCGGCGGCTTCTCATTCTATTCTACGCTCGAATCTGAATGACCGCGCTTTCGTCTAAGATTAGCAGGTATCTTCTGTGGCGATGGCTTTTGAAGTCAACCCCCTTTAAAAGCTTTTATTTTTTCTACGGAACGTTCTATAATCCATACTTCGAAATCGTTCCAGCAACTCGCCTAAGTGACTTCGCAGCACGATGATAGATATTATTCCGAGAGAAAGAAAAGCGCTGCTACCTCAGAAGCTATTCTATCCACTGGTCGCAGCGCGATAAATTAGCACAGCACGTGTACGCACCATGTAACTAACTCATTCATGCACCAGTCGACTTGGCAGCGGCCTGTCGCATAGCTCGTCGCTTCCTAAATCTATTCCTGACGCTGAAAGACAGGGTATGGTACACACGCACTCCGCGAGAAGAAGCAACGACAGGATTGCGCGCGCGACCCCGCACCTCATGTACGCGGCTGTTCATTAAGGGGGGAGCCTGCTTTAGAACGTTGAAAATAAGGTATAATTTTATGAATTTTTTTGGAGAAACTATACAGCGGATCATTATAAAACTTTGATGCATTTATTAGTACATGTTTAAAGATAACAAAAATTATTTTTTGATTTGAATATATCGCCTGTAGAAGTCGTCCTGGAGGCATTGTAAATTGGTGGGCATTCTCCTGCCTCCAAATTTCATCCAAACTGAAAAATTGAAATATCTTCTCGTTATTTATGAATTCCCATCGTCGATAAACCAAAGAGAGAAGAAAAAAGTTGAAAAGTGCCAAAATGGTGGAGCTTGGAACACAAAAGTACGATTTTTAGACAAAGTTTTTGAACTTTTTCATGCAAAAATAATTGTTCAACTTAATGTTTTTATGAATATTAAAGGTTCATCGACGATGGGAATTCATAAATAACGAGAAGATATTTCAATTTTTCAGTTTGGATGAAATTTGGAGGCAGGAGAATGCTCACCAATTTACAATGCCTCCAGGACGAGCTCTACAGGCGATATATTCAAATAAAAAAATAATTTTTGTTATCTTTAAACATGTACTAATAAATGCATCAAAGTTTTATAATGATCCGCTGTATAGTTTCTCCAAAAACAATTCGTAAAATATACCTTATTTTCAGCGTTCTAAAGCAGGCTCCCCCCTTAATTAACTCCAAGAATGTGTCGCTCACACACATTTTGCACAATTTTAGATTCAAAGCCGAAAAATGTACACGACATTCCTTTAATTCTCCGGATACAGGAGATATATATTCAATCTTTCGCAGTACCCTACAATTGACGAGTCCACGTGATGAAAGAAGCAATTCGGCAATACATTTCGTGTTCGACGTATTTGCATTTTGTCGGTCGAACCACAGAGTAATTTTCCTTTCAAATGATATGCCAACGGGCTGAGACTTTTTGAGCGCACGGTAGTTTATTCGGTAGTTTATTCGATGCGAAGAATGTATAATGTATGCTAGGGATAATACGAGAACCGCACGAAATCTAAGCGCGCATTCAAAGCGAGCGAGCACTGGTGTCACATCGGCTTTTCCGAAGCGGGAATGTTGCTAGAAGAGAGTGGCAAACGATGTGCGACAAGCGATTAAAGTTTACTCGTACCACGTGTATAAATCTTTCGAACGAGCTATAAAATTCACTGTAAAATGCTCGATGACGCGGAGCGCTAAGAGAAACGTTTTTAGACACTGGAGCGATCGGTCGATCATCGCAGGATAAGATTTCAATAGACTGCTACCCGTTAGAACTTTGTGAAACAATTCAGAATCTCGATAGTCGACTAAATCTTCGATGCGAAATTTGATTTCGCGGGATGATCTTATTTCATTCTTGAAACAGCGGGTAGTCTGAAGAATCTTGTTTCCACGGCTACTATCTCCGACTACGAGATCTTCCGAAGCCTACAGCTCGTACTTTATCGTTACATGGTTTAATTATCAGTGTTTAGATTAATTTAAATAATGTAATTATTTAATTTTAATATTAATTTAAATAATTTAATTTAATCTTGCAAGCTAATGTCTCTCTTAATTTCACGAAAACGTTGATTCGGATGAAAAATCAGAATCCAACGTTTTTTAGATGCACGAAGAGAGTGATCTCACCGAGCAAGTAGTGTCGGATCCATTTTTTCTTCGGTGGAGGCGGCATCCAGTCTTGTCGCGGCGGTTCCCCGCCGTTGATGATGTCTATTATATCGACAACCCTCGTCGGCGTTGGCAGGCTATTCGCGTCCGTCAAGCCACTCACGCTGTTGTTGTTCGTCTCGTCGACGACGCCGATGACGCCGACATCGACGACGGCGTCACGCACGCTTAGATTCACGCGCGACTGCATTACTGGCGACGTAACTTCATCCGGTAGCAGAACACCCATCATTTCCCCGAAAAACCGATGACCGAAGCGTGCGTGTGACTGAGACTTCCTTTTCCTTCCAGTTTTCCTTTCACTTTGACAAAATCGATCAACTGGGACAGATTTATATTCGCCTCTCCGCAGCCGTGTATCGCGAACGTAACGTCGTCTCCATCGTCGCCGCCGTCGTCGCCGTCGTTGTCACCGTCTCCGAGCACCGAGCAAGCCGCGCCGAGAAACGGTCGCAAGAATGCGAAACGCGCGGCGAGGAGAGAGGTCCAACCGCGGTGGAGAAGGGAGGATCCGGTGACGAGGACCGACGACGGCGAGGCCGCTACAAAAAATCCAGAATTTCGAAACGCGCTCGCCGCGGGATGGCGGGTTCGCTCCGGCGATTCCGCTGAGATTTACGTCGCGGTCGCTCGTCCGCTTCGTGCCACGGAGCCGATCTTCGAGGGGGCATTCTTCGCTGCGGATCTCTCGACCGAAATTCTGTTCACGTGACAGCACGTCGTTGCGGTACTCCTACGTTTCTCAGCGCAATGGTGTTCGAAACTGCGATACTTAACGCAACTAACGGTCGAGAAACAGTTTGTACGTTGCTCAGCAGATCACGGCAAGGGAAGCTCACGGCTGCGTCGCCGCCCGCACTTGTCGCTCTATTCTAATTAACGACGTACACCCTGACTCGTAATCCTGAGAGACGCACGCACACACGCGTGCATGCAAATCGATGAAACGTGCCGGCCGATCAGCTGTTCCCGACGCAGCATAGCCGGATTTGGCAATTGCGACGGGCTCCGGTCACCGATCCGGGCACCGATCATCGATCGATCGAGCGCAGGCAGGCGAGCGGGACTCCACGTACCGGCGTGAGTCGCGGGTGCCGACTGAGGCTTAGAACTTAAGTGCTACCGCCGCCAACCTGAGGATGACGTCTCCGTGTTTCCCTTCTCGTTAGACAGCGGCGGCGGCGACGGCGATTCCTCTCCTATCCCTTCCGCCGTGACAAATGCCTCCAAGTTATTACTCTGACGCGGCCACTCCGTCCTTATCGCGCGAAAGGGAATCGCCCTCCTCCACGACGGCGCACAGTGGGGCCGCAAGACACGCGTTGTTTCACAAATGTCTACAGCCCTTGTTTTTCAACCAATTTTGACGTTTGTTTTTTAAAAATGATCGTCTTGAGATTTGCAAGAGATCCGTCGTGGCCAATTTTTAAACAAAAGCTTTAGAAATTAGTTATAAATATAAATGCAAGGACTTTTTCCTGAACCTAAACTTTGACCGCCGAACAATTGCATAAAATATATATAAATGGATTGATAAATGTTCTAGAGTATATGCGCGCGCGCATGTGTATGTTTGTAAAAAATGTAATAAAACGACCGTTTTTGTTTCCAAAAGTATTCACTTTCGGAATGTTCTTTTTTCCTCACTAAAGTTGCAAGAGATCCCTCGTGGCCGATTTCGTAATAATTTTTAGAAATTAGTAACAAATATAAATACAGAGACTTTTTTCTGAAAGTAAACTTTGATTGCCGAATGAAGGCGAGATCATTGCTTGATCCAGCGAGCGAGAGAAAGATCATTTATTCTTCTGATCAATAAATATATTATCAGATTCAATGCATAGACTATTAATTTCATCAGATCCGTACATATCCAACCTGCGACAGAAACCAGAAAAAACGAAGTTGATGATAGATCCAGACGCAAGGATTTATTGATTATTGACTGATAATATATTTATTGATCAGAAGAAACTTCTTCTGATCAATAAATATATTATCAGTCAATAATCAATAAATCCTTGCGTCTGGATCTATCATTAACTTCGTTTTTTGGAGTTAGTTTCAGGAAAAAGTCCTTGTATTTATATTTATAACTAATTTCTAAAGCTTTTGTTTAAAAATTGGCCACGACGGATCTCTTGCAAATCTCAAGACGATCATTTAAAAAAAAAAACGTCAAAATTGGTTGAAAAACAAGGGCTCTAGACATTTTTGAAACAATGCGTGTCTCGCGGCCCCGCTGTGCGGCGGCGGCGCGACACGTTGCCACTCGGGATCAAGCATGTCGAGTCGCACACGTTTTTCTAGCAAGAGCACACACGCACGCACACATGCACACACACACGCACGAACGCAACTTTTTTTTCTTGTGCGTTATACATTGATAGAACCCGCTGTATACGCGAGTATGGTAACGATTGATCAACGACATTCTCACCATCGATAACCAGCATTTTTTCTTCACAGAAGAGATCGTCCGCCTCGGCACGCTCTCGCTTGACCTTGGCACCTGCAAGCAGACATTATTTATCATGATAAAACGATCCCCAAGGATGACCACGTGATCAAGAAATTTTCGGGTTTTCCTCACGTCTCTTCACGCGCACCTGACAATCGCTATACCTACTCCCCCCTTCCCGTCCCTCAGGCACGATAAAAATATCGACGCGAGTGTGTGCGGCAAACCGTGCAACGCAGGATTATCTTTGTATCGTGCTTCGTGCACCCAGTGCCGCGTCTCTTTCCCCATTTGTTCCCCTAGGCTTCCTGGACCACGCATCGTGAAGATGGTCGGGTGAATCCACAGGTCGATACAGTATGAAAAATTAAAAGAAGCGTGTCTCCACGTGCTACATCGGAGGAAGAGAGGGGGCGGGAGGAGGGGGGGGGGCGAGACTGCACAGGTTGGGGAGAGAATCTCCTAGTCCTCCGGGTAACGTGACGGGTGGGGAGCGCGTGAAAGAGCACGCGAGCGAAGGGAGAGCTCCGAACCAGTCTGAACTTGCCGAGGTGGTGCTGTCTCGCTTCAATCTATTTACCCGCCGCCCCCTCTCAAACCCGCCGCGGAGCCGGCAACGTCGCAGATTGATCAGGACGCCACGCGGCCGGTCGCGCGCGGTGGGGATTTAGCCGGGGACAATGCGCATGCGTACTCCGGCAGTCAGCTCGGCCGCGTGCTCGCCGGTCACCGTCGAGCGCGTTCCGGACGCGTGCTCGGACTCTTTCGAAAGAATTGCCGCACGAAGAAATTCATGTAAACCTATGTATCTCCGATCGTCCTACAACGCGTACAATTAGCCGGTGAACGAGGCATTGAAATTATACAATTATTTCGTTCGAACTTCGTCGTCTACCTCATCACGCTTCACCGATTCGAATCCGAATAATTGGCACAACTTGAACTTCGCTGCTGAGAAAAATTGTCACCAACTCAATACGCAGAAAATGACAGCACAAGTTTTCAAGGGACATTTTTTAAGGTGGCATCTTGTGACAGCGAGATCACTCACTGACACACACAGGCAATGAACGAAAGATTAAAAAAATCGAACGATTAAAAAAATCGAACGATTAAAAAAATCGAACGATTAAAAAAATCGAACGATTAAAAAAATCGAAAGATTAAAAAAATCGAAAGATTAAAAAAATCGAACGATTAAAAAAATCGAACGATTAAAAAAATCGAACGATTAAAAAAATCGAAAGATTAAAAAAATCGAAAGATTAAAAAAATCGAACGATTAAAAAAATCGAACGATTAAAAAAATCGAAAGATTAAAAAAATCGAACGATTAAAAAAATCGAACGATTAAAAAAATTTAGTACAATGGGACGTTTCGTTTCAGAGAGATCAATTGTGCAAGCAAGGAAGCGACGTCGCAAGTCACATAATTCCTCACTCGTGGATACAGTCTACGTGCAGCACGGCGTAAAATACGGGGAGATGACAGTCGCGTTGCGACATATAAAGTGGAATTGCATCCTTCAACCGCGTTCACGATAGACAGTCTTAAATGGTCGTTTAACACACATTGCCCGTTATATCAGGTATAATCACGCACCGTCGTGCAGCACGCGTACCACGATAACAGGCCGGATGTATGGAGATAGAGAGCGAATTACGGCGTTCAAATCATCCACATTACGATCGAGGTCGTGCGCGCGCGAGCGGCACTCGCGAAACTTTTCCATCTCGTGAGGGGCGCTACCGTAACGAGTTTATCGCGCGACGACACGACGTAATCTACGAAACATAAAACAGAGACTTGAAATGGAAGAAATAAAACAAAAATAAAAAGGTTGAAATCAAAATCGTCGAGATTTTTATAGCGAGGTCCCAGCAGACGCCGTTAAACAATTCTCGGGATTAATTCATCGATAGCTTTCGGAAAATCTCGAGTCGCTCATCTTCGCTTGCAACCATGACTCGTATCTCGATTTCAATTGTTACAAAAAAGCGCGCGAAAAATTGCGCTGTGCAGATGATGGAAAAGTCTTGCGCGAAACAACAGTAAAGAATATAATAATAAGGAAAGGACTATGTAACGATACGACAAGGATACCCAAACACTTGTGTTGAACATCATACTGTAAATCAGAGTAATCAGAGTCAATATATACGTGTATCAAATCCCAAGCAGCACACATTGATTTCGAAACCGTTTCATAAACGTTTTGCCGTAACGTTTCATAACCATTTTTTTGAAACGTTTATTTAGGAGAAAAATGTCCAACGAAAAAACGTTTCGGCAAAAAAACGTTTCAGAAACCATCAGAAAAATATTTATCAATTCTATATATCAGTGCCTCAAAGATAGACAGAGTTAAGTCACATTTTTGTAAAAAACTACATTTTTATATTTTATGAATTACTCTCTAAATTTCATGTAGTGGAATCTCACTCTTTTGAAATATCACTTCAAGTAATAGTGATCTCAAAAGTTTCAAAAGAAAAGAAGAAGAAAAGAGTATTGGATCGGTTTTCCGGATGGTTATTCATAAGGTGATAACACAAATGTTACTTGCGAGAACGTCACATCTGGCCTGGCCATCTATCGGTCGCTTGGTGAATCAGAGGTGGGAATCACACACACTTGTGTTGATTTTTGTCTCTTGTTCCATAATCGAGTACATTGAAACGTATGATGTAAAAATAATTAATACTCGCAAAGTAAGTAGAAATTACTATTTTTTCTATATTAATTATATAATTTCAAATCAATTTAATAAAACACATTTTTCGTTTCTGTGGAAAGGTGAAAAATACGTTTTTAAAATTGAGGTCTAAAAACGGTTTCTATTTAAACCGTTTCTTAAATGGTACTTTATGTTTCTTAGACATTAGATACGTCTAAGAAACATATATTAGGCTAACATGCGCTGCCTGGGATGTAATTGTTTAACCACGAAGACGAGAGACAACATGAAATGAGAAGACACCCAGTGTCAGCACGAAAAGAGAGAGGGCGAGAGGAAGAAGAAGACGAAGAGAGAGAGAGAGAGAGAGAGAGAGAGAGAGAGAGAGAGAGAGAGAGAGAGAGAGAGAGAGAGAGAGAGAGAGAGAGAGCACCTAACGGCCGCGCGCACGAGTAGATGGCGTACTCGTGAATGAAGCGCGAGTGGCAGTTGCGCCGTAGTTTCCAGAGTCAGTGACCGGGTTGCCTCCCTCCCTTCTTGCAAGTGAACACGCGCGGTACCCCGAGTTTACTTCCACCAATCCTCTCCGCTCGCCCCTCTGCATTTCTCGGTCGCTTCACCTTTCCCTCCCTGTTGCCCATGACGATTGGACCTCGACGTGGATACCCTTACGGCATTTCTCCATCTCCCACCCAATTCGTCAGACTTCCGCCACTCTCCGAGATTTTCCGTCCCCCGTCCCGGCTGACCCTCCCCCCTTCCTCCACCCATCTCCTCTCTCTTTTTTTCTTTCTTTTTTTCCCTCTCCTTCGTCCTTCCTATGCAAGTAGCGTGAGCGCGTGCAAGTCGATTTTGTCACGAGTGTGCGAAAAAACGTCATATTAATCTAATTTTTTATCCTCTCTGCTTTCCTTTCCTTCACTTGATTTCCTAGCCCTTTGTCCTTTTTCACAGTTCCCTTAAGCGCTCTGCATCCGTGCATGTATCGACTTCAACCCTCGGACTAAATTTTCACAAAGATTGATCTGTGCAATTTTTTATATTACATTAATGTACTTATGTAATGTACTTATATTACATTAATGTACTTTATGTCTTTTTTTTTAGCAAGAGTCTTGTGCGGTATTCCCGAAAAAATTTTACAGTGAGTTTGAGAGCATGAAAGAGAAACAATACGAGGTCTAAACAGATCGGTACTGAGATTGATTGTCCCGAAGTATATCAAACAGTACGCTAGAGTCTCCTTACTTTCTCCAAGTATTCGAGACGGTTGAGAAGCACTGCCACGAGGTAAATCGTACCTAATTTGGAGGCGACGAACGCGTTGGTCATTGCACGCATTTTGCGTGCGTGCCAATGCCTCTCGGTCAAAGTAGACGCGATTATGGACGACAAAGTAATGCTATTGCTTCCTTTCGTTGTTCATCACGCGCGTATCACGCAGCGACATCCTGCCTGCTCCGCGGACTAGGAAGTCAGTCGAAAAGGTATTTACGTCAAATCGCATCTACGCGGAGCTTTCGTTCACCGCTAGAAAAAATTTCTGTATCTTCCTGAAGCGTAGCGCCTACCGTTGTTAACAAGTTACTCGCAACTTTCGCATTTGTGTTCCGTCCGCGTCGCAACGCAATGGAACGCAATGCCGCCGTCTTTTCATACATCGCGACGATGCGTCGTGAAAGGTCGTCGAGAAGCGGCGCATGATACTCACCACGTGGTGGCTCCGTAGAAGCATAAGTGTGATTGGAGTGGGGTGGTACAGACGCGAACGACTGTTGGTCGATGGAGGAGGAGGAGGAAGTGCTTGCGAGCCGCTCTCGCTTCTTCTCCTCCTGCTCGACATAGTAGGCCGCTTGTAGCAATGTTTCCAAGCTCATCCTGCGACCGGTATGCTGTTCCGTCACGGCAGACGTGGAGGGCAGGGGGAATCGGTGATGGTGGTGGTGGTGGTGCTGTTGCGCCGGCTCTCTGTGCTCACGAACGCTCGCCGAATGATCCTGCTGACTCCGTCGCATCGAACCGCCGGCGTTGCGGCGGCCGCCGACGCCGACGCCGCAGCCGCCGCCGGTTCCGGACGCCGGTGATAAATCGACAGGACTAAGTCGCAAACCTGGCCCCTGCCCTCGCCGTTCTTTCACTGCGTGACTTGCCGCGTATGACGATCTACGTACGAAGAAGTATATTGTTAGTAAAGTTAATGTAGATTTAAACAAAAGTAATGATACTATCTAACGACAATGCAGTAAAAAGTAGATAGTAAAATAGTTATAGAAATGACCAGTCACAGTCGGCTTCTTTTTTCACACTCTATTGATTAGTCATTTCTACATTTTATTCCCTGCCATCTTACTGCCATTGTAGAATGGCCTTAAGGGGATGCTGGAGCTGCTAGTGAACTTCTTCGCGATGGTGCTGCCACCGCACAATATTTGCACAATAAAATGCTTTTTACAAAAATTTGGCAATTTGTACGCACGAAATCGCTGTTGAGCGGTGTTTGGACACAATTAAGGAATATGAGGATGCTTTTCGAAGTGACTTTAGAAGCGTCATAAAGAGAATTCTGTGTTCTCCTGTATTCTAACCTCTAATCCTAAGGAAAACACAGAATTCTCTTTTATGACGCTTCTAAAGTCACTTCGAAAAGCAGTCTCATATTCCTTAACTGTATCCAAACACCGTTCAACAACGATTTTGTGCGTACAAATTGCCAAATTTTTGTAAAAGCATTTTATTGTGCAAATATTGTGCGATGGCAGCACCATCGGAAGAAGTTCACTATAGCGATGGTAATTGCAGTTTCAAAAATTCTTTTTATGGCTTGTGCAGAATAAAATCCTTTTCCACAAATGAAGTATAGATAGAAAGAAAGTCCACTCTACAGGACTTTATACTCAAAATGGAAAAAAGTTAAAACTTGCATTTGTCTTTTAACTTTTTTCCATTTTGAATATAAAGTCAGAATTCTGTGTTCTCCTGTATTCTAACCTCTAATCTAAAGGAAAACACAGAATTCTCTTTTATGACGCTTCTAAAGTCACTTCGAAAAGCATCCTCATATTCCTTAATTGTGTCCAAACACCACTCAACAGCGATTTTGTGCGTAAAATTGCAAATTTTTGTAAAAAGTAATTTTATTGTGCAAATATTGTGCGATGGCAGCACCATCGCGAAGAAGTTCACTATAGCGATGGTAATTTGCAGTTTCGAAAATTCTCTTTATTGCTTGTGAGAAAAAAAATCCTTTTCCACAAACGAAGTATAGATAGAAAGAAAGTCCGCTCTACGGGACTTTATACTCAAAATGGAACAAAAGTTAAAACTTGCATTTGTCTTTTCTTTTTTCCATTTTGAATATAAAGTCAGAATTCTGTGTTCTCCTGTATTCTAACCTCTAATCCTAAAGGAAACACAGAATTCTCTTTTATGACGCTTCTAAAGTCACTTCGAAAAGCATCCTCATATCTTTAATTGTGTCCAAACACCGTTCAACGGCGATTTTGTGCGTACAAAATTGCCAAATTTGTGTAAAAGCATTTTATTGTGCAAATATTGCGATGCGCCAAGCACCATCGCGACAGAAGTTCACTATAGCGATGGTATTGCAGTTTCGAAATTCTCTTTATTGTTTTGTGGCAGAATAAAAAAATCCTTTTCACAAATGAAGTATAGATAGAAAGAAAGGTCCGCTTACAGGACTTTATACCAATGGAAAAAAGTTAAAAATTGCATTTGTTTTTTCAACTTTTTTCCATTTTGAGTATAAAGTCCTGTAAGCGGACTTTTCTTTCTATCTTACTTCAATTTGGGAAAAGGATTTTTATTCTGCAACAAGCAATAAAGAGAATTTTCGAAACTGCAATTACATGCTGTAGTGAAAAAATAGTTCACTAGAGCTCAGCATCCTTAAGATTGTGTCTTGACTCTCTACGGCAATATTTAGTCAAATATCAGGTTTTGAAGAATGAGAAAAATTCAGAGACAAAATGATAGGGGAAAGGATAATAATTACGTGATACTTTTATCATAGATTTTCGAGGAAATAATTGTAGAAAATCTCGATTGATTTTACTGCATTTTTATTTAGAACTTCATGCGAGCGCGTATCAATGCATGTCTATGAGGGGTGTCCAAGATATCCGGACGCGACCGGTGTGCTACGAGGCTACCCCGTGAACGCACATTGCGTGGACCGTAATGCAGTCGCGCGGGAAGCGTTTTCATCCCCTCCGCGCTCCCTCGCAGCTCTCAGCACATTCGAGCGCACCAGACGGATAGCGCGTCAAGCGCATCGCTACGGCGACGTAAGGCTTTTTCCTGAGGCCAGAACAGGCAACACGCTCATCCTGAGCTCACGTTGCTAGAGAGTCGGGTAGGCTAAAAAAGGCTAGAATGTACCGAGATTCTGCACTCCGCGAGAGACAGTCGAGTGCAAACGGGCGAGATCATTTGTGTGAGCCATCCCCTCCGTATTATTCTTTTATCTTTGGCTGTTTAATCGTATTCGCAATCTACGGTTTACTTAATTTATAACTCGCGGCGATTTCCAGCTAGTCATATATATTCGTGCACTATCTCGGAGATAAAGAGTGTTCCATGATTTATCGTAAAGACTAATCGCGCGAGTTATAAATTTAAGTACCGTAGAATTGCGAAATGATCGATAAAAGCCAAAAGATAAGAGAAATAATAACGGAGAGGGATTGCGTCACAAAATGATCTCGCCCGTTGCACTCGACGTGTCTCTCGCGAGTGCAGTAATCTCGGTACTTCTAGCTTTTTTAGCCTACCCGACTCTCTAGCAACGTGAGCTCAGGATGCGTGTTGCTGTTCTGCGCTGCAGAAAAAGCCTACGTCGCGTAAGCGATGCGCTTGCGCGCTGCATCCGTCTGGTGCGCTGTTGCGAGAGCTGCGAGTGGGTACGGGAGTGGGGATGAAAACGCTTCCGCGCGACTGCATTACGTCACGCATGTGCGTCACGTGACGTACCTCGTAGCACACCGGTCGCGTCCGGGATATCTTGGACACCCTTAGACATGCATTTTGCATACGCGCTCGATGAGTTCTAAATAAAAATGCGGTAAATCAATTCGAGATTTTTCTACAATTTATTTTCCTCGAAAATCTATCGATAAAAGTATCACGTAATTATTCCTTTCCCTTATCATTTTGTCTCTGAATTTTCTCATTTCTTCAAAACCTGAATATTTGACTAAATATTTGCCGTAGAGAGGTCAAGACACTCTTAGGGGATCTGGAGCTGCTAGTGAACTATTTTTTCACTACACGCGATGGTAATTGCAGTTTCGAAAATTTCTTTTATGCTTGTGCAGAATAAAAAATCTTTTCCACAAATGAAGTATAGATAGAAGAAAAGTCCGCTCTACAGGACTTTATACTCAAAATGGAAAGTTAAAAGAACAAATGCAAGTTTTAACTTTTTTCCATTTTGAGTATAAAGTCCTGTAGAGCGGACTTTCTTTCTATCTATACTCATTTGTGGAAAAAGGATTTTTTATTCTGCACAAGCATAAAGAGAATTTTCGAAACTGCAATTACCATCGCTAAGTGGAACTTCTTCCGATGGTGCTGCCCGATCGCACAATATTTGCAACATAAAAGCTTTTTACACACAATTTGGCAATTTGTACGCACAAAATCGCCGTTGAACAGGTGTTTGGACACATTAAAGTATGAGGATTGCTTTTCGAAGTGACTTTAGAAGCGTCATAAAAGAGAATCCTGTGTTTTCCTTTAGGATTGAGGTTAGAATAGAGGAGACACAGAATTCTGACTTTATATTCAAAATGGAAAAAAGAAAGACAAATGCAAGTTTTTAACTTTTGTGTTCCATTTTGAGTACTAAAGTCCGTAGAGCGGACTTTCTTTCCTACTATACTTCGTTTTGTGGAAAAGGATTTTTTTTCTGCACAAGCAATAAAGAGAATTTTTCGAAACTGCAAATTACCATCGCTATAGTGAACTTCTTCGCAGATGGTGGCTGCCATCGCACAAATATTGCACAATAAAATACTTTTTAAAAAATTTGCAATTTGTACGCCAAAATGCTGTGAGTGGTGTTTGGACACAATTATGGAATATGAGGATGCTTTTCGAAGTGACTTTAGAAGCGTCATAAAAGAGATTCTGTGTTTTCTTTAGGATTAGAGGTTAGAATACAGGAGAACACAGAATTCTGACTTTATATTCAAAATGGAAAAAAAGTTAGAAAAGACAAATGCAAGTTTTTAACTTTTTTCCATTTTGAGTATAAAGTCCTGTAGAGTGGACTTTCTTTCTATCTATACTTTCATTTGTGGAAAAGGGTTTTTTATTCTGCACAAGCCATAAAAAAATTTTTGAAACTGCAATTACCATCGTGTATAGTGAACTTCTTCCGCGATGGTGCTCGCATCGCACAATATTTGCACACTAAATGCTTTTTACAAAAATTTGGCAATTTGTACGCAACAAATCGTTGTTGAACGGTGTTTGGATACAGTTAAGGAATATGAACTCTTTTTTCGAAGTGCTTTAGAACGTCATAAAAGAGAATTCTGTGTTTTTCCTTTAGGATTAGAGGTTAGAATACAGGAGAAACACAGAATTCTCTTTATGACGCTTCTAAAGTCACTTCGAAAAGCATCCTCATATTCCTTAATTGTGTCCAAACACCGCTCAACAGCGATTTCGTGCGTACAAATTGCCAAATTTTTGTAAAAAGCATTTTATTGTGCAAATATTGTGCGTGGCAGCACCATCGCGAAGAAGTTCACTAGCAGCTCCAGCATCCCCTTAAGGCCATTCTACAATGGCAGTAAGATGGGAATAAATGGTAGAAATTGACTAATCAAATAGAGTGTGAAAAAAGAAGCCGACTGTGACTGGTCAATTTCCTATAACTATTTTTCTATCTACTTTTTACTGCATTGTCGTTAGATAGTATCATTACTTTTGTTTAAATCTACATTAACTTTACTAACAATATACTTCTTCGTACGTAGATCGTCATACGCGGCAAGTCACGCAAGTGAAAGAACGGCGAGGGCAGGGGGCCAGGTTTGCGACTTAGTCCTGTCGATTTATCACCGGCGTCCGGAACCGGCGGGCGCTGCGGCGTCGGCGTCGGCGGCCGCCGCAACGCCGGGGTTCGATGCGACGGAGTCAGCAGGATCATTCGGCGAGCGTTCGTGAGCACAGAGAGCGGGCAACAGCACCACCACCACCACCATCACCGATTCCCTGCCTCCACGTCTGCGTGACGGAACAGCATACCGGTCGCAGGATAGCTTGGAAACATTGCTACAAGCGGCCTACTATGTCGAGCAGGAAGGAAAGAAGCGAGAGCGGCTCGCAAGCACTTCCTCCTCCTCCTCCATCGACCAACAGTCGTTCGCGTCTGTACCACCCCACTCCAATCACACTTATGCTTCTACGGAGCCACCACGTGGTGAGTATCATGCGCCGCTTCTCGACGACCTTTCACGACGCATCGTCGCGATGTATGAAAAGACGGCGGATTGGCGTCCATTGCGTTGCGACGCGGACGGAACACAAATGCGAAAGTTGCGAGTAACTTGTTAACAACGGTAGG
Source organism: Ooceraea biroi (assembly GCF_003672135.1). Classification (NCBI taxonomy): domain Eukaryota; kingdom Metazoa; phylum Arthropoda; class Insecta; order Hymenoptera; family Formicidae; genus Ooceraea; species Ooceraea biroi. Next base: position 3,393,550 of record NC_039517.1, on the reverse strand, counting down.
CGCTACGCTTCAGGAAGATACAGAAATTTTTTCTAGCGGTGAACGAAAGCTCCGCGTAGATGCGATTTGAACGTAAATACTTTTTCGACTGACTTCCTAGTCCCGCGAAGCAGGCAGGATGTCGCTGCGTGATACGCGCGTGATGAACAAGAAGGAGCAATAGCATTACTTTGTCGTCCATAATCGCGTCTACTTTGACCGGAGAGGCATTGGCACGCACGCAAAATGCGTGCAATGACAACGCGTTCGTCTGCTCCAAATTAGGTACGATTTACCTCGTGGCAGTGCTTCTCAACCGTCTCGAATACTTGAGAAAGTAAGGAGACTTAGCGTACTGTTTGATATACTTCGGACAATCAATCTCAGTACCGATCTGTTTAGACCTCGTATTGTTTCTCTTTCATGCTCTCAAACTCACTGTAAAATTTTTTCGGAAATACCGCACAAGACTCTTGCTAAAAAAAGACATAAAGTACATTAATGTAATATAAGTACATTACATAAGTACATTAATGTAATATAAAATTGCACAGATCAATCTTTGTGAAAATTTAGTCCGAGGGTTGAAGTCGATACATGCCGGATGCAGAGCGCTTAAGGGAACTGTAAAAAGGACAAAGGGCTAGGAAATCAAGTGAAGGAAAGGAAAGCAGAGAGGATAAAAAATTAGATTAATATGACGTTTTTTTCGCACACTCGTGACAAAAATCGACTTGCACGCGCTCACGCTACTTGCATAGGAAGGACGAAGGAGAGGGAAAAAAAGAAAGAAAAAAGAGAGAGGAGATGGGTGGAGGAAGGGGAGGGTCAGCCGGGACGGGGACGGAAAATCTCGGAGAGTGGCGGAAGTCGACGAATTGGGTGGGAGATGGAGAAATGCCGTAAGGGTACCACGTCGAGGTCCAATGTCATGGGCAACAGGGAGGGAAAGGTGAAGCGACGAGAAATGCAGAGGGGCGAGCGAGAGGATGGTGGAAGTAAAAAAAAGAAAAAAAAAAAAAAAAAAACCTGAAATCTCAAAAAAAAAACTCGGGTACGCGCGGTGTTCCACTTGCAAGAAGGGAGGGAGGCAACCCGTCACTGACTCTGGAAACTACGGCGCAACTGCCACTCGCGCTTCATTCACGAGTACGCCATCTACTCGTGCGCGCGGCCGTTAGGTGCTCTCTCTCTCTCTCTCTCTCTCTCTCTCTCTCTCTCTCTCTCTCTCTCTCTCTCTCTCTCTCTCTCTCTCTCTCTCTCTTCGTCTTCTTCTTCCTCTCGCCCTCTCTCTTTTCGTGCTGACACTGGGTGTCTTCTCATTTCATGTTGTCTCTCGTCTTCGTGGTTATAAACATTACATCCCAGGCAGCGCATGTTAGCTATATATGTTTCTTAGACGTATCTAATGTCTAAGAAACATAAAGTACCATTTAAGAAACGGTTTAATAGAAACCGTTTTTAGACCTCAATTTAAAACGTATTTTTCACCTTTCCCAGAAACGAAAAATGTGTTTATTAAATTGATTTGAAATTATATAATTAATATAGAAAAAAAGTAATTTCTACTTACTTTGCGAGTATTAATTATTTTACATCATACGTTCAATGTACTCGATTATGGAACAAGAGACAAAAATCAACACAGTGTGTGTGATTCCCACCTCTGATTCACCAAGCGACCGATAGATGGCCAGCAGATGGACGTTTCGCAAGTAACATTTGTGTTATCACCTTATGAATAACCATCCGGAAACCGATCCAAATACTCTTTTTCTTCTTCTTTTCTTTTGAAACTTTTGAGATCACTATTACTTGAAGTGATATTTCAAAGAGTGAGATTCCACTACATGAAATTTAGAAGAGTAATTCATAAAATATAAAAATGTAGTTTTTTTACAAAAATGTGACTTAACTCTGTCTATCTTTGAGGCATGATATATAGAATTGATAAATATTTTTCTGATGGTTTCTGAAACGTTTTTTTGCCGAAACGTTTTTTCGTTGGACATTTTTCTCCTAAATAACGTTTCAAAAATGGTTATGAAACGTTACGGCAAAACGTTTATGAAACGGTTTCGAAATCAATGTGTGCTGCTTGGGATTTGATACACGTATATATTGACTCTGATTACTCTGATTTACAGTATGATGTTCAACACAAGTGTTTGGGTTCCTTGTCGTATCGTTACATAGTCCTTTCCTTATTATTATATTCTTTCTGTTGTTTCGCGCAAGATTTTCCATCATCTGCACAGCGCAATTTTTCGCGCGCTTTTTTGTAACAATTGAAATCGAGATACGAGTCATGGTTGCAAGCGAAGATGAGCGACTCGAGATTTTCGAAAGCTATCGATGAATTAATCCCGAGAATTGTTTAACGGCGTCTGCTGGGACCTCGCTATAAAATCTCGACGATTTTGATTTCAACCTTTTTATTTTTGTTTTATTTCTTCCATTTCAAGTCCTGTCTTTTATGTTTCGTAGATTACGTCGTGTCGTCGCGCGATAAACTCGTTACGGTAGCGCCCCTCACGAGATGGAAAAGTTTTCGCGAGTGCGCGTCGCGCGCGCCAGACCTCGATCGTAATGTGGATGATTTGAACGCCGTAATTCGCTCTCTAATCTCCATACATCCGGCTGTTATCGTGGTAGCGTGCTGCACGACGGTGCGTGATTATACCTGATATAACGGGCAATGTGTGTTAAACGACCATTTAAGACTGTCTATCGTGAACGCGGTTGAAGGATGCAATCCACTTTATATGTCGCAACGCGACTGTCATCTCCCCGTATTTTACGCCGTGCTGCACGTAGACTGTATCCACGAGTGAGGAATTATGTGACTTGCGACGTCGCTTCCTTGCTTGCACAATTGATCTCTCTGAAACGAAACGTCCCATTGTACTAAATTTTTTAAATCGTTCGATTTTTTTAATCGTTCGATCGATTTTTTAATCTTCTTTTACGATTTTTTTAATCGTTCTTGCATTTTTTTTAATCGTTTTATGTTCGATTTTTTTATTTTTCTTCGATTTTTAAATCGCTCGCTAATGTCACTAACTAAAGACCTCGTGCATTGATAAGCGATAACACG